>NC_080189.1:84800960-87300960 GCF_030028045.1 Hippopotamus amphibius kiboko | reverse complement strand
TGTCATGACCATTAAAAAGGTAATTGGTGCAGTGGGGAATCTCAAAAATATCAGATATCTGTGTGGGCAAGCAGCTGAGTAGCAGACTTCTAGAACTGAGACACAGACTTAGACCGAGGACAACAAGACAATGTTCCATTGACCAAAATTAGAGCTTCAGAAACATGGCTGAGCTCACAGATATGAAAACTCAGCCCTAAAAAAGCTGGTATTTAATACACCTGGTCTGTGTGCTGAGCACTGTTGCAAAGGGCTTTGTAGTTATTATCTCACATGGTTCTCACAGATATCTGTGGCAGGCATTATTACTCCATCTTGGACACGTATCTGAGGTTCAGAGAGATTAATTTCTAGTCTAAGGTCCCTCACTATTAAGTGGCAAAGCAAACGACTCACACTCTATGCACTTTCCATGACCCCGTGCAGCCCTAGCAGCACACTAATGGGATAACCTAATGCTAGCCCAGGGCTGCTGCAATCTGTCCCCAGATCCACAGAGGGAGGTGGGCTTTCAATACAGCAAGTGGCCTGACCTGAAGATGGGAGAGGGAGGGAAGGGTAAGGTGCCAGGCATTGCGGGACATAGTAAAGACCTGCTAAGACTTCAATTCAGGATTGTGATGGTGCCAGAAATGATCCAGTCTCTGTTTTTTTTGTTTTTTTTTTTTATTGGAATATAATTGCTTTACACTCTTGTACCAATTTTTGGGGTACACCAGAGTCAATCAGCTGTATTTATACACAAATCCCCATATTCCCTCCCTCCCTCAACTCCCCCCCACCTTCCCTGTCCCAGCCCTCTAAGGCATCACCCATCATCGAGTTGATCTCCCTTCCCACTGGCTATCTGTTTTACGGTTGGTAGTATATATATGTCTATGCTACTCTCTCACTTCATCCCAGCTTCCCCTTCACCCCCCACCCCCCCCCCCCAACCTCATGACCTCCAGTCCATTCTCTGCATCTGCATCCTTATGCTTGTCTTGTCACTGGGTTCATCAGTACCATTTTTTTTTTTAATTCCGTATATATGAGTTAGCATACAATATTTGTTTTTCTCTTTCTGGCTTATTTCACTTTGTATGACAGACTCTAGGTCTATCCACCTCATTACATATAGCTCCATCTCATCCCTTTTTATAGCTGAGTAATACTCCATTGTATATATATGCCACATCTTCTTTATCCATTCATCTGTTGATGGGCATTTAGGTTGCTTCCATGTCCTGGCTATTGTAAATACTGCTGCAGTAAACATTATGGTACATGTTTCTTTTCGGATTATGGTTTTCTTTGGGTACATGCCCAGGAGTTGGGATTACTGGATCATATGGTAGTTCTATTTGTAGTTTTTTAAGGAACCTCCAAACTGTTTTCCATAGTGGCTGTACCAACTTACATTCCCACCAACAGTGCAGGAGAGTTCCCTTTTCTCCACACCCTCTCCAACATTTGTGGTTTCTAGATTTTTTTGATGATGGCCATTCTGACTGGTGTGAGGTGATACCTCATTGTGGCTTTGACTTGCATTTCTCTGATGATTAGTGATGTTGAGCATCTTTTCATGTGTTTGTTGGCCATCTGTATGTCTTCTTTGGAGAAATGTCTATTTAGGTCTTCTGCCCATTTGTGGATTAGGTTATTTGCTTTTTTGGTATTAAGCTGCATGAGCTGCTTGTATATTTTGGAGATTAATTCTTTGTCCGTTGTTTCATTGGCAAGTATTTTCTCCCATTCTGAGGGTTGCCTTCTAGTCTCGTTTATGGTTTCTTTCGCTGTGCAAAAGCTTTTAAGTCTCATGAGGTCCCATTTGTTTATTCTTGATTTTATTTCCATGATTCTAGGAGGTGGGTCAAAAAGGATCTTGCTTTGATGTATGTCACAGAGTGTTCTGCCTATGTTTTCCTCCAGGAGTTTTATAGTGTCTGGCCTTACATGTAGGTCTTTAATCCATTTGGAGTTTATTTTTGTGTATGGTGTTAGGAAGTGTTCTAATTTCATTATTTTACATGTTGCTATCCAATTTTCCCAGCACCACTTATTGAAGAGGCTTTTTTCCATTGTATATTCGTGCCTCCTTTGTCAAAGATAAGGTGCCCATATGTGCTTGGGCTTACCTCTGAGTTCTCTATTCTATTCCATTGATCTTCCTTTCTGTTTTTGTGTCAGTACCATACTGTCTTGATCACTATGGCCTTGTAGTATAGTTTGAAGTCAGGAAGCCTAATTCCACCAACTGTATCTTTCCTTCTCAAGATTGCTTTGGCTATTCGGGGTCTTTTGTGTTTCCATACAAATCATAAGATTTCTTGTTCTAGTTCTGTGAAAAATGCCATTGGTAATTTGATAGAGATTGTGTTGAATCTTTAAATTGCTTTGGGTAATACAGTCATTTTCACGATGTTAATTCTTCCAATCCAGGAACATGGTATATCCCTCCATCTGTTTGTGTCGTCTTTGATTTCTTTCATCAGTGTCTTAAAGTTTTCTGCATACAGATCTTTTGCCTCCTTAGGCAGGTTTATTCCTAGGTGTTTTATTCTTTTTGTTGCAATGGTGAATGGGAGAGTTTCCTTACTTTTTCTGCTCTTCCGTTGTTTGTGTATAGGAATGCAAGAGATTTCTGTGCATTAATTTTGTATCCTGCTACTTTACTAAATTCGTCAATTAGTGCTAGCAGTTTTCTGGTAGAATCTTTCGGGTTTTCTATGTATAATATTATGTCATCTGCAAAGAGTGACAATTTTACTTCTTTTCCAACTTGGATTCCTTTTATTTTATTTTCTTCTCTGATTGCTACAGCTAAAACTTCCAAAACTATGTTGAATAATAATGGTGAGAGTGGACACCCTTGTCTTGTTCCTGTTCTAAGAGGGAATTCTTTCAGTTTTTCCCCATTTAGAATGATGTTGGCTTTTGGTTTCTCATATATGGCTTTTATTATGTTGAGGTAATTTCCTTCTAGGCCCATTTTCTGGAGAGTTTTGATCATAAATGGATGTTGAATTTTGTCAAAAGCTTTTTCTGCATCTATTGAGATTATCGTATGGTTTTTATCCCTCAATTTGTTGATATGATGTATCACGTTGATTGATTTGCGTATATTGAAGAATCCTTGCATCCCAGGGATAAACCCCACTTGATCATGGTGTATGATTTTTTTAATGTGCTGTTGGATTCTGTTAGCTAGTATTTTGTTGAGGATTTTTGCCTCTATATTCATCAGTGATATTGGCCTGTAATTTTCTTTTTTTGTGACATCTTTGCCTGGTTTTGGTATCAGGGTGATGGTGGCCTCGTAGAATAAGTTTGGGAGTGTTCCTCCTTCTGCTGTATTTTGGAAGAATTTGAGAAGGATAGGTGTTAGCTCTTCTCTAAATGTTTGAGTGAATTCTCCTGTGAATCCATCTGGCCCTGGGCTTTTGTTTGTTGGGAGATTTTTAATCACATCTTCAATTTCCATACTTGTGATTGATCTGTTCGTATTTTCTATTTCTTCCTGGTTCAGTCTTGGAAGATTGTATTTTTCTAAGAATTTATCCATTTCTTCTAGGTTATCCAATTTATTGGCTTATAGCTGCTTGTAGTAGTCTCTCATGATCTTTTGTATTTCTGTGGTGTCTGTTTTTACTTCTCCTTTTTCATTTCTAATTCTGTTGATTTGCATCTTCTCCCTTTTTTTCCTGATAAGTCTGGCTAATAGTTTATCAATTTTGTTTATCTTCTCAAAGAATCAGCTTTTAGTTTCATTAATTTTTGCTATTGTTTCCTTCCTTTCTTTTTCATTTATTTCTGCTCTGATCTTTATGATCAGAGCAGAAATAAATGAAACCCACTTTGGGGTTTCTTTGTTCTTCTTTCTCTAATTGTTTTAGGTGTAAGTTTAGGTTGTTTATTCGATATTTTTCTTGTTTCTTAAGGTAGGACTGTATTGCTATAAACTTCCCTCTTAGAACTGCTTTTGCTGAGTCCCATAGGTTTTGGGTTGTTGTGTTTTCATTGTCATTTGTTTCTTGATGTTTTTTTATTCCTCTTTGATTTCTTTAATGATTTCTTGGTTGTTTAATAGTGTATTATTTAGCCTCCATGTGTTTGGATTTTTTGCAGTTTTTTTCCTGTAATTGATATCTAGTCTCATGGCATTGTGGTCAGAGAAGATGCTTGATATGATTTCATTTTTCTTGAATTTATCGAGTTTTGATTTGTGACGCAAGATGTGATCTATCCTGGAAAATGTTCCATGTGTACTTGAGAGGAAAGTGTATTCTGTAGTTTTTGGATGGAATGTCCTGTAAATATCAATTAGGTTGAGGTGGTCTAATGTGTCATTTAAAGCTTGTGTGTCTTTATTTTCTGTTTGGATGATCTGTCCATTGATGTAAGTGGGGTGTTCAAGTCTCCCACTATTATTGTGTTACTGTTGATGTCCCCTTTTATGGCTGTTAGCATTTGCCTTATGTGTTGAGGTGCTCCTATGTTGGGTGCATAGATATTTACCATTGTGATATGTTCTTCTTGGATGGATCCCTTGATCATTATATAGTGTCCTTCCTTGTCTCTTATAATAGTCTTTACTTTCAAGTCTAATTTGTCTGATAGGAGTATTGCTACTCCAGCTTTCTTTTGACTTCCATTTGCATGGAATATCTTTTTCCATCCCTTTACTTTCAGTTTATATGATCCCTTGGTCTGAAGTGAGTTTCTTGTAGGCAACATATAGAAGGGTCTTGTTTTTGTATCCATTCAGCCAGTGTGTGTCTTTTGGTTGGAGCATTTAATCCATTTACATTTAAGGTGATTATTGACATGTGTGTTCCGATTACCATTTTCTTAATTGTTTTGGGTTTGTATTTGTAGGTGTTTTCCTTCTCTTGTGTTTCCTACTTAGAAAAGTTCCTTTAGCAAGTGTTGTAAGGCTGGTTTGGTGGTGCTGAGTTCTCTTAACTTTTGCTTGTCTGTAAAGCTTTTGATTTCTCCCTCAAATCTGAATGAGATTCTTGCTGGATAGAGTATTCTTGGCTGTAGGTTTTTCTCTTTCAGGACTTTCAGTATAATTCTGCCATTCCCTTCTGGCCTGCAGAGTTTCTGGTAGAGAGGTGTCAGCTGTTATCCTTATGGGTTTTCCTTTATATGTTATTTGTTGCTTTTCTCTTGCTGCTTTTAATATTTTTTCTTTGTGTTTAATTGTCGTTAGTTTGATTAATATGTGCCTTGTTGTATTTCTCCTTGGGTTTATTCTGTATGGGACTCTCTGTGCTTCTTGGACTTGGTTAATTATTTCCTTTCCCATGTTGGGGAAGTTTTCCACTATAATCTCTTCAAATATTTTCTCAGACCCTTTCTTTTTTTCTTCTTCTTCTGGGATGCCTATGATTCGAATGTTGGTGCACTTAATGTTATCACTGAAGTCTCTGAGACTGTCTTCTATTCTTTTTATTCTTTTTTCTTTTTCCTGCTCTGTGGCAGTTATTTCCCCCATTCTATCTTCCAACTCACTTATTTGTTCTTCTGCCTCAGTTATTCTGCTGTTTATACCATCTAGAGTATTTTTAATTTCATTTATTTTGTTGTCCATTGCTGTTTGTTTGTTCTTTAGTTCTTCTGAGTCCTTATTAACTGTTTCTTGTACTTTCTCTATTTTGTTATCGAGATTTTGTATCATTTTTACTATCATTACTCTGAATTCTTTTTCAGGCATTTTTCGTATTTTCTCTTCATTTATTTGGTCTTGTGGGTTTTTTTCCTGCTTCTTTGCCTGCATGGTGTTTCTTTGTTTTCTCATAGTAGTCCAAACTTCAGGGATTGCTTGTCCTGGCAATAGAGGGGTTTAAAGAAGACTGTCCAAGCCGCAGACTAATGGCAGAGTGTTGAGTCAAACAAATATTAAGTCTAGGAAACACATACATGTATAAGACACACAATTACTGAATGCAGTAGAACATAAGGCACTAGAGAAACCTGACAGAAGAACCCCAGTATGCTATCAGACATTCAAAGAAGAAACCAACAGAAATTCAAAACCAAAACAGAACAAAACAGAAACAAAAGCAAAAACAAACAAACAAACAAATAACACCACACACACACAAACACAAATCCAAGGAGATATTGAAAGCTAGGATCAAATATAAAAAAGAGCTAGAGTACCACCAGACAGACTGAAAATTCTCAGAATGAAATTAGACAATTATACTAAGAACTAAGATAAAGACAAAAACCTAATAATACCAAGGCAGTGTGTCATCTGGAGAGTAAAGCAGAGACTGAGCAGATCAATAATGTTGCTTATAAGTATGTTAAGATAAAATAAACTAAAAAAGGATAGAAGACAGGGCAACAGAAGAGCATAGTGTGACTGGAAATATGAAAATAAAAAGAAAAATAGCAATGTATAAAAAATAGAGATGAAAAGAAGGTAGGAGAGATATATATTCCACACTACAAAAAAATTAACTCGAAATAGAAGTATGTAAAAAGGCTAAAAATAAAAATAGAATAAAAAATAGAATAAAAAATGTTATAAAACTTGTAGATCCCTTAGGACTAAGATCATAATTAATAAAGAAAAAGAAGGAAAAAAAAAAAAAAGCTGGAACTGACCCCAGAATGGACCAGTTCAATAGAATTAATACTAATATCTCTGTTTCCTTGGTGTCTCAGCTGTAAGTGTCCTTCTACCCACCATGGGTTTTTTGTATTATTCTGCGACCAGCAGAGCTTCCTTTATTGTTCATCTGTAAGCACTGGTGTGTGGGGAGGGAGAGGGTACAATAGTGGCTCCTTTCCCTGGGAGTGAGTGAGCAGTGGCGCACTGTCTGGGTCACGTTGTTTCAGTGGGGCGTGGAGGTGCCTGTTGCAGAGGGACGCTGGTGGCTCAGGTGTAAACAGAATGTCTCAGAGTTGGGCCTCTCTCTGGGTGTTTTTGCTTTCTGTGCTCTAAGCCAGCCCTGCCCAAGGGCCTGAGGGCCTTTGTTATCCCTGAGTGCCTTAGCTTGGCCCACAGGGGTCCTTCCTCTGCCCGTTGCAGGCACCAAAAGAGAGAGAGGGAGGCTATGCCTGCAGCTCCTCCCCCCACCCGTGAGCCAGGAGCATCCAGCTGCCATCATGGCCCAGCAGCTCTCAGGGGCAGGCACTCCTTGCTGCGGACCTCTTCCCTCCTGTCCTGTTGGGTCTGTCTCCCCAATGGCAACAATGTTTCTCACCCTGAACCAGTTCTCTGGTTCACACGCTCCTGCTCCCAGACCCCCTGTTCAGCTGTGAATCGACGTCTCTGTCCAGGAACGCTGAGCCGTGGTGCAGACCCTCTGTGTGTTTCTCACTCCCTCCCATCTGCCACAGCTCAGCCACTTCACCCTCTTTGAGCCGTCATAGATGCCTCCCTACCAGTTATGTTGGGATCCTTGCAGTCCTTTCTGGTGTCCGAGGTCATCTGCTGGTGTTCAGTTGGTTCTCTGTGGGAATTATTGTGTCTTTTGGTGCATTCCCAATGCATCTGTGGAGAGGGATGCATTCCACGTCCCCCTACTTCGCCGCCATCTTTCCTCCCCAGTCTCTTTGTTAATTCTCCTACACTTATGTCATTTCATGTAGGAAGAACCCATATCTTAAGCTCTGGGTTTGTCAACAGTAATTCAGCACAAAAATTGTTGAGAGAGGACAGAAGAGACTTTGTAAAGGTAACAAGGTCCCAACTGTACCCATTCCTTGTCCTTATTCCTCTATGTTGGTCTCTGAGGTGGCCATCCCTGAACATCTCATTGAAGGAAACCCAGTGGCTCCATTGCAGCACATTCAAGAGCCTGGCAGTCATGGGTGTGTCGATGAATGGTCTTCAGTTCAAATGAACAGAAATTGAGTGGACCCAGTTTGAGGAGAAAGAGGCAAAGTAGATATGGTGGATATATGCAGATTAGCCCACTGAACCCTATTGTATCCTGTGCGTGGTTTGCTGCACACCACAGGCTGGGCAGTGGAGAGGACATTGCTCAGATCCTTAGAATGAGGCTCTGCACACCACTTAGCTCCCGAGATTACCTCAAGCGCTGGAGACCACACCCCCCAGTTGATAAGGGGGTGTCGGGGCTGGAGGGTGAGAGTGGAAGCAGATGTCTCCATGGCCAATTCTTGGCTTCACAGGTACCAAGAATCTTCTTGGTATGGCTCCTGACAAAACCAGTGTGTTTCTAAAGCCAGTGGCTGTGGGAGCAGCTTCTTGCTTCCCCAGCTTTCTAGAAGGGCAGTACCTCCCCCAGTGCACCACTTCTGTGGGGTTGTTTGGGGAGTTGTCCTAAAAGCTGGGCTTAGAGCCTGCTCCTCTCCCTACCAACAACTTGATAAGTACCCAATTCCTGCATTAAATCCCTTTCCACTTAAACTAGCTAGAATGGATTCTCTTATCTGCAACTGAACCTTGACTAATCCAGGAGGAATTTACAATAAGGATATTTAGGGATGTCACCTAGAAATGCAACAGTAAAGAAATCAAGGAGTAATCGTTGGCTCTTATTCTCTGTGTATGTGTGTATCTCTGTCTCTCTCATTCACTTCATTTTTCCTTCTCAGTAAATCTGCTTTCTTTACTAATAAGCCCTTTATACAAGGTATTTCAAGTTCTCCTCTCTCTGACATCCTTACTCAGAAATGATGGACAGTTCTTGAATCCTAATCGCAAATTTCCAAGGGAGAGAAATTGATTGGCTTGGGTTAGGCTCGATTTCTACCACCAGTTCACCTGACTATTATTTCAATTACAAAAGCCTGTGAAGTTTTTGGTAGTTTAATGATCCACATTTACAATTTAGGAAAGTAGGTCTTAGTTTACATGACTTACCCCAAATCACATAACTGTTAAGCAGAAGATTCTAGATTTATACCCATGTCTCCTAACCTCAAATTTGATGCTCATTCTACTGTACTATATCACTGCTTCTTTAGTATTTATAATTATATCTGTGGAGCACTTTACAATTTACAATGTGTTTTTATATCCTCTATCTCATTTGATCTTTGCAATAGTCCCATTATTATTGTCCTCATTTTAGAGACAAGAAAATTAATGCCCACAGAAGCTAGGTGGCTTGTTCAAGGTCATATATTTTGTAAGAGCTGGTGCCAAGGTTCACGCCTCAATCTTCTGGTTCTCAGAGGAAATAATGTTGAGGTATGGGTGAGGGAAGCCAGAATATAAATGGAGCTCAATCTCATAGGATGTCAGATCTGAAACTTCAAAGCCACGTCTTACACTGGGTTCCTTAGAAGCAACCAGAAAATGACACTCAGTTTTTTATTTTGTTTTTGGTGAAGTGGGTGAGGAAAATTCTGTTGAACTTTAAAATTTTGATAAGTCTAAATGGCCATTTAAGGGAAAGGACTCCAGTCTAGCTACAAGGAAGAGGAAAGTTTATGACACTAGCAGGTTACTAAGGAGCTGATAAAACACATCTGAAATAGAATTAGATTTTTTTTTCTTTTGAGTTTAAAGATAAGCATGGGCTGCAGAATGCTGTTGAACTCAGTATTTGGCCAAAGACCTTGCTATAGTTTCTTGCTGTACTTCAAAGAGATGCCTTGATGACCTTCCAATTTTAATACACCTTGGGAATTATTTCTGTTGGGGAGGGACAGCATTATTATGAAGGCCTCATTCTTGCTTTCTTGTCATCAATTTTAGAAGTAGATATGCTTTCCTTTCAACCTAACTTTTGCAAAGAAAGGCATTTCCCAAGAGAAATTACAAAGACATTTTCTGCACCATCTTTAACTAATAGTTACTGAGCTGCTGTCACATACAAAGTGTGATGCAGGGCATGCAAAGGACCAAATACTTCTTGGTTTTGCAAGCTGCTCCATTACTCCTCCCATGATGACGTTCTGGCAGCAGGGCAGAGCCCCATGATAGAAGACTCAGTTGTTGTAGTTCTCAGCAGACATTCACATTCACTCCCCACCATGTATGTGCAATGCAGATGTCTGATGACTATGGCACAGTGATGGCAGTCCAGGCTCCAGTCTCTTTGACAGAAATCCTGCCCTTCTCCTGGAAAAGTTCTGGCAGCTCTTTCATGGTCAACAGCAGGCTCTACCCACTCCCCTGCACTTCTGATCACTACTTGAGAGCTATTTTAAAACTCCAGCATGTTCTTCCCTGTTTTATAGTCAGCTCTCATAATTCTCTAAACCCTGCTCTATGGCTTGTTTTAATATCTTTTCTGCTATATCATCATTTTGTATAACACAATTCTTTGTTCCTGAGTTGGCACAGAAATCCATAGTGACTATCTAGAATGACCCTAAAATAATTTATGTGCATGGTGAAGCTGAGCTTTGTTGTTTTCTTGGCTTTCTAGAGAACAAAAGAAACTTAGGATATGTGGGAGACAATCTGAAGAGTGAGGAGTGGGGTGATCTACCGCTAAACTGTATTTTCTTGGGAGTCTGAATGTCACAGGAATGAGGCTTTGGCAGAAGCCAATGTGAGGAGTACCCTCTTTGTCAGGCTCCTGAGCTTGAAAAATCCAGCCATGAAGGATGTGAACCAATAACAATGACAGGATACTTCACTTGGATCATTTCTGATCTTTGCTGATTTTCTCTACCTTGTTCATTTTGTAATGATCCTAATTTTAAAACTAAAATACTAAATGGATGAAATTTCACCTGGAAAAGTATAATTGGCTCTCCCCTTTGGATTCTGCTTTGCTGTCAAGTCCCTGAGAGGTCTGGGGAAAAGGGGATGGAGCCTTTCTCTCCCTCCCCATCTACGAGGCAGCCCCTGAAAAGAACCGCTGGGGTTCCTTGGCCCACAGTTTGAAAACCATTGCCATACTTCTAGTCTTGTGCATGATCCTCTGATTCTGAGCCCCTGAGATGAGTGACAGAGTCTGACATCAGAGAATAAGAAATAGCAAAATTCCTTCTTTCATTCTGCTTCTCCACCTCCTGCTCCCATTTGTTTTTCGTCTAATTTCCTTCTCTCCTGAATTTTTCTCCTCTATCACTATATCAATCTATGGCAAAGTTCAAACTGTGGGTTTGGGGACCCATACCAAATGTCCCAGAAAAGTCATACCCAAAACACATAAAATGATGTTGGGGGAAGGAAAATTCATTTTAAGAAGTTTTCAGTCAATATCTCTGATTGGCACCAAATCCCAAGTAGCTTAGTCTTAGTTTGGATACCAAGTTCATACATTTTATTTCCATTATTACTTGTATTTAGAAGAGCTTATAGTTATGGGAAGCATTGTAATTGCTTGTCTTTATCTTAAGAAACTTGGATTTTCTTTTTAAAAAGCTAAAAGCAGAAATCACTGAATGTCTCCAAATTTTGAATGAAGTTATAATCCAAACCAATTTTTAAAAGGTCAAAGTTCTGATCAAATTAGATAAGCTGGGACTTTCTGAAAATGATATTTGTCAAGGCAACCATCATGTGCACTCTCTGCAGTCTTCTAGTTTAGTGCCCTCAATAGTGATCAGATAGAAACTGTTAGGACTAGTGCAGTTGGGGATTAAATGGATCCAAGAGAGGTCATTTGGCCCTGCAATCAGGAAATGAGCTCTGGGAGAAGTAGGAATGCTGGAGGATTTGTAAGCCCAGAGGTGCCTCTGGCAGGTTCCTTGCATCCTGGAGGGGACCTAGAGAGGAGGACTGAAAATTCACGTCATACCCGGAGGGAAAGGATTAATAGAATCACTCTTCCTCTGATATTTTGAGGCCTGGGGAAGCTGATCTTACTCTCTCCAGTTGGTATTTATGTAGTCTCTGGGTAAAGTTTGCATTTAGGCTTCTCCGAAATGAGTTTTAGGTACCCTGTGTATATTTTTAATCTTTTTATAAGGTGTCCTCAGCTTACTTTGTTACACTGCCTTGTATTTCTAAGCACCTTTCATCGAGCCTCTCAAAGTACAAACCCTAATTAAACCAATCTTGCAGCTTGCACTAGAGGCAAGGAGTGATTCTGTTGAAAAAATTATGGAAGTTAAATGGATTGACCAAAATATATCATTAGATCTACAGGTTGGCTTTAGAATAAAAACCCAGAGTTTAGTGGCTTCTGACCCCCCTCCTAACAATCACACCTCCAGATTTGGGGGTTTTCCTCACTTAGAAAATAATTTTTATTTATACTATCTTCATATGACGTGACTTTTAAGGAAATTGTAGAACAAAGCAGAAAAAGAAGACATCATTTCATCTTTACCTGAAAGTAAATACTCCCAGATTACTTTCTATCCTCTCATCCCCATCACGTGGCATCCTCAGTTCTCTCATTCCTAAAGCTCTGAGATAATGACTCTTGGAGCAAAGAAAAAGAAGCTACTGATGTCTTCCATATCAGCCTCCAAGGAGAATGCTCATGAAAGACTGAAGCAGACATTGAGACACCCTTGTGATTCTTCTGCTAGAAAACAAAACAAAGCCAGGAACAGTGCTCCTTCCTTCCTGCCTCTTACTGGGAATATCTAAGTTCTCTATTTTTTATCTTCATATTCTATATTGTTCTTAAGTACGTACAGTGACCTAGTCAGTTGGCTGAGAGTCTGAGAATTTGCTGAAAACACTCTTCTTGGCTCAGTGAGAAAAAGTTGACACCAAAGGACAACATCTCACTAGCCTTTTGTGAACTGACTTCACACTTCTATCTCTGGGGAGTGAAAACCACCCTGAGTGTTGCCATTTTTATTAGTGAAGTTAGCAGAGAGGGCTTCAGCCTGCTCCTTTGCCCAAAATAGCTAGAGGTACTTGTGACTAAATGGTGTGAGATGACAGTGCAGGGAACCAAGGTCTCTTAGTGTCCCTTTGTCATCTCTAGATGCTCCCCTTCCCAGCAGCAGAATCCCTGCTAATTAGCCAGCTGGCTGTAGTATTTCTACAACGGACAGTTTTCAGACAATGAGAAGTAGGTCCAGCAAGCAAAGCCCCTGGCACAAAGAGATCAGTTTGATTTTTATTTCCAGGAACAGAACACTACTCCCCCTTTTAGAAGATTGGTTTGTTGCCACTTTCTAGCAAACTGAAACAGCCCTCTCTCCAACTTGCCTGTTCTGTTGCACTCTTCAGTTCCCTGCAGTCCTTCATACAAATGTTAATCAAAACATTCAGGTACTTCCATACCTGCATGCACAAACAGCCACTGGATGACATGAGTGAAATAAAAAGGGGTGCTCAGACAAAACTTCTCTGAACATGAGCCTTGCCTTCCTGCAAGGTTCTGTCAGCTATTAAAAAGAGATGCTATTCAGTAGTTAGTCCAGAAACCAAATTGCCCTCAGGCATTTGGGAAGCAAATAGAGGTATGGATATCATTTCAAACATCTCAGAATTTCTCATTAAATACAGTGTACTTTATTTTTTCCATCCAACCAGTGAATACTAAAGGGGACAAGCTGCCTTCTGGCTTTATGTTATTTATAAAAGCCAAGTTGAAGGGCATTCAACTCTTCAAGTTCGAAAAGAAAGGCTTTTGAGCAACTTTTCTTACTGTCATAAAGGAGGGAACAGGAAGAATGGGCTTTAAAGGTATAAAGGCATGTCTTAACAAAATATTAATGTTCATTTCTCTTTTGCCTTTCTAAGAACAAGACAGTCTCCCTGATATAGTCTAAAGCTCAGATCCTCAATATTAGGATTGTTTAATAAGATATACAAGCATTAGGTTGAACCATAGGAAACTTCTGGCAACCTTTTTGACCTAAAATATGGCAATTTCCTCTAGTTCAATGTCTTAGAAAAAATTAACACTGTTTATGTACAAAATAAGTTTTGCACTAACATGGTAGCCTAAAAGCAATACAATCTCAACAAAGAAAAAATTTTCTTTTTCTTTTTTTCTTTTGGCCGCGCTGTGCGGCTTGTGGGATCCTAACTCCCCACCCAGGGATGGAACCCGTGCCCTTGGCAGTGAAAGTATGGAGTTCTAACCACTGGACCTCCAAGAATTCTGAGGAAGGATTTTCTAAATTTATTTACTTGACACATCAAAGGCTAAGTAATAGGGTTTCCTCCCATCTGACTTTGAGGCCCAGCCAGAAAGCTGGAGTCATTTTAGTATAAGATATTCTGAAACCCCGATAAACTGTAGGAGATACAAGGCAAAGAAGATGAGTCAACAGGGAAGGCTGCATAGTTTCCTTAGGAGACTTAAAGGAAAGAAATAGATCATTCTATCTCTAAAATGCTATGAGGGGAATAAATTAGATGACTCCAAACAGAAGACAGGAACAGAAAATAAGCAGCTAAAAATTCTGAGAATCTAAGAGGCTGAAGCTCACTTTGAGCTGGGGTCCAGGGAGCCAAAGAAGTGGGACCACAAACAGAAACAGGTTCTATGAAACATTGCTGCATAACACACCTACTTGTGGTCTCAATGTAGAAGAGATAAAAGTAAGAGAAGTAGACCAGTAACACTTCCATTTATGCAGGAAAGCCTTGCTCTGAGGATATCCAAATATTTTTTCATGCACACTTAACTGCTGGACTTAAAAATACTTGCTTATTGAGCTTCATTACATTCTTAGGAGACTGGAAGGGCACAGGTATAATCCAGCCACGTGGAAATGGCAAACATCCAACACACATCCTCCAATTCTCCCTTTCCATACCCATTGCAGACATCATTAATCAATCATGTTGGTCTTCCACCTAAGCCAGAAGAAAGTCTCAGAATCCTTCTCAATATAGATTCCAGACAGCCACTACAAAATAATCTGAAATAAAACTAGAAATGAAGCTTATTTTCTATAGCCCCTGTGAGTTCCCTTTCTTTATCTTTCCTTATGCTGCTATCTCCCTGGGATTATCTCTCCTCATCGTTGCGACTTGCATCTTCTGACTCACCTGGCCCTGACCTTCTTCCACTAGAATGTAAGTTCCTTAAGTGCAAGAATCTTCCTTCTGTTCATTGATGAACTCCCAAGGCCCTAAAACAGGGCTTGACACAAGGGTGGAGCTCAGCAAATACTGATTGAATGAATGAATGAATCAATCAATCAATCAATCTTTGCTTGTTCAGACTTTTCAGGGGCAGCTCACATATCACCTCTGTAATGAACCCTTCCAGCCCAAAGCCACATCTTTCTCCCCTTGCTTCACGTAGCCAGTTGTATGAGTGACCTCTTTACCAAACTTACCACACTTGCCTGTAGACCCTCAATCAATCTTTGTTGAATTGAATTAGAATAAGAACAGAGACCAGATCAAATGATTAAAATAATGATACCTCATAGGTGTATGGCACTTTCACTTTTTCAGATATGTCTTTTATTTCATTCAACCCTATGAGCTGAAGAAGACAGGAATTATCTCCATTTTATAGGTGTGGGAATATTGGCACAGAGGTGATTTTCTTGCGATTTGTTCTTTCTGATAGTTCATTATTAGTGTATAGAAATGCAACAGATTTTTGCATATTGATTTTATATCTTCAGCTTTACTGAATTTATTTGTTCAAACAGGTTTTTTTTTTGGTGGTGTATTTATGGTTTTCTATACATCATATCATGTCATATGCAAATAGTGACAGTTTCACGTCTTCCTTTACAACTTGGATGCCGTGTATTTCTTTTTCTTGTCTGATTGCTCTGGTTATGACTTCAAATACTATGTTGAATAAAAGTTGCAAGAGCAGGCATCCTTGTCTTCTTCCTTATCTTAGAGGAAAAGCTTTCACCTTTTCACCACTGAGTATGATGTTAGCAATGTTTTTGTCATGTATGACTTTTATTATGTTGAATTATGTTCCCTCTATACCCACTTCGTTGAGAGCTTTTAATCATAAACACATGTTGAATTTTGTCAAATGCTTTCTCTGCATCTTTTGAGATGGTCATATGGTTTTTATCCTTCATCTTGTTAATGTATCACATTGGTTGATTTGTGGATGTTGAGCCATCCTTGCTTCTCTGGAATAAATCCTACCTCATCATTG
This sequence comes from Hippopotamus amphibius kiboko, assembly GCF_030028045.1. NCBI lineage: Eukaryota > Metazoa > Chordata > Mammalia > Artiodactyla > Hippopotamidae > Hippopotamus > Hippopotamus amphibius. The sequence goes on along the minus strand of NC_080189.1, from coordinate 87,285,031 downwards.
TGTATGATCCTTTTGGTGTAACATTGAATTTGGTTTGCTAATATTTTGTTGAGAATTTTTACATTTGTGTTTATCACAGATATTCACCTATAATTTTCTTTTCTTGTAGCATCCTTATCTGGTTGTGGTATCAGGGTAACACTGGCCTTGTAAAATAAGTTTGGAAGTGCTTCCTCCTTTTCTAATTTTTGGAATTGTTTGGATCAGAATTGGTATTAACTCTTCTTTGATTTTTGGTAGAATTCACTAGTGAAGCCATCTGGCATGGACTTATGTTTGTTAAGAAGTTCCTTAGTTTTATTTTTTATTTTTATTAGTTTCTGTTTTTTTTTAATATCCTAAGATAACAACTTCCCTGCTGGCCAATCGTTTAAGGCCAGTAGTAACTACTTATATTCATGGTACTTCCATGCCTATTATTCTTTTTATTATCTGACCCCAGAGGGATAGAGTGAATTTTTTACCTCCATTTGACAGATGAGAAAAATGAGGCGTAAAAAGAGAACTGACTTGCCAAAAATCATTCAATTAGTTAATGACACAGTGACTATTAGAACCCAGTTCTTTTGATCCCAGGTCCTGCACTCTTTCTGCTCAAACCTAATGGCTTTTGTGTGAGCGGTCTCACAGCTTTGCAGTTCTAGGGCATGCAGACAGGAGCGCTCAGACAGCAGCTCAGACTGTTTCCTTGCACCAGTCCTACAAGGACACTGGAACCCACACAGCAGTGCTCTTTCCCATTCTGATGCCACCTCAGCTCACTCTTCAAGGAAAAGAGCAGGCGGTGCTAATCTGCACTGTGCCCTGCAAAGTGAACAGAAACATCACGCAGAGATAAAGCAGAAAGCAGAAATCTCATTCTCTTGATGTCTTGAGGTAGAGAAGAAAGAATCCTCGAGGCTCCTCCTTCCAAGAGTGGGTTCACGTCCAGAATATAAATGGAAGCCTTTTTCCTGTGCTGGTTCCTACTCTCCAGGCAAGCAAACCACACGTTCAGTGGGTAAGACACATGACTCAGGCTTCAATCCTGCAATCAGATATATTTTTAATTCAGTTCTGTGCAGTTTGTCTAACATTAACTTTATTGGGTAATTACCTTATTCAGAGTGCTGTTAACAGCGCTGTTGACAATGTCAGCTTGCTATGAAAGATGTGCTTGCTGACAGCAACACAATGCAAAGCTGAGGCAGGTTTTTCTTTTAACCTATTTATTAAGATTTTGTGAATAAGTCATCTTCTCCCCTGTGGGCTTTCCCTTCTAGTTTGTATGGGATCACAGCTGCTTGAATGTAAATAAGGCCACCCAGTCTCCCTGTCATGCACACCGGCTGTCTCTGAGCCAGAAAGGCCCCCTGGAGGGTCTCTCACCCACCCAGAGATTGACAGGGCAATGAGGGGCTGCTGGCTTGGTTTCACCCATCATCCCAGCGAGCTAGCCACAGACAGGCAGTGTGCGGCTGGAGGACAGCCAGGGTGGGCTCTGCCCTGAGGTGGAGGGAGGACTTTCTGAGCCAGGTTACGGTCAGCCCTGATTGTCCGTATTCATGGTAAGGAAGTCACGGCCCCATCAGCATTGTCCAGAAGGCTGTCATGATTAGCATAAGACCATCAGGATTCTCCACAGCAGAACAAAAGTGCTCTCTAGTTTAGATAAGTTGGAGAAATACCATGCATGCTTTATGCCCTCTCAGAGATTCACAGAGCACAGCAACATCCAGAAGACTCTGAGAAATGTCCCCTTGTGTTAGCATTTGAATTGTGGGTCCCCCCCACCCCCTCAGGCAAATTCATATGTTGAAGTGCTAACCCCCAGTACCTCAGAATGTGAACTGATCCGGAAATAGAGTCCTTGCAGAAATAATTAGTTAAGATGAGGTCACACTGGAATAGGGTGGGCCCCTAATCCAGTCCTATAAAAATAGGACATTTGGACACAGACCCCCCACACAGGGAGAACACCTTGTAACCAGGGAGGCAGAGAACAGAATGATGCTTCCGTAAGCCAAGGAAGGACTGAAAGTGGCCAGCAAACCACCAGAAGCAGGCAAGAGGCCTAGAGCAAATTCCCCCTCACAGCCTCAGAAGGAACCAACCCTGTGAACACTTTTCTTTGGACCTCTAGCCTTCAGAACTGTGAGGCAAGACATTTCTGTTGTTTTTAAGCCACCCAGGTTTTGATACTTTCTTAAGGGAGCCCTAGCAAACTAATACAGAGGGCAAGAAAACTTCCCTGCAGTCACATAGCTAGTTAATGGTAAAGACAGGAAGCGAAGTCAGCCTCCCTGCCTGTAGACCACACACAGCACTAAACATGCTCAACATCAGTCCTTAGCTTCAGATCCCTTTTGGAATGTGGCAACGACATAGAAATGGAAAGAGAGAAAGGTGACAGAAGGAAAGGAGGAAAGAAAGGAAGAAAGCAGTGCTTCCTCTTCTCTTCCTCTTCTTACAGTGCCCTCATTCATAAAAATTAAAATAATATTGGTAAAAGAAGCTGAACTTGTTGACAGTTTGCTATGTGCCAGCCATGGTTCTAAGCACTTTACATCATTACCCAACCCCAACCTTGAGTTAGATACTGCTGTTATACATTGTACTGATAAACGAACTAATGCAAAAGATTTTTATATAACTTGTCCAGTGTCACTCAGCTAATAAGTGATAGAGCCAGGATTTGGTCCCAGGCAGTCAGTCTCCAGAACCCAGTTCCAGCCACTTCACTGTTTACTTCTGTATCTTTACTCAGTGTAGAAAGAAAGGGTCTATGCAATCCGAGGTCAAACTGAGCCTTTAGCTTTTCCACTGCTTAAACCTCAGTAGAGCCTCTAAGCAAATGCCCATCACTTGGTCCCAGTATTTTTCCAGAACTTGGGCTTTATTGACAAAGAGTGCTTTGATTACTTATATTCTGGTCATCCAATATATATATACATATTCATTTTATTCAAGAATTTTTGTATATTCATTTCTTTCTGATCATGTTCTTTTATGCAGTTTTGCTCTGAGAATCTCTGTTTGCAGTACAAGGAGCATGCTGGATTAAAGGCCTCATTCAGGAGGCAAAATATATGAGTCTTAGCATCTTTATACATTAGAGCAGAACCGTACTGTAAAATTTCCACTTGCCCTGCCTCTTTGATGCAAGGCAAATGCTAAGGTGTTAGCACTGGTGTTACAGTTACAGCAAATTGCAGACTTTACTGGGGCAGGTTTGATTTCAAGGGTCCTGTCCCATTGTCAATGCACATGTCAACAGTTGAATCATACCAATGGTTGAATCACAGGATAACCAAAATATGATGCATTTTAGGCAATTAAATACAGCTACCAATTTTTTATAGGTTATTAACCAAATGATATCTCCAAGGAAGCCTCAGTTCTCTTAATATTACCCACTTGTATCCAAATACCAACATTTTTTTGTACAATTTTTTTTTCATTTGCCTGCCAGGTATGTGAGAATTAGGGGCCAAGTAGAGAAAAGTTACAGAGATTAAAGAAATAGTTTGCAAGAATTTAAAATACCCTCTCCTGTCAGACCGAAGAATGTGATTTAAAACCTCAAAGGCTTTTTGCTTGCCCTGAAGCAAGCAGCCACTGTAATAATTTAACTGGAACCTTTTATTACTTTAGTCATTAACTTTAAAAATGCAAATCTTCTGAATATAGCCAACAACTAACAATCTTTCTTCTTGGCTAAAAGCCTTATTCTTCAGGGTTTCTTATTCTAGGTCCTCTGAACTTTCTCTCCCAGAAAATGGTTTTTCTCAGTTTATCAGAATATTAAAAAAAAAAAATGCATGTTTACTTTTTTCTTAAATGTTGATTTTCCGTGTGTACTCTAAAATGCATCTGATTTGTATCAGAATCTTGGAATGCATTGTTGAGAAGAAAAGAAAGAAAATGTAATTCTAAAAATAGCCTCTGTCCATATTTTCTAGTGGGGGTTTAAGGCGTAGACTGCCAGACCAAAGCCAAAGAGGTATATAAACCCAGTGGATATAACTCTAAAGGTATTCCTGAGAACATCAAAGCTTCATCGTGGTGAACATGATAGATACAAAGGACTAGAAGGGAAGTCATCTCTGTGAGTCCAGAGTCACCCAGGCTACAACTGAAATTATATGCCCACACTGATAAGAAAAATGTATTTGGGAATATGACACTTTAGCCTGTTACCATGATTATAATGCCAATAGAGCAAATTTTAAAAATTCATACCCTAAATCCATGCTACCCCTACTGCCAATTCAACCCTCTTCCCCCGCTTTCTCCCAAGCTATATCTGACAGCCTATATCTGAAATAGCCTGAAGTCCTAGTCCAAGCACAAGAGACCCCTGCCTGCTCCCTCTTTTACTCAGGTCAGTGTAAACTAGTGGTTCTCATCTAACAATGTGCATCAGAATCACCTGCCAAGCCTCCCGCTCTGCCGGGCCTCACCTCCAGGATTTCTGATTCGAAGGTCTGGGGTGGGGCCCAAGAATGTGAATTTCTAACAAGCTCCGTAGGTGACATGAATCTGCTGGTCTTGGGCCCACACTTGGAGAATCTTCCGTCTTAATCTAACAAGAAATGGCTGTTTTAACATCCCAAATATTTGTATTGACATTGAGATGCTGCATTTTCATTGAGTATTGCCCCTGGGTTTGGTTTCTTATTTTACAGCACGTAGAACTGTGAAGATCAGATTGGATGGCTGGGCTGCCAGACTGAAGGGATAACTAATCCTACATTGTAAAACACTGTGATAGGCTTTTACGACAGGAGGAACAAACATACCTCCTATGGCTGAACACCCCTCACCCCTGATTCAACTGCAAAAAGCCCCTTTTGAGAAATAAAATGATGCTCAATTTAGTGAACTCTGTCCTGAGACCACCTTGTTGGAAAAGAACATTATATTCCAACATTATTCAGAGGGCACATTGCTGTCTGATTCTGAGCACCATGACCTCTAGGCATCCCAAGTTGTCTGGGCCACAGGAAAGAGATGGAGGGAACGAAATATAGCTCCATAGACTTCTGGTGTGGCCTTAGGAGAAAGAAGCCACCTCCCTTGTCATCATTTTCTGCCTTGAAGGGACAGTGTTCCATGTATGGTTTTTAATGGGTCTCTGCACATTCTTTGATATATTTGGAGATGAGCTCAGGCATGAGCACTTGGTATTTTCCTTCCAGCGGCTCCTAGAAAACAATGTTGGAGAGGTTAACAGGGAATGGCGCTCTAACAAGCCCTGAAGTCCTTTAGCGGATGCACCTGTGTGGCCTATTGCTCCTGATTCTGTTGCTGCCGTGGTATCGTGGTATCGAGTCAGGGAATGCTGCAGCCTTGGGGTCTGACTAGAATAAAGGGCCACGAGGCTTTTCCTAAGGATACCTTCTGGTTGCCATGTCTATGGTTTCTCATTGCCCTCTGCAGCTGTTTATTCCCTTGTTCTGATCCAAACCCCCAAAGGCAACGTTCCCAGAAATCCCCAGTGCCTAATCACCAGCACGTCAGAGAAAATCATCTGTCTTATTTAATTTCTCCACAGAAACCTGGAGAGACCATTGCACCATCCTCTCTGCCTCACTGATATGTGACTCAGTGGACGTAGATTAACCACTTGTTTTTCTCTCCTTTCCTGTCTGCGTGACTGACCTGGAGGCAGAGTTGGAACACAAACAGCAGAAATCACGTTCTTTTGAGAAATTCCTCCCAGTGAAAAGAAAGGGGAGGACAGGGATCCCTAGTAATTTAAGAAAATCATTTCAGCAGCCTTTCTCTCCTAGCTTGTTGGCCTGTGCAGGATTTGATGTCTAGAAGAGAATCTAGCCTATGTTTAATCTGTTCTCCTTCCCCAAACAGTGCTTACCCAAGCTCCTTCCACAGCAACCTGGGCTCAGCTTCCTGGGACTAGAGCCCTGTCTTGGGGAAGGAGGATTGAGAAGGAAGCAGTCCAGGTCCTATCAGGGCAGTGGAGCCAGAGGTGCTATGGCTGGAGAGATCCTAAGCCCATATACGTCTCACAGTATCCTTCACACATGCTTTTGGAACCAGGAGATTGATTGGGTTTACATTTGCATCCTTGTGGGCTCTCCGTGGTCCCCACCTCCTTGAATCATCTACAGCCCGATCCTGTTATGAGTGGCTCGTTCTCCCACAGCCCTGTGCAGAGGTGGCAACTGTACCCACCTTGGGCTTGAGTGCCTTGATGAGGGGTTGACTCCCTAAGCCAGAATCAGTTGACTATTGGAATGGCTGAGCCACATGAGTTTGGGATGTATGCCTGGTGCAGGGAGAGGGGGCATTGGAGCACACCAACCACAGGTTCACCACTCCACAAATTTACCCAAGAGGCACCCTGAGCTCTACATACTCACGTGAAAGAAACAATCATCCTCTTTCCCAAGTGGAATCAAAATCCTTCACTGTGTTTCTCCAGTCTTCCAGCTACATGTACTCTGCAGGAACTCCCTGAGCCCACTAGCATCCAAGGTATTTCCCACACACACCTCCTCCTACTTTGGCCAACACACTCCCTCTGCCCCAGGCCCCCTGTCCCTCCCACCATCACCTGTCATTTCTACCCCCTGGAGCTCCTGGGCTGAGGTGCGGTGGTTGGGTACCCTGGCTATGGCACCAGACTGCCTCAGTTAAAAGCTAGGCTCCAGCACATGCTCTGTCATGTGCAGCCAGTGCTAGCCATCCTGTGTTAGTGTCATCTTCTCTAAAATGGGTATGATGATAACTGAGCCTCTGCTCAGAGGGATGTTGGGAGGGATATCAGGAGGGTTCAATTCAGAGGGATTATTTTAGGTAGAATACTTGCCATAATACCTGGTTCAATAAATGTGAGTTCTTCTTCTTCAGGGCCCAATTCAAATGCCACATGGGTCCTCTAGGAACCCATCTTTCCCTTTTTTGCTCCCCATACATGAGCCTTCTATGGCTATTATTGCATATACTATAATTTCAGGCTGCTTCCTGTTGTAGAGCACAAACTCTGCAGCCTGACTCCCTGGGTTCAGGGCCTGGCTCTGCCACTTAATAACTCTGTGATCTCCATGCCTCAGTTTCTTCTCCTGTAGAATGGGGATAATAATAGGTCTCACTTCAGAAGGTGGCTGTGAGGATAAAGTAAGTTACACATGTGAAGCGTCACCAGGGCCTAGTAAGCACCACATAAGCAAAGCCTCTAATCAGTGTGGGCCCACTTATCTGTCTCTCTCACTAAACTTGGAGTTCCTTGAGGACAGGGAGATACCTTATTGATTTTCTGTATCTTCTGTAAAGTATAGTTTAACAGATTATAGTCCAGAACTCCTGATCTCTAGTTTTCATTTCCTTCCTTCATTTCTCCTTGAACATGGATTCCACACAAACTCAGTAGCCACATGCAGCAGGTCTGACTTGGCAACAGTCCATAGGCTTCTTACTGTAACTGTGTTTGCATTCTCTAAGAATCCATCCCTGCAGCACAGCTTCATGCCTAAAACCCCTAAGTGGAACTCTGAAATAGTATAAATTTGTTTTTTTTAAAGTAATCTTTAATCTATTTCATACCTTGTAGTCCTGCCTACAAGTGAAGGACTTTCACAGTTCTACAGGGCCCAGTGGCCCCTCCTCTTGTGTAAATCTATATAGGTATGGCTCCATCCTTGGGCAGAGAGATCCCACCCCACATACTGGTGGCCACCTCCTCCTCCTGAGGGAGTGCTGGTGCAGAAGCCCACTTTCCTTCATGGGAACCAAGACTCCCTGGAAGGGAGAGAGGCTTGGCAGGGGCCCAGGCAGCAGTCCCACTCCCACTTTCAGCAAGTTCCCAGCCCTGAGAGCCCCACTTTTGCAGCTCTGGCCAGAAGACATGCTCATTGTCCCACAGCTTTTTAAGGTGGTAGTGACAGTATCCTCCTTGATTTCCAGTGCTGCTTCCAGGGCATATTCTGGCACCCTCCGATTAAAAACAAACAAGAAGAAAAAAAAAAAGGCTCCTTGAGATTCATGTTACCAGGGCTCCTCTCTCTCCCAGCCCCTCCTCATGGCCGTGATTTACAGCCTCGCAGACCTGCATACTTTCTGAGCACTTTAGCAGCTGGCCCCCTGGTCTTCCTCCACCTTCAAGCCCTGCCCCTTCACAGAGACCTCATCACTGATTATCCACACAAATGTGGACTCTAAGTTCTTTGATTTCCTCTACTTAATGCTCTTCAGTTCCTCTCCATTTCAGTCACCTATTCTAGATCCTGGACTCTGCCCATTAACTACAGCCTCTGAAAAACCAAAATCAGATATCCATTCTCTGTCCTTGAAGCTGATCAAGACCTTGATACCTCAAACTTAACTTTCTTTCTCTGTCATCACTGGCTTTCTGACCAGTGTGCCCTCACTTCAGTCCTTTCTTTGCCAACATCCTCAGATCCTTTGCCTCAAATCCATGTCCTTAAATAAGTCCATCAAGACTATTTCAGATTAATAACCCTAGATTAATCCAGCTGTCTGCCTTCTTTGACTTTACACCTGGACTTCTAAGTAGTACCAAAGAGAAAAGAAAATCACACATCCACAGAAATAGGTACCATGACCCAGGATGCAATCCTTCAGTGTTTCTCTGCTTGGCTCCCTGCTGTCCCTGACAGTGGCTGTTAACTAGTCTTATCCATTCTCCTAAAAGTCTTATCTCACGAATTCCACCACCAGTCTAAGCATACAGCCTGTCTTCTCCCTCACAGGAGAAATAGGTACCATCAGATAAACTATCCCCTCACCTTACAGCCGATACACAGCTACACATTTCTCTTCCTCTGCAGGATCATTTCCCCATTTTCCCTTGTCAAAGTGCAAGAGGGGTCCCTCCTTCCATCCCAAGAAAATCCCTCTGCTTGTACACTGGAACACATCCGCTCTGGCTTCTGCAGAATCTTACAGTATCCACTTGCCCCCCGTGCCTTGCCTTACTTTCTTTCTGTATTTTGTGTTTTTCCCATCAGCCCTGAAATATACTCAAGTCCCATAACTTAAAAGTATGAACCTTTCAAAAAAGAAAGTAAAAACCTTTCTCAACCCTAAAGACCCATGGATCTTTCCTCTTTCCACCTTCTGCTTCCACTTCCTCAGTGCAGACTTTCTGGAATTACCAGACATTCACCAATGTCACCAGTGACCTCTGTGCCATTAAATCTCAAGAAAGTTTGGTTCTTATCTTTTTCTGCTTCTCAGCAGCATTTGATGCTGATAACCACCCCTTCCTATTTGATCTACTCTTTCCTTTTGGCTTCCAGGACACCACACTCTCCTTGTTATCCTCCTTCCCTACAATTTATTCTGCTGGGAGGCCTCTCTTCCCCTGCCTGCCCCTTAAATATTGATGTTCTTTGTGCTTCAATTATTAAAACTGTTCTAATTATCTATTATTACAAAACTACCCCAAAACTTAGTGGCTCAAAGCAACAATCATTCAGTGGTGTTCATAATATTGTGGGTCAGAAATTCAGGCAGGGCTCTGCAGGGTAATTCTTCTGCTTCACATGGCATCGACTGGGGTCACTTGATGATATTCAGCTAATGACTGGGCTGGGCTGGAATCCCAAGATGTCTTCACTCACATGCCTGGCACTTTGGCAGACATAACCAGGAAGCTGGGACCCTATCCTGCTCCATGTAGTCTTAAGACTTCTCCATGTGGTCCTTCCAGCCAGTTTGTGTACTCATCTCATAAGGCAGGTCAGGCAGGGCTTCAAGAACAAGTGCTCCAAGGGATAGGAAAAGAAGGCCGATCTCTTAAAGCCTGAGCCTGGAACCTGGCACAGCATTATTTCTGCCTTATTCTGTTGGTCAACTAGTCATAAGCCCACCCAGATTCAAGGGAAGAGGACATAGACCCCCATCTCTCAGTGGGAAGAGGCATCCAAGTATTTGTTGTCATCTTCAATCCACCACAACCTTCTCTGCAGCAAACAAACAGTCTCTGCACAGCCACCATCATCTTTCTCCAGGATTACTAATGCCTTCCTAACTGGTCTCCCTGCTTCCCATGTTGCCCCTTCCATCCCATTGTCCACAGTGAAGCCAGGGAAACCTTTCTATAATGCATATCACATCACAACACTCTGCTGGCTAAACCACTCTAGCAACTTCCCATTGCCTTTAGGGGGAAGCTCAAACTTCTTAGCATGGCCAGCTAGGTCCTTTGCGATGTGTCACTGCTGACACCTCCACCTTCACCTCTCACCACTTCTTATACTCTACACTCTACAGCATTGGTGTCCCCAAGCATGTCATGCCTTCTATCTCCAAGGCTTTGGAATACTTCTACCCAGAACTCCCCATGCTCCACCCACCATGGGTAAGCACAAGTGCATACACACACACACGCACACACACACACACACATTTTTCATCTTCACCTTCCTTCAGATCTTGGCTTAAACAAGTGATTCTCAAAATGTAGTCCAAGAGCAGGCAGCATCAGCATCAACTGGGAACTTGTTAGAAATGCAGATTCTCAGGCCCCACCTCAGACCTACCGAATCATAAATTCTAAAGGTGGGGCTCAGGAATCTCAATTTAACAATCCACTTGGGTGATTCTTGGTGCACACCAAAGTCTGAGAAACACTGGTTTAGACAACACTTCCTCCAGGCTGCTTTCCCTGACCTAACCTTCCACCTAACTCCTGGGATAGGGATCTCTTCCATGTGTTTCCACAGCCCCTCATCTTTCCCCAGCCCCTCATCTTTCCCCTGATCATATGCCCATCACAGGATAGTGTAATTGTCTCCTTACTTGCTTAGCCCCAGTGGGCTCTCTCTGAGCTCCCACAGACAGGGATTGTATCTTGTTTATTGCTGTATCCCCAGCATCTACATAATGCCTGTCACATTAGTAGCTCAATAAAAAGTGGTGAAGCCAAGGTTCAAACCCAAGGGTGCATCTCGATCTTCTAGAAAGATAGACTACAAACACCAAAAACAGAGTTAATGCACTGAGGATATTGGTAATCAGCAGCTAGGATCAGGCTTTAAGTAAATGCTTTGATCCTTGCCTAATAGAAAGGAGACACTGAGTAGCTACAGTGCCTACAAAAGACTTTAATAAAACCCCAAAAGAGAAAGATTCACACTGTTGAATCAACTTAAAATCCTGAAAACAGACTACCTTCCTCTAACCCTAAAATCAGATAAACCAAGCTCATCATCTTCCTGTCTCTGCGTGGCCAGTTCCTCCATTGCTTGCATTTTAATACTCTAACTGTGTTTACTGGAGTTTCTAAAATGCCACTGAATCTTTGGAAATTTGGCAGAAGAGAAGAATCTGGGTCACGCAACTGTGAAATCTAAATAAGGTATAATTAACATGTCCATCAAGTTTCACAGAAGTGATGCTAGTTTGCAAACTATTCATTAATTCTGCACAATAACAGCAACCGGGTACAATGCAGATACCAAGCTAGAAATGAGAGGCTCAGCGTAGTGCTAACCTGGAGTGCTGCTGGTGATACAAGGGAATGAACTGCTTCTATTTTCTGCATAGAAGGATATGACTATTTAAGAATTTGGGGCCCAAATTATCAAAGAGTGGCAGTATAATTTATGACTCTCAATCCTTTTCATTGTAACCTTGTGATTCACAAAATACTCTCCAAAGCTCATGAATCACTAGGGAACTTGAGAAAATGAGCCTTTCTCTTTAGAAATAAAACAGCAAAATGGCTACATCTGAAAACCCAAAGTCAAGTCTCAAGTCTTAACCAGCTCTATGGACTATTTATTGTTTCTGTATCTACTGCAAAAATGTGGTAATAATACCTCTTCAGAACATTGTTTTGAGGATTACATAAGATAATGCACGCAGTTTCCTCAACACACAGCTAATACACAAAATAGCTCTTTTCTGTTCTTCCCAGTGAGAATTAGACAGGGATCTCAATAACCAAGTAGACTATAGAAAACAGTATGGTGGTTCCTCAAAAAATTACAACTAGAACTACCGTATGATCCAGCAACTCTACTTCTGGGTATATACCCAAAAGAATTGAAAGCAGGGTCTCTAAGAGGTACTTGCACACCTGTGTCATAGCAGCATTCTTCACAATAGCCAAGTGGTAGAAGCAATCCAAACATCATCCACAGATAAATGGATAAATAAAACATGGTATAAACATACAATGGAATATTATTCAGCCTTAAAAAGGAAGGAGATCCTGTCACATACTATAACATGGATGCACCTGGAGAACATTATGCTAAGAAGATAAACCAGCCAGAAAAAGAGAAATACTGTACAATTTCATTTACATCAGGAATCTGAAGTAGTCAGACTCATAGAAGCAGGAAGTGGAATGTTGGTTACCAGGTGCTGGGGGAGAGGGAAATGGGTAATTGTTTAATGGGTATAGAGTTTCAGTTTTACAAGGTGAAAAAGTTCTGGAAATCCTTTGTATAACAATGTGAATATACTTAACACATGGAGCTGTACACTTAAAAGCGGTTAAGATGGTAAATTTTAGGTTATGTGTTTTTTTAACCACATTAAAAAGTTTTTAACTTAAAAAACAAAGCAGACCTGATTCCCTCCCTTTGTTCCAGCTAATACGGTGTGCTCCTGCCTTGTCACCACTCCCTCTCAGCCCCCTTTGCTGCCCCCTCCTCCTCTCCCACCTGCCCTCCAGTTGTTGAGGTTCCTCAGGATTCCATCTTTGGCCATCCTCTCTCCTTGTCTCACACTCCCAGGATTTTAGCCACTCCTCTGGCCTCACCAGACACTGGCCTGATGATGACTATTCACTGCTCTCTCCCAAGTCTCTAAAAGAGGGCCTGCCTGGAGCTGAAGCAGGCACGCAATAAATATCTGTTAAATCAGTGAGCACCTAGAGCTCTAGCCTCTACTCAAGTCAAGGCTCCGGAACCGTATTCTACATCTACTCAACGGACACCTCCAGCTGACAGTCTCTCAGATCTCGCGAAATCAGCATACCCAGATTTTCATTTATTTAGCCTCTCCTAAGGAAGTAAAGAAGCTCCCCCTTGTGATCTTGGTTAATATTGTCTGGATTCTGGATTCTTCCAACCTGCTTTAACTGATTATCTGAACCCTATTGATCTTAAACGAGAGATGTCTTGAGAATCTGGCCACTTCTCTCCTTCCCCAGGGCCTCATTGTCTCTCAACTGGGCCATGACAGTAGCTTCTTCCTTGTCTCCATTTGCTCCTCCAAGAAGTTCATTTTCCACAGCAGTGCCAGATTTTTCTTTCTAAAGGGCATATCTCATTATGCAACAATCTTGCTTAAGCTTTAACCCCATGAGCACTTCCATGGGCTCCTATCCCTACAGAGTTAGTTCCACAAGCATCGGTTGGACCAATAGTGCACCTGTTCTGGCCCCCACCTGCTCTGTCATTTTTTCCTTCCTGACCCCAAATCCCCCATATCGCAGACACAGCTCCCCTCACCGACCAGGCCCGTCTCTAACTCCATGTCTACGTCCCTCTGCGTGGACAGACTCTCCACCGCCTCCAACTTCTCTTCCTGGAAACAACTCATACGTCATAGATATGGAGTGAACACTTACCAAGGAGCAATATGGCTGTGATGTAAACAACTTCATCTTGAAAAATCCCCCCCCCCCCCCCCCCCGCCCCAAGCATAGTGATCCAACCAGCTTAGCTGGTTACAGACTGAAATGTTTATACCAAGTTCAGCTATCCACAAGGAACGATGTAGGAGTGGAGACTTTCAAGTAGCGATATTTAGAATTAAAATAATATTATCAAGTCAAAGTAGCATAATGGTTAGGAGCCAAGCTTTGAAATTTTGTTTCTGGATTGCTACTTACTCAGCCTCCTCATCTGCCAAATAAGGTTAAGAATAATACCTTCCTCCCCCCCAAAAATAATAAATAAATAAATAAAATTTTAAAAAAAAAGAATAATACCTTCCTCATAGAGTTGTCAAATTTTGGGTGGGATGATATATAAAGTGATTAACCCAATACATGACATATGTAATGTCTGATAAATGGCAGCTATTATCATAGAATCAACTTTCTCGGTCTGCTACTTAAGCGTATGTTCTCACTAACAGACCTCATTCACATCTTGAGTACCACTGTACAATTTCCTGTAGGCAGGGGAGTAAGCAGGATTGAAATAATAGTACCATCCTGAATGACACGATAAGATGAAGGTTCATGATCCTGGGTAAGACTACTCTGTGTGTGTGTGGTGTGTAAAACTTGAACAAAAGATTTATATACCTAATAATGTTATTACATATGGTTAGTGTAATCTAATTCTGCTCGTAGGTTCTAATTACACAATTAAGTTTAATTACCCAGATCATATGAATGCATTTATATTATTAGAAAAATAATTTTTAAAGAGGCAATGTGATTTATTCTAAAAGCCCAGTATTGTTCAAAACCAACAAGATAGTTCTGGAAAATTCTCTTACTGCACCCCGTGTATGACTTGGCCTCACTGCAATCTGTGATTATTGAAGTAGATCTTTGCTGTTTCAAGCCACTTACCTTTATGCTTTGTTTGTTTCATTGTCTTGTAACTGTTTTCATCGCCGGGCATTGTGGCAGATACTCCTCCACTTCTAAAATGGGCTTGTTCTCACAGTTGCATCAGGAACCACTCAGAAACACTCTTAGCATCATCACTGAAGCCTTGTAGTATTCAGCTTATGCTCTCTGCCCTTCCAATATAGGAGAGTCTTGCAGTTCCTTTCAGTATAATTTAGGTGACTTGTTGGAACACAGCAGCTGTGAAGCCAAAAATTAATGTTAGCTCATTCCCAGGACAGTCACGTGTCCTAAAACAATAGAAAGCATGAGAACAATGGATTTAGTATGATTATCTTCCTTGCATTCTTTTCATTGAATTTTTAAATCCTGGGGAGTGCAACCTATCCCTACTGAGGCTTTTGTAAACTGTGTATAGTACCACAGGAAGAGTAGAAACCATTTCTTTCTGTTCACACATAGGAGAAAATGTAATTCCTTGATGAAGAGTCTTCCCAGCAGATTTCCTGGTTCTATTCTTATAATCTCTGACACATGATATAGGTCAACTAATTTACAGTCTAAGAAGCAGAACAGAATCACCTACAGCCTAAATATTAGGGAGCTCAGCGTATGTGTATAGAGAGAGATGAATGAACTAGTCAAGACTGTTCTCCACAAGGCATCAGTGATGCTCCATCCCGAATCCTGTCAGCTGCAGCCTCTCAGACTGACTCCTCCATTAACTTAGCTCATTCTCTTCACGCACCATTTCACACTTTATCTTTTCAATCTACTGTAGGGCTTCATCCAGTGGGACTATAAAAACCTTTTTCTGTTACTTTGCTCTTGCACTTTTGAGAAAGCACATTGTGCCGCTATTCTGTGCTTCACTTATATATGTGAGGAGATAAACTGAGTCTGGAGTTCTAAGTCTAATGATTTCTCACTAAGGTCAGCCAGTACCGTGACTTCCTTGCTTTTCTAATGAGGCAAAAGCTGTCTTTTCCATGCCTTCCTCACATGAAAACTGTGAGAATTGCTAAAGCCCCAGAGAAAGATGCTACATCAACAGTGTCTGGAAATGTGACCACCTGTGAGCAAGGAGGCATTTTCCTGAGGTGTTGGTGAAAGAGGCATCCAAATCATACTGCCCACCTCCTCCATCTTTCTCTTCACCTTCATCCATTCTCGCTCTCATTCTTGAGCAGGACTGCATACAACACATGGGAGTTGTGGTGAAAGTCAGCAGCAGAGCAAAACTTAGAGCCAGAATTACCTTGGAAAACCCCTTTAGGAAAGCACCACCATATCTCTAAGTCCAACACATCCAACTTTGCTTTCTGCCAGTGTGGAAAGCAATTGCTGCTTGCTGGTTGAACACCATTCTTGTATTTATAGACTATGCTTTTAAAAAATCTTTAAACTCCAAAACATATGACAGGCCAAGATGCTCACAGTATGGAAAGTACAGGGGGACTGAGAAGGACTGGAATTCACAGCCCATCACAGGCTCATGACAGCTTCCCTTCCAGAAGTACTGTGGAAGTCCAGTAACCACCCTACACCATTTAATTCTCCTATCCACTTCCCTCCCCCCCCACCCCAACACACACACATTCTCACACTACAGCCAGTAAGTACATGGTGTCCTTGGTGAATACATGGTGTCCTTGGTGAATACATGGAGAGAACCTAACTCAGTCCTAGGGACAGAGGTCTGGGAATAAGTTAATTTTAAGGACTATAAACTCTAAGACTCCCAGAGTCAAGAGGAATGCTAAGGGGCCATCTTTAAATGGGTTGAGTTTCTGGAGTTTCGCATGTTCCAACCAACCTTCAGCTATCTGCTTAGGAAGCCACCATGGAAGAAACAAAATTAATATAAAAATGTAGATTCTGGCTTCCTGTCCCACTGCCCAACCTACTAAGAGTAAGAAACTTTGGCTCCTATTTTCAGGTGTCAATCACTCCTTTCCCACCATTTTCTACTAAATCTATATGCACCTTAAACTGGGTTTGGACAAATTAATGAGAAGTAGAAAAACAGAGAAAAATTACCTAGTGTAGCCATGTATTCATAAACCATGATTTCCCTTCCATTATTAGTCTTCAACATTGACCGCTACTAGCTCTAGATTCAGGTGGCTATGGCTGACCTAGATGTTTTTCAAGAGAATTCCTCTCCATGCACATCTCGATGGAGGAGTGAAGCCTTGACAAGATTCTTTGTCAACACTCAGACTGACTGTAGGCCCTAACTGTTTGTAGGAGCTCTTTTCTTCTCTGTTATATAATGGCAGCACTGAATTTGTATATTGTAGAATTTGCCAGCCAACCCAGTGTGTTTCTGGGTTTCTGAATTTCCTGATTTATCCTGCTAGAATTTTTTATTTCGAAACTGCCTTTCAAGACAAGAAGAAAGCTGGTGGTGACACTTTGCTGAACAGTGTAAACCAAATGGACCCTGTGTGTTTACCAGGGCTCAGTGTTCCAGCCTGGCTGCCTGGTTGCTTCCAAATGCAATTCCAAGTGTTGAAATTTATCCTGAAGCTTTACATGATTTAAATCCTCATAGCCTGAACTATTCACCACCCCAAGGCAATTCTCCCCACGAATTCCAAAATCTCCTTGTACATAACTAAAATCAAGATGTTCCCCAAGTTGCCTTTTTGCTCCCTGTGTCAGATTCACACATCCCACTGCACTCCCCATAGGCAGAGCCTACTTCTCTACAGTACCCAGTTCCTATAGATCCTGCCTCCTATCTGAAAACCCTCCAGCATTGCCTGGCCATACATGTCCCTTTTCTGGAATTTGCTTGCTTTTTTTTGGTGCCATCCAGTTTTACAGTGTCTTATTTATCCCTTATTTCAGGACCACTCTCCCCAACGAGATTATAAACCACCTGTGGGCAGCAGCACATCCTGTTTTCTTTTTGAAGCCCATGGCACCTAAAACAGGCTATAGTAATCTTAGTAATTATTTGGTTTATGTTAGGATGCCAAGCCCATCTTCTAGAATTCACTCTCCTAAAATATGTTGAACAGAACATTCTAGTGCATTGAAATTCGTATCTGACCGATGGCTAGGTTACCAGATTCCTAATCGTTCATGACTTTGGACAAGTCACATAACCTTTTTGAACCTCATTGTCCTTGTGTACAAAATTAATAAATTACATACCTTTCTATCTCCCAGGTTCAAATAAGGATCAAACAAGACAAGATAATCAAAAGCAATTCATATGAATAAAACACTAAAACATGCACATATAATTATCAAGTCATTGGTTTTTCTATACATTGTTGACATAAAGTGTGGATAGAACATCTTGAATGTTCTAGAAGATCTTCCACAAGTTTAAGGCTTTACCATTGCTTTTCTGTTTGATATTCTGTTATTATTTCCATAACTGCTCCGTTTTTCTTCATGCTTCTTTTTGGTGTAATTGAAACTGTCTTTCTGAGCTGTTTCCTCTCCAGTAACAAAGTTATCACCATTGTGATCTGATCTGAAGTGGGGCAGGGGGAGGCTGTCATTGGCTTAGACTTCCTTGGCATCAAGGAAACTTTCTGATTGCTCACAAAACAAACATGAAAGTACAAAGGAAATTTCAAAAGGCTGGATAATGAGCCTGTGGGCAACATTTCTATTGCCAGGGCTAATTCTGGCATAATTAAAAAGGGTTTAATTAATCATGGAGTTAAGTAGAAGGAAAGGGTTTCTGACAGCCTTACATCACAGGTTCCTTGATATGTTTAGCTTCCAGCCATGTGATCCCTACAGTTTAAGGGTCTTCCCACCTGCCTGCATCTTTGGAGGCATGACCAGAACTGCTGGTTGCCTTGCCATCTTTGGGAACCTCAACTTCTTTGGGCTACTGCCACTTCTGCCAATCAAAGAAGATGGAGGTAGATTCTGACATTCAGGGATCTTATGGGTTGTATTTCCTGCCTTATTGTAAATAATATTCCCCCAGGAGAGCAGAGCGTTGGTATTCTTGGATTCCAAGGCAACTATGTCGGATTCATCTGGCCTATCAAACTAGGACAATCTTATCTGACAGTCAGCTCTTAAGTGTCTTTGGTAGTAGTTACAGGTTGTGTTCAGGCTTTTCTTTCCTTAGATACGATGCTTTCAGGAATCTGAGAGCTTGTCTGGCAGAGCTTGCCTACTCCCAGTCTCCCAATGGATTATAGAAAGATACTGAATCTTTAAGAAGTTCAAAATAACAAAGTTTCTGTACTGCTGATGGAAGGAAAACATCACATTCCCATTCAAAGTCAAAGATAGTTTCCCCATCAGTATCATTCCTTCCCCCTTTCCCACTTCCCTTCTCCCCTTCCTCTCACCGCACAAAGGCAGGGAGGGCCTGCAATCATCCAGTGGATAGGGAGACACTTGGGTAGACATCTTGGGAAGGAGAATGGATAGAAGTGTATGCATCCAGCCCCCTTACTGGCTAAAGGCTGGCAGCCTATAAATTTTTTTTTAACCTGAGAGAAGACCTCTCTGTGGCTAGCATCTTCCCTGGAAACCGTAACATGTCTCTCTCCAATTTGAAATCAAAAACTACTAGAATTTTCTGTGAGTCCAAACTTTATTACAGATGACTTAATCACCTCTGTCACGGCTACTTATTTCAGTTCACTTTGACATGATACTATCCATGACTAAACAGCTTTTTCACTATTGGCTCTTAGAGTTCTTTAAGACTCAAATGTCAGAAGAATCCTGCTGCCTCTGGGGAAGAAGGCACAGGCTGTATAAAATGCCCTGTGGAGAGCAAACCCAAGCACTTTGTTCCTGTACCTTGTTTCTACTACTGTAACTTTATGTCCTTCATTTACTAGACAAGGAGGATCTATTCTGGTTTTTTTCCATTTTCTTGTAGAGCGGAAAAATAAGATGATCCACAGATATGCTGAAAGAGTTAGGACAGCTGGTAGACCTGATCCTGTAGACACATATTTTAGTAAATAAAAAACTGCTTTGGAAGAAGTATCTGACTGTGCAAAGAGGGATATGTGACCAAAAGATGCAAATCTCGTGGATATTCTGTTAGCTGACCATTAATCTGTATCAGATCCTACTATTTGTTTGCATTTATAAGAAGTAGTCAGCTGCACAACTGGATGGTAAATGAAGCATGTAGATTTACATTACCTCCTGGAGAAAGGGGAGAAAATAAAGGAATGATGGGAAATTTCTGTCATAGAAACTGTTTAAATCAAAATAAAAACAAACAAAAGACTAACATTGCACTATAGGAAATGAGACATAGAAAGTTGGGTATTCATTGTGAAGAAATTGAAAATGTACTCCAGTGATATTTCTGTCTCTGGATCTACTAAGACGTCAGTGCTGAAAAAGCGGTATTGTCAAGGGGAGTAATATGTCAGGGTGAAAATCAATAGCAGCCACAAAAGGATAATAAATTTTTCTAAAGAATGATTAGAACTCACACTTATAGAATTATAACTGTCATCAAAGTGGCTAAGAAGTAACTAGGTGGCCCTGCATTCACAGCTGATCAGACAGGAACTGGTTTTGGCTCGTCTTGGTTTTTTAGCAACTTGGCTCCAATGAAGTGACCTTGTCCCTAGCTGTGAAAGATTATAGAGCTGCAAACTTGAATATGATGGAGATCTGACTTGACTCACCTTCCCTCGTCATTTTTGAAAGCGCTAAACTTTTATGTTATCACCTTTAGAAGATCTCTCTCTTCCAAAGAAACTATGGTGGTGGTAGAAGGAACACTAATTTAAAGGCTTTTGGATCCATTCATATAAAGCCTGGATACAGGCAAAATTAGTCTAGGGTGTTAGAAATCAAGATGAGGTCACCCTTAGGGGCACAATACAATTGGGAAGGGTAAAGGTACTGATTCTGTTTCTTGAGCTGGTTGCTGTCTGGTTAGGTGTTCCCACTTTGTAAATTGACTGAGCTTACACATGCGATATGCATACTTTTCTGTATATACTACAGGAGAACAATACACATTAGACTTCAGTGAGACACTTACAATATAAAATCCTTTGCATTCTCTTGCCAAATTTTCTCTAAATAACCAAGAGATTTGGGAGAGGTCACTTGAGCCCCAATTTCTTCTATAAAATAAGAAGGCAGACCAAATGATCCCAGTCCTGCAGCTTCTCGGTGCCGTCATCATTGGCACATGATGAATGCAGAGTATTGATATTCCTGCTATTAGTGACTTGAATAATAATCAGAACATGGGCAAAGTTGCCACAGGCCTTCGCAGAAGAGGCAATGAACTGAAGGCTGTGTAAATTTGCTGCGTGGGGAATGATGTAGAATAATAATTGGAACTACAGGGCTCGTGTTGATAGCAAAGATGTAGAATTCAGGTGGCTGTCAGTGTGGGCCCCTACTTTAAGAGCAGATGTTCATCCCACTGCTAGTGATGTTGCGATCATATTACAGCCAAGAACCAATGTTTCTCTAGTAATTTCTTCTCAAAAGTAGCTGCTGGAAAATGTGATTCTGTTAAAATATACTATAGGAACTTCCAACCAATCCTGCAGTTTGGTGTTTCAAGCACTTTCCTTTCCTTTCTTATTTAATATAAAGTGAACTTGAAGGTGACCTCTACAGTGACTGGCAGCTAGGGAAAATTGGCAATCTCTATCATCAGTGAGAAGTTGCCAGTCACACCTCACAATGGATGGGGAAAGTCCAGGGCCTGGGCTAGAGGGCCTTTGCCGGATTGATAGGAAAAGTGACTGCAACCTCCCTTTGATAAGAAAATGAGCTATACCTACCTAATTCCCTGTGGGCTTTTCCTACAACTTGAGTCTCTTGGAAGGCAAAACATGTTTAGTAGAACACAGAAAGGAAATATAAATGATTTTGATAATCCAGTGCACAAACTAGTTAGCACCTGGATCCACAGGGAAATTCTTAAAATCTCATGATCCTTTTCTAAAGTCTCTAAAGTACTCTAGAGATAGATCACCTAATTCTACTAAGCCACCTGCCTTGTCTCCCTGAAAACCATTCTGGAAAACTATGCCAGACATGCTCTCTGATGGCCATCCCTCTTCTGAGTCCAAAGAATGATCCTTTGGTACAAACATAGAAGTGTATTATTTCGTCCCGCAGCAAACATGAAGGGAAACAATGAAATGAAGGAAATGCAAATCATGAGCTGCCACATAAGATCCTAATTACCATAATTTGACCCATCCTCCTTCCCACTGCCGGAAAGTCAGCCTTCTGGATGAGAGGAAGCCAAGCTGGCTAGATAACAGCCTTCTGTTCTCTCTCCCCATCCCTCATCTCCTTTCTTTCTTCCTCTCTTCCTTAAATGATGTTCATTAAGACAACAATTCTTCTAACAGCTTGTAAGCCTCAATTGTATTAGTGGAAGCCTTGCACAACTCGATAAAATGAGCTAAAGGAAAGGAATATGATGGGGGGGAACACAGACACGTGCTGTCTCTTTATTCCCCAAAGCAACTGTCAGTCTCAGAGTATTTTCCTAAAATCTGCCAGAAATCTCTCTGTAATCATCCCTGTTAGATATGAGAACAGTAAATATAAGAGGTCCAGGTCTTCCATGGTATGGTTTTAGAAAGTATCAATAACTCAGAAAAGGGCCAATTCAGACTCCACGTGTTCAGTCACCAGTCACACCAGACCCTCCATCCCCACACAGCTCCTAGAATATTTCTGTTTCTTAGATTACTCACAGCTTCGCCTCATCCCTGCCTTCTCCACAACTACTTGAAGTGAGTTATTTTGGCACAGCTTCTTATATTTATGGTGGTAAATGAGCCAGGCTGGGAGACATAGACAGAATGTGTTAACTTCATGCCTATTAGAATTCTCCTAGAATATGCCCATTAAAATCTGGGTCTAAAAAGCACATCTCTTCTCACTGAGTGCTGGGGCTTCTGCCTTTTTGCTGTGCCAAGTGCCATAGAAATGGGCTCTACTGTCACTCTTCAGCCCATGTATAGGATGTGGTGGCATGTTTCAATGGCAGCTTTAAATCAGATTGCTGAGGCTTCGGGAGTGCAGCCCCAATGACTCAAGCAAGTCATTGATAGTATGTGCAGCTGACAGAGTGGGGGTACTACTCCACTGACCATTTTTATTGAATAGTATTTGACTAGCTTTAGTTTCAACCAATGTGTAGGTAAAATATAATTTAACAATACAAAGGACATGTTTCACGAAGCAAAAATTTCCTTGAGAAGCTGATGTCCTTCTTAGCACTGGTGTGGGGGCTGGTAAGAAAGGGGGGCCAGAAATGGTCCAAGTAGTTGGAGGCAGAGAATAAAAGATCAGCAGGCCATATATGAAGGTTACGAAGTCAGTAAGCCAGGGGAGGAATTCATGTGATACTGGGAGTTTGAGGCACTTCTATATTCTGTATTTGAGTAAACTGTGACAAGTGGGAAAGGCAGCTAATGGGGTATGAATAAGGAGGCCAAGTTGGAGTCAAGGGCTACAAATCAAGTATGAAGGACATGACAGGGAACCTAGTTAAGCAGATATATCAGTTTGGATGCTTTGGGCTGCAAATAACAGAAAATCCAACTCAAAGTGGATTAAACAATAAGGACATTTTTTGGCAAAGATAACTGGAAGTCCAAAGGTAGGATAGGCTTTAGGTTTGGCTGATCCAGAAACCAATTATTTCATCAGGGCCCCAGGTGTTTTCTGTCTCTGCTCTACCCAGTGTCAGCTCCATCCTGAGACTGGTTTTCCTCTTGGTCGCAGAATGGCTGCAAGTCACACTTGGGTGCCCATGCTTTCTCTCTCACATCCAAGGAGAACAAGGGAGTTACTCCTAGAAGCTGTCCTAGAAAGATGAGAAGAAACTTTCTCCAACAGCCCTACAACCTCTCATAGCATCTCATTGGCCAGAATTATGTCTCATGTTCCTTCCTGAACTAATTACAACCAGGTTGAGATTATTTTGATTGGTTTAAATGCATCAAGGTCTATTCCTAGAACAGGAAATAGAGTCAAATTTGCCTAACTCAATGGGCAGCCTAGGAGAGAGAGACAGATAACTAATCAAAGTCAGCATTCTCCTAGGAAGGAGACAGAGGAGATGTATATTGTGTGGGTGACTATAATAATCATTAATGCTGTCCCCCAAGTGTCTCTGGCTTCCCACCTTCCTGGCACATGATGGGACTGTACTGCCTGCTTCCTAGAGATTGAGTGGGATCATGAGACGTTGCAGTCAATGAGTAGCAAGCAGAAATAACATGTCATCAACAGGCCAGAAACTTCAACAGCCAGTGTGAGGCCTCCAGACCTATCTTTAGTTCTGCTTGTGAGACAAGTGAGTGCTTGAGGTGGGGCTTGCTGATTCATTCTACATCCGTGAGTAAGGAGACATAGGGCAGAGCCCCCAGCCAACCCATGTTGGAGATGAACAGGAAATAAACTTCGTTGTTAAAACCCACTTAAGATCTTTTTTTCTACTCCAACATATCTGTCTATCCTCGATACCACTATGAACAACATACATGGCAGCAGCTGATGTTAGCTCTTCGGGTCTTGTCCTAGTTAAGGAGACCAGGTGAGGTGGACATCACATATCAGTTAGCAGGCCAGGGTGAGCAAGTCTGTACTAGAGCCAGAAAAAAGCAACATTTCCCTGGGAATCCTCTTCTATGGACAGAGCTGCCAATTATGGTTCTTGTCCTCTAGAGAAATGAAAGAAAAAGATTATTCCTAATTCATCTCTTTTAAATAATCTAATTATCTAATTATCTTAAGGGCATAAACACATACCTGACATATAAGAAATAAAAAGGAATCTACCTTTTGGGATTTTTTTAATAAAAATTATTTTATTTTATTTATTTTTGGCTGCATTGGGTGTTCGTTGCTGTGCGGGCTTTCTCTAGTTGTAGTGAGCAGGGGCTACTCTTCATTGCCATGCGTGGGCTTCTCATTGCAGTGGCTTCTCTTGTTGCAGAGCACGGGGTCTAGGTGCCGAGGCTTCAGTAGTTGTAGCACATAGGCTCAGGAGTTGTGGTGCATGGGCTTAGTTGCTCCATTGCAGGTGGAATCTTCCCGGACCAGGGATGGAACCCTTGTCCCCTGCATTGGCAGGTGGATTCTTAACCACTGTGCCACACAGTGATGTCCCTGGATTTTTTTTAATTAAAAAAGTTACTCAAGAAATTTGGAACAAAGAATTACTCAGATCAAGGAAATCTGAATTCATGTAAACAATTACTTAAGCTCAGAAATGTATTCATGGAAAAAAAAATAACTTACAACACAGAAAACAAAATTTTTAAGTCTCATGTTTATTAAAATAAGTTTTAGTTTTTTAAATGTGTTTGAAATATGAAAGTATCACTAATTGGTATGTGTATATTACTATAAATAGGCAATGTTTATTGCTCTAATGGATAGTCTGCCAAACAAGTATAATTTGGCACCACTTCATCTTATAATTGGCTTTTTATTGAAATGTAATTGAAATAGCATTGTGTGTTTAAGGTGTTGATTTATTTATATATCACAGTGTGATCACCATCATAGTGTAGCTAACATTGCTTAATGATCATTTCTTTTTTGTGGTGAGAACAATTAAGATCTAATCTCTTAGCAACTTTGAATTTTATAAGATGGTATTGTCTGTAATCACCATACTGTACATTAGATCTCTAGGACTTAGTTGCTGGTTAGAAGTTTGTACACTTAAAATCTCCCCAATTCCCTCAACCCCTGGTAACAACCATTCTACTCTGAATTGCCTTTTTTCTAAAATGACAGCATCTTTTTAAAAATATAAACAAATAGGTATATAATATAGATTATCCTAGAACCTAAAAGATAAGGGCTATAGAGTCTCTGGATATTTTTTGATTTTTGAAAGCTTAGTTGTCAAGTGAAAATAAAACAGAAAAAGATCTCAAAAATTTTAGTGATTGGGAAAATTGGACAGCAACATGTAAAAGAATGAAATTAGAACACTTCCTAACACCATACACAAAAAGAAACTCCAAATGGATTAAAGACCTACATGTAAGGCCAGACACTATAAAACTCCTAGAGGAAAACATAGGCAGAACACTCTATGACATCCATCAAAGCAAGATCCTTTTTGACCCACCTCCTAGAATCATGGACATAAAATCAAGAATAAACAAATGGGACCTTATGAAACTTAAAAGCTTTTGCACAGCGAAAGAAACCATAAACAAGACTAAAAGGCAACCCTCAGAATGGGAAAAAATAATTGCCTATGAAACAACAGACAAAGGATTAACCTCCAAAATATACAAGCAGCTCATGCAGCTTAATACCAAAAAAGCAAATAACCCAATCCACAAATGGGCAGAAGACCTAAATAGACATTTCTCCAAAGAAGACATACAGATGGCCAACAAACACATGAAAAGATGCTCAACATCACTCATCATCAGAGAAATGCAAGTCAAAGCCACAATGAGGTATCACCTCAAACCAATCAGAATGGCCATCATCACAAAGTCTGGAAACCACAAATGTTGGAGAGGGTGTGGAGAAAAGGGAACTCTCCTGCACTGTTGGTGGGACTGTAAGTTGGTACAGCCACTATGGAAAACAATTTGGAGGTTCCTTAAAAAACTACAAATAGAACTACCATATGATCCAGTAATCCCACTCCTGGGCATATACCCAAAGAAAACCATAATCCCAAAAGAAACTTGTACCATAATGTTTATTGCAGCAGTATTTACAATAGCCAGGACATGGAAGCAACCTAAATGCCCATCAACAAATGAATGGATAAAGAATATGTGGCATATATATACAATGGAATATTACTCAGCTATAAAAAGGGATGAGATGGAGCTATATGTAATGAGGTGGATAGAACTACAGTGTGTCATACAGAGTGAAGTAAGTGAGAAAGAGAAAAACAAATATTGTATGCTAACTCACATATACGGAATCTAAAAATGGTACTGATGAACTCAGTGACAAGAACAAGGATGCAGATACAGAGAATGGACTGGAGAACTCGAGGTATGGGAGGGGGCGGGGTGTGAAGGGGAAGCTGAGACGAGGCGAGAGATTAGCACAGACATATGTATACTACCAACTGTAGGATAGATAGTCAGTGGGAAGCTGTTGTATAACAAAGGGAGTCCAACTCGAGGATGGAAGATGCCTTGGAGGACTGGGGTGGGGAGGGTGGGGGGGACTCAAGGGGGGGGGAGTCAAGGGAGGGAGGGAAT
Organism: Hippopotamus amphibius kiboko; assembly: GCF_030028045.1. Classification (NCBI taxonomy): domain Eukaryota; kingdom Metazoa; phylum Chordata; class Mammalia; order Artiodactyla; family Hippopotamidae; genus Hippopotamus; species Hippopotamus amphibius. Next base: position 87,258,313 of record NC_080189.1, on the reverse strand, counting down.
ACGGGGATATGTGTATAAAAACAGCTCATTAAACTTGGTGTACCCCCCAAAAAATAATAAATAAATAAATAAAATTAAAAAAAAAATTTTAGTGATTAATAATTAAAATACCTCTTCCATATACTCAAGTGTATTTTCTTTCTTTAAAAAAGCTTTTAAAACCAACTCCTGTATCTGTTGCTGCTTTTTTAGGATTGACTCTGACCTGTGCATGTTGCAAAACTTTTCTAACTAGCTCAACAAAAATGAATTGTGTGGGGGACTTCCTTGGTGGCGCAGTGGTTAAGAATCTCCCTGCCAATGCAGGAGACACGGGTTCGAGCCCTGGTCCGGGAAGATCCCACATGCAATGGAGCAACTAAGCCCATGCACCACAACTAATGAGCCTGCACTCTAGAGCCCACGACCCACAGCTACTGAGCCCTCGTGCTGCAACTACTAAAGCCTGTGCGCCTAGAGCCCATGCTCTGCAACAGGAGAATCCACTGCAATGAGAAGCTCACATACTGCAGCAAAGAGTAGCCCCTGCTCGCTGCAACTAGAGAAAGCCCACATGCAGCAACAAAGACCCAATGCAGCCAATAAATAAATTAAAATAAATTAATTTTTAAAACGACAACAAAAAATGAATTGTGTGGAATTCCTTAGTGTATAATCTGAGGATAACTTGGAGGAGATTTTTTCCCCTGAGAGTAATGTTTAAGATTTGGTGGTTTTCCCTCCTGTAGATAATTTCTATTGCTGCATTCAAAAACACCCTATCTGGTTGTTGAGAGCTTCCAGAACAGCATACCTGGGTAGTTTTGATTAGGTCATAATCTTCAAAACATGGCATGATTTCACAGTGACAAGATACTCATTTTTTAGATTTTTTGTGTGTGTGCTCTATTCTAAAATGCAGTTACAATTCCATACTTGAGAGCTATTTATGAGAAACCTCTCACAATTTCTGAGGAAATAGGAGAGCACAGAAATTAGGAAAGCAAAGAAATTGTTATTGGGCTGTCTGCTGGCTTATGAAAGGGCATTGGCCTGGAAGCAGAAGATCTGGGCTCTGGGTTCTGGTCCTGGCTGCCTGATGCTCGAGCCATCAAAGTCTGGATAAGAGTGGAATCTCAGACATTTGCTGGTGGGAAACATGTGCCGCACATTCACATCCAGGCAGCCACACCAGCCTCACCTGGAGAAGATTCCCCTTCCTTTGGCAAATAATCCTCACAGGTCTGTCTGGTCAACGTGAGGTGGTGAAGCACCAGCATGGCCCATGCCCTGCCCAGTTCTCCCCTAATAGTTAATCCAGGGAGAAGTGCATCCCAAAGCCCCCAGACCCTGGTCTCCTTGGGCAGGCTTCTTCAGGGCACCCTTGGGCGTTGACAACCCCAGCATCTAACCTTAGGAGCTGGAATCAGACACTGCTGACAAAAGGGCCTGCTGGGCAAGGGAGATGCAGCACCTCTCCTAATGATTTCCATCTCACTCCTGCTTCCCACACACTGTGCCCTGAGGCACCTCATTTTCCTCTTGCTTTTACCTTGATTAATGCCCTTCATAAGTTTTTCTTCCCACGACTCACCCTGCAGCCACTGCCCAGGCATAAACTCAGCTGTCATGATCTCTGGGAGTTGTTTTCTGTCTTCTTTCCTGGCAATTGCGTCAAATGCCTTCTGCCTCCTGACCCACGGCCAGTTGGTGCTGGAGTCTCTTGTTTCTGCTCTTGCAGGTGACCTTCCTTTTTGTGAGTGCAAGACACCAGGTCTAGGCTTTGTCCTTTGTTGCTGTTGTGTAAGTGAGCTGACATTTAACATAGTTACAAAGGCAGATCATGAAGGGGCTGCTGTCCCTGAACCAAAGGTGTCTTTAAGCCTGAGGCTGACAGTGCCTCCCCTTTGAGAATTTTCCTCAATGATAATTGAGTTTACATCTCAGTTTGCTGAATATACTTCTCTCTCATTGGAAAGGCAAAATGAACTTTAAGTATTGTTGCTTCAGTGAGTTTTTGTGAGCTTTCCAAGAGGCGTCAAGCTCTCTGGTATCTGGATGGATGGATGGATGGATGGATGGATGGATGGATGGATGGATGGATCGATCGATTGATCGATCGATCTACGTGGATATGTATGTGTGTATGTATGTATGGGATCTCAGGCTTTGTTCCTAAGCAGGACCGAGAACTCATCTCCTACCTATCCAACACTCCCTCCCAGGGTCCTCCAAGCTTCTCTTCCTCAAACCTCTTCTCCCTGCTCTCCTCTTCCTTAAGCACATCCACTCCCATTGTTTTGATCACTCATAACCAGCCACTCTGTCCACAACCACTCTTGAGCTCCAAATCCTGTTTCCAACGGCCAATGCAGGGTGTCTTCAATACCTTAGACACCTCGAATTCAACCTTTCTAAGCTGAGTTAATTGACCCTTTATCTCCCCACCCAAACCTTTGCCTCCTCCCACCACCATCAACCCACCTACCCAAATACCTCTTTGAGTATTCCTGGGCGGATCTAATTCTCTGGATTACTGGCCAGAGAGATAGTACCTGAAGGAGGAATTGGAGAAGAGGGTAGCAGTTGAGATGCTAGAGTTTCTACACACACACACCCAACTCTGGGACCAGAACCAGGGAGTGAACAGGAGGCAGAGTACAGTAGAAGCTCCAAATAAGATCTGGAGGCCCTAGAGCAGATAGGACCTTGGCCTGGGTTCCCTTTATGAGACCGCCAGCCTCTTGCAGAAATCTACATCATCTGGTACCTGAGCCACAAACTAGACAGAGCTGAGGGAGTTGACCAGACAGATGGGCCTAAAGATATGCTTCCAGTTTCCCAAGGGCTGCTTGAGGCATGCAGGGGTCTCAGAAGTTCCTGCTAGTCCCAGCGGGGACCAGAGAGATTCTGAGAACAGTAAGTGGTCTAGCAGAGCCTTGGGATCTAGACAAAGAGGCCACAGGGTGTGAAGACTTTGAACTGGAAGGACATGACTGAATTGGTGAATGTTAGCAGCAGGTGGCCCCTTGGGTCATATTAGCCATAAATATGCTCTGGAAAAAGCTATAAATTCTTATGCAGCATATACGTATCTGGGACCCTTCTGTTTTCCTAGGCTGCTAAAGATACAAGAAAGTCAAAGATGAAAGGAAGGTGATAATCATGGAAGCAACCACCTTTATCTCAAAGCTTCATGTGTACTTCATGTTAGGGCAATTTATTATAGGCTAAATATTTTAGGTAAATTATTTATCACTGTAGGTGAGATAATTTGTCAACTCTAAATAAAACCAGGGGATTCAAAAGTTACCTTCAGATGGGATATGGGATGTTCGTGACCACTAAATGTGTCAAATAAATGTTAGTTTCTTCCCTTGTGTCAATTTGGGCCCTTTCCATTGCAGACCGCAGAAAACTTGATCCAAACTGGATTGAGCACATTAGGAATAATTCACTTCAAGCCCAGCTGGATTTAAGGCTGGTTTAACAATAGCATCAGGACTCTTCTTGATTCTCCTTTTGATATGTTACCTTCAGTCTTGGGTTTTACATCATAGCAGGTAGAGGCAGCAGCTCCAAGCCCTAGGTTCTCTCTAGTTTTAAGTCAGTCTGAAAAGTGTGGCATGTTCTTCCAGGATCCCCAAGAAAGTTTCATTGTTTTTCATTGGCTCTTGTTGGGTCATATGTCCAGCCCTAATCCAATCACTATCACCAGACATGTGGTATTCAAGTTGACCAGGCTTGAGTCACGTATCCACCTCTGCAGCTGGGACTGCCAGAATCACTTTGGGGATGATGGAGAGGGAAAATCTAAGTACCAAAAGAAAGATGAATGGATAGAAAGCAGGAAAGGAAAAAAAAAAAAAAAACAATAGATACCTGCCATCCCTCTTGATTCCCTATGGTGGGCAGCTTATAAGTGGCTCCCAGTGACCCCCAACTCCTGGCATTCTGCCCTTTTGTAATGCCCTCTCCTTGAGTGTGGGTGAAACCTGTGACTTTTTCTAATCAATATAATATGACAATGGTGATGAAATGTCAGTTCCATGATTAGGATATAAGATTGTGACTTCCACCCTTGCTACCAGACTCTATAGCCTTCTTGGCTTGCATGCTTTGATGCATGGTTTGGAGAGGCCCACATAACCGAAAGTGACTCTGGACAGGAACTGAGGCCCTCAGTCCAGTAGTCCTCAAAATAGTAAATTTTGCTGACAACCAAAATTATTGGCATTATTTCCTTCCCCAGTCAAGATTTCAGATGAGATTTCAGCTCTAGTCAACACCTTGATTGCAGTTTTGTGAGAGATTCTGAGACAGAGGACACAGAAAAGCTATACAGATAAAAAATAAGTGCTGTTTTAAGCCACTAGGTTTGTGGTAATAATGTTACACAGCAATAAATAGCCAATGCTTTTCCTTGTCCCTCCCACATGCCTTTCAGAATCCCTCCCAGGTCTGTTTTGGTTCCCCCACCCCCACCCACCCAGCACTTGGTGCCCATCCTGAGCAGCCAGAGGGTTTCTATACCCTGGGGAAGGCCCAGCAAGTCCTGTTCCCCATACATTCCCCTCACTCACCTGTGCACTAATCTCAGTTTACTGTTCAGAGGAAGTATCTGACTAGACCAATTAGCACAGATTCCTCAGGTCTTATCCCAAAGGAAAGGACGTTCAGTGACATTTTTCATTGATGATATCTGGGGCCCTCTGGCATCCCTTAAGTTCAACTACAGAAGTCAGCTCCACACGTAATGTGACCATGCAAAGCTGAAGAGTAAGAGAATTTTGGAGCCCAAAATAACTGCTCCTGGAGAGAGAAATGACTCAAATGAAAATGCTGTCCTTGTGAATGGCAGGTCATGACTGCCTGTGATGATGGGGACAGTTATCACCTGTTATTGTTTTTGACATCCTTTCCTATCCGGAGTCATCGTGAATGGCCAGAGTTGACCTGCCTGGTCCCACACCAGCCTTCTTCCTGTCTTCAGTCCCTTCCTCTTCCCCTCTGTTGCTCTCTTCAGGGATGCTCAGCTGCAGTCCCATAGAGCCCAGGCTGCAGTTAGCGCTGAAGAGGATTCACAGCACCACACAAAAGCTTCCAACCACCAAAACACAAAGCCTTTCCTTCGGTTGGGCTCCAGGGTCTCGCAGCTCCTTGGAGAACCATCATCCTACATGAAGAGTCATATTTCCTCTTCCCTCCGGGGCTTTTTAGGCTGACCCCTAACCGCCTTTCTGCTCACACCTATCTCCTCTCTGCCCAATCCACAGTTTTTAGACTGGATCCCTCACCCCCTCAGGGAATAGGATTCACCAGGTTTACCCCATGTGGGTCATCATGTCAGCCATGTGGCTTCATCCCAAACCTGGGCTTTATTCTTCTGTGGATTCTGTGATTCTGCAACTCAGTATAGTATTTCAATCTTGTCACACAGTAAACCATGATATGTTTCGTGATTAAGCAATAAAAGGCACAACAGGTGGTGCATTTACGGGTAATTAAAGCCTGCCACGGGCTGTGTTATAATGCCTGAGACTGACAGCACAGGAATTATAGTAATCCTGGGTGAAGACACAGCTCTTCGTGGCACATGGCATTGAGAGGTGCAAGCTTTCAGACAAAGAGCAGGATTCAGGGGAAAAACGCGCTAATTTTTTTTTTTTAACTGAGGTTTAGGTCATTTGAGTCATAAATACTTGAAGATTCTGTGTTTTAGTTTCACTTTGGTTTGGTCCTTTTTTTTTTTCTTCAGAGTTCTGACGCTAAATGCTGCAAAGCATAATGATTCTCTCATACGTAAGTTTTAATTTTTTCAGGACTGAGTTATTCATAGACTGTTTAGAGATGCATTACTAACTCAGGATTATTGAATTGAATTAACAACTCAGGATAAAATTCATTCTGTTAGGGGAAGACTTTCTACAACAGTTTCTCCCAAGAATCCTCAAATGGATCTGGAGCTCGGCCAATTCCTAAACCAATAAAGGGATTGCATTGACCCCAAAGTCGTCTTTGATACAAATACAAGTTCTGGATTCTGGGAAACAAAGCATCAGAATTCTCTTTTTAGTAATCATATATGCTCTCTTGATGACTGTGAATGTTTTCTCTGGAGTGTCTACTAAAATGAAGAGCACTTAAGATCTTTTTAGGATGTTTGTCCATTATGTTCTTTGATCTGAACATCATCTGAATGTTTTCAACATGAAAAAAAATCAAAATGATTTAATTCTGTTGACATTTCTAGAATGAAGATTGTTTATTAGTGCAAGGAGGTCCTTTTTCTTCATTCAGTTTGAACAAAATATTTATCTATAGGGCCAGGCCCTGGAATGAAGAACAGCCACCCAACAAGGTCCTATCATGTCTGGCATCAGGTGTCTGCCTCCACCCTCCTAACTGCCAGAGCCAAGGGCCTCGTTGTACTCATAATGCCTCACAGGCAGGCATTAAACACTGCTTTTGAAAATTGTCATCTCCTTTTCTCAGTCCTCTGTTCCTTCTACATGTTCTTCCTAATTATTTCATTTATTCCTGTGACCCTGTTGTGGGCTTCATTGTGTCTTCTCAAGAAAAGAGGTGTTGGAACCCCAATACCTTAGAATATGACCTTGATGGGAAATAGGGTCTTTAAAGAGGTGATAAGGTTAAAATGCAGTTATACAGTGCACCCTAATCCAGGGTGACTGTGTTCTTATAAAAGGGGAAATTTGAACACACACACACAACACCATGTGAAGATGAAGGCAGAGATCGGGATGATCCTTCTACAAGTCAAGGAAGGGCAAAGATTGCCAGCAAACTGCCAGAGAGGAGAAGCCTGGAACAGATCCTTCCTCGTGGCCCTTAGAAGGAATCAGCCCTGCTAGCACCTTGATCCTAGACTTGTAGCCTCCAGGACTCTGGAACAATACATTTCTGTCATGCAAGCCACTCAGTCTATGATGCTTATTATGGCAGCCCTAGAAAACTAATACAGATCCCAACTTCCAAATTATTATTTCCAGCTCAAAACGCTCTTCTAGGACTTCCTAGGTGGCACAGTGGTTAAGAATCCACCTGCCAATGCAGGGGACACGGGTTCAAGCCCTGGTCCAGGAAGATCCCACATGCCATGGAGCAACTAAGCCCGTGTGCCACAACTACTGAGCCTGTGCTCTGGAGCCTGTGAGCCACAACTATTGAACCCATGTGCCACAATTGTTGAAGCCCACATGCCTAGAGCCTGTGCTCCGCAACAAGAGAAGCCACTACAATGAGGAGCCCACACACCACAATGAAGAGTAGCCCCCACTCTCAGCAACTAGAGAAAGCCTGTGTGCAGCAATGAAGACCCAACTCAGCCAATAAATGAAATACATAAATAAACAAACAAATAATTATTTATTTAAAAAAACCAAAAGAACCCTCTTCTAAACTGCCTGATTGACAAGGGAGACACAGGCTTCCCAAAGGCAGGTAAAGGGCTTATGTAGCCTAATGCCTGGACCGTAACAAATTCTCAGTAAAAGCTGATGGTGCTGCTGCTGCTGTTGCTGCGGCTGCTGCTGATTGTGATGATGCTGATGAAGTGGCAGAAGAAGGGGGAGGAGAAGCAGCAGCAGGGGAAGGAGAAGCAAAAGAAGCAGCAGGAGGAAGAAGAGAATAAATCAACTGAGCCTGGCTTCCCTCTGTGAAATACAAAAGATGTAAACAGCCTCCGCAAGACGTATTTCTTTTCTGTCTTTGTACTTCACCCACCTACCCAAAGAGTGTAAAGCAGACTCATTATTGAATCTTGCGAATGTTTATTCTTACCGAATATATTGGTAGACACTGGTGTTTAATCACAAATGGATAATCCTTGAGAGGAAATCATAGTGCCTGGCCCCTTCATCCATTCAACGGAAGTATTAGCTTTTGGTCAGGAGGTCTGGCACTCTGCCTCCGCCAGCACTGTACTCCATCCTAGGGGAAAAGGTGGTCTATGTTCACGCACGGGCTGTGCCTGTGGTTTGAGTAACAATGCTCTGACTCTCAACCTCCTCTTCTCCCTCTTCCACAGTCTTCCTCCAATGGACATGAGGAGGCATAAGGCAGCAAACTATACCAACCTCCTGCAGGGACCAGAGTGCCCAAGTTATTTGAAATGGTACCATTTATTAAGCACCTGCTAGATATTTTTTTTAATGAATTTGTGTATTTATTTATTTATTTATTGGCTGTGTTGAGTCTTCATTGCTGCACATGGGCTTTCTCTAGTTGCAGCGAGCAGGGGCTACTCTTCGATGTGGTGTGGGCTCCTCATTGTGGTGGCTTCTCTTGTTGTGCAGCACAGGCTCTAGGTGCGCAGGCTTGAGTAGTTGCGGCACATGGGCTCAACAGTTGTGGCTCACGGACTCTAGAGTGCAGGCTCAGTAGTTGTGGCACACGGGCTTAGTTGCTCCACGGCATATGGAATCTTCCCGGACCAGAACTCAAACCCATGTTCCCTGCATTGGCAGGCAGATTGTAAACTACTGCGCCACCAGGGAAGTCTACCTGCTAGATATTTAAAACACTCTGAGATGCTTATTACATATTCATTATTCCAGTTGATCCCACCAACCCTCACTTCACTACTTAGTCATTTGCTGCCCTCTCACATAAACCCCATAGATCATCTTACCGAAAGATTAGGAATGAATCTAAAGTTCAGGTCTTACAGAAAGGCAAACACTGAAAATGTCATTTGTATGTGGAATCTAAAAACCCGAACTCATAGAAACAGAGAGTAGAGTGGTGATTACCAGGAACTGGGGAGTGGGGGAAACTGGGAGATGTTGGTCAGAGGGTACACGTTTCTAGTTATAAGACAAATAAGTTCTGGGGGTCTAATACACAGCGTGGTGACTGTAGTTAACAATATTGTATAATATACTTGAAAGTTGCCAAGAGAATAGATCTTAAATGTTCTCACCATAAAAAGAAATGATAATTATGGACAGGAGGGAGATGTGAGCTAACGCTATGATGGTAATCATTTTGCAGTATATAAATGTATCAAATCAACACATAGTACACCTTAAACAATAAGTCAATTATATCTGAATAAAGCTAGGAGGAGGGAAATATTAAAAATTAAAGTTCAGGTCTTTCAGCCTGGAGCTCTCCAGAAGTTTATAAATCGTTGAACATCTTTTTCCTAAATGTCAGTTTTCAGAGCCAGGCAGAAGACATACATATGCCTTCAGATTCTTTTCTTAGTGTACATGCTTAAGAGAGTGAACAAAATGGGAAGAGCCCTTTCCAATTTCCACTTAGAAGAGCATATTAGTGAATGCTGCAGTGGTGCTGGAGGGACCATCCACATCTGCCTTTAGGCGCTGAGCCTGGACACAGGACACGTTTTCTATGAGGGAAAATCCTGAAACCCTTGATCTAATGTTAACTGTGTTTACTAGTTCTTGATACATTTTCTTTTTAAAAATATATAACCAGCACACTCACAATAACATTTTAAATTTAGAATTACTGATAAATAGTTCAATAATCTTACATATGAGTCTTACATATAGTACCAAATGAATAGTTTTTAAAAATTTTATTGAAGTATAGTTGATTTACAATGTTGTGTTAATTTCTGCTGTACAGCACAGTGACTCAATTATACATATATATATATTCTTTTTTATATTCTTTTCCACAGGATACTGAATATAGTTCCGTGTGCTCTACAGTAGGACCTTGTTGCTTATCCATTCTATATATAATAGTTTGCATCTGCTAATCCCAAACTCCCAGTCCTTCTCTCACTCACCCCTCTCCCCCTTGGCAACCACAAGTCTGTTCTCCATGTCTGTTCGTCTGTTTCTGTTTCGTAGATAGGTTTATTTGTGTCATATTTTAGATTCCATACATAAATGATATCATATGATATTTATCTTTCTGTTTCTAACTTTGCTTAGTATGCATCCATTTTGCTGCAAATAGCATTATTTCATTCTTTCTTATGACTAATATTCCATTGTGTGTGTGTGTGTGTGTGAAGATACAGATATAGATATATACACACTACATCTTTATCCATTCATCTGTTGCTGGACATTTAGGTTGTTGCCATGTCTTGGCTATTGTAAATAGTGCTGCTATGAACATAGGGGTGCATGTATCTTTTTGAATTATAGTTTTATCTGGGTAGGATAAAACTGCCCAGGAGTGGGATTGCTGGGTCATATGGCAACTCTATTTTTAGTTTTTTGAGGAACCTCCATACTATTCTCTATAGTGGCTTCACTAATTTACATTCCCATCAACAATGTAGGAGGGTTCGCTTTTCTCCAAACCCTCTCCAGCATTTATTGTTTGTAGACTTTTTGACGATGGCCATTCTTACCGGTGTGAGTTGGTACCTCTTTGTAGTTTTGATTTGCATTTCTCTAATAATTAGCAATGATGAGTATCTCTTCATGTGCATGTTGGCCATCTGTATGTCTTCTTTGGAGAAATATCTAGGTCTTCTGCCCATTTTTTGATTGGGTTGTTTGTTTTGTTATTGAATTGTATGCGCTGTTTGTATATTTTGAAAATTAAACTCTTGTCAGTTGCATCATTTGCAAATATTTTCTCCCAATCCATAGGCTGTCTTTTCGTTTTGTTTATGGTTTCCTTTGCTGTGCAAAAGCTTATATGTTTGATTAGGTCCTATTTGTTTATTTTTGCTAAGGAGATTATTATTGAAGATAAAAGGAGTCTGACCCAAACAGGACAGAGGAAGTTCATTCTTCTGTGGCTCAGATACCCTGAATTTGAATGTAAGTGATTTCATTGATGAATCTTTTCTGAGCACCAACAGTGCTCACTGAGCCAGGTGCCAGGGATTCAGTGATAAGAAAGATGAACACAGTTCTAGCTACTTGGAGCATATAGTCTATAAGTAAGCAATTAGAATAAATTATAGCAGTGTTCCAGTAGGAAAGATGCAGGCTATACTTGCAGGAACACTGATTCTAGTCTAGAAGGGCCAGAGAAGGCTTCTTGGAGGAAGCAACAACTAAACTGAAGTCTGAAGGAGCAAGCCAGGTAAAGGGGAGGAACGTGCCAGATGAGGAAAAGTGTATCTGCAGCGCCTCAGAGAGCACAGACACAGTGCTCCTAATACCTGAGGTCCTGCATGCCTGGAAGGTAGAGCATAACATGAGGAGTGCTAAAAGCAGCAGCTAAAAGGAGCTGGCTGTGATGGGCCCCATGAACTATGGACTTCATCCAAGGACAGTGAGAGACCATTGCAGGGTTTTAAGCAGGGGTGACATAAACAGACTTGTGGTTCAAAAGGGGTGGAAATCAAGTCATGAGGGATCAAGACAGGAGGCAGAAGGACCAAAGAGGAGGCTTCCTGGAAGAGTCCAGGCAAGAGATGATGGTGTATGAAGAAGTACAGTGGCAGGCAGGTGGAGAAGTGCTTGGTTGGGAATTTCACAGGTAGAATCTACAAGCCTTGGTGAGAGAGGGTCATTCTTCTGCTCCACTTTGAAGCCAAAGGAAGGATAATGGTGCCAGTAGCTGAGAAAGGGAACATCAGTGGAGTAAGTTAAAGACGCGGAGGGAAATTGGAGGAGGGAGGGCATGAGTTCCTTTTGGGTAGGGTGACCTTATCGTTTATTGTCCAGACCAGCACACAGTTGAAAAGAAAAGGAGGTACTATTGGTGCTATTGGGACAACAATATAAACTGAGCCCGTACTTGGAAAACAAGACATATGGTCATTCTAGTTTGGGGACCTACCGAGGTGGGAGGTACCAGTAAGATATTCAAGTGAAGATTAGACAGCAAATATGTGTGTCTGAGTTTAGGTGAAATTCTTAACCAAAGGGTTTTCCACTAGGAAAACAATTAAGGGAGATGTTTCTTTCCAACAGCTTTACGCTTTATGATGTTTAATGAAGACACACTTTATGACTGTTGTCACTATAGCTGCCAAAGTAAACTGGCAGCAAAGGATTATTGCTCTGTCCTTTCCCTTACAGCATCTCTTATATCAGGCGGTCCAGGTATACTCTGAGTGTGTGCCCAAGAGAATTGTGTCCAGCTTGAAGTTAGAGTCAGGATGAAATGTGATCAAAGGAAACTTGCCTAAGGTCAGATGTTTAATGGGGATCAGTTAAGAGAGCAGGGATGGATGAGCACACATATATCCCAATCTGGGAGGGGAAAAACCCTCGAAAATGACAATCTACTGACTCTGGATTAGTGGCATCGTTTTATATCTGGATGACAGCATGTTGTTGCCGTGGTTATTATAATCATTAGCAATTACCATTATTATTATTATGACAGATGCCACACTGATGCTCAGCATCAGTCTTTGCAACACTAGCATAAATGAATGCATATATGAAAGTTCTTTCCACTTTTCGTTCGTTCTCATTTTGAAGGCTAAACCTGAAATAACATGAAGGCATTTATTGCTGTCACCTACTAGCTGATTATATCATCATGAGAGAAAGCTATTTTAGAGAATGCAGACAACAATGAAGGATTTAGATAGTAAGTCTGCAGAATTAATACAGCTCACAAACAACAAAGGTTTAAATTATTATTTGATAATTTGTAACCTGAATGTACTAATACAGAGAATTATTTCTCTAATGTTGACAAAATTGAAACAGGTGAAAATGTAAGAGCTGTCAACACGGAGACTCACACTTCTCTCAGTGTCTGAGCCTCCATGAACCCTATTGTGCATTGTATATGCTGTCTTACTTGGAAAGTGATCAATAACACTTCCTCAGTGACTGATCTTCATTACAATCTAGAAAGTCTCCTTCTGAACTTCAAAAAATTGTTTTTTTGCCATGACCACTGCTGATGGAGAGCCAGCAGCTGCTGAGAAAGCCATGATCTCAAACAGGAAAGGGAAATGACCCAAATGGTCATCCCTAGTAGGACTGATGAATAAATTGATATATTTATGCAATGGAATACTATACAGCAGTGGAAATAAAAGAACCACAGCTACCCACATCAACACGGATGAACCTTACAATGCACAATGCTGAGTGAAAGAAGGAAAACAGAAAAGAATACATATAGTATTCCTCTAGGATCAAAAAATGGACTTAGAATGTTGTTGGAATGTGTTCATAGCTGATAACCCCATGGTGAAGAGCAAGGAAGTGACTGTCATGAAAGATAGAATGGTGTTCCCCAAAGGGAAGAGACGGGCATGTGACTGGGAAGGGGCACATGGGGTTTCCAGGATGCTGGCAATGTCCTATTTCTTGACCTGACTGGGGGTTACAGCAGTGTTCACTTTATATCTTATGCACTTTTCTGAATGTGTAGTCTACTTCACACAAAAAAATTTTTTTAAGATGAGACTATTTGAGTGGTGATTTGAGGGAACTTAAATTGTAAATTTTTAAAATTCTAATTACAGTGATTTATTCCAAAGAATTCTTCCAGCTCTACCCTTTTCTCCTTCTATTCAGAACTCTTCCCCAGTGCCACCTCTCTCTCAGATGGCCCTTTCTTTTAATTCCTCTCAATTCTCCCCTTACCCCTCCCACAGTAGACTCCCACACCCTGAACCCTTTCTTGGTTTCTGACACAAGGAGAGGTCATCTCTTGGCAGGCTGCAGGCACGGCTGTTGGGAGACTCTGGGTAACCACCACTTTGCCATAGCAGCACTGGGGGAAAGAGACTCAGTGGTGAGAATGGCCTCCTGCCCAACTTACAGTATTGGCAATGTATGCCTTTCTGAAGAATGAGTGATTTATGCAGGGAACTGCTTTGCTCATTCAGAGTGGAGAGGCCTCGTAGCTGTCCACAACATTCCAGACAGGCCGGCACCCCTTTCATAGTGAGGAGAATTAGCCACTTGGTGTATTTCCTGTCACTTCTTCTAGGACATTCCACAACAGTCGTCACCCTCCTTATAAAAACAAGATGGAGATCCCTGCCTGAAAGAACAACTTGAAGAACTGAGCCCTATTAGAAAATCTTTATTCTGAAGTCTCCTGGGAAAATATTTTTTATAGTGACCACTTTTGCTAATAGATGCCAAGCTTTTCCCCATAGGCCCACCAGGAGTAACAGGAATCAGCAGTGTGGTAAGCATCATGTCTCAAAACCTCATACCTGTTACATACCTCGTTTCCTTTCAGCTGAGCAGGATTCCATCCTGCTACCCAGGACTGGTAGGAGTCTGCACTAAGCTTCAGGGCGGCATGAACCACTACACTGTCTCCTGAGGTGGCTTCATAAAAGGATGCATTTGCAAAGGATTATCAGATAGTCTATACAAAGCATAAATGTGAGCTCTAGCTTGAACCTATTCTGTTTCCTTGGATTTGAAATCATCACCTTTGATCTTAATTTTAGTCCTCTGTGGTAACCATGGTTTCAGAATCCTTCTTCCAATTACTATGAGCAGTTGCATAAAGGAGATGTTGGATTTAATCTCTTAAGCCTCCTCTGAAATTTCTGCATTGGTCTGGGTGGCAACTCACTTGTAAAATGAACTTTGGACCCTGCTTTTCCAGGCAGACAGTGGCTGTCAGAGCTGAGCAGTTTCATTTTCAGGCCACTCAGCTTGGCAGAGGGCTCAGGCCTAAGCAACCTTTGCCCTGGTGTAGAAATAGTTCATCTTGCTCCAGTCACCTCCTCCCTAGGTCCTCCCAGCCTCAGGCTATTTTAACACCACTGCATTTGTCAAAAAGATGCCCTTACCAAGCCTGCCTTATTAGCTCTCTGTCCTCTGGCTTTCCATTGTCCTCTGGATCAAGCCCATACTTCTGACTGAGACCACCTTAACTTCTGGACAGCTGGCTCCTCCAATCCTTCTGTAGTTTTTGTCCCTTATCCCTTCTCTACTCTCCACCCAGTTAAACCTTTCAAGCCCAAGCCCCCCCTGCACCCTGGCCACTCTAACCCACAGGGAGTGCTCTGAAACTGGGAGTGCCCCGCTCTGCCTCTCCAGGCACGCCATTGGAATGTTGCTTTGTGTTGTTGTTTAACTCGGCTTAGGTAGAGCTGGTTTGCCATCTTTGTTATAATTCCCCGAGGGTGGAGCCCTGTCCAATACTTTGTGCACAAACGATGCCTGTCTCATGCTGGGGATTCCATACGTCAAGTAAAGGCTCTGATTTTTTTTTTTAACCTCACCCCATAATCTTCAGTGAGCTCACACAGGCCTCCCCTTTCCTCTTCATTTGATTGACCTTCTCTAAAGGCTGCCTTGACCCAGCCCAACCCCAAATCAGAGAAGAGCACAGCTTTCTTCTTCCCAGGAAACTTTCTCATGTAGATGCCACCCTTTTTAACAACCTTACTTTCCAACATTATCTCTGCAGAGATCCCTTTCCCAATCTCTTGCAGAACTTATTTGCTTGTGTTTCTGTCAATAATATAATCTTTATTCTTGTTCATCTTCCTCCATCAGACTGGGAGCATCCTAAGGGAAACATGCCTGTGCTTTATTATATAGCTTCCCATCCCAAAGGAACTCGGAGGCCTTTCCTGATTCGCTGATTGACAGTTTTAGGTATAGATTCCCAGAAACTTTCTCCATCAGACAGTACCATCTGTTTCATTTTAATCGCATATGAACCCCCTTAACCACACCCTTACAGCCTCCTGCTCTGAACGGTCCCTCCCCCACACCACATCATCAATTGTCCTTTGAAATCCTCCCATTTCTGGCTTATCATAAAGTCTTCAGTTGACTTAGACCCATGCTAGCTATTTAAATTTAAACTAATTAAAATTAAATACAGTTTATTTCCTAGAGTTTCCAGTTCAGTCACACTAGCTGCATTTCAAATGATGGATAGCCGCATGTAGCCACTGACTACCATGCATGGACAGCACAGATACAGAACATTTCCAACATCGTAGAAAGTTGTACTGGACAGTGCTTCCTTAGAATAAGCAAGAGGAGTGATGAGAAAACAGGGGAGGGAAGGATTTATGGAGCCAGCAGAGGTCATCTAGTTCATTTCAGAGCTCTAAGAGATGAATGTGCCTAAACTCTTCTGAGGAATATGGTAGTTCATTTTCCTGTTTCATTTTCTATTAGTTTCAAGGAGAGTCTTTTCACCACCCTTCTGGGTAATCTGTCGAATCTGTCACAATCCACACAGGCAGGAAGCTCTAACTTATGTGTGGAATTCCTTGCCTTTCTGAGACAGTTGATCTGGGTAGCCCAATACATGTGATCTTTAAATAACTACTTGATTTTTTTAAACGCAGTTTCATTTTTATGTTTTTCTGAGATTCTTTTGTACTTGACCCCTAAGTAGGCATATCATTATGGACTCAAGTTTACAAGTGAAATAATTAATAATCCAAATTTCAGATGTTCAGAAGTACTCAGGGAAACTGGAGCAAAGCTAGAAAAACAAAGATGTTTTCCTTTTCCTATAATGTGGTTATTTACATGGGTTGGATTTGAAAACTTGTTAGCTTGGTTTAGTAAGTTCTTCTCGTCTCTCACTCCAATGCTAAAAGAAAGAAAGAAAGAAAAAGGAAAGAGAGAAAAAGGGAAGGAATTCCTACAGAAATTGAAGATCTTTGAGATGTCTTTTTTTTTTTTTTTGACCACCCTCTGCAGCTTGTGGAATCTTAGTTCCCCGACCAGGAATTGAACCCAGGCCCTGGCAGTAAAAGCACCGAGTCCCATCCACTGGACCGCCAGGGAATTCCCTAAGATTTCATCTTTAAGTGCTAGTTTTTAGGTTTCTTCCTCTTTTTTAATCTCTGGTAATGCCATCACCAACACTGAGACTCTCTTTTCTCATTATATGTCTACTACATAGAAGAAATTGCCTGTACAATTCATAGCTATGTAGAAATCTAGGAGAAAATATATTGTTGGTATTCATATTGTTTATTTTACATGCATTAGACAAAGCCCCAAACCGTTCCCAACATTACTAAATGGATTTAATATCAGCTTAATGTGATCCCTGTAAATGCAACTGAAAATTTTTCATCTTGATCCTGCTAAGAAATAGCAAATCACGTGAATGATGGGGAATGTGCTTGCATTTCTAATAATGGTTCCAAAACAGATTGTCCCTGTTTACAGCCATCACAGTTAACAATTAACATATCACCGCTAGGAATCCACCACAGCTCACCACAGTTCAGTTTTATGCAGACCTCTTCTGCTGCCCTTTATCTGTCTCCAAAAGGATACATTCCTGTAGTCCATTTGGATCTGGAAAAAAAAAAACCAAAAAGCAAAAAACCTGCTCTCTGCTCTCCTGACTACTTACATTCAGCCTTGCACGGAAGCCTCCTATGTGATTACACACAAGAAACTCTGACCCTGGCTTCTGAATGATTTCTCAATATCCCAGCAGAAAATAATTTGCAGTGGGAAGCCCATGCCTCTTTTCCCTCTTCTCTCATAAAAAAACAGCAGTTGTATTACTTCTGTAATATAAAGTATATGTCCTTCAGCACTAATACCCCATGTTACAGCAGTTAATCACTTTAAATGCAGTTCACAGGGAAGCCCTTTGCTCAAAAGTATTCACAACCATTCAGGATTCCAGTCGTTTTATATCAGAGCTCATTGATATTTGCATATTTTAATAGGGATCCCACACCATCTTTACGAATTCACCACTGCAGCCTATATTTTTGAAGGCACCCAAACAGTTTGTCAAGGAACAATCAGTTTCAAAAATTACAAACAAACATGGCTATAGAGAAGCTTCAGCTGCCACAATGGTCCCCATTGTCACCAGGCCCCTGATGGAAGGGAAACTCTAAGATCAAAGTAATGCACAAAATGAGCTGATTGTGACTTTTTTTAATGAGAGAGAAAGCTCTTTCTCTGTTCTCTTTCCTTGTGTGTTTAACAATTTGGGCTCCATATTCATACACATCTGGACATGTTATATCTGAAAATTGGAAAATGCAAGTGCATTCACAGACCATGCAAAAAATGAGAGTGGGAAACGCCAAGACCATTTATCATTCTCAGTGAAAAAATCGTCCAGGCGGCTTCTTCTGCAAGAGAAACAAATGAATAAAAGGGTGAGCGGAGTGCTAATAACGTACCGCAGTCCAGATTAAAGTGTCAGTGCTTCTGCTCGGCATCTGAGCAGCTGAAATGCTTCTCTGGGTTCGATTAGCAAAAGGAAGATACTCAAAGAGACGTGAGCTGAATGTCCAGAATACATTTTCATAAGCCAATCACACCTCGTCAAACCAGTAGCAGAGATGATGCTGGCAGAATTGTGAAGCAGATGAATTGGTGTTTCCAGGGATCTTTACTAAGGCTCCTAGCAGCCTACCTCATGCCCAACTTGCTTCAGTTTACCAGCAGGACACAGAGGTCCACCACATGTGGAACCGGCAACGTGAGTGTCCTCCCCGTATCATGTAGAAGCCATTTCTCCCTCTGTTCAGGCAGCCCACCTCACTCACACAGTCTGACCATCACCACTTCAGTGAGTACTGACTTGAGGAAGACACCTTACCTCCCATCTAGGCAAAAGAAGCAGAGACCTCTGTGCCAGAAGGTCCTGGCCACACCCTCTCCAGAAGAGGAGGAAATGCCTCCCTATCCTTTGCAATGAGCCCACGGCCAAGGAAAGCAAACAGTTAACTTTTCAACCAGTTTGTGCTGACTTTGTTTTTAAGCATTTTCAGGATTTGATCCCAGATAGGAGCCTAGAGTGACACTCCCAGGGTTCCCCCACTTAAACTGGCCTGCATTTCCCCTTCCTAGGAACTTCAAACACCTTCCAGCAGCCTTCTTCCCAACATTAGCCCTTATGCTGCTAATTTATAAAATACAAAGCATCACCACAAAATTATCAATAGATTAATCTTTTTTTTTTGCTTCCCCGCCCCCCCAGCTTTATTGAGACATAACTGACATATAGCATTAAGTTTAAGGTATACACTGTGATTTGATTCAGGTATCTGTTGTGAAATGATTGCCAGAATAGGCTTAATTAACAACTCCATCGCCTCACATATTTACCTTTTTTTCTTTTAGTGAGGACATTTAAGATTTAAGATGTACACTCTCAGCAACTTTCAAGTATATAATATAGTATTAACTATGCTGTACATTGAATCCCCAGAACTTATTCATCTCATAACTGGAAGATTATACTCTTTGACCTACATCTTCCCATTTCCACCACTGCCCAGCCCCAGGCAACCACCAATCTACCAGTGTATTCTTTCTATGAGTTCAGCTTTTGTAGATTCCACATGTAAGTGAGATCATGCACTATTTGTCTTTCTCTACCTGACTTATTTCACTTAGCATAATACCCTCAAGATTCCATCCATGTTCTAGCAAATGTCAGGATTTCCTTCTTTCCCATGGCTGAATTATATATATAAATTACATATATATTAGTTATAATTATAAGTATAAATTATTATAATTATACATATAAATTATATATATAATTTTCATGTATATGTATTTTTTCACATCTTCTTTATCCATTTATCCATCGATGGACATTTAGGTTGTTTCCATATCTTGGCTATTGTGAATAATACTGCAATGAACGAACATGGGAGTCATATATCCCTTCAATGTCCTGTTTTCTGGATATCTACCCAGAAGTGAAATTGCTGGATCATATGTCAGCTCTATTTTTAATATTTTGAGCAGCCTCCGTACTGTTTTCCATAGTAGCTCTACCGAATTACATTCCCACTAACAGTGCACAGAGGTTCCCTTTTCTCCACAACCTCTTTAACACTTTTTATCTCATCTTTTTTTTTAAGATTTTTAAAGATTTTTTTAAAATATTTTATTTATTTATTTATTTATTTATTTATTTATTTATTTATTTATATGTCAGCATCAAGTCTTAGTTGTAGCACACAGGATCTTTGTTGCAGGCATGTGAGATCTTGTAGTTATGGCATGTGAACTCTTAGTTGCAGCATGTGGGATCTAGTTCCCTGACCAGGGGTTGAATCCGGGCCCCCTACAATGGAAGTGCAGTCTTAGCCACTGAACTCCAGGGATGTTCTTATCTCATTTTTTGATAATAGCCATTCTAACAAATGTGAGGTGATACTTCCTTGTGGATTTGATTTGCATTTTCCTAATGAGTAGTGATGTTGAGCATCTTTTCATGTATCTGTTGGCAATTTGTGTGTCTTTAGAAAAAATGTCAAGTCTTCTGCCCATTTTTAAATCAGATTGTTTGGGTTTTTGCTGTTGAATTTTATGAGCTCCTTATGTATTTTGGGTATTAACCCTTCATCAGATAGATAGTTTGCAAATATTTTCTCCCATTAATAGTTTGCATTTTCACTTTGTTGATGGTTTCCTTTGCTGTGCAGAAGCCTTTTAGTTTGATGGAGTCCCACTTGTTTATTTTTGCTTCTGTTGCTTGTACTTTTGATGTCATACACAAAACATTCATGCCAGGACCAATGTCAAGGAGATTTTTCCCTGTGTTTTCTTCTAGGAGATTTATGGCTTCATGTCTTGTGTTTAGGTCTTTAATCCATTTTGAGTTAATTTCTGTGAGTGTTGTAAACAGGGGTCCAATTTATCCTTCTGCATGTGATTATCCAGTTTTCTCATGTATTGAAGAAACTACTCTTTCCTCATTGAGTGTTCTTTTATTTTCTTAAAATTGAAGTAAAATTGACATACATTATATTAGTTTCAGGTGTACAACATAATGACTTGATATTTGTATATATTGCAAAATGATCACCATAATAAGTCTAGTTTACATCCACTGCTATACATAGTTACAGAATATTTTTCTTATGATGAGAACTTTTAAGATCTACTCTCTTATCAACTTTCAAATATGCAATACAGTATTATTAACTCTGGTCACCCTGCTGTACATTACTTCCCCGTGACTTATGAAATAACTGGAAGTTTGTACGTTTTGACTCCCTTCGCTCATTTTGCCTACCCCTATCCACCTCACCTCTGGCAATCACTAGTCTATTCTCTGTATCTATGAGCTCTTTTTTGCTTTGTCTTATTTTGTTTTTGATTTGTTTTTTAGATTCCACACGTA
The DNA here is from genome assembly GCF_030028045.1 of Hippopotamus amphibius kiboko. Taxonomy (NCBI): domain Eukaryota; kingdom Metazoa; phylum Chordata; class Mammalia; order Artiodactyla; family Hippopotamidae; genus Hippopotamus; species Hippopotamus amphibius. Next base: position 87,237,331 of record NC_080189.1, on the reverse strand, counting down.
AGTGAGATCATGCACTATGTCTTTCTCTGCCTTATTTCACTTAGAATAATACCCTCAAGATCCATCCATGTTGTCAAAAATTGCAAGATTTCATTTTTTATGGCTTAATATATAATATTTCATTATGCATAAGTTCGTTCAGATTTTTCCATAACATTTTACAGAAAAAAATTGAACGAAATTTTTTGCCAACTATATACATACAGACACACACGCATGCATGCACACACACACACACATATATATATCACGTCTTTCTTATCCATTCATCCATTGATGGACCCCTAGGTTGTTTCCATATCTCAGCTATTGTAAATAATGCTGCACTTAACATTGGGGTGCATGTATCTTTTCAAATTAGTGTTTCTGTTTCTTTTAGTGAAATACTGAGAAGTGGAATTGCTGGATTGTATTTTTAATTTTTTGAGGAACCTCCATATTGTTTTCCATAGTGGCTGCACCAATTTACATTCCACCTACAGTGCACAAAGGTTTCCTTTGCTCTACGTTCTCACCAACACTTGTTATTTGTTGTCTTTTTTGATAACAGCCATTCTAACAAGTATGAGGTGATATCTTGTGGGTTTGATTTGCATTTACCAGGTGATTAGTAATGAGGAGCATCTTTTCATGTATCTGTTGGCCATCTGTGTCTTCTTTGGAAAACTGCCTATTTGGATCTAATGCCCATTTTTTAATTGGATGGTTTGTTTTTTTATATTGATTTGTATGAGTTCTTTTTATATTTTAGATAGTAACTCCTCATTGGATATAACATTTGCAAATATCTTCTCCCATTCAGTAGGTTGCCTTTTCATTTTGTTTGTAGTTTCCTTCACTGTGCAAAACCTTTTCAGTTTGATGTAGTCCCATTTGTTTATGTTTGCTTTTATTACCCTTGCCTGAGGAGACAAATCCAAAAAAATATGGCTAAGACCAATGTCAAAGAGTTTATTGACTATGTTTTCTTCTAGGAGTTTTACGGTTTCAGATCTTACATTTAAGTGTTCAATCCATTTTGAGTTTATTTTCTATATGGTGTGAAAAAGTGGTCCAGTTTCATTCTTTGGCATGTAGTTGTCCAATTTTCCCATACCATTTATTGAAGAGGCTGTCTTTTCTCCATTGTATATTTTTGCCTCCTTTATTGTAGATTAATTAATCACATAAGAATGGGTTTATTTATGGGCTCTCAATTCTGTTCCAATGGTCTGTGTGTCTATCTTATTTTTATATCACAGTTATACTGTTTTAACTACTATTGCTTCGTGATATAGTTTGAAAGGAGGAAGTATGATGCCTCCATGTTTGTTCTTCTTTCTCAAGGTTGCTTTGGCTATTTGCGGTCTTTTGTGGTTCCATAAAAATTTTAGGATTATTTTTTTTATTTCTGTGAAAAATGCCATTGGAATTTTGATAAGGATTAATTACATGTATTGATCACTTGGAGTGGTATGGACATTTTAACAATATTATTTCTTCCAATCCATGAATACAGGCTATCTTTCCATTTGTTTGTGTTGTCTTCAATTTCTTTCATCAAAGTGTTATAGTTTTCAGTGTATAGATCTTTCACCTCCTTGGTTAAATTTATTCCTAAGTATTTTATTATTTTTTATTGTTTTGTAAATGGGATTTTCTTTGTTTCTTTTTCAGATAGTTTGTTGTTAGTGTATAGAAATGCAACTGATTTCTGTATGTTGGTTTTGTATCCTGCCACTACTGAATTCGCTGATTAGTTCTAATGGTTTTTTGATGGAGTCTTTAGGATTTTCTATATATATATAATATCACAGGATCTGCAAACAAAGGCAATTTTACATCTTCCTTTTCAACTTGACCACCTTTTATCTCTTTGCCTGATTGCTCTGGCTAGGACTTTCAGTACTATGTAATAGGAGTAGTGAAAGTGGATACCCTTGTTTTGTTCCTGATCTTAGAGGAAAAGATTTCAGCTATTCACTGTTAAGCGTGATGTTTGCTGTGAGTTTGTCATACATGGCTTTTATCTGTTGAAGTACATTCCTTCTATACCCAATTTTTGAGAGTTTTTATCATGAAAGGGAGTTGCACTTTGTCAAATGCTTTTTCTCATCTTTTGAGATGATCATATGATTTTTATCTCTCATGTGGTGTGTCACATTTTTTGATTTGCATTTGTTGAGCCATCCTTGCATCCCAGTGATAAATCCTGCTTGGCCATAGTGTATGAGTCTTTTAATGTGCTGTTGAATTCAGTTTGCTAATACTTTGAGAAATTTTGCATTCTGTATTCCTCAGGGATATTGGCCTGTCGTTTTTTCCCCCATGTAGTGTCCTTATCTGGCTTTGGTATCTGGGTAATGCTAGCCTCATAAAATGAGTTTGAGAGTGTTTCCTCTTCAATTTTTTTGAAGAGATTGAGAAGGATTGGCATTTATTCCTCCTTAAATGTTTGGTAGAATTCACCAGGGAAGCCATCTGGTCCTGGGCTTTTCTTTTTTGGAAGGTTTTTTTTATTATTGATTCAACCTCTTTATTCATTATTGGTCTGTTCAGATTTTCTTTCTTTATGATTCAGTCTTGGTAGGTTGCATGTTCCTAGGAATTTATCCATTTCTTTTGGATTATCCAATGTGTTGGCACATATTTTTTCGTGGTATTCTCCTATGATCCTCTGTATTTCTGTGGTATATCTCCTCTTGTATCTCATCTGTCATTTCTGATTTTATTAATTTGAATCTTCTTTTTTTTTTTGTTAGTCTAGCTAAAGGTCTGTCAATTTGTTTATCTTTTCAAAAAGCCAGCTCTTAGTTTCATTGTTCTTTATATTATCTTTCTAGTTTCTATTTCACTTATTTCCACTCTGGTCTTTGTTATTTCTTTCCTTCTCCTAGCTTTGGGATCAAATTGCTATTCTTTTTCTAGTTCTGTGAGGTATAAAGTTGGGTTGCTTGAAATCTTTCTTTTTCCTTAATAACAGTTTTTGTTTGGGAAGGTCTTTATCTGTCTTTCATTTCTGAAGAACAAGTTTGCTGGATAGAAAATTCTTGGTTGGCAGTTTTTAAAATTTTAGCCCTTTGAATATATTGTCCCAAGCTCTCCTGGCATGTAAAGTTTCTGCTGATAAACTCACTCAGCCTTACTGGGATTCTCTTGTAAGTTACAAACTTCTTTTCTCTCGCTCTTTTAAGGTCCTCTCGTTGTCTTTAATATTTGACAGTTTTATTGTAATGTGTATTGAAGAGATCTCTTTAAGTTGAGTTTGTTTGGGAACCCATAAGCTTCATGAACTTGGATGTCTAAATCTCTCCCCAGATTTGGGAAGTTTTCAGCCATTATTTATTTAAATAAGCTCTGCCCTCTTCTTGCTTTCTTCTCCTTCCAGGACTCCAATAATTCACAGATTGTTTCTTTTAGTGGTCCCCATAAATCACACAGGCTTTCTTCACTCCCTTTCATTCTTTTTTCTTTGTTCTCTGTTGTAACAATTTCAAAGTTCCTGTCTTCATTTTTCTGCTTGATCTCTTCTGCTCTTGGTATCCTTTTTGCATTTTTCATTTCATTCATTGTATTCTTCAGCTACAGAATTTCTGTTTGGGTTTGTTTTTGTTTTTTGATAATGACTTCTATTTATTAAACGTCTCATTTTTCTTGTATTTTTTTTTTTTTACTTTGTTGGTTTATCTTTCTGTGTTTTCTTATGGCTCATTAAACTTCCTTAAAACAGCCATTTTGAATTCTCTGTCAAGTGAATCACATATCCTTATTTCTTTAGGATCTGTGACTGGACATTTTTTGTGTGCTTTTGGTAATATCATGTGTCCTTGATTCTTTATGTTCCTTGAAGTCTTGCCTTGCTGTCTTAGCAGTTGAAGTTGCCTCCTCCATCTTTACTAACTGACTTCAGGAGAGAAATACCTTCTGTCAGCCCTGCTGTGGATCTGAGACTTCCTCAGCTCTTCTATAGAAACACCCGCTCCACACTTCTTGCCTCCTCTGTGGCAGAATTCTTAAACTGGAATGCCTTCTCTCAATCCTGCAGAGCCATACCACATGCTAACAACCTCTCTTTTGCTTTCCCAAGGGCAGTGCTAAATGTTCCAAGTTTGTGGTCTCTCCCAGGCCCACAGATTCAGGCTTACTAGCCATCCATTAAAGCTTCTTCTGCCATCATTGCGAACACATACAGGGAGTCAGGCATGAGGGAATGGGGCATGTGGGTGAAGTGCACAGAGCACTGGGGGGGAGGGTGTTGGACCAGTGAGGAGATCTGCAGGTGAGACATCCTCAGGCTCATGGGTAGGCATCCCCCATGGAGTCCTTGATACAGTTATTAGAATCTGCATCCCCTTGACACATTCCAGCCCCCCATCCTTGCAGTTCATGATACAAGAGAGAAGTGAGCCTCTTTGGCAGCATCCCACACAGCAGGGTAAGCTGAGCACTCACTCACACGCTCTCCTTTGCCCCACAGGAGTAACTGTAGGCCAAGAAGAGCTCTTGGCACCGAGCTGTGCCTCTTTGAGGAGGTTTGTTCCTCTTTTCCTCTCTACTGCATCCAGTTTTGAATTGTTTTGCTCCATTGAAATGCTGGAATTTCTCCTCTGGAAAACCAGACTTCCACAAGCATGCTTTCCTCCATGGGCCACTGTGTAAGTCAGTGTTCACCAGGGGCTCCTGGACCACAGGCAAGAGTAGCTGGAGCCAGTTTACAGGGCACTACAGGGTCCACAGCCAGGGCCAAGCACACAGGTGACTCAGTGCACAGTTGGGCTAGACTCTTCTCAGGTCCCTGGGCATATGACCCCTGAGACAAAACCAAAGTCAGAGGGCCTGTAACCTAGTCCTCAGGGCAACACTGCTGTTTCTGGGTCTATAGGCAGGACCGTGATTGGCGAGTTAGATGCCTGGGCGAGGGCCTTTCTCCTAAAATAGCTCTCCTCATTCTTAGACTGCATTGGGGTTTCACAATCTCTTACCTGGATCCCACAGCTCCCACAAAGGTATTTTTGTCCATGGATGGATTCCAACTTGTTGACGAGAAGATATGAGCAACAAACACCTTCTTCAGCCATCTTGCTGATGTCACTCATTCTGGATACCTAGATGAATCTTCTGTGCATATTTTCTGTTTCTAAAGAAATATTATTATGTTGTGTTGAATTTTTAATAAACGTGCCGGGGAGTGCCTGCCAGAGAAAATGTGTTCCTTGGTTTTTAGCAAGTGTCTATAGTGGTGAGGACTTGGGGAAATGAGGTTGAGCAGGCTGCCCCACATCCTCCTCCTCCAAAGCTCCAAAGTAGCACGGGCCCCTGCTAACAGCTTCCCCCCCAGGGTCTGGCAGGCTGCCTCTGAAGGAGCAGAAGAGGCGAGGAAGTGAAGATTTCCAATTCAGAAGCACTTGTAGCTGTGAGCAAGAGGTGGTTTAACGCAGATGCACTCTTAAGTGAAGGCTGAGGTGGGGAGTATTCTCTTGGTTCTAAAATGAAATCCTGAATTATTCCTTAAGTACATTTACCTGTCCCTGCTCCTCAGAGAGAGCCAAATCGTCGAGTTCCAGGAGGTATGACCATGTGGACCCAAAGGTTCTGGAAGACAAAGACTAGACCCATTAAAGGCATTCCATGCTCTGTGAATGAGGTGGGATGCTGAACTCAGGATCTGATTTAAGCTACAGCGTGACCATTTCACTACATTGCTTTATAACCTTGTTTTTGCTATCTTCAAAAACCTAAAGTAGTAGAGCTTCTGGAGTTGCAAAAGGAGAGTTCACAGAGAAATGAATTAAAGAACCAGTTCTCCCAACTCCAGTGAAACCTCATTTAGATGCAATAAACTGCACAAATAAGAATATAGGTGAAGCACTTTGCAAACACAGATTAGGTACTATAATCAAAGGCTGGTAAATTTACCAAGAGTTTTAGAGAGCTGCTTAGCTCCCCTGAAATGTAGGGTGGAGATGATAACAGCCTGCATGTATTAAGAAGGCATCAACGCCAGGGAGAGAAAGGGCCTGTTGAGTGAAGCATGAGGGGCTGAACTTAGAGTCTGGGGACAATATCACCTGGAGGAGGAAAGAGGGAAGATCTTTCAATAATTCACAACCATCAGTCATAATTGGGGCTTTGTCCATTTAAGGAGGTTTCTGTGACACTAAGTGATTGGATGAGACTTTAGTAGCCCAAGGCTCACTCTGTTCCAGAAGTGATCTTAGTCTGAAGGTTCTTTCTCAAAGGTGGAAACATAGAGCTTAAATAAACTCTAGTGAAGTCCTGATGTTTCAAATACAAATGTCTAGAAGTATTCAGTCTTGGTCCAAATAGATATTTGATGCAGAAAATGCTAAATTCTTAGTATAACACATTTATCAAGTAAAAACAAGATCCCTGCTATTTCATCCTAGTCTAATTCTGAATGTTTTCCTCCTGCTACAGGGTTTCTCAGCATCACCACTGTTGACATTTTGGACCAGCTAATTCTTTGGGGCTCGGGGGCTTTCCTGTGTACTTCAGGGTGTTTAGCAGTATCCCTGGCCTCAAGCGTTCTTCAGGTATAATAAACCAAAATGTCTCCAGTTATTGCCAAATATCCCCTAGGATCCAAAATTCCCCCTGGTTGAGAACCCTTGGCAAATAAGGAGTGATTTTTTTCTAATTCACACAAAGGCACCCTGTGGGCTAGCAATGGCCTGTTGGCAAATCCCTGTTTGTCCACCCCTAAGACCAAGTAAGCCACAACAGCTTAGGAGAATCCTGGATCGAAGAGAGGTTCAAAATAGCTGTGATCTTCATCAAAGGGCTAACACAGAAAGGACACAGGTGGAAGAGTAAAAGTAAAGATAGAATTTTAAAGGACAGTGGGCTTATACACAAAGATTGCTTTGTTCTCATTGTTCATTCTATGAAGAAGTGGCGGTTGTGTGTCTGCTATGTGACTTTCTTGGTGCTATACCTGCAAGGAATACAAAAACCAAAGTAACATGGAGTCCCAAGCCTCCAGCATTTTATAGTCTGCATGAGGAGGTGAGCATAGACATGTCCAACAGTAGGATTATGGTCCAAGCAATATGTGATGAACAGAAATAGTGATACATGATAGTATACACTGTAGGTCCTGCAGCATAGTGTGTAGAGAGTGTTATTAACAGCTCCCCAGATTAATAAATAATTTCAGGAAAAGAAGAAGTGTTCATTCCAAAAAATTTTTCTACTACCAAAATTTTTTATTTTATAAGTATTTTTCATCTGATTGAAGAGTTTGGAAGGCCCAGCTTCAAGGACTAGTCCTGTCCTAACCAGCTATGTGACCTGTGACAGCCACATGACTGCTGTAGGCCCCAGTTTTCCCATCTCTAAAATGAGAGGGCTGGACCAGGTGATCTCTCAGGCCCTTCCAGCTACAACATTCTGTGACTCTCAGTCCTTTTGGTTCACTGTCTCCAGGTGATTGTATTTATTGAGCAGTTATGGTTTTCTCCATTCTGAGCTTAATTTGTCATCCTCTGAAGTATTTCATCCCAGAATGTTTTACATAAAACATTGTATTTTCAAATCTGCAATAGCTTTAGCTTGAAATATATATTATGCCATAAAGATCACTATAGATTTGTAAAGCAGAACCCAGAAACATTAAATAGCCCATAAGTGCTTTAAAATTAATTTGATCTCAAATGTGTCTGTGAATGAATGGGCTTAACAGAAGCCTTTCAATTTTTCACTCTACTTCAGAGAGTGCACAAAGTACAAACTGTAAATCAACCTTCACATTTGCTGGTATGGCCACTAAGCTGAACAAAAATAGAAGAAGAAGAAAAAGAGGTATGGCTAATAAACTATCCAAACAAGACTTAGGAGCTTGGAAAGCACAGGGTCCAGCTTGTGACTTGCCTTCTTTGAATTACTCATGTGCATGTGACTCAGCTGGTGTCTAGACACACAGAGTGGACATTGGAAGCAGTAGGTCCAGTAACTCAGAACAGCACTTAGCCTTGAGTATCCCTTTCAGGCAGGCATGTATGAGTGAGAGAGAGAGAGAGAGAGAGAGAATGTGTTACGGTAGGAGAGTGATAGAAAGAACTGGCACAGAGATTAGAAGGATACAAATGATCACTTCCCTTCCACACTCAAGTTGGCAGGGGTCAAGCATAGCACCAGTGAGCCTCATGAACTGAAGCATATTTAGACAGCAAGAGTAGTCTGTGGTATGGATTGGTACAGAATTTGCTGTCATACTTTAGCTGCTCTGTTAAAAAAAAGAGAGAGAGAGAAGCAATATGGAAATATGGTGAACCTGGGGTCAGATTGATCCAAGATCAAATCTTATCTCTACCACTTTCTAGTTATGTGTCCTTGGACAAGTTATTTAACCTCTTGGAGACTGCATTTTCCTATCTATAAAATGGATATAATAAGACCTATAATCCAGAATTGTTGTGAGGATTAAGTGAAATAATGTGTGTTTGAGAACTGAGTCAGCTACATGTAGCAGAAAATTCCAATAACAGTGCCTGTAACACAGAGAGGTTGATTTTCCTTCATATAATATGAATTCTAATGATAGCAGTTCATGACTGGCAAGGGGGCTCCATAACATCAAGAACATCCCAGTTTCCATCTTTATTTTGCTGTATTATCTTTAACTTGTGGCTTGTATCCTCGAGATTACCTTGTGATCATAGGATGCTTGCTGCAGCTCCAACCATCACATTTGCACATCAGTTAGGAAGAAGGAAGAAAAAGGAAGGACAAAAAGAAGCCTGCCTTCCAGCCAACTGTGTAAAGAGTTTTCCTAGATGCCCCACCCAACAAATTATATTTATAACTCATTGGTCATACCTATCTTCAAAGGAGACTGGAAGAGTTAGGATTTTAGATGGACACATTGCTACCCTCAACAATATAGGGGATTAAGGCAAAAGGAGAGAGTGACTATTGGGTAATTAATTAGCAGTCTCTCATGGTATGCAAAGCACCTAGCCAGTGGAAGGTATTCAGTGAATAAAAGCTATTATTTAATATATTTTTAAAGCTATTTTTGGAAGTGCTTGGCCCATCTTACTATTCCAACTCCCTCAGAAGGCCTGTCCAAGCTTTGGGTCAAGACCCATCTCCCAGAGGACTCTACCACCCTTTGGGGACCTCATAAAGGAGGTTAGACCCTCTTCCAGGCCACAGCCCTTGGCATTTTGGAAAGTAGCTGTCTTGTGCTCATTAGACCATCTCAGCCCCAGACCAACCACCCCCAGGTTCTTCAACTATGACAGTATTGTCAGAAGTCCTGAACATTCTTCTGTGAATCGGATCTCTCTTTAGCTGGCACTCACACAGCAGAACAAAATGATCTGGGTGTGGGCATTGCAAGAGGAAACAGGGGAGGTCTGTCAGTTTCCTAGTTTTAGACTCTCTCCTTGCAGCCCACTCCTGCCCTGCCTGACTCATACATCAGCCCTGGGGAACTCTTATCAGAGGCTGTGAGACAGCCCAGGCCTCTTCCTATGGGACTGTCTAAGAAACACAGTTGACTTTCCTGGGCTCTGATGCCCTCAGAGTAGAGAGGCAGGGCCTCTGGGTCTCTGTCCCCACTGCCCTCCAATTCCCCAGACTGGCAGGAGTGTGCTGTCTGTTCACAGAATTAGCAGGCAAAGGGAAAGGACACAGCCTCACAGGATGGGGAGGGGAGAACCCTGCACCAGCAAGGAGTGAACTCAGTAACTGAAATCTAGCTCCCTCCCCTACCCTCTTGTCGGAAACCAGGAGACCTAGACGCCCAGATAGCCTTCCAGCAATGAGCGATGTCCCAGAGGTACAGGAGTTATGCCCAGAGGGTACTGACCTGATGGCCCTTCGCAGGGGATGAGGCAACCAGGGCTCAGGAGAACACAGCCAGCAGCCTCCTGTTCTCCAACCACAGGAAAGATGGGTGAAGCCTCCCCAGGCCAGAGGAGCTGAAGAGGTTAGCCAGACAGATGGTGTAAGTAGAAAGATAAGAAGGAAAATTTGTCTCCAAAACATACTGACTCCCTAAGCCCATCCTTGTGAGACCCAGGCTGCAGTTTGGCCCCAAGCTCCTGGCCTCAGAACTTGCTTCCTGGGAAAACAGAGCACCCCCATCAAGAGCCTCCCCGAGGGTTCCACTCTTGCTGACCAACCGTCCATAGCCTGGCTTGCCCCCATCAAAGGCTAATAGAAATGGGAAATTATAAAGGAAGAGAGTAGAAAAAATATAAAAAGACCCACTCCTGCTGTGAGGAGTGATAGAAGTCACAGATGCCTTTTAAGTCATGGATTGCTGGGTTTTCATGGAGTATACAGAAGAAAAAGTAGTTTCCCTTTGGCTAGTGTGGGTATCCATCCTGGCCTTCCTGGGACAGTCCTGGTTTATACTTGCTGACCTGACATAATCATGAACAGCATCCACTTTCATTCTCAAAGTGAACCTGATTGGACAACAAATGACATGGTGGCTTTAGCTTGGAGAGGAACTAGAAAGAATAAAAAGTTACTCTTTCAATAACTTTTCTCCTATATAACTCATAGTATATTTATAACTAGACATTAGCCCTTTTACTATGTGACCATGTTCATCTTTATAAATTAAAAATTATATTCTTATCCAAGCTAAGTTATTTAATCAAAGTAGTATATCATCAAGCTACACTTTTATTCCTAATAAAAAATATTATCCATAGATAATGGTAATACAAAATTAACCAGAGAGTTTTTTTTTAATGGTTTGAGTCTACAAATCATTATAATAGGTTTAATAATTTTTGTTGAAACCAGTGCAATATCGTCATAGGTTTTTGATTATTTTTAACATTGTTATTGTTTTTTCAAAGGCTGGATTCATATTTTCCCAGACTTGTTTATTGATCTTTAGGGGAGGGCAATTCAACATAGAGAAGGAGCAGAGCCCTTAGACTCGATAGAAGTGAGTGTAAATTCTGATTTTCATCTTTCTTTGTGGCTTTAATCAATATCATCCTCTGTTTCTATATTGATAAAATGGGAATGATAATAAGAATGGTTAGTATTTATCGAGGTACTACTGACCAGGCACTGTTCTCTATGGCTCACATATATTAATTTAATCCTCATAACAACCCTGTGAGAGAGGTACTGTTATATAATCCTCATTTTTACACAGAGCAAACCAAGAGGTTAAGGCACTTGCCCAAGATCACACAGCTCTTACTTAACGTCTGAATTCTTAACCACTGTGTTCTGTTGCTCATCTGATGGGGATCTTAGGAAGATTACATGAGAAATTAAACATGTGCTGCTCATCACTGTGCCTGGTAGAGTAGAAGTTTGACCAGGCATAGCACATACCTGTCACAGCAGCATCCTCTAGGAGGATAGCATGCCAGTATCTGCCTAACCAGAGAGAGGTTTGGTGAAAGTGCAGTCTATGCAGTTTTTTCCCCAGATTGCTAGGAAATCAATTCAGGTGGTTCCAACTATGTAAAGTGAGTGTTGGCCAGAATGTAGTCATGGTCTCAAAACTTTCCTGTACTTGAGAGCATTTTTCCTTAAGAAAAACTGAATTTGTTTCTTTTGAAAGAAAAACCCAAACTTTCAAACCACCAACCAAGGAACAACATTTAGAGCCTGGAGGTGTATGTCAAGCTATGCATAACCACGTCCTGTATCAGAGAGAAAATCAAAGGTAAAGCACTGCCACTCGGGAGAGTGACCTGCAGCTCCCTCTCCTCCAGGGTGCCCTCACCTGCCCCTTGCTCACTCACAGTCCCCATGTGTGCCTGCTTACACCAGACCACCAGACACCCCAGTCAGATTTCCACATTCTCTGAGAGCCTCCCTGCAGCACAGTTCCCTCATTGGAAAACAAAAAACAAAAAAACAGAGACAGCGAGGATTTTCCTGCATCACAAAATGATTGTGAAGATTAATGATATAAAGTCTCATAGAACACCTTAACACATCAGAAGAAGGTGCTTCGGAATGCTGTGCGACACATGTGGGGCACTTGATAGAGTGTAGGCTTTAGAGCAGCCAGCCCTGAATTTTAGTCCCCACGGAACCTGCACTACAGCTTACTAGTTAGGTGACTTTGGGTAAGAGACTAAAGCCTTTTGGACTTACTGTCTTCATCTTCTTCATCTGTGAAAGAAGGATTAGTAATATCTGCCTTCAAAGATGTCGTGGAAATGGACTGAGATGGCACAAAGAAATGCCTGTCATACAGTAGACAGTCTCAGTCCCTCTACCTGATCAGCCCTTCAGTTATTAGGGACTAATGATGTGTGCACTATGTAAAATTTTCCAGCCCCTTCGCTTCTCCTATTTTTCTGTCTTTTGCAATGCATTTCAGTATACACTGGTGAAAGCCAAGCTGGAACAGTGAGAAAACTTTGAACTGGAATGAAACTTACAGAAATCAGCATTGTCCTTTGTTATTTTCCGCTCCAGTTAAAGAGCTTGGCACAGAAGATAGACTCAAATATTTAGGAGTTTAGCTGCACCAGATAACTGTCACTGGCCTTTCATGGTGGAAAATCTAAAATTGGTTGCATTGTCCATCATCCTATCAGGCGATGTTAGTACCCATAGTATTACATTCTCCACTGAACATTAAAAAAAAAAAAAACAGGTCTCTATGAAGAACCAAATTTTGCTCCCAGCTACACATTCAGTGACTCTAGTGCATAGGGCTTGAATGCATACATCTGAGGAGAGAATTTTCTTCATAACCAATGTTCATTCTGTCCAAATGTGTCACAGAGTAATACTCCTGTAAAGAGTATTTAACCCAGCAAATTGAGTCCTAAAGCATTTATTTTACTCTGTTATTTCTCACCTAGAATACTTTTCATCCACCTCAAAAAGCTCTTTCCCTGTCAGAGCTTACCACCTTGTCTTAGGATCTTTCTGTGCAGTATTTCTACTTGATGCAAAGGTCAGACCAGATGGTGAGAATAACTAAATCCTCAAGAGGACTTTCCTGTCTCTGGATTCCATCAGGGCTGAACTGCAAGCTCCTTCTGAATCCTCACCTCTCTTTCTCTCCTGTATCTCCTGGATGCCCTTGGACAGCACCAGTGCTTTTGTCATTTGACCTTAAATATTCTGTAGCATCATTTGCTTCCTAAAATTACCTATTTGGACCTAGTAGACATCATTGGGGTCTGGCTGGGCAAGAGGGATCAAGATGGCTAATTCAGAGGCCAGATAAGGTGTGGCAGTTGCTGTTGTCCAGTAGAGACAAACACTTGCACAAATGGGAAGTGGACAGAAGGAAGACTTAGAGCCAAATGCTAGCTGACAGGCTCCCAACATTCCATTGATTAGTTAATCAAGACACAGATGCACAGTCCATTCAGCATGACCCGCCCAGGTCTGGAGGCAGAGAAGGCAGCTTCAGTTACACAATGGTTTGGATGGAACATGCCCAAGGAATTCTTTTACTAGGTCTCCATACTGCTAAGACGTTTGTTCATCTCAATGGACATTCTCAAATCACTGAAGGCCATTGTAGCCTTGCAGAGGTAGGGATACATTTTATTCTGATGCACGTAGAAGACAATTCTCAGCCAGATTTATGTTCATTTAACAAATATAAATTCATATTCTTTGGCATTTTCTTTTTGCCGTTCATTCCTTCCTTGCATTCTCTTCATTTGTGTGGGTTTCGTTGTGAACTTTTCATAACAGTTCGCAGTGTGGCCTCTGGAGTCAGATGCCCTGGGTTCAAATCTTGACCATCCCATTTACTGTCTCCATGGCTGTCGGTTATACATTTAACTATAAGGACCTCGGCTTACTGATCCTCACTAATGGAAATGAGAATTGTGCCTAACTGATTGATTTATTGAGTGAGTGCTCATAAAGACCCTAGTATCAGACACAGAGTAAGCATTAAATATTGTTCAATCAGCCAACATTTGCTATGTGTTTTGCTGGTAAGAGTGATTTTTAGATTTGCTCTCCAGGGTGCTCCACACTTTGCATCTAGACAGCCAAAGTCTAGAGTCTAGGAAATTCACTGTAAGCACAAACCACACTGGCAAGAAAATAAGCTGAGATGAGCTTTGATCCTCAAACAGTCATCGCCTGTTCATCCATTCATTTCAGTCAGTAAACACTCATTGAGCACCTACTATGTGCTAAGCACAGTTGTAGAAGATGGAGATAAAGTAGGGAACCAGGTATACAAAAATCCCACTTTTCCTGGAGTTTGTTTCCTGCTGGGGAGAGGCAGGCAATAAATAAATTTAAGAGGGAAGAAAATATCAGAGAGTTAAAAGTGCTATGCAGAGAATTTAAACCAGGTAATATGATAGACAAGACCAAGTAGCTCCCCCAGGTTGGATGTTCAGGGAGGGCCTCTGAGGAAATCATTTAAGCCAAAATTTGGAGTGACTGATCCAACAACGTTCATGAGAAAAACTTCCAGGCAGTGGGAGGAGCAAGGTCAAAGATCAAAAGATGGAAATGAGAAGCAGAAACAAGGCCAGTTTGGAAAGGACGAAGTAATCGGGAGAGCAGTGCGAAATGAAGCTGGAAGTAGGCAAGGGCCAGGTCCAAAGGCTTTATAAGCCAGGGAAAGGAGTTTGGATTTTATTCCAGCTATGATGGGAGCCAATGGATGGCTGTGAACTGGAAGTGATATGGTGTGTCTTGGCTGTCTTACACTTCTCTTTACTGTCATTGTGCATGGCTGGCCCTCCGTGCTGAGGTATTTGTTGTCTTTGGAAGAAGCTATCCTATACAGCCACACAGGAAGAAGTGCTTAGCAGACCAAGAGGCTACCACGTTCTGAAAAGCCCATGGTTCTTTCATCATTTGTGCTTTTAGGAGGTGACAAGGTGAAAGCAGTGACTGAAGCAGGAAGTTGACCATCTGCCCTGAGAATTAAAGACCAAGAAAGGTAGTATATCAGGGCTGTGGTGAACATGAAGGTTGGGTCCTACCTTCCTTCATCCTGTTTTCATTAGTTCACTGTGTGGTCCCAGTCATTCCAATATTCCAGAAAGAATTGGAGGTTTACCCCTGATGAGCAGTGATGAGCCAGGTTGACCTTTGGGATGTACCCCAAGAACTAGATCCTAGGAACACTTGCCTGTCATAGATTGTGAGCCTGCATAGAGACCCCTTCTAGGAATCATGTCCCATAGGTAGTCTGTTTACTTCGGAGGACAAATGAAAATTGCATCCAGTATGGTGTCTGGCTTCTGGAGCTAATGCAGTGTGTTTGGACATAATCCCATAGCCCAATGATAGTAAGGTAAGCATATTTCCTAATGTTTCATGGTAATGAAGATTTCTCTTCCATTAGGAAACTATCAATGTGCATAAACTGAACACTGGGTAGGGAATCAGGGACACCAAGGGATTATGTTTAAAGCTTGGCAAAGTACTTTGACTTTGAACCTCAGTCTGCTCATCTCTGAAGGAAGAAACTTGGACCAACTCCATCTTGGATCATTCTCAGCTCTCACATTTGATTGTCCATATACCATCATCCTGATTTCTAGAGGCCCACATTTTTGAGATGATAGGGCTAAAGGCAGGGACATCTGGTCTATCCTATAGCTGATTGGATCACATAGGGATTAAACCTGTATCTTTGACTTCTTTAGTACCATTTCATATCAGTTGAACCAGCCATCTCTTCACTGAAGAGTACAGATCAAGTGAGTTTATCTTCCTCACTAAACTCTATGCTCTTTAATTATACTGTAGTCACTAAATTTTACTGAAAGTTTACCATATATTTTATATTATTCACTCTTCATAATAACCCCATGAAGTAAGTGCTCGCATCATCTCCAATTTAATGCAAGAAACTGAACCTTGGAGAAATTAAGTAAAATTTGCCTGAAAACACAGCTAAAGTATACCAGATATAAACCCAGTCTGACTCCAAAGCCCATGCAGAAATTCAGCTGCCACACTCCAGCATCATCCCTTGCTTATTTTATCATATTCACAATACATATCAAGGTGTTTGACACATATTATTAGATGCTCAGTAAGGGATTCTTGAATGAATAAATGTTTAATGCTCTGCTAACTTGCCTTTAATATTTACTCACGCTGCTTTGGAGAAGCAATGTAACCTTACTAACCAGAAGGCTTTACTCACTCTACTTAGACTTTTATGCAGAACCCTATAACCAAAACTTAACCTATATGATTATTAATTTTGTGATCAACTTCACTGGACTAAGAGATGCCCAAATAGCTTGTAAGACATCATTTATAGGTGTATCTGTGAGAGTATTTCCAGAACAGAGTAGACTGAATAAAAAACATTACCCTCACCAATGTGAGTGGGCATCATGCAATCTGTTGAGGGTCTGAACAGAACACAGAGTTGGAGGAAGGGTGAATTTTCTCTCTTGCTTGAGGTGGAATATCCATCTCCTCCTGCCCTTCAGAGGCACTATCAGCACTCCTGGTTCTCAGCCTTCAGACTTAGACTGGGACTTATACCATCAGCTCCCCTGGTTCTCAGGCATTTGGACTTGGACTGAATTACACCACTGGGTTTCCTGGTCCTCCAGCCTGCAGACGGTAGATCATAGGACTTCTCAGCCTCCCTAATTGCATGAACCAATTCTTATCATCAGCTTCAGTATTCTATCTATCTCCCATTGGTTCTGCTTCTCTAGAGAGCCCTGACTAATACAACCTATATAAGGGCTTACGTACTTAACTTACGTAAATTGTCCTCGACATTCTGTCATTAGGCACATCTCCCCAGCCAGTTTAGCCACTTTTTGGAGCAGTGTTTCCCAACTAGAGGGGTGGAGTGAGAAGACACACAGGAACCATTTGATGAGCTTTTCCAAACCACAGAAGTTTCACATTTAGCACCTCCCCTCCCCCAGCAAATCCTAATCCTGTCTGGGTTGGGGAGAAAATGGCTCAGTCGACACAAGTTCCCAGGTGTTTCTGAGACGTTTCCCCATACGCTTCCACTGTCCCCAACCCTACACACACACCTCCATTTGGAGAAAGTCAGTTCTATCTTTTCATTTAAATAAAGGCTGATCTTCATAGAATCTAAATTAAATGATGAGGCTTTATGTGGCTGACTTGAACATAAAGACACCTGGACTTCTACCTGTATGGCTTGTTAAATATATTAAATAATTATCCTCAGCACTTTACAGGCGAGTTTTGACTGAAGATGACTTACATACTTACATATTTATGTTTCATAGTATCTTTTGCAGAATTAGACTTCTACAGCATAATACATGGCTTACCTTCAAGGTTTATTAGAGCATAATAAATGTTGTAGAGCAGCTTCTCCCCACAGAACAATGACAGAAGTGTTCTCTATCTGCTCTGTCCAATACAGTGTCCTAGACTAGACATATGTGGCTTCTGAGCACTTTGAAATGTAACTAGTGGGACTGAGGAACTAAATTTTTAATTGTATTTCATTTTAATTAAATATAAATAGCCACGTGTCTCTAGAAGCTGCCATATTGGAATGTACAAGTATCGTACAGTATAGAGAAACATCCTTCCTTTTTTTTTATAGCCAAAATAACCCATTCCATTTTTTAAATCACTTTCCATAAAATCCAAAGCAAAAACAGCAACCACAACGTAAGAGCCTAAAAGAAACTCTACCATGTTTACATTTCCACTGGGGAATGAATTCTTAACAAAAAAGACAATTCTGACCCAGGATAGATAAATGGAGGCAGGCAGGAAAGAGGCATCCCCAGGGGGACCTCCCTAGCAAATTCTGAGTTGTCTGGGAGACACTGAGCAGAGAGAGATTGTCAAGGAGAGAGAAATGCCCCCTCAGAGGAAAATCTAAATGTGCTTTTAGCCACCTGTCACCCCAGAGGGAGGACAGGATGGCAATGTTAAATCGGTGAGATTGTAAAACAGGGAACTTAACTACCGTACAAGGCCAGCTGAGGTGTTTAAAGTGCATTTTAACCGATGGCACTTCACTGCTGAAATCTAAATGGGGACTGATGCTGTCTAGATGGCAGATTCGAAACCTGAATCACTTTCGCCTTAGAAAATTAGCATTTTCATTAAAAATACCATTCTACAAAAGCAGGACTGTGCTGAATTTTATCTAAAGCAAATATTAGAAAAATCACAAAGTGACCCCAGATTCAGAGAGAAATAGGGTACGCAGCAACAGGACACACAGGCTCCACTGCAAAAATGTGAACTAGAAAAATCTATTCTCTACAAAAAAGTAGCTACCAAAGGAGCTAAGATGGGAGGGATATAAACTGTGAAGAAGTTCATTCATGGGCCAGAGAAGAGAGCAGAGATGAATTCTGAGCTCGGACAGTGTTTCTCAAATCAGATTTCATGCACACATATGCTTGCAGGGAGATGGGGGTCTTTGGGTTTAATAAGGACATTTAGGCTTTGTGCTTTCATTTTACCGATTATAAAGATAAAACTTCTTTTTTCAGTGAGACTTATCAATTGAAAATCATGTTCAAAGAATGAGACTTCAACTTTCTTAAGTAAATGCTCCTCAAATGCTGGTTAAAAAAATTTATCATAGGTCTTAGAGGATTATTTTCCTTTAAAGTGGTCCATAGTTTATTCAAATTTGGAGATCAATGACCTAGAGGCAGATCACACACACCCTTTGATTTGTATCTTGTTGGAAGAGTTAAAGCAGTTTTCTGATTTTGCCCTTAGCTTGCTTATGAAGAGATTAACCTTTCCAAACTCAGAGGACAGGCTGGGCATAGTATTCCTGTTAGATTCCCTAATGGATGTCCCTGCTTAGAAAACAGCGCTCTTCTATTGCAAATGGGAAGCAGTGTGGTGGGTGGGGTGGTCCTAGATCACAGGTCAGGGGGTCTACCTCTAACCCTGACTTACCAACTGGCTTTCACTTGTTCTCTCTGAGCCTTCATTTCCTCATCTGTAAAATGAAGCAGGGGACTGAATAATTAATCAACAAGATCACATCCAGCCTAGATATCTTTGATTCTAACAATAAATTGCAGCACCATCTCGTATATCTTCTCTGAAAGGCCTCTCATTTGAAAATAGTTTTCACTAGGACTCTCTTTCATTTCTGTTCTTTTCATTGTTACCCACGGAGCACCGAAGGGTCAGGAGGTGATGCATTTGAAGGAAAAAAAATCAGTCAACACTCAGCATTCCATCTATTATCTGCTACCACCTAGGAAGTGGGAAATTAAACTATAGAACCGAAACTCCCAGGACTTAGTGCAAATCACCCAGATATAAAAGAATTACTCAGCAGGACATTTGGGCTGGTTTCTATAAAGTTTCCAATGAATGAGACAGCTGTTCACTCAAGTGTGAGTAAATCAAATGGAAACGTAAAAGCTATATCTGTTTTTATGTTTTGGGTATTATAAATAAAATTACTTAAAGAGTGGACTCAGCCTATTGATTGATCTTCCACTCTGAGAGTGACACATATGTTGTGAGCGCCCTGAACAGTCAAAGGTATCGCATACGAGCAGTGATGGTACAAGCCTTGTCTGTGTCTGAAGCAAAGAGAAAAGAATGCTGGCCATGTATATTCGTGGAACCACCACACCACTGCTGCCTTTTGGTAATGCTACTCCTTTTCTCTAAGGAGTCTTCTCCCACTCTTATGGAAGGATGCACATAAAGTATGCCCCACTGCCTCAGCTGTGATTGGAACATTACACCTGTGGTCTGAGGGACAATTCTTAGAATTCAGGGGGATCCAGAAGAGGTTTGCCTTGAGACCTATGTAGCCAAGACACAGCACAGAGCATCAAAGTACTCTAAAGATGACTCAGCCCCTCATCTAGCAATAGAACCCATTCTTTTGGCCTTTTTCCTACATGGGCTACCTACTGAAACTTAGTCTGACAACTTACACCTGGAAATATGTGTCCTGCTTTAGGAGACGATTGGGTCTTGGGACCCAGAGCAGAACTTAGAAGCTACTGCCATTGAACTCTTTCCTGAAATTCACCCCATACAGAATGACGATGCCACAGCTGTCTTCGTCAGGGCTGCACCAAGGGTTCCAGCCCTCCAGATGTGGTCCTGTAGCCTGATGGGATCTCTGATCCTCCAGGATTTGTCCCATCAGCAAGAAAAATGTGACTGCCTCTGTCTCTTCTGTTAAAATAATGACCTTCTGGTCAGCACAGAATGAAAGCCCTCCAAGGCAAGAGAATGACTTATTTGAAATGATTCCCTCTGAAATCATCTTGTAGTTCCCATTCTAGTTATAATTTGGCTAATTGCTTAATAATTCTGTTTAAATGTCTCCATTGCTGCAAACATCAAATCATTAGACCTACTTTTTCTGGTTGGAAATCCCTTTGCTTGCTTACATATCCTCTGCCCCTTTCACCCGCTTGTAATTTTGCCAGAGCAACATTCTAATGACATAAATAGCATCCCTTCAGAGAGGTGTTGGACAGATCAAGGTGTCTCCCTGTGTTCAAGAGCCCGGGCACTGTAATATATGTCCTTGAAGCAGTACCTGTGATTGGGAAAGATCTGAAAGTTTGTCTCTAAAAAGCCAGCTTCCCTGGCAGACAAATGAAGCTGCAATCACCAGCAGCCCTAACCTGCTTCTGCAGTGGGGGGCCTGCTGTGCTTGACAGAGAGGCTACCTGAGAAAGAAGAACCCAGGCCCAGCCTTCAGGAGCCTACAGCCCAACTGGCAGCTGGGGTTACACTTACACAAAAGAATATCATCCAGGTTAAAACTCTGCTCAAAGCAGAGGCCTTGGGGGCTTACCTGGTGGTGCACTGGTTAAGAATCTATCTGCCAATGCCGGGGACACGGGTTCTGTCCCTGGTCTGGGAAGATCCCACATGGCGTGGAGCAACTAAGCCCGTGTGCCACAACTACTGAGCCTGCACTCTAGAGCTCGTGAGCCACAACTATTGAGCCTACATGCCACAACTACTGAAGCCCATGCGCCTAGAGCCCGTGCTCTATAACAAGAGAAGCTACCGCAAAGAGAAGTCCATGCACTGCAACGAAGAGTAGCTCCTGCTCACCACAACTAGAGAAAGCCCACGCATAGCAACAAAGACCCAATGCAGCCAATAAATTAATTAATTAAAAAAAAAAGCAGTCTGTGGATGGGGACACACACACACACCCCTGCTTTATGGGAGAATGAACTTCTGTGGACGCTGAGAACCATCATGGGGTTTGTGCTCCAGGGGTGAGCGTGCTTCTTGCCCAGGCAGCCTATGACTCACTCTTTCTGGCAAAGGTCGGTTAAGCAAGGCTACCTGGGATCTTCCTTGTCATTCTTCCCTTCGATGGTCAACCCGCTGAAGACTTTCAATGTTGCTTTTAATTTTTCGTTTGAAATGATGCTTTTAGCACCCAACTTTCCAACTTTAAAGAATCACATTGTTTCAACCAAATGCTCATATCCCAGTGAGGACCAACACAATCCTCCCTGCCTTTGAGGACGTGAGAAAGGCCATGAGGGAACTCAGAGTGACAGGGGAGAGGCCTACAGTTTCCACCCTGGAAACTTTCTCAGGCCAGTGATGAATAAGAAGTGACATAGTCAGGTAACAAGCAGACAAGAGAAGTCAGGAGAGGACGAAATGGGAAGCAGGAGATGCGAGGTGTCAGAGGGAAGGAATCCGGTGTCCCTGGGTCAGAAGGACAAGACAGCTCATTAACCTGGGTTTCATGCAATGCCCCTTTTTTTTTTAATTTTTATTTCATATTGGAGTATAGTTGATGAAGAATGTTGTGTTAGTTTCGGGTGTACAGCAAAGTGATTCAGTTATACATATGCATGTATCTATTCTTTTTCAAGTTCTTTTCCTATTTAGGTTATTACAGAATATTGAGTAGAGTTCTTGTGCTATACAGTAGGCCCTTGTTGGTTATCTGTTTTAAATACGACATTGTGTATATGTCAGTCCCAAACTCCCAGTCTATTCCTCCCCCCACTCTTCCCCCCATTAACCATAAGTTCATTCTCTAAATCTGTGTCTGTTTCTGTTTTGTAAATAAGTTCATTTGTATCATTTTTTGTGCATATAAGAGATATCATATGATATTTGTCTTTCTCTGACTTACTTCACATAGTATGATTATCTCCAGTTCCATCCATGTTGCTGCAAATGGCATTATTTCAATCTTTTTAATGGCCGAGTAGTATTCCATTGTATATATGTACCACATCTCCTTTATCCACTCATCTGTCAGTGGACATTTATGTTGCTTCCGTGTCTTGGCTATTGTAAATAGTGCTGCTATGAACACAGGGGTGCATGTATCCTTTCGAATCATGTTTTTCTCCAGATATATGCCCAGGTGTGGGATTAAAGGATCACATGGTAGCTTTATTTTCAGTTTTTTAAGGAACCTCTATACTGTTCTCCATAGTGGCTGTTACCAATTTACATTCCCACCAACAGTGTCAGAGGGTTCCCTTTTCTCCACACCCTCTCTAGCATTTATTGTTTGTAGACTTTTTGACGATGGCTATTCTGACTGGTGTGAGGTGATATCTCATTGTAGTTTTGATTTGCATTTCTCTAATAATTAGTGATGCTGAGCATCTTTTCATGTACCTCTTAGCCATCTACCACATGTTTTTAAATAAGACCTGTCTCCATGTGCAGAAGCACCACTAGAAGATGGAGTTGGGGGAGGGAATTCACTCTGGGGGCAAGTGAAGAACTAGCAAGGCACTGGTCCTGGCCACCCAGGGACACAGAGTGTGATCAGCAAAGGCAGACGCAGCCCAGGTCATCCTCAGCGCAGCTTTACTTACAGGTGCCTTTCAGCCTAAGGTAACATACTTTCCTTGACCACAATATCCTGCCAAGTGAGGTCAAAGCTGCCAGAATGGTTCTGGGAAAGGACAGAAGAGAGATGTCTGTCCTTCTGTATGACCTGGTACTCATGACCCACCCCGTCCTTGCACTGGCACCTACCTGTTAGCAGTTTGCTCACTGTGTGAGGCGCTGGGCAGAAGCGCGTTAGAACACGTAAGATGCCATCAGTTCCCTCATGATGTGTACACAGCCTCGAACTGTCCAGCATGAACCAGGCCTCAGGGTTCTAATCGATCGTTATCTGTGCCATTTTTATTAATCTTTCTAAAAAGCTACTCTGAATTACTCTGGAATTTGAAATGACACATGCAAAGAATTATACCAATACATGAACAATTGCTCAACCTTTGCATTTCTAACTTTGTCTTTTTTTCTCCTGAATGTTTTGATTTCTTCAAGTGTTTTTCTTATTGAGCATCTAAATTTCTCACAGATTCCTTAGCTTTCTATAAATTTTGATCCTCTAATCTGGGTGGTATTGCCTGAGGAAGCCAAAGATCAAAACAACAACAGTGATAACTAATACTTAGGTGATGCTTAGTATTGAATAGGACTGTTCAAGTATTTTACATTATTCCATCCTCACCACAGTCTTATGAGGTAAGTGGTACAATTAGACCCATTTTACAGATGAGGAAACTGAGGCACAGAAAGATAAGACATTTACCCAGAGTCACACAGCTACAAGTGGCAGAACCAAGATATGAGACCAAAGTGTGGCTCTCAGAACTGTGCTTCTCACCACTGTGAATCATAGCATGTATCTCTCTTCACACTAGGAATGAGAGGGCCAGGAATGACATTGCTATTTTTAACCTTTAAAAATAAAGTGCGAGTTCTTAATCTATTGTACCTTTAACCATTCTGTTTTTCCCTCCTAAACTCTCAGATGATGGAAATGCTTAAAGCACACTAAGGTAGTGTAAGACCACGCCATGTAAGTGTGAGCATGGCTCCTGTGGGTCCGGCTGTGTTTTGTGCGCTTCCGCCTACCATCCCCGCATGTTTCCTCCGCTGTTCCGATTCCCGCTTCGGCCGCTTAGCACTGGGGCCGCATGCACCGTCACTTTTAAGCCATAGAGCGTATGTCTTTGTTCCTGATTTTGTATTTGTGTTTCCCTCTCCCACAATCCCTAGAGGACTCGCCGCTGTCAGCCTGGCGCCTTCCCTGGAAGGAGCCGGGGCCGCCTGGAAAGTGTGTTTGGTTACTGTTCTCTGACAATGAGCCCTCGTATTGTCAGCTTTCGGGATTCCGGGCCTGCGTCCACGTTCTCACGGCAACGTTCTACCCTGCAGAGCGGGAGCGTGTGTAGGCCCCTCGTGCGGGCCCTGGTCACCCACGGCCTCTTTGCTGTGTTCTAGGGCCACCAGCCTAAACAGATTATTGTTCTGTGAGCTTTTGCAGGAGTGGATGCTATGTGAGAATAAATGCCCTGTGACAGGGCTAAAATGAGCCAGAGAGAGAAGTGGTAATCTCCTCATCTGTCTATTGTTTTCTCTGTGCCTGTGTGTATGATGGGTGCATATACATGTACTGAACAAACCTGGGATTATGAATGAGAAAGGATAATGGTTTTTCAGCCAAATATGGGTTATATTGGCCCTTCATTGTACACACCCATACACATACACACACACGCACACAATCCCTTTTGGTGTTCCTTCAGTTTACATAAACTATATTTCCACGTTGAGTGAATTCAATATGTGATAAACTAGATTTACAGAATGAGTAAATTGGGGAGAAGGACTCTCTACCTGACAAAGAGTATTCTGTCTTACAGTACCGCCTTCCCCACTTGATTGTGGTTTCCGAGTTGGAACTTCCTCTTGTTCTCAGTCTCCCTGACGTTTCAAGTGCATGTTGAAAGGGAAGTAGGTAGGAGGAAACTTTACAAGTTAGTTGTCAGAGATGACAAGAATTTGAAATTTCAGGGGCTCTCATGAGATGGAACCAAGCACTTAGTCCCCTGCAGTGCTGGGACCCCCAACCCATTGTTTAGACACACAGAGAATGCTGGAGCTTCCAGCTTCTTAGAGATAGATTCTTCATTCCAAACCCCTTAATTCACAGATGACTGAGGCCTCCAAAGGGAAAGTAACTTGCCCAATTGGGACAGAGCCTGGATTATAACTCAATTCTCTTTCCATCAAAGCATCTTAGTTTGCTGCTCCAGCTCATTTTTCTCTGGGAGAGAACCCCATTACACAGCCAGGAAGTGAATGAAACTGAAGGAGTCTACATCCCAAGAAAGGACCCCAGGTCCCAGTCCTGGCTCTGCCACGACATACCTGGATGAACTTGGGAAAGTTACTCTACCCCTCTGGACCTTGGGCTCCTCATCTGTAAAATGACTTTGACAACAGCTGATTTCAAAAAGTACATGATGCTAAGTTTGTTCCTAACCTTGGGCTGTTTTCACGCAGCTTCCTCCCAACAGTATTCATTTCTCACTATAGGATTATGGAAAAAGTTATAGTCGGGCTGCGTAAATGGGGACACCCATGGGGGCAAGAGCCCTGTGAGTCTCTGTTGTTAACTGAGGAAGGATGAGGGCAGGAGGGACAAGGTACAGGTGAGAGGCGAGTAGCCTGCTCCTCTTACACAGACCTACCACACGGAAGTGGACGTGGCTGACTCCAGGTGTGATCATCCAAGATACACCGATTTCTGCAGTCTGGGGTTACCTGGCTGATATTCATTTCTCTCCTTTCCAAGGCACCGCTGATTAGAGCTCTGGAACTTAGGGAGACTCAGTGGGTGAACTAAGTCACATCTTCTCCTTTCAGTGTATTGCTTACTAAGCAAACAGGGCCAGGGAAGTTGCTGAGGCAGTTCGAGAATAATTTGAAAGCCAAGTAAGGCAAGAACAGAGACCCACACATGCCAGCTTCCTGCAGGGTTTTGAGATACACTCCTTGTTTACATAAAATTATAGAAATACAGAGATTAAACAGATGTGCAATGTCATTTTAACAGAGTTTTCTTTTTCCATGGTAAATCTGTGGCATGTTCATACTAAATCTTTTTTATAAAGCAGAGAATCATCACATTTGGCCCATTTTGGTTTCCATAGATCAAGTTTGGCTTAACATGCACCTTTTCCCAAGATAGCCCATCAGGTCTGCAGCTGTCTTCCCTGGTTCTGATGCTAATTCAAAGTTGGTTGGGAAGAGCAGGACAGGGAGGCGGAAACACAGAGGGAGATAACTTCCTGTGCATGTTTTAGGTTCTAATGCTGCTGGACAAAATGGAGAACTGCAGAGAGCTGTGACCTTGGAAAATATTACTGGGACAGAATTTCAGCTTCAGCATTTTGGTGGAATAGGGGCTTTGCAGGTAGCAAATCTGGCTGCAAGAGTTGTGCTAGAGGACTCTTAAAGCTGCATTTGCGTGGCACTTCGCATAAGATTGAGAAGGGCCAATTTCCATGTCCCTGGGAGGGAGCAGCAGTTGGAAATTCAGGCCCCTTCTTGACAACCGTCATTGCCCTGATGTTACCATTCCTTCTCTCAAGATGAATGTAGCGCTGAAGAGGAAAATGACATCCTTGGGCAGCCACGCGAGACCAGTTTTCATACTGTACAGGCAGGCAGAGGTCATAAGCCCCTCGCCTGACTTTTGCCTTTGCTGGAGAGCCCCCAGGGGTGGTGGGAAGAGGCACTTTTCAGGCTTCTTCCAAGTCCTTTCTGGCCCCTTCCTAGGTAATCGTTGTCCTGCTGAGACCTCTATTGGCCATGCTGGTAACTACAGGAGTCTGAGGCAGGAGGAAAGGAAGTCAGACACTGAGCTGCCCCAAAACACAGCCAAGCACATCCTCGGCGGTCTGCGGAGGCCTCAGCCTAAAATACTTTCTAGGTGGAAGAAAGGGAGCACCAGAGACTGAGGCCCCTGAAATACCAGCCCAGATGCTTGGTGGCCTGTCACCATGGGAACATGCCCAACTGGCTGTTAGCCATGGTGATGAGGACTCTGCCTTCTTTACTGCCTCCAGTTATTACAGCTTACTTCTGGGATCTCCTGGATCCTTCGTGACTTGCCCTGAAACACCTATAACCCCATTGTTACCTGAAACCAAACTGAGCTCCCGAGAGTCTGACAAGCCAGCCACCAGAAGCCTGGTTATCTGACAGACGCATGTAGCAACCCACATTTGCCCCCGGGGGCCCTGTGCAGACCAGCGTGGCCTGGGGGCCCGGTGGCTCTGCACGGCTTCCCCAGACAGTCACCTCCCGGAGGGACACCAGCCCTCCACCGCCACCACCTCCCACACTCTGATATCTTCCCAAGAACAGTAAGTAGGTTACACCTGACGGACACAAGGCTAAATTGTTTCAATTGTTCTAACCCAGTGGTTTTCAAAGTGTGGTCCGCAAGCCAACAGCATCAGCATCACCCAGGAACTTGTTAGAAATGAAAATGCTCAGGCCCCGCCCCAGACCTACTGAACTGGAAACTCTGTGAGTGGGGCCCAGCCACCTGTGTTTTTCAGGCTCCCAGGTGACAGTGAGGCTCGCTCTAGTTTGAGGCCTCCCGCTCCAAGCATTGCGTCACAAACCTCAGTATATACAAGATGACAAACTCTCCGCTTACGTAAATGTGGGTGCTGAACCCCTCACCCACAGAGATTTAGTAGTTCTGCAGGGGCATTCAGAAAGATGATTCTTAAACCGTCATTCCCTGTAATTCTGATGCGAGAGAGCCACACACCATCCACCATTGTGAGGAAGTCTGTTCTAAAAAGAATAGGGCCAGCTACGCCAGCACGGTTTAGCTTCCTCTCCTGATTTAGAGATAAATATTGTTCTCATATCTCACCGGTCATGAGAGACCTCAGTAAACATATCAGATACTCCAGGTCTTTGAAGGGGGTCTTCCTCGGCAAACGAGGTTTTGCTGCCGCTGTGAGGAAAAGCTCAGTGGTGTCTGTATCATAATCCAAAAGTGAAATCTTCCTCTGGAAAGAGATACTCATTACTAAGGGCATAGAAAGAATGGGCAGCCTGTGGCTTCTCGTGAGTCTGGATCTCTGGGTGGTATGTCAGGCTCGACCGAGAAACTGTGTGTCATCTCCGCTGTGAGTCCATCAGATAGCAAGTTGCCCTTTTTTCTTCCTTCTCAAACAATTCAAGATTTAGTTGTACTTTCTCAACAAGATCCAAGCCATTGGTCCATGATAACCCTGCTAGGAGGAAAGACTTGAGGTTATGAGTACACTTGTCTTATATGGCCTCTGCCATGATGCCCCTGGAAAAATAGAGTTCACTTTTTGTGAAGATTCTTACGAATGAAAAGCCCCAGCTCTTCTCAACACTGTGCCTTGTGGCTGCCCTGTGACCACTGCCACCCTAGAGCTCTGGGTTCTGCTGGGAGCTCCAGGGGTATTTGCCATCATTCTGCTTCTGTCTCGTGTAATAGTCCCATTTAAACACACACACCCAAGTTCTCTGCAGAGCACCCACACCTTCATGGGGCGCTAACTCATTGGTCTGTGCTCTGGGAAGACTAGTAAGCAGTGTCACATTTTCAGTGATCTGACAGGAGCAGAACAAGAGACATGGTGCTGACTCTCCTTGTTGCCACCTAGGATTCTCAGTCCTTGTCCAGGCGCCTGTGTGCATGAGTATTGTCTTCTCGGGGCAGCAGCTTTACCACCAGGTCAAGCCTCTAGTCTTTCAGATCATGTGGGTAGAGCAGGCAAAATGTTTCCTCCCTCCCTGCCTCCCTCCCACCCTCCCTTCTCTCCCTGCCTCCCTCCTCCGTTCTTCCTCCCTTCCTTTGTTGACACCTTCCTTCCATCTTCTTCCCTTACCCATTTCCAGGATGCTCCCTTTCCCGTGTTTTCTCTGCTTCTGTGAATTTCTCCGGCTTTTCCTCCCCTCTCCTCTCTTCTTATTGGGCTTCCCATAATTCTGAAAGGCAGCCCCCACCCCACCCCACCCCATGAGCTCCAAGAGCCTCACCAGCGTTAACTGTGGAAGCCACAGGCATCCTGCCAGGCAGGGAATGTCACCTTAATTTACTGTAAAGCATCCTTAAAAGACAGATCCCCCACCTCCCCTTGCTCAAACAGAGGGAGACAGGAGGGAAGCAAGGAAGGGAAGAGCATCAAAGGAAATTCCAAAAAGAAGCCACAAGTGGTGTCAAATTTCAAATTCTCTGCCCAGAAGGAGTGCAGCCCACATTGTCCCCAGCACTGGGGTCAAAGGATCAGGCTAAAAATCCTGAGTCAGCAGGAGAGGGAGGAAGAGGAAGAAAAGAGGGTGATGCTGCAAACAGGGCAATAGTAAAGAGACGAGAAGGCTTTTGTCCAGAAAATAAATCCAGTCTTCCCATGGATGTTTCTGGATCAGGAAGGACCTGCTTTGGGAGTTGGGAATGGGCGGGGCCAGCCTCGCTGGTGGGCAGCACTGATTTTCCTCTCGCCTCCTTGTTCTTTGTTCCCACACCCAGGGTACCATGAGTGCATGACCAGTGTCGTCCCACAGCGTCCCAAGCTCAGGAGGGCCCCACGTTTGGGGGTTAATGCTGTGCAGCCCCAGTCTTGAAACTGTGTTACATCTGATGGGGCGGAGGCACGTTGGAGCACATAGAGGATGGGGAGGCTTGGAGACCGTTCACAGTGCTGCTCCCCTGGAGTGGGTTCTCAGCCCAGTCATCTTCTCCCTGGAACCTGGGCCCTGCCCAACCTCCCCTCCTTGTGCCTGCCCCATGACCACGGCCACCTTCTGCCCCAGGAAGGGCCCGGGTGCAGGTGGGGAAGGTCATGGTTGAGTGCACCAGTCCTGTAGCATCTTGGGGCAGGGCACAGCAGGGGTCATCGCGCCGAGGACTAGCAATGCTCCAGTGTGTCTAGTGGACAGCAGGTAGGAGGCCACAACTCAGTGAGGGAGGAATCTATTGCCCACCCCTGATCCATTTTCCTAGTACAGAGGTTGCAGAACCTGGAGGGGTCACCCATCTGCCATGGGCTGGGGATACCGCCCATATATCCCATAATGGGAAGGGGAGATTCCCCCAAGGCCTGCTCTAAGCCAGGGAACAATGTGTCGGTCCATCAGCTGGTGGGAGGGGGAATACCAGTGACCAGTCAGGCCTGAGAGGGCACACAGGGCAGGGTTCCAGGGTGCCTGTGAGGCTCTGAAGTACCCCCAAGCCAGAGGTCCACCCCCAACCACTCTCTCAAGCCTGCTTTGTGACTGGGGGACCCTCTCTTCCTTCCCAGTCTTCTTGAATCTGTCTGTGTTTTTTTCTGGCCAGCTCAAGGTATCCTCCAGGGACATAATACATTTGTGTGATTTCAGTGATTGCAGAAGTGAGTTAAATGCTCTGACATTTGCATTTAAAACTGGCATTGCATGACGTAAAAACACATGGTCAAATTCATGCTAACTGCTTACATTTTTAATTTTTGTTTACTTAGAATGACATTAAATAGGAAATAAAAAAACACCATGGCTGGTGGTGGTTGCACAACAGTGGGAATGTATTTAATACCGTTGAACTGTATGCTTAAGATGTACATGCAATGTGTAAATGTAAAAAAAGGTTAAGTGGCAAGTTTTACATTATGTGTATATTACCACATAAAGAAGAAAGAAAAAAAAGTGACAAGTCTAGAGAGAGCGAGACCACAGGAAACAGGAAAAAAGGAAAAAGCTTTGTGTTTTATGACATTGAATGGCATTTTTTCCTGCTTTTTGAACAGTTTTCATCCAACACTGAGCCTGCAAATAATGTAGCTCATAGTCCTCCTGACTCGGAGATGATCACATTAAATCTTACACAGTGTTACAGAGGAAATTCTAATCCTGTGGGGGTAAAAGTTCCCAATCTATGACTAAAGGTAATTTCAACCTTCGTATCTTTTCATCTATAGGAGAAAAAAAAGGGGGGGAGGAAACCTAAGAGTGAAAAAAGAGAGAGAGATTCTTGCATTTAGATGAGCTCCCATCACATTTCTAGGTGACCCCGGATACACACAGGGCAGTGTGAGAGTCCCGGGGTGAGGTCAGTTCATTAATTTATGAGAAAACGTCTTCAAGAACATAGCTTCTCACACTCAGCACAGATTGTGTGTATTTCCAGTACATTGCAAATGATTTAGTTCATTTATTAGCCTCCTGTCTGAAGTCTGGCGCCTCAAAAGATAATTAATAAGCTCGTAACTTCTCATCGCTTTAGTATGAGAAAAGGGGGGGAAAAGCAGATTTCAGTGCAGAAAATATCTCTGGAGCACCATTTGTCTAAGTAAAATTTGTGAGGTTACATTTTAAGTGAGATTTTTAAAAGAGAGTATAGCATCGTGATCCTTCCAGGTTAAGAAAATTTTGTTTAAACTGAGGCCTGATATGGTTTACAAATCCCTCATAATTACTCTCCATGGACCAGTAATGTATCCACCCAAACACACCTTTCTCTGCACTCCTGTGAACCCCAGTAAGCTCTTTAGGCAGGCGTGGGAGGCTTAATGTATTTCCTGTGAAATGGTACCATTCTCCTTGATCAGCTTATCCCAGCTTTGCAAATTGAAAGAATTTCATTCCTGGCATCAACAGCCTGTTAAATTAGTTCTGATTAATAATTGAATCGTAAGACCCTTTCAAGGCAACATCTACAACAACAGATTAATGGGGAAGGGAGAGTGACTCCGTGTAGCACCATGCTGTGATGGAGCCGACTGGTAACCTCACCTGGAAGTTAAAGGTAGAGTCCAGGCTCTGGGGAAGTTTAATTCCTTAAAAAAATTGTAGAAATACACAGACACTCCTCCCCCACAGACTGACGGGCCTAGCATTGATTTCCTAGTAGTATGCATTCATTGCTGATCTAGACACTTTCTTCTTGGACTTGGAGTGTGACTGCAGGTCATAGTCTTGTGGTTCACATTAAGCCCGCTTGGATTTTGAATTATTAATAAGGGCATTGCAGGGTATTTCTTCCTTTAATCCTGAAAGAGAAAATGCAGCCCTCCTGAAATGTCAGACTTGAGAAACAGATAGGCTCCTAGCTTAACAATCGAAAGAATAGCCCTTCTGGGTGTATTCCAGGAGTAGAGGATGTGCAAATAACTCTAGATGGTTGTGGCAAGTCCTTTAAGCATGTTCGTGCTTGTACAACACCAGAACTTGTTTGGGCCGAGATTTTCCCAACCCAATCTATGACTGAAGGTAATTTCAGTTTTATTACTCTTTCACCCAGTGAAGAAAGAAGAAGGAAACCTGAAAGTAGAAGAACATCAGCACCCATCACATTTTTAAGTAACCCCTAGGGTTTTTCAGTGGAGGCCTTCAGGCTGCCCTAAAATGTTGCATCAGAACCACCTGGGGAATTGGTTTAAAATGCTGTAGGCTGCATTCTGCCCAGATCTACCAATTCTGGTTCTTTGGAAATTTTTTAGTTACTAGGACACTCTTAGGCAGTAAAATTTGAGAACCACTGACCTCCAGACAGTTTCGTTGATTTCAGTGAAATATTGTATTTTCAAAGCCTAATGATCCAATGATTCTATTGTACGTGTGAGAATCTTTAAGGCCCTTGCTTAATAAGGCTAATGTGTATGTTTTGTAATTCCCAGAAGATGAGAGCAGATTTCTTTCAACATTCATTCTCTCAGTAAGCACGTATTGAGGAGGTACTATGACCTGGACACTGCTCTGGCTTCTGTGAGTTAGCTGATCCTCACGGCTTCTCTCTGGCAGGGACACCCTGCATGTTTGGTGTACTTAGGGGAACCTCAGGGTGCAAGCAAGTGAATCTTCAGGAGAATGAGATAAAAAAGTAATCATGATAATGGCTAAGAGACTCCCAACTCCCTTGAATCCTTGTGATTTTGCCTATGCCAGGGCTTTACCTGTATTATCTCATTTCTTCCTCACAATCATCTATGAAGTAGGTTCAAGTATATTGTCCCATTTTACAGATGAGGACGCTGTAGCTCAGCAGGCCTGTTCAACTAGTCAGCAGTGGAGCAGGGATTTACTCTCAACAGTCTGCTTCCAGAACTCAGGCTCTTATTCACCCCTATTCCAATCATCATGGTAGTTTTTCCTTTCCCTAATAAGGCAGAAACTAGGAGATGATGCTATGAAATATGAATATCTGTACTACTATGTGGCCACCCAATTTTTATTTCAACAGTGATTCGTCGTGTATTAAATCCATGAAGCACACATGCATGGCAGGCTCTGGGGGTACAAAATGAATCAACATGTGTCAGCTACTAAGATGCTGAGTCATATAGAAAGTCCAGAATTAAAATTTAGAACCCCCAACTTCCTTGAACAATTTTGAGCCCATTTAGCTGCATGGCCTGCCTTCCTAAAATTCTCCCAGGGGAAGGAGTTTCCAGCTCCCTGCATTAGTGTGATGTCAGAATAACTGCCACTTCGGATGTTCTTACTCAAGCAATACCTGGGGGGCAGTAAATTTGGAACTGAAGACTCTGTCATGCAATCCAGGGAACTGTAATTTTTAACATCTTTCAGTGTGTTAAAGTCTGTCTTTTTCCTCCTTCCTGAATGCTGATAAAAATTTACGGGGCTCCCCAAACCAACACCCTCAGTGTCACCCCTGAAAAAGCTAGGTATGAGAACAGCAGGGAGGTTTCTAGCTGAAGGTTCTGCAGGAGAGAAATGGGGCATGTGGTTTGCAGTCATTACTGCATAGCAGCTGCTGTGGCAGTTACAGTCTAGTTAAAATAAGTTGGTAAATTCTAGCTGTGTCCCAGCCTGCTATGAAGGCTGAATACAAACCAGAATATCTCACTGTCAGTAGGAAAACTGTGGGAAAATATCTTGAAGACCCTTTAGACTTGCCCTGAAAACTAGTCTTTCACCCCAAACCAATCAATCGGTAAGACTTTTCCTCGCCTGTCTTACATTACAGAAGTTCCTTTGGGGGCTTCCTAGAGGCAAAACAGCCCTAGGGGCTCAGTTCCAGGCTGTGGGACCTGGGGCAGGCTCAGACAGTACAGCAAACTGCAACTCACAAGCCTCCCTGCCCCCTCACAATTTGGTCCCCAAAAGCAAAACTACCTCCAGAGACATCTCTGCCACCATGCAAACGTAACTGTGGAGAGAGGGTGCCTTGCTTCTCCCGGCTCAGACCTTGTCAGCTCCCCAGGCTGCCTCCCCCACCGTGAGAATCCTGTGTCAAGGATCACCGCCAACACCGTCTGCTCTCCCCACCTCTGCTCCTACCTAGGTAGCCGAGCATAGCTGGAGAAAGGCCCCACGACCAACTTCTGCTGGGCGCTCACTGCCGCTGGGTACCTCCTTCCCCCTTTCCTTGTTGGTCCTTCACGCCTCCCTTCCAGAAGTGGCTCCAAACCGCCTCCTCTTCGCTCAAGTTCTAAACACACCTCCACCCTCAGTGGGCCCCAGCAGCCCCTCTGCCAGAATGTTGCTCATCCAATAACAGCTTCAGATCCCTTCCTGTCCATCTCAAATCTTTATTTTCACACGTTTTTTATTCCCTCACCACTGAATCTGTCCTGTTTCTGTCCCAGAGACGATTCTTCCTTCTGAGTTCTTTTTCTTTTAATAACTCCCCATTTCCTTTCTGCCCCACCCCCTCAGCCCCTGGGAACCACCATTCTACTCTCTGATGCTATGACTTTGACTTCTCTAAGTATCAGGACACAAAGCTGGATAACAGAATATGGATCCAAAATATTTTGACAGGTTGGATCTAATAGTATGAAATTCAACAAAGGTCAATATAAGGACCTGACAAATGGTTCTCAGCACCCAGCCAGACAGTCAGAGTGGTCATAAGTCAGGAGCTATCTGGAGGAAAGGCACAAGGGATTTAGTTAAATGGCAAGGCCACTGGGCACCAATACTGTGAAAAAGCTAATGGAATCTTAGGCTGTAAAAGATAAAATGTCTAGAGCAAGGAAGGAAGTGTCCTCCGTTTAGCAGTATTTGACTCAGGCCTGCAGTGCTGATTTCAGCTCTGGACACTACATTTAAAGCAAGGCTATAGAACACTTGGTGGGCCATCAGAAAGGAACAACTGGGACGATGAAAGTACTCAAAACAGGTCCTCTGGCCATGTCCTAAAGGCTACCCTGAAGAAGAGAGATTAGACAGGTTTTTTGGTAGCTCCATGTTATATAGCACCAGGAGGAGGCACTACAGGATACTGGTTCATCCCAGGCCAGTGAGGAACTCGCCAACCCTCTGAGCTGCAGAACATGGAAAGGACTTTGGGCAAGGTATTAGGGAATAGGGGAGGTTTCCAAGTTCAGTGGCTATGGAGATGGAAATTCCAGCTTCCTCTCTTCACATCTCTTCCACCACCAAGATCCTTGATTATGTGTACCTGACCAGAACTAAACTCAACATATATCACATTAAAGTTGCAAAGCCAATATTTATTCTTATAGCCACACAAAAAAAATACTCAGTGATTTTTTAAAAGTTTAAAATTCAGAAAATCTGTAATACAGGACAAATTCCTTGACCCATTATAGAGTATCCACTAAAAAGCAATGACAAACAGCATTCTTAATGAAATGAAACATTGGAAATCCTCCCTTAAGGTCAAGAACAAGATGCCTTGACCACTACTACCATTAAGCATTATCCTGGAGGTCCTAATATAGCATCAAAAACACTTTACCACCTAAGAGAACATAAGACGGATAGAAAGGGCATAAGACAGAGGTATGGGTTTGATACCTAGCTCTATAGCCTACAATTTACATGACCTTGGGAAATTTATTTAACTGTATCTTTTTCTCATCTATGAATGAACAATCATATCTACCCCAAGGAGGTTTTATGAGGGTTGTGCCTCTAAGGGGACACAACCAGATCCCAAAAGAAAACAGATAGCACCCTCAATCCGGGTAGTTAGGAGAGTTTATTGAAGCAACCATTTACAAAGCTGTGGGCAGGACTAAAGAGAACAGAGGGGTGGTGAGAAGTTCCCAGGTTACCAGCAGAGGGAGCCATTGCGTAGGGAGTGGTTACAAACAGCTGGAGAGAGGTGTGGCTGCAGCTCTGTAGCTGTGGGAGAGGCCCCCTCTCAGGAGCTGTGGCCTTCAGTAGAAGGATGCTGCCACCCAACCTGTGGCCCTTAGGAGAGAAAATCCCCCAACCTCTCTCTCGTCCATCCTCCAACCTTCTGCTAGCGTTTCCTATTGGCTTCAGCCAAGAGGGCAGAAGAGGCCAATTGATGGAGTCTAAGAGGGTCAGCCTCCTAGGGCGTAGGGCTGGGTGGAGGAGAAGAGATCTGGAAGAGCAACCAGAAAATAACAAGCAAAGTGCTTAATACCTTTCCATTTTCTTCCTCACTCCTCCCAGTTGCATTTTCCTCATCAAGTGACACTGATCTCTACTTTGAGAATTGTTGAGCCACTCTTATACCTTTTCAAAAAAGCCTCAGTTCAAAGGGATTCATTATTTTATTTGATCCCTGTAGCACTTTATTCAGTAAATGGGGCAGTTGTTTTATACTGAGGCTTGAGATTAAATAACTTTTCAAAGATCACAGAGGGTCTAAGACTATAACTCAATCCCAGACAGATGCTAAAAAAAGGTTATTTGAAGATGAATCTTTGAGTAAACTAATAAATCTTTCACATTATCATCATCCAGCCACTTCTATTGGGCAGAAAATCGCATCTCCAAAAAAAGGATCTGACTCCACTTAAAGTATGTGTGCATCGTATATATGTATATATTTCTATATACTATTTATAGTAAAGGATATATATGTATATACAAGAACAGATATATATATATATTACTAAAAGAGAAAGAAAAATCAGAACCAAGGAAGGAACACAATTCAAATATGCTAATCATAAAAGTTACTCTAGTTGCTGCAGCTGAGCATCAAATTTGATTCTGAGTTTCTTGGCATCAGTCAGCACAATTCTCATCAGAAAAGAAGCAACATACTATTTTCTCAGGGAAGAAAAAGGGAATTGTTCCTTTTAAAAATTCTATAGTTTCTTATGGAAAGAACTTTTTATGTGAGACACCGAGTGACATAGTGGACAGTGTCCTTGACAACAGCTTTGTAACTGATGAAACAGTGTTTTCCATGGCTTAGTTCTTGAAATCAGGGCATAAAAGTACATCTGAACAAAGGTGATTCTGGAAGAAGCTAAGGTGATGGTCCAAGTGTGGAGCCTCCTGCTGTTCTAACATGGTCGGTCAGTTGTAGATGTTAGAGAACCTGAGGGAAGAGGGGAGATTGTCCTTCCCTCTGAGACAATCTTCCTAAGTAGTGTTTCCATCAGGCAGGCTTTTGATCAGCACAGGTATCTGGAGGCTATTCTCTCCATAAAGGTCCACAGAGAGCGCTAGGGTCCAAGACTGCAATCCGACAGAATTCATGGGCGTTGGGGAATACATCACAGATGGTCGGGGCTGGGCTGACCATCTGCTATGACAGGATTGTGACTTCTCATTCAGGGAGGCCCAGGGTCCCAACAGGCAGCAGGTCAGAACTCACTCAGGGAAGTGACTCAGGGAAGTGCGGAGCCTCTCTTCTGCCATCTTCCAACTCTTTGTTTTCTAACAAGGAATAAAAGGAGACAAATTGACTCAGGGATAGAAAATACTCTCCAAATTTCACTTCCTTCAAGTTTAAGCTCCAGTACAACTTCCCCAAGATGCCATACAGTCTGCCACCTGGAAGAATCAGCCCCTTACCTCTTGCTGGGAGTTACAGACCAGAGCTAGTTAGAATCCCCATCCCCTGAATTTTAATGCAGGTGGAATGAGGTGAAAATGAACTTCATGGGTGGACTTGAAAGGAACTGATGTGGGAGCTGCCACATACTGCCACCTCCAGGCACTAGGCACTTTAAAATCTTACCTCTGATCTTCACTACTTACCTTTCAGTTAGGTGGTATTATCTTGAATTCATTTTTCAGATGAGAAAATGAGGTTCTGAGACGATGAGCAATTGCCCAGGGTCACACACTGATGGGGCTGTACTGGAGCCCAGCTTTCTCTGACCTCAAGCACAGGATCACACTGCCACTCCCCTCCAGGCAGCAGAAGGCTTGATGCTCTGGCCTCTGTGATTTGGAGAAGGGCAGGTCTACCTGCCTGTGTATGAGCTGCTGGTCTTGCCAGGGGTCCCAGGTCCCTGACTGGGTACCAGGTCCAACTACCCCCACCCCTACAAAGCTCAAAGCTGGTCATGGACCTGGACCTGCCACACCCTAGGGCCAGCTTTTCAAGGCACTTTATCCACACCTCCCATTGGCCCTCACAACAACCTGGAAGCAGGTGGAGCCAGGTAACACTCATCCCAGGAGAGTCAGAGGCAAGCTGTCTCTCTCTCTCTCTCCCTCTCCCCCCTCCCCCAACACGTGCACACACACACGTACACAGCTGCCCATGTCAGAGCTGGGAGAAGAGCCCAGCTGCTTGGACAGCCCAGTCCCAGGACAGCAAGTGTGGGAAGATGTTATACAGCTGAGAAACTGAGTGTCCGTGAACAACCTTCACTATCTCAGAGATGGACGGCAAAGCCCAGCTACGCAGAGTTGGATGATGCTCTGTTAATTGCCCTTCATATTTGGCTTAACGGGTTTTTCTAATTAGAGTCCCCGACCTGCCCTGAAAAGAAATTAAGAATGGAAATGGCTTTGTGTTATTGATTCCAGATAGTATTTTTCATTGTTTTCCTTGACCTCCATTTAACTTCTCTCTTCATCTCAAAAATCGCATAAAGTGAACAATGCAGAAATGATGGGTAGAGAGTTGATCTTACACTTGGAAACATTTTGATTTATTCTTATGAGTGTTTTGAATTCCATTCTGGCCAAAGAAAATCGACTCCCCTGCCTCCATTTTCAAAGCACATCTCCCAACAGCTGTGGTCACTAACCAATTACAAATAAAGCAGCACAGTTTCAACCTCTGCATTTGCTTCAGTGACATCAAAGGCTATCCAAAATGCAAGCGCTGTGTTTTCAGGGTCTTCTCTCTTATATCAGCTCCCCTTCAGTTGGGGTTTGTGTGGCAGAAACCCTGAGCTGCCTCAGGGCAGCTTGTAGTCAGAATGGCAGGGTGTAGCTGAAAAGGTAGATGACATTTTTACCAAATAACTACTGCCTGTCAGGCACTTTCCTTCAATTATCATCATTTAGTTCTAACATAACCCTATGGGGTAGGTAAGGTTTATTGTCCTCATTGGAGAGGTGACAACACAGACCCAGAGACATTGGGTTACCGGCTCAAGCTCACACAGTGAGTCACTGGCTGGGTCAGGATTTGAACCCAGTTCTCTCGGGTCACAAAGCCCATTGTCTCTTCCTTCTGCCATGCCCCTCACTCCACTTCACCTCTGGAGGAATCAGGCACTGAACTCCATAAAACTGGGATCATCCATGATAGACAAGCAGCCCTGGAGAAGAAGTTTCTCATATTTTGCTGAGCAAATCTCCTCCTGATGCAGACACATGTATTTCTTTGCAGGGGTTGGGGGGACTTCCTTTTTTAACTTAGTGTTATTCTTAGTTTAAGTCCTATTATTCTTTTTCTCACAATCCCATATTTATTTTTCCTCCCAGCTTTTATCATTCTCCTTCTCATTTCCAAATCATTTCTCAACTTCTCTTTTTTCCTCTTAGCTAATTTCTTGCCCAGTCAAGAAACGTGTGGAGGAGGTTGCATTTAGCTGATTATTCACTTAAAATGTACCAAATCACCTACTACTTGTAGGGAGAGAGACAAGAAAACCATTACGCTCCAGGTGCTCCTGGAACACAGAGGGGCAAGTCACTGAACAGGCCTATGTGGGCCTGGAAAGCTTCCAAGAGTCATTTCCTCCTCCAGGATAACCCACCCTCACACCAACAGAGTACAAGTCTCGCAGCCACTTTTTGGATGTGCTTATCTTCATTCATGTGTAATGTTCAGGATCACAGACTCTGTAGCAGCCAAACTGCCTACGGTAACATCCCAGGTCCACCACCTGCTGGCTCTAGAATCTTGAACAAGTTACATTACCTCTCCACACCTCCCCTTCTCCATCTGTCAAATGCGGATATTAGTAGTACCTGCCTCTTGGAATTGTTAGGCTGTGTATGTTCATAAAGTGCCCAGATCATTGCCTGGCACAAAGTTAGCAGTATATAACTGTTAGCTCTTCTTCTTCACTCAGTTGACAAAACATTTTCGGGCCCCCTTTATGCAAACATTCTGTGCAGGAAACAGCCCTGATACCAAGAAGCAACAAACACTAATAGCTAACAGCGTGGTGTTTGGTATTGCACAGATCAGGTGCAAATCCCAGCTTGGCCACTTACCAACCCTGTGACCATAAGCAAGCTCCTTCCCCTCTGTAAGTCTACTTGCATGTCTGTGAAATGGGAACAATGATATCTGTCTCACAGGGCAAGGATTACAGGTGAAAATATATGAAGGCTCTTGGCACAGACCCTGCCTCACTCAGGGCAAAAGCAAAATAAATGGCAATTGCTAATGTCATCATAGGCACTGTCCCAGAAACTGACTTCATGAAACTTTCAGTCAGGTGGGAAAGCCCGAGTGGAAAATTCTACCAGCCCTAAAGCAGGGGGGCCTGGGACAGCAGGAACTTTACCAGAGACTGACCACCCAGTTTGTGTATCAAAGAAAGAAGCTCAGGGCAGTTTCCTTAAGGACTCTGACTTCCTCCAGGATGGCCACCCCGAGATATATCCAAACTGGAATGTAGAACCTGGATGTTTGAAGGACTCGGCCATCTCCACACCTTCCTGTGCGAAAGATGCATCCTCAAAAACCCTCCAAAGAGGAGGAAAGGATCTCAACTGTGACATCTTTTTCTCACTAAATGTGAGGCTGGGAGGCACTATACGGACAGCGTAGATGCACCTGATCCTGAGAGGCCCTGGCTCTAGCTCAAGGTGGGGCGGGAGCTACTAACAGCACGGGACAGAGGGTCAGCCTCACTGGCCAGGGTTACCCTAGCTGCCCAAACACTTGACAAGGAGGTTCTAATCCTGTCAATAGCCAGTGCAGGTTGAAGCACTGGGCTGCTTAAACTTTTCAAAAGAAGACAAAGTAGGTGTGTGTGTGTGTGTGTGTACATGAATATTTCTGTCAAGTTTATTTGGTCTTCAACTCATCTTCCCAAAAGCATTATGTGTCAAGTAAATATGTTGTTACTAAGATTATTTTCAAAGAAAAACAATGGCAGACGGTTCTGTTAAGGAAAAAAAAAACCTGAAACAAATTTGTGAATTTTTTAAATTCTCATTTTTTGACAATATATGAATGTGCTCATACACTCCCACACACACACATTTTATTCTGCTGCACATTTCCAAGCAGATTCCAGGTACTGACAGCAAGCTGCCTTCGCCCACAGTTTGCCTTCACAGAGTGGGAGATCTCGGAATGGGAGGCACGGCCCCTAGCGAGACTTTAAATTGCACCCATTTTATGAAGCTAGTCTTGGTGGTCCTCAGAATGTCACGGTAAAGTCCAACAGGGCTTTTGTGGGGGAAGATGGCAGAGAGG
The DNA here is from genome assembly GCF_030028045.1 of Hippopotamus amphibius kiboko. Taxonomy (NCBI): domain Eukaryota; kingdom Metazoa; phylum Chordata; class Mammalia; order Artiodactyla; family Hippopotamidae; genus Hippopotamus; species Hippopotamus amphibius. Next base: position 87,196,038 of record NC_080189.1, on the reverse strand, counting down.
AGGGAAGGATGAGTAGTTTTGCAAGCATATGGAGATCCCTAATGAAAAGTGGCCCATGGGGTCTTCCCTCACTGATGGGACCACTGATGTTGGGGTGAGCAGAAGGAAACCCCAGAAATGTGATAGGAATCCCAAGAAATGTCATCCATCTATAGCTGGCAGCTGCTCTAATCTCATTTCTCTAATTCTCTTTATTATTAGAATGTTCAAAATATTAACCTCACTCTGGATATTAAATTAATTTGGACAAATCACAATTGATGCCAATTAACTGAACTGAAGAGCATTTCCTCTTAATACTACAATTCACAGTTGCACATAATTGCAACCTAATTTATTTGCTTTAATTAATATTTGACATATAAAAAGAGATGGGAGAGATTTTTCAAGAGTGTCTTTCTGCTGACAGTGTTTTTGTGCCTAAAAGGAAGACTTTTTATGTTAAAGTAATTCTTTCCTATGTTCAGATGAGTTATTTCAGATGGCCCTCAGAGTCATAATATGTACATGTTAATTCATGCTAATTCATTACCACTAGTCCCATGACATTAAAACTCAGTAGTTTGATGCTTATTGCAGAGAATAATTTTACGTGAGTTATTCTTTCCGTTTATAAGGTGAAGTGCTCATTCCCCACAAATAGGGCAGGTCTCAGGCACAATTGTGCAGTCAAAATTCATCTCTGATGCTCTTGCATGCTCCTTTCTTTGTCCCCCACTCCCCTCAATGCCTGCCTTTGCCCACCCTCAGACCCTCACACCTCCTTCCACCCTCCCTCCAGCTCACCGGATCTAAGCCAGCTCTGAGCTTCCTGGCCTGGGTTCTTCAAAATTTACTAGTCCTGAGTCCTGGCAGGTCATTAGATCTGACACCTGACTGATGATAGCTCGCAGATAATCCCAGATAACATAGCTTCATTTTAACCCGGACTTTCAAAGCCTTAGGGGTGTTTAGTGATGATGGAAATGTTACTTGTTTGTAGTAGATAGAGATTTTTCAGACCTAAACAAGGCTTTTACAATTCTTTAAATTATGGAACAAAAACATCACAACTCAACACACACAAAAAAGAGGCAGGAGAATCCCCAGTTTGTTTAGCTACTGATTTAATCTTTATTTCAAATATTTACCAGTTACTTCTGTGTGTTCCGCATTGAACCAAATACTAGAGACAGATGAAGATACTCTATATTTACAAAACTTTTTGCCCCCCAACTTTCCCCAAAATCATTTGCTTGTATGCTTTTCCCCCTATACCCAAGACTGTGAGCTCCTACTGGCAGCTCCTCTTCATCCTGGGAACCCCAATACCTGGCACACAGTGTAAACACAATACTTAATAGATGGTTGTAATAAAGAATTCCAGTGTTCCATTTGGGGAATGCAGGTTAAAAATAGATTTCTTAGGCAAACTACAGACAGGGAAAATATTTGCAAGTTGTGTACCTGATAAGGGACTTGTATTCAAAATATATAAGAACTCTTTTCCTTTTTACTATTTTTATTGAAGTATAATTAATTTACAATGTGTTGATTTCTCCTGTACAGCAAAGTGACTCAGTTATACATAGATACTCATTCTTTTCTATATTCTTTTCCAGTATGGTTTATCCCAGGACATTGAAACAGTAGGACTTTGTTTTCTATCCATTCTGTATGTAATAGTTTTCACCTACTAACCTCAAACTCCCAGTCCATCCCTCGCATGCTGCCCTCCCCCTTGGCAACCACAAGTCTGTTCTTTGTGTCTGTGAGTCTGTTTCTGCTTCGTATTATAGGTTCATTTTTGTCATATTTTAGATTCCATGTATAAGTGATATCACATGGTATTTGTCTTCCTCTTTCTGGCTTACTTCACTTAGTATGATAATCTCTAGTTGCACCCATGCTGCTGCAAATGGCATTATTTTATTCTTTTTTATGGCTGAGTAGTATTCCATTGTATATATGTACCACATCTTTATTCATTCATCTGTCAGTGGACATTTAGGTTGTTTCCATGTCTTAGCTATTGTGAATAGTGCTGCTATGAACATAGGGGTGTATGTATCTTTCTGAATTATAGTTTTGTCTGGATATATGCCCAGGGGTTGGTTTGCCAGATCATATGGTAATTCTATTTTTGGTTTTCTGAGGAACCTCCATACTGTTTTCCACAGTGGCTGCACCAACTTACACTCCCACCAACAGTGTAGAAGAGTTCCCTTTTCTCTACACCTTCTCCAGCATTTATTATTTGTAGACCTTTTAATGATGGCCACTCTGACTAGTATTAGCTGGTACCTCATTGTAGTTTTGATTTGCATTTCTCTAATAATTAGCAATGTTGAGCATCTTTTCATGTGCCTATTGGCCATCTGTATGTCTTCTTTGGAGAAATGTCTATTTAGGTCTTCTGCCAATTTTTGGATTGGGTTGTTTCATTTTTTGTTGTTGAGTTGTATGAGCTGTTTGTATATTTTGGATATTAAGCCCTTGTCAGTCACATCATTTGCAAATATTTTCTCCCAGTCCGTAGGTTGTCTTTTCATTTTGTTTATGGTTTCCTTTGCTACGCAAAAGCTTGTAAGTTTGATTAGATCCTATTTGTTTATTTCTATTGCCTTAGGAGGCTGACCTAAGAAAACATTGGTACAATTTATGTCAGAGAATGTTTTGCCTACTTTTCCTTCTAGAAGTTTTATGGTATTTTGCCTTATATTTAAGTATTTAAGCCATTTTGAGTTTGTTCTTGTGTATGGTGTGAGGGTGTGTTCTAACTTTATTAATTTACATGCAGCTATCCAACTTTCCCAGCACCACTTGCTGAAGAGACTATCTTTTTCCCATTATATATTTCTGCCTCCTTTGTCAAAAATTAATTGACCTTGGGTATGTGGATTTATTTCTGGGCTCTCTATTCTGTTCCATTGATCCATATATCTGTTTTTGTGCCAATACCACTGTTTTGATTACTTGTAGCTTTGCAGTATTTTCTGAAGTCTGGGAGGGTTATGCCTCTTGCTTTGTTCTTTTTCCTCAGGATTGTTTTGGCAATTCTGGGTCACTTATGATTCCAGCTGAAGAATGAATAAACAAAATTTGGTATATCCATACAAGGGAATACTATTTGGCAATAAAAAGGAATGAAGTACTGAGTCATACTGTAACATGGATGAACCTTGAAAACATTATGCTAAGTGAAAGAAGCCAGTCACAAAGGATCACATACTGCATGATTTCATTTATGGGAAACGCCCTGAATAGGTAAATCCATGAAAAGGTAGATGAGTGTTTCCAAAGGCCAGAGGGAGGAGACAATGGAGAGGTATTGAATTTTTGTGGTGATGCAAATCCTCTACAATTAGTGGTGCTGGTTGCACAATTCTATGAATATACTAAAAATCAGTGAATTGTACATTTAAGAGGTGTTTTATGTGAATTATATCTCAAAGCTGTTACAAAAAAAAGTTTCTCTTCCACAGGACTTCTCAGTGGGTGGTAAATCCTCAAGCCGGGTGTATGGTTTATATTGTATTTAGGGTACTTAGCTGTCCTCATTTGCCTGGGACTGAGGCAAACAGACACAAACTTTGAGTGCTAAAACCAGGAAAGTCCTAGGCAAATCATGCAATGTTTGGGATATATTTATACTAAAAAACTGTTCACTGTTTATCTGAAATTTAACTAGGCATCCTTTATTTTTATTTGCTAAATCTCACAACCCTAGTTTTACAAGATGATCCAATTCACTGAGATCAAGTTTAAGCAGAGATCTAGAGTTAAGATTAAAAATCAAAGAGAGACCAGTGGAGTTTGAAGTTAAGGAAAAAAGCTCTCAACGCATTTTATAACCTTGGTCAAGACTGTGACCAAACAGTTCTGCAGAAATCTCTTTTCACAACCTTCTACAAGTTCTCTCATTTACAAGGTCTGTCGCAAAGTGTTCATTCATATTGGAGGAGCCTTTAAAAATGATATTAATATACAGTTACATGAAATAATATGTTTCTTAAAGGTATTTCATCTTGGATGAAGCTTAAACTAAGCTTCCTCCTGGCAGCTGAGTACATGATTAATTATATTATATGTAAGTCTATTTTTAGCCCACTAGTGCTTTGGCAGACAGGCTGTTAAAAATAGAAGCAGACCTAGTAGTGTAGAGAAGCCGGGGTGCTTTTCCTTACTGATTAATGAAAATGAAGCCAGTCCTCTGAGCCCAAATGGTTGGAGGGAAGGTGTGTGCTGCTATGTGAGCAGGTTAAAAGGCTGTGGCTTGTAATTTGGAAAATAGTGTATCGTGTCAGTGAGGCAGAAGATGAAGGACGTAGCTCTAACGCGAGTTCCCTGGAAATTCTCAGATACAGGGAGTCAAGGGCTTGCATGTTTGACCAGGTGAGAGGCGCGGTATTTTAGAAATCTGTACTTGCGTTCTGGGAAGCCAGGATTCAGTTCACTGACAGTTCTCCCTGCCACTTCTCAGCACTACAGGCTAGCGGCCACCAGAGGGCACCAAAGCAAGCCCATCCCGGAGAATACAGTCTGACACTCCGGAGCACCTGGGTGAGCATCACAGATTACCCTTTGAGCTTCCAAGCCTGTACCGTGCCTTTCAGCAATGTGACCCAGTGGGTGAGCATGTGGATTTGCAGTCAACTAGACAGGGGTTTCAGATCTAGCTCTCCACTTAAAACCTTTGCGGCCTCTTTAATCCATAGACAGGGATTATAAAGTACCTCCTTCAGAGGCACGTGATAAGAATTAGATGAGACAGTATCTGGAAAGTGCTTAATACCTAATCCTGTGCCTACTGCTTCATAATTGTTTAGTTCTGTAGTACACCCTGGAAGCTGCAGCTGAATTCGGGTGCTAACAACATCATAGAGAAGGCATTAGCTTCCTTCTGTCCCCTTCCATTCTGAGATCTCTTCCCCCTTCCTCTCTCCTTCCTCAAGGACTCCCTGAGAACTACTTCATTCTTGGTCAGTTCAAAAGTTTCATTCTGGCAGTTTGCCATGCATGTTCTCCACAGAAATACACTGTGATCCCCAAAGTTCTGTTCAATCCTGTCTACGCCAGTATTTCCCCATGTGGTTTAAAAGCCACCTGCATCAGAATCATCTGGACCCAGGAAGTGGGGATTTCTGGGGATGGAATCTAGGACTCTGCACTTTAATGAGCTTCCAAAGTCAATCTAATGTTGTGATAAAGTTTGAGAATCTCTGCTGTATTCCTATAGTACAGATTGATCTCAACCAGCTGTTAGGAGAGAAATTGGCTGATTATCTAATTAAAGTAATTCACACTGAACTGTGAAGAACAAATAAACTCTCCTTTCAGGAGAATTTGCATTCTGACATTTTGCAAACCTTAATGAATTTCCAGTTAGTGAAACGTCTGAGTTGGATGTTTAAAGAAAAATGAACTTGCCTGTGACCCACGCCTCAGGGGAAGCTTCACATGCCCTAGAACCACCTGAAATTCAGCCCCAAGCTTGCTGACTTTTGGAGAGGAGGGAAAAGAGGAGGAAGAGAAGTAGAAGGCAAAGGAGGAAGAAGGGGAGATGGAGGAAAGGTGAACAGGAGTTGGCGGATGGGTGGACAGGAAGGAGAACCTCACAAATATCCCCTCACCCACAGAATTCAGTGCTTCAAGCTCATCCAAGTGCAGCATGTACTGATGGAAAAAGAACCCAGACGCTATCCTTTTCACTCTATCCCAGAGAAAATCACAACTGAATGATTTCATTCTATTTTATTTGCCACTCGGTTTAATTTTTTCGTACGAAGCTGCCCAGTTGCCCGGTCTAGTATAAAGATGTAAGAGAGTAATAGCCCCTTGCTTCTCTCTGTTGCTCCCAGGCTATTTCTTCTACGTCTCGAGGGGGTGTGGCATGGGCCGCAGTTCTTGTTATTCTCCCCTTCTCTTTTACAGCCCCTCAGTGAATTCTTCCTAGCTCATGGTTTTAAATACCATCCATACAACTGATGTTTCCTAAATATGCATCTCCAGTCCTAACCTCTCCCTTGCTGACCAGATCCTTGTGTCTAACTGCCTCCTTTATGCTTCCACCTAAATATCTAATAGGTGGCTCAAACTTTAACACATACAAACTAAACTTCTGATTTTTCTCCAAAATAATCTGTTTCTCCCCCAGTGTTTCCAGTCCCAGTAAATAGCATCTCACTCACCCATATGGATGGCAAAAACTTCGGAATCATCCATGAATCAGTCTCTCCCTCCCTCCCTCCCTCTCTCCCTCCCTCCATCTCTCTCTCTCTCTCTCTCTCTCTCTCACACACACACACACACACACACACACACACACATATCCAACCTATCACCAAATCCCGCTGGCTCTGCCTTAAGAGTGCATCTTGAATCTGCTTCTCACCACCTCCACCTCTACCAGCCTGGTCCAAGTCAGCATCCCTTCTCACCCAGGCTACTTTGTTGCCTCCTAAGTATCCTTCCTGCTTCCATTCTTACCCCTACAGTCTGGTTGTCACACATAGCCACAGTTGAACTTTTTATAACATAATTCTCATTGCCTCCCTACCCTCCGATGGCTTCCCAGCCCTTTAAAAATAAAATCAGACACCTTACCATGGTCCGAGCATCCCACAGGACTTGCCCATCCACTTTGCTGACCCATCTCATGTCTCCGGCTACCCTGGCTTCCCTGCCCTTCCTCCTGCCTTTCTCTTTGCTGATGCCTCCACCTGGAAGGTGGAGACCCCCAGATGTCTTGTTCCCTCACTTCATTCAGAGAAGCCCTCCCTGACCACCTGCCCCTAAATAGCAACTCTTTTCTTACCCTGATTTCTTTTTCTTCATAGCATTTTAAATGACCTGATATATTATAGTATATGTTTATTTGTTTATTGTCTACATCCACATTTGGGTGTAAGGTCTGTGAGAGCTGGGATTTGTTCTATCCACCACTGTGTCCCTAGTGCCTAGATCTGTGCCTGATGCATCATATTTGCTCAATTAGTGTTATGGAGTGAATGAAGCAAAACTAAGCAAAAGTACAGATATAAGTAAGGATGGCTACTGACAAGTGGTTTCAAGGTTACATTGAAGGTCTTATTTATTAGGAGGGTTGGAGAAAGATTGGAGTAACTAGTTCCTCTCTTTTTTCCTCCCTTGTGTTATTTTATGGTGGCTACTTGGATATGGCATGCCCCTATTTCATTCTCTATTTCAGTAAGTGGTCATTTCTGGAGTTCTGTACCTCCTCTCTGTACACATAGAAAAATCTCTTCTTTATTCCACATTCTAAGCACTCAAAAAATATGTATTCACAATTACCAAGTCACAAACTCAGCTTTTACCCACTTACTGTCCATAAAACAGAGCTAATAAGATTAGGCAATAGGAAGCTTTTCTATTGCATAATTATATTAATGGAATTCTCCCAGAGGCAAAGCTGTTCCTTCTCTGAAAGTTAAGCACATTCCAGAAATCACGTTATAACTCTTTCAGGCCTCCCTGGGTGTCAGAGGCCCAGGGAAGGGAAGCCTGATGTCGCTTCACAAAAGAGCTTGCTTCTCTTCACGTTTAACTATGGATGGAGCATCTACTTTGTGACTTTCTTCCTGTGTCTTAAAGACATCCACAGCTTTTTCTCTTTCCATGCCAAAGCTTGTTATGCTGGCAGCCACTTCCCCATAAACTTCCCCACAAAGATGGGTAGCGACTTCCACTAGGGCCATGTCAGCATCAGTTCCACAGAGCAGAGCAAAAAGCAAAACTGATTCCTTTGTAGGAAACAGCTGGAATGAAGGGAAGGTGACTATCTAACATATTCTATAAGAACACAGTCTTAGTTCGAGTTCCCCCATAGGCAGTCCCTGAAACCAGGAATCTAGTGTAAGTAATTTGTTGGGGAAGCGATCCCAGGAAACACTGGTGGGACATGAGAATGGGAGACGTGAAAGGAAGGGCAGCTGCTGATCACTTCTTGGGTAACTGGAGCTCAGTCCCACCGGAGAAGCCTGGAAGTCCAGGGGCAAGGGAGGGGATAGGTGTACATCAGTTCTCACCAGTCATCGACTGAGGACTGCTCGAGGGAGGGAACTTAATTCCCTGGCACTTCTGGTCTGCCCCACACATAAGCAGAGAGGGCTTTTGCGTCCAAACAAAGTCCTCAGGCAGAAGGATGTTGGGTTGGGCAGTTGCACACTGGTCCAGTGAACAGTGAAGTGATAGAGCCCAAGGGAAGGTGGCAGAGAGCCGGCAGCCTTTGCTATGGATATTGACTTCTGCAAAAAATATTTCCTAAAAATGGATATTCTCCCATGATGTCATCTTGTGTATGAACAAAGCTGAACAGGAGAACTGAAATCTTGGACATGTGTTTGGAAGCAGGTTACTGTGGTTCCGGTTGAGTGGACTGGGGCTTTCTGGGTTGGGGTTGGGTTTTGCTTGTGACAACTCTCAACAGCCTGAGAGCATGAACAAGTTACAAAGAAAAGCAGATCTGGGTGTCTGACTGGGGAAGGCAGCCCTGCCTGCCGTGCTGGAAGCTGCCTGCACTTCCTCTGGGGTTGCCTTCAGAAAGGCAGCCCCCTGCTCAGTGGCCCCGCACAGAGCCACTCTGACCACCCTTTCCGAGACCAAGAACCTCAGATACATGTACTCACACATGTGCTCGCTCAGAGGACCATGATAGTAGAGACACAGCATTTATGAATTCTTTTTCATATTAGAATGTATTTTTAAGATACCTCACCCATTCAATCAGTAAACAGTCTAATTATATCAAAAGAGAGAGAAGCACATATATTCCATAGCAAACAGACATTGAGGGCCTACCATGCACCAGGCGTGCTACTAGGTCATGAGGATACAGAGGTCAAATGCTCAATTCTTGTCATCCAGGCCCACATAATGCCAGCGAGGAGATAGCCTTGCAGGTAGATCCATGACGATACAAAGCAGTCATCCATGCCTGTGTATGAACAGGCATGAACAGTCACGTGTAGACATGTAGAAGTTAGAGGGGAGGTTCCTCTCTAAGTTCTTTTCATTGATTAATCTGCTGAAAATCCCCATGGTGACTTTCAAAAAGTCAAGCTTTTGTCAGAAAATTAGAGACAAAAAGATAGGAGGAAAAGGAACAGTCACGTGATAGAGTCACCTCAAATAGAGATGAGTCTGACTAAAGTCAGAAAGGGAACAAGACCTACAAATAATGCTGGAAAGGGTGTGGAGAAAAGGGACCCCTCCTACACTGTTGAGGTAAACATAAATTGGTGCAGCCATTATGGAGAACATTATAGAGGTCCCTTAAAAAACTAAAAATAGAGCTACCACATGATCCAGCAATCACACTCCTGGGCATATATCTGGAAAAGATGAAAACTAATTTGAAAAGATATGTGCACCTCCATGTTCATAGCAGCACTATTTACAATAGCCAAGACATGGAAGCAGCCTAAATGTCCATTGACAGATGAATGGATAAAGAAGAGGTGGTATATAATATACCATGGAATATTAGCCATAAAAAAGAATGAAATAATGCCATTTGCAGCAACATGGATGGACCCAGAGATTCTCATACTAAGTGAAGTTAGGCAGACAAAGACAAATATCATATATCACTTATATGTAGAATCTTAAAAAATGATACAAATGAACTTATTTACAGGACAGAAATAGACTCACAGACATAGAAAACAAACTTGTGGTTACCAAAGAGGAAAGGTGGGGAGGGATAAATTAGGAGTTTGGGGTTAACATGTCCACACTACTATAAGACAATAAGGTCCTATTGTATAGCACAGGGAACTACATACAATACCTTGTAATAACCTATAATGGAAAAGAATCTGAAAAAGAATATATATATTTATAGATATAAATATACAACTAAATCACTTTTCTATACATCTGAAACTAACACAACATTGTAAATCAGCTATACTTCTATTTAAAAAAAAAAGAGAACAAGAAAAAGAGATAAAAGTATACGTAGTATTTAAGGCAACCAGCTCAAAACTGGGAGAGAAAGAAGATGAGGAGTAATGGAGGGAAATCCTCACTTTTCTAGAGGAGATTGAATAGATATTATCCAAAATTGATAAATTAATAAATAGGGAAATATTAGCATCGGATTCTGACTACTGAAGTAACTACTATAGTATAACTGAACTATTAAAGGAGATTGTCTTAGAGGAGTAAGGCTGGGTATGAGAAAGGATGAAGCAGATGACTCATCACAAGATCACTTGTAAGATTTGATTTTTTTAGCAATATGCACATATTGCCTTGATAAAGTAGAAATTTAAAAATTCAAGCTGCTACACTCTACCTGGTGTATTGAACCCACCTCAAAATTATGTAAGTTCAATCAGTTTTTCTTATTAAGGAGCAATTCTAATTATATTTCGTAGAGGTATTCTTTCCTTCTCTCTTCTCTCCTCATTCAGTCCTTGGAATCAGGAAACATCTAAGAAGAATATTTTACAGAGTAATGATGGCAGCACTCCCGTGCCCCATCCCTGCACAGCAGACCAGAGTCTCTGAGGAAGACTCTAAGTAGTCACTATGCTATTAGAGCTGTTCATCTTAACCTGGGCCCCATCCTTTCCCTTTCCCACATTACAACTCCCTGTAACGCTCAGGAAAAACTGTCCAGTGGCTGCCTGGAGCAGTAGCTCTGCCCCAGAGCTCCTGGCTTGATGTTTACATGGAACGGCTGCAACTAAGTGGCTAAATTGGGAGTATGTTTGTCCCTTTAGAACTGACAGCCCCTCCCCCTCAGTGGGCTCTGAACACTTGCCTGGTGCGAACCTCAGTGCCCAGTGCTGTGATACTCTGCTAGCAGGAAGGAAAAGATTTCAAGCCTGCGTCCGGGAAGCACCAGCAGGGAACCCAGGCTCTGCCAAAACCACCTTCAACAGCGACCAGGCTTAGGTGGGCAGTAAGGACCACCTTTGCTCTTTGTTCCTCTGCCTCTTTGTTTACCTGCAGTAGAGATTGAATGTGGCCCCCAGGAAAGCCTGTGGGGGTACTGCTTGTGCTTCCCTGCCTCAAAGGCTAATGAGAACAGATGGGACAAGGCGCCAGGAAGCTCACCAGCCATGCCCCTGTTTACCTCACACCATGCCTGCCATGGACCAGAGTGGGTGGCCACTGAATGAAATAGATCATTTCTGTCTCTGCTATGGCTACTGTAGCACCTATCGCAGCCATCAGGATTGATCTCTTGAGGCTTTCTGCTGATCTGGTGCCCTGCCTACTTACACCCCAGCTTTCCTCTCACATCAGAGACATCTAATTGCCAAATGAAGAGTCTGTTTCAAATGGTCACTGAATTGGCATTCTTTTGTATTGGCCAAGAGCCATTCCCCTGCATCACAAATAAAATCATCACAGCCTGTTTGGAGGTTGAGAAGCCTTTCTAAGAACTAGAAATCTGCTCCCTTTCTCTGAAAGAAGAACCTTCTATTATAGTGAACTCGCAATGGACAAAGGAGAAATGGCATGTGCTGGGGGAACAGTACTCAGCCCTCCTATCTGTGACAGCCCCCAAAGGCAACAGTAATGAAGAAGAGAGATGTAGTGTAGACAGGTTGATGGGAAACGTCTGTTGGGAGCAGCTCTTACAGTGACTTAAACAATTCCCATCCGGCTCTGCCTTGATTCTAGGATCTAGAATCATTCGTGGAATTACTTTAAACACAAGTTAATCCTGTTACCAGGAATCTAAGAAAAAGAAATGGAAGGTTATTCTTTTCCAGTGTCATGGCTTCTTCCAGTCCTTATGAAAGTGTGCTTCTTTGGCAGTACTTTGTATATTGATCACAGATTTTCTTTTCAGTGCTCATTATTCAACAAGAATGTACTGAGTGATATGTTGAGAAACGTATTGAGTATGTGTGGAGGTGGCAAAAGGGATGCTTAGAAATACACACATGGCTCTCCCTTTGGTATGTTCAGAGTTTCCGACCATCTCCTAATCACCCTCTTGGAGAAACAAACACAAATCCATGGAGACTGTGAAGATGGTAGAATGTTCAATTTCCTTTTCTTTTCAAGGCATTTAATTTCCAAAATGATCACAGCACATTTTTTTCTAACTATAAAAGTAATGCATGCTCAGCTCACCGTTAAAAAATAAAAAAATAAAAAATCAGATGATACAGAAAGTGAAAAACACCCTAAATCTATCATTCAGAGCCTAACTAGCATATTATGAGATAGATCCTTCCATATTTTTCCTATCCATATGTAAACATATTTTATTTTCACAAATGGAATCGTACTATACATGCTATTTAATAACCTGCTTTTTTCATTTAATATGTCATGGAATAAAGAGCTTAAAAAAATATGTCATGGATATCACTCATTTAATATAGATCTACATTCATTTTACTTTTTTATTTTTTATTGAGGTATAATTGATTTATAATAGTAATTTCAGGTGTCAACATAGTGATTCAAAGTTTTTATAGATTATACTCCATTTAAAATTATGATGAAATATTGGCTGTATTCCCTGTGCTGTACGATACATCCTTGTAGCCTGTTTACTTTACACATAGTAGTTTGTACCTCTTCCTCCCCATCCCTGTCTTGCTCCTCCCCCATCCCTCTCTCCACAGGCAACCACCAGTTCTCTAGATCTGAGGCTGCTTCCTTTTTCATATTTCACTAGTTTGTTTTATTTTTTTAGATTCCACATATAAGTGATAACGTACGGTATTTGTCTTTGTCTAACTCCTTTCACTAAGCGTAATACCCTCCAGGTCCATTCATGTTGTTGCAAATGGCAAAATTTCATTCTTTAATAGGTAATTGTTAGTAAATCTCTTTTTAATAAAACTGATTCTAGCACTCTGAGAAATTTTCAAAAGACAGTTGCTTCCTTATTGTAAATGTGCTAAGGACAGGTGTTAAAGAAAGCATTTAGATGCACAGAGATATATCAATATACATCATCTGAGTAATATGCTTTAAAACAAAATCTTCCGCCAACCCAGAAGATCTCTCCATTTTAAAGGTAGTAGAAAAGGAAAAGGAATTTTGTTATTGAATAAGCATTAGACCAAAACGTGGTGCACATCACAGGCAATCTGCAAAGACAAATTTGGGGAGATACAAGGGATAAAAATGCTTAAGCCTTCTTTTAAGAAGCATCCAAGGTTTGTTGAGCCTCTACTATGCACCGGGCCCTGCTCTGAGTGCTTGAAACACAGAGGCCTGTCAGAAGCAGCCCTGGTACTCACAGAGCTCACTGTCTAGCAGGACTAGGCAGGCTGGGAAGGATGACTGGTGCAAAATGGGGATCAAAAGAGAGAAGGGAGTGGTCAGGAAATGCCTCCCAGGGATGCAACTTGAGATGAGATTTGAGACATTAGAGGATTTGGGCACTTAGAGAACTGGAGGAAGGGAATTTCAGCAGAAGGGGCAAAGGGCTGGAGGGTTCCTTCCAAGACCTGTGGGTCACATTCAGGAGGCTGGAGCACAGTGTGAAGTGGGGAACCCACAAGGAGAGGCTGGGATGGTGAGGCCACGGGAGGCCTCCTGGGCGATGCTGAGCACATGGATTTATCTGACAGCAAAGGGTTCGAAGCTGAAAAACAATCCAGTCACTTCTGGATTTTTAAAAAGCTCTAATATTTTGCAATTCAGCCATTCTCTGGCCCTCCCTTACCACTATGTCATTTGTGGCTAACTGATGTCAGTCAGTCAGTGATGGATGACACGTGCTAAATGCGTTGTCATATATATATACACACACACACACAGTTTTTAAAGGTTACTTTCCATTTACATGTATTACAAAAATTGGCTGTATCCCCCATGCTGTACAGTACATCCTTGAGCCTATCTTACACCCAATAGTTTGTGCCTCCCACTCCCCCCTCCCTGTACTGCCCCCCCCCCCCCCACTGGTAATCAGTGTTCTCTATATCTGTGAGTCTGCTTCTTTTTTGTTATATTCACTAGTTTGTTGTATTTTTTAGATTCCACATATAAATGATATCATACAGTATTTGTCTTTCTCTGTCTGACTTACTTCACTTAGCATAATGCCCTCCAATTCCATCCATGTTGCAAATGCATTAGCTCTTGATTTCTCCTCTGACAGGGGGCGTGTGTGTGTGTGTGAGTGTGTGTGTGTGTGAGTGTGTGTGTGTTGATTAGATCTTAATTATAAATTGCCTTATGACTCTGCAGTCCACTTCCCTTTGGTCTAGAGAGGAAGCATACATCATACCTGAATATCTTACTTCATTACAACCAACACCCATATGGATAATTAGGACCAGAACTGTTAAAATTGTGGTAATAGACACATGTGAAGCCTCATGATCTTGAACTCTGTCTGGTAAAGACTCACTCAAGACCATAGGTCCACATCCTAAGAAATAAAAGCCTCACCACTTCCTGAAGGAGAGAATGAGTTTATGATTTTAAAGAGCTGTGCCTTACTGTAACTTCATAGAAGCTTTGTAGAGTAGTTAGAAAGAAGAAAGGGGAACATCATTTGGGCTTTAATAGGTAATTGTTAGTAAATCCCTTTTTAATGAAACTGATTCTAGCACTCTGAGAAATTTTCAAAAGACAGTTGCTTCCTTATTGTAAATGTGCTAAGGACAGATGTTAAAGAAAGCATTTAGATGCACAAATAGAGATATATCAATATGCATTGTCTGGGTAATAGGATTAAAAACAAAATCTTCCCCCAACCCAGAAGATCTCTCCATAAAGGTAGTAGAAAAGGAAAAAGAGTTTTATAATTCAATAAACATTAGACCAGAATGTGGTGCACACCACAGGCAATCTGCAAAGACAGCATGAAATTACACATTTTTTTAGGGCCAAGCAGATGTAACCTGTTACATACATGTTTTTAGGATAAATGATAACTAATCCTCAAGAGGACTTGACAGCACCATTTGTTATAGGCAGTTCACTCCAGATTTACCTGGTAAATTGGGGGTAGCCATCTGTGTTAATTGGTTTTACACAAAAGAAAAGTAAACTTCTCTTTCTGACAGGTAGTGTTGCAGCTTGGAGCAAGGTGCTCACTGAAATTAGACTCCTACCCTCCCATAGGAACTGAGAGACAAGGATGTTATCTCCCTTGATGTTTCCATTTCAAAGAGATGGTTCCCAGGTCCTTGAGAAAGACATTCCTGGGTCATGATGCTGTCAAGAGCCTTATTTAGTTTCTAAAAAGAAACACATTTCAGAGAAATAGAGAAAGAACTTACAAGATTTCTAAATTCTCTAAGAGGAAGGAGGATGGGGGGAATCTCTTTCCTTGTTTTCCATGGGGAGAATTAAGCCTCTATTTTTACTTTTTCTTTGTCCTTACAACATCAAGATAAAAATCCAACTCCAAACAATAATAATCATTTTTTAGAGCTTAAAAGCATTGGCTTTGTTTATTTTTTTTATTGAACTATAGTTGATTTACAATATTGTGTTAGTTTCAAGTGTATGATAATAATCATTTTAACAACAGGGATAGTTGACATTGTACTTGCTATGTGTGAACTTATTTAAAGCTCACAGTGCCTCTATGAGCAAGGCTGGTCTTATTCCCGTTTTTCATAGGAGGAAACTAGGACAGGTAATGTGCCAGAAGTCACAGAGCTAATAAATGGCAAAGTTGTAGTTCACATCCAGTCTGTTTCCAGTGTCCCCGATCTGAACCATGGGGTCATCTTATCTCAGGTAAAAGTAAATGCTGACACGATTTACTGGCAGTTAGTGTATGTGTGTGGTATTTCTGGAATGACACAATGCTACTTACACTATTCTGCATTTACAACAAAACAGAAACAACCTGGCAACATTTATTGAGTTCTTCCTATTTGCCAGGTTTGCCCATTGAGTCATAAACACCTTATAAGCATCATCTCAGTCAGTCATCAGGACAGCCTTTGGAAGGGATACCCCATCTTTCAAATGAAGCTCAGAGAGCTTTTCTAGCATTACCCAGCCAAGAAGTGGTGAGATTAGGATTCAAAGCCAAAAAACAAAAACAAAAACAAAAAAAACATATATTTAACCAAAAAACTATGTGCCTCCAAGAAAATCAGGAAACTTATACTACCAAAGGAGATCAGTTGACTCTCATGATAGCATTTGGAGAAGAGAAAGCCGACCAGACAGACCTTGTGGAGAAGGAAAGCATACCTGGGGCAAGACAGGTGTGAACAGAAGCAAGGAATGAGGAAATGACACATTATCCTTGGTCATCCTTCTAAGCAGAAAGGAGATGCAGCTTAGAGGAAGACGTGTGAGGCTAAACATTCATTGTCACAGGCAGAGGTGAATATTTATTTTGAGGAGCCAACACATATTTGAGTTCCATGATTTGCAATTCCATGAATAGCAACACTCAATTTGGTTTTGCTTTTATTTATATTTTTAAAGGATTGTCATGACCACAGACTGAAGTGTTAATCATGAGCTAGTTCATGAAATGGAAAAGCAACACAATTATGAAAAAAACTGTAATTTCTATGCACAGAAGCATGCATGGAAATCACTAAAGCAGGGATGGTGTAGTAAGTTTGAAACCGATCTATGAGTTCTCATTGAAATGCACTAAGAACAAGGGTGCTACACTCTCCCCCTTTGACGGGCATGTCTTTTGGACTTTCAACCTGTGTAAAGTACGGAATGTCTTCCTGTTAAAACTGGACAATGAATATTCTTAGGATTAATAAGTCAGCACCCATATTCTATTCTCAACGTACCCGGGGAAGCCTACCAAGTAATTGTGCCTGTTTTCTTGCTTTTAATAGATTCTACAGTATTTCTTAATGGGGACAAGGGACGGAAGAAGAGAAAAGAGATGTTCATGAATTAACAATCAAAATTCCTCCTCATGAATTATTTACTTCTAGAAAAGGTCACATGAGATAGTATTGTGCCTGATGTCAAGGGTGAATTGTCCGTTGCACACAGGAATAGGGCAAGGTCACCAGAACCTGGTCCTTAGACCATTTTCTGCCCCTTCTCAGCAAAGAAGATCTACATGAGTAGCCAGAAGCACAGTTTTAGCAATTATCCTCCAACTCTTCTGTGTTCAGATCAGTATGTCAGATGGAAATGAAGTTAGGAAGATACAGAGAGAAAGAAAAAACGAGAGCAAGAAAGCAGAGAATATAAAGGCTAAAAAGTAGGAGATGCTAGGGTAAGAAAGGACAAAAGAAAATGTACTAGGTCTGTCTCAGGTGGTACATCTTTCATTTACTAGCTACCTCTCTATGTATTTATATATTTTTTTAAAATTAGTTATAACCAAGTGATAAAATCTCTATCTGTATGCTCAAGATAGGAGAACCCCTGCCCCACCTCGACTCCCTCTGCTCAGCTCTTTGATACAGGTGTAAGGAATTGAAAGCCCCCAAAGGTCCACACTGAGGTTTCAGATCACTGAATACCTCCACCAGTCTCTCAAGGTTTGCTTTGCTGAGTTTTTCATAGATTCCTGTGACTGGTTGGTTTCATCCATTTATTCAACAAACAACTTTTGCGCACCTATTATATAGCAAGCACCTCACTGAGCCGGGAGCACAAAGATGGATAGGACACAGTCTCTCCTTAGCGAGCTCAGTCCAGGGCCTTGCTTCTTAGAGTGTGAGACCAGCAGCAGCAGCATCACCTGGGAGATTGTTAGAAATGCAAATTCCCAGGCTTCACCCCAGACCTGCTGAATCAAAACCTGCATATTTAATAAGATACCTGGGCAATTCTTAAGCATATAAAAGTTTGAGAAGCACTGACCTAGTGGATTATTGGCAGGGTAGAGGGAGATGCTCTTCTGTTTCTTTCCTTTTTTTTTTATAGTTTAATGTATTTTAATAGCAAACTTACAGGAACAACACAGAAGACAGACACCATTAAAAACATGTACTTGCATGTAGGACAACTCAGAAAAACATAGTGAATGGATGGAATCTACTGTATGATAAAAATGCTACAAGCACCATTTAGTTGCAGTCAATAAGAAATTTACTTGTTTTAAAATCCAAATGCTGGCATTGTCCAGAAAAATTTAACAGCTTTATTTATAATTGTTATAAAGTTGAACTGCTGCGACTTGTTCACTGAAACATTTTGACTTGCGTTAATGCTTTATGTCCCCGCATTTATATTAAAAATTCACACACAAATGAAAATGGAAAAACTGCCAATACCTGATTTCTGTCCCCTACTTTTCCACTTGCAGTCATATACTTAGGTACCTTTTGACCCCATTGGAAAAAGAATATCTAACGTTCAGAACTACCAATAACAGGAAGAAGAGAATTTTTTTTTAAAGAATGAAATGTTTCCCATCATAGTGGATTCTCAAGCATGTTCTCCACGTATGCGGCATGCTAGCTGGATGTCTTTTGGCATAATTGTTACACGTTTGGCATGGATAGCACACAGGTTGGTGTCTTCAAAAAGGCCAACGAGATAGGCCTCATTTGCCTCCTGCAAAGCACCAATAGCTGCACTCTGGAAGCGCAGATCTGTTTTGAAATCTTGAGCAATTTCCCACACCAGACGCTGGAAGGGAAGTTTGTGAATCAGAAGAAGTTCAGTGGACTTCTGATAACGTCTAATTTCACGGAATGCCAAGGTACCAGGCCTGTAACGATGGGGTTTCTTCACCCCTCCAGTAGAGGGCGCACTCTTGCGAGCGGCTTCTGTAGCCAGCTGCTTCCTCGGTGCTTTACCACCGGTCCATTTGCGGGCAGTCTGCTTTGTGCGAGCCATGGTATAGAGCCCTCCTTACTCACACCCCTCCTCCTTGGCTGGAGCTCGGCGAGCTAGAGGCGGCGCTGGCGTTGGAGAGCGACAGCGGCGCTGCGGCGGCAGCAAACACCTCTTCTGTTTCTTAATTCTTCCATTTGTTCAGCAAGGAGTCATCCATCACCTGCCATAGATCAGGCTCTGGGCTCGGAGCTGAGGGTACACAGGTGAGCAACACAGAGGAGGTGCTGATGGCCTGGAGCTCACATTCTCAGGGGGGAGAAAAGCAGAAAAGAAGAAAATACATGACATAGTTACAGATCAAGAATAGTGCTATGAAGCAAATAAACTGAAATGTGATAGAAAGAAACCAAAATGAACTGTGACAGGTACGGTGGTAGAAGTCTTCAGGAGTAAGTTATTTCTATTTGTGTCTTGCTTTCTGTCCTAAAAATGTAAACATAGTCACTGGTCCTATGTGAAAAGAGCCAAAGATTATAATACTTTATCCTCCTTTCCTTTTCTCCCCACTCCCCATGCCTCTGCCTCAAGCACCAGCACTGATACTATAGATGATATCAAGCAGGTACAGTCACAGCCAGGGCTGTTGAAAAGTCCAGACTGTGAGCAGCTAAGAATTTGGATGCAAGCTGAATTATAAAGCCCAGAAAGAAGTACTGGTATTACCTTTCTGGTTGGGGTAAAAAGGCATTAGAGAATATGGAAGAGCTGGTAACTGGGGCATAGCTTCCTATCTCTCGGTTTTCTTGCATCACTGCAGTCACGGGCCAGAGAATGAGCACGTAAAGAAGGGCAGTGGGCATATACATGCAACCACAAGTTCAGACCTTGTCATCACCTACAGTGCTAGTGTTAATCAGTCTGCAGCCAAAATCAGCATTAGACCTTATTTCAGCCCAAAAGTATGTTGTGAGCATGCACTTATTTTCAGCACAGATCCAAGCCCCCTACAGTTAGACCACTTGAGGGACAAACCAATGATTGCCCAAAGAGAGGATATGGAGAGACCAATAAGCGATAGGTTGCTGAGGGAAAGGGGGATGTTGTGTAACGGGTATGAAATTTCAGATTTGCAAGATGGAAAGTCACAGAGATCTGTTTCACAACAATGTGAATATACTGAACACTACTGAACTGTACACTTCAAAATGGTTGAGATGGTAAATTGTATTTTATGTGTTGTTGTTTTTTTTACCACATTAAAAAATAAACCGCCAGCACTCTCAAAGCCCAGATTGAAGGGGAGGGGAACACAGACCCCATCTCTCAATGAGAGGAAAGGCAGAGAATCTGTAGCCAGCTCTACCCTACCACACCTGCTGTGGGGCAGATCCTCTCTAGAGCACCTGAGGGTGTAGATGGTGAGATGTTATGTCCAGGGGACTACATTCAACCTCCCAGAGATGAAGTGTATCAGAAGGCGCTGTTAGAGGTGGGCACAGTTTGAAACAAGAGTGGGAAAAAATGACAAAGCCTGTATAGCCCATAAGAAAAAATGGCCTGGAATTCTGCCCTTACTCATTTTCACAACAAAGATTCAGCAAGCCATTCTGCTGAAAGCCTCACCACCCCCACCAAGCATTTTTCTCACTTAGTGCCTGCCCCTCAGCTATCTTAACAGTGGGAGCTCCAAGCCCTAACTGAATAGGTTAGATAGGAACAATACACAGAAGCAGATCACAGGAGACCTTTCAAAGCTGGCAAACACATAGAAAATTCAATGACACCATAGCATTTAGATAGTCTGGACAATGTGGCCGTTATAAATGCTGCTCTCATGAGCAGTGATTCAAATGACAGCTTCGAAAAGGGTTTGCAAAGAGCCCTTTGGAAATAGAATATGGGCGACTCAGAGCCCATGACATGTTACAAGGACAAACCCGGCTGAACAAAGATCCACAGCAGCATTGAATGACTTATTTATTCAGTCCTGCTCTCTACAAACCTGGAAGACAGTGACAGCTTTTAAATTGCCT
Organism: Hippopotamus amphibius kiboko; assembly: GCF_030028045.1. NCBI lineage: Eukaryota > Metazoa > Chordata > Mammalia > Artiodactyla > Hippopotamidae > Hippopotamus > Hippopotamus amphibius. The sequence goes on along the minus strand of NC_080189.1, from coordinate 87,175,336 downwards.
CCCCTGAGCTATGCAACATCCATGGTGCGTGGGAAATGTTAGCAAAAGTTTTGAAAAAAGCAGAATGTTTTACAAAGTGAAGATCACAGTGTAACCATGCTAATGCTGCCATGCAGACGGCCCTGGTGTCTCAGAATTATTAGACAGAAGGAGTGACAGCAACAGCTGGAGAGGAAAACCCTGCCCTTTATCCTGTTCCATTTGCTGGCTTCACACGTCTGTTTGAAGGGCTAGCCCCTTCCAAGCCTTCAGGTGAAAAATTCTTTGCGCAGGCCATTTAAGTAATCGCAGTAGCATTCTAATTGCACTGCTTTCACAAAGTGTTGTCCTGGTATTGTGTGGGGAGTGTTCTGATCTCCCCTGGAATACGGGTGCTGGTTCTTTTAGCCTAGCACAGGCTGCAGAATTCTCACATGCCCCGGGGGTTCCTGTTGCACGGTGGTGGCACACACTGGGAAGAAAGAATACACAGGGAGAGCCCTGTCTGAGTAACCCCAGCCAAGCCAACTTTCCCCAGGAGGCCTCCTGACAGTGCAGCCTGTGCTCACAGCAGGACCGGGACTAGGGCGAGGCAGACGAGGAGCCTAGCATGCACCATTCAAGGAGGCCCTCACCCTGTATCTGCACGACCCTGAGAGTGAGCGCCTCCTTAAGTCTCACACCTCAGGAGCCCCTCTTGCCTCCCCTAGTCCAGGCCTGGCTCAAAGGCTCCGCTCTCTCTTTTCCCATTCTCTCCTCAGCTCCCCGCCCAAGGTTAGGACCGGGGGTGCAGAGTATAGTCCCAGTGTGGACAGTAGTCAACAAAGAAGAGAGCTTTAAGAAGGAAGGGCTGAGAAATCCATGTTGAGATTACAGCAAGGGATCCAGTGAGGCATTTGGCTCCGCGGAGGCTAGCAGTGACCCAAGACCAGGGCAGATCCAGGAAGGGTGGATGATGAATGACCTGTCCTGGTCTGCCCCTTGGCCATGGGCCCAGACGGTGGGGCATAAACAGGAAACCCTGTGAGACTGGCCACAGAGGTTCCCTTCCTACAAGAAGGCTCAGGATCTTCCCAGGGAGGTGCCTACCCTGTAGGACGCTCCCTTCTCCCTGGGATCTGATCTAAAGCCCTTCCACCCGTTTGCTCTCTTCCCAGCCCAATGTGATGTTATAAAGCCAAATCAGGCCGCTTAGAGCTAGGGAAAGAGAAAGTGGGAGTCTCTGAGATGCTAACAAATGGTTAGCACCAAAGCAGGCTTTTCTATCATGGCATCAGGGGTATATTCATTTGCGAACCTCAAGACAACGGGGACTCCCTCTCATCTCCCTCTTCCCCTGTATCACACAGGTAGAGCCTCTTGAAGTGCCCAGGTATAGCCCTGGGAAGTGCACTTCTGGGTGCTACCTTCTCTTCCACATACACGGCCACTTTTCATCACCCATTTCCCTATTCTCCTTCCCCTGTTTACAACCCCACCCGCTCCTCCCTCTCTCCCTCCCCAGCTAGCACCTTTCACAAATCTTACTGGAAAACCCAGACATTCAGCTTTGTGGATTTTAAATAGAAAGTTATGCAGAGTGAGTGAATTATGCTGGAGTAGTGGAATCATGGACCCACAAGCCCAACTTTAGATTCCATGAAGCAAGAGCACCTCCATGACACTGTGGCAGAGACCACTCAAGGTTCAGAAGTGCCTGCAGCACTGTGTAAAATCCATGGATGGCTTGCTTATGATGTTTATCCGAAGAAAGCATTCCCTTCTGGAGGGCCTCTGCCAGCGTGATTCAAGCTCAGAGAACCATTACAGACTAATCATCATTATGATATGATCACATTTCAATTATCCCCTGTGTAGTCTGGGCACATTAAAGCAACTTCTCCCACTGAGAAGAGAAGTTCGTTAAAAATCATAAAGTGCATTAAAAATTTTTAAAGCATGTTGGAAAACAACAAGGGGATAAATTCTAGGAACAATGACAGAATCTTTCAGAGATTTCCCTAGTAGCACTTATTCAGAAAGCATAATCTTATCTTGAGATGTGGAATGAGGACTATAACTGAATAATGGGCCAACTGTTTTATTATAATTTGTGTTTCTAAGTGCTCTGTGATGCAAAACCCAACAGGCTGTTTTCTTTCAGCCCCAGTCTGGCCAACTAGGTGCATTGACCCATCTTCACAACATATAACCTACACTTAAGCCCTGGTTAACAGTGCCAAAGTCTATGAAAATCACCCAAAGGATGGAGTTGATCATACTATTTGTGGTCTCCATCAATACAGGCACAGTCCCTAATATGCTGACGAAAAAGAGAAGCAGCCATCCCCTGAGCATTTGTCCTAAGGAAAGAACTTAAGAGAACAAATAGAGTTTTATATGCAAAGATATTCATTATTGATAATAACAAAAGAAACAAACCTACCTTTATATCTGACAGTGGTGAAATTGTTGAGAATGGAATATTGAGCATGGCCTGGAGAGGAATGTGAATGGAATGGAATATTATGCAGTCATGATGCTGATGATGCAGAGAGTGGAAACGTAGGAAACTGTTTTTAATACAATGTTAAAAACGTCATCTATACTGTGATTCCAACTATACCAAATAAGTGCACATTTAGATAAGGAATAGAAAGAGACGTGGGAAGAAAACAGTTGTCTCAAGGTGATTGGATTGTGGATGATTCATCCTTATAATCATTCCTTTTGTAGCTGTTATAGTGTTGATTGGATAATAAATAAAACTTGAAAGGAGAACAAAACTACTCGAGTGAGACATTTTCTATGCCAGGCAGAAAAATCGGTGATCCTCGAGATCTTTTCACGTTCTTCCTTGCTCCTTAAAGCAGCCTGTAATCTTCACCCACGTGGAGGGAATGTGCATGGCCAGGTTACCAGGGGATTCCCCTCACCAGGAAGACTGCTGTTTACTTAATGGACCAGAAACCTCAAACTTTTCAGTCTTTTTTGATAACAAATCTACAGTGCGTTTGAACCATTTGTTGGTATGGTTTTTCCATGACAAGTAAGCACAGAAATCTTGAGGACAGAAAATGATGCATTTCTTCTTTCTCTCTTTTGTCTTTCTCTTCCCCAACCCCTACCCCCTTCTGCAGTTCTGCTAAGCCAATATTCTCTAGAATGAGCACAAAACCAATCAAATAACAGCTAAACAAATCGAATAACAGCTTTTGTACATCAACATCGAGAAGAAGACGCCTGGGAGAGATCAGAGTACTGAGATGGATATGGGCGAGAGTGAAGCGTCCGCTGTCAAAGCACCTTCTAAATCTAGATCAGCAGAGATGGGAGTGATTTTCTGGAAGGAGATGTAATCACGGATTAAACACCAGCTCACTGGAAACTATCATCAAATAAGAGCAGATAACATTCATGAGAAATCACATTCAGGAAATATTTTAGGGAAAAGGAATATAAATGTGCTAGAATTAACATGTAAAATACATATGTACTGAGGTTTGTAAACTGTCCTTTTTTAATCAAACAGAAAACAAAAAGCTTTAATCTTTCAACATTATTTTAAAAAAGACAGTCCATCCTAAATTATTCCTGTCTCAATAGCCAAGAGGCTGATCAAGCATCAGTTACTGAGGAAGCATCTTAGAAAATGCCTCTGAATATTTTCACAGGAGCCATGACCTTTGGTTCCCATCTCTGCCGTTCATTTATGTCACTGTGTAATTAGTTACAACCACTCAGTGAAGAGATGTAACGCTTCAAACTTTTTACCAAGTCTGTGTTCAGTTTAGTCTGTCTGTACAGGTTATTACTGAGAAAGTGTTTCTGACATACACTATTACTCCATCAAACTGTGTATTACAGGAAGTACATCTTTACATCATAGGTTCCCGAGCAACATAGATTTCCCTATCTTTCAGGAAACAGCATCAAGGGACTCTGAAAAATATAGAAAGCTCATTTTCACCTTGGATGTTCACATGTAATATGTAGGCTGCTATCAAATAAACATTTTTCTAATTCTTCCTAGTATATGCATAGGAATTTAATATACTTTATAAATAGGCACCTAAAATATCTTCTTTTTTTTTCTATTTGCCATACGTATCATCAGAAATCCATATCCTTTCTTTCTCTTACTAACAGGTACTCATTTTTATTTGAAAAATACACCATTCCATTAAACCTATTTCTAAATGCTAGTAAGTGGTACTAACAAAATAAATAATAATTTAATAGCCTTAGAAATAAATGAATATATACTTATACAGATCAAAGAAACTCGGTAGGAGTAAGTTGCCTTTTTGTTTACTAATGTTGGTTTCAAGAAAACTCAATTTTTTTTAGTTAGTTGGCGTTTAGAAGTAGTGACAAATGATCGGTTGTCTTCAACAATTTTTTGCTCCCAGGCATCCCCCACCATCACCCTCACCATATATCTTGCCAGTATGCAACAAGAGAAAAATATTTAATACTGAAGTAGCCAATTGCTTGGGAATGAACACAAGCTAAAATGTATGTGCAGGGGTAATCAGTGCAAGCCAAACCATGTTCTGTACCTGAGCAGAGAACATGAACTTGGAGAATGCCTTCATTTTTAGACTCAAAATTAAGATCCAATTAGCATATATCAGTGCAACAGCAGACAGAGGAAATGCAAGAAGAATCAACCAAGATAAAGATCATAGTTGACTTCTCTTACCCTGTCTCTGTTAAGACAACACTCCTAGTTTTGCCAAATGTGTCTGATACCAGCCATCTTTTCACCTTAAATGAGATTATATTTCAAATGGCTAAAAAGTATATTACAGATACAGTCAAATAAGTGAAACCCAATTCACAAAGATATGGATTTTGTAAAGAACCAAATTAGGGGAATACTTATTATCTCTAAAGTATTAGCTGTTCTGGGAGTTATTTGTTGCTTTAAATATTAGCTCTCCCACTGCATTCAAAACACCCTACTTACTAAATTTAATTACACACAACTTTTTAAGAATTCATCTTTTATTTAAAGGGAGGTAACTCTCTGCTTTATCTACAATAAAAATAGAAGGTATTGGCTTTCTGTAATCCATGTAAATTACAGATTCCACTGGGAGTCCTATAGTACTAATAGTGGTGTTTATGAAAATGAAAAAGTGCTTCCTATCCACATGCAAATGTTTTTAAAAAGTTTTTTCCATAAAACCTAAGTGTAATTTAGCATACCATAGTGCTCTGAAGATGGGTCATTGACAATGTACCATTTGTACATAGGTAATACACATGTAAATCACTAAATGTTAAGTATAAGAAGTATGTTTTTATCTTTTTTAAAAAAAAGTGACTCCCTTTCTCATTCTGTTCTGTTGTATTGCGTCCAAAAGTTGTGTGTAATTTTTTTAAGGTCCAGGAAATGTAAAGAAATTTGTTGGAATATCTGAATTTCTGTAAAAAATAAAAATAAAAATAAGATTTTGTTATTTAAAAGATTGTTTGGTGATGTGGCACACATTCAGTATGTTTGGCATCTGTGTTTGTCCAGTGATCCAGTGACAGATGATGATTTGACTGAAATAACTATCTCTGGAAAATCTCCTTGCTGTCAGATTCCATAATAGTTGTCAACAGTGGACATTTATTGGATGTACAGGACCCTCATCATGTGGAAGGCACAATTAACATCTCCAAAGACTTTTCTTGCCAAGTATAGACACACCTCAAGCTAAATCTTTATAGACTCAGTGGAATGAAATTGATAAGTGAATAGCCAGACGGTTAAGTAAAACCTGATGTGAATTATTCTGAAATATCCAATTAATTGCTCCATCTTGACTTTTGCATATTGAAAACAGCCACCTGTTCCTCAGACATGAGAAGCCCTTCTGCAGTAGTTCATGTTGAGTGTGTGTTATCTGGGTAGGTCCCAATGCCAGATTCTTCTTTTACTTATGGCTCTAAACAACTCCAAGCCTCAGTGTCCTTACCTATTAAATGAACACAAATAATAATGTCTGGGCCCTATAGTGTTGTTGCGAGGCTATAAATTAAGGTATAGTGCTGTGCTAGTGCTTGACTGGTAGGAAATATTCAGTGAATTTTAATTCCTTTCCTCCTACTATAGGCAAGACATTAAAGAAGGAAAGAAACGTAAAACACAGCCTCAGCTCTCAAAATGTTGAAGATAATTAGAGTAACATTTATGAGCAAGCATTGAAAACTCACACCTACCAGGGCCAGGGAGATAAGTAAATTACCTGAGCAAAGCAAGCTGGGATGAGGAGATAATAGGAGGCAGTGGGCACTGCGGAGCACTGGAGAGCCTCAGGCCTGTCTAAAGAGTTGATATTGCCAACATTCGGCTCTAGTCATTCACCAAATATGCACTGAGTCGCTGCTGTGTGCCAGGAAGTGTTCTAAACCCTGGGAAGATAGTGGTAAACCAGACAAATAAGGTCCCTGCTCTTGTAGGTCTCATGTTCTAATAGGAAAAGAGATAATAAATGGGAAAATGTCAGCTAACGAAAATAGGTACCCTAGAGAGAATTAAAACGTGGTGATGAGATGCAGAAGTAGGGAGGTGAATCGAGGAAGGCTGCTATGAAAAGATGGCATTTACAGTGAGACTTGAGTGATTAAGAACAAGCCAGCCAGGGGAGCCGCTAGCATAATGGCTCTAAGGCAGGAATAAGGTCACTACTCGTGAGGAGCAGCAGGTGGCAGGGAGCCGATGTGAGCTGTGCTGGGAACCAGCTTTTGGCTTGGTAGGCCAGAATGGTTGGTACATTTTTTAAGTGTTAGAGAAAGCCATTTGAGGGTCTTAATAGGAGAGAGAAGGAAACCATTTTACATTTTTAAAAGATTACTCTTGGCTTCTGCTTCTCACAGTATGAACTAGGTACTCTAAAAAGCCTTCCTCACACTATTCTACCAGGTCTTGGATAAATAACAATTGAGCTTATTTTAATTTTTTTTTAATTTTTAATTTTATATTGGAGTATAGTTGATTTACTATGTTGTGTTAGTTTCAGGTGTACAGCAAAGTGACTTAATTATACATATTCATATATATATTCCTTTTTAGATTCTTTTCCCATATAGGTTATTACAGGGTATTGAATATAGTTCCGTGTGCTATATCGTAGGTCCTTGTTGACTATCTATTTTATATATAGTAGGGTATGTTAATCCTAGCTTCCTAGTTTATCCGTCCACCTCACTTTCCCCTTTAGTAACCATACGTTTATTTTCTAAGTCTGTGAGTCTCTTTCTGTTTTGTAAATAAGTTCATTTGTATCATTTTTTTAGATTCCACATGTTAGTGATATCATATGATATTTGCCTTTCTCCATCTGATTTACCTTACTTAGTATGATAATATCTAGGTCTAGCCATGTTACTGCAAATGGCATTATTTCATCTTTATCCATTTGTCTGTCAGTGGACATTTAGGTTGCTTCCATGTCCTGGCTATTGTAAATAGTGCTGTAGTAAACATTGGGGTGCATGTATCTTTTTGGATTATGGTTTTCTCCAGATATATGCCCAGGAGTGGAATTGCTGGATCATATGGCAGCTCTATTTTTAGTTTCTTAAGAAACCTCCATATTGTTCTCTATAGTGGCTGTATCAATTTATATTCACATCAACAGTGTAGGAGGGTTTCCTTTTCTCCACACTCTCTTCAGCATTTATTGTTCGTAGACTTTTTGATGATGGCCCTTCTAACTGGTCTGAGGTGATACCTCATTGTGGTTTTGATTTGCATTTCTCTAATAATTAGCAATGTTGAGCATCTTTTCATGTGCTTTTTGGCCATCTGTATGTCTTCTTTGGAGAAATATCTATTTAGTTCTGCTGCCCATTTTTTGATCAGGTTGTTTCTTTTTGATATTGAGCTGCAAGAGCTGTTTGTATGATTTGGAGATTAATCCCTAGGGGTCACTTCATTTGCAAATATTTTCTTCCATTCTGTATGTTGCCTTTTCATTTTATTTATGGTTTCCTTTGTTGTCCAAAAGCTTTTAACTTTAATTACGTCCCATTTGTTTATCTTTGTTACAGTGAGCTTATTTTTAACACACAGCTTGGCTTACAAGGAAGTAAGAGAAATCCCAAAGGCATAAAAAAAGAAAAAGAGTAAAAAGTAGCATGAAGTATAAGCAGATTCAAAATCCATATATCAGAGTAGGGAATGGGAGGCTGGGCCTTGGGCCACTGGAAGTAGATGGGCTAAATTTGAGTAGCTCACCCTAGACCAGGACACTTGAAGATGGCCGCAGCCTTAGACAAAGGTGGCCCAGGAAGAATATTCATGCTAACAAACCAAATAAGCATATCAAGAATTCTGTCTCCACACTGATTCTAGATTAGGTGAAAAAGAAAAAAGAAAAAGAGGAATAGTCACCTCTGAAATTTTTAACCCATGAAACTGGTCCCTCTAGTCTGGGATTCAATCGTACACTCTCCATATGGTCAAAGAAGCTCCAAAGCAAGAAATCAAAGGACTTGCTAGAGCAGTGGTAGCTGTCAGGTCTCAGACACACAAATTTCACCAATTATGCTCAACAAAGTAAGTGCTCACAATATCAAAATTATTAATCACACAAATAAACCATGAGACAGAATCATCAGAAATATTTAACAACAGATTTATTGTCCCACAGATTTTAGATATTGGAATTGCCAGTTAGAGAATATAAATAATCATGTTTTATGTGTAAAAGAAATAATGGTGGTTTCCAAAAAAATAAAAAATATAAAGAATCCATTAGATACAACCAGATAGATTTGAAGAAAAAATGCTTAGAATTTAAAAATATGATCACTGAAATTTAAAATATGATTTGTAAATTAAATATAAATTAGCTATAACTGAAGAGGAAAGTTGTGAACTAGAAGACTGATCTAAAGAAATTACTCAGAATGAAATACAGAAAGCCAAGAGGTTGGAAAATGGAAAAAGATTAAGAATCAGAGAAGAGACATATTCTAATCAGAGTTACAGTAGGAGAAATAGAATAAAGGAAAGGCAATATTTGAATAAAAATTGTTTGAAAAATTTCCATAAATGATGAAAGATATGAATCCACACATACAGGAAGCACAATAGATATCAAGCAAGATAAATGAAAAGTATTCAAACGTGACAGTAAAAGTGTAGTCCAGAGATAGAGGAATGACCATAAAAGTGACTAAAGAGAAATGGTACACCATCTACAAAAGAATGATTTCTAGACTGATGATAAATACCAGAGACATTAGCATAATATATTCAAATTGCTGAAGTAAAATAATTGTCAGCCTAAAACTGTTTCAGCAAAACCCTTTTTTCAATGAATTATTTTTTAAGAAATTGAAGTATAGTTGATGTACAATATTATATAGCAAAATTCTTTTTAAGATCAAAGGTGGAATACAATCATTTTAAGATAAACAAAAGCTAAGGGGATTTACTCACAATAGACTAACAGAGGAAAAAATTTCTGAAAATGAGTCAAGAGGTAAGGTTTGAGATTCAAAAAGGAGTAGAGATCAAAGAATTTGGAACACGTGAGTAAATCTAAACAAACATTGTACAAAATAATAATAAAACGTAATTTGTGGCATAAAAAAAGACAACTAAAATACTGGATAATAATAACATGTAAATTAGGAAGAGATGATCAGAGTTTAAGAATAATAGCTAGCACCTGATTGTTTATAATGCACCAGGCATATGTAATAACTCATTGAACCCTCATAACAACCTTCTGAGATAGATATTATAGTTATCCTCGTTTACAGGTGAAGAAGTGGCACAGAGGGTTTAAATAATTTACCCAAGCTCACACAGCTACTAAGCAAAGAGCTGGATTCAAACCCAGGTAATATAACTCTAAAATGGATACACTATATACTATTCTCTATGCTGTTTATAGAAAGTAAAATATAAATGACAAAAATTTTCAAGTAAACAATAGAAGATATAGTATCAAAACAATGAGGGGAAGTGGAATGAGAAAGAAAAAACACTAGGCCTTTCTCACCTTCTGAGATGGCCCACACTCTGTCTGTGGAGAGTGTCTCTCTCTAAATAAATCTACTTCTTGCCTATCACTTTGTCTCTCACTGAATTCTTTCTGTGATGAGGCATCAAGATCCTGAGCTTCATAAAGTCCTGAAACCAGCTGGCAACCATGAAGGGACAGTGAAAAGTTGGACCAGCTCTCGCTCATCGCCAGCACCGTTGGGGATGTCTTCTGTGCCATTTCTTTGTGACCACTTTTTGGTCAATAATACCTGGTTGGGAGACTATCTTGAAAGGGATAGCATCTAAAATCACACTTATGGTTTCATTCTAATGCCTTTGCAAAATGCTTCCTCTTGAAGAAGATTTATAGAAAGGACTTTTGAATAAATACAAGTTTCTGACTTTCAGACCATAATGCTGAACTGGATATAAGGAAACCTTCCCCTCAAACTCATGACTTACAGAAATGTGGTAAATTAGGGACTTCCTTGGTGGCACAGTTGTTAAGAATCCACCTGCCAACACAGGGAACACAGGTTTGATCCCTGGTCTGGGAAAACCCCACATGCCACAGAGCAACTAAGCCCCTGCCCCACAACTACTGAGCCTGTGCTCTAGAACCCCAAAAGCCACAACTACAGAGCCCGTGTGCCACAACTACTGAAGCCCACACACCAAGGGTCCGTGCTCCTCAACAAGAGAAGCCACTACAGTGAGAAGCCACCACAACAAAGAATAGCCCCTGCTCACCACAACTAGAGAAAGCTGGCACACAGCAACGAAGACCCAAAGCAGCCTAAATAAATAAATAAATAAATAAATAAATAAAAACTTAAAAAAGAAGAAAGGAAAAACACTAGCAACATAAAAGAAGGCCCCCAAAAAACAAACAAAAAAAGTAGAAGAAGCAGAACAAATAAAAAGCACAACGTAAGATAGAAAAAATAAAACCAAATTAGATAACATAATAAATAGAAGTAGATTAAAATTGTCAGTTAAAAGAGAGATTTTTGAAACTGGATCTCTAAAAACCCATCAATATGCTGTTTACAAGAGACATATAAAACATAAGGACACAGGAACATTAAAAATAAAAGAGAAAATTCCTTATGTGTTCTACCTCAGTTTTTTAAATGTTAATCTCCCACAAAGAAAATATCAAACTTTAAATGAACACATTATTTAAATCTAGTACACAATTATCCAGAGGATAGAAAGAAGCAATGGTCCTACAACTCATTTTGAGGACAATTTGAAAAAGGAAAACTACAGGCCCATCCGTATCCTAATAGGAACTGCATTCTAAAATATATTTATTTAAATCACCACATTAAGAGGCTAAAAGATAAAAACCATATGATTGCTTGATAAATGCAAAACATCATTTGATAAAACTTAAAACCCACCTATGGTAACAAGATTTTTTATAAAACTAGGCATGAGGAATATTTTACCTGAGAAACAATTTTCTACCAACAATATACTTTTACTTGGAATTAAGACATATTAGAAAGTAGTCCCTTAAAATAAAGAACAGGACAAATAAGCCCACCCTCAATACCTCTGTCAACATTGCATTATCTTCACCAGCACAGTAAAACAAGAAATAGAAGCAAGAGGGATAAGAATTTTAAAAGAAAAATGAAACTGTCATCATTTTATGATTGTAATTGCCCTCATAAAAGATATAGGTAAAATTATTAGAATCTATAAAAAATTGATTAAATGACTAGACTTAAGATCAATATATAAACACTATATTTCTTTTTTTTTAAATTTTATTTATTCATTTATTATTTTTGGGGGGGTACACCAAGTTCAATCATCTGTTTTTATACACATATCCCCATATTCCCTCCCTCCCTCGTGTCCCCCCCCACCCTCCCCATCCCAGTCCTCTGAGGCATCTTCCATCCTCGAGTTGAACTCTATTTGTTATACAATAACTTCCCACTGGCTATCTGTTTTACAGTTGGTAGTATATATATGTCTGTGCTACTCTCTCGCTTCGTCTCAGCTTCCCCTTCAACCCCTGCCCCCTCCCAAACCACGAGTTTGTAAAAAAAAAAAAAGCCTAGGGAAGTAAAAGGGAAAACTCAAGCATTTTTGCTGCCTTTTCTGTATAAACTATTCCACTGGATAACCAACCAGTAGATAAAGGAAACCATCTCATACAATTACTCAAAGTAATACATGAAAGCAAAAGGGTAAAAATAGAATATCATCTTTTTGCAACCGGCAATGAATTAATGAGTCTAAACATTGAGTATCAATAGCTGCTAATATTTTTTTAAAAGTGTGAAAACCAGACTTCCTGAAAAAAGAGCCTGATGAAGCATCTGGATCGAGCTACCAATTTCTAGGAAATACAGAGGACACAGGAACATTGTATGCAACCAGCAACCAGCAAAATTCAGACTAGAACTCTATCTCAAACAGACAGAGTTTACAGCAGATGAAGTGTAAGTTAAAAAAGGATGAAGGGAGAATCTGTAGATTAAGAGAGAGTTAAAAGACAAAACAAGGTGTTTAAAAAAACAAAAACACAGGAAAGATTAAATTATAGTATAAAGAAATGCAAGGGAGAGATTGCTGCGAAAGTCAGGGTAGTGGTTATCTTGGAGGAAGAGAGGGGCCTGTGAATTGTGTGGGGCATATAGAGCGACTTCTGAGATGAGTGGAAAAGTTGTTTCTTGACCTGGGTAGTGGCTATAGTGTATCCACCTTACAGTTATTCACTAAGCTCTACATTTTGTTTCATTTAGTTCTGTTTCTATGCTTTACTTTACAATTTGGAAGTTTAAAGGTTTTTAAAAAGCTACATTTCTCTATCCTGCAGCTAGCAGTTACAAAACTTAATTTCAAAACAAGTATTATTAACACAACTTATGATATGTAGGAATACATCTACCAAAATAAGTGTAGAACCTTTATGGAGAATATTATTTAACTTCAGTGAAAAACTTGAAAGAAAATATTTTTAAATATAGAGATAAACTATATTTACTGATAGGAAAACTCAATATCATTAAGGTCTGATTCTCCCCAAATTTGTTGTTGTTGGGAGACAATTTTACATGAGCCTCTTGTATTTCTGAACATCTTGCGTTCAGAGACACTGCTTTTATTCCAGGCTATCTTTTCAGACTCTTTGTATAGCTAACAGCCTGGGAAGATACAGACAGGAGGGCAGGTTTGTTTATTGTTCTCTAAAAAGATAACGTCTCTCTCTAGGGCAAAGATCAGGCTGACTTATTGCCCATTATAAAAGATTCAGATTCCCTAAGCTCAGTATCTTCTCCTGTAATGTAACTCATTACACTGCAGGTACCACCCATCCCGTTTCTCAGAGCCCTTTGTCTGAGAACACGGCAAGGGGAACCAACACCAACAGGCTGCTGGCTGTGCTATGAGTAATAAATCCCGTCCTTTGTTTGTGACCCAGGAGTCTCGTGTGTTCTGCCAGCATCAATGGCAGACTGTGGCAGGCTAGCTTATTCATTTGCAAGTAGGATAAATCTCAGATCCTTCACAGTTCCTCACAGTTAACCACTTGGAAAAAAAAAAAGAGAGAAATTAGATATCTACTCACATTGTACACAAAAACCTACTCTAGATGAATTAAGGACTAAACTGTGAAAAGCAAAAATTTAACTTTTAGAAGAAAATGTAATCTAGGAAAAGGGAAAGATTTATTGAACAAAATACAAAAGTCATAAAGGAAATAAAATCAACCAGATTAAAATACAAAGACTTCTGTTCATCAAAATATTCCATAAAGAAAGCTAAAAGCCACAAACTGGGAGAAAATATTTAACTTTATTACTGGTAAAGGATAACGATATAGAATATATAAGAACTCTTAAAAATCAATTTCCTAAAAGCCAAAAAAAAGTGGAAAAAATAAAAGATATGTACAGAAATTTAGTAGGAGAGGAAACAAATGGCAAACATATAAAAAGATACTCAACTTCATTAGTAATTTTAAAATGTAAATTAATTGCACAATCATAATATCCAGTTTATTGGCATAAATTTAAAGCACTAGTATGATTTACAGCACTAGGGTTTCTTATACTGTTGGTAAAAGTAAAATGTGGTATAATCGCTTTGAAAAATAATTTGGCATTATCTTGTAAAATTGAGCATTTACATATACTAAATTCATCAATTCTGTTTCTAGGTATATATGCTTGAGAAATTCTTGCCCACTAGCACCAAAAAAATGTACAAAAATGGAAAATACAAATATTTATTAACAGGATAGATAAATTGTGGGTTTATTTATGCAGATAATTAATTTATTAAATTGATTAATACTACAAGTATGGAAATGAGTAAACATAAGTTACAAATATTAACACAAATGATTATATTACATTAGATATATACTTTTGAGAGAGAAAAAACAAGTTGCAGCAGATACACCATGGCTCCATTTTTATAAATCTCAAAAACAAGGAAAAACTAAACTGTTTGTTTAGTGATAATTATGCATGTGGTAAAACTATAAAGGTGTAAGTACAGGAATGTTAAAAACAAGTCTCATGATTGTGAGTGCTTGTGGAGAGTTGGGAGGGGTTATAATCAAGGAAAGGTACACAGGCAACTTCAACAGTTCCAGGTCTTCACTGAGTGGAAGGCACGCATATATATAGGTATACGAGGGTGAGTCAAAAATTATCCACACTCTGGCTGTAGAATTTATTTTAATTAACTTTTAGAAAAGACAGTTACATCATTTTTCAACACAGTCCCCTTGCTTTACAACACTCGTCCATCTGTCAACAAGCTTTTGTATTCCCTCATTAAAAAATGTTTTAGGCTGAGCTGTGAGCCACGAATGCACCGCTGTCTTCACTTCTTCATCAGAAGTGAATCCTGCTCCTTCTTGATGACTCACACTTGTGCAACCTTCCTTGAACTTCTCTATCCATTCACACACACTTCTTCACTACAAAACTTTCTTTTTTTTTTTTTTATTATTTTTTTGGGGGGTACACCAGGTTCAATCATCTGTTTTTATACACATATCCCCGTATTCCCTCCCTTCCTTGACTCCCCCCGCCTCGAGACCCCCCCACCCTCCCCGCCCCAGTCCTCTAAGGCATCGTCCATCCTCGAGTTGGACAAAACACTTTCTTCATACTGCACACAAGGTCTTCAATAAATAACAGCACTAGGCACACTCTCAGACCACAAAAAAACAAATCACTGCACGCTGCTCTTCTTTCGTGCAAATCACAAGTGGGGCATCTATTTTTGCTCGCACCGCAGTTACAAATGAACTGATGTAGCACGTTCACACCTGCACAGCAGTGACTGGGGAGACAGTCTCCTTGAACGGAAAGCACTGATAAGACAGTGTGGCCAACAGAAGTTTTAATGTAACTGGAGTGCGGATAATTTTTGACTCACCCTCGTATTTCAATGAAGGTGTCAACATTTCATGAAAAAGTGAGTTTTTAGATGAAAGCACTAATTGAATCTTTAAAATATACTTGATCATGCCCAACAGTAAATATTCTTTTCTCTTAAACTGGAAGTAGACCTATATTTGTTAGAAATAATGTAGCCAAAAAATATGAATCTGAAGAATTTTGTTGCCTACAACTTATAGCAAGTATATGAACCAAAGTGATTTAAGTTTGTAAAAATGCAAAATAGTGTGAACAAAACTTGCACTATACCAGATTTGGACATCTAGTGAGAATAATATTCATACTAAGTTTTCTGCATTGTGTTCTTTTTGCATTCATGTTTTACTTTAATTAAAGGTTCAAAACATATATATGTATATATATCATACTTTTGGATCAAATATTATCTAATGAAATAAGATAAAATGAATCGAATATTTAAAAAGATAATTGACAGTTTTGGTGAAACAGACATTAGCAACGGGGGCATTGGGGGAAGGCTACTGCAGAAGTCAAGGTGAGAGAAGGTGGTGGCTTAAACTAGAATAGTCAGCAGAGATGGAAAGAGGTGGATCAATTTGGGATGATGTTGCAGATTGGGTTTCCTGGGAAGCTGACTCTGAGAAAGATCAGGGTGAAATAAGCATATTCATCAGGGCTCTCAGCATCAACACCCATGACAGGGAAGTAGAGGGAAAGGAAGGAAGCAGGATGGGCAGAAGGAGAAGTTGGGCTGTGATGTGTCTCAGTGAAGGCCTCAGCTGATCCCCCAGGGAGCACTGAAGCTGGGATGGCTCTTCAGAGTCACCTTGTGTTAGGAGTCAGGCTTCAAGCATCAGTCACTGTATGTGGTTTCTTGCCCCCCAGGAAAGGCGTGTGACCTTGAGTGTGGTGGCTCTCTTCAGGTGAGGGCAATTTTCAGCGAGGGCAGAGGGCTAGGAGTTGGCAGCACATCCAGCAGCTGTGGGTGTAAGTCCCCTAGTCCCATCTGAGGGGCGCATTACAGCATCTACTACAGATACGTGTTTGGGGAATGGGAGACTTGTTGACGGATTGAATGTGGAAGATGAGGAAAGAGAGCTACTGATTTTTTGCTCTGAGAGCGGATGGTGGTGCCATTTACTGAGATAGGAAGAAAAGGAGGAAAAGGTTTGGGAGATGGAAATTCAAAAATTCTTTTTTGTGACTTTAAGTTCAAGATGCTTATTAAAAATTCAAGAGGAGAAGGTAAGTTTGATAGGCAGTGAGATGTAGACATGTGGACTGCTAGGGAGAAGTCCAAGGTAGGGAAAAAAAATAGTAGGCATGGCAAATAGATGGCTTTTAAAGCTCTGAGACTTGATATGATCATTTAGGAAGAATATACATACATATAGAAAAGAAGACCCTGATCAAGTCCAGACCACCCTGACTTTAGAAGTGGAGAAAGGACAGGAGCCCGCAAAGGAAACTAAGAGGAACCCAGAAGCCAAGTGGGGGGAAACGTATTTCAAGAAGTAAAGAGTAATTACGTATTAAATGTTGCTAAAAGATCAGGTAAGACAAAGTGGAAAAGAGACCACTGGATTTGGAAATTATGTCAGTTACTGGTGACGTTGATAAGAACAGTCTTTGTGAAATAATAGAAATACAATATAAGCAGTGAATTAGGGAAAAGAGTTGAAATTGAGGAGGTGGAGGCAGCAATATAGACAACTTCTACAAGAAGTCAATTTGTAGCCATTTGAATATTTTTGAATCAAAAAGTTGACAGCTTTTTGAGTTTCTCAAGATAACAGGCAATTTTTTTACAATATCAATTGTGCAATAAGTTGGTATATTGTTAAATACAGAGCAGACCAACATTGTGAGGGTTAAAAACTCAACTACGAGTGAGGTTCAGCCGGTGGGTTATAAGTTTCTGATTTCCATCAAGAAGGCAAACTCTCAAAAAGTAAGCTGAAGATCATGGCCAAGCATGCTCTAGGACAGGTCCCGGGGTGGGGTGGGGGGAGCGGCTAGGATGGGTAGAAAGTTGGGTAGGGTTCACTTAAAATGACCCCAGAGAGGAAGGCAAAAGCCTCAGATGGACTTTCTCAAGGTCAAGATTGAGGGAGGAGGAAGAAAAAATTTCTGGCAAACGCTTGTGGCGACATCATCTATCCTCTGACATAACACTTACATTTTGATTTCTGTGTGGCCCTCTCATTGATGTTATTTAGGTACAAAAGCCAGATTGTCAATGGCTTTTCATTTCAGCTACTTTGAAGTTTGTATTTTATTCTGCAGACAATAGGACCATTGAAAGTTTTTGAACTGGGGAAAGATGTAATCAAAGTGAGTTTTTAACAGGATTATTTCCTCATCAGTGAGCAGCTTGGAGTCAAGCAAGGCTCGGTTAGAAGTAGAAAGTCCCCGTAGGAAATTCTTCTGGTTGTGGATTAACAGGTGAAGGTTGACGGGTGTGGGGCATTAGAGAACAAAGACGATGCTCCAGTTTCCGGTCTACATTAGTGTGTATGTGTGTGTGTGTGTGTGTGTGTGTGTGTGTGTGTGTGTGTGTGTGTTGGAAAGGAGAGATGACAATGGGGTTGGGTGGGCTGACATGTTAAAAACAATAATAACCAGTATATGGATGGCACCATATATCTTACAAGTACTCCGTGCTTTGACAATGGCTTTCAGATAACACTTTGGCTCATGGTGTTCTGTGGGCAGGAGTCAGCCTGTGTTTGCCTTTTGAAAGGCATGGCCTAAAGTTTCAGTTTCTTACAGGAATTAGCTGGACTCCATTTCTTTGATGCTGGTTCCCTGTGAACTTTCTAGAAGAGACTAATTTGCATATGATAGCTGGAGAGGAAAAAAGAAAAAGTCCATTTCTAAGTTAGTTTTCCATTCTGACTCCAGACCTTCTCTGAAATAAAACATTAATTCTCTCTCCTAGGCAGGATAGCAGTTAAATCATTAAAATTCATCCTATGAGAGCCAAACCTTGGTGAATTGAGATGAGAAAATGCATTTTACCTCACCTCTCACTGCCTGCCATGCACTCTCTCAAATAAAGAGCTGGGAATTCCCTTCTAATGGGTGAGATCTATTTCATTATCTCAACCACAAGTCGACAGGCCCAGGGGTTCAGATGTCAAATCAACCTGTGGGTCAGGTCTAGCTTCCTGAATTACTTAGATACTGGCTTTTTCTCTGGCATTAACTGAAAGGAACTTCCCCAAGGACTAAATTGAAAGCCGTATTTTCAATTATGGACTAAAGGCTGATTCTTTTCCAAACCAAGATGGTGGACTGAAAGAATCCCAGAAGTATGTGGATGTGATGTTACCTTGCTGATGCAGCTTCCCAAGTCAAAATATTTACTTAAAACTTTGTCTTCCTCCAAAGCAGGAATTTCTAAAATTTTAGAAGCAGCTTTCCTTATAAAAGCCTTTACACTTTTCAGGTCTTTTAATTTTAAAAAGCTTGTGAATTTTCTTCTAGGTGATTAAAACCCACTTCAAGTTAAATACAGTTGCCCTGATCTTGTCAAAAATGATGGTGCTTTCCTAGAGCTTAATTTACTATACAGAGTTAAAAAGCAGTTGGATTTTTAAAAATTGATTTGTACTGCCATCTAGCGATACATATCACTGCGAATTTCAACACCCTAGAGTGTATTTTGGTAGGTCTGCTGGGTTACCCTTAAAAACATTGTAGAATAGAGGATTTACGCTTACAAATAGAAAATGAACTAGCTCCTCTACGCAACATACAAGGCCCCCTCATATACTCCACAGGCTGAGAGAAAAATGTTAACGTGGACATAGAAGGGGGCTCCCAAAAGAGGTCCCCTTAAACCACAGAGGCTTCTTACATTAACTTTTTTACTTGTATCTTTGATTTTTACTGTAATTATCCCACATAAGCTGTTTATTTCTCCTAGGTAAATAAATTCAATCCTGGATAACTAATTTAATGGTCACTCTATTTGGAAAAATAGAAATGCATACAGGTTAAACACACGGGAGCTACCATGATTTTGTCTGGCTTCAAATCCTAGCTCAGAACTTGCAATCTGGGTGCCCTTGGAGAGTTATGAAAAACCCCCATGCCTCAGTTTCCTAATCTATAAAAGAGGGAAAATAATCAAATCTACCTCACAGAGTCATTCAAGAGACACTATACTCAGTGCAGAAACTAGCACAAAGTAAATGCTCAGTGGAAACACAAGGTACCATTATATTGGTAGATCACAGGCATAGCCTAATTTGCATAGCCCCTCAGAACGCAGAGATAGAACAGCCCCCGTCCCATTCCATTAGTGCATAGATATTTGGATACAACAAAGATCCAAAGTCAGATCACTGGACACTAGAATTACTATACGATCCAGCAATTTTAGGTAAATACCTAAAATAATTGAAAATAGAGACTCAGACAGATTTTATGCGCCAATACTCATCACACTATTATTCATTATAGCCAAAAGGTGGAAATAACCTAAATATTCATCAGCAAATGCATGGATAAACAGAATGAGATATACACATCAATGGAATACTATTCAGCCTTAAAAAGGAATGAAATTCTGATGCACGATGCAATGTGGATGACCTCAGAAACATTATGCTAAGTGGAATAAGTCAGACACAAAAGGATAAATTGTCTGATTCCACAATATATGAGTTACCTAGAATAATGAAATTCACAGAGACAAGTGGTTACCAGGGGCTGGAGGAAGGGGACAAAGGGGAGTTATTTTTTAATAGATACAGAGTTTCAGTTTGGGATGATGAAAAAGCTCTGGATGTGAAATAGTGATGATGGTCTCACAACAATAAGAATGTACTTAATGCCACAGAATTTTACACTTAAAATGGTTAAAATGGACTGTGGAAAACAGTATGGAGGTTTCTCAAAAAACTAAAAATAGAACTACCACATGATCCAGCAATTCTGCTCCTGGGTATATAGCTGAAAACAAAAACAAAAACACTAATTTGAAAAGATAAATGTGCCCCAATGTTCATAGCAGCATTATTTATAATTGCCAAATATGGAAGCAACCTAAGAGTCCATCAACAGATGGATGGATAAAGATGTGGTATATGTATATACAATGGAAAAATAGCCATAAAATAGAATGAAATGTTCCATTTGCAGCAATATGGATGGACTTGGAGGGCATTATGCTAAGTGAAATACATCAGAGAAAGACAGATACTGTATCATATCATTTATATGTACAATATAAAAAAATACAACAAACTAGTAAATATATGAAAAAGGAAGCAGACTCACAGATCTAGAGAACAAACTAGTGGTTACCAGCGGGGAGAGGGAAGGGGGAGGGGCAAGTTAAGGGTGGGGAGTAAGAGGTACAAACAATTATGTACAAAATAAGCTACAAGGATATATAGTACAACAGAGGGAATGTAGCCAACTTTGTATAATAACTATAAATAGAGTGTAACTTTTAAAATTATGAATCACTATATTGTACACCTGTAACACATAATATTGTACATCAACTACACTTCAATTTTTAAAAAGATTTTTTTAAAAAGAAGAAACAGATAAACCAGGCTGGAATAGGCAGTGTGCTGGAAGATATTGAGAAAGTGGTTCTTGAATTAGCCTCAAGACTAAGCCAGCTTTTTTTTTTTAATGCATCTTTATTGGAGTGTAATTGCTTTGCAATGTTATGTTAGTTTCTGCTGTACAACAAAGTGAATCAGCTATATTTATACATACATCCCCATATCCCCTC
This sequence comes from Hippopotamus amphibius kiboko, assembly GCF_030028045.1. NCBI lineage: Eukaryota > Metazoa > Chordata > Mammalia > Artiodactyla > Hippopotamidae > Hippopotamus > Hippopotamus amphibius. The sequence continues at coordinate 87,154,221 of NC_080189.1, read as the reverse complement.
CCTCTTGAGCCTCCGTCCCACCCTCCCCATCCCACCCCTCTAGGTCATCACAAAGCACTAAGCTGATCTCCCTGTGCCATGCAGCAGCTTCCCACTGTTTTACATTTGGTAGTGTACATATGTCAGTGCTACTCTCTCACTACGTCCCAGCCTCCCCTTCCCAACCTGTGTCCTCAAGTCCGATCTGGGAGGAGAGAGGAGGGATCATGTGGGAGGATCCAGCCTGTTCTGAGCATGTGGGGGAATTGGAAAGACAACCTTGACATCTTATTGCCACAGAGACTCTGCCACCAATAATGATTCCATTCTGTTAAATAAGAAATAATAGAACAAACAATAATAATGGCTAACCATAGGTACTGCTAAAGACTTTGTGTTTATTACCTTGTGTACCCTCACCATATCATCATGAGGTAGAACTGTAGTTATCAATCCATTCTCCAGAGGACAAAACTGAAGCTCAGAGAATTTAAATAAATTGCCCAAGACCATGTAGCTAGAAAACAGCAAAGCTCCAGACCCTGGGCTCTTCACTGCTGAATGAAACTTCCACTGGTTAATGAATGACACCGTTTTCACTCTACTTAATATTTTCCCACCACCTAGACAACCGAACAGAAAGGTAAACTAATCTTAAATTAGCTCCAGTTAATATTAAATCAATAAAGCATTATCTGAATTAGTCTCAAAGGAATAATTCTTAACCTTTGGGGGTCAGGGTCCCCTCTGAACATCTGACAATTAAAGCCCCTCATCCAGAAAGATGTGCCTATACACACAAATCCAAAGTTTGCATAGAATTTCAGGGATTCCCCGAAGCCCGGGAGAAGCCCTAAGTTAACACTTCTTGACCTCACACTCCCAGAACCAAACAGAAGCCCCTCCAAGTGCGAACGATGGGGGCGTCACACCCGGTCCCAGCGTCCCCCCATTAGCACAGATCATCCAGGGTGCTGGGATAGCTGCTCTGCCTACACACATAATCAAATCATAAACTCCCTTCAACCATATTTGTTGCACTGAATAAGCATTTGAGTTCCTGGCGAGCCCCACGGTCTGGGAATGCTGAGGCTTTCGTTCTGCCTGGGTGGAGGGGGGCAGGCTGTGGGTGGGCCTCCTGGAGGAAGGCTGTGTGGCCAGACGCTGCTGCTGCTGCCGCCCCACGTACTGTCGGGTGCCGCTGGCCACCGGGGTGGTCAGAAGCCGCTTCCACCCTAGAGGCCAGGAAAAAACACAAACAGCATTAACCTAACGCCCACCCTGGAACAGTCCTGCCCCATGTGTACTGGAGGAGGTCAAAAGCATAATCAATAGTTTCCTCTCCCCTCACTCTGAGTCTAGGAGCAGTGTTTTTCTCCTAATTTTCTTCTATGCAAGGAACAAAACACAGACAATATGGGATAATGTTTTAAAAAAATATGTTTAGGAGACAGATGTAGGTTTAAATCCTAGCTTCACCACTTACTCAGGCAAATTACTCAGTATCTCTGAATCTCTGATTTCTTTTTATTTATTTGCTTCCTTCCTTCCTTCCTTGGCTGCCCCGGGTCTTGTGGCACGTGGGATCTTTGTTGCAGCATACAGGATCTTTAGTTGCAGTATGTGGGATCTTTAGTTGTGACATGCAGGATCTTTTCGTTGCAGCATGTGGGATCTTGTTGTGGCATGTGGGATCTGGTTCCCTGACCAGGGCTCCAACCCAGACCTCCTACATTGGGAGCTTGGAGTCTCAGCCACTGGACCACCAGGGAAGTCCCTGAACCTCTGATTTCTGTTTTAGAGAATGTGGACATGAATGTTCATATTACAAAATTATTGTAAGGATTAAATAAGACAATACACTCATGTTCCTGGCACATAATAAGTACTTAATAAGTAGCTACTAAAACCACACCTCATGGTATTTATATTTCTGCCTATCAAGTTTCTACTGAGATTAATAGCCCAGTTAGGTGGGTGTGTTTAAGTCCTTGAATATCAAGAGCTATTCTGATCTCAAGGAAATCTAAAAGAGCGTAAACCCTAAACCTGATAGTTCAGAAGCCATAACTGCTTTCTTAGATTTCTCCTGATTCCTGGAACAGAGCTTGGTGAATAACTCAATGGTGGCAATTACATGTGGGCCAGGAGTTACTCTGGGAGAGCCAGGATCACCTTAAGAAATTAAGTAGAGGGCTTCCCAGGTGGCACAGTGGTTAAGAATCCACCTGCCAATGCAGGGGACGCAGGTTTGATCCCTGGCCTGGGAAGATCCCACAAGCTGCAGAGCAACTAAGCCCCTGTGCCACAACTACTGAGCCCATGTGCCGCAACTACTGAAGCCCGTATGCCTAGAGCCCATGTTCCACAACAAGAGAAGCCAACACAATGAGAATCCTGCACACTGCAATGAAGAGTAGCCCCCGCTTGCCACAACTAGAGAAAGCCCGTGCCCAGCAACGAAGACCCAATACAGCCAAAAATAAAATTAATTAATAAACAATAAAAATAAATCTTAAAAAAAAAGAAATTAAGTGGAGCAGATGTCCTGTTCACTGTCAGAAGACAAGGTCAGTGTTAAATCATAGCATCCTTGAAGAGCACAAGGTGTGGGGACTTACCTAGTGGCGCAGTGGTTAAGAATCCACCTGCCAATGCAGGGGACACAGGGTCGCTCCCTGGCCTGGGAAGATCCCACATGCTGTGGAGCAACTAAGCCCATGAACCACAATGACTGAAGTTCTTGCACCTAGAGCCCTTGCTTTGCCACAAGAGAAGCCACCAAAATGAGAAGCCCACGCGGGCAAAGGAGAGTAGCCCTGCTCGCCGCAACTAGTGCAAAAACGAAGACCCAATGCAGCCAATAAATTAATTAACAAATTAATTAATTTAAAAAAAAAGAATACACTGTGGGGGAGAGGCTTGATCTTCAGAAGTTTTCTGCAATCCTCTGGTTCCCTGAAAGGAGTTGTCTCTAAAGCACCTTTGGGCAAGCTCTTCATTTCTTAGCTTGGACATAAGGAAAGACCTTTGGGAAATCAGGTGGATTTAAAATTTATTTATATCCTAAATCTTTAAAGCAAACAACAAAAAAAAAGAATTTGAGTTTACAATGAAAGACACACAATAGCCTTAAGGACTTAACAAAATAGAACTCAGGACTGAGGGAAAAAAGGAGAAGCAGATGAGATAACTCTAAAATGTACCATAGTTGTACATTTCACTCTGCATTTCTTGAACAAAAAGAGAAACCGTACATTTCATAGCTCTCATCAGAAAAAAATAAAATGCCATTTGTAGGGAGAGACACACCTCTTTCCTGGTACTAAAATCTGATGAGAATTTCTCATACAGAAGACCGTACATAAGGAGCTGGAGTCAATGCACGGTACTGTCCTCAACAACTGTTTTATAGTAAGTAAACGGTTTTCATGTAGCTATTTATTATAATGACCTGAAGTGAAACACTATTTCAAGGGAGATTATCAAACAACACCAGGATGTGGGACATTCCAGTGTGGCACAGTGTCTTCAAAAAGTCAATATCATGAAAAGAAAAGGGGGTAGGGGGAGTTTAAGATGAAAAGAGACAAGATACTGAAGATAACCATTTCATGAATCTTGGTTGGTGAAGAAAATAATTGTAAGACGTTTTGGTGGTAGTCTAAGAATCATGAATGTGGACTGATTATATATTAAATGATATAGAGAATGATTTTTGGATATGATAAAGGTATGGTGGATATGTAAAAGAATGTCTTTTATTTATCATTTATTTTTAGAGGTGCATCCTGAAATATTTAAAGGTAACTTTGAAATGGTCCCTATATACGTACACACACACACACACACACACGCGCGTGCGCGCACACACACTCACGCTATTTGACAAAATGTTAACCAGTATTGAATTTAGTGACAGATACATGGATCAATATATATTCTACTATGTGTTTGAATACTTTTACAATAAGAAGTGAGAAAAAAGAAGACACAAGGAGAAATCTTAGAGGAGCACGTACCCTACATGTGCCAGAGAGAAAAGCCTGAAGACTACCCTGGTGTAGTACACCAGGCTGGGAGGAATGAACTTGCTATGGACTGAATTATGTCTCCCCCGCCAAGTTCATTATGTTGAAGTCTTAACCCCCAAAACCTCAGAATGTAAACATATTTGGAGATGGGCTCTAAAATGAGATCATTCAGAAGGGTCCTAATCTAATATGACTGGAATCTTTATAAGGATTTGGACACAGACACACACAGGGAAGATGATGTGAAGACGCAGGGATAAGACAGTTGTCTACCAGCCAATGAGAGAGGCCTGGAACTGATCCCGCAGAAGGAACCAACCCTGTTGGCACCTTGATCTGGAACCTCTAGCCTCCACAACTGTGAGCAAATAAATTCCTGTTGTTTAAGCCACTGAGTCTGTGGTACTGGGTTAAGGCAGCGCTAGCAAACTAATAGATTTGCCACCAAAGCCCAGGGAGCTTTTCCCGTATCCCCACCCAGCTCTTTCGCGTGACACTGCAGTCTAGACACTGCAGAATCCACTCTGGGCAGAGCAGGACGGCAAGGCTCATCAGAAGGTCGTCGCCCTGAGCAGGCTGGTGGCACGCACACCGTCCCCACCCCAGAGACTGCGCATCTGAGCAGCTGCAGTCCAAGTCTGACGTGTGTTGGTCCTTCACCTTTCTGGGTTTTCTGTCTTAAAAGTTGAGAAGCTGTGTGTGTGTGTGTGTGTGTACATATGCATACGTGTATTGGGGAAGAGGGAATCTAGCTTTTAAAGCCCCATAGCTAATATTTATTTATTCTAATGAGTCATTAATACTTAACGTTTAGAAGTACAACTGATATTCAGGTGGTGTACTGCCATACTTGACTGTGAAAATATTTAAGTAACTTCACACTTGTGGATAAATAGCATTACCCTCCTCGTCACCCCAGCTCCTCCCTGGAGACTCCCCACAATCCGGCAGCAAACATGAGTTAATGCTTGGCACCAGAAGGTGCTCCAGAACCTGCTCCAGCAGTCTTGCCCTCCCTCCACCTGGTAGGAACAGCTGTCTCCGCCCGTACTGCGCCCGTACTGGTTGTTACATGTGTTTCCAGTCCATCTCTGCTTCGAGTGCTCCCAGCTCCCAGCGCTGTCCTCTAAATTCTTTACGATGTGTTATTTCACAAGTCTGAAGCATATACTATTAATCTTTCTCTTTACATGTGAAGAAACGAAGGCTCAGAGAAATTAAATAAGAAACTCAGGCAGAAACACAGGCAGAGTTCACAACCACTACTCTTTATTTTCTGGCTGTTCCCCCTGGAATTGGTATGCCGGAATTCTTTTCTCCTTAGAAGAAAAAGCAGAGCCGTCAAGAAGTTCAGAGGCTGCAGCCCGGAGTCCTGGGGAGTCTGGGTGTTCTTGGGGCTCCTCTTTTCTCCACGTCAGATCTCCCCAGATGAAAACACTGACAGAGGTGCTGGGTCATCGTAAAAACTCACGAAGAACAAGCCGTCCTGCAATCAAACAGCTTCTAAAGCTGCACAGCGGTTGTGGGCTCTCCTCACTGCAGGCACTACGGAGACAGAAGCGGACACGTCACCTGCAGCTGTGGTGCCCACTGGGGGGCAAGGCGGGGCTGAACAGGTGGGTATGACCCACTTTAACCTTTCAAAGCAGTGGCAAAAGTCTGCACAGCTGTCTGAGGAACACCTGGACATTCTTTGGGCCCTGAGAGTTTTGCTGCAGGAACCTTGCACTCAAGTCCCTGACAGTGACCTGCCCACTTATTGGATACTCACTCGAGCCTTCCAGTCGTGCAGTACAGGGAAGCCCACCTCCTTTCACCCTGGCCCAGACCCCTGATTTCCTGGTGACCGTCTAACTTTGTTTCTGCCTTTCCCGTGGCACTTAACCCCAGTGTGACCTAAAGACTCTATAACCCTAAAAACAAGTCCTGCTAACCAGCTGGCCTGGGTACAATAGCACTCAGAAAGCAAAGTCATGGGACTGAAACCAGAAGAACACCTATTCATGGGAGAAGCAGCTGGCAGCTGGAAGACAGAAGGAGAGAAAAAGAAAGCCCAGTCGTTACCTCCTGCAGGACTCGATTCACTGGGGATTTCAGAGTAAGCGCCAGTCCGCCTGCCTGAGACACCCTCCCTCTTCTAATGAAGGCAATGATGCCTATCAATCAGAGCCCCGCACATGCCCACATCCTCCCCAGCAGGGCTCAGGAGAGCTGACGGGAGCTTTGAGATGGAAAGCAGTGCGGAGAGGCCGTGGGGAGGACCACAGCTGCCCTGGGCGGTCAAGGGATGGGCTTCATATAAGGCTACTCTCCAATTAAGCACCGATGAAATATATCTGAGGGCATAGGTTAAATAATTTTAAATAATTGATAAGTTATTGTATTCATGTAAAAATTTCGCAAATAGTATATTTTCATTGAAGAAAAAAAAGAAGAGAGAAAAGTCACCCATAATACAACGAGGACATAACTACTTTCAACATTTAGTTCATATATGCTTTTCACAAAAAAACTAGATACTACGGTATATATCCTCAGCAATAGATCATAAACATCTTTCCACATCAGTACAACCACTTCTACCACTCCCTCTTAAGGGTTGCAGCGTGTTTTATTACATGGATAAAAGGTAATGGTTTAAGCCAATCCCCTACTGCAGTGCCTTTGAATCGTTTCTGATGGAATTTAAATTCTTTTATGAAGTGGTAGACACTGAGACCAGACGGGGTGATATCCCAGCCTTTTGTAGTTCTCAACCCCATCGTCCGCACCAACTTCACTGCTTGGCATTTTGTACACTGTGTTCCCTTACACTCAACCTTACAATGTTTCCAGGTGTTTTTCTGCCTGAGCCCCATCCAGAAACAGGTGTGGTAGGGGCCCAGCCTCATCTCTTACTTGGGCTTCCCCCTCTCGGCCCTCAGAGATAACAGATCACAGCTGAAGCAAAAAAGGTGGCATCAGCTAGATCTCATCTCCAGCATCTTTATTTTATTAGCAGACAATGATTTCTCAGCTACACTGTTGGCATCTCCCAGGCCACACTAGGGTCTCTGCCTGATTAGGCCAGGAGCCCTGTGACTGGCTAGCAGGGGTTGTAACTCTCCCACAATAGGAGAGGGCTGGGATGGGGTAGGGACGAAGAGATACCAAGTAGGGAACACACACACACACACACACACACACACACACACACACACACACACACAGGCATTCTCCAGAGCCTACACACATAGGAGAAACTTTCATAAGGAGCCAAAAGTTATATCCTATGCATTTTAGAGGGACAAAAGCCAGGACTGAGAGACTGAATTTAAGTGTCTGTTTTGCCCCGAAAGGGGGACACCAGTGTCAGAGGCGTTCTGCAGGTGCTGAGCCAGCTTTGGGCTGATGCTGTCAGTTATCTGTTTTACACCACTGCAGTCTCTTCAGGTCTCCTTGATATTGCTTGAACGTCTTTCCCTTTTCTCATTTCCTCATTGTGATGTCAAGAACACCCTTGAGAAAACAGAGTACCTTTAAATGATTAAGATACAACTTCTGAGGAAAAAAGAAACGAGGTGGGGTCAGGGGAGGCCACTCCTGCTTTCGGCAATTGAAGGGAGGTGGGAGGAGGGAGAGCCTCCCCCCTCTGGCAGGGCGTGTCTGGACAGAACAGGACAGCCACACCCCGACTTCCACTTCCGTGTTTCCTGCTCTTGATGGTACCCACCCTCTCTAAACTGCCCAGACTTGAAAAGCCAAAGCTTTTCTTTGTCTTCTCTCTCTTTTTCTCCTACACCTAAGTGTCAAGTTCTGTGGGCTCTTTCTTCCCACTTCCTCACTCCCATCCCTTTCTTTGCATTTCCACAGCAACTGCCCTAACTCAGGCCTTTCCCAAGTCTCCTACAAGTCCTCACCTTCCCTACTCCACAGTCTTAACCCCCCAGCCCATTCTTACCGACCAGATCCACGTCCCTAATTAGTGACTTGCGTTATGTTGTGCTCCTGTAAAACTCCCCATGATTCCCATGGCCTGGCGAGAAAAGCCCACCACGACTAGGATTTGTCCAGCTCTGTTCTCAACCGCACTGCTTCTGTCCACTTCTACACAATCCAGTCTTCCCTGGAAGGCCCACCTTTCCCTGGAATTCCACCCCTGGAATGCCCAGCCTTTCTCATCTTTGCCTTTGGAATCAGAATGACCCTTGGAAGCGAATCTCCATGAACCTTTCACTTATCTCTGAACCGCAAGAAAGTACTCCCTCTTCTTTGGCTTTGCTCTCTGTACCTTTCTCTGCCCTGTATTTTATTATCTGGGTAATGTCTTATCTCTCCTATTGGATTACATTTCCTAAAGGGCAGGGGCTGAGTTCTGTTGGTCATTGTATTGCCTGCAGCCCCAGGGAAATCTGAGTTTATGTGAGCTGGTTTGGTAATTACGGGTAATTATCCTGGCAGCTCTGTCGGATACACTACAGGCTTGAAGACATGGTCACTGGCCCTGGAAAGCTCAGAGGCTCACCCACCTCCTGGATTCCCAGGCATGAGGGCAGATGCCTACACTTGCCAAAGGAGCATAGGCTGGTGTTAGAGATTGAATTGTGTCCCCTACACACACACAAACACACACATACACACACATACAATTCACATGTTTAAATCCTGACCCCTAGTATCTTGGAATGTGACTTTATTTGGAGATAAGGTCTTTACCAAGGAAGACAAGTTAAATGAGGTTCTTAGGGTGGATCCCAATCCAGTTTGACTGGGGTCCTTATAAAAAGAGGTCATGTGGACTCCGAGACAGACAAGCATAGAGCAAAGAATGGTATAAAGACACAGAAAGACCATCATCCCTAAGCCAAGGAACTCTGGAGGCCACCAGAAACCAGGCCAGAGGCCTGGAACAGGCCCTTCCCTCAGCCCTCAGAAGGAACCAATCCTTCCCTACCTTGATCTCTGACTTCTAGCCTCCAGAGTGTGAGAAAATAATTTTCCTTTATGACAAACCACCCAGTCTGTGGTGCTTTGCTGGGGCAGCCCCAGCGAACAAATACAGCTGGATTCCTGAGAAACCTGAGGAGGGCAGAGCCGAGTCATGGAGACGCTCTGGGCAGGAACGCGGTGAGCCCCCAGCACCAACAGCCTGTGCCAGCAGCTGAGCTGAGGGTGAGGGCCCGCGGCGGGCCTGCCTGACGCAGCTCTTTGAGGAGGGTCCTACTGCTGTACGTGAGCAGAGGCGCGCGGCATTAGGGATGGGGGCCGGAGAGCCCGCTGAAGGGCAGACTGTCCTTCCAGGCGCCAGATGCTCCCAGCCGAACTCTTTTAAAATGGAAGGGCATCATAAGCTCTGCAGAGACTCAGCGCTCTGCCCTGGAAACCCCTCCCTGATTACCACCTTCCACTGGGGTTCCTGGTGCCTCCCTCCTCCTCGGCAGGGGGCTGGGGACGTGGACGGGGCTCTTCTCCTGACTCAAAGGGGCGTTTCTTGAACAATCCGTACCCAAAATATGCCCCGCCCCCACGCTGGGGAGCCCCACCAGACACACTCATTGTATTAGGATTGGTTGGATATTATTAGATTGACTGAGTAGAGGGGTTCCCCATTAGCAGACAGGAAAACTAAGGCGTGATGAGCCTCACATTCAGGCTGGCTGCTGGCAGGAAACAGATGCCAGAGCTTCCGTGCCCCTGGAGTCAGTCCCATAACCTCCCACAGGGAAGGCAGTAGGCAGGGAAAAGTGAGAGCCAAAGCAAGGAGCTCAGAAGGAAGCACGTGTCTGGGACCCAGGGCCGTGGGACAGGTATTCCACTATACATAGCGGACTCTGAGGCACCAAGCCCTTGCTCTGAGCCCTCTAAGCCTGTGCTGCCCAGTACAGGAGCCACTGGCCACACGTGGTTGCTGGACACTTGAGACGTGGCTAGTCCTCCAAACAGATATATGGTTAGAGGGAAATGCACACTGGACTTGGAAGACTTAGTGTGAAGATATGAATATAAAATATTAATATTTTAAAAATACTGATTACATGTTAAATGGATATTGTGTTTATATGTGATGTTAAATAGATTATATTACTGAAATTAATTTCACTTATTTCTTTTTGCCTTTTAAAATATGGTGACTAGAAAAGTTTATAAATTACATGGGAGTTTTGCGTTTATATTTCTCTTGGAAGGAACTGTTGAAAACATATCACCATGCCTAATCTTTAGCACAACCCAGTGGAGTGCTGCTATCCTCAGGTCCCTTTTACAGAGATAACGCTCAAGCCCTGAGAGGTTAAGAAACTTGTCCAAAGACACACAGCCAGTAAGAAGAGAGAAAAAAAAAAGAAACAAACCAAGGGAGTGCAAGAGTGGCAGCAGAATGATGAGTATGGCTTGACCTAGGACAGCGGCAGGGAGATAGGGAAAATGAGCAGGTGGAGATCCCTTCTTAGGTAGAAATTCTCGTGGCCATGGGTTGTGTGTGAAGAGCAATGATGAGGAGGAAAGGATGGCTCTGGGTGCCTGGCCTGAGGCGTAGGGACCTTTGGGTCACAGGGCCTGAGTGACACAGGGAAGGAGCCGAGGATGCAATGTTCAATCCCCACCTTTCTGTTTACTGACTGTCTTATCCAGAAGTTATGTCACCTCTCAGGACTCAATTTCCGCAGCTGGGAAACAGGAATAATAGAACCTCTCATAACAGACTTGTCATGAAAAAGAAACAGGAAGATGTATACAGAAGTGCTGCATACGTGTTTGTTGGTTAATTGTTTAAAAAGAGAGAGTTTTCAGGAATCTGAAACACTCCTGTCCTCCCTCTCGTCATTTCCCAGGCTGCTCAATCAATGATTGTCTTCCGGGCCACTTCCCTTGGGAAGCACATCAAAGAGAGCACCAGTGGAATGGCTTCTCTCTCCCAGGGAGGCTGCCTAACTAGAGTCACAGCCCCTTCTCACCCGAGGAGCAGGGCCAGGGCCACAAAGCCGAACAAACTCTCACAGTGTCAGGTCAGCCCTGGCCAGAGATCCAAGAGGTGGGGCCCTTCTGGGCTTCTCTCCCCACTACACGAAGGTCAGGATTTCTGCACAAGCCCACAGATGCTCAGCCACATACTTTTGAGGCAGGCTCAGCCTCCTCTCAGAGACTGTCTTCAGTGTGCCAGGACAGAACCCTTCCATCCTGTCCAATGCCACGATGTTCTATGAGAATGGCACCCCCTGGAGTTGTGCAGCAAAACCTCTGTGAATCAAAGCCAATTGCTGGCTGCCTCCTCTTAGTCCTACAAAGCCCAGGCAGATCTGAGAAACAGGTGAAGGGTGTTTTAAGAGCTCTCTCTGTCCCTTCTGTACTCCCAGGCAGGAATCTGCCCTGAGTCATGCTCTTCCTTACATACTGCAGTTGCACATGGAAGGCGATCTGAACTGAATGAGGGGCCCTTCCACCATCCTGCCCTGGCCTCAGTCCTGACCTTGGTACACTAAGTTGACGTTCCTATCTGTCACTCCCATTAGATTGAGCAGGGTAGATCCTACTCTAGTCTGGTGTGCAGTGTTTAGTAAATGCTCGTTAAATTAATGAATGAATAAGTCCATCTCTGCTAAGATCTCTACCAGTAATTGTTTCCCACAGAGATGGTTGTATTATAATGGCAGATTCTTTAAAACCAAGACAACTTCAAGAGCCAAAGGACTGACCACTCTACTGATGGTATACCCACCATGAACTTAGGGAAAAAGAGCCTTTTCAATACTTCTCAGATGATACCAAGGAGGCAACATTCTACTGCTAACACTTGCCCCAGCCTCCCTGTGAAAGGTTTCAGGTTGGCTGGACAAAGCCCTTGGACAGCGATTTCCAGCTGTATTCCCTGGCAAAATTCTCTGTAACAAGGCTGACTTTTCTCACATCTCCACCCAGCTTCAAAATCCAGGCCTGGGACATCAGGGCCACACTTTCCACACCTTCTGAAGGACCCTCATCTCCCGATTAATGGTCATGGGGCTTTTCCACATCCCCTATTTCTGACTGTTTGTGAACAACATCATTACTCATCTGGGTGGAGTTTAGGGTGAGATGATTAAGGCACTCGCCTCAGGTGTAAAATTTAAGGGGGCACCAAAAAACTCAGTAAATGAGATAAACAATATTTGAATATAATCATTTTAAAAAACCAAAACTAATGCAAAATAATCTATGATGAACAAATTATGAAAAAAAATTTAAAGATTACATTAAATAGTATTTATCTCGATTACTGAGTTTCTTGGCACCCCCTTAAATAGTGTGCTGAGATGAGTACCTCGCTGAGCTCAGTCAGGCTCGTTTCAGTCCCTCAAGAATGGAGTGTACTAACCTCAGCTCCTGTCTCTAACTGCTGCTGGCTTTAGCACAGACTTTAACTTGTGAGAACCGGCTTGAAGGAGATGGGTAGGGCGGTGACTGGTCTGGGGCCACCTCTTTCAGAAAGCCAGGCAAACAGATAGGCAGGGGGCCAAGTCTATTGTTCCAAAGTTTCCACAGGCCTTGAATGGCCCGGGCGCTCTGCGGTCTGGTGATCAGAGGTGTAAAGGTTTCTGAACAATTCTAGGCCTTTGATATGGTTGCCAACACCCACATTTTTCATTCTGGGAGCCATGCCACAGAGGGCCACAGCCCCCCTCCCCCACCTAAGTGAGGAAGTGTCTGCTGGTGGCGGGTGGGGACAGGTCCTATGAGGGCAAGGGTCAGAAGGACAGAGGAGCCTTTCTTATCCTGGCTGCCCATTCTTTTCCCTCTAGTACACACTCACCTCCTCACCCTTTTGCACTTTCAAAACCTATACTTGTCTTATTCCTCTGTCTCCCTTGACCATAGCAAACACACATCTCTGTTCCTCCCTAAGGAGGAGCTGTCCCAGCACTTCCCAGTATGTAAAGATTTCCCTTGCGCGGGTTCAGAACTTGGCACTGGCTCTGTCTTTATGTCCTGACCCCACTGCAGTTTCTTTTTTCAAAAAATGCAAGACAATGAGCTATCTTATTATGGAAGCAGGGAGACGCAATCTCAGGTTCCTCTAATGATGCCCTTAGAACTCTCTTCTGAAGAACTGGGGCATCAGATGCATCCACAAAGGTCTTTTGGGAAGGCACCGTATGGGGATGGACCCCCAGAAGAGGAGGTATCTGTGCTAATTTGACTTCTGTTTTGGAGGAACGCAGGTGAAGGAGAGGTAGTTTCCACTAGGCAAAATGTTTTTGCCACTTCCTGTTCTTTGCTATTTTGCTTTCTTCCGGTGTTAAACCACCGGAGTTTCAGAACCAGATGAAGACCTGCCACATGGCCTCTATCTCCCAGAATCTGGTGACTCAACTAGATTTCACGATGCCAGATCAAAGGACAAGCTTTTGCAATAGCAGAACTCACTGTCCTGAATCAGGCTCTTAAGAGTAAGCCTGGATCTTTTGAGGTTTTTCTTCCTAACGCTGACCTGATGAGATATGCATTTTTTTTCTGGGAAAGGGTCTGTGTATTTCTCCTTCAGCCCCCCACAACTCCTTAGGAATGAGTAGGGGGTTTCTTTCGCCATCATCCGGCCCTTGTGAGAAAGCGAGGAAACGCAGCCGCGCTGCTGGGCCTGGGGGAGCCCCTTCACCGGCAGCCGGGCAGCAGATCAGGCTCTCAGAACCGGAAGTGTGGGCGTGTGTTGTGTTGCTGCGCAACCAAAGGCAACCAAGCAGCAAACCTCAGAAGGCAGAGCCCGTTACGGAGGGGGAGTTTCAAGCACCTCGTGTCCCCCAGCGACTGGGTCCAGCTCGATCAAGGGAAAAGTCAGCATCCAAAAGTCCTCAGTGACGCAGAGGAAGTCGGGGGAAACAGTCAGTGGCTAGTCAGCATGACTCACAGTCTGAACGGTATAGCAGGAAGGAGCTGCAACCGGCAGCCGCTCGGACCACTGGCTTTACTGATAAAGCTTCCACGTTACGGAAGCTGGAAAGTTAATGGATCCGGATCCCACTGCCAGGGTCAGAGCCAGAACCCCCAGCCTTATGGCTTTCTGTTTGTATAGCTTTAACAATTTGCAAACTCTGTCACGTGCTTTAGTTTCATCTTATCTTGAACTGGGAGCAAATATTTATCCTTCAAGGGAGAGGCCAAATGAGAACTGCTGTATTTCCTCATATGAGAGGAGAACAGTACGTTTCTAATGGAAATCTTATTAGGATTAAATGAGTTGATAGTTTTGGGGATTCAAGAGGATAAAGGACACCCTTCATCCCTTACAAAGCTCTGAGTAATTAAGGGATGGGCATAAACCAATCAAACAAATGGGATCAAAATATCAACTTTAACCTGATAGGTTTTATATTGGAATCAGTGGTTTATTTGTGGGGGTAAGTGAGGCCCAGAATCAGGCAGGATACCCACAGAGGCTGGAGCCGGCCTCCCAGGTGGGAACTGTCCCTGTAAAGCCAATAGCGGCTCTGCAGGAGGCTGGCAGAAAGAAGAGAGGCTGAGCTTTGCCTTTGGCGTCGCTGCCCCCACACTCGCCACTGAGACGCTGCTTCTCCTCCCTCTCCCGGCCTCCTGTCCCTCCCCACTCCTAGGGAGGAGTGAGTCAAGGAAAAGGGAGAGGTCAGAAATCACAGCCAGAAGAGCTTCCTCCATGCAGAAAGAAACATCAGGGGTGAGGAAGAATTTTTTTCCACCCTGATAAATACATGTGAACACTTAGTTCTGGGTACAATAGTAAGTGCTCAATAAAAGTGAGCTGTTACCATTATTATTCTGGCTATAGCCTATTGGTCATACCAGAGACTGCCTTACCTTCAGCAATGTGACTTCTCTAATTGTGTTAGATGTGTGACCTTGGGCATGTTACTTAACATCCCTAAACCTCCGTGTCCTCTATGATAATAACAGTACCTACCCTATAACTGGGGGGAACTACATAACTGAAGTGGAAAAGACTTAGTACAATGCCTGGAGCATCGTAAGTATTCAATGAATGGTGACTATTGCTGTTATAAAACAAACAAACAAACAAACAAACTTGGGAGTCCAGGCCAAAATAAATGCAAAATTAAGACTGAGACATGATTGATTTAGAAGAGGCGTGTAAAGGAAAGGCTGGCTACTACTATCTGTTAGAGCAATTGCTCCCACTGGACCTACAATCTGGACACCTGGGCATAAAGTCCTGGAAGTACTGCCAAACCTTTCGGGCCTTTTCCCATCATTTTCCATACAAAGAGGAGAAAGTCTCAGTCTAGTGTTGACCTTGGGAAGATGATGTTATTTGTGAAGCTGTAGCTCCTTGGGAAGGATAACTAAGTGTTGTGTTATGTGTGGACCAAAATGGCCTGAGCCAGTCACATAATCTAAGGGTCACTGTCTGAGCTCCAGGAGGATAGAAACTGAGGTCTTAATCACTGCTTTGTCTTTAGCACCATATAGTATGGTGTCTGACACACAGCACACATTTATTAAGTATTTGGTGAATAAGTAAGGAAACTAGCAGGTTGTTCACACCAGCGATGAGGAGATGCTGCCTAAGATGTGGTCTGACTCCTCTTCTAGATTAAGGAATGCTGAATCAGAAGCATTCCTATAATCCCTGACTTTGGTCTTGCTCAGGGGAGGAGGGAGGGAGGGAAAGGAGGAGGAGACTAGGTTGCTGAATAGTAAGTAACCCACAGGACTAGAGATTGCTGCTTTTTTTCTTCAAAAACCCAGTGGGTGTTATTTTGCATAGAGAAGCTTGAGTACTTCATACTAAGGATTTCCTTTGCCAAATGAGATAAGAAAGAGTGAAAGATGGAATATCTAAGCAAATGCTTAGGGTAAACTATAGCAATAGCTCACTTTGAGACACAGATGGGTATAGGGTGCTGGCAGATTAATCACATTTCATCCTAAAGTCTCAGGCATTCAAAGAAGACACAAGTACACTTATATAATAGCACAAGATTGGAAACAACACAAATGTCCATCTATAAAGGACATCTACATAGTGGAGTATTGTGCAGCTGTAAGAAAGAAGTGGCTCTTTGTATATTAACATGATCTCTGGGATATATTGTTAAGTGAAAAAGGCAAGATGCAGAACAGTGTGTAGAGTATACTACTATTATCTAAAAAAGGGAAATACAACTACTTCTATGTACTTGCCTTTTCTAATGGAAATATAAACCAAACACTAGTAAAACTGGTTATCTGTAAAGCAGAGGGGATGGAGTGAAGGGGAGAGAAGCAGACGCTAGACTTGTCAATATACTTTTTAAATTTTTGCTTTGTAATTAGTTAAAACATAGACATGGTTCCAAAGTCTTATGTTTTAAATAATTATTTGAAACCGTGTATATGGTTTAAATAATTATAAAGCAAAGTTTGGAACCATGTCTACGTTTTAAATAATTATGAAGCAAAGTTTAATAAAGATGGGTTAAAAAAAGAAATTCCTAAAGATTGAGAGTAAATGAAACAATGAATCTAATTGTATATTGAATTAGTGGCAACTGTACAGAAAGGAACTGTTTCTAATAACTTTATAATATAGTAAACTGATTCTATCCCTACTATGATATATCCTAATGTAAAAAGGAACTGTGTCTTAGTTTGCTAGGGCTGCTGTAACAAATTACCACAGGCTGGGTGGCTTACACAACAGAAATTTATTTCCTCACAGTTCAGGAAGCTGAAAGTCTAAAATCAAGGAGTCGGCAGGGTCAGGGTCGGTTTCTTCCAATGCTCCTCTCCTGAACGTGTCAATGGCTATCTTCTCCCTCTGTCTTCGCACAGTCTTCTGCCTCTGTCCTAATTTCCTCTTCTTATAACTACACCAGTCATAGGATTAGGACCCACCCTATGGAACTCACTTAACCTTAATTACCCCTTGGAAGATGCTGTCTCCAAATACAGTCACATTCTGAGGTACTTCAGCATATTAATTTGGAGGCAGGACTTCTAGATGGCACAGTGGTTAAGAATCTGCCCGCCAATGCAGGGGACACGGGTTCGAGCCCTGCTCCGGGAAGATGCCACGTGCCACAGGGCAACTAAGCCCGTGAGCCACAACTATTGAAGCTGTGTGCCACAACTATTGAAGCCCACGTGCCTAGAGCCTGTGCTCCACCACAAGAGAAGGCACCGCAGTAAGGAGCCCACGCACTACAATGAAGAGTAGCCCCCACTCACAGCAACGAAGACCTAAGACAGCCAATCAATAAATAAATATAAATAAATGTTTATTAAAAAAAAGAAAAAGACTTGTTCTGACAGTATTTTAAAAAAAAAATTTGGAGGCACACAGTTCAACCCATAACAAACTGTAAAGAAATTTAGAACGATATCCATGTTGCAATAGTAATATTGGTATTGGGGGGGGGGGGTGTGTGTAGTTTTTTAGCTGCAGCTAAGGCATCGGACACCTTGAAGCAAAGATAAACCATACCTATTTTCCTTCCCAAATTCCTGACCCATAAAATCATGAGCAGAATTTAAAAGTTATTTAAAAGCTGCTGAGTTAAGGGATAATTTGTTGTACAGCAATAGTAACCAAAACAGAAGCATTTTGTCCCCACCCCCTACCAGCAAAAAGCAGTTGTGGGCAGGGGTGGGGGTCTGGGGGTGGGGACTGAATTTTATCTTGCCTCTAGGTATAATTCTACCTACCAGTTTGCAGGATTAAGGAACATGTTAGGGGGAACATGATGCCACAGAAATACAATCAGAAAAGTCCAGAATGTGGAAATCTCTGCAGCACAAATAATCTGGCTTTTTTCAACAAAAACAACAGCAAGAAAGAAAGTTGCCAAAAAAAAAAAAAAAAAAATGTTGCAAGAAGAGAAAAAAAGAAGGGGAATTTGTTGGTGAAAAAACTTGAGAGACAGATCAACCACACAAATGTGACGTGTAGGCTTTGGAACCTGATTCAGACAGACCAAAACAAAAATATTATTTATGATACAATTGGGAAAATTTGAATACTAACTGGATATTTGATGGTGTTAAAATTATGGTTTACCTTTTCATACTTGATAATGTTATTGTGGTTATTATTTTGTCCTGTTTTCTGTTTTAAGGGCTTTTATCAAAGAGATAGATGCTGAAGAATATGGATGAAATGAGGTAATGTGTGAGTTTTTTGTCAAAATAATCATGTGTGTTGTGGAAGTTGGGGGCATATGGAGTGGAAGGATATAGATGAAACACAATTGGTCAAGGGTTGATAATTTTTTACGCAGGGTGATTAGTGCATAGGAGCTTATTTTACTGTTTTCTCTAATGTTGTGTTTGGAAATGTCCATAATCAAAAGGGTTGTTGTTGTTGTTGCTTTTTTTTTTTTTTGGAGCAGAAAACTTTATCCTTCAAAATATTTGAAGATATAATTTACCTAACGAGCATTTCATTCAACATTAATTGAGCACTTACTGTGTGCCAGGAGCTAAGCTAAACTCGGAGGCAGCAGAAATGGATCAGTCACGGTACTGCCTTCTTGCCAGCCCATGGTCTAGTGGAAAAGAAAGCATGTACACAAATGAAGTGTAAGGAGAAAAAACATGCTAAGTGCTGCAAACAGGAATGGGCTGTCTAGGACAAAGTTTCAACAAAGTTTATCTTCACCTACTCCATTCTCACCCAGCCCTGACTTAGTTGCTAGACTCAGCATTTACACCTGAGTCTCCCAAGGCCTTGCATAATATAAGTTTGAACTTGTGTAGAAAATATGACCTCAAACTATTTGAAAAACTCTACGTGTTATGATATGACTGCAGCTTTCCCAACATTACAGAGGGGCTCAACTTTATGTATCTACTTCATGCTTGTGTTAGTCAGCTCAGGCTGCCACAAAAAAACACCATAGATGGGGTGGCTTAAACAACAGACATTTCTTTCTCATTGTTGTGGAGACGGAAAGTCCAAGATAAAGGTGTCAGCAGATTCAGTTCCTAATGACAGCTGTCTTCCTTGCTCAAAAATAGCAGACTTCTGGCTGTGTCCTCACATGGGGAGAAGGAGTGAGTGCCTGGGTGTCTCTTCTCTAATCCCATCTTGAGGGCCCTAGTCTCATGCTGTCACCTAAAACCAATAATCTCCTAAAGATTTCATCTCCAGATTTCATTGCATGGGGGTTAGGGCTTCAACATAGGCATTTGGGAGGGATACAGTCAGTCCATAGCAACAGTCTACTTCAGTGTATCTTTAAGGTACAGACTCAACTGCATCAGAACCACTTGTTGAACTTTTAAAACATATTCAATATCAGGAAACTTGCCTCAGATTCAGTAGGTCTGAGCTGGGCCCTGGCATGTGAATTTTTAATAACCTCCTGGTCACTGTCTCAGGCATCCTAGATGAGAACCGCTTAGAAATGGCCAGTCCATTAGGAGTGGCTGCATCTGGGGGGAGGGGCAACTTAAACATTAAATTTCATAATGTCAGTGTTTCTATCCCCCAGTTTCTACTTTCTAATTTTTTTAATTTAATTTTTATTGGAATATAGTTGATTTACAATATTGTGTTAGTTTCTGCTGTACAGCAAAGTGAATCAGTTATACATATACATATATCTACTCATTTTTAGATTCTTTTCCTATATAAGTCATTAAAGAGTATAAGTAGAGTTCCCTGTGCTGTACAGTAGTTTCTTATTACTTATCTGTTTTATATACGGTAGTGTGTATACGTCATCCCAGTCTCCCAATTTATCCCTTCTCCCCCGCTCCTTTCCCCCTTGGTAACCATAAGCATGTTTTCTACATCTGTGACTGTATTTCTGTTTTGTAAATAGGTTCATTTCTACCATTTTTTTAGATTCCACATGTAAGCGATGTCACATGAGATTTGTCTTTGTCTGACTTACTTCACTCAGTACGATGATCTCTAGGTCCATCCATGTGGCTGCAAATGGCATTATTTTGTTCTTTTTTATGGCTGAGTAATATTCCATTGTATATATATCACATCTGTATCCATTCCTCTGTCAATGGACATTTAGGTTGCTTCCATGTCCTGGCTGTTGTAAATAGTGCTGCAGTGAACACTGGGGTACATGTATCTTTTCAAATTATGGTTTTCTCCAGATATATGCCCAGCAGTGGGATTGCAGAATCATATAGTAGCTCTGTTTCTAGTTTTTTAAGGAACCTCTATACTGTTTTCCATAGTGGCTGTTACCAATTTACATTCCTACCAACAGTGTAGGAGGGTTCCCTTTTCTCCACACCCTCTCCAGCATTTATTGTTTGTAGATTTTTTGATGATTGCCATTCTGACCACTGTAAGGTGATATCTCATTGTAGTTTTGGGGTTTTTTTAAATAAATTTATTTATTTATTTTTATTTTTGGCTGTGTTGGGTATTCATTGCTGTGCATGGGCTTTCTCTAGTTGTGGTGAGCAGTGGCTACTCTTTATCTCAGTGTACAGGCTTCTCTTCTAGAGCATGGGCTCTAGGCATGTGGGCTTCAGTAGTTGTGGCTTGTGGGCTCTAGAGCACAGCCTCAGTAGTTGTGGCACATGGGCTTAGTTGTTCCACGGCATGTGGGCTCTTCCCTGACCAGGGCTCAAATCCATGTCCCCTGCATTGGCAGGTGGATTCTTAACCACTGTGCCACCAGGGAAGCCCCCTCATTGTAGTTTTGATTTGCATTTCTCTGATAATTAGTGATGTTGAGCATCTTTTCATGTGCCTCTTGGCCTTTTGTATGTCTTCTTTGAAGAAATGTCTATTTAGATCTTCTGCCCATTTTTTGATTGGGTTGTTTGGTTTTTTTTATATTGAGCTGCATAAGCTGTTTCTATATTTTGGAGATTAATCCCTTTTCAGTTGCTTCATTTGCAAATATTTTCTCCTATTCTGTGTGTTGTCTTTTTGTTTTGTTTATGGTTTCCTTTGTTGTGCAAAAGCTTTTAAGTTTAACTAGGTCCCATTTGTTTATTTTTGTTTTTATTTTCATTACTGTAGGAGGTGGATCAAAACATATCTTGCTGCAATTTATATCAGCAAGTTGTTTTGCCTATGATTTCCTCTAAGAGTTTTATAGTATCAGGTCTTACATTTAGACCTTTAATCCATTTTGAGTTTATTTTTGTGTATGGAGTTAGAGGATGTTCTAATTTCATTCTTTTACAGTAGCTGTCCAGTTTTGCCAGCACCACTTATTGAAGAGACTGTCTTTCGGTGACCATATGTGTGTGGCTTTATCTCTGGACTTTCTATGCTGTTCCATTGATCTATATTTCTGTTTTTGTGCCAGTACCATACTGTTTTGATTGCTGTAGCTCTGTAGTATAGTTTGAAATCAAGGGAGCCTGATTCCTCCAGCTCTGTTTTTCTTTCTCAAGATTGCTTTGGCTATGCAGAGTCTTTTGTGTCTCCATACAAATTATAAAATCTCGATCAGGGATTGTTCTAATTCTGTAAAAAATACCATTGGTAATTCGATAGGGATTGCATTGAATCTGTATATTACTTTGGGTAGTATAGACCTTTTGACAATATTGATTCTTCCAATCCAAGAACATGGTATATCTCTCCATCTGTTTGTGTCATTTTTTATTTATTTAATCAGTATCTTATAGTTTTCTGAGTACAGGTCTTTTGCCTCTTTACATGGGTTTATTCCTACATATTTTATTCTTTTTGATGCAATGGTAAATGTGATTATTTCCTTAATTTCTCTTTCTGATCTTTTGTTTTTAGTATATAGGAATGCAAAAGATTTCTGTGTATTAATTTTGTATCCTGCAAGTTTACCAGATTCATTGATGACCTCTCATAATTTTTTGGTAGCATCTTTAGGATTTTCTATGTATAGTATCATGTCATCTGAAAACAGTGACACTTTTACTTCCTCTTTTCCATTTGGATTCCTTTTATTTCTTTTTCTTCTCTGATTGCCATGATTAGGACTTCCAAAACTATGGTGAGTAAAAGTGGAGAGAGTGGACATCCTTGTCTTGTCCCTTATCTTAGAGGAAATGCTTTCAGTTTTTCACCATTGAGAATGATGTTTGCTGTGGGGTTGTCATATATGACTTTTATTATGTTGAGATGTGTTCCCTCAATGGCTACTTTCTGGAGTGTTTTTATCATAAATGGGTGTTGAATTACTTTCTAATTTTGATTTTGGATTTAGCTTGCATTTCTTTTGCTTTTGTAGTTTGACCGATTACCGACAAACTTTCTCACTCTGGGTCCCAGCACCCAAACTTCTCTCCTGGGCAGATACTAATTCTTCTGCTTATTGTAATGTCACACTTCTGAACATATTCACTATTTTGTGCTCATCTGAGTTAGTCTAACTTATACCTGCATTATTTTCTTTGGCTGTAGCACTACAGAAAGCAGGATGACGTTTTGGAGTTTGTTTTCCTTCCCAGAATGAGAAAACTCTTCTTCAACACAGGACCTTGCTATTCTCTTTCCTGGTCTTTCAACTTCATTTAACACCTTTACATGCACCCCCCCCCAAGAAAATGCAAATTTTCTAGACTGTTTCAAGGGATTACACATATGATTTATTATAAAACTGTGACTTTTCTTTAGTTCACTAAAATATGCGACACATTTCATGGGATTAATTTCTAAAACACTTTTGGGTCTTGGAATGGGTTTCAAGATGCTACAATGAACTATTTTTTAGTTGCAAGCTGATTTTTTAATTTGTTGAAAATTTTGCTTCTTCCGCCTTTTCTCACCATTGCCTGCCTGTGTGTGGCTTCCTGGCTTCAAACTACCAGCCTAAAATGATAGAGTTCTCTGTCCCCTGTGTGCCAGGCACAGTGAATAACAATAAAAGGAAAATACACATCCCCCCACCTTCAAGATTAAAACACATACGGGGAGAGAAGAAATCACAAGGGATTATAAAAGAGTATAAGGCAGTTTATACAGTAATGACCATGTTCCAAGTTTTTCCTTTTTTAGAATCTGTATTAGTCTGCCAGCTTAACTGAGTAGATAAACTGAGTGATCTGTTTTCTTCATTCCTCTGACCAAGCAAGGGGTATCAGGGAAGGCAGTCCGGCATTTTCTCAGGTGCCTACGAAATAACTTGAGCTTTGTATAAATTTGCAGGTGAGAGGGGGAGTGGCTATGGTCTTCTGTTGCTGAAACTTTTGCACAAAGCTTAGGCATCATTGGAGTTCTTTACTGAGAGAGTATTTGACTTCCAGGCAGTGCTTGGAACAAGCTGCAGTCAGGGACATTCTCCACCCTCCTCCCCTTTGTCTCCCACTTCAGTCATTGCTGTTATGTAAACTCAGTCATTCTTTCTCTTCAAGCTCAAGTTTGCTCATCTGGGCAGTACCTTTTTCCAATGGGCCAACCTTCTGTAACCTCTACAGGGAGCTTCGTCACAAACACAGGTCCTGATTCACCTCGTGTACTGGTCAAAGGATCCTTAAACTCTTATGTTTAAGAACTCATTTCTTTTTAAGCAACATTTTATAACTATCAGACTGAGAAAGGAAAATCATACCCCAGGGCCCAGAGAGAGAGGCAATCTGAGAGCAGGCTAAGGAGTATTTGTTTTGAATAACTAGCTCCTCTCACCATTTCAAAGCACTGACTTCAATTCTCAGTACTTCCTTCTTGGAATCTGCCAAATACACAACATTGCAGGACAGCAAGATTTGGATCTTTGGTCCTTGGGTCAGGCTCTGATACTGTGCACATTTGATTTTACACCCTCTGCACCCTTCTCTTATTCGATCAGCACATAGAAATAAAATGCCTGTTTCGTATTTACCAAATTCTCCTTGGGAAGAGAATTGCAAGTGGTAAGAGTTAATTTCCCAAGAAATATATCTTAAAGGGTGCAGCTGGACTCCAGGAAATTTGCCACCTGGCCGGCCAGACAGAACTGTTTAGTGGGCTCTTCATGTGATCGTGAGTGCCTTGTCCATTAAACAAATCTCCCTTGAGATTTCTTTTGACTGTAAGTCAAATTTACACGGAATCCAGGATTTCCATCTGCTTAGTGCTGCTAGAAATTCAGAATTTCTGACTTTCTTACTGCTTAGATGCTTGTTTGCCTGTTGCACTAAGATGAGCCACATGACCAGTATCTCTGGAAATTATGCTTGGTCTGGTTGTCTTGTTGTCATGACAAGACCTAAACTAATTTTATGTTTGTAAAAATTGGTCAGAGCCACATATTATATGATTCTATTTATATGAAATGTCTGGAATAGGTAAATCCATAGATATAGAAAGTATATTAGTGGCTGCCTAGGGTCTGGGAAGTTTGAGGGGACCGGGGGTGGGGGGGGTTGGGGGGTAGGAATTGGAGTGGTTGTTTATGGGTAAGGGATTTGTTTGGGGGGTGATGAAATGTTCCAAAATTCTTTGTGGTGATGGTTGCGCAACTCTGTGAATATACTAAAAAACCATTGAGTCATACATTTTAAATGGGTGAATGGTAAGAAATGTGAATTATATCTCAATAAAACAGGAAGTACACAGGCAGCATCATGGAGGGCACGTACATGAACTTGTTCCAGTGAAGGAGACAAACCACGTGTATCACTGAAGGGTTAGTCTGGTCTCTTATCCTACTTATCCCGACTATATACACAGTTTATATTTGGGGCCTTTTTTATTGTCTCATTACAGTTAGTGAGCAACAGTAAAAAAACCACAGTGAGGCCTTGGTTACAGCTTTCCTTTGTTTTCCATCAACAATAAACATGACTAATGTCACCAAGGCTCAACTCAACCACATACATGGATCCAGGAAGTTTTGCCCTCACGCTGGCGGCTACTGGGGCTGACCAGCTGGAGACTCAGCTCCCTGGAGAGACAGTGGTTGGCTAAACTTGGGCTCTGGAGCCAAGATGTTGGTGAAGGCTGGGAAATTGTCTTCCTCTGACCTGCGGGTGAAAGGTTGCAGTGGAAGGAAAGCTGAGGGCAGAGAGAGTTCTCTGGCTTGGTCTGGACATACAGGCTGGAAATTCATGAGAAGAACAGATTTTGAGCCCAACGTACCTCTAATTAACTTCCAGCCCAGCACCCCTCTTCCACCTCTAACCTCCCTCCCCCCCCCCCCACTGCCCCACCACTGACCTCCAAGGGAAACCATACCCGATCAGGGGCACAAGAAGCCAGGGGGCCCTGTGATGAAGTGACAGTACCGGAGAAAGGATGCTGCAGGAGCAAAGAATATGAGACAGTTCTCCCCTGTCACTTAGTAACAAGAGTCTGTTGTGGTTAATTTTATGTGTCAACTTGGCTGGGCCACAGCACCCAGATGTTTGGTCCAATATTATTCTGGGTGTTTCTGCGAGCATGTCTTTGGATGAGATTTACACTAAATCAGTGGACTTTGAATAAAGCAGGTTTCCCTCCATGATGTGAGTGGGCCTCATCCAATCAGTTGAAGGCCTAAATAGAACAAAAGGTTGACCTTTGTAGAATTAGAGGAAATTCTGCCAGCAGACTACCTTACCACTTCATCTGTAACATCGGCTGTTCCTGGCTTGCTAGTAGAACCCATGGGTTCAAACCACAATTGTTCCCTGAGTTTCCAGCCTGCTACTGGCCTCCATCGTTAGATTTTAGACTTCCAAGTCTCCACAATGGCAGGAGCCAAGTCTTTAAAATAAATCTCCTTCCCTATATATACACATCCTATTAGTTCCATTTCTCTGGAAAACCCTGACTAATATAGGTCCATAGTTCTCTCTCTTCAGGAGTGACACCTGAAGCAGAACAGAATTACAGCACTGATCTCACTCAAAGGAGATTAGAAGGCAGCAAACCGGGGACAGGAGCTTCCTGAGTAGGAGCTGAGGTCTCAGTGCAGTGATGCAGTGAGCACAGCCGGTGACAGAGCCACGTGAGAAATGCTCATGGTGCCTTCAACTAGAGAAGGGGCATCGGGAGACCATAATTCTAAACTGTACCCGTGGCGAGTGTAGCCTGAAGACCTGTGGGTTCACTGAAACGCTAAAGCACACCCTGCCTGCCAAGCCGGAGTCTTCCTGGAGAAAGCTTCTTACCGTGGGGAGTCAGTCCAAGTTGGCTCTCCACGCTTGGAAGGGGTCATTTTCCATTTCTGTTCTTTGTGGACAACGCGCATCGAACACTTGTTAGGCAAGGGCAGCAGCAGAAAGCTCCGTGGTCAGCTTCTTGAGCTGCCTTCAGACAAACAAAGATAGCATCCCTGGAGGGTCCTTATGCACCTGGGACAATGCGTGGCAACCAGCAGGGGCTCACCTCCTGAAGCACATCAGTGACATGCCTTTGGTCGCACTTGCTGCAAACCGTGAACTTCTTTGAAACATACAGACACAGGCCTACTCTGCAGTGAGTCACACTGGTCAAAAGAAAGAGAAAGGGGCTTGGTATTTAGGAGAAAAGGAGGGGAGCTCCACGTGGGCAGTTACGCAAGAGAAGGTATGGAGGAGGAAACGAGGACGCAGGAGCAAGGCAAAGGCCAAGGTCAGCTGAAACAGGGAAATCAGCCAGAAAGCACATTGCTAGTCTTTGAAGACATTTCCTTCAAGTCCCACCCTGCTGCAAAGCCTAACAAAGCTAGGATGGTGAGTGTTCTTGCCTTGGATCCTCTGAGACATGCGCTGTCCACGCTGCTGCTTTGACACACGGCATGGTTTTCTGGAATCATACGCATTTCTGTACAAATGTCCCGATTCTCCAGTTAAATTTAAAGGCATGCCCTCTTCCACCCCCTGTTTTTGGAACAGTATATTCTTAGTGCAAGAAATATGAACCAGACTAGGATTTAAACACAAAAGAAATTAATACAGGGAAGTTGGTGCTTATAAAATAGTTGAGAGTACTGAAGGAACAGGCATCTGGGCTGTTGCCTTCTGAAATGACTCCCTGAAAACCCAGAGAACTGACCCCCACCCCAGGCCTTCCAGGAGCTATAACCTCTGCCCAGCTTAGGAGGGTGAAGGATCAGGGGGCTTCCCTGGAACTAGTGAGTTCATGAACACACTGCAGCTGCCATACTTGAGAAATGTGGGAGTTAGGTCAGGAGCCCCCACTGCTGCTATCGACATGAAGCTTGCGCAAGTGCAAAGAAGGCCGATGGCCTCTGCCTGACTTCTGCCCTCTGAAACTCGCACAATCAGTGAATTGCACATGTGCAACTACAGGGGAGTCTATGAGATGTAGTTGTAAGCTTTCCAGCCTCTGAAACACAGAGAGGCACCCCAGGAAGAGGTAGGAATGGGTACTCAAGGCAAATCAATTCCCCTCACATGTAGTGATTATAACTGGGCTGTTATCCTTGCCCTCGCTCACGGGTGATCTTGTGATGGCTCTGTTCAGCCCCAGCCAAGACCAAGTGCAAGGCTTTTCTTCCTCCCCTACCCCCACGCCACTAGAGGTCCAGGGTCCCACTTTCCTCCTCAAAGGCTGATGAGCATTCCAGGATGTTGCAAGGAAGGATTGTCCATATGGAATAGGGAGGACAGAGACCCCACAAATTCTCCTGCCTGACAGGCAATGGAGGAAGCCCGGTTGCTATCAAGTGTAAATCCTCACCAGAAACCTGCCAGGAGGCAACCACCATAGCCCCTTGGCACAAAGCATAGGGCTCACTAAGAGGCAGATTGCCACTCAGTCCTGGGCGCACCTCTCTCATCACTTCCCTCCTATCTCCCCTCACTCCTCAGCCTGGAGAATACTTCCCTAATCTGGGTAAGGAGCTTTGCTTTTACTCCTCGTGTTTTCTGAATCTGCTGCCTCTCAGTCCTCTCCAGTCCCTAAGGGCCTAGACCAATGGTTTTCAAATGTTGATGCATCCAAATCACTTGGAGGGCTTACTAAGACAGACTGCTGGACCTCATCCTTAGAACTGCTGATTCAGGTCTAGGGTGGGGCCCAAGAACTCACCTTTCTAACAAGTGCCCAGGTGATCCCCAGGTGATGCTGCTGGTCTGAGGACTGCACATTGAGAACCACTGGCCCAGGCTCCTGAAACTGAAATTCTGTCTTTCTGCTCTTAAGGTATGAGCAAAGAATGCTTTATCTCTTCAGATGAGGAGATGGGACAAGGGGAATAAAAAATCTTGGAGGAAAAAAAAAAATCAATGTTTCAAAAACATCAAAAAAATCCCACCACTCAGTGACAATAATGGGGACCCCTTTGCTATGCTTTCAACGTTTGGAAGAGTGGTGCTTAATTAGTTGAAAAATCTGGCTCTTGGATGGTGCAAAATAATTTTTTCTTTGCCCCTGGTATCTTTTATCTGTCCACCAAGTATATCTTGGAGGACAAAAGGGAGCGAGTCCTTCTCTCTTCTCTTCCCTCTCCCTCCTGGACCCTTCAGTCCGTCCCCTACCCCTCTGCTTCCTCAGGGTCTTGCTTCTTCCCTCTCTCCATTCCTGGCTGGCAGTTATGTGGCTCTATCCAGTCTTCTCCCAAGTGGAAGGGCTTAAGCTACTACTTCCGGACACAGTGCTGAGCTATGTACATACGATACCTCATTTAACCCTCACGACAGTCCTGCAGGACAGTATTCTGTTCTCATTTCACAGATGAGGGTCAGAGAGGTCACACTGCTGGCAGTTGGTGGATCCAGGATTTGAGCACAGCTTTGTTTGGCTCCCGGTCCTGAGCCCTTCTCACATATTCATAATCTTGCGTCATTTTGCATCACCTGCCCATGGGACAGAGACCTTCCAAAGGAGACCCGCAGTCATTGGAGGTGCACTGAAGGGACCCCATGGAAGATGCCAGTCTCCAGGCCAGAGCTTTCTGGGATACATCACTCACGGTAGGGACTATAGGACCATTGTTTACACCCAGGGGACTCCTTCCCTGGATGTATGTTCATTTCTAGGACATTCTTTTTGATAATGAACTTGGTGGGAACTTATGGTTTCACTCCAAAAATTTCCCACAAAATTCCCAGCAAACCCCAAATTATGTAGGTTGTACAGAGTAAGTATGTTATTTTTGGCAGAAATAGTCATAGTCTGGCAGTAAGCTTCTAAAAACATAATAAAAGTGCTTTTTAACATCCTGTTTTTTCCTCCTTTTGTTGATTTTTGAGCATTTCTTCCCAAGCAAGGAGTTATGCAACAAGATTTCAAAGTTGCCAAACTTTTGTTTTATTGGTAGTTTTATTTGGTTCCTTTTCTATGTTTCTCTGCACCTTATCTGCTTTGAACTTTAACCTAGGAACTGAAGTGACCAGAAAGGACACTGAGAATGGCCTAGAAACCACATGGGGCTAGATAACAGTTTCCTGAGGCAAAGTGAAAAGCTCTGCAAAGCTAATTGCAGGCTATGGAGGTCATCCATGGCCCCGTCAGTGAACCTGGGAATGTGGATGTCTATGATAACTGGTCCTTGCTCTTCCTGAACCAAAAAAATTTCAGATCCCTGTGTCTTCTGGGGCTTCAAAAAAGTCCGTTCCCCATTTCCCATGAAAGCCAATCTGGCACAGGGGTTAAGAGTATGGATTCCAGAAGTAGACAGGTTCATCCAGATCCTGGTTCTGCCTCTTCCTAGCTGTGTGATCTTGTGCAAGTTCCTTGACCTCTCTGTGGCTCAATTTCCTTATAGTTAAATGAGGATGATAAAGCATCTATTTCACAGGGTTGTTGTGTGGGTTAAAAAAGTTAATACACATAAAATGCTTCCTTAGAGCCATCTCTAGTAGATAGTAAATGCTCCACTAAAGTTGCTCTTCTTATCATGAAATTGCTTTTGTCCTGTGATGTAAATTAGATCACAACATGTGACTACATCTGTGAACATCTTTCTGGCTTCCAGACTGGTAATGGACTTACAAAGTCCTGGTCCTTGCCAAAGATGGATGGTAGCAGCAATTTTTCCAGAACAATTTGCTTCTTATAAGCAACATTGCCATCCTTTTAGTTAGGCCTCTCCTGCTGCTCCACGTCAGAGATTAAAACCACAGGGGCAAAAGTCACAGGTTCAAGCAATCTAGCTTGCCATCAAACGCCCTGCTGCCAAATGTAGCCTTCCTTGTTTCCAGCCTACTCAGGGTGGCCTGGGCACCATGAAACTTCAGTCCTGGTCCTGCCATTCACTAGTTGTGGGACACGGGACAACTTACTTCAATTCTCTTGAGTTTCAGCTCTAAACAGTAAAATTAAGACCTGGGCCTGAACCCTAAGAGTTGGGGCTTCCTGGATCCCCGGGAAACCTACACAGGCCCGAGAACAGATGGATGACTGCACTCAGATGTAAAGTTTGATCATTGTCAACAAGCTACGTCTACTGGTAGTGAAACCAGCTGAAGTAATGGAAGCATAAATAAAAGAGGCAGAGACATCAGTTTTCTAACAGATGGTGTCCAAGGTCTACTGGGAGGCCACGTACCTGAGCTTCTGCACAGCCCCAAAGGAGTGCTTTCCCCAACAAACGTACAGCACGTGGGAACCATGTAGTGGCAAAGTAAATGTTGCGAACCCTTGGCCTGCGGTCGAGAGTATTCACCTGATGTGATATTGTGATTTATAATAAGAAATAGATATCTGGTCTTTGTCCCTGTTCCTGGCATAGTGCTCCAGAAATCCTTGGAATTCCCTAAATGATGAGAGTGATATAGGTGCCTTTTGTTAAGTCAAAGAGATGACTTTTGGACCCCACCTAAGAATGGGGGCTGGCTGCCAGGTGTACCAAAGTGATTAGAGGCTTGGAACTTTCAGTCTCGCCCCCCTGACCTCAGGGGAGGGGAGAAGGGCTGGAGATTGGGCTCAGTCACCAATGGCCAATGATTTAATCAATCATGCTTACGTAATGAAGTCTCCGGAAAAAGCTAAGAGGATGGGCTTAGGAGAGCGTCTGGGTTGGTGAACAGGTGGAGACTTGAGGAGAGTGGTGCGCTCACAGAAGGTTTGGAAGCTCTGCGTCCTTTCCCACTACCTTGCCCTATGAAGCTCTTTCATCTGGCGGTTCCTGAGTTACATAATAAACCACTCATCTGGTCAGTAAAATGTTGCTCTGAGTTCTGTGAGCTGCTGCAATAAATTAATGGATCCCAAGGAAGGGGTTAGTGGACCCTCCCATCTGTAGCCAGTTGGTCAGAAGCACAGGTGACAACTGTTCTTGTGATTGGCGTCTGAAGCGGGGTGGGGGTGGGGGGGTGAAGTTTTGTAGAACTGAGCCCTTAACCTGTGGGATTTGATGCTATCTCCAGATAGATAGTGTCAGAATTGAGTTGAATTGTAGGACACCCAGTTGGTGCCTTAAAATTGCTTGGTGTGGGGGAAAACCCCACATATTGGAACTCGGAGCAGAAATATACCTGGCATCAAAAAGATCTAGGTTCAAATTCCAGCTGTGCTATTTATTCTTTGGGTGACCTTGAGCAAGTCACGTAACCTCTCCTAGTGTTGGTTTCTCCAAGTGTTACAGTCATTATTAAATAAGTATATTAAACACATAAGAGTTTCTGAGAGAGACTAATCTTTTTAACTATTTTTAATTACTGTTATCAATCTCAACATTTTAGCAGCATCAGCTGGTGGGCAGAGGCAGGCATGGGGGTGAACTTGGCTGGCTAGGCTGGCTCTGGAAAAGGTACTCAGGTGGGTTCAGTAGATAAGGCAAACTAGGATTTGGTCCAGGCAACCATCAGCATCTTCAGGGAGCAGAGTAAGCAGAGGGAAATGATTGTGTCTAGATGGTGAACCAAAGTCCTGAAGGACTCATGGCTCTTGAGCAACTGTCTCACTCCCAACAGTGTCCCGGCCGATGGGGGCTGTGGAAAGGTGGATAGGAAAGCATATAGCTGGCAAAGAGCAAGACAGAGTGACCCCAGCTAAGGGGCAGGTCTTCAGTCCCAATGAGGGGAATTGAGGCAGCATAAGGAGCTAGGTTGCTGCAGGGCAGACAGCCAGAAGAGGAAGGAAGGGGAGGAAAAGCTGAGACTTGGGAGACTTCATGGGCTCTCAGAGCTCTGCCTGACTGACCACGGCCACCAGGGACTCCAGCACTCAGCACGGCTCCTAACAATGTGGCGAGTGGTCGGTATATGGCAATCTGAAGGAGATAGTAAGGAGAACATTCCTCAGCAGTGACAGGGCCTGAGCTTGGAAGAAAGAGACTTTTCTTATCTGCCTAGGATGCACATGTAGTTTTTTCTTGGAAAAGAGAGCTCCTGGGTCTATCCCAGCTGTCTACTCAGTTTTTCAACAACTGCTGAAAGCAAAATGAAATGAAATTAAAAGATTGGAGGGTAAGAATAAGTAAAATTACTTGGCCTGCAGATTTGATGGAATTTCCCCAAGTAGTTTAGCAAGTATGAAATGTTTTAGGCTCAAGCTGGGATTATTTTTGTTTGTTTGTCTCATTTCTTTTTAATTTAGAAGCAAGCCTGAATGCTTAAGCCCTGTAATAAACTATGTTACCAGAAGTCTGAAAGTTTATACTTGAAGTTTCCTGTCATTTTTTTCCCTACTCATTTGTTTGTAGTCATGCACTACTCATATGAGGGGGAAAAATCTGGGCTAGATGGCAGTTCTTCTAAATCTCTTAGTTTTTGTAACCTACTCATAAGCTTTTCATTTACTTTAATGTCTGTTTACGGTACAGTTGCAAATACCTTTTGCTCCTCTACAAATCACTGCATGAGTTTGGCCTCAGCTTTGTTTGAGCTTACTGAGCTTTCTTGTTTATGCTGCCTGTGAGCCAAGTGTCTATATAAGGCCCACTCATCAACTCCAGTTGTGGGCTGTTGGATTTCATCTACACTTTAGCTTTGAAACAAGTTCCCTAAAGGAATTAGTTCTGTTTCCTTGCAATGAAATTATTAACAGTAACAACACCATTTCTTTTTACTTTCTTCTAAGAGGAAATACTTCAAAATTTCTGCTTTGAAAAATGAGAGAAGCTGGCTCATATCTTTATAGATTAAAATCTTCTCAGTGCAGATTCTGGACTTGGCTTTTTCTTTTTCTTTTCTTTTCTTTTTTTTTTTTAGCTGAGTTCTTGGTCATCATCTAATGATTTAAAAATACTGATTTATCATACTTCTTATAACTATATCTGAAATATCTTCCAATTCCCTCTGGAACAAAAATTTCAACTTAGGTATAGGATCTGAGAAGGTAGTTTGGGGACAAATGGGTAAAGATTATTTTTTGTGGGTTTCATTAAAGCCTGTTTTAAAAATATTGTGCTATTCAGCTGTTTTTTGGAGTGATAATTATGTGGGCCTAAAGTTTTACATCAGTAAGTAATCAGATTTTATATTTGCATTTAGCAGTGTATAGATTTTTATTACCTCAGTGAAATGTGAAGCGTTCTTAGGGGTTATTTTGGTTTCAAGTTAGCTTCCTATCCTCATGATCTTTATTAGATTTTAACTGGCCTAAAACCGGCTAGAAAAAAATTCCATTATAGCTCTGGTTTATTGGTTTCACATTCGCTGAATCAGAAGTTTTTGTAAAGATCTATTCTATTGGTAAATAATATCATGGTCTCAACATTTTTATAGTCCTACCTTTAGACTTTATCGTTGTAAAGAGATCCCCTTTTGGTACTGTTAGAAGTAATTTTGGTTAGGAAGTAAATATTGGTGGATTTATTCTTAGTTATTGAATTTTATTTGCAGATGATTAAAAGCAATGAGAAAGAAATGTTTTTTAAAAAAACATGAAATAGAGTAAATGTAAATGGTTTCCTCAAGTCATCATGAAAACATGTTTAAAATAGCATTTCCAGACCAATGATGAGAGTTGTGTCACAAACCAGGGATGATCACTGTTTTTATTCTGTGCTCCTGAGGTCTATTTGAAAAATAGCTTATACACGTATTATAAAGAAGAGAATCCTAAATTGTGCATTACAGTGTGTGTACTTATGTGTGTATATAGAGGTCAGGAAGTAGTATTTTGGGCACAAGAAATCTGAGAAACTCTTAAGATATGGAATTATAGTAAACATGCCAGAAAGAGAAAGGGAGAATAAAGGTGAACTAAAATAATACCAATAGTATTATTTCATCCTGTTCAGTGTTGGTAGAATGATAAAAAGAGGTTTCTATTACATACAACTAAAAAGGACCAATTAAACAGTGGAAAAGTGTTCTTTGTATAGTCAAATGCTAGGCAGGGAAAAGTAATGTTACCAGCAATTACTCTTGCAAGTTTCAGTAGAGGATTGTAGAACAATAAGGCTTTGTTAATCCCATACTGGTTTATTCAAATAGTGTGTAATTCAAAGCAATTGCTGCTCCCCAGGCAGGAATTTACAATTGCTACATTGGAAGGGAGGATAATGTGTCATTCCAAGGGGAAACCAGGTCTGGAAAAGGCCTCTTGGTTGAAGAACCTCACATGTCCCGAAACAGCTCCAAAGCAGGCCAAGTAAAACAAACTGCGAACCACCCTGTGAAGTCAGTCGACCTCGAACTGAGCTGTATTGGTGGCAAAATGTCCTCAGAGCAAAAATGCTTCTATCCTGCCTTTTTGGTGGGTGGCAAAATGTCCTCAGAGCAGGGAGCAACAGGGGAGGGGAGGCAGAGAAATTCCAGTCCTGTGTAAACTATTACATAGAAAGTGACTCCTTGCCCCTGGCAGGGGCATACAAGTTCATTCAAGAGAAATCCATCATCCATGTATGGGCTGTATGTATATTTAATTGGTGGTGATGGTGAGTACAGAGCATCCTCCCTTGGCATAAAAACATTGGACAAGAGTCAGACATGAGTCAACTGCAAGAGGAGGCTTGAATCATATTTTGAACAATTTTGGTCAACAATCCTTCAGAGGACAATCCTCCAATTTTATGGTGTCATTTTTGTGGAATTAAATGTGAACAGCTTAATTCCATAACTTATAAAAAGTCAGTTTGATTCCAATGATCAATCTATCCATGCTTCCAGGGACACCAAGCTATGTTAGTCCCCCATCACCCTATGGTGAGGCCATGCTGAGCGACTGGTTCTTGTGAACTAGCTAATTAGGCAAATAAATAGGCAGTGCCAGTAAAACCCTTATGAAAAACCCTCCTTAAATGGGGTGGGCCATTTTTGACCTGAGAGCTGCCTGAGTACCCGTTCCTGGTACTCAGGAAATTGATAGGGAAGACCCATAGATGATACATCTTAGAGGATTTGGATTCAAATGATTTTTCCATGGTCTGGGGTTCTGAGCTGTCGTTACATGTTGCAGCACGCACTTGACATTCAGGTGCTGCTAGGGCAGAGGCACTGATTGCTTGCCAAATATCTGCATGCTTCCCCATCAATCGCAGTATATTTTGTCCAGCCACGGGGACAGAAGTGAACTGTGTGCACAGGAGAGCATCTGTGCGTTCTCCATGCATTCTCTTCCTCTGTTGCCAGGATGATGGAGGCCCAAGACTCCAAATGTCAGAGACTCTATCAACCAGGGCTGTTGAGCAGGATTCCCTTGTGTCTACCTCCCACTGCACCACCAACTTGCGTCAGTCACGTGATGAAAGCAAGAATAAACTTTCACTGTGTTGAGCCAGGATTCTGGGCTTAACTCATTACTGGAGCATAGTCTAAGCTAATACAGCTGCTTTTCTAGATCTTTTTGTGAAAAAATGAAAACCCATCTGGAGAAGGGATGAGCAATCTGAATTGTGCCATCCTTGGACCAGCCATGGAGACTCTGCCAGTTTGCCTTTGTTTATGTCACATGCCCCCAAACTTATTCCACTCCGTGGGTTGTCACTGTTCCTGCAGGGGGTGTTGAAGGAGGAAGTGAGGTAGAGCCCTGGTCAGGTGGGGGTTGATATGGGACAGTTCCCTCCTGATGGTTTCTCTTCTGATTCACCAACCTCCTCTTGGGATTTTAAGCTTGCTAAACATACGGTACAAATCAGTGAATTATTCACTGTGGTTTTCATTTGAGTGAGCTAGTTTCCGCTTGTAAGAAGGGTCTTAACAAAACAGGAAGTTTTTCTTGGATCTAGAAATGGAACTCTGCCTTCTGACATGAGTTCTTACCAACTTCTGCACATCTCAGTTTTCCTACTTCCCTGTCAAGAGGGTGGGGCAAATGGAAGAGATGAGAAAATGCTGATCTGCATGGTAGTAGAGTTAGGGCTGATGGGTTTGGAGGGGAGAGGGAGCGAGAAAAATGGCAGCCTGACCAAGTCAGACCACCTCCTCCCAAATGACCACTTTATCTCCTACCTCTTCCGCCACTTTGGTCTTGGGAAAGAGGTGTGAAGAGAGAAGTGAAGGCTCAAGCTACACTGTGATAGTTGGTAGTCACCCTTGTTAGTAACCTTTGACATGCATGTCCCAGCTGACAGTCTTTGAAACATTTTGATATGCCTCACCCATTGGATTCTGCTCTGTGGGGTCAGGGAACATGTCTCAATACCCACCACGCAGAGGGCACCCAAGAGTGCTAGGAGGAATACAGGAAGGAATACTTGATTCTCATAACTATCTTTATAATGAGAAAATCAAATACAATTTCTATTTTATGTATGGAAAAATGGAAACATTCAGCATTTGTTACTTGGTCAGAGTCACGCAGGGCTCAGTTGAGAGGTGGAACTAAATCCAAGTCTCCCAATTTCTATTTTCTTTCAACTGTTTAACCAGTAACCAGTTAAAAGTCCTTTCCGCACCCCACATGACGATGTAGACTGTTTATCATCACTGCAATCGTGTCATGTAAATTACCATCCCGAGAGTCTATGTTATTTATGTCTACGTTTGTGTTAGACAAGTCTATCAGGAAAGACATCAAAATCCTAAAATTATCACTAGGGGATGGAGTCTTACAATGCTTATTCTTACGTTCTTACTGATTTGTATTTTCTACTGTTTGCCCCAAGAATAAACATGTACTACCTAGGCTATCCAAAAATAATATCTGGTTTTGTGTTTTCTGTATATAGGGAATTCAGTAGGCTTCTAGTTCAGCACTTTGAATTATTAATCAAGTAGGTTTGGAGTGGAAAACCACAGGAGGGGAATCATGGCAGAAACGGCTAGTTGCCCTCCAGTCTGAACTTTTCTTATAATAGTTTATAGCTGGACACAGTCACCAGTTTCCCATCCTCCCTTGCAACTAGATGTGGCCAAAGTTGGGAGTAGAAGTAATGTACACAACATCCAGATTGTTGCCCTCCACTTTCTCCCTTTCTGCTGGAATGTCAGTATGAGGGTTGGAACTGGAGTAGCTATCCTGGATCATGAAATGGAAGCCCTGTATTGAAGGCGGCAGCACAAGGAAAGAAATGGGGCCCCTGACACTGCTGAACCACCAACGTATTTTGGCATCTGTTAGTTGTTGAACCTGTATCCCAAGGAATACAGATCTAAACATTTAGTAGAACAGTGCTCCAACTTCCTGATCCTGAAAACAAATGTGCTCTTTGGAAAGAACATAAGATTGAGTTTGTCAAGCTTTCATTTATGGACACAAGGACCCGATTCTACCCCGGTGATGACGAATGAGTCCTTAATCCAGAACATGTTAGTTATATAATAGGGATGATTAAGAAACTGCAGAAATTCATCTGGTACTTTCAGCAGATCATATATACTTGGGCTGTCACTTTCCAGTTCTGCTTGATACAAACCAACCCATTCCCTCTTGGTCCTCCTCCCCTGCCCCAATTCAGAACTTGTGCATATGGTGCCAGGGATTTTGTGTAGGACGGCTGCTCAGATGAGCCTTCTGGCCATCTAACCTCTCAGGTAACATTGTGAATTCAAGGCCACATCTGCCACTTAGTATACACTCAAATGAATTATTGAAAATTAATCATTTATTAACCAACAGGAGAAGTTGACTAAGGATAAACCATGGAGCAGCAACTTCTTAAAAGAAATTGAGCTTTTTTTTGATGGCTTTTAGGAACACAAATTATGTTTACCTTCCGAGCTGAGTTGCTCACTGGCCATATTCCAGCAAGAGACTCTAGTCTGTGACTTTCCTGGGTCATCCTGAGCCCCTTTATAATCTATAGGCAGAATGTCGTAATTGAGAGAGGTTGGCAAAGCCCCCCAACCCAGCTTAATTAGCAGCTCTGGTCTATTTGTGGGCATCTGTAACCCATCCAGGCTCCTCTGGATTAAAATACCTGAGTGAATGCTGGAGACATTTCATGGTTGTTTGAAAATTGCCCCATTTTCCAAGTAAGGGATCTGAAAAGTCACACAGCAGCATCAGGATTTAAAACTTTCTTCGTCTAAGGCCAAAGCCCATTTTGTTCCCAGCCCTCACTAAGCAGAGTTGGTCCAAAGGGTGGAAAGTCATTTGACAGCATTCCAGCCCCGTCAGCATCTTCACTGAGTAGCTTTTGTTATTTGCTGTAAACGGTTGCAAATTTCCAGAACCGCAGACACACCCGTGTAAAAATGTTAATGACTAAAATACCTCGTAAAAGCAATGTAGATGAACAGTGTATTGAAGTCCCACTGGAATTCTGTCTCTGGATTCCCTCCACCAACAGAAATAATTGAGAACTGATAGAATTTAATTTTTCTTAAATTTATATTTAGTCAGATCTCTCAAATCTGACCCCTTCTGTCATTCTGTGAAACTTCTCAATTATGGAGAAAATGATGGTGGATGATATGCTTTAAGCTGCTTTACAAATAATGTGAAACCTGTTTTGCTGAGGGAGACACTGAGGCTTGTTTAAAAAACAGAACTTTTCCAGGTCCCCAAGTCCTGTGGAAACTCTTGCAGAGGACACACATATGGGGCAGCTCTGTTGTTAGCGCTTATGCTTTCTAAAAGTTCCAAAAACCATAGCTTCTGGTGAAGTGCCCTGCTGGAACAGCAGGCTTTAAAAAAACAAAAAAAATCCTACTGGAATGAAAGAGGCTCATTTGTTTTCAAGTTGTGGCCCTTCTACACTCCAGGCAGCCCATTCCCCAGGCCTGTGTCTATGGCTGATTTATAACCTTCCACCCATACAAGCCTTGGCGTTCACTGGAGGTTAAGGTGTAAACCTGGAGGAAGCTTTTAAGGCAAGAGAGAGTTGGGGGGAGGAGGGGGAAGGAGAGTGTTAAAGAGAGGAAAAGCAATCAGACAACTACATGCTTGGCCCAAGTGAATAAGCACATGTGCTGGGGAAGCCCAGCTGATTGAAGGACTGCTGGATGTGGTTTTGATGGCCAAGACCGTGCCTTGGGTTCTGCTGCACAGCTTCCAGTGGGAGAGTTCATTGCTCAACATGCCGTGACCAGGATGGCCTGCGTGTCAACATCCCTCCCCTTTGCCGAGATTATTTTATATGCTTGCAAAGCCAGTTCTCAGTGTTCCCAGCTGTAAGGCTTGGGATGTGCAGTCTATCCCCTGGAGGGTAAATAATAGCAGCTGCAATCTTCTGCCAGAAAAGAATTTGCTGCCCCAGTTTGGAGGTTCAGTGGATGATGAGTGCAAAAGGCTTTCTGGAATAGAAAATGAGATACCCTGTGGGCCAACCTTTGAAAACTGCAAGGTGCCAAGCAAATGTGAACCATCACTGTTCTAAAAATTATCATTATGTCAGGGCTAGATGTGTGGGCTTTCCTGAAGGGAAGAAGCCTCAGAACTGATGGCTGAGTGCCTGAAGGGAGTTGCAAGATTCTCCTCGCACAAGACTAAGTAACTCAAAACTCTCCCTTTGGAAAGTGTTTCTGATGCAATGTTGAGGCTGTGGGCTCTAGAGGCTGGCTTCAGTTGAAAATGTGGCTTTGACATTTATCTGGGTGACCTAGAGCAATTTCCTCTTCTGGAAAATGGGGATAATACCCTCTGCCTAACTGGATTGTGGTTGTGAGAGAAGTAACGTACGTAAAATGCTTAACACAGGGTCCAAGCATATAACAGAGGCTCCATAAATGCTCAGTGGGTAGACGTTCAAGAAAAGAATTTGATTTAGCACTGAGGCAGCTGGAAGAGCAGGAGAACCGATACTGACATGCCTGATATTAGACACATAGGAAAAATAAGCATGGGGACAATTTGTTACATACAAGAGCAAAGACTCCAGAGATTTGGGGGGTCAGAACGTCAGGTGACTGGGCTCTTGGGGAGTCCAGGAGGTAGTGATGTTAAGTACCAAAGTCCAAGTCTGTCGATGCAGAAGACTAGAGATGGTCTCCTAGAGACATGGCAGAGAAAATAATTTCAGCTATATAGCCTAAGCTGGAATTAGGTGAGAACGGATGAGAATTTTGGAACCTACTACTCCGATGGATTTGTAAATTCTGATTCACATGGGTTCCATAGTCAATCATGCTTTCACACTGTACACTGATAACACAAATACTGCCCACAGCCCATTCAGAAACCACACTAAATCCAGAGAGAGACATTTAGAACCTCTGGCTTAAAAAAGAGAAATTTGAATCCAAATCTTGAAACTTTTAAACTAATTATTTTCTGTCATTCAGCATCTTCTGTATTTTCTAGGTTCAACCATAAAACCTTTACCTTGAACATTAAAACACAACTATTTCTTTAGGGTATGTAAATTAGAGGCGCGGTGAAGGATGCAGAGAAATCTACCATGCTTCCAGACTTCAGAATTGGAATGAATTGACTCAGTAACATGGGACCAGAGATGAGAATCACACCTAGGCTTTTATTCTTTATTTTTTAAGCTACTCATTAACATTCTTCACATTCCCCAACTAGCAGATTATGATACCTGAGTCAAGATTGATTACTGTCTTCAAGCATTTTTAATATTGTCTGTATCTATTAAATGTAAAAGACAGCTAGCCAGTATCACGCTCCTCGCATGTGCAGGGCATCCACATCAGAGTTCTCATGATTATCCGCCTCATTTCACAGATGAGGACACTGAAGCCCAGAGATTAAGGAACTAGTTAGTGCAAGGCCACAGCCTAGTGAGTGTCATGACTAGGAAATAACGTGTAGGTGCAGAGAAGGATCAGTCTCTTTGGATGTCCGGAAAAGGAGCAAGATCAATCACACTGGGAAGGTGGATTGAAATTTACAGTTTATCCTCTTCCAGTTAACAGCTTGGCAAGGATTAACTATGCTTCTGTCATTTAAAAATAGTGCACTAGAGGGCGCCAAATATGCAAGCTGTGACTATAACTGTTTTGATAATGCAGTTCCCACAGTGCTACATAATATATAATCAGTAATAGTTTCAAGCCAAAAGGCCATCCCAGAAAGAGTATGATGCAGTTTATGACAATTAAGCAGCTGTATTTTTAGCCCCTCAATTAAAAGAAAGAAAAAAAACCCTCATGCTTTATATTGAGCAATTTGTAATTTGTCTCTACTTGATACTCATTTCTATTCAAAGTGCCTTTCAGCTAGGTTTTCAAATTTCTCTTCTGCCTGCTGAGTGATGAAGGAAAAGGGAAGAGCGACCTGGAAAGGGTAGTATAACCTGGATGAAAATAAATTTCAAAAAATTACACACTGAGGTACATTTTATCTTTTAAAATTTATTTAGCAAAGTAAAACATACATATATTTTTTTAAAAAGAAATCCCCCCACACTTATATCCAAGAGCTTTAAATGAAAAGGAACATGACCCCATCCTCACCCTCAAAAGACATCTTTTAGAGGTAACTCCAGATTCCTGAATAATATGTTTATGTTTCTATTTCTTGATTTATCAAACTGACATTATTTGTTTACCTCTATGGAAATTGAGGCGTTAGCTAACAGAATATTCATCTAAGTCACAGAGACAGTTTACAAAATAACTTTTATTTTCCGCTATTACAAGAGCAATACCTCAGCACTGCAGAACATTTTAAAAAACAAAGAGGAAATATTAACATTTGATGCATATCCTAATACAGAATTTTTTTTTACAAAAATGAGATAATGTACATGTGATTTCATCAGACTATACATGTTCATCTTTCCACGTCATTAAACATTAAAAATATTTCATTTTTGGTTTTATTTATACTACATAATTGTAGTATAACTTACACTAAAAAAGTTCTAAAGTATAAAGAACCTCCACCTCTTTAACCAGTGTGAGGATCAGATAATTTCACTCCACAGTGGGAGTTGTGGTGTTCGAAGGTATTATTCAGCCTCAGTTATGCAGCAGTGAGAATAGTTAGTCTGAAGGGGCAAGGACTTAAAAGTCCTGCGGGGAATGCAGAAATCAATGGAAACAAGTTAACAACTGAGCCCGAAGAGAAAAGTCCTAATTATTCCTCAACGCCTCAAGACTCATGAATGAATTAGTCACAAGTTTGGAGTTTGTTCATTTTTTGGTGAAAAATCATCTTTTGTATGTTTAATTCGCTATCATTCCCTTATAAATTATCACAAGAATCATAGACAACTATTAGAATCATTAGTGCAACTGAAAATCTAGCATCTTTCGCTTGATCTTTTTTTGAGACTCACCCCACCCCCCGTCCCCCGCGGCTCCCCAAATCTGCACCTGGTTCCAAATGGTAGGGGGCAAGGGTTGGGAAGCATTATAGCCTGTGTGCAGGCAGCAGCCTAAAATGTATCTGCCTACCTCTTCATCTCCATTTTCCCTGTGAAATAAAAACACGATGATGTTACAGTCATTCCAAACTTACGCTTGTCCATCAACCCTACAGAATGCTCAACCAGTACAAAGCTCTGCAATAAGGCGCAAGTTGAATACGAGCACAAACTTCCCTTAGGAACCAGGAACTTGAAAGGATGACTGGGAGCTGGTAAACATACTGGACAAACACCAGCTCTTTCAGGTAGGAGGCCATTCTTATGGGGATGGGGTGAATCCTTACCTAACACAACTAACATAATATTGAGCAAATAGGTGCTCGATTAAATCCTTTAACCTTTTCCTTATTTTCATTTAACCTTTATGCTAGATACTATATGCCAGGTATTGTTCTAAGGGCTCTGTGTGCATTATCTCACTTGATCCATCAACAAGAGACTCAGTGAAATTACGTAACCTTTTAAATTTGGACACAGCTGGTAACAGGTGATGGGGGACTCAGAACTCAAACACAGGTCCTTCCCGTAGCAGGGACATCATTGCTCTGGCCTCGCCAAGCAGAGACTCAAG
Organism: Hippopotamus amphibius kiboko; assembly: GCF_030028045.1. Classification (NCBI taxonomy): domain Eukaryota; kingdom Metazoa; phylum Chordata; class Mammalia; order Artiodactyla; family Hippopotamidae; genus Hippopotamus; species Hippopotamus amphibius. The sequence goes on along the minus strand of NC_080189.1, from coordinate 87,111,295 downwards.
AATGAAGAGTCATTTCCGCTCGGCACGCAGGACAACGGACATAACGCTCCCAGCGCTTCCGAAGATGGCGGTCGCGCCGGGGTCAGTCTGAGCAGTGTGCGCCGCGGCAAACTGGAAGTGGCATTATAAGCTTTTTAGAAGGAACGAGAGTATGGCATTAAAGGGTGCTACGTAGGATACTGAATACCGGAAAAGCTAAAGCTCTGGGCCCGCGCTCCCCAGGCAGCGCCGGGCGGAAGTGGGCTCGGCTGCGGAGGAAACGCGTTTCTGGGGCTCCTCCGCGGGCCGGCACTGCCCTCCTCCGAGCCCGAGGTACCGCTGGCCGCCCGCAGCCAGGCTGGGTCAGCCGAGGGGTGGTGCGGCTCCGGAAAGCAGAGCGCCGCTTTCCGGCGCCGAAGCCTCACCCCCACCCCCCGCCGCGAGGGCGGCGCCCCTGTGACGCAGGAAGCGGCTCGGCTACGCCCTTCACGGCGCTGGCCAGTCGGCAGCGCTGACGGAGACGCCGGGCCCCGACTCGCCCGGGCCGGCGGCCAAGCCACGAGCTTGCATCTGCTGCGCAGCCACCCACAGCTCGCTCTTGCAGGCGGGGAGCCAACGTTTGGACGGCTTGGTAGAGTTCACAAGGGCAAATACCATCCCACCAACAACAGTGAGCGAGATCTCGATGAAGAGAAAGAGGTTCTTGGGTGTGTCCATAGTATGATTAAGCCCGTTTATCATATATACAGTGAACGGGGCTGTTTCCACAAAAGGCCAAAACTGGGTGACAGAACCTCTCCCTCCTCTTGATTGGTCAGACTGAAGAGGGCTGACTTCTTTCTCTTACAGTTTCCAATTGAAGTTAAGATTCCTCACCGTGCCTTCTCACCTCTGCCACTTTGAAGTGAGCTAGCTTCTCCACGGTCAGTTGAGAGAAGGGGTTTATTCCAAGCTAGAACAGGGTGCTGAAGTAACAGTAGTTACAGGCCTCATTACTTAGCCTTCTCTCAGAATTTTAACACCTGACAAAGGATTTCTAACCACGAGTCCGTAGACAGAACTGAGAGTTTTGCGTACACTAGGTAATGCACATGTACAGCATGCTGAAAGGGACTCATAGGCTTTATGGGGCTGTCAAAAGGTCATGGCACAAAATTAGTTAAGAATCTCTGCGTATTTGGAATCGAGGAAGAAACTCATTTTCAGGTCATTTAAGCTTATTTTCTGGGAGCTTGAAACAAACGAATCTTATCACAAATAACTTGGTTCCATAAAACCATCAAAAAAGGAAGGATTCTGATGAATTGCTATTTTAATCCATACTTTGGAGGTGTTTTGAAGCTGTATTCCTTATGTACAAAGAACCTGCTTTTTGCACCCGGATTCCCCTTGACTATTTCCCAGTTAACAGTTGGGTTTACAGATTACAAATATAACTTAAAATGTTTATGTTGAACCCACCATGCAGGCAAGTAACTTCCTCTTAGATACAAATTTTCTTGAGAATTGTTAATCCCGTTATTTTAACTCACTTGGCCAGGTGAAATCCTCCTCCCCTGCACCTCCACAACTAATCTTTTAAAGTGGTATCATTATTCTCTGACATCCCACAGTTAAATATCTTTTTTACATCCAGTTACCTTTAATCATGTAGTTTTCCTGTTCAACAAGAATAAAGAGGAGAGGGACTATCAAATCTCAGATGTGATGCAATTCATCTGTGTGCAGCTCAAAATAGCAATTTTCTCTCCCTTCTTTCCCTGTAGGATTGCACTATAAATTCACAGCTCCCTTAAAAAACCATGATTGCTTAAATATACTATTTACAACTGTTCATGCTATAGCCTATAATATTTGCATTCCTAAAGTCTTATTAAAATATTGATTTAGGTTTCATAAAACATCCCACAAATGAGGAGCCTAATATTATGGTACTGTTTCTCATAATTGTATTTTAAGAGACACGCTCGTCATTGCAGTTTCAGTATCCAAAAAAAGGGGTACATTTCTTTTGATTATAGTTACCTTTTCAAAATATAGGACTGATTTGATTTTAACTCAGGCACCACAGGTAATTCTGCAACAGGTTGACCCCAAATCCCCATTTTAAGAACCACTGGCTTAATGGCAAAAACATCATGATTGCCTGGAATCATTTCCCTGGTTAGTCCCAAGTTACCCTGATTTTATATACTCAGAAAATACCTATGGAGGCATGACAGCCACCAAACTGAGTAATTTATGCAAAAGTGCAAATCTGCTTTGGAATTCTTGAAGTTCTATCCTATTACAGGGATAGAACACAGCCAGATAAATTGCTCTGGATGGAAATGTGGCCTTTGCATAGAAAAACCTGTTTTTCTACAAATGGTTTATGCTGTTTATTCAAGATGTTCAGGCTCAGAGATAATGTATTCCAGCTTTATTAAACCAGTTTAAGTCCTCCTCCACCTATTTATAATTAAAATTTAGAATTCTTTATTACCCTGATTAATGTTGACGAAGGGCCTGGGTTGAGGGAAAGCACTGGAGCAAATCAAGCCTTTGCAGGCCCAGAACTGGAATTAAGCTGTGAAAATAAAGACCCTGTATAGCAGTCACACCTTGCCAAATACCCGGTAAATTTAGTTGGCTAAATCCAGTGAGACACTCCTCAAAGATGTTAAGACAGATGCTCTGTTTCTTTTATAGCTGTGTCCCTCTGTGACAAGCAGCTACAAGGTTCTTGATACTAGCAGTCCTCTACCCAGTAGGACCTTGCACCAAGATCAGTGCTACAAGGTAGAATATACAATCTGATCATATTTGCTATTCCCTAAGCAAGTATAAGAATATACTTGCCAAGTCTGTATATTGTCCACAACTGCTAAATTGTTCTGCATAAGAAAGATGACTTGGAGGACATTTTTAAGGAAGATTGGGCAACTGGAAAGTGAGAAGCAAAAGCTTAGGAGAAACAATACAGTTCTGTACACTTTAAAATTTGATAAGAGGATAGACTTCATGTATTTTTTACAATTGAAAAAAATCCTAGGAGATAACTCCACGGGATTTTGTGACCAAAACAGGGTAATTCTGCAATTTAAACTCCCTACTCAGTCTCCCCGTGATAATGCCTCATGAAGTAAATTCTTTTTGGCAAATGTGATTAAGTACACAGCCTTGTTTTAAATTTTAGGATTATTCAAAGGTTGCCCAAGGAGGGCAACCTCACATGGGATGTACATGAATTGGTGACCAATTTTTAAGTCAAATACAGCTTTGATAATTGCTTTATAAAATGCCGACACCTCACTGAAGAGTCCATCATTTTAAAAGAAAACCTTGACAATGCTTACTGCTTCCGATTAACTTTATTAGTAGTCTGTCAAGTAATAAAAAAGTATTCATAGTACTTTGTGATTCTACTGCATTAAAACTTTTACTTAGTAGTACCATATTTGAAAGTTAAATTTTCCTAGTGAGGAGGCAAATAATCCTTTTACATTTATTAATGTCACTTATCCCATTAGTTTATTCCTTTTGAACACTGAGCATGATTCAGGCCTTGACCCAGTTTACTTAACCTATTAGTTTCTGTTTCTCTTTAAAATAAGGGTAGTGCCAACATGATACTTCAGAGAATGTTGTTGTACAACCAGTTACCTAGCACTCAGTAGTAAAGAGATTAAGTAAAACCCCCAACCCCACAAGAGAAGTATGCACTAAATCAAACACGTCTGTATTTGCTGGTTGCTGTGATATATCTTTAATTACATTTTATTCCTGTCACTAAGATATGGGGTATAAAGCCTTATACTAATAGTTTAAGTATACCAAAAACATTTTTACATTATTATAAATTCATTTTCATGATAGCATATTATTCCACCCACCGGCTCTGACATAGGGTATATAATTATTTGCGTATTCACTAGCTAGTTCTTGATATTTGTATTCTGACCTCCTGGCTAAACTGGCTTCCCTCTTTTCTATGTACCAATTGATCCCTTGATCACCAGCAGGCTCTGTGGCTTACCAGTTACCATTTGAGTGTTATTTGTTTTTAGAACTCAAGTTCAAAATATTTCCTTTTACTGCTCTAGTTCAGCAGTCCACAATTGTTTTTCTGTATAGGGGGCCACAAAGGAAATATTTTAGGCTTTTCAAACCACAAACAGCCTCAGTCACATAAGGTCCCCCCCCACCCCCACAATAACCCTTTAAAAATATAAACATTCTTAAATCCCCAACTATATTATATAAAAACACACGCAGTGCTTGCTATAGTTTTTGCACTCCTATTCTAGTCCTTAATGGGAAAAAAAGGTAAATAAAGCTCAACTTCATGCATGCGTGTATGATCACAGTAACTTAAAAGTGCTGGCTGGATATTTAATTCAACATGGTCTTTACCATAATGCTTTCTGGCATCTGAAAATATCAGAGTGCTTGTCTGGTCAATTAATAGAGCAAGTATTAAAATATACTCACACTTGGGGGAAAAGAAACTCAATGATTACAAAGTAAGAACTCAAACTCAGATTTATTACAACACACAATAATTACATACATGTGTGTAATTTTAGTTTTACATGTAATATCTTCTATCTCAAATAGCTCCTAAAACTTGCTGTAATTCTAGTAAGTAACATAATGGAAGTTATTTTATGAAAGTATTTCCAAAGATTTAAAAATAACATTTGGAAAAAAAAAAGGTTAAATTTCTCAAACAGCTTCTTGTTTACTTGGTTACGGAGTGAGCTACATGTCCAAATAACTTATGCTTTTTGCCACTTATCTACCCAGTTCCTCAATTTTACTTATATTTTTGTGGGACAGAACCAATTTGGAATAATGTATACAGTTCTAGGGATCCAAAGGAAAAAAGAGCTGACCAAAGATGCAATAAAGTGCCCCAATGTCACTGTGGCTATTTAAACAGAAGTCAATCACTTGGGCAAACTAATGCATGCATAAAGAGAGAGGGACAGGTAACACTAAATACCTGAGAGGGTTTTAGGCTAATAAAATTCTATCAATCTCCACTAATATTTGTTACGCTTATGCTGAATGAAGCAAGATTGACCATTGTGATAGCCCACAGATATACCTGCTCGCCTAAGATATACAATGTTTGAGAGGAATTTTAATGGAGTGTTCTTATTCACATATTTGGCACTTGTGTAAACTCAGTCAAGTTCTTCTCTTAAGGCCTGTAACTCCATCCTTATCTCTGCCCTCGGGTGCTTATATGGCACATTATTTTTAACTGCAGCGACTCATAAATTATTCCTCACTAACTCTTTGAACAGGAAGAATGATTAACACAATGGAATGTTGGAAGGACTGAATTCCACACCTCATATGTCCCTTCAGACATGAGCTGTTAAAATGCAGTCTTAAAAAAATTTCTTGCCGCCTCACCCCACAATTCTTTATCTTATCCATACATTTTTAAATGCAATCATGTTGTCTTTTGCCTTTTAGGTTAAAGCATCCCATAACTAATGACGTGACTACTTTGGTTTCCAATTTGAGGCAAATCTATGCTTTAATTTGAAGGAAAAAAAAAAGTGAAGAAATTAAATTGAGATATATACACTACTATATATAAAAAAGATAATAAAGAGCACAGGGAACTCTACTCAACTTTGCTGTACAGCAGAAACTAACACAACATTGTAAATCAACTATACTCCAATAAAAATCAATTAAAAAACAAAACCAAATCAATGAAGTGAGGGTAAGATAAGGAGTAACTGTGACTCAATATAGCCAGATGCCTCATCATCTACATAGTGATGCCCACGGATGCAACTCCCATGGTCCCTACCTAGTATCCACCGAAATACTGCCAAGCCAATTAGCTTGACAGAATCAGCAGGCAAAGACCTAGCTGAGCTTAATTTTGATCTAGGGTAAGTTAAATTTTACATTTTCTATTCCTGGTTAATCTTCCGGATAATATGGTGACCACAGTGGGAGTTACTCAAGACTAAAAGATGTCTATATTCTCAGAAACAATCTCCCTTTCTCCCTCACACACACACACAATATTTATTGCCAGCTGGATGAAAGAATGAATTCTTGGTATACTATTTACTATATTTTCATATATATCGCCATATGCTGTATTATGGATTTGCTGAAGTAATTTGTAGTTCTTTATATTTGACATTTATAAATAATTTAAAAGTCAAAAGAATGCTTATTTATCAATCTAACATATGATCAAAAAACCTGACTTTGTTTAATAAGCAAGTCGGTATCTCTCTGATGGAAGGCTAAGTAACCAAGGGACAGGTGTGTTTAAAAAAAAAAAAAAGTCACGTCATTTATCAGTTTATGAAAAAAAGACACATTATTATTTCTTTGGCCAGTAGTTTCCTCCAAGTAGGTTAATTATATAGGAAGCCTAATTATATGCATAAAGTTGCCTGGTGAACATGATACCAAAACACGTGGAATTATATGATGAAAATACTTACCGGTACTAGGACGGAATTTTTTATGTTGAAGTGGGTCCTTAAAGTCCTAGCTCATGACATCTAAATTTCTTAAGCTCTACTACTCTTAAGTTACTAATATTAAATGAAAGGATGCTTCTTTCTACTCTGAGTTGCACTTCTGGTATTTGAAGTTACTGGTTTGACCTTTAAGGGAAAACAGTAACCTTAGTTAAAAGATCATATGGTCTAACCATCTTGAGTAATTAGTTTTAAAAGTAGGATGAAATGTCACTATGTTTAAAGTAACAGTTGACAGCTCCTCCCCATTTAACATGCTCCTATATATTAAAAGAAAGGAGGAGTATAGAAATAAGGCTTCTTTTTCACAAAAAACTTAAACACTTCTAAAAAACAGACTGATTCCCAGGCTAATAAGACCTGACCCTTATCTACTACATAAAAAAGGGTCAGTCCATCAGATTATTCTAAATTTCTTAGAAAACAATTTATGTTGCTGTTCTGATGAAATCTCCAAAACGAAATGCAAGAAATGGTTCATGCCAATAGTATCTTCAAGCTTCTCAGGTTGGAGCGGGCTAGTAGTACAGTAACACCAAAAAAGATACAGGAAAAACAAAACTGTCTTGCCACTGTAGCTTTATATAAACATTTTAGTGAAATGCTTCATTCCATATATCTAAGTGTTTGTCAAAGTAGCGACTGCATAAAAAGTTCCTGAGGATAAGAGGTTTGTGAAAAATACAGATTTCTGGATCACACTAGGAAGTTAAGCTATGGTTCTTAAGGACTTGCTACATTCTAAGAAAATTATGAATGATACATGCGTCTTATTTGAGGGAACTACAGGTGGAGCCCTGGAGTGTATAGTTAATATGCTTCCCAGATAATTACTGTAGTCAAACTGGTTTCGGAACTACTGACTTGTAGCATTTTAACATGCCTATAGTAGGGAAACTAATTTTTAAAGGTGGACTTTTTTTTTTTTTTTCAAAGGCTTGGTAGCCATAACTATAACCCTGGGCATAAGAATTTGCCTTCAATGAAAAAAATCAATCAAGTTTTTAGAAATAGATGACCAACTAAGTTTTGCCTTGAGAATTAAACATGTGATGATATTCCTACCAGTTCTTTTATGCAGTACTTTCAGCTGACACTTTGGTAAAGAAATTTGTCCATATCTGTGTAACAGAATATATCAACTTATTTTATGGTACAAATCTTAGCAGTGATTTTTAACTTAGTGCCAAACCTACCTGAAGAATATAAAATTCCTTGTGCTGTGGAAGGGACTGGTTAGTATATTAATGGATTCAGCTTTATAAAAATGGGTATCAGCAACATCATCTGTTGATTGTAAACTATTAAGAATTTAGGCTAAGTATCTTTCTGTGCAGAGATAAACATGTATTTTTACCAATGCTGTTTTGGGATATTTAGTCCCTAAAATTGTTGCTGCATAACTGGTAAGCATTTGCTGTTGCATATTGGTAAGTATCTACGATCTCCATATAGCTATGTGGGACCATAGCTATTCTTCTGAAATGAGATACCAGAATCTAGGCCTGAACTTCCATCCTTTTAATAGGGTTGTTGAACTGCTTAGAAAAGTTAGCAATGGGAAGGTTCTCTTCTCTAATGTAATTAAGTTACAGTTCCTGTACAGTTATGTTTTTATTATTATGCTTTGGAAAGGCAGATTAAACCTCAAAATAAGAATTTACAGCCAGACACCAGAGAATGGATAGGAATTTTCAATTTGCTTAACACTTTGAGAGGTGACTTTTATCTGCAATGGACAGAGAAGAGTACTAGGATATGCTTCACTTGGAATTGTTAGTCTTTTAAAGACGAACTGATGTTCCATTATTCCCCCCCCCCCCCAGAATAGAGTGGCTTTGCTCTTGGGCACAAATCATTACCAATTTTAGGTTTCCTAACTTTTAACTACAAAAATATATCTCTAATCCTCTTTCCTTCTCTTCACAATCTAAGTTCAGGAGCTATTAATATTTTGCACATTCGTACTCAAAACCAAAACGAGAAGAGACCTAATTAATTAAAACATTTACTTGAGCACTATCTACGTCCCAGGAAAAAATGCAGGTGCTATGCATTTATCTGAGAGACAATGCAAGTTAAACACTGCTGTTCAGGGGCTCACATTCTAGCAGGGTGAGGACATTCCAAATAATTTGGGTTGGCTGAAAAGTTTGTTTGGACTTTTTGTAAGAGGTTACAGAAAAACCTGAACGAACTTTTAGGCCAACTTAGTATAACAAACTGCTATAATAGAAGTGGGTAAAAAGTACAAGGGATTATAAAAACAATAGACTTCTTGGAAGAGCACCAGAGAAAACTTCAAAGAGGAAAAACACTTGAACTGAAGGATGCATTCACAAGGGGAGAGTAGGGGGATTCCATGAAGAGGTGATACAAACGAAAGGAGGTCTGAGAATAAGGTAAGTTTGGGGAACTGAAAGCAGTAATATGGGTGGAAGCAAAAGGAGCAGCAACTGCTTCTTTGATTGGAAAAAAGGCAGGAGCCCCCAAATCACAGAGGGCCTTCCTTTATGCCATTCGAAGGAGCAAGGACTCCATTAAAGCATTTCAAATAAGATCAGATTTACATTTTAGTAAAGTCACTTTGAAGGATGACAGATGGATTTAGAAGGGGCAAGATTAAAGCCAGAGAAAGCTACGTCACTACACAGTTACATATAAAGACTCATTTATTTGGCAAATATTCAGGGTGACTGACTACTCTATGCCAGGCCTGAACTAAAGTAGTGGCAATAGTCATGAAGACAAGGGGAGGTAGACCAAGAAATAAAAACTCAGAATGGACATTACTTAATTGGGACAAAACTGACACAAAGTGTTAAAGAATTGAGGATGGTTCCTGAGTTCTGACAAGTTGTAGACCATTACTGTTTGCATCCCATTTTTAAAGATCATATACAAGCACTTTGCCTTATCACTATAGTTCAAACTAGAACAACTTTGAAAAAAATGCTTTCTGGTAATACTTGTCTGTTGTAGAAAATCCATCTGTAAGCCTACAACCCAAAGAATCAGTGAAACCATTCTACTTTATTTCCTTTACCCCCATTTCTATGAAAGCAAATACAATGTACAAAAGCCCTACAAGTTGTAATCCTTTTTTCATATTTTTGTTACCATTTCTTTGTAGTATGCGATGCTCTGAAATGATTCTTTAAAAATAATTTTAATAGCTATATTTATGGACTTATCCTAATTTAAATATTCTGTTGGAAATCTATAAGCCTTTTACATATTCATCTACTTCTAAGACTGACTTGTCACAATTAAAATGAGAGCTGATACATGAATGATTCACAAATAATAATCCAAAATGAATTCTGGGTAATTTTTCACTATTCCACAGGAAAATGAGAATAAGAACAATGTAGCAAGTTTTTCAAAATAACTTAATTTTTTAAATCATGAGACTATATCCTTATTTGCTGTTAATAACCAGTTTTCAAAACCAAGGATATAGTGTTGCTATTTAGAGAACTAAAAATAGCAACTATACTGATTTCCATACTTATCTTTTGATTGATTCAAGAAATCCTGAAATCTGGGAATTAATGTATTTGATTAGGTCTAAACCCCTGCCAACTATTTCTTTTTAGTTTGCCTCTCATACATATTGGATTGCTACATTCTACCAAAAAAAAAACCTACAAAAGTTTCATAATTATTTTTTTGATTCATATCTTAGAGATCTATAGATACACATTGATTTTTCCTAAATCCTTGAAGTCAAAACAATGACTCTGTATTCCAGGCATATAGAATGTGAGACTTTCCCATTTTAACCATTCTATGTTATAAAGGCTCCTATGAGACACAAGACCTAAATTATGAAGCAGAAGTCCTTGATTTAGAAGGAACAAATCTAATCAGCTTGTTGGGAAGCCATCTAGTTGCTGACTGCTACTAATATATAAGGGAGTTACCCATGCACTTCGACAAAGACTGTTTATTATGATTAATAATTACCCTGTTCTTATAAATACCTTTCTTTCAAGTAGCTCAAAGACTTCTGGTACACAATGCCTCTTTGATGCACAGTGACAGAATGAGCAAGCAAGGAAATAAGTTCTGCCAGTGAGAGGGAGAGGCTACAAGGGAATGAATAATCAAACTCTAAAAAATGAAACTACTTTCAAGTTTGTGCTTTAAGTCAAAATAGCCTGTTATGTCAAAACTCTTCCTACTCTCTCAATCTAAAGAGGACCAATACCCTACACATTTACTGTCACCTGAACATTCTGGGGCCCCAAGTTTTAAGAAGTTTGCTGGTCTGGCTGTAATTACTGAGTTCTAAAATACCAAATTTTATGATCGTTATGAAGATATTCTTTTCACTGAGAATTCCTTTCCAAAGAAGTTAAAAATTCATGTATGAATGCTTAACTGTCCTCTTTCCATCTTCCTAAGCCTTACCTCATGACTTGACTTTGTAATCTGGTTCCTTCATTTGACTTTGCTAATTCATATTTCATAATGATTATATTTTAATTTTCACACAAATTATACTTATTTCACAAAAAATGCATCACAAGGAAAACTATTTCAGTTTATTTACAAATGGGAAATTTATTCCAGTGGGAACATATGACTTGCTTCACTGTTTGAAAAATGAAAGACATAACCTAATATTGTTTATTACTATTATTTTTGGAACACATGATGGCAAGGGCTGTGGGGGGTAGTTTATACATAGAAAACCAAGCAGCTGCTTCTCTTCCACAAATAATTGATTTTACTAAGCACCTGGTATAGAAAACTTAACCATGTGTTTAAGGAGTTTACCTTAAAAACAAAAAAAATACACTTTGATCTAGGCCTCCGATTAAACTCCTCTCAGAATTTAGTCCTTATCCTTGAACATAGTTTGATAATTCCCATTTGGCTGACAGAAAAAAAGGAAGGGATACACAGAACTATGCTCATAATCATGAAACTGATTTTTATGACATAAACCTCTACTACTTTTAACGTTTTCTATTGTGTTTTTAATTTCAAAGAAGGCTATTTGGACCTAAAGTTATGAATTAGGAAGTAGTCTACTACCTAACTGCAACTTAAGGTCAGTTTACTTTGTAGCTTAATATGAGGAAAGTTTAAGAGCCTTAATTGCCCCCTCAATTTAACTATGCTAACCCCTGGTCATCTTTACAGAGGCTGAGGGCTTCAATAATACCAAAATTTGATTTGTTAGTTAAATAAAACTAATTATTGCCTACAGAGGTAAGGATAACAAATTTAGAACACTTTGATACACATATATTAACAATATACATTGTTACATTAACTACAGAAATTACAGTTATTAATCAAGAAGGAAGTCTGTAGAGTATAGGGTGGAAAAAGGAGGGAGGACAGTAAGAATGGGAACCAAGAATTTAGGTGCCTACTCTATGTTAATGATCACCTAAGAGAGCAAGACAGGATACATAAAGTATTGAAAACAAACACGAATGACTTATTTAACATAAGCATTGATTAGGTGACTGGATTCATATAAAAATGAAGGAAAAAAGAAAATATGATCAAATTTTACCATTCCTGGGAAAATACTTAAATCCGAGTTATCTTGATGGATATTAATTTCCTCGTTTTTAGAAAGAAGCCTAAATCAAAATGAAGTCTCCTTGTATCACTAAAAACTAATTTCTGTAAGACGCACCATAAGACAAAGGTAACACAAGCTCAGCTGACATACATTAAGTACAGTTGTCCCTCCATATCCTTCCTTGCCCCATAGATACCACAGGATAACTGTATAAATGGTATTCATTCTCAGCTTGTTCTGACATTTGGATATCTGTGGACATTTACAATTATGACTCTGGTATCTAAAATGTTAGTCTCGAACAAAAAACAGTTTTAATTTTTAAGCACAGAATACAAATCAGACCCTTGATGTAAAAGCACTGCAAGTTAAGCTTTGTTTTCCAAAATGTGCAACTGTTGGAGCCTTGGAAGGCTAAGGTAGCACAAGAACAAGCTTCAGAAAGAGCTAAGACCAATACAGTACCATATTTGACAAGGGCTTACGCATCTACCTAAAAAAAACCTTAAATTCACTGTGAAACTTGTTTTAGTTTCAGACAGGTGCTATATTTCAGACAGTAAAGTAGAAAAACAACCATGTTAAATACCAATAAGGTTAATAAAATGATTGGTAGGAGATGGAGATAAATTTTCTAACTTAAAGGTACTACATCAAACATTTATTTTTACTGTATCTTACGGTTGGTGGAAGTGGTGAAAATGTACAGTATGGAAATTTGTCTGCAAGAAATATTAATTCTAAAAAACTATCCATATACAGAATGATATATATATTATATATACACACATACAAACACATATATATGGGGAAAAGCCCACCAATGACAGCATAATATTTTTCCTCTTAAAATTCAATGTTATAACTTAATTGGGTGTTATTATATAAGTTGCTTCTGCTTTCTAATGGGTGTGCTCCCAGATTTATAAATGGATAAGCTATGAATAACCAGGTAAGTTCTTCTGAAATGGTGAGAACGTGAAAGTCATCTGGGAATTATAATCAGAACTGTCTATATGTGAATATTATCAAGTCACAATCACTACAACTTTCTTATAGCAGTAGTTTTATATGGCCAGATAGTTCAGTTTGATACTAATGTCATGGTTATATGAGGGTGGCATATACATATTACAATTTATAATTTGTTGATTGCCAAATGTTCACATATATATATTTTTTTAACAGACAATAAACTGCATATATTTAGAGTGTACAATTTGGTATCCCAATCTCCCAATTCATTCCCCCTCAACCCTCCCCACTTTCCCCACTTGGTGTTCATGTTTGCTCTCTACATTTGTGTCTCTATTTCTGCCTTGCAAACCGGTTGATTTGTACCATTTTTCTATAGTCCGCATACATGTGTTAATATACATTTGTTTTTTTCTTTCTGACTCACTTTACTCTGTATGACAGTCTCTATGACAGTCGCATTTTAATAAAAGTTTTGGGGGGGCCTAGAATTTTAATAAGGAAATCAGGAATCAGGATGTATTTCCTGGGAATTCTCTGGTGGTCCAGTGGTTAGGAATCTGCACTCTCACTGCTGAGGGCCTAGGTTCATTCCCTGGTTGGGGAACTAAGATACCACAAGCTACACGGTGTGGCCAAAAAAAAGATAAATTTCCTGATATGGAAGGAAAATTCTAAACACAGGTTGCCTGTGCTATATGGATTCTCAGCACAAAACTTAAACGACTCTCTTAAATCCATATTTATCAATAGCAATGGCTATCAATTATGTGTCATTTAATGGTGTCAGGCACTAGGCTACATATATGTAAATAATTAAACAATTTACAGATGAGGAAACAGATGAAGTCAATCAAGATCATGTAGGTTATAACAGGAGAGTGTAACCCTAACCCCACCTAAAACTGATATGAAAATTAGATCTGTCACGTACTAGTTATAGTACATGACAGGCTCTTTACTAAATGTCCAATTTTCAATTTGGAGTTAGCAATATCTGGGTCCAGGCCTACTGTGAGACTTAAGCCAGTCATTTCCCTGAGACTATTTCCTCAAAATAAAAGAGGAAAAAAAAAAAGAGAATAAATGGCTTAAGCTTCACTGGCAAAAGGACTCTAGATTTTAAAAAAATAATGAAATCATCTGGTTCCCATCCCTCTCTTTTCCAGTCTCATCTCTCAATGTACTTCATGCAAGACTAGTCAAACGGGTTTCTTATACTTAGAACATATTTTCTCTATTCCTGTTTTATGCCTTTGCACATAAAGCCATACTGACTGCAAATACAGTTTCACTGCCCCCACCACATCCACTATTGAAATGCACAAACATTTTGCCTCCTAGTTCAAAAATTCGATTTCCTCTACGAAGCACACTACCTATTAACTAGGGTTCCTGGCTGAAAGCTTATAGTACATACTTACATGGCTTAATCCCAAGCTATATTATAAATTAATAGAGTAGGGACTAGTCCTAGCTTGCAGAATAACAGGCACAAACATTTAAGTGGAGAAGCAGGTGGCAGAGACCAGATTTGAGGGCTAACAATACTGGTCAAATAGGTGTTAAATGGGGGGGGCGGGGAGGACCTGAAGTTTTGTAACATGATGGTATAGAATCAACCAGGGCATTGTGCATCCATTTATATATCCAACTGATTTGCTATTATTACCATAAACACATGCTATGCAAAATTTTCAGGCACTTAGCATCAAAGCAAATTACGTTATTTGTACAAAAAAACTGAATGCCTATTACATGCCAGGAACTTTCCACTTTAGCTACAAAGATGAGACACTGTCCACCAATATTTCATAACCTAACAGAAAGGAGGAACATGAACATGACTGTGATACAGAATTAACAAAGAAAAGGGAATGTTTCATTTTCTGGAGATAAAAAAAGAGCAGATGTTTAAACTTGGGTCATTTTAACTTTAGTGGTGCCTCAAGGGCTCATAAGCCGGAAACAGATGAAGGACCGTGCATGTCATAGGGTGTGTTCTAGCTTGATCCTCAAATGTGGCGAACTAATTTGAGTGTTTTAAGCAAAAAAGATTGTTTGGGAAGATGTTTGATTATAAACATTAACCTTCAAGGGGAGTACCATTAACCAAAAAGGAAAACAGAAGGAGAAAGGTTAAGAAAAAAAAGCCGAGCTTTGAATTTGTTCAGTTTGAAGTACCTAAGGGACGGTAAGATATTTAGTAGTTCCAATGGAGTTCAGAGTTATATCATAAATTCTGGAGTCATCAACAGGTAAAGGTGTGGGAATTGATTAACATAATTGGTGAAAAGGTGGCTGGGGACATAACACTAGGAAATAGCAACCTTAAGAAGCAGAAGAAAGCAACTAATGAAAACAGGAAGGACAGGAGTAGCAACTAGCAAAGGGTATGAGCATATAAACCAAGGAGTTTTAAAGATGTATATTCCAAGTAATCAAATGTTGTAGGTTATGTGAGACCACCCACTTCTAGGAGCACGTAATACAAAACTTTCACAAAATAGTAATGCAAATAATTGCATATAGTCTTTTCTTATTCCCTAAGATAAAACTTACTTAAAAGGCTGTTTGTGGAGAAAGGGAACTAGTTAACCTTTAGACATTTAAAGTCCAAAGCTGGCACAAGTGAACTCTTGACCTCTGATATTATGGGTAGAATATCTGTGCTCTCAGCCATCTAATTTTTCAAAAGGATTCTTGTAAACTACTTACTAGTATCTTGTCAAACTAACCGAAAAACCTAAGAGCTAGGAATTATGTTCTGTGTGTCCTAAATATGGTAGGAATGCAAATTATTTGACTGAAATTAGAGCTAGAGTTCCAATCTGTCCCAGGAACAAAGCAACTGGAGAGGGAAAAACAAGAATATGGTTTTAAGTCTAAGACAAATATTAATATACTTTGGGAGGGGTACTTTTAAAAGTAAATACTTGTGAGGATAAAAAATATTAAAGTAACACTGAAAAAATATTGAAGTGATAGTATTTCTAAGAATAAATTGGTACATAATTTAACTTGGTTTAAGTTTCAGTTGTATGAAATACCATTCACCTTGGGTCCATAACCAATTTATTAGGACCAGCACCATGTAAAAGATAGTTGTTTATTGAATGTATAGTCTATACCTCAAAAAAGACAACGTTGACCATGCCCCTTTCTATTTTGTGGTGTGTATATAATAAAGCAGAAACAAAAAACCCCAAACCCACTTTCCTTTTGTAAGAAATACAAGTGCAAGATAAGCGTTTAAGTATGCAGAGTTTATGCCAAACATAAGCACTGAAGGAAAAAATGGCATAAAATACTTTTCATGGATCACTCTAGAGAAAAGTGGAATCTATAAATTTTTGCTACTTCATTCAGGCAGAAGTAGAATACTATTAGTTTTTCTAGTTTCCAGGTCAAATCCTGTATTTACAGATGTTTCAAACTTAAACAGCCAACAGGGAAGAGACTATGAACGTGATCTTTTTGGATAGCAGAGGGCAGATAACTTTCAAAATGTTTTTTAGATACTTAGGGACAAATTTATTACCTCTCCTTACAAAAAATAATCAAGTTGACTCAAGGTATCCACAACTCTGGGAAGTTTTTTTGACCATTTGCAAATAGGGATTTTAGGTTTAGTGTTAACATAAATAACACCTTGCCCAGCAAGAACAAGATAGCACTTAATCTATTTTCAGGAAGTTAAACTAAGCAGGCTGTGTATGCTGTTTAACCATAACATACTAAGGTATACTTAATGGTTTCAACTCAAACAGTTCTCAGATATAAATCTTTTCATTCTACATTTAAAGGCCTTTAAAGTCAGGGGTGGGATGGGGCAGAGGAAAGCTTTATATAAAAATAAAATCCAGTGAAAGTCATATATAATTCAGAATATATATTTTTACTTTGAACATAGTTTCAGCAAATAAGTCAAAAGATAAATAGGCAATGAATTCAAAAATCCACCCCAAAACTTTAAGAGCAAAAGGGTTATCAGTGTTTATGCTAAAAGCCCAAATTTCATTTACTGCAGAACTTCACTTTACAATTTTAATAAGCCCTATTATTGGAATGCCAACCTTATAATACATAAAACACATGTAGCTACTAGTGGCTGGCAGTGATATGTAAATGACACAAGAAAAGTGACAAAACCACTTATTGGGTCCTCTAGTATCAGAGCAAGCAATACTACTTAACTTGATAACCCCAAACACATCAAAGAACTATAAACCCAAATAATCACTGGTGTTTATATACTGTTTAAGTTGGTAGGTTAAAATGTCTGCTAGATGTGAGAAATATGGATGTTGAAAAATACTAAGGCCAGTTGCTGCCTTGCCATCTTTTGGGGGGCAGCACTATCTCTGTCCCATCAGCTGCCTCCTTGCCCCATCTCATATGTGAAAGGGGAGGAAAACTTTGCCGCTGAGCCTCATCAACCCTTACCTCTTCTCAAAACTCTGGTGGTTAAAAGAGGGTTTTGTTTTAGTCTGAAAGCTAGTATTTTACAGTTTGGAATCAAGTACCAAATACAGTATTTTTATGAGTTCAGGAAGCCTGTGGCCCCTGGTAAACCTAAACATTGCATCTGCAGCTTTGAGATGAAAATTTGGGTGTTTAAATAGAGAATAGGCACAAATGAAATTGTCCAGGGAGAACATATTAATATAAGGCAAGAAGACAGACAAAGACAAGAAGTAACTGCAAGCAGTATTTAAAATGCCACAGAAATGTAAAGAAAAATTAGAGCTCAAGAGGTTCATGGATTTGGCAATTAGGAACAATGGGGATACAAGCCGATTAAAAGTACAAAACAAGGATTTGTTTCCATTAGCTTGCAATATGGCCTCTTTTCCTTATTAAGGCACAATGAAGATAGAACATTCTGAAAATCACTTTTAAATCTACGACTTCATATTTAGTTCCTCTTTTCTAAGCCGGAAGAAAACTGCTATAAAGTAAGGGAGACATTACTCATACGTAATGAACCCCTTAAGTTATTCAAGAATTCTTACAGGCAAAATGCCCAATTTATATTCAGAATGGACCAAAAAAAAAAAGTTTTGAACTTTAAAATCTTTGTACTACTTAAATATTAAAAACTTAGTCTTATTTTCAAACTACCAAGTCTACAACTAAGACTAAAGGAAATAGCACAACCTTGACTCCAGGTTAAACTCATCTTTTCAGGTCCAACAAACATTTCCTCCTAGCACTAAATATAGGCGTTCAGTCAAAAAACAAGTCAGGTTTTAGATGGAAAAGTCTTTGTTGAATAACTCCCAGCTCTCACTCAACACCACCCAAGGAGAGAAGCCCTTTTGAATCTTCTCTAGTTCAGTTAACGGCTACTATACTATTTTGGCCAAGTGGGAAAAATCCAAAACAAAATTAGTCTTTCTTACTGAATCTGTCAATACTGACCATAAGAACTTTTGAGGTGCTGGAGATCTTCACCTAGCAAGGTTCCAAATACTAAAATTAAAATTCATACTTACACAAAAGTGACTTAAAGAGGTAGGCTTTAATATTTCATAACGGTGCAGGAATCTTGAACATTTACCAAAAATGATTACAATTTCATCTTTTATTTTTAAAAATCCACAGTAAGAGGGCGACAGAAAAACAACAGGAGACTAAGAGTATTGAATACAGCCTTACAATTTCATGTAGATTACAACCCTAGCAGCTTTTATTCTGTATTACTAATCACGTCTAAACTAAAACAAATCCACTGATAAGATTTCACATTCTTGCTGGATATACAGATAGGGAGAAAACGGGAAGAAAGTAAATATAGATGGAAGGAACAAGTTTGAAAAGGGCCCTCAAACTTCGGATGGTATACTCCTTGGTTTCTTCTAACTTTTAGGAACTTAAAAGTGTTCCCTGGTACTATCACGCCTTTTACACTTGCTTCCAAACTTAGAGAATATTTTGCCATTGGGATCTGAGAAACTTTACGCTTTCCCAGAAAATAATCGATACTCCTCGGCGCTGTGACCCAGAAGCTAGACTCTCCTTTTTACTCAGTCCAGTGGCCCTTCGGGACGGTTGATTCCGATTCCCACATTAGGGACCTGCCACCTTACGTAAGTATAATTCGCAAGGAGAAAGACAGATAAGAAAATAGGGCGCCAAACCTTTCCCTCCACCAACAGCCGTCACACCCCATAAGGAGTGTCCCTCCGGGGGCTTTCCCCAGGGAGCCGCAGCTGTTAAGCAATGTGGGGGAGAAGCGCCCTCAACAGTCAATTCTTCCTCTTCAGGCCGCCAACGCCGACCGCACCACAGTCTCCTCCGCCCTAGCCCTTTCCCTTCCCCCGCCCCAGCCTGGGTCTGAGCCAAACCCCACAGGAATGCAGCCCGGTCACATGCGCTGCGGCGGCGGTGGACGTGCCTCTCCCCCCGCGCCCCAAGGAGGCCCAGCGCCATCTTGCCCTGACGCAGTTACTAAAGTCATGGGAGAATTTGTGTCTCCTCGTCCGCGCCAGCGCCCCAAAGTTTCGCAGAGGCCGAGCCGGGGCCCTCACCTCGCGCAGGGACAGGAGAAAATAGTCAAGGAAGAGGCTTGAGATTCCCTTCGCCACCGCTTGGGTTCCATATCGGCCGCGGCAGCAACGATCACCATCGTCACTTCTCCCTCTCTGCCTTTGCAACAGCCTCCCTCGAAGGCTCTGGCCCCACCCGCTGCTGCAGCATGAGGTCACTGCTAGCCAATCACGACGCGCCCGGCAGAACACATCAGGCACTGATTGGGCGCACGGACCGCCTCTGCCTCTCCCCACCCCGCTTACCAAGTGCTCCGGGTCGCTGTGGAGCTAGAGGACGGAAACCGCCATTTCGGGGAAAGACCCCGAAAACAAGAACCGCAATCACTGTGTCATTTTACTGGGGAAACCCTTTATTCTTTGGCCTTCCCTTTTGTTCTTCGAGATAACCGTCTCTCTGGCCCTCCCTTGTTTAATCACCGCCACATAAAGGAATTCCTGCTCCCCTCCCCGCACACTGTCCCCCGGCGGGGAAATCCTTCCCCGGGGCCAAAGAAGTAGGAGGCAGCGACGGCAACTGCACCGACAGCAACGGCAGCTTTTTACCCCGATACTCGGTGGCAGGGAGGCGGCGCTGATGGTGGCTGTATTTTTCCTGCTGCTTCTCCCCCCGACCTCTTCCGTTTCTCGCTCCTCCATCGAGACGGCAAGGGACTCGCCAGCTCCGCTTTTATGTGGTGCTCGGAGCCTGCGCACTGGAGCCGCCTCAGCCCCTAGTGGGCGTCGAGTGACACCCCAACCGAGTTCACCCGGCGCTGGAGGCCAGACTGGGGAGGGGGAGGGAGAAGGGAAGACTAGGACTGAGGTGGTTTTGGGAGTGGGAGAAAGTGCGTCGGAAGTCGGGGGCGGGGGGGGGTTGTCTTTCCAGGGCCTACAGTCGGTATCCTTCCACCCAGTAGTGGCGCGCCCAAGCTCACCGATATCCAGACTTGAGGGCTACTCAGGGAAAGGGGATAAAGAACCAATCCCATCAAATACCGAAACTTTCCCAAACCTACGGTGAATTGTTGAATGCATCTTGTGAAATAGACGGAGATTCTGTCCACCGCTCTGTCTCCAGTTGGCTGTCTTCTAGCCTCCGTGGAGAGGCAACGGCGGGCGGCAGCCCACAAGCAAAATGGCGGCGGGCAGCTTCGTCCCCTCCCCCTCTGCCCCTGCGGAGCGGGGCGGGCGGGCCCCGTGCACTTGCCGCCGCCGCGGCCGCCGCCGCCGCCGCCGCGGCCGCCGCCGCCGCCGTCAGCCGCCATTTTCCCAGAGCGAGAGGCAGTGACACTGAGCGGGCGCAGGGGGCCGAGTCGGAGACGGTGCCTGAGTTCGGGAGCGGCAACAGAAGGGGGGCATAGACACTCTGAGCAGCCTCGCCGTCATCTCTGCGTTCCAGTTGACTGTATCGGTGCCCCCTCCCCTACTCCTGGGGTGCTGGTGAAGAGGCTGCGCGCTGCTGTTTGGGGAGGGGGTGTGTGGAGCCGGGTCCAGTGTCCGCAGTGGCTGCTGTCGGGGGATCGTCTGACCGCGGAGGTGTGGAGGGACTCCTTGGGGGTCGAGCAGATAACGGGGTTCGGGTGTCTGGTGTGTGACCATCACAGGTCAGTGCCTGTCGTCTCCTTGGGAGTTCTTGGGGTTTGCGGGGTGGAGGGACGTGTGTTTCCAGGGGGAGGGGGCTTTCTCATCTTTATCCTTGGCGGGGGGGGGGGGTAGTGGATGTGGGCTCTCAGGTTTCTCGGCGGGGGCAAGACGTTGCTTGTTTGAATCGAATTTATCCTTTCTCCATGTCCCTAGAAAAGGAGCATTATGGCGGGTTTTAGGGTTGGGGAAAGGGGAAACTGGCAGTTAAACCCCCTTGAGAGTGGGAGTTAGGGAGGGGGCGCACTCCTCGCTGGCAGCGGGTTAGGGCCGCTTGGGTGAGGAGGGAGACTTGTGACTGTTAGTAGGGTTTGTGTCGAAGTCGTCCCAGGAGCTGCCAGTTCTCCCTTTCCTGTACCGCATCTCGTTCAGGTGCTGGGAACCCATATAGGCCCCATTTTCTGCTGCTGCTTCCATTTCTCGCCTGGCAGTCTCTGGTTTAATTTTCTCGTAAATACGAAGGGAGTGGAAAGAACGCCTTGGTTATCTCCCTTTGTGGGAGAACGAGACAGCTCCTCATCCTCTCCCGGAGAGGGTAAACCCGCCCCTGAGGTGGTCACCCCAGTACCCAGCCTTCTCAGTCTCCTCCCCCCCTCCTCTTGCATTATCGCCGTCCTTTACTGTAGCGGAGGCTTCGAAGCCACAATATGGCACATTTCAAGAAAGCTTATTTTGACCAAGGGATTGGCACAAACACTGTGGCAGCAGACACAGAAGAGAAACAAACGGTTCACTGTACTAAACGGGGGAGGGGGAGAGGAGAAAACAATCCGGAGGGCTCTCTTCCACCGGCCTTAGTTCTGTAGGATCCGTTCTTGCTAGACTCTGTTTTTAGAAGGCTGAAATTTTAAGTCAAAGGGAAATCGCTAGAGTTAGCTTTAGAGTAAACCCCGTCTTGCCCGTTTCCCCCCTTTTTAGAGACGTGAATATCGTAAGGTGTTTGGAGTTCTGGAGACCTTGGAGAGAATTAAGTGAGGTGCATTCAACTCTGAGCTGGAGACATCAATACCTAATTGGAAAACAGTCCGTTTTTTCTTTTAATCTCCGAGATGGGCAGTAAAAAGTGAAATTTCCCTCTTTTGTCCTTTACAGATTCTAAAAATGGCGGCCCCAGGCTGATGTTGTGGTAATCTAATCAGCTCGGGTCCTCCACACCCCTTGCAGTGCGTTTGTCTGCAGCATATTACAGGCTTATTATGTTTACACGAAAAGGCTGGGCTTTTTTTTCTTCCCCAAACCGTTTACAAAGATGTGTTGATTTTACTGCAAAGTACAGTGCTATGTTTTAGTTGATTAATTTTATGGGTTTTTCCTGAGAGGCAAATTAAATGACACCACTTTTGAAAAAAATAAAAACACTCAGGTGTTTTTAATAGAAATTTCAGTAGTGAGGCCATGTGCTCTTACATATTGAAAAAAATTATTTGGGGGCAAATAATAGTTTTTGTTTGGTTTAATCCAAGTGTCTTTTATTCAGTAAGCCAAAGTAAATTTTAAAATGTTTAATAAGTGTGTGAGTACAACCTATTTTGTATGATTAGACGTTTTAATCTAGAGTGGGACGTTTCCCATCTAACTTTTGACCAATTTTTGAATTTTGGTTTTTGTACTCTCAAATTAATTTTTAGGGAGCTGTACAAACAAGCCTAAACCTGTTACTTCACTGGGTGTGGAGATGCTTGTTCTTCTCACTGTTACATTTTGCATCCATTTTTCCCATATATTTAAGCATTTCTTAGGAATTTTGTAAGTTGATTGTGTATTTGATAAAGTGGAGCTCCATGCTTTGCTGCCTTGTAATTGTCTTATAGCATACTGTCATAATTATGTAAGTGAAAAAGTAAGGCTCTAGCTCTTGATATTTTTCCTTCCCAAACATGTCCATTTATTTATCCATTATGGGATGTGGAATTTAACCTGTTTTAATAGACTTTAAATAAAAACCATATAATAATAGGGTCATGAATTCATTTTATGCTAATTTCAGAATCTTACAGATTGGGGCAGAAAATTAAATGATGTCATTTAACTTTATTTTATTTTAAAAAGTGTGAATGATTAGAATTCATCTCTATAGTGGGAGGTCGATCTTTTTGGGCCTGAAGTAAGTAGTGAGATATGAGTGGGCCATTAATGGCATTTAATGACCATTCTGATTGTGGAGCAACTGGAAGATGAGTGCCTTTTAATCCAGTAGTACTTTAAAAGGTTGGAGAGGATACACCCTTTCAGGATTCTCTTATTCCACTGTAAATTTTGCTCTAAAATATTTACAGTGGAATAAGAGATTTATGAAGTTCGTATGTGAATTAGACTAATCATAAATTTCTAATTTGCAAAATCATAGTAGAAATTATTGGCTTAGGGAGTTTCATCATGGAAGACTGAGCACACAACGTTATTTAGAATCTTTGAAATATTTTATTGTAAGATGAAATGTTGATGGGTGGTGGGAGAGTTTGTGTAGGGATTTGGGGTCAATACTCATTTGTGTTATGCTCTGACAGATCATATAATTCAGATCCTTAACTGCTGTGTAAAGATTGTGCATTTATTTTATAGACTAAGTGGTTAAGATATGTGGTTCAGAAGATTGGTACTTTAAACTTACTATCTAATAGAGGTAATCAGTGTACTCTTAGGAAAACTTGATTTATATAGCCATAGGATGGAACATTGTCTATACCCATGTTTTTGTTGATCTTGACCTTGGTCAAGTCTAGACATATGAGGCATTTGAATTTATTTGGCTTCAAACAAACAATATCAAGATAGAAATTATAAGAAAAGCTGCCTTCACTCATATGAGCTTTCTTCATACTGGCCTGCTTCATTGCTTTGGGTTTGTTTGTTTCTATTTGTTTGTTTTGATATGTTTTTGCTTCCTATAAAATGAGTCTGGCTTTTTATTTATTTTTTGTGTATTGCACTTTATAAATAACATGGCTGTAAATGTTTGCTTTTTATTTACATATACCCCAATTGACTGACTGTGTTTTGGATTGTCAAGGCAAATTTATTAAAAGGTGAGGCATAATTTTTGTTCCCAGAGAATTTTGAAACATTTGGTCCCTTGGGGCAAAACTAGTCAAATGGTCTTTGTTCTTAGGATAGCTGAGTTTGAAGGATTAGTTGTTTATCTGTTTAAGTGGATTTGTAGAAAATCGTAATGTAATTGGAGAGCAAATTTTATTTTTAGAGACCACATTTCGATCATGCTTCCCTTTTGTTGTCAGTATAAGTTATAGGATCCCTTTGATCTCAATTTAAGTTTAGAACCTTTACAGGGCTTCTCATTTCTCTTCAACTCTTTAGGTCTCTGATAATTCTTCTACAGTTTTGACTCATCTGTTTTCCTCACAGCTTCCAGCTGGGGAATTTTTACCATATTTACCTCAGTAAGCTCTAGGATTTCTTGAATCTAAAAATGAGGAAGTAAGGCAAAAAGCCAATTAATAAGTTAGGTGAAACTCTTCCCCTCAATACATACTGTAGTGGTCTTAGTGAAGTTATAACTTCTTAAATTGGTTTCTTATTTCTAAGAGTAATACACCTATTTTTATGCATCAAACTCTTAAAGAAGTTTATGGTTTTATTTTTTTAAGTGTATTATGTAAGTCCTAACAGCTCTTTTCTGGAAGTTACTACTGGGACTTAAAATTTGTACTACCATTGTGTGTTTAAAGTATTGTATAAAATCAACAGGACTTTGAAGAGCTATCAAAAAACTGCTTAAGGAATATTAGTATGGAATCTTCTTGAAACATGTTTATTTTTTAAAAATATTTTAATAATATATAATAGCTTCTATCTCCAAAGGATTCATTCTTAGCAGATAGTAGGTGCTCAATTATTGTTCAATTTAAAGTTTTTGTTAAGTGAACACATTTACATCTCAGATATTCAGGGTGATCAAGGACTGTTCCTTGTCATGTGTTAGAATAAATGTTAAATACTTGTATTCTGTGAGACTTACCTTTTAATGTTGAGTATAGAATTGTTTTTACTTTGTGATAAAATTATTTTTTGTGTTCACTGGCAAAATAATAGGACAGATACTATTTGAGCTACTGTTGTGTTAATGTTACTCAATGTGAACGTTGGGCTTAAAATTGGAGTGACTATCTCTCTTACTGCCTCTTTTGTAATAATGTTGGGAGTAGCCTCATTTTTTTTCTTAATATTAAAAGAAAAAAATATTTTTGTATTACCTAAAAATTTATTTAATATGGGAGAGCAGTGTTTGTGGTTGAGAATTGTTTTTAATGTACTAGTTTTGAAGTAGACAGTATTTAACTGTAACAATCTTGCCATTGCATTCTTTTTAACATACAATAAATTGCATATATTTAGAGTATACAATTTGGTATTTTTTTTCTTATTAGTAATGTATATATTTGCCATTGCAGTTTAACATGAATATTTTATAAAGAGGTAGGAGTTCACCAAGAGAAATTGTTTTTTTTGTCATTGTTGTGAGCACTTATGCTGACTGCTGCGTTAAAAATCAAATGGTAGTGACTCAGGCTAAGTTAATTAGATCTTATTTGTATCTTTAAGAATATGAGAGGTTTTAGTTAACCATTGGTAACTAGGATGCTTTTTACTTAAATCAGAATCAGAAAGATAGTTGATCTTATATGTCACTTGATATGTATTTTCACTTGATGTGAAATCAGTTCTTGTGGACAGCTCATAAATCAAATTTTTTATTTTAAACTGTGTAGGAAAGCCATATTTGTGTTGTTAGGTAAATTTTACACCGATATCGAAAATCTCATTTGGTCATTTACCAAGACTATTTAAGCTTTTAGGGATGTTGGACATTTTCCATGCAACAAGTCAGTCACAGAATTCTTTTTTGATGTGTTGCATTAAGATGCAATCAAAACAGACATGCCTTTTAATGAGTAAATAATTGATTTATAATTTAATAAGTAAATAATTACTTGTTCATTGTTTTTAAGTAAAATACTTATTGTTGCATTTTAAAACTATCTTAAATGTGAAATCTGGGTTTAAGGAAGTACCTATATACAGGTCATCATGAGAAAGTAAGTACAGCTTTCTTTATTCTATTTCTTTTTTTTTTTTTTTTGCGCACGTCCTCCTGCGCACGTCCTCCTACTTCGCCATCTTGATCCTATCTCCTATTCTATTTCTTTATTCTATTCTATTCTAGTTGTATTCAGTACAACTGGAGAAGAGAGAATTTTCAAATAACTCTTAGATGATTACTCAGTTTAGAGTTAATCCAAACGAATAAACATTCTCGGTCCTGAGGTTTATTATTGAGAAAGATAATATTGAGTAATCATACCTGTGTTATAACCAACATGGGTGGCAGCATTTAAGGTCTGAGACTGTGGCAGAAGCTAAGTAATATAACAGTGGGATTGAGTTAGTTTTGGTTTGTGTTATTTGTAATTTCAAGTTCACATGATTATGTTATCTAACATTTTATATGAGACCAGAAAATTAAGAAAAAAATTTTAAAATCTATGTTGACTTTTATTTTCAAAAGGTATTTAAAATAGAATTTTTATTTAAAGACTTTAACAGAATTTAGCATGATAAATTAAGTTAAACTAAATAAGCTTAAACTTTAGAGTTAAGTTTAAAGGTTAAATATGTTTCCCATTTTTCTCACTGTAAGAATTAGGTAAAGCCTAGCATCAGTGGTTTTTGGCAAAAAGTGAGAAAAATGGTGGGAATGAACCATTGTCACAAGGTATTGTGAGGAAAACACAGATTTGTTTTTTCAAAAGTTCACATATCAGAAGACAATATATGAGAAAGATACACCCTTCTAATACTTTTTCTTATTTCACAGACTAATAATGAGGTCATAGTTTCTATTTTTGATTTTACAGAGAGACCGCTTGCATTCCTCTTACCTTATTTTGTATGTCATTTAAAGAAAGAAAAGTTTCAGGAATCTGAAAGCCCATTTCATGTTTAATTATGTGGTAAAAGATGGGAAGATTCTTGATGTGACTGATTTGAATGGTTAGGACTGTACTTCAGTAGCCATAAATTGATTGGGGGGTGGGGGTGGTCTCAGGTTGGTCTGATACACAGTAATTCTTCTTGAGAAAGTAAGATTGTTGCTTTTGGAATTGTTTGCTTTTCTCTTTAAATGAAACTGCATAATTGGTTGAATTTGACACAGCCTTATTACATCTTAACATTAAGCCCCCACCTAAACACCATTTTTGAAGCACAGACAAAAGATTAATTTGAGTAGCTACTGTTTCCCTTGTACCATTTGTTTCTACTTCTCAAAAGGCTACTGTTTTAGGATTTGTTTGGATGCAAGGAACAGAAATCAGCTCCAGCTAGCTAAAGTAAACGATTTGTTATAAGGCTGTAGGGAAATCTCACAGAACTTATTTGAAGAAAGTACAGTTGGGCCTCACAGGAATTGGCAAGGTGTCGAAGAGCCAGTATTCTCCATCTTGATTGCTCTAATTAGCTGTGACTGATTAAGGAGATGGTAGTGGGGTGAGTATTTATGGTGTGTGTGTAGGGGGCGGGGGTGGGGTGGGGACGGGGGTTGGGTAGTTTCCTTGGATGGAGAGCAAGAGAAAAACACCTCTAATTCATCTGAAAATAATTGCCTTTTTCCCAGAGATGCTCAGATATACCTGGGAGGGCCTTTAAAACTAAATGATTAGTATCAAACTGATGATTCTATTTTTTAGTTTAAAAATACAAATATTGTATATATAAAAATGTATATACGTATACTGACCAACGTTCCCCAAAAAACAGGGTTTTCTTGTTTTAATTTTTTTGTAATAATTTCAAAGTTACAGACAAGTTACATGAATGGTATAAAACTTGCCTTATATCGTTCACCCACATCCCCTCATTTATAACATTTTGTCACTATGTTCTCTCTGTATATGCAAAGAACAAAATTCTGAACCATTTGAGAGTATATTGCATACATCTTGCTCTCTTAGAGCCCTTAATACTTAAGTATGCATTTCCTAAGAACAAGCATGTATTCTTAGGTGAGCAGAGTGGTTAAATTCAGGAAATTTAGCATGGCTGTAATACTTTTATCTAGATTTATTGTCCATCTTCCATTTTCATCAGTTGTCCCAATTATGCCCTTTATTAGTATTTTTTTCTGGTACAGTAGCCAATCTAGGATCACAGATTGCGTTTAGTTCTTAGGTCTCTTTAGTCTCCTGTAGTCGGGAAGAGAGGTCCTCAATCTTTTGTCATGGCATTGGCAGGCTAGTTATTTATATAGTTCCCCTCAATTTGGGTTTGTCAAAGGTTTCTTCATAATTAAATTCAGATTTTTCATTTTTGGCTGGAACACTAGATAAGTAATACGTGTTTTTCTATGGTCTGGAGGCACTTGATGTTTTCCCACTACCAGTATGCTTATTTTGATTGCTTGGTTAAGGTATAGAGTACTTTCTCCATTGTATAGTTACTGTTTCTCATTTTGTCATTATTAAGTAATTTGTGGGGAGATATTTTGAGATTGTGTAAATATTCTGTTTCTCATCAGATTTTCCTCTCCTAGATTTAGCGTCTATTGATGATTCTTTCCTAAGTTTTTATTACAGTGACCGCACATTTACTAAGGTTTTTAGCAGTGATTTATTTCTGGGTAATTGGTATTGTGGGATTTTTCCTTTTTTTTGTAATCACAGCAAATAAATCAATTTTAAGGAAGAGTAGTGTAGATAATTTAGATAGTATTGCTAGTATTCCTGCACAATTTTCCACACAAGTGGGGTTTAAAATAATTTCTTGAACCTGGTCTGATTTGAAATTCAGGACACAGAAATTAAGTACTTAGATTGTTAAATTTTTTTTAAATGATGTAGTTCCAATTCCTCATTTAGTTTTTAGAATTTATTGCTAAATGACCCTTGAGTTACAGTTGTTTAGGTATATGATTTGCTACTAATGCTAGCAGTTTGATTTCTAAGACAAGGCTAAAAATACATATTTTTGATTATGGTGCTATTTCCCTTCCTCCATTAAAAAAATTCTTCAAGTAATTTTTTTTTAAGTAAAATATTTTTTTCTGAAATTGAGTCAGGTTCTTTTTTTTTACATGCAAGTCAGTGCTTTTTAAAAAGGGGTTGATAAGATGGTAATACAGCAGAGTATCAAACATCTATAATTCTTAGGACAAAGCAGTGTATGACTTTTGGAACCTTGTAATGAAAGAAATACACACTCATCGTTGAGTTCAGAAGGACAAGAAAGGGACAAGAAACAGAGAAAACACATATTTAGACTTTACATTGTGATGACACCTTTATCAATTTGGCATATTTCCTTTCAGTGATAGCAAAATATTGGTAGTGAATTTGGATGCTAATTTTAATGTTATACTGATTCAGGTCCTGGGTAACATATTGAATGAAAATTAATAATTTAATATCTTTGGAAATTTTCAGTGGGACTGGGAGAAGAAAAGTGTTAACACTTGTACAGTGTGGATTTTATTCTATAAAACTTAAAATTCCCTTCTGAGAAAATTAAGATGATCGTATTTCAGAACAGTGAGGATTAATAAGATGATACAGTGGATTTGTAGCATTTATAGGTGCTTTGTTGATTTAAAGCTCATTTTAATCAAATGTATCCAACTGTATACAACTGTATCTTAAGAGAAGGAAAGTTCAGTTTGTAGCATTACCAAATCTTATCTCATCCTTTTAAAAAAGTATAAAGTGAAAGGTGCAAAAGCAAGTCCCATGATGAATTAGAGGATTTTCTTTTAGGTCCAGACTCCCAGTCTGGACATGTAAAGTAGCACCCTATTGACTAAAGTTAAGAAACCAGAGTTATAATTGACTTGTAGATCTTTTATTTAAATATTCTTATTTTGGCCCATGTATCATTTAAATGGAGTGCTTATTAAAATGAACATTATTGGACCCCATCCAGACCTACATAATCACATCTAGAGGGGCTTTGAATTTGCATTTAAGTACTAGTCTTAGTTGATTTTTTACAGTATTTTAGCTCTTCTCTTTTATTTTACAAGTAGGTTCGGCCCCAGGGAGGTTAAATTAGTGTCCCAAGATCCTATAGTTAGATTGTGGTTGATAAAGGATTAAAATTTAGATCCTGATGCTTCATGCTTTATACTTTTCCAAGAAACCATTCTGACTCTTCTCCTGAGAAGCCAGGCTTCTGGATTCTCTAAATAAGGAAATACTGGTCTTTGTGCAATGTCATGTGACACACTCTAGTGCTTTTCTACAACCCATTTGAGGATGATCTGTTGATTTCTAGAAGAATCTTGGATTGGAATTATAGCCGTACCAATTGGGATCAAGTTGTGGTGAGTCTTGAATGCCAGGATAAAAGAGTATTGCTTTTATGAGAGAGCCACTGAAAAATTTCCCTTGGGGAGTGATATACTGGGACATACTTATTTACCCTCAAAATTGTTAAGATTATGAAGGTAATATATGCTTATTAAAAGAACTCAAACAGTACTTCTTTAGCGTTACTGTTGCAGAGGGGTGAAGAGGAGAAACTCTAGAACCACACTGCTTTGATTTGACTGCACTCAAACTAGGTTATAATGCTGTGTTACCTTGGGCAAGTCACTTACTTTTTTGTGCCTTATGTTCCTGATCTGTAAAATGGACATAATAATAGAGCCTATCTTATAGAGTCTTTTTTTTTTAATTGAAGTATAGTCGATATAGAGTTGTTTTGGGAATTCTATGAATTAATATGTGTAAAACTCTTAGCTCTGTAAGCTGTTGCTGCTGTAGTTGTTTCAGGAAAAAAGTGAGTCTCTGATTCCCACCCTTAGTTTCTCTCTTATGCTGAGGTAATCACTGTTTATAGTTTCTGTATTTTTCTTAAAGTGTTTTATGAAGCTGCTATAGAAGTTTCTTTGATCTTCGTGTAACCAACCTTCAGGATTACTATTCCTTTTTTCAAAAATTCTAATGCCCATTTCATCTTGAATGATGTAAACTACTCTGTGCTGCTACTGCTAGTTGAGTTGAATGCTCATAATGGTTATGTTTGTTTCCAAATTCGCTAATCCCATTGTACTTGTGTTTATATTAATTAGGTATTACATAAAACAGAGATAAGTGAATGTGAAGAGAGAATTGTTTAAATGAAAACTAAGTTAAATGCTTTGGAAAGCTTGATAAAGGCAAATTAATTGGTGAAGAAAATTGTCAAAGGTATTGGTATGACAAGATTATGGGGAAAAATAATAAAAATCTAGAAGAAAGTTTGCATTCACATTGCTGCATAAATGTCTAGGTGATTTCTTACCTTGGAATAATCTAAAACCAGAAACCATGGGTAATGCATTATAGATATGGTTTCTACAAGAATGAGAACTCAGAATTCGAATTAAGGGAGCCGTATTCAAAGCATATTTTGACTTGACACCAAAATGTTGATGAATGATATTCTAAATTAAAAATAGAGTTTAAAATAATATGTATATTTATATATAATTTTTTCATGATTCTTCATGGTAAGTGTGACTGATGAACTCAAACTTCTAGTCCCTATTTTTTATATGTAAATCCAGATTTCTCTGTTTAATCCAAAAAAGGATGGATCTTAACTGTATTCTGTAACTTTCTTTATTCATTTAGTATCTTGGAGATCTAAAAATGTTCTTTCAGAAATAGACTCTCGTTTGTCCAGTGGGGTTTATAGGACCCTACCTAAATGAAATGACAGAGTCCATTTGTCTCTGGAATTTAACAGATACATTGATATGCTGAGATCAGTAGCCTTTGTTATCTTATGAGATTTAAATTGTACTCTTCTTTAGGACCTTAACTGATTGTGTTGGCTAATATCCCTGGGATCAGTTTGTGTGGTTTTCAAATTTCAGCCTATAATTGTTTGGTGTATTGTAATCTAGTTGCTGTATGTTAGTAGTAAACTATTAGTTATACATTAATGTAATAACTGCTTGGTTTTTTAATTCCATGATAAAACTGGCAGATTTTGTGGACATGGTATGGTTGTGCCAAAATGCAAAAGTCCTTTTATTGTATAATTACTTTGAGGGTATCTGAGAAGCTCTGATGTTTACCATTTAAATTTAATATAGCGTGGTGGTGGAGATTTTAAAAGACGTTCTGCTGGTATAGGCTAAACTATCACTTATAAGAAGTTTCAAGTTTATGTTTCTTATGTACAAAAGTGGGTGGTTCATTATGGGTTTGGGGGAAAGTATTTCTAGTTCCATCCGCGACTTCACACAGCAATTTCTTTCTCCATGTTCAAATGACTTTCATAAGAGTGGTTGATCATCTCAGTACATGTGGATTATTTTTAGTTTGTGTATAATCTCTTCACATAAAAGTCTTTACAATGAAGTTTGAAAGTGAAAGTGGGTGTAGTCTGTCTTACAACAAATATACTGGTCACTATAGCACTCGTATCTACAAACTTCATTCTTGACCTTTTTTTAAAATTTTATTTTAAAATTTGTCAGTGATTATATGCCTCTAAAAGTTTTCCTAATGGAGACTTAGATCTCTTAATACCATAATTCGTTTTTGAGGGTAAGATGCACAGACTTTTGAGGGTAAAATGCTTCAACTCCCTAGTTGTAATACCCTAGTTCTCAATTTCTAGGATTTGGTTTCTGTTTTTATATAATGTATGAAGAGAAGGAAGTTGATCTTTGAATACTGTAAGCCCTGGGACCAAAGAACTGGGAAAAAATCCATAAAAGTAAATGGTTTAAACATGGAAAGTATTTTTCCTTTTTTTTTTTTTTTTTTATTCATTTTGGTCTCTTGCTGACTTTGTAGGTTGTTAAATACTTAGAAATTAAAGTACTCTCTTTTTACACTTAAGATTTTGATAGTAAATATTTTAAACGCATGTGTTCTTTAACCATTTGTTCTTTCGTGTGTTCTTTCACCATTTGAGTGTCCTTGGTAGTCAGCAGTATTTTGGTTGGAATTAAATTATCATTGGAGTGGAAGATATAAACTTCATGGCTTTAATTCTAAGAGGCACAACACTGACATCCATAACTGAGTATCTACAGTGTATTTACATATCTTATTGTCTCTGCACAGCAACTCTGCAAAGTAGATCTTTTACTCATTTTTCATGAGAGGCCTAGAGAAACTGAGAGTCACATAGCTAAAGAGTGACTGATCAAGAATTTTAATTAAGGTCATTTGAAAATCATCAGAGCTTTCCATTGATTTTTTTTTTCTTTAAGATTTATTATTTATTTATGTTTTGGCTGCATTGTGTCTTTTTTTTTAATATAAATTTTTTTCTTTCTTTTTGGCTGTGTTGGGTCTTCGTTGCTGCATGTGGGCTTTCTCTAGTTGCAGCGAGTGGGAGCTACTCTTTGTTGCGGTGCACAGGTTTCTTAGTGCAGTGGCTTCTCTTGTTGCGGAGCACGGGCTCTAGGCACGCAGGCTTCAGTAGTTGTGGCACTCAGGCTCAGTAGTTGTGGTGCATGGGCTTAGTTCCTCCGCTGCATGTGGGGTAGTCCCAGACCAGGGCTCGGACCCATGTCCCCTGCATTGGCAGGTGGGTTCTTCTTCTTCTTCTTCTTCTTCTTTTTTTTAAGTAATTTTTTTTCTATGTATATGTACACAAATTTTTTTTTATTAATTCACTCATTTTTGGCTGCATTGGATCTTCATTGCTGCACGCAGGCTTTCTCTAGTTGCAGACAGCGGGGGCTACTCTTTGTTGTGGTGCATGGGCTTCTCATTGCAGTGCTTCTCTTGTTGCAGAGCATGGGCTCTAGGCACTTGGACTTCAGTAGTTGTGGCACATGGGCTTAGTTGCTCCATGGCATGCGGGATCTTCCCAGGCCAGGGATGGAACCCGTGTCCCCTGCATTGGCACCACTGTGCTACCAGGGAATTCCCCAGCAGGTAGATTCTTAACCACTGAGCCACCAAGGAGGTCCCTCCATTGATTCTTAAAAAGGACTAGTTCTTAGGTAATGAGAATGAACACATTATTAATCCAAGGCAGTTACTTAAGAAAACTACTCTAAGATACCCTTGTTTATATTAGGTTGTCATAGCTCATTTCATTATATTAGGTTGTCATAGCTCAATGGGTGTCTTAAGGGCAACTTAATTTTCTCCAGTTCTGAGGGTTGTCTTTTTGTTTTTGTTTTTGGTTTCCTTTGCTGTGCAAAAGGTTTTAAGTTTCATTAGGTCCCATTTGATTACATTTGTTTTTATTTTCATTACTCTAGGAGGAAGGGCAACTTAATTTTGTTCACTGCTCATTCCCCAGCACTTAGAACAGTATCCAGAAAATTGTATATACTCAATAAGTATGTTAAATGAATAAATTTGGATTTATTATATTTTGAAGTAATAGAATAGTTACCATTATCTTGGGGGAAAATGCTTAACATTCAAGATTCCTGTCACTGTTTGGAGACAAAGTACTCAGAACTGATGGTGGTAAGCTGGAAGGGTTGTTGATTGTTTGAAATTATTCAGATGATGAAGGTGGTGGTGGAGGCCATGGAAATTGAGGAAGAGTGAATCTGAAACACTGCAGAGGCAGAAGACTGGGTGACCAAATGTAATAGACTAGGAAAAAATAGGAATAAAAAGAGAACTGGGAGAACAGGGTACTAATAAAAAATGGAATGGAAGAAGGTGTGTGAAAAAGATTCAGTTGGAAAGTTTGATTTTTGCAGTTATGACAGGTATTTGAATAGATATATATCTTATAGATGACTAGGAATAGGAAATTAGGAATGAATGGTTAAATCCAAGATTGATGAATACTAATAATGGGAGGATTGAGCCTTAAAGGACAACCACATTTCAGAGTAATAAGGGAGAAAGGGGCAATTAAAAAACAAAACAAAACAAAAAAAACAAGAAAGGTTCCAGAAGGAAATCAATTGGTAACATTCTTTAATGGCAGATTTTGTTTTGTTTTTAAGATAAGTTCATGTTCATCTGAAAGGAGGGGAAGAAGTAAAATTGTCACTCTTCGCAGATGACATGATATTATACATAGAAAACCCTAAAGACTCTACCGGAAAACTGCTAGCACTAATTGATGAGTTTAGTAAAGTAGCAGATTACAAAATTAATGCACAGAAATCTCTTGCATTCCTATACACTAACAACAAAAGAGCAGAAAGAGAAATTAAGGAAAGTCTCCCATTTATCACTGCAACAAAAAGAATAAAATACCTAGGAATAAATCTGCCTAAGGAGACAAAAGACCTGTATGCAGAAAACTGTAAGACACTGCTGAAAGAAATCAAAGATGATACAAGCAGATGGAGGGACATACCATGTTCTTG
Organism: Hippopotamus amphibius kiboko; assembly: GCF_030028045.1. Lineage (NCBI taxonomy): Eukaryota > Metazoa > Chordata > Mammalia > Artiodactyla > Hippopotamidae > Hippopotamus > Hippopotamus amphibius. The sequence goes on along the minus strand of NC_080189.1, from coordinate 87,075,808 downwards.
GATTGGAAGAATCAATATTGTGAAAATGACTATCCTACCCAAAGCAATTTACAGATTCAACGCAATCCCTATCAAATTACCAACGGCATTTTTCACAGAACTAGAACAAGCAATCTTATGATTTGTATGGAAACGCAAAAGACCCCGAATAGCCGAAGCAATCTTGAGAAGGAAAGGCGGAGTTGTTGGAATTAGGCTTTCTGACTTCAAACTATACTACAAGGCCACAGTGATCAAGACAGTATGGTGCTGGCATAAAAATAGAAAGATAGATCAATGGAACAGAATAGAGAACCCAGAGGTAAACCCAAGCACATATGGGCACCTTATCTTTGACAAAGGAGGCAAGAATATACAATGGAAAAAAGGCAGCCTCTTCAATAAGTGGTGCTGGGAAAATTGGACAGCTGCATGTAAAAATGAACTTAGAACACTTCCTAACACCATACACAAAAATAAACTCCAAATGGATTAGACCTACATGTAAGGCCAGACACTGTAAAACTCCTAGAGGAAAACATAGGCAGAACACTCTGTGACATACATCAAAGCAAGATCCTGTTTGACCCACCTCCTAGAATAATGGAGATAAAATCAAGAATAAACAAATGAGACCTAATGAAACTTTCCCTTTGCACAGCAGAAGAAACCATAAACAAGACAAGAAAGCAACCCTCAGAATGGGAGAAAATACTTGCCAACGAAGCAACGGACAGAGGATTAATCTCCAAAATATATAAACAGCTCATCCAGCTCAATATCAAAAAAACAAATAACCCAATCAAAAAATAGGCAGAAGACCTAAATAGACATTTCTCCAAAGAAGACATGCAGATGGCTAACAAACACATCAAAAAGATGCTCAACATCACTACTCATTAGAGAAATGCAAGTCAAAGCCACAGTGAGGTATCACCTCACAGCAGTCAGAATGGCGATCATCAAAAAATCTAGAAACAACAAATGTTGGAGAGGGTGTGGAGAAAAGGGAACTCTCCTGCACTGTTGGTGGAATGTAAGTTGATACAGCCACTATGGAAAACAGTTTGGAGGTTCTTTGAAAAACTAAAAATGAAACTACTGTATGATCCAGTAATCCCACCCCTGGGCATATACCCAGAGAAAACCATAATCCCAAAAGAAACATGTACCATGGAAGCAACCTAAATGCCCATCAACAGATGAATGGATAAAGAAGATGTAGCACATATATACAATGGAATATTACTTAGCCATAAAAAGGGATGAAATGGAGCTATATGTAATGAGGTGGATAGACCCAGAGACTGTCATACAGAGTGAAGTAAGCCAGAAAGAGAAAAACAAATAGCTTATGCTAACTCATATATATAGAATCTGAAGAAATGGTACTGATGAACCCAGTGACAGGTTAAGATTAAAGATGCAGATGCAGAGAATGGACTGGAGGACATGGGGTTGAAGGGGAAGCTGGGAGGAAGTGAGAGAATAGTATAGACATATATATACTACAAACTGTAAAATAGTTAGCTAGTGGGAAGTTGCTGTATAACAGAGGGAGGTCAACTTGATGATGGGTGATGCCTTAGAGGGCCAGGACAGGAGGGTGGGAGGGAGTCCCGGGAGGGAGTCCCGGGAGGGAGGGGATATGGGGATATGTGTATAAATACAGCTGATTCACTCAAAAACTGGTACAAGAGTGTAAAGCAATTATATTCCAATAAAAAAAATAAATAAAAGGAGGGGAGGAGATTAAATGTGTTAAAGTGTGGTTTAAACAAGAATAACTTAGATGGTATCTTAGCCACTATGTTCTAAGCTTTGATAATTAATATATAAATTTCTCAGATCTTGCTATAGAGTGAAGTAGATGATCTGTTTGTGGAAGCTGTATATCTAACACTTGTTTCCAAAAATGTGTCAAAATATAAACCAGTGATTAAAAAATATAAGTAATATATTCTTTGGGAAGTTAAGGGAAGAGATTAGTTTATTAAGAGGCCTATAACTGTAGTGGTTTTTGGAGTTAACCTAGTCAAATTTTTGTTTGCAGGTAAGGAAACAGTGCTCAGGAGGTTGATCTGCTGGAGATCTTAAAGCTAGTTATGTAGCAGGGATGTTGAAATTGGGAAGTTGAGGCTTCAAGGAAGCTTTGGTACTTAAATGATCCTTGAAGGTTTAATAAGATTTTTATTTATTGAGTGGGATGGATATAAGTAGAGGAAACTTGAAGGAGAATGAATGAGGATATGCCAACAATCACAAAAAGACTGGCATAATCAGCGGATTTATATATTGGGATATTAGTATGGAACAAGGTAATCTGATGGCAAGATTAGGAAAACCTGTTATTAATGTGAGCTATTATATTTTTTTGAAGAGGGCAAAATTAGGAAACTAGTGAGCTTTGAAGTATATTCAGTGTTTCAGCAAGTGTTCTAAAATAGAGCACTGGAGCAAATGCCTTTTTTTTTCTTTTTTTTTCTTTTAAGACATCCAGGCCACATCCCAGACCTATTTAGAATCTCTGGGGTGAGGCCTACGAATCTATTATTTTCAGCTCCTAACCACAAGTGTATGAAAAATGGCATTTTGTGGATCTGTGTTTGAGAACCACTGGTTTAAAGGTCCAGTCAAAATAGGGAGAGAGACTGCTTAGGCCTAGGCTACCAGAATAATTTTCTGAGATAATGTAGACAGTAGGATCAGAAAGATTTGTTTAAATCCTATTAATTAGAGTTGATGCACATTGTTTTTATATAGGGGAATGAGAGGATTCAAGTCTGTCTAAAAGAAATGATTAAAAATAGTGATAGAAGGAATACTTAGTTCATCCTAAAGAGGACATTGTTTTGCTTGAGATTAGAATAAAGAATGAGAGAATAAAATTATTGCTAACTTCGTTTCAGTCAAAAAGTATGCCTTTCCTGGTGACATACTTATTTGAAGGCTAAAAAAGCAAGAGTGTTCAGCCTGATTGTATAGGTTGAGTGACTAAAAGATAAATGCAGAATTTTTATTGTTGATTTTGTTTGATTTTTACTTACAATACTTTAATACTACTTTTTGGAAGAGTGTTTTTGTTTGTTTGTTTTGTATTTGTTTTTGTTTTTTTTCCCTTTGGACAAGAGAATTCACCCTTGAAATAAGTTTTTCATGTCACATGTTGAGTCAGTAAGTATTTTCTTTTAGCCAGAGATTTTCAAACTATTTTCCAGGAATTCTTAGATTTTTAATGGAACTTAACTGGTAGGTGGGAGGATATACACACAGGGACATTCCCCTGCTACCCTCTTTAACCACAGATATAGCAAATAATGAAGTAAAAATGCCTTCTGTGCCCATTAGCAAATATTAATCACTGTGGCCACCTCCCATTTGTATCTGGCTGTAGCCTCCTTAACACAACATTTAAAGTTGACACTAGCAATCACTGGGAAAAGCATAGGAGATTAAAACTGTCTTTTATCCTAGAATAAAAATAGATGATTAGATTTCTGTGTAACATTTTATTTGTAGGAAAGTTTCTATCAATACTCAAAGTTTGAAGGCCACAGTTTTAATGTCACTTAAAAACTTTTTAATTTTGAACTAATTGTAGTTTCGCATGCAATTGTAAGAAATAATAGAAATTCTGTGTATCCTTTCCCTGGTTTCCCTCAGTGGTAACATCTTGCAAAACTGTAGCACAATATGACCACAATATTGACATTGATTCAATTTACCCATTATGTTCACATTTCCCCAGTTTTACTTATACTTGTGTATGTTGTGTATACGTAGTTCTTTTCATTTTTATCACATGTAGGTTCCTAGCTTCACCACAGTTAAGATACAGAACAGTTCCATCACCACAAGGATCCCTGGTGTTGCATTCTTACTACCATACTAATCTATTCTGCATTTCTATAACTTGTCATTCAAGAATGTTAGATAAATGAAATTATACAGTATGTGTGACATTTTGGGGATTGGCTTTTTTTCACTCAGCACAGTTTGAGATTCATCCAGGTTGTTGCGTGTATCCATAGTTTGTTCCTTTACATTGCTAAGTAGTGTTTCACTTAATGTTATTTTCCCATTTGGTAGCTACCACATAGAACATGCAGCTTCAGACTTTACCTTTTAAATCTACAGAACATATTGTCTCTCATTTTCTTTTGTTAACTTCTCTGACTCTGTTTTCTTTTATTATCTCCATCCCCAACTCTGTTAGGAGCACAGTTTTAAAATTATAGGAGATAACTTTTTTTTTTTAACTGAGGGAAGGTTTAGAACCCATTGAAGTATGTGGTGGTGTGCTTTACAGTACTCATTACTTTTGTACATAAAAGATTTTAAGGAATTGGGAAGATGTGATTCTTAAATTTGAAGATCCTTTTTCTTCTGCGTTTGTATATCAAGCAGTACATTCTTTTTGTTTTTAGGAACTTTTATTGAGATATAATTGACATACAATAAACTGCATATATTTTAAGTGTACAATTTGATTTTTTTTTCTTATTAGTAATGTATATGTGGCAATCCCAATCTCCCAATTCATCCCACACCACCCCACCCTTGCTTTCTTCCCTTAGTGTCCATATATTTGTACCCTACATCTGTGTCTTTAATTCTGCCTTGCAAACCAGTTGATCTATACCATTTTTCTAGATTCTGCATATATCCATTAATATAAGATATTTGATTTTCTCTTTCTGATTTACTTCACTCTGTATGACAGTCTCTCAGTCCATCCATGTCTCTACAAATGTCCCAATTTCATTCCTTTTTATGGCTGAGCAATATTCCATTGTACATATGTAACATATCTTTTTTATCCATTCATCTGTTGATGGATATTTAGGTTGTTTCCATGACCTGGCTATTGTAAATAGTGCTCTAGTGAACATTCGGGTGCATGTGTCATTTTGAATTATGGTTTTCTCTGGGTGTATGCTCAGTAGTGGGATTGCTGGGTCATATGGTAATTCCATTTTTAATTTTTTAAGGAACCTCCATACTGTTTTCCATAGTGGCTGTATCAATTTACATTCCCACCAACAGTTCAGGAGGGTTCCCTTTTCTCCACACCCTCTCCAGCATTTATTGTTTGTAGATTTTCTGATGATGCCCATTCTAACAAGTGTGAGGTGATACGTCATTGTAGTTTTGATTTGCATTTCTCTAATAATGAGTGATGTTGAGCAGCTTTTCATGTGCCTCTTGGCCATATGTATGTCTTTTTTTGAGAAATGCCTATTTAGGTCTTCTGCCCACTTTTTGATTGGGTTGTTTGTTTTTTTGATATTGAGCTGCATGAACTGTTTGTATATTTTGGTAATTAATCCTTTGTTAATTCGTTTGCAAATATTTTCTCCCATTCTGAGGGTTGTCTTTTAAGCAGTACATTCTAAGGTATATAGTCTAAGGTGTATAGTTATGGGCCACATGGCAAGTAGAAAGTGGGAATAAATAGGTAACTGTTTAGAGTGAAATCACTTTTGTTACTTACATACTTGGGTATGAACAAAGACTGAACTCATTCAAAGAATAGTTTGTGTGTGTACGAAACAGAAGTTGTGCGTTTACACCTGGAGACTCTAACCAGATACCAATCACTAAATTGCATAAAAGGCCACATTTTACTAGATTTTACACTAGAGGTTAGTGATCTCCAACACTTTAGGGAATGGTGAATACTGTTTTAAAATAATAATGTGATGCATTAAAACTGGATAGTATTGAAATTAATTAGTTTAATTCAAAGTTGTTTTGGGATGGTAAAGGAAGAGTGTACCAGTACTTTGACAAGTTGAAGAATTGGTGTTTAGCATAGCTGCCCAAAACCCTGTTAGAAAGAGTGGAACCCCGTTATATGATGCCATACAGATAGTTCAGTATATCATATTCACCATGAGCATTTCTCATCATTATGGTACGTTTGTTACATTCTATGAACCAATATTGGCACATCATTATCAACCAAAATTTACACTAGGGGCTCACCCTTTGTATTTTTTTTTTTAAGGGTTGTTCTTCTTGATACTTTACTTTGATTGCAGTATCTCTAGTGAACTAAAGATAAGGTAGACTGGGTTGCAAGGTAAGCTAGTGTGAAGTACTGCCAAATACTCGCAGAAAGTGCCTCATTCTTAACTATATAGGGATAGTTTGGCGCTCATTGGGTAATATCATGAGGGTTCTCATTGGCTTATTCTTTAAAGAATTTTATTAGAGCCAATCTTGTTTTGACAAAAATTCTGTAAAAAGGATTTCAAGGGCCAGATGACCTAGTTATTTTTACTATTACTCTGTACCGGTTTTTATTTTAAGAAAATAATAGAAACAGTATGTTTAGAGTTTGTAATAAAGAGGTTTGGCTGTTGGGTTTTTTTTGGGGGGGGGGGGGCAGTACCACATGGCATGCAGGATCTTAGTTCCCCCACCAGGGATCAGACCCAGGCCACCTGCAGTGGAAGTGGGGAGTCTTAACCCCTGGACTGCCTGTAAAGTCCCTGGCCGTTGGCTTTTTAAGTGAAACTACTTCTTTTTTTTTTTAAATTTATTTATTTATTATTTTTTTGGGGGGTACACCAAGTTCAATCATCTGTTTTTATACACATATCCCCGTATTCCCTCCCTCCCTTGACTCCCCCCCCACCCTCCCTCGAGTCCCCCCCACCCTCCCCATCCCAGTCCTCTAAGGCATCTTCCATCCTCCAGTTGAACTCCCTTTGTTATACAACAACTTCCCACCGGCTAACTGTTCTACAGTTGGTAGTATATATATGTCTGTGCTACTCTCTCACTTCGTCTCAGCTTCCCGAAACTACTTCTATAACATTCTCTGAGTTTGTAGTCCAACACAGAAGCATCCTTTCTCCATTACTGACAAGAATGGTCTCTAGAATAAATCAGGAATTCTTAATAGTTTACTTGACTTTTATAAGTATAATAGCTGAGAATTGTTCTCCAATACTCTTTTTTTTTTTTTTTTTTCTTTTCTTTTCCATTATGGCTTATTACAGGATGTTGAATGTAGTTCCCTGGGATATACAGTAGGACCTTGTTGTTTATTTTATATGTAGTAGTTTGCATCTGCTAATCCCAAACTCCTAATTTATTCCTCCCCCCCCCTTTTCCCTTTGGTAACCATAAATTTGTTTTTCATGTCTGTGAGTCTGTTTCTGTTTTGTAAATAAGTTCATCTGTGTCATATTTTAGATTCCATGTGTAAGTGGTATCATATGGTCCAATACTCATCATTTAAGGAATTTTCCTCAGTATTTAATTCCCAGAAATGTTGTCTGGTAATCATAGCTAATACTTAACTGTGTGCCACACAATCCTTGAAACAATTCAGAAGTATATTCTATGATTATTCCTATTTACAGATGAGGAACTAAGGGCTCAAGAGAATAAATAACCATTGTTAATAAGTGGTAGAGTGTGAAAACTGAAGCATTGCTATTTTGATACTGAATTTTAGTACTGGAGGTTGAAATTGTACTAAAATATGATACAGTGAAACTCTGTGGAACTCTTGTATAGAACCAGAAACTGCTTTTTGGACATTGAATTTTATACATAGGTTTCCGTTCTTCAGGTGGGTCCATCAACATTAATCTTGACTGTCAGAAGAAAGGTTTTTCAAAATAGTTTATTTGCTATAAAAATATTATAGCGTAAGTTGAATTGGTGAAATTCTTTATCTCTAGGAATGAAATGGTTATCAAAGGGAGACAAGTTAAAATTCAACTGGTAAAATAGATGGTCTTTGCCTAACACATAATTCTATTGAAGGAATTGAGTATACTTGTATATACATTAGTAATCTCAAATTTGGAGCCTGGTTCCCTTAACTTTGGGTTGCTTTCAATTCACTAGCAAGGCATGTGTTTGTTCCTGAAAATAATAGGGAATTTGAATATTTTTATCCTTTGAGTATGTGCTTTGTACTGTCCCTGAACATTTTAGACATAAATTTTAGACTTTGAGCCCATGCATCTTTACTTACTTTGTAGTGTTTTAATGCATTGTTGTGGAATGGATGTAAGTTTAAGTAGCTTAGGTTTGGGGGAGGAGCAAAGTAGTTTTGTTACTGTTCTTTCATTTAGTGTGCCAGAAAGAATGCAGTCCAGATGTTCTGCAGTAAAACACTTAAGTAGTTATTTAATTTCTCCTCTTTTTGAGAGAGGTGGTTGTCAGTTTCCCTCCCTTAACTGTAAATTCTAGATTTGATTTGATTTTACCAGTCATCTGGCAAATTTTAATTTAAGGGAAACTACTACGTAGGTTCTGGAATCAGACTGTTAGGGTTCAAAACCTGACTATTTATTAGCTGAGGAACTTTGGACAAGTTTAACCTCTCTGCGTTATATATAAAATGGGGATAACAAATGTACCTATGCCATAGGCTCCTTGTGAGGATTAAGCATTGTAAGCACTCAGTATTTATCATCATTATTATTATAACCTCTATTGGGGGACATTTGAGTATCAAGTAAGTGCTCATGGAGCACTGGCTGATACTAACATTAACCCAGTTGGAGAAATACATAATTCATTCTATTGTCTTATTTTTTATAGCTTTTTAGAATCTGATATTTATCTGTCATTTTGATTATCAGGAATAATCTGTTTATGTACTTGTGATTGTAACATTTAAACTGTAAGATCATTAGCCTAACCTACCTCCATTTACGGTTGAAGCTCAGAATAGTGAAATGAGTTGCCCAAAGTTTCGTAGGTAGTAACTTGGTAATAGATTTTGATTAACTAGTATTCTTTTTTGTTATATCTTAGACAGCAGCTATAAATAAAGTCTTAAATGAATAATGAGGGCACTTTAATTTCTGATTTATAAGGAAATCTCAGGCTGTGTGGTCCCTCACAATTTCTTTCAAGTTTGTTTCATTTCTATTAGTAATTCAACCCAAAATTCACCCGCTTATTCTCTTAGTGTTACATGTCCAAAATGTAAACATGGATTTAATTTTAAATATTTATTGAGCTCTATGTAAGGTGTTTATTAAGGACTGAAAGGTAATAATAAATGACCCTTTCCTCAAAGATTATGTTAGATTGGGCTGGGTCCTTTATTTGTAATTTTAGAAAAAAATTTTCCGCCTTTTGGGTATCATATTCACCTCTTCAGTGGTATTTTTGTTTATTTTCTTAACTTCTTAACGTGGTCCTAAAAGCTGCCTCAGTTTTCCAGTTTTTCTGATAGACTTTTTAAATTTAATTGCTTTTCCTTCTTGCCTCTTATCTCATATTTCCTACTTGAGGGTTTTGTTTGTTTTTGTTTTGGTATCAGTGCCTTTGCTCTGCTAAATCTGTGGGGTTGTCTTTTTGTTTTCTGTTTGTTTTGTATTTGCGGAGGCGTCTTGGGGGTTATTTTGTTTTGTTTTTTTGGCTGAACCACACAGCTTGCAGAATCTTAGTTCCCTGACCAGGGATTGAACCCGCGCCTTTAGCAGTGACAGTGCAGAGTCCTAACCGCTGGACCACCAAGGAATTCCCCTAAATCTGTTTGGGTTTTTTTGTTTGTTTTTTTTTTTAATTTTTTTATTGGAGTATAATTGCTTTACACTCTTGTACCAGTTTTTGAGGTACACCAAGGTCAATCATTGTATTTATATACATATCCCTGTATCCCCTCCCTCCCTCGACTCCCCCCCACCCTCCCCGTCCCAGTCCTCCAAGGCATCATCCAACATCGAGCTGAACTCCCTTTGTTATACAGCAACTTCCCACTGGCTATCTATTTTACAGTTGGTAGTATATATATGTCTATGCTACTCTCTCACTTCGTCTCAGCTTCCCCTTCACCCCCCGCCCCCCCAAACCTCGAGATCTCCAGTCCATTCTCTGCATCTGCGTCCTTAATCTTGTCTTGTCACTGAGTTCATCAGTACCATTTTTAGATTCTGTATATGTGAGTTAGCATACAATATTTGTCTTTCTCTTTCTTACTTCACTCTGTATGACAGACTCTAGGTCGGTCTATCCACCTCATTACATATAGCTCCATCTCATTCCTTTTTATAGCTGAGTAATATTCCATTGTATATATATGCCACATCTTCTTTATCCATTCATTTGTTGATGGGCATTTAGGTTGCTTCCATGTCCTGGCTATTGTAAATAGTGCTGCAGTAAACATTATGGTACATGTTTCTTTTGGGATTATGGTTTTCTCTGGGTGTATGCCCAGTAGTGGGATTACTGGATCATATGGTAGTTCTATTTTTAGTTTTTTACCTAAATCTGTTTTTAATATTGTCTTTTCCCAGTCTCTTTCCAGTTTGATTTGGTATTTAGCATTGTTTCCTTTACTTGTGCTTACATTCATTTGTATAAAAGAGTGAAGAATAAATTTATCTTTCTAAGAAGTAGCTGCTGTCTTTATGTGCGTCCCTTTGGTTTTAGGTTCCATGTTAGACAGAAGTATCAATACCTATAATTTTGTGTCATTTATAAACAGCTCAATACTCCTGTGTTCACTTGGTTTCTAGGTCTATTCTGGATAGCAGGTTTTGTGAAGACATTTAATCTTTCTTGGACCTCAGATTTACCAGACATCTCATGGTATTTCCTTTTATATTATTTCTTTAATGGCTGCCATTTATTCTCATTGTATTTTGTATAAATTTTACTTGTTAGTTGGATAACCAGTTTTTTGATTCATGTGTGAGATATGAAAGCTTCGTGGTAATTGTTTGGATTGTGTTGAATTGTTTTTCTCTAGTTATGCCTGTGTTATAAGCTCACATCTTTTCTGTTTACTACATTGTCTTTCCCTTTTTTGCTTATTTTTAACGACATAGTAATTTGACCCTAATGAATTTATGATTTAAGTATCAGCTGGATTTTTAAACAGTGTGAGTTTTCTGGCTATGGAGTTTTTGATATTAATGAATATAGTGAAATATTTGCCATTTTATGGTCTCAGTAGATATGACCTCTTGTCTTCTGACCTCTTGTGAGTAAATTTCAGAGATCATCTTCTTTGTTAAATCACACTCAGAGTCTGTGGTTCTGTTACAGATGTGATGATATGTTGTTATCCTGGGGATGAGCTTCTGTGATTTTAGAAGAGATATGCATTTCTGGAAAAGGTGTCATGTGGTTGTTTTTATAGCACTTAATTGTATAGGTTGACAACTCATTTGGTTAATGAGGCCAGAGCTGCAGTTTCATCCTGGGTGCTCTAATTCATTCACCAGTGCATTGTAAAGTACCTGTTATGTTCTATGTGCTGTGCAGGGTTTGAGAGACAGGCAGGAGTCACATAGATAGAAGCCATTGTCTGAAATAGGCTTACGGCAAGCTCTTCACTGCTATTTAAAAATAGCTCAAATATAGTGTTTATTGAGGACTATATATTTGTATAAAAATGGGGTACACTGTTAAATACACATTCAAATAGATTGTTTTAGGTTGGAAATATTACTCAGTTATCTAAAAGAATACATAATTATTTGACTTCTTTCCAGTTTCTGCCTCTGGTTTAAAAAAACCCGTACAACTAAGTATTTAACAACATATACCTAAAATACAAGGTTTCTTGTGAGTCTAATGTAAAGATAAGCTGAGCTAAAGAAAACTTCTAGCAACTAGATGCTACCAACAAGGAGGAGAATTTTTTTTTTATTTTAATTATCTATTCTTAGGTCCAAGGCTTCAGTATTTTAAAGAAATACGGAATAATACAACATTTGATTTATGTATTGCTTGTATTTTTGTCATTCAGAAATTTTACAGTTTTATCGCTTTGTGCAGGTTAATAAATACAGCTTTTTATGAGGTAATTCTAAAACAGTCGCAGGTGCAGAAAATGAGGTAGGGCGATTTTTCCTTTTTCTCACTCTGATTTAATTGTTTTTAGAGAATGATTTTAGTTTGGTGAAAACTGTAAAATTGTAGCAAATAGAGAACCATTAATTACATACTTTATTTTCAAAAACTGTTAGAAGATTCTCCTTAAATGAGAGCTAGAGTTTTTTTATCCACAGTTTTTTGGTTATGAGATAAGAGCACTTCTTATGTGACTACCACTTACTGATTGCTAAATATGCATCATGCAGTGTATAAAATGCTTTACAGTCATTGTTTCATTTTCGTCACAGAAACCATATGAGGATATATCCCCATTTTATAAACAAGGAACCTGAGGCTTAGAGTGGTTAAATAACTTGCCTAGCTCACACATCTACTGTTAGAGTGTTAGAGATTGGCTCCAGTGCTTAGGTTTTTAACTTTTAAGTGCAGTTGTCTATTATTGTATATTTTTATTATAAGTTGTAATCTAGTAGCTCTCCCCCAGTTATACGTGGTTTAAAAGTAAAGATGAGTTTTCTTGGAGAATTCAAACCACTAGTACCTCATTATTTTCATATTTTGGTATTTTTTTCACATAAGATACGAGCTCACAATCTGCATTATCTGTGAAATAGGAATTAACCTGAGTAAATATTCTCAAGCTTACTTGTAAAAATTAAAAATAAATACAAGAGTTGCTATTTGAAGAAACACTTCAATATTGCAGGTATAACATTAAAGGGACAATTTTGACTGTTTCTCTTGTTTATATGATTATCTGCTTTGTTCCAAGTTGTACTATATCATTGCTAAAAATATTTCGAGTGGGTATTTCACAGTACATGTAGCAGGTGTTAAACTGTGAATTTAGATTAGAAAAATTGATATTGAAACAATATATTTTCGTTACTATGGTAAATTTGTTTAGAAATAATCCAAGTATATTAGTTCTCGCTTCTAATTGTCTGTATTAGGGATCATTAACTCATGGGAGAAAACTGGAGAAATAGAGAAACCCCCTCAATATGTATGTATTTATGTAGTATTGAAAATGACAACCACTTGATTGATTTTATTATAAATAAAATAGCTTTTAAAAATATATATACATAAACAATAGAGTAGAATCGATTCATATCTTGGTTTTATCTCTTAAACTGAGCAACCTTGATTATGTTATTTAACCTTAGTTGCTTTTGAATTCCTCGGTGGTAAAATATAGATCCCTATCTCAGAGTTGTAAGGATTAAATAGAGAATCCATGTAAAAACTTAGTATGGTGCTTAGTCCACAGTAAGTACTCAATATTTGTTAGTTAATTGTTAGATCATTTACTGAACCAAGAAGACTTATTTTTGGAAACTGCTGTAAGAAGTTGTTTCATCTTTCAAGATGAATAATATTTCTTGGTTCCTCACTAAGCAGTATACCTTAGTAATCCTTTTGACATCCTAAATTCATTCCCTAAGGAAGATTATGATTCAGAAACTTTTCTTTTGATCATAATCTCATAACTTAATTCCAGAAAAATAAACAAAAGAGAGATTCCCTGACTAAATTTCAGTTGATATTGATATTTTAATAAAGAATGCCTTCTTCATGTATTTTATGTACCTTTGTTATAGGTTGACTGTTGCTGGGTATATGAAGATGATTCTTAACTTTTGGTTCTCTTTTCTTTTAAACAGGGTTTGTGGATGCACTTAGATGTTTGCAATGAGCACTGTGGCTGGCATGCCCCAGTGTTTTGGATACCAATGCATAGGACTCCATAGTAATCGAATTTACCAGAGGCGAACGTCATGAGCATAGTGATCCCTTTGGGGGTTGATACAGCAGAAACGTCATACTTGGAAATGGCTGCAGGCTCAGAGTAAGTATTTAAATTAAAGGTATTTTTGGATAGAGAAGGGCAAAATATTTCATATAATTATTTTAGCACAACCAAGCAGTGCTTGATTTGCATTTATATTTTTTCTCATTTTAGACTCTTGGCTAAAATAAAATGTCAGAAGTTTAAAGGCAAAAATTCCTTTAACTAAAATTACTTTTGTAGATAACTTTTGAGCCAAAATGCTCTTTTTCAGATTCTTTTTGTCTTTCCCATTTGCTAATTGTTGACATCAAGAATCAAGATAATAGGTTATTGGTGTTTTTTTAAAATTGTAAGATCTGTCATGTTTATGTTGGAAAATTGGTTTTAAATTTGAATCCTTAAAAAATTGTAATATCCATTTAAGCACAGTTATTGCTTTGTTTTTTTTAAAGTTGAGTGAAAAATAAAATTCAGGCCATCTTTAAATAGGAAAAATGGAGTATTTCCTCCTAGATGAATATTTTGCACTTTTTGCTTTTATGGGAGCCATTTCTGAGGGATTCAGTGAAAGGTTCTTACCTTGCCTCTAAATATTTGGTCTTGGCAGTTGTGTGGATAGATCTCATTTTATTTTGATATTAACACTGAGTTATTGCTGTGAAAATTGATTATTTGTTTTTAGAAATTGCAACGGGTTCATGTGACAGTGTTGGAATCTAAAGGATGGAAAGTTGCATATGTTTGCTCTCTGATTCAGTATATAGTCGTATTGTGCTAAATGGGACGCTCATTGACCAGAAAGCTGAGTTTAAGTTAAGAAAAAAAAAAAAGGAAATTTATTTATTTTGAGGCTCCTAAAACTGGTCTGTAGAAAGAACAAAAAATGCAGTTAATATACTCCTTTAGTTGGCATTTCAAATGGTCTAGAAATGTTTTTGCCACTCCTGCTTCTGCCATTGGGAAAGAGTCAGGGATGCTCTCTAATATTCTTGTAATATACTACATAGTCTGTTAAACTGTATGATTGTTATATATAGTTTTTAAAAGCCTTTTTTTTTTTTGTATTATGTGTAAGTTATTTTTGTTGTAAAATAATAGATTCCTAAAACAAGGCACTCTTGTGACAGTTGATTGACATTCACTCTGCTCAGATAGGGACACTACTAAGGAAGGAAAGATCCTGGAAGCAGGGCTTGACAGGCAAGAGGTTCCCAGGCTAAAGTACTAATTTTTACTAATGTATAGCATCTGATAGATGCAAATCTATATCTGATAATAGTTATAGGCATTTATTGGTAGTAATCAAAGATTCTTTGCTTCCTAAAAATATTCACCTTGACAGTCATTTTTAAAATTAGCCTCTTAAGCACTTAATACAAGATGTAATTTATGAAATATTATTTATATACCAGATAGGAATTAGTCCAGTAAACAGTGTGAGATACACCTTTGCCTTGTTTGTATGTTTAGTATGTGTACTGTAAGCCAATTCACAAACAGAATGAAAGCCAGTTAAGAGGGAATGAATAATACATTGAAAGAGGGTGGTTTAGGGGATAGCTTTCTGCCTGTGTTCTTTATTAAATGCATTTATAGAGTTTTGGAGGGGGGTTTATTTGTTTATTTGGCTGCACCAGGTCTTAGTTGCAACAAGCGGGATATTTTTTAGTTGAGGCATGCAGACTCTTAGTTCCGACATGCATGTGGGATCTAGTTCCCTGACCAGGGATCAAACCCGGGCCCCCTGTACTGGGAGCATGGAGTCAACCACTGGACCACCAGGGAAGTCCCCATAGAGTATTTATGGAATAAGTATGATTTATATTGTGGAGCCAAATCTTTCCTGGTATAAATATGGCCATTTTTATTATGAGAAAATGATCAATTTGTAGGTAATTACAAAATGACTATTTTTAAAAGAATATTTCTATTTTAGGAAATTATTTTTTTCTATTTTATGTACAAGTATATGTCCCTTGGGCATAGTATCCCCTACTCAGTGGACACAAAAAGTATAGCTGGTACCAGTTTCTATTATGGCACAACTGTCAGAATTTTTGTGGTTTAATTTTCAAACTGAAACACACACACATACACACACACACACCTGGAGGCTTAAAAAGATCCTTAAATCACGTCACCTCCCTCCCCCACCATTCCCACAGATACGTAAAGCTGCTTTTGGAGCTGTTTTCATAAGAAATTTTGATATAATTAACATGTTGCATCCTTTTTATTTCAAATACGTGATCAGAAGATACCATCGTGTTGATGTGGGATCCTGTGAAGCTACATAATTATTTCAAAATTTTTTTAAAAAAGAGAAAGAATTATATTTTATTACACTCATGTGGCTATATAATGTTATTAATTACATGTTATATTTACAAAAATATTGTACTGCTAAAATATGTCACTAATAAACTAATATAAAATTTAGGAGTTACTTGATGTTCGTTTATTGAGTGAATTAGTGTACTAGACCAAATTTATACTCACTTCTAAGGCTGTAAAGGGGAATTTATTTGATCACTTAGAGTTCATCTAGATAGAGTTCATGCTATCTATAGCATTTTATAGATAGGAAATTGAAGGTCTGGTTCAGGATCTGTGAAGAATGGGTCTGCTAAACTCTAGTCCAGTATTTCCATACTCAGTAACATTTGCTCTTGGATTATTGTGTCTCCAAATTAAGACTCATTATTCTCACCAAGTCCAATTTGTTTTCTTCTCATTTCTAAGTTTTAAAAAATCTTGGGTATGTTTTGCCTTTCTTGCAGAGTTAGGGATCTTGTATTTTGCTTTTTTCTGTTCCCCATTACCTTGCCAAGAGTTGGTTTTATACTTCCAGCACCTCTCAATTCAAACTAGCCACATTTCAAGTGTTCAGTAGCACATGTCTAGAGGCTACTGTATTGGATAGAGAAGTTCTAGACCAAATAGCAAAGTATAGTCTCTCAAAAGAGAAAAGAACAAGGAAGCTAGTTATGAAAATTGTGAGATCATAGCGATCTATTTCTTTTTGAATGAGAAAAAGTTGTAACTATGAGGTGGATACTATTTTCAAATTATAGGTGAGGAAACTGAAGTCACAGAGCAGTTAAGTGGCAGAGGCAGAACTTATTGATGTGTTGATTTTAGGCTTTTTCTATTACAGCTCCTTTTCTAATACTATTACAAAAAATGATTATGTAACATAACTAATTTATTTTGATATATGGTTCGTGTAAGTAGTAGCTTTAGTTCTAGGAGTAGTAAATTCAGCATATAACAAAGGTATTCTTAGGTCTCTGCTCAAAGATAAGGAATATGAAAGAAAACAGACTCCATTACCACGAGACAGGAAAGTGAGCCAGAGTTCAGCCGTTTATTAGAATTGTATGTTTTTTATCCTAATTGGTAGAAATTGACCTCTTCTGTTGCTTCTTAGCTATTTCACGTCTGACATTCCATGTAAATTATTAAATTGGTTAAAGAAGCAAAGATGAGAAGCCTTTCTGGAGCTGGGAAATGGGAAGAGGTATAAATGGGGAGTGTTAAATTTATTCTTTCCTAGCCTTTTTAAAAAAGAAAGGACAAATTACTTTTTCCTCTCAGAGACTGGGAACATGATTGCTAACATTGTATTCCTTTTAACATTATTATTACTACCAAGTATTCCTTTAGAAATATTTATAATGAGCTTTTATATAATTATGTGTATTTTTGAACAAGGTAGACAAATTAGTAAATGTGACGTATCTAAGTTATAGGGGAATTATTTTGGAGCAGGGCTATGCCTATTAGTGTAGTAAATGCCTCTTTGTTGGCTGAGAGTACTAAAGAGAGATATCTGGGTTTTCAGTTTTGTTCTGCCACTGACATTCCAGTGAGCCCTTAAGTCACTTAATTATTGTAGACTTTGGTATCCTCATTGAAAAAGAGGGCTTGGATTGAAGTATTAATGTGACTCTTTTTAACTCCAAATTTCTGAGATTCAGTACATTTTTACTATCTGTATTTTGTTTATAGTATTTGATATTGTTATTTCATTGTCACTAGAGCCACCTGCTGATAGAATTCATTAATTTGTTGAAGTGTTTGGGTGCTTTTAGTCTGCATTTATGTAATTGAAGATACTAAAATGTTTTGTATATATTGAAATGTTTTCAGTAGCTTTTTACTTGTTCATGTTCCACTAGTACTTAACATTTCTGCTTATGATTTCTTTACACTTAATCTACTCTCAAGAAAGTAATACTTTCTGCTGCTCTTAAAGTGTTGATTTGCTTGTCCTAATTTGAAAGTGCTTTCATTTAAATGTGATTTTGTTTTAATATTCAAAAGCCTATTTTAGAGTACTGTCTTAGTATTGTTTAGAACTGTTCTTAGAAACCGCATCCTGACACTCCCTCGGGACCATATGCAAACCAGCCCTACTACACCTTTGTTCTACCTGCTCTACTAACTGAGTCTTAGCAACAACATTTTACCTTCTCCAAGACCTCAGTATCACCTCATGGGGTCAGAGGTAGGTTCTGAGAGTGGCTAATTCAGATTAATTCTTGACCCTTTGTCACTATTATCTGTGCCTGTCTTTCCTGTAATTCCTTGGGCACTGTCTAAATTGTAGGCCAATTCAGATGCTTGAATCTTTGCATCGTTCACCCTTTTATTAATTCTTTCACCTGCTTCACACAAATTGGCTTTTACTTTGACCGTGCTGCTGGCATATTGAAGCTAATGCATAGTTTTCAAGCCTCATGTTGCTTGCTCTCTGAGCAGGATTTGATACTACTGATTCTCCATACCTTTGGCTTTAGTGAAACTATCCATTTGTAGTTTTGTTTATTTTTTTCTTTTTAAATTGTAGTAAAATATACATAACATAAAATTTACCATTTTAACCATTTTTAAGTGTACAGTTCAGTGGCATTAAGTACATTCACAGTATTACTGCAGTATCCAGACAAGAGATGACAAGGGCTTGGACCAGGAAAATGGTAGGAATGGAGAGAAGTGTACTGATTCTAAGTGTATATGGGAAGGAGACACAGCATTGACCAAATAATTAGATGCGGAGGGTGAGGGCAAAGGAGCAGTCAAGAATGACACTTTAGGGTTTTGAATTAAGCAACTGGATGGAGGTGGAGTTGTTTAAAGAAAAAGGTGAGCCGAGGGAAAAAGAAAACATTTGTGGGCAGAAGAAGATCAAGCAAAAAATGAGAGAGAGTGGCCAATTAAGTGTGGTACCCAGAAAGCCATAAGAGTTAAATCTTTTTAGGAGAAGGAAACTGTTATTTATATCAAATGCTAAAAAGTCTATATAAATTACAATTACCAGTTAGTTTGACAACATGGGTAGTTAGAGTGGTGTTGTACAGCCTGATGTTAAGCACAAACAACTCTTTCAAGGAGTTTTCTATAAAGCAGAACAGACAAATGGAATAAAAAAGAAAAGGGGGCAGGAGTTTTAAATGGAATAATAAATAAGGCAGGAATGATCTAATATAGAGGGAGACTGAAGATGCAGGAGACATGGGATAACTTTAGGCAAGAGTGAAGTGTAAAGATCTTGAAAAGGCAGAGGACATGGAAGCAATTTAAATGTCCATCAGCAGATAAATAAAGAAGCTGTGGCACATGTATACAATGGAATATTACTCAGCCATAAAAAGGAATAAAATCTAGTTATTTGTAGTGAGGTGGATGGACCTAGAGTCTGTCATACAGAGCAAAGTAAGCCAGAAAGAGAAAAACAAATACCGTATGCTAACGGTATTTGTATGGAATCCAAAAAAATGGTACGGATGAACCTAGTGGCAAGGCAAGAATAAAGACGCAGACATAGAGAACGGACTTGAGGACCCGGGGCAGCGGGGGGGATAGCTGGGATGAAGTGAGAGAGTAGCATTGACATATATACACTACCAAATGTAACACAGATCATTAGTGGGAAGCTGCTGCGTAGCACAGGGAGATCAACTCAATGCTTTGCGATGACCTAGAGAGGTGGGATAGGGAGGCTGAAGTGGGAGGGGATATGGGGATATATGTATAAATACAGCTGATTCACTTTGTTGTACACGGAAACTGGCACAACATTGTAAAGCAATTATACTTCAATAAAGATTTGAAGGGAAAAACAAAAAAACAAAAAGCTTGAAAAGGCAAGAAGAGATGAGAACCAGAGGGCAAGTGGAAGAATAGGATTGTAGTAAGGAGAGTGACATTTTTCCATTTTACAAGAGAAAAACAGAATTTGAATATAAATACAAGATTTTAGATATGGTGTTGTGTTCCCAGTACCTAAAACAGTAGCTGGTATATAATAAACCCTCAACAAATATTTATTAATAAATTAATAAGAAATTCCTATTGAGTTGTTCTTACATTTTTGAGGAAAGTTATACCATTGAACTTGTAGTACTTGCTTAAGCCATTGAAATCAGAGAAGAATGGTAGTCTTTATTACAGTCAATTCCTTTCCAAATTTGCTTTCTTTAAACAAGCAGTCGGCAAACTAGGATCCCTTAGCCAAACCCAGCCTGCTGCCTGATTTTTGTGAATAAAGTTTTATTGAAACTTAGTCATGCCCAGTTATTAACATATATTTTCTGGCTTTCCAGGTACAGTAGAGCTGAGTAGTTGCAGCAGAAACCATATTGTTCCAAGTCTTAAATGTATTTACTCTCTGGTTCTTTACAGAAAAAGTTTAATTTCTGCCTGAATTTTAGCAATTCTTTGTAATCTGTGCTTCCTAAACTACAGTGAATGTAAGATTGAGGTGCTTATTACAGTACAGATTTCAGAGCCTGATCTTTAAGTTTTTTTATTTATTCAGTTAAGTACAGTTGTGAGAAATTTTAACATGCACTACAGGTCATTGTGATGCTGTGGTCTGTTGATCATGCTTAAAGAAACATGCTTAAACATTTCTTGCTGTTGATATCTCTGACTCCATCTGTGCCTTCTGTCTGGAATATCTTCTCCATCTCTTTCACCTCTTTATTTCTTGGGTTTGTTAACTTGCCATTCTTTAAAACTTGCTTAAACTATTATGAATTATTATGAACGGCCGCTGTGTGTGCCTCTGATGGCACTACTGTAATCAGTGATATAATTGTCTTCCCAATACATCAGTTTCTTAAGAAGGACCACTGTTAATTCTTTATTTTTTGATTTCCAGCATCTCAGTCTCTTTTACCTAATATTGCTCAGATGTTTATTGAATAAGTGAAAACTGTATTATAATAAATTCATTGAAGACAATGTCTTATCTTTATACCTCTTATAGTCCCTGGCAGACAGTAAGCCTTCAGTATTTGTTTAATCACAGCTGTTCAAACTGAGGTCTGTGGTTTGAGTCCCTAGGGGTCTCTGTGAGCTCTCTGAAGTTTTAAAATTTTGCTATATTAATTTTGAGCTAGGAAAAGAGTATGTTTAGAATCATTCTGGTTGACTACCACTTAATACCAAATATTGCTATGAGATTTCAGTGCAAGTGCTTGAATTTGTGTTCAGTGGTGTTGGTACACAGAACACCTAAGAATCTAGTTTAATGTAACCTTTTTCTAAATCCAAATCTACAAAGAAAAATCCACCTCCTTCTGTTATGGGGATTTGTATATTTAATTGGGAGAAACAGCTAAATAAACACTATCTTGAAGTCTTACTGACCTCTCCATAGTCCTTAAAGATTCCACAGGCCATTTTTCCTCCCCTTTACATATGCATGAGATATTGTCTTTCTCCATCATTACTTTTTTTTTCTTCTCTCTCCTAAATGGCCGCACCCCATGGCATGTGGCATCTTTGCTCCCCAACCAGGTATTGAAGGCAATGTCTTAACCACTGGACTGCCAGGGAACTCCCAACATGTTGGATATTAGATTGTGTGAAAAATACATCTGATACATTGTGTCAGATTGTGTTTATCTACATAAACCTTAAATATGTATATTGTATTAACTGTTCCACAAAAATGAGGTTGATTTTTCACTGACATGCTTAAGGCTTAACATACCTCTATATAGTTTTTTAAAAAGCCTTTTAAACCAAAAACTTCAAAAGTATTCATTTTAAAACAGTCTAAACATTTAAAAAATCTCTGCTGCCAGCAATAGTGATTCCTTGCTTATTAGCTTTTGTGTTCAATTTAGGAATGTTTTAAGCAGCGATTGAAATTAAGACTAGAATATTAATCTCATTCTGTTGTTATACCGCTTTCCATTTTCTGTTTTGTTTGTGGTAAATAACCTTTACTACAGCAATTGGTCATTGCCTTCTGGAGCATATAATGTCATTAAAAGAGATAAGGAAACTAAGTCTGGAAAAGTAATGTATGTATGATGCTGTATGTTCATGTTAGAGTAGTAGTACATATATAATGTAGCAATAAAACTTATTTTTTTAGCTGGTTAATATTCTGAATCACCGACCTAGAATTTTAGAACCTTATTATATCAATATTACATGTCCATGATTACTGATTACATTTCTTGATATAAAGTTTAGTCATTTGCTATGCAAAAAAATTCAATTATATATATATAGACTCAACTTTAAGAAAATATATATTAAAAATCTGCTTTACAAAAGGATAACAAAGGAACCATTTTATATAAAGGCATTTAGTTCAATATAACTTGGAGAGTTATGGGACTATATTTTAAAAATAAACTTTATAAGGATTTTAACACATATGTAGTGCTCAATAAATATTTAAGTGATTTAAATATCAACAGTTTTGATACCTTGCAACTTTAGTGATTTATTTAAAATAGGTTTAGTTAAATTTACACTTAGAACTTTATAGGAAGTTTGAATTATTGTGGAGTTAAGATTTTAAAAAATTTAAAAGCAACTTCAGACCGAATATTCATAGTTAGATTGAGAGACATTTCTGAAAACATGAGTATTTTACACATTTATATACATTGTAGTTGAGGAAAATACATTTTCAGATCCTTTGTGTCATTTGAGCTCCATCCATATTTCTGGGGAGGGGGCGAAGCAGGTATATTTATCCCTACTTTACAAATAAAAAACTCAGGTTCAGAAAGGTGCATACTCACCTATACCCATTTAATGGCCAGCCTTAGACATATAAGTCCCAATTCCATGTTCTTCTTATTGGAGAAAAGTCCTTGTTAATTTTGATGGAGTTTGGGAGAGAAAATAATAAATGCATATGGGAAGATGGTTGGCAGCATACAAAAATATTGCATGAAAAGTAATAAATTAACAGTACAGGAAATAAGTGCTATAGAAATCCATAGGATTTATAAAATTATGAGTTGAAGCAGTCACAGAAGTGCTCTTTAAGGAGTACTTGAAGTAAGCCTTGAGGAATGTGTTGAAATTAAAGTAACAGTTAAGAGAGATTCCCCAGATAGAGGCTTAGAAATAGATGCCAGGGATGTCTTCCAGAGTTAGAAGTAAGTATACCATTCTTACCCATTCTTACAGTTACCTATTTTATAAAGGACAGTATGTGTAAGATAAAAGGCTTGGGGAACTTTTTTTTAAAATAAAGAAAAAACCTTTTTAGTAAGGAAATACAAAAATATGTGTAATAGTAGGGGGAATAGTGTAATAATCACAGGTGGCCATTACTCAGTTTCAGCAGCATTCAAAGTTTTGTCAGTCTTGTTTCATGTATCCCATAGTTTTAAAGATTTTAAAGCAGATATCCACATCAGTTTATGTGTACTTTAGTATACATCACTAACAGAGAAGGACTTTTTTTTTAAACCACAATACTATTATCTCATACAGTAAAATGAATACTTTCTTAGTATAAAATACCCAGTTCATCTTAAAATTTCTTTCATTTGTCTCAAAGATGTCTTTTTGTAATTGATGTATTCAAATTGGGATCCAAACAAGATCCACACATTGTATTTGATTGCAATTTCTCTTGAATCATTTTTTTTATATGGAATAACCCTTTAAATTATGTTTTTCCTCATACCATATGCCTGTTGAAGAAACTGGATCTTTTGGCATATAGAAGTTTCAGTATTCTGTATTTGGTTCATTTTTTCCTTTTGGCATCATGTAATATTCCACTTTGCCTGTAATTTTTTTTTTTTTTTTTGTAGCTGTATTGGGTCTTCGTTGCTGAGTACAGGCTTTCTCTAGTTGTGACAAGTGGGAGCTATTCTTTGTGGTGCACAGACTTCTCAGTGCGGTGACTTCTCTTGTTGCAGAACACGGGCTGTAAGCACACAGGCTTCAGTAGTTGCAGCATGAGAGCTCAGTAGTTGTGGCATTCAGGCCCTAGAGCTCGTGGACTTCGGTAGTCGCAGCACATGGGCTCTAGAGCACAGGCTCAGTAGTTGTGGCACATGGGCTTAGTTGCTTTGCAGCATGAGGGATCTTCCCCGACCAGGGCTTGAACCCATGTCCGCTGCATTGGCAAGCGGATTCTTAACCACTGCATCACCAGGGAAGTCCGTCCCCATATTCTTGATAAACTGATACTGTATTTAGATATAGAGATATGATTAGCTTCAGATTCTTTTTTTCTTTCTTTGCTTTTCTTTCATATTTATTCTTTTTTCAGCATGAGATTTTTTATGTGGCACTTTGGGACTTTGTATTTTCTATTTCATAATAACATTAGGAGAAGCACATAAAAACTTGGTTGTCTAACTTCCAGTGATGTTAAGAATGATCAGGAAGTTCAGGTGTTGTCAGCCTTATCTGTCCATCATCTTTCAAATTTTCAAGGTTTTAGCATTCATGGTTATCTGTTGCCAAAATCCATTATCTCTTGAAGGTTGCAGATTAGTAGTTTTTTTAATTTGATCATTCCTTCTGCTTTTATCAGCTTTTAGAGAACTTCTGAAAGAAGCAGTCAGTATTGGCTTAACAAGAGAGCATACTTCTTATTTCAGTTTTAGAGCCAAGTTGCATATTAGAATCTCTTTTTCTGCATTTCAATTTCTCTACCTATGGGAAACAGAATTCAAAGTTTTGAAAAAGTAAGTTCTTCTGTAATTCAGGTCGTTTTGATCATTTGACCACACCACATTGCTTGTACATTGGGAATACTTTAATTACATGGTTTTTTTGTTGTTGTTGGTTTTGGGGGTTTTTTGTAGTTTTTGTTTTTTTTTTAACATTTTGTACATTTTGAACTCCCAAACTAGAGAATGATTATCTTTTAGGAAGTTTCACATGGATAAAGATCATCTTTTTGACAGTGATCACTGTTTCAGTGATTTAAAAACACAGGGCTTCCCAGGTGGCGCAGTGGTTAAGAATCCGCCGGCCAAGGCAGGGGACACAGCTTTGAGCCCTGCTCTGGGAAGATCCTACATGCCTCGGAGCAGCTAAGCCCATGTGCCACAGCTACTGAGCCTGTGCTCTAGAGCCCGCAAGCCACAATTACTGAAGCCTGTGCACGTAGAGCCTGTGCACTGCAACAGAGTAGCCCCTGCTTGCCACAACTAGGGAAAGCCCGCATGCAACAACGAAGACCCAACGCAGCCAAAAAGAAAAAATAAAAAATAAAATGATTTTAAAAATAAAATAAAATTACTTTTAGTAAGTAGTGGCATAAAAATGAGGATCTTGATGAAGTATTTCTGTCTCCTTGCATTGCCAACTTGTTGGTACTTATAGCTTTAATTTTTTATTTTGTAATATTAAAGTATAGTTGATTTACAATGTTGTCCTAATTTCTGCTGTACAGCAAAGTGGCTTAGTTATACACACATATACGTTCTTTTTTATGTTCGTTTCCATTATGGTTTATCCCAGGAGATTGGATATAGTTCCCTGTGTTACACAGTAGGACCTTGTTCATCCATTCTAAATGTAATAGTTTGCATCTATTAACCCCAAACTTCCAGTCCATCCCTCCCCCTTGGCAACCACAGATCTGTTCTCTATGACCGTGAGTCTGTTGCTGTTTTGTAGATAGGTTCATTTGTGCCATATTTTGAATTCCACATATAAGTGATATCATATTGTGTTTGTCTTTCTCTTTCTGATTTACTTCACTTAATATGATAATCTGTAGTTGCTGCAAATGGCATTATTTTGTTCTTTTTTACAGCTGAGTAGTCCATTGTATGTATGTACTGCATTTCTTTATCCATTAATCTGTCGATGGACATTTAGGTTGTTCCCATGTCTTGGCTATTGTGAATGGTGCTGTATAGCTTGAATTTGAATCATGAGGTTGTGCAAAGGATTTGTGGCTAGTTTACATGCTTGAATTTATCTGTATTTTCACTGAAAATCATATTTTTTTAATTCCCAACCATTATCTATTCCAAAATACAAATTTCTTGCCACACTCTAAATCCCGAAGAGTGAATCTTTCTATAATGGCCACAGTTCCTATATGTTGCTTTAAAATAATAGATCAGGAATTGTTACAACCCCACTTCTTCCTTCTATTTATTTTGAAAAGAATTTTAAAGGAATCAATATTGTAATAGCTGTATCTATTCATTTTATGTGCATTTACCCTTTTGTTCAGCATTTCTGCCTCAAGGAATCCATGTTGTAAAAAATACTACCATGTAAGCAGAAAAGAGTATATAGAAGGGTGTACAATTGCAATGATACCTTTAACACTGAAAAATAGAAACAATTTAAACATCCACCAATAGAGAATTCGTTAAATAAACTATGGTACATTCATGTAGTGAAATAGCAATTATTACCAAAAAATAAGGTAGGTATGTGTTGACATTGAAAAAATGAAGAAGCAAATTGTGAATACATATTGTATATTCTCATTTTAAAAAGAAAACAACTGTTACATGTATTTATGGATAGACAAATTTAGAGGGGGATACGTGGCATCTTAACATGGATGGTCTGAATGAAGACATAATCTTTCACTTTCTTATGTACTTCTGTTTTAAAGTTTGTACAATGAGCATGTGTTAATTTTGGAATTAAGCACATTTCTATTTTAAAAGATTAAGCAAGTGAATTTGTAACATAACAGCATAGATATTAGATGAGTACTGGTTTTCTAAATATTCAGAACATTTTGGAGACTCTTCTTTTGTAGTCTCCTTCAGAACCACTCGACCTCAGTTTGTGCCTCCTCTCTCTGCTGATTCTAGCACACTGGATCCCAAGCATCAGTCACTTAGAGCAAACTTGAGACTTTGTGCAGGGGATGAATGATGAGGGGAGAGCAATGTATCAAGAAGTAGTTAACAATAGAAATTTGACCAATTAGATTGTAACTGCACAATATATCAAGAAGTAGTTAATAATAGAAATTTGAGCAATTAGATTGTAACTGCATTTAGAAGCCTTAAACCATGAAGAGTGCAAATAGTACTAAATTCTAAGGGAAGGTTTTGAATAAGAGATAGGGTAAGGATAATGAAAAAAATCATCTCAGAGGGTGGCTTTGGTAAGAATAAAGGCACAGAAATGAGTCATATTGTTGTGTATGTGCAAAGGAGAAATTAATTTCAGTGTGAATTGCCCTCAGGAGTAGGTTCACTACCACATTGATCAATAGAAATTATCAGGCTATTGTAAGATGACTCTGGTAGCGCTTAGTTGTCTTTAACTTCATTCAAAACAATTTTGTTAGATTGTATTGTGACAGCTGCCATATCAGCATGAATTTAAAAAAAAATCAAAATTGGAGAATTTTTGTGTAGTCATTTTAATATTGAAGATGGAAGAAAAAAGTGACGTTTCCAGCATATTATGCTTTATTGTTTCAAGAAAGGTAAAAACGCAACTGAAACGCAAAAAAAAAAAAAAAAAATTGTGCAATGTATGAAGAACGTGCTGTGACTGATCAAACTTTGAAAAGTGGTTTGCGAAGTTTCATGCTGAAGATTTCTCGCTGGACGATGCTCCATGATCAGGTAGACCTGTTGAAGTTGATAGCGATCAAATCATGACATTAGTTGAGAAGTCAAGGTTATACCACTTGGGAGATAGCCAACATACTCAAAATATCCAAATCAGGCATTGAAAATCATTTGCACCAGCTTGGTTATGTTAATCGCTTTGATACTTGGGTTCCACATAAGTAAGTTAAGCGGAAAAAAAACCTTGACCATATTTCCTCATGTGATTCTCTACTGAAATGTAACAAAAACATTCCGTTTTTAAAACAAATTGTGTCCGGAGATGAAAAGTGGATACTGTACAATAATGTGGAACGGAAGAGATCGTGGGGCAAGTGAAATGAACCACCACCAACCACACCCAAGGCCAGTCTTCATCCAAAGAAGGTGATGTTGTGTTTATGGTGGGATTGGAAGGGAGTCCTCTATTATGAGCTCCTTTGGGAAGACCAAACGATTAATTCCAACAAGTACTGCTCCCAGTTAGACCAACTGAAAGCAGCGCTCAACAAAAAGCACCCAGAATTAGTCAACAGAAAACACACAATCTTCCATCAGGATACTGCAAGACCGCATGTTTCTTTGATGACCAGGCACAGACTGTTACAGCTTAGCTGGGAAGTTCTGATTCATCCTCCGTATGCATCAGACATTGCATCTTCGGATTTCCGGTCTTTACAAAATTCTCATATTGGAAAAAAATTTTCAGTTCCCTCGAAGACTGTAAAAGGCAGCTGGACCAGATCTTTGCCCAAAAAGATAAAAAGTTTTGGGAAGGTGGAGTTATGAAGTTGCCTGAAAAATGGCAGAAGGTAGTGGAAGAAAACGGTGAATATGTTGTTAAGTAAAGTTCTTAGTGAATATGAGAAATGTTTCTTTTATTTTTACTTAAAAACCGAAGGCAGGTTTTGGCCAATCCAACATACAAAATGCTAGGCCAGAGAACTTATACGTCAACCACAGTGGGTGAGTTGTTACTCTGAGTTTTATCAGTGTTTGGTCAGGTCATGATCATTTAGCCATTATCAGGCCAGAACTGCTGATCTTACGCCACCACAGGCTGCTAGTTACATTTTTTTCATAAGCAAACCTTGGTTCATTGTGAGGCTTCCTCTTCCTTAGCTTTTCTGATATTTCCAAGGCTTTGTTATATCTTGACACACTAACACACACATAAAGCTTGAACATTGAAATGTATACTTCACGTTCAAATTGGGGTCCATATGCGTTCGTATGTCCTCAGTCTTGTTTAAACTATTGCTACCACTTTCCTGCACCCCGTGCAGAGTGTTCCCAGTGCCACTGAGTATATTAAGTAAAGTTGAATCTCTAGTAATTTTCTTTAATGATAGAAAGGGAAACTATATCTGAACTTGAAGGGGGGACATTTATTGTATTTAAGGTTTTTTTTAATGACAGGGACTCTAGATAGGACATATCATATCCACAGGGTGTCTATGTTTTAGACATTTTAAAAGCATTTTATTTGTATAGCCCATAAAATAAGTGCTTATAATTTTAAATAGATTAAAAGGAAAAAAAGCAATAGAATTCTCTTTGATGCAACTTTTTTCCCTCCAGACCAGAATCCGTAGAAGCTAGCCCTGTGGTAGTTGAGAAATCCAACAGTTATCCCCACCAGTTATATACCAGCAGCTCGCATCATTCACACAGTTACATTGGTTTGCCCTATGCGGTAAGTGTCAAACATTTCTCTGGAAGGGTATGTTGTATATCTGTATATAAACCTGCATCTGTATTTTTTTATATCTAGAGGTTGAAAGTTGATGTGTGTGGTATTGTGCCTAAAACTGAATATTTAAAGAGCAGACTTGTTTTATACTATCTAAACAATTAGGTATATAATTCATAGTTTAATTTTTTCATTGATATATGTATTCAAGGGGTTAAAATTCTATAAAAGAAATTCCTTAGAAGTTTTTATATTATTATTATTTTGCTTTTTATGCTGTTAATAGTTCAGTGTTATAATTCTTTACCTTCTTTATAAAAAGACTATAGGTAGAATTGTACTATCTACTGTTGATTCTAAATTACATAGTAATTTATATAAGTTATATAGTTACCGTATATATCAGGCTCTTTGCTAAGCATTTTTACATATATTATCTAATTTAATCTTCAAAAACAACTTCATAAGATCAGTGTAATTTTCATCCCCATTTCAGAGCTGAGACAATGAAAGCTTATCTAAGCTAACTTATTCAGTGTTGCATAGCTAGTAAGAGGCAGAGCACAGATTGAAACAGCTGCAGAACTGGACACATTTGTGGTATCGTTGAGGTACAATTATAAGAAATTTTTACCACTTGGACCAGAATAAAAAATACAAAACTTTAAAAATCCCTATTGTATACTTTATAGTGATGTCTTTTGTAATTGTTTTTGTTATTCTTTAGCCTCCAGTTTCCTGAGGTTTTTTTTTTTTTTAACCACTGTTCTCACATTTTGCATTGCGAGGGCGACTGGGCTCATAGATAGACATTTTCACTTACTACTATAGTATCTAGTTTCACCAAGTCATTATTTTAAAGGTGTTAAGGAAGAAATGGGCCAATTTCATATCTCTCAAATATTTAAATTAAGGATTGAATTTTATTTAAGTTGCTTAGTTCATATTGTTATTGAAATTACATTGTGCTGTATTTGTGTTTAATTATCTAGGACCATAATTATGGTGCTCGTCCTCCTCCAACACCTCCGGCTTCCCCTCCTCCATCAGTTCTTATTAGCAAGAATGAAGTAGGCATATTTACCACTCCTAATTTTGATGAAACTTCCAGTGCTACTACAATCAGCACATCTGAGGATGGAAGTTATGGTACTGATGTAACCAGGTGCATATGTGGTTTTACACATGATGATGGATACATGATCTGTTGTGACAAATGCAGGTAAAATATTTCATGTCATTTGCTTATTTTTCTTAAATGCTACTAACCTTTGTGATTGTTAATGTTGGAAAAGATAAAGTCACTTTTGAAGGAGTTGATAAATGCATTTTTAAGTGATTTTTCTGCTACTATCAGTGCAGTCTGTTTTGCTCCTAGAAAAAGCTGCTGTGGGAAAAAAAGCTATCTTAACAGTTTTTTTAGAAATCCTTGCTGTTAATTGAGTAATAGACAATCAGTTCTGAACTTTATTCATACAGAATCACACCTCTCTCTTCACTCATTCAATAGTAATACAATTATATAACGTAGACAAATAGAAATGAGAGGAGAATTGAGTCCTGTGTATTTCCTTTGGAATGATTTGTGCTGTGTAGTCAACTGTGATTTTCCAGTTTGGGGGAATTATACATTTTGATTGATGTTTGCTTGACCTGACTCTCTCACCTCCTTTTGACTTGAACCTTGCAGCACTCTGGAGTCTCCTTGAACCAGAACCACAGTCTCCCCTCCCCCAACCCTGGTTCAACCACCAAGAAAGGCCTCCTCCCCTAGAGAAGGTGTGATTGGGACAGAAAGGGGTTTTGTTTTCTTACTTACTTTTTTTTTTCTTGTTGGGAGGATGGAGTTGGGGAGGATGGAGAGGGAACAGTAGGATTTCAACCTGAAAGTTACTGAGTCCATCCCCTGCATAGGCTGGGAAGCAGAGAATATTTAAGCAGTGCACTGTAGAGAGTAAGAAAGTTTGATAGTTTACAGAATGTCCTGAATCTGGTCCTTAAGGCATAGTTTCATTATTTTATTTGAAATAGTACACATATTTGAATGTGAGTGTAAAAATGCATTGTTGAGCCGAATATAAATTACTTTGCAGTATTTGTAATCTTGTTGCCATCTGTTAAGTTAGGTGATTAGGAGTGGGATGTTATTGATGTAAACATACAGTTAGGGTTATATTTCAAAAACCTGATTTACCTTTGCCAAAAAAGGGGGAAAATTAGTCTTAAGTGGAATGTGAAATTTGTTATTTTTACAGAAAGTTATAATATTAGTACTTTGAGTTAATTTTAATAATAAAAATACATTGTGATGCTTTTTCAAATTTAAAAATAACACTTATGTTACGTACTGTTACCATGAACAATCACCTCAGTGAACTTACTCAGGAGGTGAATTTAAAAACTAAGAAAATAACTTCTCTGATAACTTGTTTTCCTCGTTTTTTTAATTAGCCACTCATTAGCAAATCTCAGTTCATATTTTAACCAATCATATAAAATACCTTTCTCATAGCTGATTTTGTCTTATGTGATAAATTACGTACCATGTGACAATATTTTTATTTTAATGAATAATCTAAAGTGTTTTTCTTTTAATTACAATGACCTATATATAATATAGAATTATATCTATTAGAAAAGAGTGAAATAGTCCTTAGGATTTATTCCTATCTACAAATTCTTGAAGGACCAGTTCACATATTTTGGATTATTCAAAGTGTTTGCTTTTTAGCAACTGCTTTATTTGTTGTGAATTTATTTTTTGTTATTCTGCTTTTCTACTGCTTAACCTATAGTGTACTGCAAGGCTTAATCTTATTTCCTCTATTCTTGTTTTATATTGCTTCTATGTATTTTCATATACCTACTGCCCATACTCATCTCTTTCAAGTTTAACATCTAGAGCTCTGATTATTTATTCATTTTCTAGTTTTATTTCTTCTGTTGTCTGCATGACATCATTATTTACCCCTCAAATTTAACCTAATTTGTTATCCTAACGGTCCATGTCAGGTGCTCTCCTTTTCTTTTAATTTTTTTCCCCTACATCTTTGATATATAGTCCATTGCCTTTCACATTCTGCCAGTTCTTATACCAACATCCTCAGTTAAGAAGAGCAAGATCATAGCAGTTAACTTAGTAGCTCTATATTAAAAGTAGCTCATTATCATGTAAAGAATAATTAAGCCTATTTTTAGAAATAGGCATATATATCAACTTAAGACCAATTAAAGTCTTGGCAATAAAATACAATAGTAATAGCATTAAGAAGTTTGCCTCAAGCTGGTCCATGTATTACTTTAAAAATAGAGTTCATAATAGGTTTAGTCTCTGTCTTCATGGAATAACTCTTGGATTCTTTAACTTCATCTTCTCTGCCATCATTCTAGTTCTTTCTGTTGTTCTTTAACTTAGATCTGGAATGTTGGAAAAGCCTCTTAGTTGATTTTTATGCTTCTAGTTTCTTAACTTTGAATTAACACTGTATACCATCAAAGCAACCTCTAGTTGTTACCTGTTGCCAATTAGAGGAATGCTACACATATCCTGACGTTCCAGATTCTATGTAATCTGACTATGCTTTACTAACTCAATTTTATCCCCCTCTGTTTCTCAAAATGAACATTCTTCAGATATATTAACTGCCTTCTGGCTGTTGCTCCCTATATCTGTCTGCTTGAGAAACTGTTGCTATAATGACGTCTTTTCTTCCTAATTTCCCAAGTGAGGTTCTCTTCAAGTCCATTATTCTCCAGGATGCTTTTCCCATTAATTCCAAGTAGTGTGGACATCTCCAGTTTGTGGTTTCTAATCATATTTGTAATGTAAAACCTATTACATTTTCAAATTATATTTGCTTTGGAAATTTATATCATAAATATAATATCCTATATTTATCCTCTCATTTTTGCATCTCAAAGCTTTATCTTCCCAAGGATGTATTTCTGAATTCTTACCATTACCATTTACAGTGCTAAACTCAAAGTAGGTACTTATTAAGTGATAGTTAAATGGAATATCAAATCTTAAGGATGGTTTTAATAATGTATGTTCTTTTTTTTTTTTCCTTTTTAAAGTGTTTGGCAACATATTGACTGCATGGGGATTGACAGGCAGCATATTCCTGATACATATCTTTGTGAACGTTGTCAGCCTAGGTAAGTTGTACATACAATAATTGCCGGTAATTTTACTGAGGTAATCTTTATAGATTAATGGAAGTTTATGTATGAATTCTAGATTAAACAATTAATGGATACTGTATTTCATCAAATATAAGATACAAGTTTCATTTTTATGGTTTGGTTTGGTTTTTCATTCTGATACCTCTAAAATCAAGAAGAATCTTTCCATTGATAATGTGTCATGGTTTATTTTCTAGGGTTTTAATGATGTATAAGATAATAGTGCATTTTCTAAGTGATGGCTTTTTTTCAGTGTATTGCACATTATGTTAAAAAGTTACTAAAAGGACATTCCCTTAGTTACAGAATTTTGTAGGGCTTATACTGTCATTCTTCCAATTGGCAGTAATGTGTTTTCCTTCCATTTCTTTTTTGTGTTTTTTTAAAAAATCTTTTTTAATGGACATTTCAACCTATATAAAAGTAATGGTATAATGAACCCACATGTTTCCATCACCCAGCTTCAAAACTTGTCAATAATCTTTTTTCATGTACACTGCTATGTATTTTTCTCCTTCACATGTTGTTTTAATGCACATCCCAAATACATTATTTCATTCATATGCATCCTTATGTATTTCAGTATGTATTTGTGTATATGTATTTCAGTATGTATCTATTAAAGAATTCTTTAACAGAAATATGTAACCACACGATTACTATATTGATACATGCTACAAAATTTATTATATCCAGCCATTCTTAAAGTATTGATTGGTTGCTATACATCTCTTAAGTCTCTAGTAATCTAAACCTACACCCCTTACTCCACCAACCCCAGTCTCCTTTGCAGTGTGTTTCTTTGAGGGACTGAATGGTTTATCCTGGTGAGTTTGCCAATTGCATTATCATGATTTAACAGATTTCTCTCTATATATATTTCTGTGAATAGGTGTGTGATTAGATTTAGGTTCCTTTTTTTGGAAGGGGGGGGTAAGGCTATTTCATGGACTGTGTTCTGTCAGGTGACACATTGCATAATTCTGAATGGGGCCCATTGATAGTCATTTTTAAGATCCATTAATTTATTAGGGGTTGCAAATTAGTGACGTGTTAATTCTATTGCATATCACTTACTAGCTGGATTATTTCTATAGAAAACTTCCTCATATTAACTGTTCAGTTCTCTTAATGTATATTTTACTGAGGAAAGGCAGGATAAATGCTTGTTGATTTGTAGCCTTTGTCAATTTCTAGAATAATGAAAAGAATTTTGTGTCATTATGAAGTCAGGGATTTAAACACATTGGATATCAATCTATTACAGTTATTATCCTTATTTATGTTCAAATTTTGTCACATTTTTGGTCAGTGGGAACCAATTCAGGTTGGTTCTTGGGTCCTTTTGGCAATACCCTAGTAGTACTTGCTAGCTTTGTGTGATCTGGTATGACAAGATGTCTTGGGCTTATACTTCTGTGTCCCACACTCAGAATTGGTTTTCAAGACCAGAATCTGAGAGCTGGTAATGCTCCTTCCTATTGGACTACTCAGCGTTCCTAGGTCTTTTTAGTAGACAAAGCTATCTACTATAAGTTTTGTCTATTTGCTTATTTTTAACATAAAATACATGAGTTTATACTGATGATTGCAATTTAAATTTAGGAATACAGTTGACCCTTGAACAACATGAGTTTGAACTGTGCACGTCCACTTATGCGTGGATTTTTTTTCAATAGTATATATTACAGAACTGCACATTCTGCCTTTTGGCACCCCTAACCCTCACATTGTTCAAGGGTTTAACTGTACAAGGTTTTCAGTTAACTGTTTCTATATTCCATCTGTGTCTCCTTTTGTCCTAGTTCTCAACAACACAGACAATAGTATAATTAGAATATCATGTAATTTGCTCAACTGCTTAATCCTATAGAAAAATATAACAGTCTCAGAGTAACAGTACCAACACTAGCACCAGCAATATGATTATGTAAAAAAGTTTAGAACTTTTTCTTCCCAAAAGATATTTCCCACAGAGATGTATAGTTAATTTATTGTGTTTAAAGTCTCTTGATAGAATTTTACTGCGTGGTTATAACAGCAATTGGGTACATACTTCTGGCTTAGGTTATTAGTTTTATTTTTTGTTTTTTAAAAATTAAGCTTTTGAAGTAATATGGATTTACATGCATTTTATGAAGTAATACAGAAATCCTGCATATCCTTTATTCAGTTTCTCCCAATGGTAACATCTTGCAAAACTGTTAATACAGTATCACAGCTGGAATATTGAAATTGGTATAGTCAAGATACAAAACATTTCAATCACAGAGATCCCTCATGTTACCTTTTCTAGCCATACCCACCTCCTACCTCTTACCCCTCGCATCCCTGACATTTGGCAATCACTAATCTATACTCCATTTAAATAATTCTGTCATTTCAAGAATCTTATGTAAAGGGAATCACACTGTGTGACCTTTTGAGACTGGCTTTTTTTACTGAGCATAATTTCCCTGAAAAGTCAGCTAATTTGTGGCATGTATCAGTATTTCATTTTTTTCTAAGTAGTGTTATGTGGTATATATGTACCAGAGTTTGTTTAACTGTTCACCTGCTGAAGGAAATTTGGGTCATTTCTGCTTTTGGCTATTACAAATAAAGTTGCTATGAACATTTGGGTACAGGTTTTGGTGTAAACCTAAGTTGCACTTTCTCTGGGATAAATGCCCAAGAGTGCAATTGCTTGGTCATATGGTAGTTGCATGTTTAGTTTTGTAAGAAATTGTCAAATTATTTTGCGGAGTAGTTGTATCATTTTACATTCCTACCAGAAAGGGATGAATAATACAGTAATTTTATTTTTAAGGATTGCTTTTTATACTTTATTTTTGTAATTATATGCTAGTTTAATTATGTAAGAATTAGTCCCATCATTCTAAAGTCAAATATTTAAAATTAGGTACATTCAAGTAAGTCTAACATCTCCACCCCGTTCCTTCCACTTTGGAAATAACAACTTTTTAAAAAATTGGTTATTCTTTCCATTGTTTGTTATCATATTAGAAACAGATATGCACATATATATTTGTATTCCCCTCTTTACTTAGATAAGCACTAGTAGATAGAATTTTTGCCACCTTAGCTTTTTGTCTTAAAAATACATGCTGAAGGTCACTTCGTAGTAGTAATGTAAAGATTGACTCATTTCTTTCTGTAGCTTCAAGGTCCTCCATC
Source organism: Hippopotamus amphibius kiboko (assembly GCF_030028045.1). Lineage (NCBI taxonomy): Eukaryota > Metazoa > Chordata > Mammalia > Artiodactyla > Hippopotamidae > Hippopotamus > Hippopotamus amphibius. The sequence goes on along the minus strand of NC_080189.1, from coordinate 87,039,321 downwards.
TTTTTCATGTACTATAGTCAACCCTCTGAGTGGACATTTGAGTTGTTTCCAGTCTTTTGTAATTGCAAGTAGAAGTGGGATTGTTCAGTAAAAGGGTAACTGTGTCTGTAAAATTTTGTCAGACATCGCCAAATTCCCCTCCAGTAGGAACTGTCCAGTTTTGAATTCCCAACCTCCCCAGCCTCACAGTAGAGTTTTTGACAGACTTGGATTTTTGTTGGTTTAACTAGGTGAGAAATGGTAATTTCAGTGTTATATTGATACTTTTCATTTCTTTATTATGAGTGAAGTATTTCTATGTGATTTTTGTTTCACTTTATGATAGTTACTAGCCTATTGCCAGGTAGGGTTTGTTTTTTTTTTTTTAACATATTAAAATCTTTTCTTTTTAATCATGGGGTAAGTATCTGCTGATGAATTCAGTAAAAGTTGGTTAAAAACTGATCATTAGGGAGGACAGTCACTTGAGCAATATCTGCTTATCATTCTGTGGTAACTAGAATTATCAGTGATGCTAGGATAGTTTTATGTCTTACTAGATATTATGGCGTGTCTATTATTGAGTAGTAGGCATTTCAGTCTAAAGCCTTTATTCTCCCATCTAAGCTCCCATCTAAGAACTGTATCTAGGTATTTGACCTTTAGACTAATAAGTTTAGACAGTGAAAATGTTGTGGGGGCTGAGAGAGGGACAAATAAAGCAGTTAACTATTGATGATGTAGGATGTAGTTCATGAGTGGAGGCTGGGGGAGGTTAATGAAATATTTTGCTTAATTGTTAAATGTTTAGTTTTTATTGTTTCAAAAATGGAAATAATTTAGGTAAATAGTAATAATGCATTAACATTTTCCCCCAGACTTTTTGCTTTAAATATTCAGTTTGGAAAAAAAAAGTACTAGTTTCCTAAGTAAAAATTTGTTTTCTTAACACAATAGAGTCACGTAATTGGCATCTACTGCTAATTATGCTAGATCAAATCTGAACTGTAAGGCAAGTGATAGTACATATATTTTATACTGTTCATTTTTCAGTAAGAACATTAGAGAAATTATAAAGTTTATCACATTTAAAACAGATCTGCTTTATATCTAAATTTATGAAAGTTTGATAGATAATCATGTTAATATTTTAATATAGGAGTTTGGATAAAGAGAGGGCGGTGCTACTACAACGCCGGAAAAGGGAAAATATGTCAGGTGGGTGAAAAGGATCTATACTAAATTAACTTTAGTATGATTGAGAGATTAAGTGGCCTGCATGTTTTTAGTCAGACGTAAACTCCTTGCTAATGAACATTGATTGTATATGTAATTTACAATCTAAAGTATACATTTTAAGTACTCTTACAGATTTTGTAGAACAACAATGTATTTGTTTTAGGAAATATGGAAAATAAACGTTTAAAATCATATTTTCTTGCACGTAGGTAACTGTTGGTTTAAAGAAGTAAAATATGTTTGCTCCTTAGAAAGATGATGATCCATTAGTTGATCATGTGGAATAGTATTTATTTCATTTTTAGGAACAGGATTTGAAGTTATAAGATATGCTAAACTTTCACTTTGGCTTATAAAACATGTTGACACCAATACAACTGGTTTTGAATAACCATAGTTTATTGAACTATTTGATGGACATTTGGATTATTTTCCAGTATTTTTGTGTTGTCTTGTTTTTGTTATTACAAACAATAACACTAGTGAAACCCTCTTGGATAAGGTTTTTTTGTACTTTTCCCATTTTATCTTTGGGTAGATCGCTAGAAATGGGGTTGCTGGGTGAAAAGGGTAAGTGCATATAGAATTTTGCTAGATATGGCTAAATTCCCCTTCATAGAGAATTTTGAATTTCCACTGGCAATGTTTGTAAGTGTCTTTTGCCCACGGTCACATGACTGTGTTACCAGATTTTGTATCCGTTCTAGTTTAATGTATGAAAAATATATTTGTATTTTGCATTTAAATATGTCCTGCTATGAGTGAGGAAGTGAAAAAAATGTTTATTCTTCTGAGAGACAGGGAATAATAGTTTGTCATGTGGAATGCTGTTTTATTGTTTGAGTTAGAGGTATTACTTGTGCAGTAATTTTTATTTGGCCTTTGAAGATGGTGATACCAGTGCAACTGAAAGTGGTGATGAGGTTCCTGTGGAATTATATACTGCATTTCAGCATACCCCAACATCGATTACTTTAACTGCTTCAAGAGTTTCCAAGGTTAATGATAAAAGAAGGAAAAAAAGTGGGGAGAAAGAACAAAACATTTCAAAATGTAAAAAAGTAAGTTTTTCCTATGTTGAAAATGAGTAGAATAGGAAGTGGTAGGAATTTTACAGGAAAGGCAGGAGAGTAATGTGATAGTAGCTAGAGAAGGTAGCAGGATCTAAGCTTAATTAAACTCATTTAAAATTTTTAATGTGTTTTAAAGATTGAAATGGAATAGAGAAAAATGTTGGCAGACTGCTTTGAAATCATCACTCTTGTGAGACTAGTCATAGAAATGCAAAAGCTAAAATAAGATTTAGTGAAGGTTGCTGTTTTAGAAAACAGAAATAACAGTTCTAAATTTTCAATAGCTTATAAACAGGTAGAGGAGCATATAATGATTGTGAATGGTTGTTTATAGCTGTTTGTTTCTGAATCATATTTAATCATTTTAGTAAGGTTCCACATTTGTTGAATTTCTTCCTATCTAGATTTTTCTCACTTAAATTTTTGCATTAAAAAATCACCAGGATATGATGACAGAAAAGTATTTATAAGCCATGTTTTTATAAATTTGTTATAATTGCTAATGAAGTTTTTTTGTCATATAAGGTAAAAAATACTTTCCATAATGACTATATGTTTATTAAAGAGTGAAATTATACCTAGATATAAAATCAAGTTTTACCCCCAAAAGCATTTTTTTTGAGTAATTCTTCATGATATTACTTGGTTATTTAATAGGCAGCATGTACTTTTAAATACATTTTTCATTTTCTAATTTCACCTCACTGTTTAAAATAAATCTTTATTCTAGCAGTCTTCACATATATGTCTCTCTCTAATTTGCTACTCTTCTATCTGTATTTTATTCAGTCTGGACAACCATTATTAAATTCTACCCCTGATTTCTGATACGTTATCTTTACTTAAGCTGTTCCCTTCATTATTTACAATATTCTCTATCTTTATCTTTTAAACTCCTACTCTACTTCGAGGCCCATCTAAAGCACTACTTTTTCGATGAAATTTGCTTTTCTCCTAACAAATATGATCATCTTTCTTTGCATTTCATCATGGCACTTGAACCTATTATTATAGTACTTAACCACATTTTACTTTATTTCATTGTTATTTCCCTCATCTCAGGTAGCAACTTATACAGAGAAGGAGATTGTCTATTTAGTGCCTTTTACAATTTAGGAACTCACGTTTAGGTATTGACTCAGCTTTTTCGTCTGCTGCTTTCAAATTATGCTTTCCTCTTTGTTTACTGTATAAAAGTTACTTGGAAATGTATCGTTGTATAGTTCTGTTTTTAGGTCATTTAGTTTAACAAATCTACTTTTTAAATAAAGCATAGATTTTGCATTTTCTCTGCCTGGAATGACTTTTGGCTATTTAAAATGATTCAGTTCTGTCTTAGAGCACGTCATATTTGTTTGAGAATATTGCTGTATATTTAGAAAGAGATTTTTTTCTCTCATGTTAAGTAATATTTGATAAGGATTAGGGAAAAAAATCCAGGAACTGGGCATAAAAGATCAAGTTTGCTTTACTGTTAAGTTTTTACTATTATTTGGGGGCAATATGTAGTTAAAAATACATAGCAGAAGGATATATCTAATTTTGCTTTTTATTCAGCCTGTTGTTATGGCTAATTGTTAAAAAATGTGAATGGAGTTAACAACAGACTTTCTGGACAGATGACATTTAAAAAATACTCATAAAACCCTAATAAGGTATTATTGGTTGGTGTTTTAGCAGTTCAGGGCTTTGACATGAAGTGTTAACACTATTAAAGACATGGATTTTGTATTGTGACCCATATATTAGAATTAAAAATTTTTTTTTAATTTTTAAAATTTTCTAATTTTACTTGAAAAGAATTTTTTAAACTTGACATTAATTTTTTCATAAAACCATTGTCGACACATACTACTTATGAATGTTCTTTTACTATTTTTCTTTCAATGTTTCCTCTGTAAACCAAACTTGGATCTTCTTTCATCATACTTCAGATTCTTCTTTTGTTTTTAGCAGCACAGCATTATCCAGGTTTAAAAATCATTAAGTCATCTTTAGTCTTTGGCATTCAGATTTATTGTCAAAAACACTATTGATTTTTCCTTTGGACTGTCTCTTCAGTATATTGGTATGTTTCTTCCTTTTTGCTTCTGTAAACCCAGTCTACATTCTCATTACCTCATAGTAGTACAGTGATATCTTCTTTAATTTCTCCAACTTTATCCTTTTCTCACTTCTGTCCATTCTGCATTTGGTTATGACATTTTTTGTAAATATGGTTTTATATCCCTTCTCTGTTCAGAGATGTTTCATGGATTCCACCATCAAAGTGAAGAACATACAGTATTTAAGTCAGAATCTTAAAATCTGACTTTTTAAATAAGACTCTCATGACCTAATTTTACTTTTCTTTAGACAGTCTTATGTCATGCTATTTTCAGTAGGTATGAGTGTGCTATGTTAGTTTTTCCTTGGATGGGACATACTTCTTCCTATTGCAGGCCTTCTTTCAGATTTCTTTACTACCAGAATTGTATTCCTTTGTGTCTACCTGTCTGAACATATCTATTCTCCATAGTCATAGCTCTTTTTCTATGTTTTACATGAAGATTCTTTGCTGTTGCTGCTGCTGCTTCTGCTTCTCCTTCTCCTCCTCCTCCTCCTCCTTTTTTTAAGTAAAACTTGCTCTCTTCCAACATATAGTCTGTACACAAATTTGGAACTTAAATAAATTAGGAACTATATTACTTGCTCTAGGTTTAATGTTTGTTAGTCTCTTGAAATACACTTTGGGAAGTGGAGTGGTGAAGTAAGTTTTAAATACCACTTTAGGACCTGGCAGATTAGTGAGCTCCCGTTAAATATTTATTGAGTAAGTACATTTCTTTTTACCACAGTGCTTATTATTTGAGTTCCAGTAAGTGCTCAAATTATTACTTGATAGTTGATTTAGAAATGAAGGTAATAACAAAATTATTTTATCACCCCCCCAAAAAAACTTGGCTCATGACTTAAAAGCACTATAATATTTTAATACCTTTCAACTTTTATCAGATATTTTTCCATGATTATAAAATTGAGCACAAAGAAAATTTAGAAATTTTCTTAGCATTGTATCTTATGCATATTTTCATGTTATTACAGTCTGTATTTATTTTTAATAGTAGTATAGTGTTCTAGTAGATGACTTCACTTCAACATTCTCCTAGTTATGACTATATTGGTTATTACCATATTTTGTGTTATTTATGTGACTTCAATAAAAAGCTTGAGTGAACTCATTCTTAAATATTAATTATATCCAGTTTTTAAAAAACTAACTCAGAATTCCATGTTATTTCAGGCCTTTCGTGAAGGATCTAGGAAATCATCAAGAGTTAAGGTAAACATGTTAAATTTAAGTCCTTATTATCAATTTTCAATTATGTAGGAACTTCCTAACTAGTTGTTTGTTCATAACCTTTACTTTATGCTCTCTTCATTTGTTGCTTATTATCTTTGCCAGAAGTGGGACCATAGAGAATTCTAATTCAGTTAGTACACCACTCTTGGCATTTATTAACACTGTTAAAACATTAAACAAAGTAGATATATAAGTAATTTCCAATATTAAAATTTAAAATTTTCACTTATCACAGTATTCCATATCTCCAGTACCACTAGTATACTAGACATATAAATGCAAAATCACATTTGGAATTTGAAATTTTGTTCTTTTGCACAGTCGGAATTCTAGTAATTTAAGTTGCAGTAGTTATACTATAAAATCACCATACATTCACTGTGTAAGTACAAACTAGTCACTTGTACCTTGTATTAATTAGACTACATCCTCAATGTTGTAGATGCCAAGATTGCTGAGAGAAGCAAGGCCCCCACAGCAGTGCCTGTCCTTAAAAGATAGGTTTTTGTTGGACCATGGAGGTCAACTATACAGTGTTACTCTAACTTTCTAGGTTAGGTAATAAAGGAGAATGAGCATCTCAAGTTACCAGATATTAAAAAAGGATGTGGGGAAGCATGTTAGAATATATCTGTTGTGAAAAATGACATTAGTGGAGAAACTGGGAAAATCCAAATAAAATCAGTATTTAATTAAAAAAAAAAGAATATATCTGTTGTCCCCATAGTATAAAGCGTAATAATTATTAATTATTCCACATTCCTGGAAAACAGATCATTAAGCAGCTGTCCAGTGATTATTCTTGCATAGTTTTGGAACTCTTTCTTAAGAATTTTATTATTATTTAAAAAAAAATTTTTCTTTTCTTTTTTGGCTGCCTTGGGTCTTAGTTGTGGTGCACAGACTTCTCTATAGTTGTGGCACAGGCTCCAGGGCACATGGGCTCTGTCATTTGCAGCATGCAGGCTCTCTCATTGAGGTGTGAGAGCTCAGTAGTTGTGGCACATGGGCTGAGTTGCCCTGCGGCATGTGGGATCTTAGCTCCCCTACCAGGGATCGAACTTGTGTCCCCTGCATTGGAAGGCAGATTCTTTACCACTGGACCACCAGGGAAGTCCTGCTAAGAATGTTAATACATGGTCTCTTAGCATACTGCAAGTCCAAAGTCTTATAAAATGTTCATATGTTGAAGTTGGGGATTTTATATTTACTATGTTAAACTTGTATTTATGGGATTTTCTCTGATACCAGAATAAAGAGGTCTGAAAAAGGGTTTTTTATTAAGCTGTTGAAACTATTGATACTCAGTGGATTTTCTTTCTTCCCATTTTATCTAATCTGAATAGCAGGCTTAATGAGAAAGGAGTACTTTTACTTAACTGAAATATTTTCATTTATTACATAAAGAAGTGACTAAGGAGCTAAATTTTTAAAAATGCTCTATGCATCTTTGGGACTTCCCTGGTGGCTCAGTGGTTAAGAATCTGCTTGCCAATTCAGGGGACACAGGTTCAATCTCTGATCCCGGAAGATACTGCATGTTGCGGAGCAACTAAACCCGCATGCCACAACTACTGAGCCTGCACTCTAGAGCCCGCGAGCCACAACTGTTGAGCCTGAGTGCCACACTGCTGAAGCCCATGCTCCTAGAGCCTGTGCTGTGCAACAAGCCACCACAATGAGAAGCCTGCGCACTGAAACGAAGAGTAGCCCTCGTTTGCCGCAACTAGAGAAAGCCCGCGCACAGCAACGAAGACCCAGTGCGGCCAGTAAATAAATAAATGCTTTGTGCATGTTTGAAAATCTTTTCCTTAACTTGAACATGTCTCTTTAAGATCATTACATTTCTAATAAGTAATTCTATCCTATTAAAAAGGTTCAAGAGATACAGAAGAGCTATATTAAAAGTAGACCAAGTTAGTAGATGATTTTTTTTTTTTGGAGGGGGAACAAAAAAAAATTAAAAACTGAGTAAATTTCTTTAATAAAGCTGATGAAAACATTACTATGTACTGACATATAAGAGAAAGACAAATACCATATGTTATCACTTATATGTGGAATCTAAACAGTAAAACGAATGAACATAAAATAGAAGCAGACTCACAGATACAGAGGGCAAACTAGTGGTTACCAGTAGGGGAAGAGGGGACAACATGGGATTAGGGGATTAAGAGGTACAAACTACTATGTATAGAATAAATAAGCTACAAGGATAATAATAACAATAAGCACAGGGAATACAGCCAGTATTTTATAATAACTTTAAATGAAGTATAAATCTATAAAAAATTTGAATCACTGTGTTGTACACCGGAAACTAATATAATATTGTAAATCAGTTATAGCTCAATATTAATAAATAAATAATAGGGGTAGTAAAAAAGTGCTTGTACACTTTTGTCTGTATATAGTATTTGAAAAACATTTTTGTGTTATATGTCATATTTGCTGTAGAAAATTCTGAAAAATGAAAAGAAAGAATAAAAATAAAGGCCCAAAAGTATGTAATGTTTCATATTTGTATAAAAATCTGTTTCTTATCAAGTGGTCATTATACTGTAGAATATTTAAGTCTGTAAAATAACAACTGGTAAAATAAACCTTACCCCTATCAGATAGTTGAGCAACTTACTATAGTTTGTTCTATTATAGAAAAGAATGATACTTTTTGTAATAAAGATTAATTACTTATATGGAAGGTGGACTGATGGTAAATTTTAGTGTTACTGTACATATGTACATGTCTAACAGTATATATGAGAATCTTCATGAAATCTATATTTGATTTTAAAATTTCAGTTATGTTAAGATGTACACATTATAGAACTAATCTATCTTCTCATAAAGTGTTCAGTTCTGTAGAAAAATTGATGGACAGCATTTATAAACAACTAAGTTGAAACTTCATGTGTTAAATTCATTATAAATTTGAATTATGCTGGCAATAAGATACAATATATGTTTTTGTTAGCTGCAGTAATTGATTTTCATCCTAAGATTGCAAATAAATAGTTGAGGGATTCCAGGCTTTGATAAATTTTTTAAACATATGGTAATTATGCCTTTCTATAAATTGCATTCCAATGAGAAAAGGATTCCCTTTTTGTTTCGTAAAACCTATTATTGAGAGGTTGTAACTTTTCACCGCTTGGCATTTAGCATTCTTTTTTTTTTTCAATTTTTATTGGAGTATTGTTGATTTACAATGTTGCGTTTCTGCTGTACAACGAAGTGAATCAGTTACACATATATATATCCACTTTTTAATTTTTTAAATAAATTTATCTATCTTTAAAATTTATTTATTTATTTATTTATTGGCTGTGTTGGGTCTTCGTTGCTGCACACAGGCTTTCTCTAGTTGTGGCGAGCGGGAGCTACTCTTCATTGTGGTGCACAGGCTTCTCATTGTGATGGCTTCTCTTGTGCAGCATGGGCTCTAGGCGAGTGGGCTTCAGTAGTTGCAGCACACAGGCTCAATAGTTATGGCTCACAGGCTCTAAAGCGCAGGCTCAGTAGTTGCGGCACATGGGCTTAGTTGCTCTGCAGCATGTGGTAGCTTCCTGGGGCAGGGATTGAACCCGTGCCCCCTGCACTGACAGGCGGATTCTTAACCACTGTGCCACCTAGAAAGTCCTGTCCACTCTTTTTTAGATTCTTTTCCCATATGGGTCATTACAGAGTATTGAGTACAGTTCCCTGTGCTATACAGTAGGTCCTTATTAGTTATCTATTTTGTATATAGTAGTGTGTATATGTCAATCCCAATCTCCCAATTTATCACTCCCATGCCCCTTGGTAACCGTTTGTTTTCTACACCTGTGACTCTATTTCTATTTTGTCAATAAGTTCATTTGTACCATTGTTTTAGATTCCACATATAAGCAATATCATATGATATTTGTCTTTCTCTGATAATTTCTAGGTCCATCCATGTTGCTGCAAATGGCATTATTTCATTCTTTTTTTATGGCTGAGTAATATTCCATTGTATATATGTGCCATATCTTCTTTATCCATTCGTCTGTCCATGAACATTTAGGTTGTCCATGTCCTGGCTATTGTAAATAGCGCTGCAGTGAACAATGGGGTGCATGTATCTTTTTGAATTGTGGTTTTCTCTGGATATATGCCCAAAAATGGGATTGTTGGATCATATGGTAGCTCTGTTTTTAGTTATTTAAGGAACCTCCTTACTGTTCTCCATTGTGGCTGTACCAGTTTACATTCCCACCAGCAGTATAGGAGGATTCTGTTTTCTCCACATCCTCTCCAGCATTTATTGTTTGTAGCTTTTTGATGATGGGCACTCTGACCAGTGTGAGGTGATACCTCATTGTAGTTTTGATTTGCGTTTCTCTAATAATTAGTGATGTTGAGCATCTTTTCATGAACTTTTTGGCCATCTCTGTGTCTTCTTTGGAGAAATGTCTGTTTAGATTTTTCACCCATTTTTTATTGGGTTTTTCTGTTTTTATAAATTTATTTATTTGCTTATTTACTTGTTGGCTGCATTGGGTCTTCATTGCTGCACACAGGCTTTCTCTAGTTGCAGCGAGCAGGGGTTCTACTCTGTTGTAATGCACGGGCTCCTCATTGCTGACTTCTCTTGTTGCAGAACATGGGCTCTAGGCGCATGGGCTTCAGTAGTTGCAGCACACAGGCTGAATAGTTGTGGCGCATGGGCTTAGTTGCTCTGTGGCATGTGGGATCTCCCTGGAGCAGGGATTGAACCTGTGTCCCCTGCACTGGCAGGCGGATTCTTAACCACTGCGCCACCTAGGAAGTCCCCTGTTTGTTTGTTTTTGATATTGAGCTGCATGAGCTGTTTGTATAATTTGGAAGTTAATCCCTTGTTGGTCACTTTGCTTGCAAGTATTTTCTCCCATTCTGTGGGTTGTATTTTCGTTTTGTTTATGGTTTCCTTTAGTATGCAGAAGGTTTTAGGTTTAATTAGGTCCCATTTGTCTATTTTTGTTTTTATTTTCATTACTCTAGCAGGTGGGTCAAAAGAGATCTTGCTGCAGTTTGGTGTTTAGCAATCTTACATGTTTTAAGGTGTGGGGGAGGAGCAAGCACTTACGCTTAAAGGTCCTTCTTCATATTCTGTGAGACGTTTTATTCTCGTGTAGAATTATCTCATGTCCACTATCATGTGGACAGTTGATTATAGATCTTGGAATTACACAAAATTAAGATACCAAAGTGTATTTTAGTATGAAACATGTTAAAAGTTCAAGTATTATATCAGAAAATAAGTTTATACTTATTTTATGTGTAGTTTACATAATAATTGCAAATTTATTTTAGTTAAATAGAACTGTGAGTATAGACTAGATATTGGCAGTCTCAAAAAACTTTTCATATGCTGCCATTTTTTAACCATTAGCTGACAGTGACTCCAAAGTTTCAGGTATTTTCAATTTTATTAATAGCTCCATTTGGCTACAGTAGTGAAGCTTAAATTTCTTCTACTCAGCTTTACTCTGCTTCCTTCAGTTTTCCAACTCTTGTGTCTGGCATCAGTATAAAAATGTATTAAGCTGCTCACTTACAGTCTTTTTTTTTTTTCCCACTAGAACCAACTTAGAAAGACTATCATCATTTCTAGTTTATTATGTTCCTTTATATAGATTGTCCTAGTGTGTGTGTATAAATAAAGTCCAGATATTAATGCTTATTTTGCTCTGATTTTAGGGCTCAGCTCCAGAGATTGATCCTTCATCTGATGGTTCAAATTTTGGATGGGAGACAAAAATCAAAGCATGGATGGATCGATATGAAGAGGCAAATAATAACCAATACAGTGAGGGTGTTCAGAGGGAGGCGCAAAGAATAGCTCTGAGATTGGGCAATGGAAATGACAAAAAAGAGATAAATAAATCAGATTTGAATACCAACAATTTGATCTTCAAACCTCCTGTAGAGGTAAGTATATCATTTGCTAAAAGGTGATAAAACAAAAACCTTTTTCTACTATATATCTTAAGTACTTAGACTGAAAGCAATATGGTTTAGTTAATCTCAACTTTTCTGTGATTGTAGAGCCATATACAAAAAAATAAGAAAATTCTGAAATCTGCAAAAGATTTGCCTCCTGATGCACTTATCATTGAATACAGAGGGAAGTTTATGTTAAGAGAACAGTTTGAAGCAAATGGATATTTCTTTAAGAGGTATATTCATTTATTTCTCCATATTAGTTTTCTGTAGTTAAGTACTGAATTTTTGGCTGTTTTAACCACAATGCTATGTTTATCTGTATTTTGTTTTCTAAGTGATCATTTTAATATTTAAAACTATAGTTTGGTTGAACAGTGACTAATGATAACTTTTGAACTATAATAAAATATAACAACATAAAAGATGCAGATATATTCTTTAGTCTCTTATCTACCCCGTCTTGCTGACACTCCTATGACAATCTACTTCAAAGATAAGCTATAGCAATACAGGTAGATGTTAATAAAAAACTCTGATAACCTGAGATTATAAGGAACCCTTTCCATCTGGGACCTTTCCTAATTCCTTATAATTGTTAGAACCTGCAACAACCATTGATGATCACATCATTCTTTCATCAGAGGATGTCAGATTTGGTCTTACATTATTGTCACCGCTTTCTTGGTACTAGAAGGACTTTGGAGGCCTCTTCTATCGTTTGTGATTTTGGGGGTGGGGACTGATGTGATCTTGTGATAGCCATTGCTTCCCTGAGGTCTAGAAATATGTTTGTATGTCTAAGGAAATAACAGTCTCAGCTTATATACTATAATTATTTAAAATAATTCTTACTGGACTGGGATGGGGAGGATGGGGGGCGACTCGAGGGAGGGGGGGAGTCGAGGGAGGGAGGGAATACGGGAATATGTGTCTAAAAACAGATGATTGAACTTGGTGTACCCCCAAAAAAATAATAAATAAAATTTTAAAAAAATTTCTTACTATTTGTAACTTGAATTGCTTAAGTTATGAAAGATATACAAGAAACTTTCCCTTTTATATAGCAGATTTGATCTGAAGCAGTGCTATAAATCAAACACTTAAATGCACTGATAGGGACTTTAATGGCATCTCATTATGAATCCTTATGTAAAGGCAGTAGTCACTCCCTTTTTATCATTCTTTGTAAATTCGAATTCCCACTGGAATTAATTACCTTTGGTTTAGGTAAGATTATAGGAGCAGGTAAAAATCTTATTAACATGAATTAGCCTAGTGGTTAAGAATGGGTTCTGGTACCAGACTGCGTATATTGAAATCTTGGCCTCCCTACTTAATATGAGTCTTTTAGAAATTTCTCAAATTCAAAATGTTAATAGTTTCTAATGCATTTCTTTTTTTTGTAGACCATACCCTTTTGTTTTATTCTATTCTAAATTTCATGGCCTAGAGATGTGTGTTGATGCAAGGACTTTTGGGAATGAAGCTCGGTTCATCAGGCGTTCTTGTACACCCAATGCAGAGGTAAGCTTATAGAAATCCTTTGGGGAGGGAGGGGTAGGGTGTGTGTGGAATATGAGTGTTAAGCACAAAAGTGTGGTGGCGTAAAACAGACCATCAGTTTTTAGCTGTTGATGCGTTTTATACTGCCCAGCATCTTTCCATTATGAAAATGTAGGTGATACTGGCTGTGAGTTCTTAAATTTCTTTGCACGTTGAAGAAATTGTGATGTTCCTAGTAAGAGAAAATACTGGACTTCTCTGTTTATTCTGGAACCTCTATTTATGAGTCAAATTATGCTCTGATTTGATCAAAGTAGATGAAAAAGCTGAAAACTAAAGTAGATTTTATATGTGCTACTATAAAATTTTTTATAAAGTTGTGGTTTAGAAGTGGTGTATAAAATATTTCTGGTTTTGTTTTTCACATACCAAAATAAACGGTTTATAGTTATATAATGTTACAGTTTGTGTCTTCTTTTTGACTTACTAGCTTTGTAACCTTGTCTGTGCTTTAGTTTTATCTGTAAAAAGATGTTATGTGGACTAGAGGAGTTAATACATGTAGAGTACCTAGAACAGTATATATCATAGAAAAGTATAGTGTTAAACTGTACTTTAACTGTATACTTATAAACTGCACTATTAGTGCATTTCATTAAATCAAAGGTTGCCATCACTTGTAAAACTCTCAATTTTAGAGATTTTAAAAGGTGAAAAAATATGCATCATAGAATTGATAAAATAGAGTTTTCTTTTTGATGCTACTAGAGCCTGCTTCAAACTTGCATCTACAATGTACATAATTCAGTCTTTACTGGCTATATGAATATACCTAATCCTGAAGTATAATGTGTACCTCCTTCCCTGCTGATAACCACTGATTTATGTACAGGTCTGTATGTAAATTAATGGCATATTTTCCATGTTGTATTTGTGAATTACTTTGAAAAGAATAGTTTTCAAAATTGCACGATGAGATGCTTTTTCTAAAAGTAGAAAATAATTCATAGAGATGTAAAACTATTTATGGAAATATAAAATTATTCTTTTAACTAACAGGTCAGGCATGAAATTGAAGATGGAACCATACATCTTTACATTTATTCTATACAAAGTATCCCAAAGGGCACTGAAATTACTATTGCCTTTGATTTTGACTATGGGAATTGGTAAGTTCAAGTCTGTAAATATGATACCTGCTGTTTTGAAATAATTCCTTAATGTCCTTATAAAAATGCAGGTAATGTCATTACTTTCATAGCTTTTTATTTTTAGTTACCATTAGGCAATTAAAAATACCTGGAAACAAGCATTTTGGTATCAGCTTCCATTACAGCATGGTTGCTTGCTCTTCCAAACTTTTCTTATTTATTACTGTAATGTAATGCTCATAGTATAATAATTAGTAATCCTGATTCAGCAATACTGACCTTGTTTATGTGAGAATTTTTTCCTTCTTTTCTTTCTTGTATTTTAGGTAGGGTGTACAGCTTTAGTCACTCAGTTAATTCAGTTAATCAGTAGAAATGGATAATTTCACTTTTTGCCCCTCAAAAGAAAAGAAATTGTGCCATATTTTCTTTGCAGTATAAATTGAAAGGGTTTGTTGGAGATCCTGCAAGGAAACTCTGAGAACTATGGTTCTGAAACACTAGGGGGTAAGAAAAGTTAATTCTGAGTATAGAAACTCAATTTAAATTTTAAAAATTTTACAGTAAAAAAATAATACAAAAGCCCATGTAGGGAGTTTCCTGGTGGCTTAATGGTTAGAACTCCATGCTTTCACTGCTGTGGCCCAGCTTCAGTCCCTGGTCAGGGAACTGAGAATCCCACAAGCCGTGCGGCCAAAAAAAAAAAGTCTGTGTGCCTACTTTCAAATTAAGAAGCAAAACATTATCCATTGAAGGCCCATATGTTTAGCAGCCAGATTGCATCTCTCTTCTCTCTTTTACCAGAGATAACTGCCATCTTTAATTTGGTGAGTTTAACATTTTTACTATGTCTGTAAGTGTCCCTAAATAGTGTCCAGTAGTTTTGTATATTTTAAAAATTTATGTGAATTATAATCTGTATTATTTTGCATTCATCTTCTTTCCTTCATTACTTCTGTGAGATTCAGTTCTTTTATTATGTGTACTTCTAGTTTATTTATTTTCACTGCTGATGGCATTTATCCATTCCACTATTGGTGGACCTTTAGATTTACAAACAATGCTGCATGTGTACATGTTCTCTCCATTATAATGACCTAGAGGTGGAATTGCTGGGTTGTAAAATGTGCACAGCTTCAGTTTTTACCAGACATGGGTGAATGACCAGTTTATATTCCCATAGCTTTACTTCCTTGCAGCACTTCTTTACTGTATGACATTAAAAATCGATATTAATCCATGTGAGATAGTATCTTTTTATATTTGTAATTACCATTTTCCATGATTATTTTAAGAGCCCAAAGATCCTTTTATATATTCGTCATTTGGATTTCCTCTGTTATGAATTTCCTAATCATCTGTTGATTTTTCTCCTTGGCAGTCTTTTTTTTTTTTTTTTTAAACTGATGTGGGTGGAGGCACTTCTTTATATATTCTATAGTCTTTTGGGTTATGAAGATTTCAGTTCATTTCTTCCTATTCTGTATTTTTTAAAGTTTGTGTGGTATCTACTTTACATGCAGACATTTTTAATGTCCATTATGTTTTCTGTCAATGAAATCCCTCTTCCTTCAGTATATATTTCTGCTTCATTATTGGAGTCAGATTTAACCTGATAACTAAAGTGTTTCCCTTTTAGCTTTTTCTCTCACCCACCCACCACCACACCCCCTGCTAAATCATGGAAAATTTAGCATGATGGCTCTTTGCTCATTACTTCGAGAGGCTATTTCCCATAGTGGTTAAGAAATATAAGCTTTTGATAATTTGACTCTGTTTTCAAATCCTAGCTCAGTCGCTTACATTAATTATGTAACCTTGGACCAATTTCTTCATCTCTCTGCCTCATTACCTCATTATGATATGAGAATAATAATACTTACCCCTAACAGGAATGTTTTGAAGATTGAGTTAACACATATAAAGGGTTTAAAACCATTCTTGGTACAAAATAAATGCTGAATAAATATTAGCTGTTGCCATTGTTATTATTTGCGGTTCTCTTATCCTAAAATCAAAGAAAATATCTAGAAAGAGTTTCCAGCTACTTTCTATTAATACCTGATTTGGAGAGGTGAGGGGTAGACCATGATGTTTGAATTCTACCCCTGATTCACAGAATTAGGCAGTTAGACTTGTACCTTTCTACCAGTGTTGAAAGTGAACGAGTTAGTATTAGAAACTTGGAAGAGTAAATTATTTTTATTGTGAACAAACAGTAAACTACTCAAAACATACAAAGTGGGAGACTTCTAGAGATGAACTAACTCTTGGTGGTAGACATAAAGAGGGCAGAGAGTTAAGAAATATTGAAGAACTGACAGTGTAGGCTTTGGACTCAGACCTGTATTTGAATGTCATCCCTACACTTAATGTGTGGCTTTGGACAAGATACTGACCCTCTGAGCTCTAATCTCACCTGTAAAATGGGAGTAATAATTATCACTACTTTGAAGATGAGAAATAGTGCATTTTCAAGCGTCCATGTATTTGAAAGAGGGGGAGCACTTAAGGGCAAAAGGAAACATGACATTCAGTTTTTTCAAGGTAGCTTTTTAAAGAACCCTGGTTATTGAAATCATTCCTTAAAGTATAAGACAAACTAGTTAGGGTTTGATATTTATTCTACCTAGCATTTTTTATTTAGGTCAGATTTAGAGTATTTTATCATTTTCTGCATATATACTTTATTATAACACTCTGAGGTAAACTGGTTTTTACTTTAATATAAGCCATGGTATCGTTTTACTCAAAAAGACTCAGTTTTAACTTATTGGGTTTTTTTCCTTTTATAAACCATCAGTGTTATCTTTATGATTAAGGACACAATCTCTGGTCAGAAATCAACGTCTAATTATTGTATTGTTTTATGAGAAAATTTATTTTGTCATAGTTACCAGGAATGAAAATTAGTGAAAAGGATTGCTAATAATTAGTAATAGCATACAGTTTTGTGGAGGTACAGCTTAAAACAGATTAGAAAATTTTACAGTTTATGTCTTGAATAAATATTTAACTGGTTTTCTTTCCAGTAAGTACAAGGTGGATTGTGCATGCCTCAAAGAAAATCCAGAGTGCCCTGTTCTGAAACGTAGTTCTGAATCCACGGAAAACATCATTAGTGGTTATGAGACCAGAAGGAAGAAAGGAAAAAAAGAAAAGGATATCACAAAAGAAAAAGATACACAAAATCAGAATATTACTTTGGATTGTGAAGGAACAACAAACAAAATGAAGAGCCCAGAAACTAAACAGAGAAAGCTTTCTCCACTGAGACTATCAGTATCAAATAATCAGGTACTGAACTATGCTCTGTTGATTCTTGATGACAGAAGTTAACAGAAAATTAATTTGTCATATTTTAAGCTCTTTTTTATATAAAATGGCTTAAAGTTTTAAGTCCATACTGTTATTTAATGAAGTGCTTATAAACATAAAGTACAGGTTCTGCTAGAATTTGTACAATATTCGTTAAACTATTAAGAAACAGCTCACCCAGCAAATCCTTGTAGAATTGAATATAAGATTTTCCTAAGACTGGGTAATTAAAAAAATTCTTCCAGATGACACTGTCCTTATGTTTATCATAAATGTTCTTATTTAATGTCTTAAGCCCTAATGTTTCCTTTCCTTTAATATCTGGGACATAATTAAATCAGCTCTATAGTGGTGACATAAGATTTTTGAGAGGAAATTCTCTTAAAAACACATAGGGATAAATTTGGGGAAAGAGTTTGGCCTGTACTTCTGCTTCACCAGGAAGTATTTTGTTATATGCCCTGTAAACAAATGAAAGTTAGTTAGGAGGGACCTTTTAAATGTGAAGATGAAGTAAGGTTTTATTTGTCTCCAGTGTCCTATCTTCTAAGGATGGTTTCCCTTAAGTTTTAAATTGAAGGAACATTTATTGAGCACATGGTATCTGTAGGCAGTGGGTTTGTGAAATAATTTATATGTTTAAGTGTTGGGAAGAACAGAAACCAAAGGCTTCATGGACTCTATTAATAAAGAACATTATTGACTAGAACTTTGAAAGACCAAAGTATTTGCATGATTTTGAAGAGTTTCCTGAATTAGGAAACCAGTTTTAAGTTTCTGAAATGGATTTAAGTACGATTATAATTTTTGTGTTAATTAGTTCCAATTGAAGATATTTAAAATATGTGGTTCATTGTCTCAGCTTTGTAGATGGAGTAGTAGTTTCTATAAAGCAGTCATTTCCATCTTTCAGGAACCAGACTTTATTGATGATATAGAAGAAAAAACTCCCATTAGCAACGAAGTAGAAATGGAGTCAGAGGAACAGATTGCAGAAAGGAAAAGGAAGATGGTGAGTTGGAAGGCTAGTGGCAGCTTCATGCTGTCCCTTGGGTTTAGTGACGCTGCTCTTGCCAAAATACTTGCTGCTGCCTTTAGGTGGGCCTTTACCTTGTTCTTTGAAGTTAGCAAACACGATGTTTCACTGAGCATTTCTATTTGGCTTTGTCGTTACAATTCAAGTAACTTCCACTAATCTTTTGTATTTTTGCTGTGTGTTTAGTAGACAGTTTAGAATTTCTGATTTAAGAAATAATTTTTTAACATTTTTGAAGCAGAGTACCATTAATTTTTTTAATGACAGAATTACTGTTGAAAATGTTTTTCATTAACTAAATGTATCCTTTCTCTTCGTAATTTAATGTAAAACAAAAATGGAATTTTAAAGCTTATATTAGCACTAAATAAAGGGCTTATGCAAAAAAAAACTGTTTGGCAACTGCTATTTCTGTATCTCATACTGCTATCATAAAATAAGGTTTTCATTAAAATAAATTTAGTATTTATACTCCTTGTACTATTTATTTGCAAATTTCTTACCTGTATAAAAACTAGGACAAGATATTTTCTTAAAAATCCATGGTAATTTAGCAGTTGATATAATGTCTAGGCCAGTTAAGAAAATACTATGGTATAGTTTGCCTTAACATTTGAAAATAACTTTACATACCAACTGATGATCTTAGTGTGGGTTTTCCCCACTGCCCTTTATTTTATATGCTCCCTTATTTCCTTTTGTAGTGATTTTCATGTTGTGTTTCATGGACTCTCAGGTGTCATATACTCCGCAGTAGGATCTTTGGATTTTGGTCATTGTAGGCCTGCTTAATGTAACTGTTTTATTGCCTTGATGGTCATTCCTCTAACACTAATGTACTGTTGATGTTCAAAATTGCAAAAGCTATGCAGAACTGTTTCACAGCATCAGGATTTCAGAAGCACTGCTCTAATGGGACAGGGTAGTGTTAGGAATAGGAGAGCATAAAAACAAATACAGGAGAGAATATTGGAGGCAGTTTCTTATAAAGAAAAAGTTCTTCCTCTACTTAAAGAAATTATCTTGAACTTTTTTTAAAGATTCATCTAATACATTACTTGTACCTACCCAAATTACCGATGGCCCTTTCTTGACTAGACTTTCAGTATTGGCCTGTTCATTCTACAATTGCCACAGCCTTGTCTTTGCAATGCTCCTGCAGAAACTTTTAGAAAGTCACTTTAGGGTATGACTGGTTTCTGTATGAGGCATGTGTCGTATCTGGTACAAATATGGCTCTAAGGGCTACAATAATGCTTGTGGTGGGGCGGGGAACGGGGGCAAAAAAACCTAGAGGTTTGTTTTATGACTTGGGGGCTACTTTTAAAGTACTTCCTTCTTTCAGTGCCAAGAAGGTTAGTGGAACTTAGAACATCCTCATTTTGAGATCGCAGAAGGATAGAGAAATGCCTTTTTGTTGAACATGATGGAACTTTGGATAGAATCCGTTTTTGTCCTGATTTTGTCTACTAGTATGCTATATTAATATAAATGAATACTTCATGTTTTTTATCTGTTTTAGCATATTCATTTTAATATCTGCCACTAAGGTGGTTGTGCAGCTGTGGCTGTTTATTCATAGGAATAAACAAATGTAAATGTTTAGAATTTGGTATTTTGAAGGGATATGAAATATTTTTTATTGAAGTATAGTTGATGTACAATATTATGTAAGTTACAAGTGTACAATAGTGATTCACAATTTTTAAAGGTTATGCTCCATTTATAGTTATTATAAAATATTGGCTACATCTCCTGTGCTGTACAATATATCCTTGTAACTTATTTTATACCTAGTAGTTTCTACCTCTTAACCCTCTACCCCTGTGACTCCCCTACCCACTTGCCTCTCCCCACTGGTAACCACTAGCTTGTTGACTATATCTGTGAGTCTGCTTCTTTTTTCTTATATTTGATAGTTGTATTTTTTAGATTCCACGTATAAGAGATATCATGACAGTATTTGTCTTTCTCTGTCTGACTTATTTCACTTAGCCTAATGGCAAAATTTCATTCTTTTCTATGGCTGAGTAGTATTTCATTGTGTGTGTTTGTTGTGTATCACATCTCACATCTTTATCCATTCATCTGTTGATGGACACTTAGGTTGCTTATCTTGGCAAATTATAAATAGTGCTACTATGAACATTGGGGTACACGTAACTTTTCAAATTAGTGGTTTTGTTTTCTTTAAATACTGAGTAGTGGAGTTGCTGGATCTAATTTTTAGTTTTTTGAGGAACCTCCATACTGTTTTCCTTAGTGACTACACCAATTCACATTCCCACCAACAGTGTACGAGGGTTCTGTTTTGAAAATAAATATTTTAAAATACTTGGCTCCTTAACCTGTAGCCTTCAAAGTCACTGTAATGTTACTTGTAATTGCTATATTTGCCTTAATGTTTTAATTATAGAATTTTTGCTGTACTCAAATAACTAGAATGCAAAAGCATGCATCCTAGAATTTTTAAGCAGTTGGTATGCCCCCCCCCCAAAGTATTAGTATTTGTAGACTGAAATATTTTGTTTTGAAAAGATTAAATACTAATCAGCCTTTATTATTCCAGTGTTTGCCTTTTGTATTGGCTAGGTTAACGTCAGTAACTGGAAAGATAGGTTAACTCCTGAGAAACTTAGGTCAAACTGATTTAAATTTTCTCCTGTGACAGGACAGACTTTAAATCATTATAGTAGGAGATACCAGTTCCCATGTATATCTATGAGATTGGGATATAAAAAGAGACTTTCCTCCCAGATAAGTACCATGTAATGTCCAAATTTAAATGTACTTCAGCCCATCCTTTTGTGGTATAGCTTGAACCATATGAAATTGTTGATCGTTTTTACCTACACAAATGGCAATTCTATATACAACTGAATATTAGCATGTTGCTCTGTCTCCAAAAATAGCACCAGTCGATTTATGTATTTTGGTTGCTACTTTGTTCTTTTTGTTGAGAGTGGAAGATAATGTCTTTGCCTTCAAGGGCATTTACAGAACAGTTACAATGCAGCAGGAAGTGTGGTAAAGGAGATATATGATAGGTAACTTATAGCTGGGGGGATCAGAGGACTGGGTAGAATTTACCATGGACCTTATGACGTTTAAACAAGTACAGATTAGTTTGTGGCTAAACTGTGTGGAATTGAATGAGGGTTATTTCTCTAGGGGAAATAGCCTGGAGGTAGTTACGTGATAAATCACATTTGGCTTGACTTATAGTCTGTTTTTGGGGGGTGGGGTGGGGAGGGATATAGGGAAATAAGATTGGTTGGTTGTAAATCATATGAAATCCTGAAATGATGAAGATTTCATGAAAGAATTTTCAAATCATTATGTGGCCAGGGTAGAAAGCCATTATTTTATTAACATTTTCCTTTTTCTTTCATTATATTTTGTCCCCTCTCCTCCCTGTAAGAAGTTACTACCTCCTTACTAACTTATGGCTAAATGGTATGGAACTGATGGTTATGACACGTTTTCTCTTTAGAGATACTTCTTTGGCATTGGTTTGGAATTGACTTGGGAGAATCTTAAATTAAGCTGAAATACAGTGGGTTGAATACAATAAACTGAAACACAATAGGCTGTTTGTACTCACCTGGTTTCAAAACTGGGGTACTTACTGAGTAGACTCCCCCAGGTCCATGGCAGTTGAGGTTAGGTGGCCATAACCTTGTCAGAGGTTAAGTGTACAGAAGGGGTTAGATATTGGGAGGCTCATCCTTATTTTGATGAATTAGCAGGTGATTGATTAGAGATACAAAACCTTTGAAGATTTAAATTAAAAAGGAGGCTTGCTTCCCCTCCTCTACCCCATTTATAATGAAATGAAAAGAACCTCCTTTGTAGTATCTTTTAATATTGTATTTTCAAAATTTTCCACAACCATATGGAAAGTCTGTACCTTGGGAACATTGTCTTGCTAATATTTGATGGCCTGTTGTAGTCAGATTGCTTAAACTGGAGTCTGTGGAAGGTGGTTCAGGTTGTCTTCACATTTAGGAGGATAGAAATTTGAGACCAACAAAAGGATATGAATGGTCACCTAGGTATGAGGTTCTTGAATCTGTCAAGCATCTAGGACAATCTAGAATCAACTGTATATCACTAGAATATAAACTACATAAGGATAAGGATTTGTAGTTTTATTGTCATAGCCCTAGCTTCTAGGGGGAAAAAGTGTCTGGCTTTTATAAAAGTAGATGGTCTATAAATGAGTTTACTGAATATTCCTAGCAGCCATTTGAGGAAAACTATAGATAGGCCTGTAAGTGTGAACTAAATGAAGCATATAGTCTAGGCAGTGCCCTGGAGGTCTTGCCAGGATGCAGGATTCCCCACAGTTTTCTCAGCCTTGATCCTTCACATCAAAAAGTATGCCATGGAACTCTGATTTAAGATGTTTTGTGAAAAAGAGAGCTTTGTGGCCAGTTGAGTTTATTAAACAGTATACCTTGTCCCCAACTTTGAGATTTCCAGTATACAAGGTATGTTTAAAAACTCTTGAGAAATTCTGTTTATGTCAGCATTTCCTAAACTTACACATCCTTGCAACTTGTTTTTTTGTAGTGACACCTTTGGCATCCTGCAGATTTTTATTCCACAGAAAAAACACACTGAGAAAACGCTACTGTACAGAATCCATGTTCTACTGATGCCTCTAGGAAGTGGATTGATTTAGAAGACCACTTTAGAAGATGCAAAAGGATTTTTAATAATAGTAAAATATAGGGGGGCTAAATTTGCCAGAGAAGTCATCTGACACTTATTGTCCACCTGACTTCTCTCTCCTCACAGCATGATTAAGTCAGTGCTGGTGACTGGTTTTAATTTTCTAAGGTCCCATCTTCGCTCGTCACAGTGTTTAGGAGTTGTTTTTTCAAATATGAGTGATAAATGAATGGGTGATTGATTGTAGTATTAGCTAGCAAAAAGGAACCCATTTATTTTTATAGGTTGTCTTTTCAAACAAAATGAGGATATTTAGCTTCAGCTGCCTTGTAATAAATTCAAGATTTCCAAAATCTTGTTTAAAGACTTCATTACGTGCCTTCAGATAACAGTGATATACATGGTTTATGTAATGTATACACAATTCTTATTCACTTAACAAAAATTTGGGTGTTTGTTACATGCTGAGCACCATTTAAAGTATCGGGTGAACAAAGAAGGCAAGGTCCCTGTTCTGGAGCAGCTTTCATGGAGGATGGGGTATAAGGAAAAACAAACATCAAACAGGAAACAGTACTATGAGGTTAAACTAAATTATCATGTGGTAGAGGAGAAATGGAGATACTTATTCTTTTGGAATGATTTTATTGGTAAGCAATAACTTTACCCATTTTTTAAAAAATTAATAAATTAGTCTCTAATTCCTATTTGAAAGAATAAGGGAAGTTATTTGAGTAAGAAGTCTTTTAATTTCTCTATTTCAAGGCTGTAAATAGAGTAATTTGGTAGCTTGGCTCTGCCATTTCCCTTTACTTTAAAAGGGAACTTTGTTGTTTGTTTTTGTTTTTGTTTGCACCCCCTCCAAAATAATAAATAAATAAAAAAAATTAAAAAAAAAAAGTTAATACAGAATCCCAACATGGATGAATCCCGAAGACATTATGTTAAGTGGAGTAAACTAGTCACAAAAAAAAAAAAAAAAAAAAAACCACTTCCTATTTGGTAGCAGGGTAATAGAAATAAATAAAGTGAATCACAGGTACCTAAATGTCTTCATTTTCTGTTATATCCTACTACTAGCAGATTTCCTTCTAAAGCTACTGTAAGGCATCCACAGTACATAAGCTTATTTTCACTCAGCTTCAAATTACCAAGTATCTCTAACTGGGATGAATTTTAAAAATTTACTCTGTTTAGTTTATTTTTTCAGTTGCCATACTGTATAAAACTTTACTTCATGTTCTTTATTAATGTAATCCTTGAACTATGTGGACCTTAGGTTTTCACCGTTTGTTTAATAGGGGGCTTGGGCAAGAAGATGTCCATAGTCTCTTCCAAGTACAGAGTTACATGATTTCAAGTTAAATTTGTGCTCCAATGTGTTTATACATTGAAGCACAAAGTTGGAATAAAAATTCTGACTGTACCTACTCCTCAAGCGATAAAATCCTATAAAGGAATATTATTAAGCAGACTTTCTCCCGCTTACAGAATAGTATAGTACTCTCTATGTGTTACTGTAAAGCTATAAACTGAAAAATGTCATAAAAGCAATCTGTAGATCTCATGAGAGATCTGTCATAGTTTAGTTCTGCACCCAGCACTCCAGCATTAACAGCAGTGTGTCAAAAGTCAACCCTGTCTGATTCTAATTCTTTATCAGGGTCTATCAATTGCCAAGTTCACAGAGAATAACGACTTTTGAGGTCTGAACAGTCACTGGGTTGGAATGGGTCACGGTAATGATACATGCAGGTCCTAGTGGTAGCCTTATGTGACAAGTATCATCTAAACTACATCCAGCCCAGATTTTAGGCTCTATGGACAGTCCACCAGGGCTAATTAAGACTCTAGTCCCCTGCACAATCAGCCATAATTATCTTAAGCTATATATAAAACTTACCAGTTAGCTCTATAAAGTGGGTGATAAATTTTCAGTCATTACATACTGTATATCTGGTTGTGTGTGTCAAAGAATGTATTAGATACACTAGTGAATATAAAAGCTGAATGACATAGGAACCTTAAGGAATTTAAAATAAAAGTAGAGTAAGTAATTTTTTTTCCCCACTTAATCAAAAACACGTTTACATTTTCCAACATGTTTGTGTTTTAAGATGAAGCCAGGTTAACACTATTAGGACACCTGTTCAGTGCTTTCAGTTAATAGCTGTACTAAATGTAGGAAGAGTTATGCTTTATTTTGCTTTATGTAATGTGTCAGTGGTTGGTAATTGGAAAGACGAGCAAATCAGGAGCCAGGAAACTTGGATAATAACTATGGCTCTGCCTTTGAGTGAGTGATTCACTTAATACACATGGGCTTTGGTTTGTTCAGTAGTGTCGGACTAGATTATTTTTAAGATCCTGACCAGCTCAAAATAAAGGATTTTGCTGTGACTACCAACTAGCTGTACTGTTTACAAGGGAGTTCAATTTTTAAATAAATGAATTTTGTCTTTACATCAAGTAATTTTATCTCTGACCCTTACTCTCACTATCTAAAACAAGTGAATAATGGACTATGTTAAAGAAACTTCTTTTGGCATAAATTCATATTTGTCTTTTATCTTAGAAAACCTTGGATAATCATGATATAGAAAGTATCTGCTTTGGGTGCCTGGCCCATGGGTAAATTTTTTTTATATATAAAATGATTCTTGCTAAGACAAGTTTGTTTCTTTTGGAAAAACATACTTTTCCCAGATTTATTTTTAAATTTATTAGCACAATAATGAACCCCTTCTCCTTCTACCCACCCACATTCAACAGGTGAAGCAATTAGAAAATCATATTTTTTAGTTACTCCAGACTTCTAAATTTAGGGTTTTAGAAAAGCCCTGATATACTGAGATAGGATTTTTATAGAAAGCCATGGATAAAAGGGTCAGTGAAGTGCTTTTTAAGACTAGAGACATGAATTATCTAAGGAAGGAATTCAGCTTTAAAACTTCCAGTTCCAGTAAGAAGATCATCTTTTGCCTATGTTCTTTATTTTAGTATCTTATTATCCATCCCAGACCAAGAAAGCTAAGATGCATCTATGTGTGCATGAGCAAGTAATCTTACCTCTTTGGATCTGAGTTTCCTTACCTGTAAAATACAAGAGGGTGAGGATAACATTTTGTAAGACTGACACATTTGCAGTATGGCAGTTTGTTTTCACTAATTAGAAAGTTCTCAGAAGAGTTTTGTTTACATGTTTCCCTTACCTAGTGTAACAAAGAAAGAAAAAAATACAGTAAAGAGTAATATTTTTCATAGTGTAGGATGTATCTTAATGCTTGAATCTCTGCTGATAATTAAACTCTAAAGCTCCAGTGTTGAGAAGACCATGCAGCCAGACCTAGAGCTGTTGATCTTTCTTTCTTTCCCACATCAGTGACAATAAAGGAAGAAAGACAAATGGATCTGAGCCTCAGGACCTGGTTCTTTTCGTTTGGAAAACTGGACAGTTGATGGACATGCTTCCTGTTTCTGGTTGAAACCTGAAGCATTTGCCAGGCCCATAGGCCAAGGCTCTGGGTCTTGCTTTTAACATTCTCTCGCAGAAGAGAAGTGACACTCAAAGGAGCTCTTGCTGTTTCCCAGTCTTTGCCTTGAACTGTCAGTGTGGACAGGAAGAGCAGAAAATAGAGGAATGCTTTATAAGAATTATAATGGAGGGCAAGAGAGCCAAAGTAGAAATAATAAACACTTAAGGAGTGACTACCACTTTCCAGTAAGGTTGGAAAACTTCACAGATATTTTATATTTGAACTCATTAACAATTCAGTGAAGTGTGAGTATTGTTACCCACATTTTATGACACTCAAAAAGGTTAATAACCAGGGTTGTTATGTTAAAAGGCTGACTAATGTATTATTGAGAAAAAAAGATTTTTGGTTTGGTAAAGCAGGGTCGTTCTTGAGTCTTTTTTTGGTTTTGCTTTACCTTTATCATTGACACACAATTGTCCAAATATTCCTTTCATGAAACATATTTGTAATGACAGGGTTTACCAAGATATTTGAGATTCTCAAAGACCTCAAATGAATATAAATGTTTTTATTCTTTATTTACTATCAGTAGAAGTGTTTTGCTAACACCATCATAGAGTTTTTTTAAAATTTGCCATGAACATTTGGACTTTTGAGTTTTACTTTAGAGCAATATTTAGTATGTTACTTAAAATTTAAATTTCGTAGACAAGAGAAGAAAGGAAAATGGAAGCAATTCTGCAAGCTTTTGCCAGACTTGAAAAAAGAGAGAAAAGAAGAGAGCAAGCTTTGGAAAGGATCAGCACTGCCAAAACTGAAGTTAAAACTGAATGTAAAGATGCACAGACTGTCAGTGATGCTGAAGTTATTCAGGTATTATTATGCAGGTCTAGTTTTATTTTCACACTTAAGCACTTTCCAATAAAATTTCCACACACAATTTAATTACATTTATAAGAATTTTTGATATACTAGCCTTTTAATAGCATTTTTCAAGTCCTATGAGAATTTAGACTTCAGCTATGAGACTACTTTTGTTTTTGAGAGTAAGAAAAATTTCAGTTATGTCAATTTACAGAATTCATAAAGAAATTTGGGGAAGTTAGCTTCTAAATCAGTTTGATGCCATTATATTTCAACTACTAACTTATATAAACATTGTATTAAAAGTTCCATTCTCTTGTATTTTGAATTAGGAACAAGCAAAAGAAGAAACTGCTAGCAAGCCAACTCCTGCCAAAGTAAATAGAACTAAACAGAGGAAAAGTTTTTCTCGGAGTAGGACTCACATCGGACAGCAGCGTCGAAGACACAGAACTGTTAGCATGTGTTCGGATATCCAACCGTCTTCTCCTGATATAGAAGTTACTTCACAACAAAATGATATTGAAAATACTGTACTTGCAATAGAACCAGAAACTGAAACTGCACTAGCAGAAATAATTACTGAAACTGAAGTTCCAGCACTTAATAAATGTCCAACAAAGTACCCCAAAACAAAAAAGGTATGATTCTTAACATAAGAACTGTTTTCTAACGAGTATCTTATGATGTTAAATATATTCATGTTTTAGGAATTAAATCTATAACATCTCATTAGGAACAGAGTGATAGAGTCATAGTTCTTATACTTGCAAAGCTTTAAGCGAAGAATGAGAATTGCAAAACTGTAAAATCAGTTGATAAAATATCCAGTATATCAAGACTTCCTTGTAGTATAGTAATTCTAATGATTTAATTTTCCCTACTTTATGTACTAAACTGCACTTCTCAGAAACAACTGGTTTGAGATGTGTTATCCTTTCTTTATCCTTTGTATAAATTCCATGAATGAAATGTGAAGAAATTGTTGATTTCCGTACAATGTACTAAGGATGTGAAAATTTATAAGGGTAGTTATATTTTAATTTTATTGGAGTATAGTTTACTTACAATCTTGTTAGTTTCAGGTGTACAGCAAAGTGATCCAGTTATATACATATACACATATATTCATTCTTTTTTAGATTCTTTTCTCATAGAGGTTATCACAGAATATTGAGTAGAGTTTCTTGTGCTATACAGTAGGTCCTTGTTGGTTATCTGTCTTACATATAGTAGTGTGTGTTCATCCCAAACTTCTGATTTATCCAACCCCCCCCCGCCCCGCCCCGTTTGTTTCCCCTTTGGAACCATAAGTTTGTTTTCGATATCTGTAAGTCTGTTTTGTAAATAAGTTAATTTTTCTTCTTTTTAAAATTAGACTCTACATATGAGTGATATCATATTGCATTTGTTTTCTCTGTCTGACTTCACTTAGTATGATCATCTCTAGGTCCATCCATGTTGCTGCAAATGGCATTATTTCATTCTTTTTTTATGGCTGAGTAATATTCGTGTGTGTGTACACATACATCATCTTTATCCACTCCTCTATCAGTGGATATTCAGGTTGCGTCCACGTCCTGGCTATTGTAAACAGTGCTGCAGTGAACACTGGGGTGCATGTCTCCTTTTGGATTATGGTTTTTTCTGGACGTATGCCCAGAAGTGGGATTGCTGGATCATACGGTAGCTCTGTTTTTATTTTAAGGAACCTCCATCTGTTCTCCATAGTGGTTGTACCAATTTACATTCCCACCAATAGTGTAGGAGGGGTCCAGGTAGTTTTAGATCACTTTATTAATAAAAATCTTTGAAAAACTACTGTCAGATTTAATGAAGCAGTTGTGGGAAACAATTCACTGAGATAAACCAACCTGAGCTTTACAGTAAGCTCAGAATAATAGAACACCCTTATGTAGCTTTCTCTCCCATTATGAGTACAGCGGATTGGAGCAGAGAAACCAAAGTGGTAATCCTTAGGCTCTTTGGGGAGTGCAGTAGATGATAAATGGATCCTTTTCACACCCTTCTACATACTTTGAAACCCAATTTATCTGGTCTTTGTTCTTACCAAATTCAGTATAGTTTGTAGGTACCATGAAACCAGGAGAAGTATATTTCATAAATATCTGGGATGAACCTGGGAGTACACTTTAGTGGCAAGTCAGAGGATTAGATAGAGATAAGATCTAAACACATCTCTAATTTGAAGTCTGTGCTCACCTTTTGCACCTTGGATTCTGAACAAGCAAGCCAGTAGTGCCTTTGACAATGAGCAGTTGTTTTTGCCCACTTGGCGAGGACACAAAGTAACTGCAGAGTTTCTTTGTAGTTTGGATTAGTGAGAAAGAAAAAAGATTGATATTTAAAAGAAAAGCTACTTCTGGCAATTTCTTGGCAGTCCAGTGGTTAGGACTCTGCACTCTCACTGTTGAGGGCCCAGGTTCAATCCCTGGTCAGGGAACTAACATCCCACAAGCTAAGCTACACAGCACAGCAAAAAAACCCCCAAAAAACAAAAAACCCCACTACTTTCTTGATTACAAACATGACATAATCTCTGCCCTTTATTTAATGACTAAACTGTTGTGGCGCTATAGATTTAATTCCCTGGTCTGAGATATAGGTTCCTATATCCTAATTCTCTAAAAAGCCTTTTGCCCACAGAGGTTTTGCTTATGATGTGTAGTTACTGTAAACAACATACTGTTTGACAGAGTACCAAATTATCATGATTTTCCATAATGTAAAGGCCTCCTTCAGTTTCATACATAGCACTTATTCTGTGCCAGATACTGTTTGAAGAGCTTTAGTTGTTTAACTCTTGTACTCCTTACAATAATCCTATTTGTAGAGCTAGTTTCTATCATGACCCTTCTTTTATAGATTAGGATTGAGATGTAGAGAAGTTATATAACTTGCTGGAGGTCATGGTATAAGTGGCAAAGCCAGGATTCACACCTGGGCAGTCTGGCTGCAGACTACCAAGTGCTTTAGCACTGCATTCTGTGATTTGTCCTAGAGAGGAAGTTTACATACACTGAAAAAAAGAGGGAAAGAAAACATGCCAAAATGCTTATAGTGATCCTCTCTAGAAGACAGGATGTGGGTAGATTATTTTTTTAATGTATTTCTTGATGTGTATGTGTGAGAATGTATGTGTAAATACATATATACTAGTTTTCCTACATACTCTACAAATTACATTTATAATAAAAGTATAATTTGATAACTAGATAGAAAAGATATAAATGCCCATGCAGCAAAGAAAATGTGCTTGTGCTGACAAATGTAATCCTTATTTCCATGCCCGTTACAACTGAACTTTACTAAATAACTAGTTTTTAAAAAAAGAAAACGGTGAGTAATCATTATACTTTAGAATTAGGTATATTCATATAGCCAGTAAAGACTGAATTCTGTACATTGTAGGTCCAGAAAATAAACAGAATTAAGAAAAGGATTCTGTGAATTTCCAAAGCATGGGAATTTACAGATTTCAACCCCCTTAAATCAAGTGATTGCCAATGCCGACAGCTTAAAAAAAAATTATATGCACTGGCCTCATTTAGAGATTCTGGCAGCCAGGGTAGAAAAGCACTGCCTAACGCCTGACTAAACATTTTACACATAATATAGAAGCAGTAGCAAACCTAAATTTAGTGTTTGTGTTTTTAAGATAGTACTGAAGTCTCCTAGATTTTTACTATTTTATTTATGAAAGCTATCATGTGTATTGTTCCTGCAAAGTTTGTTGTTATTCTTTTCCTATAAGCCTGTAGAGTATCTTTTTGTTGGAACTGATTTTTTGGCTATGTTGGCTCTTCATTGCTGCGTGTGGGCTTTCTCTAGTTGTGGCAAGTGTGGGCGTTGCAGTGTGCAGGCTTCTTATTGTGGTGGCTTCACAGGCTCTAGGGCATGCAGGCTTAGTTGCTCTGCGGCATGTGGGATCTTCCTGGACCAGGGATCGAACCCAT
Source organism: Hippopotamus amphibius kiboko (assembly GCF_030028045.1). Taxonomy (NCBI): domain Eukaryota; kingdom Metazoa; phylum Chordata; class Mammalia; order Artiodactyla; family Hippopotamidae; genus Hippopotamus; species Hippopotamus amphibius. The sequence continues at coordinate 87,007,736 of NC_080189.1, read as the reverse complement.
GTCCCCTGTTCTGGTAGGCAGATTCTTAACCACTGGGCCACCAAGGGAGGTTCCCCTACAAAGTATTATTGTATAAAATATTTTAGTAATAAGAGTAGATAACCAAGGAAATGCAGAATGACTTATATTGACTTCTTGGACATCATATATGAATGATATAATCATTTTAGATAATGTCAGTTTCAAATTTGTTATTAGAATATTCTATAAGAGAATCTGTATAATTACATATATCGTGATCCAAATTTTCCTTCTCTCTAGCACTTGGTCAATGAATGGTTAAGTGAGAAGAACGAGAAGACAGGGAAACCTTCAGACAGCCTTTCAGAAAGGCCTCTGCGCATAACTACAGATCCTGAAGTGTTAGCTACACAGCTGAATTCTTTACCTGGTCTCACTTACAGTCCGCATGTATACTCTACTCCTAAGCACTACATTAGGTTCACTTCACCATTCCTTTCAGAAAAAAGGAGAAGAAAAGAACCTCCTGAAAACATTTCTGGCTCATGCAAGAAGGTAAACTTTTCTTTGGATATGAAAATCTACTATGGGCCAAATGCCATTCTCATTCCTCACTACCATTCCTGGTAGTGAAATGCTTTTGGAATTGGCTGTACATTTATAGGATATGTAAACAGCTGCGAACTGATTTCTGTTCATTTATTATTTTATGTACTTCAGCGGTGGTTGAAACAAGCTCTGGAAGAAGAAAACTCAGCAATTTTATATAGATTTAATTCACCCTGTCAAGAAAGATCCAGAAGTCCTACAGTCAATGGTGAAAATAAAAGTCCACTACTATTAAATGATAGCTGTTCCCTTCCAGGTAGAATTTCTTTTCAGTGCTGTTTTAGTGTGGAGAATGTGGCAAGATGTATATAGTATGCACATGTATATATATAATATATATATTCTAATTATTATGTACCTCACAAAAGCAGCACATTGTTACATATATTTTCTCTTTTCTGTCCTCCAATGTTTTGGATGGTTAGACATGAAAACCTGTATTTGCAGTACCATGTACAATATGTTGGGGCTTATGGTTGAAATTTGGGCCTAGTTAGCCAGTTGTTTTTCAAACAGATTCAGAAGGGACTCTTAGAAATCAGTTAAATTAACAGCTGTACTTGCAAGATTTCTTAGAGATCCCTAGGCCTGTAAGCCTTCTGGCAAGAAAATGCTTGCGAACAGTGAAAGTAACTAAGTTGGGGCAGGTGGGGTGGCGGCAGTGGGGGATTAGGGTGGGGAGAGATTGCTTCATGTTAGTATTATCCTTAAAAACCCTGAAATTTAGTTTTGGGGTGAAAATCATCATAATTAAATTGTTGATGTTTTGTCCTTTCCCAGAATATGTTACAGATTATAGCAAATATCAGCAATATAATTTTCTTCTTTCACCAACAGATTTAACTACACCACTAAAAAAACGAAGACTTTATCAGTTGCTAGATTCTGCTTACTCAGAAACTTCCACACCTACTCCCTCACCATATGCTACGCCAACTCACGCAGATATTACTCCTACGGATCCGTCATTTGCCACTCCTCCGCGGATCAAGTCAGATGATGAAGCTTGTAGAAATGGTTATAAGCCCATATATTCACCAGTTACCCCAGTAACTCCTGGCACACCAGGAAATACCATGCACTTTGAGGTGAGAAATTCAGTGGGAAAAACAGAAACAAAAACCTGTGGGGATGAGGTTTCTTTAATAGCTTTTTTCTCCCCTTAATAATTAGTGTACTGAGAGCAGAAAAAGAAGTTAAGAGCCAATATTTGGAACATGCATTTATGAATTTAAACTTTAGTTTTTATTAAAATGAACGTAACTTTCTGTTAGTGATATACAAAAGTCAGACTAAATGACTGTGTATCAAAGTGACCTTAAAGCAAAATATAAGGGGAATGGAAATAAAAAAGTTTAAAACAAACGTCTGTGTAGTAGTTTCTCATTTTAAGTTTTCATTTCTATAAATATCATGGATTTAGTTATATATTTTAATTTTCAATTCTGATTATTTCTTTTATGTAGAATATTTCTTCCCCAGAAAGTTCTCCAGAAATTAAGAGACACACTTACAGTCAAGAGGTAAGGCGACATTAAAAAAAGTTTGACGACTTTTTCCTTGAATCATTATTTTGCTTAAATTATGGGTAGATTTAATATAAGTAACTTCCAAATGTGGTTATTTGTGTAATTTTTTTTTTTTTGTAATTCTGTAAACAGGGATATGACAGATCTTCAACCATGTTAACATTGGGGCCTTTTAGAAATTCTAATTTAACTGAACTCGGTCTGCAAGAAATAAAGACTATTGGTTATACCAGCCCTAGGAGTAGGACTGAAGTCAATAGGCAGTGCCCTGGAGAAAAGGAATCTGTGTCAGACCTTCAACTGGGACTCGATACAGTCGAGCAAACTGCTTTACATAAAACCATGGAAACAGCTACACATGATAGGACTGAGTCTAACAGCCAACTGGAATCTGCTCACTCTGGAAGGGGCCCAGTATATTCTTCCTGGGTAAAGAGTCCGGACAGAACAGGAGTTAACTTCTCAGTAAACTCCAACTTGAGGGACCTGACACCCTCACATCAGTTGGAGGTTGGAGGAGGCTTCCGAATAAGTGAGTCAAAGTGCCTGATGCAGGATGATACTAGAGGCATGTTTATGGAAACACCTGTGTTTTGTACTTCAGAAGATGGGATTGTATCTGGTTTCGGACGGACTGTTAATGACAATTTGATCGACGGAAGTTGCACACCCCAGAATCCACCACAAAAGAAAAAGGTTACAAATTTAACAATTTATAGTCCTTTTAATAGTGTTTTTTTCATACTATTTCTGAGGGTAATTAGTAGTTATGTATTATGTAAGGCATTCATACTTTATTCATATTATTGATATGTTCATTTTTAAACCTTTTGTAAATGCTCAAATGAATTAGATAATGTTTGCAGAGAACTAAACTAAGTGATATGGAAAATTCTTATAAGGACCATAGTTTCAGAGATTGAAACCTCAAGGTGACTTTTTTTGCTGAAAGAGTAACTTTTAAAGATAACCATTTCCCAACCAAATATACAGAACTGAGTAATATTTGTGTTCTTATTACCCTTATTTTACATAAAACAGGCAGCGCTGTATAGAAGAAATGCCTCTTTCTTCATCCGTAATACCCATAGTATTTAGGCCATGGGTATAAAAGTATTTTGAAAAGTATTATACTAATAGATAAGTATTATATAAAAAGTTCCCTGATTTATACCACCATTATTTGGTTGGCAGACATGTTGAGACAATTAGAATGCCTTATTTCGGAGCAATGGGAGAAACTACAACACGTATTTTATTTGTTAATAGGCTTATTGCTTTGCAAGTCAAAGAATTTTAGTGATGTGTGCTTTTAATTTTTATAACAGAGTCCAGTTGGCAACTTTGTGGGAAGCAATATAGTATAGTGGAAAGAGCACGGGCTTTCAAGTAAGACCTAGGTTCGAATCCCGGCTCCAACACTCACCAGCTGTGTGACCTTGAGTGAGTGAGTTACTCAATTTCCTCATCTGTAAAATGGGGATGATAATATACCTATTTCATAGGGTTGTTGTGAGGATTAAATGAGATAATGTATGTAAATCATCTAAATACAATGCCTGGCATATAGTAGGCATTTGATATTTGTTAATTATTATTATTTGTTCAGAATCAATTATTTTACATAATTTTCCTAATGTAAATATAGTAATTCTGTTTAGAAAAAAAAAAAAAGAATAGATTGACACTGACCTATAAAGCAAGAATAAAAGATCTGCTTTTCCTTATCTTTCTTGCTTAAGGTTTCTCTATTAGAATACCGGAAAAGACAACGTGAAGCTAGGAAAAGTGGCTCTAAGGCAGAACACTTTCCACTGGTTAGTGTATCACCTCACACAAGTGGAAACTTGAGCAGCAACAGTGCTGATGGGTGTGCCACCAGGAGTGAGAATGGGGAGCAGGTAGAAAGCACTGCCAGCCTCCCTTTACCAACACCAGCTACAGTTTATAATGCTACGTCGGAGGAAACCAGCAATAACTGTCCTGTTAAGGAAGCTTCTGCCAGTGAAAAGAATGAACCAGAAGTTCAATGGTAAGCTGCCTATTTAAAAAAACCTAACAGGTAACTTTAGAACTACAAGTAGTATACCTTATTTAATGAAAGTAGTCTTTGTTATTTTATCATCCAGTCAGGATCTTAACTTTTTACATAGCTGATTTTGAATGGAGCTATGTTTGTAAAGATTTGAAGTATGCTATTCTGAGAAACAACACATTTTTGTTCATCAGCTACTCCTGTTTGTTGTTGTTTTCCTACAGCTAAGCAGGTAGAGGTTTGTGATCACAATCTGACAGATCCTTTTTGCTGATAGGATTTTAAACCAGCTGTATATTTGCCTGTGTTGTTAAAGGTCCACTGTATCTACTCTTTGATAATTTTCACATTTTTCACACAAATATTCCTCTGCAAAGAACCTTTATCGTAGTCAACATCTGGCCATTTCTTTACCACCCTTACCAGTTACCTTGAAAGAACAGCCATGTTTAGTGTTTCTTCAATAGGAATAGAAGAAGCTGGATATAGAAGGGTCCTGGCAAAGGGCAGGAGGCCACATTCATTTTGCTCCTTGGTCCTCTTACCTGTAAGGCTGCTAGCCTTATAGTCCAGACACAAGGTAATTTGTAAGGGGTATATTGGGTCCCTTTGGTAACGTGAAGTGCCATCCTGAATGTGGATATGCTACCCTTCAACAACCCCAACTTTTCACCAGAAAATTGCTTAAGACAAAGAAATGGAGTCTGCTTGAGTTCTTCAAATAAATGAGGATAAAAATCTCAGTTTTGGGGAGGTGTTAGGGGAAGGAGGGGAAAAAAGCGCTGTTTTCAAAGCTTAACCCCATAGTATTTTCCCACCAAAATATTTTCCCCAAAGAGCAAAAGCCTTTATCTGAAAGGATATATTGACCACCAAGGGAGAAAAAATGATCTACCTGGAAGTAGCTTCTGAACTGATGTTATGACTTGATTTTAAAGGACCGCCTCAACTTCGGTGGAGCAAGTGAGAGAGAGGAGTTATCAGAGAGCTTTACTTCTCAGTGATCACCGAAAAGATAAAGATAGTGGTAAGTGAGCTTGTTCCTTTGCCAAAAAGTGGAGTCAGCTAATCACTGCACCCTCGTTCTCTGCACTTCTAATGGTTCTCTTTGGGTCTGCTTCTGCTTCATCTCTAGGGGGAGAGTCACCATGTGTCCCATGTTCACCGAGTCATGTTCCGTCTTCACCTTCATCTCATTCAAATCACATTCCCCAGTTGCAACCCAAGGGCCCAGTCCCTTCTTTCAGTGAGCTTATGGAAGGTCAGTAAGCAGATGACCTATCATGGTTGTTGTTTTAGATACCTTTTAAAATCAGAAAGGAGGGAGCCTTTTGTGAGATGCTGGTTTGAATAGTAGAATGTATATCGAAGTGATAGTAGAAGGCAACATTTATCACGCAGCTTTACATTTTCTATGGTTCCTTCCGCTTTACAGATCCTGATCCTGAAAATCCAGAACCCACGACTACAAATGAATGTCCATCCCCAGATACTTCCCAAAATACTTGTAAAAGCCCTTCAAAAATGAGCAAGGTAATAACATTGACCCTTGAATGTGGCCATTCAGGAAAATGAATGGTAACGTGCACATGGACATTTTTCTGCTGTACCAACTATCAGTTTGTGATTTCTGGACATTTTCTGTGCAAGTTCCAATGTGCTAAATGTACTTGAGCAGCTTACATTTGCTCCAAGAGTTCCACCCCTTATTCTAGTGAAGTTCAGTCTTTTAATAAAATATTTGACCAGCCACTTAATTTTCTAAAAACAGAAGGTCAGGTGACATTCATTTAAAAGAAGTGCTACCTCTGTCCTGTATCACGAAGACATGATAATCTAATGGGAGCAATATCTTTGGAAACTAATGATGAGGAAATCTGAGACTGATTTTTTTCTTTTTCCTTAAAGAACCTCATTAAAGTAGTCTTATACTTGGATTATCTGTATTTTGAACACTGTAAAAGGTATTACAAATGAAAACAGTCTGGGGGAGCAAGCTTATCTACCCAAGCAAATTTATCATTAGATTGAGAACAGAAATTTCAATTCTGGAATTGAAACTTGCCTGAAGTGTTTAAGTATGTTTCATTCAGAGTAGGAGTCAAAAACAGGTTTCATTGCTTAGGGTAAAAAAGGCAGATTAGTTTCCTTAATTTGTCTTCAATAAAAATTCAGGGAATTCAGTTGAAGCTTATTATCAGAACTTGCTGAACTACTTTAAAAAAAAAAACTGGCTTTTTAACATCCCAGGCCTCTGTAATTGTCTTCTCAGACCTATCTTATTCCCTGTCCCCTTTAAAATTAATATTTAAATAACATTAAATACCAATAACAAACCTCAACATACATAAAATGTTTCTTAAGTTCATATAATTTGTTTTCTTTTCACAGCCTGGTTCCCCTGGACCTGTAATTCCTGTTCAGCCACATGGGAAAATACTCACAAAACCAGATTCCCATTGGGAGGGAACAGTTATTCTGTCCGAAGGTGAGAACGGTGTTCACCTGAAAACAGAACTCCATCAAAAACAGCTGTCAAATAACACCCAAGCACTTTCAAAGAATCATCCTCCACAGCCACTTGTTCGCAGTTCATCTGAGCAACTTTCACAAAAGCTGCCTTCTGCACCAGTGAAGTTGCACTGTCCTCCATCCCCTCACATAGAAAATCCTCCAAAGTCATCGACGCCTCACACGCCTGTACAGCACGGTTACCTTTCACCAAAGCCTCCTTCACAGCAGTTAGGTTCTCCCTACAGGCCTCACCATTCACAGTCACCTCAAGTTGGAACACCTCAGCGAGAGCCTCAAAGAAATTTTTATCCAGCAGCACAGAACCTTCAAGCCAATAGTCAGCAGGCAACTTCTGGAGCATTATTTACACAGACACCCTCAGGACAATCTTCAACATATAGTCAGTTTAACCAACAAAGTCTGAGCAGCACGGCACCACCCCCTCCACCCCCTCCACCTCCTTCTTCTTCGTCTTATTATCAAAACCAGCAGCCCTCTGCAAACTTTCAGAATTATAATCAGCTTAAAGGTAGTCTTTCCCAACAAACTGTGTTTACATCAGGACCAAATCAAGCACTTCCTGGCACCACAAGCCAGCAAACAGTTCCAGGACACCACGTTACTCCAGGGCATTTTCTGCCTTCTCAGAACCCTACTGTTCACCATCAAACTTCCGCTGCTGTAGTCCCACCCCCTCCTCCACCACCGCCTGCTCCAGGACCACACCTTGTCCAACAGCCAAGTTCCCATCAGCCACACTCCGTAGCGCATGTCGTGGGGCCTGTTCATGCTGTCACCCCAGGGTCGCATATTCATTCTCAAACTGCTGGACACCATTTGCCACCACCCCCTCCACCTCCTGGTCCTGCCCCTCATCACCATCCATTGCCCCATCCTTCCACAGGACTCCAAGGTCTACAAGCACAACACCAGCATGTGGTAAATTCAGCCCCTCCACCACCCCCTCCTCCTCCGCCTTCCAGTGTTTTGGCTTCTGGGCATCATACCACATCAGCTCAAGCCTTACACCATCCACCTCATCAAGGACCTCCACTTTTTCCTTCAAGTGCTCATCCAGCTGTACCACCGTATCCCTCACAAGCTACACATCACACCACTCTGGGACCGGGACCCCAACACCAGCCTTCTGGAACAGGGCCACATTGTCCATTACCAGTTGCAGGTCCTCATCTCCAGCCCCAAGGACCAAACAGTATTCCAACACCTACCGCTTCAGGGTTCTGTCCTCATCCTGGCTCTGTGGCCCTGCCACATGGGGTTCAAGGACCTCAGCAGGCATCTCCAGTGCCTGGACAGATTCCAATTCACAGAGCACAGGTGCCACCAACATTTCAAAACAATTACCATGGTTCAGGGTGGCATTAAAATGGACTCCAAAAACATTTTTTAAAATGTTCTGTAAGATAAACTGTATATTTCATATGTACCTGTTAAGGTACTTTTTAAAGCTTGTACATTGAAACTTTGTATAAAAAAAAACACCAGTGCTCTTTCATTGTATTTTTCCCATTTTTGCTTTTTAAAATTCCTTTAAAAATGTGCTGTTAAGCCAGTTATTAGGTATGTTTTATTTTGTAAGTGAACATTCCAGCTGTTTTTCTGGCAGTAGATTTGATGCTACATGATCTTTAAATTTTATTGTTGCAGTTAAATTCATTTAGTGAATGTTTTCTATATTATTTTATACATATGCATTAACTACACAGCTAAGTAATGGCAGTATGAGGATTTTCTTTCAACAGTTCTGTGAGTGCATCTTAGGTATAAAAAAAATGCAATACACATTTTTATAGTTTGGTGTGAACATGGCTCATTTTGTTTTATCGGTTATTTGCAAGCAAAGTGTAATTTAATGTATAGATGATTTTTAATGTCTCCTGACAAACTGTAAATACTGCATTTCTTTTGCGTATATAATTGCTTACAGCTTTTCTCATTTGATATATAGCATTGTACATATGACAAGTCTTTGCAAAACTGTGTGATCTTTGTGAAAGTAGTACAGTATATGGCCTTTAATTTCTTTTTTTATTTTAAATATACTGTCACATTGAAGCACTGGTTGGGCATTTTAATTCATGTTAATAAACCACAATTATGTCAGTTTTACCAAATTGTCCTGTACAACTTCTGAGATTGGGGTCTATTTAAGCAATTGTTTTTACAAAAGTTACCTTTGTCCAGATAGTTTGTAAGGAGCCTTCCATTTTCTTTAGCAACTACTACCTCAGCTGGACTGGACTGCAGCCGAGCATCAGGAGGCAGCAGAGGCTTGTTCCTGTAACATTCCTACATGTTATTTTTTTTTTTGCAGGAGCAAGAGCCATGGGAAACTATCATGCTACGTAAATGCTACATACATTTACTGATAGCTGACATCATACAAAATGAATCCAATTCATTAAAGCATCACATGATTCAATTACAGACTAATTTACAACTGTTTGAAAGTATGGAGTATTTTAACCTAAAAACACAGGAATAGCTAATTTGTACATGTTAGAAAATGACTGAAATGTCCTATTGATGAACCCAAATTATTTGAAAACCTTAAATTAACATTCACTGTCTAGCTATAGTATTTAATAGTAGGAAATTTAAAAAATTTGTACAAAACTAAAGGAAAAAGGCATTCTTAGCTATCTCAAGTGAAATGAAAATGGCCTCTCAAGTGAACATTTTATTGCTGAAATATAAAATGCTAGTTATTTGGGAATAATAAATTCTTGTTCCTTCTACCTCTCATGAGGATTAAATATAACCAGTAGTAGTGACAGTGTTTGTCAACACACTTTTGATCATCCAGTTACTTGACATAATTTGACAGAGTATACAAATTCTGTGTATTGGAGAAAAAAGTAAACAGACTAAAAATGACTAAGATTGGCAGTAATATGTCATGTTTTACACTTTTAATTTCCATTTGCTTTTGAAAATAACTACATTAACACAGCTGTGTTTAGGGCTCTTTAAAAGAACTTAGCTCAACTTTGCTATCCTTGATTATCAAATAAAATTCTACTTATGGTATTCACTAAAGAAATACCTTGATCACGAAGAAGTGGCTTTACATCAGCCACCCCCTGATAACTTCGAATAGAAGACAAAGTTAACTAGCATAGTGAACTGTTAATATTCACACCTCTTTAAAAGGACTGTCCTAAAGATTTTAATTCCTCATAGTTTTAGATTTGCCTATCACACAAATAATGTATACAGAAGCTTTTCTGTAAACTGCATTAATTTCTTAAAAATTAATGGGAGAAAACTGGGATTTAAGAAGTAATTTCACCTGCAGATACAATCTGAAGTTCTCTACCCCAGTAAAAACAGTAGTTTTCACCTAGAAAGTTTATGCTTTTTTGAAGCTCTTATATCCACTTTTCCTCTGCCTTGGGGCAGTTCTGTCTAATTTCCAGACAGCCAGCTTCTGAATCTGCTATAATCACATATGTGATCCACTGCTTGTCATTTTCCATGAAGACTTCACATGGACTAGAGAAAGGAAAAGATAGGACATTCAACTAAAATCACTGAGCTGGCTACAGTGCTTTGCATAACCAGTGGTTCTCATTTAGCTTATATGCATTCATCACCATCAAGCCACCAAGAATCTGCAAAACCATACTATACCTAATACAAATGTGTATTCCTTCTGGAACAATTGCTTATACACTTGTAAACTAGTTAAGCTATTTTATCATAAATGAAAGATCCTTACCAAATTCATAATCTAGATTTTCTAATATGAGCCAAAACTGTATTAGACAAATTTCATTCAAGTGTGCTATAACCCTGATAAAAATTCTTATACACTTAGGGAAAACATACATCAACTCCGTGGTTCTCTTGAGAATGGTTCCTGTGCAAATTGTGGATGGCATCACTGGTCTACAGCCACTATCTTTCACAGAACCTACAAGGTAAACCTACAGCCTCATTAGAAAAACTCAGCACGCACATTTCGTGATCTTCCACCTCACAGCGATATGATCTAATGCTAACTCCTCAGAGGATTAGTGTCTCGTTCCCTCACAGTGAATACTGTTAAAAAAAGAAAGAAAGAAAACTGACAATACTCAAACAAAATGTAATTAGTATGTTTCTGATGAGACATGAATGTAAAAGGATCACAGAAATTCTAGGTAATGAATCTATACTACAGCATCTTCTCTAGATCCATATCCTACCCTTACAAAACAACGAATGTTTTCCTCACATTAAGCCTTAATGCATGTTCTACAACTACATTTCCTGCAACAGGAATGTTGATATTTCCTTCAGTTCTGGTTACACTACATTAAAAGGATAGCAAATGTTTGTTGATTCTATCGCTTCAAGTATAGGCCAATGACCAAGGCAATGTCTGGAAAAAAAAACCAAAACACTTTAATTTTTAAGACAACTGCAAGCACCTCAAACAATGGATTATTGTTACAACACTTGTTATCTTTTCACAATCTAGTTATTGCAAAGGCATATGGATAAATGTTAATGGACAAAGTCAAGAAAAACGAGGCACCTTGAGGAATGTAAAATTAAAAAAAACATTCAATCCACTTAATTCTAAAAGAGGCTAAATGCACCTCTATATATTACATTCTAAAATTGTATTGCCTACTATGGTTTGTGTTCTGAACTCTACAATTTTAAGGAAACGCATAAACAAAATTGTGTGCAACCTGCAAAGGGAAGATCATTTCTCAACTTCAATGCATGGAAAGACAATGAAAAAGCCAGTAAAATGTGCTGTAGCCACACACAAAGCTGTCTCTGGAATGAATGCAATCCCTGTTACCTCTGAGATGTCAGTATTCTGCCCACTACACTGCAAATTGTACATACCATACCTTGGTTCTAGACAAACACGAGCAAGCTCTTCCAAAAAATATATGTATATTTTTTCATTCCACACACGGAACATGTTTCTCTTGTTCAATTTAATCTTTGTAGAGTTTAACTTACAGTGCTTGGAGGAGGCAACACCACATGGTACCAGGCCACCACATTTTTAAAGGGAAATTGTTCTTTTTCCTTAAAAGTACTTTTAATTAAAAATATGCAAAAATACGAATGGGAGTGCTAAACTATAATACGTATTTTAGAACGAGAAGCATGTCTTTTCTTTCTTTAAAGTGCCATACAGGGAATGATATAACCCAGAGCCAGTTGTTTAAAATCCAATGCAAAAGGACTGTCATGGAATGAAAAGTCTGCACAACTCCTTGGAGCAGTTTAAGTCCATTACATGCAACTTAGGCTACAAAGCACTCAAGACTGGGTAGCTTTTCTGAAATTTGAGTCCCCATCCCATATTTAATGGAAATTAACATTTACAGGGTGCATTTACATACACTATAATACAGGAATGATGTCCCTTTGCCAGAAGATCAAATTGTACATTGCCTTGCTATTTCTTGGTTCCAACTTGATAATTTCTTAAGATTGTAAATTATATAGTACTCAGCTAAAATATTTCTTCATAAATAGTTACAAAACCTGCCAAAACACAAGGAGGAAAGTATTTTTCGTTCAAAAAAATTGACATTTGAATGTCACATGACACAAGAAACAATGCTTAGAGACATGTTATTGTTTCCGGAAGAAAAGTGGGTCAGTAAACTACTAAGCTGAAGACAAAAGACTGCCCTTTCCCAGGATCACAGTGCACAAAAAGCAAAATGTCAAACGACAGTACCTCAAAGCAAAATAAAGGTCTGAGGATGAAGCCAGCTCACTTGTAATCCTGTTAAGAACGAGAGTCCCCCTTTAGGGCCAATGTGCTGGACAACACGTGCCAGCTCAGAATGCGTGTATGCAGAATCTGCTAAGAATTCAACCAAGGATGTCGAAGGCATTCGCCAGCTGAGGCTCGTTTTTCTGGAACCATTTCTAACATCGGGATCAGGAAATCTGTAAACTGTGCAGCATCTTCATGGGGCCAACCATACTTTTCCACAAGTACATCAAAGAGGCTCCAGGGCTTCAGCTTGGTGATGTGCCGCAGTTCTCCTACAGGGAAAAAACAGGCAATGTCAAGAAAGCTCCCAATGTGCATTTCCCATTGTTGGTCCAGCCGGGTTCTTTACAATGAAGCAGATACCCACCTGCTCAACACCAGGCGACAATAAAGGCCAGCTTTCCCACAAACAACATTTAAATGTCACATTTCAAGTTAAGCTTGGCGAATGTAAACAGGGGTTCACTTAGAAGAACTCATCTGTGTCGGTTCCAGGTTTCTTTACATAAGCAGAACATGCTGAGGACGCCCAAAATACTTTCATTTGCAAAGACTGACCAAGGCATTCTGCAGCTTGGGATTCTTTGCAATTTGCAAATTTGCTTAGAAAAAACTTTATACACGCTATTTAAACTCCTTGGACCATTTTTTCTGCAGGTTACCATGCAAAGGAAGGGGGATCTTTTCTTCTGGAAGAGCACTATTCAGAGAACTTTTGGTGATGGCAGACACGTACTTTATCTGTACTGTCCAACATGGTCGCTGCCAGCTCAGTGTGGCTACTGAGCACCAAGAATGGGGTTAGTGCAACTAAGGACCAGAAGTTTAATTTTAAGTTAAGTTTAAATAGCCACAAGCAGCTAGTGGCTACTGTACTGGATAGCACAGCTCTAGAGCCGACCCAAATCAAATATTATTCATCTCCACACATTTGCTGTAAAATCTAAGCTACCAGGACATCAATTTATAAAGCCTGAAGTTATACTTTTCAAAATGTGCTAAGTGCAATATGACGACTGGGGGGTTATGAGCAGCCCTGACTGACAGTGACAAGCTAGTAAATGGTCTGCAAACTGTAATAACCTCTTTCATAATAGGAAAAATGTTATTTTTAAGTCAAACTGCCAAAAGGACAGGATGACTGTCATTAGGAATAACTCGTTTTCCCTGTCTGTTAGACATGTTCCAAGGAGGCCCCACAGGACCCGCGCCCTAAGAGGCCTCCTCCGTCTGCCCAGTGGCTCCCCAGGCCCCAGGGCCCAGGCCACTGACAACGGGCGTCCTCCCACAAGGGCCAGTTCCCCTCGCGCTGGCCCCTGCTGTAACCTAACCAACGAGGGGGGTCTGTGCATGATATGGGCCGACACAGGGTCAGCCCCGTGCTCACAAAGGTCTTCTCAGGAGGCCTGGTCTGCTCCACCCATTTATTCAACTCAGTGTAGACACACATCCCTCCTCTCTCTTTAATCATAAAGAAGATAAAAGAATATTATAGAAAATCACAAAAACAAAAGGAAAAATGGCTTGTAATCTGTCCCACAATGACTTTACCTCTTGGCCTACACTCTTTCAACCTACGTTCTCTGGAGACAGACCTGTCATCATGGATATGCATACAATTCTGAATACAGAAATCACTAGCAGACATTTCTTGTGAAAATCTGGCTGGGTATAAGTAAGTTCCTGGCTCCCATGTGAAGATGGGGGACAGAGTTAGTTACATGTGGAGACTGCAGGTCAGGTCTATGTCCCGAGGCAGGTGGACCTGCCATCTTAGAGGAGAAAGTGTTCCCTCTCCCAGCAGGAAACACTGTCTCCACGAGAACAAGTGGGATGTTTACCCCTTTCACCCAAGAAACTGCCATTGTAGGAATCCCGCCTAAGGAAATAAACCCTGGCACCCACCTCTTGCCCCCAAAATATGCTCACTGAAAAATTATATATACTTACAAAATTACAAGTGCTCAGTAATGGGAGAATGGTGGTCAAAAACACAGCCAGCCAAGGTACATCCACTTGATAAATATTATTTAATATTACTCAATAACATGGGGGAAAGTATATGGTAACATGTTTAGCAGTAACAGAAGTCAAAACTATGTTCTACATATGATCCCAAGAGTAATTTTCAAAGTGCCCGTAAAGATGGAAAGCAGGCGCTCCCAGATGCCAGCTTTGTTTTAAGGTTGTTTCTTTCTCTTTCTGCATTTTCTCTAATGCAACTCTATAGTGATTTTATAGTGACCGTGGATCTCACCAGGGCAAGGTTAGAACAAACTAGGAAAGCACACATATAACATGGCAAAACCAGCTCCATGGGGAGAGAATGTTTTTCTGACCTGGAATAAACACTCTCCAGGTCTGTAAATAAGAGCAACTGCTGAGCCTGGTCTGCTCAAAACACAGGAATCTACTCCTGAGGACACAGTTCTCAGACAGACTAAACTCCATTAACAGCAACAAAGTACGTACAATCTTCCATGAAGAGAGAGATGCTTTACCACCACAGGTGCCTTAAAATCTGCATAATAACAGTCATGAAAACAATACAAGGCTGGAAAGCTATACCAAACTAGCCGCCCCCATGAACTGATAAAAACGATTCCAAAGGAAATAAAGTATCTGACACACTTGACTAGGTGATGCCACACAAAAAAATGCACGTAAGAGATACTGTCCATAATAGGGAAATATGCAATATGCAAAACAACGCTAAGTACCAAGATACTCAATGCATAATAATATTGCAATGTAACAGAATAGTGCATTGCCTCTAAAAAGAATAAATACGTGGATTATGGAGATAGCTGGAAAAACTCCATAATGCCAAGAAAAACAGGAAATAAATTTGCCGTGGCCCTAGGATCCTATGTACAACTTCTTATGTTCAATTCCATGATAAGACAAAACACTGTCTTATAAACAGTTGATAAAGGTTACTTAAAAACAAACCTTTAGCTCCTAATTAAACTTGTGCATCTATCACTAGAAATGCCAAGAACAGGCTCCTCCAATGAATAAGGGCCTCAAGTCCACTCACCAGCTCCAGCCTGGCCCATAACACACAAGAAACACAGCCACCTGTACTCTCACCATGTATAATACAAAAACAAAAATAAAATAATCAGATAGTAAAATATTTTTTAAAATAATTTTTTACTATTTGTCCTACTGTACAAGTAGCTTTTACCTTGACAATTTTTTCCCTTAAGAAAATATACCAGGATATGTTTTGTTGAAACAAATTGTGCCAATAATGAAACACTTGATTGTGACAGTCTTTACTTTTTAAATCGTTTCCAGCCTTTCTTTCTTAAAGAACACTGAGTAATATTTAACCTTCCCTCGGTGACAGCTCTCACACACACACAGGCCACCTAGGCACCAGCAAGGCCAAATGGACAGCGCTGCCACTCAGGCTCCCTGACCTGCTCTGGGGGCAGAATCACGCTAACAAATCAAGGAAGACTGATGGGGATAGGCCCTGAGGGAGGGCTCCTCCCCTGAGTAAAGGCTCCAGACGCCACTCCACATGCCAGCCCCAGGTTATCAGGGTGCTCTCTAAGGAAAAAAGTTAAGTACTTCCATTATAGTTCTTTTGGATATTAAGTGATTTGTGAAGGAAAATGTATTATTTTGCTTATGGAATTATAACATTCCAGAATTAAATACACAGGCATATGAGGTTTTACACCACACATGGGGGACTAGAAAGGGAAATCCTGGTACTGTAACTACTGGTAACTAGAAAAGAAACCATGATTAAAAAAAAAAAATGGTACTGATGAATCCAGTGACAGGACAAGAATAAGGATGCAGATGCAGAGAATGGACTGGAGGACACGGGGGCGGGGGGTGGGGGGGTGGGGGGGGCGAAGGGGCAGCTGGGATGAAGTGAGAGAGTAGCACAGACACGTATATATTACCAATTGTAAAACAGATAGCTAGTGGGACGTTGCTGTATAACAAAGGGAGATCAATTCGATGAAGAGTGATGCCTTGGAGGGCCAGGATGGGGGGGGGGGTCACGGGAGGGAGGGGATATGTGTATAAATACAGCTGATTCACTTTGGTGCACCTCATAAGCTGGTACAAGAGTGTGTAAAGCAATTATATTCCAATAATGAGCTTAAAGAAACAATAAATAAATAAAATAAATCAGGACAAATTTCAATAGCATACACACAGAAAGGAAACAAATCAATAAATTTTGTCTTGCTTTTTACCCGTATCAATAAATACGGGTATAAAGCAAGACAAAATAAACCACAAGAAATCTGAACTCCTACAAAGTACGTGTAGGTAAATACTGGAGGTCAAACTCTGTATAAACCCTACCACCTCGCATGCATACAAAAAATAACTCATATGGATCTTAGACCTAGGTATAAGAGCTAGAACCATACATTTTTGGAAGAAAAGAGAAGAATAAATTTTCATGACCTTGAAGTAGGCAATGGTTTCTTCGATGTGATATCAAAAGCACCACTAACAAAAACAAGAAACAGAAAACTGGACTTCATCAAAATTAAAAACCTGTATAATTCAAGTATCACAACACGTGCAATCAAGAGAAATGAACACATCATGTCCACACAAACACTTGTACATTCATGCTCACAGCAGCATTATTCGTAAAAGCCAGAAAGTGGAAACAAGCCACGTGCTCATCAGTGGAGGAAGCGGGTGGTCCACCCGCCCCTCATCCGCAGAGCCGAGGGACTACGGCTTCGTGCGCCACACGGCCAGGTGTGGAAAGCACCAGAGTAGACGAAAGCAGCCACCACAGAAATCAGCGTATTGTATGCTTCCATTTATATGAAAGATCCAGAACAGGCAAGTTCATAGAGACAAAAAGTAGACCAGGGCTGCCAGGGGCTGAGGGGGGAGGGATGGAGAGTGAGTGCTAGTGGGCCCAGGGTTTCTTTTTGAGGTAATGAAAATGTTCTAAAATTAGGTAGTGATAATCGTTGTGTAACTGTGAATATACTAAAAACTACTGAACTGCATACGTTGAAAGGGTGAATTGTATGGTGTTTAGATTACACTTCAATAAAACTGTTACTGAAAACCTGGCACCTTAACCCCTAAGGGCTGTCCCTCCCAGAGCCTGTAACTAAGTTAGGTCCTGCTGGGCAGGGGTCCTGGCTTCCCTACCTCTGGGCATGTCCAGGAGGGGTGGGGAGAGCATAGATGTTCCACTATTTTGCATATTGTTACTTCTGTATCACAAGCTGTATAAAATTGATGTTTTTTTGGAAAAAAAAGATTCACTTAGAAGTAAAAATTGTTGAATTTTACTTTCAAGAAAAAGAAAAACTGGCACAAAGCATACAACAAAATAATGTCACAAGAAATCCAATGTTGTGTTAAAGGATGCAGGAAAAACCAACATCTCACTACTGAGGAGCTCATAATAAATGGGATGAACTATAACAGAATATACCTGAAACTGTTACTGCAATTTCATTGCCTTTTTTTTTGGTAACATATGCTCAAATTTAAATGAGGGAAACAGTAATTCAAACCTATTCTCAGCTGTGGCTTGTGCTCTGTTATTTTCCACATGCCTTCGCTGTGCGCTCTTTGTCACTACAGTCAGCCTCCAGGGTGCAGTCCCATCACTATCACACCGTGTCTCCCACCACACCTCTAGCCGGGGGGGGGTGGGGGGGCCCTCTGTCACGCAGCCTCCAAGCAGGAACCTGCGGGAGAGTGCGGCTGCTGGCAACGATGCCAGGACAGTTACTAGGACTGTCCCAGCACGGAGGGAGAGCCGCCACCCTGCGTCTCACGCACAAAGGCTCCTATCTAAAACAAAGACTGGACTCAGGTGAAGGCTTTCAAATATACTAACTCTCTGCAGAACTACCCTTCACCAGGCACCCCCAAACCTGGGCTCCAGGCAGCCGGCAATAAAGGAGGCAGAAGGAGCCCCTGCTCACATGGAGCTCAGCTCCTGAGACAGGGCTTATCACAGAGAGGAAAAACCAGAACTCTTGTAACGCAGAATTAATGCTTCAGATAAAACTAGAGTTAAAGTAGTTTATGTTTTAAAAGTTTTAAGACTCACTAGTATGAAGAAACTTTTCTAGTTACTTCCAGAATCAAGCTCCCGCTGAGATCAGCCAGCTGACACCTGCCCGCAGGCCCATCCCAGTGTCCGGCTGCTACAGGACAGAGCGAGGCCTCGCCTGAGGCCTGCATCCTTCCTCGTCAGCGTTTCCAGGCCAGACACCCCTCAAGTTCACAAACTGCTCTAAGCCCATGCGTGCATCTGCCTGTCTTCACTGCCTAAGCCATGTGGAAATGCGATGATCGACGTTTGAAACTTGAAGCCAAGAAAATCAAATGGGGCCATGTTCAGCCTATATGGGCCAAACGCCACACACAGGCTTTTCTCTTCACAGAAATAGAGAATCTGTTGATTTTTAGGTAATTCTAAAGATAAGTTAAAATAAGTTAAAATCATTCTAACAAGTCTAATGTCAACATTAAAAATTAAGAATAGTGCCTCTTACGTAAATACGTGTGTGTGTTTTTTTGTTTTTTTTGTTTTTGCCACACTGTGTGGCATGCAGGATCCTAGTTCCCTGACCAGGGATCGAACCTGTGCCCCCTGCAGTAGAAGCGTGGAGTCTTAATCACTGGACCAGCAAAGAAGTCCCAAGAATAGTGCCTCTTTTAAAATCCAGCTTCTGGGAACTCCCTGGCGGTCCAGTGGCTGGGGCTCTGCACTCACTGCTGAGGGCCAGGGTTCGATCCCTGGTCAGGGAACTAAAAATCCCACCAGCAGTGCCACATGGCCAAAGGAAAAACAAACAAAGCCCAACAGACTAAAACCCAGCTCCTGAGTTTGACCCTCTGTTCTCACCCTCTCCTGCACTTTTCCTCACCTTCTGCTGGATGCCAATCCTGCAAATGTAGTCCTTAGGCTACACAGAAGTTTCTTGCATGCTCTGAAATTGTCCACTGATTTTTAGCTTTAACGCACAGTTTCTACTCTTCTTCCCTGGCCTCGGGGTGGGGATGAAGTTTGCTTCCCACCCAGGAGGACAAAGAGCAGGAAGACGGGCTGCTCAGCTCTCTCAATTCCCACTGCTTTCCAATGTGACATAAGCAAACTAGTAGCAGTTTTCAATTTCACCTTTCTCTATCAGTTCTGGCAAAAGATATTTTAGAAAACATTTTAAATGGATACATTTAAGATCCCACTATTTCCAAAATGTATATTCTCTCCCCTTACTGGGGCAGGCATGCCAAAACACAATTTCAGTGCAACCAATCACTCCCCTCATCCCAAGGAACATGGTGCAATCGACTTCGTGACAGGCCCTCATTCATCACCGTATTATTCCCGTGAGCTCTGTGAGAACCCGAAACCCCTCATGAGTCCCACAGTTACTATGAACAATAACCAGGAGAGAAGCCCCAATTCCCAGCCATTTTAGGGGATTTTTTTGCCTAATCATCCAAAGGAAGGAAAAAAGGACTCTAGTCACCACAGTAACGCAAGTCAATATGCTATCAGTCTATCTCTACCAAAGACGCCAGATGCACTTCAACTCCGCAGGCCACCTTCAAACAAGCTCCTCAAAAAAGAGCCCCCGCACACAATTCCTACAGCACACATAAGAAACTATGTGATACTGGAACAGCAAGATCCTGTGCAAACACTTTACACTCCCATATGGGCACAGGAAGTGGTCCAGTTGTCCAAGGAGTAAGGGTGCTTACGCAAAGGCCAGTGTGAAAGCTGCCTTCCAGCATGAAGGACCCAGGACAGAGCGCTGTGAGCTGGAATCAACCACCCGCCCCACCATCAGTCCCCCAGGCATCACTCATTAATGTCTGTTGAAGGAGCCCCACAGGTGGGATGAGGAGAGGGCTTTCAGCCCACTGCTGGCTCTGGGCTGGGACTCAGCAGGTGTCGCCCCCAGTGCCTGCAGCTGGGACCAGGGGCAAAGGTAACAGGACCAAGAGTCTCAGAGCACCTGTCTCCATGAGCAAACCTGACCACAGGCTGCTGGCAGAGGCACCTTCAAATCACTTGCCTGACTTCATTTTCTCACCAAGCCCCCCCCACCCCTCATCATTCTATCGCTCTTCAACTTCTTCCCCACTGTGCACAGTACTGGTTCCTCACCCACAGACAATGGACAGAGAAATGCAGAGCCCAGCCATCCTGAATGGCTGCTTGCTACAGAGGAAAGGTTGGCAGCAGCACAATTAAAGGAACAATCCTGTATGCCTTTGTTGGCTGCTGGTCCTCATCATTCCTGAGGCCTGAGGTGGGGAATGAGGCTCCCACAGCCCACTTATCTAGAGGAGCAGGTGCTCTGGTCCAGAGCCCTCCTGGAGCCTTCTCCCCTCCAGGGCACCCACAGGCCAATCCTGCTATTGCATGACAGCTCAGGCTGCTAGCTCCTGGCTGCCCTCCCCACCAAGCCCCCACCTGACAATGGTGAAGGCTATCGCTGGGGGCAGGTCGTCTACCAACCAAGTCCTCCTGGGGCTCAGGCCATCTCCCAAATGCTCTGAAAACATTCTGAAATGTGGAAGAAAGAGTCTGCCTTGATTAAAATAAGCACAACTCCCCAAGCCGCACTATTCCAGGCCAAAATAATCCAGAGCTTTTCCTTACTTCAACTATGTTCAAATAACATTTTCTGGAAATTTCCTAGGAGACAGTCCACTCTCAGTAATGCTGCTGGCCAGAAGCTCACAATGTGCACAGTGTCTCCCAGTTTATAACTTGGCTTTAGCAATAATGGCATCAGCTCCTAACGCTCTGCGTGCTGCAGACACCCCCTCATGCCTCCTTGTATGGAGGATGCACCCCAGTCACCCCACTGACAGCCCTGGAGATGACGTGATACACTGTGCCAGTTCCCTAGCACGCTCCAGTCCCAGTGCTGCCACTGAACCCACTGCCTTGAACACGACTTGAGGCTGCATGAGAGTCTGGGTGTGGTGAGGGAACCTTTGTACCTGCTTAAGGGACCCAGACTCGAAGACCAGATTCTCAGAACCAAAATTAATACATGTCTAAAGAAGATTTTTCCTTGACAATTTTTTTTCCTGTGATGAGCTTTAAAAAGAAAATAAAATATTGCATCCAGTTACATATTTCACAGGTTACCCACTGGGTGGTCTCAAAAAAGCTGAGAGCTGTGGTCCACGCACTCAGAGTTAAGTGCAACAGGAAACCACCACCTTCGGCATGGTTAGCTCTCGAGCCTCATGCAGTATTAACAGGGAAATGGAATTCAAAAGATAATACAGACTGGTTAGCTGAACATCACCAAAATGTGTCATAAAAGGTTTTTACTCTAACAAGAATTCCTTATCTCATAGAAAAATAAAAAGTCAAAATGGTTCTCCAAATCTGGTTAAAACACAGGAGATACAGTATCTAGTACTTGCAGAAATTTCTAGAAACTCCATGTCCTGCTCACATCAACTTTTAAAGAGAATTTCACCCCCCCCCCCCAAAAAAAAACCCTATGCTAGAAAAACATGAATTAAGAGGACTGCCTATGCTCACATGAAAGACAAGGGCATTGGGGAAGAGCTCTGTAAAAATAAATTCCCTGGGGCTTTTGGGTGTTTTTTAAAATTGATCACTAACTAGGGACTATGCAGGACAAAAAAAAAAAAAGAGTTGTTCTAGGTCATGCCAAGGAAGATCAACAAGAACTATAATATTAAGTCACTTACAGTATAGTGTGAGGTAACACACTAGGAGAACGGGATCTGACTTGTAAGAATGTGAGCCACACAGGACTTCAGAGGCCCACACCCCTCAACAGAAGCAGCTCAGACACATGAAACAGGACTCAGATGGACAGTCATTAAGTCCAGTCTCCAGGCCGCCTCTGCTCCACAGCAAAACCACTCTGGCTCCAGGAACAACACGGAAAATGGAAAGGTAAGTCTAGCTGCTTTCTAAAAATCATTTAAACTCTTTTTATAAATACTTGACTACATGGGTTGGTGCTTAGTGTAAAGGAGCGGTGTGGAGGAGATCAAAGGATTTTCGGAAGATTGTTCTCTTACAAAATTCTTATTCCACAGATATCAGATGATTCTTTATTTCTTGAGAGCTTTCTTCAGCAGAGTCCCCCAGCTGTAGAAGTCCAGATCTTTCTCCACTGCCCAAATGCGAATGCACTAATTTCTCCTTTGGGAGAGGATTATGCTGAAAATTAGTGTTGCATAAATACCGTTACCTTTTCTGGTGAAAAACTCCTTGGAATATTTCCCCAACATAGCGTATTTTCGAGGGATTTTCCCCAGCAGTTCAATGATCAATGCTATGTGATCTGCATTGGGAAACATTGCCAGCAAAACAGAAACACACGACAGTTTAATCAGTACACTGCATGCAGACACCGCCATCGCCCGTGCAGACAGAAACAGAGAGCTGCCTCAGCAACCAGGGCACAGGCTCTGCCCAAGCAGCCAGGCTCCAGGCACCGCGGAGGAGCTGATGCACAGGGTGACCACAGCTCGGGGCCAAACGTGGTCTCCTTCTCAACTCTGAAATCAGCATAGGAATTCTGCTGGGTCGCTTTTGGAATTTAGGAGAAATGCCTTTGTCACCATTAACACTACAATCAGCAGCTGCTATTCCATTTCTGTCTGCATCGTGGCGCTTTTCAAAAAGAAGAGGTACTACCTCTGCGATTGAAGAATTCCCGAGAATATTTTCCAGATAGAGCAAAGTGCCTTGGGATACTGCCTAGCAGCTCTATGATGTGGGCTATGTGGTCTATGGAGGAGAGAAAAAAAGGATACGGGAATGGGAGGGGCAAAGGGAAGGATGGGATAAAAGAAGAGGGGGAAAAATTGAAATTAGTAAAAAATCAGAAATAGATTCAAATCAACAATGTCTGCAGCACATCCATGCAGAGGCTTCTGGGACTGGCAGGCCTCAGGCCCCATTTGGAGCATTAACAGTGACTGACGCCAGCTCACCCCAGGCGACCCCAGCATCGCAAGCAAATAAGCATGGAGATGGTAAGGTTTGCAGATGGAATTCAAGCCAGAATTCCCTGGGTTTAAATTCAGCCCCCAACAGGACAGAGAAATGGGCAGCAGATCAGTGGACAAAAGGACCATGGAGAGGCTTCGGGTTCATCTGGCCTGTCCTCTCCCGGCCAGCTGGGCTCAGGTCTGCAGGAGGCAGCGGCGAGGGGGCGGGCTGAGGCCCGAGGGCTCTCCACAGTGTAGCCTGCGCCAGGAGGCTCTGCCCAGTCACTGTGACTGAGGGGGCTTCAAGCTCAAAGGGAAAGCATCTGAATTTGGTGTTTGAAAATCAAAACACAGCTCTATTTTGGTGCAAAAAGACAACATCCTCCAGAAGTTCAGGACTCTCAGGAGACCCAGACTGAGGTGTTCAGCAGGCAGCAGCACTTACCTTCATCTCTGGAATAGTCTTCCCCAGAATGCGGTTCAAACAAATAGTCTCCCGTTGCCAGCTCAAATGCCTAGGATACAACAGATGACATGCTAAGCGCTTCACAGAGACTGGCCCCAAGCCAGCAACTTTTTCTGGTACAAGAGACCTACATTTTATGAGGATTTGAATCAAACCAAAGAGTCTCCTGAAAGGGCTCAACACCAGGCTCTCCCTTCTTGCCAAAAGTTCAAAGAAGCTTCAGAAATATTTTTATATCTCTCTGCTTCATTCTGCATGAAGCAGCCGTGTGCAGGCCTGGCTGGAGCACCGCACTCTAAACGGTAGAACAAGGACTCAGTCCAGGGCCCAGGTCTGTCTGACCCCAGAGCCTGCCAGCAACCCGCAGGCTCATCTGGCCCTGGACGGCGGGTGCTGCTGCTCTCATGAAGCAAAGACCTTCATGTCTCAGTAACTGGGGGCTCCTTTCAGCAACTCATCATCATGTCATTCATTTCTGACTCAACCGAAGGAAATTCTAGAACCAAAGAAGCCCCTCTTGCTCTGTCCCCCGAGGCCAGAAGGAACCAGATGACTGTGCAGCCCCCCTGAGGATGGCAAGGAGAGTGGGCTTCCTGGTTGCAGGGTGGCCCCCCAAGCTCACTGGGGGTGGGGTGGGGTGGTAATGGGAGCGGCATTTGTTTCCATTTCTGCCAGTTAGTCTACGTCCCTTGTTCATAAAATCATCTCAGGACCATGAGTTTAATTTGCTAACGATAAAGATGTTTTTAAACATAAAGATGCTACTGCTCTGTTGATCAAATACCATGTTTCTTAAAAACATGTTTTAAATAAGAATTTAAATGTAGTTTTAAAAAGAATAAGCTAAATCTCATTTTTGGTTTTTCCCTTATGTATTGGATCTGGCTGTTCTGGAGGCCCCGGGGGCCTGTCCCTGCTTCACCGGCACCTATGGGTCCAGTGGCTACGGCACCGCCCGCTGCTCTCAAGGCACTGCCCTCCCCACTGGTGCCTCGAGGAGCTGGCACCGCACCAGCCCACCCTCTCCCCGAGGATCATGGGGTGCAGGCAGGCACCCAAAAGGGAGGGCTTGTCTGCCTGCAGGGGGACCCCCGCTCGCGAAACAAGGTGGGTGTGCGCAGCCCAGGACCGCATCTCCTCACCTTGTATTTTTCTTTTTTAAGAAAGGAGGGAAGGGGGATGACAAGCCTGTTACCAGCTACCCTACAACGAGCACTAGTTCATGAACTCAGGATCCCTGCCCTGAAGCAGACCTGTGTCTCAGCAGAAGTCGGATGTGCCAAGTCTCAGCACAGAGTAAGGTGGTCGTCTGGGTGCTGCCGGGCCTCCCCTCTCCAGCCAACAAACAATAAATATACTAGGGTCAATCCCAGGTCAGGGTAAAAAGCCTCACATTTGGCCACAGGTCCGGGGGAACAAGTGGATTATCACACACTGTATGTCCGGAAGCGTCTGCCTTGCCTGGGACACACGCCAGGAGGAAAGGGTGAAACCCTAATGGAGAAAGAAGACCTCGGAAGTTGCATGATGGATCCAAGGAGAGCGCCAGCTGCCCATTACCACCTTGGGTCCTCCTCCACTCTTCTAATTAATTTTCAAAAACATTTCCATCTGGTTGCACGCATTTCTGACCAGCACAGCACTGGCATGTCAGCGGAGTGTCCTTTGAAAGATGACCATTTTGATTGGCACCCATGTATTTCCAAGCTAACAGAAGCTGAAGAAGCCTATCAAAGAAACGGTTTACAAGAAAAAAGGAAGAGGCAAGATGAAGACTCCCTTGCCATGTTATCAGGTCCTGATTCTCTGAAGCGTGACAAGAATTTCTTAACAGACAGGACACAGACAACAGGGTAAACACAATACAATGAAAACACCAGCCTCTGTACTTTACAACCTGCTTTTATGCTGGCAACTATGAAACCATGAAAGATTACTGCCTTCAACTCAATAAGTTACCCTCAACATAACCTTTATTATTACTGTTTATTTTTAATACTTGGGAACTTTGTGTTCTTCCCTCTGTACTCGGTCCAATCCCCTCAGAGGGCTTTCCCCTGGTCCAGCCTCTGTCCTCAGGCTCTGGGGAGACCAGATACCTTCCTGAAATGCCATCCTATGTCAAAGTACCCCATTCTGAACAAATAAGGTCACGTATGCTTTTTGTGACGTGACCACTGCTGAGAAGTTTGGCGAAACGTGTCAGACTGGCTTTTCTTGTCTCTATGGCACTGACTGGGGCTCACCATGGAGCCCATAAAAAGATACCTATTCAGGGAGTCTGAAACACAAATGCAGAGCAATCAATGCCTGGTCCACAAAGAACTTTTAGATCATGCGCACTTCCATCTGGAGGGCTCCAAAGCTCAAGAAAAGAAAGAGAGATTCAACACTTGACATATCCCAGCTGTTCTGCCTCACCGTGCTGCCCTGGTCCCACTGTGAAAGCTCCTCCCTGCCAGCAGCACCTCTCTCACCTCCGCTGGCGTCTCTGTAAGATCTGGTGCCATTTATAACAAAGGACCCTGGGCTTTACCACCAAGAACAATCTGGTGCTTTATGACAGCTTGGTAGTATGAACTTAATGTACTGTCACATATTCAAACTTCAACAGACGGTGGGGTGGCCAAAGACGGCCTCATCTTTACCAGGTTCTCCAGGAAGAACAAGCCGGGACCTCTCAGCCATGCCCTCTGGGGAGGGGCTGGGGTGAGAATGAAGGCTTGTCTCTGCTCCCAGAAAATCACCCTTAAACTGATTCAAAAGAACTTCATAAGCAGCCCTAGAAGTACTGAGGGAGCTTATGCTTCATTTCTTGGGAAGGAGGGAGGCAAAAGGAGATGGAGTGAGTGCTTTTCTTTAAAAGTTTCCTCCGGACATTGATGCCACCATTCACAGCATCTGCAGGGGTCAGCAGGACAGGAGAGGGTTTGGAGGGACAAGCTCTTCTCTCACAGAAGGCAAGACAGCCCGGTATAAAACTGTACTGACCGCTCCACCATTATTCTACGACATCTGTGATCTTGTCCTACCTTTCTGGTTATATCACCAAACTTTTACACCCAAAATTAGAAGCATAGGATTTCAGAGTTGAAAGAGTTTGCAGAGTGTAAATCAGGGCAGCCCTGATATGGCCCCTTCTGTGTTGCTGGAGACAAGTAAGGCCTGACCTCACCACATCCTGAAACAAAACATTTCTCCCCTGCAGCTCCAACTGTTCAAAGTGCTCCCCTTCTACTGACCTGGCCTCTGCCTCCCACTGCTTTCCAGCCCCTCCACCCCATCCTGCTCTCCAGACTCATGCAGAGAGAGCCTGATTCCTTTCCACACAGGAATCCCTACATTCAAAGAAAACATGACATGCCCACCAGTTCTTTTAACCATCCTTTTCCATACCTAGCAAGGAAAGGACTCAGTTTTGATACTTATTGAGAGACTTAATTTTAAAATTATTCTCTGGGATTACCCGTCAGAGCAACAGAGGAACAGAAAGGCACTCTGTTCTAGATCGGTTTGGCCATACTGCTTGCAACCATGAAAGACACAGAACAGACACTTTTTTCATGTTGTTTTAGTACAACCTGCTAACAATGCTATACTTTAGCGCCAGAGGACACAACCCAAAGAAGTGCTACATTAATCCTTGAATAACAGACAATTATATTTATTGTGCATTGCTTTTTTAGTGAGAAGACAATACCAAGCTTTACACACACACTCATTTAAGTATCAGAGGAGAATCTGGGGAAAAAATGATATGAAATAAGAAAAGCATGAACCACCACCCTAAGCAACAGATACATGCATCCGCTTTGCCAACAAAAGACTACAAAGCTCAGCCCACTAAGAGGAAAGTGACAAACTGGCCAGGAAACAGGACCAAGAAAGAAACTGAAATTGACTTATGGAAGGGGGACCGCTCATGCTTACTGGTTCACAGGTATGGGGAGAAGGAGGTGAGAAGAGGCACTGGTGGGGCTAGGGAGCGCTTAGACACAACCAAACTCTTGATGCACACAGGTGACAGTACACACGGCTATGGCATATTGGGGAAACCACAAGCATCCTGAGGCCCTGAGGAAAACCATCGCTGAGCCGCCTGTGGGAACAGACTCCGTCAAACAGCGTACAGAGGCTGCTGGTGCCTCACGTGGCTGACTTACTTAACAGAAGGCGAGAGATTAAACACTGGTATGTGGGGAAATCCTCTCCTTTCCAGGTAAGGAGATAAGGTCTGTCAGACCCCCTCAAACAACCTTCCCCTAAATCATAGCTATCTCATCTCCCTCCACAGCCTGAGGGGGAAAACTGCATACAACCTGCAAGAAACCAACAGAACTACCTGAAGTATTATCACCACAGCTGAGGTCTGAATCTGGGGCCATGGGCTACAGAGGGCCTCACGAGGTCGTCTCTCACAAGACCAAACCAAGGACACAGCTGAGAGGGTCTCTTAAGATAACCAAGGCAGCAAACTTCCCCTCAACCACCCCTCAGTAGACAACCTTCATGGTCAGAAAAGCTTAGAGCACAGGCCCTGGTGAGACTGCCCCATCACCGGAACTAAAAGGATGAGCCTTTACACAAAGGAAAATGGCAAAGGCTGTTCTTACCATACATGCCGTACTCCAAATGTCAGCAGGTGTGCTGTAACCTGCTCCTATTAAAACCTCTATGGATCTATACTGACGCGTCTGGATGTCTTCTGTGAAGTGTTTATGCTGGAAGGGAACAGACTGCATTACTGTGGAGGAACACAGACATTAAAAAAGAAGAAAAACATCTTCTAAAACAAGATCACAACCAAAATGTTTTAGAAAGAAAACTTTACTTACCACCCAACAAGCATTTCCCAGGTCGGCAATTTTAACTCTAATTTTATCTGCATTCCGCGGGTCCAGGGGATTCACCAACAGGTCGGCGGCCCGAGTTTTTGCTGGCATGAGCAAACAGCGGGAGGGTTAGTGCCTGGGTAAGTGGTTTGCGTGTACGCGCACAATGCTTGCTGGGCACAGTCTCCTTTTCTAGAAGAGTGGTGGGTGATCATTTAGGGCTGGAATCCTGTAAGTTGAACTCAAAAGAATTTAAATTCTTTGTCTCCATCACTGGACAATACGTCACAAGAGAGAGAACTGCCCAGAGACCCCACGGACACTGCCTTGCCCTTTCTTCTTTCTCCCCATCCTTCACCTCTAGGTCAGCCCTGCTTGGTTCCTGCATCCTTTCTCTGCTCCTCCTTCGATCATGCCAGTTCCCTAACGGACCCCGTCTAGTTCAGAAGTGCGTTATTACTGAACCTAAGGGCAGAGAGAACACTCCCCTGGGGAGGTGCCAATCCCTTCCGAACTGGCCCCCACCCCCCACCTCTCCCTCTGCCTGGGCTGAGCACAGAGACCTCGACAGTTAGAGGGTGGCTGATGACCAAATACAGGTTAAGGGCAGTGACTAATCAATTCTGGCTTAGCTTCGGACAAGGAACACTCCAGAATGGAGGTCTGAGGTGGCCTGAGCCCTCTGAGGCCCCTCACAAACTTGTCAAATACCCGGGCCACTTGCAACCTCCAGGGATCCTGAGGGATTCTCAACAGCAGGCACAGGGCTGGGATTCTCAGGGCTGCGGGGCCAGAAGAGCTTCTCAGACGAGCACAGACCAGGCCTGCAGCAAGCATGATTAACCAGGGGGTGAGTGATGAAGAAGAAGGTGGTGAGGCGCAAAAGGAAAACACTGAAGTGAGTCAACATCTCCATCAAACCTCAAAGTGACCGACAAGCTTGGATTTCTGGAAAAGGATGAGCTGTAACCATGGCTTTATATTTATTTTAGAAGTAATTCTGAAATGGTACTCACAGACTAAACAGAAAAGCCCACTCAATGCAGAATATTAAACACCCTTCAGGGCATTCGAAGGTGGGCCCTGCTGAAATGACTGACCCTCCTTTGGATAGACCTGTGTTATGGAGCTCGGCACCCTATGTGGGCGGCAAGGCCAGGCCGTGCGCACCGTGAAGAGGGCAGTGAGTAGGCAAGGCACCCAGGACCCGGGCGCCCAGAGAGCTCCCTAGGAGGGGCCAGAAAACTCAAGAGAACTCTGGGCAACATTTTGACCCTCAAGACCTGTTCCTCAGACTTACGGATCAACCAGAGCCAGCCAGGCCCACATGTTCCTGCTTGCTGTCTGCCCTAGGCCCACACCCCTCTTTATGAGGGACCCACTGAGGCCAGCCCACTGTAGACTGGCTGATCCACTGTGAGGCCGCACCAAAAGCCAGGTATGAGCCGAGGTGAAGAAACACAGGAAATCAGAAATATGAGAAGGACAGCAGCACAGAGACCCACACGAAGAGGCAAGGTGTTCACAGTGAACAGGGAATCGGCTGAGAAATCGAGTTCCGAAGAAACATAAAAATGCTGACCCAAAAGACAGATGGCCGGCACCAGAAATGGCCAGATGAATCCCTCTTGTCATTTAATAAAAGAGAATCAGCAGACAAGAAAACGGAACTTCAGGTTTGCAGACCTGGATTCAAATCTAAGTTTCAACATCTACAAGTTATAAGACTCTGGCAAATGACTTAAACTCTTTGAGGCTCAGTTCTCCAAAGGAGGAAGAAAAAGGGACCACACCTCCCCAATCAAAAATGAAAAATGAAAAAAGACCAAACACAGGAGAGCTATGGTAGTGCCTGGCTGGCCAGACCCAGGGGCTCTGCGCTGCCTGCCATCAGACAGACCACCCTCCAAGGCCAAGGCTTCTAAATGGTCAGTGAGGGACCAGCCAAAGCCCCAGGGGCAGAGAGAGGATGGGTGGCCAAGCGGTGGGTTCCACCACCCCAAACAACTCAGAATAAAGGCCTGACAGGATATGAGGTTGAAGCTGCAGGTTCCAACTGAGTGAGCTGCCATTGAGGGTACTCAAGTGGAAAGAGGGGATCCGAAACCACCACCCTGTCCCAGTTGTTGTTCTAAAGACATCTCACATGAATCACTTCCGCTAGAGGAAATATACCTTAAAAACACAACAACACACATCTTCAATGTGTGGGGTTATGTTCCAAAAAACCCATCTCAAGGTGAAAACATCATAGGTTCAAAATGCATTTAATACACATCCCTAGCACATGTCACAGATGAGCCTAGTACCTTCAACATCACTTACGTTAGCCCACAGGGCAAAAACAACACAAAGCCTACTTCATAATAAAGTGTTGAATATCTCATGTAATTCATTGCATTCTGTACTGAAAGTGAGAAACAGAAGGGCTGTCTGGGTACAGAGTGGTTGCACGTGTGCCGGCAGTTCATCCGCATGATGGCGTGGCTGGCTGGGTTATGTTAAGCATTACAAGGGGGGACCGTGCAGTGTATTGCTACCCCAGGAAAAGACCACAGTTCAAAACATGAAGTACAGGAGGCTCCTAGACAGCTTCCGCCACCAGAGGGCAGACAGCAGCATCAAGCAGTATCAGCAGTATTCCATCTTGTGGAACTGAAAACCACAGCCACAGAGAGAGAAAATGAAAAAGCAGAGGACTTTGTATCAGATGAAGGGACAGGATAAAGCCCCAGAAAAACAACTAAATGAAGAGGAGACAGGCACCCTTCCAGAAAAAGAATTCAGAATAATGATAGTGAAGATGATCCAGGACTTTGAAAAAAGACTGGATGCAAAGATGGAAAGTTTACCAAAGACCTAGAAGAATTAAAGAGCAAACAAACAGATATGCAACACAATAACGGAAATGAAAAATACACTAGAAGGAACCAATAGCAGATTAACGGAGGCAAGAAGGGCGAATAAGTGACCTGGAAGACAGAATGGTGATAATCACTGATGCAGAAAAGAATAAAGAAAAAAGAATGAAAAGAACTGAAGACAGACTAAGAGACCTCTGGGATCATGTTAAACGCACCAACATTCACATTATAGGGGTCCCAGAAGGAGACAAGAGAGAAAGGACCTGAGAAAATACTGGAAGAGATTATAGTTGAAAACTTCCCTAACATGGGAAAGGAAAGAGCTACCCAAGTCCAGGAAGCACAGAGAGTCCCAGGAAGGATAAATCCAAGAAGAAACATGCCAAGACATATATTAGTCAAGTTGACAAAAATCAAAGACAGAGAAATGTTATTAAAAGCAACAAGGGAAAAATGACAAATAACATACAAGGGAACTCCCATAAGCTTAACAGCTGATTTCTCAGCAGAAACTCTGCAAGCCAGAAGGGAGTGGCATGATATATTTCAAGTGATGAAAGGGAAGAACCTACAACCAAGAATACCAGAATACTCTACCCAGCAAGGATCTCATTCAGATTCGATGGAGAAATCAAAAGCTTTACAGACAAGCAACAGCTAAGAGAATTCAGCACCACCAAACCAGCCCTACAACAAATGATAAAGGAACTTCTCTAAGCGGGAAACATAAGAGAAGAAAAGGATCTACAAAAACAACAACAAAACAATTAAGAAAATGGTAATAGGAACATACATATCAATAATTACTGTGAATGTAAATGGACTAAATGCACCAACCAGAAGACACAGACTGGCTGAATGGATACAAAAACAAGACCCATATATATGCTGTCTACAAGAGACCCACTTCAGACCTAGGGACACATACAGACTGAAAGTGAGGGGATGGAAAAAGATATTCCATGCAAATGGAAATCAAAAGAAAGCTGGAGTACTGATACTCATATCAGATAAAATAGACTTTAAAATAGAAAATGTTACAAGAGACAAGAAAGGACATTACATAAAGATCAAGGGATCCATCCAAGAAGAGGAGATAACAATTATAAATATCTATGCACCCAATATAGGAGCACCTCAATACATAAGGCAAATGCTAACAGCTATGAAAGAGGAAATGCAAGGCAGAAATAGAGACACAGATGCAGAGAACAAACACATGGACACCAAGTGGGGAAAGTGGGGAGGATTGGGGGTAATGAACTGGGAGATTGGGATACCAAATTGTACACTCTAAATATATGCTGTTTATTGTCTGTTAACTGTATCTCAATAAAAGTTCTTAAAAAAAAAAATGAAGTACAGCTTCTACAGAATGCGTTTCACTTTCACACCATCATAAAGTTGAACCATTAATTCAGGGACCACCAGTACAGTTTCTCTGTATTTAATATCCCTAGTTTATGAGCACTAGACAAAGTCTCTTTGGTGACTTGCTGTTGTCCTCCTGGTTTGCATCTATGCATGGTTACCCAGCACACAATGCATTCCAAATGATACTAGCGAATTTACCTCAAAAATTTAACTGTATTAAGAACACAAAGGAGGTAGAAGAGAATCAGCTTGCATTTCTTTTCCCAGTGTGACAGTTTCCCGCTCTAGGTATCTCTAAAAGGTTACCTGACTACAACACTCAAAAAGGCTTACTTAAACACAGGGACACTCACACTTGCTGCGTAATCATACAAATTTTGCTCTGCCCAGAAATCAGATCACCTCCCATGATTCAGTCACTATTATGCAAGTATCACAGCTCTTTCCTGCTCTCTGCTTCTATCAAGGAAGGAATGAAAAGTGGGAAGAGAGAGGAGGGAAGCTTTCACTTCAGGAAGGGCTAGGGCCCTTAAGTCATTCTGATAAGCTGGTCTCTGGGTGACACTGTGTTCACTCTGTGTGAGGTGACCCTGGGAACCAGCAGCCAGCGGGGCCTCAGTGATGAAATAGCCGTCATCACTTATCTGCAAGGCACTGTGCTAGGCCCACACGGATACTTTATGTTTAAAACATCCTTACAAGGAAGGCATGAATACCCTCTTTATATGCAGGATATTCACTACCAGCCCAAGCAAAGAGCAGAATTAGGAGATTTAATGCCCAAACCTGACCTATTTGTTCACCAAGTATTTACTGAGTTCCCTCTACATGCCAGACGTCCTGGCACTGGGAAGAGCATGAACAAGACATACAAGTTTCCGCCACCACACCCCAAATTAGGAAATTCACACACTTGTTGGGAATATGGGCAATAAAGTAAATGAAAGGAATGATTCACATACCATGTCAAGTAGCTCTATGTGCTAAGAAGAAAAACAAAGCAGAGAAAGGAAATGGATACTGATAAGGATATCTGGCCTGGGCTGGGGGGAGGGGGTGTGTGTCTTTTCTGAGAAGGTGATGTTTGAGGAGAGGCCTGAGAGAAGGGAGGCATGGAGGAGAGAAGATGTGGGCAGAGAAGACAGCAAGTGTAAAGCACCAAGAGGCAGAAACAAGCTTGCACCCTTGAGGAACTTCAGAAAGAAGACAGTGTGGGAGGTGCAGAATGAGCAGGGGAAATAGAGGCGGGTGGGGAATGATATCAGAAAGACAGCAGCTGGGGACGGACTGCACAGGACTGTGAGCTTTACAGAATGATGCCTCTGGGGGTATGCTGTGTGGAAATACACTGGAGATGGGGGGCGGGTATGCTTTAAAAAGCTCTCTCTGGACTGCTCCACAGGGAACAGACCAGGGAGCAACAGCAGGAGAGAGAACAGTGTGGAGTCATGTTTCAGCAGCCCAGCCAGCACTGCCGCTGACATGGTCACTGCTAGGTGAGGGTGAAAGGATTCAACATACACCTTGCAGGTACCATCCTGCTCCTGGGTCTCCTCCAGACATGCTTAGTCCAGATACATGCTACGGCAGCTAATAACCCAAGAGGAATCCTGCCTCCTCCTCTCAACCTTTAATGGCTATAATTACTCCAGGGAGAGGTTCATTTTCTTTAGCCTGGCATGTAAGTCCTTCCTCAGTCTTCTCATTGTGACCCCAGCTTTTCTTCTACTATTTCCTAACATATATACTCTGCTGTAACGACAAGGATATACACAAACTAAGTAGATATTTCTCTTGCCTCATGTTCTTGTAGTACCTGGTGGCCAACCTCCAGTCTCTAGGCCATACCCTTTCCACACAGGAAACAAAACACCCCCCCCCCTCCATGTGGGAGGCTGTCCACGGATATCCAAAGACAAGGCTGGAAACCCAAACTGAGTGCCTCCAAATAAATGACTAGATCAATGAAAAGGTCAGCTTGGTAAGGGACCTGGATCGGTGAAAACAAAAAACAAGAACAAACAAACAAAAAATTGGCCCCCTATTTCTCCATGATGCAATATATTCATACAACTGACAGGGTGCTGGGGACAGAATATGTGTAAAAAAGTAAAATTCTGACTGTGAATGGGAAAAGGTGAGAGAACAGGAAGAGTGGAACAATACAGTCAGGTATCACTGATTTGCTGGTTCATTATTCAATAAAAGCTTATCTTAGCACTGAGTTAGATGCTAAGGATACAAAGATAGAAACACACAGCACTCTGAGGATACAAAGATAGAAACGCACAGCACTCTCAAACAGTTTACATTCTAGTGAGGAGGAAAACAGTGGAAAAGAACAATTACCACACAGTGAAGAAAATATGACTAGCAGGAAAAGAGGGGAACAAGAACTGGGACCTGCCAGGGAACACAGGGAGGACCCAACAAAAGAAAAGTGTGCCCAAACGAACAGGAGGAAGCATTCCAAGCAGGAGGAAAAGCATCAGCAAAGGCACAAAAGCATAAGCAGGCACGCCATGTTCACACAGACACTTGTCATTAGGTCTTAAAAATAAAAGGGGAAGGGCTTCCCTGGTGGCGCAGTGGTTAAGAATCCATCTGCCAATGCAGGGGACACAGGTTTGAGCCCTGGTCTGGGAAGATCCCATATGCTGTGGAGCAACTAAGCCTGTGTGCCACAACTACTGAGCCTGCACTCTAGAGTCCACGAGCCACAAATACTGAAGTCCACACCTAGAGTCCGTGCTCCACAACGAGGAGCCACCACAATGAGAAGCCCGAGCACCGCACTGAAGAGTAGCCCCACTCTCAGCAACTACAGAAAGCCCACGCGCAGCAACAAAGAGACAATGCAGCCAATAAATTTTTTTAATTAATTAAAAATAAATAGGGAAGAGACTATGCTACACTTGAGATTACTAAACTTTTTCACTGTTTACTCCATCAATAGATGTTTCAACACTCATTTCAATATATGCATGTTTATACATTTTGTATACTACTGTTCCGATATATTATGTACATTATAAAACATTTAAAAAATATTAACAGCAAAAGTTACTTGGAGACATGGCTGACTCCAGCCTGGGGCAGGGAAAATATGAACCTGGGGCACGTGGTTCTAGAAAAGCAAGGAACCACCAAGAATAATGGGGTTGTGTCAAATGGACTGAAGAGCCAACTTGAAGAGGCTCACACAGACCAAATTTGGGATAATTCTGGCATTAAAAAACAAAGCTTATAAATGATGATAACACACACTTCCATGTGTTAATCAGAAAGAAAAAAGAATCCATGAGTCTATGACATGAAGGAATGCGTGAGAGACTGCAGGCAAGGTGGTACGTCTAGAAAGAGCATGAAGGCCTCCCGCCTTTCCCATGCACCATGCCCTATGCACCCCGTCCATCTGGCTGTTCCATCCTTTTCTTGATAAACTGATTATCTAACAAGTAAACTGTTATTCCTGAGTTCTGTGAGCTGCTCTAACAAATTAATCCAACCCCAGGACGGCGTCACGGAAACCTCTGACTTACAGCTGATCATTCAGAAGCACAGGTGACAACATGGACGTGTGACAGGTGTGTGTGGGGGGGGGGGGAACCACAGTCTTGTAAGACTGAGCTCTTAACCCTGGGATCTGACACTATCTCCAAGAAGTGTCAGACTTTAAATTGCAAGACACACCTAGCTGGTGTCAGAGAATTGTTTACTGTGGGGAAACCACACCCCCCCCCACATACACTTGGTAACCAAAAGTGTCAGCAGTAGTATGTGAGTAGAATGAGCCCAAAGGAGACTAAAGGTGAGCTTTTCCTTAGATGAGGCTACATTCCTTGTGAAAGCATTTTTTTTTAAGCACCTTCAAACCCTCTGGTCAGGGTAAAGGTTAACAGGAGCAGAATGCGTCTGTCCAAGTGGAAAAAAACATATCCTTAGGATGACTAGTTGTGGCCAATGAGTACAGTGAGGGCTCTGCAGGAGGCTTCCTGGCTACTGGAATCAAAGGGGCAGGAGAACATCTTGAGCTATCTGCAGGGCTGGCTCATCAACTGTCTCACCATGTGCTAACATTCTTGTCAGCAGAGGGAGCAGAGGCGGTTTCTGAGTTTTTCCACTGTGGGCCAGAATGGAAATCAACTGTGACACCCAGTGTTTGCCTACTGAAGTCCCCTGGCATGCCACAGGCAGAGATCTGTCATGTGGCATTCACCCTCAAAATCAGGGTTTGATATACATCATCATCACATTTAAATCCATGCTGCCTCCTTTAAAACATCAATAGGAGAGTCTTACAATCAAGAACAACTATCAAAATAAAGTAGGACACTTCTTTCTCAATACAGATAAAGAGTAGGTACATTCTTCCTTGAATAGAAACAAAACAAAACAAAAACCCAAAAACTAAATTTTACACTATCAGATGGAAGTAAAATTATAAATTAAACTACACATTCTAGAAAACTACAGGTGTAAGATGTTAGACTTGGAGGGGTTTTGCAAATATATGATCACTAACTAAACACAGGAAGAAGGAAAAAAACTCAGAAATGGGATCCAATACGCAGAGAGCAAAAGAAAGCCTAGTGGCACAGAATATATTTAAAACCATGTTAACTTATTCATGAGTACAAAAGTAATAAAATGAATATGGTTAACGCACACATACACGGCTATTCCACCTTCAGCCAATTCCCTTCACAGCATGTGTCGAGGGTGTGACACTTGGGCCCCTGAAAGCAGACACCTGATGGGAAGGGACACTTACTTTTTGGCAAATCCCCAGTGCTGGAGGCTGAAACTGTCCTGCTTCTGTCATGGGATGGACTGCTTTCCTCATGCTCGGTAAGCGGGGACCCGTCAGAAAGTGCAGAGCCACAAGCCACAGGTTCTAAAGGCCCAGAGAACAATGATGTGGAAAACTCTGGAAACTGTGACTCAGGAATTTTGTGTCGTCCATTTGGCAATTCACCATTGAATTGTTCGTAGGAGCTGCTGTATGTGTAATCGCTTTCCACATGTGGCTCATCGAGATTATACTCCTCGGGATTTGGGCAATCCTCCTCCTCATCGTCCTCATCATCCAGCTGCTGTTCCAGTAGGAAGGGGCCATTCTCAACATGGCCATTGGTTTTGGGTGATTCTATCCAAGTAGGGTCTATGTTTGCGAGCTCCTGTTCAACGTCGTCTTCATCTTTCTCAGTGTTTTCCTTCTCAGTATCTTCTTTCTCCTCCTGGTCCTCAGCTTCACCTTAAAAAGTTGAAGGGCAAGAAATAGAACTTGTCACTCTCCTTAACAGAGTGCAGTAGGCACTTATCTCCTGCAACAAGAGACATGTTCAAATGTGCTAACTTCATGTGCTATACAGCAAACACCTCTTGGCTCTCAGGGTAAAATCTTTAGATTCTCTAAATATTATTTTTCATTTATGATACAACTGGCCTACTCAGTAGAAAACGCTAGCTTCTTAGGGAAAATGAGCATAAATGGAGCGGTACTTCCATTTCTACCCTCTCCTCTATAATCTTCAGAAAAGGTCTAGGGTACACTACCGTTAGGTAAAAGTTTAACTACAAAATGAAGGACAATCCTTAGCATGATAAAGACGGTGTTTCTCAGATGTTTTCCAGTTTTTAAAAAAAATATTTTGAAGTATTAACATATTTCTGGCACACATTTTACAAAGCAAGTACCAGATAGCTCCCCATATTCTCCAATAGGGACTTGGAGAGAATCACCCTCATGTCTGAAGCAGCAGCAGCAGCACCAAGTCACCCTGCATGGTGACCTGGCAGGTCCCTACTGTGGGAGCTCCTGGGGCTCCTATGCAGCCCTGTCTCCAGGTTTCACTGACCGTTGTCATTTGCAGTCTCTCCCTCAGCTGACTCCTCTAATCCTGCTGTTTTTAGTTTCACCTCTGGGGGGTATTCATCATCTTGCTCATTGGAAGGTACAGCTGATGTGACGTTTTCTTCTATTATTTTCCTTTCAGCTTCTCGCTCCAATTCTTCTATTTCCTGCAGGCGCTTTTCCAGTAACTCAGCCTGCCTTTTCTGCTTCTTTTTCAGTTTTTTCTTTTTGTTTTTAGATATTTTTCCTACCTACAACATGTTAAGAAAATACCACAGGTCAGTTTGCTTCTTTTTTAAAGCACTATGCAACAGCGTAAGTGCTGGCAGCATGGCAAATACCAGCACAGTCTGTTTTTCTCAGGGCGTAGTCAATTAAAATCACATGCCTAGACACGCGATCCACATCACGGTTAGGGTTACAGCAAAACCAGAAAGAAGAAACCAGTGCTAATACCAAGTAACGGGACTACTACCGGCTCTTGGCCTTGGAGGGATATACCTTTTCCCTTTAAACTCTAAGAACTAAATATGCTGAGTTACTCTTGCCTTTAAACAAGAAGCGCCTCTTGCAAGTTTTGGTTGCTGCTGCCTGTCTATAAAAGAACCGTGTCCCCTCTCCTTAACTGTCTTACTCAACATTCTGCCAAAACAGGTGTACTTCATTCACTGTTGGTCAACAGCACTGTTTGTGTTTGGGTCTCACACACCGAGCTGTTATCAACAGCCAAGACTGCAGGAACTGTGAGAAATGAGCATATGAAGTAAAGGGAAAAAAGAAAAAGCCATGGTTTCAGTCTGCCTGCAATCATGGCCATCTGACTTGGAAAGTACTGGCAATGAGAGCCTCCAGTCTATCACAGAATCAATAATCAGAACAAGCTGCTCAAGCCACGGCAGAACTCAGCAGGCCAGGTGGCATAATTCTTACAGCTCACGCTCCTATTGGGACTTTCATTCCAAACTGAGGGCTGCTGGCAGCACTCTGAAGTTCTGCACATTTCCTTCCAAAGGCTTTTGGTTCATAAAGATCTTTTAAAACTTGTAGGTGACCCACCAACTCAAGACATATATATGTTTTATGCTCAACTGGAACCAAGCCAGGTTTAGGTCCGCTGGGGTAGGATTTAATTCCAAACAGCCTGTTTCATTTGCTCGCATTCAGTGCTTTG
The DNA here is from genome assembly GCF_030028045.1 of Hippopotamus amphibius kiboko. Classification (NCBI taxonomy): domain Eukaryota; kingdom Metazoa; phylum Chordata; class Mammalia; order Artiodactyla; family Hippopotamidae; genus Hippopotamus; species Hippopotamus amphibius. Next base: position 86,967,786 of record NC_080189.1, on the reverse strand, counting down.
ACAGGACCACATAGATAATACTCTTTCATATTTAACTACTAGCTGGAAAAAAAATTAGCACAGCAGCTTCAGAAAAACAGGTAACTTGGAGGCAAATTAGAAATAATAAAAAGTGTTTTTGGAATAATCACACTTAAAACTCTATCTCTATAACCTCACATTTTACCAGACTCGGCCAACAGCACTCCAGAAAGTGCATGAGGAAAACAAAGACAGAATTTGGATGAACTCTAATTATTCCAACTCTAAAAACCACTTCACCTTATCAAAACATTGTCTTACATATTCAAGGATACCCAGCATTTATAAACATGACTGTCTTTTACATTAAAATATACTACAACATCTGTGATTTAGAAAGGAACAAAAAAATGTACAACCAATTCCCCCAAACAATCCTTAGTGAAAATTTGTTTCAGGAAGAAATAGAAACTAATGTTACTATTAGAAAAGTTCAATAATGAATAGTCACTTTTGACATGGAGGTGAATATAAGCATATGTGTAAGTACTTACGGGTTTTTGCTGTGGAGCAGTACTCACTAAAACAAAACAAAACAGAAAACAAAATGAACATTTAGAGTGAAATAGATACTTATCTTTATGTAGGTAATGTGGACTGTAAAATGAAATAACTACTGCCTTTTAATGGCTATGCAACTTCAACAACCGTTAAATATTAAAGCTTCTTAATCGTAGAGACATAAAGAACTCAGATGACTGGCTCTTAAAAGGCAAAGCCACAGTGGTTCACATGGAGTCCTTTCTCTTATTTATCTAAAATTAAATACCCATTCATTGCAAAAACAGACAATCCCAAAGCACTGACAGATAAGAACAATTTACACATTTCAGAACAATTAATTTACACATCTATGATTGAAAACTATTTCACAAGTTTATACAGCTAAAGTAAGTCAAATACTCTAGAAATCACATGAACAGACTTGGCCAGTCTCAAAAGCTTTATAGACTGTGGTTCCATGATCTAAAAAACACCCTGATGGTAGAAAACGAGATTCAGAAGTGGTGCATCTCCCAAAGCCAGACCAGAGGGCTTCCACCCTGCAGTCCTCGTGCTTGCCTGACAACACACTAGGGCAGAGAGCACGTGAAGAGAGGGTGAAAGCACTGTCCACACTTCACTGCCCCATGACACTCTGTGAAAATCAGAAATAAAACTCCATACACCAATACTCAAGTCAGTTGGCCTTCTCCCACCCTGAAGTCTTCTGTAACTAATGCTAAGCCCACCAGTTAGACTGATGTAGCTATACTCACTGGAGAAAGGGAAGTATGACTTCTGACTTCCCTTCTGATGACTACAGGTCACCTACATGAAACCTGTGGCTATACACACCTCTGAAGAGAAGTATGCAACACAAGACAGTGTGCAAATGGAGATAAAGCAGAAGGTAAGAATTCAATGACCTTTTAAGGGAGGACAAAGTTAAGTAATTCAAATATTAAAGTACATCTTAACTGGGGCATCTTCCTTCTCAAGAAAAAGGTCAAGTTATTTCTAGTTATCGGGCTCTTACAAAAGTTCCTAATATGCACACGTTTGACTCAACTGCCTCCAATGTACAACTTTGCAGGTTCTCAATGCCCCTACACGGACTGAAACAAAGCTGGCTCAGCCCCTCACCTGCAGACCCTGAAGGAGGAGGAGCACCTGCTTTCTGCCACTCAGTGGCCTCGGCTGCCATTCTTCTCACATATGCATCGTCCACACACATCAAAATGTTTTCCGGCTTTATGTCAGTATGAATGATCTTGCACTTACTGTGTAGATAATCTAACCCCTGAAGGACCTGATCACATAAAATCAAGAGAGGAGATGAGTTATTAACACCTTTATTATTCAACATTTATTTGTAAAATAGTTAAAATTATTACAAGGCACAAAATACAATAGATATAAAGGCTTTTAGTAAAAATCTTCCTCCCACCCTGGCCCGCATAGGAACCCAGCTCTTTCCCAGAAGCAACCAATGTGTATCATTCTGGAGATAATTTATGCTCATGGAAGCAAATGCATCTATACATATACTTTTTTAAATAACAACTTTAGTGAGATATAACTTACATGTCACACAAGTTACCCTTTTAAGTATACAACTGAATGGTTTTTAGATGTGCAACCATCACCACTATCTAATTTAGAACATTTTCTTCAGACAAAAAAGAAACACTGCACTCATTAGCAGTCACTCCCCATCACCTCCCAACTCCTCCAGCCCTAAGCAACCACTAATCCACTTTGCTGGGTCTGGACATTTTGTAACTGGCACAGTACTTTCAAGGTTCATCCTTGTGTAGCATGTATCAATACCTCATTTCTTTTAAATGCCAAATAATGTTCCACTGAAATCACCACATTTTGTTTAGCCACTCACTAGATGAAGATTTGGGTTGTTTCCATTTTATGGCTACTATAAATAATATTGCTATGAACATTCATGCACAAGTTTTTGTGTGGACATGTTTTTATTTTTCTTGGGTACGTGCCTAGGAGTGTAATTGTTGGGTCATGTGGTAACTCTATAGTTAGCCTTTCAATGAACTGCCGAACTGTTTTATACTATGGCTGCACCATTTTACACTCTAAACAGCAATGTGCGAGATTTCCAATCTTTTCATCATGGCCAATACTTGTTATCTGTCTTTTTATTTTAGTCATCCCACTGGATGTGAAGTGTGTATCTCATTGATCTGCATTCCCATAATGGCTAATGACGTGAGTACATTTTTAGTATTGCAGGAAAGGAAGATTAAATAGCTCTGGTATCCAGGCAACACTATAGCACTGAACTAAAAGAAACTGCCTGGGGTGAATTGGGAGATTGGGATTGCCATATATACATTACTAAAAAGAAAAAAAAATCAAACTGTACACTTTAAATATATGCAGTTTATTGTTTGTCAATTATATTTCATTAAAAGTCCTTAAAAAAAAAGATTGAGGAAAAGAAAACAAACAAAAAAGAAACTGCTAAGCCAAGATACTCATTTTATATGTGTGTGTGTGTGTGTGTGTGTGTGTGTGTGTGTGTGTGTGTGTGTATAATTACAGAGAATGGTAACCTAAATGCAAGGCCACAGTTTTTCTGGAATTATTTCTATTACAGGGGAATTGTTTCAATTCTTTCAATAAGGAAAAAAATACTTTTAAAATACAATTCATGTTCCCACACATTAGGAATTGTACAAGCACAATAAACATTAGCATTTGATAAACATCCTCATTCAAACATTTTAAGTTATTTAGAGGTCTTGACCACATTAGACAAGGAAGTGAGAAAAAGACAAGCAGAGGATATATAATATAAACCAACTCTGAAAACTTCTCAGCAAAAATCCAATACTCCTGTCTACCTTGAGATTCTCACTAAACAATCTTAACAGATGACAAAATATTAGTAAGCGAAGGGACAGAAGTTTCAGAAGGAAAATGAAAGGAAGACCTGTCTCTTAATCCCCACACTTATCTAAAAAAATTTTTCCTTGGAAATACTTTCACATGACTTCAACTGACGGAGCATCAGTCGAGCTCCTATAACAGGCCACACACCCTTCTAGATGTTTGATACATAGCAATAAACAAAGTTCCCTGTCTCCATTGGGCTTCGACTTTTTACCTTAGAATATTTAAAGTTTTAGATAATACTTCAATTAGAATATGTTTAAATTATGTTTAAAATGTCAAAGAACCAATAGTAAGAAAGATATCATTATACATTTCCATAGAGAATAAGATTATATTTCTGAAGGGAACACAATCCAGTGAGCCTGTATGTTATTCACTGGCATTCATGCGTCTTCTGTGTGCAAACTGAAATATCATGTGGAGTCTGTATATCTGAATAACAAGAGAAATTCTGAGAAGTACAAGAAATTAATGGGCAGGTACACTGATGACTTTCAGCCTGTGGAAATAAAAGGAGTAAGACTTTTTAGAAACTTTAAACTGTTTTAAATTATTCCAAATGAAATTTCATTTCAGTCATCAAATATTAACTCAAAGTTAAAATATGAGTATCTTTCCTAAAATGCCTTTGCACCACCATTTCATGTACAGGTTGCTCCTAACTTTCCATCTTAGTTCTTTCATAGTTCTTAGGTTGTTTTACTGTATATAAAGCTTCTCAGGTAAGAGTTAATGTGATCCAGTATCCAAATGAATTCCACATGACCAAATGAATTCAAGATGAATTCCAATGACAATGAGGCCCCTGAGGTGAGTAAAGCGTTCTCAAGTAAGAATCTAAGGTTCCAGATTTTTAATATTGGCTATTGCACTCAACTGGGTTAACCTTCCTCAAGAGGCACAGCTTATGTCTGACAATGAAACAAGGAAAAGACTATCAGTGGGATAAATTAATTAAGATAATGCAAATCTTAAAGGAAATAGTTAAGAGAGAGCATGCAGCACTGTTAAATCACAGCCTCGGGGTTCAATCACTTATTCACTAGGCAAGGTACTTAAGCTGTCTAAGCTTCCATTTTCCTATCTATAAAAGGGGGAACATATCCATCAAACAGAAATATGGTAAGAATCAGAAATAATGTATGGAAAACTCACAAAGTCTAGTTCACTGGAAGCTCAAACTAAATGGCAGAAATGAACTAAGTCAGAAGACTTGTACTGATACTGACTTAATAACCATAATTTTGCTAAGTCACTTATTAAATTTCTCTGGGTCTCATTTCTCCTATCTATAATATGAATGGGCTCTACTTGATAAAGCTCTGATTCTTTAAATCCTAGACTAACATACTTTTAAAAAAATCTTTAGCTATAAGAAGAATGGTTTTATTTTCAGAAACAGAAGCATTTCTGTTCTCATCCAGTACAGTTAAAGCAATTAAGCACCCCAGAATCCAGAATCAAACAATAATGATGGGGAATCTTACAACAATTTACACTGAATAATTACGATAATGAAAAAAAAAAATCAACGAAGCAAGCTTCATGCCTAAGAATAGACCTCTGCTGCCTCACTTGTCTTCTCACAGTATGTGTCTCTCCTGCCTAAAAAACATACTTAGACTCATCAGCAGGAGGCAGCAGAGATCCTTGGCTACCATCTGCTTAACCATGAGACCCAAGATCAGTGTAACCACAGATGGCCTGGGACGGGCACTCAGGGGAAGCAGCTCACACCCCGAGGGGCAGGGGCCAGTTTTCTCCATGGGAGTCAGCAGCAGTGCAGACCTGGAGGCAGAGCCCAGGGCTGGGAGCCAGGAGACCCCAATTCTGGTTCAGGAACTAACTAGCTATGGCTCAGATCAAGTTCCCTCCTTCCTCTGACCTTAAATTCAGCCATAAAATAAGGGGCTTGGTCAGGACAGTCTCTAATGTTTCTTTCTAGGCACCTATGAACCATGTCAGAGACCATCTATTACTGGTGTTAACAACATCAACTGGCTCCTGTCCACCTTGGCATACTACAAATAGATCATATTTGTAAGCTGAAAATAATGTGGAGGCTTCACTTGACGTTTTCTCCCTGGGCCTGCTCACCACCCAGAGTGAGCTTCCTGCCCAATTCTAAACTGCACAAAAAACAGAATGAGGGCAACTTTCCATACTGTCTTCTGACTCTGGTCACAACGTGGGCAGAGGCAGAAGATTCTGAACAAAGTCTTCCTCCTGCACCTGAACAAAGGATGCAGGGTGAGGACGTGGGGCTGCCTCTGATTGTGCAGGCAAGGCCCTGTGACGCAGTACCAGGGAAACCCTACCAGCCGTGCTGCACTGCAACACTGATCCTTGTGGCTGTGGAGGGAGACAGCAGGGGGCTCTCCTCAAGCTAGAAGCTGTGCTACTGGGAAAGCTAAAGCTCCCACGGGATCTATTCCTCACTAGGACTGACGTGAGGTAAATGCTACAAGCTGTTCCAACAAGCACATGCCAGACTGTACGGAGAAGTGTGGGAAACACCCGCCACAACCACAGAGGAGAAGAACCAGTGGATACTGTCCTCAACCACTCGATCCCAAAATCGCCCTCTGCTCCTTGTTCTTTCCAACTCTGACGAGTGAGAACTAATGAGAAAATTCAGCAGCTGTATTTCACTTCTGAATATACAGGGCGAAAGATAAAACACTGCCCAGCAATGAGGCAGCACAGAGGAATGAGCTGGGAAAGGGGCTCACTTCCCTTGAAGGCAGAGGCTTCCCTGAATTTCTGAGCTGCATTCCCAACATTTTGAAGAGGAGAATTCCAAGTTAGCACAGAATCATATGTACTACCACAAGGATCAAATTCAAGAACATAAAAATGTTTACCAATTTATAATTAATTTTCTATTCTAAAACTGAACAATACTGGCTTCATCACAATGAATTCACTGATAACTAGGACCAGTGAGATGATGCAAATGGTAAATAAATACTAAGTGCAGACAAAATCATTTCTGCTAACAGGCGAGTCAGTCTGCCAGGTGGGGCCCTGGTTCTTGGTATGGCCTGCAAAGTTGGCCGCCCCACAGAAGGTAGGTTTGAAAAAGCAAGGCATTTTAAAAGTCCCCTTAGCTTACATATTGCAGCACATGTTACAAATTAATATCTAATGCCTATACTTTTAAACAATCTAATTGCCAGCTCTTTTAATGTAAAAGTAAACCATTTTCACAAATAGAGACATGAATGCACACTTTTCACAAGACATGCTATAATTTAAAATGCTCCCAAGTCTTCCTATGTAGACATTTCACACTAGCCTGCAGTCAAGAGCATGGATTCTGAATTACACCACCTGGATTCCAAGCTTGGTTCCCCCCACAGTAACTGTGGACCTGGGGAAGATTTTTAACACCTTCTTCAGAGTGGCGATAAGAACACCTCTGGCCTCACAAGCATGTAGTGAGGACCACGCAGCATAACACAAAGAAATCACTTAAAACAGTGAGTGCCTGAAACAGCATAATAAATGTCAGTGCCAATCACGATAACAGAAACAGTAATGATAATTCAAAAATCCAGGGCTACATGCTCTACCTGCATATCGTAGCAAAGTCACCAAAATCAGAGCCTTGCCCTTACCAAGCTTCATTGCAAGCAGCCACTTCTTCACAAGGTTTCTGGAAAGGGCAATGAATTAAACCATAAGGTTTTAAAAAGTAAAATATCTGCTACCCTTGTGATTACGTAAGAAAGTAAAAGCTACGTTTAGGGACTTCCTAGGTGGCACAGTGGTTAAGAATCCGCCTGCCCAGAAAAAGAGACACAGATGTAGAGAACAAACATATGGACACCAAGTGGGGAAAGCGGGGAGGGTTGAGGGGGAATGAATTGGGAAATTGGGATACCAAATTGTACACTCTAAACATATGCAGTTTATTGTATGTTAACTGTATTTCAATAAAAGTTCTTAAAAAAAAAAAAAAAAGAAAGAAAGAAAGAAAAAGAAAGGACCAAGTGTAGGCTGCAGCCATCCTTCCCTGAGGAGGGCAGAAATATTACTATTAACTGGGGTAGAATGGGAAACTTCTGTCTCAGAAGTGGAATTTTGGTTGAGTTTTCATAAACATGAGTAGAAAAGAAAGAATGGTATTTTCTACAGCCCAAGATAAAAGAAATGAATTAAAGATGTGGAATTTAAAAAATGGCAAATTGAGTACTTTCTCTAAATAACCTACAGAAAACTTGTAAAAATTTATGTATAAAAATTCTGGTAAAGCAGCATGTGTTTATAAATGCTTGGGACATTTCTGAATATTCATAAGAAAACTGTAACTTGGTTGATTCCAGAAGGGAAACTGTGTAGCTGAAGGACACTTACAAGTCATACCTATTTAAAAGAATAATTAATAGGGAAAAATTTACCTGCTAAGAGGTAAGAGCTGAATTGGGGTTTGTAAGGGGAAATATGGGCTTTCACCAGATGGTAGAAGACCTTAAACAGGTTCACAAGAAGAGCAATGATGATCTAACTTTTATTGGACATAAGCTGAGTACAAGTCCAAATACATTATTCGCAGCTTGGGAAAACAGTAAATGCACACACTCCGAAGCCAGACTACCTGGGTTTGCATTCCTGCTCCACAACATACACTGTTATTTCTTGACGAGGGCCAAGTTACTTAACCTCAGTTCCACTTCCATAAAATAAAGACAGTAAAAATACCTATTTCACAGACTTATTGTGAGGATTCAATGCATTAAAATTTGCAAAGTACTTAGAACTACCGTTGGCACATAGTAAGCACTGAATAAATATTTATAATTATTCATAGCAGTAACCCTTTACATCTTAACAAGGATCTAATAATGAAGGTACCCTTATTATTCTCATTTTATTCATGATGAAATTATGGCTTAAAGAGATTAAGTAACTTGGCCAAAGTCCTTTCGCTAGAGTAGGGTATACAGTTGTCCTTGGGAATCTACAGGCGTTTGGTTCCAGGACATCTACCCACTCTCTGCAGATACCAAAATCTACAGATGCTCAAGTCCCTTATAATAAAAGGGCAGCAGTATTTGCATGTAATCTACATATATTCTCCCACATACTTTAAATCATCTCTAGATTACTTACAATATTTTATACAACGTAAATACTATGTAAATAGTTGTAAATAAATGTAAATGCTATGTAATAGCTGCCTGCACAGCAAATTCAAATTTTGCTTTTTGGAACATCCTGGTATTTTTTTCCCTGAATATTGTCAATTCATGGTTGGTTGAACCCATGGATTTGGAACCTGTGGACACACAGAACTGTATTTGACACTAACACCCAAGCTCTTCATCACTCTATACAGTGGTTCATGAAAGCCAACGTTAAGCTTCAACAGGCAATGGAAAGCCACTAAAGGTTTCTAGATGGGGATACGAACTATTAAAGCAAAGTGTTACTTAGGAAAGTAACTTCTAACAGAAAAGAGAATAAACTGAAGTGAGGAAGTAGAATAAGATGGGCTGGACTCTGGAAGAGTGGAGAGAAGCTTGTGAAAAGGTACTGGCTGGAGGTGATAAGGACCTGAACTAAGGGTGGTGACGCAGGAAACAGGAAGAAAAGGAGAAACATACATGGCCAGGAGGGATCGATGGCAACGTGACCTGGGGAGCATGGTGGGTGACAGCAACAGGGATGAGTAAAACACAGTCAGTTACACTGGACTTCAAAGGTGAAGGAGGCCACACAGTGAAAGAATATTAGAAAGTTGGCCTACCTTGTCGTGTTCTGGGGAGTGACAGAGCTGAGTAGGTCTACTGATAAAGGATCTTCCCAGGACTCCCCAGGAGTCAAAAGTACTGAACCCACAGAATGAATCACGCGGAATGAAGGGAAATTCAGGCATATAGATTATTACCTGGGATATATAACAATTTACTACTTTGAAACTTATAAGTTTAGGGGGAAAAAATCCAGATTTCATGGTAATATTTTTCTTAAAGAAAATTAAAAATGGGTTCACACTAAAGCAAAACAAAGCTTCTTTTTAACATTACCTAGAAGAACTAAGTGAAGATCACGTAAAATCAAAGTTCCATCTTGAAATTTTTCTAAACCAATCTTGATTGGTTTTCTAAACCAATCTTCTTTTTAACATTACCTACAAGAACTAAGTGGAGACCACATAAAATCAAAGTTCCATCTTGAAATTTTTCTAAACCAATAAAACTACAAGAGTTCTTATTCTCTAAGGCACAATGTAAAGTGAGGGTAACACATTCATTAAATAATTTGTTCATTCAGTAAGTATGCATTAAAGTTTCATTAAACTCCCAGAATTTCATCTTTAAAGACTCTTTTACTTGCTAAGAAAGGCAAGATTTTGTTTTTCCATTCTGGAACACAAAATAAATATCAATGGTTCATGTGCTAATTTGCCTTCTCACAATGCTGCCAAGCGGGAGCTGTGGTGACACCTTTGGCAACAGCAGACTTAGCAGTACAGGGTTCAAAGGAATGACAGAACCTGTGTGATACACATTCAAACCAATATTTCTGAAATTATTTAGTTTTTGTTAAGATATGTAAATCTTTTAATATTTCCAGGATTTATCAGAGATAAATTAGAAATTTTAAATTAGATAATTAAGAAATTTTTTCAGAGTTTTAACTAGATGATTTTTTTTTTAAGTTTAGATTTGACACTAATAGTTATAGATACCAAAGTGTCATTTAGGGATTAAATTACTCCAATTAACATAATTTCCCCCTCATATGTATCTTCTTGAACTGTAAAGTTATAGTTCTTTCACTTGCGATATTAGGCACGTTAAAATAATGAGCTAAAAATGCTACTATCTAAAATCTAATATGGAACACATTATCAAACAAAACCTAGCCATAAATCCATACTAGGTACATGTGTATGCACACTACTGTGTGCCACTGGGTAAGCCAATGCAGCCCCTCTTCTCAAGTACCATCTATAAAGTTAGAACGCAAGCTGCCAATCTGCAGTACAAAAAAACAAATGTAAATAAGGAAATGAACACACAGGCTGAACATACAAAGTGACCTTACACAATTTCAAAAGCAAAATCTAGGATGCTTTTATTAAACAAATTCAGCTTCAAAATTTTTATGAAATTTGAAAACCTACACATGGGCCAATATGCAAATACTTTCTACAACTGTCAGGAAGTTTCTTCCTTAGACACTCATCTCTTAAATTCACAGTTCTTCAATTGTGAATCATTCCCTGATTCTTTTCCTATTTAAGAATTCTGGGGGACTCCCCTGGTGGTGCAGTGGTTAAGAATCCACCTGCCAATGCAGGGGACACAGGTTCGATCCCTGGTCCGGGAAGATCCCACATGCCTTGGAGCAACTAAGCTCATGTGCCACAACTACTGAGCCTGCACGCCTAGAGCCCGAGCACCACAACAAGAGAAGCCACCACAATGAGAAGCCCAAGCACCACAACAAAGAGTAGCCCCCACTCGCCACAACTAGAGAAAGCCCGCGTGCAGCAACAAAGACTTAACGCAGCCAAAATAAATAAATAAATAAATTTATCTTAAAAAAAAATAAAAAAAAGAATTCTAGATCAAGGTCTGTATTTCAGGTCCAGAACCCGCAGGCAGGTCTAGCTCAAGCTCTGGGCCTGGGGACAAGGAAAGGGCTCCAAACCCCCTAGTCCTCTTCTCAAGCAAACCAAGCAACCTCCTTGACATTACTCACTCTGCAGAAACATGCATGGTAATCATCCATTATATCGGAATAGGTAATCCAGAATAAGGTGTATCTGCAACTTTCCTAATTTAGGATCTAAGGACAAAGAGTCAAAGACTGGTATGTTCCATGCAGAAAACTGAATCTGGTAAACATTTCTAATTAGGAGATCTTTCATATGCATATACCTCCATTCTATAAATATCACCAAAGCAGACCCTAACTGAAGCTTTTCTTTTGTCAAGGAGATTAAACAAAATACAAATCTAATACAATACTTCCTATATAACTTAAACATTCCTTAAATTATCTTTCATTTATCCTTCACCCGAATACTTAGACATAGCAAATAAACACAATACATTATACGTTTTTTCTGTATTATTTTCTAAGGAACTAAATAGGATATTTTGTAGTAATGATATTGGGTAAAACAATTTCTCATTTTACTGCATCACTTACCTGAAAAAAGATCCATACACCAAAAGAAATGTATGCTTGACATACACATACTGCTCCCTTTACAAGACAGAATGGCTTATCATTAAACAAATACAAAACTGATTTAACAAGTTTCAAATGTTATGCACTGTGATATATGTATTTATTTTTAAAACGGGAGATATAAATATGTGTTTGTGCCTGTATTTTTTTTTAAAAGAGGAATCCGTGTTTAAAGGCTAGCCAATTAGGTATTGGGGGATGGGGGCTGCTGTCATAAGCCTCACCTGTCGAATGATGCTCTTCACACAACGAACTGGGAGGCCTTGATAGTTGGATTTTATGATCCACTTGAGAAGATGGTGGCCAAGAACTTCAAAGACCATGCAGACATCTGCGCAGGGTTAAGGATCATTTCTGGATACATTTCCTACAGTGATGAAATTACTAAAAGCAGCATCATTGATGCACTTAGCAAAGCAATTATTTCTTTATAAAATGCAACATCAGTACTATCAAAAATACCAAAAGTGGTCATTTGCTGTTTTCTCACCTAAACAGAAAGATCTAACATTTACTAACTACTTACCATGTGCCATATTTGATTTACTGTATACTCAGCAACCTAAGGAACGAAGAGAATAAACCTCAGGGAGTGTAAAGAACCCTCCTGCCTGACACAGTCCAAAGGTGGCAGATCACGCCTCACCCCACACTCACCTGCACTCGCGCTTCCCCACGCACACTCCTCCCGACAATGCACCTTAACGAAGAGGAGCAAGAGTGAAACCTCACAGAAGAGGATGAGGCAGAGAACAGAGACCTCCCCACCTTACGTGTCCTGTCTGCCTACCCAAACTTCTATCCTCTACATCACATAAGACACCTTGTGAAACAGAAATTTACCAAACACAGTGAAGATATTTAATCTTTTCCTTCAGTAATATCTTTCACTGGGTCACTAGATCAATTTTAATTCTTTAAGTTTTTAAGAATGTATGATCACAATTTAAGGCATGGCCATAAGGCCAATCTATAATAATGAAATCTCAGGAACCTGGGTTGGTTTTTTGTTTTGTTGGTTTTTAAACAGAAATTCTAGTCAACCACTGACCCTCCAGAACTATGACCCACCAAAGTCCCTCACATAAATATATTCATGTCATTCATATAGAAAGATTTAAAATGGCTCTGAAACCCTTTGAGAACATTTTCCTCACCCCTGGACGCCTATATATAGGCCTATTAGAAGGTCACTTGAGTTAATATTTTTTACAATATCTGGATCTACCACATCATCATAGTAACTACTGCTTTAAATATCTTCAATAAAAATAAGAAAAATATTTCCACAACACTGGAAAACATATGTGCTACAGACTTATGCACTGATGATCTAAAGCTAGAATTTCCTTAATATTTCCCAAGCTCATTTAAAGAAGTGGAAATTAAGCTCTAAAGTTAGTAGCAGACATGGAGCTGAAGTCCAAGGCTTCTAAATTATGACCCGAGCGTTCTCAAAGCATTGACAAATCTGGACTACTTAGCAGCAGAGATTATGACTAGAATGTATGCAATATATATCAAAATAACTCCATTTACCTACAAATCAGGTGTTTTCTCCAAAGAAACTCTATCAACTGTCTTAGGAATTGCCTTCCAAATGTGATGCAAGAGGAAGGGCTGCCCTGCCTGCCCATAAACAAACAGGCTCACTTGGAGAGCAGAGGCAGAGAAGGAGCAGCTCTATCTTTCTAGCTATCAAGAGGGGAAAATGCACTTTGCAGTCAGCAGAGAGGATCTTGAGGCAAAGAGTGAGGTGACATCAGCAGTCACCGGAGCCTGCTAGTATCCTCGGATCCAATCTATAGAAGAAATATAAAAACCTCCTCAAATACATAGGGTGTGAAGGGAGTGCTTCCCTAAGGGATTAAGACTTAGATGCAGAAACAGGATGTCATTCTGGGGTGTAAGCTGGGAGAAGGCTTTGTCCTCAGGTTTCTGGAGCTTGAACAGGTCAAATATCAAAATGTTGGATCCGTTCCAAACATGATAAAGGAAAGAATAAAAGATCAGGAAGAAGAAGAAGACCCTAGCTCTTGACACACACCTGGCACTCACCAATCACAGGATTATGAACACATGGTTCAGTATTCCTAAACCTTGGGAAATGAAGGTATTGCCTAGGTCAGGCCCATAAAGGGCTATCTCAGAGGATCCAATACTAAAATATGGAAACAGCATTCTGGAAACTAACGGCATTATCTCTTCTCTCCACTGTGCCAACAGCTCTGAGCTACAGGTTACTCTGCTGTCATTGCAACCCCTGGTGCTGCCCTTTACCAATGCCCCAGGCAGAAGGAGGGTAAAAATAAGACAATAGCTCCTTCCACAACACTCCCTTTCACCTTCTCCTAAGCTGCTCCCCCCAAAACTACTAAGCAAACAAGCTGACAACAGCCCAATTAAAACTGATATCCTCAAAAGAGAAAGGGATGTCCTGAGATGCCCTTGCTCCACTTGTTAGACACACTTCACCTAAGGCCTCCCTATTCAAAAAGCAAAAGCAACTCACCTTATAACTAAGAAGCTTTCATCTTTCAAGAATCATATAACATGATGATGCTAGAGGCTGCCTGTGGAGAGTGATACATCAGAGTAAACAGAAGTTTATAAGGGCTTCAAATATTTCTATCTTTTAAAACTAAAAAGAAAAACTAGCCATTAGGAAGCAGTAGAACTGTCAGAAAGGATACGTATTCCATTCATGCCTGAAATCTTGAAGTCATCGATTAGCTGCACTACCATGTCTTTATTTGGGTCACTGGGATCACTTTCTCGAACCTACAGAAAAAAAAAAATGAATTCAAAAACAGAAGTGTTTAAGACAAAGTCATTTCCATTATACCAACCAAAATTGTTTTAATAAAAGAAATGTTTTAAAAAAATAAAAGATTCAGTATTTGAACTTACAAATAATAAATTAATTTAGTAAAACCCAGAGAAATCCCTCTGTAAAATTTTGTCATTAACTTTTCCTGTATCATTCACATTTTTGTAGTACTTACACATTTGAGCAATTTTATTTCATCCAAGGCTGTCTCCGTATAATGCTGGGCACTTTTTACAACTTTCATTGCAACAAATCTTTTTCCCCTTTAAAAAAAAATGCATTTTTAAAAATATTAACAGCAGAAGTGATCACTATAATAACTCTAACAAACTCCAATAAATAGAAACTTTTAACAATCTTTCCTTTAAAATAGTACTTTTCAAATTGTGGGGCCACAATTAAGCAGTGGGTTCATAAGTCAATCTCTTTTTTGCTTTGTGTTTCTGTTTCGTGCCTCATAAAAATAAGGCAGACTTGATAAATGTCAGAGTTCATCACATATGGTTAAGATCAAGTACTATAACACTTTTCTTTCAATTCACACACACTACACACGTGCATGTGTACTATAAAAATACAGTTTCATATTATGGGTCATGGCTTTTAAAAAAAAAGTCAAAACCCACTAATTTGAAAGGCCTATACATTATTATTTTATATTTGAATTATTTTTCTGGTACGGATGAATTACTAGAAAAACAATATGACCCGACTGTAGTGCAATTACAATGAATAAGCCTCAGATATAAAGGCAGAAGAAAATCAATATTTAAAGATGACAGGCAAGTAAACTTCAAACTGAGGTGGGAAAAGTCTGGCTAGGTGGGGCAGGCCTGTGCTATGTATGCACTTTACATGCCACAACAGAAGCAGGTTGTGCCCCTCAGCCTTAGCTTGTTATAAAATAAAGATGTTGGACCAGACCAGGAATCAAAAGCATAAATGACAAAGAACACTTACTGCATATCCCAGCACAGCCAAACAGTAGAGAAGTGTCCCCATCCTAGCTTCCTAATAACATGATATCGGCCATTGAAGAGGTCTCCAATTTTCACTGGATGATAGCCACCTTTTATTGTTTAAAAAAAATTTTTTTTTAATTTCAGAAAAATAGTAATGGAAACTCATTCTTCCTTGTGAGTTCTTGATACCATTAAATAAATCTCTAAATAATAAAATCAGATTTTAAACATGTTTAATAATGTAACATTTTCCCAAGAATATCATTCAAGAGAAAAGTGCCCTATGTCTTTCTTTTAAGCTTTTTTTTTTTAAAGACTTAGAAAAGTAGTGAGCCACCCAGAATGCTGTAACAATAAATGGAGATTTTATATTTACGACTAGGTGTACATAATATGTATATTCTAGCTCTTGACATTTCTAAACAAGCTTTTTTCTTCTAAGCAATAAGGTAATGCAAATCTTTTGGGGTCAGTGTAGCACAACTCACCAAAATAGAGAGTGTGTAATCCACATAGTTCTGCATACACCAAGAGTTTATGCAAAACTAACAAGGAATTGTATATGACAACTCTTTTATTCTTTTTATCTGTTTTACTTTATTCATTTTCTCTATATTTTCCAATTTTTTCTTAAAAAAACAATACTTTTCTACATGTTCTTTAATATCTACTGCTTTGTTTTTATTGCAAAGGTGTTATTTTCTAAATCTGCAGAATTCTTACAAATCATTCAAGAAAGACATGGATGGTTCATGCCTAGTGTTGAAAGGCTCAAAGCAGGAAGCATCTAAATCACATCTTCCAATACATCTATCAGAGGGCCAGGAGAGGGAGTTCAAGAAATATTATGAATGTTGATGAATATTTAAATTGTGTTGAATTAGTAAAGCAGGAATTTGACCAGATCTTTCTATGATTCTTACTCTCATACCACACTTGCTTTTCCTGGATTTTAATATCAAAATCTATAACAACAATTTGGGCAAAAGATATGAGCTGAAAGACAGTAAATTGGGAATAAAATATAGCAAATTATTAAATGAATGAATGGGTGTTAACTAAACTTATTGTGGTAATCATTTCTCAATATATACATGTCAAGTCGTTAGGCTGTACTGCTTACACAGTGAGTCAATTCTATCTCAATAAAAACTGGAAGAGAAAATGGCTTATTACTTATATGCAAGGGCTAAACCAAAATTAAAATGGGCTCTGAGTTCACAACAGTGTTTAAGTCATTCAAATTAGCAATGAAAAGGAGGAAAAGAAACTGATCATTATTCAGGTAAAATTAGGGATATTGTGCTAGACACTTTATTTTCAAAACCAGGATCCATGAAACAAAAGTAAACTGAAATATGCTGCAGACTTTCCACAAGGGGAGGGAGCAAGGGAAGGGAAGGAAGAAGGGAGAAGTTCTGTTTGTGAAATGCTAAGTTAAGCAAAGCAAGCAGATTTCTCGATCAAAGGGGTTCTCAGAGCCCAGTGTCTTAACACACAGTGGGAACCTCCAAGAGAACAGAGCATGCTACAAATTCCAGCCAGGTCTGCTCATAAAATCATTTCTTCAAGGAACTAGCCACATTTCACAACCCAAAGTATTTAGAAAACAGTGGTGTCTTCTGTTTCTTACAACCACTCTGCAGAGCAGAAGGTGGTGTTTCTACACTGCTGAAATCGGTAAAAGTTTCAGAGACAGTAAGTAGTCGATTCAGGGCTGGAACTGGGTCTGACTCCAAAGCCTACGCTCTGTTCACCAGTAAGAAATGCACTCCATTTTTAATACCCAGAGGACCATTTCCTGGTCTTACTAAACAGGAACAGTTGATAGCTTAATTAAAAGCTATTTACCACTTAATTGCATATTATTGCTAACATGAAAGTTACTAAATTTAAAATTAATTTAACTATGCATAAAGAGAAGAAACCTCAACCACTATTTTATGTTTCAGATTTGAATTCCTGAACAGCCAGAGTGTGTACATGTAAACTAAAATAGACGAGCACTATTTCCAGTGCAATCACAGCATAAGCGCAGCCGTTCCTTTTCTCAATGGGACTGAAAGTTGAACAAAAGAAACTACTAGCTTAGTCCAGTTGTTTCAGGAGCTCTCAACTAACTAATGACATTGTGCTAAAAAATGGGCCAACTAAATAAGAGGGGCATAAAAGTAAATCTTAAACACAAATAGAAAAGCAACTGTAAATAAAAATAAAATTAATAAATAAACCTTAAAAAAAAATAAAAGAAAAACAACTGTAAACACTAAACATATATGTATATACTTGGCCTTGCCTTGCAGCATGCAGGATCGTAGTTCCCCAATCAGGGATCAAATCCATGCCCCCTGCATTGGAAGTGCAGGGTCTTAACCACTGGACCACCAGGGAAGCCCCAAACATATCCTAATTTTTATTATGAAAATCTGATGTACACAATTTCAAATCTGTAATCCATGTATTCTCATATCCTAACTCCCAGATTTCTACAGGAAATGACAGTCTTTCCCAACATTTTTCAATCTCTTCTCAAAGAATGGTAACTAACACACAGGCTGCCAGAGAGTGGAGCACATCTCCCCACAACAGACCACACCAACCTCCTCAACTTCCAGGGAACTAACAGAAAATGGATACTCTTCTCCAATTCCCTGCAATGAGCAAACAACATGTGCCACAATGGCTATTAGCAGAGTAAGATACCCCGTGGCCCACAACTCTGTCCACACAAAGGAATCCTAAGAATAGTCTAAGACTAGACAAGGCCTCCTCCTTCTGCTACTTCATCACCAGTCACTACAGAAGCACAGGATAACAGCAGTGCCCCAGAAGGACCCTACTGAGGGCATCAAGCAGAGAACCAGAAAGGGTCCAGCAATTGAGGACTTGGTTGATACAACTGTATCTCACTATTTATACTATGTAATATAACAACCATGCATTTACCACTTAAAAGTTTTCCTTTTATTCTCCCTTCCTCCCTCCCTTCTTCCTTCCTTTGGCTGCGCCTCGCATCTTACAAGATCTCAGTTCCCCAAACACGAACTGAATCTGTGCCCTCGGCAATGAAAGTGCAGAGTTCTAACCACTGGACCACCAGGGAATTCCCAAAAGGTTTCCTTTTATTCTTAAAAGATAAATATTAGACTGGATTACAAACACAAGGCAGGAAGAATGGACTGTTAAGCAATTTTTAAATTCACACCTTCTTATCTCCCAAGCACACCCAAAAAACTATAACTAAAGCTCTACCTATACCATTTATAAGGCTTCAAAGAAGACAATTCTGAAACTACCCTTCTAATTTGCTTTGGAGGAATTGTTGGCCAAGATAAAGATGACTCCTTTTTCCTTGCTGAGCAAAAAATAGGTTCAATTTGAACAGCAAATCGAAAGTTCAAAACTCTCTCAAAGACAACAGTCTATGAGAAGAATAGACTGTAAAGAAGAATTTTCAGCAAAATCTCTATCTTCTAGAAAAAATATTAAGCACTTTTTTTCACTGACCCTAGTTTCTTAGCCCTCTGATGGTGATGTTCCAAAACTAAATAACATATAAAAAGGATAATATATCATGACCAAGTGGGGTCTGTGCCAGGAATGAAAACTTGTTTAATATTCAAAAATCAACAGATGTGGGCTTCCTAGGTGGCGCAGTGGTTGAAAATCTGCCTGCCAATGTACGGGACACGGGTTCAATCCCTGCTCCAGGAAGATCCCACATGCCACGGAGCAACAAAGCCCGTGTGCCACGACTATTGAGCCTGCGCTTTAGAGCCCGTGAGCCACAACTATTGAGCCCATGTGCTGCAACCACTGAAGCTCACGCACCTAGAGCCCGTGCTCCTGCAACAAGAGAAGCCACGGCAATGAGGAGCCCGTGCTCCACAACGAAGAGTAGCCCCCGCTCACTGCAACTAAAGAAAGCCTGTGCACAGCAAAAAAAGACCCAACACAGCCAATAAAATAAATAAATAAATAAATTTATAAAAAAAAAAATCAACACGTAATTCACAACTAACACACTAAAAAAAGAAAAACTATATAGCAGATCAACAAACACACAAAAAACATTTCATGATATCCAACATGCATTCCTGATGAAAATTCTCAACAAAGCAGGAGCAGAAGAACATCTATGAAAGACCTACAGATAAAATCAGTCCTAACGGTGAAAGACTGAATGCTTTCCCAGCTAAGGTCAGGAATAAGGTAAGTACATCTGCTCTCCCTACATCTATTCAACACTAGCCTGGAAGCTCTAGTCAGCACAATCAGACAAAATAAATGAATAAAAAGGTATCAAGACTGGAAAGGAAGATGCAGAACTATCTGTAACTGAGCAGGACCTTATGGCACCTTCCCAGGACAAACCCTTCCCCCACATCCTCTACCTGTGGCTCCTCTCAGAAGTACCCAGATAACAGTATCTCATGCATATTTCCTGAGTTTTTCAGATGCTAAAATCATCAACAAATGTTAGAAATTAACAACCTGATGATCATGAGCACCCAGACCTCCTGGTGCCTAAGGAGTGACCACGCCCCTCCCTTGCCTTGCCTTCAAGAATGCTTCCCTGAGATTACTCAGGGAGCTCGGGGTTTCTCTGAGCATGAGCCACCCATCCTCCTTGCTCAGCCCTGCAACAAACCTTTCTCCACTCGAAACTCCAACATTTCAATTTGGCCTCAGTGTGTCAGGAACATGAACTCGCGTGTGGTGAGGTATCTCTTTTCATTGACAACCTGATCGTCTATAGGAAAAAGCTGAAGTAATCGGCAAAACAGCTACGCAAAACAGCTACTAAAACTAACGAGTGAAGAGAGTAGCAGGATATAAGCTCAAGATACAGTAACTGATTGTATTTCTAGATAACAGCAATAACTAGATAACAAGAAACAAATCTTTAAATATACTTAGGGGACTTCCCTGGTCGTCCAGTGCTAAGATTCCACACTCCCAATGCAACAAGGCAGGGCTAGGTTCGATCCCTGGTCACAGAACTGGATTCCACATTTCGTAACTAAGAGTTCACGTGCCGCAACGAATACCTGGCACAGCCAAATAAAACACACACAAACATACACACACAGAGGAATAAATCTAACCAAAGATGGGAACAGGACTTCCTTGGTGGTCCAGTGGTTAGGACTTTGGGTTTTCATGGCTGTGACCCTAGCTGGGGAACTAAGATCCTGCAAACCATATGGTGTGGCTGAAAAAATAAAAAATTTTTAAAAAATAAATAAAAGGATTAAAGAACATAATAATCAGTGAAACGGGTAAATGCTAATTGTCCTAAATTTAAAAAGGAAAAAGAAATATAAAAGTCATTTCTTAAGACAATTAGGTAAATTTAAATAAGAAAGGAATTTTAGATGATATTATTGAATAATTCATTTTCTTCCGTGTAATATGATGATACCATGGTTATACAACAGGAGAATGCACTTTTTCTTAGATGTCTGCTGAGGATTTAGGAGGTAAAATGTCATGATGTTTTAACTCCCTTTTAGGTAATTCAGCAAAAGAAAAATGCATACACATCACACTTGCACAAAATAAAGCAAGTAAGAGAAAAATGTAAGTAGTTCTTCAACAATGCTAAAATGGATGAAATGCAGGAATTCCCTATATTATTCCTTCAAAACTACTTTATGTTTGAGAATTTCCATAATAAAAAAGAATGTTGGAAGAGTTCAAGATGTCAGAGTAGGAGGACATGCACTCACTCCCTCTTGCAAGAGCACCAGAATTACAACTAACTGCTGAACAATCATCAACAGAAAGACACTGGAACTCACCAAAAAAAGACACCCCACATCCAGAGGCAAAGGAGAAGCCACAATGAGACAGTAGGAGGGGTGAAAAAGCATCAAAATCAAATCCCATAAATGCTGGGTGGGTGACTCACAAACTGCAGAACAGTTATACCACAGAAGTCCACTCACTAAAGTGAGGGTTCCGAGCCTCACATCAGGCTTCCCAATGTGCGAGTTCAGCAACGGGAGGAGGAATCCCCAGGGAATCAGACTCTGAAAGCCAGCGGGATTTGATTACAGGACCTCCACAGGACTGGGGGAAACAGAGACTCCACCCTTGGAGGGCACACAAAAAAGTGTGCTCACCAGGACCCAGGGGGAAGGAGCAGTGACCCCATAGGAGACTGAACCAGACCTACCTGCTGCTGTTGGAGGGTGGCCTGCAGAGGTGGGGGGCAGCTGTGGCTCACTGAGGAGACAGGGACACTAGTGGCAGGGGTTCTGGAAGTGCTCATTGGCGTGAGCCCTCCCAGAGTCTGCCATTAGCCCCACCAAAGAGCCTGTAAGCTCCACTGCTACATAGCCTCAGGCCAAACAAGGTGGGAACACAGCTCTACTGGTTAACAGACAAGCAGATTAAAGTTTTACTGAGCTCTGCCCATCAAATTGGATTAAAGTCTTACTGAGCTCCACCCACCCAGCCCAACCCACCATCAGTCCCTCCCATCAGGAAGCACACACGAGCCTCCTAGACAGCTTCCTCCACAAGAGGGCAGATAGCAGAATCAAGCAGTATCAGCAGTATTTCCTTCTGTGGAACTGAAAACCACAGCCACAGAAAGAGAGAGAAAATGAAAAAGCAGAGGACTTTGTACCAGATGAAGGGGCACGATAAAACCCCAGAAAAACAACTAAAAGAAGAGGAGATAGGCACCCTTCCAGAAAAAGAATTCAGAATAATGACAGTGAAGATGATCCAGGACTTTGAAAAAAGACTGGATGCAAAGATCAAAAAGATGCAAGAAAAGTTTACCAAAGACCTAGAAGAATTAAAGAACAAACAAACAGAGATAAACAACACAATAACTGAAATGAAAAATACACTAGAAGGAACCAATAGCAGATTAACGGAGGCAAGAAGGGTGAATAAGTGACCTGGAAGACAGAAAGGTGATAATCACTAATGCAGAAAAGAATAAAGAAAAAAGAATGAAAAGAACTGAAGACAGACTAAGAGACCTCTGGGATCATGTTAAACGCACCAACATTCACATTACAGGGGTCCCAGAAGGAGACAAGAGAAGAGAAAGGACCTGAGAAAATACTGGAAGAGATTATAGTTGAAAACTTCCCTAACATGGGAAAGGAAAGAGCTACCCAAGTCCAGGAAGCACAGAGAGTCCCAGGAAGGATAAACCCAAGGAGAAACACACCAAGACATATAGTAGTCAAACTGACAGAAATTAAAGACAGAGAAAAGTTATTAAAAGCAACAAGGGAAAAATGACAAATAACATACAAGGGAACTCCCATAAGCTTAACAGCTAATTTCTCAGCAGAAACTCTGCAAGCTAGAAGGGAGTGGCATGATATTTTTCAGGTGATGAAAGGGAAGAACCTACAACCAAGAATACTAGAATACTCTACCCAGCAAGGATCTCATTCAGATTCGACGGAGAAATCAAAAGCTTTACAGACAAGCAACAGCTAAGAGAATTCAGCACCACCAAACCAGCCCTACAACAAATGATAAAGGAACTTCTCTAAGCAGGAAACATAAGAGAAGAAAAGGATCTACAAAAACAACAACAAAACAATTAAGAAAATGGTAATAGGAACATACATATCAATAATTACCATGAATGTAAATGGACTAAATGCACCAACCAGAAGACACAGACTGGCTGAATGGATACAAAAACAAGACCCATATATATGCTGTCTACAAGAGACCCACTTCAGACCTAGGGACACATACAGACTGAAAGTGAGGAGATGGAAAAAGACATTCCATGCAAATGGAAATCAAAAGAAAGCTGGAGTAGCAATACTCATATCAGATAAAATAGACTTTAAAATAGAAAATGTTACAAGAGACAAGAAAGGACATTACATAAAGATCAAGGGATCCATCCAAGAAGAGGAGATAACAATTATAAATATCTATGCACCCAATATAGGAGCACATCAATACATAAGGCAAATGCTAACAACTATGAAAGAGGAAGTTGACAGTAACACAATCGTAGTGGCGGACTTTAACACCCCACTTACACCAATGGACAGATCATCCACACAGAAAATTAATAAGGAAACACAAGCTTGAAATGACACAATAAATCAGCCTGATATCTATAGGACATTACAGCCAAAAACAGCAGATTACACGTTCTTCTCCAGTGCACATGGAACATTCTCCAGGATAGATCACATTTTGGGTCATAAATCAAGCCTTGGTAAATTCAAGAAAATTGAAATCGTGTCAAGCATCTTTTCTGACCACAACGCTAAGAGATTAGAAATCAACTACTGGAAAAAAACTGGAAAAAACACAAACACATGGAGGCTAAACAATATGCTACTAAATAACCAAGAGATCACTGAAGAAATCAAAGAGAAAAGCAAAAAATACCTAGAGACAAATGACAATGAAAACACAATGATCCAAAACCTATGGGATGCAGCAAAGGCAGTTCTAAGAGGGACGTTTACAGCAATACAATCCTACCTCAAGAAACAAGAAAAATCCCAAATAAACAATCTAACCTTACACCTAAAGAAACTAGAGAAAGAAGAGCAAACAAAATCCAAAGTGAGTAGACAAAGAGAAATCATAAAGATCAGAGCAGAAATAAAGAAAACAATAGCAAAAATCAATAAAACTAAAAGCTGGTTCTTTGAGAAGATAAATAAAATTGATAAACCTCTAGCAAGACTCATCAAGAAAAAGAGGGAGAGGACTCAAATCAATAAAACTAGAAGGGAAACAGGAGAGGTTACAACAGACACTGCAGAAATAAAAAGCACCATAAGAGACTACTACAAGCAACTATATGCCAATAAAATGGACAACCTGGATGAAATGGACAGATTCTTAGAAAGGTATAACCTTCCAAGACCGAATCAGGAAGAAATAGAAAACATGAACAGACCAATCACAAGTAAGGAAATTGAAGCTGTGATTAAAAATCTCCCACCAAACAAAAGTCCAGGAGCAGATGGATTCACAGGTGAATTTTATCAAACATTTAGAGAAGAGCTAACACCCATCCTTCTCAAGCTCTTCAAAAACATTGCAGAGGAAGGAACACGCCCAAACTCATTTTATGAGGCCACCATCACCCTGATACCAAAACCAGACAAAGATACTACAAAAAAAGAAAATTACAGACCAATATCACTGATGAATTTAGATGCAAAAATCCTCAACAAAATACTAGCTAACAGAATCCAACAACACATTAAAAGGATCATCCACCATGATCAAGTGGGGTTTATCCTTGGAATGCAAGGATTCTTTAATATATGCAAATCAATCAATGTGATACACCACATTAATAAACTGAAGGATAAAAACCACATGATCATCTCAATAGAGGCAGAAAAAGCTTTTGACAAAATTCAACACCCACTTATGATAATAACTCTCCACAAGGTGGGCACAGAGGGAACCTACCTCAACATAATAAAGGCCATATAGACAAACCCACAGCAAACATCATTCTCAATGGTGAAAAACTGGAAGCATTCCCTCTAAGATCAGGAACAAGACAAGGATGTCCACTCTCGCCACTACTATTCAACATAGTTTTGGAAGTCCTTGCCACAGCAATCAGAGAAGAAAAAGAAATAAAAGGAATCCAAATTGGAAAAGCAGAAGTAAAACTGTCACTGTTTGCAGATGACATGATGTTATACATAGAAAATCCTAAAGATGCCACCAGAAAACTACTTGAGCTAATCAATGAATTTGGTAAAGTTGCAGGATACAAAATGAACACACAGAAATCTCTTGCATTTCTATACACTAACAATGAAAGGTCAGAAAGAGAAATTAAGGAAACAATCCCATTCACCACTGCAACAAAAAGAATAAAATACCTAGGAATAAACCTAACCAAGGAGGTAAAAGACCTGTACTCAGAAAACTATAAGACACTAATGAAAGAAATCAAAGATGACACAAATAGATGGAGGGACATACCATGTTCTTGGATTGGAAGAATCAACATTGTGAAAATGACTATCCTACCCAAAGCAATTTACAGATTCAATGCAATCCCCATCAAATTACCAATGGCATTTTTCACAGAACTAGAACAAGAAACTTTACGATTTGTATGGAAACGCAAAAGACCCCGAATAGCCAAAGCAATCTTGAGAAGGAAAGATGGAGTTGGTGGAATCAGGCTTCCTGACTTCAGGCTATACTACAAGGCTACAGTGATCAAGACAGTATGGTCCTGGCACAAAAACAGAAATACAGATCAATGGAACAGGATAGAAAGCCCAGAGATAAACTATGGTCAACTAATCTATTACAAAGGAGGCAAGGATATACAGTGGAGAAAAGACAGCCTCTTCAATAAGTGGTGCTGGGAAAACTGGACAGCTACATATAAAAGAATGAGATTAGAGCACTCCCTAGCACCATACACAAAAATAAACTCAAAATGGATTAGAGACCTAAATGTAAGGCCAGTCACTATAAAACTCCCAGAGGAAAACATAGGAAGAACACTCTTTGACATAAATAACAGCAATATCTTTTTTGATCCACCCTCTAGAGTAATGGAAATAAAAAAATAAATAAGTGGGACCTAATGAAACTTCAAAGCTGCTGCACAGCAAAGGAAACTATAAGCAAGATGAAAAGACAACCCTTAGAATGGGAGAAAATATTTGCAAATGAATCAACAGACAAAGGAGTAATCTCCAAAATATATAAACAGTTCATGCAGTTCAATATCAAAAAAACAAACAACCCAATCAAAAAATGGGCAGAAGACCTAAACAGGCATTTCTCCAAAGGAGATATATGGATGGCCAAGAGGCACATGAAAAGCTGCTCAACATCACTCATTATTAGAGAAATGCAAATCAAAACTACAAGGAGGTATCACCTCACACTGGTTAGAACGGGAATCATCAGAAAGTCTGCAAACAGTAAATGCTGGAGAGGATGTGGAGAAAAGGGAATGCTCTTGCACTGTTGGTGGGAATGTAAACTGATACAGCCATTATGGAGAACAGTATGGAGGTTCCTTGCAAAACTGAAAACAGAGTTACTATATGACCCAGAAATCCCACTGCTGGGCATATACCCAGAGAACACCATCATTCAAAAAAACACATGCACTCCAATGTTCATTGAAGCACTATTTACAATAGCCAGGACATGGAAGCAACCTAAATGTCCATCAACAGATGAATGGATAAAGAAGATGTGGTACATACACACAATGGAATATTACTCAGCTGTAAAAAGCAATGAAACTGGGACATTCTTAGAGACATGGATGGACCTAGAGACTGTCATACAGAGTGAAGTGAGTCAGAAAGAGAAAAACAAATACCGTATATTAACACATATATGTGGACTATAGAAAAATGGTACAGATCGACCGGTTTGCAAGGCGCAAACAGAGACACAGATGTAGAGAACAAACATATGGACACCAAGTGGGGAAAGCGGGGAGGGTTGGGGGGGGAATGAATTGGGAGATTGGGATACCAAATTGTACGCTCTAAATATATGCAGTTTATTGTATGTTAACTGTATCTCAATAAAGGTTAAAAAAAAAATGTCATTTTGACCTGCCTCTTACTCATTCCAAAGGTGTGGTGGTGAGAGGAGCTGTCACAGAGCAGGTGGAGACCAGCTCCCACCACTGGAGGGCAGAGGAGAAAGGCACTGCAGCCTGACTGGATAATTCACATGGACGGAACCCCAAGTGCTCTGAAACAAATTCTGAAAAGGAGGTTAAAGGCAAAAATAAAATAAGCCGAACTTTCCTGGTGGCACACTGGTTAAGAATCCATCTGCCAATGCAGGGGACACAGGTTCCGGGAAGATCCTACATGCTGTGGTGCAACTAAGCTTGTGTGCCATAACTACTGAGCCTGTGCTCTAGAGCCTGCGAGCCACAACTATTGGGCCCACGTGCTGTAACTACTGAAGCCCACGCCTAGAGCCCTTGCTCCACAACAAGAGAAGCCACTGCAATGAGAAGCCTGCACAGCGCAACGAAGAGTAATGAAGAGTAGCCCCTGCTCGTCGCAACTAGAGAAAGCTTGTGTGCAGCAACGAAGAACCAATGCAGCCAATTAATTAATTAATTAAAAAAGGAAAAGAAAAGCCTGCTCAGCACCCACTCTAGACTCAGTATTTATGACGTCGTTTAAGGCAAACAATACTGGGAAACTTCATCATTTCTACTGAACTTGGGTGGGCGGTTGCGGGGTGGGTTACACACTAGCCAGCATCACCCAGGATGGAAGCATTAGAGTTTGGGATTAGAATTAAGCTCTGCTAGATTATAAACACTGTGCTCTTTCTACTCTGCCATGATTAAGTAGTCATTCATTGGCTAAAACATGTACCCCTTTTCTTTATGACTAGGATTAAACTATGAATTAACTGTATGGTGCTTTGAATGAACAGAAAAAACTGAAATAAAAACCGCTATTTTAAGTAGTATCTATTTTCTCAATACAAGATAAGCAGTTGGAAATGGTTTGTCTGTCAAAGATACATAAGAATCTCTTCTAACTGACCTTCGTGAACAAAATTTTACAACTGTTCTTTAGTAACCATAATTTAGTTTACAAAACAAATATGAAAATAAACTACTGCTTTAAAATTTCATCACACATAAACTTCCTAATGTTTGACAGCCACATCACACTTAACAGTTATAAAAAAAATACGTTGGTAGGGGACATCAACTAAAAATGTTGAAATTAGAAAACAACATTTTCCTCATTAGTAATTTACAGTAAAATTTAGATCATATGCACCTCAGAAGAAACATTAATAATAACGCTAAATATAAAAAGGCAGGGACTTTCCTGGTGGTCCAGTGGTTAAGACTCTCAGCTTCCACTGCAAAGACTGAGAGTTTGCTCCCTAGTCAGGGAACTAAGACCACACGGCCTCACATGCCACTCGGTGGCACAACAAAAAAGCAGGGCGGGGGGGCAGGAATAAGGGTATAAAAAATAGCCCTAGAATCTACCAAAAAAATAAGCAATAATGAAGCCTATGACACAACTGTTAAACTCCCTTCAGAATGGGGGGGGCGGGCGGAGGATTCAACGAGAAAACCTTATTCAAAAACTCTTGAACATAAATTAATCTCTGCTATTACATCAAGTATTTCCTATAACATGGATGAATGGGAGAGAGCTGTAGAGGGAACACCAGAGCAAAGACAAATGCTCCAAAGACAGAGGACTCCTATTTATCTATGATCTTAAAGAAGTAACAATAAAAATTACTTGAGTGTAAGATAAATATGATGGATGGAGAAATAATTTTTGCAGTTTAGCTACACAGATTTCAGTAAATAGACTGAGAGACCTAGAACATTTGAAAAGTTTATACAAAGGCCAACAAATAATTTCAAGCCCTTGCCTCCTGACAATTACATGTACAGATCTGTGCTTAAATTCAGGGATTCTGACTTGAACCACAGCAGTGGCACTTACTAGTTATGTGACACTGAGCAAAGTATTTTACTTATTTGGGCACTTGCCCCTAAATCTCACTCTCTCAGAATCATAGCTGGGCACATATCAAGTGCTGATGACTGATGACACAGATGATGAGTCAGTAGGCCGGGGTTAAGGGTATCGCCTATACCTATTCAAGATGGTACAGCTAACTGGCCCAAAGTGTAACCTAAATCATTATCACAGACCACTCAGCAAAAGTTTTTGATACTCCAGATATGATGATGATCTATAGCTGTCAAATGTCAAAAAAAGAAATGAAGGAAAATAAATTAATTCATCTTTTCTTTTCTTTTTTTTACTGACACATAACTGACCTACAACACTATGTTAGTTTCAGGTGCACAACATAATGATTCAATAATTCTATATACTACAAAATGACCACAATTAATTCATGTTTTTATTAATGGTGTATTCAAACACTGAAACATTCTTATAAGAGAATCAAGACTTTCAGCATTCAAGTTTAATGTTACCTCACAAGAGATAAGGCTGTGGCTTACCACAGTCTTACACAGAATGTGGCTTGTCTCCTGGGTGCTCTCTCCCCAACTCCCTCTGCCAAGCTGGCTACTTTGCTGGGAGCAGCCCTGTGAAGAGGTCCTTGTGGCAAGGATCTGAGGCCTCCCAACAACCACCTGAGTGAGCAGGAGCAGGGAAACGATGCAGATCCTTCAGGCCAGTCAAACCTTTAGCTGACAGCAGCCCCAGTGCACACCTGAGAGAACCAGATCCAGATCAACCATATTTCTGCACGTTTTGAGCAGAAACGTGGATGGCCTTTGTGAAGAGCTGTGAGAGTTGTGCAAGTTGTACAAGTTTAGATTTTCATCATTATTTGTGAAAAGAAATTTAACGAGACAGTTTATCCTTAGAAGACTTCTTTTTCTCTTATGATCAGATGAGGAAAAGTGAACTAACAATCTAAATGTAATATCATATCATATAAAAACACTGCCAAGAGAATTGTATAGTTGAAAAATCATATTTTTATTACACTGCAAAATTAAAATGTGTAGTACTTAAGGCAAGCTGGTAAGAAGAATATCGAGCCGTGAAAATATCCATAAGATGCTGAATACAGCAATCACGGGATCCACAAATATTTAAGAGGTTAAAGTACACTCACAGCTCCATACATTAACAAAATTGGAATCTGATTCTAGACAGCATCAAATAAAAATAAGGATTTCTTCTGTTTTTATAATCAATAATCTAGATTTCTTTCCATTTTAGTGCTGTAATTTTAGAGCTATAAGCAAAGTTTTTCTAAAGTACGTTGATATTGACAGAAAAGACCTTCAAGGATGACAAAGCCCACAGTGGAAATGCAACTATTCTGGGGGGCAAGCCAGAATCCAAAAGCCTAATCTCTACATTCTACAGTCTAGAATATTCAGAATCACTGCTTAATCCAGCGAAAAGGCTTTAGAACACAGCATCAAATGTACCTTGGGGGTTGGCAGGAGTTCTTACAATGCACAGGAGTTATCATCATAATGGTAATCATAATGGCTAGTGGCTGTTGTCAAGAGGCCAAATCTACAGACGTACTTGACTCTGTAATTTCGGTCATGAACTTTTTTTCTCAACCATACACATATAGCTGAGGACTCAAGTTCACTGAAAGTGTTTTGAGCATATAAATATTCTACAAATCTTAGAATTCACAATTAAAGATAGTTAATGGATATACTTTGTATCCACTGACAACACTTTCTATTGTTTCTTAAGCACACAGTGCCAGTCACAGCCATTTGTCTCTTCACTATATCTTTGACAGAAGAATCTTAACCACTGCTGCACTAAAGGCGTGATAAAATTTACCTTTAAATTAAAAAATACAGTCTATGGAAACTAAGTACAGATTCTTTAAAGTCCATTTGAGTGTCTGGTTAATACACTTCCTTAATAGTATGCTGTAAGATAAGTACTCCAGAAGATTGATACAGACTTAATTTTTCAGGTGTAATCTTGTCTTTTTATGAAATCTGTCTTTATGTCTATACCTTCACATTGATTTTGGCTGTTTAAAGTGTTTATTTATTTGTTTGCTTTGTTTTTAAAATGGATTCCTCAGAGGGCTCGTAAGAAAAATATTCCCTCAGGACTGACATATATACTGTACATAACAGTTTATATGGGAACTTTATAAATGAAGGTCAGTTTGACTGGGTATAAAATCTTTGACTCTTTCTTTCCTTGAGTATATCAAATGCATTGCTCTATTGTCTTCTTGCCCAAAGTGTTGCTGTACAAAAGCTTGATAACAATCTGATTTTTCCCCCAATGAGATATGTGGTCTATCAGCCTAAAAACTCTATCACTACATCAAGCAGGATAAGGCTGCAATGTTTACTGGGATTTTACAATGATTTTCATAGTTTTAATGTCTTCTTCCTTACTCTTAGCCCTCTCCTTACTTGCTTTGTAGGCAGAGGAAGAGTAAACAGACACTATTTGAGATCTTAAAAGGGCATTTTCTCCACAGTAAACATGAGTTTTAGTACATGAACTTGGACACTTCATATGTACTCAAAGATTTCTGGCTCATTTCTTAGTTCTTAATTATGTTCTGGATAAGCAAAAATATAATATATTGAATTATGAACTGGGGAAACAACCGATCTTGGAATGAGAAAGTCTTAGCTGGGTGAAAGTTGAGTTCAGAAATCAGAAGTCACCTGAGAAACACTGTGATTTCTTTCACAACTAAAAAAACATTCTTTCAGTAACTAAAAAACTTTTAAAATAAAAGAGCTCTGACAACAGTTCCCTGGCCATTTAAAACCAAAGGCCATAATTATATACACCCAGACATCAAAATATAACTGAAAGACTAAGTTCCTTCAGTAAGTCAACACCTATTTTTATTTCACACTTCTACTGTTCATGAATGTACAAGGGTGTATCACAGCACATAGCAATGTCTGACTCAACAACACAACTATACAGGCATGTCCCCAGGTATACGTTACATCTCTAGTAAAAAATGAAGAATAATTCATTGATAGTAATCCAAATTCTCATTATTTCTAAAGTAATTCAAAAAATGGGCAAAGAACATAGGTCTTGGAGATGAATGACTACAAATACAGTGAGTAAAAGCTCTTTGACACACATATGGAAAACAGAGCTGATTTCTGAGCCTCATTCTAAAGCCCCATCTAGTTTTACAATCCAAGAGTAATTAACGTTTTCGAGTTCAATCATCATCAGAAAGCCTAACTCATGTACTAACTTGTACGTACACTTACATATACACCCAACATAGCAAGTTAGACATAAGTCAGTGGGCTTTAGGCTTAGGTCATATAATTTGTGCCAGACAAAAAGAATATTTGATGAATTTGTGTCTTAGGAAAAATGGTTAAATTATACCAAAATATAACTATACTTATGTCAAAGTCCTTAACATCCTTTTACTAACTTCTTGCAGCATTCTTCTGGCAGACTATATTCTCCAAAGGCCACAACAGCATCTCCCAAACCACTGACTCTTCTAGAACCCTGAAGTTCTACTATAAGAAATGGACTCTAATTCTCCTCCTTGTAGATCTGGATGGACTTTTTTTTTTAATTAATTAATTAATTAATTTATTTATTTATTTTATTGGCTATGTTGGGTCTTCATTGCTGCACACAGGCTTTCTCTAGTTGTGGCGAGCAGGGGCTACTCTTCGTTGTGGTGCATGGGCTTCTCATTGCGGTGGCCTCTCTTGTTGCAGAGCACGGGCTCTAGGCACGTGGGCTTCAGCAGTTGTGGCACATGGGCTCAATAGTTGTGGCTCACGGGCTCTAGAGCGCAGGCTCAATAGTTGTGGCACAAGGGCTCAGTTGCTCCACTGCATGTGGTATCTTCCTTGGACAGGGATCGAACCCGTGTCCCCTGCACTGGCAGGCGGATTCTTACCCATTGCGCCACCTAGGAAGTCCTGGATGGACTTCTGATGTGCTTCTAACCAACACAATGTAGTGGAACTGTCTGTGTGATTTTTGAGGCTAAGACGTAAAGCAACACAAGCTTCCACTCTGTAAGGCAGGCATTCACTTTTGGAGTTGTCAGGTAAGACGACTGACCACCCCCCGAAGCTGCCATGCTGTAAGGAAACCAAGACACATAAAAAGAATACATATAGGCACACCCATCTGCAGTCCTAGTCTTCCAATACTTGTAGCCCTGGGACCAGATATGTGAATAATGAACTTTCAGATGATTCCGGTCTCCATCCTTTGAGATGTCTCAACCAAGGTCCCAGATATCATGAAGCAGATGCAAACCCCCTCATCTTTGCCCTTTCTAAATTCCTGACCCATAAGTCATAAGCAAAATTAACATCAAAAGCAAAATTAAAAGTTGCTCAAATGTGCTAAGTTTTGGAGTAATTCATTATACAAAAATAACCAGAGCAGTCCTTATTCTACTCGCCACAACAGTTACACAAAACCTCCTCCATTGTTCTACAAGAAAGATGTGCCCTCACTCTTTCCAAGATTAACCCACTACCTCCAAAAATCACTCATCTAATTCCTTCCTTGTTGGCTCTCTAACCTTTCCTCAGATTTCTTCTCTTCTGCCTAGAAATATGCTTAATATCCTGTCTTAAAATCAACTTTCTCCTACCCATATCTGACCTCACCCCCTACAAGCTACAGTCTTCTCTTCATCTCATTGCTAAATTTCACCAAAGATCTGTTATGCTCTCTCCAGTGTCACCTTGACATCTGCACGATCCATCACTGGCCGCAATCAATGGGTCCCGAGGGACCCTCCCCACAAGTAGCTCATTGGCCCTTTCTCAGACTTCATCTTCCTCAAACTGTGGCTTAACTTAATACTATCATTAAATTCTTCATTCTTGAAAACGCTTTTCCTTTTATGCCTCAGACTTAACAATCTTGGAAAGAATACCACCATCACTTTAGTGTGCTACCAATAAAGGAAAAACTACTATTGTCCTAGGGAAGAATTTTGGTAACCCAATGAGATATTCCATTTAAAGGTCACAGTGAATATGGATGCTATAGTAAATGAAGCCAAGTAGGCTGCTGTCAGGATCAATAAAAGGAAAATACGTAAAATGATTTTAATTAGCATAAAAGTGCAAAAAAGAGTAAAGTACAATCAAGATAGGAAGAAATTATAATCAAAGAACTAAAACTTATTTTAAAAAATCAAGCTGTTCGGCCGCGTCCGAGGGGTGCTGCCTGGCGTTGTGGAGCAGAAAGAACACTCGAAGGGCTCTCCTGGCATTGACAGTCAATGATTTAAAACCCCGCTAGAATTTGTATGTGAAGCATTCCCCGACCCTTCAACCAACTCAACAGCAAATACTTCCCTGTGACTGGGTCCTGATTAAGGCCCTCCTAAGAAAGACTTCATTGGATCCAAGCTCAAGAGGACTCTGCCAGGTTTTCCTGATCCCTCTACATCGCTATAGAGTGCCAAGGCCTTAAGACTTGGGTACGTGTATTACAGCGGCAAGAATGCCAGCGCCCACCAAAGACCCATCGGACCTCTCAGCTCCTCTGTTTCAGCAAGCAAACAATAACTTACCAGCAAAGCAGAGTAAGCCAGGTGCCTCTGCATGATATCACCAGCTGATAACACAAAAGAGAAAAATACCTTAGACTAGAACCCTATCTTTTCTTGAGAAGCTGGGATTTAAAGGAGCTATTCTGAGATCTGTGCTGCTAGTAAGTGACTGATAACATAGACTGGATCAGTCCCTGAGTTCAGAGACTGGGTTGCAAGTGAGTGAAAAACAGACAACGAAATCTTGAAGAATTGCACGGAGGTGCAAGCCAAATTTTACATTTTCCAAGTAATGGTGGTTGGACCAAAAAAGTGCTAAACCAAACCTGTAATAGGACTGATTATTTGGGTATCTCTCTTTGTAATTGTTGCCTCTTACTGTTACATTGCCTTCTGTGTTGTCTTTCGAGGTCCCAATGTTCTCAGATAATTCACATGGCCTTGACTGTGGTCAGCAATGGTTCCCTAGTTTAGAACTAGGCCATTGGTTGTACCAAACTGAACTGGTTGAGAATGAATGTTACCAAGTAATCTTAGACCGTATTAACAGAGCTGACTATTGCCCTGAGTGTTACCCTGATAATCCTGCTAATAGAAGCCTTGTCCTTCCTTGGTCTTTCCCACTTGAGTGGGCTCCCCAAAATCTTACCAGGTGGACCTTTGAAAAAGCTTGCCACCCATTTCTTCTGGGTCCTCCACTGGTTAGAAAAAGGATACATGACTCTAGAGTTGCTGGTTTTAACCCTGCATTACAGTTAATCCTGACCAGAACAGACAAAACCTTAAACAAAAAACTTGGCCAAAGCAAATAACTTCTTAAACAGTCAAAACATCATGGAGACTCTAGAGGGTTTTGTACTAGTAGCCCAAGGGAGGTGGAAAAATGACTCCTTTGTAAATCTGATCCAGACTGTCACTACTTTGGGAAACTTTAAATTGTTGGATCTGCTTCCAGGGTCTGTGCATCTCTTTTTTTTTTTTTTTTTTTTTTGTGCATCTCTTGTTCAGCACGAATTTAATCAGTATTTCAAGCCAGACTGTTTGTTTAGAACCTGACTAATCCATATTTCCTATGTTTTGGAATTAGCTTACTCCTCCTAAATATCTCCACAGCCTAATTATCGACATTACTATGACAAGGTAGTCCTGGAGGAGAAGCCCCATACTGTGTGTACTTTAATTATATTCTAGTGATAACTTTTGTGGGAAAGCATCCTCGTAGCTGAACTCTAGATTATTTCAGTAAAACAACTAGACATTTTGATAAGAAACTATTGTTCTAAATTCCACCTCATATATTAATCAGTGATAATTATATATATATAAAATTTATTCATATGTAACCATTTATTCATCATTGGCTCTATTTGGCACATCCTCAGTGTGGCTTTCACATTATCAATAACCGGTCACTGTCAGAGAAATCACATTCAATCAGGCAACACCTATGTAGTTACATAAAAACATGCAGAAATGCCACTGTCTACACTTCCTTGGCTCTACACAAGCAAAGACCAATCCTGTCTTTGTGGTGACTGAACTTAGAATGTCCTCCCCTGGAAATGGAAAACTACCTGTCCTAGGAGATAGGTGACAAAAGGAGGTATCAAGCTTGACTCCATATACATTATGAACAGTTTAGGGGAAGCATTTTTTCTTAGAACTAAGAAGGTCTTACCTGACATTGGCCTCATTCTGGCCTTCACTTGTTCATAAGAATCATGGAACCAAAGTTTGGGTTAAGATACTTAGAAAAAGCAGTTGATGAAAACATCTCAGAGGCCACTGAACAATTTTAAAATTCCACTTAAGATGCTAGATAATCCAGTGCTTGTGTAGCAACTCAACAATGTTCTCAAGGTCCCAGGTTCTTTCTGTCTTTTCCCTCTGGGATCCTTATTCATGTTGGCTTTTTGTCCTCATAGTTGTTTTTTCTCAGCAAGTACAGTGTGGCTTGTTGCTACTCCAGACATTTCAATCCAAAGGCTGGAAGTAGGGGGCAAAAAGCTTTCTCCTTTCAAGTCTTTGTCTTTTATTTGGGAAGAAAATCTTTCTCAAAAGTCCCTCACAGATTTTTTCCTTACATCTCAGTATCAGATTTTTCCTTACATCTCAGTGCATCAAGGATTTTTCCTTATATCCTTGATTCACAAGGGAGCCTGGGAAACCTGGCAGACGGAAATGAGGTTGGCATTGCCTGGGTAGGACACACTGTCTCCCCTAATAAAATCAGGACTCTTTTAGGAAGGAAGAAATGGGGAATGAATGGCTGTTGGTATGCAACAAATCATGCAAAAGTCATTTTGTTAGTCTGTATAAAGAATGTACCCCGGAGATCTACCCTGTATTTGCCTTATGTCTGTCATGATGGAAGTTTTCTCCTGTTCTATTGCTGAATAAACTGGACTGCGAAATTGAAAAAAAAAAAAAAAAATCAAATACAAGATCACATGACACAGAATAAAAGCAAGTTATAAAAACCCAATGGTCAAAAATAATATGAAGGACACAATTTTTAGAAAATACAAATGGCCAGTCTTACTAGTAATCAAATGAGTACAATAAAAACAAAGGAATTATTGGTGATATCATGTAAAGATAGTGGTGCCGCGCGGAGCCACAGTCACATACTTCTGGTAAGCATATAGATCAGTATAATCTTTCTGGAGGGCAACTGGTGACATGTTTTAAAATGAAAATGCACTATGCTTCAAACTAGCTAATCTCATCTACAAATTTATGCTTAGGACAAACTCATAAGTGAATATTCAAAGCGCTTTCAGTGGCTTTATTTACAATAATGAAAGCTGAGAACACATAAAAGTCAAATCACTACAAAGCTAGTTAATCAAAGTAAACACAAAGAATAGAATATTATGCAGAAAACAATGATACGGAACTGTATTTAGGTTCATGGAAATATATCCACAAATATTACCGAAAGGAAATAGCATAGTATGGGAGAGCACACACAGATCAACCTCATTTATGGAAGTTATACATATATGGATATGCATATACACACACTAATTTCTCTATGAAACTTTAAACCCCTTATTTAATTCACCTTGGGGAAGCTGACTGTAGAACAGAGTGTCAAATACAAAAAAGGAGAATTTTAATTTTTTGCTTCCTACTTTGAATTTTTTAACAGTACCATATACTCTTTTTATAATAATTTTTATAATAATTTATAAAATTTTATAATAATTTTTATAATTTTTTGAAATGAGAATTTAAGTAAATAGGTTAAGTCATATAGCAAACTTTCAATTGAGACTTTAGCAAATGAGAGTTTAATAGCTACAGTAATATATACTTAAGATCACTCAGGACTGCAGGTATGAACCTCAATTCACACAGTACTTCCTAACACTGAAAGCCAACAAGGAGACGGGCAGCACAACAGTCATGGTATTAAAAATATTAATAACACATTTGGACACAGTAGTGCTACAGCTTTTCCAGATACTGGGAGTGAAGGAAAACTCTCATGGATCCTCATAAATAGAACAACTTGTATGATCGTGGACCACAACCTTAGCAATAATATGTGTGTGTGCGCACGCGCATGCACACACTTACACACACAGGAACTCCAAAGAAGATATATAAATGGTCAACAGGTACATGAAAAGATGCTCAACATCAACAATCACTTGGGAAATCAACATCAAAATCACAATGAGATACTACTTAAAACCCACTAGGATGGAGAAAATAAAAAAGAGTAACAAATGTTGGTGAGGATGTGGGAAAACTGTAACCCTCATATAACGCTGGCAGGAATACACAGTAATGTAGCTGCTTTGGAAAAACAGTATGGCAGTTCCTCAAGAAGCTAAACATGGAGTTATAATACTACCCAACAATTCTATTCCTAGGTATATATCCAAGAGAAATGGAAAATATATGTCCACTCAAAAACTAATATACAAATGTTCAAAGCAGCATATTCAAAACAGCCCCAAAGTGAAACAACACATATGTACATCAACTAATGAATGAATAAACAAAACATGACATACCCAGACTGTAGAATTTATTATTCAGAATAAAAAGGAATACAGCACTGATAAATGCTACAACATGAATAAAACTTGAAAACATGCTAAGAAAAAAAAAAAAAAAGGAAGCCACAAAAAGGCCACAGACTATATGATTCTATTTATATGAAATGTCCAAAATAAGAAAATCCCATAGAGACAGAAAGTAGATGCATGCTTGCCAGGGACTGGGAGGAGGAAGGAATGGGGATTAACTGCTAATGAACATATGTCTCTTTCGGGCATGATAAAAATATCCTGGAATTAGTTCTGTGCATAGTTCTGTGAATATATTTAAAAAACCCCACTACATGTACCCTTTAAAGGGGTGCACTTTATGTAATCAATTAAGAAAAAAGTTGTATGAGGGAAAAAATTGCAAGTTTTCGATTATTCCTTCCTAGTCAATATAAAACAGACCAAAAAATACCCCAACAAAATCTGAAACTTCTTTATTTCATTATAATCTCTTCAATTCTAGGTTGAAACAGGATCCAATACAGAGAGAGAGAAAAATCATCATGAAAAATCTGGATAAGGTACCCAAGAATATAGTCCTTTTTTATATTAGCCTCAGATGGGAAACTAAGCAGAAAACATAGACAACAATGATGTATTATAAACTTCAACACTGCTAAGAGACAAAATCTTAACTGTTCCCACCACAAGAAAGAAATGAAGTGATAATTATGTGATATGACAGAGGTATATGGTGACAACCATCTTGCAATATGTAAACGTATCAAATGAACACCTTAACCTACACACTGTACACCTTAAAAACTTACATAATAAATCAATTATATCTCAGTAAAAATAAGTTTTAAGAAAGAGAGAAAATAAATTACTCCAAAACCTGCCCTATTACCATGTTCTGTTTGTAATATTTAGAATCATACCTCAGATCCCAAATAAGAATCAAACATGCCTGGGCCTGCTAGGGAATCAGTGAGCAGCCCCAAGGAGCCAAAGTG
This sequence comes from Hippopotamus amphibius kiboko, assembly GCF_030028045.1. Classification (NCBI taxonomy): domain Eukaryota; kingdom Metazoa; phylum Chordata; class Mammalia; order Artiodactyla; family Hippopotamidae; genus Hippopotamus; species Hippopotamus amphibius. The sequence goes on along the minus strand of NC_080189.1, from coordinate 86,928,299 downwards.
CAAGAAGTGACTGGCAAGAATGCTTCTGTTTGGAGCTAGGAGAAGGAAGGGATTTTATGCTCCAATGAGCTCACAAGGGGGTGAGGGAGGATGGGTCAAAGAACAAGTAGAAGAGAAGCCATGCATTGACCGTGGACTCTTCCTGAAACCAGACTCCAGGGACCAGCAGTGCAGGCCACAGAACAGAAGGGCTGTGACAGCTGGAGGACCCACAAAGGGCAGGGTGCAGGAGCACAGGCATGGGGGCATCTGGGCTGGGCCCTCTCACTACCTATGCCACACAATCCTGCTCTGGTGCTGAGTACAGCGGGGACAGCCCCAGTGGCATGGACGAGAGCACCTCACAGTGGGTGCTGGCAGCACCACAGGAATGAGGAGCAGGAAAGATCATGACAAACGTCACATGGTGACTCTGGCCCAGATCCTGCAGCATCTCTTCTGGGACATCCAGACCCAAAGGGGCAGAATAGGTAGGAGGCTGACAGGTGGAGACAACAACCACTGACGTTTAGAATGAGCGCAAGACCCCATCTACACCCAAAAAATGAAAATTTCAGTTCACACAACGGAATGTGTCAGGAATTTTTCATTGAGAATAAAAGAGCTGCACCTTCGCCTGCCCCGCCAAGGTGAACACACCCCCTGGTTGCTCCTGCCTGACGGACTGCTCTGTCTGTTCTTCCACTTGTTCCTTCTCCTCTTGTGCCCCACAGAATTTCTCAAAGACTTCTCACTGAACAGCTTCCCTGCATCTTTTTTATTCACTTAACACTTCTTAAACAATTTGTTTTTCTATCAAATCTATAATATTTGTGTAAGCTTTGGAACAGTCCACAAGACCAAGTTCATTTCTGCCACCCTCACTACTGACACCAGCTGCAGTTTTGCAGGGTCCAAACACTGTGCTCAGTTCCAGGAATTAATATGTGACAAGAATTCATGGAAGACACTGAAGACAGTTATACTCATGGTTACAGTTTATTATAGCATAAGGGTTACAGATTAATGTCAGTCAAGGGAGAAGATGCCTGGGGCAGAATCAAGGACGGTCCCAAATTCAGAGTTTCCAAGCGCCCTCTCCCAATGGACAGTATCGATTCCTCCAGGTAATCACACATGACAATGCACACATACTATTGCCAACCAGAGAAGTTCACCCAAGCCTTGGGGTTTTTATTAGGGTTCTGTAATGTAGACATGGTGGACAGGCAACATGGCAAACCTCAGGTTTCACAAGCTCCAAAAGCCACCACCCAGCACCAATCTCTGTTAGATTACTTTGTGTGGCCCAAGGCCCAGGGAAAAAAAACACTTAGCAAGCAGACATTCCAAGGGCTTAGAGACTACCACCTAGGAGTTTAGGGCAAAAGCCAGACTTCTCTTTCAGCCATGTTAAATTCTTTACTACACCACCTGCTTGCCCTCTCTTCTGAGCCCCAGATTTGTATCTCTAGCTGCCTTCTTAATATCTCCACCAGTTTCTTCAAACTCAAATGAATCAAGACAAACTCAACAATACTTCCCCAAACCAACTGTGATTTCACTGTTCCTGTTAATAGTACCAAATCCACTTCTTTTCAATAAAGAATTGAGGCAGTTTATAAAACCACAATACAAGATATAAAATTAGAAGGAAACTTGGGGTGAAGAAAAAATAGCTCAGAAAAAATAAAATAGAACAAAATGAAGTTAGGACACAGAATGCATGTTAGAGATGGACTGCACATTTGGCTCTGAGTTTTTTTGGTTTTGTTTTGTTTTTAATTTTTTATTTTTGGCTGTGTTGGGTCTTCATTGGTACGTGCGGGCTTTGCTCTAGTTGTGTCGAGCAGGGGGGCTACTCTTCATTGTGGTGCGCTGGCTTCTCAGCGCGGTGGCTTCTCTTGTCGAGGAGCACGGACTCTAGGCACGCAGGCTTCAGTAGTTGCAGCACTCAGGCTTAGTAGTTGTGGCATGTGGGCTCCAGAGCACAGGCTCAGTAATTGTGGGGCATGGGCTTAGCTGTTCTGCAGCATGTGGGATCTTCCCAGCCCAGGGTTCAAACCTGTGTCCCCTGCATTGGCAGGCAGATTGTTAACCAATGCACCACCAGGGAAGTCCCTGGCTCTGAGCTTTTTTAACAGCCAAATGATATCGGAAACTAAGAAGTCAAGCAGTTTCAAAATTCAGAGTTTTTTTTTGTTTTTTTTCATGATGCCCAGAAAGTACTTTTCTTCTTCCATTCATCCCAGACCTGAAGAGTTGAAACACTGTTGCCCTCTATGCCCAATAGTTTATCAAATGATAAAGGTGCTATCTCTGTGATGTTGTTTGCTTTTGTCTTTATATACATATTCTCTCTCCATCTCCAGTCATTTAAAATTCAAATTAATCTTCCTTAAGTACAGCACTTCCCTGTTCAAAATCTGCAATGGTTCCTCACTGCTAAGTTTTTCTTCTTTAAACTTTTTTTTCTATCTACAAAGAAATATATGCTCAATGCAGAAAACAAAAGACAAAGAAGTTAAAAGAGAGAAATCCTACAACCTAGATATACAATTCCTTAATATTTGACAAATGTATTATGCCCTAATTAATACAAAGAATATTTCTCCAAAATCCCATAGTTTCCTGATGTAGTCTCCAATTCATGGTCTTTGTCAACTATTTTGCAACTATTATAATTATTTTCTCCTATTCTGATGCTGGTCGTTTCATCTTTTAAATTGTCTCTTAATCAGCAAAGGGCTTTTTATTTGGATGAAAACCAATTTTTAATTTTTTTTAACCTTAATACCTCTTGTATTCTCTCTACCAAATCTTTCCCTACTCTAAGGTTGTGAATACTTCTACTTTTTTTTTCCTTTTTGTAAGCCTTATGCTTTTCATTTTACTTTTAAACCTATGATTCATCACAACCTAATAAAGAGATTCTTTAAAAAATCTACACATTTGCTGTAAGATCAGAAACAAGACAAGGATGTCAAGTCCTACCACTTTTATTCAGTCTTGGGCGTGGAACAATGAGGCAAGAAAGAAACATAAAGAGTGCTAAGGAAAAGAAAATTATTTGCAGTGAACTGATAAATGATTGTGCAGAAAATCCAAAAAATCTTCACACACACACACAGAATTAGCAAACAAATTTAGCATAGTTATAGGACAGGTGGTAAACGAATCAATTATATTTATATCATCAAAAAACAACTGCCATTAACAAAAGCATCAAAATACAAAAACAAAAGAGGAAAAAATTTAAATATGCACAAGACCTCCACACTGAAAACATAAAACATTGCTGAGAGAAATTAAAGACCGAAATAAATGTGTCACGAAGGCTGTGGCCCCAGAATCATACCTCAGCCCCTCCCTCCAACAGAAACCAATTATTCTTATCCAAGTTTCAGGGGGAAACTGCAAACAGAAAAAAACAAGAACTGGTTAGAACCAACAAGGCCCAAGATGGCAGAAGATGTGACTTCCAGTAGACCATAAGCCTCATTACACGCTCATTGTAACACATTAGCATGCCAAGTGACATACTCTTCAGAGCCTGACAACAACCAGAAAAGCCCAAGCAAGGACTGAAGAGGAGAGCTGTATCAGTTCCAGGTCCAAACCACACTCTGTTCTCTGATAACCCATGAATATTCCTCTCACTCTATCCAAATACCTCCCTTTTACCTCGACCCGCCTATAGATTTGTTGTTTCCACCAGACTGGCCTGAGAAATTGATTTACGAACTAAGTTCCTGGTTCTCCTTTCTTTGGTCATTGAATAGTGTGCTGTTCCAGTCACAGCAAGGATTTCATTATTGGCTGCATGCATCTGACTGGAAAAAGAACCTCTCTAGGTGAGGTAAGAGGTCTCCTCTGGGCTAGAACCCCAACGTGGGTCCCGTTAACCAATTTGGTAATAAATGGACACACATATGTTAGTAGTGTCTGGGAGGAAGAAATTTCCTCTACCTTTCTAGGCTGTTCTAGCTGGTCTAAAAATTAAATTGACAGGTTAACAGGAGAAAATCAATCAAAAGTTCAATGACATGTATACACAGGAGAGGCCCAGGAAACCTGAGTAATTCTCCAAAATGACCAAAGTCCTCATCTCAAATAATATCTTCAGGATGTTGGGGGTAGTGGTTTGGGACTTCAAAGGGCAGGAAGGCCACTCACATGCAGATGGAAAACCAACGCTTGGTCAATGGCCATGACACAGAGACAGACACCTCTACTGAGTTCCCCCCACCACACCTAGCCCACATTCTTTGCAGATACATCTGATGATAGCTCTATTCCTGTCAGGTAACATGCCCTCTATCTAAATTCTTTTAGGCATTTACGGGAAAGTCAAAGTTTCTTCCTGAGTCTTTTAGGCCTTTTCAGCTTGAAATAAAACTGCATGCCAAAAAGATCTCAGGGGGACTTCCCTGGTGGCGCAGTAGTTAAGAATCTGCCTGCCAATGCAGAGGACATGGGTTCAAGCCCTGGTCCAGGAAGATCCCACATTCCACGGAGTAACTGAGCCATGAGTCACAATTACGGAGCCCATGTGCCACAACTACTGAAGCCCACTCACCTAGAGTCTGTGCTCCGCAACACGAGAAGCCACCACAATGAGAAGCCTGTGCATCACGAGTAGGTCCTAATCGCCGCAACTAGAGAAAGCCCGTGCAAAGCAATGAAGACCCAACACAGCCAATAAATAAATAAATATTTAAAAAATTAAAAACGAAAAAAGAGAGACTTTAGGAGTGGCAAATTTTGCTCCTCTACAACGGATCAGAAGATTCAATACCATTAAAGACATGTCTAAAATATTTGTATGTATAAGCTGAAGCAGAAATTATACATAAATGCAAAGGAACGAGGCAAGTCAAAACCCATTCTGGAAGAGAAGCACAAAATTGGAGGGCATCCACTACGCAGTTCAAGACTTATTATATAAAGCTACACAAATCAAGGCAGCGTGGAGAAAGAACACGAACAGACCAGAGGTAGGATGGAACAGAAAAGAGTCCATAAATAGACCCTCATACATACAGTGAATTTATTTACAAAGGCACCAGGCAATTCCATAGGGAAAGAAGTGTCTTTTCAACAAATGGTGCTACAATAACTAGACAGAAGTTCAGAAAGAAAGAAACCTCCACGCCAACCTCACATCTTACTGCTGACATTTTGGTATAGCTCTTTCACTCTAAATATATTTTTAAAAAGAGAGCTGATCACACCACAAGGGTTCTTTTTCCTTTACTTTGGCCATGTGGCTTGCGGGATCTCAGTTCCCCAACCAGGGACTGAACCTGCACCCTCGTCAGTGAAAGTGCCAAATAGTAACCACTAGACCACCAGGGAATTCTCAAGGCTTTTTTTATCTGTTCTGCCTTCCTTTGGGTTTTTTAAAAAATGTATTTCCAGATGATCCTTTAACTTATGTCATGTATAAATTTCTCATCCTCATATTTATCCTCTAAATGATGCTCTGAAATTACTCTTCAACCTAATCTACAGGTTGCCCATTTGTTAGGAAAACAAAAGGTTCTCAGAGACACCTCTCCCAGGCTCCAGGATGTGACCAAAGAAATACCCACCCCCATCAACAAAGTCCAATTATTCTTAACTGGCAAGGCCCCCTTTACATTTTCTATAAAGTCTTCTTTTACCTCTAACCAAATACAACCTCATTCCTTTTATATCCTCACAAATTTTCCTTTTTCTTCTCTTATAATTAGTTAGCCATACAAAAAAGGTGAAGAAAGGCACTTAAGTAGTTTCTTAATCTAGTCCATTCATTCATTCCATATTCAACAGGCCACAGATTGTTCTATCCCAGTTCTAGTGATAGAGCAGGAAGCAAGACAGGCAAAGCTCAGGAGCTTATATTCTACTGGCAAAGTCTATGAGGCCATAAACTCCTAGAAAACACAGACTGTTTCTCATTTACCTTTACAACCCCTGTAGCAAAATACAACAGTTTACATATAGAAAAGCCTCAAGGAATCAACTGTTACGCTAACTGAAGCTTAGTGATCAATAAATATCCACGTCAGTAGTAATTCACAGCAGCAACAGGCTTGACAGGTGTTGGAATTGCCTCAGCCTCCACAAAAGGAATGTCAGGAAGCCTCATATAATAAATTCAAGGGCAGGGACTTCCCCAGTGGTCCAGTGGTTAAGAATCTGCCTTTCAATGCAGGGGACTTAGGTTCGATCCCTGGTCGGGGAAGATCCCACATGCTGCAGGGCAACTAAGCCTGTGCCACAACTACTGACCCAGCACACCACAACTGGAGAGCCCATGCGCCACAACTACAGAACCCACACCACCACTAGAGAGAAGCCCGTGCACTGCAACGAAAGATGAAAGATCCCATGTGCGGCAGCTAAGACCCAATGCAGCCATAAATAAATAAATAAATAAATAAATAAATAAATAAATAAATAAATTTTTTTAATTCAAGGGCCTAATACCTTCTTCATATAGATAAGCAGTCTCTCCTCAAGCCTTCAAGTAAGCCAAATTAAGCCAACTAATTTTTTAAAATACATACAATCGTAAATTAAGTATGTATGCAGCATTAGTGGTTTTAAGGAAAAGAACTATGAATAAATAAAGGTTATCTTTTACTTATCAAAAAGAACAGAAACTAAAGTCTACATTTCTGGATGGACCTGGAGATTATCATACTAAGTGAAGTAAACCAGACAGAGAAAGACAAATATCATATGATATCGCTTACATGTGGAAACTAAAAAAAGATACAAATGAACTTATTTTCAAAACAGAAACAGACTCACAGACTTAGAAAATGAACTTACAGTTTACTGGGGGTCGGGGGAGGCCTAGATTGGGAGTTTGAGATTGACATGTACACACTGCTATATTTAAAATAGACAACCAACAAGGACCTACTGTTAAAAATTGAACAGACTACACTTTTATAAAATATTTGAGCTACATGACACCATTTCTAAGGCAACTTGATGTAACGCATATTGATTTTTTTCTTTAAAAAAAAATCTGAAGCTATAAAATAGTCGTAAGTCATAGACTCTGCGAAGAGAAACAAGACCACTAAGAAACTGTAACCACCAACATTAAATTTTGAGACTTAATAAAATTCAACCAGTGTAAACTTTTCACAAAAGGAAAGTAAACACACATTGGTAAAGGCAATTTGTGTATAAGGAAGCCATCTAACATTTTCCTAGTGTGCAAGTATTCATATTGTTTACCCTATATTTTGAAGAAGATATTCCCAAATTCCCACAGAAGAACTCTGGGGCACTGTGGATGATTTTTAAAAAATTTAAAGCAGAAATGAAGGATCTGTATTCTTTGTGTGTCCTTCATGGCATGTCAACCTCCTCACTCTAACATGCCTTCTCAGACACACAGGTAACACCAGTGCTGTCTTGCCCTTAGTTGAAGCTTAACACCAGAGACAATTTCTTCACCCAACCAGAAATATTTACTGCACAGCAGATGGGATTAAGAAAACATACAGCCCTTGACCACAGGAAATCTTTCAGACTGAGGAGAAGGAGCTCAGTAACAAACACAAAAATAAATGCACAGTCACATTTCATGATGAGTACTTTGGGGGGTGGGGGTGGGGGGTGGATACTACTGCGGGTGATAAAGGAAGGGGTCTAAATAAGATGTGATATGGATTCAAAGAAGGCATAAGGAAATGACATGTTTTAGCACCAAATCAGACCACAACTATGTTGAAATCGATGTCTCCAGAGATAATACAAGTGATAAACTGTACAAGGGGCCAACTTATCTAAAAATGATTTAGGAGAGCCACAAAACAGGATCTCTGAGGGGTCAGTGCAGGCAAGCGTGATATAGCAAAGCAATGTTCCTACTTTCACTATTCATTCGTCCTTGGAGTAAATATGTGCTGAGAGTTCTGGGGAAATTTTAGAACATAAGGTAGTTCAAAGCAGTAATTCCCCTTACACATCAAATCAGTCACACAATGTGAAGGGAAGGGAAGGGTCGCTTCTCTTAGTTATAGCTTTGGAGTTTTATGGTACATGCCTCAGGTGAGCTGACCTTAGCTTCAATGTGCAGAAAAATCACTGGCTGAACCTGTTAAATACTTGGAGTTCGGGCCCCATTCCCAAGGATTCCAATTCAAGATTTACAGTCCAGCCTAGGAACATTCTGATGCAGGTGGCACAGGTCACACTCTAAAAATCCACATTAGATGTTTTACAATCTCCCCAGAGGAGGAAGTTCTGCCCTGATGAAGAGGCTTTAAGCTTAAAAAAAAGCGAGCAAGTACAATATTACACAAAGGGCCTCCTGGAACTGTTTGTTTACAGGCTGACTGTGTGCCTGACTCTCGTCATCCTCCGGGCTTGGAAGTAAAAGTCAGAATAAACCATACAGCCTGCTGTTACCGTTCCTGCCCCAGACAACTGGCCAGAGGTAACCTCGAAAAACAAGGAGAGGGAGAAACAGTGCTGACCACTCTCTCTGCATAGGTCAGAGAAACAAGTGAGGCAGTTAGGACCACTAAGGGGGCCAGCATGAACGTACAGATGAGAACACACCCGAGAACAGAATGATGGAACAAAAACACAACTAAAGAAAATAAAATTCGTATTTCTTAAGAATCTTTTGGGCTTCCTAGCTAGCGCAGTGGTTGAGAATCCACCTGCCAATGCAGGGGACATGGGTTCGATCCCTGCTCCAGGAAGATCCCCACATGCCACGGAGCAACTAAGCCCATGCACCACAACTACTGAGCCTGCACTTTAGAGTCCATGAGCCACAACTATTGAGCCCATATGCTGCAACTACTGAAGCCCACGCACCTAGAGCCCATGCTCCGCAACAAGAGAAGCCACAGCAATGAGGAGCCCGCACACCGCAATGAAGAGTAGCCCCCACTCACCGCAACTAAAAAGAAAGCTCACGCACAGCAAAAAAAAAAAAAAAAAATCTTCTATGTATCAAGTAGTATGCCCTACTTCACATATTTATCTCATTTTATTCCTCATAAAATCATAGGTGATAGATGTTGTTATGTATTTTATTATATGGAGAGGTGATATTATACGATGGATGAAGAAGCTAAAGTCTAGACCAAAGGGAACTTGTCCGAGGATACAGAAATGGAAAGCAACAGGGCTATGTTCTGAACCCAGCTCTTTCAGACTCCAAAAGTCCATATTCCCCCTGGACTCATGGGTAGGAACATGCTAACTGTGAAGAAAGGAAAAGAAGAGTCCCAGGCCACAGAGACTGACAAGGACAATAGAAAGGAGTAATGAATAATGTATTAGCAATATCAGAACTTAAAATCGTTAAAAAGAACTTCCTGTTAAAAAGGTTTAAGTTTCATAAGCTTTGAATAAGGAAAAACTTGTAAAGGAAAAGAGGTAAAAAGAAAGTAAAAAGGTAAGATACAATTTGGTTGGTCATGAATGATTCAGAATTGCAGGAAGCCAAATGTTTACTGCAGCTAAAGGTGGGTGATGGGATTCCAGGTGACCTTCCACGCTCAGACCCCCGAAATACCTGTAACTCCTATGATGAACAAAAATGTCTTTTGTAAACAGAGATAAAAGATGTGGTATATTTTGTTTCTGTTGATGTTTTATTTTACTTCAGGACTATTAAGAAGTGGCTGGCGGGGCAGAAGTTCTCCAAGAATGAAGTCAAAGGGAAACAAGCAGAGAGGTGAACCGAGAGAGAGACAAGCCACCTCCACAGACCAACCAAAACATACCCTTAGACTGTGAAAGCCATCCCTCCTCTTCCTCCTTCCTGAATACTTCAGTCCACAACCATTAGGTAGTGCCAAGCAACAAAGGATGTCTAACCACAAGCTAGGTAATAAGGAAAGGGGAGACATGTCCAAAATGGCAGTGACAATGACTGGTGACTCATGAAATACAAGGAAATTAGTTAAGTAAACATAATGAGGATAATGACGGCCTAGTTTCTTTCTGCCAAGGAGAGAATTGAGCTGAATCGCCTGGTATTAGAGTGGAAATCAGATATATTAAACTCATGGATTTTTAATATATCCATAAATAAAAACAAATAAATATTAGAAATAAATATTTTTTAAACTATAAATAAATTTTATAACTTTAGAAGTGTGTGTTTGTCCTTAGCTCTGTGCTAAGAGACCTAGAAGCAGTGATACCCCAATAGTAATAAACTCAGTTAATGCCCAGATCTTGTTTTCTGAACACTGTTCTTCAATAAAAGGAACCAGGGCTCCTTGTGGAGAGAGCTGATTCCAGGGCTAGAGTAGAGAAGATACAAGATGAACCAGGAACATCTTTTCTTTTTTTAATTTAATTTTTATTGGAGTGTAGTTACTTTACAATGTTGTGTTATTTTCTACTGTACAGCAAAATGCATCAGCTATACATATACACATATCCCCTCTTTTTTGGATTTCCTTCCCATTTAGGTCACCAAAGTACATTAAGCAGAGTTCCCTGTGCTATAAAGTATGTTCTCATTAGTTATCTATTTTATACATAGTACCAATAGTGTATATGGCGAACACCTTATTTGAAAGAAAGAAAGGATTTAAAGAATGACAGGGACTTTTCTCATCGACAGAAAAATGGATAAAGAAGACATGGTATGTGTATGTATATATATGTATGTGTGTCTGTGTCTACACACACACACAATGGAACACTACTCAGCCATTAAAAAGAATGAAATTCTGCCATTTGCAGCAACATGGATGGACCTGGAGGCTACTGTGCTAAGAGAAATAAGTCAGACAGAGAAAGATAAAATACAGTACAATATCACTTATATGAGGAATCTATAAAAAATACAACAAACTAGTGAATAAAACAAGAAGCAGACTCACAGAAACAGAGAACAAACTAATGGTTACCAGTGGGGGTGGGGGTGCGGGGCGGGGGGAGCGGAGCAGGGGAGGGAGGTACAATCTATTAGGTATAAGATAGGCTCAAGAATGTATTGCACAACATGGGGAATATAGCCAATATTTTGTAATAACTGTAAATGGAAAGTAACCTTTAAAATTGTATAAACATCTTTGACAAAGGAGGCAAGAATATACAATGGAAAAAAGACAGCCTCTTCAATAAGTGGTGCTGGGAAAATTGGACAGCAACATGTAAAAGAATGAAATTAGAACACTTCCTAACACCATACACAAAAATCAACTCCAAATGTATTAAAGACCTACTTGTAAGGCCAGACACTATAAAACTCCTAGAGGAAAACATAGGCAGAATACTCTATGACATACATCAAAGCAAGATCCTTTTTGACCCACCTCCTAGAATCATGGAAATAAAATCAAGAATAAACAAATGGGACCTCATGAAACTTAAAAGTTTTGGCACAGTGAAAGTAACCATAAACAAGACAAGGCAACCCTCAGAATGGAAGAAAATACTTGCCAACGAAGCAATAGACAAAGGATTAATCTCCAAAATATACAAGCAGCTTAATAACAAAAAAGCAAATAACCCATTCCACAAATGGGCAGAAGACCAAAATAGACAGTTCTCCAAAGACATACAGATGGCCAACAAACACATGAAAAGATGTTCAACATCACTAATTATTAGAGAAATGTAAGTCAAAGCCACAATGAGGCATCACCTCACACCAGTCAGAATGGCCATCATCAAAAAATCTGGAAACAATAAATGTTGGAGAGGGTGTGGAGAAAAGGGAACTCTCCTGCACTGCTGGTGGGAATGTAAGTTGGTACAGCCACTATCAAAAACAGTTTGGAGGTTCCTTAAAAAACTAAAAACAGAACTACCATATGATCCAGTAATCCCACTCCTGGGCATACACCCAGAGAAAACCATAATCCAAAAAGAAACATGTACCGTAATGTTTATTGCAGCACTATTTACAATAGCCAGAACATGGAAGCAACCTAAATGCCCATCAACAAATGAATGGATAAAGAAGATGTGGCATATATATACAATGGAATGTTACTCAGCTATAAAAAGGAATGAAATGGAGCTATATGTAATGAGGTGGATAGACCTAGAGTCTGTCATACAGAGTGAAGTAAGCCAGAAAGAGAAAAACAAATATTGTATGCTAACTCGTATATACGGAATCTTAAAAAAAAAAAAAAAATGGTACTGATGAACCCAGTGACAAGACAAGAATAAGGATGCAGATGCAGAGAATGGACTGGAGGACACGAGGTTGGGGGGGGGGGGGGGTGAAGGGGAAGCTGGGACGAAGTGAAAGAGTAGCACAGACATATATATATACTACCAACTGTAAAACAGATAGCCAGTGGGAAGTTGCTGTGTAACAAAGGGAGATCAACTAGATGGTGGATGATGCCTTAGAGGGCTGGGATGGGAAGCGAGGGTGGGGGGGGAGTCGAGGGAGGGAGGGAATATGGGGATATGTGTATAAATACAGCTGCTTGACTTTGGTGTACCTCAAAAACTGATACAAGAGTGTAAAGCAATTATGTTCCAATAAAAAAAATTGTATAAACAATTTTAATTGAATTAAAAATTAAAGGTTTACACTTATGCTAAATTTAAAAAATAATAATAAAACGTGACACAGCTTTACAGGTGCTGATACAGAGTGACTTCTAATATATACTAAGTGAAAAAATAATGTGTAGAACAAAAAAGAACGATAGGGACTTTTCAAAAGGACATAGAATCAATCTGAAGGAGCTCCTAATGGCCAATATGGGAAAATCTAAGCATCAAAACCAATAAGGAGAGTAACTGATTATAACCCACTGAATAAAAAGGAAATCCATGAATGAGTACATCTGAGATACACAGACAGACGGATGGATGGGAGGGAGGGATAGAAAGGATGAAGGGAGAGCAAGAAAGGAGAAGAAGAAGGAAGTAAATTTCTTGACAAAAGAATATTTACAAAGCTTCAAAGTAACTCTCAACAAAATGCTTATTATTACCAGGGGATAAAGAGTAACTTTACAGTAAGCTATCTGGCAGACACCATCCTGAACAAGTGACTGACATCAACTGTACTGGAACAAATCAAAATCATGTACTATCTGACAGAACGCAATGAGAAGAACACTTCTCACAGAACAACAAACACTGTTTTGGTATTTCAAATTGAGAAACACAATACAAAATAATTGGCCTACATCTTCAAAGAACAAATGGACTGCCTTTCCCTCCTTCTAGATTCTTGGGATCCAGTCTACACAGAGTATGAGGTCTGGATCAAATTGTTTTCAGTATTCATCACACAACATGCTTGCCTTTTAAGGGTTTAGCTATATGCTCTTGGTCTTTACGAAACAGCAATACAAGAATCCTCCACTTGAATAATTTCTACGTATTCCGTGAAATCATAGCTGAAAACATAATCTACTACGTCACACAATGGCAGAAGCCACAAAATGTCTTTTTCCTTGAGTACAATGCCAGGAAAATGTCTCTGTAAACAAATGAGCAGACTTTCTTTCCATGACAATGAATACTATGTAACTCAATGCAATACAGAGAAAGGAACAGTTCCTTGTTAGCCTTAGCAGCCAAGAAACTCAAGTCCAATGCAGTGAACAGTGAAACTGGCTCCTCCCAAGTAGAGGCTTGGTACCCTCTACTTTCTGTGCTCTTCTCACATGGTTTACTGTGTTCATCTGTAACTGTCCTGCTTTACACCATCTGTGATTCCACCAGCAGATTCAAATACTCCTGAAAGTGCCCAGCATATGTACTCATCTGTGTATGTATTTTCTATCTCTTACAAATTTTCCTTCTGATATCTCTTATATTTCCAGGTATCATTCTATACTTCATGATCTAAAACTTTTTAATGATATCGACATCAAGAGGCTAATTTAATAAAGACCAAGTGGTTTGCATCATTAACTCCCCTTGTCCTCTCCCCCAACAAATCACGCAGTGGCCCAGTGGGGAAGGCAAACACATCACCTTTGCAATAGTCGGCAGGGTCCTCTTGCTCCTCATCGTCTGACCCCAGGATCTCCTCCTCTGGCTCTGGGGGCGTAGGGTCTGGCAGAGGTGGTGGTGGTGGTGGAGGGGGCGGTGGAGGAACCAAGGGAGCTTTCTGTTGAGGCTCCGGCCTGAAACAGAGGAAGAAAAACTCCTATTTACTCAGAAGTAAATCTTGCATTATGGATACACTTGAGAGTTTCTTAATATGGTAAGAAGTAAAATCTGTCACACACTAAGAAGAGATACTGACTAACGTTACTTCATCCAGGTTAGCTAAATTTAGGTAACATTTCAAAACACAAGCCGGGTGAAGGGGAGTGACTACCCTTATTAGTCAAGGAATATTTTTGCAGGCACATTTTCACTCAAAGCTTCATTATTTCTTAAGTCTTGATAGCATTATGAATTGTAAGTGAAAAAGAGTATATCCCCCTCCCCCAATACACAGCCTTATTGGTTAGAACACATTCCCTAGAGAATACAAAAAGACAGAGGAAAGCAACCCTGGACTTTAAAAAAAGGGCTTATTTTCCACCATTTTAAAATCAGAATTGTTTTCCCCATAAAAATAGTAGGAATGTAGTTAGGTTTCCTGGATAAATCATAAAAGCCAACCCATGTGTAACGTAGCTGATATATGATTATTTTCATTAAAGAATTCAGTTATCTATCAACCTTGCTTATCCAGACAAGAACACTGTCCCCAACTGGAAATTAAACAAAGAACACATCCACTGTAGTCAAATACAAATACAATCCATACATTAGTGCAAGGCTTCCAATGGTTATTTCTAATTGTCACAAAAAGGCTAAATTTTTAGTATACGCATTTACAAAAGACATGAAAACCTATAATACTAAAAACAAATAAAAAGTAAAGAGATTACAGATGTAAACCTTTCAGATATCTAGAATAACTCAAGGATATATTAAATACGTTTGCTTAGATGTAAAGCATTCATAATGTAATTCTATACAATCAGGCTTTCACTTACAAAATTTAACTGTTGTTTCTAGCCATATCCCAATGGGGAATCTTGAACTGAAAGTCTCAACTGGATGCAGAATCTCCCTTAAGCTGCAAGCTGCCCTAACAACAAGACCAAGAAGACTCTCCCTGAGCAGGTCATAGCTCTATAGGTAAAAAGTGGAGAGCGAACAGATACCGAGTGGTTGAGGCAAGGGGGTTCGGCGTGTGGACTGTTCCCCAGAGGCAGTTTCAGAGGGATGAACAGAGGGCCTCTAGTCTGAGGAGCAAGAGGAACCTCACAGACACCGATGTGGTAGATAAGGGCCATTTTTGGGGGGCCTGCCCAGTACTGATGCTCCCTTTCTAAAAGCACCTTTTGGAACACTGCTACTCCCTGCACAATGAAAGGCTGCTCCAGGTCCTCTCTCCTCACTATGGTACAGCCTAGGGCATAGAGCCCTGAAATCTTGCTTGAGAAGATCAGCCATCATAGGGTACGAGCTCATTCCAGCTGCTAGTAAGAGGCAGGGCCAGAGGAGTTGCCCCTTTCTAAGCAGAACCTCTAAATTCTTGCCAAATCTAAGAGCCCCCAAATAGCCTTTATAACAATGCCTTCAGCCTGAGGAAGTTACAGCTCATTTATGTGGTTTGCCACCAAAAACTCAAAGTGCCACAGCAAGTGAAGGAAGGCAGTAGAAACACCAGCAGTCATGAGGATGGGGTGGGGATCACACCCCACAGGTAACCTTAAAGGCCAATACTGGCAGGTATGATTACCCTTGGCAGGGCAACTAAAGAATGTTTATAATCTCAAAATGATTTGTATTGATTTCTATTTGGCATAATTTATGAAAACTCAAAGCTACAGCTCCCTGGATAACAGGTATTAGGACAATGGTGGTGAGAACAGTGAGTTAACCATGTCTTATGATGGAGCACTGAAAGAGACTCATCACAACCAAACACTAACATCACTGCCAGAACATCCAAAAAAATCCCAAGAGACCTTATGGACGTACAATTATCTTTCTGGCAGCCTTGCAAATGCTCATTTTCTTTTTAACAGACGTGCCTTTACTGAAAGTAAAATGGTCCTAAGGAAAAGAGGTCTGAGGATGGGGAAGTAGGAGAGGAACTGCACCAGTTTCACCACTTCCCAAGAGAGAAGAGGTTAGAGAAAAGATTTACACCATTCATTCCAGGCAGCATCTATCTATTTGACAAATTTGCTCAATCAGAAATACTTTCAAAGTTGACTATTTCTCCCTTAGAAATTTTATATGAAAAAAAAAAAGATTCTCTAAATTTAAAAACAAAAAAACAAACAGAAAACACCACCATATATTCCCTGTGGAGACTATGTAACAATTAATGAAAAGGGAAGGACTGGAGGATCTTGTTCCACTGGTGCAGGGCACTGCTATGCTTGACACCACTGACACTTGAGCCAGGTAATTCACTGCAGTGGGTACTGTTCTGTACATTGCAGAAGGCCATCAGCCTGGCCTCCAGCCACTACACGTCACTTGTGATCATCAAAAACATGTCCACACAAAGCGACTTAAATATCCATCAACAGAGGAATGGATAAAGAAAATGTGATATATACATACACTGGACTACTAGCCATAAAAATGAATGTAATAATGCCATTTGCAGCAACATGGATGGACCTAGAGACTGTCATACTGAGTGAAGTAAGTCAGACACAAAAAGACAAATAGCATAAGATATCGCTCATATGTGGAATCTTAAAAAAAAAAAAGGGGGGGTACAAATGAACTTATTTACAGAATAGAAGCAGAGTCACATATGTACAAAATAAAGATGATTAACGGGATGGGGGTAATAAATCAGGAGATTGGGATTGACATATACATGCTACTATATATAAAATAGGTAACTAATAAGAACCTGCTATATAGCACAGGAAACTCTACTCAATACTCTGTAAAGGCCTCATGGGAAAACAATCTTTTAAAAAAAAAAGTGGATATATGTATATGTATAACTGATTTACTTTGCTGTACACATGAAACACATTGTAAATCAACCATACTACCATAATTAAAAAAAAAAAAATCACCAAAAAAACCCCACAAACAAAAATAAACCCATGTCCAGACACTGAAAAATCGGGGGCTGGGGGCGGGTAGCAGCAAAATGATGCCCATGTGAGCACAACTTCATCACTAGTATTTGCTATATATAGTTTTACCTCAATGGAGTAGACTGCACCTGTGATAAGGGAGAAGAGATTGTAATTTTCACAGGCCCATTTTCTCTAGTTTGAGAGGCTCAGGTATCTTTATCATAATCTGTGTCTCTTGGTGAGCTGCCATATCACTTAAAATTCTCAGACCCTCTGGTCTCAGGAAGGGCCACGCTGAACAGGCAGACAGATAGTTCCCCTAAAGCCAGTTCTATCAAGTTAAAGGGATGAGTCAGGGTACCTTGAAATACAGAGGAAGTTAAGTAATGTTGATGTAATATCTTGACTGGCTATCATATCAAAACATCTAGAACTCTGCTGTCCTCTGGTCCCATGTGGGTGCTGAGCACTTAAAATGTGTCTAGTTCTAATTGAGATGTGCTATAAACGTAAAATACGTACTGAATTGCCAAGATTTAGTACCAAAAAATGTAAAGTATTTTATTAATAATTTTATATTTATTGCATGTTAAAGTAGGAATGTTTTGGATACAATAAATTATTAAAATTAAATTCATCTGCTTCTTTTTACTTTTTTTTAAATGTGGCTACTAGAACACTTTAAATTACAAATGAGGCTCACATTACATTTCTATTAGATGGCACAACTCCAGACCCTCAGATTCAACAATAGTAGAGGAGTGTCTTGGCAGAGATTCCTGATCATACCAGTGAATATTTTTCTCTAAGGCTTCTCCCAGTAACCTGCTTCACACCAATTATCATCAACTCTCAAATTACCCAGTTCATCACAGTAAGATCAGTACACTGTAACTGCCAAATGTTAAAAGTCCAATCAGTGATTCCTTTTTATCCCATCCAGCCCTGTTTCTGCCTACCATGCAGGAAAACACAGTAAATTTGTCTTAGGACAAATGCATGTAAAAGACAATGATGCCACACTTTCTTTAAGGCTGGCTTCTTCACAATGGTCTCTGGGGCTTCTACAGCACTTCAAAGGCTGGTTAAATCTCAACTGTTTAAAATATCAAGAGGTGATCTCACCAAGTGCATACTCATGAAATATATCAAGTGATTAAAAAATTTTTAATTAATCCTATTGAAAATCATCAAGAAGTTATTTCAAAACACAAACCAAGAAAGTTATTACATATAAGAATTAATAGGGGGCTTCCCTGGTGGCACAGTGGTTAAGAATCCACCTGCCAATGCAGGGGGCACCAGTTCAATCCTCGGTCTGGGAAGATCCCACGGAGCAACTAACACACGCCACAACTACTGAGCCTGCGCTCTAGAGCCTGCGAGCCACAACTATTGAGCCCATGTGCCACAACTACTGAAGCCCGCATGCCTAGAGCCCATGCTCCGCAACAAGAGAAGCCACTGCAATGAGAAGCCTGTGCACCACAATGAAGAACAGCCCCTGCTCTCCACAACTAGAGAAAGCCCGCGTGCAGCAACGAAGACTCAATGCAGCCAATAACAAAATAAATAAATAATTTTTTTTAAAAAGAATTAATAGGGAGTTCCCTGGCGGTCCAGTGGTCAGGACTTGGCACTTTCACTGCTGCAACCTAGGTTCAATCCCAAGTCGGGAACCAAGATCCTGCAAACCATGCAGTGTGGCCGGGGGGTGGGGAGGGGTGAGTTACTAGAGACACATAAGGTGGGGGGGGGGGCCGAAACTCATATTTTCAACAGTGTCAACACTACTAAATGGTGAAAGGATAGTCTTTTCAACAGATGGTAGTGGGACAAATGGCTATCTATATACAAAAAAATGTTGTAACCCTAGCTCACACAAACACATAAATATTAACTCAAAACGAATAACTTGGGACTTTCCTGGTGGTCCAGCGATTAAGATTCCACACTCCCAATGCAGGGGGGCCCATGTTCGATCCCTGGTCAGGGAACCAGATCCCACATGCTACAACTAAAAGATCCTACGTGCGACAACTAAGACCTAGTACAGCCAAATAAATAAACAAAAGTAAATATTTTTTAAATGAATAACTTGCAGGAAAAAAAATGAGTAAATCTCAATTATCTTAGGCTAGACAATGTTTCTTAGATATGATACTAAAAGCATAAGCAATAAAAGAAAAAAAGATAAAACTGGACTTGAACAAAATTGAGAATGTTTGTGTTTCAAAGGCTCCATCAAGAAAGTAAAGACAACCCAGAAAATGGAAGAAAATATAAATCATACAACTGAAAATAAATTTGTATCTAGAATAGAAAAAGAAATTTATAACACAATGATAAAAAGACAAAGTTAAAAATTAAGAACTAGAACAGACATTTCTCCAAAGAAGACATACAAATGACAAATAAGCACATGAAAAGATGTTCAACAGCATTAGTAATTTGGAAAAAGGAAATTAAAACCACAATGGGATACTATTTCACATCCAATAAGATGGTTATGATAAAAAAAACAACAGACAATAACAAGTATTGTCAAGAATGAAGAAATTGGAACCATCATACATTGTAGCAGAAGTGTAATATAGATCACAGCTGTTTTGGAATATCTGGTAGTTTCGAAAAAGATTGACTTTAGAGTTACCATAAAACCCAACAATTCTACTCCTAGGTATATATACCTAAGAGAAATGAAAACATTTGACTCCACAAAATCTTGTGTAAAAATGTTCATAGCAGTGTTATTCATAATAGATAAAAGGCAGCAACAACCCAAATGTGCATCGACTGATACATGGATAAATAAAATGTTGTATATATATACTTACAATGTAATATTATTCAGCAATAAAAAGAAATGAAGTACTGATAATACAGGCTACAACATGGATGACCCTTGAAAACATTATGTTAAATGAAAAACACCAGTCAGAAAAGAACACACATTGAATGATCCCATTTTATATCAAAATGTCCAGAATAGGTAGATTTGTAGAGACAGAGTGAATTAATGGTTGCTTAGGGTTGGGAGCAGGGAAAAGAGAGAAGAGAAATGGAGATTGACTGTTAAAAGACACGGGGGATTCTTTAGGAAGGATGAAAACGTTCTAATGTGGTGATGGTTACACAACCATGTGAATATACTAAGAAAATACTGAACTGCAAACTTTAAATGCCTAAGTTGTATGGTATGTGAATTATACCTCAAAAAGCTGTTTTTTTAACAAGCAAAAGCCTATACAACTATATAATACCTTTTAATATCCACTTTATACCTTAATAAAGTATATACTTCCAAGAAAAATGAGAAATATCTACATTTAGACTTAAGCAATCTATATATATGGTCTCTTTTACAAATGCCCAGTACATTCACAGTGAAAAGTAACATACAATTCTATAAAAAGGAGACTGAGAGTCTATCTAATCATCCTAAGTTTACACAAGGCACTCGTAATTTAAGAACGTGTATATATATACATAAGAAAATGAACCAACTCAGTGACTGGAATAAAAAATTTAGAAAGCAAAATTCCAACTAGTCATTCATATTTTTCACAAAGAACTATATTTATTCTGCCCTCATAAAACATAACTAAATATTCTAATCATTACTCCAAATAGGGCTATAATAAAAACGCAATTTAAAAAAAACACAAAATATTTTTCTTTAAATATTACATTAGAATACTAAGATTATTTTATTATGCTTATTGACTTCATATTATATTTTTCATGTACATTTGCTCCATCAGAAAAGGGAGGAGAAACTGAACCACCTTAGCAAAATGCATGCATCATCCACTCTAGATTGCCATGGCAACCAGATGGAAGTTCTGATTTCCTTCCAGCTATTTCTTTTCTATTCCAGCAGAGAAAAGGACAAGTAAACTTCACATTTGGCAGAAGAAGAAGTACTTTCCTTTGTTATCAGCTTAAATAGCAACTGACACAATTTAAGAAATTAAGTCAGTTAATCTTTAACCAAAACATAAAGAAAAGGAATTTCAAACAAATTTCTTCAGATAGTATTCTAGGGACATTCACATAAAGTCAAATTTCTTTTTCTTTCCTCTTATGTCAACCACCTAAATCTAAAACTCACTCTCTTCTTCCCACTCTCCTTCTTACTCTTCCTCTCTTGTTGGTAATTGTCAGCCTGAGAAATATGCAATCTGGCATTTCTACTTAAGGACAGAATCCATCAATATACACTTTCTCTCAAAAGAGCTTATCTAAAAAGGCTAGCTGCTGTAGTACTGGGTAAAGTCACACAGCCAGGAAGGAAAAAGCCACAATGATTTCACGTATTCCTCTCCTATGAAAAGAGAATTTCTAAACTTTGTATAAATCAAACCTATGAAGTGTCTGCTGTGGTAGGCAGAATTCTAAAATGAGCCCCAATGACCCTCACCCTATTCCTCTGAGTGTGGCTAGCCCTGTGAATATGATATCACTCTTGTAATTATGTTATGTTATATGGCAAAAAGGCAGCTACACTGGGTGAGCCTGAGCTAATCCCATGAGTCTTTTTAAAGGAGAGGGTTTTCTCCGGCTGGTCACAGAAGAAATCAGGGACATGCTTGAGCTAGCCTGGAAAAAAGCAAACATTCATGTCATGAACTGCCCATTAGGGCCACAGATGAAGGAATTGCGGGTGGCCTCTAGGAATGAGAGTGGTCCCCAGCCAACAGCTAGAAGGATAACAAGCATGTAAAAATGGCATCTACTGATTCCACAAATACTCAGAATAGTGTATAGCATGCACCAGAACATGTACCGGGGTACAAAGGAGCCCAGCACTGCGGGATGTATGGTCTAGCAAGAGGAAGAGAAATGTCTGTAAACACATGAATATGGGCACATAATTAACCAGTCCAAGTGTTGTTATAGAACAGGAGGTGGCAGAGGGCTGAGCCAGAAACATCTACATGCTGGGGGTGATCTTAGAGACAGACCAGAATGAGGCACAGGGGGTGGAGGAGGGTGGCCACGGCCCAGGAAACAGAGTGATCAGAGGCACAAAGGCCTAAAGTAGCCTAGTATGGATGGAGACAGGCAAGAGGTTCAGCAGCAGTCACCTGACAGAGGAATGATCTACAGTTCTAAGGAATTTGGGATCTACCCTTAAGGCAGTTAGGAGATACTGAAATACAATTTTAGGACCAGAGAGATGCTCTCTGCAAAAAACATATAAAATTGGTATACAAAATGGGCAGAAAAGATAAAAGAAGCGGGGAAACTACTGAGGTGTCCAAGGAGGAGATGATGAAAATCTGAACTCAGAACTCAGTAATTCATTTGCTGGAGGTAGGTGTTTGTCTTCTAGGTTTCTAGTAGTAATATAGTGTTACCGTTAATTTGGATAGAGAACAGAGCAGGAGGAGGAAGAACGGTTTTCAGTAAAAGTTTACTTCTGTTTCAGCTCTTAAGAGTTTGAGGGGCATGCAGAATGTCCAGCACTGTAGAAATACAGCAGACTGCTTGGTATATAGAATCTACAGTTAAAAAATAAAGGTTTGGGTTGCAAATAGAAGTAGAGGTCATGAGTAAGCAGCTAGCCAATGCTTTTCCAAGCATGTGAGAGTGCCAAGGAGAACTGAGGGATTAAAGAGAAAAGAGCAGAGCCTAGTTAAGGGCTAACATACAAAGTTAGTCAAACCACTAACAGATTCTAGCCTTCCTGCTTCATGATCTACAAGCAGTGACCCATAGCATAATCACCAAGATAAATTCATACATTTCAAAGACAGATTTTGGAGAATATCCAAGTTTTACCTCGTATAAGCCTACCTTTTACATTAGGACAAGATTTATATACAAAAATTAGCAAACTAAGGACCCATGTGTTTCTATCTAAAAGGCTCTGTAGGCAATCTGAAGCCAGCTGGGTACAGGGCAAACTGCTACTACATAAAACAAAACAAAACAAAACTTGTTTACTAAGACCTATATGTTGATGAAACTTAACTAGAACCACTAACGATTGCCTCATGCTACTCAGGAAATAATGCAAGATGTACCACTTTGCACATGGCTCCTGCACACCTCCACAAGCTTTAAATCAAAAAAGCAACGTACAGCAAAGGGAGATCAACTCGATGATGGGTGATGCCTTAGAGGGCCAGGACAGGGAGAGCGGGAGGGAGTCGCGGGAGGGAGTCGCGGGAGGGAGGGGATATGGGGATATGTGTATAAATACAGCTGATTCACTGTGGTGTACATCAAAAGCTGGTACAAGAGTGTTAAGCATTTATATTCCAATAAAGAGTTAAAAAAAAAAAGCAACTAAAATTATATGACACAATAACCACTAGCCAAATTAATTTAAACAGAATAAAATTTAAGATTCAGTTCTTCACTAACTCTAGCCTCATTTTAAGTGCTCAACAGCCATAACCACATACAGCTGGTGGCTATGGTACTGAGCAGTAAAGATAATAGAACATTTCCATCATCACAGAAAGTTCTACTAGACAATGCTGCTCTAGGTAATATTTTAGCAATATGAACCTCCTCTAGCATATCATTACTTTTAATAAGTAAATAAAATTAACTGAAAAGTTTGGAACATTTTTTTATAAAGCCCACTATTGGAAGTTTTAGCTGTGAAATTATAAACAGGGAGAGTAAAGTCATTTTTAATTTGACAGATGATTCCAATATTTGAATATCTTTAGCTCAGCAGACCACCTTACTGGAATTCACCTAGCTGATGCTCACAGTGACAATGTCTGCAAATTGCAATATATTGGGACCTAAAGGTCCATCAATGGGAGATCTGTTAATAACATGATGATAGATTATGGCACATGCATACAACACAACTCCAAAAAATGAGGCAAATGAAATTAAGAAAATTCCATTCACAATAGCATCAAAAAGAATAAAATACACAGCTCCAGCAGAAACCATGGCATATACCAGCCTCACAGTGCCTCTCATTGTGACGAGTGTGTTCTGCAGCTTCATCAGCTTCTGGTGTCCTGGTTCGTCCCTAAGGGTCCCAATCGGGGAATTATCATCACCATGTCCAGTTTGCTGCTCTCTCTTTTGGCTGATTGCAATTCTGGCCCAACTCAACCCTCTCTTGGGACCACAGTTGAAAAATGAAACCATCTGGTACCGCAGGAAGAAGACCTGCTCACCAGTGCTCAGTCACTGAGGTCATGAAGAGAACTCCTCTAGATGGAAAATCACCTCCATCCCCAGACCATCTTCCTTGACTCACCCGTTATAGCCATCAGCTGCCTTAAATGTTCCCACCACATTTGAATGCCTTATTCTCCATGCAGTATTTTTTCCTGTCACCTTTCTTACACCTTGATGAATGATGTGCCTACTTAACCTAAATTACGCTGCCTCCATAAAATGTTCATGTACTCGTCTGAGATGGAAAGTGCTGTTCTTCTGAGAAATAACGTTACTCTCTCCTTGGAACCAGTGGATCTGAAGATGGCTCCTGCCTGCTCACAACATGGGAATCAACAAAATGTTTAAAAACTGTTATAAGGCAATGAGACTCCAGTGGGGCAGTCAGCAGGAAAACACGTTCCAAGGGAAAGTCTGTTTCACCAGAATTATACCAAAGTATATTTTCAGGATGAATTTCTTATTTCTGCCGTCTTTTGGAATAAATTATTTTTCTGCTTTCTATAAGAAAAAAAAAAGAATAAAATACAGTTGCCCCTTGAACAATTAGAGGGTTGGGGCACAGTTGAAAACCCAAATATAACTTACAGGTGGCCCTCCATATATGTGGTTCTTCCATATACACAGAGTCAACTATCCATGGACTGTGTAGTACCGCAGTACATACTACAGAAAAAAATTCATATATAAGTGGACCCAAGTAGTTCAAATCCATGTTAAGGGTCAACTGTACACAGGAATAAATTTAACAAAAGAAGTTCAAAACATATACTATGAGAACTAAAAAAATTACTGAAAGAAATTAAAGAAGATCTAAATAAACAGAAAGATATCCCATGTTAATGGACTGAAAACTTAATACTGTTAAGATGACAATATGCCCCAAACTGATCTACAAATTCAATTCAATGCCTAACAAAATACCAGTTGGCTTCTCTGCAGAAATTGATAAGCCATTCCCAAAATTCATATGCAAATGCAACAACCCAGAATAGCCAAAAAAATACTGAAAAAGATCAATACTGGAAGACTCATGCTTCCTGATTTCAAAACTTACTACAAAGGTACAATAATCAAGAGAGTGTGGAATTGAGAGTCCATAAATAAACCCTCACATTTCGGTCAAATGATATTTCAACAAAGATGCCAAGACCAATCAATAAGGAAAGAATAGTGTTTTTATTTTTAAACAAATGGTGGTGAGACAAATGAATACTCACATGCAAAAGAATAAAGTTGGACTCCCACTCTACACAACTCACACTATACACAAAAATTAACTCACAGCAGATCAAAGACCCCAATGTTAAGAGCTAACACTACTAAGAACTCCTAGAAAAGATGTTCATCGTTAGCAATTAGAAAAACAAAAATCAAAACCACATTGAGACATGAATTCACATCTACTAGGATGGCAACAATCAAAAAGACAGACAGTAACAAGTGATGGCAAGAATATGCAAAAATTAGAACCCTAGCAGACTGTCTATAAGAAAAGAAAATGATGTAGTCATTTTGAAAAACATTTGAAAAACTAGAGGCAGTTTCTCAAAAGGTTAAACAGAGTTACCATATGATCCAACAATTCCACTCCTAGGTATAAACCCAACAGAAGCTAAAAGATACATCAAAGCAAAAACTTGCACATAAATGTTCCTAGCCTCATTATTCATAATAGCTAAAAGCGGAAACAATGTAATGTCCATTAAGTGATAAATGGATAAATAAAACAAAATAGTAATAGAATACTACTCAACAATAAAAAGTAACAGAAGTACTGATAGATGCTACAACATGGATGATCCTTGAAAACATTATGGTAAATCAAAGAAGCCAATCACTAAAGATCATATTATATGAGTCCATTTATATGTAATTCGCAGAATAGAGAGAAAGTAGGTTAGTAGCAGCTGCTTATGGCTGAGGAGGTGGGAAAAAAACGTAACTAACTACTCAACTGTACAAAATTTCTTTGGGGGGGTGATAAAAATGTTCTAAAAGTAGGTGGTTGGTAATGGTTGCACAATTCTATAAGCAGACTGAAAAATCTTTGAACTGAACATTTTTAAATTTCATGGCATATGAATTATCTTTCAATAAAGCTGTTACACAAAAATAAAGAGGTTGTCCTCTATGTGCTAATATGGAAGGTATACCACCGATGAATACATTTGTTTTACAGATATAATACAATGCATGCACCTCATGTTAACAGATTGTTTCTGGTGGGAGCAACAAGAAACTGACAATAATGGCTCTCTCCAGGAAAAGGAACTCAATGACTGATGTCAGGGAGAGAAATTAACTTTTCAAAAATTCCTTATACTCCTTTCATACCTTCTCAATTGGGCACGATGCACATGCGTACTGACAATTAATTTATAAAGATAAGACAGAAAAATAAGGAAAGAAAAAGTGCATGGTGGGAAAGTGGTTCCTATCTCTGACCCCACGACCACGCCACCCCTCCCCCACCCTCAGTGCCTTGGGAGAATTTACTAAAGAAAAAGTGAATTGTCTAGGGCTAGAAAGCTAGGCTAAAAGTCCAAGTCCAAACAACATGCAGTTTTCTAGTAGAAAGGCTGTGGGTTAGGTGTGAATACCAGTTCCATCACTTAAAAATCCGTAAGAGCTAAAGTCAGTGACAGCTCCCCTGAGCCTCTCAGGAAAGTCAGAGGTTTATGGGTAATTAGAAGGGATGATACATAAATGCCTTGGTATGGTAACGGTGCACGTGGCAGGCAGTCTGTAAAGGTTAATCCTCATGTCCTGTTCTCACCCTACCAGTGTGCAGTTACCATGAATTTGTTTTCTCAGGGCTCCAGGTGTGACTAATGAGGTACACCCTGATATATCACTCATGATAGTGCTATCAGACCTCTGCTGTCTGCTCATCTGTGACTGTCCTAAGGCAAAGGTCAGCATCTGTCTAACTCTCAGCCTCTCTGTTTCTAAACTTATGTATTTTATAATCATGTTCAGCTAGGAGATTTAAGAAAGTTTCAGAAGGATCTCTATTGTTAATTATCACATATTTCTACAAGGCAATATGACAAAATGGGTTGTACTGCAGCTATAATCATCTTTGGGAAAAAAAGGCTGTCTGATGTAGATTTTAAAAATTTAACAGGGAAGCAAGCTGCTTAATAAATATTCTCCAATAACACATGACTTGTTCTAACTAGATATTTTTTGACAAGCACCAAGTTAAGCCCAGTCCTCAAAGACCTTCTTGTGAACTAGGGTTTCAATGGACTTTACCATAACAGACACGTTCCCATCTTAAAAACTGTTTCCCCTAGAGGGAAACAAAATCAACAATTGCTGGCAGAGAATTTTGGTCATCTGAAGATTTATTAGTCCACTGAAATATATTCTGCCTCTCTGAAAATTTATAATTTCAGCCATCCACATTCTTATATTTTAGATCAACAGCTTTATTTTTTAAGACTGTTGTTTCAATTAGTGTTAATGTTGACCTTACTACAGGAATTGTGTATACAGTTCTTCAAAAATGTTGAAGCATATTAATATTATTCTTGTCAGAATGGCCATTTTCACAGATTGGTGGATACCTAAAGAAGCTTTCAGAAAAACATTTTCCAAAGAAACGAGAGATTCTGGAAGCACCAAATTCAATCCCAATGGGAGAGGCTCAAGAATAAGGTTAGGATTCCAACTACAATAGATATTCAAGGACAGGCTCTAGGAAGAGACAAGACTAGAGAAAGAAGAACCAGGTACCTAGGATCAGCCAATGAGTCGAGCTTCGGATACCATACCCAAACGTCTCAAGACACAGGTAGGGGAAATCTCTCCTATTAACCTGTAATCTCAAGCTCCTCCATGTGAAGAGTTAGCATTTGAATTTATTATTATACCTCCCTAGTTGTGGAAACCCCCAAGCCAAGAATTAATTTAGAGTGCTTCTGGGTCTTTGACATCCCAGGGCGGCAGGAAGAAGTAAAAACAAATCTTCTTGAGAGAAATGCATCCTCAATCAGGGCTAACTGGGATTCCAAGCAGTTAAGACTGGGTTGGGCATGGTTTGCAAGGCAGAAATAGACATACAGATGTAGAGAACAAACATATGGACACCAAGTGGGGAAAGCAGGGAGGGTTGGGGGGGAATGAATTCGGAGATTGGGACACCAAATTGTACACTCTAAATATATGCAGTTTATTGTACGTTAACTATCTCAATAAAAGTTCTTAAAAAAATAAAAAAGATTGGGTTGGGCAAATGTGATTTAATAAATTTTTTCAAATCACCAAATAAATAAGGAAACAATACCCAATGAGCAAACCAAAAGAAAATAATAAACAGCAAAAGTAACTTCAGATACTAGTACTATGAAATACAGAATATAAAATAAATATAATACTGATAGAAATAAAGGGAGGAAATGAAAGCACGAGCATGAAATTAAAGCATGAGACTTAAAATTCACTGACTGATTAGACAACAAATAAGAGACTGGAAGATTGATCTGAAGAAATCTGAGCGAACTTTTTGGCCAACCCAGTATCACAGAAAGACAAAGAGATTGAAAATACGATGAAAGGCTGAGAAGCAGAACAGAGAACGAGAAGATCTAACCAATCCACTATTTGGGCTTCTTGAAGAAGGGAGAAGAGGAAATAGCTAAGACGTGTCCAGAATCGATGAAGAATACACATCCCAGACCCAGAAAACACAAAGGGTCCCAGACAAGAAGAAACCTCCAGAACAGTAAAACAGGAATTCCAAAGCAAAGAGGAAAAAACAGGGGAAAAACAGCCAGGTTTCCTATATAAGAACGGCAATTACACTGTCACTAGAGATCACAAAAGAAACAAGTCAAACAACAGTGGTGTAAGATCATCGAAGTGCTAAGAGCCAACAACTGTCATTCTCAGTTATACACCTGCCTAAAGAAAACATGTGTACATAAAACAAAGATATTTTGAAATCAACAAAAACTGAGTTTATCATTTACAGACTTTTTCTAAAGAAACTTCTAAAGAACAGCCTTCAGGAAGACATGAAATGATGAGGAAGGAAGGTCTAAATTACAAGAAAAAATGATGATTGATAAACTGGTAAATATGAGTTAAGCAAAACAAATAATGAATGTGTATTTCCAGGGTGACAATAAAAATACTACTCAACAATATTTTAAAAATCAAACTCTTAAGTAACAGTACTATTCTGAGTACTTTACTCATATAGTTAACGCACTTAATGCTCAAACAGCTCTGAAGTACTATTTTTCACGCCATCTTCACAGATGAGAATGAGGCACAGGGGGTAGGTAATGTGTTCAAGGTCACACAACTAGTGACTGGAAGCCAGGAAGGAAGATTGCCCTACTAGACAGCAACTGGAAGCAGTGAAATATTTCCAGTCCCAGCTTTCTAGTGGAACTAGACCTGCTACTGTGCCTTGGACTCGGTGGACCGAAGGTATGTGGTAGATAACCGACACCAGTGAGGCTTGGACAGGAAACATGTAGGAAGGACACTCACTGGGATGAGATGCATCTGCTGTAGTACCGACGATACCCACTTACAGCATTCAGACTTCTCCACTCACAGAGTGTGACTCACGAAGACTGAGAGAAGGCCCAGAAAGACTGAGAGAAGGCCCTGCATGTTTGAGAAGCACCCCAGGAGACTGATGCAGGCAGTTTAAAGGCCACACTTTAAGAAACATTACCAGATGCATATGTAACCACGATAACCACTACATTCAAGTTCTTTAGTCTGAGTTTCTACTTGACTTTAATGAGCTTCTAAGCAAGAAAAATCATGCTCATGTGTACTTTGGATACTAGATGTCAACTAAATCCTTAAATAATATGCAGTTTCAAGCTCACCAAAAGATGATAGTAGAAGGATAAACTGTGGCTAAACAATGGAGTAACTACTCAGCAATACAAGACAACGAACAAAAAATACAAGGACATAAATGAACTCAAAAGTGAAAGAAGTCAAACTACAGAGTATATGATTCCTTTTTTTTTTTTTGATTCCATTTTAAAAAGGCAAAACTTCAGTGATGGAAAGCACATCAATGGCTGCCACAGGCTAAGGAGTGGGGGACGCGTACTGACCGTAACGGGGCTCAAGGGAACTTTTGGTGCTGATGAAATGTTACCTCATGATTGCGGTTGTGGTTAAACCATGGATATGTACAACAGTCATAACTCACTGAACTGTACACCTAAAATTGGTGAATCTTTACTTAATGTAAATTATACCTTAATAAAGGTGACTCAAAAAACAAAACAAAACAAAAAAACAAAAACCATCATAGCCACCAGTGAGTTCTCCCCTGTAAGCTGCTCTTACCACATGCTCTCATCGTACGCCAACTGGTTCAGATCAAATAACTCTTCACTACCAAATTCTGCAAACCCCCCAGTCATGGTTATTAACACATGGGAAATTCACTGCCCAGTTTTTAACCACTCACTACCCTGCAAGGGCAGTATTGAACAGGAAGAAAACAAAAGCTTTAGTGTTCAGCATGAGAGCCTTACCTGAGATGGAATAGAAATTCAAAACAGAAGGTGGTGCTGAGACTAGCACCCATGAAACCAAATGCTACAAATTACTCCCCCTTTTATTCACACATGACACAGTACCATCTCAGTTCAAGTTTATCTCACACCTGAGGACAGTCTTGAAAAACATCAAGCTGATATCTCTGATGAGGCAGGAACTATGAAGTACTCCACCAGTCTGAGCATCCCAGCAACTCAGATCAAAGAGAACTCAGGGACTGTGATATTCTCTCCTTCCCTTATGTCATAAATTTTGTGATTCTACCCTATAGTTCCAAATCCTCCTTGACTACCCAAGTACAGAGAAGATACCTCACATTTGTTCAAGAAAAATTTATCAAACTCTATTTTATTACTAAAATGAGTAAAACATGTCTTCATTCATGGAACCGGGTATCTAACAGATTAGAGCAGACAAGTACACAAATAACAATATAAAACAAGGCAGATGGTTCAGAAACGTTACTACCTTAACTACCTCAACACAGTCCAGGTTTCAAGGTCCAAGGAATACAATGACAAGAATAAAATACCCAGAAAGACAGAAATGTTCTCTCTGGCTAGCTCAGTCCCGAGGAATCTGTGGAGAAAGGAGTGACAACTGAGGCTGACCTATGAGGAAGGGCTTTCCAGGCAAGCGGAACCTCACAAATGACTACAGGCATGGCAGCAGGAAAGTCCAGTTTTGCTGAGATACAAGGTACCCACAGGAGAATATTGACAGAAATGCTAGAAAGAAAGGTTGAGACCAGATTCTGACATCCTTGAATGAAGAATATGGAGTTTATTTCTGGTAAGATATAAAACTGTCGTGCAAAATTTAATCTATTTTTTATTTTAGGATCTGTAACACAGTAGTTCTTAAGACTATACGCAATGGTCATGTAGAAGCTTTTTCAAAAGAGAAAAGCCTAGAAACGAAAGATTCTGACTCAGTATGTCTGGAATGTGGCCTGGGCACATGTCAGTAAGAGACTGACACACACCCATGGTTAAGAATGTCTGCTGTAAAGAGTCATTACCATATCTAACAGATGTCTACCTGTAATACACTCAAGAGTGCTTATGACTCAAATACAAGCAAGGAAAGCAGATACAAACAGACACAGGCAAAGGCAGATACAAAAAAGAATTTCTGATACTCCAAAAGATTTCAGGAATAGGATGCGCCACTCTAATAAATGTATGTTTCTTAAAAAGTTGTTACACCAATCACAGTATGTTTTAATCACCTACTTCATTCAAGTAAAACCAAACTCTAGTTAATTCCATCAAAATATAAATAATTATACCATTAAGTATTAAGATTTCAAACTCAGAAAAGCACAGCTAAAAGAATTCTAATTCAAACATGACTAACATCATACATTTTTTCTTCTCTGCTGCCCATAATAAAAAACAAACGAACAAAAAAACAAGAAAATCCGACATAACAAAGACAATGGAATTGTAAAAATCAAGGAACAAGAAATTCAACAGCGTTTTTAGAAAACAAAGTGAATGGAGGAGGTAACATAAGCAGCTACAACTGAAAGTGACAGACACCAACCAGAAACTAGTCCACCCCAGAACCACAGAGCCTTGGCATGAGAACCAAGGACTGGAGAGAGATGTCAGGTTGTGAGGGGATGCCACTCAATGCACAGAGCTCAGCTGGACAGAGCCATACCCCACCCCACCCCCATAGGCAGATTACAATCTTTCCTGAAGCAAAGACTGGATATTTTGGAGGCAGTCTTTGTTTCAAGAAAGATTGTAATCTGGCTATAATCTTTTGGAGTATGGTAAGGCATTGTGATGAGAAACCGTTTTGATAATTAATAGAATCTCAGACTCCTTACTCCACTCTGACACCCCCCCCCACCCCCGCCCCGTAAAAACAGTTCCTTATTGGAGAAACTGAATAGCCACACCCAGGACCATATACAATTACAACTGAATTTTTTTATTTTTAAATCCTTCTCTTAAAAACTAATGAGCATTTACATATCACACACTAGGTTCTCTCTATACCTTGATGAAGGTCAATCAACTCCAACAACCCAGGTTTGTTTCAGGCTTTCCAATGCTGGATGTCAATGGCTCTTTACTAGGTATGACACTGAGTAAATGAGGACAAGAGCTATGCTTTAGTGCCTATGTGCTTATTATTAGCATGGGTCCTTAGGCAGACATTAAATAATACAAGCTGAATAAAAAATCAAAATTGAAAAGGTGTATGCCTGTTACTTTCTAAATCATTAAACCTATAATCTAAAACTTTGATTTCCTTATCTTACATTGATTCTGAACTTCAATGAAGTCATAAAAATTTTCTGTATTAAAGAATATATTTCCTAATCCTTTCTTCCTCCCAAATATGCAGTAAATAATAAAGTGCCATTTGAAAGTATATGAAAATCTGGTGGCTAAAGGTACTATTTCTACATGTTAGGGATTCATGAGTAAAGAAACTTACTAAGGACTCAGTTACACAGTGGTGGTAAGAACAAGCAACAATTCCCAACTGGTGTATAGAGGCATACAAGTTAGCCAGTCTATTCACCACTACTTATTCAGGAGAATTCTAAGAACTCAAATAAAAACTCTTTCAATAGTTTGCTATTTTCTTGGAACAGAGTCTCAAGAGTAACTTACCAGGTCAAAGATTTTCCACATTTAAAAATTAAACATACTGAGAAACAGCTATACAAAAGTCTGTACAAGTTACACTCTCATCATCAATGAACATCTTTATTGGTAGTTTAACTGCTTAACATGAGCTGCAGCACACATTCCACTACAGACATCCCAGCAACCAAAGAAAAAACTGTTTCCTTACAATGGCACATTAACTTTTCTAATAAGTAACAATCCATGCTATAAAAGCATAAAAGGCACTATAATCAATAGTTTGAAACGTAAAATCTGAAGTAAAATTTGATCAAACAGTAACTGAAAACAACAATTTAATAAGCATTTTAAGCAGGAAATAGTTTTTAACAACAAAATCATTGGTAAATTTTAAAACTTCTATTTTCTTACCTACCTCAGTATCTATTATGAGTAGTGCTAACTCTTGAAACACTATTATTTCACAATATTCCTTATGTCTTCCATCATAAATTACATTTTTGAGAGACAGCATTCTGGTGTAAATGCAGCAAGTGAATGGATAAAAACATGAATTTTAAAACACATTTCCAATACACTTGCACTTACGTGCAACTGTAACCTTACTGGCCATTTATTACATCATTCTGTGTTTGCTTCATCATGAACAAGAGTGATAATGGCCGCTGCTCTCATGGAGTATTTTGCTGGAACTGCACTGGGATCAGAAAAGGGAAGTTTATAATTTTACTCGTGGAAAAAGCCATCTAAACTCTAGTTCCTGCTATGAGCAAGGCATTATCTAAATGCTTCCACATTTATTCAAATATATATTTTAAAACTAATCTTTAAAAAGGCACAAAGGGCACAGAATAAAATTTCACTACCAATGCAACTACTCTTTGTGCAAAATGACCCAGGTGTAAGAGGGAGTGGTCGAGTCCACCACTGACTGCACAAAGATACCCAAGGGGCCAGACCCACAGGCTCTCAGTCCAGAAAAAAACATGTTGAAACTACATGATTTCATAACCTTAACTCTACCTGTCCAAGAATGGGCCCAATGGCAATAATTCCACAAATGATCTGTGAATCTCTTCAGCAAAAAACAGAAACAAACAAACAAGCAAAAAAAAAAAAAAAAAACCAAAAAAACAAAACTGCAGCAACTAGTCTTTGCCTAATGCCAGCAAAAATGAAAAAGCCTCTTCTGAAGAGATTCCTAAAGTGCTGGCCAGACATGGGCTTTCTTTCCACACTTTAATAATCCAGGCAGAATGCAGAATTGAAAGCCATTCCTTCCCAATCTGTCCCTGCCATCCCTACCTGAGTTGACCTCCTTCCTATCTGGACTCAATGCCGTCTCTTCTGCCTTATAAAAAGCCATGCTTCCTTACTCCATCTCAGCAGTTACACTCCTCCTTCAACAGTCAAGTCTGTGGACCATCGGTCCTCCACAGAGCTCAGCCCTCTTGCACTTCAATGACCTGCACACACATTTTTCTCTTCCACGCCCAGGTTTAATACCTTCTCCATACCACCCAATTTCTAGTTCGGTGCCTTGCACATCACAAAATTTCAAAACTTTTTTTCTCTCACCTGTGTTTTAGATAGTTGAGATGAAGAAGAAAAGAATCCTGGATAACTGAGTTCTTGCTATATAGGTATTTAATCTGTTAGGTCAAGAAGACAGCTAATGTTCAAACATTTAACTACCTTCTTTAATTTAAAAATATGAAACGACTTCCGAATTTTAAAGTTATCTACCTAAGCCTTTTCTAAAATAAATGCAATGCCCAAACACAATAAAATTATTTACCTACTAATGCTGAATAATATATGTTTGACTTTAAACAAACAAAAAAGCCTTATCTGGACTTTATAAAACTGCCTGACCAGTGAAGGGCTCAGCACAAACATGCTCATGCTACCGTGAATTACATTACAGGAACACCTCAAACCACTCATTTAATCCTGCTCACTGTGCACCACTGTCTGTGTTCTTATTCTAAGTAAAAGTATGCTTCCAGAAGTGATATCGTATCTTCACAAATAACTGAACTTCAAAGGCAAACTGTAAAAGACTCAAATACCAATATGTTGGTCATGTACTTTCATTCAACGAGTATTTATTTAAGACCAACCACATGTCACGCATTGTTAGGCACTATACTGATTTACAAACAAGGGAAGACAATCTCTGATGATGAAATACATCATAACTGAAGATTTTTAATAACAGTTCCAACATATACAGATGGATGTAGAGAAGCAAAGTAGGTTTACATTCCACCAGCAGGTGCATTCCAGCACACTCCCAACAGAAAAACGGTTTCTATTTATGGGGTCAGTTGGAATTGCCAACTTTGGGTTTTATCAAATTTCTTTCATGTGAAAAGGAAGACAATAAAGTAATAAAAGAATAAACACAAAGCTGGCTTCCTGAACCAGCTGCAACTGAAACAGAAGTTAAAATTATAGACCTAGGAAAACAATGGTATTACTTTAAAAATTCTTATAATGTTTAAGAATGCTAAAGCATGAAGAAAAAAAACCAAGAGATTAACCTAATACCCAACGGTACATCTCAAAGTTCTATAAACATATATAAATTGTATCATGACGCAAAGCCAACTCTCAGTTATCATTTCAAGTATCCCTATTACTATTCAAACAGGTACTTTCTCAGACAATCTTAGCACCTTTTTCTTCTATGTTTATTTTTTTCTTTTTTTTTGCCTTGCTGTGCAGCTTGCGAGATCTTAGTTCCCCAACTAGGGACTGAACCAGGGCCACAGCAGAGAAAGCACCGAGTCCTAACCACTGGACTACCAGGGAATTCCCCTCTTCAATCTTTAAAGAGAAAACTACCTTTTTAATCAGAATCAACCAAACAGGGACTTCCATTGTGGCGCAGTGGTTAAGAATCCGCCTGCCAATGCAGGGAACACAGGTTCAAGCCCTGGGCCGGGAAGATCCCACATGCCACTGAGCAACTAAGCCTGTGTGCCACGACTACTGAGCCTGTGCTCTAGAGCCCACGAGTCAGAACTATTGAGCCTGCATGCCACAATTACTGAAGCCTGTGTGCCTAGAGCCCATGCTCCGCAATGAGAAGCCACCGCGATGAGAAGCCCACATACCGCAACAAAGAGTAGCCCCCACTTACTGCAACTAGAGAAAGGCTGTGGGCAGCAACGAAGACACAACGCAGCCAATAAATAAATAAATAATAAATAAAACCAAACAAAACCCCCAAGAACTCCTACGTAAACATAAAAACAATAATTACTAAATTTTAGTTCCAGTTCTTTCAAAAATCAAGCTGAAAATGATTAGCATAATCATCTTCCTATGGATAACTTTGACTTACCATTTAGTTCTCTCTGTATGTACCACCTATAACCTAATCCAGCTCTTCTATTTCCCCTTCCAGGGACCACCACCACCATTTATACACCTCAGTGGTGAACAGAGAGCCTGGGATTTATCCTCAATTTCAGCCCCTGCCCCTAAATCTGATCAGCCACCAATGAATTGGCCTCCCTGATGTCTACAGACCCTCCCCACTGTCTACCACCCTGCTGTGCTTAGACCACAAATGCCCCTCAACTGAATTATTACCATGTTACCCTCAGCCTCCACTCACACAATTTTATGTCCCATATGGTAGTGAAAGTAACCCTTCAAAAACACAAATCTGATCTCATTTCTTTCTTAAATCCTTTTGCCCTCAAGATAAAGCAAAATATTCTTAACACGCTAAATACAACTCTGATGATCTGGGACCTGCTTAAGGCCCCAGCCTCATCCAACCCCTTTGCTCTTTCTTCTCTCTCACGTGTTTATTATATTATATTCCATTATTTCAAACATAAAAAACAGGTATACCCACTTGCAATATTAACATCTTGACGTTTCAGCATAATTGCTTCAGATCTTTTTTTTTGCTTCAGATCTTTTAAATGAAGGACTAAGTTATTACAGACAGAATTGAAGCCCCCCCCCATTCATTCCCCTCCCTTGACAGTTAACAGCTTTCCCGAAATTAAGACTTATCATGCCTGTACATGCTTCTGTACTTTAATCATACAGCCTGTACCAATAAACAACATGTTGTATCATACTGTATGTCATTTTATAATTTTTTTCCCCACTCAGTTTGTTTTGAGATTTACCCATGTTGATAGAGGTAACTCTGCTTCTCATTGTAACTGCCATATAGTATTATATTTTCTGAATATTCACCAGTATATTGAGCCCTTTTCTCAGTGAATGTCTGGGATGTATCACTTTATATTATCCTAAACATACTGACATTTTCACACACATCTTATACATGCATACAAGAGTTTCTCAAAGGTAGCCTCTGTCAAGCTACACTCAGCAACTCATGAAACCAATGTATTGGGTCACAGACTATATTTTATTAAAAATGTAGTAAAGTAGAAAATATGTGTTTCATGTATAAGAGTTCTGTTTTTTTAAACATATTTCAGTTACACACAGAGACAGATGTATGCACTGGGTCATCAAAGAATAAAATATGGAATCCCCTGCTTAAAAGTGGGTATACAGAAGTAAATA
Source organism: Hippopotamus amphibius kiboko (assembly GCF_030028045.1). Taxonomy (NCBI): domain Eukaryota; kingdom Metazoa; phylum Chordata; class Mammalia; order Artiodactyla; family Hippopotamidae; genus Hippopotamus; species Hippopotamus amphibius. The sequence goes on along the minus strand of NC_080189.1, from coordinate 86,890,405 downwards.
TAAAACTCTAATGAGCAGACTATGCACACCTTCAACCCTGATGCAGTGATGATTCACAGAAATACCCACCTGGAGTTTTTCTTTAATGTGTGAGGTCCCTAGTCTTGTATTGGCTTATTCCATATGGATAACCTATTGTCCCAGCAATTGTTTATTTTAGATCAGATTATCAAGTTACTCACATTCACTGAATTTACAGACTATTGCAGAAGAAATGGCTTCTGTACAGTATTAAATCATTTCATTCCCTGTTCACTTTATGTTCAAGAGGGCTTTTACATCCTCAGTAATATTTTGTCATTTTCTCCATAAGGGCCATGCATGGCTTCAAAAAGAGTTATTTCTGGGAATTCAGAATTTTGGTCCTGTATTCAAAAAAGATCTTAACATACTCTAACTACCCAGTAAAACATTGGGTTGGCCAAAAAGTTCGTTCCATTTTTTCCAAAAGAACTAATCATTTGATTAATGTTGCCTCAAGTTTCAGTTTGCCACCATCTTCCATTTTGGGACATTTAGAATTTCAAATCAAACTGCAAACTGGCAGTGAAAATTTATCTTGCTATTATGTCTGATTTTATTTCATGAATTTTGTATGTTGAGGTACTATTTAAAGTGAACTTAAACATCCTCCCTGGCCCAAAAAAGTTTCAAATGTTTATTTCCTAAATCAAAGTTAAATTGTCTCATGAGAAAAAACTCTCTAATCTCAACACACACATGAGCTCAAATTAAAAAAGGGTGTTAAAATATCAAATCAACAGATCCCCTTTCCTAGAATGCTTGCCACCATTCAAAAACTGTCAATAAAATCTGGCTTGCTTTTTTGCCTATGAAGGCAGTGGATGACGGATTTTATTTAAGACTAGCAACCGGCCTCTCTCCATTTGCACTGGATAATCACTGCTGCTACTACCCCTGGAACAGCCTACAGACAGCTGCCAACCAGCAGTGAAGCGCACCTGCCCTGTTAACTTTCTATTTAAGATTCACACTCAAAGCCATGAGTTGTTCCTAATTCACGTCCTGGATGAAGTGCGGCATAGCGTGAGAATCATCCACCAGCCTCTCTCACAGACAACGGCCATCTTACTCCTAGAACCACTCAAAGTGACCCATAGCCTATATTTTCTCTCAGAATATCTCAAATCTTCTAAATTTGGTGAAAAACTACACCCAGTCATTTTTTCACACTGTAATTACAGACACAAAAAAAGAAATTTAATTTTATATATAAAGTTTAATAGGCTGCATCTAGAAAACGAGCACTCTTTAAGACTGTGGAGGGGATTTTCCTGGTAGTCCAGTGGCTAAGACGCTGCGCTCCCAATGAAGGGGCCCGGGTTCAATCCCTGGTCAGGGAGCTAGATCCCACATGCCACAACTAAAGATCCCACATGCCACAATGAAGATCCTGTGTGCCTCAACTAAGACCTGGCACAACCAAATAAATATTTTGAGAGAGAGAGAGAGATACAGTCCCTTTTTCTTCTGTTTTTCCTCCTCTGGGTTCCAAGCTCATACCTTGGCTTCAGAGATTAAAAAGTTTTTCAGCAACACCTGTTTATGAACTTGGAAGAAGGCAGAATCACCCTCAGATACTTCAATAACCCCAAAGATCCTATGGCTCCCTCCCAACGTTGAAAAATTCTCATCTCTTTCAACAATGCAACTATTCCTACTCTTGCAATTTCTAAAGCCAAGTTAACTGTGCCTCAAAATCCAGAATATTTTTTCACAACTCAGCACCCATCACATCACACATCACAGATGTTCTTCACATCCCATTCAGACTCACTTGACTAAATCGTCAGGGGTCCTCAAGAAATTTACCTATTTGTCTACTACTAAACTCACAGACATCTACAAGAAAAAAACCAGGTTCACCTATATTTCTCCACTTTCTATTCCAGGCAGGTTTTATCAGAAAGAATATGAACCTCTGTGGCCAAACCACCTGCATAAAAAAAAAATAACAAAAGTAATTTTGTTACAGGATAAAGTACAGGCTTATTAAAGGATAGTCTCTTCAACAAATGGTCTTGGGAAAACTGGATATCCACATGCGAAAGAATGAAATTGAACCCTTATATTATACCATACACAAAAATCAACTCAAAACAGTTTAAAGATTTAAATGTAAGACATAAAAGTATAAAGCTCCTAGAAGGAAACACAGGGGAAAGTTTCATAACACTGGTTATGGCACTGGATGACATGGAAGCTCAGGCAATGAAAGCAAAGTTAGGCAAGTGGGATTACATCAAATTAAAAAGCTTCCATACAGGAAAGGAAACAATCGATTACAAAAAGTATTAAACGTAATAATAACTAGGAAGATTTAAATGAGTACTAGCCACTATCCTAAGCACTTCACAAACGTTCACTTATTCAACCCTCCTCACAACTCTATGATGGATATTATTATTCTATTATTTTACAGAACAGAAAACTGAGGTCTATTTGATTTAACCCTGGTAACTGGGGAAGTCAGAATCATATCAAGGAAAAGAATGAAAAAAAACCCCAATAGTCCAACAAGAGCACTGAACAAGTCTGAAATTACAGCTAATTCTGGGACTTAGCTGGTGGTACAGTGGTTAAGACTCTATACTCAAAATACAGGGGGCCTGGCTTCGATCGCTGGTCAGGGAACTAAATCCCACATGCATGCTGCAACTAAGAATTCGCATGTCACAACTAAGGAGACTGCCTGCTGCAACTAAGACCCAGTACAACCAAATAAATTTAAAAAAAAATTATAGCTATTTCTCCCTACCTCACTCTCCTACCTACCGTTCCTTTGAATTCATTTTTATACGCTTACCTCATCTGATGCCAAACAAACACCATAAGCCATAGACCACAGGAAATTCATTAAAGGAAAATCTGTATCTAGAATAAATGCCATTAATTGAACCAGTAACTCTAAAACAGAACTTTTTAAAGTACAGAATGTATTTTTAAGGAAAAAGTTTATATTTTAATGTATTTACATTGTCACATTTCTTCTGTCAGTGAAGTAAATGTATTAAAAGACATTAAAAATACAGTAATTTAATTCCCTCTTCTGTGTTGTGTATTCGGTGGAGGAGATGATGTAAAAATTAAGTGCATTACTATAGAATACTTTATTGTATTCAGTTATACAGAAAATGTAATGTTCTATACTAATGTAAAGCAGTTCTGAGAGGCCAAAGAAATATTTTTCCCTTTCTCTTTCATTTAAAAAATATTATTAACAAAAAAGGAGGAAAAAGCACAGCAAACACCTCACAACCGACCTTGACCCTCAGAGAAATGAGGGAGGGGGAAATAACTGACAAGGGCAAACATCCATATCTACAAGCTATTTTTAATCTACTAGTCTTAAAATAGGAAGGTTTTAATAACAAAAATATGAATGGTTGCCAAAACCAATATCCTAAGTTGATATGGGAGAAATGATAAAAAGAAATGGATAGGGGCTTCCCTGGTGGTACAGTGGTTAAGAATCCACCTGCCAATGCAGGGGACACAGGTTAAAGCCCTGGTCTGGGAGGATCCCACATGCTGCAGAGCAACTAAGCCCATGCACCACAACTACTGAGCCCACGTGCCACAACTACTGAAGCCCAAACGCCTAGCGCCTAGGCTCCACAACAAGAGAAGTCACCGCAATGAGAAGCCCACACGCTGCAATGAGTAGGTCCCACTCACTGCAACTAGAGAAAGCCCATGAAAGCAACAAAGACTCAACACAGCCAATAAATAAAATAAAGTAAAATAAAATCTTTTTAAAAAAGAAAAGAAATGGATAAAGCTCACTGTAAGTGTAAAACTGACTAGTTGTTACTAGAAAAGTAGTGTCTGGATTTAGATCTTCTGAATAACATTTTAAATTCCCCATCTGAAGCTGCAAAAGCACATCAACTTTCTGAAAATATCTCTCTTAAAAAAGGTTTTGGGGGGGGGGGTTTCCTGGTGATACAGTGGTTAAGAATCCACCTGCCAATGCAGGGGACACCAGTTCAATCCCTGGTCTGGGACGATCCCACATGCCTGAGAGCAACTAAGCCCGTGCACCACAACTACTGAGCCCATGCACCCCAACTACTGAAGCCCACAAGCCTAGAGCCCGTGCTCCGCAACAAGAGAAGCCCGCACACTGCAATAAAGAGTAGCAATATGGAGAATGGAGCTTTCACATATATTGATTCTAATGCACATTAGTTTTTACATTTATAATTTCTGAAAGCATGATACATTTTTGCAATCAATGGTGTATCACAGTTTAACAGGCAGTGAATTTGCTTCCTTAGTGGCACGTAAAACAATGGTGTATTATAGTTTATAAGTGGCTGATTCTCTGAAAAACAATGCCATTTCTTCTCACACAGTGGTGCTATAAAAGAGGTTTTATTCCCATTTTACAGATGAGGAAGCAGATTTTAAGACAATGTTAGAGACTCATTCCAGATCACACAGCTAGTAAACAACAGGTCCAAGATTAGAAAATCCAAAACTTTTGACACATAAACCAAGCATCTTTCCCCTAACCTGATACTGCTTATAATAATGACCTGCAGCTTGCTTACCAGAGAAAGGGAAAGGACATGAGGGCAAACCAGTGCACTGTTAACATATCAACAGGAGCCAAGAACGATCTTATGGGCACCAGGTGTGAAATATCAAATTTAAGCAACTAAAACGAATCTCTTCAAGACTTTTATTAAGAAACTATCAACAAATGAAAACAGCCAAATGAACCACCTCCACAAACACAGAGAGCATGGTTTCTTTCACAAAGTGCTGCAAGATGCAGAATATGACATAATGTCTCTGAAGAGACAGACACTGATTTGAGGATTCACTTTAAATTACAGCAGGTGATGCCATAATGTCAGGTTTCTGCCAAAATGGGCCTTGGGCCTGAAGAGCCGCCAGAACACTACATCATCAGCTTTCCAAGAGACGCCAGAAACCCAAGGTATTTCAGCAACAAATAAAAGTGACACCTCAAAAAAACCACAAATTGTATGCTTTTAATCAAATGTGGTTTGAAAACGTGTGACTTTCTGAAATACCATTCTGTAGGCTGCCAAATGATTTTTTCAATTCTAAAACTTAGAGGAGAAAATTAGAATAGAAAATCTAACAAATACCATTTGTCGTGACATCCTACATATCCCCATTCCCTACTGCAGGTCTACTAATAAAAGATTCACTAAATTCTGCAATCTCAGCACACTTGAATACCTTGACTCTGATAAGTGAAGAACTGTCACACAGATGGGTGCTCTATTGAAGCCGCAAGCCAAACTTTAAGAACCCAAGGAAACACATCCAGAACAATTAACAGAAGACATTTCTATTTTTCCTGCTTGGTTTTAGGTTTATTATAAACATTTAACTCTTGGACTGATTTACAGAAAAGCATTTAAATGTTTATAAACAGCCAATAACAGCAGCAGTACATTCTGACAATTAAAGCACTAAAAAAGCTACTGTATTATTAGGTTTGAAACAATTCATGAGCAAAATAACCCAGAGTTAAAGGCAAGGCATATCTCTAAATCAAGCCCTCCGTCAAAATAACTAGTATTCCATACTCCCCTAACCAGACAAAGAAATGACAAGAGGTTCTAAGTAAGGGCTGAATCATGCAGGGTAAACAACAGCAAAGCAACATTACTTGTGACTCCAACTAGTGGCAATTAACAATCATTTTCAAGTCAAAGCAGATTCCCTTTAAAGGCACTGCCTGCCTCATTCAAATTCCTAATAAATGAATATCAAGATAACTGGATCAGCAGCAGCAGCAGCAGCAGCCGCCCTTGGGTGTGAACTGATGGTAAAAAAAGCCCAAATGGAAGTCACCGAAAAGCATTGCCTCCACCTCCTGGGTTGGGAGATGTGGTCTGTTCCTGCTCCCTGGAGGCCAAGGCACAGGCCCATGGCCCAGGCTCACCTTGGAACACTCCCACTATGAAAGTCACTCAAGGTTACAGGCGCAAAATCAAAGTGGAAGGGGTCCAGCTACAGTGGCGATGTGTCCAGTAGCCATGAGATGCCAAGATTGAGCCAGTGGCATGAGGGTATCTGCTGCCTCTCTTAGCTGCTCCTTGGCTTTTCTGTTGTTCCATCAACTTCTTTCATCATTCCAATACATTCGATTTCTATTTAAAATAGCCAGTCAGTTTGTATTGCTTGGCACTCAGAAGCTTGATTGACAGACTTCACCATTACACATCTCCATTTTATTTTTGTTAAAATCAAACAACTTTTTAAAACATGTTTCGTTGTTTTGCTTTGGTTTTAATCACAAAATTATTTCATTTAGTAGAAACTTAGAAATGAGATAAGTACAGTGAAGAAAGTAACATTATCTATAATCCCACCAATTAGACAGAAATAACCACAACCATTTTCAGCACACCTTTCCAACCTTCCAGATGGAAGTGGACATCTTGACCCCAGAGAAGAAAGCGCAGATGCTGTGACCACACTGGAGATCTATGAAGTCATTAAGCCAGGGTAGGGCAACCACATAATTCATCACCCAATATACTCTGAGAGTGAAAGGACTTCTTTCCCTACATCAGCTATTAAGTCAGCCAAGAAAACATACATAAACTGGAGTTATCCCTGGCAATCCCAGTGTACATTCCCCTACACATCAGAATAATTGAGCCTACTGTTTAGAAATCCTTACTTAAGAAACAGTCCCAGTCTTCGTTCAGAGGATATGAATTACAAATTCATCTTACTTAATCACTTGGCAAAAGGAGAAAGCTTAAAAAAAAAAAAAAGATAAACCTAAGTCCTAACAAATTGAAAATTTTAATGAAAAACTTCTTAAAAACCTACAATATAATTAGCATCAGAAAGTACAAAATATAGATATCATGCCTTCCTTAAGTTAGAAAAAAATGTTGATAAAATTTATCTTTGCACAAGAAATCACTCAATAAAAAATACATACAGAACAAAAGACTTTTTTCCTGAATTACCAAGGCACCACTAAAGCAGTACATCCAGTTTTTCACACCCAAAATAAAACAACTTATCTTTTTGGTTTTCCCCCAATAAGTGGGTCAGAGCCCTTAAGAAGGCTAGAGGGAGAAAACAGCCTGAACATCAAAATATACTATTTAAAACGTATTCCTAGGAGCTGATAAGATGTAATAGGATGAAAGCAGAAAATAAAAACATAATTAACAAAATCTAGTTAGAAACAGATACTCTACAATACAAAGCAAGAGAAAAATATGCAAGTATGAAAAATCTGAATACAGATTTAAATACAGTGATAAATGGTTGATAACAATAAGAAAGCCAGAGCCCCTGAGCTTTTAATTTTTTCTCCCCCTTATAAACCAGGATCTTGCTCCTTTAGCTTCACTTTTGGGTTCCTGCCCTCGTCAGAAACTGCTCCTTACCTACAGGCTACTTCCTTACTTTTTTTTTTTCTTCCTTACCTCTTTTCTCAAAAAGTATCCTCTTTTGAAGATGAACTCTGCTCACATTCCCCATCACCACTGATCGTATTTTACCTACAGTAAATTCAATCTCTAGATCAAATACATTGGGCACAAACTAAAAGGTCAAAAGTAAATTTTCTATAAACTTATTTTTATCCTTTTATGGAGCATTAGTGAAATAATCATCTTATCTGGAAGCAGTATGGAATGAACATACTTTAAAACACTTCTTCATAGGAAAAAAAAAATTTCTTCAAACTGAGTCCCAAGAATATAGAAAAGACAAGGCAACGTACAATATGCCTGGTTTATAGAGTTCCCTACATGTAAATCCTGGACAGAAATGACAGTCAGGGACAAACAGAGAAAGAAGGAAAAAAAATTTTTAATTTTAAAAGCCTAAACATAGATTGTAGTTTCAGAAAGTACAGGGTGAACTAACAGCTGACCTATGAACATCACTAGTCTCCAAATATGGAAAGATTTCCAAATGAGAAAGAATATTGTTTTGAAACAGCAATTTCTAAAATACATTTTCTCCATATGTTTTATTTTAAATATGCTCTTAATTTATTGTAGGACTTTACTACAAATGAAACTATTTACTTGATATTTACCAAAATGTTTATTAAATATTTCCATCAGATATATTTATTTACTGAATATTTACCTAAGTGTTTGAGGTACTTAATGAAAGTAACCTTTGGCAGCACTACTCCAAGTTCACTGTCTGTAATCTTTTTTTTTAATTAATTAATTAATTTATTTATTTATTTATTGGCTGTGTTGGGTCTTTGTTGCTGAGCGCGGGCTTTCTTTAGCTGCAGTGAGTGGGGGCTACTCTTTGTTGTAGTGCATGGGCTCCTCATTGCTGTGGCTTCTCTTGTTGCAGAGCACGGGCTCTAGGCACGTGGGCTTCAGTAGTTGTGGCACATGGGCTCAATAGTTGTGGCGCACGGGTTCTAAAGTGCAGGCTGGATAACTGTGGCGCATGGGCTTAGTTGCTCAGCGGCATGTGGGGTCTTCCTGGAGCAGAGATTGAACCCGTGTTCCCTGCATTGGCAGGGGGATTCTTAACCACTGCGCCACTTAGGAAGCCCCACAGTCTGTAATCTTTATTTTTATTATCATTTAGTTTCAGTTTTTTAAAATGTTCAAGAATCATTTTGTCAAATTGGAGGGAAGAGTTGAAAAGCAGGAAGATACAAGAACTCAGTGAAAACAGAGAACTGATGTTAGAATACAAAATAATTTAACTTTTTAAAAAAAGACCGTGTGGTAAGAATGGGATATAAACTTCTTTTTGTAATTTTGCTTCTAAAGAACTCTAATTCTGATACCAAAATTAGATGGTAGCAAATTGAGGTATATAACAGGCCTGATGGACTAAATTTGGACATTCCTTCTCTGCAGCATCTACCAACTCCTAGACCATTTACTCAATTATCTTGTCCTAAACACTTCATGTGCATTATCTCAGTTAAATCTCATGATTACCCAACTGGTATCCATTATTATATCTGCTTTATACAGATACAGAAACTGGGTCCCAAAGAAGGTTAACTACTTGCCCAAGGTAAACAAAGTCAGTCAATGATCCCAGCACTATCAAAAATCTGGCCAAAACATCACCATTTCTCTATGCCACATTTCCTCTCCTAAAACAATACCACCCACCACCTCTTGAGCATCCATTTTATATACATTATCCTCTTAAATCCTTACAACTCCATGTGAGGTGGACATTATCATCTTTATTTTAAAGATTAGGAAAACTAAGACTTAAAGAAGTTAGGTAGCTAGCTAGGATTTAGTTTCTTGTTCACAGCTTCAAAGGCCATATACTCTTTTCAATAAATCATCTGTTTTCAGTTCTAGAATTCTATAACACATCATCACAAGATGATTCCTTGCTTTACAGGAAAGAGTGATTCTGTGCAGGATGAAGATCAAGTCAGACAGGATCTATTGTTACCATGGCAACTTTCCTCTTCCCCCTTCACAGACCCCCTCATCTCTCTCAGCAAAATGATCAAACAACTTCTCAAGGATTATCATCAGTTACTCCCCTAACACCGCTGTCAAAGATAACCGGAAATGCTTAAAGGTAGCGGAAGGAAACCTTACCCCTATAACAACTCCTCAGGGCCACTGTCAACTCTGTATGATAAACTTACTCTAAAGCCCAAGGACCAAATTAAGTTTGGTATATTTTTAAAATAAAACATTAAATATTTCCCATTGTCACGTCCATCTTGTGCTATTAGCAACCTGGTTAATAACAGACATTTCTAGGTCTGTTACTTCCTCTGTAAAATGAACAACGTGATCTCAAATGACTCTTCCATTTTAGAGCTCTAAGCTACCTGATATACATCCCCTTTTCCTTTGCCTGCTTGTTAAGAAGAGATTGGAAATTTGGGGAGGGGGAGGATGCAGATAAAAACCCACAGTAAGTAAAGCAAAGTAACCATTTATTAGGTCCTAATGTATACACAAAGATCTACTCATAGGCACACAAAGTCCAATCTGAAACAAGCAACAAAAAACAATCCAGAGCTTGTGCTTTGCCAACCCAAAATGAATCATCTATTTTTAGCTTAAATCCACTCAAGAGATGTCCTAGGCTGGTCTGCAGCAGCCAAGTGAACCGTTGAACAGCCAACTGGGCTCAGCAAGGAATCTTTAAGGCAAGACGGATCTCCACTCCTTAAGAGCAACCTTTGGCTTGACTGCAGCTATAAACTGAATATAAGAACAGAAAGCTAGAAAGATTTTCAGTTTGCCAAGAAAGTAGCATTTCAAATATACAAATCTATTTCAGTTATTTTATTTGACTCTGGTAGAAGGTGTGGCCAAGACTCAAAAAGCCTAGACATTTTTACATTCCAATCTTAATTCTCCAAGTCTAGATGAGTCACTTTACAACTGGGGGACGTGATAAGGAGCAAAAGTGGCAAGATTAAAATTAAAATCCTAAAATCACCTGCAAAAAAACCTTAAGTAATAAATGATGAATTAAGGGCTGTGAACAAAGTTGAGAATTTTAATAAATTCTGAATTTGAGGAAAGGTATAAAACTTTATATTTCAATTATAAAGATTGTTTTATCTATAAATTAGAGCATATTAATAAATATATACAGTTCAGCAGATCGCCTAAATTTAAATGTGAGAACTGACATAAATAAAATTTTCTCAATCCAATCTAGGGAGCTTTGCTTAGTATTCTGGATACTGCCATCAGTCAGATGCAAGGGAAAGAACACTAGACAAACAGGTAGCATAAGCCAAAGTCCCAACTCTGACATTAATTAACTGAGTATGCCGCCAAGGTTCATGGCTCACAGGCAATTCAACATCAGGTAGGTGTTTCCAGAAGTAAAGGGTATACCAGAGAAAAGCTGCTGGAGACCCCACTGACAGCATGGCAGCCTTCAAGGTCTCTGAGGACAGGGAGGTGGGGTAAAACAGCTACAGAAAGAAACATTTAGCAAAACTTTGCAGAAAAGAGTAAAACAAGAAGATACTGCCCAGCATTTCCTAATAAAAAAGACAAAAATAACTTTTTCTTAGCAAAAACTTTCTTACTAACTGGGAAAGAAATTTTAAAACCTTTATTCAAATAAACATTTATGTCTACTATATGCACCAAAAGATGCTCTTGGTACCAGGAACATTAAAATAGGTAAAACTCCTTGTATCTTGCATCTAGTGCTGAAGTATAAATGGCATACGAGGAGACAAAAATGGGGAGAAGGGCCCTCAGGGGGTGAGAGGGGCAGCTCAAAGCAGAGATGGCTCCTGAACAGTTGTGAGGTCAAGGCAGAGGAAGAGTCTGTTAGGAAGATAAAAGCGTGAAAGCACCAACAACGGCAGATTAGTAGGAACTCCAGATGAGGAGCACCAGACTGTGAAAGACCTTCTTAAGCTAAACTGAAGACTCTCTTAGGGAACATGATCCTGGAGGTGGTGCAAAGCACAAAGGGGAGAGGCCAGCGGCAGTCAGAAATCTGAGACAGAGCAGCATCTGAGGCCCAAAGCGAGGAATGGCTGAGTAAAAGCAGTGCAATAAAGTCAAAGGGGAGCAGACGAATTTGGCAAGGACTTCTGCAAAGGAATCGAAAGGAGCGAGTGACCAACTAGATGTAAACTGTAAGGAAAATGAGATACGTTAATGCTGAGGCTTTTGAGTCTACAGAAAGTTACACATATTCACTTTTCTAAATTAAAATGAGCAGAGTGACAAAATTTTAGAGCCAGAAGGGCCATTCCCAGTCACAGTGGGCCCCAAAGTTGTAGAGCCTGGCAGTTAAGCAGGAACAGGAGCAAGAAGTCTGAAAGAGAGGTGGCAGTGGCTCCAGCAGCTGCCACAAAGAAAAGCTTGAAAGTTACACATATACATCAGCAAAACTGCTATTTGCTGGGGTAATATTAGGGAACTTCCTTTTATCCTTGTATAGACCTCACAAAGTTTCCTGTTGTCCTCTCCTTTCTTTCAAAGATATTTCTGATGCACTTTTAAACCCAGAGGAGGGTTACACACAGGGTAATTTTTGTCACTGACCCCAAAGCATACAAGGGCAGCCATAAACCAAAAGGATTATTTATTCTCTTTCCCTTCCCCACAAATACATTTTACGAGATAGAAAAGTGAAGCACAGATTGGCCACATAACCTATCTACTAGCACAGTGAGGAGGATTAATAAGATAATGAGTTTGGTTTATGGTGGGTTAAATTTGATGTTTCAATAGACATTCAGGTAGTGATGTAAAGTAGGCAGCTGGATATGTATGTCTGTAGCTCAGAATGGAGAGCTGGAGGTATAAATTCGGAAGTCAGCTCACAGATGGTACTCGACACCATGGCAACATGAGAAATGAAACATGAAAGATGAGATCATCTTCAGAGAGAATACAGCAAGAAGAGCAACAGAACTCAGACTGAGACCCTGAGGAAGGGCCAACATACGGATAAAGAAGAAATCAAAAAAGAAACTGAGAAGGATTGCTTTTACTTCTTCTATTCCAACTTCTTCACTAACCAAATATAGAAACCTTCTGTATTAAGCATATCTATCTATTTTAGTGGCAGATATTTTGAATACTGAAGGCAATCAACTATATATAAATTTCACCAATTTTGAGAGGTGGCCACTTAGTGACAACAATCTTTCACTTGCCTAGAACTGTCAGGAGCAAAGGGATTGCATAAGAGTGAAATCTGCTGATGAGTGGCATTTGCAGAAAAGGGAAGCTTTCCTTTTACGTGAACGGTTTGTAGCTCTAATGCCTTCTAGAATCAGTAGCTGAGTGTGAAACAGAGATACACAATGGTAAACCAGGATGAGCAATACGGTAGAAGATAGGAATAGTGTGAATTCTATCCATGTGTGCTAGTTACATTTGCTCTGTTTCACGGCAAAGGGTGGCACTCCTAATTTCTTTCCTTTTGGGTGCGTAAATGTTGAAGTTGCTGAAGAAAGATTACAAACTCTTATTAAATATATGCAACCTGACTCAGGACACCTACTGCATAAAAATACTCAAAATCTCTGTTTTCAAACAATGTGCCCTGAGCACAGAGGTTGGAGCTGCAAAACATGGCTCTGAGAGTACTTCTACCACTAACTGAGGTGTGGCATTGTTAAACATACTGGTTCTCTTACCTATACAGTGGAAATAGAACCACCTACAGTATGCATCTACAAAGATTCCTTAAAGAATCAAGTGAATAGGAAAATGTGCTATAAAACGAAAGGCGTTTATTAACATTATTTCGTTCACGCTCTGGCTAGAGCAGATATGAAAGGAATTACTAGTATAACTTAAAATCATCATTCTTCGTTTTCTTAAAGAAGAGAAAGGGAACTGGGAAAACCAACTGCATTGTGACATGTTCTGAGACTCCAAATTTCTTAACTTTATAAATACTGAAAGCTACTGGTTTACAAGAATCCTATCTGGAACCTTAGATGCATCACTTCACTATTTCAGGCATCACTTTTTCTCATGCAGAAAACAAGGGTGGAGGATAAACTGGATCTCCCATTTCCCTTCTTGCTTTGATAATTTCCATCATTATATTCATCTATACGTGCCTGCTCAAAAGAACACGTTAAATGCTTTTGGTTAGTTAATAAAAACAACTAAGCCGCATCACTCATAAACGCACTTTTGCCTTCACCATCTCAACTATATTAAAAGTTAGAGGGAAAAATAATAATTTTGATAATGTGGCGATTGCTCCAAACATTCTTTTCAATAAGCCTATGACATGAGATATAATAGTAAATCTTCAATTTCTTCACATGAGCTCTTGTTGCCCATGTGCTTCTCAAACCATGATGCCATCACTGAGCTAAATGTTATTCTACTGTTTAAATTTAAATACATTGTTTTGTACCACATGCCCTCAAATGCAAACAGTGCAAGAAAAGAAACACTGATGTGTTGTATCACTAGAGAAAAGGCTGCTGTTGGCTGTGTTGGGCTTACTGGAGGACAAAATGTCAGTCATAGAATTTCACTTTTGCAGATACACAGGTTTTAACTGACATACGTGCAAGGAGCGATGCCACTGAACCCTTAATGAGAATTTAAAAGTTCAGAATTACAAAAAGTACCAAGTCACTTAAGGTAACTAGAGAGAGCCTCATCTTTAGAAAAAGTTAACTTCTATGGATCCACTTTTAAAACATTAAATTTAAAGAAATTTCTTGGAAAATGCTTGACTTGCATTTATCTAAAAGTGTTTCTACAAACAGATATTTCATAATATCTAGTCCTAAGAAACAGAAGGCCTTTAATGTTCTCCATAAAAATCTGATTCCATTAAACAATCAGGTGGTTGAACAGCGGGTAAGTTTTACTACTATGAAAATCAGTCCATCTTTGTCATCAGCCATTAAATATTTTATAGTAACTCTGAGAGAAGCAGGGGATAATAACTATTGTTCCTCAGGGGACCACGAAATAGGGCCTAAGCTGCTGCTAGGCAGCAACAGCAGCAGAAGCTCCTCAGGGGGACATGACTGTGCAGGAACAAAGCGAGGATGAACTGGACACTGCAAAGCTCATTACACCCAAACACAAGTTCTTGGTTTGTTCACTCTGAAATAGATATCTGCATCTACAGTGAAACGGAAGTATACAAAGATACTACCACAGCAATAAATCCATCAATGCACTCTCTTCCTACAAAAGCTCAGGAAAAAATGACAGTCCTAAACTGAAGAGAAAAATCACATAACAGACCAAGGTGTTTACTGTATCACAGGCAGCCAAGGATTCCTCTAGAGAAGTGTTTCATTTATTGAAACACAGATGGTTGAATTATAATTAATAAAATGCCCAACAAGCAAGCAAGCATTTATTCTCTTTTTCTTAAAGACTGAGCTGAGAAACAAAATAAAAAACTTTCTTGCACAATTCTATGTTTAATCCCATCACACTTCCTTTTCCATAAATGAATATAATTTTGTACTCAACATAACTCTAAACCTTCTTCAGCCCGACATTAAACAGAGGTTAATCCTGCAAGCTAAGGATTATCCTGACCCCCAAAACAGGATGTCCTTTTTCATTTGGAATCCAAAGAGTACTATCATAAATCACTACTAAACCACTGACTGGGGGGGAAAGCTAGTGAGGGGGACAAGAACTGATTTTCAAATCGAATTTTGGATTTTTATTTACTTATTTATTTTGGCTGCACCGTGTGGCATGCAGATTCCCCTGACCAGGGATGGAACTCGTGTCCCCTGCAGTGGAAGGGCGGAGCCTTAACCAAGGGACTATCAGGGAAGTCCTTGGATTCTTTTTTTTTTTTTAGGTTCTGGCTAAAATAATGTCAAGAAAAACAAACTGAGAATAATTTGCATATGTGTGTATGTGCTGAATACCTTAAACCTAAATTCATCAGCTGTAACACAGACTTGGAAATTTATCTATCTCATTTTACCTTCCTCTTTAAAACCAAACATTTAGGAAAACTAATTTATTGCTTTTCCAAGTAACAGATGCTGCTAAGTTAGTATAACATTAAAAACAAGACTTAAAATTTAGTCAAGTGGTGTGAAGGCAAATAATTAAGTGATATTTTTCTCCCTTAAAAGAGGAAGCGGGACTAAGCAAAAAACTGTCTTTATCAAAGGACAAATAGTGAATGCAATTTCCTTTTCATGACCAATTTGAGTTAAAATAAAGGAAATAAACTCTTTCACTCATACACTATCATATTGTCAGGATAAAAAGAGCAAAATAGTAAGAAAATGGAATAGGATAGGATGGAGATCAAGAAAGTAAAACAATAAAGAAAACAATACTCTTTTCTAAATTAAAAAAAGAAAGGTTAAAAGAACAGAGTTCACTGGCATTCTCATCTGAAAATATTATTCAGTGCTTTTAAATTTTAAATTAAAATTAAATAAAATTTAAAATTTTTTCTTTGGTCATGAGAGCCACTTATCTGATCCTCAGTAAGGCATGCCTACAATATAGAACCTTCCATCACTACAGAAAGTCTTCTGTAAAGCACTGGCCTAGAATATTTTAAATAATTTACACAGTGATGCTTTATATATCCACCAGGCAAAGATTTCTGTCATAAATTGTTGACAGAAAACTTTGAGACAAACATTTCATATTTTTAATATTTCATATTCATGATTATGAAGAATCCTGCAATCATGATTAACCATATATATGCAACATAGAAAAAATACTTAAGGTTCAGCAGGCCAACTATCTGTCTTTAGAGTATCTCCACCCATCCAAATAAGGAACCACCCTCTTTTTAAGGTCTTGAAGGAAAACATATTTCATAGCCTCTCTTGATAATCTTCCCAACCTCAAGAAATTCATGTCCTCTCTCACTCAAATGTAAATACTGCTAACATTTTTCTACCCGTTTCCAGAACAAAAGAACAACATTTTGCCACCAACTCTACAGAATATCCCGCAACCTTTAATCCCAGAAGAAAAAAAATGCATGTCTTTGAACTTCCTTAAAAGACCTTACTTTATGCTCTAAGGAGTATGAACCTGTTCGCAACATAGGCAGAACATCTCCCTTACGGAAACCTTTCAATGATTCTTGTAAACTACAGCATAAAATTCAAGAACCTTACCACTGTATAGAAGAGTCCTCACCACCAGAGTACAACATCTCTCTCTTACCTATTTTCCATTCTTTCCTCTACCTCCTTCCCAGTCTTATGGAATTACTTAGCGCTCCCAGATGGTACCATGACATTTCATTTCACTCTGATTTCTCCCATGCTGGTTTCTCAGCCTGCAAGGCTAAACTGAGGATTTGTACTTTAGATTCCAGTCCTCCTGCTGTACAAAAGCATACTCCCTATTCCTACTCTCCCCACCCCCAAAAGATTCGAACTCCAGTAAGAAAACTGCATTTTGTCAAAAGGAAGATCTTGACTAAAAAGGTGATTAAATTTTGCAAGAGTCAATGAATACTTAATGAACAACCACAAGGCCCTGGTTTAACAATGAAGGTTGGAGAATCTTAATTGTGTACATCTTTTAAAAACAAAGGGGTGGATACAGCCACTATGGAAAACAGTATGGAGGTTTCTTGCAAAACTAAAAATAGAACTACCATATGACCCAGCAATCCCACTATTGGGCATATACCCAGAGAACACCATCATTCAAAAAGACACATGCACTCCAATGTTCATTGCAGCACTATTTACAATAGCCAGGACATGGAAGCAACCGAAATGTCCATCAACAGATGAATGGATAAAGAAGATGTGGTATATACACACAATGGAATATTTCTCAGCTGTAAAAAGCAATGAAACTGGGACATTTTTAGAGGCATGGATGGACCTAGAGACTGTCATACAGAGTGAACTGAGTCAGAAAGAGAAAAACAAATATTGTATATTAACACATATATGTGGACCATAGAAAAATGGTACAGATCAACCTGTCTGCAAGGCAGAAATAGAGACACAGATGTAGAGAACAAACATACAGACACCAAGTGGGGAAAGCGGGGAGGGCTGGGGGGGGAATGAATTGGGAGATTGGGATACCAAATTGTACACTCTAAATATATGCAGTTTATTGTAAAAAATAAAAAAATAAAAAGTTAAAAAAAAAAAACAAAGGGGTAGGGGTCGCGGAGAGACTCAACCATCTGTGTTGAATGTTGTCATCTGCCTGGAGTGAGAAGCTCAGATCATTCAACTTCTTAAAATCTCTTACAAAATTAAGATTCATTAACATGGACACTGAGTACACCCAAAGCATTTATCAGTGATAAATGCCTAAGTGAATACAATAGTCTACTGTGTCTTATATCTTGTTAAAGTTGATCCTACTAACTTCACTCTCACTTGTGAACACCCAATGAAATGCCAAAGGTACTACAACATTTGGCTTTAATAGAAGTAAGAGCCAAGGAGCAGAAGGACTGGTAAGTTGATACTGCCTAAGCAATAGCAAAGTCATCTATACAACACTCAAAAAAAGACTAATGTAAGAATCCCAAGTCAGCGTTTAAGCAAAAAGGTTCGTTATACACTGCCAGTGAGAATGTAATGCTGCACTTTTTTGAAGGCAATTTAACACGCTCTATTAAGAACCTTACAAGTTGACTTTGTAAGTGATTCCATTTCTAAGACCAAGCCTCAATAAATAAAATTATGGCACATCTATCCATATCATGGACTCAGTTCTATGCAAGCTTTTAAAATTATACCATTTAAAATGATGCTACTGAAGATTACTTAATAACATAAGAAAAACTGCATGTTAAGTGTAAAAAGCTTATTCCAAAATAATTTATTAGTATGATATTGGGTTTTCTTGTTGGTGATGGTGTTATTAATGTTAAAGTACATCTGCTTGAATTTTATAGGTATACATTAAAACAAAAGCATTACACTTAAAACAAAAAATTAATAATAATGACTGACCTTTAATGATAGAGGTAAGGTGCTTTTAGTATTCTTTTTAATCTGAATTTTCTAAAATGAATAAATAAGTGTATCTTCTGAGACATATGGGAAAGATTATGTTAAATAATAATAATAAAAATTAAAGAAAGGTTTGGTTCTCTTGCATAAACTAATATATTCTTCTTATAATAAGAGCAATGTTACATTTTTTTTAGTTTGGCTGTCAGAAAACATAAAGACAGATTTTGTCAGTCACTTTCAGGAGCTGAACAGTAAATACCACATATCTGGGTGTGCATCTGACTGTCTTCCCTCATAACCTTCTACCCTGACCTGCATTTTCTCTGACCCTTTTTCTACTGCATTGTAGATATTATTCTAGCTAGCCTCAAAATCTTTTTTGTGGGGAGGGATGAAGGCAAAGAGGAAAAAGAAGGAAAGGGGGAAAAGAGAAAAAGGATGAGGTGGCAGCTGTACAAACAACACTGTTCTACCTCTGTAATTTTCAGATTATTTATTAAAGTTCCATCATAGTGGGTACTTAATTGTAAATCAATGTGTTACAGTACAGAAGAAAAACATTTACCATGAACTGAATTTAGGTAAGAGATACTGTTTTGTTTTTTGTTCTTTTTTAAGACTGGTGCAAGTTTCTGTTTTGTTTTGTTTTTTTAATCTGCACCATCATTTAAAATAAGAGATCGTACATGAAAACCAAATTTTCAACTTTTCCTAAAAACCACAAGAACTGGCACAACTTGGTCTGTATTTCAACGTGGCAGTTATCAGCAAGAGCTGATCAGCTATCATCTCTTTAGATGGGGTTGTAGTCTCCAGGTTGCCAGAGTCCCCACCAGGCCCATATCACTCATCTGCGGTGGCCTTCAGTAGAAAACTGTGTTTGTAACCCTTCACACCACAGCACTAGTCTTAACATAAGTTCCCCCAAAATGCAATTGTTGGTTATTTGTAATTATTTCAAAGAATGCCAATGGCCTCCCCCCATAGAGTCATTCATGATACATTAACTCAGCACTGCATACCCAAGTAAACGACCAACATTATGTCAGGAGTAAGTTACCCACCAGAGCCTCTTCTGCTTTTGTGCTGCCATTGCTGCTCCCTGATTTCCCAATAACTGAGTGGCTAGCACATAGCAGCTGCTGATAAATGTTGCATGGATGAACAGAGGAAGGATGGAGGACAAATGTAATCTATACTAAAATTAATCTTAATTTCTTCCAACTACTGGCACATAAAGAATTCTGCCTCAAAGGGAATTTGCAATATGATTGTTTAAGAGTTATTTTTTATTGTTGCCATTGTTATTCTTATAATAGCTGCTCACAGTTGTTCAAAACTTCCCTCAACTACCATTTTGGGGAAAGGGGGTTCCCAAAGTGAAGAGGAAGTGCCACTGTTGATATATAAAATGATCTTAGGTGATACTTTGGACTAGATATCGAAACACATACTGAGAAAATTATTCCTTTCCCAAGTTTCTTTAAATCTATCTGAGTATATCAAAGACCAAGTCTCACTTTGGTGCTAACACATATTTAAGCCCTTTTATAACACTGGCCAATTTACTTTCCCTTGTAAACAGAGGGAGCATATGGCTCAGGGTTGAAGCCTTTATCAGACAACAGAATCTAGACAGGATTTAACAGTAATTGTTTTTAAAGGCAAATGATACTAGTTCTCCCATTCTGGAAGGGATATAAAGATTCCCTTTTAAAGAAAATTAACATTTAAGAAGCATTATAAGAGAAAAACAAATACCATATGCTAACTCATATATATGGAATCTAAAAAAATGGTACTGACGAACTCAGTGACAGAGCAAGAATAAAGATGCAGATGTAGAGAACAGACTTGAGGACACTGGGGGGAGGAAGGAGGGGAAGCCGGGACAAAGTAAGAGAGTAGAACCGACATATATATATTACCAAATGTAAAATAGATAGCTAGTGGGAAGCTGCTGCATAACACTTGGAGATCAATTCGATGATGGGTGATGACTTAGAGGGCTGGGATAGGGAAGGTGGGAAGGAGTCGCGGGAAGGAGGGGATATGGGGATATATGTATAAATACAGCCGAGTCACTTTGTTGTACAACAAAAACTGGCACAACAGTGTAAAGTAATTATATTCCAATATAATTAGCTTAAGAAAAAAAAATTATAAAATTTTATGTTGTATCTTACAGTAAAAAATAAACAACAAAAAAAAGCAAGATATTAAGTAAATACAGTAGAGGGTGGAGTGCAACCATGATAAAAAGCACTAAGATGATATTCAAAATACTGACATTTGGAAAATAAAAGGCTATGTGGTTTGATGTTAGCAATGTGGTACAAAGATGGAAAGTGTTCAGATTTACTTTAATTTCTATTTTATATTAAAACAAATGTAAATATATATACATATACATACACACAATAATAAACTGTGCATTTTTATGGTGATAGAAAAAACTAAGATTTGTAACCCTGACACTTCGTAAGAGTTAAATTAGCTTATGACTATACTTGACCATATGATTATATATATATAATTGACTATGAAAATATATGGCTGTAATTTATTAATCTATGCCAATACCATAGAAATAGGTATCTCCCTATACCAAAAAAAAGTCTTCCCACAAAGTTCATAATTTATAAGCTGCAAATGATGACATAAAATAAAAATATTTTGTGATGAGAGCACTTCTATATTTAAGATCACAAGTTGGAGCTAATAGTAAGTAAACCAGTAAATAGACCAAGCGTCACTGATACTCCCCTATGTCAAAGAGCAGCTGTGACAAATGCTACGAAGGAGCGATGCACGGTTCTATAATGGCTCATAATAGGCGTAATTTGACTGAGGCAGGGCTTCCTTGAATGAGAGGGGTGGGAGCAGCAAAACAGCAAGGCGAGAGGAACATGACCAAAGTCGAGGAGTCTGAGGCTCAGCTGGAGAGTAGAGGTGCTCCACGGCCCAGGTATGGAGCTGATCTTTAAGCCAAGAACATGGGAAGACAGCAGAAGAGTCTGTAAAGTGGAGTTACCTATCTGAGCAGATCTGCACTCTCAAAGCTTTGCTCTGGCTGTTATGTGGCAACCCTCCCAACAGGCATCAGGAAACAGAATCAAAGTTTAAATAGATAACAAACTAACAAAATAATTTAGGAACAACTGCATCTAGATCAAAACATATCAAAAATGTCATGATTTCTTCCTCAGACCTATGTGCCTACCTGCATCAAGAGTTTTAAAGTAAAGCAGACTGGAGCTCTTGGGAGGGATTCTCAGGGGTGGGGTGGCTGGGTACCAACAACTGTGAGGCCCTGGTCACTCCCCTACTTCCCAGTCTAAGCTTTTCCTTTTATGTTTTATTTGAGAGGTTTCTAATAAGGTTCAGCCGAAGAAATGGTTTTGATACTGAAACCAAATCTGACAACTGATGTTAACACCTGTGGCCTCTAAAACCCAGGTAAAAGACTAGAAGCAGTCAGTGGAAGAGCAGTGCCTCAGATGACTACACCCTGTGGTTCCTGTTTGGTCTAAACTTCTCATTCTGATCTTCTTCATAAGAGACAGTACTCAGAAACAGTCCCCTATCTGCTTCTAATCCTCCTCAAAAAGGTTCAAACTCTGGGTCACCGTGGCACACCCACCAGAATGTTAAAAGAGAAAGGAGGAAAGGAGGGAAGGGAACAGGAAAGGGAAGGGGGGAGAGAAAGAATATACAAAAGCCAGTTGGCAAGGACCTGGAGCACAGCTGGTAAGAGTGCAGACTGGCACATTCACTTTGGAAAGTTGGCAATATTCACCAAAGCTCAGCAACTGCACTCCAAGGAATACATGCAACGAAATGTTATGCAAAAGTTCATTCACTGAAAGACATGTATACAAATGCTCACAGAAGCACTATTCCTAATAGTCACCAAATGCAAACATCCCAATGGTAATCAATAGATTATTTATCTACTGTGATGTATATTCACATGGTGAATACTGCAGAGCAATGAGACTGAGTCAACTACAACTACACATGAAAACATGGATGAATCTCACATAGGTAACACTGGGAGGAGATAAGACCAAAAGAGTACATAGAGGGTTTCTATTTATATACAATACTCAAAAACAGATAAATCAACTGACTAGTCATGTGCAGAAATAATCTCAATTTTTACCTTAATACTAAAGCCTAAAATGAATCACAGATTTAAATATTAAGAGCAGAAAACTTCTACAAGTAAACCGTAAACCTAACAGAAAACCTTAGTGACCTTCGGCTTGGCAAAGACTTCTTAGATACAACACATAAACCATAAGCTACACAAGAAAAAAAATCAATAAATTGAATTTTATAATGATCTGTGATCTGTGCACTTTCCCATAAACATCTACAATTTAAATGTTACTATATATTAATTACAAACAGAAGAAAGCATAAAGACTGAATAGATGGATGACAACCCAATCAGCTACTGTCATCTCATCTTACGACTCAAGAAAAACTACATCTCAAATAGTTCTATCCTGCAAATACAGAAACAAAGCCAAGAGTGGCAGAATGAGGGGTGGAAAAAGGAAAAACAGGTATCATTAACTGCCTGTCCTACCCTTTGAGTTAGAATGGGGAGGGGGCAGGTCCAATGAAGAGAGAATGAATCTGTTATAAAATTTGGCTCTCCTTCCACGACTACTCCTAAAATTCACCACACAGAAATGGAGGAAAATATACCCAAAATAAGAGCAAATAAAAGACACCTTGATCCTGGATCATTTTCCACTGAAATCTTTTACTTTCTTCTCTCTTCACCTGGTCCCATCCTTATTTATTTATTCTCTCCCTTCCATTCTGATTCTTCCAGACTTCTCTTTTCACTTTCTGCAACCATGCATTATTATCATATGCCCTTTTTCTCTTCACTGAAGAGGCTCCAAAATAAGAAAAGGAATTCAAATACATACACAAAAATAGCACAGGTTCTTTATGTATTTCAAATGCCCTTATACCGGGGGAGGGGCGACATACCAATTTCCATCACTTCTCATCAATTCTGTTTATATAGCATTTGTAGAATATAGGCCACAGCATAATTTTTTTTATGATACTTTCTCCTTCTCTCTTTTTCTCTCCTTTAAAAGGTAGCTAGCAATTTGTCCAGTCAACTATGTGCTAGCTATGTGGGATGCTAAAGGATACTACTTTCTATCTATTCCAGTATAAGGACCCCTTTTAACACCAAGAAATGTCAAAAACACATACACAACAAGAAATGATCCTTTTAGCATGCATTCCTTGAAAAAATGCAATCCTACAAGGCACTGATATTTCATTAACCTCCAACTCACTGTGAACCTTATTAATCACCTCATCCATTTACATTCTGTAACAGCAGATGTGGGCAATGCTTAGTGTGAATGCAGATTCTCAGCTTCTCAAGCCCCTTATCTCAGGACCTCCTCAACCCTCCCTGGACTCAGCCTACATGGATTGGGAATCATAGTTCTCAGCACTCTGGGCTCAACTCTTCTGTATTGATTATTGTCCAATTTTGTTCATGAGTTCACTGAAGAAGTAGTAATACAGTTTGAAAAAGTCTGTAGTAGAGCAAAGTGTTTTCTGTTCACTCAGGATCTTTCTGGGAATGATTTAATCAGAGACCTCCCAACAGCCCCTCAAATACCCCCCCCATACTTTCTCCTCTCTTAGAACTAGTATCTGAAAATGTTTAATAAATTACTACCTTTTTTATAGTTATTATCACTATTACTATACTCCTCTTCCCCACCTACTCTAACCCCATAAATTTCCACATCCTTGGAGCATTCTAGCTAGGAAAAGGCAAGAAACAAAAACCTGAAAACCTAATTTTTGCATCAAATAAATATTCACGGCTTTTTTTTTAAAAAAAGCACTAAGTAGCGGCAGATGAAGTAGTAAAATTGTGCTGACCCTTGTCTCTACCATGCTTAAGCTGAATATAATTCATCTATTTAACAGTAGCTCAATTAAAAGGAAAATACTCACTGTAGGGTTTATTCCTAAATTTTGCAGAAGGGCACTCTCTTGCAGCAGATATGCCTTCCTCTTAACTGGCAATAACATACAAATGAGGTTTATTTGTTTTCTTATTCATTCAATAATGTGCTCTGTCCTTAATTTTTAAAATGGGTAAGCTGACATTTTTCCTTCTCTCTCCAAAATATAAAACCCCAAAGTAAATTATAACTTTTGTCACCCCCACTAGTTTCTGTCCTATGAGTCAGCCATTCTGAAAAGAAATACTCCACACATCCTCTGCCAAATGACATTCGATGGACCCCCCCACCCCTGTTCTGTTAAAAGAGTAAAAAGAAAAAAAAATTTAAATTTCAAGGTGGTATTGAGATCTGTTAAAGTAACATATTTCCTAATTCAAACCACAAAAATCTTCAAAACTCCATTATAACTTCAAATCATATTTGTATGTATTCTCAATGAATGATCTAAAAGTCTACAAAAATAAAGTTCATTTTTTGTTTTGCTTTTCCCATTTTACAATATTGTCTGAAAAAAAAAATAATTCAACCAATACTAACTGTCACAGTACTAGCAATCTGCATTAAGCGGGTGAAAAATATGAGATGGAAAATAGGAACATCACATCACTGTCTTATATATCTATTATATTTTGTACTTAAAAATATCATTCCTCCACTTGATTCTCTGAAATCTCAAAAGATCATGCTATACTGCAGACAGTGAACAAAAACCAACTGTGACAAATGATAACTTGGTTTCTTACAAACAAGTAGCTTCTCCCCTCTTTAAAGAAAAATGGGGTTTCTTCATCCTTTTTACCAATAAATACATGGGAATACTGACTATAGGTAAATTCCAAATATCTTAAAGACTCAAGCCATGCTTCAAATAACTAATTTAAAATAAAACAGTCAAAGGCTTTAAAATTTTAGGTGATCAGAGAACAAGGAATTGCAGAATGTGGTGGTAATGCTACATGATAATATAAACTATTAAATTTCTGGGGCAAATATAGTCTTACTAGGCCATGAAATTTTTTTTAAACTTCAGATTCTTATTTTCCAAGTTCTTCCAAATAAATTGAAAAGACAAATGATGACTATTCACCACTGTAATTTCATAAAGGAGGGAAAAAAAGGAGTAATTTCAATTTTTAATATGTCTACATTAATAAAACAAATTCTATGTTGGCAAAGTGTTGGCTTATCCATAAACTACATCTGTACCCATTAAGTCAGCATAATCACAAATGCCAGATATATGTGTAAGTGCCCCCCCACCCCAAAGACAGACAAAGCAAGCAAGCTCTGGTAAAAATGTGTATAAAGTTGTCATAAAGCACAGTAGCTGATTTCTAAACTTTAAAATCATGTCTGCATTCATCTTCCCTTTCCACCAAATTTAAACCACAGAAGCTTAGGGGAAACAACAATAATAATTTCTAAATAAATCAATGTAATCACCAAAATATTTTAGAATCTTTCCTTATAGAGTGTATTTTAATCATAAAAACTTTACCCATTCCTAACTTGTTTCTCAATAATATTCATCCATTATGTTAAACCTTCAATTTCTCAATAGAGAACACATGCTATTCAAAAGGCCAACATAATTATTGTTGTCGTGCCATTAAGAACGCTCTTCCTAGTGACAAAACTCTAATATTACAGTTGGCACCCGGTTCGTTCACTATTTACACCACCATCCTCTCCCCCTGCCCCCCCTTTCACTATTTACACCACCATCCTCTCCCCCCGCCCCCCCTTTCACTATTTACACCACCATCCTCTCCCCTTCCCACCACCACGATTTTACTGGCAGGATATTCACAACACTGAAGATTGTTTTTCATCTCAGTAAAAAGAATGCTTAAAATGGGATGGCTAGCCACAAACCAGAAGTTAGAAGCTACATAAAAATAAATGCAAATGTGTCTAAATTTTTCTATTTTCAACCTCTAAAGAAAGCAGTAACATCTTTCTTATTTGTAATTCCCTAAAGCCAAGAGCCTTTCACCCAATTACACTAATAAATTGATTTAATTTCATCATTTTGCCATCAGATCATGTCCTCCATACACTAGTGTACCATAATTAAATTCATTTTACCATACTGGGTTCTTCACCTCCTATTTTCTTTCCAGTGCTTTTCCTACATCATTCTTTAACTACCAAATTATTTCTCCATAATATTTGCCTAAATATGAAATCTATGAACAAAAAGACAACCCTGACGACTAATTAGGGAAAAGATAAATCAACACACCTTAAATACAAAATATCAGCATTAGGTAACTAACTATTAGGTAACCAACAGAAAGGTAAGCATCAACTGTATGCCCAAGAACCCGAATTTAAAATATTATGTGGTAGAAACAATTTTGAACAGAAGTGAACACACATTTACATATCAAAATAGGCAACGATAGCCTCGTTTCTGACTTGAAACATATCTTAATTCTGTTAATTAAGTAAAATAGGCATTTTATGGAAATATCTCCTTACACATATAATCATTTGATTGACAGATAAAATAATTGCTTTAAAAATACTTCTGAGTCATTTTGTCCTTACCTGCAGGCATGAACCATTACTGCATGCAGTGACTGTTCCATTTCCTAGCACAGACTTGAAGAAGCATCATATCTCTCTTTCAGAATGTGACTAATATGTGGGTTTGCAATTCCTAAGCTATTTACAAATGGCACTCCCTTTCCACAAAAGAAAATATTTATTACAACCAAAACCTAAGTATTTTTAACCTATATCTTACAAATAATACTGATAATTTTATGTAGCAATAACCTCAAATATACAAAGAAAACCTAGTACTAGTATTTTCTTGAAGAAAGCAAAATTTTTGTTTATTTTTTAGCTAAGTATACTATTTTTTAAAGCCTCCAACAGCTGTCACACATGAACCAGCGATCTGCTGTGTTATGGTGTGCATGCTGCAGCTGATTAGGCTTCACTATTTTAAAAAAAAAAAATCAATTACCCTTTGTAAAAGCAGAACAGCTTACCCAAATACACATCTTCAAAACAGCACAATGACCAGCATGCAGTATAATACATTATAGAGCAAACTTGACAAGAAAAAAATACGCCCTGATTTGTTTCTTAGCAATGCTACACCATTAATTGTTCATGCAAGAGATGCAGCTGTACCTTTCTGAAGAGGACGACTTCTCAGAGTTAACTGACATCAGCAGCTCAATCTTCTGCTTGATTTCTGGAAAAATCAGAAAATATTCACAACCAAGATTGCCTGCCCTTGTTTTCAAGCCTTATATCAAGAGATTTTTCTTCTCTAATCCCTTTTGTTCAAAATGAGGCCACAAGATTCGCAGTACTTCTGTTAGGACTGGGATTCAATGGTGCTATAAAGGGAAAAAGCTCCAGAGGCATCAGGCCTTGCTAAACTATGCACATGACTGTTTATGAAAGCAGGAAGTACCATTTCTTTCAAGCAGAGGGGGTGTTTTCTTTTTTTAAGGTAGAACTAGCATGGCTCTACAAGATTTTAAATGCAGCAAATTAAAATACAAACCAAAAATGCTAACAACTGGATTCGATATACTAGATAATTTGAGAAGGCTGGGTAATAAAGTTACAGACTAATAAACAGATAGGCAACCCTTGGCTACTTCTATTTCACCAGCCCTGAAAAATATGGCTCAGTGAATCATTTTTGTCACTTAAGAATGAAATATTAAACCAGAATCCCAATTTTTAGACTAAAATATTTTAATCTTTGTTATAATTTATTGTCTTTAATTAAAGATACATTTAATATCTACTCCCTAACTCCTTTAGAAAAACACTTCTGTTTTACACCTTAATTTTCCCCTCCTCCTTCGCAGTACAGCACAAGTGAACAGCAACACCCAGTTACCAAGCAGATAATATACTTGTCCTTTTAGGAGAGGACTGACAATGCTACCTACCACAGAAATGTAAGCGCCAATTCAATTTAATTAAAAGATCACTGATGATATTGATCTGGGAAAAAAAAGACTTCAGATGAAAAGGGAAGGTGGGATAAAAATAAAAGAGGAAAAAAAGAGAAGGAAAAAAAACCTAATACGTTTCCTCTAAAATATTAACCACTAACCTAAAGCACACAATTTTACATGAATAAAACTGACATGGTCCTATTACCCACATTATTTCACATATAAAGCTGTTTTCCTACTGTAAATGTGTTTTCCTATTCAAAATCTTAAAAATTCACAAATCAGAAATAAAACAGTCCCACTAAAATCTATAGGCAGTCTCAGTATTTCAAAGCAGACCTCAGTAATTTGGGTTTCTTTTTTAAAGGGTAAAACAAATTTTAATTTTTAAGAATCTTGATTCTAGAATCCAAGGAATATGGATGTAAAGGAAAAAAGGAAATAATTAGTTGCATAAAATACAATGGACCTGTAGAGAAATATCCTCTCAATGTTGCTAAAATAAAGAGTTTTTCCAAATTGTTTATGCTAACAACTTCATCCAATGGGCATTATAAAGCTGACATGGATATCTGATGAGAGCATAGAATCTACCACAGGCTATAGCCAAACTACCACTGGGGAGAACACACAGCACAGTGGTGAAACTGAGATGATGATAATGAAACTTACCTTGAGGAGTCTTACAGAGCCTACCTAGCACCTGGTGCCATAGTGAATGCTCAGTAATGCCCCATTTAAAAAGAGCATGGCACTTAGGAACTCAGGCTCCAGGATCCGCTGCCAAGCAGCCTTGGATTTGAAAGCAGGCTCCTCCATCATTTTGAACAGCCATATGACCTTGGGGAAATTACTTAAACTCTCTAAGCCTCTACCTCCTCTCCTATGAAATGGGGATAATAATTCCACATGAAGGGCTGTTGTGAAGATTTAATGACATAACCCATGAAAGCTACGTAGTGTTGTGCTTGGCACATAGTAATAAGCCCTCTCTGCCTATTGCTATTTGCTAGGCAGTCCTAGCAAAGGATGGGAACCTAAATAAATATTTGTTGAATGACTTAATGAGATATATATACTAGGTCTGTCCCATTTTAAAGAGCTCTTCTACAGTTTTAATCCACCTACTTCTTCTTACTACCAACCTTAATATTCACCTTTTTATCACCGTAGTATTGATATTATTATATGTGGAAATTAAACTTTAATCTGCATCTCAGCCTTCCTATCTAGAGAATTATTCTCAGCTTATCAACTAGCCACTTCAGGAATGAGGTGACACTTGAATTCTTCTGTACTGTGGCAATTTTTCATTCCAAAAAGACAGAAAGTTCACACTATAGTGTATCTCTACAACATCTGTGCTCTTAAAATGAAAGTCCCCAAAGATTAAACTACATATCTCTCACGAAGTATATGCCTATCTTACATATATTAGGAAGAAAAGTTAAAGCTCTAAACCATTTTCTGGCTGGTGACTTTGGAAACTACAAACCAAAAAAGGTTTCAAATAATTCATGGAAAGGTTTCCAACATGATATTCACATTTTCTTCCAACCTTCAGATTTGTTTATAGCTCCAGAAGAACTGAAAGGTTCAGGAATGTTCACAAATACCACATTAACACTGTATCCACTGAGGGCCATCCATTCCATCTAGGCTTCCATCTAATCCTTATCAATATCATCCATGTGTCTGATTATGCCTCATGTTCATTCCATCACAATACCCGCCAGAGTCCTGGGGGGCTTTGATGTTCATGTCAATATGATTCCAAACACCCTGGCCTAAGGGCCTTGGCCTCCCCGGTAGTGTCCTGAACCTGTGATCACCTGAGTCATCTACTACCATGACCACCCACAGGACGCTCTCTTACACACACTGCAAACACGTCCCCAAATTCGTTGCTTTTCTATATCTATACTGGGTATTTCACAGTATCCAGGACCCATACTTTATTTTTCTGCAATTATTTCCACCAGTCTTTTTCTTTACGAATTATGGTTTTCCTGTTAAACTTTGAAAAACTTTCCCGACAGCAAAATTTTTTAAATTGTCATCCTATTTTCTCTAATATATGCTTTATAATTTCATTCTTGCATGTACATCTTGGACCCTTCTAGAATTTATTTTGCTTTATTAATTGACATACAGATCTGGTCTGTTTTTATAGTTCACATTTTGAAACTTTACACCCACCCCATCCCCACAATTCTAAATTACTCTCTTCACCACCACTCCTTGGTTCTTCCAAAGCAGCAGTCTTACAACCATGTAAACATATTTTTTCAACCATCCGCTGTCTCCATTTATACATTAAGGCCAGTGAGTACAAGAAAGGCCATATTTCCTTATTTCACAAAGAAATAAGCAAGTAGTACCTGTGTAGTTTAAATAAGCATATTTTAAATTATGGTTAAGTTGATTTTTTTTAGTCATAACTTTTAATTTCTAAGTAACACTATAGAACAATGCAAGTTTTGCTTTTAATGCTTTTGGGTTTTTATGATTCTCCTCTGGGTTCTTTGCTGGATCACCATTTTTCACCCGGACCTTAAATGTTGGTGATACATGACTCTTCCCACTCACCTACTCTTTTATCTACACCCCTGACATCTGTGACCACAGATAACCAACAGGGCACCCACGACGACGACCAAACTCTGAATTTCTAGCCAAACACTTGCTCCTGCAACCTGGAGCTATAAATCCTTCCAGGCCTACCTAACAGTCTCACCTAGGAAGTCCCCAGTTGCCCTGAGTGCAAGCTCGAAAACTAACCTCACTGGGAGTTCCCTGGCAGTCCTTGGTTAGGACTCGGTGATTTCACTGCCAGGGCCCAGGTTCAATCCCTGGTTGGAGAACTAAGACCCAGCAAGCCGCAAGGCACAGCCAATAAACCAAACCAAACCAAACCAAACCAAACCAAAACAAAACAAAAAAACTTAACCTCATCAACTTTCCAATCTAATGTCTCCTGTTACAGTCCTTATCTCAATGAGCAGCAGCATAATTGCCCCTCCAAGTCAGACATTTTTGAAGGACCCCAGACTAGCACTCTTGTCTAATTTGAGATATCACTGCCACCATTCTCATTTTTTATATATTTTATGCTCCGGAACACTGAGCTATCTCCAAAGACACCATGCTTTCTCACACCACCAAGTCTTTTTTTATGCACTTTCCTCTCCTGGGAATGCCACTGTCCAGTTTGTTTCCTTTGCACACCCAATTCACTTTTCTTTCTTCCCCTCCCCCTCCTTTGGCCATGCCACACAGCATGTGGGATCTTAGTTCCTTGACCAAGGATTGAACCGATGCCCCCTGCACTGTCTGAGTCTTAACCACTGGACCGCCAGGGAAGTCCCCCAACTCACGTATCTAATCTCAGCCCAATCGTTACCTCCTCCCTGACATCTTTCCAGACAGAATACAGTTTATCTCCTCTGCCCCTCTATATATCACATACACTTGCATTACAGAATTACTAAAATATACACATTACTTGTTTCACTCCCCTTGAGACCACAGCTTCCTTGGGGATAGAAACCTGAATTTTTACTTCAATTCACACTTATTTGTTGACACTTTCATGGTCTTCTTAGGCTGTTTCACTCTAGTTAGTGTTAAAGTTACAATCTAGCTAAATTAACTTCCTAGTTTTTAAATATATATTTCCAGATAAAATTACTCAGAGTTTCAAACGACTAGAATTTAGTAGAGCTAGGAGGGTCCAAAGAGATCATCACACAACTGAACAATATAAATCTCTAAAGAAGAAATGTGAAGGGGAAAAAGATAAACAACTGGTGACAAGAACATTCTTCACCTTTTCCAAAAGGTTACTGTCTCAGACCTATAGCTAATTTCCAAGGACCTAGCAACCCAAGCAGAACATTTCAGCCTTCTTTTAAACCAACTTCTTAAATGATATTTTCTCATATGTCCAATCAGTTAAAATCGGCACTATCAGTGGACTTTGAGTAAAACAACTGGTTGGTCTGTGACACCATACTCTTATTCATGACCCTATATAGCAAAAAAGAAAAACCAATTCACTAGGCTTTTCCCCACTCATTCTCTTCTATCCAACCTACAGACCTTCTTCATGATATCTTTTTATTCTTATTACATTCACACTTTAAAAGACACTCAAATTCCTTGTAAAGATGAATAGTTCAACTCTTCAGTTAACAGCCTACTATCTCTAATGCTTCATTTGCCACTCAGTAACATGAGTTGGAAGATTGCTGGAACACAGGGTGCAGAGTTGAACCAATCCCTAAGAACCCTGACAAGAAGTAGCGGTAACCAATAACTACTACCAAAACGAAGTCCAATAAAGGAGGTGCTTCAAAGATTCAGACCCTAGGAGGAAAACTGGGCAGTCCTGAATCCACCTAGAATCCTAAGAGCAACAACAGCATAAGAGTAACACCGGGTTCCCATGGAGAGGATCCGCTACTGTGTCTTTTTTTTTTTTTTTTTTTTTAATTGGTTGCATTGGGTCTTTTTTGCTGCACGCGGGCTTTCTCTAGTTGCGGAGAGTAGGGGCTATGACTTCTCTTGTTGCAAAGCATGGGCTCTAGACAGGCGGGCTTCATAGTTGTGGCTCGTGAGCTCTAGAGTGCAGCCTCAGTAGTTGTGGCACATGGACTTAGTTGCTCCGAGGCATGTGGGATCTTCCTGGGCCAGGGACAGAACCTGTGTCCCCTGCATTGGCAGGCAGATTCTTAACCACTGCACCACCAGGTAAGTCCTACCATGCCTTTAAGATCACTAAACACCAAGCATGAGCTCAGACAGGATCCTTATTTTTGTGACATGGAAATTAAATAAGACATCATAATTGGGCAAACAGTTCTATCTAAACTCTCAGACCTACATCCTTTTAACATGGGTGTTATTCTGACAGATTTACTAAATTTCCTCTCACTTGCCAAATTTGGAGGCATTTCAGGCTACAAGAAACAGGTATGTGCTCAGAAGAGGAAAAAACCTCAGTAGGCCTCAGAACCAGAATCTTGTTCAGAAGACAGGGCAGCTCTTGAAAGCCAGTTAGATACCAAGTGCTCAGAGGGATTGTTCACCTTAACGCTTCACCATCCTGGTGGTAATTCCATTTCTCCCTTCACTACCAATTTGTAACTGCTTCTCCTCTCTACTCCACACGTTCACAGATTCTATTGCCTTGGGATGCATGCTTATGGCCTCTCTCTTGGTGTCTGAAACTTAAGCGAGTATCTTTAAGGGGCTCCTGTTTAAGCACATCAGAGGGCCTGCAGACACTTTTCTGGCTCAGGTGTCAATTCCTGATATTACCATCTGGGACCAAGTACTGCGGTCCTGACTCAAAATTCAAGAGAATGACACAAAAGAGACCCTTCATAAAGGGGCAGGAGTAAAGCAAGCTCTCTGAGACATCTAGGAAGGTCGACGATTAACTGCCCAACACCCTGAAGATCAGTCTAGCCTAAAAAGGAGTTCCTGTTATCCCGGCATTCATTATTCAAGTCTTCTTTGTGATGAGAATGCATGGAAAAGCAAAAATTGTGCAAAGAAAAATAATCAATAATGAACTGACCATGCAAACAGCTGTCCCTTATTATCACCAGCCTTTATCCCCATCCATCAAATGCCTTCTTTATCAGTCTATCACTGATGGTCATACAGTCCAACAATTCAAATAAAATGCAAGTCCCGAGCAAAGTGAACACTGAAAATCTGTAACAACGGATGCAACTTTAGACAAAGTTACGGACAGTACTAAAGAAATGTTAGAATCCTAGGCAAACCCACTAACAAATGACAATATAGAAAGAGTTAAGAAGGTTAGTAACTGATAAGAATAACCTACAAGGACAATAATATGTTAACTGTCTCAGGAATGGTAATTACTTGATTATGAGAGACTAACGGGGGAAAATAATAATACTCTTAAGTAGTCTGCAAAAATATCCAACATTACAATTGCATTATTACTTAAAAGATATCCAATTATATTATTATAGTCATCCCCTGGTATCCAAGGGGTGGGGGGTGATTGGTTCCAGGACTCCCACCTCACCCCCTACCCCCTGCTGATAACAAAATCCAAGGATGCCCAAGTCCCTTTATATAAAATGACATAGTATAGTCAGCCCTCAAAATGCACGGATTCAGAATCCACGGGGGTTGACTATACATAAAACAACACAAAAATGTATGCCAAAAAATCTTAACACTTGATACATTCTTCATTCTAAACCTCAGTACATATTTTTCAAAGGTAACCTGAACTTTTGTTAAATAAAATAAGCTTACTTCTAAAATCTGATTTTATTTTTCAAGATCAAGTCTTGATTTCACCCCCTTTCTTTAAAAGTATTTTTCCAGTACCAAATTTCCTCCTGCTGTAATTCCAAAACAGGATTACTTTATGTTCCTGAATATGGCACAATGCCAACCAACTACAATGTATTCATTCCAAACTCCACAATGGGGGCTGGGGGACAGGGGGTGGGGGTAGGGTAGAAGGTGGGAGGGATTTGGTGGGGGATTGGAGGAGGAGGAAGAGGAGGAAGAGGGGGTGGCCTAAGGCTGCTTAGGTTTCTGGTTTAAAACTTTCAAGGTAGCTGCTACTGCCAATTACCAGAAACTTCACTGACTAAAGTAAATATTTTTCCCTCTGTCATTTTTAAAATTATTATTCTGAGTGTAATTTACAGCCCCAAAGAAATATTAGTTTAAAAATAAAGATTTGTTATTGATTTCTAAATCCTAGCAAGAAAAGTAGGTCAATCCCCTAAAATTAGGATTCCCATTCTCACCCACCCCCCGGAAGCCAAGAAGCAAGAAGGCAGAGAGAAGACACCAATGCTACGACTGTGTCTGCACCAGACCCCCGATCATCCATCCTAACACTGTATGTAGCACCATAAAAGTTAAGTTCATCATACAGTATTTGTTACCATTGCTTTGTTATTTTCATGTTGAGGAATTTCAGGAACAAACAAAAAACTGCCTTCAAGTGTAAAAATATGAATTGTTTAAATAAATTCCTAATTCTATTGGTCTCACCACCAGTGCCCTCTATTAGCAATGAAATGTAATGCAACTAATCCCTGAAAACAGTGGACAGGTTTCTCACCACAGCAGACTATCATTAATAGTTAATCTAGCCACTAAACAGAACAAAGACACTCTTACCCTCGCTCTGTTGGGGAGACAGAAGAAGTAACACAAGTTCTTAGATAACTGAGCTGTTACACTCAGGGTGAGATCCAATGCTCTATTCACTATGAAGCCAAGTTTTAAAGCTTTCTCTATTCTATACCTACAAAATAATTACCACTTGTACATTTTACTGATACAATATATGAATTTTAGAAATTATAGAATAGTACTCAGAAAAAGGAAGTTTTTATAATAAGTTAAAGACAAATTTTCATACTAGATATTAATATACAACTGAAACTACTTGGTTCTCTTAAAATGACTTACAATGTCCTAAATTAAGACAGTATAATTTCTGTTATAATTTTGGCACATACAGAACTGTGGGTTCACCAAGAAAGCCAAGGCCCATTCAACCATCTTAAAAAGAAACTTCACTGTCTTATCAAGTGACAAAATTATTGTGCAAGGCTTACTTATATGTGTAAGAAAACAAGTCATATCAAAATATGCAAGTATAAAGAGGAACTAGTGTCCCTAACTCCAAATCAACATTAATCTTCAAACATAGGAACTGAGATTAATGTGATATAGCGCAATTTTTCCACCCTTCTACATTCCTTCAGTACCCTGCTACCTGAACAGGGGGAAGAAAAAATGTGTCACAAAGATATGTAAAACAAAATTCCTTCCCTCAGAGAGTTCACAGTCTAATATTCAACCTTTAACCATCTGGTTAACCAACCTTCAAACCATCTGGTTTATTTAAGCCCCTTATATGAATTAACTCATTTAATCCTCACAATAACTGGAGAAGGTGGGTACTCAATATTTCCATTTTACATGCATGGGAAACTGAAGCAGTGAAAGTTTAAGAAATGTGCTCAAGATTCCAGATCTAAACAAGTTCATTTACAATAGCATCAATAAGAATAAAATATCAATATTTAGCAATAAATTTAACAAAGTGAGAGACTTATACTCTGAAAACTACAAAACACTGTTGAAAAAAATTAAAGACCCAAATAAATGGAACGGCACCCTGCATTCATGGAATGGAAGATTTACTATTGTTAAGGTGGCAATACTCCTCAAACTGATCTACATATTCATATAATCCCTATCAAAATTCCAACTGTCTTTTTTGCAGAAGTGGACAAGCTGACCCTAAAATTCATATGGAAATGCAAGGGACTGTGAAGAGCCAAAACAATCTTTAAAAAAGTAGAACAAAGCTGGAAGGCTCACTCAAAAATTTCAAAACTTACTACAAAGCTGTAGTAATCAAATGAGGGAACTGGCATAAAGACAGACATATAGATCAATGCAATAGAATTAAGAGTCCAGAAATAAACCCTCACATTACAGTCAACTGATTTTCAACAAGTGTGCTGAGGCCATTCAATGGGGAAAGAACAGTCTCTTCAAAAGACTGTGCTAGAAAACTGGATGTCCACATGCAAAATAATAAAGTTGAACTCCTCCTTCACATCATACACAAAATATTAATTCAAATTGGATCAAGTACTTAAATATAAAGGCTCAAACTATAAAACTTTCAGAAGGAAACACAGCTGTAAAGCGTAAGGATTTCCGATTAGGCTAGAGTTTCTCAAACATGACACAAAAAGCACAAAAAACAGAAGAATAAATAGATGAATTGAACATAAGAGTTAAAAACTTTTGTGCATCAAAGGATACTATGAACAGAACCAAAGGATAACCCACAAAATGGGAGTAAATATTTGCAAATCATGTACCTGATAAGGAACTAGCATCCAGAATATGTAAACAACTCTTATAACTCGGCAATTAAAAAACCCAACAATTCAATTTAAAATTGGGTCAAGCATTTAAATAGACATTTCTTGAAAAAAGAAATACAAATGGCCAATAAGCACATGAAAAGATGCTCACCATTATTTGTCATTAGGGAAATGCAAATCGGAACAACAATGAAGTACCGCTTTATAGCCACCAGGATTGGCTATGATCATAAAGACAACAACAAGTTTCAGCAAGGAGATAGAGAATTTGGAACCTTCATGCATTGCTGGTGGGAATGTAAAATGGTACCTTTGCTTTGGAAAACAATCTGGCAGTTCTTCAAAAAGGTAAACAAAGAGTTACCATGTGACTCAACAATTCCACTCCTCTGTTTAAAGCCAAGAGAAAACATGTTCATACTGTTCACATAAAACTTGTACACAGATGTTCATAACAGTGTTATTCATAATAACCAAAAAGTGGAAACAACCCATATGTCCATTAATTTATGAATGGATTAACAAAATATGGTATATATACATAAAGGGAATGAAATACTTATACATGCAGCCTCATGGATGAATCTTGAAAACATTTACAGAGAGTGAAACAAGCCAGACAAAAAACACATATGATTCCATTTATATGAAATGCCCAGAACAGGGAAATCTATAGAGACAGAAGATAGCTCTAGGGATTGAGGGGCGGAAGAATAGGGAGTGTCTGCTAACACACACCGATTTTAGGGTAATGAAAATTTTCTGGGATTAGGTACTGGTGATTTTTTACAGCATTATAAATATGATAAAAGGCACTGAGTTGTACACTTTTAAATGGTTAAAAAGGTGAGTTATGTGAATTTTATCTCAATTGGGAAAAAAAAAAAGATCCCAGAGCCAGTATGTGGCTGAGCCAGGATGAGAACCCAGACGGTCTAGCTCCAAAGCCTACCTCCACAGCTATGCCACACAGCCTGCAAGCAGGAAATGAGCAGTCTGTCTAGGGAAAGAACGACCAGAGAAGGCAGTTGGGCTTGGTTACCAGAGTTAGGAGAACTTTGCCAGGTGAGGAAAAGCCCATACCAAACAGGCAAATGGCACTAGCAAAGCTACAGAGAACCCTATCCCATGGACCATTTAAGCTGTTTTGGTGGCTGGCAAGAGTAAAGTAAGTACTGGTAGGAAATGAAGCCAGAGATACTGCCAGGGCACTGTTCTAAGAGCATCTTACATGCCATACAAAGGGGTCCTGGCTAAACGAAGGGTAGAAATAACCAACAACACAGCCAAAACTAAAATAAGATATACAACAGGTGACTGAGACTAAAAAGCAAATTTTTAAAATCTATGTTTTGCTGAGGAAAAAATATTAAACTTCACAGAGCTACTTATAAGACTTGTCAATTCTTCACAATTCATTTTGTGTCTGTACGCCCACAGAGAACACCCTTAGGAACTTGGCCAATTATCACTTCCTTCTTTTGTTAATCCTAAAATTCTCACCTCAAGCATCAGTCGTCCCTTAGTTCTATAAAAATCTTTAACAGAAGCAAGCAATAGTAAGTCTACCTCCAAGTTCTGTTGCTTTACAAAATGTTAGGAAGTACCACAAACACCTCAGCAAAACAGACTCTATTCTTGTCTTGCTGTCTGTGGGATTTCCCACCAATTACATGAACAGGAAATATGAACTAGTTCTCCATATTAATAAGTAAGAACCAACACATGGGGCCTAAAACATATCAAGGACACAAAAAAATCTTAGCTTTGTCCTATCAAAAGGACCCTGAGGCAATACACCAGAGTACAAGTTCTTCATCCTTATCATCTTCAACCATGTACTGAGTCACTGGTCTCTGGTCACTTAGAACAATAATGCCTGAGGATTAGGACATTAGGATTAATAGTAATTGTGCCTGTAATGAAAAACAACAACAATAACAACAGCTAAATTTCATACCAACTGCAATGTGTCAGGCACTCTTTTAAGCAGTTATTACATATCTACTCTTAATACTGCTATATCTCTGTAAGATAAATACTAACATTATCCCCATTTTACAGAAAGGGAAAATGAGGTATAGAAAGGCTAAGTCACTTGCCACAGTTCACAGAGCTATTATGTGAACTAGTAGGCAGCCTATGCATAGGGTCTGGGCCCTCAACCATGATGCTCAATGCGTGTCTGATTTAGAATGCCCTCCAATTTTTCCATATTAAAAAAGCTTAAATGCTTGTTTTTATTAATAATGTTTATGAAAGCCATGACACAATCCCACAAATTCAGTCCTATTCAGACTTCATGATTGTAATCTTGCTGTCCCTCTCCCCCTAAAAATAATCTTTTTCTTTCTCTCTACCAATATTAAAATAATCATTTATTACTCATACACTATGCTAAATGCTTGGGGAGAGAAAAAGTCAGTAACTTACGTTAAGAGTCTAAAGAAAATGAAATTCTTCTGCTATATTTTACTGCAGTTTAGGGGTAAGGTAGGTACTGAATTGGGGCTAAGTAACTTGGGCATTCTAAGAAAGGTCTCAGGATGTATCGCTTGTATTTAATTTTCCTCTTCATGCCATTTGCACTGCTCTGAAGACCTACTAAATCACCTGAAGACCTACTAAATCACTCTCTTGTGGTGATGATGCCTAAAAAGTCCCAGAGGTGATTCTGATGCAAAGCTAGTGCTGAGAATCACTAGTTTCATACTTGGTCCCTATCCTCCCTATCTAAGTAAAATGACAATGTTACAAATACACAATTCATTTCAGGAGCACAATTAACTACTCAATCATGCCAAACAATAGTCTATTAACTTCCACATAGGGAATACTAGATAGTTATAATCCAGCAATTCCACTACTTCCAAATCTAAGCTAGAAAAAGATTCACGTGTCCTAGGAGAATCACACAAAAATAGATGCTCATCATAATGCTGTATTCAACAGCAAGTAATGGATAACAACCCAACTGTTAAAAGGACTATGGTACATTCACAATACACAGCACTTGAAAAGAATGAGGTAGATCTACTGAATGATCTCCAAAACTGAAAGAAAACTGCAGCTTGCAGAATACACACAATATGATACTACTTTTATTACAGATATATTATGTTCACAGGTATGTGCGTGTGTGTGTGTGTGTGTAAAAAATAAAGTTGCGGAAGAATACCTATTTCAAAATGATTAGAAACAGTTCTTCCTCACCTGTGGAGACAGAACATGGAATGAGGAATGGCAGTCAGGGGGTGGATTTTACCAGTATCTGCACCTGGATTTTTTACAGGTATTACTTGTGTAATTAAAAATACTTTTCTTAAATAATGTTAAGTGTTACCAAAGGATAATCCACTTAAAATAAATCCCTTTTGTAGTTACATGGCTTTCAAAGGGACAGTCTGCAAAAAGAATGCCATCAGCATTATAAATAGTCTCCAAAATGCCAATTTTCACTTTCAAAAAAAAATTCACAGTTTATTCAAGGTTAAAGTAATGTTCTGTTGGAATTTTGAGAGTGTTATACTGAAGGTGAAAAAAAAAAAGAACAGCTGAATTATTTTCACAATGTTCTATCATAAGAAAGGGAGTCTCATGGAGGTTGTAAAAAAATTGGCGATTTAAAACTAGCTTTAAAAACTAAATTCAGTCTGCTCCTTCTAATTTTATCATGAACAGGCTCTTAAAAGTGCTGAAATAAATTGGCGAACTAAAAGAACAACCTATCTAAAAATACAGGTATTAATTTAGCAACCCCAAAATGAGCAAGTCTCAACTAATGGATGAAGCCTGCTTATGAAAGATACGCTATTGGTGTAGAAAATAGAATCCCATAGATGACAGTTTAAGATAAAAACAAAAAATTTTAAATAGAGCCATTTGAATGCTTTTGTTAGACCATGCAAAGGAGGAAGACATGTGCTCAAGGAGCTAGAGTCAAGTACCAGTGCAATTACAGAGCAAGAAGCACTCCCCACAAAAGAACCACAGCAATAAAGAGGTAAGTGTAAAATGGCTCAAGAACAGAGCATTAAGAAATTCTACTCTTGCTTAAAACACACACACACACACACACACACAAAACTTCCATCCAGTCACATAATTAACCACTTCAATAACAAAATAGTTCCTCAATTACTACTGAACCAACATATTTTAACTCTTCTGAAATACCCAACATTTTTCTTTGTTTGTTTATTTATTTATTTATTTACAGCACGGACTTTAGTTACAGTGAGCAGGGGCTACTCTTTGTTGCGGTACGCACGTTTCTAGGTGCACGGGCTTCAGTAGTTGTGGCATGCAGGCTCAGTAGTTCTGGTGCACAGGCTCAATAGTTGTGGCACACAGGCTTAGCTGCTCCATGGCATGTGGGATCTTCCTGGACCAGGGCTTGAACCCATGTCCCCTGCGTTGGCAGGCAGATTATTAACCACTGTACCACCAGGGAAGTCCCTACCCAACTTTTTCTAATGTCTAACTGTCTAAAATTCGGGCTGAGAATACAAGATGTGGTGGCAGGGGTATTATGTGGACTGACAGCATTCTGTTTCTCGAGTTAGGGTGTGGATATTCAAGTGCCAATTTTATTGTTCCCTAAACTTACATTCATAATTCATGTAATACATGCATGAAACATATAACTTTAAAAAATGTTTTTAATCAGAAGAATAACTGAAAGATGCGCCAGGGCAAAAGTGTAACACTGTATACCCTAAAATGACTGCCTAGTCACTTCACCACATATTCTCTAATCTACTCCTCTGAAATACAGGTAAACCTCAGCTACCAGGGCTTTGAGGAATGAGTGATTCGTGACAGCCATGTGTTCATCACAGTTGAAAGATTCCTCACCTCATTTAAACCATTCTGGACTGAAACATTCACACTGAGGATAATATAAAGTTTCCTGGATATCGCAAAGCCTTTCCTTCTAAGCACTGCACCCATACTCTCAGGGCCTCTGAAAGGCTGCTGAAGGTCTACTTCTGCACCAAGGGCTCCAGATTAAGACAATGCTTTCTACTTACTGCATTCCTGTGGTTAGCCGTACAATCAGCCATAGCTCTCTATATATGCACCCTTCTAATTGGCTCAATCTAACCTGCTGAGAAAATTATCAGTAGGTAGTTTCTCACACTGTACATAGTTTTCCTTAAACTATAACAACTGAATGTTTGAGTCCTACATCAATGCTCATAAAAAGAGTTCCAGTCCTGCTCTCTTTTGTCCCACTGCCACAGTACATCTGCTTCTCTGTGAGCATCTGCTTTGTTCTTTTCCAAGTGTTTATTTAGCTCTATACCTGTAGCTTGCATATGGAATATAAAAGTATGCCAAGCTCCTCTATATTACAATGGCAACAACTCTTGCTTTGTATTATGATAGCAACCTTAACTCTTGAATTTGACAGGGATTACATATCTATCTTCATAAAAAAAAAAAAACTACGAGATAGATACAAATATCAGACCTATTTTATAGGTGAGTAAAGGAGGGGAAAAGCCTAAAATATAAGGTAACATGTCAAAAGTCACCCAGCTTTTAAGTGGCAGACACAGAACTTGGCCCTAAGTCTATAAAACTCTAAAATCAATGCTATTATTATCTATTGATACAATAATACCCTGGCACTCCCAAACTGACCTAATCTCTCAGTTTCAGAAATCCAAATTCCTGAAGTAGGAATTGCACTATTCCAATTCATCTTTTCTAGCCAGGCTACCCCATCCACAAGATGCTGGACCACCTGCACTAGGGCCATGATGCACACCTAATCCAATCCCTTCGGGGGATTTGGCACACAACAGAGCCACAGCCAAAAGGGCTGCCAGTGGGCATCTCCAGTCTACACCCCATCTATGTGCTCCTAGTTCCTGACAGCCCAAGAAGTTAGAAGAGTGCGTGACTGACATACATCAAGCCCAATCCTCAAAAATGGGAATGGAAAGGAAAAATTCCACAATTTGGTTAAGGGTTTTCATCAAGCCCTACAGCACCCATCACAAATTTCTGTTCCAGTTCAACTCATTATTCAAATTTTCCTACTCAAAATCTAAATCACCTAATGTTTACCAGCACTGAATTTACTGACAGTGCAAATCAAATAAAAAATCCTGTCAAGAGTTCCTTAGGTTTTCTTATCAGAGGTTCTGGTGAAAAAATATTCAGTGAAATATTTCTTCCTCTAAAGGTTCCTATGTTGTGTGAGACTTGAAACAAAGGAAGAGCTATGCCTGGAT
The DNA here is from genome assembly GCF_030028045.1 of Hippopotamus amphibius kiboko. Taxonomy (NCBI): domain Eukaryota; kingdom Metazoa; phylum Chordata; class Mammalia; order Artiodactyla; family Hippopotamidae; genus Hippopotamus; species Hippopotamus amphibius. Next base: position 86,846,863 of record NC_080189.1, on the reverse strand, counting down.
CGTCCTCATTTTTGTAAAACCCTTCTTGTCTACAGCTGATGACTACAATCTCTAATATCTTTCAGCAAATATTCTTATTTGTGCTCCGTAACAGTCTTAAGTAATCCTTCCCTTATCTAGACCTACGCTGTCTAGTACAGCAGTTGCCAGCCACCGTTCAGTACCAAGCACTTGAAATGCAGCAAATTTGAACAGATGCTTAGTACAAAACAAAATGAAAAATATTTCATTAATACTTTTATGCAGATTACATGTTGATATGACACTATCTTGGATATGCTGGGTTAATAAACATTAAATTACATTATTGGACTTACGGAATACTATTCAGCTGTAAAATAAAAAAGAATGAAATTCAGACACATGCTACAACATGCATGAACCTTCAAAATGTGCTAAGTGAAGAAAGCCAGACACAGAGGACAAATAGTGTATAATTCCACTTACATGGAATACCTAGAATAAGCCAATTACGAGACACAGAAAATAGAACAGAGGTTACCACGCACCAGGAAGGGAAAACGGAGAGTTATGGTTCAGGTTCCACAGGGGAATTCCTTACTCAAGGTAGTAAGAGGGGCTGCAAGAGTTACCTCAAATTCTCAGTATAGAGGACATAAACACTGTTAGCAAATCATTTCATGGTTCTTTAAAGGAATTCTAATGAACTACCCAATGTAACCCCACAAAGAGAAAAGTCTAGTAAACTAGTTTGCTACCATCAAGCTTAAAAGACAAGTCTTACTTTTTTCCTACTGAAGAATGGATCTGAAGAGGATGAGAATACTCTGAACCCCACAGCCATTTCCACAAATCATTCCATGAATGCTTGTTAACAAATGTTTTCAAAATACTCTGACAAATACAATCAGCTGAGAGTACTTCTCTGTATAAGACACAATTTTACAAAGGTGACACAGTACACAGAGCGGCAAACAAGTTGATATTCTTCTGATTTATAATAGTCAGTCCTCTAAACTTAACAAGGTTTCCAAATCTCAATTTATAACCACATTCCCTGGCTTCTAACTTAAGAGATACATTTAGTTTTGTCTCATATTTCTTAAGGCAATGAACTAGTTTTGTCTGAGCACAGAAGAGGGTATGTTGTAACAAATAATTCCCAATTAGTTTATATAAGGGTCGTTAGAAGGTAGATTCCAAATGTATCAAGCATATTTACTAAAAATCAAATATGCAATGAAATATAAGATAGAGGAATTTCAGGGGAACAAGAACAAAAAAATAGGATTTAAGTCAGCTGACTTTACCAGAACTAAATCTACTCTCTGGAAGCTAAAGGAGAAACAGCATCATAGCCATTCTCATATTTCAACATTTAAGGAAGGGTTATGAGGCTACTCACTAACAGAGAATAAAATTAATAACAACTACATCAATAATAACAGCACCTAACACTGATATCAAGCTCCCTGTCTGCTACCTGTTGTGAGGACTTTCCCTTCATTAGCTCATTTCATCCACACAAACCCTTCATGGAGTCTGTAGCGTAATTATCATCCTTGTTTACTGATGAGGAAACGGAGGCATAAAGAAGATAAATAACTTTGCCCGAGGTCACATAGCTAGTAAAAAAATGGTAGAGCTCAGAGACAAACCCAGGCAACCTGGCTCCAGAAGCCACTACTACATACTGCTTCTCATAATAGTTACAGAGGGGGTCACAATAACATTTATGGTGGGGCTCAAGTGTCATAAGCTAACTTAAAATATGCAAACTAAGAATACTTCTTGTGCCCCTCCCCCATCCACTGGGCAATACTCTAGGGAAACTTCAGTAACAATAACTCACAAGTATAACAAAACTGTCAAAATGAAATAAACCAATTTTAAAACCAATTGCCAATCAGAGATCTTTTACATGGAGTTCAGTAACATACTGACAGAAACCACACACAGTGTAACCACTGCTAGAAACACAAGGTAGGATGCAGGTGTACATTTATGTCTTGCTACATTTTCCTTAACTGTGGGAAGTTTCCTTTCCTTAAGAAACTTCACTAAATGTTGTCCTATTCAATATTTGTGGATTTTTCAAAAGACAATGGCTTTCCCTGGTACAAGCTGTGCCAACACTCTATGGCCTGCCTCCCTAGTTGTGCACTTCTGTAAAAGATTAGGTACAGAGAGGTCCACTTTGCAATTACCTGAAAGGTCTTTAGAAATTATCACGTTCTGGCAAACTCTTTATTACCTCCAAGCCTGCAACGTTTTATCACGCTTTAATAGTCAACAAAACCTCTACTAAATCATCTGTACAACTACTTCTGTTTTCATTTTTAATTAACGTAAAATTTACATATGGTAAAATTCACCTCTTATCGTTCAGTTCTGCAGGTGTTCTGTGAGAAGCAGACAGTTATGTAACCACCGCCACAAACAAGATACAGAAGAGTTCCATGGCCCTGGCCACCCTACATCCCCCACACCCAGCTCCTAGCATCTTGCCCTTTCGATTACAAATGCACCTGTACAGTCTGTCCTTTTGAATCTGGCTTCCTTTACTTCGCATAATACATGTTAGATCCAGCCAACTGTTGCAATAGGTTCACTTATTTTTATTGCTAAACAATACTCCACTGCATGGAATGTGTCGCAGTTGGTTTATCTATTTACCAGTTGAGAAATCTGAATAGTTCCCATTTTTGGCACTTGCAAACAAAACCAAAAAAAAAAGGCTGCTACAAAACTTGCAGGCATGTTTGTGTATGAACATAAGTTTTTACTTCATTTGGGTAAAACCCAGGAGTGGGTCACATGGTATGACATGTAAGAGGTCAAGTGGCTCTTCGACCTCTCCAGCACTTGGCAGTTTCTCTTTAAGAACCATTACAGTCACATAATTATCCATTTTAATAACAAAATAGTTCCTCAATTTCTGCTGAAATATACTAACCAATGTTTTTAACTCATCTGAATACTTCAGTAAAATGTCAGATCTTTCACCTATTTTTTAATTGGGGTCTTTTTCTTTTGCCCATTCTTTAATTGAGTTTGCAAAGTTCTTTATATATTCTGGATAAAAGCCCTTTATCAGATATGTGATTTGCAAATATTTCCTAACAGTTTGTGGCTTCTCTTTTTGTTATCTTAAGAGCATCTTTTAAAAAGCAGAAGACTTCAATGAAAGTCTGATTTTTTTTTTTTAATGAATCATGCTTTTGGTATCCTAGCTAAGAAATTTTTGCCTAATTCAAGTCACAAAGATTTTCTCCTAATGTTTTCTTCTAGTAGTCTGTGGTTTTACATTTAAGCTTATAATCCATTTTGAGTTAATTTTTGTATATTGTGTAGCAAAATATCAATTACTTTTTTATTTTTATTGCTTGATCCAAAGTTCTGGCCCTTATCACAATATTTATTTGACAAATATTTTCTAAGCACCTATATTTGGCCTAGGAATGTAAGAGTAATAAAATAAGAGAGCACAACATAACTCACTAAAATACACAGAGTATAAAAACAGAATAAGTTCACGCACAATGGCAGGAGAAGGGACTCAGCAGCTAATAGCTAGGAGGGATGGTATTTATACTAAGCAACAGTTCACCAGGCAGAGAATAACATTCTAGGAAGAGGAAATACCACAAGCAATATACAAAGATGTGAAAGAATAAGGCCTGTTCAGGAAATAGCTATTGGAGGGGGGAGGGAATTCCTGACCACTTTGTATTCATGGCAGACACTACTGCATGCTAGCATTTTGGGCAGGATGTTTTAAGGGACTAAAAAGCTAAAAACCCCATTAAACAAGAAAGCAACAAAACTCACTCCAACTCCGACTACAGTATAATGTTTCTGCACCTATAAAAGCAAACAAAATTAACAAATAAAAAGGCCTTCAGAATAAGCTTACAACCCCAGCCTAGAAGTCGCCCTTGTCCCTCCCCCAGTTGACTCCTCACCAGCCCAGCAGGAGAGAGAGAAGACAAAGGCACCCAACAGAGCCTGCCTCCCCCAGGAGGCCTTCACTTGACCCTCCATCACACTGATCTTTCATCGCCACCAAGGAACCAGCAACAGCAACCTATTCAGTTTAGAAATGCCACCTTCCCAGATGATGTTCAACACAGTGAGATCGGGTTATCACCAGCACCACTCATCTGCCCTAATTTCCCAGCCCCTCCCCTAACCCTCGAGGACCCCTCCCCAATGCCCACTGGAACTTAAGAATCCTCAGCAATTCCCTACATCCTCTGTCAAGTCTCTGAAAGGACTGTTTCTTGCCCTAACAGGACTGGCTGCCCCTGAGGACAAGACTTCTGCTGCAGGCCCTGGGAATGGAGGCCCCTGTTCCTCCATTGCCTTTCTTCTGCAGGGCCAGATGTCAGGGGGGCTACTATTCTCACTGTCCCCAGAGTCTGATTTTCTCATTCTTAAAAGTGACTATTGGGTTCAGATGGGAGAGCACAATACTTTCAAGTAAAGTTCAAATTCCCCATAACCCCCTCTTCAACTAAAGGCTTCATCCCATCTCAACATATTGAACAGAATTTTCTTCACCTACATAATTTTTTGAATGAAATCTTTTCCATATACCCCATAAACAGGATAATGGATAAAACTCCTGCTTTAAAAATTTCACATTTTATTAACCATTTTGAAAAAGATATTGGTAAGATAACTTTTTAGAAATTAAGAATAAAGAAGAACAATAAACCTTGTAAAGGTAAGTCAACTGCTGTCTGGATAAAACTGCATCTATATTCATTACTCTGAAGCTTTACATTTATTATTTGCAGAACAAATAACACTAACTGAAACCCTTGCATTTTCTTCTATCATATCCCACACTTTGAAGAAAACTTCACCTATTCCACATGCCCCACACACCAAAACACACTCCCACAGTTTCTACCCTGGGAGAGTAGTCCAGAGACTGGCAGCCTGTGAAAGAATCACAGATCCCCAGGGAATTCCCTGGTGGTCCAGTGATTAGGACTCCATGCCTTCAGTGTCGTGGCCTGGGTTCAATTCCTGGTTGGGGAACTAAGATCCTGCAAGCCACATAGCGAGGCCAAAAAAAAAAAAAAAAAAAACAAAAAAACAAAAAAAACACAGATTTGTAGAGGTGAAGGAGACCTGAGAGGTCATCTGATCATGTCTATCACTTCTTATGTTTGCAAAGGTTCATCTTCCCTTCTCCCTCTCCTTGGCCACAAGTCCTTGATGGCAAGGTCCTCCTCTCTCTACTCCTAAAAACTGAAACACAAGGCCCTTGACACAGCAGGCACTCAATAAAAGCTGCTAAGGGACTTCCCTGGCAGTCCAATGGTTAAGACTTCACCTTCCAATGTGGGGGTGTGGGTTCTATCACTGGTTGGGGAGCTAAGATCCAACATGCCTTGTGGCCGAAAAAACCAAAACATAAAACAGAAGCAATATTGTAACAAACTTAATAAAGACTTTAAAAATGGTCCACACCAAAAAAAAATTGTTTTTTAATTAAAAAAAAAAAAGCTGTTGATAACAATACCAGATCTACAGGTATCTCAGTTGTCATTCTTCCCAACTCCTTTAGCATCTGACAAAGAGTACACCCTTCCCTTCTAGCTCTTACTCTTCCTTCCACAACCTAAGTATCAAGCATCTTCTCTCAATAATCTCAGTAAAAATCTCAGGACTGAGCTTGGGAGTCATAAAACCTGAGTTGAATCCCAAGCCCTTGTTAGTTTTGGGGAAAGATGCTTAAACTTGTGAGCCCTCAATTTTCTGATTTTCTATAATTTTTCCTATTTAACTAAATTTTAATGATTTCTTTCTGATATTACCCTTTTATCTTGTCATTTTTTAAGGCCTACCAAAAAAATCAGAACCTAAAGGAACACTACAGCTAACCTCTATTTCTAGTTAAGGAAAAACAATACACTATGATTACCTTAAAGAGGAACTTCTAAAAATGAGAAATATTAACCTTTTCTTATGTTGTAATGGCCCCTTCATCACTCAAGAAGCATAACCAATTCTGATATAATGCATTTCAGGAATGTAGATCACCAAAATAACTGTTTTAATACAATCAGAAAATTCAGAATATAACAGGATAGATGGACTATACATCCAACACACAAATATTCCCACTGAGCTTTTGAGCATTTGTGTGTGGCAGAGAGTTTAATGTGACACTTGCTTATAAGAACTTTGAGCACAGCTATTAAACTCTTGCTTATTAGGAGAGAGTGACAGGTCACAGGGAACTCCTGGTAAAGACCAGCCCCCTTTCCCACAAGTTTTCTAATTTTTATATGGGGATCCTCCAACACTCACACTTTCCAATGAAGCTGCCACCAACAGAGACATCAAGGCGAATATCCATATCTCATTCCCCAAGGAAGGAACTCAGTGGCAAGCAGGTGACCTAAGCTACTCCAATCCAAACTCAGACTACAACACAAACACTTACGAGGTCTAAAACATTTCCAAAATAAAAATGATCACTTCTTCAACTCAAGTACATGACAATACCATCACACAAGAAATATTTAACAAACTCTTTTTGCTTCAACCTAATTTAAATGTACAAATCAACTTAAAAAGCAAAATATTAGAACACTAAATATTTTTATGTAGTAAACTTTTAAGTGTGACTTTTACAGCTACGTATCACCATCATGACTAACATCACTACAAACTAATGTTTCAATACAAACACAAATATGACTACAAAATATAACAAATTTTCTGGCAAACAACAAAGGCACAGGCACAGGAGGAATGTACTGTAACTTTTTCATATGCGACAATTATTCTCAAGGCCAAAACACACTACGTTGAGATGAATGCATGTACAAGTTCCATGTCAATATAAAATTTAAAATTACCCCATTAAGAAAAAAATTAACATTTAACTTTGTGTGGCATTAAATTCACAAGTAAAATACATGGAAATAAAGTGGGAAACCCATAATTTTCACATTACTATAAGAAAATTAAAGAAAGTATAACTGATTCTATCACATCATGATAGCATTATGTACTGAAGAAATTCTCAAATTCAGAGTCAGAAAATTGGGATTTGAATTTTGACTCCTTAGTACCTGTGATTCCTCAAATTAAGTAATTGTTATCTTCCATAAGTCTATTTCCTCATCTATAAAATGCTGTCAAAGTGATAATCTGATTCATCTAATTGAATGATTACACAGGAAAATCAGAACACAGGAAAAGCTGGCATGGGGGGAGGGGTGGTGGTGGTGAGCAGATAGTGGCAAATAAATAAACAGAAAGTTGGTAAGGACTGTTACAAACATTTTCACTAAGTGACAAAGTTAGAAGCTGTTCTCTATTTTGGATCTTTCACGAATAGCTTTCAAATATAACATTTTAAGAAAACTACTAGAGCTAATGACAAAAGTTTTCATTATAACCTGAAAACATGAAATTTGCGATGGAAAACTCTGCTACAGTCCAAACCCAAGAAAACATTCATATCAAAATCACAAGTGAGGACAATGTTAACTTGTTTATCTGATCTCAGTGGTACTGCTAACGTAGAAGCACCCCACAAAGACCAAGAGTCAATTGGACCCATTGTTCAAGGCTGCTGAATGTAACAAGGAGTTAACTGTGGCTCAGAAACTGATTTCATGATCCTGAAACCTTTCTGGCTCATAGTTCATGAGTCAAAAACAATAAACCAAAAGCTCTAACAACCCAGACTGCCTATCCAGGTTATTCACCAGGCTTGGCACTCAATGACTTTTAGCCAATGCCAAAAATTGACTCTAACATCAAAGGATAAAGATTTATGACCAGTGAACACCTTTCAAATTCTAAAGGTGTAACAAGACCTTGCGGAACAATGGCAGCATTGTTGGAATAAGTACATACCATTTGGAAACCAGGTTCATTTCAACTTGAGACTGGTAAGTGTATTTATAAATAAGTCTTATTCAGATCATAAAAACTACAGAAAAGTGTCACCTTCAATTCTTTATGGAACAAGGCAGGATATGCATGTATGCATGTTAAAGTAAACAGAAATGTCTTGCTCAGACTTGAGACTGACTTTTGTCTTAACCCTTCATTTCCCATTATGTAATATCCTAATACGACTAATGGTAAGAAAAACTGACAAACTGAAAAACCAAAACATTTGGTCTACCTTTTCAATATTGTGACTCTAGGAGTCCAGAGGCTAGTGATACATAGAGCAATCCACTCTGGGCACCTCAGGACATGCTATTAGTAATTGCTATGTGAGGCCTACAGATCTCCTCAGACTAGGGACACACACCTCCTGGCTAAAAGAAAAACTAAGTCTTCCTAGACTATGATTTTAAAACCAAACTACCACACAGCTAAAGAATATGCATGACCGAAATGAAAAATATAAAGTACCACTCCAGTCTATATACCCTAGAAGCATCTACACTGTGGCAATAAAGTGACTACTCAAAATGCTTTAGCTCAAGTACCTGTTATAATAAATTTCTATGTTTTCTGGGATTCCAAAGCCTTGGAGAGGATACAGGACAACTACTTAACAAAAATTCTGTTGCCTGTTACTTTATCACAGCAGTATAGAAAAGATTATGGAAAGGAATTAATATTTAGTTTATTTTATAGAAATAATGTTTGAAAACAAAACAGCATATTTTCCAGATAAAATATGCTCTCTTTATCATTCTATTGTTATTTTAGCTGTCTTTTGTGTAATTTATGGGCAAGTACTGAATTACCCAAAAGGAAGAAAACAAAGCACATGTTAAGGAGGAAAAAAATCTTCCACCACTCTCTTAGATTCAGTGAATGGGATCTGCAAATCAAACTGATAAAAGACAGATTAATTGGAGAAAAAAGCTTACTTACCCATAGCATGTGAATTCATGCTGAAAAACTCACTGATGAGTAACTCAAAGAGGTGGGCAGAAATTTGGGTCTTATATATCAGTTTAACAAAAGGTGATAAAGTATGAAAATGCTAAACAAAGGAAAGGGGGTTTGGGGCTTCTGGGTGGAGAGGAAGGAGTTGTGAGAGGGTGACTAGGATATAGAGTAAATGAGGATTATTTAGTAGGGGCTTGTTAGGCAGGTAAGAGTCACTCTCCTCTTCCAGGCATGGGGAAAGGAAACACTTTTACAAATGGAAATTTAGGTACTGCTTTTAGACAGAAAGTAGGAGGGCAGAAAGCCAACGGACTGCCTTTAGCTCAAAGCAATCTTTCTACCAAAGTGGCATATTTTGGGGTGGCATATACTCTGCTCCCCTTCAACATGCTAAGGGAACCAACAAAAAGAGGGGTACCAAAAAATAAGAAGACTACTTCCCTCTTTAAGATCGACAATTTATTTACTTTTTAAAGCCACAGGTAACAGTGAGATTTGTGCTGGACTTCTTTTCTTTTTCTTTCTTTCTTCCTTTCTTTGGCTGTGTTGGGTCTTTTTTGCTGTGCGTGGGCTTTCTCTTAGTTGCGGTGTGTGGGGGCTACTCTTCGTTATGGTGCGCAGGCTCCTCATTGCCGTGGCTTCTCTTGTTGTGGAGCACGGGCTCTAGGCACGTGGGCTTCAGTAGTTGCAGCACATGGGCTCAACAGCTGTGGCTCACGGGCTCTAAAGTGCATGCTCCATAGTTGTGGCACACGGGCTTAGTTGCTCTGCGGCATGTGGGATCTTCCTGGAGCAGGGATCAAACCCGTGTCCCCTGCATTGGCAGGCGGATTCTCAACCACTGCGCCACCTAGGAAGCCCTGGACTTCTTTAAGTTTGCATTTCAGTATTGTCACATTTCATTTTGCAAGGAGAGAAAAGAGGCAGTGCTTTAGGCTTTTAAAGGACTTAATCAGGCCCTAGACGGTCATCTATCTCTGTACTCTCACTCTGTGTCTTTAAATATATTTACCAAAAATACAATAGTTTCAAAACATTAATTAAATTCATAGCGACTATGAATTATTACTGCAAAGGACATATCACTGGAACCAAACTAAGTGGAAAATATTAAGTTCAAGAGACCACACCACAGTCATCTTCTGGTCAACTCTTTTAAACCAAGCAAACAACATTCTTTTAAAATCTCATGAAGGAAAGAGGAGAGGAATTTTTGACCCTTAAAGTAGTAGGCTGTTACTCTGCCTAAACAAAGAAGAAAAAAAAATGGTCATGTAAAAAGACAAGCTAACTGCCGCCCTCTGGCTGGCAAGATGCCACCTTCCAGTTGAAAAGCAGTTAACCAAAACACTCATTTACAAATGTCTCTATCTGCGATACATTTTAATGTTGTATACACCTCTAACTGAAGCAGAAAATAACTTTTAAGAAGAAAATGAGGAATAAAGTCATAAATTTCTCAGAATTAGAACTAAAACGCTTACATTTATGTAAAAGAAAATAATACCAAGAAGGGGGGAGATGTAGCTACAATACTGAAAAAAGAAATATTTGGACACAAACAACGTGATTATGGAAATGCAAACGTACATTTATGGTCAGATGTCAAATCATCATGCTATCCTAGTTCTGAAAAAGGAATACAATCCTTTCCCTCTCTGATTACTGGAGAGACAGATCTGAACATCAGGCAGGTGCAGCAACTGAACAAGGTCTGGAAACACAAAGGGCTCAGCTCAAAAGGAGCTTTTAGTGTAAGGGCTGGACTGTATAATGTAAAAGAGATCATGAACTATTTTGCAAGGAGACTTAACCATGACTTCCCCAGTAGGGAAAGGGGGGGATCAACTAAAGCAATTAATTTTAGAGCTATTTTAGTAGTCTTACTGCTGAAAAATTTAGAAGTACAAATGCTATTCCATCTGCCATGGCAGATACGAAGAGGCTTTTCTTCATGCAAGAAAGCTTTACTGTTAAAAAGAAAAAAAAAAAATTCATGATTTTTTAAAAAGGATAAACAAATGATAAACCAAAACCAAGCATATAGAATCAAACAATTTCCAATGTGTAGTAAGTGAGTGGTTTACTTTAGAACTTAGTCTGTTAAGTTGGTGACCTAGGACCTAGTGTTATTTAAATCTTACTTTTTACATTATACTTTTATACTTAAAAAGACTCCTTGAGGGACTTCTTAGGTGGCGCAGTGGTTAAGAATCAGCCTGCCAGTGCAGGGGACAGGGGTTCAATCCCTGCTCCAGGAAGATCTCACATGCCGCAGAGCAGCTAAGCCCTTGCCCCACAACTACTGAGCCTGTGCCCTAGAGCCCGTGAGCCACAACTACTGGGCCCATGTGCCGAACTACTGGGCCCATGTGCTGAACTACTGAGCCCAAGTGCCGAACTACTGAGCCCAAGTGCCGAACTACTGAGCCCAAGTGCCGAACTACTGAAGCCCACACGCCTAGAGCCCATGCTCCACAAGAGAAGCCACCAAAATGAGTCCATGAACCACAATGAAGAGTAGCCCCCGCTCATCGCAACTAGAGAAAGCCCGTGCTCAGCAACAAAGACCCAATGTAGCAAGTAAATAAATAAATATATTAAAAAAAAAAGACTCCTTGAGAAAAAATATCAAAGGTATACCTGTATGATGCCCCAACACAGTGTCTTGCAGAAGTCTTTTAATAAATATCAGTAAATATGAGGCAATACAGAATCCAGATGAATTTATATTCAAAGTCACTGTGTAAGTGGTAAGACTATGAGGTTTTTCTTTTTCCTACATTCCTAAATTTCCTACATTTAACTATATGTATACACTTTATAATCAGGATACTTTATTTTTTATACTCACGATAATACTTCAAAAATGAAATGGTATATACCACGGTGATTAAGAGTATGGGCCGACTGTCTGGACTCGAATAACAGCTACTAAAATTTAAATTACTTACTATGCCTAACCATCATCTACAAAAACAGAACATATATAACAAGAATACCCACCTCAAAACTGTAGCAAGGAAGACACAAGATAATACATGCAAAAGTGCCTGGCAAAGTAGAAGGCCCTAATACGTACTAGCCAGCTGCTTACTACTAAAGCTGCAGACTTATCACCTGAATATGTCCCAAAGTTACAAGTTTGGGGTTAGAGCTTTTGTTGCTCCACCTTGAGGTCATAACACTTTATACACTGTTTTCATAAAAAATTAATTCTGCATCAAGGGGAATTAAAATATATGCAAGAAACAAGCCCTGTCTTTTCACCAACAACCAGCTGTGAAACAGACTGAGATGGCACCTGAACACTCCTTCCACTCCCCCTTCTCCCGCTCCATCTCCCAAGCATTCACAGGGCTATGTTCTTGGAAAGCTTTGGAAACCCATTCTGGGGCATGCTGGCTGCTTTCACATGTAAAATGTTCACAGGGTTTATATGGAAAGTACTGTATTACTCGAACTTCTATTTAAGGGCAATCAACAGGGGCGGGGGGTGGTTACCTTAAGGGATGGTGGACATGTACAGACCTCTAATTGTTTGCTCTTTAGTCTTAATTCTGATGGCCAACTAAAAGGCTATAATGCAAGTTAAACAGTATTCTTCTGTTTTTGAACAGAATTGCTTTCTACAATACTATTTCTACTTACAATAACTACACATAACATAATAGACATTTCACTCTTATTTGGGGATCTCTCCATTAATAAAAACCATACAGCAGTAGTAGAAGCAATGTATACTAAGTGCTTACTGAATACCAGACACTATTGTAAACATTTTACATGTAGTAATTTATTTAGTCTTTTCAACAACGCTTTGAGGTAGATACTTTTAGGATTCCCAGGTACAGCTGAGGGAACAGAAGCACAGAGAGGGGAAGTGGTGAATCTCATGACAAATCCAGACAATATCTCTTCTCTTAAACTATCAGACTAGTCTCAGTTTGGTGGCAGGTACTACTAACTACTTCCTATTGGCAGGACCACATCTGTGGTGCCTAAAGCACCTAATGCCTATACCTTGAATGTATCACAGGGCAGAAATGAGTAATCATGAGTATCTGCTTATTCAACAAAAAGACTGTTTTCCTACAGAGAGCTATAAGACGATCTTACCCTTTCCTTTACTCAATCTTCACAGGAGCTTATTAAGAGGATACTGTCAGGCACACTACTCCCAGTATTCATTCATCTTTGAATGAATTTTGAAAAGGAGTTTCAAAATTAACCTCAGTACTTATAACTTCATCAAAAATAAACACTTGGGGGCCTTCCTAGTTGGCACAGTGGTTAAGAATCCACCTGCCCAGAAATAGAGACACAGATGTAGAGAACAAACATGTGGACACCAAGTGGAGAAAGCAGGGAGGGTTGGGGGGGAATGAATTGGGAGATTGGGATAACAAATTGTACATTCTAAATATATGCAGTTTATTGTATGTTAACTGTATCTCAATAAAAGTTCTTAAAAAAAAAAAAAAAGAATCTGCCTGCCAATGCAGGGGACACGGGTTCGAGCCCTGCTCCGGGAAGATCCCACAGGGCGTGGAGCAACTAAGCCTGTGCACCACAACTACTGAGCTTGTGCTCTAGAGCCCATGAGTCACAACTATTGAGCCCATGTGACACAACTACTGAAGCCTGAGTGCCTAGAGCCTGTGCTCCAACAACAAGAGAAGCCATCGCAATGAGAAATCCAGGCACCGCATGGAAGAGTAGCCCCCGCTTACCACAACTAGAGAAAGCCTGCGCGCAGCAACAAAGACCCAATGCAGCCAAAAATGAAACAAATAAATAATTTTTGAAAATTTTTAAAGGAATGAAGTAGATATATGCTACAAAGTGGAGTAAACCTTAAAAACATTATCCTAAATGAAAGAAGCCAGACATAAAGGTCACATATTGTATGAAATGTCCAAAATAGGCAAATCCATAGAGACAGAAAGCAGACTGGCGGTTGCCAGAAGCCGAGGGGAGCAACTGCTAATGGGTATGGGTTTCTTTATAAGGTGATGAAAATGTTCTGGAATTAGATCATGGTGATGGTGGCACAACTATGTGAGATATAAAAGCCACTAAATTACACACGTTCAATGGATGAATTTTATGGTATACGAATTATACCTCAATAAAAAAGTGTTCTGCTTTTTTTTAAAGTAAGAAGCTGTTCTTTTGAATCTACAGTGCCATATAAAACAGTGAAATCAAAACTCTACTTGTCAAATGATATTTTCCCACATTTCCACTCTGTGAGTTGTGTGCAGATATCAGTTTTCTTAAGTTAACACACTGTCTTTACCTCTGACTAGAGGAAACAGCAAAATGAGGTGGTATGGAAGCAGCTTTGCTGCATGTGCACCCTGGTGCTCCCTGGCACTACTGGGGACCACACATGTGTGTGCCCACAGGCCTGGGACCCACCCTCACTGGCCACACAGATGCTCTGTTTTGTCTCGTCTAATGCCACAGACTCACCTCACTGCCGCTCCTCATCTCCGTTATGTTCTCCTGCCCTGGTGTCTACTTTCCTTTTATACTCCAGCCTGTTACCCCCATGCTGCAGCCAGGGCCCTAACTACTGCAAGGCCCAGACACAACCTCTGCCTTTTTGTTTCCACTGGTGCTTGTGCTCCGGAGTTGCTGTAGTTACTGACAAGTTTCATGAGCTGTGATACGAGAATGGGTTAAAAAAGAAAGAAAAAACAAGGGAGGTAGTGAGAGAAAGGCAAGGGAGGTACAGGAAGAGGAAACTGTTTCAAGTTACCACAAAAACAGAATCTAAAGTCCAAAGATTAGGGGACACTCTGTTCAGCCAGCCAAGGCAGAGGAAGAGTACTGTAAGTGACCAAGGAATATATAAAAGGCCAGCTACCGGGTGTCAGAGTAAGGCAGCTCCAAGAGAAGCAACAAGAAACAGCAAAAGGGGGAAGCAAAAAAAGGCCTAGGGAAAGGCAACCCTCGAGGAAGCAAGTTCTTACTGTCAGAACAAATTCTACCCTGTGCCTACACCCAGGGACCTAGTCACAATGACAGCTCAGCAGAGGCAGAGTATCACCCAAGACAAGCAGGAATCAGGAATAAAAATCTGAAGTGGTAGAGAAGCACACAGTGTATTTCAGAGAGCTCCGAATATCTGAAAATGTAACATTCTGATGTTTCAAGTAGGACTACATGCATCACTCTAGACAAGTCAAAGCCTTGCTGCAGCTATACCACTGGGATTATCAAAACACCTTACATTTGTATGGCCCTTTACAGTCTGCAAAGTACATCTAATGTGCCCCTCACAATTACTCCAGGAAAAAGAATATAAACATCACCATCTTCAACTTCCTGATGGAAGATCTTCTGACTTTACTAACCTCTTGATTACATAACACTGAGTGATTCATCCTCTGACTAATGACAGAGGAAATATATACGGTAGGTCCACATGCTATGAATAAATAGAAAAAAATTGAAGTGGAAGGCAGGAGAAGCAAATGAGGAATGAACATGGAGAGTATAAACAAAGAGCTTACACTCTAAAAAATACATAATATCTGCTATATACAAAAGAATATAGTATATATCTATATACAGAGATATATGCAAGTTAAACAGCACAACCGTAAAGCAAAGAATACTGGACCCCCAATATAAGAATTAAAACATTATTAATACTGTAAGAGGTATCCATCAGATTATCCTTGCCAAAACAATGAAGGAAGGGAGGGTAGTAACTGAGGAATAAGGCAGGCAGGAAGGAAAGTCTTGAGTTTTGTTTTTCTTTTAAATGGGGGAAGTATAAACAGAAAAAAAGATAGTGAAAAGGGAAAGACTAAAGGGGTGAACTTCATCATCCACTGTAGCATGGTTAAAGTAATTTCCTTTGAACTATTTATTTAGCCCTTGTCTACTCATTCAAGGTACATCCACGATACTAATGATGACCTTGTTGTGTCTCTCTACCTCAGAGAGTGAAAACCTTGTTAGAAGAAGCATGGACCCAGGTTCCAAACTGTGAATTATGGTATGGATTTTTAGAAGCTCAATGAGCAATGCTTCCACCAAAATGATAATATGTCCAAATTTGTAATAGAGGTATTTTTCTTTCCCAAAAGAAGGTAGTACCATATCCCTCTCCTTGCTCCCAATAAATTCTAACAGCCGTCACCTCAGGGAATAAAGCCAGAGCAGTTGCTTCTTCAAAGACCACAAAACTGAGACTGAAAATTTGGAGTCTTTTACTTCACAGCCAAGAGATTTCTCTCCTGCAGGTTTCACTGTAGGATGGGTTGCCATTTTAACCACAAAATTACTTTCATCACATGTAATTAGAGGAATTATTAGTACACAGTCTCCTAAATCTTAATAAATTTAATTCCACCTTAAAGCTTTAAACACACATTTCTGAGCTCCATTTTTAACTGCTCTTTCAGGAGATAGTTCCTTCTCTACCCACAAAGTCATGTTAACACAGCCCCACTCGATGACTCTGTGGTTTGTTTTGGGGCCATAAAGGCAAGATTTTTATCTTACAGACTCCAGGTGCACAACAGCTAAAAACTCTTCTGTTCACTGATGCCTGAAGTAGTACATTCACTCACTAGCATATCATCCTGTTTCATATCCTCCAAAGCATTTACGTGAAATTAATTATTCATGGTCACTACTGTATCCCTGGTAGGTATTTGTTGTGCTGATCAATAACAAGTTAATTAACTGTACTCCCCAGGAATCTTTAGTGAGCCTCCCCTCTCTTCTGGGCATCTCAGAATACACAGCTCAGTTCCACAGAGTGCATGTGATCTTTGAAAGCAAGAGCTGAGGTCAAAACAGGCAGACTCAGCCCTGTCACTTAATAGCTGTGTTGAAGGAGCTCCTGCTGGCCATAGATGGAACAATTTATGCATCAATAAGTATAATAAAACACAAACGTTTAAATCCATAAGTCATTCTTTTAGTCCTTCTGGAAGAAGCTAGTAAAATCAACCATTTCAAAAATGCTAAATAAAATTAAAGAATCAAGCATGTATACTGACTTGCCTATACAAACTGCATCTAATGTATCCAAATAGTTGAAATGGGGACACTTCTCTTTACAAAATATTCCAGGAAAATGAAAAAAAGAAAAAGAACGATAAAATTACAATATCAGCATTTTGGAACACCGAATGAATTAACAGATGTAGCAATGGTCATCAGTGGCTGGTAACATCAGAAAAGAGATAATGAGACATAACACGCATTTAAAAATTTGTAAGTTAGGGACTTCCCTTGTGGCACAGTGGTTAAGAATCCACCTGCCAATACAGGAACCACGGGTTCAATCCCTGGTCCAGAAAGATTCCACATGCTGCAGAGCAACTACGCCCGTGAGCCACAACTACTGAGTCCGCATGCTGCAACTACTGAAGTCCGTGTGCCTAGAGCCCGTGCTCCTCAACAAGAGAAGCCAACGCAATGAGAAGCCTGCACAATGAGAAGCCCACACACCACAATGAAGAGTACCCTTGCTTTCTGCAACTAGAGAAAGCCTGTGCACAGCAGCAAAGACCCAACGCAGCCTAAATAAATAAAATAAAATATAAATAAATAAATAATTTTTAAAAAGAAAGAGAAAAAACATCCAAACAGAAAGACAAAGTAAAAATACTGGGAATTTACAAATGAAAAAACAGAAACAGCTAATAAATGTAAAGAAGGAAAGTTTGCCCTCATTTATAATCAAATAAATGCAGATTTAAATAATGACTTATTTGTGTTCATGGCATTGTCCACAATTTCCAGAGTTTAATAATACGACTTGTGAAAGTATAAGCTAATAACACATTCCAAAGATCAATATGGAAATATGCTTCAATATACACTTTTAAATTGATCCACTAATTTGAAATCCAGAAGCTGATGCTCCAGAAATGTTATGCTCATTATAGCATTAAATATAACAGCAGAAAGGTGGGGAAACATCATAAATGTCCAACAATGGGAACATTAAATAAACTGTTCAACTTTAGTAAAATTTCATTAAATAATCATTTTCACAAAGAATATTTGAAAAAAGGGAATATACTTTAGAATATATTTAAGACTCATAACAAAATGCTGTGATGGTTATATTAATTTTATAATAAAGAAATAACTTTAAAGGAGACTAGAAAGATCAACACCAAAATATGATTAATCCCCAAATATTGAGGTTAAGTATTTTTTCCCTTTTATACTCCTTTGTAAGTCCAATGTTTGTTTTTTTGCAATGAACATGTATTACTTTCACATCTGAAAAAATAACACATCACACACATACCATTAGCTAAAATAACTAAAAGGATTTTAATAACACTAACTCTACTATAAGCTAGTTTCAGACACTGGGCAATTCATTTAAGCTCTGTGGGCCTGCTTCTTCAGAGATAAAATTCAGAAGCTGAACGAGATGAGTGATTTTCCAACTGTGAAATCATGCATATAAAGTGCTTCAGTACCTGGCCCAGAATGAACACCCAGTACATGTAAATACTGTTTACTACTATTAACCAAGGGCTCTCAGCAGCGGCCAACAGAATTTACCAAGCAAGCATGAGAATTCCATACCCACGATGCCCATTTCAATCATTTGCCTTTTATGCTTTAAAAATTAGACTCCTGGATACAATTTCAATTCAAGAAAAGGTTTTACTGTGCTAAAACCTGGTCAGATAATCCTACAGTTTCTTGTAGTATTATGTTATTCGAAATATTACACATCTGTATTCTCAACCCTATGGCAAGCCTAGAAATAGTCTCGATAAACACACAAAGAAAAATCCAGTTTAACTGTATTTGGCATGATTCTAATATACCGCACTGTACTGTAATGCTGAGATTCTTTGATCATTTTCCTCCTAACGTGTGTTCAAATTATAGACATTAGTTACTAAAAGTTTTCTGAAATTACTTCCTAGTTGGTATCCTGAAACTCCCAGCCTTTTTACACAAAGCAAATTGGTGTACACTAAATAAAAAGGTATCTTTTAGGTACTCTTTAGAAGTGTGCTTTTTAACTTGAAGGGAAAGAGTTCTTTAAGCAATGGAAGCTACCTCTCAAATAATTATTCAGAAAGGACTGGAAAGCAGCACTAACCTGCACAAAATCTATCCACTACTCAATCAAGACACTTTCAAGGACAAGATAAAGCACAATTATTTATTCACTTGCACAACTTTCCCTCCATGTTAAGTCCTTCAACAGCAAACTAGTATAAATAACTCTAAAAATCAGAGCGCTCACAAGATAAACTGTTCCTGACTTCTAGCTTTGGCAGTATTTTATTCCTTGACCTTATTCCAATTTTACAGATGAGATCAAAGATCAAGTAAATATCAGTTTTTTCCATGAGCATCTTTCTAATCAAGATTCCTATTATTCTTAATAGCAGAAGGTTAATGATGAGATAAGAAACTGATACAAGGATAGGGCAACAGTTAACCTAGCCTTTGGATTACACTCTTCCTCATTCCAGGATCCATTACATCCATCTGGAGACATGTTTGGCTTAGGGAAGAGCTTATGGACTTTGATTTCACCCAGAGTTTAGTTCCAGCCCATTAGCCACTATTTACTAGTTCTATGATGTTAGGCAAGCTATTTAACCTCTCAGGATCTGGTTACCTCATTTGCAAATAAGGGACAACAATATCTAGAATCACAGGGCAGTAAAGAGTCTTAATTAAGAATAATAATAGGACTCCCTAAGTGGCGCAGTGGTTAAAAATCTGCCTGCCAATGCAGGGGACACAGGTTCAAGTCCTGCCCCAGGAAGATACCACATGCCACAGAGCCTGTGCGCCACAACTATTGAGCCTGCGCTCTAAAGCCCATGAGCCACAACTATTGAGCCCATGTGCTGCAACTACTGAAGCCCACACGCCTAGAGCCTATGCTCCACAACAAAAGAAGCCATTGCAATGAGAAGCCCACGCATCACAACGAAGAGTAGCCCCCGCTCACCACAACTAGAGAAAGCCCATGAGCAGCAACGAAGACCCAACACAGCCAATAAAAAAATAAATCCAGTCAATCAATAAATTTATTTTAAAAAAAGAAAAGAATAATGTTAAAGTCATAAGTATTTGTTCCCTCCCCTTCTCCATTATACCTGAAAATTCGACTCAGTTTTGGTTCTCTCTTGTGTGTGTGTGTGTGGGGAGGGGGGGGGGGAAGAGCTGCCACAGCAATTCCATAGTGGGAGTGTCCATCCCTCCCAGCAATTCTCAAAGCACGGTTCACAAATCCCAAGAAATCCACGAAATCAAAACCATTTCCATAATAATATGAAGATACTGCCTTTTTCACTGTTGACATTTGCACTTACAGTGTAAAAGCAACAGGGGTAAAAGCACTGATATCATAGCAACGATCAAGGCAGTGGCCCCAAAATACTAAGAGTCACTGTATTCTTCACTGACTAGGACTTGCAGTTAAGGCAATGCCGGTTTCACTTAGGAGTGTTTTTAATGAAGGAGTAAAACATATTAACTTTATTAAATCTCAACCCTGAGTACATATTCTGATCCAATAGGAAGCACTTGTACTGCCTCAATGGATTTAAGGAAAACCACCTGGCAGTTGTTTTAGATTTGAGCAGACCTGGTGCCTTTTTCCAGGGAACACCTTTCTTTACTTGACTGACAGACAAGCAATGATTATTTAAACTTGGATACCTGGCAGACATAGCCTCAAAAATGAATGAAAAGCAGGATACAAAATTAACACACAGAAATCTCTTGCATTTCTATACACCAACAATGAAAGATCAGAAAGAGAAATTAAGGAAACAATCCCATTCACCATTGCAACAAAAAGAATAAAATACCTAGGAATAAACCTAACCAAGGAGGTAAAAGACCTATACTCAGAAAACTATAAGACACTAATGAAAGAAATCAAAGACACAAACAGACGGAGGGACATATCATGTTCTTGGATTGGAAGAATCAAAATTGTGAAAATGACTATATTACCAATGCAGGGGACACAAGCAATTTACAGATTCAATGCAATCCCCATCAAATTACCAATGGCATTTTTCACAGAACTAGAACAAGAAACTTTACGATTTGTATGGAAATGCAAAAGACCCCGAATAGCCAGAGCAATCTTGAGAAGGAAAGACGGAGTTGGTGGAATCAGACTTCCTGACTTCAGGCTATACTACAAGGCTACAGTGATCAAGACAGTATGGTACTGGCACAAACACAGAAATATAGATCAATGGAACAGGACAGAAAGCCCAGAGATAAACTATGGTCAACTAGTCTATGACAAAGGAGGCAAGGATATACAATGGAGAAAAGGCAGCCTCTTCAATAAGTGTGCTAGAAAAACTGGACAGCTACATGTAAAAGAATGAAATTAGAACACTCTCTAACACTCTACACAAAAATAAACTCAAAATGGATAAAAAACCTACATGTAAGGCCAGACACTCTAAAACTCCTAGAGGAAAACATAGGAAGAACACTCTTTGACATAAATAACAGCAAGATCTTTTTTGATCCACCCCCTAGAATGGAAATAAAACATAAATAAATAAGCGGGACCTAATAAAACTTCAAAGCTGCTGCACAG
The DNA here is from genome assembly GCF_030028045.1 of Hippopotamus amphibius kiboko. Lineage (NCBI taxonomy): Eukaryota > Metazoa > Chordata > Mammalia > Artiodactyla > Hippopotamidae > Hippopotamus > Hippopotamus amphibius. Next base: position 86,825,418 of record NC_080189.1, on the reverse strand, counting down.
CAAAGGAAACTATAAGCAAGACAAAAAGACAACCCTCAGAATGGGAAAAAATATTTGCAAATGAATCAACAGACAAAGGATTAATCTCCAAAATATATAAACAGTACATCAAGCTTAATATCAAAAAAATAAACAACCCAATCAAAAAATGGGCAGAAGACCTAAATAGGCATTTCTCCAAAGAAGACATACAGATGGCCAAGAGGCACATAAAAAGCTGCTCAACATAACTAATTATTAGAGAAATGCAAATCAAAACTTCAATGAGGTATCACCTCACACTGGTTAGAATGGGTATCAACAGAAAATCTACAAACAGTAAATGCTGGAGAGGGTGTGGAGAAAAGGAATGCTCTTGCACTGCTGGTGGGAATGTAAATTGATACAGCCACTATGGATAACAGTATGGAGGTTCCTTGCAAAACTGAAAATAGATCTACCATATGACCCAGCAATCCCACTACTGGGCGTATACCCAGAGAACACCATCATTCAAAAAGACACACGCACTCCAATGTTCATTGCAGCACTATTTACAATAGCCAGGACATGGAAGCAACCTAAATGTCCATCAACAGGTGAATGGATAAAGAAGATGTGGTACATACACACAATGGAATATTACTCAGCTGTAAAAAGCAATGAAACTGGGACATTTTTAGAGGCATGGATGGACCTAGAGATTGTCATACAGAGTGAAGTGAGTCAGAAAGAGAAAAACAAACATTGTATATTAACACATGTATGTGGACTACAGAAAAATGGTACAAATCAACTGGTCTGCAAGGCAGAAATGAGACACAGATGTAGAGAACAAACATACAGACACCAAGTGGGGAAAGCGGGGAGGGTTGGGGCAGGTAACGAATTGAGAGGCTGGGATACCAAATTGTACGCTCTAAATATATGCAGTTTATTGTAAAAGATAAAAAAATAAAAAGTTTAAAAAAAAAGAATGAAAAGAAGCTGTCACTTTAAAGAACACAACTGACGCAAGGACACAGCATGGGTTTAAGAATCTTTTTGATATATTTCAGCTAAAATAACATATTCTAACAGATTTAAGGCAAAAGCATAGGAATCTAGCTTTTAGTAAGCCAGACATAAAAGAAATTTTTTAAAGGTAAAACAATGTCATTCTAATTTTTGTTTTGAAAAAGTGTCTATTTTTTCATTTAGAATTATGCTTATTTATGTTAACATGGAATATGTTGACCATTCTTTTATTTATTTATTTATTATTTATTTATTGGCTGCATAGGGATAATGTCCTTCAGGCTCTGCCACTAGACTCTGGTATAAAATCCTGACACTGAAAAGCAGTGAAGTATCAGTATTTCACATGCCCAGTTTTTAACTACTGTATTCCAAAGAGAGTCACAAATCAAATGACTGCAAGGCAATTTATAAAACATGAATTCATGTTTTAAAACAAAACCCAGACAATATTTTCAAGTAAACCAAGAAAGTCAAATCTCAACTAAAATGCAAAAGAGTGAAAATGAAATGTGTCATATAAAAAACTGTTTAATTCACAATATTTCAAAACTGACTGAAACTCACAGTGAAGAAAAATGTGTTCACAGTATCACCTTTATGTATCTCTAATTTCTGTGAAAATGCAACTAATATATTACTTTAAAATCTACACATGCTAATCTAAGACTTACAATTTTTCATCACTGCAAATGTCCTTTTCAATATAGCAAAGAGTTAATCAAAATAGAATTATCTACTATTAAACACTAGTCACTCAGAATATAGGTGTTTAAGTACAACAGCCTCTTGGTATTTGTGGCTTTATGAAAAATTTTTAATATTTATTAACAATATTATTAAGACTTATAATTACCTTCTCTGGCTTTCCTGCATCCTTGAAAACTTTTTAAGAAACACATTAATGATTAACTTTAACAAGCTTTAGTTTTTACTTTCAACATGCACTTTTTTTTTTTGCATTGCCATGCGGCATGCAGAATCTTAGTTCCTGGACCAGGGATCGAACCCTGACCCCATGCAGTGGAAGCGTGGAGTCTTAACCACTGGAACACCAGGGAAGTCCCTCAGCATGCACTCTTAAATTTAATCTAAGAAGGGGAGAAACATAAGCTGCTTTTTACACTTTTTCCAGTCCCCCCCCACCGCCGCCCCCAAATAATCAACTAGTCTTTTTCTAGCATTCCAGTTCATCAGATCTTTAAATAGTTATATTTTATTTTTATTTGCAATGTTGTCTGTTGGTTGTTTTTGCTGTTTATTTAAGACATTAATTTTCAAAAGAGTAACACAACATCTATGCTTTAACACAGACACACTCACTGTTTCTCTCACAATCACATGACCACCCACACATGTCCCTAACAAGGTGCAAAAATAAACCTTTGAAGCCAATATTCGTATTTTGCTCAGCATCTCTCACCTTAATTCCTTGAATTCCTCCAACACAAAAAATTTTCCCTTGGAAGACGAAAAGGGAGGAGCCACATATGCAAAATGTTTGTTAAACAAAACATAAAGCAAATTTATCAGTATAATTTCTTTACTGTTTCTCACTTTAAAAAGCACATTAATTACCCTGAAAATAAACGGCAGAATAAAAAGTTTTCAGAACAGGCTGCCAGTGAGCCCACCTCTACACTACTTATCTACAACAGGCAAACTAAATAGATCTTATAAGAGGACTCAATGGTCAAGTAAAGTCAGTACTAATTTAACTAATTTAAAATAGTTATATTTATAAAGCTAATTTTACATTCAAGTGACAAACCCCATTTACCACCCAAACCCAGACTGTGCCCCTCCCCAAAACCTTCTCATATCCAGCTCCTAGTTAGAAGTAAGTTCTAGAAAAGCCCATATACATATACACAGAAGTAAAAGTTGGCACACCAAGACCATTCAATGGAGAAAGAACAATCTCTTCAATAAATGGTACCTCAACAACTGGATAATACATATTCCAAAAAAACTTAAGCTGGACTCCAACCTTACACCATAAACATAAATTAGCACAAAATGGATCAACAACCTAAATATAAGAGCTAAAACCATAAAACTCACAGAAGAAAACATGGGTGTGTGTGTGTGTGTGTGTGTGTGTGTGTGTGTGTGTGTGTGTGTGAAGACTCAGGACCTTGAATCCGGCAACAGATTCTCAGATCATAAAAACAAAAGTACACTCCACAAAAGAAAAATAGATCAACTGGATTTTATCAAAATTTAAAACTTTTCTGCGTCAAAGAAAATTATCAAAAAAGTGAAAGACAACCTACAGAAGTGGCAATATTAACAAACATTATAGTGATAAGGGTCTGGTACCTAGAATATATAACAAACACAACTCAACAACCAAAAGACAATCCAATTAAAAACTGAGTAAATGACTTGAACAGACATTTCTCCAAAGAGATACAAATGATCAACAAGCACATGAAAAGATGATCAACACCATTAATCATTTAAGAGACTGTAAATAAAAACCACAATGAGGTATTACTTCACACCCACAAAGATAGCTACAAATGAAAGAAAGAAAAGAAAGAAAGAGAAGGAAGGAAGGAAGGAAGGAAGGAAGGAAGGAAGGAAGGAAGGAAGGAAGGAAGGAAGGAAGGAAGGAAAGAAAAAAGAAAGAAAAAAAGAAAAAAGAAAGAAAGAAAAGGGAAACTAATAAGTATTGGTAAATGTCTAGAGAAAACCCCCATACATTGCTGGAAGGAATACCAAATGGCATAGCCTCTGGGGAAAACAGTTTGTGATTCCTCAAAAAATTAAACATAGAATCACAATATGACTGCAGCAGTTCCACTCCTAGGTACATAACCAAAGGAAGTGAAAACTGGTACTCACATTCATAGCAGCACTACTCATAACAGCCAAAAGGTGGAAGCAACCCAAATATCCATCAATGGATGAATGGATAACAAATCGTGGCATATACAAATAATGGATTATTATTCAGTAATAAAAAGGAACTAAGTACTGATTCATGCTACAACGGGATGAACCTCAGCAATATTAAGCAAAGTAGAAGCAGCCAGACACAAAAGGTCACATATTTTTATGATTCTACTATATAAAACATCCAGAATAGGTAAATCCATAGAGACAAAATGCAGATTAGCAGCAGCCACAGGTTGGTCAGGGTGGAGGGCAGGGGATGGGGAGCAAGTGCTTAATGGGTACAGGATTTCTCTGTGAGATGATGAAACATTTTGGAACTAGAAAGAACTGGTGGCTGCACAACACTGTGAATGTACCAACTGCCACCGTTAATTGTAAAATGGTTACTTTAATGTTTTGTGATGTTCACCTCAATCTTTTTTTAAAGTTTGTACACAGTATCTCATTTGCTGGTCACATATCTTCACCTCAGCTAGGAATGTTTTCCCCAGCTTGGTGGTCTCCTCTCAATGCCTTTTGAAACCTGGCTCATAACATGAATGTAGCTGGAGGAAAAAAAAAAAAAAAAAAACTGGGTAAAAAAAGACCTATGGGGCTTCCTAGATGGCTCAGTGGTTATGAATCCACCTGCCAATACAGGGGACACGGGTTTGATCCCTGCTCCAGGAAGATCCCACATGCCTCAGAGCAACTAAGCCTGCGCGCCACAACTATTGAGCCTGTGCTTTAGAGCCCGTGAGCCACAACTACTGAGCCCACATGCTACAACTACTGAAGCCCACGCACCTAGAGCCTATGCTCTGCAACAAGAGAAGCCACCACAGTGAGGAGCCCGCACAGCACAACAAAGAGTAGCCCCCACTCACTGCAACTAAAGAAAGCCCACACACAGCAACAAAGACCCAACACAGCTAAACAAACAAACAAATAAATAAAAGACCTGTGAAAAGAAATGGTAAGAATGTACATTTACACAAAGATTGAAATTTTATGCTAGGAAGCCCCATAGGTCTTTTAGTATATACTAAAACTTTCCTAATAAAATTCAAAAACAAATGATGGTGAAGCCTCTGTGAGCACAGGCAGTGACAAATATTCAAGTCTGCATTATCAGCAACAACATTAGAAAACTCACGCAGCATACAACTTCCTCCTGTCTCAAACTTCAAACCACAAGGCAGACTGCACAGAAATTTCTCTGAAACACCCACCCACATTTCATATGTGAGACATTGCAGGCAGTCTATTACTTTTTGTAAGGGTTGATCTTTAAAGCAAATAAAATATTACTGGCATTGTTCAGAATGTTAAGAACAATAAAGTCTTTCTTCTCATTTACTTACTATGTAACTTACTGAGCTCGGAAGTGTACAAGATGCTACATACTAACACAACATAGGGAAACAGTGTTTCTTGAGTGAATATTTTAAGAACAAAGTAGAAATAGTACATTAATTTCCAAGAGGTGAAAATACATCTGTATTATACATAGTATTACATAAATATACCTATATCTTTATACTACAGTAATGATTTGAGGACACATCACTTCACTCACACCTTTCCATAGTGGAGCCAAGCTAACTGGCTCAAAATTTCACCTAAGAAAGGTTTTTTCAAGAATGCCAACTCAAGCATGAACAATAGAAACAAATTTTTGAAAGAAACAAATTTTCTTTCCTTAAAAGCACTCTAAATGATTCATAACTGAAAAACTAATGAATGTACGGTATGAATAAACAAGGCTGATACACCCTCTTTGGAGAGGAATGCTACTGATATTAACAGGTGCATCGATCAGGTATCATGCCTTGATTTTTCCCATCTGTTACCATTTAATACCCAGTAATCCTATTATTCCTATTGTTAAGTCCACCGTGTACAGTTAAGTAGGTACATTAGGAAGTTAACTGAAGGTATTCATCAGTAATAATCACTTAGAGGTGGTTTCACTCAAGCAAGACTTTTATGAATCCCAACTGTATCCTCTCCAAAAGGGCAGCTCTCAAGATTCCTACATATGGTAATTTTACAATCAGGCAATCTCTGTCTTCATCCAAGTCAATGATAAAAATATTTAACAAAACAGTTTCAAAGACAAAGTGTTTCACCTCACCACTAACAAGCTCTTTGGAAGTTAGTAATTAACTCATTAATACTTTCGGATAGCAGGTGTTAAACTACTAGGTATGCTAGTATATAAACTACATCTAGCTCTTCAACAGTGTCATGAGACTATTATATGCCTTGCTGATCAAGACCTCCTATAGCTAAAGTAGCCTATTGGTCCCACTGTAAACATTCTATACCATACTACACATGAAGCAACCAAGTCCACACACCATCTCAATGGGTGAGCTAAGACTAGAAACCAGTTCTCTTCACAAATTCTAATTTTTAAAAAACAAATTCATGCATTATTTAATATCATCAGCCTTCCTAGTTTCTCAAGCCTTAAAAAAACTAAGAAACTATCCTTGACTCTTACTTCATACCTCATCAGTAAAGCCACTCAGCTCTATCTTCAAAATAAGTCTGCAATCTGATCATCTCACCTCCTGCACTAGGACCACATGCCCACTCCACCATCACAACCCACCCAGACTAGACTGCAGCAGCCTCCTCCCTGGTCTCCATACTTTCACTCCTGTCACGCTACAGTCCATTCCCATACAGTGGCCAGAGTGACACTGTTGGGCTTTTGAAAAAACAAAACTGCACTAAAGTACAGTACAGAGAAATGTTTTCCCCAAACCACCTGAGAGTTAGTTGCCAACATGATGTTGTTCCATCATCCTCAAATGCTAAAAACAAGGATGGTCTAGATAACTACAATAAAATCAAGATCAGAAAATTAAGATTGATAGGCTACTATGACTTAATCCTCACACTCCACTCAAGGCCACCCCTCACACATGATGGGGACAATGGGCTGACTCCCCATGCAGTCTGCTCTCCCCTTAACACACTCCCCTAACCCTGACTGAGCTGTACCATCCCACAACACGGCCACCAGCTCAGAGAGATCCTGTTTTCACCCTTCTTGGACTGATTTTGTTACAGCTGCCAGGCCCTCCCAACATGGACACTCTGTCCCAGGCCACCCTCCTCAACCCAACTGGGCCCAAAAAAGCTGCTCAAGGCCACTACAGCTTCCCACGTCCCCTTTCCACGCTCTGAGTATCTACCTTGCCATGCATCACCTAATGGCTTTAGGACAAAATTGCTGAGGAAGAAGAGGAAAGGGAGATTTATCCCTTTTAAATGGACTTAGGTTATTTCAATCCTTTGCTCAAAATCTTCCAATAGCTTTTTAATTTTTCTAAGAATAAAATCCAAACTCTTCTCCACAGTCCACTAGGTCCTATAAATCTGTCCCCTACCTCCCCCTACATCATTTGATAGAATCTATGCTTGCTGGCCTTTATTCTGGTTTTCATACTTCAGGGCTTTTACACATTGTATGTTCTATCTCTTTGAAAGCTCTTCCACTTCCCAAATCCTCAAGGTCTTGGTTCAAACATCATTTCTATAGGCTTTCTCCCATTTCCTTCCTCATCCACCATTCCCACACTCCCTACCTATCCCCTTGCCTTTATTGTCTTTACAGCATTTATGACTGATATTATATCTGTTTGCTGATAACCCACAAGGACAGAATAATTTCTGTTTATTGTTGTATTCCCATACCTAGAACAGTACCTAGCACACAGCAGACACCGAAAATCTGCATGATGCCTGAATTCTTCAAGAACACAACTTGGTGATACAAACTAATCAACTGTAATGCCATCTTACACCTACATGTGAAGATGCCAGAAATGGCTGTGTAATTTTAACATATTAATGTTGACACTACTCGGTACTTTAAAGTATACTATTATTTGCAGTAATTCTGAGCAGTATCTCTATTGTTTATTTTCTCTTTTTCACAAATGAGGCTCAGAAAAGTGCGATGATCTGCCCAACATTACAGAGCCAATAACTGACAAGATCGTGACTGGAATTTGGGCCAAGTTTACTATTAATTACACCAGGCTGGCCCCCCTGCATATGCACCCTAATAATCCCCAACATCCTTCACTTTCAAATTCCAGAATTACGCGAATGCAGAACAGCTAGAGGTGCAGAAATACTGTAATTTTCAATCCCACCTACAAATGTATGTCTTACTGAAAGTGTAATACATGCACTGACTACAGGTCTACTACACAACAGCTTCATTTTTATAAAGAGTTGATTATGGGATTTTCAGGAAACTAGAGCCCACCACCTGTTTTTCTTATATGTGAGCTAAAAATAGTTTTTACACTTTTAAACACTTGTGGGGAGAAGAAAATCACAATAATATTTCATGACACCTGAAAATTTTAAGTAATTAAAAGTTCAGTGTCCATAAAAAATGTCTGACTCAAACACCATCACACTTATTCATTCATTTACTGCCCATGGCTGCCTTTGCACTACAATCATAGGGTTAAGTAGTTGCGACAGAGATGTGGCCAGGAAAGCCAAAAATACTTACTATCTGGTCCTTCACAGAAAAAATTTGTCAACCACTGCCATAGTCTCCGGATTTTTCACCTCTCCCCAACATCCCAACCTTCAAGAAATGTTCCTTTCCCCTGCCACATCCAGGTAGAGTTTCTCCTATAGCACCTGATTCTTCTCCCATCACTCTGCATTCATTTTGAGATGTTACACACCTGATTCCCCAACTAGATTACAAAATGCTGGAAGGTGAGGCCCACATCTGCTTGTTCATTACTGTATCCCTGGTGCCTAGCAATGTCCATTTACACTAGGTGCCCAATACTTGCTAAGTGAATGGAAGACAGAGCCACTAAATTTGAACAAGCTAATTTAAGGAACTCTCAAATATACAAGAATTTCTTCTAGAAGATACCAGAAATACAGATTCTCAGACTTTCCAAAGGAGCCACACAACGACTCTATCTACCCTTTGGCTCATTCCAGTCATAAACCCAACATCATACAAAATGGATTTGGATTATATAGGAGATTGGGGGTGAGGGGTGGAGAGCTTTAAATTAATCTGCAGTCTAGTAGTAAAAGATATTAACAACAACAACAACAACAAGAAAGGCATGAACTTAGGGTCCCAGGCTCAGATATGAGCCTGCATGATACTGATCATGGAATGGACTGCTTCCCAGTTTCAACCACCCCTTCCAAAGTTTTTTTTCTCCCACATTACCTGAATCTTTACATATTTCACCATGTCACACTGCATATTAGTCATCTAATTTATTCACCCACCTTACAAGAAATCTCTTTTTAAAATACAAATAGATTTGAAAAGCCAAAAAAAAATAACAAAACTTCATGCATTAATATGGATAGAATGAAACAATCAGTTTTGATAGAGAGCGAGAATAAAAAAAGAGTAGATATTTTAAGCAGATGAAGCCCTCAAAGACCAAGGCAAGCTTTGATAAGGCTCTGAACCAGGGAACTCAGAGAAAACTAAGAACACTAGGAAACAGAACAAAAGGGCAGTAATAAGTGGAAAAGGTAAAGAAACGTAAGTGAGAGATGTCCAATACAAACATCCAACTCTATTTTCTCCAGGTCAGACATGCATCCTGCAGAAAAAGAAAAGACAGGGCTTGTCTGTATACTCTGTGGCTTAAAAACTCTTTTAGACCAGGGAAAGCTTTTCTCTTCAAAAGAATGACAACTAATCAATGTAAAAGGATAACAGAATTAGATAATTATCATTTGCAACCCACAGCTGAAAAAAAAAAAAAAGATTCAGGCAAGAAACCTCAAGGGATATTAAAGTCACTGCGAAAATATAAGAACAGATATTCACACAGTCTCAAAGTATCTTACTAATTTCAAAAGGGAAAAGAAAAAACTACTATATCAAAAAACATGGACGATATCATTTTAACAAAGTGGTTATTAACATTAGCAGTAATTATGTGCTCATCTGTGATGCACTGAGAAGGATACAAAACACCCTATGTTGTATTCTTGTCAAAAGTATTTAACTCGATTTTAATCATGACAAAACAATCAGACAAATCTAAATTAAAAGATGCACCTATAAAACAACTGGCCTGGATTTGTTTATATTCCCATGACCATTTAAAAAAAAAAATTTAGAGTTCAGGAATTTTTATAACAACTTAATAGTAGAACCTAATTTTTAAAATAAATCATATTTTTATGTCTTTATTTCTTCTATTTTATTTTTCTAGGAATTTATTTTTACTGCATTTTATAAAAAACTACAATAAAATAGAATAAATACAATAATATAATACAAATATTTTACAAAATTATTGGTCCACAGCAAATGGGAAATAAACACAAACAAAAAACAAAAACTAGATTTTTCTAGTTTAAACAGAAGAGACGTTAATCAATGGACTAAAATGGTGTCTCTGTAGATTTACATTTTAAATCCTTAGTAACCACAAATAACAAATGCATAATAAATGTAGTTTAAAGCAAATGGACATTACAAAATAACTCTGGATTACACTTTACATGATATTCTACAGTAAATTTTGGATGTGTCAAAGAGTTGAATATAAAGATAATCCACAGAAACAAAATCTTGATCCTGAAAGAGTACTCTAGCTTTGGAGAGAAAAATTCATCAATGAACACAAGAAAGTTAAATGAGTTTCGACATGTAAACCTTAAGTCTTTAAAGTTCATTCATTCAACAACTATTTATGAAATGCACACAACATTCCAAGCAACTGCTGCAGGCCTGAATTTTCAGAGGGTTTGAATAGAGCACACAAGTCCCCTGGTCTCACAGAACTTAAGTAAATCTGGTGGAGAGATGAGCAAGAAGCATAAAGAGCAACGGAAATTTCCTGTTAAAGACGGTGTGTTTTCCTGTAAAAGAGGAAAAGACACACTGCTCCAAGAGAACACAACTGAGGAGGCACTGTAGATGCGATGGTCATGAAAAAAATTCTCTTAAGGCACAACATCAAAGCCGACTGCTGAAGGAAGAACAAGAAACCAGCCAAATGAAGAGTTGGGAAAACAGCAGTGCAAAGGCCACAGGCAGTCAAGAGCCCGGGGTCACCATGAATGAGAAAATGAAACAAGGGCAAGTAATGAAAGTACTGTAAAGTACTAAGAGGTACACAAGTTCCTACACAATACATCACTACATGGGAAAATTACCTTCTTGATAGCCACCTGTGTTTATCCATCTAACAAAACTAAATCCAACATGAAGCCAAAAGCTGCCAGGGATGAGGAAGGGCAAGTACATACATACAATCAACTGAATTGTACATTAGTTTGCTTTCTCTAAAGACAATCTAAATGTAAGCTTTTATATACACAATGGATAAACAACAAGGTCCTACTTATAGCACAGAGAATTATATTCAATATCTTACGATAAACCATAATGGAAAACTATATATATATATATTTTTTTAAATTTATTTATTTATTGGCTGCGTTGGGTCTTTGTTGCTGCACACGGGCTTTCTCTAATTGCTGAGAGCGGGGGCTACTCTTCATTGTGGTGCGCAGGCTCCTCATTGTAGTGGCTTCTCTTGTTGTGGAGCACGGGCCCTAGGTGCATGGGCTTCAATAGTTGCGGCATATGGGCTCAGTAGTTGTGGCTCACAGGCTCTAGAGCACAGGCTCAATAGTTGTGGCGCACGGGCTTAGCTGCTCCGCGGCATGTGGAATCTTCCCAGGGCAGGGCTCGAACCCGTGTCCCCTGCATTGGCAGGCAGATTCTTTACCACTGCGCCACCTAGGAAGTCCGGAAAACTATATTTTAAAAAAGAATATACATATACACACACGTGTGTGTGTGTATATAAGTGAATCATTTTGCTGGACAGCAGAAATTAACACAACACTGTAAATCAACTAAACTTCAATTTTAAAAATATGATAAAAATAAAGACATTCTAAAAATAAATAATAGGGCTTCCCTGGTGGCACAGTAGTTAAGAATCTGCCTGTCAATTGGTTCGAGCCCTGGTCCGGGAAGATCCCACACCCTGCGGAGCAATAAAGCCTGTGTGCCACAACTACTGAGCCTATGCTTTAGAGCCTGTGAGCCACAACTATTGAGCCCACACGACACAACTACTGAAGCCTGCACGCCCAGAGCCCGTGCTCCACAGCAAGAGAAGCCACCACAGTGAGAAGCCTGCTCACCACAATGAAGAGTAGCCCCCGCTTGTAGCAACTAGAGAAAGCCTGTGTGCAGCAATGAAGACCCAACACAGCCAATAAATAAATTTATTTAAAAAATAAAAAATAATAGAAACTATAACATTGCTCATGACTTTAGACTCAATAGTCTCCTATTTACCAAAAAATAACTCTTCTTCCTCTCAAAATTAACTGCACAAAAATACCTGCATAAGTGATATTTATAAAATAAAAAATAAGAAACCACCAAAAAGCCTACAAATATGTAACCATATAAATTGTGATGTATTAAATCTACATCAGAAAGATGAGTATAAATAATACCCAAAATGTTTATGATATCAAGTATTAAACAATGACATTTAGTTTGTATATATGGACAAATGCAAAATGCATTTATCTTTAAATTTTTTAATTTGAGGTCACAAATAAATTTTTTATTATTATTTATTTATTTTTTTGGGGGGGGGACTCGAGGGAGGGTGGCTGTGTTGGGTTTTCGCTGCTGCACGTGGGTTTTCTCCAGCTGCAGAGAGTGGGGGCTACTCTTCATTGCGGTGAGCAGGCTTCTCATTGTGGTGGCTTCTCTTGCTGCACAGCACCAGCTCTATGCGTGAAGGCTTCAGTAGTTGTGTCATGTGGGCTCAACAGTTGTGGCTCACGGGCTCTAGAGCGCAGGCTCAGTAGTTGTGGCTCAGGGGCTTAGCTGCTCTGCAGCATGTTGAATCTTTCCGGACCAGGGCTTGAACCCGTGTCCCCTGCCTTGGCAGGCGGATTCTTAACCACTTTGTTACCAGGGAAAACACTGAAGTCACAAATAATTAACGTTTTATAATCACTAGTTGCTCTACTCAGGATTATTTATGTTCAATTGCCTCTATTTTAATTCAAAAGATACAGAAAAGAACAAAAAGTATTTTAACAAAGATTCATTCCAGCTCCTCAGAATTAACAACTGCTAATATTACCAAAAATAGCTAAATTAACCCTTTAAAGTAAACTCTTGAGTCCCAATTTCCTCTCCTACTTCCAAACAGCAGTAACTTTCTGGTGTAACCCTGCCAGTCCATTTTCATAAAGTTTTATAAGAGTCAGAGGAACAGAGAAAGACGAGAATACACATATATCCATCAACAATATATGGCACTGAGTTATTGGAAAACTTCACAAAGCTGCTACACTTTTGTTTCATGTATCAAACTTTCTGATGCAATGTGGTGTGTATAGTTGATAAAAATACCAATATATCTACAGCATATATAGCATTACAATAATCAAAGAGACATAACCCTTATTGGTAAACACAGATTTTTCCCAATTTGTTGTCAAACAATTCTACAAAGTCTGTTTTCTTAAAAAGTATAAACTTATTAAGTTCAATAACATTATTTACTAACTAGATGATTACTGAACTTCTAATAAGCAAGGCAAAAAAAATAATTCCCCAAATCATCGATAACTAGTTTCTACCAAGTAATAAACCAAATAATGGCAATATTGCTCGGTTTTCAGATACAACTATAAACTAATGATCCAACTATCAAAAATCAATCACGGCTTTAAAATGAATAATGCATATCACATAAAAATAAAATCTACATTAATTTTTCAAATTAAAAAGCATATATTACAGACATAAGCACAAAATGTTTATTTGTAGAAAAAAACCAAATGTACCTTGTTTGATGACTTACACTATTTCTCCAGCAACTTTCTTAAAACTAAATTCAAATATTGATTTGTTGCCACCTACTGGTTAAAATCATATCTCAATATGTCATTTCACTTCAGATATTCACTACAGTCAAAAATATCTTTGCAGTGTTCTTTATAAAATTTTATACAACTACTGTGATGAACTCAGCTTTGGAGTTTTTAAAGCTGTACTGTGAGTTAACAGTATCTTGACTTCTAACATATCCTCACAAAATTTTCATTAGTGTGTTAAGACTGTTTTAAAACTAATACAATTGTAATTGGTGAGAACTATAAAAATCCTTATTTAATTAAAATACTTTCAGAATTTTTTTTCTTTACAATTTAAATGTTTATATGCCCCTATTTTCTAGAATACTGGAGCCAGAGAACTCAGGATATTGCTACCCTTTTTACAGTTGAGTTGTTAGGATAAGGATCAAAAAAAAAAGTCCACATATTACAGTTGTTTATGTTGCATTTTAAGTAACTTTCACACTACAGCAGTCCCTCCCCTCTCCTTCCTCCCTTTTTTTTTAAATTATTTTTTTCTTCCTCCGTTCTTTTAACACAATTGTTAACGGAAGAAAAAGCCAGTTCTCCGATTGCACTGTTTTTTAAAATCATCCTATTAGTTACCCAGATTTAAAAAGCATAATAGGGACTTCCCCGGTGGTCCAGGGGTTAAGACTCCATGCTCCCAATTCAGGGGGCCCAGGTTCAATCCCTGGTCAGGGCATTAGATCCCGCATGCCGCAACTAAGAGCCCACATGCTGCAACTAAAAAAGATCCTGCATGCTGCAACTAAAGATTCCACATGTGGCAACTAAGATCTGGTGCAGCCAAATAAATAAATATTTTAAAAAATAAAAATTAAGAAAAATAAAAACCATAACAAACAAATGTAACAAACACATGGACTTATTTTTGGATCCCAACTACAAATCAACTGTAAAAAGACCTTTAAGTACCTGTGGAAATGTGAATATAGACTGGGTTTTAGATGACAACAAAGAATTGTATTAATTCTGTTAGAAATAATAAGGCATTGTGATTATATACAAGAAAATGTACAACTCTTTTAGACACTGCTATGAACTAAGTTGTGTCCCCCTCTCCCCAGCCCAAAATTCATACACTGAAGTCCTAAACCAACAATGTGATAGTATTTGGAGATGGGGCCTTTGGTAAGTAATTAGGTTTAGATGAGGTCATGAGGGCAGGGCCCTTATGATGGGATTAGTGCCCTTATAAGAATATGTATCAGAGAATTTACTCTCTCCCAGTGAGAACTCTGCAAGAAAGCAAACCAGGAGGTTGGCCATCACCAGAACCTGACCATGCCAGCACCCTGATCTCAGACTTCTGGCCTCCAGAATTGTGAGAAATAAATTTCTGTTGTTCATGCCACCCAGTCTATGGTATTTTCTTATGGCAGCCATGCTGAAAGTCATGCATATGTAAGCATGTAGGAGTGAAATAATATATCTGATACATGCTTTAAAACATATTCACAAAAAGGGGAAAAACAGAAGAAATGGAGCAAAACTAATAATTTTTTAATTTAGGTAACGTGCTTGGGATTTAATATGCTATTGGCTCAATTTCTAAGTTTGAAATTTCTCATAACTAAAAACAAAACAAAAAAACCCACAAAACTTTAAAAAAGAAAGGTAAGAAAATGCTTTTCGATGTAATTCATATGACTGAAATGTGAAAATGTTTTAAGATAAACAGTACTAATCTGAAATTATTATGAGGCAAAAATAAAAGTTGACTTGAAACTTTATCTTTGAATAAATCAGGGGGAAACTGTTACAGGACTTTTTAAAATAATCTGTCTCACCAAGGAGTCTCAAGCTAAAAGCACTGACCTTAACTGTTCATGTTCTAATTAAATCCAAATTATTTATCTGCTTAAATGTCCTCAATTACAAAAGAGAAATCATAATTTTGGGATTCTTTTGTAAATAGGGTTTTTCATTATATATCCAATAAACTACTGCTGAAATACTTTTAAATTATTGATTTTTTTCTGTTTAGAACAGTTAACTTTAACTCTTCTTGATTATTATAGTTTTCAAAACAGTCTCAGCTGTTTCAAGTAGACAATATAATACTCTGAAAATAATAAG
This sequence comes from Hippopotamus amphibius kiboko, assembly GCF_030028045.1. Taxonomy (NCBI): domain Eukaryota; kingdom Metazoa; phylum Chordata; class Mammalia; order Artiodactyla; family Hippopotamidae; genus Hippopotamus; species Hippopotamus amphibius. Next base: position 86,809,512 of record NC_080189.1, on the reverse strand, counting down.
CTTTGCTTCTTATTTGTATATGGTTTTGTTTAGTTTTTTTATCTGACTGCACTAACATTTACAGAATTAACACCAAAAAACAATGAAGAAGAACTATCAAGCCAAGCTAGTTCCTGACTTTAACAGGAATGGTAATATTCATAACATTTACCATGATCAGGACTATCATGTTAAGACTGATTTTTTTTTTTAATGATTTTAAGGTCTTTCTATTCCTATTTTACTAAGGGTTTTCAATACACAGACATTCAAACTTGTTCCTTTGATCCATTTTTGCATTAATTAGTCATGGAAGTCCTGTTCTCATGCAAAGACCAATAAGTATAATTTTATCTTTTACGTATAACTCTGGGTCATCATTGTAAATAATATTTAACGTTCTATGCCAAAAAAACATTCCCTCAGGAATTTTAAATAGAAGTATACAGGGCCATTTTTTCTTGTAGTAAAGATTCCAAGCTAGGTTTGGGGTTCTTAAATGTCTGTTTCAATCACCTCATTCATTTAACCACAAGCATTTATTAGTCATGTACTGTGATCCAGGTACTAAGTATGAAGTACAGGAGAATATGATGAGATTAAGAGACAGTTCTCACCTTCAAGAACCTCACACCATCACACTGTGCTAAATACTGTAACAAAATGCTGAAGGAAGAAATAACATCAAACTGAGCTTTCCAGAAAAATTCAGTAATAGCTGAGTCGAATGCTGAATGAAACTGTTCAACAGCAATTCTCAAAGCGAGACCCAAGTAAAACATACACAAATTAGAAAGAAGCAAAGCTGATTACACTCAGATGATATGTTTTCAGGGACTTCTGTAGCCCCTGAGAATAATACTAAAATACTGTTTGGAGCTTCCTGGGTGGCACAGTGGTTAAGAGTCTGCCTGCCAGTGCAGGGGAAACGGGTTCAATCCCTGCTCCGGGAGGATCCCACATGCCGCGGCAGAGCAGCTGGGCCCGTGGGCCACAGCTATTGAGCCTGTGCTTTAGAGCCTGTGAGCCACAGCTATTGAGCTCATGTGCTGCAACTGCTGAAGCCCACGCACCTAGAGCCCGTGCTCTGCAACAGGAGAGGCCACAGCAGTGAGGAGCCTGCACGCCACAGCGAGGAGTGGCCCCCACTCACCGCAACTAAAAAGAAAGTCCGTGCACAGCAAAAAAGACCCAACACAGCCAATAAAATAAATAAATAAATAAATTTATAAAAATAAATAAATAAATAAATAAAAAAAATACTGTTTGCTTTCTTCCACTGATGGTGCAATAATAATAGGTAAAAGTGCTGGTGCCTTAGCAGGAATGAAAGCAATGATCCCTACCTGTACTAGTCAGTGAAAACTTCACCACTATTTTAAAAAAAAGAAAAAAAAAAAAAGGCCTTTTCACTTAAGAATGTCCTTAATGAAGAATTAAAATTTATTTTTACTAACTTCCACACTTTTAGAATTCTGTGTAAGAAAATACACATAAAAAACTACTGCTGCCCACCAAGACAGGATACCTCTCTTGAGAAAAAGCACTCGGACAATTGTCTGAGTTGTGAGCTGAATAAGCCACTTTTTTCATGAAACACCATTTTTACTTGTAAGAACATATAACAAACTATGTTTACTCAGACTTGGGTATATGGCAGACATTTTCTCAAAATGAGTGAAGCAAACCTATTAATTAAAGAAGAACAGATGAAAGTATTTGTTGCTGATGATAAAATTTAAGCTTTCAAGAGAATAATAGAAATCTATAAAACTTATACCTGGGGACTTCTCTGGTGGCACAGTGGTTAAGAATCTGCCTGCCAATGCAGAGGACACAGGTTCAATCTCTGGTCCAGGAAGTTCCCACATGCCGCAGAGCAACTAAGCCCATGTGCCACAACTGCTGAAGCCTGAGCACCTCGAGCCTGGGCTCTGCAACAAGAGAAGCCACCACACTGAGAAGCTCGTGCTCTGCAACAAAGGGTAGTCCCTGCTCACTGCAACTAGAGAAAGCCGCTTGCAGCAACGAAAACCCAATGCAGCTAAAAAATAAATTAATTAATAAAATTTATTTTGAAAAAACAGTTTACACCTGCCACCCTATACAAGTCTCAATAATTACTTTCTGATAAGATGTTAATGAGTGTTAATTTTGGATACTGTGTCAACATGTGGAAGATCTGAGTAACTCAGTAAGCTACTATTTTCCAAATGTTACAAAATCATGTATGGAGGGAAAAGCCATTTAAATTGCAAGAAAATCAATAGATGTTCAAGCACCAAAGTTACTCTAAAGTTTGTCAAGATGGGTTCAAAGTCTACAATACAACCTTTCTTCTATCAACCTTTCTTTTCTAACATTTGCCAAGTTTTAGTGTAGTAATAAGAAAATATCCACAATTATGTGAAAAGGCTATAAAACACTCTTCTCCTTTCTAACAATAAATCTATCCAAGGCCAGATTTCCTTCATATATACTTTGATTCAAACGGTACACCACAATGTACTGAATCAAGAGATAAATATGAGAATCCACTGTCTTCTGTTAGGTCAGACATTTAAAGAGTCTTGCAAAAAATGCAAAACAATGCTACTTTTAAAATGTTAAAATGTTATTTATATGACCGTAATGTGATCATTTTTAAATAACAATAAACTTACTTATACTTTTTAACTTAAGTTGAATTTCTAATACAGTAAACACTGACAGATATAACCCACATAAACAAAAGCTATTTGGGAGCCCTCTATAATTTTTAGGGGGTCCTGAGACCAAAGTGTTTGAGAATTGCTGTTATGTAAGTTGAAGAGTAAGAACATTTCAAATACAAGCTACCACACAGAGAGCAGCCTTATTATCTTTCACTGTAAATGGCACACGTATCCCCAGCAACCCCAGCCTTCTCTACATTTCTCCACAATCCAATGTGTAGCTACTAACCTGCTATAAACTAGGAATAAAACAACTATGACAGTGTTTTTCCAGTTTTTCCAGTGGCTTTCCTGTGATTAAAAGGATATGCATTTTTTATCATCAATTATTAACAGTACAGGGGTTTTCTACTGAGATCACCTGTTGATCTTCTTTGAACTTTCAGAGAGTGTGATCAGCAAATCAGCAAAGCACAATCACCGCCCTCCTTTAAAACAGTAAAACAGATGATACTTTCAGAACTCATTATATTCTCACTGCTAACTTCCCAACCATAAAACAAACAAACAAAACACCTTCATGTTAGTTAAGAATTTCTGGGAGGTATTACAAAATACTGAATATTCATACTGTGAATACTGCAAAGAAGAGAGTTAAAACTGTACTACAGGAACTGCCCTAGTGGTCCAGAGGGTAAGACTCCTTGCTCCCAATGCAGGGGGCTCAGGTTTGATCCCTGGTTGGGGGAACTAGATCCCACATGCATGCTGCAACTAAGAGTTCCCATGCCACAACTAACAACTCTGCATGCTGCAACTAAAAGATCCCGCATGCAGCAACAATTATCCCCCTGCGTGCCACAACTGAGACCCAGCACAGCCAAAATAAATAAATATTTAAAAAAAAAAACCTACTATGTAATCTTAGACTAAATACTAATACGTTGAATACCAGTTTCTTACCAATGATGGAACTCCTTCCTGAAAAGGAAACTTTAAGTCTATCTTCTAAAACAAGATCCTTTAAGCACAGTAATTTACTTCTAATCTAAGTAAAGTTAAGTAGCAAATGAGGCCTAACAAATGGCTTCTGCTTTAATTTCCTAAGAAATGCTAAACTGCCATTGAAAGGGATGCCCTGGAAGCTGGCACTGGCCATCATCCTATTTTAATTAACAAGCTTACCAACGTCTACCTAACCTCATCCACTTTCCAAGATTGGAATTCCTCAACCAACTCTTGGCCTAAAACTCATCAGGCAATCACAAGATTTTCCAGGTCCTAATAAATCTCCTTCTAAATATTCAGAAAGGCTACCTGCAGCCAAGATGAGAGACAGGAAAAACTACCCAGTCACCTTGACAACAAATGTCAATTTTCATCATTCCCTCTAAAAGATGAACCATGGACTTCTACGACATCTGCCTGGTATTCAGTCTGGAATGGAGATGCTCATTCCTACAACTAAACATACTAAAACTATTTCAGTCTATGAGGGAATAACAGTCTTTTTAAAAATGGGAAATGAATATAAATATTTTTTATAAAATATATTTTATAAATATAAAATAGTCCCTACTCTGGCTTACTAGTTTTAAAATTACTTCACTGTGTCAAGAGAAGACTAAGGCACAAACACAGACATAAGAAAACTTACTCAAAAAGGTTGGACATTCTCAGATGAGATTTTTTTTGAATGCGTACTATACTTTAATAATCAAGACAATTCAGGTGTTTTTCTCGAGTATGTTTCATGTAACTCGTACATAACAATACTGCTGTGTTTTTACTCATTTTTATATTTAAGGGTCCAAAATATATCGTGTTCACAACATTACTGTCTGTGAACGTCAACCAGTTTTTGATTTATATTCCTTCAGAAACACGCTACCCTGGTCATACACACTAATCTACATCACTGAAAATAACCAAAGATGATATTTCACAAACAGGGTCTCACCCCCACATAGTTCTAATTGCCCTGGAAACCTGTAGTTGATGTCAAGCTCTCAACCTTTGAAAAGGAACAAAACTGTTCCAGAGCAGTCACTGTAGCCATGTAGTTGGGCTTTGTATTTATACATTGTTTTGTATATTGATACATATTTATAGCATTACATTTGAGACCTAAAGGTGGCCACACACAAGTAAGCTAAGTCTTATATCAAAAATAAAATGAAAAGGGAATTGAAAAGATTTTATAGTTCCAATAATACAGACTTCAGAAACTGAATGCTTAGACATAACTCCTACATTTCTCTTTAACTAAGAGGTCATTGCCAAGCTTACGGTTTTGAGGCAGTAGTCTATATATCAGTGTGTCATTAATCAAAGAGTGCACTTACTACCATGACCTTGGGTCCGATGTCACAGCATTAACTTTTTGCCTTTCCCCCAAAGAATCATTTGCTCTTTAAGTAACAGGCTTTTAAGGCACATTTTCACAAAAACCCATCATATACCCAGCTTAAAAATGGAAGCTCTACCTAGTTACAATAATATATATACCTAAGTAATGTGTGGTATACCAGATAGGTGAATGTCTCTATCTTGAGGATAAAGTCGCTTTAGAAAAGTGGTTCTTTATTTGCTTATCCAAAAAGAAACACGGTATAAAAAATATTAAAGAATTCGTTTCATAAGAATAACCTCCATGTACCATATTGGCAAAGGTCAAGGAGATTTTTTTGTAGATCAGATTTATTCTCACAAAACAGCCCTCCACTGGTAGGAGAGTCAAAGAAATGATCAGAAGAAATATAATGTTAAAATCAGACAAAATATATATGAAAAGTACATACTTACACTTCAGTTTTCAAAGCAATTCTGGGCCCTTTGCAGATTCTACCTAAGCTATTTGAGAGACGGGGTAAACATCAATTTGTTATAGCCAACTCCATTCAGAAAAAAGGGGGAAGAGAGTTGTTAGTTACAGGGGAGCTCACAGGGTCAAAGGGAAGGCTAAAGATTCAGGGACAAAAAGGTTTGGAGGCAGGCACCCCCAAATAATCTCAACTGCCTCATTTGGACCCTGTTCCTGGAGGGCGGGGTATCCAGTCACTGGGTGCAGTATGCAAACTCCAGGGAGGAAACTCCAGGTTTAGATATCGTCAGGCAAGATCCCCCAGCTGCACTTTCACTAACACTCTCAATACTGTACGATTTTGCAAAATGAAATTACGGTTCTTTTTCTAAAGATGATGAGATGATGAACAGCAAAGAAACAACACATGCCCATCAGGCAAGGTGAAGCTAACTGCATTTTGAACACAATTTTCATAATTGATATACTGGAGATCCACAACCTTTGAAATAAAATAATAAAATCACACCAGGAAGATGTGACACAACAGAAGGCAGACAACAGTTTAATTCCTTAATAATCCTCCATTTCTTCATTACTTTTTTTAAATAAATTTATTTATTTATGTATTTATTTATTTTATTGGCTGTGTTGGGTCTTCGTTGCTGCACACCAGCTTTCTCTAGTTGCGGTGAGCAGGGGCTACTCTTCCTTTGTGGTGCGTGGGCTTCTCATTGCGGTGGCCTCTCTTGTTGCAGAGCATGGGCTCTAGGCACGTGGGCTTCAGTAGTTGCAGCACATGGGCTCAATAGTTGTGGCTCACGGGCTCTAGAGCGCAGGCTCAATAGTTGTGGCACACGGGCTTAGTTGCTCCGCTGCATGTGGTATCTTCCTGGGGCAGGGCTTGAACCCATGTCCCCTGCATTGGCAGGTGGATTCTGACCCACTGCGGCACCTAGGAAGTCCTTTTCATTACTTTTTGATTGCCATGCAAGCATGTAATTAGATATACTTTCTCAAACTAGTATAAAGCACCCACATTGAACTATTTCTTTATCAAATGTTACCTGGACTTTAAGACATAATTAAATGACTTCTTTCCAGAGGCTGTCCATTCTGAGCTTATTTAGAGTAACCAAAATACCTTGAGTTGCCAAAACAACTTGAAGAATGTGTGATATAGTATCACTCAATTACTGCCTTCCATAGACAAGTACTCTAAACTCTTTCCATACTTATCGAGTTAACCCTCACAGTAATCTCAAGAAGTCAGAACAACCAATAGTTCTCAATCAGGCGTGATTTTTATATCCCGTCCCTCTCACACCCACCCAACGCCCAGGAACATCTGGCAACATTTGGAGACATTTTTCATTGTCAGTCTGAGCAGCTGTGACTGGAATCTACATCGTCAAGGTCAAGAAATCCTGTCTATAAACATTCTCCATTTTACTGATGAAAACAAGTTTAGAGAGACTTACTAACTTTTGCCTAATTCATGTCACACAAAAAGTGGCAAAGCTGCATTTTAAATCCAAGTCTAATTCCAGAACCCATAATCAAACCATGATTTATGTAAGCACTAATTATAATAAAGTAAAATTTTGAAATTTAAAAATATATACCAATAACAATAGCATAAAAAATATTAAATACTTAGACCTCTAACAAAAGATGTGCAAGACCTACACACTGAAAACTACAAAATGCTGCTGAAGAAAATTAAAGACAACCTAAATAAACACAGAATTATCAGGCTCATGGAGCAAAGACTCAATATTGTTAAGATGTCATTTGCCCAAATTTACCTATAGATTCAATGCAATCCCAATCAAAATAAGCATTTTCTGGTAGCAACTGACAAGCTGACTCTACCATTCATACTTAAATGCAAAGGACTCAGAATAACCAAAAGAACGTTGAAAAATAAATTTTGAGGACTTACACCACCTGACTTCAAGTCATTATTAAATCTACAGTAATCAAGACAGTGTGACAACAAGACAAACAGATCAATACAGTCCAAAAAATAGAAACAGAAACAGTCCATATATATGGTCAATTAATTTTCGACAAAGGTGTAAAAGCAATTCAGTAGAGAAAGAATAATCTTTTCTACAAAAAGTGCTGGTAAAATTGGATATTCATTTGTGCAAAAAAAAAAAGAGAGAGAGAGAACTTTGATCCACAAAGTTAATTTATGTGTTTGATGCACAAAAATTAGTTCAAAATGGAAAAAGTAAAAACTAAAACTATCAAATACCTAGAAGAAAACATAACAAGACTATCCGTGTGAAATTCGGTTGGGCAAAGGTTGTCTAGAATCAATATCAAGAGCATGTATACAAAGAGAAAATTTTGGTTAACTGGACTTGATCAAAATTAAGAGCTTCTGTTCTTCAAAAACAATTGTTGGAAAATGAAAAGACAAGCCATAGAATGGAAGAAAATATTTGTAAATCACATAACTGATTAAGGACTTGTACCCAGAATATATAAAAGAACTCTCAAAGCTCAATAGTTAGCAAACAACACAATATTTTTTTTAATTGTTAAACTATTTAAACAGACACTTCACTGAAGAGGGAATTTCCTGGTGGTCCAGCGGTTAGGACTCTGCTTTCAATGCCAAGGACCCAGGTTCAATCCCTGGTTGGGGAACTAAGATCCTGCAAGCTGCAAATCACACGCCCCCCCCATCCCACTCCAAAGGACAGACACTTCACCAAAGACAATCTAGGGATGACAAATAAGAACATGAAAAGATGCTTAACAACATTAGCCATCAGAAATTGCAAATTAACATCAAGAAATATCACCACATACCTATTAGAATGCCAAAATATTAAAAAAAACACTGACCATGCCAAGTATTGGCAGGGAGATGGAGGAACTGGCATTCTTAAATAAGCTGGTGGAAAAAAAAAATGGCAGAGGCTCTTGGAGAAATATTTGGCACTTTCTTAAAAACCTAAAGATATACCTACCTATTATATGATCCAGTCATCACACATTTACCCAAGAGAAATGAAAGTATATACGCCCATATAAAGATTTATACACAAATATTCACCACAGGTTCTTTATAAAGGCAAAAACTGAAAATAAACATCCTTCAACAAATCACGAATATAAACAATATAAATAAACTGTGGTATATCCACACAATGGGATCCTACTCAGCAATAAAAACAAATGAAATATTGACACACTCAACAAGATGGACAAATCTCAAAATAAGTATGCTGAGTGAAAGAAGCCAGACACAACATTCTGTATGGCCCCATTTATGTAAATTTAAACAATGCAAACTAATCTACATGATAGAAGATCAGTAGGGAAAGAAGGGAAGGATTACAAACTGGAAGAAAGAAATTTTGGGGGTTACGGATATGTTTATAATCAAGACTGTAGTGATGGTTTCACAAGTGTATCCATATATCAAAAACCTACCAAATGTGTGCAGTTTATTACACATCCATTTTACCTCAATAAAGTTGGCAAAAATCATACAAAAATCAAAATAGTAAGGGTTCATTTTCAATATCTTCATTTTTTAAATATGCCAACTAAAGAAAACGTATACCATTTATCTATCTCATATAATTCCAAAAGGGTTTGTGGTAGTATATAAGTAGAATAATAAAACCATGAAGCAAGGCAGTAAAACTGTAACCAATAATACTTTATGAGATAACTGCAAAAGGTACCTCTTCTGTGAAATTTACTCCCCTTCTGAAGTAAAGCTAATCCTAATTTTGTTCATCAAAACATCAGGTATTATCACTCTGTATTTTCCAAAATTTAACACAACTTACTTTATATTCCCTCACTTTTCATCCTCTTTATTCCATGTGTCAGTTTTGTTTCCATTTTCAACTTCTCTTTCAAATTCTTTCTTTTTCTGCTGCTATTAACCTAAGTCTGAAGCCTCACCAATTCAAATCATTTCTGGAATGAGGCTGAACGCACATTAATTCCTATAACAGCCTCCTAGCTCACCTCCCTGCATCAAATTTCTCCTCATTCCAATGCGTCCTGAATAATCCTTGTGGAGAATGCTTTCCCAGGGTCCCTTTCCTGATGAAGAAACTCAAAATATTAGCTATCTTACTAACAAAAGTCGAAGCTCAAACAAGACCTCAAGACCTTCCACAACCTGCTATCACCCCAGCCATGCTTGTATCCCACCTGTCATCACCTACTCTGGATTCCATGAAATTTGGACTCAGGATCTCTGGGGGTGGGGCCAAGGAAGCTGCAGCCTGGATGAATCTTGCACTAAGATTTGAAAGCCTATTGGTATGAGAGGGTCTTTCATAATAAATTTTCCCTCCTTCCCAGGTTCCACCTCCCAACACTTTCCCAGAAAGATGTTAAGCTCTAAACATACCAAATTATCTGTGGATTCCATCTTGTTCCCTCTTGACTCCCTGCCTCTTCTCTCTCACTGGAACATCATTCTCCTCCCACGCAGCCTCCACAGACCCTAATTATGGATCTGACCCAGATGTGGAAAAACAGATAAGCTTCAAATACACAAGGAAGGGGGAAGGAGGGACAATGAAATATTGGATTGGCTAAAAACGTCCTTTGGTTTGTAAGTAAAAATAAAAGACACAGCAGAGCTCCTTCACCTGCCAGCTTGCATCTCTTACAAGTGTCCTATACTAATAAATCTACTTCTTGCCTATCAAAAAGTAAATAAAAATAAAAGACATTTTTCATTTTCACCAAGAACTTTACTGAACAATGCATTCAACTCTTTTGTTCCACTACTTTCTGCCATTTTTCAGGAAACTTCACAATTCCATCTTCCCAAAACTTTTTATCTTTTTGAGCAAAGAACTGTTCCAGACGCAATGTCTGGTGAATATGGCAGATGAATTGGAACATCCCAGCCAAGTTGTAACAGTTTTTGCCTAGTCATCAAAGAAACACAAGGTTTTGCATTACCTTGATGGAAGATTATGCGTTTTCTATTGACTAATTCTAGACCCTTTTCGACGAGTGCTGCTTTCAGTTGGTCTAACTGGAAGCAGTACTTGTTGGAATTAATCGTTTGGTTTTCCAGAAGGAACTCATAATAGAGGACTTCCTTCCAATACCACCATATATACAACACCACCCTCTTTGGACAAAGACCAGCCACAGGTGTGACTGGTGGTAGTTCATTTCATTTGCCCCATGATCTCTTCCATTTCACATTATTGTACAGTATCCACATTTCATTGCCCATCACAATTTGTTTTAAAAACAGAATGTTTTCATTACGTTTCAGTAGAGAATCGCATTTGGAAATATGGACAAGAAGGTTTTTTGCGCTTAACTTATGCGGAACCCAAACATCAAAGAGATTAACATAACCAAGCAGCTGCAAATGATTTTCAACACTTGATTTTGATATTTTAAGTATGTCGGCTATCTCCCATGTGGTATAACACGGACTGTTCTCAATGAATGTCTCAATTTGATCACTGTCAACTTCAACTAGTCTATCCAACAGTGGAGCAACATACAGTGAGAAATCTCCAGCAAGAAACTTCACAAACTACTTTTGACACGTTCGATCAGTCACAGCACCTTCTCCATACACTGCACAAACCTTTTTTTGTGTTTCAGTTGCATTTTTACCTTTCTTGAAACAATAAAGTATAATATGCCAAAAGTGTTGTTTTTCTTCCATCTTCAATATTAAAATGGCTACATAAAAATTAATTTTGATAAGGTTTTTTTAAATGCATGCAGAAATGACAACTGTCACAATACAATCTAACAAAATTGTTTCAAATGAAGTTAAAGACAACTAAGCTACCAGAGCCATCTTATGGGAAAAAGCGAACGAATCTTTCGGCCAAGCCAATACATAAAAGTATAGAACAGGGGAACTATAGACAGAGCCAAAAAGAAGCAAGGGAACAAACTGCTGGACTGGGACCCAAATACAAATGACATTAAAAAAAAAAAAAATTTAACCAGTTGGCCTTTGCTAAGAAGCTGAAAAACAATTTCTCTAAGCCCAAACTTACTCTCAGGGAGTCTTTAGGGCAGGATGTGCTCACAAGTTCATAAACAAAAGACTGCAGGAAGCAGTAAGAGCGATGCTTAAGGGAGGTGGATAGAAGCCTGTGAGGAGGCCTTAGATGCCAGATATGCCTCAAAGGAGCTATTGCAAAATAGCAAACATGCATAAAATCTGTGATTATTAGGATGCACACAATATTTTAGCGGTACCAGAGTCTTAAAATTTAACAGGAAAAAAAAAAAGTAGAGGAAAAAGCTCCACTTAAAAAAAAAAAATTTAATAGGAGAAAGTAAAGGCCAGAAAACCTGCAGAAATTGTGTTCAGCTGTCAAGTTCTCTACCAGAATTTAGGCTCTCTGAGGAAAAACCCTGTATTTCATACACATTTCTTGACTCACTATAATGAGTGTATTTCTATTTTAGCCCTTAAGCACTGGTTATGAGTTTCCTACTTTTCAAAAAACTATACTTCTTAGCTTACAATGTCCTATCTCTCCATCTTTCAGGAACATTCTCAACCACACTTTTTCTCCAAAGAGCTAGATAAGTATTTTAGACTTTGCAGTCAAATGTTGTAGTACAAAAGCACACAGATAATATGTAAACAAATAAATGTGACTGTGTTTCAACAAAACTTTATTTGTGGACACTGAAACTGAAATTTCATATTTCCATATGTCACAACTTTTTCTTTTGAATTTTTTCAATTACTTAAAAATATAAAAACCATCTTACCTGACAGGCCATGCAAACACAGTGGCAGCCTGTCTTTGGCCAGCTACAGCTGCAAACTCCTGCTTACACCCACTTAAAGGTTCAATAGTACAACCCTTCCATTATTCTTCATTTCTACAGCACTACAATTAACTTTATTTGCAAGTCTTTTTGCTAAGCCCCAATTGTGTGATGGCCTCTAGGTAATGAACAATAAAGCATTCTTCTGCCCTAAACCCATTCCGTTTCACCCACATTTGCACTTTGGAAAAATTTAAAACAACTTGCTTATCTAGTTTCTGATTTAAAACACTGAAGGAAGGAAAAGGGGATATTAAGTAATTATGTAAAGGGAACAAAGAACAATGACAACTCTTATATTGATGTCAAGTGTTAAAAAAGAGTCCATTATGATGAATCTCAATTTTCAGTCCTAATTTCTCTCCCCCAGTTTCAAAAATTAAAATCTAAAGTATAGCTTTTGAGTTTGCTAATGAGATATTCTAAACTCATTCTCACATTTTAAAGAAATGCACAAGACCAGACTAAAGAAACAATATGACCAAGTATACTGCAACAAATGAGAAAATACTATATATAAAGGAAAAGACATTCCACTGTTTAACAATGAGAAGTTACAATGGAGAATAAGGTAAAAGATATCTGAAACACGGTATCTCTTGAAAGACAAAAACTTTTCTCACATTCATTTACACATATTTATTTTATGCATGAAGAAATTAATGTGTTTGGAATACAAAGTCGGGCAAGAAACAAGTGTCTGAAACAGAAGTGATCTGTGACCACATGGGCCTAAGTTCTCTATCTGCTCTGGACAATAACACAGCCACCAGCTGCATGTGACTACTGCCACTTTCATTAACTAATGTTAAACAAACTTAAAAATTCAGTTTCTCAGTCGAACTAGCCACACTTCAAGTGCTCAAGAGCTTGCTTGTGGCTACCATACTGGACAAGACAGAGAACATCTCCACCGTCACCCATGGCACCAAGTTCTGTGGGACAGCATTGGTTTACAATATGTTATATACCTCCCTGTCTCCGCTGACTGAAACATAAAAATGAAACTTAACTTCCCCCTTTCTTCAAAAGGAAAGTGTAAAATGTTTACCACCTGCCATCTACCACATGGGAAGTACCATGTTCAGTCTTTCTGCAAAAGTATTTACTGTTTTAAAAGCTGAAAAAAAACTTCCTAGATTAACTCATACAACAAAATAATAATGTTGAATGCTTTTATCAGGGGTCTAAAAATTTTACAACATTCTGGAAATGAGTCTTTCATCAATAACTATTTCAACCTCCTTATTAGCTTTAAACCACTCTCAACTGTACCGTTAATATTCTCAACTACAGTATCTCATCCTGTAAAGTGAAGAATTCGCAGTATCACTCTCATTATCACAAAATTCTCTTTCAAATGGAAAACAACTCCTCACTGTCAACTCTGCCCAGTGCCTGGAATACAGAAAGCACTCAAATAATTATCGCAGGTCAAGGAACTCTATGTCTCTCTGGTATTGACAAAAACAACACAAAAGCCAGACTCCATTCCAAAACTACAGGTATTCGAGTAGCTTTAAGGTTTTTGTTGTTGTTTTTTTGTTTGTTTTTTTAATTGGAGTATGGTCAATTTACAATGCTGTGTTAGTTTCTACTATACAGCAAAGTGAATCATTTATACATATATATCCACTCTTTTTTAGATTCTTTTCCCACATAAGTCATTAGAGTACTAAGTACAGTTCACTGTGCTATACAGTAGGTCCTTATTAATTACTTATTTTGTATCTAGTAGTGAGTATATGTCAATCCCAATCTCCCAATTTATCCCTCCCTCCCCTCTCCCCTCTGGTAACCTTAAGCTTGTTTTCTACATCTGTGGTTATTTCTGTTTTGTAAATAAGTTCATGTGTACCATTTTTTTTTAGATTCCACATAAAAGCGATTTCATATATTTGTCTTTCTCTCTCTGACTTACTTCACTTAGTATGATCATCTCTATGTCCATCCATGCTGCTGCAAATGGCATTATTTCATTCTTTTTTTTATGGCTGAATAGTATTCCATTGTATATACGTACCACATCTTCTTTATCCATTCTTTCGTCAATAGGCATTTAGGTTGCTTCCATGTCTTGGCTATTGTAGACAGTGCTGCAATGAACAACAGGGTACATGTACCTTTTTGAATTATGGTCTTCTCCAGATATATGTCCAAGGGTGGGATTGCTGGATCACATGGCAATTCGATTTTTAGTTTTTTAAGGAACCTCCATACTGTTCTCCACAGTGATTATACCAATTAAGCAGCTGTAAGTCTCTGCTGCTCCTTACTTTTTATGGCATTTTGTTAACTGTAGGATTTAAATGGCACCACACATTTGTGGACACAAGTTTTCTGGTTCCTGAAAATCAAGGACTTATTAAAAAAGTGAAAACGCTACAAGGGGACAGAAGGTATTGCACACCATCCCAGAACTATTAAATTAATGTAAAATTTTTAGTTACTTAGCTATGAAATAGACTAGCTTTTAAATAAATATGTATAAATACAATGGAATATTATTCAGACTTAAGAAGGAAATCTTGTCATATGCTACAACACCGGATGAACCTTGAGAACATCATGATAAGTGAAATAAGCCACTCACAAAAAAGACAAATATTGCAAGATTCCATTTACATGAAGTAGCTAAACCTGTCAAACTCTTAGAAACCAAAAGTAAATGGTGATTGGTAAGAGTAGGGTGAGGAGGAGTTGCTTTTTAATAAGTACAGAATTTCAGTTTTCTAAGATGAAAAAGTTCTAGAATTGTGTTACACAATGTGCTATAGTTATTAACACTACTGGACTATACACATAAAATGGTTAAGATGATAAATTTTTTATGTTGTGGTTTTTTACCACAATAAAAACTGAACATGTATAAACTACAGTTAACCCCTGAACAACACAAGAGTTAGGGGTGCAGACCTCTCCATGTCTTGGCTATTATAAATACAGAGTGCTACTACAAACACTGAAGTGAATGTATCTTTTTGAATTAAGTTTTCATCTTTTCTGGACATATATCCAGGAGTGGGACTGCCAGATCATATGGTAGCTCTATTTTCAGTTTTTTAAGGAACCTCCATACTGTTTTCCTTAACGGCTATACCAATTTACATTCCCACCAACTGTGCAGGTGGATTCTCTTTTCTCCACACCCTCTCCAGCATTTATTATCTGTACACTTTTTGATGATAGCCACTCTGACTGGTGTGAGTGATATATCATTGTGATTTAGATTTTCATTTCTCTAATAATTAGCGACACTGAGCATCCTTTTATGTGCCTACTGGCCATCTGTAATGCCTTCTTTGGGGAAATGTCTATTTAGGTCTTCTGCCCATTTTTTGATTAGGTGTTTTTTTTGTTTTTGTTTTTTGGATATTGAGTTGTATGAGCTGTCCGTATATTCTGGTTACAACATTTGCAAATATTTTCCCCCATTCTGTAGGTTACCTTTTTGTTTTGTTGATGATTTCCTCTGCTGTGCAAAAGCTTTTACATTTGATAAGGTCCCATTTGTTTATTAATACTTTCATTTATTTTGCCTTGGGAGACTGACCTAAGAAACCACTGCTATGATTTATGTCAGAGAATGTTTTGCCTATGTTCTCTTCTGGGAGTTTTATGGTGTCATGTCCTATATTTAGCCCTTTAAACCATTCTGAGTTTATTTTTGTATATGAAGTGAGGGAGTGTTCTAATTTCACTGATTTACATGTAGCTGTCCAGCTTTCCCAACACCACTGGTTGAAGAGACTGCTTTTCTCCATTGTATATTCTTGCCTCCTTTGTCCAAGATTAACTGACCACAGCAGTGTAGGTGGGTTTATTTCCGAGTTCTCTATTCTGTTCCACTGATCTACAGTTGTCTGTTTTTGTGCCAATACCACACTGTTTTGATTATTGTAGCTTTGGAGTGGAGTCTGAGGTCTAGAAGGATTATGCTTTCAGCTTTGATCTTTTCCCTCATTATTGTTTTGGCAATTCTGGGTCTTCTGTGGTTCCATACAAATTTTAGGATTATTTGTTCTCATTCTGTGAAAAACGTCATGGGTAATTTGATAGGGATTATATTAAATCTAACGATTGCTTTGGGTAGTGTGGCCATTTTAACAATACTAATTCTTCCAATGCAAGAGCATAAGATATCTTTCCATTTCTTTGAATCATCTTCATTTTCCTTTATCAATGATTTATAGCTTTCAACATATAGGTCTTTCATCTCCTTGGTTAAGTTTATTCCTAGGTTTTGGGGGTTTTTTTTGTTTTTTTTTTTATGTCATTTTAAACAAGTTTTTTAACTTTCTCTTTCTGATATTTCATTGTTAGTATACAGAAACAACAGATTTCTGTGTATTAATCTTGTATCCTGCTATCTTGTTCAATTCATTAGTTTTAATTTTTTTGTGGAGACTTTAGGGCTCTCTATATAGACTTTAGGGTTCTCTATATAGACTTTAGGGTTCTCTAACTGTCACTTGCAAATAGTGACACACACTTCCCTTCCAGTTTGGATACCTTCTTTTTCTTGTCTGACTGCTGTGGCTAGTACTTCCAATATGATGTTAAAAAGAAGTGGTGAGAGTGGGCATCCTTGTCTTGTTCCCAAATTTAGCAGAAAGACTTTCAGCTTTTCACCCCAACCATATTTCTTATGCATGACAGAAGACTGGCTCTACAGCGAATCTGATGTGAATTTTTCTAAAGAGAATTTAAAACAAAAGGCTATGTATTAAATTATTTAAAATCATCTCCAAAGAGATAACCATAATATTTTGCTGCTATTGAAACTTTCTCTTAACTATTATATAAAATAAGCAAAGACCTTCACAAAGATATTTTACTACAAATATACTTTAATAATACTCTATGTACATAGTGTCCATGTATATTTTTCTACTGTAGCAAACAACAGTGCAATAAATCTTGTCTGTCATTTTAAAAATTAAAAAATTAAATGGTTTTCACAACGGCACCTAGTAAAAAAAAATGTTCAATAAAATTCCAGTTTCTAATGATTACAGTTTCAATTTGGGATAATGAAAAAGTTCTGGGGGACTTCCCTGGTGGCACAGTGGTTAAGAATCCACCTGTCAAAACAGGGGTCACAGGTGTGATTTCTGGTCTGGGAAGATCCACATGCATGGAGCAACTAAGCCTGTGCACCACAACCACTGAGTCTGCACACCACAACTACTGAAGACCTAGAGTCCATGCTCCTCAACGAGAAGCCACCACAATGAGAAGCTCGCGCATCGCAACAAAGAGTATTCCCCACTCAACACAACTAGAGAAAAGCTTGCACACAGCAATGACAACCCAATGCAGCCAAAACAATTAACTTAAAAAAAAAGTTCTGGAGCTGGATGGTGGTGATGATTGCACAACAATGTGAATGTACTTAATGCCACTGAACTGTATGTACAATTAAAAATGGTTAAAATGGTTTATGATACATATATATTTTATCATAATAACAATCTCACGTTTCAATTAAAAGAGGTTATATGTATGTCATTTGCAATTGTTTATGAACCACTATTAAGAAAAGTCATATGTGATAATTTGCACAATTAATCCTCACCTACCACTAACAACATCTCAAAGGTCTCAGTTATTCATGAAATATACAATTACATCACAACTGGAAACTTCCCTTGAAAAAAGAAAGTTTAGAAAACCAAAGCAGTTTTCAAATTGGTCTATACAAATGACATATACTAATATTAAGGAGACTGTAATTACCTGGCAAACTTATTTCATAAGTCACTATGTGGTACAGAATTGTTTGAAATATTTTCTAACCAGATTAGTACAACCAAGTGATATATATATATATATTTTTTTTAAGTTGAGAATTATGGTATTTTTTTTTTCTTTTTAACGTTTAATTTTTTATTTGGTTGTGCCAGGTCTTTCGTGGCACGCAGGCTCCTTAGTTATGGCATGCATGTGGGATCTAGTTCCCTGACCAGGAATTGAACCCAAGCCCCCTACATTGGGAACACGGAGTCTTAACCACTATGCCACCCGGGAAATCCCTCAGGTGATATATTTTTTAAAAGTTTTATTTAAAGAAATATACTTGAGCTTGCCAAAAACATATGAAGTAACACGTGAAAGGTGGTGTAATAGCAGCATTAAACTATAATCATACTTTACTACCCTATATAATCAGGGATTCTTCATAAATATCCATGTGAAAGTCCTAGGGCCAAGCACTGGCTAAAGTGAAGAAAGAGATAACAGAACAGACACAAGTAGTAAGAGAAGAGTCTTAAAGTCATTATTTATTAACACCTGGCTTAATACATGCAGGCATCATGCTAAATATGTCACACGGATTCTCATTTAATGCCCACAGTAACCCCATGAGATACTTTCACTAATCCCGTTTCACAAATGAGGAAACTGAGGCACCGATGGGTTAAACAACATGCTCAAGACTAGTCACTAAGCAACAGGACTGGGACAAGAAGCCCACACCACTTTGAAGTGCACAGAGCCCATCAAAGCTGCTGTCTACTCGCTATAACCTTTAGGACACACTGTGCAGCAGAGTGCAGTGTTACGACCCCTGTTTTCCTAAAGAGGACAGACATTCAGGGAAGATAAACCACATCCTCAGCAGACTCCGCAGCAAGCAACAAACTGGCTGGAACCCAAGTCTTTGGACTCCTCACCCAGGGCCTTTCCTCTTCAGCGTACCTGACGTGGTAGTTTTAAAAATATGTTCACAAATTATTTAATATGACTCTCTCCAAAGGGCTAAACCTAACGCTCCCCTCAGTAACTCACTTTTTTTTTCTGATAGCTATTATTTACTTTTAACTATGTTCCAATTTCAAGTACCTCACTTCTAACAAATAAAATGTGGCAGAAGTGACAGGTGTGAGACATTCAAAGGTAGGTGTGAGACTTGCCAGAGGAGGTCATAAAAAGCACTGCAGTGGTCCTCCTTGTTCTCTCTGCTCCTCACTCCAGATGAAGCCAGCTGACATGGTGTGAGGACACTCAAGGAGAGGTCCACACGGCGAGGAAGTAAGGCCTCCCGCCAACAGCCATGTAAGCGAGCCAGCTTGCAAGCGGCTCCTCCAGCCCCAGCCAAGGCTTCAAATGACTGAAACCGGAGCCAGAATCTCCCAGCTATGCCGCTTTTGAATTCCTAACCCGCAGCAACTACGTGGCGATAGATGCTTGTTGTATTAAGGCACCATGGTTTGCTGGGGGGTTTTTTCAGCTTTAAGTATAACTGACAAATAAAACTAATATATTTAATGTGCACATCCTGGTAATGAAGCCACTATGTTTTAAGGCAACTTGTTACAAAGTAATAAATAATACAACCAGGAAGGAAAACAAGTATCTCACATGTGACCAACACCTTGCCATCAAAACTAACAATGAAAACTCAACTATACTTCAAATTTTTAAAAAACTAACAGTGATGAGTCTAGACTCAGCAAGTCACCTGTCAAAAGAAGCTGTGTGACCTGGACTAAGTAGCAATTTCTCAGACTCAGTTTTGCCATCTTTACTATAATTTCTTTAATTATTTTTAAAACCTCCCCATTTTATAATAATCTTTCCATTACCTTGACTCTTAGAATCATTCTGAGAATTAAAGGGAAGAATGTGTCCAGTACTTGGCATGGTACCAACATATTCACTGTTCCTAATCTTATTTCTTTAATCTGCCCTTTACTAGCAGCTTCCCGTAGACATTTTTAAAATTTCCAAAGCACCTCCATTACTCAATAGCCTTTTTCACTGGTCTTCATTTACTTCACTTACTTCCCTGCTATATCTAAAACTCATCTAAAACTGTCCCCTCCTTTGGCTCCCCGAGAATGAACTAATAATAACAGGTTTTCTTCTGGTCCCTGCTACTGCTGCTGCTCCCCCTCTGGCCCCTTCAAAATGTAGGTTATCCTCAAAGCTCTCTCCTTGGTCCTCTCCTCTTCATTCTCACAGCCTCCATGATGACTTTTCCAGATGCTCTCTGACTCAGAAACATATCACAGCCTCTACCTCTCATCTGAGTCAGAGATCCCAATTTCCCCAGCTCAAAAGCCCCACATGAATGTCTCATAAATACCTCAAACTCAACAAAATCTGAATTTTTTGCATCTCCCCTTACTCCTTACTTTTTTTCCCCTTCTTCCCATGTCCAGCCCTGCTTCTCCTCTTGTGTTCGTTAACAGACCAAAATCTGTGAAGTCAGAAAATGAGACATCCATAGTCTTATTAAAATCTTCCCTCTTCTGCTTTCAACAAATGCATGAGGCACTGTGCTGCATACCAGGGATACGTGGCAAGCTGGACACACCACCCCCCAGGAGCTCACAGTCTAGCATGCTTCCAATCAACTGCAGAGTCCTAAGATTCCACCTGTGCAGACTCTTGTATCCATCCCCTCCTTTCCATTCCTACCACAACCACTCCTCCTCTTGCACCTGGACCACCACGATAAAGTACTAACGTTTCTCTCTTCAGTCTCTGACCCCACCTCCACCCATCCTTCACATAGCTGCCCATTCTCTTTCTCAAGCATGTGATCATGCTATTCAGCTTCTCAAAAATCTGCAATGGTTCCCACTGCCTACATCAAAAGTCAGAATTCCCTCACGTTACCTTGATGGCACTTCATGATTTTTCCACTCAAATCACCTTTTGCATCCTGCTATACACTCCACGGGTATGCTGACACTTCAGGCATTTCATTCTTTTCCTGACACTGGCGCCTGTTTACCAGCTATTCCCTCAGAATGTCATGGCCTCTATGAACATTCCCTTGTGTAGTCATCCAAGTTAACTGACCCTTCCCTGATTTTACACAGCACAATGCCTGTACCTTTATCTGCTATTAACCCCTTCCACTTTCTGTCACTGTTAGCTGCTTACTTGCCTGTCTCTCTGGATAGGTCATAAATCCCTGGCTGCCACTAATTAACTTGGCAATCTTGATAAGTCATTGCATTATCTAAGGTTCAATTTTCTCATCAATAAAATGAAGGGTTAGATTAACTAATTGCTAAGTAACTCCGAACTCCGAAGTTCCATAAGGATGAGTCTTATTATCTTTGAAAAAGGCAAAACAGCACAGCTGTAAGCCTGCACTTGGTAGTCAGACCGGTGGGTCCTGAATCCCACCTCTACAACCTACCAGCTCTCAACAATGGGCCTGCTGCTTAACATTTCTGTGCCTCAGTTTCTCATCTGTAAAACAGAGAATAATTAGAATTCTTTCAGTTTTTAATTTTTTTTTTAATAACCACACTGGTCAGGTATAATTCACAAATCACATAATTCAACCATTTAAAATATACAACTCACAAAGGGAGTCCAACTCGAGGATGGAAGATGCCTTAGAGGACTGGGGCAGGGAGGGTGGGGGGGAATCGAGGGGGGGGCGTCAAGGAAGGGAGGGAATATGGGGATATGTGTATAAAAACAGTTGATTGAACCTGGTGTACCCCCCAAAAAAATAAAATAAAATAATAATAAAAAAAAAAAAATAATAAAAAAATAAAATAAAATATACAACTCAGTGACTTCTGGTATATTTACAGAATTGTACAACCACCACCACAATCAATTTTAGAATATTTTCATCACCCCAAAAAGAAACTCATATCTATCAACAATCAACCCCCCTTCCACCCAGCCGTAGGCAAACCACTGCTTTACTTTCCATCTCTATGGATTTGTCTATTCTAGATATTTCATATCAATGGAATGATATAATAGGTGGTCGTTTATGACTGGCTTCTTTCATTTAGCAAAATGTTTTCAAGGTAAGCCTATATTGTAGTAACAGGACTTCATTCATTTTATTGCTAAATACTATTCCATTGTGTAGGTATGCTACATTTTGTTTACCCATTCATCAGCTGATGGACATTCAGTTGTTTCCACCTGCCCATTATAAATAATGCTGTTCTTTCAGTTTTTAGCAATAGAATGCAACTCAACCTGGTTTAAGCAAACAACTGTAAGTTCAGCAAGCAGCTGCTGCTTCAAGTACAGGTTTAAACATCATCATCAGGACTTTTTCTCCATGTCTTGGCTAGGCTCTGTTTTCTGCTCTTTTTTGGGATCTGCCTGGTGACAAAATGGCTTCAAATATTCCACTTCACATCCTCTCACAGTCATGCCAATAGAAGAAAGCAAAAGCCCTGGGGCTGGTCCTGGGTGGGCTGTCTCCCTGTGGCCTCGTGCCTAAGAGTGTAAAGCACTAACTGAAATAGGCTGTGATCTACCCTTGGAAATGGGGAAGGGGCCCAAAGGATGTGAACCAAAAACAGATAAGAGATAATGCCCACACAAAATTTGAGGCCTCTTTCTAGGAGGATAAATGGATTCTGAACAGCTGAAAATTTTTAAAGCCCAATTTTTAAGAAAAAATAAATAAGTAAATTTTAAATAATAAAAACCCAATTTTAAGGTTGTGGTGAAAATTAAGCATAATAAATGCATATTAAGCATTTAGGAGAATGCTTAACACACAGTAAGTACTTAATAAATGTTCGCTACTATATTAGCTATTATCTGTATTAGATGAACCACATGAAATTTGATGGAATTTGACATTTAAGAAGAAAAAAAATTTTCATATAGCCCATATACACTCCACTTAAAATTAAGTCATGTTCAGCCTGCTCTTCCATAATGAAATGTAAGACTGCATCTGTATCAAACAGAAAGAATGAGGCTTATTTTCAAAATTTTTTAAACTTCAGAGGAATTTCTCTGGTCTTGTGGAAAATATGAGAGGCAAAGTAGGCGAAAGGGAAGTCTCTGAGACCGGTAGTCTGCAAAGCATTTCCTACCCTAACAACAATACGTCCTGTGGTTCAGGCCTGACAGCCACCTCAATCCTTTATTAGCCAACGTTCTCAACTCAGTCTATTAAGAATTCTTTTCACGGGAAAGCATCGCTTTGATTTCTTAACATAAACTAACAGGAAACCAGAATTCTTTTTAACAAAAAGTTATTTTTCAATCTTGCCCAAAACACATTTTTCTCATAAAACAGGGGATACCAAATGTTTATTTCCCTCTTGGACTCAGTCTAAACATGATTAAAAAATAAAAAAATTTTAAGACTAATACCAGGATCACCCATTCCTTTTATCATGTGTCTTAGTCTCCTCCCTGTCCCCTTGGTCTAGATTCAAATTACAGACCTAGACAGAGATCACCTGCTATGAAGAATGAATATCTCCTTCATGATTTCTAGGGCTTAGTTGCTCCGTGGCATGTGGGATCTTCCTGGAGCTGGGATCGAACCCGTGACCTCTGCATTGTCAGGCGGATTCTTAACCACTGCGCCACCTAGGAAGCCCCTTCACGATTTCTAGATCTGAGGGTAATTTTGTTGCTCTACTTCACTGTGAGGACCTATGCTTAGACAACATATCTCCTATCAATAACTTATAGGAGTTATTATTGAGAAAAATAAAGATTTAAGCTGGTCAAAATAAAGACATGTTCATGTTTAGATGCTTAAAAAAATTTTATAATTCCACACCTTTCCTTTTTGCCTATTATAAAAGTTCCCAAAATACAACTGAAACACCATAAAATAAATAGCTGCCACTTACTGTTTATTCTGTACCACACAGATACATATTTCTTTATTTAATCCTTACATTTATTCTCTGAGAGGTATTATCTCTACTTTAAGAAGAAAAAATTAAGACAGAAAAATTAAATAATTTATCTAACACCACTGAGAAAAGCGATGCCTTCAAAACTTGAACCCTTGTCAGCTGCCTCTGACAGCAATATCAGCCTCAGCAAAGAACATTCAAAGATTAGCCAGATGCTAGGAAAAGGGGAAACTATCACTTCTCGGCTAAGTTGGGGAAGTGAGACAGCCTTTGCCTACACCAAGTAACAGGGTTCAACCTTTAAGAGTAAAATTTCACAGCCTAGGATCCTCTGAAAGATAAACGTATCCTTGAGTGTCCCTTAACTTGATTGCAAAGACACTGCAGGTAGTGTGCATCCTTGGAGCCGAGTGGAAGAGAAGAACAGTTCTGCAATTACTATTATACCTACAGCGTGCTGGTTACTACATAAGGATGTGGAAAGCCTCAGCCTTGCAGTTACTGAAAAACAAAACCAAGTTCTTAAAACTAAGATAGAAAACATACTTACACCTATTTTTTTAACTGTCTTGCTGTACACTAAAATTTCCTACGTAAAACAACTTCTATCCCACTCCTACCATATATGCGCATGATAAAACAGTCCAGGGCCATATGACATGTTTAGAGTAGTCTCCATTCAGAGAAAAAGAATATATATTTTCACCTTTCTTTTACTGACAGTAAAGGGAGGAATTTTAAAATAAAGTTCTTAGGAATCCCCTGGCAGTCCAGTGATTAGGATTCCATACTTCCAATGTAGGGGGCCTGGGTTCAATCCCTGGTTGGAGAACTAAGATCCCATGTGCCATGGGGAGCAGCCAAAAAATTAAAATTAAATTAAAAAATTACACACACACACACACACAACTTCAGAATGACCTCTGGCTACCACTAAATTGCCCTCTTCCCACTTCCTGGACAAATCCTGAGTTTCCCTACTGACTTCTCTCAGCCAGTCCCAGTCAGCCCCCCTAACATAAGTGCCTTAAGTGCTTTGAAACCCCGTGCATTCATGTGTAATCTGCTTTAATAGATTGGGAAAGTCGATTTAATTCCTGCCTCTAAGAAGGTATGAAACAATGGAACTTTGGATAACAAAATGTTCATCACCTTCTGTGGTGATAAAACGTTCAGATGACCCCACAGTTGAAATGCTGCCATAGCACTTAACAAGAAAAAACCAAACAACAAAAACAAACAAAAAAACAAAAAACAAAAAAAATTCTTGCAAAATCTCTCTTTAGAGGCTAAAAACTTTACCTTCTATATTAGTTCCACAATGGCTTGCTTTCTGCAGACTACATGGACAGGCCCCCTGTCCATGATAATTTCAAAAGCCAGTGAATCAGAATCCAGGAGTCTAAATCAGCACTCTACAGCTGGCTCAGGAACTAAAAGATAAGTGACCTTAATCAAGTAACTTCTTCTTCAGTCCCCCTCACTGCTCCTTCACTGAAATTTCTCCACTGAAGGAGAAAAGGAGAAATAAAGGCCTGAAGAATTTTAAGCTCTGTTCCAAGAAGCTGCCTTGGGAAGCACTACAGCGGATGAGAGAAAGGCCAGGTGGTTGAGACCAAGCCCTCACCTGCCAATTCTTTCAGAATAGAGCCACTTTTTCCACTTTTCATATAATAGAGTTCTATGTAAAATTTTATTTAAAAAGCATTTTGTGGTGGGAATGTAAATTGATACAGCCATTATGGAGAACAGTATGGAAGTTCCTTAAAAAACTAAAAATGGAATTACCATATGACCCAGCAATCCTACTATTGGGCAGATACCCAGAGAAAACCATAATTTAAAAAGACACATGCACCCCAATGTTCACTGCAGCACTATTTACAACAGCCAGATCATGGAAGCAACTTAAATGTCCATCAACAGATGAACAGATAAAGATGTGGTACATATATACAATGGAATATTATTCAGCCATAAAAAAAAGGAATGAAATTGGGTCATTTGTAGAGACATGGATGGACCTAGAGACTGTCATACAGACTGACGTGAGTCAGAAAGAGAAAAACAAATATTGTATATTAACGCATATATGCAGAATCTAGAAAAATGGTGTAGATCAACCAGTTTGTGAGGCAGAAATGGAGACACAGATATAGAGAACAAACATGCACACCAAGGGGGGAAAGCCGGGGGTGGGGGAGGAGGGATGAATTGGGAGATTGGGATTGCCATATATACATTACTAATAAGAAAAAAAATCAAATTGTACACTTTAAATATATGCAGCTTATTGTATGTCAATTATATCTCAGTAAAATTCTTTTAAAAAATTTTTAAAAAATAAAAATCATTCTGCAGGTATTCCCTGGTGGTTCAGTGGTTAGGACTCTGCACTTTCACTGTAGGTTCACTCCCTGGTCAGGGAACACCGATTCCACAGGCCACGTGGGCAAAAAAAAGCATTCTGCTGATACAAAGTAAGAGTGAAGAACACTTGTCCAGATGCTCTCTAAAGTCCTGGCTGCTTCACTGCATTCTCAGATCCACAGCCTTATGCAATAGAATTCAGGTGTGAAAGACAGTTAATTTTACATCAATGCTACAATTAACGTTCAGTTACATCCTATTTTAGGATAAAACACAACACGCCCCCCGCCCCCCAAAACTTTCAAAGGGACATTCTAGAAATAAAAATAATCAATAGGGGACTTCCCTGGTGGTCCAGTGGTTAAGAATCTGCCTTCAAACGCAGGGGACGTGGGTTCGATCCCTGGTCGGGGAACTAAGGTCCCACACGCCACAGGGCAACTAAGCCCACGCATGTCGCAACTACTGAGCCGGCATGCTCTGGAGCCCGCAAAGTACAAAGAAGATCCCACATGCAGCAACTAAGACCCGATGCAGCCAAATAAATAAATATTTTTTAAATAATAATAATAATAAATAGGATAAGATTCTCTATGTAAGTGGTAGCAATGGCTGACTGACAACAGAAAACAGTAGCAGCAAGCTGCGTTCCTTGGATGCCAGAAGCAACAACAGCAGCTGATGACTAAAGGAAGCACCCAGGCACAGGAGTTCTAAGAGCCAGGCATTGCTTCTCAGTGGATTGTCTGTCTTATCTCTTCCACATCTCAAACTTCTGTTTTCTAGGTTGAAGTCTGTCTTTACTCCTCCCACCCTGCCTAGTTCACACAATGATCTAGGGGCACATCTACTATACTGAGGTACTACTACAGGGGACACAGCACCCACACTCTATGCTCAGCTAAGGTAAGTCTTGTGTGTCACAACCAAGCTTAAAGCAATGAACAATCTCATTCAGATGTTCCCTCTCATCTCTATCCTTTTAGGCTCTACCTTCTAAGCCCCTAACTTCAGAATTATAATGCCTAAAAATATTTACATTAAGAATATGTCCAGGGACTTCCCTGGTGGTGCAGTGGTTAAGAATCCGCCTGCCAATGCAGGGGATTTGAGCCCTAGTCCAGGAAGATCCCACATGCCACTGACCAACTAACTGAGCCTGTGCTCTACAGCCCGCGAGCCACAAACACTGAGCCCGCATGCCCGAACTACTGAAGCCTGCATGCCAAGAGCCTGTGCTCTGCAACAAGAGAAGCCACCGCAATAAGGAGCCCGCACACGGCAACAAAGAGTAGCCCCAGCCCTCGTGCAGCGATGAAGCCCCAACACAGCCAAAAAAAAAAAAAAAAAAAAGAATATGTCCAAGAAATCGCAGAAATAAATGCACTCTGGAATTGATAGATCAACTATCAATTTTAAACTTATTAGCAAAGCAGTCTGACTACAAAGATAGTCAATGTGCAACTGAATTCAAATATCAGGTACAAAACATTATATTTTGTAGATTTATCCAATAAGGCTAAGAACTCTGCATAAAGTATCATATATGCCCAAGTATAAACCATGGTCTTTTCTCAAAAATTATCCCTCAAAAAGTAACTTCCTTAGATTCTAGTCCTTACAAAGCCTTTATAATGATAGATTGCTCTCTCAACAAAAGGCAAAAAAAAAAAAAAAACCCTCAAAAAAGTAGTTGCCTTAGATTCTAGTCCTCATAAGGCCTTTATAATGATAAATTGCTCTCTCAACATAAGGCAAAAAGAAAAAATCTTCAAGAGGAAATGAACAATCAGGATTACAGTAATGCTAAGCTTGATGGCAGAGGTAATAGAATGATCATTCCTAGAGGAGCCTGACTCAGAGGAGTGCTGGTCAGATCTGGAAGAGAGGGGAGGAGGGATGAAACACTTGGCACTGACTGATGACTGATGGGGGAACTGTCTGATAATCAACACTAATGTGGGACACTTAGAGACATCAACCCAATAAAATCAATTTAAAAAGAGGCAAATAATTTCAACACATTTTTGAAATTATTCCTCCTCATTAATGCCGTACACAAGCCTTTTTAAAAATTGCCTTAAAAAGCAAGTCAACTGGGCTTCCTAGGTGGCGCAGTGGTTAAGAATCCGCCTGCCAATGCGGAGGTCACAGGTTCGATCCCAGCTCCAGGAAGATCCCACATGCCGCAGAGCAACTAAGCCAGTGTGCCAAAAAAAAAAAAAAAAATGCAAAAAAAAAAAGCAAGTCAACTGCTAAATTGTGGTAACAAATGTAATTCAAAAAAAAAATGAATGAAAAAAAAAGGTCTCAGTGTTTTGCAAACAGTTTGTTATACTTGGATAAAATATCCAGTGACAGTATTACATATGGATTCAAGAATGATGCATCTCAGTTTGGACTGAAATAAATACCATGTGCTCTCTCTGTAGTATCTTCACAGCTTTTCCATAAATTTAAATTGTTCTAAAAAAATAATGTTTTTGAAGAGATCAGATTTGTATTTACCAGAGACGAGGGACAGGGAGAGGATGAATTGGAAGAATATGGTCAAAGGCACAAATTTCTGGTTATAAGTACTAGGGACGTAACGTACAACATTATGACTGTAGTTCATACTGCTGTATGGTATGTAGGAACGTTGTTAAGAGAGTCGATCCTAAGAGTTCTCATCACAAAAAAATTTTGTTATTTTTCTTTTTCTTTTATCTATATGGCATGATGGAAGTTAACTAAACCTACTGTGGTAATCATTTCACAATGATGTAAATCAAACCATCATGTTGTATGCCTTAAAGCTACACAGAGATTTATGCCAATTATTTCTCAATAAAGCTAAGGAAAAAAGTTTTTCAAAATATGTATCACATGCTCTGGAAAACAATTCATTCAAAAAGAATTTTTCAACTTGTTTTTAAAAAAACTTTTTTAGGGACTTCCCTGGTGGTGCAGTGGTTAAGAATATCTGCCAATGCAGGGGATGCGGGTTCAAGGCCGGATCCAGGAAGATTCCACATGCCGCGGAGCTACTAAACCTGTGCACCACAACTACGGAAGCCTGCGTGCCCTAGAGCCCATGCTCGGCAACAAGAGAAGCCACTGCAACATGAAGCCCAAGCACCGCAACAGAGAGTAGTCCCTGCTCTCCACAACTAGAGACAGCCCGCTTGCAGCAACAAAGACCCAAGGCAGGGACTTCCTAGGTGGCGCAGTGGTAAAGAATCCACCTGCCAATGCAGGGGACACGGGTTTGATTCCTGCCCCAGGAAGATACCACATGCAGCGGAGCAACTAAGCCCAGTGCGCCACAACTATTGAGCCTGTGCTCTAGAGCCCGTGAGCCACAACTATTGAGCCCATGTGCCACAACTACTGAAGCCCACGTGCCTAGAGCCCGTGCTCTGCAATGAGAGACCACCTCAATAATGAGAAGCCCCGCACACCACAATGAAGAGTGGCCCCTACTCGCCACAACTAGAGAAAACCCGTGTGCGGCAATGAAGACTGAACGCAGCCAATTAAATAAATAAATAAATAAAATTAAACAAAAAAGACCCAAGGCAGCCAATAAATAAATAAATATTTTTTAAGCTTTTTTTTTTTTTTTTAATTGGCTGTGCTGGGTCTTCGTTGCCACACACAGGCTTTCTCTAGTTGCAGTGCGGGGGCTACTCTTCATTGTGGTGCACAGGCTCCTCATTGTAGTGGCTTCTCTTGTTGTGGAGCACAGGCCCTAGGTGCATGGGCTTCAATAGTTGCGGCACATGGGCTCAGTAGTTGTGGCCCACGGGCTCTAGAGCACAGGCTCAATAGTTGTGGCGCACGGGCTTAGTTGCTCCGCTGCATGTGGAATCTTTGCAGGGCAGGGCTCGAACCCGTGTCCCCTGCATTGGCAGGCGGATTCTTTACCACTGCGCCATCTAGAAGTCCAGCTTTTTTATTTTTATACACAGACAAAACAGAGAAGACAGCAGTGAATCCCCATAACTAATTACTCAGATTCTGCAATTTCAAGATTTTTATAACTTTTTTTCAGCTTTATTAGGGTACACAACTGACAAAATTGTATACATTCAAAGTGTCCAACATAATTCGACGTATCTTTGCGAAACGATTACCACAATCAGATTAACACATCCATCACCTCACCCAGTTACCTCATACAGTTACCATTTTTGTGAGTCAAAAAGCATTTCTAATGAAGTCACTGATGTTGCAAATGTGAAATATGTGAATAAAACGGCTTCATGAAATGAGTGGTAATGAGGTATTTCTAAATTAATGTATAATTTTATTTGTGAACTTACATGTATTTGTAATTAAGAAATTAAGCATCATAAGTAAACATTTGACTACTCCATCTATACCTCTAAAATTTATATTTTCAAGTTGTATAAAATTTTAAACTTCTCATTGGGGTATTAGGGGATTTATAACCAAGGCTGTCTTATATTCAGGTACATAAAGTTTCTTGTAATACAAACTCAATCTGAAATGTTCCCTTGGAGACATACACAACAAAATAGAGCACCCCCACCCAAAGAAAGAAATAAAAAAATACTAGTTAATAGCTATCCACACGAATTACTCTACCACCACCAGGAGTCTAGATCAGGCTTTAACCTTTAACCCTGGCTGATAGTGCTCCTGAAATCAATGCAGGGTACAACCTTAAAAACCTGGCAAATGCAGGTAATAACTTTTTTTTTTCTATTTTTGAAAACAGAACACAAGATTTGGTGGTAAAAATCTGGAGGCCTGTTAGACCTTTGATACAAACACAGAGCAAGGAAAAAAACCTCTTTAATCCTTAGTCATCAATACAAAAAATACTTTAGCTACCTGGACCAGATGATGAGACAATGACAGGAAAATTCTTTACAAATTGCCAGGTTTAAAAAAAAGAAAAAGAGGGAGGGAGGGAGGGAAGAAATACTAACCCCTGAAATATAAAGGCTGTCACTGATGAACTAAATTAACAAATCTAATAAACTCTTCTCAACTCTTAGTCTCCCTAAACTTCCCTGTCCCATTTATTAATATTTACCCTCATTAAACTGATTTTTAGCTTGCTTTTTCTTATTTTGTCCAACGGCATTCTCCAAGTTTCAGGCCCCAGCCCTCTTCTCTCCGCCCTATTCTCTTCAGTAAGCTGATCTTGCTGTCCTAATTGTCCTCTTAGGTGTTTCTAAGTCCCAGCCTCCCACCTGTATACCAACTCCCCATAACATACCTCCCTTTGGTTATCTGTCACTTCAAATACAGTGCGCTTAAAACAAAATCTCTTTCCCATCTCCAAACAACTTCTTCCAACTTTCTCAGTCTTCATTAAGTATAACATTTTCAGTGAAACTTTGTCATTATTTTACTGCTTTCCTCTTATGTCCCATAATTAGCTACTTCTAGCCCTGCTGACTCTTCTTTAAGAGCTTTCCAAAATTGGGAGTCTTAAAAAGGTTCACTGTCTTTGACTTAATACTTCCATTTCTAAGATTCCACATAATTAAGAAAATCTGAAATGCAAAGATATTCACTGAAATACTGTAATGCCTGAAACAGTAAACATTTTTCCAGCAATAAATATTTAAACAAATTAAGCAGTTAAGTAAATTAGAATATTACTCAGTCATTAATAACTAGTTACGAGAAAACAAAATTTTAACTTAACTCTTTTTTTAAGATTTTATTTATTTAGTTAGTTAGTTATTGGTTGTGCCACCCGTCGTGTGGAATCTTAGTTCCTGAACCAGGGATGCTTCCTGCATTGGAAGCACTAAGACTTAACCACTGGACCACCAGGGAAGTCCCGGTCATGAGAAAATCTTAAGGACATTAAGAATGTTTATGACAAAATGTTAAATAAAGAAAGCAGGATACAGAATCATACATGAGATGATTAAGTAACAAAAAACACAGGGATGAAAAAAAAAGACTAGAAGGAAAAATACCAAAATATTAACAAAGTCCCATTTGTGAGTATCTTGCTGTAGGGTGAAAATGTGAGTCATTTTGGGGTTTTTTTTTTTGTTTTTTGGCCACGCCACGAGGGATGGAATCTGGGCCCTGGCAATGAAAGTGCCGAGTCCTAACCCCTGGACCACCAGGGAATTCCCTTTGTTTTCTTCTTTATACATTTTTATAGTTTCCAGATATGGTACACAATATTCTTAAAATCAGAAAAAAAGTAAAATTTTTTAAGAACTTTTATTGAGATACAGTTAACATACAATAAGCTGCATATATTTAGAGTGTACAATTTGGTTTTTTTTTTTCTTATTAGTAATGTATATATGGCAATCCCAATCTCCCAATTCATTCCCCCCAACCCTCCCCACTTTCCCCACTTGGTGTCCATATGTTTGTTCTCTACATCTGTGTCTCCATTTCTGCCTTGCAAACTGGTTGATTTGTACCATTTTTCTATATTCCACATATATGTGTTAATATACGATATTTGCTTTTCTCTTTCTGACTCACTTCACTCTGTATGACAGTCTCTAGGTCCATCCATGTCTCTACAAAAGTCCCAGTTTCATTTATTTTTATAGCTGAGTAATATTCCATTGTATATATGTACCACATCTAAAAAAAGTAATTTTTTAAATGTGTTTCCAATTCAAGACTTGTCAGGTCTCCCTAAATTAATCCTCAAAGTCAATATTATTTTAAACTAAATAGCAAAAATAAACTGGAGGAGGAACTTAGAAATATAACCTTAATAATATGCAAGAATAGCCAAAAAAAATTCTGAAAACAAGAGTGACAAGGTGTATGTGGGAGATGAGATGTGGGAGAGTCCTTACCCTACCAAAACCTGAAACGTACTCAGAACTACAGTAATTAAAACAACAGTAAACTAAAGTCAGAACAGAGAAGTCAACAACCTCAAATCTCATACATGGAGAGACGCAACAGAGTTGGGAGGATCGGACAAATCATTTAGAAAAATATAAGACAACAATAACCAAAGCCTAATAACCACAGCCAATTTTTATTGCACACTTACCACAGGTCCACAACCTTGAGGCCAGATGTCTCCCCTTTTGAGTTTTTTAGGTTTTTCCAAAGACAATATGGTACCGTGCCTATATCATGTACTATGTAAGATTCCAGCAAGGTCTAGGAGCAATGTTTTTAAAACATGCATCCTACAGCCTTCCTTTTCTCAGAGGAAGAAGACATCCTCCTTCTGTACAAAACAAACCTGTGCTCTGATCCCATCCCCTCCTGTCAACTCAGGGCTTTTGCTCAAATGCCCCTTCTTGTCAGAATTTTTTCCCTTTCTAATAGTTCCTTGCCATTGGCTTACATTTGGGAGAGGAAAAAACACTTCTCAAGAACCACTTCTTCTCCTTTACACAAAGAAAGCTTTTTTAACTAATAATCTTTTAAAATAATCTAAAAAAAGAGTACATTGTCATCCCACTCACTCACAGGGCAGCAGGTTCCCTGTGTTCAAAAGTGCTGTGCAGACTGCTCCAGCTGTAGGCTCTAATAATTTCCTAATTTCCTAACTGACAAAGTCAAAGAGCACAATTAGGGTGCATCTCACTTGAACTATTTTGCAGATTGTGTTCTGTTGACCACTTCCTTCTTGAAATACCCTTGGTTTCTGTGAATCAACTTTCTCCTGGTTCGCCTATCCCTCTGGCTCCTGTTTTACCCTACCTGTGGCTTTCTTCTCTTCACATTCAACACCTTCAGCCAGCTGCTGCCAACAACCATACCCAACAATTCCCATTTGCATTCCTAACCAGAGCTCTTCCTGGCACTCTAGCGGTAAACACTGACCAATATCTCTAACTGGAAGTGAACCACACACCTCTAACTGCATAACAAAAACCATCATTCGCTTTCCCCAAAGCTGCTGTACATTCACTATCTTGAGGGATGGCAACACCATTCACAAATGTAGCTAATTCAGAAACCTGGGATTCATCCTAGACCCCTCCCACTCTCCTCTAACATTAAATTGGACACTAAATCCAGTGAATTCTACCCCCTTAATACCCACCAGTCTCCTGAAGCCACCTGCAATGGCCTCCTAATGGATCTCCTGCCTCTAAGCCATTGTCAACACAGCAGCCAGAGTAACTTTTCTAAACATCTCAATCTGTACCCACAGCAATGAGCCCCACTCAATGTTCACGGCACCCTGCACCCCAGCCTTAGCTGCCTGCTTGACATTCCAAGAATACAAGCATGCCACTTACACCTCCACATGTTAACACCAACTGCAGCACTGCTTCTGCTTGGAAGGCCCTCACCCTGCCCCCTCCTATTTACTTGGCAAATTATTATTTGCTCTTCAAGATCCAGTTTAACAACTCTGAATCTACTAAAAACTAGTGAACTGTACACTGTAAGCAGATGAACTGTATGGTATGTAAATTATATCTCAACTCATTTTCTGTAAGGAAAAAAAACTTACTATTCAATTTTTTAAAAATGGTCAAAAGACAAAACAGGCACAAAACAGAAAATTTGAATGACCACTGAACATGAAAAGATGTTCAAAACCATCACTCAAGCAAATGCAAATTAAAATCACAATGAGGTATCAGTACATAACCAGAATAGCTAAAATTAAAAAGAACGACATGATCAAGTATTACAGAGACTCGGAACAATCAAAACATCATACACTGCAGGTGACAGTGTAAAGCAGTTCAATCAAAACTACTTTCATAACAAAACAATAACAAAAAACAGTATAACTGGTACCTGCAATAACACGGACAAATCTCACAAGATACCATGCTAAGTGAAAGAAGCCAGACACAAGAGTACATACCATATGATTCCATTTATATGAAGTTCAAGAACAGGCAAAACTAATCAGTAATGACACATACCAGCAAAGCGGTGACCTCTGGGTGGCAGGGTATAAACTGGGGAGAGGTTTGAGGAACCACACAGAGTATTAGAAGGGTCTGTATCTTAATCTGAGTAGTGATTACAAGGATATAAATATATGTAAAAATCATCAAGCTATACACTTAAGATTGGCACACTTTACTACTTTACTATACACACATGCCTGTATATATGCTATAACTCAATTTTTTTAAAAACTAACAAAAACATGCATAAGCAAACTGCGTTATATACTTGGAAGTTAGGGGCGAAGAGCTTAAATGTTATCACCACAAAAGAAAAGAGTAATTATGTGAGGGGATGGAGGTATTCACTAACCTTAATGTGGTAATCATTTCACAATATATACATGTACCAAATCATCACATTGTACACCTTAGACTTACATAAGTTATATGGCAATAATATCTCAACAAAGCTGGAAAAAAATATGCACAAATGGATAATACACCAAATATACATATACACATATACTATAATTCAATTCTTTAAAAACAAAAATATGTACAAGCAAAAAGATAACACACCAAGGGACGTCCCTGGTAGTGCAGTGGATAAGACTCCTTGCTCCCAGTGGGGGGGCTGGTTCGATCTCTGGTCAGGGAACTAGATCCCACATGCATGCTACAACTAGAAGTTTGAATGCCACAACTAAGGAGCCAGAGAGCCACAACTAAGGAGTCTGCCTGCTGCAACCAAATAAATATTAAAAAAAAAAAAAAAAAGTAACAGCAAAATAATTGGTAGAGCTACAACGAATGATTATTTCTTTAAACTGTTCCATATTGTATAAATTTTTTTTTTTTTTTTTTTTTTTTTTTTTGGGCCACACAACCTGAATTGCAGGATTGTAGTTCCCCAACCAGGGATCAAACCTGTAACCCCTGCAGTGGAAGCTCGGAGTCCTAACCATTGGACTGCCAGGGAATTCCCTGAATTTTCTACCATGACCATATTACTTACTTTCATCATTTAAAATTAAGCTATTTCAGGGCTCTCGTGGAGGCAGCTAGCGCGAGGCTGTGGAGCGTCGTGCCCTGCGCTGCCCAGACTAGCGAACAATACAGTCAAGATGGCTAAAGGCGATCCCAAGAAACCAAAGGGCAAGATGTCTGCTTATGCCTTCTTTGTGCAGACATGCAGAGAGGAACATAAGAAGAAAAACCCTGAGGTTCCTGTCAATTTTGCAGAGTTTTCCAAGAAGTGCTCTGAGAGGTGGAAGACGATGTCTGGGAAAGAGAAGTCTAAATTTGATGAAATGGCAAAGGCAGATAAAGTGCGCTATGATCGGGAAATGAAGGATTACGGACCAGCTAAGGGAGGCAAGAAGAAGAAGGACCCTAATGCCCCCAAGAGGCCACCGTATGGATTTTTCCTGTTCTGTTCCGAATTCTGCCCCAAGATCAAATCTACAAACCCTGGCATCTCTATTGGAGATGTGGCAAAGAAGCTGGGCGAGATGTGGAATAACTTAAGTGACAGCAAGAAGCAGCCATACATCAACAAGGCAGCAAAGCTCAAGGAGAAATATGAGAAGGATGTCGCAGATTATAAGTCTAAAGGGAAGTTTGATGGTGCCAAGGGTCCTGCTAAAGTTGCCCGGAAAAAGGTGGAAGAGGAAGATGAAGACGACGAGGAGGACGAGGAGGAGGAGGAGGAGGATGAATAAAAAAAACTGTTGGGCTTCCTAGGTGGCGCAGTGGTTAAGAATTCGCCTGCCAATGCAGAGGTCACGGGTTCGATCCCAGCTCCAGGAAGATCCCACATGCTGCGGAGCAACTAAGCCCGTGTACCAAAAAAAAAACAAAAAACTGTTGACCTGTCTCCTTGTGGATACCTTAGAGTAGGGAGCGCCGTGCTTAACAAACCTCTCAGCCGAGACGTGTCTGTTGCCCTCCTTAGGTTTAATTGCCCGAATGGATCATGACCATATCGTAGTCTCTCAGAGTGCTCTAGCGATTGTCAGTGCTTTACATGAAGTGGACATGGGTGTCTGGAGCACCCGGAAACTGTATCAAAGTTGTACATATTTCCAAACATTTTTAAAAAGGAAAAGGCTCTCGTGTTCTCACTCTGTGCACTTTGCTGTTGGTGTGACAAGGCATTTAAAGATGTTTCTGGCTTTTTTTTTTTAATTTTTGTAAGGTGGTGTGTTAACCCTATGGTCATTGGCTAGGAATCCTGAGTTCTCAGCTGTACATAATCTATAGTTTGTAAAAAGAACAAAGCAACCGAGACACACTCTTGACGCTCCTTGCTTGGCGTGGAGGCTGTGGGGGCGATGCCTTCCAGAGGAGCTGTAGCTCAGGGCGTGCACTGTGGGGCTGGACCTGTGGCCACTGCAGTGGGCATCCGTTTAGCTTCAGGTTGTCTTGTTTTGTATATAGAGACATCGCATCCCACTGCCATTCTTAGCTGTGGAAAAGGGGGGGTTCACTGGCATGAGAAGTGTTTTGGATCCTTTTTAGTTGAAGTGTGGTAGTTTTAAAACTGTTTGTTTTCTAAACAAACCGTAGAACTCTTCATTGTCAGCAAAGCCAAGAGCCACTGCATCGATGAAAGTTCAAGAACCTTCTGTACTAAACACGATCTGCAACGTTCTGTTATTTTTTTTTGTATGTTTAGAATGCTGAAATGTTTTTGAAGTTAAACAGTATTACATTTTAAAAAAAAATTAAGCTATTTCATTAAAATAACAATAAAGCTAAAATCAAACAAGGTCTCTTCCTAAAGCTTTCCCTTAACAATCAAAGCACCACTGTACCTGAAGCTTACAGTGCTCATCACACTGTTCTGCAATGGTCTGCTGGATAGGCAATCTCTCCTACTTGCCGGTTAGCACAGGGATTTATTTATCTTACTCTTCCTAGCATCCAACAAACTGTCTAGCACTAGGTATCTGCAACACGAGGTATGGTTGAATATATAAGAGTATAATGAAGCAAGAAGTCAAAAATAAGTCATTTCCTCCAATGGGAGGGATTTCAAAGTCATGGGCTTGTGAGCCTGAGCTGACACTACAGGGAAGTGTTGAGACTTACCTAATAAAGATATAAACTTGTATGAAAACATTCCTAAATTGTCTCACCTGTGATTTACTGACCCAATGCCACCAATCCAATGCCTATCATTTTCGGTGGCAGTCAGAGCTCATGCATACTATAAGAATACAGATAAGCAATAACCTACCACATCTACCTGCTAATAGAAAATACCTGCTAATAGAAAATCAAGAGCCCAAACGATACAGAATCCCATCACCAACAGTGTATACACAGATCACAGACATCATGCAGAGGAAAACAGAGAGAGAGGAATAGA
The DNA here is from genome assembly GCF_030028045.1 of Hippopotamus amphibius kiboko. Classification (NCBI taxonomy): domain Eukaryota; kingdom Metazoa; phylum Chordata; class Mammalia; order Artiodactyla; family Hippopotamidae; genus Hippopotamus; species Hippopotamus amphibius. Next base: position 86,771,080 of record NC_080189.1, on the reverse strand, counting down.
CAGATACCAAGAGATCAAGTTGCTAACTTGCTAGAAAGTCAAAATACAAACATTAAGTCCTCCAGCAATCATACTCTTTAGTATCCTACAGAAGTGGAAACATGTTTACATACAAACCTGTGCAGGAATGTTCAGCAGCTTCATTTGTGAGAATCAAAAATCCAAAACTATCCACGTGTGTTTCAACAGGTGAATAAATAACGTATGAACACACTGTGGTACATTCACACAGTGAAATACTACTCAGCAATAAAAAGGAATAAGTTACTGATACACCAATAACGTGTATGAGCCTCAAGGGCATTATTCTACCTGAAAAAAGTGAATCTCAAAAAGTTACATACTGGTGCTTCCTAGGTGGCACAGTGGTTAAGAATCCACCTGCCAATGCAGGGGACATTGGTTCGATCCCTGCTCCAGGAAGATCCCACATGCCGTGGAACAACTAAGCCTGTGTGCCACAACTCTTGAGCCTGCGCTCTAGAGCCACAACTATTGAGCCCATGTGCTGCAACTACTGAAGCTCACACGCCCAGAGCCCCATGCTCCACAACAAGAGAAGCCACGGCAATGAGGAGCCCGTGCACCAAAACGAAGAGTAGCCCCCACTCACCACAACTAAAGAAAGCCTGCGCACATCAAAAAAAGACCCAATATAGTCAATAAAAAAATAAAAAAACAAATTTATAAAAAAAATTTTAAAAAAAAGGTTACATACTAGGATTTCCCTGGTGGTCCAGTGATTAAGATTCCACACTTCCACTGCAAGGGGGCACAGGTTTGATCCCTAGTCAGAGAACTAGGATCCCATATACTGTGCAGTACAGCCAAAAATGAATAAACATTAATTTTAAAAATAATAATAAATTTACATACTATACAAATCCATTTATACAACTTTCTCAAAGTGGCAAAATTACAGTGATAAAGAACAGATCAGAACTTACTAGGGGTTAGGGCTGAAGGAAGGATACGATTATTAAAAGGTACAACAAGGGGTAGTTTCTTTGCGATGATGAAACATCTGCATCCTAATCGTGGTGATGATTTCACAAGTGATAACATTTGATAGAACTGCACACATACACAGTGTATGTAAAAACTAGTAAAATCTTACTTGAATTAATAGTATTGTGTGAATTGGGAGACTGGGATACCAAATTTTACACTCTAAATATATGCAGTTCATTGTAAAAAAAAAAAAAAAATAGTATTGTGCCCAAATAAATTCCCTGGTTTCAACAATGTTCTTAGTTATGGAAGATATTACCACTGGGGGAAGCTGGATAAAGGGAATACAGGGAACTCTCAGTACTGTTTTTGCAACTTCTTGCAAGTCATACTATTTCAAAATTAAAAGTTTTAATTGTAAGTAAAGGTGTTAAAAAAATAATTTATAGTCAAAAAGTGTAAAGAACCGAAATGTCCATCAATGAATGGCTAACTAAAACACAGTATATCAACACAACGAAATGTTACTTGGCAATATAAAGGAAAGAAGTACCAATACATACTACAACATGGATGAACCTTGACAGCATTATGCTAAGAGACAGAAGATCATATATTGTATGATTCCATTTATATGAAACATCCAGAACAGATACGTTTATAGAAACAAAGTGATTGCTGGGGACAGGGCCAAATGCGGAGTGACAAACAAGTACGGGGTTTCTTTTTTGGGGTGATGAAAATGTTCCGAAATTGGATAACAGTTGCACAACTTTGGGAATATACTAAAAAAAAAAGATTATACACTTTAAAAACTAAATTTTTAGAAATAATTTTTATGCCATGGGAATTATGTTTCAAGAAAAGTTACGTGTGGAAAAAAATCAATAAAAAAAAAAATCTTTAAAAAATTTTATACATATGCACAGGCCCCAAAGCAAAAATCTATCCAAGCCATGTAATTTAACTAATTCTTAAGATTCGCACTTGAATGACATTGTAGTTCTTTCCTGCTGCCTGTTACTCACAATGCAGCACAATTAATAATTACCAAAATAAACTCACTGGAACAATCTGACAAGCTAACAAACTCAGTTGAGAAATCTTAATCTTATTTCTGACAACTACAAATTTTAGTACTCTAAAAAAACAGCCTATAGAAACTGGATCAATTCATAAAAACTCACAGAATTGAACTGAATTAAAATAAATGAAGTGCCACTTGCATATACAAGCAGATAATGACAAAAGTAAATCATATTACATCAAGCCAGGCCCACGTAATCACATAACTCAAGTTTGCCAGTTATTATATTAATATAGCTTAAAATTAGATCAATTACTCCCTTTCCTCCTCTGGAAAATTAATCAAAAAGCAAAAACACTGGGCATAAGAAGAACTGAATTCTGGTCCAAACTAAGCTAGTTGTGTGACCCTACCCTCTATCAGAGCTGTCTGTAAAATGCGGAATACCTCTGAGGCTACCAGTCTTCTGATGTCCCACTACCATCACTTCTCCCCTGCGCCGAGTCAAGTGACCATGGTTTCCCCACATATTATGGAAGGCCAGCTCTCAGTTTCTACTTCTCCTCACCCCCCATAATCCATTCTCTACACTGACAGCCAGTACTCTTTTTAAAACAGGAATCAGACCCTGCCACTCCCATCTGTATGCCTCCCAATGGCCTATAAGGCCAGGCCCTACCCATTCTAACTCCTCCCCGCTCACCATCCTCTTGGGTAGCACTGTAGCCACTCTGATCTTTGGGTTCCTCCAACATTCCTAACCCATACCTCCCCAGGGCCTTTGCCACACTCCCATCTCCTCCTCCTTATTCTAACTTCTGTTCAAATGTCACCTCCTCAGAGAACCGAGCGGGGACTCTGGTCCCAGCCTGCCTAGATTCAACTTAATAGCTGGATATGTTACTTACTGATGCTGTGCCCCCGTTTCATTTGTAAAGTGGTGATAACAACAGTGCCTACCCTCAAAGAATTATCACAAGGGATAAATGCATGTAAAAGCAAGCAGCACATTGACTGGCACAGTTTTCAAATGTCATTTACCACTATACTTAAGGCACCCCCGTCTTCATTTTCTCCCTATCCCTCAGCACTATCTGGAAAATAATCATCAAGAGGAGCTTTGCTTGTCTTGTTCAAAGCTCTATCACTGTTGCCTAGGAAAAGCATGCAAATACTTGTTGAATATATGAATAGATCAATCACATCAAGGATTCCTTTAAAATAATACTGTCTTGTTTAAAAGAACAAAGTGAAAATCACATTGCCTCAATCAAACAATTACGTAATAGCGCTGGTCTTCTCCTGGTCCTTGCAGACCGACCATTTCATTCAGTCATTGGTTGAGGGGGCTTTCATCATATCTAGTCAACGTAACTACAACAGACAATAGAAAAAAGCTGATAGATTAACCTGTGAAAGTGGAAGTTGAATATTGTGGATATACGCTAATTCTTTATAAACATACCACATAAATCCAAACTGCAGCACACCAAAAAAGGCTCTTGGCCATTAGGAAAGTCATACCCTGAAATATGAAAATATGAAACACACGTTGACTGACTTTAACTGAAACTGTTTTCTACATTTACGTATATATATATAAAACACAGAAACATATATACATTTATCCACCTTCACACACACACACACACACACACACAGACGCATCCCCAAAACTAGGTGAATGCTTTTTTCAACTCCTTTTAACTTTCCTGAACAAAATGGGCTATGTGGAAATACATGCTTTGAGCTGAAAGTTGTGACCCAATTCAGGAGCCTAAACATTACAGTTCTCCTCACTTACAGGCTAAACTTCTGTCGTTCACCAAAGGAAATCCCAAATATAAGGTTCTGATTGCTAGCATTAATTTTTAAAGCATCTAAAACTACCAAATATCCATTGAGATTTAACGTCTTAAGAATCCAATATCCAATTTTTACCCACCCGTTCAAGCCCTTAATAGTTTTCCCTCACTCTAACAGTTTTTTGTTGTTTGTTTTTTAAAAAAGGCTTTACCATGTCGCTGTCCACATTTTGTGACATCCTAAACATACTTTCAAGTTATATTCCGGTTTCAGTGAACACAAATCCTGTCACGATGCATCCATCACATTAGTAACGACTTAGCCAGTTTTCATAGACGCCACCATGGGTATGAAATTCCCTAGGCTGAGACCAAAGCGAATGGGAAGGGATAAAGCCTAGGAATGCTGCAGGCTACTCCCCCAAAGGAAACAAACCAACCACAAACGCTTCATGATTTTATTTAAACATGATCGCGGACTATCCCCATCGTGTCAAATATACCACAGAGTACTTCTTGCTCAAATGGAAGAGTGAAGCCACAAGTCTAGCAGAAGGAGTAAAGATGCTGAACGCTGGTAGATTCTTCAACATTAGGAAAAGAAAGGGAAAGGAAACACGGCGGCGCTCTGCGGTCGGTCTCGGAGCAGCTCTCCAGGAAAGGCTTCCCGGGCCAGGCTGGAGGTGGTTGGCGGCTGGCACGTTTGAAATATCACCGCCCTATTCACCGCCTCCCGGCACAACGAGGGGCTGAGGCGCCGCTCCGGGAACCGCCCGCGCGCACGTCCACCCGCCCCGCTCAGCCCCACACCCGAGCGCAGCCGCAGCGCAGCGAAGTCACGCTCGGCCCGGGCAGAAAGTTTCGGGGAAAAAAACCCCGAGCGCCGAAACGCACAGGTCTCGGAGCTGAACTCGCGCCAGGAACACGCCCGAGGCAAACCACTTGACAACCAGCTCGGGTTTTCAGCAGAAAGGCCGAGAGGCGGCGGCCGGGGAGGACGAGGAGGCAGCACACACGCACACACACACACTCTCGCCCCCTCGGCTCCTCTTCCTCTAGGGCCCCGGCGCCCAGGTGGGAGGGCTGCAGCCGCCTCACGCCCGCACGCGGCGCCGCGGCCCGGGCGACGGACGCCAGCGCCCCTCCCAGGAAGGCCCGCGACCCCCGAGCCAGCTCGGCGCGCCGGGGAGGGTGCGCACGCCCGGCGCCTCGTCGCCCTTCCGCCCCCGACGGCCGCGGCGGCTGGGGGCCCCGGGGGCCAGGGGGCCGGGGACGCTCCGCGGGCTCGCGCACGCCCCTCCCCCGCCTGCCCGCCCGCCCCTCCCCCCGGGCCGCCCGCGGGGCGAGCAGGAGGCGAGCGCCGGCGTCCCAGGGGATCAGCCTGCCGGCCCCGGGAATCCGGGCAACTTTCCCCTGCGCGCTGGCGGGCGAACCCCGACCGGGCGCAGGCTGGGGTCCGGGGACTGGCGCGGCGTGGACTCACTTTTTCGGATGTTTCTCTCTTTTCGGCCTCCGCTTTCGGGCCTGAATGGCCAGCACTGAGGAAAGAAGACACACATTAACGGTCGGGCGGGCAGGCCGGCCTGCGGGGCCGCGTGGCTGGGAGCAGGGGACGCCGCGGGCCACTCACCTTTCCGGGAGCTCATTCCGACGCCGGAGAAGGAGGGCGGGGGCGTCGCGGCGGCGGCGGCGGCGACACGGGTGCCCAGCCGAGCTGCAGCCTCCACTCGCTCCGCCGGCCGGGAGGAGGCGGGAACCGCGCCTGCGCCGCCGCCGCCGCCGCCGCTCCCGCGGGGGGCCCAGCAAGACCCGCCCCCGGCCGGCCCCGCCCCCGCCCAGTGGGGTCGAGACCCCCGTGCCGGCCCCGCCCACGCGCCCCGAACCCACCCGCCCGGCCCACCTGGGCAGAGGTGACCCCCCCCACGACCACCGCCCCTCCCTCCCACGGCTCCCCAGCTCCAGCCAGCGGCCGGGGCCTCCGCCTCCTGCGCCCCCGCGGCTGGCCCAGGCCTCCCCGCCTTTCCCCGGCACCCAGCCCGCGCGACCCTTCCTCTCCCACCACAGCCTCGCCCCTACCCACCCCGGCCGGTCGCACCGCCCGTCTCTCCATGCGCCCTTCCTTGGCCGGCACCTCCGCGGCTCTCACACCACCTCTCCTCACGAGGCCTCTTCTCCCCCTTTGCTCCTCTACATCCTTGCATCCCCATGAGCGCCGCTTCCTCCTCTCTGGCGGGTGTGGAAAGGGCACAGGACCAAGAGCTAGGAAACCTGGGTTTTTCACTAGCTGTATGACCTTGGAAAAGTCATCTTCTCACACCTTTATCTACCCCACAGGATTGCTTGAGTGTAATGAAGGAAAAGATGAAAATAGCATGGAAAGCAGGATTAAGCTTTTGCACATGAATTAAAGCCCAGTTCATTAAGTACCATGTATGTAACGATTTAACACAACAGCCCACCAAGGAGTTATTTCTACAAACAGGAAACTGAGTCCTGAAGAGGTTAAGCATTTTAGCCAGCAATAATTCAAATTTGGGCCTAGCTGACTCTAAGTTGATTGGGGGATAAAATGATAACTTCAGTGATCCGCTGTTTATTTAATTATATTTATAATTGAAAATACTCATCTTGACCATTTACTCTCTCAACTACATTCTTAACTGATCAGAGTAGCTAGCTTTATTTTAAAGATCCTAAACCCACGGGAATAGCACTGCTTGAACTTGAAGCGCTTTTTACTTTCTGGATATTTTTTTCCAAAATTCTCAAACTTGGGACTTCCTAGGTGGCGCAGTGGTTAAGAATCCATCCGCCTGCCAATGCAGGGGACACTGATTCCATCCCTGCTTTAGGAAGATGCCACATGCCACAGAGCAACTAAGCCTGTGCGCCACAACTATTGAGCCTGCACTCTAGAGCCTGAGCCACAACTACTGAGCCCGTGTGCCGCAACTACTGAAGCCCACTCACCTAGAGCCCATGCTCTGAAACAAGAGAAGCCACTACAATGAGGAGCCCGTGCACCACAATGAAAAGTAGCCCCCGCTCGCTGCAACTAGAGAAAGCCCGTGTGCAGCAACAAAGACCCAATGTAGCCAATAAATAAATAAATAAATTTATTTAAAAAATCTCAAACTTACAGAAAAGTTATGAGAAAAACATAGTGGACACCTATAGTAACCCATATTCATCAGTTTTGAACATTTCACCACATTTGTGTATTTCATTGTTTTAATGATGAATGATTTTTTTGCAGACTTTATTACTCTTTACCCCAAATATCTCTAAATATCTACTAAGAACAAAGATACTCTCCTACATAATCAGAATTCCATTATCACTCCAAGAAAAGTTAATATCATTATAATACTATTATCTGTAACATACATCAGCCATACTGAAATTTTTGAAAAGTCGTTTTTAGCTTTTTTCTCAATCAAGAATACAATCAAAGATCATACACTGCATTTAACTGTCATGTCTTTTTTAAGTTCCTTTAGTCTAGAATAATCTCTGGGTTTTGTTTTTTGTTTTTTTATTTTGTAACATTCACTTTTTTGAAGAATTCAATTCTACTGTTTGCAGAATATTTCTCAATTTGTATTCATCTGTTACCTATTAGATTCAAGTTAAATAATTTTGTCACGTATACTGTATAGACAATGTATTCATCTTAGTATGCTGCTTCAAGAGGGATACTATGTCAGCTTGCACTATTATTGGTGATGTTACATGTAATCATTTCTCCATGGTAAAGGTGCCTGTTTTTCCTTTGTATTTAAAAAGTAGTCTGTGTAAAAAAGGGGCAAAAGACTTGAACAGACATTTCTCCAAAGAAGATATACAAATTGCCAACGGGTACATGAAAAGATGCCCAGCATCATTAGAGAAATACAAAGCAAAACCAAAACGAGGTATCACGTCACACCTGCTAGGATGACTATAATTCTATTTGATGAAAAATAAGTGTTAGTGAGGATGTAGAGACATTGGAATACTCATACCTTACTTCTAGGAATGTAAAATGGTGCAATCACTGTGGAAAACAGTTCCACAATTCCTAAAAAACCTGAACATAGAATTATCAGCAGTTCCACTCCCAGGTGTATATTCAAAAGAATTGAAAACAGGTACTCAAATCCTTGTGCACAAATGTTCATAGCATCCCTAATCATAGTAGCCAAAAGGTAAGAAACAACCCAAATATCCATCAACATATGAATGGATAAACAAATTGTGGTATAGACATAAAATGAAATATTTTTCAGCCATAAAAAGGAATGAAATACTGGTAGATGTTACAACATGAATGAACCTCAAAAATATTATGCGAAGTGAAAGAAGCCAGACACAAAAAGTCATCTCTTGTTCTATTCCATTTATATGAAACATCCAGAATAAGCCTATCCACAGAAAGCAGAGCCATGGTGGCCCATGGCTGGGGGAAGGGGAAATAAGGAGCAATTGCTTAATGGATAAGGGGTTCTATTTTGTAGTGATGAAAATATTTTGGAGCTAGGTGGAGGTGGTGGTGGCACAACACTGTAAATGTAATAAATGCCACTGAATTCTTCTCTCTAAAATGATTAACATGTTAGGTGAATTTCACCTCAATTTTTAAAAAAGTAACCAGTGGGGTAATACTTTGAGACTCTGAGTATCCTTCCCTAAGAATCCTTCACTCCATGGGCTAGCATCCATCCATGATATCTGTTTGCATCAATTACTATTATACTGGTTGGAGAACAATGATATTATAGTCCTGTCCATCTGTTCCAACTATGTTAATTAGGTGACATGCTTATATAAGGAAGAGCTCTCATTTCTCCTGCCATCACTTTGTTTTCTGTTCATTTCTGGCTTGATTTTTGGTTTTTGTCTTTAGTATCAATATCGACTGTCACTTTGATTTTTGATTCTTGAATTGTCCCATATTTCACCAGGGAAGATGCTTTCAACTTGCTGTCTTTGGACATGTTCCAATCAGTTTTTGAGCACATCTTTACTTTCTGGCACAAGATGTTCCAGGAAACCTTGTGCTTTCCCTAACTGGGTCTCAGAACCAGCCATCTCTCTAGTTTTGGCTCCTCCTAGAAGCTGACCAGAAGCTTTGAAACCAAAGAAATCTGAGTTTGAAACCACTTTCTTTTATTATTTTTAACAGCTTTATTAAGGTATAATTCACATACCATACAATTCACCCATTTAAGATACAAAATTCAATGGTTTTTAATATAGTCACAGGGCTGTGCAACCACCACCACAATCTAATTTTAAAACATTTTTGTAGGGACCTCCCTGGTGGTGCAGTGGTTAAGACTCTGTGCTCCCAGTGCAGGGGGCCTGGGTTTGATCCCTGGTCAGGGAACTTGATCCCACATACATGCCACAACTAAGAGTTCACACACCACAGCTAAGGAGCCCATATGCCACAACTAAGGAGCTGGTGAGCCACAACTAAGGAGTTTGCCTGCCGCAACTAAGACCTGGCACAACTAAACAAATAAAATGTTTTTGTTGGTTTTTTTTTTAAGTTTAAGATGATAAATTTTAAAAAAATTGTCACCCCTAAAAGAATCTCCATACCCATTAACAGTCACTCCCCATTTCCCCCAACCCCCCTTTGCCCAAGCCCTAGCCAACCACTCATCTTCCTTCTCTCTATAGACTTGCTTATTCTGGACAAATCATATGAATGCAATCCTACCATATGTGGCCTTGTTACTGGCTTCTTTCTCATCTTGGTGTTGAAATCAATTTCTGCTGCTTAATTTTTGTTTAACCTTGTTACTTAACTACAACATATGGAAAACAGTAATAACTGTAACAGTCTTCCCAGATCAATATGATAAATAAGCTAATATTCAATAAATAGTAATTACCACGAACAGTAGTTGGGAGACACATACCCAATCTGCTGGATTTTTTGCATTCATTTATTCAATAAATACTTATCAAACACCTGTTATATAGCAGGTATTATTTTAGATATTGAGTGTACAGCATAGAAAACACACAAAAATCCTGCCTTCATGAAGCTTACATTCTACTGCCAGAAGACAGAAAATAAACAAAGCAAATATGCAAAATATAATACTCTGTTTACTAGATGGTGATAGCATCTAGAAAAAGAAAAACAAAATGAAACAAAACAACAACCTGTTGGGAAAGTGTTTAGGAAAGGCCTCACTGAGGAGGTAACACTGTTTAAAAACCTTAAGGTGATTTTTTTTTTTTTTTTTTTTTTAGCCATGTCACACAGCATTCATGATCTCAGTTCCCTGACCAGGGATCAAACCTGGGCCCTTGGCAGTGAGAACATGGAGTCCTAACCACTGAACCGCCAGGGAATTCCCAATGTTAAGGTGATCTTGCCAGTCTTTTTATTTCTATAAATTAGGAACTATATTTGCCACCTAGAATATTTGTGAATTTATTGAATTAAAATATGCCAACCTAATTATTAATGAACATTACACATACAATATTAGATGTTTAAAGAATGATAAATTATGAACCCAGTCTCTGCTGATTTGGAAATTAAAAATTTCTTTGAGATGCATCAAAATGTAGAATGGCATTTTGAAAGAAATACAAAAAAAAAAAAAAAAAGCAAAGTAATAGGAGTTTAATTTTTTTCTACATCATTTATTTCTACATATATCAAATTAATTATGTGAATATTAAAGAAAGGAAAGTATTAAAACTAAATACAGGTTTCTGTAGCAGTCCAAAATAAATGAAAAGGGCAGTACATATGCATTTTTCCCCAACTGAGCACAATGGAATTGAAGATGGACACATCATATTAATTTTTATCAAGTATAGAAACAAATTAAAGAATGCTATAAATCCAACTGCACTCCAGTATTTCCAAGTAGAGTTACTGACTCATATTGTACCTTAGAAGGTATATTTAGTGTGTCATAAAATTGGAAACAGACTTGAGAGGTCATATAATCAATCCTGGGGCCTTTTGTGGATGAGAACCTAGCTTCCTTCTAAAGTCACCCCAACACTTTTAAATTTTTAGAAGAGTTTCTTTATATCTAATCTATACCTTCTATTATGAAGATTAAGCCTATCTCTTGTTATTTCATTATAGCGTATTTCTCAGTGGCACCATTATTAACAGTGCAGCACAGAAGTTAGTGTACAGAATAGTAGAGACAAACTGTCAGAGAGTTCAAATCCTAGTTCTGCCATTAGCTCAGTAACCTTGGATTAGTTTCTCAGTTTCTCTGTACCTCAGTTTCCCAATCTGCAAAATGCAGAGAGTAGTAATACCTATCTTATACATTTGTTGTGAGGATTAAATGAGTTATTTCATATAAAATGCTTAGAAAAGGATCTAAGTGTTCCCCCCAAAATTAGCTATTCATATTTATATGTACATTAAGACATGTATTACCTATCTATTGCTGCATACCAAACCTCTCCCAAATTTAGCAACTTAAAACAAGAATTTATTATCTCACGATTTCTGTGGTCCGGGATCTTGGGAGCAGTCTAGCTGGAAAATGACGATGTCATCTGGGGCTGCAGTCATCTGGAAGCTTGAGGAAGGCTGAGAGATCTGTCACCAAGACGGTTCACTCACATGGCTGTCAGTGGGAGGCCTCAGGTTCTTGCTGGCTGTTTCAGAGAGGCCTTACTCCCCTCACCTGGATCTTTCCATAGGGCTGCTGGAGTGTCTGGCTTCCCCCAGAGTGAGGGGTCCCAGAGACCCCAGAAACTGCAATGCCTTTTATGACCTACCCTCAGAAGTCACAATCCACCATTTCCACCACATTCTATCCATTAGAAACAAGGAGAGCACAGGCTCAAAGGAGGGGAATTAAGCCACTTCTTGTAGGGAGGATTATCTGAGAGTGTGCGGACATATTTTTAAACCACCACATGGGGTCATTCCTTCTTTCCTTTGTTGCCTCTAATTTGCAAGTGAGACTCCTTTGAGACCTCTCATTCATACTGTCTAAATAGTAGAAATGAAAGGGAATTTTCAGTCCAACATTCAGACTAAAGAAAGGGGGATAAAGACTAGAAAGATTATGTAGAGAAAATCATCAATAGTAATACATTTATTATAAATAAAATGCCTTCTGTATGTGACTTTTACATAAAGCAGCTGAAAAAACCACTCCTGAAAATTCGTGCAGGGCTGGATTAGGATGGATTTAGAATAGTGACTAAGATGCCCACACAGGGCTTCCCTGGTGGTACGGTGGTTAAGGATCCGCCTGCCAATGCAGGGGACAGGGGTTCGAGCCCTGGTCGGGGAAGATCCCACATGCCACGGAGCAACTAAGCCCATGCACCACAACTACTGAGCCTGTGCTCTAGAGCCCGAGAGCCACAGCTACTGAAGCCCACGCACCTAGAGCCCATGCTCTGCAACAAGAAAAGCCACCCGAGCACCACAACAGAGTAGCCCCCACTCGCCACAACTAGCAAACGCCCATGCGCTGCAACAAAGACCCAAAGCAGCCAATTAATTAATAAATAAATTAATTAATTAAAAAAATAATATGTCCACACATATCTAAATAGATTAAATGGTCTGGCCATAACAAACTATGTTGAACTTCCCCACCCTGGGCTCCATTTCTTTCAAGCATTTAGACATGGATAAAGCCATGACAGAATATTCATTTCTCAAATATCTGAACTCTCAGAGTATAAGAATTTGGTTTTCTATTTTACTGTAACTGGTTTAAAAATTCAATATAAAATCTAATATAAAAACTAAACTGAGGGATTTCCTAGGTGGCGCAGTGGTTGAGAGTCCACCTGCCAACGCAGGGGACACGGGTTCGAGCCCTGCTCTGGGAAGATCTCACATGCCGCAGAGCAACTAAGCCAGTGTGCCACAGCTATTGAGCCTGCACTCTAGAGCCCATGAGTCACAACTATTGAGCCAATGTGCCACAACTACTGAAGGCCACGCACCTAGAGCCCATGCTCTGCAACAAGAGAAGCCACTGTAACGAGGAGCCCACGCACCGCAACGAAGAGTAGCCCCCACTCGCCTCAAGTGGAGAAAGCCCGTGTGCAGCAATGAAGACCCAATGAAGCTAATAAACAAATAAAATTAATTTAAAAAAAACCTAAACTGAATATGATTTTGCTCACAGTTAAATATTCTGTTCAAGCATAATTCATAACAATTCTTCAAAATGTATATTTGTAATCTTCAGGTAGGTTTAGGCATTGTATCTGGAGATAAAATATACTTTTACCATTAAAAAGTAGCTTTATAATCCTCATTATTATTTAATTGAACTTGCTTTTTAAACTTTTTTCTTACATAATATACATACAGAAACATGCATAAAGCACAAGGGTAAAATAAAGCGAAACACCTATGTTTAAAAGTATTGAACATTACCAGTCCCTCGAAAGCCCCCTTTGTCCCTCCTTAGTTACTGCTCCTATCAAGGTTACCTCTTGTAACAACTGCTGATGAATGCTACCTGGTTTTTAGTTTTATAGGAAATGGAATCATACACTAGGTACTCTTTTGCATCTGGCCTCTTTTGCTCAATATTATATTGTGAGACTGAGCCATGTGTTATGTTTAATAATCTTTTCATTGCTGTATAGTATTTCATGAATACACTTTTTAAAAAAAATCCAGAGGTGCTATTTATTAAACTACTGTCTCAACCCCAAACTCACCCTATTCTCAGCTTTGTAATGAGGGAGATGCGACTCAGCTAACATTTCTCCTTTGCCAGTCGATTCCCATTAGTTCTGCCAGTTGGGGGCGCTAGAGGGAGACTGGAAGGCCGGAGAAGCGAGAAGGGATTTGCTCCTTCCAGTTTGCGGGCTGTTCCTGTCGCCATCCTCTTGGCACAGGCCCTTTTTAGCAGCAGTTGGTTCCAGTCTCAAGTTTTGTGGTGTTCCTCAAATCAGCTTCATTGTCTCCCTTTAGAAGCACAATCAAGGCCAGGCCATAACCCCTCCTCAGACATCTGGGTCCCAGCTCCCTCCTCTAAGCTTCTGAGGTCTGATACCCCACCTCTGCACTGTGTTCCCCAGCCTGGGGGTGGACAATGATTCCTGCATCATTACTGTGTTACTTGTGTCCCCTTTACTCGTTTTTAGTTCTCCAATACCTCCTTAACCAAGCAATACCTTATATTAATTTTTTGTTGTTATTAATCCAATCTAAATGCAATACAAAAGTAAATAGTTCCTGCTTTCTCTCTAATGGATACATGATTCTACCAGCAATAGATGATTGGGTTGTCTCCAGTTTGGGCTATCATGAATAGAGCTGCTATGAACATTCTCATACCTCTGGTGAAATGTGTATACACCTGAAATGGAATTGCTAGGTCACAGGGTAGGTGTGTGTTCATTTTCAGCAGGTACTGCCAAAAAGTTTTCGAAAGTGGTTGCACCAATAAGTGCATTGATTCTAAGACAGTCCCAGGATCTCACACATGATCCTCAGAACTTTTAAAATTTAGAATAGAGAGTCACTAAACTCCACATTATTGTAATTTAATCTCAGCTTCAGAATTTTTATGTTGCAGTGCTAAATAAACCAAAACTTGGGGTTCCTAGGTGGCGCAGTGGTTGAGAATCCGCCTGCCAATGCAGGGGACACAGGTTCGATCCCTGCTCCAGGAAGATCCCACATGCCGTAGAGCAACTAAGCCCGTGAGCCACAACTATTGAGCCTGCACTCTAGAGCCTGTGAGCCACAACTATTGAGCCCATGTGCTGCAACAAGAGAAGCCATGGCAAGGAGGAGCCTGCGCACCACAGTGAAAAGTAGCCCCCACTTACCACAACTAAAGAAAGCCCACGCACAGCAAAAAAGACCCAACACAGCCAATTAAATTAATTAATTAATTAATTAATATTAAAAAAAAGAAAAAAGAAACCGAAACTCTGTTGCTTGAGGACAGACTTTGTGTCCTTAATTCCTCTATCAGTGCCTGGCACATAGTAGATGATGTTGAATAGATACTGAGAGGAAGTTTAAATCTGTTCTTCTGCACAGTTGAACTAATGTGAAACAGCAATATAAATTGAGGTCGGTCCCCTCTAGGGGATACTCAGTCACCCCAGCATATATTCCACTGGGCAGCTGTAGATAAACAGGCCTCCATTTCACCAGGTTGCTTCTGTTGCCCTGCAAGACCCATTTCTCTCCTCACAGCCGGCTTAAATGACAACTCAGGAACACAGGCAACACAACAGGGGCAGGCGAGCTGCTTACGGTCTAGGGCAGCCTCACATACGGAGTATCAACCTCATCGCTCAAACCCTCTCTCAGGAATCTTTGGTGGAGAATCCCAAACTGAATTAAATCCCTTTGAGATTTATTCTGAGAGTGACTCAGACTTCAGGGTGCTCCCCTCAAACCTCTGGGATGTCTTAAGAATTACCTATACAAACCCAAAGGCAAACAACCTGCTTCTGCACCCCTGCCTGAAACCTTCACAAGCCAAACTCTTAAGAACCAATGGGTTTCTAGCACCTGCTGGGAACTCAGGATTCCTGATGCAAACAGACAGTAGAGAAAAAGTAGCAACTTGCTAGCAGATGTTAATGAAGGAAGCTGACCACCATCCAGTGCTCTTAAATCCACTCAACAAAAATTAGGGCGGGGGAAGGAGAAGGAGTGAAGGCAACACATACACTTGTTTATAAAAAATATTCATACTTTCTACAACAACACAGTTTCCAATTACATAGGCCTGTTTTATACGATATAGATTGTTAAGGTGACATCATTCTGACTTTACAAGTAATATAACGTGACTGAAAAAATGGTGAGGAAGCAGATATACCTAATTATGAATTATAGACAATTATATTTTTTAATCTCTGGGTATGTAAGGCATGTTTTTCTGACTCATCACAGGCAGTGACTTATAGCAAATGGATGTCTCTTCTCATGCACTACTTGTCACCAGAGAGGAAGCGAACATTTCTGAGGTCATCATGCAAGGTGATATAGGCACCTCCTGTCTTGGACTCCTCAGACATTTCTTTAGTTCTCAGTCTTTCCCTCTCGTTTCCCTCTCCTGTCTAATGCTACAGTCACCATCACCTCACATCTAAAGCATCTGGTCATCACAAGCTGGGTGTTGCCTTAGTGTCTATGGCTGCAAAACAACCCCCAATTAGCAGCTTATAACAACGATTTATTATTTCTCATGCTTCTGTGGGTTCACTGGGCAGTTCTTCACCTGATCTCACCTGGGTCATTCATGCTACTGCATTCATCTGGTGGGTCAGCTAGAGCTGCAGGCCCAAGGTGACCTCATCCGTATATTTGGGGCCTTGAAGGGACTAGAAGGCTCAGACCTCTCCGCACGTTATCTTTCATTGTTAAGTAGTTTATCCGAGCTTCTTAACATGGCCAGTCCCAGGAGAGGGAAGACACAAGCTGTGTAGGCTCCAGAGCTCACACAATGGCATTTTGATAGTATTCTATTGGTTTAGGCAAATCCTAAGGCCAGTTTCATTGTGAAAGGCAACCACACAAGGGCATGAATTCAGGGAGGCATGATTCATCAGGGTCGTTTTACAACAATCTACCATAGATGTATATCTATATAATCTCGTCGGACTTCATTTGAGGCATGCTTGCCAATGCACCTAAGCCTCTGCAAGGTCAGTCAGTCAACAATTTTTTTTTGAGCAACCACAAAGAACAAAGTAATAGGCTAGGAATATACATTTAACATATAATTTCTGGCAAAAAGAATGCAAGTCCATTTAAATTTTTTTTTTTCAAACCCATCCTGTGACATAGGTATGGGTGTATGTCCCGGTGGTATAATAAATATATTTGGTTTTCGATCCCCATCCCTGGCACAGAACTTCTAAAACCTTTGAGATTTCCTGAGTATCAGGAGTGTCTTTTGTTATTCATTATAAGCCCCTGTGAATGACACCTAGCCAACTGAGGGTAGGGCCCCTAGATAGTCTCAAGATGAGGCTGATCACCAGAAAGACCAAATGATGAGAAAGTTGGAACTTTCAACTCCACCTCTGACCTCCTGGGAGGGGAAGAGAGCTGAAGACTGAACTATTCTATTATAAAAACTCTCAAAGGAGATTTGAGCTTCTAGGCAGTGAAGCCTCAAGGTGCTGGGAGGTGGGGAGCCCAGAAAGGGCATGGAAACTACACCCCACCACCCAATACCTTGTCCTATGCATCTCTTCTATTTGGCTGTTCTTGAGTTGTATTCTTTATAAAAAATCAGTAAAATGCCTTCCTGAGTTCTGTGAGCTGTTCTGAGGAGGGGTTGTGGGAAGCCCTGGTTTATAGCCAATCAGTCAGAAGCATGGGTGGTCTCTCCAAGATGTGCACCTGGTGTCCGAAGCTGGGATTGAGTCCTTAAACTGTGGGGTGTGCACTAACTCTGGGGAACTGGTATCAAAGCTGAACTGAACTGTTGAATATTCAGTTGGTGTCCTGAGAATCAGAGAATTGGTTGTTGGCTTTGGAAAACATTCCAGAGTCCCCATTTTGCAGTAGGTAGGAGAGCTGGGACACACACACTCATTTGAGTCAACATATACTTTTTTTTCCACCCTGGTTGCTCCTCTCAAAAAAATTTTTTTTCATGAATCATAAGACATTGCCCCTACCTTCTTTGTATGTGTGAAAGAACTAGAGAACATTAAACCTAAAGCCAAAAAGAGAAATTAGAGAGTAAGAGTTCTTGTGATAGCCACATCAGTAGGCAGACTCTTCAGCTGCAGCAAAACTTTCTGGAGGGAATCAAAGCTCTCATAACCCAATCCAAAATTCCAAGGAGAAAATTGAGTTGACAGTCATATATTTATGTATATACACATACAGCACCGCTAGAAATGAGGTATCTAAGCTGTCTGAAAACAAACTGAATATCACAACAGCAAACGTATCTGCTAATAGTTCCTGGCAAGCATTAAAATCAATTTAGAGGAGATAGTGATGCTGCAAGTGTCCAGGAAATGAATTAAGCTGAGATATTTAAACCAAACAAAAATGCTTACTATGAGTATTTTCAGTGGGATAAGATCTGCAAATAGATCAACGTCTTCTAAAAGTACAAAAAATTCTGTAATAGCAAGCTACAATTACAGAGTATCGTCCTGCATGTGAACATCTAAGGCAGTTTGGGAGGCCCTCCCCTCTCCCCTGTCACTTGCAGCACCTTGGACAGAGGACAAGGTGGTTTTCATTGGCCTCAGCAGCTTTCTGGGCTCTTGTTTAGGAGTCTATCTTGGAGCTTGGAGCCTCCAAGGTCTATGAACAAGCTCCCCCACTTCATCTTGGAGTGCAAATGTCTTCTAAATAGTTTTCCCCATAGATTGTTCTGTTTGACTACATAAAATTGTGGTTTTAAAAAATGTAAATGAACAATCCAGGGAAGAAAGGTGAAAATATTTTCACACAAGGTACAAGATTACTGTAATGTCTTTCAATGGTTACTAGTCTCCTAATAACTAGCCTTCCACACTACAAAGGCTATGCTACTAACACTATAGGCAGACTTTTCCCCTACCTCAGACTTCTCATGACTCAGCACAGCCTTCTAGAAACTTGCTTCCTATAGACCTAACAAAAGAAAAAAACTTTTTTTTTTTTTGATTCACCGTGCGGCTTGCAGGATCTTAGTTCCCCAACCAGGGACTGAACCCAGACCCTCGGCAGTGAAAGTGCAGAGTCCTAACCACTGGACTGCCAGAGAATTCCCCAAACTTACTTGTTCTCATTTCCCTTAAGCCACCCTTACACTTCCTCTCCTTATCTGCCATATACCCCAGATCCATACCAGCTCCCTCTAGGAGCAGACATCACTGGATGCCAAACAGGAAACCACTTCCTTTCCCTCCACGCTGGCTGAGCTCCATTTTTTGTTTCTGGCCCACCATCCCTCCGTGATCTGAGGACATTTTAGCTGATCTAAGCCAGTGGTTCTCAAACTTTTTGATCTCAGGATCTCTTTACAGTTTTAAAAATGGTTAAGAATCTCAAAGAACTTTTGTGTTATATATTGCTACATCATTTTAGAAATTAAAACCAGAAAAATATTTATCTATTAACTGATGTTAAATAACAAAATACCCATTATATGCTAATTTAAATAACACGTTAAATGAAAAAATAACTATATTTTCCAAAATAAAATGTTTAGTTAGAAGAGTGGCACTGATTTTACATTTTTGCAAATCTCTCTGTTTTAATAGAAGAAAAATCTCACATCTGCATCTGCATTCAATCCATTGCCATTCCAAGTCATAGAGCCTCTGGAAGCCTCCTCTGTTCATTTCTGAGAGAATGAGAATGAAAAGGAAAATATGAAGAATGAAAATAGTTTGGACTACTCAGAAAGGATCTCCAGGGCTTCCCAGACAACATGTTAGGAGTCACTGAGTTAAATCAATCATGGTGGTCCTTTAGGGGTGAGCACATGACCCAGATCTCTTCTATGAAGCATGTGACCCAGTTCTCCATGAGACATGAAGAGCCTCTTCTAGAGGGATTTTGGGAATGGCTTCTTTGCCCTTAAAAAAAGAGGGCGGGAGGGAGAGAGAGAGATGATTACCAGCCAGTGATTGGTTTAAGAATGGAAACCACTCTAAATATAGATATATCAAACAAAAAGGGATTTCATACAGGGAATAAGGTGCTTAGAAAGTCACTGAAAGGTCTGGGAGGGCTGACATCAGAGGCTGCCACTGGACTTCACTTAGTTCAACATCATGTCACTGTAGCTGCAATTCAAAGATGAGGAAGCTGCTACCATTGACTCACACAAAGCTGGCGATTAGACTTGGGAATTCACTGTAAACACTCACTGCCTCAGTCACCTCAGTCATAAGAAACGGTTTCCATCTCATTTCTACCTTTTACATTTCTCTACTAGGTCTAGTTGGCAGGACCTGATTTTCCAGAATTCTACCTGCCAAGGAATCTGGAAAATATGGCTTTTAGCTTTCTAGGCTTTCCAAATAGAAGACAAGTAAAATGGATCTTGAGAGAACCAATCCAAGGATCCACCACAAGAGGCAAAATAAGAATAATCCTTTTCTTTCTGCAGGATGCAACCATGAGGGGAACTGGGAGGGAGTTCATGAAAAGAGAACTTGCTAAGGATGGCAGAGGGGAAGTGGGGAAGGATGCTGGGTCTTTGACAACATGATTGAGCTACTGAATTAAGGAAACCTTAAAACTGCTTATCTCGAGATTCCTTATAAGATAATAAATCTCATTTATTAAAACCATATTGAGTTGAATCTTCACCCAACCTCTCCTTTCTTCCCCTCTGGTCTTCTGTCTTCAAGTCCCTGTCTTTATGTTCTCCCATGTATGCAATAAACAACCTGCCTTCTCTCTTTTCAATGTCAGCTACAATCCTCCTACAATATACTTTCTCTGAAGAACCTAACTTGTTTTATTTCTAGAGAGCTGAGGCAGTTACTTAAATAGTAAGTGTTTAGTGGTCCATTAAAGGCTCCTAGTTCAAATATCTTCCCCTCCATTGCATAGAGATTTCACCATTAGAAATCATTTCTTTGAATTGAAGCTTTTAATCTCAATGAATCATTTTTAACTTCTGGGTGAAATGATATAATGTCTGGGATTTGCCTAGAAATTATCCAGCGGTGGGGATGAGGAGTGGGTAGGGATAGAGATGAAACAAAACTGGCCACGAGTGGATAAGATTATTGAAGCTAGGTGAAGGGAACACAGGAGGAAAAAAAAAAAAAACTTCTTTTGTATATGTTTGAAATTTCTCATATTAGCCCTTTAAAAAATCATCTTGAAAATTACAAATACTTTATTTGAAGGTTATACATTAAGAGGTTACCAGACATTAAAATCTGAAGAGGCGTTAGATGCTCAAACTACTCTCCACTGCAGCAACTATGCTAGAGGCCACAGGCTGTGAGCTTCACTGGAAGGAAAGAAAGTATGAGACAGGGGATGCACATGGTGGTGCTATGACCATATCCAGGTCATCATGCTGACATGTTTTCTTGGCCCACACAGTGTGTAGTGAGGCATGGTTAAAATTATTTTTTTACCTACATCCAAATATTGAAAGATTTTATGTAAAGGAACTCAGATTTTCATCTTCTTCTAAAAGCATAAGATCTGTCCACACTGGAACCTCATTCCCACAAGCAACATGCATCCCTGTTTGCCAGAATCCTCACCAAGCTTGCTTCACACAAGGACATTCAGTACAGACAGGAGAGCCAGACTGCTCTGGGTTTGAATCCTGCAGCCACTACTTTATGCTCTTGGACAAGAAATTCCTCTCTCTGTGCTCCAATTCCCTCATGTGTGAAATGAGGATTGTGATGGTATCTATGTCAATGGGTTATTGAGACAACTAAATGAGGCAAAATATGCCAAGTGCTTAGAACAGTGTTGAGTACATAGTAAGGGCTACGTGAATATTTGTAACCAGCATTATTCATCATGATTGTTTTCTTGGCTCCTGTAAGCATTTGAGTTTGCCATCTCTGGCTCAGACTTTCAAACTTCAACGTATATTAGCAACACACAGTGTTTAGCTTCAAATGCAATTTATCAGATCCTAACCCAATCTTGTACAGGAGGTTCAATTTGGGGACCAAGAGGTGTGCGTTTTAACAAGCACCCTGACAGTCAAATGCTCTTTGATATTGCACCCTGTCAGTAGACAACATTTGAACAAAGCACCCTCAATATGACAGTTACTTATTTTACACAATTATGACATGAATTATGGAAGCTATATGTTATGTGCATTATAAAGTTGTACAAAATAAACATTATAGAAGGACAAAATTAAATAATCTTGAAAATAATTCTATTAGCCACAAAATTAAAAGACTTTTTGTTCTTACTAAAAATGTGATCTTTCACTTTATCCTGGTGCTTAAGTTTTAGTTTGGTACTTGGTTTTAATTGCTATCAAAGCCAAAAGGGTATCCCATGAAGGTTTAATATATGATAAACACTTAGGGAAAAGTTTATCAAGGAATGATAATGGATAGAAACACTTATTTTAAACAGTGTTTGAAATATAATTCTCATAGCTAGTTTTATGTAATCTGCTACTGGCCCAATATTCTAAAATTTGATAGCGCCACTCTCAATGTCTTCATGTTGAGGAACTCTCGCTCTTTCCTCAGAACAGCATACGCGACACTGAACAACTGAGGTATGAATGACAGGATGCCAGAGTCAAAAATCCACATACTAAATATTGGCTGAGCTGAATTTTACATTGACATAAAAATAAACATAAATACAGGGTACAATACTTATTCAACATCCCAAGCAGCCAGCACTCCACTTCAGACCACTAGGTGTAGTGTCTGGGGTACTGCCTAAAGAGAAGAGCCTAGGAAAGGGCCCTACGGTGGGTTGAGTTATGTCCCCCCAAAAGATATGTTGCAGTCTTAACACACCACCCTCCAACCCCTTCATACCTGTGAATATGACCTTATTTGGAAATTAGGATGTCATTAAGATGAGGTCATAATCCAATGACTGGTGTCCTTATAAGAAGAGGGAAATTTGGATACAGAAATATAGAAGACACAGAGATGGGGGAAGAGGGCTGTGTGACAACAGAGGCAGGGAATGATGTAGTGCATCTACAAGCCAAGGAAATTCAATGTTGTGGGCAGCCACCAGAAGCCAGGAAGAGACAAGGAAGGATTCTTCCCTAGCAACCTCACAGGGAATATGGCCTTTGATTTTGGACTTTTAGACTCCAAACCCATGAGGAAATATATTTCTGATGAGGTTTTTTTTTTTTTTGGTTTTTCTTTGGTCGCACCATGTGGCTTGTGAGTTCTTAGTTTCCCAACCAGGGATCAAAACTGGGCCTTCGGCAGTGAAAGCACTGAGTCCTAACCACTGGACCGTTAGGCACTTCCCCACTTCTGCTGTTTTAAGCCACCCAATTTGTTAAGCAGCCCTAGGAAACTAATGACGGGCCATATGGTTAGAGATGTCTTTTGAGTCTTTGAGAAGATCTGAGAACAGGGAGGGGATTGACAGATTTCCACTTTTGTCTTTCAACAATCTACTAGCACAACTCTTGGTTCTATGCCACATTCTGGGCAATTATTAATAACATATTTATCTATTTTCTCGATCCTACTAATTATCTATTTACTTTCTTTATCCTACTTCTATTTGTCAGCTCACTGATAATCAAAGCAAAGTCTATTCCTTACTGTGTATTTCAAATATAGTGGTGTGACTCTGCAATGATGAGTCCTCAAGAAATATTTGTTTATTAACTAATTTAAGAGAGAAGAAAAGCCTTCTAAAAGATACGTATCAAACAGAGCCTTAACTTTCTGCACCTTAGAGAGTCCACTTAAAAGAAGTTCTCTTTTATGCTGGAGAGGATGTGGAGAAAACGAAATCCTCCTGCACTGTTGGTGGGAATATAAATTGGTACAGCCACTATGGAAAACAGTATGGAGGTTCCTCAAAAAATTAAAAATAGAGCTACCATATGATCCAGCAATCCTACTCCCAGGTATATACCTGGAAAAACAAAAACTCTTATTCAAAAAGATACGTGCACCCCAGTGTTCATAGCAGCACTATTTACAATAGCTAAGACATGGAAACAACCTAAATGTCCATTGACAGATGAGTGGATAAAGAAGATGTGGTATATATATACATGGAATACTACTCAGCCATTAAAAAAATGACATATTGCCATTTCCAGCAACACGGATGAGCCTAGAGACTATTACACTTAGTGAAGTAAATCAGACAGACAAATGCTATATGATATCACATATGCAGAATCTAAAAAATAATACAAATGAATGTATATACAAAACAGAAACAGACTCATAAACACAGAGAACAAATTTATGGTTACCAAAGAGGAGAGGGAGAGAGAAGGGGACAAATTAGGAGTATGGGATTTAACAGATACAAACTAGTATACATAAAATAGACAAGCAACAAGGATTTACTATGCAGCACAGTGAATCATACTCAATACCTTATAATAACCTATAACGTAATATAACCTAAAAAAAACTGAATCACTTTGCCTTATACCTGAAACTAACACAATATTGCAAATCAATTATACTTTAATAACAAAGTTCTCTTTTATGCTGAATATGTGTTAATTTAATATTTCTCATCAGTAAATTTGAGTAGAAGAACTTTGCAGCTGATAAGAATCTTCAGCTATTACTTTTTTTGCTTAGGGTATTTCAAAATGGCTTAAATGATATAAATAACTTCATTGTTTATATTATATCTTGTCATTTTTTGAATGAAATAAAGCATTTAAACAAGTTTCATTACTATTAGAGCCCAAAACAAAGACTTGTTCTTTTTTCCTACTTTTATATATGTAATTTGAAGACATTAAATTAATTGATTAAGAGGTTCTTAAGAACAAAGTGCCAAATCTCTGATGATTTCTGTGTGTGTAGTTAAGCCCACTTTTTATCAAAAAGGGTAAATAAATTCAGACAAGTTCCTGTAAATAGTTGTGGCTGTGTTCATGTTTAAACCTGTGCCTCATTAAGTATTCATTTAATAAGTTCATAGCATAAATATATTTATAATAAAATGATACTGGGAATTAAAACTAGGAAGAAAGTGTCATTTGAACAATCATATTGAATTCAACACTGTGTCCGAATCCCGGCCAGGAGAAGGCCAACTGATTTCCTATCCCAGCTCTGCCACTCCCTAGCAGTGATTGAGGATAAGTAATTCCATCTTTCTAGGTCTTATAGTCTCCTTCTCTGTAACATGAGATTCACAATACTTGCCTCATGGGGTTTTTGTGGCTTTGTAAGGAATGCAGTTCATATGCGATAGGCACCTAGCTCAGTGTCTAACACATAGCGAGTGTCAATGATAGGACATTACCAATAGCAGTATTAATTCAACTAGAAGTAAAGTTAAAAGACAAGACGTGAAATTCCTAAAGTTCCATACGACTTGAGAGCAGCGACTCATTTGGTTAGTGATGATATTCATCCTAACAGAGGCAACAAGGACATTACATAAAACACTTGCCAGGACCTTACTGCAAAAGGTTAACCACATTTACCTTTGGGATCTAATAAGAGATCCCCAAACTGTACGTCAGTTAATTTCCCTGAGTTCTTCATCCATTTATATGGAATCCTGATCATCATTCTATCCCTACTAGTCACATGCTCCCTAAATGTACCTGCTTTGTAAAGTAGCATTTCTGTTTTTTTATCCCTAAACAAATCCTTTCAAGTTATAAAACTTTTCTCCTTCTTATACTGTCACGGAAATAATTATAAAATGATATACTGAAGCAAAAAGAAAAGCAAGCTCAAAGGAAGAAATAAAGTAAGCTCAGATTAATAAAATATGAACTGTCTTCCATTACGATAATTACTGTATATATAAGAATACCAAAATGAGCTCTTGAATTTTTGAAATACTTGAATAGTGATCTTCGGTTTGAAATAGAAGTGTTTGTAATTCTTAGAGGCATATACATTTTATAGTATACAAAGCATATATATACATAGGTAATGTAGACATATATAAGAAATAATACATATATAATATGTAATTCTTTTTTTTTTCCCTGCCCCCCCAACCCGGTGTCCTCCAGTCCATTCTCTGTATAACATGTAACTCTTAGAGGCATAAAACATTTTAACCAGGAACGAGGTGGTGGTCTTTATTATTTAAACTTACGGAAAAAAATAAAACAAAACCCTATACATGGAAAATATTTGAATGAATGATGTTAAAAGATAAACTGTGGTATATTAACATTTGGAAGAGTTCATCTGAGCAAATACCAATTTGACTTGGCAGTGCCAAACCAAGCATGGTTAGGAGCTCTCTGCTGACAGTAGCTAGGGGAAAAGACCGAGAGAGCAGGCCTGGAAGCAAAGCAAGGAACTTACTTGATTGGCTAAAGCAGTTGCCTTATTTAGGAAAGCCTAGCTGGCTTCATAATTGGTTGTTCTTAGGCTTTGATTTCTTATGCTTGAGACATTTATAGGAATTTACTCTGGCTTAGGTTTGCTTAAGAAGGCTACCAAGACATTAAAGTCCCCTCAGTCTAATGGTGGACTTGTTTGATTACATAAAATATCTAAAACTCAGCTGTTCTTCTTTAACCAAAGAAACATTTATAATGAGAAGTATTTTGGATGGAACAAAATTACATTTTCTTCTGACACCTGAGATTGTAGTTCCTAATAATCCTTGAGAATGAATAAAGCAGTGGAAATGGACTTAGTAGGCCTTTAATAGCTGGTAGCTTGAGGTAAAGTTTGTGAACATTTTAAAATTATAATAACTATAAGAAATGGCAGCTACAGGGCTTCCTAGGTGGCACAGTGGTTAAGAATCCGCCTGCCAATGCAGAGGTCACAGGTTCGATCCCAGCTCCAGGAAGATCCCACATGCCGCAGAGCAACTAAGCCCGTGTGCCAAAAAAAAAAAAAAAGAAAGAAAGAAAGAAATGGCAGCTACAAAAATATTATATCATCAAAGGTGGGTTACCCCTTGATTTTGGGCAAGCTATGATACGACCATATTCTACACTGATTTCTGAACTGAGAAGCTGCCTGAAGACAAATATTATTCAGATAAGGAAATACATAAGGAATTAAAGAAAATAGCATGAGGGTTTTTGGAAAATATGGTGGTTAGGGCAGAAGGAATGCAGACTGGTTCATTATCATTTTAATTCTAATTATTAAAAAATATTATCCAAAACACAGAAATAAGGCAAAGACAGGGCAGCATGTCTTTTCAATGTCACATTGAAGCATTATTTAACAGGTCCATCAAAGCATTATTTAATTATCTAGAATCTAAGAGTCAGCAAACTTTTTCTGTGAAGAGCCAGATAGTAAATACTCAGGTTTTAGGGGTTTTTTTTTTGTTGTTGTTTCTGTTTTTGTTTTTTTACAATCCTTTAAAAATGTAAAAGCCACCGGCTCGGGAGGCAGGCCGGGCCCGGCCGGCTGGGCGGCTGGCTGGGCGGCTGGGCAGTGCGGCTGGTAACCTGGCAGCTGGGGAGAGAGAGAAGATTATAAATGCCAGAGCCATTTAAATGATGGTTAGCCACTGAATTCTGAAACTTCCTTAAATACCTTCTTGTACCAACATCTTCAGTGGAAAGAGTTCAGGAAAAGTAGCAGAGGAAAGGAGAGACAACATTTTCACGTACCATGGCTATACCAATAACAGTACTTGACTGTGATCTCTTGCTATATGGCCGAGGTCACCGGACACTGGACCGCTTTAAGCTGGATGATGTGACGGATGAATACTTGATGTCCATGTATGGGTTTCCTCGACAGTTCATTTACTACTTGGTGGAGCTCTTGGGGGCGAGTCTTTCTAGACCTACTCAGAGATCCAGGGCTATTAGCCCAGAGACACAGGTCCTTGCAGCACTGGGCTTCTATACCTCAGGTTCCTTCCAGACTCGGATGGGAGATGCTATTGGAATCAGTCAGGCATCTATGAGTCGATGTGTTGCCAACGTCACCGAAGCACTTGTGGAAAGAGCTTCGCAGTTCATCCGCTTTCCAGCCGATGAAGGCTCCATGCAGGCTCTGAAGGATGAATTCTATGGGTTGGCAGGGATGCCAGGGGTCATAGGGGTGGTCGACTGTATCCACGTGGCAATCAAGGCACCAAATGCTGAAGACCTTTCTTATGTGAACCGCAAAGGTCTTCATTCTTTAAACTGCCTGATGGTGTGTGACATCAGAGGGGCACTGATGACTGTAGAGACAAACTGGCCGGGGAGCCTCCAGGACTGTGCTGTGCTACAACAGTCTTCTCTCAGCAGTCAGTTTGAAGCTGGGATGCACAAAGAGAGCTGGCTGCTTGGTGACAGTTCCGTCTTTCTCCGCACCTGGCTCATGACCCCACTTCACATTCCTGAAACTCCAGCCGAATATCGCTAATAACATGGCCCATTCTGCAACTCACAGTGTGATTGAGAAGACCTTCCGAACCCTCTGCTCCCGATTCCGCTGCCTGGATGGATCCAAGGGAGCACTGCAGTACTCACCGGAGAAGTCCAGCCACATCATCTTGGCCTGCTGTGTCCTCCATAACATATCCCTGGAGCATGGGATGGATGTCTGGTCCTCTCCAGTGACAGGACCCATGGAACAGCTGCCGGAGGAAGAGTATGAGCACATGGAGTCCTTGGACCTAGACGCTGACCGTATCCATCAGGAGTTGATGCTCACTCACTTCAGCTAATGTGCAAGGTGGGGAATGGAGGGAGGCTTTCCAGAAGGCGCTGTGACAGACTTTCCCTCTCACCACCCCCTGCACAGTTCCACCATCTAGCAGGACAGTGTGTGGACCCTTGTCACAAACTGACATTTAATCTGCGTGGTTTAGAAGGCTTGGGGCTACACCAGAATATCTTGATTCATTTGCAAACTTATTAACTAAACCAAAACCCCCAAAATGACAGTTCCCTGCTGTCCATTGAACTCCAGGTTAGCACCACGCACTCATTTGAGAGTTCCCTGGTGGCAGACATTTATATCATGCTTACAAAATCACAGCAAAGGGGAAAACAGCATCTAGATAGCCAGAACACTTTCTTTGTTTCAGTTATCTAGAGATTTCAAAAGAAAGCCGTATTTGTCTTGAATGATTTGGATGGTATTTTAGCTTTTCTACTTACTACTGAGGCAAGCGTGAAGAGCAGATTTCAGTTGGGGAATGGTCTTCTGACATAAGTAAATGGCTGCTAATCCGAGTTTGCAGCTTTGTGTTTTTAAGAGAATGTTCGGGATAGTCTGAAACCTCCATCTTTAGTCTGTCTGCAGTAATTGAGCTGGGACTTGGACCTAGGTCCCAGGGAGAACATCTGGACTCCAATCTCTTACTTCCAACCCTGAGTAAGAGCTAAAGGCTAAATGGGTTTAAGAATTCAATCAGCTTAAAGAAGACAAGTCAAATAGAGATAAAACAGCAAGCTTACACTTTACAGGGGATCTAAAGACCCTGATAGATTGATGGGCAAAGGAGATTCACCCAGGTTTAGACAGTCCACATCTAAATAGATCACATTTCATACAATCATGATATTAGAATGTCTCTTTGGCTATTCTGCTTTGAAATTCCTTGTTCAGAAGGTATATTTAGGGGATAAGGAAGACGTGAAAGTATTGAAGAGGAGAGGTAAAAGGACTCTAATTTCTTGGTTTGAAATGAATTTTGGAGTTAGACCTACTTGAATATCTTGCGTGCAAAGTGATGGACAGAATTTCTCAGGAAATAAATAATCCCCCACCAAGAGAAAAAAAAAAAAAAGTAAAAGCCATTCTTAACTCATGGATGACACCAAAACAGACCAGCAGCTAAATCTGGCTTGCTTGGGGGGGTTGGGGTGGGGTGGCGAAGGGGAAGCTGGGATGAAGTGAGAGAGTAGCATAGATATATATATACTACCAACTGTAAAATAGCCAGTGGGAAGTTGCTGTATAATAAAGGGAGATTAACTGGACGATGGGTGATGCCTTAGAGGGCCAGGAAGGGGAGGGTGGAGGGGAGTCGTGGGAGGGAGGGAATATGGGGATATGTGTAAAAATACAGCTGATTGACTTTGGTGTACCTCAAAAACTGGTACAAGAGTGTAAAGCAATTATATTCCAATAAAGAGCTTAGAAAGAAAGAAAGAAAAAGAAAGAAAGAAAGAAAGAGAGAGAGAGAGAGAGAGAAAGAAAGAGAAAGAAAAAGAGAGAAAGAAAGAGAGGAAGAAAGAGAAAAAGAAAGAGAGGAAGGAAGGAAGGAAGGAAGGAAGGAAGGAAGGAAAGAAGGAAGGAAGGAAAGAAGGAAAGAAAGAAAAGGAAGGAAGGAAGGAAGGAAGGAAGGAAGGAAGGAAGGAAGGAAGGAAGGAAGGAAGGAAGGAAGGAAGAAAGAAAGAAAGAAAGAAAGAAAGAAAGAAAGAAAGAAAGAAAGAAAGAAAGAAAGAAAGAAAGAAAGAAAGAAAGAAAGAAAGAAAGAAAGAAAGAAAGGAAAATAATTTTGGCTTGCTGACCGCAGTCTGAGGACCCTATTCTAAAGGAAGTCTCTTTGTTTGTCTCGCTACTCACTACTGACTAAAGGCCTAGATTTTATGAATTCACATGTTAACTTGAAGATTTTTGTCCAGTAAAGGTAAAATTAATTTGGCAAAACACACCAAAGTTATTGTTTTATTGTCATATGATATTAACTAGTTTTGTTAATTTTAAGATTATTTTAGATTAACATTCAGTTGTAAGAAATAATACGGAGAGATGCTTGCAACCTTTACCCAGTCTCCCTGGTGGTAACATCCTGAAGCACTATTTATACAATATCACAGCCAGGATACTGACATGGATGGAGTCAAGATGCAAAGCATTTCCATCATTACCAGCCTCCTCATGTAGCCATTTTATAATAGTCACACCAAGTTTCTCAAGCCCACCCACCTCCTTCTTAACCCCTGGCAACCATTAATCTATTCTCCATTTCTGTAAATTTGTCATTTCAAGAATATTATATAAAAGAATCATATAGTGTGTGACCTTTTGGGATTGGTTTTTTTTCACACAGCATAATTCTCTGGAGATTCATCCAGGTGAAAGATGAACAGTCTTACTTAAAATTTCCTTTTTGAAAGGCCTATCAATACCCAGTTCCTCAAACACTCTATGAACCAGCTGTATCATTCTGTTTGTTCCTCCATTAACGAGTTGCAAAAAATATTTTCCAGGTGTTCATTCTGTTTGTAGGAGTCATACTTTAAACTTCTTGAAAATAATACTTTGATATAATTGCTTATCCTGTTTACCCCCAAGAGATAGTTTTCACCCGGCTCAGTTTTTTTATTTAGAAAACTTGCACGTAGTCAGAAAAGATCAGACCACATTTACTCTCCTCCAGTCACAATAAAAATGTAATTTGCTTTCTCTGAGTTTCAAAGTAATGATAAGATTGCTAAGATGTTCTCTCTCCAGGGACAGGTTATTTCTGAGAGATTTTTGGGTGAGTTAAGAAGAAATAAGTTTTAAAATAGCATTTTTTTATCCTATGCCACTGGCTCTTTTTTTCATCTTTTAAGCAATGCTTCCACAAGTAGATCAGCATAGAGATTTATAAGTAATTGGTCAAAAAACCCCATGGGTCCTTCAGACTTTGATTTTTTTGCTTCTAGTGTGCAGTAGGTAGTTTTATGATAGAGATTATTACTTAATAGAAAAGATATGTTTTCTCATATGGGAAGATTTAGAAGCCAGTTAGTACACTCCACTGTTTTGGAGCATGACTAAAATAAACTTTCTTTTAAAAAACCAAACCAACAACAATTTATCATGGAAAATCTCAAACATACACATATGTAGAAAGAAGAGTATAACAGACCCCATGTAACCATCATTTAAATTCAATATTAGTAATATGTGGATAATCTTGCTTCATACATACCCATCATCTCCCTCATTTCAGCAAATCTCAGACATCATATAATTTCATCCATAACTACTTCAATATATATCTGTAAGAGATAAGACACTTTAATATAACAGCTCCATTATCACAACAAAAATATTAATAATTCTTTAACAAAATCTAATACACAGTCAGTATTCAAATGTTCCCCATTGTCTCGAGCATCTTTTTACAAATTATTTGAAACAGGATCTGAATAAGACCCGTGTGTATATTTGGTGGATTCTTTTTTAAAAACTTTTATTTATTTATTTATTTATAACAGCTTTACTATGGTGAAATCAACTTACAATAAACTGTACATGTTAAAGTATACAACTTGATAACTGTTGACATATTATCCATCTGAAAAATTATCACCACAACCCAGGTGATGAACATATCCATCACCCCCAAAAGTTTCCTCATGCCCCTCCCTCCCAATCGCCCCACACACTCCCATCCCTAAGGAACCACTGATCTACTTTCTACAGATTAGTTTGCGTTTTCTAAAACTTCTTAAAAATGGAATCATACAGTATATATACTTTTTTGGTCTGAATTTTTCCCTCAGTATAACTATTTTGAGATTCATAGTATTGTTGCATGTACCAATAGTCTATTCCTGAGTACAACTGCATTGTATGGATGTATCAGAATCTGTATATCCATTCACTTGTAGATGGATATTTGGGTTGTTTCTAGTTTGGGTCTATTACAAATAAAGCTGCTATGAACTTTCGTGTAAAAGAATTAGCATGTACTGTCAATTCTCTTTGGTAAATACACAGGAATAGGATCACAAGGTCATATGGTAGGTATACGTTTAACTTTTAAGAAGCCACCAAATTGTTTTCCAGTGGTTGTACCGATTTGCAGTCTCTCCAGTAAGAGTATGTGGCCTATGAAGCTCTACATTCTCACCAACATTTGGTCAATCTTTTAAATTTTAAACATTCAAATTTTAAGCATTCTTATAGGAGAACTCCTACTTTTCCAACTACATTTCTGTTTAAGGCCAGATAGTCTTCAACCAAAACAACACATTGCAACAACATGAATTTAAAAACAGATATGAAATCCAACTATATTCTATTAGATAAGACATCAAAGACACTTGCCAAAATGTAAAACAGTGCCCTTCTCACTATTTTTTTATCTTGGAAAATATACTTGTTTCCATTAAAATATAATATATAATGGGTTTGTTGTCTTTTTTTTTATTATTATCAAAAAATTTTAAAGATAGCATTCACATAAAATAAAATTCACCATTTTAACCCTTTTGAAGTACACAACTCAGTGGTTTTTTTTATTATATTTATAATGTTGTGCAACTATCAACATCTAACACAAGAATGTTTCTATAAACCCAAAAAGAAACCCCATAACTTCCAATTCCCCCTTCTCCCAATCACCTGGAAATCACTAATGTACTTTCTGTCTCTATGGATTTGCCTGTTCTGGACATTTCACATAAATGAAATCATATATGTGGCATTTTATATTCCAAATCTCTCACTTAGCATTGTTTTCAAGGTTCATCCACAATGGTAATGTATCAGTACTTCATCCCCTTTTATAGCTGAAAAAGATTCCATGAATGAATATATCATGTTTTGTTTGTTCATTCATCAGTTGATGAAAATTTAGGTTGTTTCCACTTTTTTGTTATTGTAAGTAATGCTTCTATTAAACTTATGTACAAGTTTTTGTGTGAAATGTTTTCATTTCTCTTGGGTATACAGCTAGAAATGGAATTTCTGGGTCATATGTTAATTTTGTGTTTAACAGTTTTTGAGAAATGCCTTCCACAGCAGCTGTGCCATTTTACCTTCCTCTCAGCAGTACATGAGGGCCCAAATTTCTTCATATCTGTGCCAAGACTTGTAATTATTACTATGATGATGATGATGATTCTTCTTATTCCAACTGCAGCCATCCTAGTGAGTGTAATGTGTTATCACATTATGAATTTGCTTTGCATTTTCCCAGTGACTAATGATGTTGTGCATCTTTTCATGTGCATTTTGACCATTTGTATTTCTTTGGAAAAATGTCTATTCAAATCCTTTGCCCATTTTTAAATTGGGTTTTCTTTGTTGTTGAGTTGAGTTCTTTGTGTGTTCTGGATATCAGACCCTTAACAGACACATGATTTACAAATACTTTCACCCATTCAGTGGGTGTCTTTTAACTATCTTGATAGTGCCCTGTAACATACAAAAGTTTGAAAATTTGGACAAAGTCCAATTTATCTACTTTTTCTTTTATTCATGTGCTTTTGATGTCCTAAGAAATTATTTCCTAATCCAACATAATAAAGATCTACACCTATGCTTTCTTCTAAGATTTTTTACTCTTAAATTTATATCTTTAATCCATTTTGAGTTAATTTTTGTATATGGTATGAGGTAGGGGTCCAAATGCATGCTTTTACATGTTTATATTGTTAAAAAAAATTATTCTGACACTTAAAGATGATAAGACTTTATTCAAGAGACTAATGGAATAGGGTTTTGCAATAGGGGAGAGAGATTGGGCTCAACTCCAAATATAATATGGAAAAGTGGGGATTTAGAGCCAAGGAGCAGGGTGTGAGAGGACGGTCACTGAATGAAAAAATGACTAAAAGGAAACATCAGTGTTGATGGAGAGGGGTGCAGATTCTGCCTAAGCTGACTCGACAGGATTCTTGCTGAAGCCAGGCCAGGGTGATCAGATATATCACCTGTGGGATCAATGCGGAATGAGGTATTTAATTAAACCGTGAGTGTGGGGGTTCCTTCTAAACTGAATTGAAAGATTCTTGCTGACAGTGGGTGATGCAGGCCCAATAAGGATGGACATTGAAAGTTGAGGCCTAGAGGGCTTAGAAGAGTCTGATTAGAATTAGGTCAAGGAGAGAGTCTTTGTCAATACCCAATTGTCTCAGCGCTATTTGTTGAAAAGATTCTTCCTTTCCTGTTAAAGAAGCTTTGAACCTTGCCAAAAATTAATTGACCACAGATGCATGGATTTATTTCTGGACTCTCGATTCTATTCCAATGATCTATATGTCTGTCCTTATGCCAACACCACAGTGTTTGTTGTAGCTTTGTAGTAGGTTCTGAAATCAGTAAGTATGAGTCCTCCAACTTTGATTTTCTTTTTCAAGATTGTTTTGGCCATTTGGAGTCCCTTGCATTTCTTTTGTTTGTGTTTTGGCCACACTGTGCACCTTGTGGGATCTTAGTTCCCTGACCAGGGATCTAACCCGGGCCCTTCACAGTGAAAGCATGAAGTCCTGACCACTGGACTACCAGGGAATTCCCATGGAGTTCATTGCATTTTTCTTTTCTTTTCTTTTCTTTTGGCCATGCTGCACAGCATGAGGGATCTTAGTTCCCTGGACCAGGGATCGAACCCGTACCCCCTGTAGTGGAAGCACAGAGTCTTAACTGGACCACCAGAGAAGTCCCAGAGTCCCTAGCATTTCTATCTAAATTTTAGGAACATCTTGTCCCTTCTGCAGAAAAAAGGCAATTGGATTTTTGTTAGGGCTTGCATTGGATCTGTAGATCAACTTGGGGATTACTGCCAAAAGTTATTATAAGTATTCTGTAGTGCCCTTTTAATTATTCTCTCCATAAATGAAATTCATCGATCATATAATTTCTACTCAAATATAATTTCATAAAGGATCAGTATAATGAATGTTCCCACTATACTATACAGCAGAAATAAAGGAGACAGACATTTCCTTTTCAGACACTATTATATAAGAAGGCTTAATGAAATAATCAGACAATTGCATCTCAATGCAGAACCAAAGTAAATGTGACCAGTTACAAGTGTAGAGTAATACAAGTGTGTTGTATGGTAAACTGAATATCCTTCATGGTGCCAACATAGGTTATATGGTGTTCTGAAACGGTGAAATACTCTTGCTAAGGATCAGACCATAACACAGTCGAACCCAACCAGGGTTCAAACCTTCTTCCCTTGCATTGGGAGCGTGGATTATTGTACTGAGTGAAGTAAGCCAGACAGAGAAAGACAAATATATGATATTGCTTATATGTGGAATCTAAAAAACACAATACAAATGAACTTATTTACAAAACAGAAAAAGACCCACAAACAGAGAAAACAAACTTACAGTTACCAAAGGGGAAAGGGGGTGGAGGGAGGGATAAATTAGGAGGTAGGGATTAACATACACACACACTACTATATATAAAATAACCAACAAGGTCCTACTATATAGCACAGGGAACTATACTCAATATTTTGTAATAACCTATAAGGCAAAATAATCTGAAAAGGAATATATGTGTGTATGTGTGTGTGTGTGTATATATATAAACACACATAAAATCACTGTGCTGTACACCAGAAACTAACATGATATTGCAAATCAACTATACTTTTATTAACAAAAAAGAAAAAAGAAAAGTGTAGGTGCTAAAAGCTGTATAGCCTTGTCTCCCTCTGCTGGCTGAGTAATATGTCATAAATATCAAAAAAAGATTTTTGTTCTTTCCAGTGTTGAAGTTGTCGTCTTTCAGAATGTTGACAATTAAAAAAAGACAGACTGTGTTCAAATCTTGGTTACCATCTTCAGTTTTCTATGTACTTTATAAATATATGTATCACAATAAAGTCTCCATCTTCTCATCATGTAAATTAAATTTAGAAAAGCAGGTCAGATTTCAAATGAAACTGACATACTGTGTTAGTCAAGGACTTCCGGCTGGAATTACTTGGCCCATTCCCTCCGATGTCTCCAGCAGATCATTGTCTCCAAAGAGGGGATTTTCTGCTGGAGTTAACAGAATTGAGAAATATTCAGCAGAGCATTAATCTCTCAAATCTGTCACATATTTTATTTATTTTTTTTTAAATTTTATTTATTATTTTTTGGGGGGTACACCAAGTTCAATCATGTTTTTATACACATATCCCCATATTCCCTCCCTCCCTCGACTCCCCCCCCCACCCTCCCTCGAGTCCCCCACACCCTCCCCGTC
Source organism: Hippopotamus amphibius kiboko (assembly GCF_030028045.1). Lineage (NCBI taxonomy): Eukaryota > Metazoa > Chordata > Mammalia > Artiodactyla > Hippopotamidae > Hippopotamus > Hippopotamus amphibius. Next base: position 86,734,831 of record NC_080189.1, on the reverse strand, counting down.
CCAGTCCTCTAAGGCATCTTCCATCCTCGAGTTGAACTCCCTTTGTTATACAGCAACTTCCCACTGGCTATCTATTTTACAGTTGGTAGTATACATACGTCTGTGCTACTCTCTCGCTTCGTCTCAGCTTCCCCTTCACCCCCTGCCCCCTCCCAAACCTCGAGTTCTCCAGTCCATTCTCTGCACCTGCGTCCTTGTTCTTGTCACTGAGTTCATCAGCACCATTTTTAGATTCCATATATGTGAGTTAGCATACAATATTTGTCTTTCTCTTTCTGACTTACTTCACTCTGTATGACAGACTAGTTCTATCCACCTCATTACATATAGCTCCATCTCATCCCTTTTTATAACTGAGTAATACTCCATTGTATATATATGCCACATCTTCTTTATCCATTCGTTTGTTGATGGGCATTTAGGTTGCTTCCATGTCCTGGCTATTGTAAATAGTGCTGCAATAAACATTATGGTACATGTTTCTTTGGGGATTATGGTTTTCTTTGGGTATATACCCAGTAGTGGGATTCCTGGATCATATGGTAGTTCTATTTGTAGTTTTTTAAGGAACCTCCAAATTGTTTTCCATAGTGGCTGTACCAACTTACATTCCCACCAACAGTGCAGGAGAGTTCCCTTTTCTCCACACCCTCTCCAACATTTGTGGTTTCCAGATTTTGTGATGATGGCCACTCTGATCGGTGTGAGGTGATACCTCATTGTGTCACATATATTTTAAATAGTTTTTTGTTTACAATATTTAGTTAGTTGTGCTGGGTCTTAGTTGCAGCAGGCAGGCTCCTTAGTTGTGGCATGTGAACTCCCAGTCACGGCATGCACGTGGGATCCAGTTTCCTGACCAAGGATCGAACCCGGGCTCCCTGTATTGAGAGCTCGGAGTCTTAACCACTGTACCACTAGGAAAGTCCCTTAAACAGTTTTTAAAGACTGTTACCCTAGCTTCAAACTTGCTATGATGATTTTCCCTCTCCCAAACCCATCTAATTATTACTATTATTGTTGTTGCTTTTTGTATAAGTTTCTTTAAATGCTTCTTGTAACACAACAGGTTCTATATTATTTTTAAACTATTTTAAAATTATAGTTATGCATGTAAGGTGAAAAGAAAGAAAAGGCAGAAAGAACTGAAGTAGTACTGAAGGGTAGGAAATGAAAAGTGAAAGTCCTCCCTCATTCCCAGGGCCACATACAGTGACAACCACTGTTCATAGTTTCTGCTGAATTCTCTAGTTCATTGTAACATTAAATAAAGTCCTTTTGCTTTTGTACTCTGACTTATCAACTTAGACTTTATTTTTTATTTCCTGGTATACAAGTGATTTATTACCCTTATAACACATCCCTGACTCTCCCCATTTACCTCCCAATAGGTCTAGTTGACTTTTATTTCTACTTCTCCTAGTGGCTACCTTTTTGTCTTTATTATATGAAGTCATCTATTTCTTAAATTATCAATGTCATATTGTATCTATTGATCCCCCTCTGAAAATCAGTAACTTAACGCATTAGTTCTTTTTAATCTTCTCTTTCTGTTATAGTATTATCTTACTTCGTTGACATAACATTTATAGTTTACTTAAACCTAAAGGTAAATTTCCTCTTTGCTGCTCCAAGTCATGCATATGTTTCTGCCTCAGGGCCTTTGCATTTACTCTCCATGGCTCACTTCCTCACTTGATTCAGATTTCAGCCCAGAGGCCATCTCCCCAGAGGGGCCTTCCCTGACCAACTTATCTAAAAAAGCAACCCTTCCCCCAACCCCAGTCACTCTCTATTCTCTTCCTCTGTTTAATTTTCTTCATAGCATTTATCATGACTTAACATTATATATTTAAGTTTCCCCACTAGAAAGTAAGTCCATGTGGGGAGTTCTGTTGTGTTCACTAAATATGCCCAATGTCAAGAACAGTTCCTGGTTAACAGGTACTCAACAGTCATTTGTTGAAAGAATGAATAAATCCTAAAAGAGGAAAACTGAAGTAGTGTCCTAAAAGCTGTGAATGTGCAAATATCATTAAAGAACCAAATAGTATATTGCAAACAATAGAAAAAGGAAAATATAACCCTATGTCATTAACATATTGGCAATCAAAGAAGAATCTTCCAAATATCGATATCTAATATATCCTCTTATATTTAATATCATTAGCAGTACTGTGTTTTAATTTCTTACTGCTACTCTCATGTCATCTTCCTTTTTTGGATTTATTTTGATATTGCTGGAGAATCTTTTAAAAAAACTTATCCTAAAAAAAATTTTTTTAAAGGGACTTCGCTGGTGGTCCAGCAGTTAAGACTTTGCACTTCCACTGCAGGGGGCGCAGGTTTGATCCCTGGTCAGGGACGTATAGAGAGACAGACTTCGAATGTCTCTGTCTGAAGATATCTTTATTTTGCCTCCACATATGGTTGACGCCATAGCCAAATACAACATTTTAGGTTCCAACACTTTTCTGCTCAATCTTTGAAAACATTGCTCCAATGTCTTCTAGCATCTGGTGTTGAGAAATCTGAAATCCATCTGATTTGGATACTTTGCAAGTGCCATGGCTTTTCATCTCCCTTTATGGAAAATTTCTGGATTTCTGAAATGTCATCGGAATGTGTGGACCTTTCTAATTAGTTTTTCTTGATACTTGGTGAGTCATATTTTTCTTCAGTTCAGGGAAATTTTCTATCATTTATTTCCCCCTCTCTGTCTTTGTTCTCTCCTTCTTTACATTGACACATCCTCCATCTGCTGTCTTTCTCATTTCTATCCTGAGAGGCTTCCTCTACTTTGTCCCCGCAATTACTTGGCCTTCAGCTTTCCACTTTATCATTCTTCTAATCCAGTACATTATTTTAGCAATCACTCTTTCAGTTGTCTTTCCTTTCATTGCAGACTTCTTGTGATAGATGCACGATCCTGAGTATGCTAATTAGGACAATTTGAAAGTCTCTTCTATTTTTAGACTTATCTATGTCTTCTATGGGGCCTGTTATGCAGTTTGTTTGTTCATCTGGGTCCTTCTCTTCCGTGCTACTGCTGCCTTTCCTCTTGTCTGCTGAGCCCTGACATTCACTCAGATGCAGGAACAAAGGCCTCCATTGGTTAGTCTAGGCCGAGGCGGGTGAGTGTTTCTTTAGTACTGAAGTTCTCTGTTCCCCAGCTGGCCTCCCCCAAGAGGGGAGCTGGTTGCTTCTGAGTAAGTGGCAGAGCTTGTCTTCCAGCATGCCTCACCAGATGTGTGGGTGCAGAGCCAGCAGACAGGCTGGGGAACCCCACAATCACCCAATTAAGGAGGGGCTGTACTTTGCATGGAACAGGTTTAGCATGTTTCTCTCCTAGGCAGAGCTGCTTTTCCCTCCTCCCACCCACGACTGCCATGGAGTCCTGAAATACACTTAGGCTCTGCTCTCCTCTGCCCAGGCCTGAAGCACTCCACTGGGTGCCCTCCTTAGGCCACCTGCCCACCTTCTTTAGGAAAAAGCACTTGGAAGAGGGCATAGTGCTTTGCAATGTGCTCAACAAATATTTGTTAAACAAATAAATGATGGAAGATGACTGGGGAGGGACCCAAATGTCCCTGAAGTTCCAAGCATGCTTTGTGAATTATCCTAAAAAGGGCTTCCTGGTCCAGCCCTGCTCTTTGTACTGACCTCAAACTAGCCAACTGCCAGGATTTCTTTCATTGCATATGGTGTGTTGGACTAAGTGCAATTCCCTCTTCTTTTACTTTATCAATGTGATCCCACCTGCTCACTCTTCTATAATTCCATAATTCAGTGAGACCCTGGGAGAGAAAGAAGATAGATGTGTGTGTTCAGTCTGTAATATTAAACTAGAAATATATCTGAAAGTAAAGCTACAGAAAAAATTTATTTGGAAACATTTGTTGAACCCTCACAAGATGGAAAATAGAAAAACTTATTTCAGCTTTTTCTTTTTATTATATATTGATATTTTATCTGGAAATTAGGAACATAATGATATAACTGAATGCTTGTATAAAAAGTAGTGGGAAATGAATTAAAATTTTCTGGCCTGTTTTTAATAGAATCACATTTTAATATAGTATGAATACAGTGTATTAACATATACTATGTATAATAAATACTATACTAATAATATAAATGGAATTTCAGGACTCCTGAAGAAAAGTAGTTTCGTCAGTTGAATGTAAACCTCATTTGAAATAAATTTAGCTTTTAAAGCAAAAGGAAGTATAAGGAGTATTAAATAACGGGAAAAGAAGTTGCAGCACAGTATGCTACACACATTATAGCCACATAAAAAAATAGAGAAAAAATTAGAAATCACAGCAAAGTTAGCAAGTTATTTTAGGAAGTTTGGGGTTAATACAATGGTGTTTGAGAAGCACTAGCATCATGAAGTTTATTCCAAATAAGAGGATTAATTACATATACATTAATTAATTAAAAATACACACTGGGGGACTTCCAGAATCAGTTCTGATATACAAAGAATGTGGAGGTTGTATCTCATGTCCTTCAAAGAAAAAGGCTGAACAAACTGAAAAATCAATGACTTTAATGGCTTTTCTCGGAGCCATCAGAGAATTGAGACTGCAGGACACACTGACACATCAGAATCTACAGAGACATAGAGTCACAGATGAGATGAGTTACAGATGAGATGAGTCACAGATGAGATCAGCTTACCTGAAACAGAAGCTGCTGGAGCCATAAACCAGTAGGAAGACTAACATGGTAATCTTGATGAACTGCTGAAGGCTGGGTGTGGACTAGCATTAGAGAGAGAAACTCTGAGGGGCTGTAGTCTTAGAGAGGTCTCCATACTTCAGTGGGTTTCACGTCCAGGAACCCCACTAGGTTCTCATTTCGAAGAGCCAAGAAGAAACACTCGTGTTTCTGGCAGGCAGAGGGGGAAAGTTACCATTTTGAAATATGCCCAGTCTTCTCCTTAACAAAGACCTATTCAACAGGGGGAAAAAAGACTTCACTAGAGCCTTACCTGACTTGGGGGAAGGGAAATTACCCAAACCCAGCTCCCCTCTAGCTTTCTTCTCTCAGCTAAGGGGGAAAAGTGCTGAGAAACGCTTGTGAAAGTTCAGGGACACAAGCTCATTAAAAGACTGAGATTTAAACATAGGATTATAGATCATTTCCTCTCTCCCCACTACATGAACACATTAACAGGGCCACAGTATAACAATGGATTACAGCTGAAGGAGCTGCAGAGTGCAGATTCTACTCAATCACAAAGACAACAGGGAAGATAGAAACAAGGGCACTAGATGAAATGAAAGCCTCTGACATGTATAGCTGCAATAAATACGAAAAACAGTCCAGGGACTTCCCTGGTGGTCCAGTGGTTAAGACTCCGCACTCTCAGTGCAGGGGACTTGGGTTCATTCTCTGGTCAGGGAACTTGACTTTGCATGCCACAACTAAAAAGATCCTGCACGCTGCAACAAAGATCCAGCATGCCGCCAACTAAGACCCGACTTGGGGGGGGGGGGGGAGGGCAGGGGGAGAAAAGAAAAGAAAAAAGAAAAGAAAACATGGTCCAACTCCTAGCCAGATAAACATAAAATCTCACACGGGAGTACCTACTGATCTCAGTTCCTATTACCTAATACATGATGTCTGGCTTTCAACAAAGATTTACAAGGCATACTAAGTTTTAAGGCAAGAGGCAAAGCAAACATCAGAACCAGATTCAGATATGGCATAGACTTTGGAATTTAAAATAACTATGATTACTGTTAAAGGTTCTAATGAAAAAAGTAAATAACATGCAAGAACAGATGAGTGATGTTAGCAGAGAGATGGAAACAGTAAGAAAATTAAAAAAATACTAGAAATTAAAAACCCACTGTAACAGAAATGAAGAATGCCTTTGATGGGCTCATCAATAGACTGGACATAATCAAGGAAAGAATCAGTGAGCTTAAAAATAGTAAATATGACTATATCCCAGGAGCTCCTGGGATGCAGTAAATATCTTCTCAAGCTTACACGGAACATTCACCAAGACTAACCACATTCTGGGCCATGAAACACACTTGAAGGAATTGAAGAAAAAAAGAAATCAAAGTATATTCTCAGACCACAATGAAATAAACTAGAAATCAAGAACAGAAAGATAGCTGGAGAACCCCCAAGATATTTTAAAATTGAAGTATAGTTGATTTACAACAGTGTTAGTTTCTGGTGCACAGCAAAGTGATTCAATTATATATATATATATATATATATATATATATATATACACACACACACACACACACGCACACACACACTTTCATATTCTTTTTCATTACGGTTTATTATAGGATACTGAATATAGTTCCCCATTCTATATATAATAGTTTGCACCTGCTAGTCCCAAACTCCCAATCCATCCTTTCACTTCCACCCCTTTGGCAACCACAAGTCTGTGCTACGTCAGTGAGTCTGTTTCGTAAGTAAGCTCATTTGTGCCATATTTTAGATTCCACATGTAAGTGATATCATATGGTATTTGTCCTTCTCTTTCTGGCTTACTTCACTTAGTATGATAATCTCTAGTTGCATCCATGTTGCTACAAATGGCATTATTTCCTTCTTTTTGATAGCTGAGTGATATTCCATTGTATATACACACTGCATCTACTTTATCCATTCATCTATCAATGGACATTTAGGCTGTTTCCATGTCTTGGCTATTGTGAATAGTGCTGCTATGAACATAGGGGTGCATGTATTTTTTCGAATTACAGTTTTGTCCAGATATATGCCCAGGAGTGGCACTGATGGATCATATAGCAACTCTATTTTTAGTTTTTTGAGGAATCTCCACACCATTCTCCATAGTGATTACACAAATTTACATTCCCACCGATAGTGTAGGAGGGTTCCCTTTTCTCCACAACCTCTCCAGCATTTATCAACTTTTTTTTTTTTTTGGCCGCACTGCGTGGCTTGCTGGATCTTAGTTCCCCAACCAGGATTGAACCCGCACCCTCGGCAGTGAAAGCACGGAATCCTAACCACTGGACTGCCAGGGAATTCCTGTCTACCTTTCAATGATGGCCGTTCTGACCGGTGTGAGGTGGTACATCATTGTACTTTTGATTTGCATTTCTCTAATAATTAGCAATGTTGAGCATCTTTTTACGTGCCTCTTGGTCATCTGTATGTCTTCTTTGGAGAAATGTCCATTTAGGTCTTCTGCTGATTTTTTCATTGGGTAGTTTGCTTTTTTGTTATTGGGTTATATGCACTGTTTGTATATTTTGGAAATTAAATCATTGTCAGTTGCATCATTTGCATATAATTTCTCTCAGGCCAAAGGCTGTCTTTTCGTTTTATTTATGAAAACCCCCCAAAATATTTGGAGATTAAACAAAGCTCTCGAAATAACATATCAGTCAAAAAAGAAGTCACAAGAAAAAATTTTTAATATTTTGAACTTAAGTGAAAGTGAAAATACAACATCAAAATTTGTGGGATGCAGCAAAATCAGTGCTTAGCAGGAATTTTATAACTTAAAATGTGCATTTCACAAAAGATTTAAAGTCAATAAGCTAAGCTTCCATCTTCAGAAACTAGAGAAAGAAAAGCAATTTATGCCTAGAGCAACCAGAGAAAAACAATTTAAAAATTAGAGCATAAATCAGTGAAAGCAAAAGCAGAAAAACAATGAAGAAAAGCAATGAACCCAAAAGCTTGCTCTTTGAAAAGAAAAAAAATACATTGTGAATTTTTAAACATTAGTTGTGGTGATCTGTTAGAAATACGTGTCAGAAAATCCTTTAGCAGGTAATATGAGATGTGAGAAAAACATCATTAGCAGTTTTTCTCATTAACATTGATTTTTAAAAAATATTTTTTGGCTGCATTGAGTCTTAGTTGCAGCATGTAGCATCTTTTCATTGTGGGACGTGAGTTCTTCATTGCAGTACGCAGGCTTCTCTCTAGTTGTGGTATGCAGGCTTGAGCACACGGGCTCAGTAGTTGTGGCACACAGGCTCTCTAGTTGTGGTTCATGGTCTCAGCAGTTGTGGTGCATGGGCTTAGTTGCCCCATGGCATGTGGGATCTTAGTTCCCGGACCAGGGCTCCATCCAGTTCAATCCCGCATTGCAAGAACAATTCTTAACCCCTGGACAACCAGGGAAGTCTTGCATTAACATTAATTTTGCCATTTATATTTTACTGGACCATAAATTCTCTGGTTTTGTTCATATGACTGGTCAGTGTAGTTATGTTTTTATAATTATCTGTCTTTGCTGAGCATAAAATTAGGAAATTGCACATCTGAGAAATATATTCTTTTACTCATTACAATTTTTAAATAGTTGATTTATACAATATTGTGTTAGTTTCAGGTATACAGCATAGTGATTCAGTATTGCTGTAGATTATATTTCATTATAGGTTATTTCAAGATAGTTGGTATAATTCCTGTGCTTATCTCTTATTTATTTTATATACAGTAGTTTACAAGAGAAATACATTCTTAATGTCTCATGTTACAAATTTTATATTCAAAATTTTGTGTAAAGCAGCTATCTCCAGTCTCTTGACTATCCACTTAATGAATTTTCCATTTTCTAGTTTATCTTCCACTTTTATTAGGCAGCCAGGCTTCCCTTTCTAGCATGCTTTTGGACTGTTTTTCTCCTGACATCAATTGCTATATACACAAGGAAGCACTGGACAAACTGATTTCAAGAGCTCCTTAAGGGCAAGGTCTACTTAAAGATATATCAATACATTGCTTTCCATATACAGGCATACCTCACAGATACTGTGAGTTTGATTCCAGACCACCACAATTAAGCAAATATTGCCATAGACCAAGTCACATAAATTTTTTGGTTTCATAGTGCATACAAAAGTGTTTTTTCATTAATTATTTTTAGCGGCTGTGTTGGGTCTTTGTTGCCGCACATGGGCTTTCTCCAGCTGCAGTGAGCGGGAGCTACTTTTCATTGCAGTGTGCGGGCTCCTCATTGTGGTGGCTTCTGTCATTGCAGAGCACGGGCTCTAGGCGCATGGGCTTCAGTAGTTGCAGAATATTTATGTAATATTCTAAATGCTTTGTCGTCATTTCAACAATCTTCTCAGTATCCTCACCAGGAGTAGATTCCACCTCAAGAAACCACTTTCTTGCATGCCACAACTAAGAGTCCACATGCTGAAATGAAGAGTCCATACCCCACAACTAAAGATTTCATGTGTTTCAACGAAGACCCCACACAGCTGAAAGAAACAAACTAAACCATTTTCTTTGCTCACCCATAAGAAGCAATTCCTCAACTGTTAAGTTTTACCATGAGATTGCAGCAATTCAATCACATCTTTTAGCTCCACTTCTAGTTCTAGCTCTATTTCCACCACATCTGCAGTTACTTCCTCCACTGAAGTCTTGAACCCTCTCAAAATCACAGATGAGGGTTGCAATCAATTTGTTCCAAACTCCTGTGAATGCTGATATTTTGACCTCTCCTCATGAATCATGACTGTTCTCAATGACATCTAGAATGGTGAATCCTTTCCAGAAAGTTTTCAATTTATTTTGCCCATACCCATCAGATGAATCACAACCTATATTGAAGCCTTACAAAACGTATTTCTTAAGTAATAAGACTTAAAAGTTGAAATGATTCCTTGAACCATGTGCTGCAGAATGGATGTTCTCTTAGCAGGCATGAAAACATTTAATTTTGCTGTACATCTCCACCAGAGCTCTTAGATGACCAAGAGTATCATAAATGAGTAGTAATATTTTGAAAGGAATCTTTTTTTTTTTTTCCTGAGCAATAGGTCTCCACAGTAGATTTAAAATATTCAGTAAACCATGCTGTAAACAGAAGTGCCACCATCCAGGCCTTTTTCTTCCATTTATAGAGCACCAGCAGAGTAGATTGAGCATAAATCTTAAGGGCCGTAGGATTTCTGGAATGGTCCGTAGGATTTCTGGAATGGTAATTGAGCACTGGCTTCAACTTAAAGATACCAGCCGCACTAGCCCCTAACAAGAGTCTTCAACTTCTCCTTTGAAGCCAGGCAACGGCTTCTCCTCTCTAGCTATGGTAGTTCTAATAATGGCATCTTCTTCCAATAAAAGGCTGTTTCTGTCTACATTGAAAATCTGTTGTTTAGTGTAGCCACCTTCATTAATTACCTTAGCTAGATCTGGAAAACTTGCTGAAGCTTCTACATCAGCACTCACTGCTTCAACCTTGAACTTCTAATGCTATGGAGATGGCTTCTTTCCTTAAACCTCGTGAACCAACCTCTGCTAGCCTCAAATTTTTTTCTGCAGCTTCCTCACCTCTCACATCCTTGAAAGAATTGAAGAGAGTTAGGACCTTGCTCTGGATCAGATTTGGGTTAACTCATGTTACGGCTGGCTTGGTCTTCTATCCATACCATGAAAACTTTCTCCGTATCAGCAATAAGGCTGTTTCACTTTCTTATTCATGTGTTCACTACAGTAGCACTTTGAATTTCCTTTGAGAACTTTTCCTTTGCATTTACAACTTGGGTAACAGTTTGGCACAAGAGGCGTAGCTTTCAGCCCATCTTGGCTTTCAACATATTTTCCCCACCAAGCGTCATCATTTCTAGGTTTTGATTTAAAATGAGACATAGGAACTTCCTTTTACTTGAACACTTAGAAGCCATTGTAGGGTTAATATTTGGCCAATTTTCAATATTGTTGTGTCTCAGGGAATAGGGAGGCTGAGGAGAATAGCTGGTCAGTGGAGCAGTCAAAACACATACAACCTTTATTATGTTCACCGTCTTACGGTTTGTGGTGCCCCAAAACAATTTACAAGAGTAACATCAAAGGTCACAGATGACCATAACAAATATAATAATTAAAAAGTTTGAAATATTATAAGAACTACCAAAATGTGACAGACATGAAATGAGCAGATGCTGTTGGAAAAACAATGCAAATAGACTTGCTTGACACAAGACTGCCACAAACCTTCAATTTGTAAAAAACACAGTATTTGTGAAGTGCAGTAAAATGAGATATGCCTATACTAGGAATGCAATAAACATTTGTGGAATGAATGATGTATATTTTTTCATGCATAATTAGAGATATCAATAAGCTGTTAATGCTTGTTTCTGTAGCACATGTACTAAAATTGGAACGACACAGAGGAGATTAGCATGGCCCCTGCACAAGGATGACATGCAAGTTCGTGAAGCATTCTGTATTTTTGTAAAGCATTATACTCCAATAAAGATGGAAAAAAATAAGCTGCTGATGTACTTAAAGTAAACTATATCTAATTTTGGCTTTTTCACTCTTCAGAGTTATCTACATCATGACTTCCTCCTAATTAATGCACAAGGGCCCAGCCCTAAGCAACCCGGATGGCAAGGGAAAGAACAAACTTTAGCTCCACATTGTTAGGCAGAGACTGTTAGGATCAACTAAGACAATATCATCTTTCCAATGGGTTAAGTCAATGGGAGGTGACTTCCTTATCAAATGAAGCGACTGTGTCCTCCAAACCAAGGTTTTTTGTTTGTTGTTGCTTTTATAATTTTATTTATTTATTTTTTATTGGTTGTGTTGGGTCTTCGTTGCTGCACACAGGCTTTCTCTAGTTGCAGAGAGCACGGGCTACTCTTCATTGTGGTGCTGGGGCTTCTTGTTGCAGAGCACGGGCTCTAGGCACATGGGCTTCAGTAGCTGAGGCACATGGACTCAGCAGTTGTGGCTCGCAGGCTCTAGAGCACAGGCTCAGTAGTTGTGGTGCACGGGCTTAGCTGCTCTGTGGCATATGGGATCCTCCCGGACCAGGGCTCGAACCCATGTTCCCTGCATTGGCAGGTGGATTCTTAACCACTGTGCCACCAGGGAAGCCCAGACCATTGAGTGTGAAACCTTTTGTCTTGGTCAAAACAGGCATCACATCTTCCACGTTGAAAACGATTTTTGTAAACAGTAAGAAACAAATGTAGACACAGGATGAATGTGGCCAATAAAGAACAGCCATGGGTTGGGGGGATCTAAAGAGAGTAGCAGGGGTGCTTTTCCCCACATGCTATTTGTGCAAATACAGATCTCTGAGGCTGCAAGTGGAGTTGATCAGAGTTGAAAGAAAAGCACTCCCAGGTGTGCCTAAGTGCTTCTCGTCCCAGAGAGTTAGGGTTGAGGAATTCTTGCACTTAACCTCGAGTCCTTCCAGTCATGAAAATCCTTTTTGGAGTTACTGTGGACAACTAGTTTACAAACAAAATCTCAATTAAGAATATCTCCTGCAAACTTTAAAACTCAGTCTTCAAGAAAGTGAAAAAACCCAGGGACTGGGAGAAAATATATGCCAACTCTATGTCTGATAGTGTATCTAGAAACTATAAAAGAGGTCTTGTAACAACAACAAAGTGACAAATAACTCAATTTTAAAATGCGCCAAGGATCTGAATAGACATTTTTTCCAAAAAACATAGGAAAAAAACCAATAAGCACACAAAACGATGTTCAACATACTCATTAGGGAAATGCAAGTCAAAACCACGATGAGATACAACTTTACAACCACTAGGGTGGCTCTATAATCAGACAGATAACAAGTGCTGGTGAGGATGTGGAGAAACTGGAACCTTCATACACTCCTGGTGAGAATGTAAAACAGTTACAGATGCTTTGGAAAACAGTCTGGCAGTTCCTCAAAAGATTAAACACAGATTTCCTATATGACCAGCAATTCCACTTGTAGTTTTATGCCCCAAAGAAATGATAACATATATTCACACAGAAACTTGAACAAAACTGTTTCTAGCAGCTTCATTCATGACAGCCAAAAGGTGGAAACCACCCAAACATCCGTCAACCGATGAATGGATAAAAAATGTGGTATATTCACACATGGAACATTATGTGGCAATAAAAAGGAATGAAGCACTGATACCTGCTACACCATGGATGAAACTTGAATACATTATGCTAAGCAAAAGAAGTCAGTCACAAAATACCCCATATTGTACAATTTCATTTATATGAATGACCAGAATAGACAAATCTAGAGAGACTGAAAAGTAGTTCTGCCAGGCAGAGGCTGGGCATGGAAAGTGACTGCTGATGGGTATGGGGTTTCTTTTTTGGGTGATAAAGGTGGTGTAAAATTGACTGTGGTGATGGTTGCACAACTGTGAATAGACTAAAAACCTCTGAATTATACACTTTGAGTGAATTGTACAATATATAAAATATACCTTAACAAAGCTATTAATAAAAACAAAAACAAGGCAAACACTTCAGCCCTGCTTCAATTGCCTTACCACACCTGCACAAACAACCTGGGTCCCAGCTTTATGTGCTAACCAGTCACAAAATCCTCAGAGTCATCCCTGAAACCTCAATGTATATTCCATGAATTTGGAACCTAATATCTAAACAGAAGCTGCACTAAGGATTAGCTCTGCCTCATTTAGAGAAGAGAAAATTGCAGTGTTATTGGAACTGCTTAAGGAAAATTTCAAGCATCCTGAAATATTTTGTATCTATTAACAGTCATGTTTGTTATGTACTCCCACAGCAAATATATTTACTCCCAATCACCATAAAATGTAATACACTATTAAGCATTTCAAAATCACATTTGACTAGCCTTACTGCCAGCTTACATAGTCCTAGTTCTACAAATTAAATCTTAAGAATTGAGACAAATTTACCATTATACCAATGACATGCAATGAAGAAGTGCTCTTTCAAAACCTTACTGTCCAATATGGTCCACTGGCCACACATGGCTGTTGAACACTGGAAATGTGACTAGCGCAAACTGAGGTGTAAGTGCAAAATACATTTACCCGTATTTTAAAGACTTAGCACAAAAAGGAGGCTGAAGATATTTAGATTTGTATGTTAATACAAACAAAAAACTTTCTATGTTAATACAAACAAAAAACTAAATGATCTTTTAGATATATTGGTTTAAATAAAATATATACTATTAATCCCACCTGTCTCTTTTTAAACAGGCTCAATGTGGCTACTGGAACATTTTAAATTATATACGCAGATCACCTGATATTTCTATTGGACAGAGTTGCTCTAGAGAAGCATTCAGAACTTTTGAGGGGAAGTTAAGTATGCATCAGAAGACAGGCTTTGAGTAACTTCTCCCATTATGGTTCCCAGCTGCCATCTCTTTTATATACTGGTCAATTTTGAAGAGTCTTTAGCATGGGTGGAAAAGCTGTAACACAAAGTCATTACCATATTCCTCCAAGACAACAAAATCGTACAGACCCTCCAACCATTCTTGCTTTCTGCAGCTGTGGCTTTCATAAGAAGCTACAGTGCGTGCCAACAAAGAGGGAAAGTTTTTAATGACAGCAGTTAGGACTTTTTCTGGATAATTTCCTCCTGTGGAGCAACAAGGTCTCAGAGCCTTAAAAGTGGTCTGATTAAACCTTTGGACAAGGTATCAAGAAGAAAGCAAGAACAGAAAAAAGGATCACATGTGATCCTGGAGGAAACCAGAACATGAGAAGGACTGAACTCAGTTTAAGGAAGACCCCTAAGGTGATCTACTTCAAGTGGAACTCTAACTCGACCTGGACTTCCTGAAATACATGCTGCACTGTAACAAGATCACCAGGTGATTCCTATGCATAGTAAATCCAGAGTAGGGGATCTGAGTTGAACACTACACTGGAGCACATAAAATTGTATAAAAAGTTAGTGTGTGTGTGTGTGTGTGTGTGTGTGTGTGTGTGTGTGTGTGTACATGCTTTACCCTTTTCTTTCCCCTGGAGACAGTGTCCATACTTTTTCCTTAGATTTTCCCAAGGAGTTCGTAATCCAAAACAGAGAAGTTTTATCCTGCAGGAATGTAGTCCCATAAAGTAGGAAAGCCTATATCACTGAACAAAGAAAAATCTTCAAATTATCCTTTGTTATGCAAGAACATTCTTCCATTTATGAAAGGCAGAACCTGGCCATCCTTGGCTTTGAGGTTCTTCTGCTGTGTTTTCACTGCTTCACCCATGCTAACCACACAGTACATTCTCCTAGACTGTTTTTACGTTTCAAAATACCACATGTACACACATTACCACAGATAAGCAGTATAACATTTATATATATACATAAAATTCTATTTTGCACTATACACCCACATCCACACCTTTACTTTTTAGTGCAAAATTGGCCACAAAATGCATTTCATTGCAGATACATACCAGTTTGTGCTAATCTGTACAGCCTGGAACAACCGTGGGGTTTTAAGTACTGATGTACTGTTGCAGCTGCCACCAGTTTTCTGGCTGATTCAGGAATCAACCAGGAAAAGAAAAATTTTTATTAGTATCATATCTGTCTTATTTACAACATGCAACCAAGAAGATTCAGGAATCAACCAGATACCTTTTTACTTAATATATGGCAGTCTAGTTATAATCTACTACATGAAACCATGAACAAAAACAGTTGATGGTCAGGCTGTGATTATTTAGCTTACTTTTTCATTAGTAAATAGTGCTGGTTTTACATTATAATAAAAAATATTCATCCTTTATTATTTCTTTCAGGCAAAAATTTAGGAAACAAACATACTTTTTTTTTTTTTCAAAGATACTTTTCAGGATGAGGTTGCTGTTGGGCTTCACAAATCTGCTTCAGAGGAATCCTGTCTCTCCACCACCCCCACCTTGTTAACAACAAAATGCTAAGGTAATGATTTATTCCAAGTTGACCAAGTCCCTAGAGTTAGATGCTATGTCCCCAAGTCTCAAAACGGCTCTAAGAACCTGCCTTGAATCATTGTCTTCCACTGGTGTTTAACAGGAGACATGCACAAACTGGTGGTCGGCTGACGCAGCCAGGCCAGTTAACTCACTACAAAGAGCCACAAGTATTTCAAAAATGAAGAAAATAGAAGTTTAGCCTCACTTTTTTTTCCTTGGTAATGTAAATTTATAAATGCAGAAGTACTGAACACACACCCAATATGCAGTTATGTTCCTTAATAAACACCTTCTCATTCATCGGTCTGATGAAGAATAACCTGCTAGCACTGGAAAACACAAACAGACAAATATACCCTTAATACTGAATACATTTGGCTCTTGTGGGGCAAAAGATTCTTTAGAAACTAGCCAGCTGAAAAGGTAATTTACCAGCAGAGTTCTAATCTTTGTTTAACCTCTGCATGTGATGCACATCATTAAAATACCAGGGCTAAAAAACAGTTTTCCACCTGGTTTCCTCTGCCAGATAGAGGACAAATGTCACCCACACTTCCATGGTGTGATGTTCCTGGTAGGGCAGCTTTTCTCCATCGCTTTCTTTTCCATCCAGAAAGCACTCTGGAAGGCAAGTGAGTGGTGCTACTGTAAGAATAGCCTTGATTCCAGTCTAACAAAAGTCAATTAGTCATACAATTCGACACACCATCATATTGTATCATGCCCGGTCACGACACACCTTTTCTGAGGATCCCTCGTTCAATTAGTTCCTTGCCTTCAGTAGGGCCAACATGCTCATTTGCATTCAATTTTAGATATTTATTTCATTTATTAACATAACCAGTAGAACAGAGTTTTAAAAAATATTTATTATATTTGGTTCTAGAAATGATAGAAAATAAAATTGATACAATTATGTCACACAGCCTTGGAAAGGCATATTTATGCTTTCACACCAGAGCAAAGTTTTTATGCGTGGCCAGAACTGGAAATACCTAAGCGGTGGGTAACAAAGGGTAATGCTGCTGATAGGAGGAGCCCTTGTAAGTTTCCAAAAGTTTTCTTCTCTATCATTTATTTTCAGGCAAATACCAGTCCAAGGAAAGAGTTCTGAACATAAAAGGCACCTAGAGTAAAAATTAGACCTTAACTAATAAAAATAGCTGCACATGTTGACATCAAGGAAAAAAAGCCCTATTGATGCAACTCTTACAAGGCAATGATAGTAATAAATGCAAAAGCTACTGCAACTGAAAAGTCTATAAACACTTACCTGAACCTGGTTCATGAGCTGGATTATGATAATCACTTTTGTGTTTATAAACCTGTGGATGTTTTATCACCATTTAAACAAGCATGAATATTGTTATTTATATTCATAGGTTTGGGGGAGGTCACTCTATTTATCCTTAGTCAAGATTAGTTTTGTTGCATTTTCTCTTAAAATGCATTGTTATATACTCCATTCATGGATGCATTAAAAATTCGTGTTGTCCTCCAAGAATGTAGCAAAACCTAAAACTGCTACTTTAAACCAAATTCCTTTAAAATGATTATAAAGCTAGTAAAGCTGACATAGTACTATGGTTTAAGCACCTGCAATATATTCTAACCAATTTATATTCTCTAAGCTAGAATTAGGATCCTCAAGATTTGTGTGTATGTACAAATATTGCAAATTAAGCTAATAAAAACTTGGAAAAATACAAATAGTCTTTTACTACAAAGATCCAAAATCCAAACAGGGGTCTGTACTAAGAGGAAAACGAACAGGAAGCCAACAAACACCTGTCTGCATTTTCTAATCTGGGGACAAAGGCCTCAGCGGAGCCAGGTGGTATTCAGCTGAGTCTGGTTCTTGATGCTGGTATCCATTTTTAGCACTTCGCGAATGGCCATGGTCGCGTAGGTAGAAGGAGGGAGAGAAAAATCCATCTTCAGAGCTTTGTATTTGCCTTCTGCCAGGCAAGAAAAAAGAGAAGGCAGAAAAATAAGGCAGCTGCAGACACACTGGGGTGGGTCACATAATCTCTATACAAATAAAAGAACCTGTGGCTCCTTTCCTCAGCCTACTTCCCATGGGGCCTCAGAGAATGAAGCAGGGAAGTAAGATCTGTGAGTGAAGAATCCAGATGAATCTCTATAGTAGTTCTACCTGGAAACTTTATAAAAAGGATGGATGAAAGAAAAGCACAGGAGAGAAATGCATGTTATATGGGGGGAAAAAATTATAGCACAGGGTGAAAACAGATAAAGGAATGGCAACAAGAATTTGACAATGAGAAGGCAAACAATGTTTTAGACTCTCTTGCTGGGTTTTCACTCACCTTTGTTAACTCTCCATGGGGGTGGGGAGGATATTCAATCACCTATTATCACAACCTTCTATAATGGTCACTCATTTTCAGTGGGAAATACTGGAGGTTTTTTGTTTTTTGTTTGGAAATACTGTTTTAATCACTGACCTCCAGTCATAAAACTAAGATGACATAAAAATTAAAAAACAAGCAAACAAAACAAAACAAAAAAACAACAGAAAAAACTAAGATGACAACACAAAATAGAATCAGAGTGGGTGGACGGCAGGTGGTGGCAATCATAAGATTTGAAAAAAAAAGTTTTTGTATGAGAAAACATTGCAAAGGTGACGCAGAACTGACAGCTGAAAAAACTTACCAGATGCAAACACTGGTGGTGGTTTCCCTTCTAGGTTGTCCACATCTGTGTTGAAGAGTGGGATTTTAGGATCGTCATATGCCACGACTTCCCTTCAAAACATGTAAGTAAAGAAAAGTGTGAATGTGGATTTCCATAACAGGTACTGAGTGGCTCATCACCATTTGTTTAGCAAGGAAAACACATAGGCCTATTGTAAATAACGCTAGGCGGGAGTATTCAATATCAGAGCAAGGCCAGATTTTACATATAAATACCACACTGCAATGCGACAGATGATGTCAGCCTATGTAGAAGATAAAAAAAAAGATTTCCCTAGGATGGAAATTCCTTTTCCATGTAGCTGATAAGCAGTAAACTTCACAGAGATGCAATTCAGTTAATCACAGCACTTACATCTTCTCCAGAGTGGTTATTACCCCTAACAACACTGAGGCACTGCTCTCTGGAGTGGGCAAGGTAGAGGCCAAGAGGCCAACCTCTTCCCACAACCCAGAGAAGAGGAGGGAGGAGGGAAAGGGAGAGGAAGAGATGGAGAAAACAAAGAGAGAATCTCCTGACAACTAGCCCAGGTTTTAATTTTTTAAATTATCAAAATAAAAGTTTTACATAATACTTGGATCAATGTTTGGAACTCACAGCTAATTCTGAGTAAGGTAACTTGCAAATCTCAAGGGTTTTTCTGTTGTTTTTTGGTGGTTTTTTCCTGGGCCTCGCTGCATGGCTTGCGGGATCTTAGTTCCCTGAGTCCTAACCACTGAGTCCTAACCACTGGACAACCAGGGAACTCTCTTGCAAATCTCAATTTTTTAGAAATAGGGATAAAGTTCATTCTCTGCACATTTCTTCAATAATTACTAACGTCAGTAAGTTGTAAATTAAGCCAGTTTCACTACATTTGAATTCATTTATCTCCTGATGATTCGAAAAATACCAAGTAGTACCAGTAATGAGAACAGTATTAATAACACATATGCCAAGTTGTAAACACTGAAAAATACACATGTGATGCAAAAACTTAAAATCTCACATAGCAATTCAGTTCTATTTCACTCCAGACGATTACTCACCAGCTGACATTCTGAGGACGAATGATGATCTTTCGGTAGGCCCCGGATAAGGAATAATCTCGAATTTTGTGTCTCATGTTGTCAATATCAAGATTGTCTGCTGTGAGCATTTCTCTGTAGGATTCACTAACTAATATAAAACACAAAAAGTTAGCTGGAATGCAGCATGTCAGCAGGCTACCTTGAACTCAACTACAAAGAGGGCAACATACATTCAGTTAGATCACCTTAACAAAATTAGTCGCCTCAATTTACAATCCAACTTGTTCTCTGGAATTAAAATTTAGTGACTTACTAACTAGTACCAGGTGACTCCAGTTTAGGTTTGGCCAACTTGCAGGTTATCTTTGCAACCAGATAGAGTATCTAGGGTTAAGCTTCCCAAGCTGGCTACAAAAGGCCATTTCATCAGAAGTTACTCAACTACAATTTATAGGTGCTCAGAGTTGGAAGAGACCATTTACAGAGCCTCAAACTCTTTCCGGAAGAAGGCAGTTATAAATAAATGTATAAAAATAAGAGACCTGAGAACACCATCTGGCTCACCCTCGCACCTGATGTAGAATCTTTTTTATATCACCAGAGAGAGACAGTCATCCAGCCTTTGCTTGCGTGTTGCCATTTACGGGGAGCTACTACTTTGTGAGGTATGCAATTATTAGAAAGTTCTTCCTATGCTAAGCTGAAATGTCTTCTGTGACCTCTGTCGACTGCTTTGGAACACAAATTGCCCTCTTCCACATGTGTTAATAAGTACTGAGACTTTAAGCCATATCATCTCTAGACCAGCAAGTTTCCCCCACTGCCCCGCCTTTCACATTTCTGTATTCCCCAGGGAGCCCTCATCTGCCTTGGGTAACAGGTTTATATTAATAGTAACACCGGATACTTTTTATGTAGGCTACCACGAAACTGGCCTTTTCCATCTATACATTTGATCTTTGATCGGAAACGTGAGAATTTACACTGAACCCTGTTAAATGTCCCCTGCAGTTCTTTTTAAATACTTATCTTTCATATAACTAATGTTAACTATTTTGGGTTATACTACTTGCAAATACGATAGGCAGGTTTCTTTATTCAGGTCATTTGTAAAAAATGTTGGGTAGACCAGGGTCGAGGAAAGACTCCCTCACAACCCACTCATGAGGACAGCAGGGATCCCTAACGGCTGACACCAAGTGTGCCCATGTCACGAACCCACATGCTTGAACTACTACCCAGCCAGTCTGTGAGCCCCTGTCTTGACCACAAGGTCTCCACAATCAGCTCTGTCAAAGGTTATGCTGAATTTACGTCTCAACTGATACTAACTAGCCCAAAGTTTCTGGCCTTGAGAGGTACCAGAGAGAAAAGAATGTTCTTCTTCTCTCTTGGAAAGAGGGCATGTGTGGCTCCAAGCATCTCGGTGCTTTCCTTCTCTAGCTCCTGGTACTGGTCTCCTGCGTTCCCCACTGTGCCATCCACACAGCACAGGCAGGCCACCCTCCCCACCCCTGCCATGTACCACCCTTATTCATTCTCCCTCCTCTTCTCTAGTCCTTTTCCCTCTGCAAGGCCAATCTCACACAGCAACATGATGAGTCAACATGTAAGTGGCAGATTTCCACTCAACTCTTTTGTTAAGTATTTGCCTTATCAAAGAAGAGTGTTAATCCTAATCATTCTGTAATTTCAAGTAATATAATGTTAATAAGTAAACTAATTCTGGACTCTTGAGAGAAAAGATGTTTTAACAGGAAAACACCTCCTACAGACCAGCTCTGGTGAGGAGTAAACTTCCAGGGTCAGTTCCATCAAGCTGGTCCCATGCTCAGGGTTGCTCTCTTTTTTTCAATTTCTGAATCCTTGAATAATAAAAGTTCCAATTCCCCCCGCAAAACGGCACCAATGAAAGTACAGAAGTAATTCTTCTATTTTTTAATTATTTTTTTGGCTGTACTGCACAGCATGTGGGATCTTTGTTCCTCAATCAGGGCTCGAACCCACACCCCCTGCATTGGAAGTGCAGAATCTTAACCACTGGACTGCCGGAAAGTTCCAACAGAAGTAATTCTTATCAGCCTCTGGGGAATGGGAAGCAAGGGTAGGGAATTCTAAGTTTACAGTTTATAAACTTCTGAGCCCAATGAACAGATATTACTTATACGGTTTAAAAAAAAAAAAAAAAGGTTAAAAAAAGCAATGTTAAAGTAGAATTATCCATTCACTTTCTCAACACTTTCCAAACCGTTCCATCCTTAGTAAGAACTAGTGAATTTCAGAAATTTAAATAACAGTGCCAATAATAACAGCAACAACAATAATAATACCAACACTATCACCACCACCACCATCTCTACCATCTGGTTTCTTAATGTAAATCATCCATCTGAGCGCATCCATTTCAGGGAGACTTTTATAAGTAAACACAGCTTAGGTATGTTTGAAATCTAAACATTTTTTTCAATTCTGATGGAAATTAAGGTTCTAAAATTATATTTAAAATACTGATTTTTCCCCCCTCTCTCTACTCTCGGCTGCCAGTGGCTTAGTTATGTCAGACTTTGTTTTAACTATCCTCCTCAGAGGGAACTTACTTTTATGTTTTGGGTAGATGACATCAAAACCAGGCAAGGGCATTACCACGTCATGGATGGAGTAATTATTAACATCGTCTTCCTCAATATAGGTGGCTGTGGCTGAAAAGACACCAGTAAATAAAGAAAAATTAAGAAAACAGGCACTATTTTCATAAGCCCAATCTTCTAAAATTACACACATCTAAGCAATCAGAAATGTAAGCTGGTACAGGTTTGGTGGCCCATGAAGCTTAAAGAAATTAATTTGGAAAATATACCTTTCTGTCTTTTCTGTTCTACTCAAGAAATAACTATTATCGATTTAGAAAAAGTAGAAAACTAATCTATTTCTCAGCTGCACCCTCATGTTTTACGAAAACTTGCTTTTAGCTCCTTTTTCTTCATCAGACAACACTACAAAATACTATTTGGAAAGCTATCACAAATGAATACATTTTGCTAAAAGAATAAACAATGGAAAAAACAAAAACAGTCTGTATTTAGAGGATGAAATGTGGTGGGACAGGGGACATTAAAATACACCAGATGTGATCGATACTGGATGAGGAAAAATTAAATCAGGAAAAGATTAATTAAAATTTCTGTACAAACAAATTAAAAGCTTTAGTGATTTACTGGGCACACCTGCAGAGGAGCAGGCTCCGTCTCCAGACAGTAGTGGGGCAGACGGTATGCCAGAAGAACATGGACTTTGGAAACAGACAGATGGGATCTCATTCCCAGTCTTCTTTTTTTAACCAGCTGTGGAACCTTTGGGCAAATGACTGAACCTTGTCTGAGGAAAAGAGAGACGACCTCACAGTAATACCGTGGCTTTAAATTGAAGACACAGATAAAGGGCTTCCTTAGCACAAAGCCTGGCACACAGTAAGGGGTCAAGAGCAGATGGGATTATTTGCATGTTTTATGAACATGTCAGGCATGGAGTATGCACTAGACGTCTATTATATCACGGCCCGCGAGTGTAAAGTGAGCTCCAGTCTCGTGCTGGCCGACAGGAGCAGGGAGGCGGAAGCACCTCCAGAAGTGTAGAGAAATACTAGCTAGACCCAGATTAGGGTTTTCAGAGGGATTTTAGGCAACACTTAGGCCAAATCTTATCCTAGTTGAGAAAAGGGAGGCTCGGAGAGAGTCAGGTGCATTATTTTCAAATCAGATGCCTATTTTTCATTAAAGATAACAGATCCCAACCAGTCAGTCTGAGCTTACAAAGTCCATTCATTTCAAGCTTACCAGACAGTTATCTTAACCAGCAGCCAGGCTGGATTTTAAGCACTAGTGTCAGATAACCGAACCCAAGTTTGGTTGAGTAAGGATGGTGTCTGCCCTTTTACCTCCTTTGAGAACAAGGTCCCCTGGGACAGGCTTCAGTCCATACTCTTCAATCCTCTTGCTTGCCATGTTGTTCCACACGTAGCTCTGGTAACTATGAATATACATTAAGCGATTGTTTCTTGGTATCTGAAGGGAGGAAAAAAACAGGCAAGAGAAAAACGTACATATGCTGAATATTAAAAGTGCTGTACTTTCCAAGACATCCCACGTGTTTCGTGGTGTCCCTACTACAAGAAACTCATCACTTCGATCTCCTGTTTTTCTAAGAGCCTATAGCAACAGTGACTGATACACAGCAACCAGTTTTAGAGGTGGGATCCCTCAGACTAGAGGGTGTTCACCATCAGCAGAAGCTGCGGCAGCTCCCGTTTTGCACCCACAGGGCAGATGTTCACGTGAAGAAGGCGAGTGCTTTGGAATTTATACCCTAAACCAAAGACACAGACTTCAAACTCAAGGAATTTACACATCAATCACAGAGCTAACGGTGCTTTCTAATTCAACACAAGGAGAAAGCCTGTCTAACTAAACTGACAACTAATCTCCTACAGACGGAATCGTGATTTTTTTGTGCATCTGGGGAAGAGTAAGCAAGACTTACAGTTAAGAGTTAACTTTAGTCTATTTGGATTATAGTTTCCAAACACCAGTACAGGCTACACTTATCAAGATGGTACCCACTCTTGAATCAGCACGCAGAAACCACACTAAAATGTAGTCACTTAGACCACTTACTGTGCAACCCTCTCATTGAGGCAGGTTACAGTTCTGATGCTGGAGAGTGACCAAGAAATGAACTCTGTGATGGTTTCTGAATTTCTCAAATATCAAGATACTTAAACTTCCTTGTAGATAATATTTTCCACACTGCTGCTTTTCTCATGCCCTCCATGTTAATCAGTGCCCCACTGCCTGCACCTATCACCCGCCCCCGTCACCACCCAGGGTCTGAACAAGGATCACTCAGGTAACACACCTCTCAGAGACTGCCAAAGGATCCTTATTTACCTTCTGTTTTTCCGAAATTTAGTAAAATATTTAAAGATAAATATTTCAAAGCATTAAGCCACCTCAAGACAGTGCCTGACTTCACAAATTGCACTCACTATGCCGAATGCAGAGACTATATTCTTCATTCCGTATCTGGAAAGTCCTCGGAGAAGCTGCCCTTCCACACACCTTTTGACAGGTAGTTTTCTGAGGGCAGCGGCTGGGTCTTTGGTCTTCGCCCATTCCTCCCTGCATTTAACCAAGTACCCCTTTTCAGCTGGGGGGGGAAAAGCTGTGATTAAACAAAGTATCCAAAAGACACACTTCCATAACTTAAAACACGTCACAGAAAACATAAAATTTCTAATTTTACAAGTGCTACTTGTAACAGAGCTTCTGCTCACCTGAGAATAACCATCAGAAAGTGAAAAGAGGGGAAAGGCAGAAAGTTTACAGAACTGGATGGCTTTCAACATGGTACCACCCCGGGACTTAAAGCCAATAGCTGTTCATTACCAAGCTGACTCAACACCAGACAAAACCTTGGTAGTCCTTTCTCCCTTCGCTCTCTTTTTCTACTGTACTGTACTGGCAAATTTAATGGGTAACTTTCCATAGAATTAGACAACCTTATCTCTAATCTGCAAATGAATAATTATCCAAAGCAGGTATAATTCTTTTGGTGATTTGTAAAGTAACACTTAAATCCTTTTTCATATGGTATGACAGAGTTTTTAATGAACTCTTCAAAATTAAAAATCCTTAATGTGTTTTTGCCAAGTTTTTATATTATATTACATTCTGCTTTAACATATTAACCACCAGTGTAATCTGTTTGGATTCCTGTATGTTCAGAGATTTAGTAGAGCATGGAGAAAAGGAAATGAATGCATTCATTTATGAATTAATAAATTAGATGAGCTAAAGAGCTGAAAATAAGATATAAATTATAAATCTCAAATATATACATAAAACTTGTGTAAAAAATAAAGATATAGGACTTCCTAGGTGGCGCAATGGTTAGGAATCCACCTCCCAATGCAGGGGACATGGGTTCGAGCCCTGCCCCAGGAAGATACCACATGCCACAGAGCAGCTAAGCCCGTGCGCCACAACTGAGCCTGGGCTCTAGAGCCCGTGCTCTAGAGCCCGTGAGCCACAACTGTTGAGCCCATGTGCCGCAACTACTGAAGCCCATGCACCTAGAGCCCGTGCTCCACAACAAGAGAAGCCACCACAATGAGTAGCCCGCGCACCACAATGAAGAGTAGCCCCCACCTCGCAGCAACTAGAGAAAGCCTGTGTACAGCAACGAAGACCCAACACAGCCAAAATAAATAAATAAATAAATACAATAAATAAATACAATACAAAATAATAAAAAAAGAAAAAATAGATATAAACTATACTTTTTTATTTTAAAAACAACTTTTAAAAATTCTGAAATAATGACCCCCAATTTGCACCTATACTTTTATTCAAAGCAATTCCTTGAATACATAGTCATATATTCTTTTTTTTTTCTTTCTTAAGATGATTTTTATTCTCACCTCCAGAACGGGGTTTCAGTATTAAATCCATGACTTCAGCCCAGGAATTTTGTAGTATAGCTCTAAAATTAAACAGCATTTATTTTACTTAATTTTGCATTAAGATAAATTTTATCTGCCCAAATTTGTGGAGTCAACAAACCATATAAACTTAACATATTTTATTAAACTTAAAAGCAAGCAGAAAAGCTAACATAATGACACAGACTTCAAATGTAAATGTCAAAAGAACTTAGAAGAGAGAAGAAAATTAAGAATACAATGTTTACTCACAACATTTAATATCATTTCACAGTTTTAAAATGCTGTAATAGTATAAATATTACCTAGTCACGTTTTAAGCTGTTATACACGGTATTATCTGTATAAATCAAAGTCAAGTCTTTACATACCAAAACTTATTTGAAACTTCTCAAAAAAAGTTCTCCCCTATGTCAAATACTTTCTTACCTAGGTAAAGAGAATAAATACAATTTATCCTTCTTTATTATTCTTGCCAAAATGCAAGTATAATTATAGGTTATACATGCGTCTCTAAAATGAAACAGTACAGAAAATTACCTGATATCTAACCTCTAAAAAATAAACACTGTTAACACTTCAGAGTGTAGTTTTCAAGACTTGCTTGATCTATAATTGTATGCAATTTTTCCTTTAACTTTTACTATACTATCTTTTGCCACACAGAGGTTATATTTTGTGTATCATACCTGAACATTTTTTCTTGTTAAGATTTCTGGTCTTGGAGTCATATTTAGAAAGGCCTTCCCTACCATAAGAAAACAGAAATTTCTTCTAATAATTTTTCTGGTTTTTTTCCTACTTAACTAGGGTTTTTATTTTTCACATTTAAATTAATCTATGAGATATTTCTGTGTATTAAATTATATAAAATGCTATTTTATCTACTGATGAGATCATATGGATTTTTAACCTACAAATGCAATGGATTAGATTAACAGATATCCCACTGCTGGCCATCCTTGAAGTCCTGAAACAAGCCATGCTCTATCAGTCTTTAAATATACTCCTGAGTGACACATTATTCAGCTGGCTAGGCCTTCAGTAACATTACCAAAAAAAAGAGTGTGATACTAATTCAAGACTAGGCACTGGTGTCCCAGATTTCACTGAAGAAGACTTCCATGCTCAAAAACCTTTGTTATTTGGCTGGCACTTGATTTTGTAAATAGTTTTACTGGGAAACAGCCATGCTTATTAATGTATGTACTGTCTCTGGCTGCCTTCACACTGTAAACAGCAGTGCTGAGGAGCTGCTACACACATCTATGGCCCACAAAGCCTAAATATTTACTACACGGCCCTTTATAGAAAAAGTTTGGCAACACCTGCTGTAACACACTAAAGTTGCTTAACTGTGGGACTTCATAACACTTTTAAGATGCTACCACACACGTGAAGGTTCAGTACACATCGCCGTATTAAAGATGGATGTATCTGGTTTACAACAAGCCATCCTTTCTGGCTCACTACACATTAAAATGTTTGCTGCTTTCCTGACATTATCTTTCCTTCCTCCACCTTCTCCTTCTAGTTGTGTAAAGTACACATAACGTAAAATTTATCATTTTAGCTATTTTTAAGTGTACTGTTCCGTGGCATTAAGTACATGCACACTATTGTATAACCATCAGGGCCATCTGCCTCCAGAACTCTTTAATCTTTTGCAAGAACTCTGTACACATTAAACAGTAAATCCTCCTTTCCCCTCCCCGCAGCTCCTGGCAACCACCATTCTACTTTGTCTATGAACTTGACTACTCTAGGAATCTTAGATAAGGGGAATTATACAATATTTGTCCTTTTTGACTGGCTTATTTCACTTAGCATAAAAGCCTTAAGGTTTATTCATGTTGTTGCATGTGTCAAAACTGCCTTCCTTTTTCAGGCTGAATGATATCCCACTGCATCTAAGGACATTTTGTTTATCAATTCATCTGTTAATGGACACTTACTCGGGGCTTCTACCATCTGGCTACTGTGAATAATGCTCTTACAAACACAGGAGTATAAGTATCTGTTGAGTGCTTTCACTTCTTTTGGGTACACATCCAGAAATGGAACTGCCGGATCATATGGTAATTCTATGTTTAAGTTTTTGGAGAGCTTCCATATCATTTTCCACAGTGGCTGTTCCATTTTATATTCTCACCTGCAACGCACAAGGGTTCCAATTTTTCCACATCTCCACATCTGACACTTGTTATTTTCTTTCCTTTTTTTTTTTTTTTAAATAACAGCCATCCTAATAGGTACAAAGTAGTATGTCATTGTGGCTTTGATATGCATTTCCCTAACGGTCAGTGGTACTGAACATCTTTTCATGTTTATTAGTCATCTGTGTATCTTCTTTGGAGGACAGTCTAATCAAGTTCATTGCCTATTTTTACACTGGGTTGTTTTCTGTTATTGTTGAGTTGTAAGAGGGGTTTTATTTGGCCCCACTGTGCAGCATGTGGGATCTTAGTTCGCCAACCAGGGATCGAACTCCTGCCCCCTACAGTGGAAGTGTGGAGTCTTAACCACTGGACTCCTAGGGAAATCCAGGAGTTCTTTGAATTTTTTGGATATTAATCCCTTATCTGATATATGATTTGCAAATATTTTCTCCTACTCTGGGGGCTGCCTTTTCATTCTGCTGCTGTCTTTGTGCATAAATATTAAAAAATTTTGATGAAGTCCAACATCTAATTTTTCCTTTTGTTGCCTGTGCTTTTGGTGTCATATCCAAAAAAATTGTTGGCAAATATAATGTCATGAAATTCCCTCCCTATATTTTCTTCTAATTTTATAGTTGTAGCACTTATACTTAGGTCTTTGATCCATTTAAATTTTTTAAGATACTGTAAAAGGAAGGATCCAACTTCATTTTTTTTGCAGGTAGATATCCAGTATCCCCAACACTATTTGTTGAAAAGTTGTCCTTTCCCCCGCTGAATGATCTTGTCACCCTGGTCAAAAATCATTTGACCATACGTATTAGCATTTATTCCACCTTTTTTTTTTAACAGTTTTACTGAGGTATAATTCACATACCATATAAGTATACAACTCAATGACTTTTAGTATAGTACAGAACTGTGCAACATTACACAATCAATTTTAGAACATCTTTACAACCTCCAAAAGAAACTCTAACCCTATACCAATCAGGAGCCACTTCTCCACGAGCCCTGCCCCATCAACTTTCTGATTCTAGGGATTTGCCTAGTCTGTACATTTCATAGGTAATAAACCATACACTACGTTGCCACCTGTGACTTGTTTCTTTCACTCAGCATGTTTTCAAGGTTCATTCATGTTGTAGCATGTATCAGTCCTTCATTCCCTTTTGTTGTTGAATAATATTCCATTGTATTAATATACCACATTCTGTTTATCCATTTATCAGCTGATAGACATCTGAGTTGTTTCCATAATTTTGGCCACTATTAACACCAGTATAAATTTTCCTGTGGATATATATATATATTCAATTCTCCTGAGTATATTCCTAGGAATGCAATAGTTAGGTCATATGGCAGCCCTATATTTAACGGTTTGGGGAACAGCCAGACTGTTTCCCAAAATGGCTGTACCATTTTAGATTTCCACCAGCAGGTCATGAGGGTTCCAATTTCTCCATGTCCTCACCAATACTTGTGTTTATTGTCTTTATTTATTTATTTGGTTGCACTGGGTGTTAGTTGCAGCAGGCGGGCTTCTTAGCTGTGGCATGCAAACTTAGTTGCAGCATGCATGTGGGATCTATTCCCTGACCACGGAGCAAACCTGGGCCCCCTGTATTGAGAGCACAGAGTCTTATCCACTGCGCCACCAGGGAAGTTCCTGTTGCCAGTCTTTGTGATTTTAGCCACTGCAGTGGGTGTGAAGTGCTATCGCATGGTTTTGAATTGTTTTTCCACAATGATTAGTGACTCCCTAATGACATCAAGCATCTTTTAGTGTGCTTACTGGCCATTAGTCTCTGTTCTTTGGAAAAATGTCTACTTAGATTCTTTGACCATTTTTAGGTTGAGTTGTCTTTTTGTTTTTGAGTTGTAAGAGTTCTTTAAATACTTTGGATTCAAGTCATTCTTCCACCTTTAAACTATAAACTGAAGACTTTTTCCTTTAGGTTGGTCCTACGGTGGTAACAATGGGCTACTCTGACGCTAGGGAACATTCTTTATGTTGTAAGAATTGTTGGTTAGGAATTCTGAATAGATTGTATACTTGGGCATGTTAGGCAATTTTTGTTCCTGGATAAATTTGATCTCATTTTCATTAGTTATTTTTACATTATCTTTGGAGTGCAAAATTTACAGGGTTCCATGGTTGCTGTTCTGCCAAAGTAACTATAAATTTAAAGGGCGATGCAGCCTTCTCTTAAACACTGTCTCACAATACAATCGGCATTTTTACTATCAATGTTCTCGGGACATTAGCAAGATTAAAAATGTTATCTTTTATTATCTAAATAATAGTGATTATTATTTACTACAGTTTTCTTCCTGGCAACAATTTTTTTCTCTGGTTAGCATGTTTTAATTTTAATGCATTACTCTCCAACTATTGAGCACTTCCTATCTGCTAGGTGTAGAAACAGTTATTGCATAGACATCATCTTGCTTCATTTTCACCACCCTGGTGAGGCTGGTATTATCTCCGTTTTACAGATGAGTAATGTGAAGCTCAGAACTGAAACCCGACCTCACTGCCTGAGGTGTTTTTCGCTTTTGATTTTTCTTTTGGCCATACTTTGCGGCTTGCGGGATCTTAGTTCCCTGACCAGAGTTCACTGAACCTGGGCTCTCGGCCATGAAAGCGTGGAGTCCTAACCACTGGACTGTCAAGGAATTCCCCTCATTGTGCCTGAGCTTTTAACCCTCACAACACTGCCTCAAAGACGCAGAGGAAATACTACATGATATTTTTCATTTTGTGCTCTTAAAGATGCATGAACAAATGCAACTTCACAGAGTCAGCTGCTGAAACCATGGACTGAAGTCAAGAAGACCCCTCTACTCTCAGGACTGCAGCTCACAAACTAGTGAGCTCGGGCAGGCTCGCTAAGAGATTTCATCTTTGCTAAATAAAACAAAGAGTTTGAAGCACCAGGAAGAACATGAACTAAATAATCTCTCAGATCACTTCCAACTCAAACTTCCGCAATTCTAACTGCCACGTGACTAATTACTTAGGTACCACAGTCTCTGCTGGACAGCAGGATAGCATACGTAAGTTTATAAACCCAAGTACTTACTGATGGGATTCTCACCGTGGCTCACCTTAGAGGGATTTCTTATTATCTCAAAGCTAATCAGAGAGTTCTTAAAATAAATTTTACTTGCTTTAAGAAACTAGGAAGCACCTGTTAACAGAGATCATAAACTACACCATCTCCTTCAGGCTATTCTGGGTCTGAGTTACCCAACTGCTACTGTTGGGTCACTTACTGAGCCAAGATTTACCTGTAAAAAAGAAAATAGAATTTCTGAATGGGCTATTAGGGGAGACAGAGAAAACTTACTTTTCAGGTTATATCTTTTTGAACACTGATTAATTTTTTCACCCTGAGCATGTATTATCATAAAACAGAACAAAACTTAGAAGGAGGCTGTGGATCAGTTGGTCATCTAAAGGGATGAGACACAGTGGTTCATTTGGCCCAGATTTCCATTTTTTCTAGGAAATCTAGAAAGAATTTTAAAACACCACCAACAACAAAAAAAAATCCTGTTTTTTTTTTAAATGAGATGGCTCTTCTAGACGAAAGTTAAGAAATTAAATACAGGGCTTCCTAGGTGGCGCAGTGGTTAAGAATCCACCTGCCAATGCAGAGGTCACGGGTTCGATCCCAGCTCCAGGAAGATCCCACATGCCACAGAGCAACTAAGCACGTGTGACAAAAAAAAATAATAAAATAAATTTAAAGAAAAAAATAAAAATAAAAATAAATAAAAGAAATTAAATACAAACCTTCCAACTTGATATGTGGGGACAGCTGTGGTTCCAAACCTTTGCATTCCATAGTAGTTAATAAATCCAATCTCCTTGAGAGAGTTCATGGCTTGTTCCACTTGGTCATCAGTTCCTGTTATGTTTCTGTAGAGGTCCAAATTACCCAAAGAAAGAAATTTACAAGCCACCACATTCAGGGATGCATATCGTAAGTGACATGGCTTGGCTTCTGTGCCTTTCCCTTCTCCCCTGCAGCTTTCTCTCTACCTCCTGAGGACTCTGTCTTTTTAAAAAATTGTGAAGTATATACAACACTAAATTTACCATTTTAGCCATTTCTAAGTATGCAATACAGTGGCATTAAGTACATTGACAATGTTCTG
Source organism: Hippopotamus amphibius kiboko (assembly GCF_030028045.1). Taxonomy (NCBI): domain Eukaryota; kingdom Metazoa; phylum Chordata; class Mammalia; order Artiodactyla; family Hippopotamidae; genus Hippopotamus; species Hippopotamus amphibius. The sequence continues at coordinate 86,702,583 of NC_080189.1, read as the reverse complement.
CGACCTTTACCACTATCTTTTTCCTGAACTTTTTCATCTTCTCAAATCAAAACTTCACACCTATTCAACAGTAACTCTCCATCTCCCCACCCCAACCTTACACCCCAGGTAACCTTTATTTTACTTTCTATGACTTTGAATTTGCCTATTCTGGGTCCTGCATGTAAGTGGAATCACAGGCTGTCTTTTGTATTTCAAGGAGACAGCTTCTTTCGAAAGCTGAAGCTGAGTTTCTTAGAGGGGTGGGTGTGTTGGTACAAACACTACAGCTGTGTTTGCTCTCCCAGCCCCACTGGATCCCACACTGCCTTCCCAGGCTGCCACGACTGTTAGTGCCAGCTCACTGGGATTAACAACTGTTCTGAACAGATTCAAGGTGACCCAGCAAGACCCTCTCTGGTCTGCATTCCCATCTGCAGCTCTTTACCTGAGGACAACAGTGAAGTGATTCCCTTGAAGCTCTCCCAATTTCAGAGGGTTTTTCTGATAGCTGAAATTCCCTAGCTTAAAGTTCATCAAGCACTTGTTCAAGTGGGCAAGTCTTTGCGCAGTTATTCTAAAAAATACGAAATAAAAAAAGAGCAGAAAGAGGGTCATGAGATATTGCCAGGCTAAAATGGTCTAGGACACTTCACTACAGATAACAGCAGCTTAAAATGAGACTACACGCAATGACAACAGAAAAGAAAGGCATTGCGGCCAGTGGGTGAGCCTACCTTTGTCTCTAGAATGTTCCTCCAGCATGAGGACACCTGTTCCTACTAGAATGATGTAACCTGGGCCATCTTTATATATTCTTAGAGCCCCATGTTACTTACATGCCGATAATGGAACAATACTTCTGTGAAATTTTCTACTTTTTGTGAGGGGAGAGGGGTGAGAAAAGGAGCAGAGAGCAATCTCTACAGGTAAAAAGATTATTTATTAAGCATTAAAAAAGAATGATATGTTCATTTTTGTCCATCAGAAAAATATTGTAATCTCACTACAGAAAACTTGGAAAAATACAGAAAAGTACAGAGAAAGGGGAAAAAAAAAAACCAATTCAGTTTTATCACCTGAAAAAATTCTATTAATATTTAACTTTGAATTTCCTCCCATTCTTTCTTTCTTAAACACATCAGATATATTTATATAATCTTTATCTGGCTATATATATTTAGTTACAATCCTACCATAATCCATACCTTCCTGCTATCATGTAAATGGTATTACAAAGTTTTTCATGAAAAATTCATTAACAACTTTAATAGTAACACATGTAGAAAAAGAAAAAGTATTAAACAGCCTCTGTTCTATCTAGATCCCTCACAACCCTCCCGACCGGCAGCCAACATTAACAGTTTCTTGTATATCCTCTAGAAACACTTTCTGTATACACAAGTGTACCTATCGTCTTCTCTCTTTTTGCAATTTCTTTGTAAGCTTTTAATATGTGTCATATATACAGAAAAGTACACAAATCCTAAGTGCTCTGCTTGATGGAGTTTCACAAAGAGAACACAGCCATGTAATTGGCACCCAGATCCTCCCTTTAAAAAAACGGTTTGTTACATTATAAATTGTTCAGCATCTTGCTTTATTCACTGAAAAATGCACGTGAGAGATCTGCCTTATCCATACAGTCCTTCTGAAGCTGCCTCATGGCGTGTACAGCTGCACAGAACAGCTGCTACACTGCCTGGATCCTTTCTCTGACCTTTATCGGACCATTCGCTTGTGATGGATGTTTAAACTGCCACCCATCTTTTGCTGTTACCAACCACTCTATAACAAATATTCTCATACAGACTTCTTAGTGCACCTACATAGGCGAATGATTCCCATAAACTCCTAGAAGTAGAAGGCACAGATTCTAATTTTTTAAGCTCTTTATCGAAATATAATTGCTTTACCTCGTTGGGCCAGTTTTTGCTGTACACCAAAGTGAATCAGCTGTATTTATACATATATCCCCATAACCCTCCCTCCCGTGACTCCCTCCCATCCTCCCTATCCCAGCCCTCTAAGTCATCACCCATTATCGAGCTGGTCTCCCTGTGTTATGCAGCAGCTTCTCACTAGCTACCTATTTTACATTTGGTAGTATATATATGTCAACGCTACTCTCTCATTTCATCCCAGCTTCCCCTTCGCCCCCTACCCTGTGTCCTCAAGTACATTCTCTACATCTGCATCTTTATTCTTGTCCTGTCACTGGGTTCATCTGTACCATTTTTTTAGATTCCATATATATGAGTTAGCATACGGTATTTGTTTTTGTCTTTCTGGCTTACTTCGCTCTGTATGACAGTCTCTAGGTCCATCCACCTCACTACAGATAACTCAATTTCATTCCTTTTTATGGCGTAGTAATATTCCATTGCATATATGTGTCATATCTTCTTTATCCATTCATCTGTTGATGAGCATTTAGGTTGCTTTCACGTCCTGGCTACTGTAGACAGTGCTGCAATGAACATCATGGTACATGCTTCTTTTTGGATAATGGTTTTCTCTGGGTATATGCCCAGTAGTGGGATTGCTGGGTCATATGGTAGTTCCATTTTTATTTTTTTAAGGAATCGCCATACTGTTTTCCATAGTGGCTGTACCAACTTACATTCCCACCAACAGTGCAGGAAAGTTCCCTTTTCTCTGCACCCTCTCCAGCATTTATTGTTTCTAGATTTTTTTTTTGGGGGGGGTACAGCAAGTTCAATCATCTGTTTTTATACACATATCCCCGTATTCCCTCCTCCCTTGACTCCCCCCTCACCCTCCCTCAAGTCCCCCCCACCCTCCCCGTCCTAGTCCTCTAAGGCATCTTCCATCCTCGAGTTGAACTCCCTTTGTTATACAACAACTTTCCACTGGCTATCTATTTTACAGTTGGTAGTATATATATGTCTGTGCTACTCTCTCGCTTCGTCTCAGCTTCCCCTTCACCCCCCGCCCCCTCCCAAACCTCAAGTTCTCCAGTCCATTCTCTGCATCTGCGTCCTTGTTCTTGTCACTGAGTTCATCAGTACCATTTTTAGATTTCGTATATGTGAGTTAGCATACAATATTTGTCTTTCTCTTTCTGACTTACTTCACTCTGTATGACAGACTCTAGGTCTATCCACCTCATTACATATAGCTCCATCTCATCCCTTTTTATAGCTGAGTAATATTCCATTGTGTATATATGCCACATCTTCTGTATCCATTCATTTGTTGATGGGCATTTAGGTTGCTTCCATGTCCTGGCTATTGTAAAGAGTGCTGCAATAAACATTATGGTACAAGTTTCTTTCGGGATTATGGTTTTCTTTGGGTATATGCCCAGTAGTGGGATTACTGGATCATATGGTAGTTCTATCTGTAGTTTTTTAAGGAACCTCCAAACTGTTTTCCATAGTGGCTGTACCAACTTCCATTCCCACCAACAGTGCAGGAGAGTTCCCTTTTCTCCACACCCTCTCCAAAATTTGTTGTTTCCAGATTTTGTGATGATGGCCATTCTGATTGGTGTGAGGTGATACCTCATTGTGGCTTTGACTTGCATTTCTCTGATGATTAGTGATGCTGAGCATCTTTTCATGTGTTTGTTGGCCATCTGTATGTCTTCTTTGGAGAAATGTCTATTTTGGTCTTCCGCCCATTTGTGGATTGGGTTATTTGCTTTTTTGGTATTAAGCTGCATGAGCTGCTTGTATATATCGGAGATTAATCCTTTGTCAGTTGCTTCGTTGGCAAATACTTTCTCCCATTCTGAGAGTTGTCTTCTTGTCTTGTTTATGGTTTCTTTTGCTGTGCAAAAGCTTTTAAGTTTCTTTAGGTCTCATTTGTTTATTTTTTATTTTACTTCCATGATTCTAGGAGGTGGGTCAAAAAGGATCTTGCTTTGATTTATGTCACAGAGTGTTCTGCCTATGTTTGAGGGCACAGATTCTAAATTTTAACCCCTACTGCCCTCCAAAAAGGTTACACCAATTCAAAATCACACTGTTAATATACAAATGCCTCACTGCCCATGTCTCCTCACACAGCACGTTATAAAACTTTTTGACCTCTGCCAGGCTGGTAAGTTAGAGATGCTATTTCGATGTTTACTTGCACGCTTCTCACTGTGAGAGAAGTTAAGCATTTCTTCATATGTTGACTGTGAAGTACCCGTTCATCCTATTACCTATTTTTCTTTTGGATTATTAATATTTTTCTGTTTTCATACATCAAGGAAACTGACCCTTCACATCATCTGCAAATAGTATCTCCCATTTTGTGGGTGTACTTTATTTATAATATTTTACACTTTAGAAAATTTCCCAACTTCATGTTAAAAAATTCAAAACTGAAGAAAACTGGCAACGAATAAGAATAGTCTTATACCTTACACCTAGATTTACCAATTGCTAACATTTTCCCAGATTTACTTTACACGTATTTCTAGATATATGAACACCGACACATTCCACACACATGCACACACACACATACGCGTAAAACCTATGTATTTTTCTGAACCATGTAAGAGTGAGCTGCAGACATGGGGACACCTCACCCTTGAAGTGACTGCAGTGTGTGTCTCCTAAGCACAGCAGTCTCCCATGTTACTAACCACTGGACACCCTCAGGAGGCCTACATGAATTCAATACCACTGATGACTAGTCCACACCCAAACTTACCGGATTCCCCCAATAACATCACTTAGATTTTTTTTAAAGCTCCGTAAATTCAGGAGCTAATCAAGGACCAGGACAATCATTGTCTCGTCAGAATAAGACTCCCACATTTTGGTGGGAAAGCGTATCACAAGAAAAGGGTACTCTCCTTTCCCTTTTTTACTTGGTAATCTCTGCGGTGACATTTTTTGTTTGTTTGTTCTTGGGTTTTTTCGCTGTGCCATATGGCCTGTGCGATCTTAGTTCCAGGGACTAAACAGTAGTAAGAGTGCCGCGTCCTAGCCACTGGACCACCAGGGAATCCAGGATTGCTTTCTTAAGGGATGGGAAGCCAGTGATGGATTTACAACTGTATTGGATTTGCATTTGAGGCCAACCATTTTTTTAAAAAGTCTTTATTTATTTTGGCTGTGCTGGGTCTTCGTTGCGGCACACACGATCTTGGTTTCAGTACGTGGGATCCTCAGTTGCGGCATGCATGCAGGATCTAGCTCCTCAACCAGGGACTGTAGCCGGGACCCCTGCACTGAGAGTGCGGAGGCTTACCCACTGGACCAATAGGGAAGCCCCTGTCGGGTCACGGTTTCAAAATTCTGTATGTATCATGTTCCCCCATGGATCCTCATCCAACTGTTCAGGTACCCTAGTTGGCTGAGGCAAATATTACTCTGTTGATTGTGAAAGTGTGTTCTTCTATACCCGCCACTCCTCCTGTATTAGCTGGCATTCTCCTACAAATAAAGACTGTATGGTAAAATTTTTTTTTCAAATTCTCTTCCAGTTTAGGTTGTTACATAATATTGACCAGAGTTTTCTGTGCTATACAGTAGGTCCTAGTTGGTTATCCACTTTAAATACAGCAGTGTGTACACATCAATCCCAAACTCCCTAACTATCCCTCCCCCCCCACCCTATCCTTCCCCCACTAGAAATCGTAAGTTCGTTTTCTAAGTCTGTGAGTCTGTTTCTGTACAGTAAAATTTTAGCTGAATTTTTTTAAATAACCCTGGGATTTAAGCTGTACTTAGAAAGGGTGTCCCTAGTCAGAGGTTATTTTTTAAAAATAGTATCCCAAGTAAAGTACTTTTACAGTTGTAAAAGGGTACTTTTTCTTTTGCTTCCTTTTCGCTTACAGCAGTGACGTACTTTTTATCATGGTTCATTTACAGCAGTGCTGGCCTCCATGCACTCACTATAACACACTAATTTTGACTACTGCTCTTTTAAAATTTACACTGGGTGTGGCAAAACATAAAAGAACTTTGGGCACTGGAGTTCCAGGGGCATGGACTGGCAGTTTCTGTTTACTCTTCCCCAGTGAACTACCGATGCCAAAAGTGGCTCATTTAGAAAGCGGTGGGAGGAGGTCAAGCTCTCTCCCTCTGCTTTAAATTATGAACTGTTTGTCCTAGGCAACAAGGAGGTTAAGGAAAGAAGAGGGGACATTTTTACACACACAAACCAGTAACTGTGTCAGCTGCTGCTCAGTGGCTTTGGTTCTGCATTTTAAATTAACAGCATCACACATATCTTTCTGCTTTTTGTCTTTTTTTAAAAGGTAGATTAAGGAGTACAAATACTACACCAAGGACCTGGCTACAAAAGATAAATATTCATATTACATCTATCTATTATATCATATCTCTCTATCCACCTACCTTCGCAGTGACACTGCAGCTGATGTCGCCTTTCAGTGGCTTTGTTAATATCTGGCAAAGCCTTGCCTCTTACCCACTCTTACCACTCAGTGAAAGCATACAAAAATTCAGGTAAGGAGTCAATTTAATTTTTTTTTCAGGTGGGTATTCAGTTATCTCAACAAATTTACTGACTCAAAATTTTTCTCAGCTGATTTTAAATGCTCGTTTCATTACACACTAACTCTGTGGATATATCTGGATCTGTAATTACTCTAATTCTACCTGTTTATGTGCCAGTTTCATACTGCTTTAACTGCTATACTTTTTTTTTTTCTTTTGGGCCACGCCACACAGCATGTGGGATCTTAGTTTCCAAACCACGGATTGAACCCGTGCCCCCTGCATTGGGAGCACGGAGTCTTAATCACTGGACCGCCAAGGAAGTCCCTGCTGTACTTCTATATGTTTGAAAATATACTGAGGCTGGAAAGCTACATGTAAAAGAATGAAATGAAAACATTCTCTAACACCATATACAAAAATAAACTCAAAACAGATTAAAGACCTAAATGTAAGACTGGATACTATAAAACTCCTAGAGGAAAACATAGGCAGAACACACTTTGACACAAATTGCAGCAGTATTTTCTTGGGTCCACCTCCTAGAGTAATGGAAGTAAAGCAAAAATAAAACAAATGAGACCTAATTAAACTTAAAAGTTCTGGCCTGGCAAAGGAAATCATAAACAAAACAAAAAGACAACCTACAGACTGGAAGAAAATATTTGCAAATAATGCAAGCAATGAAGGCTTAATTTCCAAAATATACAAACAGTTTATACAGCTCATTATTAAAAAAACAAATAACCCCATCCAAAAATGGGCAGATGGGACTTCCCTGGTGGTGCAGTGGTTAAGAATCCGCCTACTAATGCAGGGGACATGGGTTCAATCCCTGGGCCAGGAAGATCCCACATGCCACGGAGCAACTAAGCCTGTGTGCCACAACTACTGAGTCCATGCACCACAAGTACTGAAGCCCATGCGCCTAGAGCTGTGCTCTGCAACAAGAGAAGCCACTGCAATGAGAAGCCTGCGCACCACAATGAAGAGTAGCCCCTGCATGATATTTGTTAGAAGAAATAGCCAATTTAAACAAAGAAAAATACTCTTTTCTCCTGGAAAAAAAAAAAAGAGTAGCCCCTGCTTGCCACGAGAGAAAGTGGGCGCATAGCAACGAAGACCCAATGCAGCCAAAAAAGGATAAATAAATAATAAAATACATCTTAAAAAAAGAATCCACCTGCCAACGCAGGGTACATGGGTTCGACTCCTGGTCCAGGAAGATCCCACATGCTGCAGAGCAACTAAGTCTATGCGCCACAACTACTGAGCCTGTGCTCTAGAGCCCATGAGCCACAACTACTGAGCCCACATGCCACAACTACTGAAGCCCGTGAACCTAGAGCCTGTGCTCTGCAACAAGAGAAGCCACCGCACTGAGAAGCCCACGAACCGCAATGAAGAGGAGCCCCACGCTCACCGCAACCAGAGAAAGTGGGTGTGAAGCAACAAAGACCCAATGCAGCCAAAAATGGATAAATTAATAATAAAAAATGAGCAGAAGACCTAAATAGACATTTCTTGAAAAAAGACATACAGATGGGCAAAAGGCATATGAAAAGATGCTCAGTATTGTTAATTATTAGGGACATGCAAATCAAAATTACAGTGAGGTACCCCCTCACACTAGTCACAATGCCCATCATTACAAAGCCTGCAAATAACAAATGCTGGAGAGGGTGCAGAGAAAAAGGAACCCTCCTACACTGTTCGTGGGAATGTAAATTGGCATAGCCACTATGGAAAACAGTACAGAGATTCCTCAAAAAACTAAAAACAGAGTTCTCATGACTGAACAATCCCACTCCTGGGCATATACCCAGAAAAGATGAAAACTCTAATTCAAAAAGATACATGCACCCCAATGTTCATGGCAGCACTATGGAAACATGGCAACAACCTAATATCCATCAAAAGATAAATGCCTAAAGAAAATGTGGCATATATATACAACAGAATATTACTCAGCCATAAGAAAGAATGAAATAATGCCATTTGCAGCAACATGGATGGATCTGAAGATTATCGTACTAAATGAAGTAAGTCAAAGAAAAATATCATGATATTACTTGTATGTGGTAAAAAATATATATACAAATGAACTCATTTACAAAATAGAAACAGACTCACAGACATAGAAAACAATCTTATGGTAACCAAAGGGGAAAGGGGGGAGGGAGGGATAAATTGGGAATGTGAGGTGAACATATATACACTACTATACATAAAATAGATAAACAAGGATGTACTGTATAGCACAGGGAACTATAGTCAATATCGTGTAAAAACCAATAATGTAAAAGAATCTGAAAAAGAATATATGTGCGTGTGTCTGTGTGTGTAAAGACACACACATATATATAAAAGTATAAAACTGACTGTTGTACGCCTGAAACAATGTAAATCAACTATATGTCAATAAAAATAAATAAATAAATAAATAAAAACAGGTGGTAAGTTAAAGAAATTGATTACTATAAATCCAGAAATACCTTAGAGTGGAGAGGGTGGTGAAAATGTTTTAGTAGTCTAAGTGTGCAATTTACTCCATAGCAGAAATCACCATGGGACTGTTTTAATAAAAACATTTTACAAATGAAAAATACATATTTTCATTTTTATATATATTTTATACATATATATATACATACTGAGGCTAACCCCCCTTTATTAGTCACTTTTTCCAGAATTTTTATGGCTAGTTCTGTCTTTCCCACATTATGATCAGCTTGATTAGTTTGAAATACTCTGTTGGTATTTTCATTAGTATCAGCATAAATTTATACATTTATTCGTTAAAGGACATATATATATATATCCAAGAACAGGTTACAGAATTTATTTATTCAATTCCTTTTACATCTATCAATAGCATTTCAGTTTTCTTCATAGAGAAAAGATCTTATACTTTTGAAAAATCTTTGTTTCTAGGTATGTTCTTTTTCTTTCTTTTTTTTTTTTAAAAAAAAACCTTTTCTGTGTAAGAGTTTTTCCACTATAATTTCTAACTGGCTATCACCTGAATATTGATTTTTTAATATAAATTTATTTATTTATTTATTTTATTGGCTGCGTTGGGTCTCTTTTTTGCTGTGCGTGGGCTTTCTTTTAGTTCCAGTGAGTGGGGGCTACTCTTTGTTGTGGTGCGTGGGCTCCTCATTGCCGTAGCCTCTCTTGTTGCAGAGCACGGGCTCTAGGTGCGTGGGCTTCAGCAGTTGCAGCAATAGTTGTGGTTCAAGGGCTCTAAAGTGCAGGCTCAATAGTTGTGACGCACAGGCTTAGTTGCTCTGCGGCATGTGGGATCTTCCTGGAGCAGGGATCGAACCCGTGTCCCCTGCACTGGCAGGTGGGTTCTTAACCACTGCGCCACCTAGGAAGCCCCTGAATACTGATTTTTGTACATAATATTTCCTATCTTGTAAAACTTTTAGTCAACTCCTTGAGTAGAAACAATCATGTGGGACTTCCTAGGTGGCGCAGTGGTTAAGAATCCTCCTGCCAATGCAGGGGACAAGGGTTCGATCCCTGCTCCAGGAAGATCCCACGTGCCGCGGAGCAACTAAGCCCGTGCGCCACAACTATTGAGCCTGTGTGCCGCAACTACTGAAGCCCATGCTCTGCAACAAGAGAAGCCACCGAAATGAGGAGCCCATGCACCACAATGAAGAGTAGCCCCCGCTTGCTGCCACTAGAGAAAGCCCATGTACAGCAACGAAAACTGAACACAGCCAATCAATCAATCAATCAATAAAAGAAAAAAAGAAAAGAAAAAACCATGAATCACTAACAAAAACTGCAATTTGGTCTCCTCCCTTATAATTTTTACACCACTTATTTCTTAATTGTTTTTTGTATTATAGTATGCCTAGAACAATGGCAAATAGTGATAATAGTGTGGTCATCTTTATTTACTTTATTCCCAGCTTTAATAAAATGCTAGTATTTTACCATTAAACAAGACACTGGCTTTTCTTTTGAGACTTTCACACTTTCCCATTTTTAAATATTTTTACATTTTTTATGTTAGTATTCATCTTTACTTCAGTAAAGAGTGTTTTTTAAAATCAGAAATAATCTAATATGGTCAAAAATAATTCATCAATTGGAATTCACTTATTTAGCCATTCATTTAAGATTTTCCAATTTGGGTCACCTGGGTTGTTTGTGATTTTTCAAAATTACTAACAATGCTGCACAGCGTATCACTGTGCCTAAGAAAGTGGTTGTAACTTTTTCTGCTTTCAGACTTCCTCTGAAAAGAGAGCTACGCTGAGAACTACCAGAACAAAGACTGCTTGTGCTTCACTTGTCGAACACACGTCTCTCTCTACTGCTCTGGCCTGCGTGGTGTTCTCAGCGTTGGTCCTGGAGCGCATGCCTGCTGCCTCTTGTTGTCAGGAGCCGTGTTCCAGCTTTGCCTGGAAATACAGGAGTCGGGGGTGTGGTGGGGTCTGGATGTGGCTTCCGGGCCCTGGACCTGCACAAGAGGCTGTTCTGCCCCAAACCTGGTCTATAGACCCTGAGCAGCTAATTATGGAAGCAGCCCCACAGGGACGTGTGCCCCTACTCTGCAGCCCCCGAAGTCCCAACGTTACATGAAAAATCAGTGGGGAAATCTCATCCTACTCCCTAGTTAAAAATACGCTGTTACTGAGTTAAACTGTTTAAAATCCACCTATGTAATACCAGTTTGCCACTTCACGTCAGAGAATTCTTGCTGAAAATTCCCCCACAGTCCCTGAAAACCATCAATTTTTTGATGCCTCATCCATCAGTCTATTTGTTTCCCGGTTCAATATGTGCAGAAGCAGCCTCACCAAACTTCTTGAGGAAAAAAGACCTGTCATTGTGCCATTAATTATTACAAAACGCAGGAAGCTAGCCAGAGACGTGGGCAGAGCTCATACTCCATTACCCTCTCTCCTAGGGAGGGCAGACCTACCCAGACCCTGAATGCCCTGTCCAGCCTGAGTACTGAAAAGGCGTAAAGTTGGTCTACGCCAGCCTGGGCTAGCTGCTCTGAGGGAGCAGGTTCGGGAGAAAAAGGGCACCACGTTCCTGACTTCAGATATATGGGGACAATGGTAGAACCACAGGGCATAAATGAATCCAGAAACAGTATCCCAGAGAGTCCACGTAACAGAGGATCAGGATGAACGGGGAGGAACAGGAGGACAGAACTCCTCTTTGGTCAGTAACTACTGCTGTAGAAATGAACAGAATATTTAAGAGTCAGGAGGAAAGAAGCAATCAGGCCACTTGGCCGCTCCGGAGAGAGATGGAGACTGCTCCCCAATAGCCATGAAAGACTGCTCTGTTTTTTTTCTTTTCTTTTCTAAGTTGAACTAAAATTAGCATCACAAAAGTTATTTTAACCATGATAAACTGTACAATTCAGTGGTTTTTAGTATATTCACAATGTTGTACAACTGTCATCACTATGTAATTCCAGGACATTTCCATCACCCCCAAGAGAAACCCTACACCTACTCATCCCATTCCCTCTCCCTGCAGCCCCTAGCAACCACTAATCTACGCCGTCTCTACAGATTTCCCTATTTTGGGACATGTCACACAAATACAGGCATATAATATGTGGCCTTTTGTGTATGACTTCTTTTACTTAGCATAATGTTTTTAAGATCCATCCACATTGTAGTATGTGCATCAGTACTTCATTCCTTTTCACGGCTGAATCATATTCTATGGTCTGTTCTTGAATACACAACAAACGTACTTCTGAAACCCACTAGCACAGCAGAAAGCAAAGCTACATACACTCAGTTCTCGTTGGTGTGGGTGCTCCCTGAGAACCGATGGAATGAAGGTGACAATACCTTTCACGATACTGTTCATAGTTTTAATTCTGAGGATCCTGGATCAAGTTCTTTGGTTGTAAATTCACAGCAATTCTGTGAATAACGTGGGAATACCAAAATCTCACTTTTAAACATCAGGAGCCAACCTAAGCAGTATGTTGCATAAAAAGCCTTTATTAACAAAGCCAGGGAAATGCTGGCCCAGGCTCAGAAAGGAGACTGGCAGGAAGAGGCAGGAAAAGAAACAAATCATGTTCAATGAGGCTGTTCCTGCTTGAGATCCTGTTAAAACTACTAGGTGACTTTGGAGAGTTACATGAAGCTGAAAAGCTGCTTATCCCGAGGACTGATCAATTCAGCAATAATTAAAATCCTTGCGTGGCAGAGTGGGTTTATCCTGTCCACCAGTTCTCACGGGAAAGGCCAATCTACCCGGCCCCACATACCCATTAAGCAAATGAAGGGTGTAACCTGCATCCGCGAGATAAGTGCTATGCGCTTTCCAAAGGCCAACGTGTAGGTGTCTAATACGGTTTGTTACTACGTCAACAGGAAGATGATAAAAGCAGCAAACGTCTACGAAGACAGAGCCACACTGTGATCAAGTATGACACCTGGTGGCGGACTAAGAAGAGAAATAAATACCTTCACTCTTCAAAGATGTCACATCATAAAATGCAACAGAGAATAACGAGGTGCTGGGACTTCCCTGGTGGTCCAGTGGGTAAGACTCCACCCTCCTAAAGCAGGGGGCCCAGGTTTGATCTCTGGTCAGGGAACTAGATCCTGCATGCATCTTGCAACTAAGACCCAGTGCAGCCAAAACAAATAAATAAATATTTTCAAAAACTAAAAAAAAAAAAAGGCAGAAAATAAGATGCCATTTTTTGACCCACAAATTAGTAAATGATTTTTTTTTTTTAAGATCGTAACATGTCATGGAGGATTCTGGAGAAGAAGAATAAAGGTGATATGTTGGTACTACCTTTCTACACGGCAATTAAACTCTGCTATCAAAAACCTAAAACCTAGAATTTCACATTCCCTTTAAGTCAGTAATTCCACTGCTAAGTTTATCTTAATGAAATTATCACAGATGTGTGCCAAGATTTAGCTCCCAATATGCCCATCACGGAAGTGCTTATAATACCATGAAATGGGAAACAATGTCAACATTCAAAAAAAGAGTAGTAGTTCATAAATTAGGACACATCCATATATTTAAAAATCTTTTGCTACATATTAACAGGGAAAGAGATACATCACTTATTGTTTGCAAGAAAAGAACACACTTTATATAAATATATTGGTTTATAAGAGAAAAAAAAGCATCCCCCACAAAATTATACCAACCTGTGAATAAGGCAATCTCTGATGCAGTACAATTATGGTGGAACTTTCATTTTCTACCTAGTTCCTTCTGTGTTGAAAACAAATTGAACCAATCTATTTTTTAATTTAGGTGGAAAAATTCACAGAGCCAGCCAGATGGAAAGCACAGGAATTGACCACAATGGTACTTCAAACACCAAAGAAAAGGTAAGACCCTTCTGTACCCCACATCCAGAGTATGAAAAGCCTGAGCCCTCGAGCCACTGCTGGTCCCCTGTTCTCAGGAGCTGCTGACAAGCTCATCACCCACAGAGACTGTTTCAAACCTTCACACTCTTTAAAGTTCCCTTCCCCACTCCTGCCCCCTCCACTCTCAGCAGATGACCCCACTTCCATGCGTCTCAGGGAGAAAGAGACCAGGCCAAAGTCTCCTTCTGCCCCTTTATTTCTCCCTCCTACCACTCCTTACCTCAGGGGGTGCATGAGGACAGAAGCCTGAGTTTGTCTGACTTTCTCCTTTCCCTTTGACCTTCACTGAACTGACTGGGTTCAGACCCTTGTCCTCCTCCCCACAATATGACAATAGCCCTGATCTCCATTCTATCCCTCTTGCTTCACCGACAACCCCTAATCCTGTCCCTACACACAACTCCCCCTGTTTAGATTAAGGTCAAGTCCAAGTTCCTAACATGACCCTCAGGGCCCTTCAGGATCTGGATCTTGCCTACCCTTCAGGCCTAATTTCCTGCTAAGCTCCCACAAAATACAAGCACCTGTCAGGTGCCAAATATGCTATGCCCCCCAAATCCTTTCCAGTGTCTTTTCAGAAGCTGTTTTCCTGGTTTGGAACAAACGAGCTTAGACCCTCCCAGCCCTAGGAAACTCCTACTCATCCTTCTAGAATCTAGACCAGTGGTTCTCAACCAGGGGCTACTTTGCCCTTCTAGGGACATTTAGAAATGTCTGGAAACATTTTTGTTTGTCACAATGCTGACAACAGTAGGGGAAATGCTACTGACATCTAGTGGATAGAGATCAGGGTCGCTGTTAAACACCCCACAATGCACAGGACGGCCCCTACAACAAAGAATTACCCAGCCCAAAATGTCAGCAGTGAAGAGGCGGAGAAGCCCTGATCTAGATCCCATTTTCTGAGAAAACCTAACTAGCCTGTCCCCCCCACAATAAGTGCCATGCTCTGTTGTCAGGTCTACCTTAAAACCCCCAATATACCTCTATTTTAGCATTTATCTCGCTGTGTGGTAAGTTCTGATTTATTTGTCTGTCTGCTCCATTAAATTATAATTGCTTCAAAAGCAGACCACCTTTTTCATCTGTATATCTCCAGTGTGTAACAAAAGAGCTCATTCACTGTTTTGTAATTAAATTTTAAATAACTTACATTTAATGATGAATAAATGAGAGAAAAGAGAGAAAGCACTTATTCTCTTGGCTCTACCACAAAAATCCTTTAAAAATTACACAAATAATACCTACTTGCTGCAGAAACATTAGGAAATAGAGATAAGCAAGAAGAAAAAACAAATGGAAAAGCAATTCTTTGAATAGGCAGAGGCACCATCTAAAGACAGAAGAGGTAAACCCCACAAAGCAAATCCGAGAGCTTGGAAAGGCAGTGCTAGGATTTTTGCAGTACAAATCCCGGTATGTACTCTCTACTTACTTGAGAACAGCAATCTCTTGAACAGTTATGGCCCTTTTATCTTTGGTTCCCATGTAGGAGAATATGTTCGGCTTGACTCTGATAAGACAAAAACAAAATCATCTGAAGTCGCATACCACTAGGAAATCACGCTTCTAATAATTTAAGATTTGAAATAAATATACTTAAAATCGTAATGGAATACGAGGAGAGCGCGAAAGGAGAAACTTTATTTAAAAATATACCCAGGAAATGTAAATTGATACAGCCACTATGGAGAACAGTATGGAGGTTCCTTGAAAAACTAGAGTTACCATATGACCCAGCAATCCCACTACTGGGCATATACCCAGAGAACACCATCATTCAAAAAGACACACGCACTCCAATGTTCACTGCAGCACTATTTACAATAGCCAGGACATGGAAGCAACCGAAATGTCCATCAACAGATGAATCGATAAAGAAGATGTGGTACATACACACAATGGAATATTACTCAGCTGTAAAAAGCAATGAAACTGGGACATTTTTAGAGGCATGGATGGACCTAGAGACTGTCATACAGAGTGAAGTGAGTCATAGAGAGAAAAACAAATATCGTATATCAACACATATGCGGAATATAGAAAAATGGCGCAAATCAATCGGTTTGCAAGGCAGAAATGAGACACAGATGTAGAGAACAAACATACAGACACCAAGTGGGGAAAGTGGGGAGGGTTGGGGGGGGGAATGAATTGGGAGATTGGGATTGCCATACATACATTACTAATAAGAAAAAAAATACCAAATTGTACACTCTAAATATATGCAGTTTATTGTCTGTTAACTGTATCTCAATAAAAGTTCTTAAAAATATATATATACACACACACACACACCCCCAGGAAAATACAAATTAGTGTGCAACCTAAGAAAGTAAATGATGCCTGAACAATCCCCTCCTTAGCTATGTGTGACTTGGAATGTTTGTACTAGCCAGCAACAGAGAAGGAAGTAATGCACTTCTTGTTGATTACATGCAATTCATTAATTGCATAACTGTGAAGGTAAAGAAAAATCCATTCTAGATATATTACGTACCACTTCAAAAATTTTATATCTTCAATTTCAAAAAAGGTAATATTAATGTGAACTTTCCATAAATACATGCTATTTCTTTGTATAAAAGCCAAATGCTAAAACAGGGATTGGAATAGTTTTAATATGAAGATATAAGTAAACTAGTTAACTAAGAAGAATTATAAAAACTGCTTCACGGGAATGGGAGAGAAACGGGAAGGATTTTTTGAACTCTGAGCAATCCCAGCTCTAGATCTCAGAGATGTGCCCTCCCCAACTTTCTACTCTCCCTGGATCAGGTATAGACAAGGCATGAGAGAGACCTAGCAACTAGAATAAAATAAAATGCTACTTCAAATGGTACTATGTCCTATGGGCTGAACTGTGCTCCTTTAAAATTCCTATGTTGAGGCTCTGACCTGCCAGTACCTCAAAACGCAACTGTACTTGGAGATAGAGCCTTTAAAGAGGTGATTAAAATGAGGCCTTCATCCAATTAGACTTGTGTCCTAATATAAGGAGAGGAAACCTGGACACACAGAGAGACTCTGGGACACAGACAGACTCAGAGGAGGTGGCCATCTGCAAGCCAAGGAAAGGCCTCAGAAAAAAACCAAACCTGCCAACACTCTGAGCTTGGGGCTTTCAGCCTCCAGACTGTGGGAAAATGAATTTCTGTTATCTAAGCCACCCAGTCTGTGGTATCTTGTCAAGGCAACCACAGCAAACTAACACACTACATACTGTGTTTAAACCGGGTTAAATATATATCAGAAAGGAAATTTCCATGCATACAGATTTGCTATAGTACCTGTACCCATTTCTAAAGATAAAATGGCACCTGGCCCATCCTCAAAGCCCCACACTCTACTGTATTTGCGTTCCTGTGAGAAAATCTGACTGGTCTCAGGTTTCCAATCTAGTCGATCTCCTAGAGGTAAGAGCTTAGGGTTTAGTAGCAGACCTCTGCAACCATATCAAAGTGTAGGCTTGCAGGGAAGAAACTTAATTTTTATTTTCAGCTGGGTGCACTAGTAACTCTCAACTATATTTACTTACAGAATTTTCATTTTGAATCACTGGTAACTGCAAGGAGGTTTAAAAAAAATAATTCAGCTACTGTCTAAGAAAACTATAACTGGGAATTCCCTGGTGGTCCAGTGGTTAGGACTCAGTGCTTTCACTGCTGTGGCCCAGGTTCAACTCCCAGTCAGGAAACTAGGATCCTGCAAGCTGTACCGTACAGCCAAAAAAAAACACCACCCCCCCCCCCCCCCCCCACAAAAACTAAAAACACACTATAACTGGGAGGCACATTTGCTACCTGCGTGCCTATTTTCCCACTCCTTTTTCATCAGCATGGAAAGAGGAAAATATATTTCTGTGTTTTGATTTTGTATGGGCATAAGAACAAGATACTAACCTTAAATATTTGGACAGCAGATTAATAGCATCCATGGTGTCTTTGTTTTCCTTGTACAATACGAAGTGACAGTAACTTCCCCTAGATTTTGGCCAAGAATGTTTTCTTGGATCTTAAAAAAAAAAAAAAAATTGTTATATATACCATAATCAAAGTTAGCAAGTTTTTTCTTATGAAACCCTATAAGATCATTTTTGCTAGAGATGATCTAGCAAAGGTTTTGTAGAGAACCTTGGAGAGAGAAATTAGATCTAGTCTGACAAGAAATACAGGTTAAGTGGTTATAGCTGTGTGGACTATAGTTATTAAACTTTTTGTAACTGGATATTTATCTGCCTGTAGCTAAACTCAAAATCGAGAAATGCAGGTTGTGTGACAAATGACTAAACCTAACCAGCAATCTCACGCAGAGAAACACAGAGGGGTCCACCACTCCCCAGTGGCTTACTTGACAAGCATGAGTCTGAAAGGGGGGCCGCCTGGCTCTCCAGAACATACAAAGGCCAGAGGGAAACAGCAGTCACGGCGGAACCTACAAGCCTTGCCTCGTACCCCCACTCAGGTGTTCACATAACAGGCTGGATGCCTTTGCAGGGATGGGGATAAAGCCTGTGAGGAGCTGCCTCAGTGACACATTTACATTTCCCAAAGGCCACTCCCATTACAGAAGATTAGCTAATAGTAGATCTTTACAAAAGTCTATCAGACAGAGAGAGCAGCTGGCGTTCAATACCTAATTGTCATTCTTGGGGGAAGAGGAGACTTTAAAAATTAAGCCAGGTTAAATGCTAATTTCTGAGCCACTGTTACTTCGCTTGCTCAACTTCTTAGAAACTGACAAACATTTCGAGACTCTGGAGAATCCGACTTTTAAAACTGTTTTTGTTTAAATTTTTTATTTATTTATTTATTGGCTGCATTGGTCTTCACTGCTGCACACGTGCTTTCTCTAGTTGCGGCAAGCAGGGGCCACTCTTCATTGTGATGCATGTGCTCCTCATTTTGGCGGCTTCTCTTGTTGCAGAGCATGGGCTCTAGGCGTGTGGGCTTCTGTAGTTGTGGCTCATGGGCTCCAGAGCGCAGGCTCAATAGTTGTGGTGCACAAGCTTAGCTGCTCCTCGGCATGTGGGATCTTCCCTGACGCAGGGATTGAACCCGTGTCCCCTGCATTGGCAGGAGGATTCTTAACCACTGAGCCACCTAGGAAGTCCCTAAAACTGTTCTTTTAACGAACATTTAAATTACACTACCATCTAGAAACATGTATTTAAACGATATTAAGATTTAGACTTCAGTTGCCCAAAGGGTGTTCTGAAAAATCAACATTTTGGGAAAAATGTGTAAGCCACAAACACACTTTCCAGATGTTGTACAATAATGTTTTTGAGTCTTATTGACACACGGCTGCAGCTGTTATTTGAAATCATCTAGTCCACTTGATTTCTGTAACTCTATGAAAGAAAGACTGTGAAAAAATACTTCATACGATCCCCAGAAAAGAGTCTTCTCCTTTTAAAAATGTTCCTTTGTCCCTAAAATAATCCTTTAGCATAACTCATGAACCCTTCCTCTTAAAAGACCCAAGAAATTTCTGATACTAAAGTTACTTGTACACCTGCCTTTGTTCAGGCAAAAAGTACTGCTTCATAGGTGAGTGATATAAGCAATGTGAAGAACAAACTGACCAGTAAGCCATCTTGGAAAACTGCTGCAGCATGTACGCTTAAAGTATTACAGGAAAAGCACTACAAGTATTTCTTTGGCTCTCTGTGAATTTCTCATAACTCATCCTCAGAAAATTGTGAACAGGGACATTACTTTTGGTTTTCCTTCCAGATCCCTACATTTAAGCAAAATTGTCTATACTTAGCACTTGTGACAAAAATCATTGGCATTTCATTTTACCTACATGAAACACCAACCGCTCTTACCTGCTGCAGTTCTGACCTCTGTCCAAATGCACAGCATAAAGAGCACAAGAGAGCAGTATTTAATTTATAATAATAGTAAAGTGCTTTAGAGGTGAACATGCAAATGATCGCATGGGAAGTTTCTACCAAGGACTCCTACAGTGCCTGGCGGTTATGTGGTGGGTTAACAGCCATTTAGACATTAACGATGGAATGTCGCAGAGGCAAACAGTGAACAAGCAGAAAACTCACCAACAGGTCCAAGGCTCCCTGTCTCAGTCCCCTCACAGTGTCCTAGCCACTCATCCTCAAAAGTTGCACTGTCTGTGCCCACAGGATGCAGCAAAAGGTGTAAGACTGGATGCAAAATGCCTCCCCATCCAGATTTTTCTTAAATATGGGAGGACACGTACCAAAACACCATTTGTGATTCTCTTTTGGTTGTGAGGCTGCAAGTAATGATTGCTTTGCATTGCACTTTTCTGTGTTTTATGAGTGTCCCGCACTGTTTTTTTTTTTATTTGAAAAAAAAATGTGAAAAAATTATTATGGAAAACAGTTCTCAAAATGATAGATTAAAAGAGATTTAAGAGACTCACCCATGGGAGATTGGGATTGCCATATACACATTACTAATGAGAAAAAAATATCAAACGGTATACTTTAAATATATGCAGTGTATTGTATGTCAATTGTATCTCAATAAAAGTTCTTTAAAAAAAAAGCAGCCAGGAATGCAAAAAAAAAAAAAGAGAGAGAGACTTACCCATGGAATGCAATGTTCTGACCTTATTTGTATCATGATTTAAACAAGTCATCTGTATGCAAAAGGCATTTTTGAGACAATCAAGGAAAAACTGAACATGCACTGGGTATGAGATATTAAGAAATTATTGTTGATTTTGTGGGGATGTGATAACGGTTTAGGGTTTTAGTTCTTATCTGTCAGATACACACTGAAGTACTCATGAGTGAAATGAAGTATTACATAGAATTTTCTTTAAAAACACTGCAACAAAGGAAAAAAACGTGGGAGGAATAGGTAAAACAAAACAACAGAATGTTACTAATATTGAAGATGGTTGATGGGTACAAAGAGGTACAATATACTATTTCCTTTATTTGTCTGTGTGTTTGAAAATGTCCCTAATAAAAAGTTTTTAAAATATTTGTGATAAAAGTTGATAAAGTGTAGCTACATTTTCCTCTAACTACTCTTTCAGGACATTCACAATTGACTACAGTGGCAAGAAATAAATGAAACCACAAGACTAAAAAACTAAATGCTATTATACCTTAAGAGAAACCATGACAACCGACATGAGTTTGGCTCACAACCATGCATCTTTTATTAGCAAATCCAAGCAGTGAGCATGCATTCAATTATCTCCTCTGCAAATAACAGATAGAGGGGTTCTTTTTCCAAGTGCACTCTGTACACAAACTAGTAATAAGCATATGCATTGATTAATTGGGAATGTTTTAAATAATGGACAATCAGTGAGTCTCAACTTATTTGGGGCAGGTTGTTTGACTTTATAAAACTCCAAATCCTTGGAATGCTAGGTAGCAGAGATAGTAGCTTTACAATTTCAGTGAATTTGAAATAACTTTCAAACATTTTTGAGACACTCTGATTTAAAATGCAAATGCAAACAATTCTCAGGCTAGGAAGCAACCTTCTGATGGTCTGATATGGCAGCCCCAGGAACGGAGAAACAGAAACCAGATAAAAAAAGAAAACCACGTTCAGGAAGATTCATGTATTGAGCACAGAGATCCTCATGAATAAAGAAGGAAAAATGTTTGTAGCTCGAGAAAGATGACACGATGGGTAGCATGCGGAACATTCTTTCCTTCTTATTCAAGGCCATCTCCCCTGCTGCACTCCTGCACACCTGCCCTGCAGCTTCCTCAGGGGTCCTGCTCCAGCCATCATCACCACCCTTCCTCCAGTAGCTCTTCCCCTTCAGCATTCAGGGCTCTTGCATTTTAAAAGTCAACGCTACATCTCCCTCTCCTTAACCATGTTCCTTTCCTTTCTCCTTCTCTTTATGGTGTATTTATCGTCTTCCATCTCAACCTACTGTGTAAACTGGTTTCCAAGCATTCCACTAAAACTGTTCTGGCAGAGATACCGATGATCTCCATGTTGCTAAAAACTGGTGGACATGTTTCAGAGTTCTTATCCTGCTGGAACTGTCTGTAGTATTTCCCACTGCTAACCACTCTGTCATTGAAATCCCTCTTCCTATGGATTGCATAACACCAGTCTCTCCCAGAAATTTAACTTTGTCTCTGTGGATTCTTAGATCCAGGTATGCCTCCTGGAAACCATTCATTTCACACCATATGGAGAATCTCTACATGTTACATGGCAAAAAAAATTTTTTTAAACTTAAATCTTTAAAAAGTTTTTTGGGGATGTATACTATCTCAAAATATAAGTTAATTTACCTGAGTACATGGTTTATGACAATTATAAGATATTTTCAGATAAATACCATATGATTGCTTTGGTAAGTGAATGAATGTGCCCTATCAGACTGGATTAACACACCAAAATAACGTCTGAGTTAAAACAGTTGGTAATTTGTGTTTGGCCACCATGATTTAGAATCTACCACACCTGTTTCAGGATGCATAGCTGTATTTGAGGTAAAGAGTATTGCAAATCTGCTAGATAATGCATGACCCACCAATAACAATTTATGTTAGGGTCTGGTAGTAAGGGAGCTCTAAGAACATTCTAATTTAGCTTTGCAATGAAGCTTTAAAAGTTAATCCAATGCTTGGGGAGGTGGCCCAGGAGGATGAGTTGTCACTGGTACTGGGTTCTGTTTGCAGAGGCACCAATAATGTCTCCAGACACCAGCTCTCCCTACTTTTCAAATGCTGCTTATTTTAGGCCACTCCCAGCTTGCAGGGGGGTGGGAGGGGGCAGGTGACCCTATCTGCAGAAGATGCTCACAGGCTCGCAGGTGCCCATCTGGGTTCATGAAGAGGTGGGCAGGAACACGTGGACGGCAGACCTCTAGTCCATCCCTGACTAAACGCCACAGCCTCTCAAGCCCAAGAAGCTGAGATCTCCATCCAAGCACTGATTCAAATGGACTTGCCATCAAGCTTCTTTTTACAGTGAGAAATTCATATGTTACTAAAGATGTGAGAAGGAAAATGGGGAGGGGTGGTTCATGTCACACAGAGCTCAGCATCTCACTTGGAAAATCTTAAGGAAATTTTTTATTTGGAGAAAGAAAAAAGGTGGCTGTGGAATAAGCACAGAAAATGTAGATAAAGACAGAACATGAGAGATCTAGTACCACTCACTTGAGGGGCCAACTGTACTGGCCTGGCCACCTTGGCCTGCAAATGCCAACATCACAAAAATGCTTAGGTCATCCTCTAAGAAAGAACGGTCATCTTCACGAAGCAACAAGTCAAAAAAAATACAAAAAAAAAAAAAATTGCCTTTTCCAATCTCCCTCCTCGTGACCACAGTTGTCAGAATGAGCCGCTGCCTCTTCCTCTTGCCTTTGCAAGAGGGTGGCTGACCAATGAGGATTGCCTCTCTACAAGGAACATCGCCCTAGCAGCCCTTCTCAATCTGGGCTCCTCGAGAGAATGAAGACTGACTGCACCAAGGCAATTGCCTTATGTAGGAAGTCACTTTCTCTCTTCCACAGCTAGATGAGTTACCACCTACACGCCAACAGTGGGAGAATAGAAAAAACAGCCACTCAGATCATTTCCCACTGGGCTTAATCTGCCTGGACAACCCAGGCTGCAAAAAAGCTGTCAAGGTAATATTTTATTCTGTGACTCAGATATCGAAGAAACATTTAGTGCCCAAGCCATTAGACTGCGGACTGAGAAGTGATTCACAACTCGTGCCCTCCATTATTACAGGTCATGATAAAAATAAAAATAATTAGCAATATTTCTATATGATCAAATAAGGTACAACAAAGTAAGTATTTATTGAATTCCCACTCAGACCTATGCTGGGGCCTAGGGCTGTGTTGTCTAATATTAGCAGGTACAACCCACATGTGGCTACTAATCCCTTGAAATGTGATTGGTCCAAACTGACATATGCCATAAATGTAAATATACACTGAATTTGAAAGGTTTAATATCAATGATATAAAATATTTAATATGTAATTTTTCATGAATTATATGCTAGAATTATAATTTTTCTGTATACTTGTTTAAATAATTAGCAAAGTTAATTAAAAAACAAAAACCAAAAAAGACCAATAACAACAAAAAAAACCTTCTTGTGCCCTCAAGCAGCCCCAGGACACATCATTTCACAGCCCTTGCCCTCTGTGATATCCGCTGAGACGTGACCTCCAGCCTCCACCCATTCCTCCCTACTGCTCAAGGCTGCTCACTTCTACATCGCAAACCAGACCTGCTGATTTGCCGACCTGATTTTTCTCAGGCGCGGCTAAATCTTGTTTCTCTTCCCATTTTTCTCACACCCTCTTCTTTCACTAGAACCATGGCTATAGACAATTAAGGCCTCAGCCACTCACAGCATTAACCTAAGAGAATACTGACAAAGCACTGATAGTTTGAACAGTCTTTTGTTATATAACAATCGTCAAGTTTTACTCCAACAAATATACCTAGAAATAACTCTTCACTAACAGGGGTCATCAATGATAGAGGAGAAGGTGAGGAAACAATTTTTCCTTCTGTAATTTTCATTAAAATTTTATCTGCTGATTTGACAAGTAAAAGAAGAAAAATTATCCAATTTTTCTTAAGATTATATGCAAACAGATATTGTCATGGCTGTTGAAAACAGAACATAAATAGCAACAGGATTCACAGACAACACACTCACTTCAAATGAATGATACTCCACGAAAAGATGGGCTTGGGTGAAGGAGTGGTTTTCTATATATTCATGTTTCCTATGTGTAGTGAAGAAGGTACTCACGGTTGGAAAGCAGCAGCATTTTCAATATAGGGACTTTGCAGAGTATGCCACCGAGATAGGTGACAGCAGTTTTTGTTCATCTGAAAGCTTTCTTACCTCTATTAAGAGCACAGGATGAGCAATATCCTCCCATTTTCTTCTTGAATTGCCACTCAGCCTGCTCTGCTCTTCAGGGAACATATCAAATTCCTAAGACTCTCTCTCAGGCACCACTATCATTTCAGCAAATCCATACTCACATATAAGACCTACTGCCCTCTTACCAGACACAGTCTGCAGGATTGCTCTGGCATCTGAAAGGATATTATTCACCTACTTTGAAGGAACGACATGATCAATGTCCTTCTCCGAACAACTGCAAAATGACCCTTGAACATGAACAGGCAGGGAGAACAAGGAGACAGAAGAAATGCCAGGTCACTAGCACACTTACTTGCCAGAGCCTTTTTTCCAGCTGCATGATAGGCTACGATGTATTTCTTCCCCTCTCTATCTTCTGTTTTTGTCTCTAATCCTGGAAACAGAGATTTAATCGCTTGATGGATGACGGTTCTTTTCTCTTTGGTGTCCTCAATCACCTATTAAAAACACAGATAATGATACTTCTAATTTAACAAACATTAAATAAGGAAATAATACTAAGGAACTAGTAAAAACACTACACATCTTAATAATGATGTGAAGCAACCAGAATACAGGGGTGTGAGTTCAGAAGTCTTTTTTAATTAATTTTTATTTTTTTATTGAAGTATCATTGATTTACAGTGTTTCAGGTGTACAGCAAAGTGATTCAGTTATACAAATATACATATTCTTTTTCAGCTTCTTTTCCATTATGATTTGTTACAAGATATTCAATATAGTTTCCTGTGCTCTACAGTAGGTCCTTGTTGTTTATTTATTTTACAGAGTACTGTGTATCTTTTAATCCGAAATTCCTAATTTACCCCTCCCCCACTCCCTTCCCCCTTTGGTAACTATAAGTTTGTTCTCTATGTCTATGAGTCTGTTTCTGTTTTGTAATTAAGTTCACTTGTATCAGATTTTAAGACTCCACGTATAAGTGATATCACATGGTATTTGTCTTCCTGTCTTACTTCACTTAGTATCATCTCTATGTTCATCCATGTTGCTGCAAATGGCGTTAGTTCATTTTTTTTATGACTAAATAGGATTCCACTGTACCACATCTTTACCTATTCATCTATCAATGGCCATTTAGCTTGCTTTCATGTCAGAAATCTTTTAGAGCTGCACAATATTACAAACCCTAAGAGTCCGTTTCTTGAGCTTGTCCAGCTGCCAGGCACCATGCCAATCACTTCACAATCACTCTTATTTAATCCCCATCAGCTCCCTATCATGTCACCAGTATACTACTTACACATGAGGAAAGCAAGGCTGAGAGAAGTTAAGGAATGTGTCTAAGTTTATATAGCTGGAGGGGTGAAGAACCAGATTTGAAATCCAGGCCATCTGACTCCAGAGCCACCCATCACAGACGCTCCCTCCTCTCAGGGACTCGGCTGAACAGTGAACACCTGAGGGCTCACAGATGGAAAAGGAGGTGAGCTGGGCCTTTGGGGATGTCAGAAACTCAATTCCCCGAACAGTCAAATCTACTACTGCCTCTAAAGAATCCTGTTCTATACTGAGTAACTTTATGATGACATTCTACTACATGTGTTCACAAAAAAGAAAAATCTACATCAAAAAAATGTAAACTTATTAGTTATACAACTGTTTTTCAATTTCTGAATGTGTCTGACACTGAGAAACACATTTCATACCTGGACTGAATAG
The DNA here is from genome assembly GCF_030028045.1 of Hippopotamus amphibius kiboko. Lineage (NCBI taxonomy): Eukaryota > Metazoa > Chordata > Mammalia > Artiodactyla > Hippopotamidae > Hippopotamus > Hippopotamus amphibius. The sequence continues at coordinate 86,676,205 of NC_080189.1, read as the reverse complement.
CCAACAATATGTATATGTATGTACCTTATTAAAAATCTAAAAAATTCACAGAATAGTGCTTATCCTTACAATGTGCAATACACTGTTATATTCTATTTTATTTTATTACATTTTTAAAATGTTAGTTATCAAGAGCTGGTTCTTTGAAAGGGTAAACAAAAATTGACAAACCCCTGGCCACGCTCACCAAATAAAATAAGAAATGAAAGAGGAGAAATAACAATCAATACCATAGAAATACAGAAAACCATAGGAGAATCCTATGAACAATTATATGCCAACAAATTTGCCCACCTAGAAGAAATGGGCAAGTTTCTACGGCCCACCAAAACTGAATCAAGAAGAAACAGATAATCTGAATGCACCGATCACTACAAGTAAAATAGAATATATAAAGAAAAAACAAACCTCCCTGCAAACAAAGGTCCAGGACCAGATGGCTTCACTGGGGAATTCTACCAAATACAAAGAAGAGCTCATACCAATCCTTCTCAAACTCTTCCAAAAGACTGAAGAGGAAGAAACACTCCCAAAGTCAAGCTATGAAGCCACAATCACCCCATACCAAAACCAGACAAAGACACTATCAAAAAAAATTATATTATCTTTGAGGCAAAAATTCTTCACAAAATATTAGCAAACTGAATCCAACAATACATAAAAAAGACTGTACACCATGATCAAGTTGGATTCATCCCAGGGTCATGAGGATGGTTCAACACATGCAAATCAATCAATGTGAGGGAATTTCTACTGCAGGGAGCACGGGGTTCCATCCCTGGCTGGGGAACTAAGATCCCACATGTTGTGTGGTGCAACCAGAAAAAAAAAAAAAAAAATCAATGTGATATATCACATCAACAACAACAACAAAAGACCAAAACCACATGATCATCTCAATAGATGCAGAAAAAACACTTGATAAAATTCAACATCCATTCATGACAAAAAATTCTTATCAAAGTGGGTATACAGGGATCATAGCTTAACATACTAAAAGCTATTTATGACAGACCTATAGCCAACATTATACTCAACAGTGAAAAGCTGAAAGCCCTCCCACTAAAATATGGAACAAGACAAGGATGCCCACTCTCACAATGTCTATTCAACATAGTATTGGAAGTCCTAGCCACAGTAATTAGACAAGAAGAAATAAAAGGTATCCACATTGGAAGGGAAGAGGTAAAATTGTCATTATACACAGATGACATATATAGAAAACCCTAAAGACTCCACACAAATACTAGAACTGATAAACAAATTCAGCAAAGTAGCAGGATACAAGATTAACATACAGAAATCGGTTGCATTTCAGGACTTCCCTGGTGGTCTAGTGGTTAAGAATCTGCCTTCCAATGCAGGGGATGCAGGTTGGATCCCTGGTTGGGGAACTAAGATTCTTTATGCTGTGGGGCAACAAAGCCCATGCATTGCAACTACTGAGCACAGGAGCCACAACTAGAGAGCCCACATGCTGCAACTACAGAGCCCACACACTCTGGAGCCTGAGCACCACAACTACAGAGCTCATGAGCTCTGGAGCCCATGTGCCACAACTAGAGAGCCTGTGCACCACCAACTACTGAGGTCATGCACCACAAATACTGAACCCCATGTGCCCTAGAGCCCATGTGCCACAACTACTGAGCCCACATGCCTCAACTACTGAAGCCCATGTGCCCTAGAGCCCATGTGCCACAACTACTGAGCCCACATGTCTCAACTACTGAAGCCCGCACGCTCTTGGGCGTGCTCTAGGGTCCTTGTGCCACAACTATGAGCCCACGCACTGAGAGCTTGTGCTCCACAACAAGAGAAGCCACCACACTAAGAGAAGCCCTTGCACTGCCACAAAGAGTAGCCCCCATTTGCTACAACTAGAGAAAAAGCCTGTGTGCAGCAACAAAGACCCAAAGCAGCCAAAAAAAAAAAAAATTATGTGGAACCTTAAAAGACCCAGAATTGCCAAAGCAATCCTGAGGAAAAAGAACAAAGCTGGAGGCACAACGTTCCCAGACTTCAAACAATACTACAAAGCTACGATAATCAAAACAGTGTGGTATTGGCACAAAAGCAGATACACAGATCAGTGGAACAGAATAGAGAGCCCAGAAATAAACCCACACACCTATGACCAATTAATCTTCAACAAAAGAGGCAAGAACATACAATGGGAAAAAGTTTCTTCAGCAAGTGGTGTGGGGAAAGCTGGACAGCCGCATGTAAATCAACAAAGTTAGAACACTCTCTCACACCATGCACAAAAATAAACTCAAAATGGCTTAACTATAAGACTTTGACATCATAAAACTAGAAGAGAACATAGGCAAAACATCCTCTGACATAAATCATACCAATGTTTTCTTAGGTCAGTCTCCCAAGGTAATACAAATAAAAGCAAAAATAAACACATGGGCCTGATCAAACTTATAAGCTTTTGCACAGCAAAGAAAACCATAAACAAAAATGAAAAGAAAACCTACCAACTGGGAGAAAATATTTGCAAATGATGAGACTGACAAGGGATTAATTTCCAAAATACATGAAGAGCTCATTCAGCTCAACATCAAAACAAACAAACAAACAAACAAACAACTGAGTCAAAAAAAGGGCAGAAGACCTAAACAGACACTTCTCCAAAGGAGATAATATAGAAGGCCAGTAGGCATATGAAAAGATGCTCAACATTGCTAATTATTAGAGAAATGAAAATCAAAACCACAATGAGGTACCACCTCACACCAGTCAGAATGGCCATCCTTAAAAAGTTCACAAATAAATGGTGGAGAGGGTGTGGAGAAAAGGGAACACTCCTACAGTGTTGGTGGGAAAGTAAATTGGTGCAACTGCTATGGAAAACATTCGGAAAGTTCCTCAAAAAACTAAAAACAGAATTGCCATATGATCCAGCAATCCTACTCCTGGGCATATATTTGGACAAAACTATAATTCAAAAAGATACATGCACCCCAGTGTTTACAGCAGCACCATCTGCGATAGCAAAGACATGGAAACAACCATACTGTCCATCGACAGATGAATGGGTAAAGAAGATGTGGTACATATAACACATACAAGGGAATATTAGCCATAAAAAAGAAGGAAATAATGCCATTTGCAGTAACATGGATGGACCTAGGGATCATCATACTAAGTGAAGTCAGACAAAGACATACCATATGATATCACTTATAGGTGGAATCTAAAATATGACACAAATGAACTTATTTACAAAACAGAAACAGACTCACAGACACAGAGGACTTGCGGTTACCAAAGAAGAAAGGGGGTGCGGAAGGAATAAATTAGGAGTTTGGGATTAACAGATACAAACTACCATATATAAAATACATAAACAGGCTTCCCTGGTAGCACAGTGGTTAAGAACCCACCTTCCAACGCAGGGAACATGGGTTCCATCCCTAGTCCAGGAAGATTCCACATGCTGCAGAGCAACTAAGCCCGTGTGCCACAACTACAGAGCCTATGCTCTAGAGCCCAAGAGCCACAACTACTGAAGTCCATGTGCCTAGAGCACGTGCTCCACAACAAGAGAAGCTACCACAATGAAAAGCCCATGCACCACAACAAAGAGTAGCCCCTGAAGAATAGCCCCTGCTCGCCACAACCAGAGAAAGCCCACACAGCAATGAAGACCCAATGCAGCCAATAAATTTAAAAAAAAAATTACATAAACAATAAGGTCCTACTATATAGTACAGGGAGCTATCAATATACTCAGTATCTTGTAATAAACCCTAATGGAAAAGAATATGAAAAAAGAATATATATATATTCTTTATATATATATATTTATATACATATAAACTGAATCACTTTGCTGTACACCAGAAACTAACGCAACACTGTAAATCAACTAAACTTCAATTTAAAAAAAATGTTGGTTAAGACACACTAAATTGATTTCACTGATGGATTGCAACCTGCAAGCTAAGTTTAGCTACTAGTAGCTAAACCTAACAACATTCTAGCAAAATAAAAGATGTAAAAGAAAAGTACATTATAATTATAGATAAGTGACGTTGTCATATCAAAAAGTGAGCAAGGGGAATTTCCTGGCTGCCCAGTGGTTAGGATTCTGAGCTTCCACTGCTAGGGGCCCAGGTTTGATCCCTGATGGGGGAACTATGATCCCGCAAGCCGTGCAGCACAGAACCTGCCCCCACCCCCCACCCCCAAAAAATGTGAGTCTAGATCTAGAATTCACTGAAAGCAATGAGTTGGAATCACAGTTAGTGTGTATGAGTGAATACATACTCAGACCTCAAAAATTCAAAGTCCATCCTCCTGTTTTACAGATGAGGACCCTGCCCATGGTTAACGCTCTTTAAGGTAAAAGCTTTCAGTAGATGGCATAACTATAATTTTTAAGGTGATAGCAAATCATAAATCGTCTCTATAGGAAAAAGCATATTGCATTGCACAAGTAAGGGAAACCTGGACCATCCTCCTAGACTGCTCTCAAAACCAATTCTTAGGAATTTTCTCCTTGGCACTGCTGAACATTTTGTGTATGAGCAAATTCTTGTAATTAAAGATTCCTAAAATTTTAATAGTACATACTTTTGAGAAATTTTGGTGGAGAGAAGAGGAGATGAGGGTTGGAGGCAAATAATAAATTCTGAAAAGTTACAGTAAACTTTTTACTTGTGAGGAATGGAAGGAGAAATCTCAAACAACCCAAAATTCAGCAAGTCGTCAAAATACAGTACAAAATAAATTTAACATAAACTTAAAATTTTAAAAATCTTGTGCTACAAAATTCTTAAAATCTTGTAACATATTTGCTCTGCTATAGAGCTGCTCTGTCCCATATGGTAATCACTAGCCACACATGGCAACTGAGCACTTGAAACGTGGCTAGTCTGAACTGAGATGTGCTACCAGTATAAAATCACACTGGATTCTGAAGAAGTAGTAGAAAAAAAAAAAGTAAAACATGTCATTAGTAATTTTTAAAATCTTGATTACATACTGAAATATTTTGAATGTAGTAGGGTAATTAAAATACACTGTCAAAATTATTTGCCTGTTTGCTTTTACGTTTACTTTTTTTTTTTGAAGATGTAAAATTAAAAACGTGGCTCACATAACAATTCCACTGGACTGGGGACTTCCCTGGTGGTCCAGTGGTTAAGACTCCACACTTTCAATGCAGGAGGCACAGGTTTGATCCCTGATTGGGGAACTAAGATTCCCACATGACACATAGTACAGCCTAAAGCAAAAACAAAAACACTATAATTCCACCAGACTGCACTACTGGAGAAGGACAAAATTTTCATAACACAAAGCTTTTAAAAAGGCATTTATCTTGTATGTAGCAGCCGGGCTCTCTTTTTCTTGAACAGCAGAAGCAGACTCAAGATGAGAAAAGCAACACTCCCTGACCTCCTTCCCCCAACTCCTCTCCCTCCCAGAGTCCCATCTGACACCAGGAGATCTTTGGGGCCGGAGCCAGGGCCTCCTTATCAGGACCCATGGGGCCGGAGCCAGGGCCTCCTTATCAGGACCACACACCTGACTGTCAGGCTGCAACAGTCCTTTGCAGCAGATACTGTGTGACAGTATCTGCAGTCCCAAACAACAGATTTCTTAGTTGATTTGTGGTCATATAAAAAAATTTTTAAGCAAAAACATAACTTTTTTTTTTTTTGGCCATAGCTTATCTGGATACTGGTTATCTGCCACCGATACAAACATTTTTAGTGCAATCAATACTCTTTTAGATCATACAGGGCAAGGCCATCCTTTTGTTAACTATTGCAATTTTTTCAAAAGACACTCATTAACATCCACCCAAAAAGAAGCAATTAAAACCCCGGGGACCTCCCTGGTAGTCCAGTGGGTAAGACTCCATGCTCCCAATGTAGGGGGCCCGAGTTTGATCCTTGGTCAGGGAACTGGATCCTGCATGCCCCAACTAAAGACCCCATGTGCTGCAACTAAGACTGGTGCAGCATGCATGCGTGCATGCATACATATATAATAAATAAATTAATTAATATTTTAAAAAAGCAACAACAACAAAACTCTAAAAGAACTTTTCATATATTTTTGTACTACTTACCTCGATGGCAACACTGGTTTCCTTATTTTTAAAAAGCTGGAGCTCTTCTAAACGCTGCTTTTCTTCAGCTGTTAAAACCGTAAATACATCTTCTGAAGGATCCTTTAAAACAACCATGAGAACTCCCAGTGAGTCACACACAGAATTCAAGGCTGTCAAAGCTCTATATTTCTATGATCTCCAAGAAACGCTATTTTTATACAGAAGGTGACTTTTGCTAGAGAGCTGCTCCTACCTCTTCATCTACTGGGACAGACAAGTCACTCAAATGGCTGATCCGTCCATCTTTTCCTATTTCATGAACAATGAAGTCAGAGTACCTGAGGAAAAGAAAATGCAAACTCTCAGAGCATTGACATTTTTCTGCCTTTTCATTTTAGGAGAAAGTTTCTCAATAGTAAGCTTAATTATTGTGTAAAAGGGATTAAAAATAAAAACTTTCAGTGCAAAGTCATGAAGTTATTTTTTTCTGATTTCACAATGAATTCGAAGCCACACCTTGGCTTGATATCAGAATGTACAGAAAAGACCCTCTGAACTTCTAGAATATTCTTCCAGAAAAATGTCTAAATCAAAGCTTATTAATGTTGCCCTATGATTATACAAACAGTACACGCTAAAGTCAATCATAAAACACAATAAATTTAGTTAAATCAGAAGCCAGTATATCTCCCATGAACCACGCGGAAGCTTACCTTTATGCTAAACACTTTACACACATCATTTAAAGTCCTCTCAACAATCCCCAGGTAGAATCATGACCCATTTTTTTGGACAAGGATACTGAGGTTCCGAGGAGTTAAGTAACTATGAAGTGGCTGACCTGGATTCACACCCAGATCTACCTGGCTCCAAAGTCCACCTTCTTTCTCCTGCAGATGTGCCCCATTCAGGTGAAAGAGTTTAAGATTTTAAGATCAACTCAAGGGAAAACTTGAAACCATTTAAAGTAATGTATTTTAAGGAAATAAAGAGCACCCATCCACATTATTAACAAGGCATGCCACAGGAGGAAATTATTGTTATTTACTCATTTTATCTGCAAATAGTTTCATTTACTCATCCCGGCAGCTTTCCTTCATCCTATTCTTCACTGACCATCACTGTGAACAATCCTTAGGGACAGGAAGCTAAATGGAAGAATAGACTGCTGATTTCTTTCTAAAGAAAAGAACTAATATAACCAAAGTAACTTGATATGTAAATGAAACATACCTTTCTTTTAAGATTCCTGAGAATCCTTGGTGAGAACTTACAAACTTGGTGATGCCTACATCCAACTCGGTGAGCCCGTGCTTCATCATGTCCGCAAAGCTCTCTGCTTCTTCCTCCTCCTCACCCCGCTCTGAAAGGCCATCTTCCTCCTCCTCTTCCTCTTCCTCTGACTGAGGGTCAGAATTTTTTTTACCCTCTCTGGCAGTTTCGGGTGGCCCAGGCACCTTTTCACTACTGGGTAGAGAGTTGTTCTCTAGCCCGTCTTGACCTTTGGTTGGACAGCATTCTGAGACCTTCTGTCTCTTTGCCTCCTCGGCTGGGGCCACAATGTCACTATCTTCAATGGCAAGGGACCCCCGTTTCAATGACACACCAGTTATTTCTGTCATCTCCATTTTCAGGGATCCAAGAAAACATTTAAGAGAACCTTTTAGAAGGAAGAGAGAGTAGGCAGTAATAATCACTTCTATGAAGAATTGGGTTTCAGCAAACAGAGGCAGTTAACTTTGTTCCTAGGTTCCTAAATATCATTTATTAAAATAATTCTTCCAAAAATACTTTTAGTGGCATAGAAAAATGGCACAACATTTCTGCAGGGAATTTGACATCAAAAGCATTAAAAATATGGATGCCTTTTGACCCAGAAATACTACTTTCAGGGATTATCCTAAGAAAATAATTAAGAAAGTGCTTAGTTTTAACTGTAAGGATTCTCATCTCAATGCTTTTACATTAAAAAAAAAAAAAGAACAATGACATCTGGGTACATAAACTGAACATGTAGAAACAACATGAAAAGAAACTGGGAAAGGTTGTTACTTCTAGGATAGGGTATAGGTGGCTGGGGACAGCAGGGAGACTTGTTTTTACTGAATATCTCAGTTGTATCATCTGATTTTTGCTTCGTGTATATTGTTATCTTTTTGAAAAGCCGATTAAATTAAAAGTTTATAAATAAATTTATTGACAAGAAAGCATACTCATACCATGCCATATATATATATATTTTAAAACTAGGAGAGGGACTTCCCTGGTGGTGCAGTGGTTAAGATTCCGCCTGCCAGTGCAGGGGACATGGGTTCAATCCCTAGTCCGGGAAGATCCCACACGCTGCAGAGCAACTAAGCCCATGTGCCACAACTACTGAGCCTGTGCTCTAGAGCCCAAACGCCATAATTACTGAGCCCACATGCCACAACTATTGAAGCCCACGAGCCTAGAGCCTGTGCTCCACAACATGAGAAGCCACCGCAATCAGGAGTCCATGCACCACAGTGAAGAGTAGCCCCTGCTTGTCGTAACTAGAGAAAAGCCCATATGCAGCAACAAAGACCCAACGCAGCCAATAAATAAATAAATAAATAATAACTTAAAAACACACACACACAAAGAGAATGGGGAGCTGTTTAACAAGTATAGAGTTTCAGTTCTGCAAGATGAAAAAGAGCTCTACATATTGGTTGCACAGTGTGTATGTACTTAACACTACTGAACTGTACATTTAAAAACGGTAAAAACAAAACAAAACAAAAACCGTTAGAATGATGTTATGTGTATTTTGCCACAATTTAAAAAATACAGACTATCATTTAACTGGCCTGTACACAGTGTACTGAGCAAAAGTCTAGGAAGTCATACACACTTCCCAGTGCGGAGCACACATTTATCTAAGACCGCAAGTGCCTGTCTAATTTGATCTTATTTGATGTTCTTGGTGAAATAAGGATAAAGCTTTTCCCTACATTAATTATGTAGGGAGATGCTAAAATTAACATACAAACTTGGTAAACATAAAGAACATAAATGAACAGAATATTCTGGTCCTCCAAGGCTTAGTTCACAAGAAGCCCATCTACAGAAGCAACTACAGCAGAATAATGATGATGAACTAAATTTTAAGAATCCATATTTGATCTTGCCTCACTGTCAAAAATCAAGAATGGAAAGAAAAGTAAAAAGTGAAAGGAAAACAGGATCATGATGGCTACAAAAGAAAAAAAGGGAAAGGGCAGAGAAAAATGTCAGTAAAAACAATTTCCTTTTAACAACAAAAGAAAGAAAGAAAGAAAAGAAAACAAAAGAAAGACCGAAAATGGAAGAAACCAAGAAACCGGAAGAAACCGGAAGTAGACTGCAACTAGTTATACAAAATTACCTCTAATTCAAGTAAAAAAGCACTTATCCTTTGTGTTCTAAGCAAGCTATAGTAAAAAAGAATGCTGCTTTATGAGATGCCAATGCTATTTCATTCTCATCTTATATCAACAAAACTGCCCTCAGAGGCTGCAGACCACTGAGGGAGGCAGACAGGGCCCAGGGCTTACTCGAGATGGGAACATACAGAAGACCTCAGGGGGCATTGGTGGTGAGGGTGTCTGAAAAGACTAGATGTGAACACCTGAGCCAAGCTTTGGGGAGCGAGTAAGAGAGAGGCTGAGCAAAAAGGGGGAGGAAGGTAGTTCAGCAGGCGCAGAGGCACAGAGGCACCACAGCATGCGGAGCGCTGGAGGAAACCCACCCAGCTGGACACACATCCCAGTGGGTAAAACACACAAGGAGAGAGCCTGGAGTTAAAGCTGGGGAGCTGGCGGAAGCCACACCAGGCTGAACGGAGGGAATTATATCTGAAAAACCAAATCATCACCTGATTCATAAGTCAGAGAGATTTCGTGGCATCCTCCGTAGAGAAACACCGGGGTTAGTCTGGGAGATTAGGTAAAATGCCAATTGAGGTAAGAAATTAGTACAATATGATCTAAGGCTGAGGCAAGAGTGACAGAAAGGAGGGGTGGTTTCAGGGACACTTAGGAGGTGGTGCAGACAGGACTGGGTGACAAATGCGGGAGGACAGAGGAAACACTACAGGATGACTCAGGTTTTCTGTCTTGGGGAATTGAGAGGATAAGGGGAGCTCTTCCTGGCATGGGGACCCCGGAAGAGGCATGGGGGATGGGAGCAGACACGCGCACATACAGTCCTATGGTGTTGCTGGCACCTGGGAGACATCCCATGGCCACTTATGACATTGTGTCACACATACTCTTACCCCCAAACCCGCAATGGCTCCCCAATGCCCCAACGACGGCGTGGCCCTCAACCAGGGGCTGGACACAGCCTGTGAACCGCTGACGAGGAACCGCGGGCTGCAGGGGGCAGCATCGGTGCAGCAGTGTCTGCGCAAGACCAAGAAGGATGCGCTGCCCACGAAGAAGCCCCAGGTGGTGAAGATGCACCTGTGCGCCGTGATCATCCTGCCCCGAGATGGTGGGCGTCTACAACAACAAGACCTACAACGGTGGAAATCAAGCCTGAGACGATCGACCACTACCTAGGCGAGTTCTCAACCACCTACAACCCCGGGCCAGCCATTCCTCTCTCTTCACCTCCCCGCCCCCACCCCAACCCCAGCAGCCTGCTGGCCAATAAAGACATCTCTAGAAAAAACAAAAACAAAAAATCCTCACAAGGTTCCCAGCTGGCATGACAGGATCTACCAGGAGATTGAGATACCCTTGCCGAGTCCTGTGCTCGCGGGCAGGGAGGAGAGCACCGCCAGTAACAGCCACATCCACAGCTGGTCTCAGACTGTATGGTCAGCAGGACATCTACCTCCCTCCCAGTATGCAGAGGACTCATCAGCTTCCTTCTCAACAGCCTGATGGCCATAAGCCTTGACGGAAACACCAATTACTTGCCTTGCTCCATCCTGCTTTGGCGGCGTCCATCATCCAACGCCATGTGCCCCTATCCTCCACACACACCTCCAACTCAGGCCCAGCCCCTATAGGTGTCCATTCCCAGTCTGACTGCTCATGAGTTCTCTCCCGTGGGTGGTCCTCCACACCTATTCAGATCACCCTGGTCTCACCTGTCCTTTAAGACTCATCGGAAGACCATGAGCCCTGACTCCCATGCCTTCCTTTCTATTAAGGCCATGTCTTCCCATTTTACCTCCCTTCACCTGCTCTACCCATGTGGACACCCAAAAACCATGTTCTCCCTCACCACTTTCTAGCTGTGTAACTGGTCTGAGTAAATTACTTAACCTCTCCAAGCCTCTCTTCAGCTGTAAAACAGGAATATGTGCTTCATAGGACTGTAGTGGAGATTAAATGAGAAACAGAGTGGCTGGCCACAGTAGAAACTAAATAAATGCTAGTCCCCTGTCGTCCCTCAAGAGGTCTACAGATTCTTTGAGGATAGTAATTCTTTTGTACCTGCCAGAGAATCCAGAGAGGTATAACAGGCATCAACAGATATTTTGAGGAATTCTTGAAACAGGTGCTGAAACTGTTCCCCATCTACAGTGATCAGACACACTAAGTAGGAATTCCCTAATGAAATACTGGACCTGGGCAATGACATTAATGGCCGCTAACATCACAAAAAAGAGACAACCAGACACTACAGGCCCCTGAAAGGACATGCTACTAACTATGAAGTTCTCACTGACTGAAACTCTATCTCTAGCTACTAGTTTAGATGGCACACAGGGACAGAAGATGCTAAACACCACCATGGGGAAGCAGTCAGCAAAAGTCTGACCTGGGAAAACTCAACAAGGACCAAGACAGTCCTTCAACTAATAAACAGCAAGAGGGAAAAGAGGAAAGGTGAATGTACGCATAAACCTATAAAGAAATGCAACGGATGGATCCTGCTTTGAATTCAGGTTTAAACAAATCAACTGTTAAAAAAAGTATTTATAAGACAATCAGGTATATTGAAACAGTGGCGATATTTGATTACATTAAGTTAGTACAGTCAGGGACTTTCCTGGTGGCCCAGCGGTAAAGAATCCGTCCTGCAATGCAGGGGATGTGGGTCTGATCCCTGGTAGGGGAATTAAGATCCCACATGCCACGGGGCAACTAAGCCCTCGCACCACAACTACTGAGCCTGCGTGCCTCAACTGGAGAGCCCATGCACTCTGCAGCCCGGGCACCACAACTACAGAGCCCATGCGCCCTGGAGTCCATGCGCCACAACTAGAGAAGAGAAAACCTGCATGCCACAACTAGCGAGAAGCCCAGACCTCAGAGCGAAGGGCCCGCGAGCCACAACAACGATCCCACGTGCCATAACGAAGACCCAACATCGGCAAAATAAAATATTAATTAATTAATTAAATTTTACAAACGATAGTATGGCCAACGTTTTAAGGTACAATAATATCATTGTGGTTACATTTAAAAATAGAATCTTTACGTTTTAGAGATACAGACTGAAATCTTTATGGTTCAAAAGATATGAAGGCTGGACTTTGTTTCAAAATAATTTACCAGTGGTGAATGGAAGTGGAGTGGGGTATAGATTTAAAACAAGACTGGCCATGAGTTGATAATTGTTGAAACAACAATGGGAGATAGGAATATGGGGATGTCATCACATCATTCTCTCTACTTTGCATGTTTGAAATTTGTTATAATAAAAATAAAAGTTCAAGGTGTAAAAAGATACACTAATTCTTCTATTCTCATCAAACCACCACTCTTTCCAGCTCTACTGCTCCCTCTCTCTCATCACCGGTTCTTCAAACACACTGAGATCTGCTGTCCCAAGATACCACCTCTTCCATCTTCATTTTTTCAAGTGCCCCAAACCTCAAAAACTCCTAACTCCTAAGCAATACTCAACACTCTTGCTCACTAGCCCTGCTGCACGATCCTTGCTAAACCTCAACCAAGTACCAATCCTACTGTCTCCATCTGTGCTCCTGGCTGCTGCTAGAGAAGACACCGCCAGGTGAGGGGACTTCCTCCAGGGTCCTCTCCAAGTTCTGGGTGCCATTCACAAAAGAAAGACAGGGATCCTGGGACAGACACACCTCCTTCCAGCACATTCAAGACTCATTATAACCATTCCCCTGCAACTGCAACCCTCTGAAGGGAAGTCCAAAGTCCAGACTCATTTTCATACTAACTCACTCCTGGTCCCTGCACTCCATTCCCTCCATACTAACTCACCATGCACCTCTGCACCAGCGGTTATTCCAGGCACCACAGGCAACACCCCAGCGAATCAAATAAATGCTGCACCAGCGTGGAACTCACCTTCTGGTGGAAGATCTGGCTTCTATTCTGTGCTTTTCTCCTGCCTCTCTAGGTGCTCTTTTCCTCTCCTGCTCAACCTGCTGCTTAAATTTGGGCTTCCTCAGGTTCCTTCCCCAGTCCTGTTCCCTTCTCATTCCCAAATTTTCCAGTCAAGACCCATCTCCAACTCCCTGGTTTACTCAGGGGTCCAAGGCAATCGTAACAACAGCTAAACAATGAGAGCGTACAGTGAGCTCATTCAAGCCTCACTTCAGCCCTATGACTTAGGCGTCATTATTATTCCCACTTTAGCTACTAAAAAACTGAAACCCAGAGAGTATCTTGCTCTAGCCCACACAGCTAGAAAGAGGTAGAATCAAACGTCAAATTCAACATGCCCCAAAGTGATCTCATCATTTCCCACCACAAATGTACTTCTTTTAAATTGCACCTCTCACCTCAAGGAATGTTACCAACAAACTACCAGTTACCTAAGCCAAAAATACAGGCCCTGCTCCATCTCCTCACTCTCCCCTATGTGAATGAAATTCTAGAAGGTTTAGGACAGCGTTGTTACACCTAACATCCCTGGAACAAGAATATTAAGAGATCGTGGATCTGAAGTATTAACCACTAGTTTCAACTCTTGCTTAGTGAGCAGCAGTTTGGGCACATGACTTGGAGTGTGATCTAGGTTTTGCCATTTACCAAGTGGGTCACCTCTCTTTCCTTTCTCTGTAAAGCTGAAAAATGATGACTTGGTCAAAGGTGTGTATTAGCTGTTGCTATTCCACTGTTGGTCATTAATATTTATTAGGGATGGTTTCCACCGCAGAACTGTATTGCTGAGTCTGGGAAAAAAAGAAAGCTTCTGATGCTTCTTTTGTTCTCTGGGCTAATGATTAAACATAGCTTTCTCCTTCAAACACCACTTAATTTTAAGGGACCCTCAAAGCACCGCCAAGAGCACCAAATAAACACGCCTTTACTATTTTTTGGCAGTCTTGTGGACACTTGCCTGATCTCTTTTCCTTGTTACATTTAATTGCAAAGACAGGCTCATTAAACAAAAGTATACTTTCCATTAGTTTTAGCCAACCGCCCTAACACAGACATTAATTATTAAAGTATATATGGCACGAGTGATTATAAATTACAATATATATTTTGCTAAGTTCTGTCTGTAGACCTAGAAGCTGAGAACATATCTACTATAACAGCTGTGCAAACTTCTGGACTAGGGGAGGCAGAATTCATATCCATATCATTTTCTTAAGCAGAAACTACACAAAAGAGAAGATTGACATGAAATATAATTTTTAAATGAGAGAGAGACAGGATCATGTAAACATCAAAGAGGTTGAGAAGAATTCAACCAGAAAGATAAAACAACCCTGACTGCCCCCATTTGATTTCCCTAAAGGAATGAGTTTTGCATTCAGGAAAATCCAAATATACATATTCAAACCTCTACCTCAAAGCTGTAAAAACTGATTGGCTTTCAAAAAAATGGGGATGAGTAAAGGGCCCAGTTTTATGAGTTTTTTAAATGATTTTAAAATTAAAAAAAAAATTTAAGAAACATAATGCTGCATAAATACACTATCCATGACAGTAATGAAAGCATCTCAAATGTCAAGTAAAATCTTTACAGACCAGAAGCTTGATGCTACCACTAGGAAGAGATGAAATCTAAAGATACTTACCCATGAACTCAAAGTCCTACACAATTCTTTAGAGGGAATACTCAAGTAATAGGTTTTGTTTCTTTTCCACTCCAAATAAGCCAAACGGGATTAGAAATATCACAATTTTAACAGTATTTAAAAGTCCTTTTCATTAAGATATTAAAATAAGCTTCCTCTTCTAAAGCACAGCATTTTCAAAATTTTAAAAAAACACTAACAGACCCTTAACATTACTTCCTGCAAAATGAACTTCTAAAAAAGAGCCATAATAGTCTTAATCTTATCCATACTTCAAAACCCTCCACAACCTCCAGTCCTTTTTTTCTCTTTAATATGGAACGCTTCAGGAATTTGGGTGTCATCCTTGCACAGAGGCCATGCTAACCTTCCCTGTATCGTTCCAATTCTAGTAAATGTGCTGCCGAAGCAAGCACCACAACTTCCAGTTTTTCAGTGCATCTATCCTCCATCCTCCGCAAACCATCAAGAATCCCTCCAGCTCTCACAATAAAGAGCACTCTCTTGAGGGCAGAACACACACTATGCTCACTCTAATATGCGAAGTCATGAAGTCCATTAGATTTGTTCATTTCACAAATATTTTTTGAGCACCTCTTGTGCGTCTGGCACTGTTTCAGGCTCTGGGGAAAAGAGGAAGATTTCCCACCCCATTAAGCTTACATATCAGAGAATAAAATAAAACAATCTCAGAACATACATGCATAAGAGCCACAAATCAAGCAAAGTAAGGACAGTGAGAGTAAGAGGGGTGCTCTTTAGTGAACTCTCTAAGGAGGTGCCTTGTGAGCAAAGACTTGAAGGAAGAACTACACATGAAAAGGTGTGTGTGTTCCGGGCAGCAAGAACAGTGCCTGTAAAGAACCCGAGGCAGGAGCAAACTTAGTCAACAGGCCAGCTGGACTGTCACTTCTCTCTCCTACTTGGGGCCAAAATCCATGTTTTATTTATTAAATAGCTCTACTGCACCAGCTTCTATCAAAAGATACGTTCAAAAGGAGTTGTAAATTAATACACACGAACTGTTGGCTACTTTGCCTAATGATTAAAGAAAATCATTGCCTATTCATTCCCTTTGCAGCGTGACTGTACAGTCTGCTTTTGGCCGATTCCTCAATTGCCAAGGTATCCCCAGGTGGTGGGGCATGCCTGTCTCACAGATGATTAAAGACTTGAAACAAAAGCCCTTAGTAATCCTATATTTTCGGAATGAAAAAAAAAAATTTGATCTGACAACAGAACCAAATATTTGAAAGACTAAACCCTCCAAACCCTATTTCTTGGCAGGCGCTAACACCCAGGCAATGAGGGTGTACTTTTAAACCTCTCGGTGCAAGGCTGGCGGTAAAGACCGTGCAGATGAGTCTCAACACGCCCAGCAGCACCTCCTGCATCCGCTCGCTCAACACTGACGGAGAAAAACTCCTGTTTGCTCCTGCACTGGGAAACGTACACAAAACAAGCAGTCACCTGAGCGCCCGCCTGGCACGTAGTAGGCTCGCTGCTGCAGTGACAGAGAAATAAGGGGGCGAAAGCACGTGGGCTGGACCTGGTAGGAGACTAGCTCGGCGGCGTCCGGGAGCTGTAAAAGGCTTCGGAATAAAGGCGGGTTTTCTCTTCCGGGAGGAAGAAGCGTTTAGGGAGCCTCAGGGGCAAAGAAAGGGAGGAGTGGGACCGGGATGCTCGGGCTGACAACGCCGCGGGGAGGGGGCAGGGCGCTGCGCACGGCGCGGGACGGGGCGGCAACCCCCGGAGCGCAGCGCCCGCCGGGCTCCGGCCGCGCTCCCGCCGGCACGACCCGTCATGGTGGCGCCGCGAGCGCGCCGCGGGCTCAGACCACGGCCGGCACGCCTCCCCGCTCCACGCTGCCCCTCCCGGCGGGGTTTCGGGCCGGGGCGCCGGGCCAAGGGCTGGCCGCGGAGCCCGGGCGGCTAAGGGGAGGCCGCACACTTACCCGGGGCCTGAGGGCAAGCGCGCGGCGCGGGCCGGGCGACGGAGAGGCGGGCGCGCTGCTCCGGGCGCGGGAGGGCGACGGCAGCAAGGGCCGCTCGGAAGAACCATCCGCGAGGGCGGCCCGGCACAGGCAGCCAGCGCGGTCGGCACTCGGCCCCCCGCCGGACTCCGGCGGACTCGCAGCTGCCGGGCTCGCACACGTGCGGCGCAACGACGCGCCGCTGCCGGCTGGACCCTCCCCCGGGGCGGAGCGCGCCCTCCGCCGCCGGCCACGCCCCCGTGGCTCCCGCCCAGCGAGCCGTGCAGAAGGTGCAGCTCTCTCGCTTCCCCCCACCCCCGCTCAGAGGCGCCCGGGAGGCCCCGCGCCTGCACCCGTTGGCCTCGCACCGTGCGAGGCTGGAGGTCACCGTGGGCCTTTCACTCCGGGAGCTCTCAGGTGGTCGCACCTGGGCTTTGGCCGGGGTGTATACGCAGAGGGGAATTGCTGCGTCATGTGGTGATAATTGAAAATTTTTGAGCAACCTCCATATGGTTTTCCATATGGAGGTAGACTTGTGTTTAAATTCTGGGTTTACATGTGGGAATCTGGCTGGCTGATTATAGGTAATTCGCTCAGACTGGTTGCGTTATATGCTGCCTTCCTCTGGTATTATTCACCTCAGTTGAGTACTTTGGGTAGTTTTCTGTCCCTGATGCATGTACAATCATGTTCTTGGACCTCCATGCTCAAAAATTTAAAAATATAATCACCATGTGACACAGCAGTTCCCCTCTGGGTATATACCCCAGCCAAAGCCCAGGTGTGACCACCTGAGAGCCCCCGGAGTGAAAAGACCACGGTTAATTCCCAATGACAGCAACTGCAAATATTTTTACTATACCCACACAGTAGAAATTCAGTCTAAACTTTTAATTTTTGTGTACAGTTGACCCTTGAACAATGCAGGGGTTAGGGTCACCAACTCTCTGTCCAGTTGAAAATCCAAGTATAACTTTATAGTCAGCACTTTGCACCTGCAGTTCCACATCCACAGATTCAACTAACCACAGATGGCATATTACTGTAGTACGCATTTATTGAAAAAAATCTGTATAAGTGGACCCAGGCAGTTCAAACTTATGCTGTTCAAGGGTCAAATGTACTTTAAAAAAAAGTATCTTCTCTGAGATTATGGCCCAACTCCTCACAAACATGTATGAAGGAAAGAATGTTCACCTTTCTTTAGACAGTAACTTGGTCCATGGTCAAAACTTACCCTTTTTGCATTTCAACCTAAACTGCCTTAGACAATATCCAAGTAAAATATGCATTTTTAGTTTTTTTGTTTTCCAAAAAGGCAGGTCTTTATTGGATTTTATAGTTAAAATAACACAGGAGTGTTCAAAACTTCTTCCCCATTCCAACTCCCTCTGAGTTTAATGTTCTCCTTGACTTTAAAATTATATTATGTACAATATTTAGGATCCCGCTTTTAACTCCACTCCAGCACTCAGGATTGTTAAGTGTCTAGCGCACACAATTTATCTCTTGTTTCATCTTTATTATTGTCTAGTATTTTGTCCACCTTAGATGTCTCTCTCCATTTGCCAAATAGTAGTTTTCTGTGCTCCCTCAGTCACTGCAAACATTTCTCTTGTTGAACCTACTGCACTCAGTCTTAATCTTCATGTCTGTATCCTTCACCAGAACGTGAATTGTTCAGAGGCAAAAATTTGGGTTTAGAGCAATCTTTTTTCTCCTTTAATTTTTAAAATTTTTATCAGAGTGAGACATATCTGTGATTTAGAGTCAAATAATTCTGCAGAAACCTTGTTAAGTCTTGCAATGAAACAGCAGAGACTGTAACCCCACCCCACCCCTTCCCTGTTTCCCCTTCCTCAAACAAAGTCATTTCACCTCTTTCAACTGGTTATATTGATATTTACCTTAATTTCTCTGTGTAAAATGTTTGTATCGCTATTTCTTGATGTGTCACGTTTAGGCACTTCACTTAATGGAAAATGAGGGTTTAGCTCTTCTTCTTTCCTCCAGCTTTTCCCCTACCCCACCACATTTCCCATCCCTTTATCTGCCCAATATAGTTACACTGTGCCTTTAAAAACAGATTTGTGTTTATTATGATTAGGTAAACATTACTCACATCTTGAACAAAGTAATATACTATGATTACTTCTCTTCTCCTCCTCAGCTTTTTGTTTTCCTTGCAGTTAATAGTGATCTTACTTGTTTTACCATTCATCACTAAGCCAAGCCCTGCCTTCTTAACAATTGTTTAAACCTCTCCCTCCAGAGATTCAGAGAGATGAGATGTTCTATCAGTCTCATCTTTCTGAAGGGGCCTT
This sequence comes from Hippopotamus amphibius kiboko, assembly GCF_030028045.1. NCBI lineage: Eukaryota > Metazoa > Chordata > Mammalia > Artiodactyla > Hippopotamidae > Hippopotamus > Hippopotamus amphibius. The sequence goes on along the minus strand of NC_080189.1, from coordinate 86,656,862 downwards.
TTCTGGAGCCTTCTGAACTGCACCATCTACGTCTGGTGCACAGCTGTCCTCAGGGCTTCCCACTTTATTTTTCTCCTGTATCATGTTCTCTGTTTCCTATAGCCCATGTATTCTTTTTCTTTGTTTAGTCCTCATTTTAGTGCAGCACAACTCCAGTAGCTTACTGAGAAAGGAGAAATAAATGAAAGGGAAATTTTCTCAACTGTCTGAACATTTCTTTATTCTTTATCCACACTTGATTGGTAGCTTTACTAGTCACATATATAATTTCAGTTTGAAATAAATTTCCTCTTGAAATCTGATAGACTCGTCCTCATGTCTTTCTAGCTTTCTCTGGAAGCCTAGGGTTGTCTTTTTTGCCCCCAGCGTTCTGCAGTTTCACAATAATAAACCTTGGGATGAGTCAAGTTGTATCCATTGTGCTTGGCACTCTGCGGGACCCTTTCAATCTGGAAACACATGACTTTTAGTTTGGGGAAATTTTCTCGAATTATTTTGTTGGTGATGACTACTTCCCTAATTCCTGTTGGCTTTTTCTTTTAGAATTCTTATTTTTCAGATTTTGATTCCCCTGAAGTGGTCCTCTACTTTATTAGTTTTTCTTTCCTATTTTTCATCACTTTATCCTTTTGCTTTTTTTCCCCTAGGGTATTTCCCAATATTTATCTTCCAACTTTTGAAGATAAACGTTTTCACTGAAGTTTTCATTTCATTGAAGGTTTTATTTCTGCTACTATATATATATATAATATATGTCTCTGAATGCTCCTTCTGAAATAGTAGCCTGTTATTGTTTTATGGTTGCAATGGTGTCACACGTCTCAGGATATAAAGTTTTCTCCTCAGTGAATGGTTTCTGTTTTCTCTAAGGGTTGCTTTCCCCCCTCCTTCAGTCTCCATGGTACCACCTTCCATGTTTGTTTTTGAAGTTGGCAAATCCCTGGCCCTTGCTGCCACTCCTAGTCCTCCTCCCTGGCAAAGGACAGACTTCTTTGGTCCCTGCATTGGGTAAAGCGTATCTTAGATGCTGAGTCCTTTTCCTCCATTCATCAAGCCCGGAATGTTTACAACCAGGTCTGCACCCTCCAGTTAGGAATTTGGAGGGTCACCTCTAGTTGACTCTGATCAGCCTTAAAAGAAAGTTCCAAAGATAAAGACATTGGAACGAAATTACATTAAAATTAGTCAACAAGCCCCCTCACACTCTCAGAACATCTGGGATATCATCTAAAATATAAGTGGAAATGATTTATATTGAACTTATGGTGTGGAGGGAGGGATACCGTCAAGCTCCGTCAGTAACGACCCCAACGCGCTGAAGGAAGTTTTCCAGGGATGGAGGAGGGCCTCCAGCCCCCTCCCCCTCCCCGCCCCTTTCTCCTTCCAGAGCGGGAGATCCGGCCCCCAGCCGAGAGGGGGAGCCACCGCGCACTGCCGGCGGCGGCGCGGGCGGGGCCTCTCTGGGAGGAGAGGAAGAAACCAGAGAGACAGCACAGGAAGTTGCCGTGGCGCCTGGAGCTGCGATCTCCTGGGCTCAGCTGGTCTCTGATCGTTGGCCGGAGCCGGAGTCCACTGGCCACGCTGGCTGCGCATGGAGCCGAGGACTCAGGCGGAGGCAGGATGCTCCTGGCTGGCGAGATAGGCGAGGCGCCGGCAGCCCCGGTGAGGTGGTCCTGGTGGCCCGGGGAGGGAACACTGGTGGCCCAGTAAGATGGCACAGACTTCCCAAGGGGAGAGTGTCTCGGTGAGGTGGCCTTGGCGGTTGGCCACCTAGGGACGCGGTTGCCGTGGCCCGGGGGAGATGGCCCTTGCAACCCTGGTGAGGTGGCTTAGACCTCCGGGGCGAGGTGGTCCCAATGCAGTGGCTCTGACGATCCCGGTGAGATGACACAGATCTTTCTGGCGAGGTGGCCCTGGAGGCCCGGCAGGGTAACTCCAGAGGTCCTGGGGAGGTGGCAGTGATGGCCCCAGGGAGGTGGCCCTTTATGGAACCTCCAGACCCTGGCCTCTCAGAAAGGCCCCAGAGGGACGGGTCTCTGGGACCTCCTTGTCTTCCAGTGGATGCCCTCTGGGAACCCTGTGTTCCACCCATCACTTAAGTCTTAATTTGTTTGTCACACCTGTTCTCCTTCTAGTGCTGCTCTGAAAATGGTGACCAAAGGAAGAACGTCAAGGAGAAAAGTAAGCAGACTCGAAACACCTTAGCACTATCTACGCAGCCTTCTCTCTAAAACTTGGCCCCTCGAGGGTCTGCGTTGAGAAGGGTCTTAGCCTATTATCTTTTAGATGAAGCATCTTTCTTTCTGTACAATATGCTTGCATAGTGTTAAATACTGATTATCATCATACACATATTTTTGTCTTTCAAGATTGTAAAATAGATGATTTGGAGAAGAGCACTTCCTGACCCCTACCTAGTGCAGGGACTGGTGTATTTTCACCCCAAGTGCTGACCCCTTCATACTGGATTCAAAATAATTGGGGCTTGCCTGTTATTTTAATGAAGCATCAAGTTGTTAAGTACCAGGCATTTGGAGGGGCTAATGATCTAGGAGAGATGAGCATCACCTTGGTTGTATTCAAAGGAGTCAAAGAATAATTGTTTCGTTGTACTTTACAAGTCAGTGGATTTGCAAGTAAACATTGATTTGGGAAGAGCACAACAGATAACTTGGTTCCTGGATCTTGAACTGGACAAGGAAAAGGGAAAAGGTCACTATATCTCCACTTCCTGCCTAAGACAGGAGCATATGCCAGGGGTGTGGATATTGGGCATTTTACTTTAATGAGCTAAGTGTGGTAGGCTTTTGGAAGTCAAGGAATCTTCAGGGGCTTTTAAACTGAAATTTACTGGGAGAGGAAGAGGGAAGCATGGAACAGCTATTCCATCAGAGGGTTTTTGGTTCTTCTGACCATGGCAAATAGTCTGGGAATGAGTAGTTGTATCAGAAAGTGTGCTAGTGTTATCATACGGTCTTTAGGAGTTAGACTTGCCCTTAACATTGCCTGTCGCTACCATCTGCCTCAGAAAGAAAGCTCTGGGTACTTCATAGCACTTGACAGTCACAGCTGCCACAACTTAGCTCCTTTTCCTTAAAGGACTTGAGAGTACCTCATATCATTAAGTTAAACCCTTTCCTTTTCCACTTTTGCCCCATCAGATGCCTGGGAATTTGATGCCACTGAGCCATAGACTTTGTCCCTCCTTTGGTGGCTTGGTCAATTTATTTGCAATAAGAAGTGCTCTTTACAAAAACAGAGGAAAGGAGAGACATTAAACACCTCCCCTCCGCCTCACATCACTAGTGTGTCATTCTGAAGAATGTCATTTGACTAAGAATGTACTGTGCTGCATTTAAATGGTTAAATCAAAGGAGTATAATTTTTTGTAAAAAGTGAAGATAGAATTTACTTCCTAAGCTACAGCAAGCTTAGCATTCACAAAACATTCCCTCTGCACATAGCCCTGCCTCTGTGCCTGCAGATACACCACACAACTCACGTGTTTTATGTAAGATAAATTAAAAAAGACAACATTGTGACTCCTATACTTAATCGTAGATGGAGTCCTGTAGTAATAAAGTTTAATGTAGACTAGCCAATTTTGATCATATCTGAAGGAGAAGAAAATAAGAATATTGTGTTGAAAGTCAGGAAACATAGATTTTAGTCCCATTTACAACCTTTAAGTATAGGCTAGGCAAATGTTAGAATTTATAGTCGGGAAGTTGAGGCATAGACTTTTACTAGTTTTGCTTCTACCCACCAGTGGGGTACTCATTCTCATAGTACGTGAAGAAGCTTTTAATTCTAATAAATGGAATAGAACAAAGGAAATTTTGGGTTTTTTAGGGGTTGGGAGAGGGGAACATACACATTACTAAACACTGGTATCTATTATGTTAATCTCTGATAGTTACATTTTGTATTTAGGCATATCTTTACTTTATATTCTTATTTTCCTTGTGTCAGAAGTGACTGTTTTCTAATGAGGCTGATTATAACCTCTCGTCTTTCATTGCTGTTTCATTAAAACTATTTTTGAGAAGCAGACTCACAGATACAGAGAACAAACTAGTGGTTACCGGTGGGGAGAGGGAAGGTGGGAGGGGCAATACAGGGATAGGGGATTTAGAGGTACAAACTATTATGTATAAAATAAGCACTGTGTGAAGTAAGTCAGAGAAACTCAAATATGATATGATATTGCTTATATGTGGAATCTAAAAAAAATGGTACAAATGAACTTATTTACAAAACAGAAATAGAATCACAGATGTAGAAAACAAACTTATGGTTACCGGGGGTGAAAGGGGGAGGGAGGGATATATTGGAAGATGTGGATTGACATGCACACTACTACATATAAAATAGATAACTAATAAGGACCTACTGTATAGCACAGGGAACTCTGCTCAATGCTCTGTAATGACCTATATGGGAAAAGAATCTAAAAAAGAGCGGATATATGTATATGTATAACGGATTCACTTTGCTCTACACCTGAAACTAACATAACATTGTAAATCAACTATACTCCAATAAAAATTTAAAAAAAAAAAGCTATGAGGATATATTGTACAATGTGGGGAATAGAGCCAATATTTTATAACTATAAATGAAGCATAACCTTTAAAAATTGTGAATCACTATATTGTACACCTGTAACTTACATAATATTGTACAGCAACTATACTTCAATTAAAAAAAAAAGAAAAAGAAAGAAAAATGCAGGCTTCCTAGGTGGCGCAGTGGTTAAGAATCCGCCTGCCAATGCAGAGGACATGGGTTCGATCCCTGCTCCAGGAAGATCCCACATGCTACGGAGCAACTAAGCCCGTGTGCCAAAAAAAAAAAAAAGAAAGAAAAATGCTTCATTTTTGGTAAAGAGCCAGTTCTACAAGGGCAGCTCCAAGGAAGAACAGAGGTGAGGTCCAACTAGTAGTGCTCCCAGGAGGCTCTGTATTGTTCCCCCAGCTTTATCTCTCATGCACACACCTTGTTTTTTGTTTTTGTTTGCTTTGTTTTGTTTTTTAGAAATTGTTGTAGTCCTTGTAATGAAATATGTGCTAGTGCAATCAAGCTTTTAACAAACCATGAATGGTTTATTTAGAGACAAACCAAATTCTTCAGGCAAGCCTGAAGTAGAGAAATGCACTGTATGTTCAGGTTTATTCTTTTTTTTTAATTAATTAATTGGCTGCATGGGGTCTTCATTGCTGTGTGTGGGCTTTCTCTAGTTGTGGCGAGCAGGGGCTACTCTTCGTTGTGGTGCACTGGCTTCTCCTGTTGCAGAGCATGGGCTCTAGGCATGTGGGCTCAGTAGTTGTGGCTCACAGGCTGTAGAGCACAGGCTCAGCAGTTGTGGCACACAGGCTTAGTTGCTCTGCAGTATGTGGAATCTTCCTGACCCGGGGCTCGAACCCATGTCTCCTGCATTGGCATGTGGATTCTTAACCACTGTGCCACCAGGGAAATCCTGTTCAGGTTTATTCTGTTTGCTTTCTATGAAGCCCACTCTCTCTTTCTCTGGGGACTTACTTTATAGTATTTATTTTCATTTGGAGTTCAATGGCTATTACTCTTAATTTTTACATTATCTTGTTTGTTTGTTTTTTAAATTTCTAGGCACAACTCATATCTAGGGAGATTAAACCCTGTATGTGGAATCATTCAAGTTGTGGACTTAGTAGAGTTGAGCGTGTTTAATATCAGGGAACTTAATGGCTGCACAGTGACATGAAGTTACCTTTATAAAGTTTGACCCAAACTTTAGCTTTCCTAAACTTCTCTACGAAGAATGAAATCTTAAGTAACCAAAAGGAGTAGCTTATACCTGGAAACACACTTCAAAAGGACGCACTTCGTCTTACGATACAGGTGTGGGAATAGAGAAGTATACGGCAGCAGCTGTGGGTCATGTTGCTCCTACCTTCTTTGTCAAGAAGCTGCTGTGGGCCTCCAGGCTTCTCAGGTTCAGGGCACATTCAGAAAGCCACGCTGGCACAGACCATCAGCAAAGCTAGAGCTGGAGCTACTCTGGAAAAGAGGAGCCGTGCTGTTGGTCCACAAATTTAGAACCGTGGGAAGTAATTTAATTGCCTTTGAAGTGGATTGTGTACTAGAAATTTGTTTTCTTAAGTGTCTTGTTTAAATAAAAATTGGAATTTTATAATTTATATATTTGAATCTTCCCTAATTCCACAAAGAATTTGAGGTAACTTAAATTGCTTAATTATGTCTTAAATATTCCAGATAGTGGAAGAAGGTATAGACTCCACTGTGGAAAACTAATTTGTGAAATATAGGAAATGATCGACTTTCAAGCATAGAATAAGGAGTAGACTCTGGGAAATTTCATATACAAGGTGGAATGAGAGCAAAGCTACATAGTGTTCCTGTTTTCACTGGGCATTGTTTGTTCTGTTATAGTACATGTGGCCTTTGCTAATACTCTTCTTAAGAGGGTTCCAAATCACCACCTTAGATTATATCACCTGTTTTTGTCACATTTAATAAGTCCAATGTGAATTGGTTAAGTCTAGTTTATTTCCCATGGAAAGAATCTCACTTTAGATTGTACAGTATAGTGGTTGCATTGACCATTTTGAGTTTTTCCTGGTAATTTGTGTTTTCTGTCATATTTCCTTTTTTTTTTTTTCTGTTTCTGAAATGGACATCTTTATATAATTGCATTTGAAGCTTTTAAAATTTTTTTACTCTTATATATGGAGGAGTTTTTACTCACTGGTCTCCCTTTCAAATTTTTTTCACATACTTAAGGTCTTTCAGTACCATTTTTTTTTTTCTTTTTTTTTAGAACATTTTAAAACCAGAGTCTTCCTTTGGTGTTATTCTAGACTATACCACCTGGTTCCTCACAAATTTTGAAAATATATTACTAATTTAACAAAAGCCGCATCAGTAGAATCAGATTTGATCTTTTTCCCCCAGTAATAAAATAGATTCTTAAGATATACAGTTGTCCAGAAAAGTTTAATATCTGTAACTGTGTTGTCATGCCAATGTCTGTTGAAACCTGTGGTTACTAGGATTGAGTTTAGTAATTTTTCCTTCACTCTAAATTTCCTCAGCTCTTAAGCATTTTGTAGTAGTACCTGATCGACAGATTGCTTTATAGCTATTCATTTGCGTATTTGTGTGTGTATATTTATATACATATATATTCCATATATATGTAAATATATACAGTCATCCCTTAGTAATCATGGGGCATTGGTTCTAGGACCCTTGCGAATATCAAGAAACCTGGATGCTCATGTCCTTTATATAAAGTGGCACAGTATTTGCACATAACCTACACATTATGTTGCACATAACCTCCGTATGCTTTAAATCATCTCTAGATTACTTATAATACCTAATGCTACTACTAATAATAGTTGTACATACAGCGTAAATGCTATGTAAATAGTTACTGGAGCATGGCAAATTCACTTTGCTTTTTGGAACTTTCTGGGTTTTTTTTTTAATTTTTTTATCTGCAGTTTGAATTCATGGATGTGGAGGGCTGACTGCTTATATAAATATATAAAATATAGTGTGTGTGCATATATACATATATTCATTTACACACACTGTTCATTTGGATATTTTCATTTGCACACAAGTGCTACATAGAAATATAAACAAAAATGCCATATATAGGTAGTGTTTTCTTTAAGTTATTAACCTTTGAAAGTAGGTATGTTGCTTTGTCTGTCTTTTGCATTTCCTTTAACTCCGTAGCACTTAGTGGTGTTGAGTAATTGTTCTTCTTTCCTTTCAGGTGACACGAATATGGTAGCTCTTGTTGGAAACAAACCAGTCTGCGGAGGTACAGATAATGGTGATCTCCCTTCCTATGTGTCAGCATTTATAGAAAAAGAAGTTGGAAATGACCTTAAATCTTTAAAGAAACTTGATAAACTCATAGAACAGATGACAGAAAGTAAAATGCAGTTAGAAGAACAGGCAAGTATTGGAACTCATTGAAACAATATCAGTAGTATACTCAGTACAATATAATAACCATTATTATGTAGGCATTTTTGAAAATATAGATTGTGACAAATATTCTAATCATTTAAAACTGCTTAATAGGTTTTAAGGACCACAAAGTGCTAGGTGTTTTACAAATTATGTAAAAGACGAAGTTCCTACAGATAACGATTTATGTCTGACATTTTAAGTAGCTTTTTATACAATGACTTTTAAAGTGCTTTTAAAAGTAAATAATTTCATGGTATACCAAAATGTTACAATACCATCATTCCAGTTTTTTTTTTTATGCACACATAGGGAGAAAACATTAAGATAAGTTTAACATTATAATAATGGTTATTTCTGGGTGGTTGGTTAATAAATGATTTATTTTCTTTATATCTTTTTGTATTTTTAAGTCTTTTCTTTTTATAATAAACATGTTACCTGAAATAATGTTTAAAAAAATCCAATTAATGAATGAGTTTCTGTACTTGCAGCAGTGTGTTTGTCAAAGATAAAAGATTTATACTGTGTAACTACTTAATTGGGTTAAGTAAACTCTGCATGGATATGTTGGTTTTTATCCCCGGGTTATCAGTGGTCTTATTTTTTCCCATATCCAGCATCTCAGGTCTCTCCATCTTCTTGTCTTTCCACCACTAGACTTAGACTTCACTTCCACTAGACTTCTTTTTTTTCCTTTCTTTCTTTTTTTTTTTTGGCCACGCCTTGGGTCTTGCATGATATTAGTTCTTTGACCAGGGATTGAACATGGGCCCTTGGCAGTGAGAGCACAGAGTCCTAACCAGTGGAGCACCAGGGAATTCCCCACTAGACTTCTATTGCCAGTCTCTTAAGTTTAGCCCAGCCCTGTCCTCCCTTTCCAGGCAAGTTGTGGGCTCTTGGAGGAAATGACACAGCTGAGTGGATGGATGCTAGCCCAGATGTGTAGTCTTTAGTCCCACCTGGTAGGCCTTCCATGGGACGGTCGGCTCCCCTACTGCTCCCCTCAGCTGTCCTTCCACATTCCCTCCAAGATACCTACCCCACCTGGCCATTCTGTCCTTTTCCCAAATAAAACATTGAGGTCATGCAGCATGAATCTATTGAACAAGTCCACCCCACATTCCACAAACTTATTGCAACCATTTCTACTTCTTAATTCAGCAGACGATCAATTTAAGGCAGCCCTTATGCCCCAGATCCTATCTACCTCCTCAGTGAACTTGCTTCACTCTCTTATAATTTCATCCTCTGCTTCTCAGCCAGTCCTATCCCCTCAGCACATGGACATACCCAGATCTTTTCTTTAAAACCAAAAAAAAAAAAAAAACCCCAAACCCGCCCCTCTTTAGTAGGTATTAGTCTCTTTTACTGTTAGGTGTCTTCAAAAAGTCATCTTACTTTGTATCTATATTCACTTCCTAGTTGGCCATTTGCTCTTGGACCTACTGTAGTCAGGCTTGTTTCCCTGATGACCATGGAAACTTTTGCTGAAGTCCCTAATTGAACCTCAAATTCCAAAGCTATACTGATCCATCTCTTAAGATGCTTCCCTACCTTGGAACATGGCACCACCGTCTGCCTGTCACTCAGTCCAGAGACCGGGGTTGCTCCTCCTCACCCTTAATCTACCCTCAGCGCCAAGCAAGCTCTGCCTCCTTAATGTCTCTGGTGTCCATCCCCTTGTTCCCATGCCTGCTGCCACCACCTCAGTTTAGGGCCGCATTCTCTCTTGTGTTTGATGGTAGCTTGCCCATCTTCTGTTTTTTGCATACTGCACAGTAACTATCTTTCTTTTTTATTCCTTATGGAAATTTTATTATATATAAATAAGCAAATATATAAAATATATACAGTTAAAATGGGTATGCAAGCATATATGTATTTAAAATATGCATAGCTTAACTTTTTACAATTAATGTAATATAATACTTGTTTTCCTATCATATTAATATGTAGAGAGCTCTTTTTTTTAAATGATTTTATAGTATTCAAACATGGCTATACATAATTTATTTAATCAGGCCCTTATTGGTGGACCTTTTTGCTATTCCCAGTTTTTATTATTATAAATAATATGAGAATAAACATGATTATCATTATATCCTAAATCTAACTTTCTAAATCATAAATCCCACTGAATTACTCCCTTATGAAAAACTCTTAATGGCTTCCCATTGCCTATCGGGAAAAGCCCATATTCTTCTAATGCTCAAGATCCTGCCTGTGGTTTGGTCTCTCCCTACCTGTCTAGGTTCATCTCTTCTCTCAGCATTTCTTTGAACTGGATTCTGTGCCCTACACCCCTCTTTGCTATTCTCTGATCGTGACTGAGTTGTTTCTTCTGCCTGAAATGCCCTTTCCTTCCAAACTTCCTGAAAAATTTCCACACAACCTAAGGTCTGTGCATGAGCCATGCAAGCACAATTGCCTTGCACCCCAAAACCTTCTACTCATAGTGTGGAAACTTGTAAGAAATGCAGAATCTCAGTCCCTACTTCAGACCTATTGAGTCTTAAATCTGCACCATAACCAGATCTCTAGGTGATTCGTATGCACGTTTAAGTTTGGGAAGCGCTGCCTTAGTACACCATTACACCTGGCATCTCTTTTATTGCACTGATCCCACTGTTGAAGATTTGCCTACATCTCTTCCATACCAACTGAGCTTAGGGGCAGATGCTGTGTCTAACTTACCTGTCAGTCCCTAGCACAGTGCCTGGTATGGAGTCAGTGTCTAATCAGTGTTGGTTAAATTGAAATTCCTCTATAATATTCTTATATTGTACTGATGCCTGACATTTGTAGATCTTTTTCCGTCTTTTATAAGAAAAATTCATTTAATGAATACCATATCTAAAGGCATTACCTGGAATCATCTTACTAAGTCAATGGTTCGTTCTCAATGTGGGCTTAAATCAGAATCACCTGGGGACCTTTTGCAAAATATAAATACCTAGACTTTTAGAATCAGAGTCTCGTTTATCTTTGAAGGAAAATAATTAGTAGATAAAGCAGTTAAGTGTTCACTGGCTGGGCCCTCTGAAAGTGCTGAGCTTCACGGGGGTAGATCCAAAGATGTTTACTGGGGGCTCTCCCTACACACCTCCACATACAGCATTTCATGTTTAGGTTTGGTTAGTACAAGATGCAGAAACCCAACCTTTCTTTTGAAGCTTTGAAGTGACAAATGTCATTTCTATTAGACCAGACATGCATTTTGAAGGTAACAAACTAATAAAAAAGTTTATAAGAATCTTATCTGATTGCTGCCGTTTGTCATTTTTTGTTTTCGGTATGGTCAGGTACTTACAGTTTCATCAGAAATCCCTAAAAGAATTCAGAGTGCCTTAAAAAATGCAGACGAATCAAAGCAATTCCTTAATCAGTTTCTGGAGAAAGAAACTCATCTCTTCAGTTCCATTAACAGCCATTTGCTGACCGCGCAGCCCTGGATGGAAGACCTTGGAGCCATGATTAACCAAATTGAAGAGATTGAACGGCATCTTGCTTACCTTAAATGGATTTCACAAATTGAAGAACTAAGGTAAATAGGGCTCTTTGTTCTCATAATTATTATTTACCTTGGAGGCTCTATCTTAGTACATGCATGCCTTTAAATAATTGAGTTAATTAAAGATTATAATAATGTGATTGTACTGGTTGTTATGAAAATAGCATTATGATAATGATTCTTTTCCTTTATTATGAATGAACATAAACTTTTCAGGGAGCTTAATTTGCATTTGAAAGAAAATAATCCAAGTAAAAAATTTTAAGTCCTATAGTTGTATTGTGAACACATGATAAAAATGATTATAATGCCAAATTAATAAAACAGCTCATCAGTGTGGTAACATTCCTCTTTACTTTTACCTTTTAGAGATGGTCACTTAATGAAATGGATTGTTTTCTCTATAATTTGAATTTTTTTCAATGGGTATCATCTAAGAAGAGCTATGTAGTATTATTAGATGAATAAGAGTCCTGCTACTTTTTTTAAATTAATTTATTATTTATTGGCTGCATTGGGTCTTCATTGCTGCACACGGGCTTTCTCTAGTTGCTGAGAGCGGGGTCTACTCTTGGTTGCAGTGCTCGGGCTTCTCATTGCAGTGGCTTCTCTTGTTGCGGAGCACGGGCTTTAGGCATGCAGGCTTCAGTAGTTGTGGAACATGGGCTCATTGGTTGTGGCTCGTGGGCTCTAGAGCACAGGCTCTGTAGTTGTGGCACATAGGCTTAGTTGCTCTGTGGTGTGTGGGATCTTCCCAGCCCAAGGATCGAACTCGTGTTCCCTGCATTGGCAGGTGGACTCTTAACCACTGCACCACCAGGGAAGCCCCCCTGCTACTTTTGAATAGGGAAAAAAAAAAAAGAAATACAGTGGACCCGTGAACAATGCAGGGGTTAGGAGCACCAGCCTTCCTCAGATATCAAATCTGCATACAACCCATAGTCAGCCCTCTGTATCCACGATTCCTCCCTATCCATAGTTCCATATTCACGGATTCAACCAACCAGGGATCATGTAGTACTGTAGTATTTACTACTGAAAGAAATATCTGTGTATAAGTGGATTCGTGCAGTTCAAACCCATGTTGTTCTAGGGTCTACTGCACCTCCTTTGGAATTGAATACATATCACTGGTAGTTGATTGTGAGTGTCTTGTATTGCCTTTCAAACAAGTTAAATTAACACTTCTACCTACCCTGGTAAATTTTTTGGTTTCATGATTTCAATTCTGAAAATAGCTATAAGAAAAATCTGTTAGAGAACTTCATAACAATGATTAGAAAAGAAGAAGAAAGAAAAATGAGAGGGACTTTCCTGATGGCGCAGTGGTTAAGAATCCACCTGCCAATGCAGGGGACACAGGTTCAATCCCTGGGCCAGGAAGATCCCACGTGCTGCGGAGCAACTAAGCCCATGTGCCAGAACTACTGAGCCTGCATTCTAGGGCCCTCAAACCACAACTACTGAGCCCATGTGTTGCAACTACTGAAGTCCGGGTGCCTAGAGTCTGTGCTCTGCAACAAGAGAAGCCGCCACAATAAGAAGCCTGCACACTGCAATGAAGAGTAGCCCCCGTTCTCCGCAACTACAGAAAGCCAGCACTCAGCAATGAAGATCCAGTGCAGCCAATAAATTAAATAAATAAAACTCAAACATTAAAAAAAAAAAAAAAATCTGCCTGCCAATGCAGGAGACATGGGTTCGGGCCCTGGTCCCGGAAGATCTCACATGCCACGGAGCATCTAAGCCCATGAGCCACAACTACTGAGCCTGCGTGCCACAACTACTGAAGCTCATGCTCCACAACAAGAGAAGCCACAGCAATGAGAAGCCCGCGCACCGTGACGAAGAGTAGCCCCCACTCGCCACAACTAGAGAAAGCCTGTACACAGAGCGACAAAGACCCAAAGCAGCGAAATAAATAAATTTATTAGAAAAAGAAAAATGAGAGAATGAGAGTAGGGGAAGGCCAAAAGGGCTGTCAGAAATAGAATAATACAAACATGAGCTTAGTATGATTGTTGAGGCCTGAAGCAGTGATGGTGGAAAACAAAGGCAGCTTGTAGAGGAAGGAGAGGGGAAAGTACTAGTTGCATAGTGGAGCTGGGCAGGGTGGCAGTACACCTTCCTGTGCCTAGGAGGGCGCTGTGCCCACCCTGGAGCGTAACTGAAACTCAGGTGGTACACTGAACCAGGGATGGGAGTCCCAGCTCATTGTCACCTTCTAGGGAAGTGGCCAAGCTCGGGTAGAATGTGCACAGGCTGCCTAGAGGGAGAGCACTTACTTCCTATTTCCTGCAGGGATGACCCCGAACTGAGATTAATTATTGAGAAGGTTAAATTTTGTTCCTTATTCTGGCTTTAGATATGGAATGTTTTTTTACCAAAAGAAACATTTCGTTTTTAAATGTTTTGTTTTATTGAGCCAATTGTAAAATGGCAGTCATGGGCTGAATTAGTCCTGAAGACATGTTGTATTTGGCTTGTTTTAAAGAATTTGATTAATTGGTTTGATTCTACATGGAAATCTTCATTTCTGGATTCTCTTGAAACATTTTAAGATCTGGCTGCATTGGACCCACACTCCAGTGTGGCAGCACTTGGCTGGAACCTTAGGATGGGGTATGTGCTTTTTGGTTCGTCCTAGTTCCCACCCACTGTGCTTTTTTCATTTACTTTGCCTGTCAGGCTTTCCAGGCATTTGAGTTTGCTACCCTTGCTGTAGAGCTTACCTTAAATTTTATCTGCAACTTGGCTAACAGTCCTTGAAAGGACTAGATCCTAAGGTGCCACCTCCTTAAGTTTTCTATAATCCAGTTCAGCTGGGCAAAGTAGGTAAAAATTGAAGTCTACCATATTTGACCTTACCAGATGCCACCCACATTCTCCCCTTGGATTAAGATACGAAAGACTTCTATCAAAGACATTTATTAGAAATGAGTAGTGCCTGAGGGAATGTGACATAGAAAAAGTCTATTCCGTTGGGAGGGGTGGGAAGGGAAAGGTGGGTGGAAGTGTCCTGAACATGGGCCACTGTTCTTAGAAGGATGCTGAATTCGAGGACTCCAGGCTCCCAGAGTCTTGGGTATCAGGTAAAAAAGCCACTTCAAGGTGGCGCTTCCTTCTTTCTTGGTTGTAGCTTTATATAAAGCAGGAGGAAGAAGCACTTTTTCCACATTTGGAATTACTGTGAACAAACTGTCTTAAAAGTTTGCTTTGCCTTGTTTTGCAGTGATAACATTCAGCAATATCTGATGACCAATAATGTCGCAGAGGCAGCCTCCACTCTGGTCTCTATGGCAGAACTTGACATCAAGCTTCAGGAATCATCCTGTACTCATCTTCTTGGTTTCATGAGAGCCACTGTTAAATTCTGGCATAAAATTCTCAAGGACAAGCTTACAAGGCAAGAAATTTATCTTTGTTTCATACTAATTGCTTTCAGATGGATATTTGGTGTTCATTGTATTTTACTGTAATTTCACTTGTGTCACTTTTCTGTTACAGTGATTTTGAGGAGATTTTAGCACAGCTTCATTGGCCATTCATCACACCCCCTCAGTCTCAAACTGTTGGCATAAGTCGACCAGCCAGTGCCCCTGAGATATACAGTAACCTGGAGACACTATTTTGTCAGCTCCTGAAACTGCAAACCTCGTATCTTTGTTGAAGTTAAAACTTACTAAAAGTTCTTTTTGTCTAGAGTGGATTTGTGGCCAGAGAGTAAAGTGACAGAGATTAAAGCCAAGAAGTCAAATGGAAGTACTGGGTTTGAACTTGATCTATGTATGCCCATGGAGTGGTGGACTGTTCTCCTTCCAAATAAACTGCATGTGGGTGGGAGGGCTGTGAGGAGTTCTGAAATGCATGGCTGCCCAAGTCTGCATCACATATACATCTCATGGGACAATCAACAAAATAGGCAATTGGAAAGAAACCTTAGTAACATAGTGTTAATTTAAAAACATGATTACTTGGATGTATTTCCTTACTACTTATTATTCTTTATTTTAGGAAAGGCAGATTAATTCTAATAACATTTTTCATGCACTTTTTACCAAAGTTGTATGTGAAGTTAGACTACATACTGTCTGTTATTATAACTAACTTTACTTAGTATCGTATGTCTGTTGGAAAAATGTATTGTGTGTATACATGCATGCATAAATATGTGTGTGTGTGTGTGTATACACTCTTCTTTTTCCTTGACTTGACTATGTCAGAGATGAATTACTTACTGAGCCAAAACAACTTCCAGAAAAATACTCTCTTCCTGCATCCCCTTCTGTCATCCTGCCCATCCAGATTATGCTGACTCCCCTTCAGAAGAGGTTCAGGTATCACTTCAGAGGGAACCGACAGACTAACGTTATAAGCAAGGTGTGCTTTGCTATACTTATGTAGGTTTAAGTTAAAATCTGATTCTAATCGCATTTCTGTTTTTTCTCAAAAGAGCTAAATTCCTGTTTTGTCACTGCCTTTTATAGATATATTTGGGGACTTCTGTTGATTTGTTGTAGGAATCAGCTCACTCATTAGCACATCACCTGACCAATTTCTCAAGTTTCCCCTGGGGTGTGTTATAGCATTTTCTGTGGCACTTTTTACAACTGGGTCAACATGTGTTCCACTGTGCAAATTGCTCCTTCGGGTTTATAAATATATCAGAAAGAGAAGTGAGAGTCAAAAGATAGGAGAGCAGTAGCTTTTGAATAGAAGTGCTGATGCTAAAAGGGTTTGTAGCTAGGAGAGAGTATGGGGATAAGTGACAGGAATGGCTTTGAAAATTACCTCCAACCTTTTAGTTGAGGGACTACACCCATGTGTATGGGGCATACTGTTGAGTTTTTTTTTTTTTCTTTAATTTGTTCTGAAAAACAGTCACACAACTGTTTTTAGTGAAATTTGATTGAATTTGTTGAGAATTATAACCTTGGGAGTTGCTGGGGATACTGTTTATCCTTGAGTCTTGCTACATCTAATGCCACACAAGTAGCAGAGGGGTTCAGTAAGTGTTTTGAATTAAATGTTATTAAATGCCAGATTACACCAGGCATTGTACGTGTCATATATAAATGAGTTTATAGGCTTTACAGAATTTTAAAGTAATTGAGGGATAGGCAGTTATGTCTGCATAGGAAGTAGTAGAGTGACAACGGATTTCTGGTTCTTAAATTCAGCTTATTCTTTTGTACTTCATGGGTCTCTTTTTTTGGATGGGGTGTTGGTGGAAAGAAGAGTAGAATCAACTAGTAAGTGGTGAGACAAAACAATAAATCTAAACTGTAGGGAGGCAGCGATAATTTGAGGTAAGAAAATTGTAAGTTACATTGGTTGCTTTTTTTTTTATTATTAATTTATTTATTTGGCTGTGTTGGATCTTTATTGCTGCACAGGGGCTTTCTCTAGATGAGGTGAGTGGGGGCTACTCTTCATTGTGGTGCGTGCGCTCCTCATTGTGGTGACTTCACTTGTTGCCGAGCACGGGCTTTAGGCACGTGGGCTTCAGTAGTTGTGGCACACGGGCTCAATAGTTGTGGCTCACAGGCTCTAGAGCACAGGCTCAGTAGTTGTGGCACACGGGCTTAGTTGCTCCACGGCATGTGGGATCTTCCTGGTTCAGGGATTGAACCCTTGTCCCCTGCATTGGCAGGCGGATTCTTAACCACTGTGCCACCAGGGAAGCCCTGTTGATTGCTTTTTAAAGTGTGGTTCGAGTGGTCACAGTACACTGATATCCAGCCTGAACTACGCCGTCCCTGAGATTAGCGACTGCCCCTTTTTCATTTCTGTATTCCCAGCATCTAGCACACAACAGGGTTTTACCTTTCAGTAAATGTTTTAGAATCCCTGTCCAACAAAACTTGGAAGGTTTACTGAATCATCTCTAGGGACAGTTTAAAAAGCTGCATACTTACATTTCCTTCTCTTTAATTATACCTATCTTAAGGCATTTGTGTTTTTTGTAATGGAGAGCAGCCAATTTTTTTTCTTAATTTAGCTTTTGAAAAAAAGAAAAATTAGAAGAAAGTCATGTTTAAAAATTATTTTGGAATGTTATTTAAAAAAATATATAAAGGCCATCATTTGTAATACTTACATTTCACATATTTCTAAAGTGCTAGGTTTTAAATATATATGGCATTGAAATTTTGAGTTTATTGACACGCTACATTATTGGGATTTATTGGAAGTACACTGAGAAACATTTGATTAAGCCTTGCATGACTTTAAATTTCAGAGTAGAAATTGTGCTCTTACATATAGGAATTTTCAACAAATTTCTGTTAAATACTGTGTGTCTACAATTAAATAGAGACATTTAACTGTAACTTTGTAGCTGACATAACTTAAGAATTCAAACTGTTTACCTCCTTTCTCAGCCTGAATGGTACTTGGCTCAGGTGCTTATGTGGATTGGGAACCACACTCAGTTTCTGGAGGAGAAGATCCAGCCAATATTAGACAAAGTAGGCTCTTCGGTAAATGCAAGGGTAAGAGACTCAGTCCGAGCATTTCAGCTTTAGAGTTGTCGGTGTCCATGAATAACTTGTCATTTTCATTACCTTATGCTTATGTATTTTTTTAGCTTGAATTTTCTCGGGGCCTTATGATGCTGGTTCTTGAGAAGTTAGCTGCTGATATTCCTTGTCTGCTCTATGATGACAGCCTCTTCTGTCATTTGGTGGATGAGGTACTTCTGTTTGAAAGAGAACTGCACAGCGTTCATGGCTATCCCAGCACTTTTGCTAATTGTATGCATATTCTATCAGAGGAGACCTGTTTTCAAAGGTGGTTGACTGTGGAGAGAAAATGTAAGTGCTCATGTGGCTGTAGGGTGGGGAGAGATGTCTCATTTTCCATATATAAATTTTTGGTGCTATTCTTCTCCATTTCTGAGTAGAAACTAGAGCCATCTAAATTTTTCTTGGTTAGGGTTTACCAGGTTGCCTTCAGAGATCATCTTATTTTCTTTTCTTCCCATCAAGATTCATTTTTCCCCAGAATTGTACTCTACATGTTTCCAGGGTAGAATATTCAAGCCAGTGGAGTATACAGTTAACTGTTTTATAGATTTTACACATAGTATTTCTGCTCATGGTGGAATCATTTTGGATGTGGCTTGTCTAGTCAGTGCAACTATTTTGAAGATTTTGGGTAGGTGTGGTGGGGAAAATTAAAGTATTGTATTTAACCCTAAAATAGAGCATGTTAAATATAGTGCAACTAGTAGGAGGTTGTAGATTTATTTTTTATAGAAAAGTTATTCCTAAGAAATTATGAGTTGAAAGATTAGGAACTTGTAATCTAACAATCTGTCACTGCTTGTTTGACATAATCCTTTTTCCTGCGTATCAGTTGCTCTTCAAAAAATGGACTCAATGCTCTCATCAGAAGCTGCCTGGGTATCTCAATATAAGGATATCACTGATGTGGATGAGATGAAAGTTCCAGACTGTGCAGAAACTTTTATGACCCTACTTTTGGTTATAACTGGTAAGTATAGTCTTTTAAGATATAACATTTTTTTTGAAAGTACTGGCTCTTAACAGACTTGTGGTTGCCAAGGGGGAGGGGGCGGGGGAGAGGGATGGATTCCACTATGTGATAAACCATAATGGAAAAGAATATGAAGAAAGAATATATATGTATGTATAACTGAGTCACTTTGCTGTATCGCAGAAATTAAACACAACATTGTAAATCAACTATACTTTAGTAAAATTTTTAAAAGTAAATAAAATTCACATGGTACTTTTTTTTTTTTTTTTTTTTGGGGGGTACACCAGGTTCAATCAACTGTTTTTATACACATATCCCCATATTCCCTCCCTTCCTTGATGCCCCCCCTTCGAGTCCCCCCCACCCTCCCTGCCCCAGTCCTCTAAGGCATCTTCCATCCTCGAGTTGGACTCCCTTTGTTATACAACAACTTCCCACTGACTATTTTACAGTTGGTAGTATATATATGTCTGTGCTACTCTCTCGCTTCTTCTCAGTTTCCCCTTCACTCCCCGCCCCCTCCCATACCTCGAGTTCTCCAGTCCATTCTCTGTATCTGCTTCCTTGTTCTTGTCACTGAGTTCATCAGTACCATTTTTAGATTCCGTATATGTGAGTTAGCATACAATATTTGTCCTTCTCTTTCTGACTTACTTCACTATGTATGACAGATTATAGTTCTATCCACCTCATTACATATAGCTCTATCTCATCCTTTTTTATAGCTGAGTAATATTCCATTGTATATATATGCCACATCTTCTGTATCCATTCATTTGTTGATGGGCATTTCGGTTGCTTCCATGTCCTGGCTATTGTAAAGAGTGCTGCAATAAACATTATGGTACAAGTTTCTTTGGGGATTATGGTTTTCTTTGGGTATATGCCTAGGAGTGGGATTACTGGATCATATGGTAGTTCTATTTGTGGTTTTTTAAGGAACCTCCAAATTGTTTTCCATAGTGGCTGTACCAACTTACAGTCCCACCAACAGTGCAGGAGAGTTGCCTTTTCTCCACACCCTCTCCAACATTTGTTGTTTCCAGACTTTGTGATGATGGCCATTCTGATTGGTGTGAGGTGATACCTCATTGTGGCTTTGACTTGCATTTCTCTGATGATGAGTGATGTTGAGCATCTTTTCATGTGTTTGTTGGCCATCTGTATGTCTTCTTTGGAGAAATGTCTATTTAGGTCTTCTGCCCATTTGTGGATTGGGTTATTTGCTTTTTTGGTATGAAGCTGCATGAGCTGCTTGTATATTTTGGAGGTTAATCCTTTGTCCGTTGTTTCATAGGCAATTATTTTTTCCCATTCTGAGGGTTGCCTTTTAGTCTTGTTTATGGTTTCTTTTGCTGTGCAAAAGCTTTTAAGTTTCATGAGGTCCCATTCGTTTATTCTTGATTTTATTTCCATGATTCTAGGAGGTGGGTCAAAAAGGATGTTGCTTTGATGTATGTCAAAGAGTGTTCTGCCTATGTTTTCCTCTAGGAGTTTGATAGTGTCTGGCCTTACATGTAGGTCTTTAATCCATTTGGAGTTTATTTTTGTGTATGGTGTTAGGAAGTGTTCTAATTTCATTCTTTTACATGTTGCTGTCCAATTTTCCCAGCACCACTTATTGAAGAGGCTGTCTTTTTTCCATTGTATACTCGTGCCTCCTTTGTCAAAGACACATGGTACTTTTTAAGTAGTTCAACACAATTAATATTGTGTAGTGGTTATTATAATATCTTCAAATTCAGTTTCTATTTTGGCAGAACTCTAGCACAGTATTCTAGCTTTTGGACTTTTAGTAATTTAAGTAAGACCTTAAACATTAGTTTACATGAGGGGAAAATTCCTGAATTGTTACAGAAAAACAGTTAATTAAGAATTTAATTTTATTACCTGAATTCTCTTGCTTTTCAGCTTTTTAAATGTCTTCAGTAAATGGTGATTGACCTAAATTTTAAATATTATTTTCTTCACCTTGATATATCAAAGACTGCAGAACAGTAAAATAATAAAATAAATTTAAGGATTGGAATAGTAACAGAAAGTCAGCTTATGGTGCAAAGGATGTGCTGGCTGGAGGGTGGCCCAGCTACCTCTAGCCCTGGTTGGTCTGTAGCCATCCATGCTGTCCCAGGGCACTGCAGGCCTGCTGGTTCTCCAGGTGCCACTGAACCCTCACTGCCCCTATCCTCCTGTGTCTTGTCCATTTCTTGGGCTTGTATAGTAACCTGAAGAGGTGTCGGTCCAGCCAAGTCAGTAAATAATTATATATTCTTAACTGTAAGAAAAATATGAAAACACTAAAATACAAAAAAAAAAAAATTTAGCAAAACTGATTTTAAAAACACCCACCTTTTTATTATGTAAGTTTTCTCAAATATATGTAAGCATAACAAACCTTCAGGTATCTGCTACCAAGGTTTAAAACTATCACTTTTCTATTATGTATTTTTCTCCCAAAACACAGATTTTTTTCCCTTAAGTATTTTAAGGAACATTTCAGACATCATTTCACCTATAAATCCCTAACTATGTATCTCTTTTAACTTATCCTAGATCCTCCTTCCTTTTTAAAAAAATGTCATGTGTTTATTGATGAAATGGAACATTTTTGTATATAATTTTCTCATTTGCTGTTTTAAAAAATTGAGGCATAACTTTTTAAATTGAAGTATAATTGGTTTACAGTGTTGTTTTAGAGGCATAGATGCATGGATCTTTAGTATACAGATGAGTGAGTTTTGACAAATACCAGTACTTGTGAAACCCACGTTCTTAGAGAGTTTAGAAATAGATCCTTACCTGAATGGTCGATTGATTTTTGACAGGCACCAAAGCCAGTCAATAGGAAAAACCTGTAACTATGTCATGGATGGTACCACAAACCTTCATATGTCTTGTTAACTTTCTCCACAGACAGGTATAAAAATCTTCCCACAGCTTCCAGAAAGCTGCAGTTCCTGGAGTTACAGAAGGACTTAGTAGATGATTTTAGGATACGATTAACTCAAGTGATGAAAGAAGAGACTAGAGCTTCCCTTGGCTTTCGATACTGTGCAATTCTGAATGCCGTGAACTATATCTCAACAGTACTAGCAGATTGGGCTGACAATGTTGTAAGTTAATCTTTTATATTAAGTAATATATTAGTCATTTGAACAGCTTTACCTTTTGAAATGTTGACTCTGTAGCACACAGAAATACACCTGTTAGGCAGAATTAAAATCGGGCCAAACTTAGGAGGTATGATTAAAGTACATATTTTTCTCATTCAAGTCTCATCCATTTAAATAATCCGGATATTTTAAAGCCATCCTTTCATGAAATTGTTGTTTATAAAGTGAAGCTTTTTCCTCTTTAGACTTTAAACTTGCGAAATATCATGAATAGTAATTGCCATCTCAGAAAAAGCTAAGATTGTATAATGGTGTCAAAATCAATAAAATTCAGGACTTCAAGTAAAATAAAAGTGTAACATTTGATACCTTTTGAGTGCCTTCAAAACATGACAAATTATGAAGTTATAAAAATAGAGATTTTTTTAACTTAAAATATTTCATACATTTAAAAATTAATATTTTATTTTCAAACATATTCAAGAGTGAATAGAATGGTAAAATGAACTCCCATGTGCCTATCACCCAGCTTCTTATACCAATTTTGTTTCATTTAAAACTTTCCTTTATCCCCTATCCATGATTATTTTGAAGTGGATATCAGATACATTTCATGGTAAATATTTTCATATGTATCTCTAAAAGATAAGAATCCCTTTTTAAAAAACAGAATACCATTATCACATCCAAAAAAATTAACTAATTTCTTTCCCTGGAAGGTATATTTTAAATAAATCTAAAAATCAAAACCTTGGATTCAGTTAATAAGTACTGTGTAGGGCCTTTTACCTCCAAGGATTTTACTTCTCCTTCCTTTCTCCGTGCAGATTCCATGTGTTGGCAGATTTGATCTGTCTAAATATAATTATTAACTAGTAACTTATTTTTACTCTTTTTATTAATCCAAGGAATATATCGGTGATCAGGGCTTTTGCTAACCAGATTTTCCAATACGTACTTCCAATTAAAAGTGAAGAAGCTTAATTAGCCTTTATAGGCTTAACATAAATAGATGAATTCCTTTAGATGTTTTAGGTATTAAAATGATCTCAAAGGGCCTCTAGGACCACCTTCTTGGACAGGGTACCCTCAGGTTAGGAATCACGGTTCTGAGATCATCTGTGTGTATACAAAAATCAGACTGGGTTTTCACCAACATGTCCCATGAAGTAGATTTCATGGCAGAAAGCATTAACACAGGATTAAGATGACCATAAAACAGTAAGATATACATTAAATGGTGAAAAAACTATATTGAGGATAAAGAATATGAAGATACATTCTAAAGTATTATGTATATAATTGTGTCATTAAATGAAAATAGGAAAGTAAAACAAAACAACTATAATTTTAAAAATATCCCTTTTAAAATGTGATAAAGTTGGAATTAAAAAATTACAGAGTTAAATAATTAGAAAGATTGATTAACTGGAGCTTGGTGATAGTATACTAAGGAAAACACAGTTTTCGAGTGTGTCCAGATGAGTCACAAATATGAACAAAGGTAAATTTAAATTTCTATACATTTTTAAATCTTAATGTAATAAAATAAAAATAAAAGCAGAAATGAAATATAGCCACACACAGGCATTTAAAATATTCAGTGCCTGAATTAGGGAGGAAGTCTAGAAAACATGACAAGAATATATTTTAAATTATGAATTTATGACAAAAAATTGTATACTGCTAGCACATTATATAGAAGAAAATGTATTTGTTTACTGTGAAAGAAAAAAAAAAAGAAAAAATCTTTATCTTAAATCCACTCCAGCCAAAAAAATAGGAAATGAAAATATACTAATAATAGATATAAATAAGATAAATATCTGATAAACACAATCACAGTTTATTCTAATCTGGACTCTGGCTGGGACTTAGTAATTATTTAAAGCCTCTTCTCCAAAAATGTTAACTGAAATACATGCATGATATTCTGCTGAGCAAGAAAAGCAATTATTTCATAAAATGAGTATAAGTGGAGTGTAATGATCCATGCACTTATCTTTGTAAAGTCACCCAATCAGAATACATTCATTATGTACTTTAGTGTGTCACGTTCCTAATTTAGTAAGTGCTTTATTCACTTACCCCCCACAGTGCTCCATTTTCTGCCAAGCTTTATTGTGAAACACTGTCATTCCTGATTCTTGTGCCAGTGATTTAATAAGACTTATTCAGGGCCACACTTTCAGCTTCAATGAAGTATTTGTGGAATATCATTAACTACTTTACTCAGGGCCGTAGTCTGTTAACAAAGACTTTGTATTAAGGTACAAATTCTGTTTAACATCAAAAATCATTTAATCACATTCGTAGTCCTTCAGCCTGTGAATGCCCTAAATAAAAATCAGGAAAGCTCTTGTATTACACAGAAAAAGGAAGAGTAGATACAGTTCACCTTCCATTCATTTAGATTCTCCACTAACAGCTGTCTGTCCATTGGATTGTGCTAAGCCTGACATACCCAACCATTCAGAATTAGGAATTTTTCAGTCATAGGGGACAGAAACCCGGATTCATGCTGGCCTAAGTGGGGGAGTGGAGTGAGGAGGTGAGAAACTTGTGTAACTGAAAGGATTAGGCATGGCTGCTTTAAAGTTGTTCATTTTGGCTTCACTTATAGGCAGACTCTGGTAAGTGTGCCAAAGGTGGCTCCAGGCTCCCATGGTCCATAAGCAGTCTCAAAAGGACAGTGCCACTTCCCTGACAGCTTCATCAGAAATGCCAAGGCGGCCTCTCACATGTCATCCCTGAACAATCCCTAGTAGCCATGCCCAGTCCCCTGTTAATAGACATTTAGGTTGTTTTTAACGTTTTGCTAATTATCCACAGTGTTGTTTTAAGGCAGAAAGGATAATATTAATTCTACCTAACATAGCACTGTAAAAAAATGACGTTTGAATTCTCTTAATTCATATATCTACTAGGTTTACTACAACTCTCAATCTGTGTCCAGAAAAAACGAGCACTTAGAGAAGTTAGCCATTAGGGGAATGCCTATCAAAACCACAGTGGGGTAACACTTCATACAAGCTAGGATGGCTATAATAAAAAAGACACAGTAACATTTATTAGCACAGCGTGGAGAAATTTGAACCCTCACACATGGCTGATGGGAATGTAAAATGGTACAATTGATGTGGAAAATAGAATGGCAGTTCCTCAAAAGGTTAAGCATAGAATTACTATATGATCCTGCAGTTCTACTCCTAGGTGTATATCCAAGAGAAATGAAAACATGTCTGTGCAGAAACTTGTACACAAATGTTCACAGCAGTATTATTCTTAAAAGACAAAAAGTGGAAACAACCCAAATGTCTGTCAACTATGATGGATAAATGTAATGGAATATCATTTGGCACTAAAAAGAAATGAAATGCTGATACATATTACAACATGGTTGAACCTTGAAAAGAGTATATACTAAGTGAAAGAAGCTAGTCACAAAGAACTATAGATTGTATGAATCCATTTATATGAAGTGTCCAGAACAGGCAGATCTAAAAACAGAAAGTAGATTAGTGTTTGCCTAGGGACGGGGGGCAGTGAGAAGGGGATTGGGAGATGATGGCAAAAAGTGTGGGATTTCTTTCTGGAGTAATGAAAACGTTCTAAAACTGACTGTGGTGATAGATCCACAACTCTGAATGTACTAAAAGCCTCTCAACTATATACTTTTTTTTTTTTTTTTTTTTTTTTTTTGGCTGCTCTGCGCGGCATGTGGGACCTTAGTTCCCTGACCAGGGACTGAGCCCGTGCCCCCTGCAGTGGAAGTGCCAAGTCCTAACCACTAGACTGCCAGGAAATTCCCTGAACTGTATACTTTAAATGAGTGAATTGTTTGGTATCTGAATTACATCTCAAGCTGTTAAAAAAATGTATCTTGGCCAGCACAGGAAGAGCAGCAGAGAGTCGCGGGAGGGAGGGGATATGGGGATATATGTATAAATACAGCTGATTCACTTTGGTGTACCTCAAAAGCTGGTACAAGACTGTAAAGCAATTATATTCCAATAAAGAGCTTAAAAAAAAAAAACATATCTTAAACGTGTTAACATATTTTTGCTTTCAGTTCTTTCTACAACTTCAACAGGCAGCATTGGAAGTCTTTGCAGAGAATAATACTCTCAGTAAACTGCAGCTGGGACAACTAGCCTCTATGGAGAGCTCTGTCTTTGATGACATGATTAACCTGCTAGAGCGCTTAAAGCATGACATGCTGACCCGGCAGGTAGACCATGTTTTTAGAGAAGTTAAAGATGCTGCAAAATTGTATAAAAAAGAAAGGTAAGCCCTCTGTATTTTCTTATAAGTCAACTCTCAACTCTAGTTTGATAAAAGTTAAAAGGTGACATGCAGTCAGATTTCCAAAGTGTCTAGATAGCACAAAGTTTGGCCTTTTGCACTCCAGACTTTTAACTGCTTTTGATGGAAATCTTTCTAAAATATATTCAGACATTCTTAATCATAATAAACTGATCATAACTTAACCTTCAGGTGTGTCTGTAAATCCAGAGAGCTGGTGTATAATATGGGGTTGAATGGCCTAGCTGGTCCCCCATTGACAAAGCAAGTTGCTGCTGTAGTACCTGTGCATGCCTGCACTGTAGTTTAGTCCACTGTCATGATTCCCTGTGACATCTCTGTTACCGCCCTCCTTGAGCGCAGGCAGTGTCTGTCCTAGCACAGTCCTGTCACACAGAGGACTTGTTTTCAGTTTGGCAGAGTAATTGGTCCCTGTTATTTTGCTGAAAATTAGAGTGTAAAATTAGCTGATGTCTTAAATATTAATGCATTTTACATTTTAACTGTTTTATATCAGTAAGTCATATTAAAAGTTGGGATTTAAAAAAAAATCATCATCCTCATTAAGTAAAGAGTATTTCATTGAGACCTGAAGTATAAACATAGGTACAGGGAATTCCCTGGTGGTACAGTGGTTAGGACTCGGTCCTTTCACTGCTGGGGCCTGGGCTCAGTCCCTGGTCGGGGAACTAAGATTCTGCAAGCCACAAGGCGTGGCCAAAAAATCAAATCAAACAAACATAAGTACATTTATTTTCTGAGAGAGCTTTTAATGTTGAGCTATACATCTTTTCTTATCCAAAATGTCCCAGGACAGTGCACTTCCCCAAATTTAAAATGATTTGTTAAATCTTTAAAACTACAGTGTGATGAAAAATTTCATAATAAAAATTAATGTGCTCCAGGCAATGCCATTTCTGTTTTTCCCAGGTGGTTATCCTTGCCATCGCAGTCAGAGCAGGCGGTGATGTCCCTGTCCAGTTCAGCCTGCCCCTTACTGCTTACTTTACGAGACCGTTTACTTCAGTTGGAGCAGCAGCTTTGCTTCTCCTTATTTAAAATTTTCTGGCAAATGCTTGTAGAGAGGCTGGACGTATACATCTACCAAGAAGTAAGTAAGAGTAGACTGTATTTTGGGCTGTGATGATAAAGGCAATGCTATATGAATTGTCCTTTTTTTCAGATAATTCTTGCCAATCACTTCAATGAAGGTGGAGCGGCTCAGCTGCATTTTGATATGACTCGGAATCTTTTCCCTTTGTTTTCCCACTATTGCAAGAGGCCAGAAAATTATTTTAAACAGTAAGCACAATATTTAACAATTAATTTTGATGTATCAAATTGTTAGAGGAAGTCGATTCTTTTTTTAACTTTAGGGTTCCAGTGATGTTAAATATATATAGCATCAAATAACAATTTAGAATATTCATCCTGTACCAGTAATATAAGATGTGATCCATGACCCCAAAAAGTTGACAGGAACTGGATACAAATTATATGCTGGGCTTTGTTTTCTAACATTTGGTTTAATGCTCTTTGCTTATTACTGGGAAATAAATAGAAAATGAAAGGAAATGCATATTAATAAATGCATTATAAAATAGAAGAAATTTAATAAATAGAAGAAATTTAAAATATATTTGGTACTGAATAACAGGCCAGGTCTGAAGAAAATTTGTTTTCTTAAACATTTGATATTAATTTTGGTTCTAAGTATAACTAAAAATGCATGTAAGAAGAATTCTAAGAAGTATTTTTATAAATTGTTGATGTAAAATTTAAATTATTTAGGAGGTTTTTGAGATTACGAAGGATTCCTTTTAAACATAAAATGAAAGTTTTTTTTTGCTTATTTCAGTAACGTATCTATTTCTGCTTTTTTGTTTTAGTATTCTACCTTTCTGCTTTTATTTTGTCCCTTAATTTTCTCTTTTCTCATATCCTAGTGTACGTAAAGTCTTAGCTACATTTAATAGACTTAGTATCAAGTATCATATTTGGGGAAGTAATGGATACTTATGGAAAACAATGATCCTATTACCTTACAGTAATCTAATGAAATATAAACTCTGTAAATATACAGTCAAAACACCTTAAAAGAGCCAAATAATTAATCCATAGTTGTTTTTTTTCCTCTCAAGTTCTTTTTTTTAAAGAACTTTTATTTAGATTTAATTGACATACAATAAACTGCATGTAAAGTGTACAATTTGATATTTTTTTCTTGTTAGTAATGTATATATGGCAATCCCAATCTCCCAATTCATCCTACTCTTATCCCCACCCCCCTTCTTTCCCCACTTGGTGTCCATATGTTTGTTCTCTACATCTCTGTGTTTGCCTTGCAAACCGGCTGATCTGTACTATTTTTCTATATTCTGCATATATGCATTACTATACAATATTTGCATAAATAGTTTTTATAAAGGGCATATGATCTAGCAGTGCAAGGTAGTTGTTTAGTTTTTTTTTTGTTTGTTTGTTTAGTTTTTCAAAATGAAATTGTTACAGGATAATATGGGATGATATACATAATGGAGATCTCATTTCCCTCCTGCTTTTTTTTTTTTTTAAACAGTGTAAAAGAAGCCTGTATTGTTTTGAATTTGAACATTGGTTCTGCCTTACTTCTGAGAGATGTCCTGCAGTCAACTTCAGGGCAACCTCCTGCCACAGCAGCATTAAATGAAGTTGGAATTTATAAACTGGCTCAACAAGATGTTGAGATTCTACTTAATTTGAGGACAAACTGGCCTAACACTGGAAAATAAAGTGTCTTTTTTCATTTTGGTTTTTTTTTAATAAAGAGGAAGCCAGTTGGATTTCAAGTTATATGATGAAGTTCTGAATTAATGAAACTGAACAATTGAAATCTTTATGGAATCATTTATTATCTTGGACTTACAGTGTTATTAAAATGCTGACCATATTTCCTCAGTCCTCTTGTTCCTAAGAAAAGAAAAAAAAGCTCAGAAGCCATGAAAACTCAGAGTAATTCCATTTACAAATATAAATGATGAACATGTCTGCTGAATAAAATACAAGAGCAGAGATAATAAGTTATAACTGACTTTTAATTTCCTTTGCCAGTTAACGGAGACTGTTGTAGATAAGCTAACGTAACAAATAAATTTCTTAAAAACCACTTTAAAATGTATGTTTATAATTGAAGTTCCTGTATCTAGTTTGGAAATTCACTGTATTTCCCATAAGAAAACACATTATGAGATGGTGACTGAAATAGGATTGCTCTCATTTTCCACAAATGTCTTTCCATTCAGAATACTTCCTAGTTCCATTCCATGCAAGAGTGGGCAGCCTTTGCTTTGTGGACGAAACACTTCAGCTAGTGCACTGTACTACCATCATTTTCTGGGGTAGGGAGTGTAATTAAACATTTTTGGTTGAATATTTATGTAACTAATGATGAGATGAGAATCTAAACTTTCTTCTTTTCTTCTAACTTTTCCTTGGCCTTGGACTATGTTCAATAAAACCTTTAAACAAATTGAGCTACAGTAGCTAGAGGCTTCTACAACTATCAAGTTTTTTTCCCTTGTTTTTTTTTTTTTCTGACTTAGCATTTAGTAAGCATTTTTATGCTGTAATACCTCAAATCCAAAATTGTCAGGCTGGCATGCAGTCTGTCCTATTGATAAACAATTTACTTTGTGTGAAACCATTTTTAGGAAGTATTTTGAGAGAAATTTCATTACTCTATATACAGAGATTTTCCAACTAGTGTATTGAGCTTAAAGCTTTTCTGTTAGTTCTTCTAGCAGATTGAGGCTTCTCTACCTCATCCTTTGAGAACTGCCAGGGTTTCCCACTGAGAAAAGAATGAAGCTGCCTCTGGATCCTCCTAGCCCCAGCATCCTCTCCTTCCCCCCAGGCTTAGAGAATACTGTCAACCCTGCCTGTCCTCACTTTCTAGTCAGCTGAAAGTTTCAGGGGAATGAAATGTTTCTATCAAAAGGTAGGAACCTCTTTTTTTTTTTTTTTTAATTTTTTTTAAGTCTTTATTGAATTTATTACAATATTGCTTCTGTTTTATGTTTTGGTTTCTTGGCCATGAGGCATGTGGGATCTTAGCTCTCCCACCAGGGATTAAACCTGCACCCTCTGCATTGGAAGGCGAAGTCTTAACCACTGGACAGCCAGGGGAGTCCCGGAACCTCTTTTAAAATGTATTAACTGTACTTCAAAATCATGCCATGTTATTTAAATATTAGTTAAAAATAAACTTACACTTCATTTGTGAATTTTTCGAAAGTTATTCCATGTCCATCATCTTTTAAAACTTCATCTGCAGTACACAGACCCAGGGTTTTTAGGGCTATAAGAGAATAAAAAGGAAAATTTACAAAGTGAGAATTAGTTTCAGCTAGGGAAAGTTATGGAATGACCACAAATTATTACCTCAATTTGTAGAAGATACTGACCTTCTTTATACTGTATAAATGATATGAATCCTTTATTCGAGGAGTCCAGCATCTCAAACATGGCCGCAATGTTAGAGTTATCCATAAAGAAAGGGAAAGCCACGCCTGATAGTTTGGCAATTCTCAGCCGTTCCAATATAGATATTAAATACTCTCTTGGTTTTTCTGTAAAAGAATAGTTCCAATTCTTTCTGATATGAAATTAAAATGTCACAAATGGGAACAGTCATGTAACAATGATTAAATGCCTATATTTGAAGTACTGTATTAAGCACTGGGAATATAGGCCTTTCTTGCAGGAGAGGCAAGACACTGCTCTACTCTGGATAATTGAATAAAAACGTCCAGAGATTGGATCTGTGCATTTTTTAAAAAAGCTCCTCAGGTGACTAATTTACAGAGTTGAAAAATCCCCAAAATGGAACAGCAAGGTGCAGGAAAGAAGGTCAGCTAAAAGAAGGGGGAAAAGTAGATTTTAAAAAACAAGCACTTAGATTAATATTGTCCTGCAATTAGGAAGCATAAATATTCATTCCTAACATAAGGGCAGTGTTTTGGATAAACAGGCTATCTTTCACCTAAACAATGTGAAAAATGAAAAATCAAGATCCACTTTCCAGAAATAATGCAGGTTAGCTATGATAATAAAACAAGCTAGAAGAAGTAAAAATGGTGTATCTTAGATGTTGAATGCCACATCTGCTCCATCACTGCATTTGAATCCTAGGAGATACATACATGTGTTCTTTAAAAAATTTATGTCATTAAGAATTTCATACATATATAAAAGTAGAAAAGTATAATGAACTCTTCAACTATTACATTTTATGGCTGGCCTTATTTCACTACGATCCCATCTGGTTCCCCTCCTACTGTATTATTCTGAAGTAAATCACAGCAATCATATTTCATTACTGAACAAGTGTGCCTCTCTAAAAGATAAGGACCCTCTTTTCTCTTTTTTGTTGAGATATAATTGACATATCAAATTGTGTAAGTTTAAGGTGTGCAACATGTTGGTTTGGTACATTTATACTACAGTATGATTGCCATTGTAGTGCTAGCAAATGTTTCTATCACATCACATGATGAAAATTGCTGTTTTGTGATGGGAATAATTAAGATCTAGTCTCTGATATTTACAATACAGCATTATTCCCTGTAATCACTATGCTGTGCATTAGATCTCCAGGACTTACTTACCTACTAGTTGCAAGTCTGTACCCTTAAATCTCTCCTATCCCCTATCCCCCAGCCTCTGGTAACCACCATTCTATTCTCTGTTTTTATGAGTTTGGCTTTTTTAGATTCCACATGTGATATCACACAGTATTTGTCTTTCTCTCTTTGACTTATTTCACTTAGCACAATGTCCTCAAGGTCCACCCATGACAGCCGTTCTAACAGGTTTGAGTTGATATGTCGTGTTTTAATTTGCATTCCCCTGATAATTTGCAATATAGAGCATCATTTCATGTACCTGTTGCCATTTGGATGTCTTCTTAGGAAAAATGTCTATTTAGTCCCTCTGCCCGTTTTTTTTTTTAATTTATTTATGTATTTATTTTGGCCACACCATGCGGCATGCGATATCTAAGTTCCCGGACCAGGGATGGAACCCATGCCCCCTGCAGTGGAAACTCTGAGTCTTAATCCTTGGACTGCCAGGGAAGTCCTCCTCTGCCCATTTTTTTTCTTTTTAAATAAATTTATTTTATTTATTTATTGGCTACGTTGGGTCTTCTTTGCTGCAAATGGCCTTTCTCTAGTTGCTGCAAGCAGAGGCTACTCTTCATTGTGGTGCGCAGGCTCCTCATTGTAGTGGCTTCTCTTGTTGCGGAGAATGGGCCCTAGGCACATGGGCTTCAATAGTTGCGACACATGGGCTCAATAGTTGTGGCTCATGGGCTCTGGAGCACAGGCTCAATAGTTGTGGCACACGGGCTTAGTTGCTGCGTGGCATGTAGAATCTTCCCAGAGCAGGGCTCGAACCCTTGTCTCCTGCATTGCCAGGCAGATTCTTAACCACTGCACCACCTAGGAAGTCCCCTCTGCCCATTTTTAATCAAATTGTTTGTTTTTTTGTTATTGAGTTATATGGGTTCTTTATATATTTTGGATATTAGCTCCTTATCATACATATGGATTTGCAAATATTTTCTCCCATTCCAGAGACTGCCTTTTCATTTTGTTGACTGTTCCTTTTGCTGTGCAAAAGTTTTTAAGTTTAATTTAGTCTCAGTTGTTGATATTTGCTTTTGTTGTTTGTGCTTCAGTGTCATATTCAAAAATCATTGACCAGACCAATGTCAAGGAGCTTCTTCCCTGTGTTTTCTTCTAGGAATTTTACAGTAGCAGGTCTTATGTTTTAAGTTTTTAATCCATTTACAGTTAATTTTTGTGAATGGTGTTAGGGGTCCACTTTTCTTTTTCTGCATGTGGTTATTCAATTTTCCCAACATCATTTGTTGAAGAGAGGACTCCTTTTCTTTTCATGTTACCACAATAGTGTTATTTTGATACAATTTACATCTAACAAAATTCTTAACATTCTCAAAAAGCCAGGCATTATTCAAATATCTAGTTGTCTAGCAAATGTCATAAATTGTAAACACTTTAAAAAAAAAGTCACTAATCAAATACAGTCCGCACATTGTGATAGGTTACGTTTTTAAATCTCTCTTAATCATACAGGTTTCTCCTCCGTGTATTTCACTCCTTGGAATTTATATGTTGAAACTAGAAGTAGGCAGACATTTAATCTAATATGGTACCTTTTTGTGAAACTTTTAATACACTATAGCAGCAAATAGGTTACTAAGGCAATCACATCATGTATGTAGTCTAACGTCATTTCTTTCTGAACTATATATCAAAATTAGAGAAAAACGTCCAAGTTTGAATTTCAACTCACTACATTTTAGGGCTAGAATAAGTAAATAATGCTAACGGAACTTGGTATGTTACTTTGATGAAGAATTGTTGCTGTATCCGTCAGACTACATGATGTGCTATAATGTTTATATTTGGAATCTATAATTTATACTCCACCTGCTTCTAAAAATGCTTTGAAAATGTTTACAGCAGAAGTATATTTAATAAAGATAGAATTTTTTTAAAACATGAAGGGAAGAGTCAAATGTTACTAACCGCTTATGTTACATAATTTCAGGTGATGGTGACAGTCAGTTCTTCGAGGGAAACAAACTTCAAGTTCCAAGTTGTAGTACTAGCATTTACCGAGCCCTTAGCTGTGCCTGGTACTATGCTAAGCATTTTCTTTGGCTTACTTCATTTTCTCCGCACACAGTCACTTGCTCAAGCCCACACAGCTGGTATGAACCCAGTCAGTATGCTTCCAGATTCTACCCCACTCAAACATGGGAAGCACCTGTGACACCCAAACCTACGCAGTCATGACGATCTCTCCTGAGTCCTTCTCCTCAGCAGCTCTCAAAGTCATCTGATCCCCACCACTCCAACAGCAGTGCTCTCTCTCACTTGGGTGACTACAATTGCCTCCTTAAAAAAAAATTCTGATTTCTTTGAAGTCATCACCTAAAAATGTGCACTCCCTGCTTCCACAGCATAGAATTGCCACTGGGAAGGGCTACCCAGCCAGGGGCTGTATTTCCCAATACACCCTAGGAAAGGCCAGATTTTCCTACCAAATGACTTCAGGTTATGCCAAATTTGGCTGTTAAATGAGTTATGAAAATCTGTTGGGTTTCAGAGCTTCTAGAATTTGGGGATCAAGGATGTGGGATTGTGGACGTGTTCTCACAACAGTAATTGCCCAACCACGATGTCTAGTCTTATTTTCCATAACACCCTTACAATTCCAAGGTTTTCAAACTGAGATACATATCATAATGCCAGGAGCTTCGCAAAGACCCAAGATAAAGCCAGTGTTTCTTCCTGAGCATCAGTCATAGAATAGTGAGTAATATGAAACATATGAAGAAATGGATATACGGTGCTCCCCCCTTATCCATGCAGAATACATCCAAGACCCTCAGTAATGCCTGAAACTGCACAATAAGATTTAATTTATAAATTGGGCATAGCAAGAAATTAACAACTAATAAAACCTAACAATTATAACAATATACCATAATAAAAGTTATATGAATGTGGTCTCTCTCAAAATACCTTATTGTACAAATTTAATGCCTTTTCCATCCTAAATAAGCACTTATGCACTGTGGCTGTAACTTTTGCAGTTTGAAGTACAACAGCAAAACTCAAATGAATTTCTTTTTCCTTCTTCACAGTTTCACAAATAGAAGATAGGTTCTTACCATAGATCTTGGCAACCTCAGCATACAATTTCTTTTCTTTCCTTATTAACCTGACAACTTCTACCTTTCACTTAAAGGAAGCACTTAGGCTTCTCTTTGGCATACCTGAATTGCCAGCATCACTACTCTTGCTCTTTGGGGCCATTATTCAGTAAAATAAGGTTGACTTGAACACAAGCGCTGTGATACTGCGACAGCCAATCTGATAGCTGAGATGGCTACTGAGTGACTAAGGGGCAGATATGCTGGACAAAGGGACAATCTGCCGCCTGGGCAGGATGTTTAGAGATTTCATCAACACTACTCTAAACAGTGTGAAATTTAAAACTTATGAATTGTTTTTTTCTGGAATTTTCCATTTAATATTTTCGTAATGCAGTTTACTGCAGGGAACCAAAATTGCTGAAAGCAAAACAGACGATAACGGGGGACACTACTCTATCTGAAGAATAAAACACATTAGTTTTTCAGCTAAAACAAGTGACTTCAAAGAAACTTGCTATGCAGCATCAGGATAAGGTCTCAGACACTAAAAGTACAAGTTGCCTCTCCTCTGCCATTAGGAGGGCTTGGGTGGAAACCGAGAAGCACACCCATGCAGCAAGTGAGGGAAATCCCTGGATAATTACTGCACAACAGAGCAGGTGAGCAGACAGTCCAGACTGGAGCAGGAAGACAGAGCAGGGGAGGAGGTGGGGGTGGTGATGACCTGATGAATGTGAATGTTACGAGAAGAGACCTGCACTTGTGACAAAAGAGGATATGGGTCAGCTAGTGATAATTACACAGAAAATTTAAGCATTTAAAATGTAGTATTATTAACTTCAGGGAAAGAAACAAAGGAAATATAATCATAGCATACTACATGGCTTAGTTGTGGATATCTGTGTAATAACAGTAATGTAAATTCGGAATACTGATCATACCAAAATTGTGTTCTAACTTCACTGGGAAGATGGGGGTGAGGGGGAACAGATGTAAGTGTGTGTGTGTGTTTACTTTTGGAATTGTGATGGCTACTTTGGGGAACTTTTAACTTAGATAAGTCCACTTAAGGGGCACCCTTAAAAGAGAGGATCCTAAACCTCTTAGAGACAATGAAATGCATTCTTTGGTTGGTATGCAGAAGCTTCTAAAGACAAAATGACCCCAAAAATAGCTCTAAAAGGATCCTTACAATATGCAAATAAAAAATCTTTAGTGAGAAACCTCTGGCCATCTGAGCAGGTAATCTTAGTCTGTCAGAATTACAATTTGGATCCAACTATTCTTTGGAGTTTTGTATTACAGTACCTGAGACATGGCTAAAATTTAAGATGAAAGCTGTAAGATCTCTGCTTGTGTCTGCCTATACATTTATACATTATGTATATGTGGTATTTTTCCACCTTCAGATGGTACTGCCAAAATTAATTTGTAAAGACCTCAACTGGCTTAAAGAAAAATAAGAGCTTATTATAAATTAAGCATTCCTAAAACTCTCAGAAATATAAAGACAAACCCAGATGTTTTTCAAGTTCACATGACCGGGAATAATCTTTGATAAATAAAAGCTATTGTTTAAGTTTGTTGGCTTAATAAAAACAAGCATATCTTCAGAATTGTCAATATTAAATGTAATGCAAACATATAACTTTTTCTGAGTTTACTAGTCAAATAAGCTCATGCTATTTTTGTTACAGAATTTCCCAAGAAAAATAACTTAAGATAATGGTTATCTGTTTAATGTCTAATCTAAGTATAATTGTATTTTAAATAAATGTAAATAAAAGTTTATACTAAGTTAAACTAAATAACAGATAGTCATTGAATATCTAGATCATTTCCAGAGAAGACAGTGTACTGGGACATTGACTAGTAAACATAAATTTATTTACTTTTGGTTTTTTAATTTTTACAGAGAGACAAAGAATATTTGGGTCTATTAATATGTCTTTTGACATATTACAAATTGTACAGTAAAAAACATGTCTCTAAAAAGTACAAGTTTTATGATTATGTATTATAAATTTGCTAACCTACTACAGGATGTTAATATATGATATTCACAATTGCCTGCTTCCTACTTTTCACTGGAAAGCAAAGAGTACAAATACTCGATTTATAATTTATATGTAAAAATAAAAGTACTAGAAACAATAAGGATGAAAGAAGACAACAGTATATGAAAAATAGGTAAGGAAAACAGAATGTGATTTTTGGATAAGGAGGGGTATAAAGGAAAGGAGTTTCTTTTTTTTTTTTTTTGATGGAGGGGAAGGAAAAAAGAATAACTTTTCCTACAGTAAAATAATTGTTCCAGAATAAGAAAGGAAAAAGACAGAACAAAGCCTAAGCAGATATAAGAAGTCATAGAAGGTATGTGGAAAAGGAGTCTTGAGAAAGGAATTTTATGTGTCGTCAAGGTAAGATTGGAATGGATTTAAGTTAAAAAAAAAAAAGAGAGGTTTAATATCAAAAGTATACCGGTGCAAAATCAGAATTTGGTTTTCTCTGTTAAAAAATCACATTTTTTAGATTGTTGATCTGCTCTTAATAAGAAATTGCAAACAAAGGTTTTTCTTAATGTAATCTGCCTAGGAAACAAAGATGTACGTCTTATGAAAATAATTTCCTATGCTTCATGTTGTCATTATCAGGTCTTTGACTATGTAGGAAAAAAAACAACAACAACTGAATCTTAATGAATTAAAAGAGCTAATTTTTGTTTGGTTGGTTTTTACAACTATTTAACTTTCTGTATTTGCCTTTGAAATCTTTTGTCACTTTGGTTGAATGGATAACTAAGCATTGTTTCACAGTGATCTGATTCTATTTGATCACATATTTTAAATGTTTTGACATTTTAAACATACTTCCCAAATCAAATTCTGAATGAAGTTAAAAGAGAATGTTAATTTATTTAGGCTTATTTGATATATTAAACTGCATGGGAAGCATCATCAAATAAAAAGCAACATTTAACCTTCTTAGGTCATATTTATAAGGGATATATATCATCAAAATAATTCATAAATTATATTAAATTCTTAAAAATCTGCTATGTCCTGGTATAATGCTATCGGTCATAATTCCAGCTATTATCTTAAAACATTATATATAATAAAAGTAACCAAATTTCCTTGTCAGTTTTGTTGTGTGTATGTGAATACTCACCAGATCTTAAAGATGAGTATTTTTAAGTCTTTTGTCACTCACAGTTATTGTTTTACTCTTATGCTTTTGTAAAAATTTTCCTAAAAAGTGCTTCATCTTCAAGAAGATTCATGCAAAAGACACTGACAAGTAAAGGTTTCTGGTAATTACAAGATCATAATATTGAACTGGGTAAGAATTTCTAGAACTCTGCTGGAAAACCAATTCATAAAGCTGCCTACCAAGAGCAGCTTAAGAATTAATTACATAAGACTGAATAAACTGATGATTTTAACTTTTATGATTTAATTTAAAATATTGCTGGTTCTTTAATGTTTTGTTTTCCAGATTTAAAGGGGTCTCTTTTCTCCTCTTTTAAGCTATCTATAATTTATTGCAATTTGGTAAAGATTATCTTTGCAAGAAAGGTTAAAACACTTATCTTTTTCTCCCTACATGATTCCTCTAGAATTTTGAAACTGTTACTAAACGTTCTTATTTTTCATAACAATATATATGTTTGTATAACTTCAAAAAGAATCTGTTCCCCTCATAACAGGACACAATGGACAAGGCCTTGGCTTGGCTTCCTAGCCTAAAGAGACTCTCAAAGTCTGAGATTCCTTATGAAAAAGTTCCAGCAAAGCAGATTTAAAAGAGCCCATACAATCACTGTTCTTGCTGCGCTTATGCAAATTATCAGGCCAAGTTTAGACTTAATTTGCAATTTTGTCTTACTGTTATCTTTGATAACAGGGATGATCATAGAAAGAAAAATTATATTTCAGTAATACGCTTTTGTAGATATCAGATTTTAGTACTGTTAACTTTCTTTGAGGTTTTGTTTTCTACCTGTAAACTGGACTGGATCCTGAATTTTTCTAGTTTCTTCCAATATTTGACTAGAACTCTCCAAACTAACATTTTCAATTTTCTCCCACTCTTCTGACTCCAAATCACTATGAAACTCAACTGCCCTTTTCCCAAAGCCGTACGAGTTAAAGCTGGACAACGTGACATAAACCTCAGAGAAACCACAGCAGCTCATGTGTAGGCAATCTGCATGCTTGTTTCTACATGGCCACCCACGAGGTCACCAGACACATTCAGGAAAACCCATCAGACTGGAACTGCCATCCTCATTTCACCATCTGGAGATGCTTTGAACTCAAATCTACAAATTTTCTCAAATGGCTGCTTTCCAAACTCAGAAACTGAAGTGATAATTTGCTCAAACTATTAGCCTTTGTTTTTCTTTTGTTTCCATAGAAATGTCTCTCATTACCTGATTGCTCACAGCACACAGAGGCCTCATTCAGGTGGAAGCTCACCTGCAACACGGCCTCCTGAAATAAAACATCCTCACTTCATTCTGCCTTGAGGAATCATAAGGATATGTGATTGCTAACACACCGGGTTGTGCCTATATACGCAACTTTTAAAAACTGAAACCTAATGGCATATAATCCAAAAGAATTGTCAGTTGACTTGGCAAGGTAAACTTAAAAACTGCTTGTTATAATCCATTTGAGTTTTTTAACGGGTTAAATCTTGGCTCCTGGGAATCTCTGCTCTGGACAGTTTTTCAATCCTTGGTTATTAGTTCCCTTATAGTTTTCATATGAACCTCTCTAGTGTGCTGTACACTCTCGAGGCTTTTAAATGCCTGTTGCCAGCCACTCACATGCCAGATGGCATCCATCAGGATCAGACAACTGACAAAATCAACAATAACTACATAAAGAATTAAGATAGTAACTACATGGCTCTGCCGCCTAAGGACTCAGCTAACGCAAACTGCATATATGTGATTCTTTGGCCTGACTACAACGGTGGTAACCGAGAAGGCTGTACTGATTGGTTGTTCATACTCTGAACCCACCCAGGAGAGAAATCACCAAAAGGGGAGGGGGAGAGGGGGGATTGTAACAATCAAGACCAAATGGAATCCAGCCTTGAAAAATTCCCTGGGCAGACAACACCAGTTAAGTCATACAAGCAAAGCTTAATTTAGCTTAGTTTGCAAGACTAACTTAACCTGGGTCATTTCTTGCTTCTGCCTCTGGAAATCATAAGCAAAATTTAAACTTTTCCCCAAGGTTGATATGAGGTAACCACCATCCAATTCCGTCATTTAATAAGATGATAATATTATAACCAATTACTGTGAAGAATAAACAGTCACTGTCTTCTCACCATATAAGCTGCTTATGACAATATACCCTCATTCCTTGTTTTGGTTTGAGTGTTCCTGGTTTGCAAAACTGTCTTTTTGCTGTGTGCATGATAAACTTTACTGATTACTACTTTGGTGATTCATCGGCTTTACTTCTGCTATTTCTGAAGTTTTGACACACACACATATATATATCTGCATCTAAGAGCAACAGACTATTTTCACCACCACAGAACCAAAGACCAGCAAGATGGTAGTTATTTTTTCAAAAAGATTTTTAAAAATTAGCTTGAGAGAACTTTTTCCCAGTACATTAAAAAAAGTGCATTCCTTTGTACTTTTTTGATTTTCTATTTATTTTTAATTGTTGCAGAGTTTTTACTGCTTTATGGTTTTAAAACAACTAGAGAGAACTTGATCACCTTATACATGAATAAATGGATTGGGTGGCTTTTGGCAAAATTGGAATGTTTGGTATTTATACTTCCTTACACAGAGGCAAATGGACAATTTTGGCATTTTGGACACTCCATAAGGGGCTGGCAAGTTACAATTCTGCACCCTGGGCAGGAGGACATCAAGTCACTTTCACCTTAATATAACTTTTAAATTTACGGACCACACAAAAACTATGAAATGATTCAAACTTTGTAAGGGGATCAGATGTTAAAAAACTGTCAGGAAAATCTATCTCCTCAAGAATATCCTTCCTTTTACTCTATCAGTTGTTTTTACCAGATTACAAACTCTTTGAGGGCAGGGGTAAAACTGGAAACATCTGTTGCTTGCCAGGAATTAGGCTGATTTATATATTATTCATTTAATCTTCCCCACGTTGCCATGAGATCCGTACTATTATAATCCCCATTTTCCAGAGGAGGAAACTGAAGTTCAGGCTCTTGCCCACGGTCACAAAGTACTAAGGGCTGGAGACAGGAGCCAGGCTGCAGGACCCCGGAGCGTCTCTCCCACCCGCTAGGAGCCCTCCGCTGGCGAGAGTCCTGCCACACTGGGCTTAGTGGCAGGCTCAAAGAGGCCCTTCAATAAGTCTTGTTTAATTGAAGGTCACAGCGTTAACTGGCAGCAGAAGGGCCCCAGTAGCAGAGAGGCAGGAGAGAGCGTATGCGAAGGGGCGGGAGGTGGTATCTGGGAAAGAAGCCGGACCCCCGGGACGCGGGAGTGGAGGGACGGCTACACCGGGAATTTCTGGGGACCA
Organism: Hippopotamus amphibius kiboko; assembly: GCF_030028045.1. NCBI lineage: Eukaryota > Metazoa > Chordata > Mammalia > Artiodactyla > Hippopotamidae > Hippopotamus > Hippopotamus amphibius. The sequence continues at coordinate 86,615,168 of NC_080189.1, read as the reverse complement.
CTCGGTGGGGGACAGAAAGCCGAGTAGTAGGCAAGACACTTACCCGGACGGAAAAAGAGGAGGGAGCTGGTGAGGCAGGTCAGCAACTCCATAATCCGATGTTTTTCTAAATAATTCCTGGCTTCGAGCTCCCTGCTGCTGTTGGCCTCCATCGCCGGCGAGTTCGGCCGTTGCTAGGCGACCTGGCAGCGTCTCGGCCGTTCGACTCCGCCCCTTCCGCCCATCGTGGTTACGTGATGCGCCCCCCACTGGCTGAGACCTGCACACCAAGTCCTGCACCTCATCGCGAAGAAGGCAGTCTGGGAGGTGTGGGGTGGGACAACGCGGAGTGGGGAGGGAGACCCGTGCAGAGCCCCTTGCGGGAGGATGGCCTCGTCCCCCATCGGGGTCTTTTCCGGTTTCTGTCTCTAGCACCTAGCTCAGTACTTGTTGATCCAGGGCCTCATGTGGTAATAACACATGAGGACAGACTAATAACAGAAGCAACTTGTGTTATAACTGGGATGTCCAGCAGAGAGTCCAAAGTCCTCTGGTGTGAGCAGCCTGCAGCACGGCACTGGCCGTGAGGCCGGAAGGGAGCCCGTTGTTTTCTACGGGGTCGTGGTCATGAAGTGCCTGGATTCTGAGCTCCAATATGTGTTTGCTGCTTAACTAGACCGTGTGGAGCTGGTCTTAATGAAACAGAGACCATCTGACAGTAGTTTTGAGGGAGAGTCACTGAATAAGAAGGGTTGCAGGTGTCTAGGAGGGCCTCTACCCAGCCATCGAAGTGTCTGAGAAACTAAACTCTAGGCTGGGACTTCTGTCCTTGAGGGCTACGCTCTGAGGTCTGTGCCCTAATCCCCCACCAGAGAGTTATCCCAGAAAAGCCACTTCAAGAAGAGGAAAGACAAATGGCTAATAAACATACAAAGATATTCTCGGGCTCTTCAGCAATCCTGCAAACAGAACTACAAGAAAATGCCATTTTACATCTACCAGACTGGTAAAAATTAGAAAGTTGAACAATATCAGCTGCTGGCAAAGATATAGTGGGAGATTTCCAAATTAGAACGTCCACCTTGGAAAACGGTTTGAAATTATCTTGGTAGCATAAACATGTTTCTACACCATGACGCAGAAATTGCACACCTAGAGCAACCCTTGTACACCTGTACCAGGAGATATGTACAAGAATGCTCAGAGCAGCATTATTCATGATAGAAAATACAACAGCCCAGAGGTCATCAAAACTAGAGTGGATTAAAAAAAAAAAAAAAACTGTGATATACTCACAATAGAAGGTAAATATATAAATATAAAGCTTTGCAACAATCGATTGTAGCTACTTGCAACTATACGGGTGAGTCTCAAAAGTATAATATTGTGCAAGAATATATACTGTAGGAATCAATTTGTAAAAACATACAGAAGGAGGCAATGTATTGTTTACAGGTTCAAGCCTATGTAGGAAATCTACTAAGAAATGCAAGAGAATGATATACACAAAATTCAGCACAGTATTTGCCTTGGAGGTGAGAGGAAAGGGAATGGGCTTGTGGAAGAATATCCCGGGGACTCCAGGAATAAAGGTAATATGATTTTCTTTACCTGAGTCATGGGTACACAGGTGAATCTTTATACCTTATGTGTACTTAATACATTAAAAAAAACCCTTCTCAGGACTGCATGTTGTGTCCTGGACACAGGGTTTCTGCTCTGTGCATGAAGCTCAAGACGTTTGATCTCCTTGAGAACTTCATTTTCTTACTCTCCAAGAGTTACGCAGTCCCTGAATAAAATAGCTCTGCTCTTTGAACCTCAAACGACACCAGACTTCAAGTGACATCTGGCTTCCTGACATCTTCCCAACTTGCTGATTATTTTCTGTTTCAAGAAGCCTGGGTGCCTTTGTCTGCTCAGGGCTCCCTCTCTTAACATATGTCAGGCAGCGCGGACCCTGAATCTCCAATTCCCATAGAACTCGTGCTGAAAAGAAGTGTCCAGATGCCACCTAGTGGAGCCAGCTCTTCTCTGTCAACGCCATCTCCTAAGAAGCCAATTTGGGCTTCACTCATAATCCTCACACCTCTTCAACTCTTTGTGCGCCATCTCATTATTACTAATCCTGTTAGTGGTTTGGGGCAGTAACTTAGGTGGCAGGCATCAACGCGGTGGTTTTCAATCAGGATTGCACATTTGAACCACCCTTGAAAGTACGGACGTTCCTTTAAAACGTACTGAGGCTTGGGCTCCATTCCAGGTCCAGGAGACTGAATCTCTTGGGGTGGGGTCTGAATAGTGATAGTTTTGTTGTTGTTGATTTGAACAGCTTTACTGGGGTATAATTAACATAATAAACTGCACATATTTAAGGCACTCTATTAGCTAAGTTTTGAAGTATGTACATAGCCATGAAATCATCAGTCATCCGGATAAAGAATGTATCATCCCCCAAAGTTTCCTTGTATTCCGTTCTAGTTCCTTCCTCCCAACCCTCCTTAACCCTGCCCCACCCGCTATTGCCAGGCATCGCTGACCTGCTATCTGTAACTGTAGTTACATTTTCTAACATTTTATATAAATAGAACCATACTATATATATATATATATATATATATTTTTTTTTTGGTCTGGTGTCTTTCACTCAACATAATTATTTTGGGGATTCCCCTATATTGTTGCGTGTATCAATATTTCACTCCTTTTTACTGCTGAGTAAGATTCCATGGTATGCATATATTACGACTTGTTTATCTGTTCACCCGTGGATGGACATGTGGGTTGCTTGCAGTTTGGAGCTATTACAAATAAAGCTGCTATGACTGTTTGTGTACAGATCTTCATGTGAACATAGGATTTCATTTCTCTTGAGTATCTAGGAGTGGGATCACTGGTTCATATGGTAGGTGTATGTTTAACTTTTTAAGAAACTGCCAAACTGTTTGCCTAAAGCAGCTGTACCATTTTATATTCCCGAATTGCTAGTTATGAAAGGCTCCCCAGGAGATCCTAGTGGATAGCCAGGACGGAGACCCTGCGTTAGAGCAGCCCGTGAGGTTGAGCTGAAAGGTGTGGGAAATGTTGATCAGGAATCCTGAGAGCCTAGGAGCTCCAGTTTGTGCTTGGTATAATCCCAGCTCATACCAACTCAAGACACACACTGGAAACTCCTGGGGAGTCATTAAAAATACAGTGTCTGCCCCTTCACCCCCCCATAGAGTCTGATAGAATTGCTTTGGGGGCCAGGGCACAAGGGTGGGGGGTGCTGCCTCAGGCGTCACAACTTTTTAACAGCTTCCTGAGTGGTTATAGAGCACAGAGTGACCAACTGTCCTGGTTTGCCCAGGATTATGGGGTGTCCATTACCATGAAGCTCTCAACCGTAAAACTGGGAGTGTCCCAGGTCATCTTAATACATGGTCACTCCATTTGTGGACCAGTACATAAAGAGCTCAGGCTTTGGTATTGAATAGACTTGTCAATCTGCCTGTCAACTTGGAGTTATAGCTCAGAGTTAGTGTGTGTGTTTGGGGGAGGGAATGCATAAAAGGAAAAGTGGGGGGGGGGCATGAGTGGTCAGGACAGAATATGGGCTAATTCCCTCTCTCCATTTTCTGTGTCAACCAGGGACAAGTTAGAGATGCCTCAGCTAGGAGTTTTGGTTTCTGCTAAAGAAAAGGGGAAAAATATATGAAGCCCACATTTTCTGAGCAAGTGTATGGTGAGGCAGTGTCCTGCAGAGGCCTCTGGAGCCAGCCTGCCTCACTTTAACACTCGGTTTCCCACTGACCATTAATAACTATGTGATCTTGGGCCAAGCACCTAAATTCTCTGCCTCAGTTTCCTCAAGAACAGAGTAGGGACAGTATATCTACCTCATAGAGGATGTCTTCAGGACCAACTGAGTTAATATATGTAAAGCTCTTTAAAAAAATGATGCCAGGCATGTAGTAAGAGCTATGTAAGTGTTCGCTATTATTACCTTTTTTAAAAAATAAATTTATTTATTTATTTAATTTATTGGCTGCATTGGGTCTTCCTTGCTGCACACAGGCTTTCTCCAGTTGATATGAGTGGGTCTACTCTTCATTGTGGTGCGCAGGCTCCTCATTGTAGTGGCTTCTCTTGTTGCAGAGCACAGGCTCTAGGCACATGGGCTTCAATAGCTGTGGCACATGGACTCAATAGTTGTGGCTCACGGGCTCTAGAGCACAGGCTCAATAGTTGTGGCACATGGGCGTGTGGAATCTTCCCAGAGCAGGGCCTGAACCTGTGTCCCCTGCATTGGCAGGCGGATTCTTAACCATTGTGCCACCTAGGAAGTCCCACTATTATTATCTTAATAGCCTTGTTAAAATGAGAAGAAGGGGAAAATCATGACTAGATATTGTCTACAACCTATGTCCACAGGCTGTCCTATTCAGTTTCCTATTGAAAGAATTTTTGGTTAACCTTTCAGATTTTTTGTTGCCACCTTAAAGAACTATAGGTTCTTGGTTTTGCATGTCAGTATGGGAGGAACTAAAGGTATATATACTATGCACTTAATGTTCTTATGCAAATCATAAGGGAGACATGGTTTGGAACCTGAGAATTTCATTTTCACCAAGTTGCCTTATTGGTGAGCTGCATTTTTAGAGTTAAAAAAAAAAACCCACCAGCAGTGACATTGTATTAGTCTTTGTGTCAGGTGGGACTAACATGGGCTCTTCTTTTAGCTTTGCAACTGTGATTTAACAGGTACACAGAGTTCTGTGGAACTCAAGTCTCAAAGTTACAGTCTTTGTGAAATGCTAACACAATTATCTGTGATACTGCCTCTTCTACTCAGAAGCTTTCCTCATTCTTCAATGGCCTGAAAAGAGCAAAAATGCTAAAAACTTCTTGAAACACTAATTTAAATCCATTTCAAATTAGAAACAAAACAAGAAAATGTATATAACATATCAGCAGCATGGCACAGTACAAAGGATCGCAGAAGGAGATTGGGATAATAGCTCTGGTGCTTTGGTACCCCCTCTACAGTACTTCATTATAATAAAATTTAAAAAACCGCTAAGGTAGTTTGACTCACAAGAAGTTGCAAAATAGTACGAAGAGTTCCAGTGGATCCTCCTTCAGCTCCTCCCAACGATCGTCTTACATAACGTAGAACCCCGTCTTTGTTAAACTAGGACATCAGCATCGGTACAATACTATTAACTCGGGTAGAGACCTCCTTTGGATTTCACTAGTTTTTACGAGAACCTTTTTTTTTTTTCTGTTTCGTTTCATTTTGGAAGCTACTTCTGCATTTCTGAATATCATATTATACCCTAAGCCCAAATTGAGTGTATAATTGACTACCACCACACTGACTAGGTCTGTTTAAGCCTTCATTAGGTCCACAAAACTGAGGCCCAGAACAAACTTATGAAAAACATTCTCTGAGCTTCTAAGTTATATGTAGGAAGGATGACCTCAGATGATCTCCTATTTCCCCTTGGGAAAGGGAGGTAAGGACCCTTTCCCAAGATGCTTCCCCATTTACTGGCTGTGTGATCTTGGCCACATTACTTTACCTCTCTAAACTTTAGTTTTCTCATCTGTAAAATGGGGGTAATAATCTTACCGACCTCACAGTTATTACAAAGATTAAATTAGAAAAGATGTGAAACACATAATCAGTAATGTGATTAGTTCACTCCTGCTCCTCTTCCTCCCACCGCCACCAGTACCACCACTACCACTGCCCGGGGAATCCCTGTCTTTCTAGCTGTTTTCTTGATGTCAGAGCAGGGCAGGTATGGCTTAGAACTGAGAGTCTGCTTAGGGTACAGGCCAGAAGTCTTTACTCTCCTGGCAGTTGGCAGATGGCAGGGAGGCAGGGAGTGGTCTCTCATGCTGGGATAGCAGCCAGGTGGCATATAATCTTGCCTTCCCTGGCTGAAACTGAGGATGCATTTCCCAAAATAATACCACTGCATTGATATCAGACTTCAGGTACCTTGTGGGATCTATGGGCTTTTGTGGGTTGTCCTGCAACCTAATCACCCTTGATATTACATTTAAGTGGAAGAATATATTAGGTTCCACATGAAACATTTGGAGCACAGCCCACAGAGTGGGGATTGCTTATACAAGAAAGATAATTGCTTGGATATTATTTTGGAAACTAAGACATCCGCTTTGCCCCAGTGTGCTTTCCAAGATGGAACAAGTTTAAAACAAAATCTTACAATGGTAAAAAATTGCTGATTTGAATGTTGATTATTTCCAACAGATAGCAAAACTCCCCTTGTTGGCCTAACGGATTAAATTATTTCTTGTAGTTTAATGTGAATTGATGTAGCACTGCTGGTCATAAGCATGTCTTCTGCAGTGGCCAAAATCACTGTGCGCTGGAACTGGCTTACCTAGGCTCACAAGGGTTAATGTGCACTTCTCTTCCCCCTCTGCCTCCAGAGAAGTCATGCTGGTAGCTTGAAATCAGTCATGGTAGATGTATTAACATCATAGAAATCAGCAAATTCTTCTCTTGCCACCCCTAAAACTGGAGGTTCGACATTTACCACCAGCACACCAGTCCATTTTTTAACTCCCAGCAAACATTTGTTGTATGCCAACTGTATGTCTGCTACTGTTTTAGGAGCCAAACAACCTCGAATAACACAGTCCTTTAAGAGGATCCTACAGATAAATTTGAAGTCCAAGGAAACATTAAATATACATGTTTTTTGAATGAAAAAGCACCACCATGTCAATGTAACCCACATGGTAATCCACACCAAACTTTACTAGCACAAAATTTCCTTTGGGAAAGTCCCCCTATGAAGGAGGATTGTTCTTTCTTTTCTTTTTTTTTAAATTAATTAATTAATTTATTTATTTAATGTGTTGGGTCTTTTTTTTGCTGTGCATGGGCTTTCTTTTAGTTGCAGTGAGTGGGAGCTACTCTCCGTTGCGGTGCGTGGGCTCCTCATTGCCGTGGCTTCTCTTGTTGTGGAGCACAAGCTCTAGGCATGTGGGCTTCAGTAATTGCAGCACATGGGCTCAATAGTTGTGGCACACGGGCCTAGTTGCTCTGTGGCATGTGGGATCTTCCTGGAGCAGGGATCGAACCCGTGTCCCCTGCATTGGCAGGCAGATTCTTAACCACTGCGCCACCTAGGAAGCCCCAGGAGGATTGTTCTTGAGGCCATCCCAAGCGTTCCATTTTTAGCCATCTCCAGGACAGTGTACTCCATAACCATTCATTGTAATCAGTTCTACTTGATCACTTTCACCACTTTTCTCTGGTCCTGTATCCAGTGTTTTAAGCTGCCAGGCCCAGAGCCAAACACTGTAGTCTGGAAACACAAAAGTGAGATCATCTAATGTCTCCCATATATTTCATCATTGCATAGGCATCCTGAGACTATATTTACCTAAATTTTAAAAATAGCAAAGCAACACACACACATTTTTGTAACAAATTAAAATTATACAGTTTGTGATGAAAGGAGACGATCTTGCGCCTCACCCCACCCCCATCCCACCCCAAGGTAACTTTCTCTGCTGGACCTGGTCTCCTTGGATCCTGAATCTCAGCTTCCTGTTCCATTTTTCCAGAAAATAACCCTTTCGCTCCCTGCTGGGGCGTGGGGTGGGGCGGAGAGACAGTCTCCACTGGGCTGCACGTGGGAGGTGAAGGGGCTCTGAGGGCTCCAGCAACCTCCTGTGAGATTTCAAGCCCCTCTTCCCCATCTGCAGCCCATCGTGCACCCCTTCTCTGTGGTACCTGTGCCTCTGGGGGATCTGGGGAGAATGTGGGCTTCTTATTGGTATTCTCCTCAAACCAATTCCTAACTTCCTTCTTTTTGCAAAGACAATTATCCCTCCAAGTCTGCCCTTTACCTTTTGTGTCTGTGTGTAAACTTTTAAAAGTGCACAGTAAAATGAACAATAAGTACACAATCTGATAAATATTTCGCCAATGATAATATGCATTTAACAAGCTCCCAGGTCAAGATACAGAACATTTCTAGCACCAGAAACCTCCCTTGTACCCCCCAAAGGTGACATCTATTCTGTAAATCTGTCTGTTTGTATTCATGGCTTTAATTCACCAAGGTAACTTTGAATGCCAATTCATTAATTAAAATGTTGAACAATGCTGGGCTCAGCAGGGACCTGGCGAGAACATCCTCCAAATGCTGGAAGGTGAGCACTGTGGGAGGCACCCTCTCTGGTGTGTCCTCCAGCAGCCAGTCAGGCCCAGAGCTGTGCATCTAATCTGGATCCAAACCTTCCCAGTTTATTGAGCTGGACAGAACCAAAAGACTTGTAAAAATTGCAAACAGAAACAAAAACATGCAACTGATTCTTTCCAAAGGAAAAGCCCCGGAATCGTGTTTTTCCTCTCCATTCTCTTCACTTCTATGGGGCTCTGCCTTTGCCCTATACCAATAATGTGCCAGAATTGCTGCCGTCTCCCTGCCAGCCCCCAGTACTGTGTCTGGATTATTCCGGAACATGGGGGAGATTTGGGGCGGGGGATGGGTAGCGGAGGGGGTTAGCGATAAGACCGGCTGGGAGATCAAGTAGGGAAGTGAACTGGGTGGAGAGAAAATGAAAACTCTCATACCGACCCTGCAAGCTGCCCCTTTCACCGCAGCTTCCCCTGTGAGCAGCTAGCTCAGGTGTCTGAAGACGCAAACACTTTTGTGATGATGATGTTGCTTTGTTTAAAAATTTACTGAAATACTTACAGGCGAAAGGAGCAATCCAGAGAAGTTCCGGGAGTTTTTAAAATTAAGAACCTTTCTAAGGTAATGACCTTAGATCAGATTTGTGATTTCAGTTGTCACAATAAATGCAGTGCCTCTGAGCTGTCAGCTTCCAGTGTGATTTTGCAATGATTCCGACTTGCGTGGGACTGACTGGGTGTTTGAGGCATTTCAGCTTTTTTTACACCTTCCTCATTTATTTCTCTAGTTGAATGGCTTATGAAGATGTAATGAATAGAAAATAAACTTATTGAAATATACTCCTGGGAACTTTGCTCAGTGACAGATACAGTAAACCTGACATTCTGGAATCGCTCCAACCAGATCAGAAAGCAAGAAATAATCCGTTAGGCAAGTAGTCATTGCCTAGTGGGAAAAATCAAAAAGGAGAAAAATACTGAAGCATTGTAAAATAAATTCTAGAGACCTGAGTAAACCAACTAGGAAGCACACAGACTTGTAAAATACCTTAATGGAAATATCCACAGTGGCTTAGAAACGTCTGTAGGTGGAGTTTATTTCTACAGGAGGCAGGGAAATATAACGGAAAGAGCATCAGATTGAAGGCAGAACATCAGCCTATCAGCCAGCTGTGTGCTCTTGGTACCTCATTTGACCTGCCTGTGTCTCAGTTTCCTCACCTGCAGAAGAGGGTCGTCAAGATTACTTCCAGTTTTCACATTGACTCTCCAAGCCTATGACTAATTTTGAGGCTTCCCAGAGTTCCAGGTTGGGAAAACATAGGATGTCTAGTCACCCAGGCCAGACCAGTGATGGACGGCCAGTCATAAACAAAGCTCAGACAAAGGGATAAATGATGTCCTTGGTGCTAGAAGCACCACATTGATATTTTGTGGCTACAGATAATCCAGTTATACACTTATGTGCAATGTGCTTCCTCTGTGCCAAGTTTCAAATATGCTTCCTCTGTTTTCTTTTTTTTTTTCCTTTTGTACAATGGTGAAAATATTCACAGTTAGGCCTGAGGCAAAACAGCGAGAAATGTGCCATAGTTAGCCTGAGAGTGTTGGCTCCAAGTGGCCTTGCTCTGCCCTTGGTGTGCTCAAACCACTCTCCAAAACTGTCACCACCATGCCAGGACTGTGCTTTGATCACGAATCTCAAATGTGCTCTCAATGCTGTGTGGCAATCTGGTTTCATTAGTAACTATTTAATTCTTTCTTGACTCTTCTCAAACTTCTGAGCTCTCAGGCACAACCAGCTTGTCCCTTGGTCACTGAGAAAATGGAAGCCATTAGATGGGGGTTCCCTCATCTTCCCAGCAGTGAATCTACAAGCTGACTTCTCCCCCATTTCCCTGGAGGAAGTGTCCCTCTGACTACTGTTAAGTTAATTAAACAGAGGCCATTAGACTGAGATGCTCTAACGCCCTAGAGGCCTATGTAAGCAAACCAGAATCTAACTCTGTAAATGTCTCAAGGTTACAAAATCAAAATGCTATGGACAATCAATCACAAACAGCCAACTAGGCTTTGGGCTATAGCTAATCAATAATTTCCTTACTTTGCTTCCACCTTTTCTCTATAAAAGTCTCACCCCAGCTCCTGTTTGTGGAGCTCCTAACTAACTACTTCCAGTTTGGTGCTGCCTGATTCAAATCCCATTTTTGCACAAACTCTTACAATTTTTAATATACCTTGGTTGATCTTTTAGCACTACAAAGGCCAATACCTACACCGTGTTCAAGTTCACCTCCCTCTTGCCCTCTCAAAGACATCCCTTTAAAAAGAAAAAAATCACCTCTTTCTCCTGCTTCTTCAACCTCTCCCTCCCCTATTGTCCCAGCCTCACTAGCACTGGAATCACAATCTGGACACTTCTCCTTTGAAAAACAAAAGAAACAAAAACAAACAAAATCCAAACACCCCCTTGTGCCTTCTAACCTTCTTAAGACTTGTCTACACAACCGAATTTCCTTCACTCCCCTGCCACTTCAACACACCTGCTTTGCTAAGGTCACTCTGTGTCCAAGTCGTAACCCTTAGAACCTGTGAGCATGAATTATTTGGAAAAAGATGTAAGTACATTAAGTATCTCGAGAAGATATCATCCAGGATTTAGGGTGAGCCTTAAGTCCAAGGACAGATGTTCTTGTAAGAGGAAGGCCGTGGGCGGCTTGAAACCCAGGAGAAGCAGGGGAGAAGGCCATGTGAAGGAGAAGGCAGAGATGGAAATGATGAGTCTACAAGCCAAGGGATGCGACCCATCACCAGAAACTGGAAGCAGCAGGGAAGGATTCTCCTCCACCACCTTTGAGCGAGTGCAGCCCTGCTTGATTTTGAACCTCTGGTCACCAGAACTCTGAGAGAATGAAGCTATATTGTTTTAAGCCACCAAGTTGTGGCAATTTGTTATGACAGACTTAGGAAACTAATAGTCACCAATGTCCTCCATGTTGCAGTACCCCAGACGCAATACCATCTCTCTCTTCCCTTTTGCAACAGTATTTAACTGAGCTGACTCTTCCTTGCTTGAAGCATTTTGCAGTCCTAGCTTCTGGGGAATCACTGTCTACTGGGTTCTCTCTTTGTGCATGCTTCCTCTTAGGGTTCTTCGCAAGCTTTTCTGCTTCCACCTAACCCCTAAATGACTGCTCTTATTCTCCTACATTCTCTCAAGTAATCACACCCATACCTGTGACTCTAAATATCATCCACGTAACAAAGACTCCCAAGTTGATGCCTCCAGCTGAGACCTGCTGAGCGCTCCCGTCATGGGCATCCCACGCCTCCTTGACACAGCAGCTTAGGGGTTTCATGGTGATCTCACTCGTGAGTAAACACACACACGCGGAACAGAACTTCTGATTTTCACGAGACATTCCTTTTGTGCCCCTCCCCCCAACCCTGTTCTTTTTCTGGTTTTCCACGTCTGAAGAAATGGCATCTCCACCCAATACAGTTGGCTCTACCAGAAACTTGGGAGTCATTCTTTCCCTTACTCTCACATCCAATTCCTAAGCAAGCCTTGTCAATTTAATATGTAAAATGGATCTTAATCCCATTCACTTCTTTTTAGATCTACCGTCACCATCCTAGGACCACACGAACACTATGTCTCCCTGGGTCTCCTGCAGCAACTTCCGATGGTTTCTTCACAGAGCAGCTAGAGATCTTTCAACAGATCAGATCACGCCACGCCCTTATGTAAAGCCCTTCGAAGGATTCCCACTGAATTGAACACAAAAACCCAGACTCTATGAGGCCTTTTGTGGCCTCACCGTGACTTCTGTCCATCCCTTTCCCTGTTTTATCCACAGGGGATCTTCCTTAGGGTCCAAGAACTTACCAGGCTTTTCCCACTGTGGACCAGCTCTGCCTGGGATTATCTCCCCAACACTTTCTGCCTTCAGATCACTTCCTCAGAGGGAACTCCCTGTTCGCAACCACGAACCCACTTTACATCGATTTCTCCTGTTATTTTCTCCCATAGAACTCAATTCTTTCCACTTTCAAATCTGTCACCATGTGTAATTACACATCGGATCGTGTGTTTATTTATATACTGTCTTCCCCACCAGGGTGCCTTCAGAAAGCAGCTGGGACGGTGTCTGTTTCTCATCACTGAGCAGGGTGCCTAGCTCAGGGGCAGCCACAGACAGGATGCTCCATAAATATCTGTTGACTGAATTCACTCTCTTCTACACCTTACATGTGGGTTTTAGCAGGAAGGCTCGTCAGGCGAGGACACAATACCCCCAGAAGAATAAAAAACAATACCCCAAATCTACATTGTATGAAAACCCAAAGACTTTGTTTTACAAACATATAAATTATTTTATTTACAAAGCCATGTTACAAAAAAAAAAAAAAAAAAAAAGCAAAGGGAAAAAAAAATACAATCGCTCACTGGAGAATGTCTCCAGGCCTGGTGCTGAACCACGGCAGTATCAATAGATACATGTTTGTTCTTTCCTTTTTAAAACTGTAAGCCATAGAATTTACTATTTACACCTACTTTAGACATGTATTCTGCTTACAATATCACAGGCATGGAATGGATTCTATCTGATAGTGCTAATATATAAAGGTGCGGGACAAAGAAGGAAAATACTTAGTGTTACAAAATCTGGATCGTAGAAAAGAAACCCACTCCACAAGTGTGGCATTGGTTTAGAATGGTTTGGACATGCTTTCTTCAAAATTCTTCTGGAAAAGGTTCTAAAATCGGTAGTAGGAAAGGACAAATGAGCAGGTGCAAATTCTCATCTGTGCAACAACAGTTATTGAATATACCCCATGACTGACCAGCTACGTAAAACCCACAGAGTTTTGTTAAAGTGCCATGGGCTGACAGCATAACAAAATAGAAGGTGTAAATAGAAAATTTCTTTTTTTTCCTTTTTTAAAACAAGAGTTCACTGAGAATCAGCAATAATAGAATATGCTGTATAAACTATTCTCTACAAAGTTTGATCAGCATTATTTACAATTGGTACATTGATACAAAAGAAGGCATACAAGTTATCCAGGTCGCTTTTTTTTTTTTTTTTTCTTTTTCTTTTTATGGCTGACAGGTCTATGCATTGCGCTACGCTTTAACAACCAGAGCTTTCGAGCCTCTATGGCTGGCGACAAGTCACGAGATCTTCAGGCAGATGGGGGTGTGTGCAGTCAAGGGGCTGGGAGAGAGGGCTCAGTGGGGAGTGCAGAACAGAAGTACCCATACGATATCCCCCTAGTAATGCTTTATAGGCTGGTCCAGTTGAACTCCATTCAAACAAACCGAAAGAAAACCTTTTATTTGCATTCCATTTTTCAAGCTGTGAGTTTCAAATACATCATTATAAAGTAAACCTGTAGTTGACCGTGAAGGAAGAAACACCGTGGGTTTTCCCTTTTTGCTCAGTTTTCCAGAAATGTCCTCACCTTGGTCAGAGCCAGTCTTTCACCAAGTAAGCAGCATTCGGTGGGGAGCCTCTTTATTCCAGCTTGCAATTCAAGATGTAGAGAGCTAAAACATTTAAAATCCACCAAATTGCTCCTTTAGTCCCTGTCGAGACATTATTTCTCAGAAGCAGCCACTTAATCTCTCAACCTTTGTTTTCCCTCTTCGAGTGTAAGAGTTTATAAATCAGAGGGTTATTTTGTTGCTGAGATTTTTTTGTTTTTACTCCTGCAAGTATTACAACTCAAAATAAATTATAAAAAAAGACTTCTAAAACCGAACGAGACGAAAATTGTGCAAAAATAACAAAGATCTGTACATACTTTTCAGTCTGAAGAAATGTACAATAAAAACATAATTCAAAGAACATTTTAAAAATATAAACATTGCTTCAACTTTCCTAAGTTTCATATTGTTTCTGAAACTATTCTGGTCAGTTAGCTCTGTAATATAGTAAAACATAAATTATTACAAAATTAACACTATAAAAATTTACTTTAAGAATATCTTCTAAACTTTTTTTTCAAAGGGTCTAACCTTGTTTATAATTTCTTAAACATTTATAAGTCTTAAAATCTGCCTTAACCTTTTTTTTTTTAAAGAAAAAGTAACAATCTTCCCTTCAATTTGCAGTCTCTTTTTCCAAGATGGAAATAAACCAGCATATAAGTGCACTTTTAACACTGTAGAAATAAAAATGAAATCATCTGAACTAATGTCCTAGTACCTAATATCAACTCCTGATTTTTAAAAAAATCTTCATTTTATATTAAAAATTTTAGTAATCCTATTAAGAAACACTGTCAGTGCAATTCCATTGATGCAAATCACTCCATTTGCCTCCCGTCTCTGCAAAATCCAATCATATGGTGAAATTTAACAGTAGTCTGATCTTTGGGCTTGGGGGGAATGGGAAAGAAAAGGAAAACTTTAGGGGATGAGGGTTTATGTCCAGCTGCAAAGCTGGCATTCATTTCTGACTCAGGGAGGAAGCAAAACCTCCTAGTTTCTCTGCCATTATATTGTATACAAAGTCACATGATTCATAGCATAGAACACCTGCTTTATATGGTGAATTCCTTTCCTGATTATGATTCCCAATTAAAGCTTATGGTATTGTTGTTTCTTTCAAAACTCCAGTGTGAACAGTTATAGCTGCAGGCCTCCAGCGTCCCCCTTCCGGCTCTTCCAAATGGCTCTTCTCCACAAGTGGTGGCCTTACCACTCCTTCCTGGGGTGGCTGGACTGGAGGCCTCTGACAACCTAGCATGAACTGATCTATGGGTGTGCTGAGTCTGAGCGGCCCTCTGGCATGGAGGTGGACGGGCAGTGCGAGTATTTATTCTCAACAGGGGTTTGGCAATTAACCCTCCGCCGCAGCTTTCCCCCAAGGCCCTTCCTTCTGGCCCTGCTTTTTCTCCTCTTGCGGAGCCCTGGAGGGCAGCTTGAGAACTTCCACAGCAGTGGGCACCATGCCTCTTCCTGAGGGGCTTCCTGAGGTGGTCTCGTGCTCTTTTCTCTGGGATTCCTCCCCCTGTGACTCGCCCAGCTTTGCACCCTTGTACGTGGTGCCCTGCAAGGGATTTTGCAGCATGGATTCCTAACAAGCTCAGATGATCACAGTCACCCAGTTCCCATCATCTTTTGAGGATCTCTCCTCCTACCCCCATGCCCTTCTTCCTGCCACCTCCCAGGTCTGTTCCTGCCCCTGTCCCTAACCCAGGACATCCTCTCCGAGATGCACAGCTGGACAGTGGTACTGAGGAAGCCCCACCATTAAATGGCCTCTGTTCTCAACTTTGCATCTGGCTCCTGCTGTGCTGATGTACCCCAGAAACCTGCTGAGGGCACTCACCCACCCTGAAGCTCTCTGCTCTCAGCTCCCCAAATATGGGCTACTCCCAGCGACCAACCTCACCCCCACACCCAGCCCCAGCACACTGTCTAGAGGAAGCTTGTGAGAGCCTGCTCCTGTGATGGCCAGTGGGGACACAGAGGGGCAGGTAGGAGGGGATGGAAGGAATGGATGGGAGAGGGCAAGGAAAGGAGCACTGCACGTGCTCAAGTTCAAGAGTTTCAGATGATGCCAACCAGCAACGGACATTCTGCAATGTCTGCTCTTGTGGCTGGAGCAAAATGATGCAGTAGCAGCATCAGAAGCTAGAGGAGTGACCCCAAACTTGGAAGAAGGTATACACGTGGCAAATGAAAGAACGGCAACAAAACACTGGTATTGTTTTCTGTAAAACTCAAATTCACGTTCTTTTGCCTTTTTCTTTTTCCTCAAAACTAAAAATTGGTCAGTTAAAAAAAGAAGAAAGGTCAGAGCCACAGGCAGGGCACAGGAAACAGACTCTCCCCCACTGCCCACTCCCCTCCCTCCTCTGGCCTCGGTCTCCTGGGGTGAGGTCCCGTGGCCAGGCATTGGTTTGGAAGTGGCTTCGTAGTCTTGTTACGGAAGAGTCCTTATCCTGCCCGTTCTGTTTGTGGTCTTCTAGGAAAGAGAAGAAAAGAAAAGAAAGGAAAAGCTTGCTTCAAAAACATATGTTTGGCATTACCCACGAGAACTCAAGAAGGGAGCCTCAGTTTCCTTATCTATATGATAAAGGATACTATCCCACCTCCTGCATTCGGCAAAAGCCAGCTGTGATGACCAAATGAGGTGATGGAAGTAAAGGACTCTGTAAGTGGAAGGTAGCCACAAAGATCCTAGCTGTGGAGGAAAACGCAGGGACAAATCCTGTGGATTTATGGGGCTCCTCTCCAGGAGGGAGGGCCATGATAATTGATCTATCTTCGTTTTTCTCTCTATTAGTCCATGTTTTCCCACCTAACCCACAGACAGCATGGAGAATTACCTAAGGAAGAAGTATAGTTTTGGGTTAAGCACAGAGGCTTTGGAGATACAGGTTTTGGTTCAAGTTCCTTCATCTTCATCTATAAAATGAGGACAAGCATTTTGTCCCCAACCTGACCAGGTTCTTAAAAGGTGGAAATGTATGTAATGCACGTGAGAGGCAGAGCACGGAGCCTACAGAGAAAGGGCTCAACAAACAGCAGGTGTTGGTATTATTATTATGTTCATTTAGGCTTACCACCGGCATTGTGGGTTCCCAGCAGGTGTGCCTGGAGCTGCGTGCATGCTAAGGGTGGAAGTGGAGTCTCCAGGTGCACCTATCAACCCGTGCATGAGGCCTGCGGTAAACAGGCAGACTGCCCCCTCCCCCAACCCAGCACACACGAGGGGCTGCAGGTGCCACAGTGACTCAAAATGGTGGGGAGACACTCCCTGATCTGCGGATACAAAACTGTTCCCTATAACTTTCACCCAAACTCTACCCAAGATTTGTGGGGAAACTCCAAATGCCAAAGTGCAGAAAAAAACACTGTAATTTGGTATCTATGAAACCTAAGGCACTTCTAAGACAATGTAACAGCCATATATGTATTTTTTCCAACCATGTAGAACACACACAACTCTACTCGCCTATACTCCCTGGCCTCCCCCGGATGTGCACACACTCTACTGGAGAAAATCACTTCTACACTGACTGATTTCACACTGCACGTTTATAAAAACTCCTAAGTCTACCCTGAAAAGTCCCACCATGAAACCATACCCTGAATGGTAGCTACAGCTCACCAGAGGCCTCGAGAAAGTGCTGACCGATGTCTGCCATGAGCAAGGCCCTTTAGCCAACAGCATTTTATTTTCACAATAACCTTAGGAGGTAGGTATCGATTTTGCCACTTAAGAGATGAAAAAGGCGAGACTCAGAAGTAATCTGTCTAATATCATATAGCTGCTAACAGTAAAAGCTAATACTTGTGTGTGTTAGGTCTCAGGCATTTTGTAGAGGCTTTATGTCAATCAATTAATCCTCACAAAAGCCATACGAGATAGAGGCCATAATGATCCCCATCTTATAGGCGAGGACATTAAAGCACAGAGAAGTTAAGTAACTTGCCCAAGGGCACACAGCTAATTAGGAGAAGGCCTAGTGTTAGACCCCAGGTAGCCATTTTCTTAACTGGACATGAGATCTGAACCAGGGTCTGACCCCAATGCCCACATTCTTTCCACCCTGCTGATGACCCTACGGACTTTTGTCCCCCAGTAACTTACCTGTCGGCTGTGTCCTGGGCTGGATATGCTTGAAGGACTGGATTGTGACAAAGCTAGGCTGCTATTTTTCCCAACCTGAAAGACACCAGTGAAACCCTACTCAGACACAGGAAGCCAGTTTGGGAGAGACCCACCGATACCACGAGTCGCCAGGGGAAAGGAGGAAGCTGCACGGTACCTCGCTGGCTCTCCTCTCGTGGTGTGGAACTCGTGTTTCCATCTTAAACAGCAGAGAAAATGAGTATGTTTCAGGGGGGCCTTGATGACGACCGCCTCATCCCAGAGGGAACGTGGAATGGAGGGGAATTCTTAATCCGCTTCCCAGAGGTGCAGACTGCAAGTTTTCGGGAGATGGCCCAGCTTTGCCACCTGTGACTGCAGTCCCAGACCCATCTCGTCTCGAGCCCAGACTCCCCTGGACCAGCTGGGAATAAACGCCTGCGTCCTTTTCTGAGTCAGTTTTCCTGGCACACTCCTTGATGTTCTTAAGAAAAATGGCCAGAGGCACCCCGGCTTCCGCTTCCAGTGGGAGGCCAAAGCCGGGTCCTGCCTAGGATACCGCCTTGGGGACCTGGGGGCGTGGCCGTCGGGCTCCTCCCCTTTCTCGTGATTGACCGGGGCTCGCAGCGAGCAGGGTCCTCAGGGGAGTACTTTCCACACGCAGCTCTCATGAAGAGCCTTTGCAGAAAGACATCTGGCTTACATTCGTAGTCTTGTTTTCTGTTCAATTTAACATCTCTGTGGCAAATTCTGGCCTTACACCTACCAGATATACTTAAATAGATTCCCAATTGGTCCCCAAAGCACATTTACCTTGAATTTTTCAACCTCACATCATGCTTCTTTCAACCTCCTAACAGCATCGACATAGATTCCAAAGGCCTTTCCCCAACACCTGCAAATCACTGGTGGTGACCCTTGACAAAACCTCTCTTAATGGCCGGGTGACAAGCACCCGGGTATCCGCTGCGTTAGAGAACCAGTATTGACTAGATCCAAGGCAGCCATTAAATTCATTGGCTCTTTTCGGTTTCCCTCTTGATGAGCACTCTGATGGAGGCCTGTCTGGCTCCTTTCACCACTGGTTTTGACTAATTCATCATGCTTACTAAACATATTGTATGGTCCTGCATACCAAAGAATCAACAGTTCCACATTTACTTAATACAGAGGCACTCCATCAATAGAAGCACGGAGGTGAAAAGCCCAGACTCCAGAGCCAAATTGCCTGGGTGTAAATTCCAGCCCTAATTTACTCCTTGTGTGACTTTGGGCACATTGCTTAACCTTCCTAGGCCTCAGTTTACTCATCTGTAAAATGGGGGTAATAACAGGTGAAGATTAAGTGAATATATCAAGTGCTTGGTACAGAGCCCATCCCATAAGTAAGGGTTAGCTGCCAGAACTTCATCGAAAACGGGTGACACTACAGCCTTGCTGCCCAGGGTGTGGCCCACACAACAGTGCTGCAGCACTGCCTGGAGTCCGTTAGAAATGCAGATGCTCAGGTTCCACCCCACACCTGCTGACGCAGATGTGCATTTTACTGAGACCCTCCAGTGATTCATGTGCACATTCAAGTTTAGGAAGCCCTGATCTGCCCTCCATCCTGAGACCCGGAAGGGTCATCGACCAGCAGTTTAGTCTCAGGGGGACCCTGTGGGTGCTGGTCCCCCTCCCCTGCATCCCTGGAACTGCAGATGTGTGCGAGTGCCTGGGCTCTGATGAGAGGACCTATGTCTCCCCACCCCTGCAACCTTGGCCTCAGGTTGCAGCTTGTCTGGCTCGAGATCCAAGCTTACTTTCTCGTATGTTTTTCTGTTTTGTGAATTCCCTTCAAGAGGTTCTCTTCGTGAGGTTTTAACAAGTGTCACACAAAGATGATGAAAAACATGAAAACATCTTTTAAACAACTGCCTTTCACGTCTCCAAGGTCCTCATCCCCAGACAGGGCTGGCCCACTGAATTCTGTGGCTATTGGCCTGGGGCTGCTGCTATAGTCCATGCACGCTGTCCTGAGAGGTCCCTCCTGCTGGACTCAGGTCACAGAGACCCTAGTCTGGCCCCTACCCGCCTCTGCTCCTTTCCCTACACAGAAATGGCACCAGAGTCCGGTGGCATGGCTTCCTAAGCAGCTTCCCCAGCCTAAGAGGAAGACTAGACTTGAGGATGAGAACAGGGCTCAAGGGAAAGATGTGTTCTTCTTGGACCACGTTCCAGCCCCCCAGCTTCCCTCACGGCACAGCTTTCTCTGTGTACAGTGGCCTTGAGCACTTCTGTGCCAGTTGGTGTGAGCTGCAGTGTTACTTTAGGAAGGAAAGAGTTATCTTAGGAGCAGGGAGCCTGGTAAAGTGAGAAGAATAGCCACCTGGGAGCCAGAAGCACGAGCTCGCACCCTCCAGGTGGAACCTGCTTGGGCCTCGGGTTCTTCCTAAGGGGATGCCAATAGAACAAAAAAGAAACTGCTTGGCAACAGACCTCTTCAATGAAATCGTCCTCAGAACTCCAGATACACAATAGAGTGAGGTGGGGAACTCAGAACCTCTCTGTGCCTCAGTCTGCTCATCTGTAAAGTGGTGATTACAACTGCATCACCTGCGTGGGTTGCTGTGAGGATTAAATGAAGCGATGCTCGTATAGGACTCAGAACAGCAGCTAGCTTATGGGCACTGTAGAGAGTGTTAGATAAACTGCTCTCAGAGCAGAGGGTGGACTCGCCCACGGGGAGGATGAGGACGGCACTCAAGCTTGCATCACCTGTCCGGGCCACCTGGCTACGTGGGGGTGGGGCGCTGCCCGGCTCCCCTTCCCACCCTCCCCCGGGCGGTGCCAGGAGGCTCCTGGAAGGACGGGTCCCTTACCTGCCGAGAGGAGGTGCTGTTAACAGGATCGGGCACCGGTGGGAGAAGGCTGGGCGGGTTCTTTCTGTGAACGCTATTCATTCCAGGCATTTTAGTGATTTTACAGGCTTTGCTACTAGAACTCGCGTTCTTACGCTTTTTTCCTTCTGATTTTTCAAAAGAGAGGGGCAGAGAAGACACGGCATTGTGTGAGGCCAGAGAGAGGTCCCCTGCAAGGGAGGGCACAGAGAGGGGACAGGAGTCACTGCTGCCGCCCCCCGAGCCCACGTGTCTCACTAGGTCCGCGGGGCCGCCGGGCAGCGAGGTCCGTCCTGAGGGCTCCAGTTTGGCACTGAGTGGGCTCACCCCATTGTTCGAGTTGTGCACAGACAGACTGTTATAGGGAGGGGCCGCCTGATAGGAGTTCAAAGCTGAACTGGCATTCAAAACACAGTTCTTTTTGTGGGGCCCTGATAGTGGGGGCGAGAGGGGTGTCTGCAGGGGTATCGAGGAGGAGGAGGAGGAAGTCGAAGACTGAGGCTTCCTCTTTTTGTTACTTGGAGACGCGTCGCTACGGGCGGACAGGTCTTTGACTTTTGAGGATTTGCTGGTTTTGGTTTTGGATGGCTTGTGGGATGGGGAAGGGATGACGGCTGGTATCGGGGACACGGCGGATGGGGCCTTGAAGGTTGAGTCCATGATGCTGAGGGTTGCGGCCACATGAGGGAAAGCTGTGGTGTGTGACATGAGGGCGCTCGGGTCCGGCGATGTCACAAAAGCTGCATTTGAGAGCATGGCTGATGTCATTATGTAAGAAGAGGTGAGTCTCGAGCTGATGGGAGCTGAAGGAAGATACACAGCACTGGGGTTGCTGAAAGGCTGTAAAACGGATGCTGGAACAGGGGTGGTGATGTGGGCTGCTGGCGAGGGCATGGGGCTATCTGCCGCAGGAGGGATCTTCCTAAACATGAGAGAAGAGTGAAAGAGAACAGTGAGAAGCAGGCTTGGCATTGCTCCAGAAGCTCGATTAAGTGTGAGCATCAGGGCTACAGAGAAAACCCTGGCGGAACCAGATTATGGAGAATGAAGCCTTGAAGGATGGCAAAATCTGCATTATGGCCCTGCCCCATGGGTCCCCCCACTGCAACATCCAGCAGCCTCGTTCTAATCACTTTCAGGTTTCAGATGGTTTTCTCCATGCTTGGCTACTGGATAACAGCTGGTTTGGGTTCATGAATAAGAGGCGAATGTTATTTAGAATAGAAATGTCCCCGACAGTACCCGCCTCTGTTTTTTGCACCCCTGGCAGTGATGAAGGTGATTTTTAATGAGACGTGGTCATGTCACACTTAGGTCCTGGCTTGAAGTAAGAGGTGTGAGGCCGGGGCTTTGCCACCTGCACAGGTGGGCCAGAGCGTCCCCCTGAGCCCCTGTCCCCTGCCTCTCAGGGCCTCCCAGCCCTTCCTGTCCCCTGCCTCCCCACCCTGCTCTCGGGTGGAGGCGATCTGGGCATCCCCCTTCGTCTGCTGTCTGCAGCCTCTGGGCTACCCTGTAGAGATGGCCTTCCACGTTAGCTCACGGCTGTCGGCTCTGTCCTTCCCCCTTCCCCTCCCTCTAACTCAGGGCTCGCTCAGGAGCTATCACTTCAACAGGTCCTTCCCATCCCCGTGTTAGGACGGGGGAAGGGTACAGGGACCCTCATGGATCTAGAGAAGGGGATCAGGGATTTCTAGTTTGTTCTGAAGATAAATACAGGAGAACGTGTGAAAGGGGGGGGGGTCTTCCTGAAAGCTGCAGTAGGATGGGTACCTGGGAGTAAACACTCTCCTCCTCCTCTCTGTGGAACCCAGGCCAGCACCAGGTGGTGGGTCACTCTGGGGGCCTCCCCTCAAACTCTGTCTTTTGACTTGTGCTGGAAACAGCTTCTACTTCCAAACCATGGCCTGGGTCCATGTTGCTGCTGCTCTGGGGATGAGAGCAGCACGGGGGCCTCCGGGTCACCACGCCCTTGACTTTTCAGGAAAGGATACCCACCTCAGGAGCCAGGTGAGTATTTTCAAACTGCTCTTTCCTGTTTCTCACCTTGTTCCCCACTCCCTGTTTCTGCTGGAAATCATTTTCTGTGTAGCTGGGGCTCCCCAGAAATTAGGAACTAGCTCTTCTTCTTGGAAAACAGCACTTGAAGGCGGGCAGGTGTGAGATGGGGCCTCCCTTCTCTCCGTGGAGGCCACCCTCCCAGCTGCAGCATCAGGATGAGGCAGGGGGCCCTGGAAAGAGGCCCCGCTGAGGAGGAAATGCCTCTTCTAGCCCTGCTCTCTCTGGATGCAGTTTTCTGCCTGCAATTTGGTGAAGCCCATGACTTTCATCTC
Organism: Hippopotamus amphibius kiboko; assembly: GCF_030028045.1. NCBI lineage: Eukaryota > Metazoa > Chordata > Mammalia > Artiodactyla > Hippopotamidae > Hippopotamus > Hippopotamus amphibius. The sequence goes on along the minus strand of NC_080189.1, from coordinate 86,592,196 downwards.
TAGGGTAGAATCCAGAGGAAGCCTTAAGTATACAAGCACAGTGTCCTTGAAAACATCAGACTGAGGAGATCAAATATAGGAGAGAAATGTTGCCAAACCCAGCGTGGCCGTGATGGTGTTTGAAAATCTATTTTCTCTCAAGCCTGAAGAGGGTAAAAGATCCTGTCGATGCTAAACAAGGGCTCCATGAGTAGCACTTGTTGCAATGAATGAATGACTGGATGGATGGACGGATGGATGGGTGGGTGCTCGATGGGTGAGCAGGTGAATTCTCAGCAGCAATGTAACTACGCATGCCGGGCAAGGACTCCCACAGATCAGATCGGAAAGGTCTAAACACACCCTTAGAACTGTCTGGCACTGCACAACCCCTTCCTAACAGCTCAGGGCCCGTTTCCCAGCGCGCAGGGCATCAGCACACCGCACCATCTCTGCTGGCTGCTGCCTCCTCTGGTTCTCCAGGCACCCCACTCAACCTTTCCTTCACTCAAGTTTTGTACCAGCTAAAGTATGGATAGGAGTCCATACGCGCAGAAGTTTGGCAGTGACTTGTAATAAGAAGTTATTTAGAGAGGACCCCAATCGGTGGCCTTAACTGGGATCTACTCTGAGCATCCTGCTTTGTTATTTTCCAATCAAATAGTATAAACTCAGGCTTCAGCCTGTTCTGACCGGCAGAGCTGAAGTCCTCAGCGTGCCCTGGCCGACACGCAGCCCTGGGATGGGTGCCATTTTTCTGCATACTCTCTACCTCTTTCCTTCCTCTCCCCACTCATCTTAAGTGGACAGCAGAGGCAGGAGGGGAGAAGGGCAGGGGAGAGGCAGGGTGAGGGGCATGTGGCAGCTCCCTGTCCCCAGGAACCCCTTCCCCCACGCTAGACACTTAATGTGCTTTTCCAGGTGCCAGATGGCAGTGGGTTTCAGCTTGGTGGGCTGTGTCCCAGTTGAAGCTCTGCACGCTGGCCTAGGGAAGTCCCAGACAAAAGCCCACAGATGCGAATGAATTACAGTGCCCATCCTCCCCTGACAGCTGGCACGGAGATCCAGATGCTGACCTGGCTGAAAGAGAATACTGTGTTGGCGTCTCCTGATGCAGAGTTAAATGCTTGTTAAAGAAAAAAGAGTCTTGGCCGTTCCTTTTCTTCCTAACGTCTTCCACGCCCCCATCGGCTGCCATCCCTCCAGGTTCGGGCCCGTCGGGGCCTGGGGTTTGGGCAGCGAGGCTGAGAGGGCAGCGGGGTGCTACGCTCTCCAGAGTTGACACCCAGGCAGCCCCAATGTTGCTCAGTGACAGCAGATTGGTTAGGCAAGTCCTGAAAAGGGGGGAGGGACCTGATGCCCTGTGGCTCGGGTTTCTGTGCCTGAGGAGGAAAGGAATATGGACTTGAGCTGACAGGACACCAGGCAGCGAAATACAGATCAACACATTCCTTCCACGTGCCCGGGATTTACGCTTCCACAACACAGGAGAGCACAGAGCTGCGGGGTCACCGGGGCTGGCTGCCATGCTGGGGGACCCACGCAGAAGGATGTCACCAAATACCGGGAACACGGTAACCCCGCATGCAGCCCACTCGGTGCTGTTTAGAAAGGACACAGGTAGATATCGAGGTGCCTTTGAGACACACGGGGCAGTCACTTAAGTGAGAAGAAATGATAAGCTTCTCTTGTGGCCCTTTCCTACTTCACAGGAAGTGTCAATGTGTCATCCTAAGTCCATTATGAGAGCTTACTGCAGGCACAGTGGGGTTTACTTCTAGAAGTTCTGGAAGCTCTTTGGGCATCGTGGTGAATAGGGGCTGAGGTGCCATCACTGCCTGGGAGAGAGGAGGAGAGCTGGGAGAGGGCAGGTTTTGAATCCTGTTCCCATCCTATCCTAGTACCCTATTTCTCGGGAATGCCTTCCTGGCCTTTCCTGGGCTTCACTGGGCAGGGTGAGGGGTTAGTGTTGGCTTTCCTGGACCATCCGGGCCTGGAGCTGAGGGACCCATGATTCTGTGGATTATGAGATCTTGAAAGCTCACCTCTGCAGGAGTGGGGGCTGGGGGTCGCCAGGGGGGCGGCCTTGCATTACCAAGTGGCCGGAATGGCAGTTCCTTACATGCTGTGGTTTGAGAGTGTCTGGCCTGTCATTCTGTACAACAGCATTTCCCGAAGTCAAGAAGGCTTTTCCCCTTTTTATGGATCTATTAAAATGTACATACACTGAGAGGTGTTGGAATATAAAAGGACCGTAGAGAAATGGGACATAAGCTGGGTTTAGGGTAGAGAGAAGTATATGCAGAGGTGAGGACAGAGTCCTAGGGAGGTGGGAAGGGCCAAAGACAAGCTTAACCAACTTGGCAACATGGCCCCGGATCTGCCCTGTAGGCCACGTTATGTATTTTTTCACAGGACATTAAACAATCACAAGTTGGTCCGTAACCATCACGAAATCTTCAGTATTGACATCGTAGCATTAACATTACAAACAGAAGCTTATTCTTAATATCCTTAGAAGTTCTTAGTCATAGCAAAAAGGGCCCTTAGCACTGTTAGATAAACAAGGTCTCATCGAATACCTTTCATTTAGTTTAGAAGATCACCAACACAAAAGTGACCTCCAAAGAAGACAAAGCATACCACACATCGTACATGTCTCTAAAAAACTACAGCAAGCCATGAATAGGGGCTGACATTTAGAATTAATCACAAACTCTGATTTCAGAATCATTTTGTCCAAGAAAAAGCCAACTGGCGACGTTCATTTAGAAAGCTGAGGTTCAGACAGCTGTGGGGCAGCTCAGAGCTCATACTGCACAAAAACCGCTCACTTACTTCCACATCTGTGAGTTCAAGTGTTTTTCTACCATGGAGTTTAGTGCGAATCGAAAACGGTCCCATCTTCTATCAAACACATAATACCCTCGTCCCATGAGGCGACTCCCGAATGAGCAAAACTGTGAGGGGGAAGAAAGCATTTTAATTTTGATTACAGGTTCATAAGCTAATATAAGCCATACAGAGAAAAATTACATTTGCATAAAAACACACAGGGGTACAGTTTTCCTCAAAATAAAGAAGCAAATAGTACCGAAGCCAAAAATATTTCTCTGCTGCTTCAGTTTGAGCTCCTAGATTTTCTGCAGAACCTCACAGGATGACTCAACAATAGTGACCTTCAATCTTCTGTAGCACTGAGGGCTACTTTTCTCTATACCTGGAATTGAGCCAGCATTTTAGGTTGAAAAAAAACCGAAAACCAAACCCAAACCAAACCCAACCAACAGTAGCCGGGGTAATCTGTCAGCACCACGGGCTTGTGACATCAGGCATCTTCCCAAGCAAGCCACTGGTTCCCTCTTCCCATCACGGTAACGGAAACGGCTGGTTCCGAAGTTCTCCTGCCAATGGGTCATACCTTTCCTATCTGTGGTCAACAGAGCCACTTGCCTTCCAGCTGGGCTGAACTCCCTCTTCTCCTGGTGCTGACCTCATCTCCCCTTCCATCAGCACTTTCAGGCTGCCCTCGGACACAGCACTGCTTCCGCGCTCACGCTCCGGTGGCTCCCTCGGCCTGCAGTCTCCTTCCCTCTTCTCTCGGCCAATCGCAATTCTCCCCCCCTTAGGGCCCTAATTAAGACTCTCCTTTCCAGTGGCCTTTATCTGACTCACCTTGCCCCTCTGAACTCCCACAGACACCTATGCACACTTCATTACACTCCACTTGAGAATCGCTCCATGGCTGTTTTATGTTATATTAAGTGCTCCTGTGCCCGTCTTAATGATCATCAATGTATAAAGGCCAGGGACCCCATTCTCTTCTTCTTCCTCCTCAGTGTGAGGATAGTAGGCATTGAGGCTAAAGGATGGATTACAAAGATAAAGTCCTACAAACTAGTTTAGAGCAAACCATCACAGTTAACATACATGGCTGAAATATGAGCAGTGAGATGTTTAATAAACATCATTTGATGATGATGCTAGGACAGCCTGAAAGCCGACAAACAAATGCAAGAAACAGCCTCTGAGAAGGGGACATGTGCCTGGTCAGAGCTCAGGCGAGTCTGCAAATGACTATAACTCAAATGCAGCTTCTCCCCCTCCCCCAGGCCTCTCCCAGCAGCTCCCTGGCCTCCATCCCAGACACAGTGCTGGGCTGGCACTCATTCCACAAACCCTTCCTGGAACCAGCCTTTGGAACAGTTCTTAGGAGGAAACGCAACACCTTCCCTTTGTTTTGTTTCTGCTTATGTTTTGGTGGGGGGGTTGCATTAAAATCGTGCCACCCATCAAATCGGGAACTCCTGATGAAAAACTCTTTTCTGCACATTACGTCCTTACTAGCCAAGTAGGAAAACATACAAAAGGAGTTCTCCCATGTGGAAGCTGGTCCCCAGCAGCATGTGGGAGCCGGTCCAGGTCCAGACATCTTTTCTTCCTTCATCTCTTTGCTAAAGACAACCCTGAACAAGTGTTCATTACAAAAATTGATTTAATGTATCAGTTGGCCCTGAGAGAAAGGACAAAGCAAAGAAACAAATCCATGGCCTTTCCATTTACATCAGCAAAGCATTAAGGGCACACAAATCTGCCAGGCTCTGAGTTGAGCTAATCCACTGTAGCCTGGCAGCTTGTCATCTGGACAAAGATCTTGATGTGCTTCAAAGTCTGGCCTTCTGGTAGAGCGCCCTGTCTCACTTTCAGACTTGGAAGCTGGAGGCCTCTTACTGTCTGTGCTACCCGTGTCTCTAATTCGAATCTAGATCCAAGGGTTAGCGCCCCAGAGGCTCCTGTCCTTGGTCGCATGTGATGCCCCAGGTAGGGCTGTAGATCCTCAATGCATTGGCCACTGTGGCAGACCCTACCGGTTGCCAAGCTCAGCAATTGTCATCCTGCCCCCAGTTCTCCCTGCCTTTTCCTTGCAAATAGAACACTTTTGTTCTGATATCTGACGTGGAGCAGTGAGCAGGGAAGGTGGGTCTCTTCCCAGAACCTCGGGATGAATCGTGGCTGGTTTCATCCTGTGTTACTACAATCCCATCCTTCTCTGCCACTGATTGGTATGGGGGTGGGCACGTGACTTACTTCTGGTGGATGGAAAGGAAGGTCTGCTGTGGGGGGGCAGTTCATAAGATTTCTCTTCCCTAAGAAATGACTTAAGAAAGCATCTTAGAAGAGGGCTCCCTTTCTGTCTGTCCCTTTCCCTGCTCCATAGAGTGCTACTGGGTGAGGATGTGATGCTGGAGCTGGAGCTGATGCATCCAAACCGTGCCTGAAAGGCAAAGAGGGCCACAGAGACTCCCCCTCAGCAGGAGGACCTTGAGGAGATGCGGAGCCAAGCCTGGAAGCACGCACTTTGAGACACCTTGTCCTATGAGACAAGCAAATGACTGAAGTGCACACACGGTACGAGCTGTTTTCTATTACTGGCCGTCACAGGCATTCCGGACCTTCCCTATTTTTGTACTAGAGGCAGGGTCTCAGGCTGTAGGTGAAGCACAGCTCACCATCCTCCCCAGAAACAGGAAGTGAATTTGGCCTTCGTTCATCACACTGATAGAAGGGAGGCGGGACTCAGTATATCTCAGCGCTCAGCTGATTTCACCTACGCAGTCCATGCCACCTCGGGACAGTCAAAGCTGATCCTGCGGGGCTCAAGCTGGGACCAGAGCAGACGGCCTATGAGGTCCCACGTTCCCAGCCTCCTCGAATTCGGTCTATGATGACAGCACCAGGCATTCCCTTCTTAAGTGCTTGTAGGGCAAATACAAACAAGCCACGGGCTCACGCCTGCTTATACCTCCCACCTGGATTTCAACGACCTTCTGAACTGTGAAAGTGGACTCTTTCAGGGAAGTGGGAAGAAACTGACCTTTCCGTTAATCATCAGCAATTATGCTGACATGACTGCTTCCCTCTTACACACACACACACAGACACACACAGACACAGAGACACACACACACACAGAGACACACACACAGACACACACACAGAGACACACACAGAGACACACACAGACACACACACAGACACAGACACACACACAGACACACACACAGAGACACATACAGACACACACACAGACACACACACACAGATACACACACACACAGACACACACACAGAGACACACAGAGACACACACAGAGACACACAGACACACACAGACACACACACAGACACACACAGACACACACAGACACACACAGACACACACACAGACACACAGACACAGACACACACACAGACACACAGACACAGACACACACACAGAGACACACACATACACACAGACACACACAGACACACACACAGACACACACAGACACACACACAGAGACACACACACACACAGACACACACAGACACACACACAGACACACACACACACACACACAGACACAGACACACACACAGAGACACACACAGACACACACACAGACACACACAGAGACCCACAGACACAGACACAGACACACACAGACACAGACACACACACAGAGACACACACACAGAGACACACACAGAGACACACACACAGAGACACACACACAGACACAGACACACACACACAGACACACACACAGACACACACACAGAGACACACACAGACACACACAGACAGACACACACAGACACACAGAGACACACAGACACACACAGACACACACACAGACACACACAGACACAGACACACACACACAGACACACACAGACACACACACACACACGAGTTCTGGTGCCGTATGGTCACACCTACTAATAACAATAAAACTCAGAACCAAATGGGGAGAAAGCCAGCCAGGGCTGGCACCTGGCACACTGCTCAGACAGACGGTTTCCAAGGCAGGTGAGCTAGACCAATTCTTGAAATCAGAGGCTCGCCTTTTAGATGGGCAAGGCAGGAAGGTCAGCTCCCCCGTGCTCTTCTATAAACGCCGTTTCTCAAGTATTATCGCTTTGAGATGGACAACGAATATTCAGGTGTTTAAAGGATTATAATCAGCTGGGAGCCCTTACCTTTCCTTCTGTGATTTTCAAGAGGATTTCTAAGGCAATCATTCAACCTCAAGGGAAGCCCTTTTGTAATACACTGTCCTGGAGGCTTCTCCTTGGGAAGGATGCCATCGTAGGACACAATCACCTAAATACCGCAAAGCACAGGGGGAAAGAAATGCCTGGATGGAAACAGAAGCAGGCCTACCGCAAGAGGTCTGGGGTGGTGGGTGGAGAAATGACAGTCTAATAACTTCTCGGATTCGTCAGCTCCGTCCATCTCCCCTTCATCACTCGACAGTCGGCTGGCAAGGTCACCTCCAACTGGGGGTAGAGGGGGTTCCGGAGTGTAGCCACTGTGATTTGAAGATGTGCTGCTGCTTATGCTATTTGCAGATGATGGTCTAAGGGCAAGAGAGAGCAAACAGAATAAACTTTTCTGAGGGAACAAGACCCATCCAATTTCACGGAGCTCGGAAGGTAGATCAATTAGCCTTCCCAATACAACAAGGAAAACAGGTTGATGGCAAATCTGCACAAGGGAAAAACTCAGGCTGAGAGGGTAAGCAGCGACCAGCTGTCTACAGTGCTTGGGTGGAGCTGAGGCTCTGCTCTGCTTGAATTTGGGCAACAGGGAAAACTCCAACAGTGTAAGCGGAATAGAAAATACAAAGAGAGAAACCAAGGTGACAGAAAGTTACTTTAACTTAAAACTCGTCTTTTATGAATTCAGTTACAACTATTCATTCATTTGCATGTAAGTAATTTGTACTTGCCCTGTAGTTGCTTCTCTTTGAAAGTGGACCTGATGGGAAGATCAACCAGATAAACAAGTTCAAAACAAAACAAAAAAAAATCAGTGATGACAAAAGACAGCGTTACAAACATAGCTACTAACCTATGGCTTTATTACGTTGTCATATCGGCATGAAAAAATGTTTTGTCCCAGCGATGGGGCCACAAGTTCCTTACTCCACAGCCAAGCCTGTTTCTTAATGTCAAGCCACATTTAGTTTAATTGCATCTTCTGAGGATGAATGTTTCCATTTAATTTTTGACAAGCCACTAGACCCACAGGCTGGCATGGCTGACTCAACAGTAGGTGTTAAAGAAATATGTTTCTCAATGAAGGAATGAATGAATTCCATGTGTCTAAACAATCCAACAGATCTCATCTCAATTATGGCTAATCTTATAGAAAAGCAGTGTCACAGCAAGAGGTAAGCACTAATGCTTCCTAAGCAGTCAAAAACAAAATGAAACAAACATCCGCATGAGGAGAAGAGTTAGAAGCATGGTCAAAGCTACTTGTTAGTTTTCACTGCTTCTCCACTTTCATCAGGTGATTGACCAGGGAGAAAAAGAAGTTTTGGAGAGAGAAAAAAAAAATCAGGATCTTAAAAAGAAAAAAAAAAGGTTTTCTGCATTCTGCTTTGAAAGCTGCCCCTTCAAGTAACATGAAACAGCTCTTACTCATGAATCTCCCTTGTTCCTCATTTTCACGCTGGATTCTTTGTTATTTCTAGGTGTGAGCGTTCTGTTTGGGTTTTGAAGACCCAACAGTAAAACAATTTTGATAGTGCCAAAACATATAAAGAAAAGAAACAGTATTCATAATCTTGCCACTCAAGGTCAGGTGCTACTACCATTTTGATTTATATCCCTCCAGACCTCTTTACTGGGCATACACAGGCACATGCATTTTTAAGCAAGAACTGGATCACACTTACTATTACACTATCCAGGTGTATAAGGATTCTAAAACTTGACCTCCCATGTCCCTTTTCACAGGAAGCCAACAGAGAAGATAACCCATCAAAATAAAGGAACAAAACCAAGAGAGAAGGCGGCAAGGGATGCAGGAAACAGGTGCTCCAGCACAGAGAGGGTCAGCAGAGTTCCAGCATGGCAGGAACTACTGCTTTTCACGCTAACTCTTTTAGGACTATTTGGTTTTTGAACTACGTGTCTATATTAGTTTGACTTAAAAAATAAAGTTTCATTAAGAAAAAAAAATTGAAAAGTGGTTGAAACACTCAATAGTAAGTTCCAGTTGCCAGGCAAAAGAGAGGAGACATGGGGAGGAGAATCGTAGAGAGTAAAGCTGAGCATGGAAACCGCGAGCTCCAGAGCAGCTCTGAGAGTGAAGCCAGAAACACGAAGGAAGGACACCAGGCACACGTGTGGCACGTGCACAACGGGAAGAAGGCGCTCTCGATCTCCTCCTCTTTAGGCTTGTGTCACTCAGGATGTGGGCACCTTCCTGGCGATGATGGAGTGGTGGATGCTTTCGAGACCTCCTGGCTCTGATCACTGCCCTCCAGGGTGGAACCTGGAGGGATGGAGTGAGCGGGAACCAGCCTGCGTCTCTGACAAGCCAAGGCTTGGTGAGGATGACGGGGAATGGGGCAAACGGCCGTGAGAAAGTGTAGGACAGGTCTCACAAGTGTGCTCAGCTGCCGTCCAGCCTTTCTTCCTCAGCGCTGCATCCCCTTCCCCCGCTCCACTTAACAGTCTGGTCTAGTGTATTTTTCATTTCAGTTATTGTGTTACATATCTCTGTTTGTTTGTTCTTTAATTCTTCTAGGTCTTTGGTAAACTTTTCCATCTTTGCATCCGGTCTTTTTTCAAAGTCCTGGATCATCTTCACTGTCATTATTCTGAATTCTTTTTCTGTAAGGGTGCCTATCTCCTCTTCATTTAGTTGTTTTTCTGGGGTTTTATCCTGTCCCTTCATCTGGTACAAAGTCTTTTGCCTTTTCATTTTCTCTGTCTTTCTGTGGCTGTGATTCTCAGTTCCACAAGATGATATAGTGCTGATACTGCTTGATACTCCTGTCTGCCCTCTTGTGGAGGAAGCTGTCTAGGAGGCTCCTGGGTACTTCCCGATGGGAGGGACTGAGGGTGGGTTGGGCTGGGTGGGTGGAGCTCAGTAAAACTTTAATCCGATTTGGTGGGTGGAGCTCAGTGACACTTTAATCTGCTTGTCTGCCAATGGGTGGGGCTGTGTTCCCACCCTGGTGGTCATTTGGCCTGAGGCTACCTAGCACTGGAGCCTACAGGCTCTTTGGTGGAGCTAATGGTGGACTCTGGAAGGGCTCACGCCAGTGAGCACTTCTCAGAACCCCTGCTGCCAGTGCCCCTGTCTCCTCGGTGAGCCACAGCTGCCCCCCACCTCCGCAGGCAACCCTCCAACACCAGCAGGTAGGTCTGGTTCAGTCTCCTATGGGGTCACTGCTCCTTCCCCCTGGGTCCTGGTGAGCACACTTTTTTGTGTGCCCTCCAAGAGTGGAGTCTCCGTTTCCCCCAGTCCTGTGGAGGACCTGCAATCAAATCCCGCTGGCTTTCAAAGTCTGATTCTCTGGGGATTCCTCCTCCCGTTGCTGGACCCCCAGGTTAGAGCCTGACGTGGGGCTCAGAACGCTCAGGACTTCTGCAGTATAACTGTTCTCCAGCTTGTGAGTCACCCACCCAACATTTATGGGATTTGATTTTAACGCGATCGCGCCCCTCCTACCGTCTCAGTGCGGCTTCTCCTTTGTCGCTGGATGTGGGGTGGTTTTTTTGGGTGAGTTCCAGTGTCTTTCTGTCGATGGTTGTTCAGCAGTTAGTTGTCATTCCGGTGCTCTTGCGAGAGGGAGTGAGCGCGCGTCCTCCTACTCCGCCATCTTGATTCTTCACCCGTCTGGTCTAAAGACAGTGCATGTGACGATGCCCCTGTCCAGTCCCCCCCACCACTTTGAGGAAGCATGAGCATCAGTCCAGTGCTTTGGGGAAGAGGGCGCAAGGCCATTGACCTGAACGGAGTTCTTACTACGTTTAGGCACGTCACAGACATTTTCTCATCCCAGTTATCCACTGCCTAAGGTGCTTATAACTACGACCTACATTTCTCAGACGAGGACATTGGTTGCCAAGCTAATAAAAAGTGGAAATGACATTTGGCTCCGTCTGCTTGACTTCAAAGCCCTCCCCCCTCCCCCCCCAAATTGAGAAATGAGTAGGAAAAGCCCAGGGACAAACATAAGTCAAGGAGAGAAATGGCTTCCACTTTGGCGATTATACTATTTAATGAAATAGCTTTTACTCCAGACTCACTTCTGCCCTTTTTCAGGGAACTAGGACCTTCTGCCCCTCTCCCCACTGCCCTCCTTAGTCTGAGATTCATTGGCATTTGCCATTCTATACTTTAAGGGGAGATGTGTGAGCATCTATGAGACAGGAATGTGCCCAGAAATTGTCAGCACGGACCTCTTCAGCTGACTTTTCCTCCCTCCCCCTGGGGGCCAAAGCCAGCTTGTCAGAGCCCAGCTTGACCCTCTGCCCTCCCCCATGCCCTGCCTTTCCAACAGAGTCCTGATGGCTTTGGTGGGCCTGGCCATCCACAGCCCATGGGCTCTGTTGGGAAAGTAATGTGTTCCCTTACAGTTGGGGGCAAAGAAACAGAGAACATCGGTATGTTATCCACAGGCCCCCAGGCTGAGTGACAGAGGCCAGGAGGATGGGTGAAAGGAAACCAGGCAGCACCGAGGCCTTCACTGGCTCCCACTGCTTTCCTGTTGACTACCCCTTACTACCAGCTACCATGAACTGAGTGCTTCTGATGAGCCCGTCACTTTATCTCACTCAATTCTCCTTCGCTCCATTGGACAGATGAGTAATGTGAGGCCAGAGAGGCGGAGAGACGACCACGTTCATCTAGTCAGCAGACAAGGAGCTGAGCCCTGCACTTCCGATCCTGTTGCATCCCTTGTCAGCTAACGGTCACTCTTCCAATCCCAGACCCAAGTCCCTCTTGTAAGAACCCCTAACAAGAATGGGCTGCAACACAAAAATGAGAACTGGAATATTTTCAAGGTTACCAAATGATATTTAAGAAATAAATTCACAAGTTAGCATTTCCCACAAGAGAAACAAATTCATGATTCGGAAGGGGTTACCATAATTCCACTCACGTGTGATAATTTTTTTTTGCCTGTTATAGATAATGAGTGTGATTGAAATATCTGTTATATTTATGTCATTAACACAAGGGAAATAACTGCTTTACGTCTTATGTGAGTACATTAACTTCTGAGCATGTTTTTTGGATCTGTGATGTCATGGGGGCTCACCTGAAGCTAAAACAATTGCAAGAGGACTTTATTTCCCACTAACTTTGGAACAGAGTTCACCCCTAAGTTTTCTGATGCCTTGAAAAGCATCCTCAAAAATTATCCTCTTACCAACATTTGTAATGTGCCCCTTTACCCCCTCGCTTTCCTTTCAGAGGCAGCCTTTTTACTCCCTAAGCTCACCCTTTCTCTTTCTTCTCTTTCCCTAAAAGAACATAAACACCTGGCCTTCCTCTAATTGACAAACATTCCCCTGAAAATTAAACCAAAAATGAACAGAAAGAAGCAGCTCTTAAGGCTCCACAGTCGCCTTTTTCATTTTTTAACAGCTACCTCTGGCTTCTCTGTTAAGCCAGGTACCACTGCTTGGGTGCGAAGTGCCTGCATCAGTCAAAATCGATGGAGAAATGTATAATAGAAGAGAGTTTTCAAACTGGGGTTCCCTGGAGTCCTTGGGGAATCCGAGGTGATCCTTTGGAAGGGGCTGGGGGACAGCAGGCTCTGGGTACATGTGTGATGAGAGCACGGCTCAGCTGGCTTCAGGTGGAGGCAGATGTGCTCTTATATCGGGTACCATATGAGGTTTTGTGGGAATAAAAAGTTTCCTCGCCACCAAGAAGTTTGAAAGCTACTGTATGTAGCATTGAAGCCCCTTCCAGAAGTTGGGAGCAGAACTGTCTCCTCAAGGATAATATCCTTCACCAACATCTGGCATTACAGTGAGAAGTCATTACAAAACGATCTTGCAAAATGAGGGGCGGCAAGGAAAGTGGCAAGTAAATGCACGAAGACACGAGCCGACAATGGTTATGATGAGGGAGATGTGTGGGTGGTGACTCCGTCTGAATCTCTCTGATTCCATCCTCCCAAATGCTGGGTCTGAGGTGGGTGATTCCAAGAGAGGGGCTCTGACTGTCAAACTGGTCAGGCTTGCACCAAAGTGGAGGGCATGAGAGATCCTGGTAGATCAGTAACAACTGTCATCAAATATTTGCTTTTGCAAATATTTCCTCCCCCTTCTTTTGCAACTATTCTCTTCACGCCTACTTGCTGACTGGACAATTACTCTTTGAGACTCACAGTTTATGCATTAAAAATCATCAGAGAATACCAATACCTGCACTTGTATTATTCATGTTTCCTTTTTATGATGTTATGGATATTTGAGTCTCATCTTCTAAACTCTAAATTCTTGAAAAGCAGGATCTAGTTTCATTCACCTCTGTGCCCCTGCCTGAGAGCACCTAACATAGTACCTTGCTTATGGAGCAAGCAGTCAATAAATATTTCTGAATGAGGGTTCCCTGTCCTATCACCTGGAAATTGGTCTGTGGCTCAATACAGCACTGCACTGCCCATCAAAACACACATGCCTGGATTTTCAGTCGCTCTTAATCCAAGTGGATTTCTCTCTCTCTCTCTCTTTTTTTTTAGCTGCACCATGTGACATGCGGGATCTTAGTTCCCTGAGCAGGGATGGAACCCCTGTCCCCTGCAGTGGAAGTTCGGAGTCCTAACCACTGGACCGCCAGGGAAGTCCCCCAAGCGGGTTTTGTTTTCTATTCTTTCCTTTCTGTCCAGGACCACCAAATAAAACCCCAGAGAGATGGCTCGGCTTTCTTGGTACGGAGGGAAATATAAGGACAGACAGCCCTGTCATGCCAATTTTCCCTTCACCTTGACCATCAGAGAACTGTGGAAAAAATTCACAAAATCTCATGGCAAGTGGGCTCCTAAGCTGTGCTGACTACCCATCCCCCAGGCATCCCCCACTCTCTGCTCCAGGAATCGTCAACTGATCTAAAAACTCAGGCGGCCAGAAAGGTGCCTGGTGGCTGAGTGTCATCCTTTTAGGTATTTATTTCCAGCTGACTCTTGCTCTGTGGAGCCACATACTGTTGGACAGAAGTCCACTACGGAGGACGATGACGGCAGTGATGACCACAGGATGACAACGGTGACAGCAGCAACATCCACGGAACACTGCGTGGCAGGCGCTGGGCTGAGCCCCCTACACCCTTTCCCTCACTTCAACTTCACAACTGCCGCACCAGGTAGGACCACGACGACTCTCATTTCACCTGTGATCAGACCACACACAACCCAGACAGGCAGAGTCACCTGACCACGGACTCAAGGCTTTGTTCGCCAAGGTGGGACTTACCTAGGAAGCACAGAGTTAAGTGGCCTGGACTTTGCAGGGGACGCGACTTTAGGTTCTGGGCCCAAGCTCCCCGAAGATCCCGGCAGCGAGTCCTGCGCTGGCCCGGTTGGGTTTGGAAGTACTTCCCTTGCCGAAGTCAGGAGATACTCCTTATCTTTAACTTCTTTTTCCCGGGACTTGGCTTTGTGTTCCGCCAGAAGGAGGTCAAATTGCTTTTTCCGGCCTGGGACTGCCCTCCGATGGCTTAGTGAATGAGTCTAAGGAGAAGAGAGACGGAAAGCACAGCCTCTTTGATCAGCACATAAACCTGCTTCCCCAGGCCCTCCATTTCAGAAATTCATGGGAATTTAGAGGTGCTTGAAAAGTCAACTTCAAGGCAACAGCTCCTGTTCTGCGGCTGGGAAGAGGCAGAGACCACACAAAACGCAACCGTGCCCTACGCTCCTGGCGTTAAGAAGCCAAAGCTTCCTCCAAAAAATGGCATAAGGTGACGAGCTTCAGCGCAGAACCCGTGAGAACCTCTCTGATGAAAGGCAACGGTGAGGGCGTGCTGGAGTTAATCCAGGTGCAGGTGGGAGGCTTGCTTTGGCCCAGACACACAGAGCCACCAAGCAGAGAGGGCCACAGCCTCCATCCCAAGAGGCACTAGCAGTTCAGTATGAAATACGGGGCTGGGGGCTACCCACTGGCGGCCGCCTCGGGTCAGCTGTCCCCTGGCCACCCCGGTGTGGCCGGATCAGGGGCGAGGCGGCTCGTCCTCCCCTCCGGGGCTGCCTTTCAGGGCGCTGCCGCCGCCGCCGCCGCGCTGCTCCTGCATACATTAAAACGTAGCAGGGTTTAGAACCGCCTGTGAGTGCCTATAAATACAATTTACTGTCTGGCCTCACAAGTAACAGGGGAAGCCTATTTTTTTTTTTTTTTTCCTTCTTAAAAAGCCAGCCAGCTTGAGGCAGGCACTCTGCTACCATGGAAGAGAAGAAAGCATTTCCCTTACAAAGAACAGCTGGGGGTCGTGTCGAGGCTCCACACCCTGCCGTGTGCAGAGAGTGGCATGCAAACATTTCGACAAAGGCCCCAGCGAGAGCAGGAAGTATTTTTTATGGAAAGAGAAATACCTTGCAGGTGAGGGATCTTGTGCAAGGTTTCTTTGTCTCGGGATCCAATACTCCACAGTGTTTATTTGGGTCAAATTCTCTCTCTGGTTTAAGAAACAAACAAAAAATATAAGAAAAAAGGAGACTAAATAGGATTTGGCATTAAGACTACATTTTAAAAAATGCACATTTGCACCAACAAGTGAGACATTGTCAGGCAATCTGTTTTTTTTTTTTTTTTTTTTTCTTCCAACCGGCTGCTAAAATGCTTCCAGAACCGCTGGGGGAAGATGGCGCTCCCCTCTGAACCCGAGAGTTTCCAAGTCCAGCTTTGGTGGGGACGCGGTAGGGATCGGAATGCACAAGGGAACAGGGTGGGGGCGGGCAGCGGAAGGAAAGGAACCGTGCTGCTCTCACACTGTATTTCACTCCAAACAATTCCCCAGGTACCTCTGGGCAGAGCTGGCTGCAGACCAGGGAGAGCCAGCTGAGGCCCAAGGGCCACTTCTTCCCTGGGGGTAGCTCCAAGAACACATCACCCACCCCCCTTCCTGCCCCGCCTTCCTAATAGTTGCAGCCATTTAAGTGGGAGATTATTCCTTGGCCTGTCAGTGTGACCTGCCTTCCTCATGCTTTGCAAGGTCCTCAGCATGAGGCTTTCCACCGAGCCTCGCCGACCAGAAAAATCATTTCCCTGATTCAGGAACACACAGGCAGGGGCAGGGGCAGGTGTGGGCTTTACGCTGAGGCTGAACCTGAAGGTGCAGAGAGGGCAGGGCCTGCCAGTCTCACGGTTGCTCTGCCCCCGGCCTGGGGCCTGATGCTACAGATGGGAACAAGCTAGGCAAGTGGTCCCCTTGGGATGAAGGATGGCTGAGGAAGGCAGGCTTTCCCCAGCTCCTGCCTTCCCGCTGGACTGCTGACGGCTCATGTCAAGGTGACTTCTAAGGAACTTGCTCTTTTTATGCCCATTTTGGATCCTTCACCCTTTCTGGATTACAAAAATGCTCTCCTCCCCTGGAAAATGAGGGGACGTGTGGCAATCTCTTAAGGACCCTTCAGGCTTTAAAGTTCCACCTCTTGATGACCTGTGCTGTTTCTGGAAGGCACCCAGCAAACACCTGAGTCCTGCAGGGTAGGAATGACACAGCTCTTCTGGGCATTCAGCGAGATGGGCAGCAGCGTTGGTGGGGGGGGGGTTGGTGGGTGGGGGGGTGTATATAAACTTGGTGGAATGTCCCCTTAAGGGCCTTGAATAGCTGTGAAGCTAAAAAGAGGTTACCTTGCCTGAAAAACTGTCTGAACTTGCTGGAGTAAACTCTGACCATGAGGAATGCATGCATTCTATTTTTAAAAGAAGGTCTGGGAGCCATGCAGTGGCTGCAACAGTGGTGGTGATGATATTTGCAATAAAACCATTCTCATATCCAAGACAGATTTCCTGGTTGGCTATCAAAATGCATCCTGCCCCTTTCTTTTGTTTTGTCTTGCTCTTTTAAGCTTCATTCTGTAAGAAGAGAAAACTGCTAGGCCTGGAGATTGTCCGCTTCCTATGAGCCCTCTTTGCCCACTGAGGAGGGTCTGGGCGCCAGGCCCCACGCCACCTGGTGTGAGTTCTTTCCCTTGGGCCTGGCCGAGTCAGACCCATGCCCAGATCCACACCAGCACCTGTGTTGGCCTAGAACTGAACAGGTTGTTTGGCTGGGGGTAGGAGCTGGCTGCCAAATGTGAAAGCGAGAGAGATATAACCAAAAACCCAATGAGACAAAACCAACAAAATGCAAAATCAACAAACACAGAAAAAAATCAGGTTAAGGTGCCAGCTGGAAGCCATGGTCATACTTCTGCCAGGACCAGGAAGCCCAGCCTCACTGCACCCAGCCAGGCTTACTGGACTGTCCAGGGACGCGGCCTCCTCTGCAGAATGCAGGTGAACTTTCCCTGCAGGAAGAGAGCCAGGAGCCAGGGGCTCTGTCCACACAATGAGGCCCCCCACCCTCAGAAGAGCGGCAGGCTTTGCCTTTGTTTCCGAACAGTGGGTGAATAGGACACGCAGAGATTTTCAGGGTAAAATAATCGTGTCCTTTGAATGCTTTGGGCCTGAGGTACTTTTAAGAAATAAACTTTTAAAAGTTATAGATGTTAAGATAGAAAAACGGAAACACAGATAAACACAAAGTAGAAAATAACAATGACCCGCAGTTCTTGGGGTGCTTAGGAATTATGCTCATACCAGAGGACACAGCCTCACCCTCACAGGGCGCCTGCTCCGCCCACTGGGCCCATAAACAACGCGGATTTGAACTGTGCAGGTCCACATACACGCAGATTGTTTTCAATAGTAAAACCCGCAGTACTACACAACTGGAGGTTGGTTGAATCCACAGATACGGAGGAACCGTAGATACGGGGAACTGACTAGAAATTATACGGGGATTTCTGACTGCGTGGAGGGTCGGCACCCCTAATCCCTGCGTTGTTCGAGGGTCAACTGTATCTTCTTTTTTCTGGTTAATATTTGATAAATGCCCAGAATGTGTGAAGAAGTTATAAAGTTTACAGCTTTTCTTGGTCTTTTGGAGGAAGTAAAACTGGCAGATTTCCTTCTGCAACAAACCCGAAGCAAATATCATCCACTAGGGGGCCCCTAAGGGCAACCATTGCCTTAAAGACTGGCCATGTGTACCTTCCTGGGTACCCCGAGTGCCTACTCAGTCAAGCAAGTAGATCTGAGAGAGACTCCCTCAACGCCCCACCTGCCGTGCAGGTCCCAGCATTCCCAATTGAAAATTCCAATCTGCTTATGTGGGAAAGGCAGCTGTAGCCCCAGACCACAGACCCAACCTGGAAACCAGCAAGACCAAAGGATGGAGGTGGGCAGACAGCACCAATGCGGCTGCCCCAAGCCTGTCGTGAGCTACCGGGAGGTATCACGGTGGGTTGTCCGACTCCACAGCAGTGAGGCTTTCTGGAACCCAGAGGCAGTTCAGCCCGTCGGTGTGACGACAAGACCCTCCGAATCCACAGACTGCTGTGGGGTGCAGAGCCTTCTGCCTCGGGGTCCCTAGGGTAACTCCTGCTAAGTGCTGAGCTGAGCGAGGGACCTTGTCGGGCCCGGGAGTAAGAGAATGAGTTCTCCCCCTGCATGTTTAGGTGGGGGTTCCCATTTGCAGGTAAACTCCGTGTCCCCCTTAAAACGAAACAGACCTTCTTAATTATAAGAACGCATCACTGCCTCGTTCTGGACGCAACTCAACGGCAGTCTGATCACGAGCCAGACTTGAAGAACACAGACACATACCTGAAAGTCTCCTGTAAGGCTTGTTGTTGTTTTTGGTGCCATTTTGGTGTTTCTTGTCTATGGTGGCGGACAAAATTCCTTTGCCGTTTAAGATCTTCTCTGGGGAAGGTGGCACTGACTTGGACATCAAGAGCGGCTTAATTACAGGTGGGGTGGAGACAGCAGAGGATGAGGTGGAGCAGGAGGTGACTGCAGTAGTGGTTGTAGAGTTCATTTTGACATTGGCACCATCTGCCTTCACTAGGTTAGGAATTTTCTCTAAGCTGACTACGGGAACCGGAACACTGCAAAATAAATGAACAAACACACACAATTGCCTTCTTTGATACATCTGGTCTGCTGAGAAGATATCCCCACTTATCATTATCAGGACACTTCCTTATCACTTATTTATACTCCTCCTCTACGCGAGCAGCAGGATTCCAGTTTTGATAGGAGGGAGATGCATGCCTTAGAAAGGACCAACAGGGGGTGTGAGGCTGGCACAGCGCCAGGGATGGCATCAGAGCTTGACTGATTACCTCCTGGACCTGTGGTCCCCATAGATCCTGCAGCTCCCCCCTTCTCAGTTCCTTTTGTCGGCAGTCTCCGAGACAGCACCTTGGGCTGAACAAGGCGCCCGCCGTGAAGCTCAGGGAGCGATGCTGTCTGTCCCCGAAGATGGTGTGCCACGGAGCCGAGTGCTGAATCACGCCCCCTCCCCCCCCCGCTGTCGGCTGGTCTCCCACCCGGGCGGGCGATCGGGCCTGACATCTGCTTAGCTCAGAGCGCTGACAGGCTCACACCACACGGAGGCATGGCTGCGGGCCAGCATGCCACGCTGCACACTGTCAGAGGACTTCTGGATCACTCATCCCGGGGATGGGCTCAGATTGAGTGAGCCGCCATGGAACATTATCTAATATTCCATTTCAGGCAGCTAGTTATGTAAATAGGCAATTCTCAAGGCTGGCAGGTGAGAGGATGAATTTTAAGAAGACAGAGCACAAAGGTGCGTGTTTGCTCTCCAGAATCTGTCACCTTAGCCCCACTTCCCTGCCATTTCTTCTGTAATGGATATGCATTTGATTTCTGTGCATTTCATGCAGGAGGACCCTGCGTCTGGTGGGCGGTGGAGGACTCTGTCTCAGGGTCTGAAAAGATGAGATGAGATGAATAAGCTTTGCTTTGGTTCCTGAACTAGATTCCCTTTCCTCCTTGCAGGGGGGTGGAATTCGAACACTTCAGCCCCCCCAAGTCATCTCTGAGCTGAGAGAGGAGCCAACTTGGCTATCTGAATGCCAAATGGGCTAGAACAGGGCTTAGACATGCTTGCAGACAATGGGGGGCATGAAAGACAGGCTGGTTTTGCAGGGGAGGAGCCTTATCTGTCCACACGGCTGGCTGGCTCTCCCTTCTCTAAGATTCATTCACAGAGCATTTCTTTGATCAATTTGTTCATGAAATTAAAAATTATTTCAGCAACCACTCAGCCCCTGCCCCTTTTCTGACTTTGAAACAGGATCCCCGATGTTATTTATAGGCCTTTGCCAGGGAGAAGGGCACTCAGTGGTGAAGCACACTGTTGCCGGACTTCAGACTTCACCCGAGGACCACGTGCTTTCTTGGCCCGGGGAAGCATGGGGTGGGACTTCAGGTCCCACGTGAGGGGAAACTGGAACAGCGGTTTTTAGAAAGACACAAAGTCACTGACAGTTCAGCCTTTGATCAGTGTTTCAATCACCGAGATACAGCTGCACTGCTGCTACTTTCTAGTTAATGGCAATTCTCAAAGCACTCTCCTATCGCTGAAGAACAGTACAAGAAGCCCTTGAAAAGTCAGCACACTAAGCAGCTGCAAAAATATTACCTGGTGAAATCTGTGCTGCATTCCTGATTTCTTCCAAATGGTAAAAAATGCAAAGCCATGGGATAGGGAATTCTGTTTGGCTCATTCCTTCACTCAATTTTAAAAGACACAAATTATAGAAAGCAGGGTCACAAAGAGATATTTGTACACTATGTTCACAGCAGCACTATTCACAATGGCCAAAAGCTGGAAGCAACCGAAATGTCCACTCATGGACAGGCGAATAAACAAAATGCGGTATATACTTGCAATGGAATATTATTCAGCCTTAAAAAAGAAGGAAATTCTGATACATGGATGAACATTGAAGCCATTATGGTAAATGAAATAAGCAAGTCAGGAAAAGATGAATAATCTATGATTCCACTCAGGTGAGGCATCTTGAGTGGTCAAGTTCATAGAGACAGAAAACAGAATGGTGGGTGCAGGGGAGCTGCAGTTTTGTGGGTGTCAAACTGCTGTTTTGCAAGCTGAAAAGAGTTCTGGAGATCGGCTGCATGACAATATGAATGTACTTAACGCTCCTGAACTGTACTTTAAACATGGTTAAGATGGGAAATTAAAACTATTTCACCATAGTTGAAAAAATTTTTTTAATGTACAAACTAAAAAAATAAAAATCCCACAAATTACAAAACTCATATAACTTATACTTCAATATCCTGACTTTAAAAACATATACTATAAAAGTCTGCTTAAAAAGCTCTCGTCGATTTATTTGTCACCCTTGTTCTGAACTGTAGACTTTTATTTCTTTAGAAAAAAGTTAAACTTCAAGTGTTGGTGTGAACACGTGGACTAGTAGCCAGGTGACAAGATTCTCTAGCACACGTGTGGGCTCCTCTGATATACTTCCTTGTGGAGCCAAGTGAGTTCAGGAAAGGAAATGAGGACCTTCACGGTCCAGATGCAGCTCTTGTTCCACGAGCCGGTCTGAGTCACATGCTGAGTACTCATGAGCTTAGCAGACAGATATGATGTCAGGATAGAATGATCCACAGCAATTGTTCCAACTGAAATAAATTCAAAAACCACGTCAAGTGGTCCGCAGATGCTCACAGTACAGTCTGCTCTCCCCTGAAGTCACCATCCAGTGCAGTGAGCCCCTTAAGGCAGCTGCAAGAGCACAGGTGCACCAGGTCCAGCCTCTGGAACAGTGCCAGGTGACTCATCTCTCCGATGGTGATGTGTCTTTCCGATTGTGTGTTGGTGACTGAGCTTGAGCCAGGCCAGCGAATGTGTGTGACTGATCTCCTAATTTGGGATTTTTTCCACCACTTGAGCGTGGTCCACTCACACCCTCTACTGCCAACGTTTCCATAACTCCAGCTGGACTTCAATCCCAATGCCCAGAGACAGGATGTGGAACTGAAGCTCATCAGTAGCAAGAAGGGAAGGCTGATGTGCGGTCTTCTTGGATTGGAATGGGGGGTGTTAGGGAAGAAAATCTGATCGAGAATATTTCAAAGGGCTCCAAAAACCAGATGAGTCAGTAAGGAGGGGAGCCACTGAGTAAACATCCCTGGAGCCAGGTGAGCGGCCACTTGGCAGTGGAAGGAGAAGGGAGACTGAGGTGCCGGGGTGGGAATGCTAAGGGCGTCCACTAGCTAATGGAGGAGGGCTACAGAAAGGAGGAGAGACT
Source organism: Hippopotamus amphibius kiboko (assembly GCF_030028045.1). NCBI lineage: Eukaryota > Metazoa > Chordata > Mammalia > Artiodactyla > Hippopotamidae > Hippopotamus > Hippopotamus amphibius. The sequence goes on along the minus strand of NC_080189.1, from coordinate 86,570,051 downwards.
GGGGACCATCCCTGGTCTTTTTTTCTCCAGCATCCCTTCTTTCCCCCAAAGGCTTTGGGCTTCTCCTCTAAGGCGACCTGCTTCTGGCCTGAGCTGAGAAGGTACTTCTGTTGGGAGTTAAGAGAAGACAGGGAAGAAGGCAGCTCAGTGATAGTGGGGAGGATCAAACACATCCTCAGGGGAAATGAGAGAGAGAGAGCACGAAAAAAGAGAGAGAGAGAATTGAAAGTCCTTCCTAGCTGACCTCACCACCCTCATTCCCTGGCATAAATGTCAGCCATCGGTCCAGCTGAGAATTTAGTCTCCTCTCTTCACTACTATTGGCAACAGCCCCCGGATCCCAAATGGATGAACAAGGAAGAGATGACTGTAAGAAGGTACCACGCAATTTGGAAAGCCAACCCCAGAGGTTCAATCTTTTTCCAGCCCTGGCTAACATAAGGCGCTCTCGAGAGCCCCAAGTCCTGTTTCACTTACATACAGGCCCCCGTGTGTGTGAGGGAGGGCAGCTGCCTGGACACCATCATCTCAGGACTGTCTTCTCCTTTCTCTCATCATCCCCTTTCTCACTCCTCTCACTACTCTGCCATCACCTCTCCTGGCCAATAAGTAGAGCGTCCCAGTCCTCGGCAGTGGACCCTGAATAACAGGTTCACTTTTTTCCATTTGTAAAGAAGTCAGAAAATTCTGACCCCTTCTGTCACAGTTTGGGCATCTCTCCCCTTTTTTGTGTCAGATCACAGGAACTCCAACACCTCCTTGTGCTACTAGGAGCTGGGAGAGGTGGAGAGATGGCAACACCCAAATGACCAACGAAGCAATTTATTAGTCTGTTTGCTTAGTTCCCCCTAAGGTTAACCAAAGCCCCTCAAGTTCCTTCCCTTTCAATCCTAAGGGATACACTTACACACTTCCTGAGGTCTCACAATTAGCTGCATGTATCATCTCACTACTGTCCTTCCTTCGAGGAGCAATGTTTGAAAGGGAATGATGCGTCCCCACTCTTTCCCTGCTGCTTTCATAATGCCTGTTTTGTTCTCTTGGGATGAACTCTCTCAGGGAGCCCAGGGCTGCAGTTTGTTCCCCTGCTGTGTCTAATACACTGGGAGCACTTATCTCCTTGTTATCTCTGCGTCGCTGTCTCGGGTCCCAGGAAGGGATCCCACAGCCCAGAACAGTCCTTCGTCATCTTCCTTGCTGGGTCTATCTTGCTTTTTTAGTGCTGCTTCAGTTGCCTTGCCTCTTCTTCCTGGGTGCTCGGCCTGTCTGAATTTACCTTTCTAGACCAAGGAGGGTCCACTGGCTTTAAGAAAAAAGGTTCTGGCACCAGGTAGATTCCCCTCCCTGCCCAGTGATGTCTGCAAAAGAGCAGAGGTGGAGAATCTTATCGTGCCGTTTTGAGGGCCACCGTGTCGCTGGACCAGCTGCTCTCCCGCCAGCTATGCTTTCCTGGTGATCATGATTTATCCTTTCATCATCAACAGATAAGCCTTAAAAGGATGGTTCAGAAAATCTTCAGGCCTGCAGAAATCATTGCCAGCCCTGCTCCACTTAGCAGCACAGGGGAAAGATGGATTTGACAGGCGGGAGCCTGAAGACATATGGTATTTGTGCTGTGGGTTACGTGTCTGATGAGAGTTCTCAGCTGTCTGATTTCTTCCCACCAATTCCTTCGACAAAGGCTCATGAGCCTGTGCTTCTGGCCTGGCAGAATTTTGAGGATCTCTGATTTACTGGCCGATCCTTGAAAAGGTCATCTCACCTGGCCTCTTACCTTCCAAGCAGGGATAGTAGGTAAGTCATCCCAAATCAAAAGGAACTGACCCTATTTTAAAAGGCCCTCAGAGAAGGAATTCTATTTGGCTCTCCTGGATGCATTTTGGGGGCTGCTATTAGGACATTATGTCAAATTTGGATTCTCTAAGTTGAAGAAATACTTGGGACGTTCTTGAAGCCTAAGCGTCAGGCAATCACTAAGAATCAGCCTAAATAACAGAGCTACAAAGCCCCACTCGGGTACGACAGACACAGGAGGTGCTACATAAATACTGACGAATGAATACACAGTGTTTTTTTCAATCTGGAAAAAGTTGGAGAAAACTTTCAGAAAGCCAATTTGTAAACACCTAAAGCAAACAGAAAACAAGGTAAGCAACCACAGAGTAGAGGAAATAAGGAAGTCTGCCAGATGAATCTAATATTATTCCGTGGCTAAGTGTCAGGCCTCGCGGGCAGAGAGAAAGCACCAGGCATCATCTCTCCTGGCCTTGGCACAGTTTTGGATGCCCTCCCACATAACACACCCTCAGGAAGCTGGCAAAATGTGGTCAGATCACACAGCTTTTGGGGGTGAGTGGCCCTGGCAGCTGAGGCAAAAAAAGATTGGTTAGCAGGGTTTCATGCCAGCCCAGAGTGGTACCCAGAGGAGCTTGCAGGGGCCCATTACTGGCCAAGAAGATTAAAGCGTCTTCATCCGTGACTTGGGTGATGGGTCAAGACCTCGTCCATCATTGGGGGAAGAGGCAGTTAGTCTTTGGGAAGAATGACACGGGACTTTCCCTTAGGAGGCGGGAGAAATGAACAAGCTGACTTTGACGAATGGTAAACGTGGCTGGAAGCAAGTAAGATCAAATCAGGGAGGACAAGTAGGGCCGAATTGGGGGTCTGTGCCTTGTCACTGTTCTGATAAAGTCATAGAATGTGGAGGGTGTTGCAAGATAGTTTAGGATAATGGTTAGGAATACAGGCTTTGAAATCAGACAAACCTAGATCCAAATCCTGCCTTTTCTATTGCTAGATGCATTGTGGTGGGAAAGACACCCAACTTCTGTGGGAGTTAGAAAAGGGCGACTGGCCTGGCAGGTGGATGAGCGCTGGCCTCTGTTCCTCCTCGCCTCCTTGGTGGGATGGCCTCGCAGCGCAAACCCAGGCAGGCCTATGAGGCTGCCCTGCCTGGCATCTCAAAACCTCCCTACTCTGGCCTTAGTTTCCTTAACAGTAAAATGAAGGTCATAACAGATACGTGAAGTGATTAAGTGAGATAATACAAAGTGCTTAGCATGGTGCCTGGGCACATAATTGACCCCCAATAAATTGTAGCCAAAACACAAAGGGGAGAGAGGGTCACGCTGTCCCCTCTCCCCACTGACCCCGATGCTTCTGGGGTATACGTTTGGGTGCAAGTTACTGTCACCATCAGAGCTTTCTGTCCTCTTAGCCCTTCTGGTCCCACAATGGAGGGAGGGGTGGACAAGGCGGCAGGAGCAGACGACGGGTGGGAGCCGGGGACCCTCTATACTCACAGAGAGTGGAGGACGACTCCTTGGGGGTGCAGAAGGGGAAAGACAGAGCTAAGTAAGAAGCCTTTTCAGACTCCATCCCTTTCCAAGAGCCCTCAGCCCTACTTCACAATCCCACCTGCTTCTCTGTCTCTAGTCTCCTAGGCACTGCCCTAGCCTGGACTAGTGGTAAAAGCTCCCCCCGGGTATACATTCCAGAAGAGCGAGATGAGCTCCAGTCTCCTCTGACACAAACACGTTGTCTCCTGAAACCCTGACGTATGTGAGACAACGGGGGTCCTCGCTGGCCCCAAGGCGTCTTCTGGAAGAAGAGCTGTATGTGCCCTCCTCTAGGCTGCTCCACGTTCCCTGGAAGCAGGAAGCCCCAGCATCAGCCTCTGTCAATGTCCCCGGCACTTCTGCTAATCAGGGTTTACCAAGGCACAGAGCTCAGAAGGTGGTCTCTGAACGCCATGAGAGGTCAACGGGCACTAAACACCCTGACATTCCTGGGACGCCTTAATGCCCCAAGACCGTGGGAAGACTCAGCAAGCCAGAGGGAGGAAGGGAAGGAAGGGAAAACAGAGTGCTGGCACGGCAGGGCACATGAAGCTGGACAGGCTGTCTCTGGAGACCAGTCTGTACTGGGGACCTACCTGCCTGCAGGGGCGCAGCCTCAGGCAGTGCGTCCTCGGAAACGTAAGACGAGCGCAGACCAAACCAACCGTACCTGTTCGGTGCCTTTCCTTCTACATGTGAGAACGAAAAGCTTCACAATGAAAATGAGTCGTTAGCGAAATTCACATCAAGGCATAAACGGTGTCGAGGGCCTTTGAGGGCAAGATTTGAGATAGAAGAGACCAGGAAGCAAGCGGATTCCGGAGGGAGCGCTTCTGCAGGGCAGAACGGAGCCCCCAGCGCCGGCTCAGGACAGGCTTCGCTCAGGAGCTGCCAGTGGGCGCGCTCCCGCCTGCAGCCACCAGAGGTCACCGGCTCCCGCTGCGGCCGCTACGAGCTGCCCTGTCGGCCGGGCCTGCCCCTTGCCCTTCAGAGCTAGTGCAGCCACCATGTTCACTGCCTCCCTCAAACCCTGCAGCCGACACTGACCCAGAGGGAGAGAAAGGACCCTCACAGAACATCTTCCATCCCCCTGCCAGGGAAGGCGGGGAGCCAGGCCCAGGGCTCACACCCTCTGCCTTTGCTCTCAGGAAGCTTGTTCTGAGCACAGCATCCCTGGCTACCGTCAGCGCCCCAGCCTCTGCTCCCAGCTTCCTTCACAGGGGCATCTCCCCAGGAAGCATCTTTCCTCTCAACCTCGTCCTCCTTCTCCATATTGGAACCCAGCACTGGACAGGCGGTCCCGTACCCAAACCACATCCATCCATAAGGCCAAGCACATTTTATTTAAACCCTCAAGAGTTTAGTCTTCACACTGACCTACAACAAACTCAGGAAATGCTTTGCCTCAAATTAAATACACTGTGTTTTTAAAAAGCTCTACATTAACAACATCACCAGCCAGTTGGAGACCTTCCCCAATGTTCAGTCACCCTTTCTATGTTACCACTCAGGTCTTGTCATCACCGCTTGCCTAAACTTGATCAAAATCCCAACATCACACTTTCTGTGCAGCCTCTATCCATCTTCACCAATGCAAATCTGACCCAGCTACCCTGCTGTTTAGAAGGCTTTGTGGGCTCCCCACTGCCCAGCAGACCAAGTCCAACCTCCCAGCTGGGCCCCCACGGCTCCTGCCCTGGGTACCTTCTCCCCTGCCTCGCGGGACTCTTCGCTCCATCAACACTGTGTCCGTCGTCCTGGTTCTGGGCCTTTCTGTGGGTGGGCGGTTCCTTCTGCTGCTGTGCCCGCCTCCCTCCTCAGGGTGAACATGCCCCCATCTGCTCTGATCGGGATTGGTTCTCTCCTCCCTCAATGGTGGCTGTGCCTGCCTTGGTGTTTCTGCCACACTTATCACATCAAAGAGCAAGGTTTTAGTTTTGTGGCCTGGCCAGACCATGAGCTACCTGAGGACGGGGACTGGGCCAAGTGTATATATCACTCCGGAGTTATCCCACTGACATACATACTTTTTAGTACTTAGGCTCAACCAGTGTTTCGTGAATGAATCAATGTTTGCAGTGAAGGTTAAATCACATAACACAATACAAAACAAACCAGCTCTCCACCAGCACAAATGCTTTCGGAAAGGACCTGCCTGCAGCTGTCTCTTTTCTTAGTAGATGAGCCACTGCGATGACAAAGGTGCGGGTCGGGGGGTGAGGAGCTGTCGACCTCCCCCCCATCCCTTTCGCCTCTCACTCACCCTCGCCATGTACACACTGAGCTCGGCCAGGTGCTGGGCAGTAGACTGTGCCTGGGCACAGGTGGTGTTTCCTCCTCACCCCCAATTTGTAGATGAGGAAACTGAGGCTTAGGAAGGTTGGCCCAGGGCATTCATTCCGCAAAGTCAAGAGCAGGAGAGGGGTTTGACTTCAGGGAGCTGTAAGGGCGGGGCTCTTTATCACAGCCCCAGCTCCACCCCTGTCCCCCGCTGTGTGTGCCACCTCAGGCTGGCCACTTCATCACCTTGGGCTCCTGTTTCCTCATCTCATCACCAAGTAGCCTTGGGGCTCAAAAGGGAGTGGCGCTACTGAGACTTCCCTGGTGGTCCAGGGATTAGGACTCTGAGCTCTCACTGCTGAGGGCCTGGGTTTGATCCCTGGTTGGGGAACTAAGATCCCATAAGTCACGTGGCACAGCCAAACAACAACAGCAACAACAACAACAAAACCAAAAAGAAAAAAGAAAAAAAAAGAAAGGAAAAAAAAAGGGAGTGGAGCTATAAAGGCATCTAAAAACTACAATGGGCTCTGTAGACATGAAGGACCGTGATTACTAACCTTCGTGGCTTAGCCTCTCTCCATCAGGCCATTTCTTTTCCCTCTCCAGCTGTCCTAGCCGATGTCTTCCTTCCTTAGACTCTAGTAATTATTTTTGAGCACTTCTGTGATTTGACAAGGTCAGTTGAGTTTACACCCAAGGAGCTGTCCATCGTTCTTTCGAAACTCAGGGAAGAGGCAGCAGATGTGTAAGCGCCGGATGCCTCCCTGTCCTGGCAGGGACATTATCCCCTCTGGATGCCTGAATATTCCAACCTGCCTCCCTTCCATCCTCGTACCCACAGGCCTCTCTCTTTTCCTCTATGGCTCGTCACAGTAACCTCCGCCTGCTCCTTCAGCCCACCCGCCTTCCCTCCCTCATCCTCTGTCCCACTCCTTCTCCCTTGACACCCACACCTACAATACTAGGGGCACAAACTAGCCTCAGAATGTTCCCCCCTCATCCAGCGACAGGCGGGATTTGTAAGTGGGACACCAGGGAGGGACTTCCATGGAATGCCATACCACCTCCTCACTTCCCTCCTGATCAAGGTCTTCCTCATACGGTCAAGTGCATCCCAGAACACGACATGCAGGAGCTGTGCTATGGGCATGACTGTAACTGTCGCCTCTAATTGAAAAGAAAACACCTTCCCCTTCTTGCCAGAGCACAGAGAGTTTTTCCTTTTCATCACCCAGGACCTAGTTCTTCCTTCCTACCTCTAATAATTGTAACGGGGAAAAAGAATGCCATGATGGAAAATGGCACCCTGATTTCTCCTCAAGACTCAAAAGATCATTATTTATACCTATGTTTCCTTTAGCATCTCTGTGAGGAAGGAGAAGGAGGAGTTCTAATTTTATAGACTCCTTCATTCGTTCACTCACGCATCGTACTTTAGTTTATGAAATATCTGCTGGATGCCAGACTCCATGCTAAAAAAATGGGGATTCAGGGAGCAAGGGAGGATAGAGGTGCAAATAAGTACCATATGATGGTAGCTCTTATTCCAGTGTCTTGAGTGTTAATGAGAGCTCAGAAGAAGGAGCCTCTTAGTCTGTATAAAAAGTCCAGGAAGGCTTCATGGAGGAAGTGATGCTCCTGCAGAGATTTTAAGCAAGGGTAGGGACAGGCAAGGAGGCCACTCCTGGTAAGGGAAACAGCACATGCCAACACATGGGGGCATGCTGAGAAGCTACAATGAGATTGGGACACCTATAACATGAAATGAAGGGGTTAATGGGACTTCCCTGGTAGCACCGTGGTTAAGAATCCGCCTGCCAATGCAGGGGACACTGGTTTGAGCCCTGGTCTGGGAAGATCCCTCATGCCGTGGAGCAACTAAGCCATATGCCACAACTACTGAGCCCTCGTGCTGCAACTACTGAAGCCTGAGCACCTAGAGCCCATGCTCCACAACGAGAAGCCACTACAATGAGAAGCCTGCACACTGCAACAAAGAGTAGCCCCGCCCAGGCTCCGCAACTACAGAAAGCGTATGTGCAGCAAGGAAGACCCAATGCAGCCAAAACTAAATAAATAAAATAAATTTATTAAAAAAAAAAAAAAGAAATGAAGGGGTTAAACATTGGCAGTAGCATTCGGACAAGTGGGAAATGCCAGATCATGTATGTACCTCCAAAGAGGTTAAGCTTCTGTGGGCAAACCACCGAGGGCCACTGAAGAATACTGAGCAGGGCAGCGGCACTGCAAGAGCCCTGCTGAGAGATCTGGGGTGGTCAGAGGGGCTAGGTCACCTGGAAGGTCTGCATCTATTTGGGTCTCTAGAACTTCCCAGCCTCAGCCAAAGTCCTGAGATGACTCCTGCGTCCTATGGGAGCATCAACACCAAGCCGTGGTCCCGCCCCCAGTTCATGCCGACACCAGGCAAGAGCCATAAGCCAGCCTCTCTCTCCCAGGTGCCTGGCCGCGCCTCGCAGTCATCACGTCCTTCTCCATAAAGCACCAGGAGAGCTTCCAGAGCGCTCCTACCCTCCAGTTCCCCACCGACCAGGAGGACACGCCTCTCATCCTAAGCACCCGGAGGAGGCCTGCTTCCTTGAGGAGGGCGAGCCCTCCCCCACCCGCTGCCGGGCACTCCCAAGGAGACCGGGGAGCCTGTTGATTTTTCTTTTTCTCTGGCTCATTTTCCTCCTGGAGCAGCAGGCTCGTCTCCTGCATTTTTAATAGCTGAGCACATTTAGCATTCAGCACACATGAGTGGGTTGATAAGGCCCAGAGAGAAGGCAACAAGCCATGCAGGGGAGGAAAACCTCCTCCCTGCTCCCGCCCACATCAGTGGCTTTGAGGATTCGCGCTCCCCCAACTGCCCACCACGCTGGACCACGGTGGTTGAAGTGGCAGCAGGTGGGAAAGTCAGACTGGCTGATTCAGGTCCCATGCAACGAGCTGGTCCCCTGGTCGAGCAGTGACTCATACGTAAGGTCTGAGACGCGCGTCTGAGTTCAAAAGAGCCAGTCGCAACTCCCTCTTGACTTCTGCCTGGGAACAGAACCCTCTTAACCACCTCCCTCCACCTTTATGGGCTCCGTGGACTTGGACTTCAGGCAGGGTCTTCTCTGGCCTCTGGCTCCCCCCAGGGGTGGTCCCCATGGGGGAGAGGGGCTCTGAGAGCCTGCGCGCTGAGCAATCTGGGAGTGCTGCCAGGCAGATCTGCAGGGGACAAAGCCGGTAGCATGGGGATGCCCTCTCTGTTTCCCCCTTTCTTCTAATGCAGTTACTTTTTAACCTCTCCAGGCACAGAAGCGAGAAAACAACAAATCCACGGACCATTTAACCTTATGTGAGATGGCAGGAGGTGGGCCTGAACTTCGGAGTGGTGTTTTATGGCCAGACACGTGAATCTGAGCTACTTGGAAAAGGGCGTCCCTAACCTGCTGTTAATCTCATCTAAAGGCCACGGCCCACCACCTGCAGCCACGGCTTACACTTTGGCCTTTAGATGCAGAGCTCCTGGAAGCAGGGAACAGAAGGTGGGCAGGGGATTCTCTGTATGGCCAAACTGGGTCCTCTGGGTCTGCTCCCACCACACCCCCAGCAGTAGCAGGCGCATGTGAGAAAGCAGGAAAGTTCCTTCCACCTTGGAATTTAGCAGCTCCTATTGGGGAGCTCATACACCTGTGAATCAAAGAGTCAGAGGGACCCACCCACGGTCACCTGGCCCAGGTATCCAGATCTGTGCTGTCTGATACAGGAGTCATTAGCCATTTGTGGCTATTAAGTGCTTAAAATGTGGCTGAGGAGCTGAACTTTAACTTTAATTTTAAATCACTAAAATTTAAAACAGGTACTTGATTCAGTTATTAGAAAATGTTTATGTTTGGAAAAACATAGGTATATGAATCTATCTTATAACTGCTATTTTTTAAATGAAATCTAAATATGCATCAAGTATTTCCAATGAAATTTTAGTGTCCAAATTGAGATGTGCTGTAAATGTAAAACACACACAGGATTCTGAGAACTTATGAAAAAAAACAAAAAACACCGAACAAACTATCTCACTGATTATATACTGAAATGATAATACTGTGGTTATATTAAGTTTAATAAAACATTGTTCAAAATTAATTTCACTTGTTTCTTATCACTTTTTCCAGCATGGCTACTAGAAAATTTTAAATTACACGTGTGGTGCACATTATATGTGATTGGACAGTGCCAGTCTAAACAATTCTAGATTAAGGGTTAACCATCTCCAGGAATGGAAATCTTATGATCCTTTCCAATGGCCCGATCCATTTCATTCAATTCAACAAATATTTACTGACAAGGGGACTGTGTTTGCTGAGTGTGAGGACCTGTCATGTAGGAGGCCCTGCAATTACCACAGAGCAGAAGGAATATAAAGGTCTAATACACAGACCACAGAATGAGTCACAGTTAAGGCAAAAATGAAGTGCGGCGAGGATTAAAAGGAGATGCCAGTGTATCGGGTGGCTGGCAACAAGGAAGAGAATAAGAGAGAAAGGCTTCGAGAAGAAGGCGGTCCCTGGGATGGGCAGTGAGGAGCAGCGAGGGTTCGGGCCAGAAGAGTGGGGACGGGCTGCTGTAGAAGGAAACCTGCTTCCTTGGGTTCTTCTCCTCCTCAGCCCCCACTCTCCAGGGCCCTGCCCTCGGCCCCTGCTCTTCTCAAGCCACGTACCTCCTCGAGAAGCCCCATCTGTACCACAGCTTCGATAACTGTATCTATGTTGACAACTCTCAAATCTCCCTTCCCAGCCCATGCCTCTCTCCCGACCTCCGGGTCCAGACACTCAATGCCCAGCAGACATCTCCACAGAGATGTTTCTCAGATATTTCAAACTCCACTGACTCCCCAGCTGGACTCATTCCCACCTCCCCATTCTAGACACTGGCCCTTTCTGTCCTTCTCTCGAACAAGTGCAGGACCAGTCACTCAGATGTCCAAGCCAGAAAGATTACCCGGAACTCTTCCCTTTCATGACGAGCCCTAATCCAACCAGTTCCAAAATCCTGTGGGGTTTTCCTCAGTATCTCTCCCACCTGGCCCCTTCCACACATGCCCACGACCGCTGCCTGGGTCCAGGCTGTCGCCTGGGCTACGCAAGAGCATCCTCACTGTTCTGGCTTTTTTTTTTTAAGCTCTTTATTGGAATATAATTGCTTTACACTGTTGTGACAGTTTTTGCTGTACACCAAAGTGAATAGCTGTATTTATACATATATCCCCATATCCCCTCCCTTCCGGGACTCCCTCCCACCCTCCCTATCCCAGCCCTCTAAGGCATCACCCATCATCGAGTTGATCCCCCTGTGTTATGCAGCAGCTTCCCACTAGCTATCTATTTTACAGTTGTTAGTGTATATATGTCAACGCTACTCTCTCACTTCGTCCCGGCTTCCCCTTCGCGCACCGCCCCCCGCCACCGTGTCCTCAAGTCCATTCTCTACATCTGTATTTTTATTCTTGCCCTGTCACTGGGTTCATCAGTACCGTTCTTTAGTTTCCATGTATATGAGTTAGCATACGGTATTTGTTTTTCTCTTTCTGGCTTACTTCGCTCTGTATGACAGTCTCTAGGTCCATCCATGTCTCTACAAATGTCCCAATTTCATTCCTTTTTACAGCTGAGTAATATTCCATTGTATATATGTACCATATCTTCTTTATCCATTCATCTGCTGATGGGCATTTAGGTTGCTTCCATGTTCTGCCTATTGTAAATAGTACTTCTGGCTGCTTCTTGAGTGGCCCCTCAAGCCATCCTTTATACTGCTGCCAGGGGATCTCACTACAATTGAAAACTCCTCTAACAGCTCCATGCAGCTTTCAGAAGCCCAAATTACTGAATTTAGCTTATACAGTGGAACTTTATAATCTAGCCGTCACTCACCTACTCAGTTTCATCTCCTGCCTCTCCCCACAAGCAAGTACTTCTGCATGTTCTGTTCCCCTTGCCTGGGACACCCTTCCCATGTTCTTAAAAAAAAAAAAAGTTTTTTTAAAATTGTGATTAAAAAAATATATCAATCATAAGATTTACCATTCTAATCCGGTTTTCTTTGTCTAGCTTATTCCTATTTATCCTTCAAATTCAGCTCAAGTGAAAAACCTTTTCTGAATCCTCAGCCTGGGTTAGGTACCTTTCTTCTGTGCTACCAATATCTTAGCTCTTATCACATTGTACTCTATGTTAGCTTATGTTTCTTTTTTACAGACTCCCTAGGGCAGTATCTGTGTCTTTATTTTCGTATCCCCAGGGTGCAGTGTACAGTTGTGCAGGTTACAGACTGCACTAGACGCTTGGCTAAGGAAGGAGTAAGGAATGAAGACCATTAGCCAATTGTGCACTCTGGTCCAGGGCTGTATCCAGGCCTTTTTCTAACTTGCACAAAGGTGCTATAGGTAACAAGCCCTGTATATCCTCAGGGCTTGTTATAGAGCTGGCACATAGTATTATAGTAGGTGCTCATTAAATGTTAAATTGAATAAAGATGGATGGATATTTTAGGCAAAGGGACCAGGGAAAGACATGGTGGGGAAGCTGGAGTAATGGGATGTTACTGAATGATCAAGATTAGATTGGGGGTTTGCAGTCAGTTTGTAAAGGGTCCATATAGATAGACCTCCTTCTAGATGTAGGTGTTTGGATTTTAAAGAGGAAGTCAGCGCTGGTTCTGATTTTTTTTTCTCTCCCTTTGTGCACCCATTGGAATAGATTCTATAGTATATAACAGGTTGATTCTTAACTCTTAATTCAGTAGACAGTGAGGAACCTCGGAGAATTTTTGAGGATTGTGTCTTAAAAATCACAAAATATTCAGGCTTGAAAATAAGACTCAGAGAAGTTAAGTGACTTGTTCAGGGTCACACAGAAAGTTAGCGGCTGAGCTGGGGCTTGAACTGGCTTTCTTGCCCCTCTAGTGCTCCTTCTTCCACACTGCCCTCCAGGGAAGTCTCCTTGAACTGAGATGGGCCCTGGAAGCCCCCAAACCAAATCTTCCCAGCCCTCCACTATGAGTCCCAGGGACGGTGGGCAGGGGACGGGCTGACTGGAGGTGAGAAGGGGGGGGGCTCCTGCAGTCAACGCTCAGCCTCACTCGGTGTGCATCCCTTGATCTGTCTAGGTATCTACCTACTTGAAGTTAGGTAAATAGCCCAGGAGTTTTCTGCTCTTCACACAAGGTCAGTGCTCTAGTTTTTGGAGGCTTTTTTTCATAAGGGCTATTTTCCTTCTTGCAATCCTTTTGGCTGCTTTTCTTTGGAACCTGGCTAGCGTTTTCAGATTCTTTCAAAACCACCTTTTGCATCTAGCTGAAGGGGCCTTGCCCACAGCAGGGCTTAGTAAGTGCGTGTTGAGCTGGTGTGACCCGAACGTGGAGGCTGATCGTTTGGTTGCTCTACAGCTCATTTCTAGACTCTGAATAAACGGTTTTATCCTTTTCCATTTTCAGCTTCAGACGGAGTCTGAAGAGCCATTTCTCTACGTCTCCCGAGAGATCTGGCTTCCCAACCTGTATTCCTAGTTACGGACGCTCTGTCCTTTGGCACATGTGATAGTAATGATAACACGATCATCAAATACTTATTCAATGTGTGCCCTTCTCCAGACATCACGCTTGTTGCTTTTATAAAGATTACCTCACTCCATCCTCACAAAAGTCCTGTGGGGTAGAGATATCATTAAACACATTTCACAGAGGAGGAAAACCAAGGCACACCAAGATCAAGCCGTTTGCCCAAGGTCAGCCAGCTGAGATTTGTACACAGGCAGTGCTTACATCAGGACAGCAGATGCTGCCTTGGCAAACAACCTTTTAGGTGCTCTCTGAGGTCACCATAAGAGGGACACTCATGCTACCAGCAAGCAGGCCCAGAGGCCACCAACTGTCACCCTTAGCCTAGGTCTTCCCTAATCAGCTATGTCCTCCTACAGCATGGAGATCCTAACACTCAGAAGAGAATAAAGCTTGTCCGGGAACCCCAGGTGCATGACAGGTGACTCCCCTCCTCGAAAGCCATGTCTAAACCTTTCCTCTCTGACATAAGAGGCTCCTTAGTTGATCTGGCGTAATTAGCTCTTTACAAAGTCATCACAATTTCCCGTGTGCAGTGACACACCAATTGATGGATGATTTTAGTCCACAGCTTTCCCAGCTATGAACTTAAGCGTAATCAACTAGCATGAATTAACAAAAGACCTTCTCTCTTTAAATATATAAATGAACAGACTCCACACTTATCCCTCATCTGCCTTCATGAGGCCAGCAAGGTAAGGCCAGAGGCTCTGTGCTACGTCGTCCTGAAGGTTCCAAGTTGGGTTGTTAGCATTTGATGATACTTATCTTATGCTTCCTGTCCTCGTTTTCAGTTTGGTTTCCTATCTGTCCATTCCACAGGTAACCTTTCCTCACTCTTTGGTAAAGACAGAGATGAAAAAGCGAATTAAAAGCCTCTGATTTTTCATAGACACCTGCAACCAGCTCTCTCCCACCCCATCAAAGATGCGACCTTCTCTTTGGATTTCCTCTCTTCCTCCTGTGGTCAGTTCCCAATTACCTGCCTCTGCGGGCAGCTACTGCACGGAGTGGAGGCCAGGCTGCTCGTGATTAGAAGCTCTGTGGGGGGCCTACCTCCCAGGGCCCTGGGGCAGGACCGCGGCCTCACTCCCCACTGGGCAGGCTGGCTGTGCTTTTGATTATTTATACCAACGCTTCTCTTCACTGGGGCGGAAAATTGAGAGGGGACCGTATAACTGAGGAATATTTCCGTTACTCTCTCTCCTTAGACACAACTTGCCTCAGCTCTCAAGAGTGGAAAAAATTCCCCCGTCAGGCAGATGGTCCCCTGTTTCCTCTGGTGTTTAGGTTTCCTATCCCATCACTCTGGTTTTCTGTCCCTTCCCTCCCAGTTTCCCAAATTCCTGGATATGATGCCCAGGAACAAAGCCACTGGGTAAATACTGTTTCCTGCAGTGACAGGGACTAGCAGCGAGGACAGCTACTAGCACCCGACACTCACCATGGTTTGTCCCTTGATCCCTTCGCTGAAAAGACTGTGTGCTGTTTGCTGCTGGAGGTAAGTAGATTGTCTTTGGGCGTTTTGAATGGCTTTGAGGAGCTGCTGGCAGAGTTATGGCCGCTGAAACAGGCTTTTGTTTTCACCTGTATTAGTGATGTCCTGGAATTGGAGGGTGGAGATGCCGGAGAGGGAGAAGGTCTACACATTGAACCGTGTCTTCTCTCTACAGGAGGAGAAAGAATAGAACTCAGCATGTCATCTGTAGCAAGTGAGTCACATGCATATGCATACACACAACAGGCAAAGAGGAGAGTGCTGACCTTGCAGTGTCGGTCCCTGAAGCCTCAGTTCTGACTACGGGTTGCTTGACATCCTATCCCACCAACCAGCAGCGATTACCTTCTGAATTTCTGTATCATACGGCATGCTGAACTCATACCACGGTTCTCATGGGAGGTACTTACCAGGCTATCCTCCTGCAAAACCACTTCCAAGGAACTAGCAGAGGGGACGTGAGGTGTCACTTGAACAGTGAGAGAACTACACAGTCCAAGTCTTCCCCAGACAGCCTCTCAGAGGCCACAGGGTCCCTCAGGGCAGTGGGTAGGGTAGGACTTTCAAGAGAGCAAACAGCAGACTTCCCTGGTGGCGCAGTGCTTAAGAATCCACCTGCCAATGCAGGGGACATGGGTTCCATCCCTGGTCCGGGAAGATCCCACATGCCATGGAGCAACTAAGCCTGTGCGCCACAACTACTGAGCCCGTGTGCCGCAGCTACTGAAGTGTGTGCGCCTAGAGCCCGTGCTCTGCAACAAGAGAAGCCACTGCACTGAGAAGCCCGAGCACAACAACGAAAAGGAGTCCCCGCTTGCCACAACTAGAGAAAGCCCACACACATAAATGAAGACCCAACGCAGCCAAAAATAAATAAATAAATTAATAAATCTTTAAAAAAAGAGAGAGAGAGCAAACAGCAGTATCTTGAACCTGACCCCTCGCGGGAATACAACCACACAAGGACCAGCAGGGCTGAATGAAAGGGTCTTCTAGATCCAGCAGGTGGCCCAGCATCTGTCCACATGCGCCCCCTGTGGCCTCTCCAGGGCTCACTGAGGTCCAGGGCCACAGGTGCCAGGCCAGGACATGCAGGAGGACATCAACGCTGGAGGCAGAATCCACAGATGTGGGGCCTGGACTTGGGCAGCCAGGCCCAGCTTCCTGGTGTTCTACAGAGAATACCAGCACCCTGGGAGACACGTCCCACTTATTCGCCCTCAGTCAGCTCCTGTGGTCTCGACTCAATGGGCAGGATGAGGATGCTGACCAGAAGAGCAGGTGCACGAGGTAAAGGTCTAGTGCACACCCACTATGGCAGTTCCTAACTGTCACAGGGTAATAGATTTGATAAACGTAAAGGACCCCCTCCCAAGAAAAATGCCCCCAAACTCTGTACACAATTACAGGAAGGAATCCTGAACTCCCACATACAAGCACTCTGAAATCCTAAGTCCTCTCTGGCTTTCTCCTGCCTACTACAGAGCCCCACGTATAGTTAGTGCTTAATTACTATGAGTCAAATAAATAAATGAAATGATGACAGATCCCCTGATGGGATGAACTAGAGATCACAAAGCTGGAGAAGCTGGGCTGAACGTGATAACGAACAGGATGGGGGCAAAGATGGCAGATTCCACTCTCCCCCCATCTCCGAGCTGAGTCTCATGTACTCTGGAAAGAAAGCCAGACTGACTCTGGCTACGAGGGCCAAGCCTTTGGGCTTTCTCTGTGCTCCCTGGTACCAATGGGCTGCCAGGTTGTCTCCAAGCCAACTGACTCTAGTCCTCTGATGAAGTGGGAATTGGGGAAAAGTGGATTTTTGAGGATCATTCGATCGTTGGGTGTTTTTGCCTGACCAGTGTTCATGGCTTGCCTGCACTGAGTAACTTTACTGAGGAATCTTTCTTCACTGAATCAGAGGAGACCTTGCATACACGCTCAGTTGTCAGACCCACCCTGTTCAAGGATTCTGAAAACCAAGAGCTAGTTCCAGGGCCTTTGTTTTGATGTAGTAGAGAGAACCCTGGGCTGGAAGCCAGGAGATCCAGGCTCCAACTCCAGCCACACTATTAGGCTTTTGGCCTGGAGGTCACCACTTAAATGAAGTTGGTCCCTAGATGGCCTCGGAGGCCTCTTTCTACTCCACTATCATAAACACAAGGCATACTTACACCTGCTCCTTTTCTTCCCATCTCTCATGATTCCTGAATGTTACAGCAATAATTATAGCATAAGTATTGAAATATTTTACTCAGGCAGGATCTTCCTTGGAGGAATTCATCCTTTGTAAAATTGTACTGGCCTTTACAACCCCTGTGAGACAGGCAGGAAGCAGCCAGCCGCCTCCACCCTCCTCACGGCTGACTGGCCAAAGAAGACCCAGAGAGGCCAGGTGACTAGCCAAGGTCAGGGCCAGTGGCTATGAGAGCAATGGGGCCTCTGTGCTGTGGGCAGGGGCCTAGCTGCTTCTCAGGAAAGCAGGAAATGGGATGTATTGTGACCAAGATGTGAAGCCAGGGACTTAGGAAGGGCAGGACTTAGAATCACTGAAGGTTAGAACTGGATCTTCAGTCAGTTCATCTGATCTGCTTGCCGATGGATGAGGTTATCAGTTAGAGAGGTTATCAGTTACCAGTATGCAGGGCAAAGCTAGCTGATGACAGGATTGAGTCCAGAACCAAACCTTGTCACTTCAAATCCATAGTTCTTTCTGCCCTTCAGAAATGTCTTGCTTAGCAATTTTTTTTTTTTTTTTGGCAGAAGTTTCCAAAACTAAAATAAGACTTTGATTTTTACCACTACTGTTTTGGATTGTTCTGCAGACTTCCTTCAGTCATTTGCTCTCGTGTGTCCAAGCTGGCAGAGGGGGTGGGGGGGAAAGGACATGCAGAAATATTCCTCTGCTCTGGTGGGGAGATTAGCCTTCAAAATAAAGAGAATTTTTATTTCACTAAACTAAGAGTTGAAAATAATACCAGTAAACAAAGATAAATCACAAGGAAGAATGACATTAAGGACAAAATGAACGGGCCAGACCAGCGATTCCAAAATCACCTCCAGCGAATTACGATCAGTGACCCTGCCAACACGTTCTGCTGCTAAACTCACAGGAAAAATTAAAGCAACGGATAAACCTTTTTCTTGGTTTTATATTTTAGTGCCATAAACTTTTCTTGAATGATCAATTGAAAGAGCAAGCTGCATACGAGAGACTATTCATCAAGGTTGGAAGATGGCATTTTACCCTTAGTTTTTTTGTTTTTTCTACTATGAGATTTTTGTATCGTAATAAACAGATTGAAACAGTATTTCCTACTTGTGAAACCATTCCTGGTTGATTAGAATGAATTAAATCTGTCACTGTTTCAAGGTATCCCACAAAGAGACCCGTCCTTCTGTCCCCTCGGCCCCGAGAATGAGCTTGCCAGGCACTGGTGCAGGCGACAAAGCCTACGTAAGAATTTAAAGTGGGGAAACAGGGTCAGGGTGATCAGAGCTTTGCTCAGGAGGTGAGCGTCACACTTACTTCATTTGGCTAAGCTTCTGAAAATGGGTAGAACTGATGTCTGGGTAGGGCAGAGTGAGTAGATTTTTCAGAAAGATGTAATTCCTATTCAATCTGTGTTTCTCTAGCCTGTGAAGTCCCGCCTGTAGGTAATTCACAGGGTTTTGTCTTGTTGGAGAGGTGGGTGGGCTGATGATAGGAGAAGACAGTCTTAGTTTCTTGTAAAAAGATGTTGCCAGGCAGGTGGAATGTCTCTGGGTAAAGTGTTCCAGATTTACATCACAATCATTCTGATATAAGAACTTAACTGCTTTGGGTTTACTCGTTTCTTCCACCGTTCTGGTCAAGGGACTACCTTAGGTGGATCCCTATAATTATTCTAATTCCATTTGCCTTGCCCAGAAGCAGTTTACAGAACACTGTATTTTTTACTCACTATTAAAATATTCTATAGACTGAAGCAATCTTAGAGAAAAAAAAACTTCCCTTCCAAATCTTCTCACTCTCTGTTAATGAACATAGATGCATTAACAAACCTGTAATCAATTGATATTTTGGACTATTCTTTTTCAACTAATGTTATTCTATTTATATGTTTTTAATTCCCATATACTGGTCATTTAAAATGGTTAGGTAATATTTAATCACTGACATGCTGCAGATTACTTAGCTATTCTCTTATCACTTACTGTCTGGCTTTTTCTTTTTCTTCTTCTTTTTTTTAACAATTTAGTTAAAAAGTGATTTAGGATTATTTCTTTGAGGTGTAGTTCCCAAAGTGAAAAGGGTTGCAACAGTTTATAGCTTTTGCAACATATTTCTTTCCAGACTGTGGGACAGAAAAACCAAGCCAATCTATTGAGCTGAAGTTGAATGTGAGTACCACTTACCTACTGAAGTGAAAACAGAAAATCAGTGTCAAGACACACATGCAGAATTAAGTGTCCACTACATCAGTAACAACTTCAGTGACGGATGTTGGACCAGCAACCTATGGTCTCACCCCTTCTGTCCTTTGGTCAGTAGTAATAATAACTTATAAAGACTTTCCCATGTGCCAAGAACTCTACTAAACACTTGAATTACCTTATAGTATTAGTTCTTACAATACCCTAAGAGAAGTACAATTACTATATCTATTCTACAGATGAAGAAACTGAGGTTAGAGATACAAGTTGACCCAGTTCATGGAGCTAGCAAACATTAGATCCGGGGAAGTCTTCAGAGCCTGTAATCTTAACTCTGAGCTCTACCACCTTGAAATCCTGGAAGATGCTGCAGCACACAGGGAGAGCCTGGAAGGCTGCTGGACACCTCCCCTCTCCATTGAGTATGGGCATTTCAGCAGGGCACCTGACTCCCGTAGGGAGATGAGGAAAAACACCTAATTTGGCAGCTTTTAAGGTACCAATCAGCCACAGCCTGAGACCTAAACCCCAAAGAGTTGAGGACCCCAGGACCAAAGAAATGAAAAACCAAACCCTTTTGCTTTTTTGCATTTCCATCACAGGAAATCCAGAGCACGGCCTCAGTCACTGGCTAAGACCACCTGCTTCCCTGTGTACACCCTAACCATCCACGAGGGACTCCAGGGTGCAATTCCCAAGACCAGCTGAGCAGGGGGCCTGCAGACACTGTGTGGGGAGCCCTGGTGTCTCCACAATTCTCTCCCTTTACTCTCCACCAGGAAAAATCCATCAGACTCTCAGGCAATTCCATCTCAGTAAAAATTCGGAACCCTCCCCTCCCCTTATGCTTATTCACTGAGATATTTTTATACTCACAGCATCAGTGTCCTGCATTTAAAACCTCAGCACAGATGCCTCAGGAATGGCTGAGCCAGCCGCCAACACCCAATGTGGTTCCCTGTACCAGTTTTAGAAAGAACTCATTGGGACTTTTCCAATATGGTGTTTAAGGGACCAACCACCACCCCCACCCCCCGACCCCCAAAACAGTGTGCGCACCACCGTGACTTGTGGCCCAACATGCCTGTGTACGCTCACCTGGGCTTAGGCCAGCTCCTGGCTTGTTCATTTGACAGTATTGAGTCTCTTTCGGCCCCCACCTCTGCGAGCAGGTGCTTGGCAAATCATTAGCCGGGTTCTATTTTATCAATGGATTCTATCTGCTTTAGTAGCTGCAGTCAGGATGCTTTCCATAAAGGACAACCCTGAACTCCAAGGGACCTTCCAAAAGTACACTGGAGCTGGAGGGTGAGGGGCAGAACACATACCTCAGCCTGAGGAATCATGCAGGAACCATGTTAGCTGTACCTTGTGACCACTTGGTGAGAGGGTAAGGCAGGTATTCCCCCATTTTACAGCTGTGGCAACTGAGGCAGGCTGCATTTGGGAGACCTGTCTGAGTCTATTAAGGCTCAGAAGTGGATAGCAGGGGCTAGCATCTGAGCTTGTGGTCTCATCTGCCACAGTTGTAACAGGGCACTAAATATAGTGTCATGGTGGTTAGAGGGGGGATATTGAATCAGCCTTCCTCAGCAGGGGAGGAAATGAAGACACAGGAAAGTCAAGTGACTAAGGCAGGCAGCGAGTGGCAGGCTGAGCCGTGCCAAGCAGCTTCTGTGCCAGGAGTGCTTGTGAGCTGTTCAGGAGCCCACTCCCTCCTCGGACTGAGCTGCCTCTTTAAAAGCTGTCAGGGGGACTTCCTGGTGGCGCAGTGGTTAAGAATCCGCCTGCCAATGCAGGGGACACAGGTTCGATCCCTGGTCCAGGAAGATCCCACATGCTGCGGAGCAACTAAGCCTGTGTGCCACAGCTACCGAGCCCCCATGCCACAACGACTGAAGCCCATGTGCCTAGAGCCTGTGCTCCTCAACAAGAGAAGCCACTGCAATGAGAAGCCCATGCACTGCAAAGAAGAGTAGCCCCCGCTCGCTACAACTACAGAAAGCCCGTGTGCAGTAACAATGACTCAATACAGCCAAAAAATTAAAAAATTAAAAAAGAAAAATAGCTGTACTTTCAAGGAATGATACAGCTAGCATGGTTCCTGCATGATTCCCCAGGCCGAGATGTGTGCTCTGCCCCTCACCCCCTTGGCTCCGGTTTACTTTTGGAAGGTCCCTTGGAGTTTAGGGTTGTCCTTTATGGAAAGCATCCGGACTGTAGCTTCTAAGTCAGGATGCTTAGCTACTAAGTCAGGGCCTGAGTGGCTGGGGAGGTGTTCCTTCAAGCACGGGTGCCTGTCACCAGTTAGCTTATACTAGGTCTTCTTTACCCCTCTTCACTGACTATGCAGCCAGGCAATGCACAGTGCCTGGGGTCCTTTGACAAAAGGCATTGTGGGCCAGTGCCTACACTACTTGCACTGGCTCAGTTCTCAAATCCCCACCTTGACTCTGGGTTGGTTTCTCAGCTATCTGGTCACTCTGTGCCCATTCGTTCAGTTAAGAAGAGAAGCAGCATTTCTTGGGTGTCTGCTATGTGTCAGGCACTAAGCAGGCTACTTTTATACCTACCAGCTCATGTAATCTAACCAACAACCCCCCAAAGTGGATACCGTTGGCCTCCTCATTGTAGATGGGGAAATTAAAGCTTAGCAAGATTATGAAACAAGACCAAGGTTACACTGACCCTGGCCGTTAGAAAGAGAGCCCAGGCCTGCCTGGCCCCAGAACCAATGTGCTTTCTACCATGCCATCCTCTGGGATGCTCTCTTTCCTCTACACTTAAGCAATGCAACTTCTCTGAAGATTCTTGACAAAGCATTTCCTGTTTTCAGAACTGGCCAGGGATACAATTCTGAAGTTGGATAACTTGGGATGCATTTTACTTTTCCCTCTTGGTAGCATCCCCCCTCCCACCTGCTCTTCTATTGGTTATTTATACTAAGGTATACATTTCTGGCATCAACCACTGCTGGGTAGGATTTGGGGAGTCCCAGGGACTTTCCAGGGCCCTGAAGTATTTCCATCAGCCCCCAAGGATGCCCTCACTAGACACTTAACCTAGCTGAAAGAGAAAAAAACCCCAGCAATATAAACCAGTGGGGAAACAAATGCATGTACACATTGCTAGGGGTACTTTCAAGGGATGACAGTTCTCTGGAGAGCAACCTTACGTTGATGACAGCAGTTAAAAAGCATTCACAGCCTTTGATCGGGTAACCTGGTAATTTTAGTCTGGAAAATAGACCTCAAGGAAATATCCTCCCCCAAGAAAAGTTCAAAGATATTCTCAGCAGCACTGTTTACAGTAGTAAAAAATACCACTATCAAGCTGATCTATGATAAAACAACTGAAAATGACAGGTATGAGGGTTATCTCAATCTAAGGAAATGTGTATGTGAGACAGTACTACCCAAATTCACAAGAAAATTAAAAATATCACCAATATATGCAAACATTAATCATTACTTTATAAAAACATAAAACAGTTAACAAATATATTTATATAAATCTATGAACATATAGATAGAAGGGGAAAAAAGGGAAGGATATAGAATGGCTCTGTTTTTGGTAAAGTTGTTTTTTAAACTCATACAAGAAAAAAGAAAAACAACAACAAAAATACTAACACATCCTTAACCAGAGAGGCCAAAGGGGAGAAAACAGGTGCAAATGCAAAAGGAGGAAGGAGAGAAAAGCATGAGCTAAAGTCGCACCTCATTCATTTATTCACTCATTTTTTAAAGCACCTCTTTGGCATGTACCATGTGCCAGGCACTGAAAGATAACAGTGGTGACAAGACAGACACTGCCATGGCCCGAGGGTTCCCTCAGGGAGAGGAGACGCTCTTTAGGTCCTGGTTGGCCACCACTTGGTCTCCCTGAGAGTAGAGAACATGGGCCCCTCTGGAGGTGGGCTGCTGCCTGGAGGACCTGAGACCAGTGAACAGCCTGCCCTGCCCCTTGGGATAGAGCTGCCAGCCTCACCTTTTATTGCCCCGGCTGTTCACGTGTATCTGAAGCCAATACGATAGTGGAGGGGTTGACAAAGAGTCCCACCTGCATGGTATGAACTTCTCCATCAGAGTAACCCCCGCCCCAAGCACCAACATACCCACTGCACAAGTCACACGAGTATGAAAATACCACCGCCACGCTTAGGCGAAAACTGGTGGCTTCCGGCTTTACGATAAGCTGTTGGATTCTACCTTAAGATGACATAGGTGACATCATCCCTGCCCAGGGGTACCGAAGGGACAGGAGCAGCAGGCAGCTGGAAGCTGGGCAAGGTTGGGGTATCTTTGGTGGGAAGATAGGAGAACGGGGATTCCCAGCGGCTAAAATACCTGAACAGCTAGGCCGAAATCTTCCCAAGACTGTCTTGCGGCCACGTCAGTGGCCTTTACCCATGTGCCTTGGGCTAAGCACATGAAAAGCCCTGGACCCTGTGTCAGGCATGTGCGGTGCACACCTCAAGGGAGGACCGGAGGATCCCAAGGTATGAGGTCGGGACAGTGCCCAGGCCACCGTCCAGCTGAGACCGCCCGGTGCCGCACAGGGCTCCTCTTTCTGGGACAGCAGGGCCATGGCCCCCAAATCTGCACTTTTAAAAAGATCCTGAGGTGATTCTCTTGCTCTGCACCAGCTTCGGGAGTCACTGGAAATGTGGACCAAACACTGCTGTCTTCGGAATCGGAAAGATCTGGGCTCAAATCCCAGCTCTGTCACTCATTAGCTCTGTGACTTGGGCAAAAAACTTAACCCCCTGAGTCCCAGTCGCCTCACCTCTACACTGGGAACAATAACGCCCACATCATGTGGTTTTGAGTGGGCAGGTGCCCCTATAGTACATCGAAGCCCCCCAACCTTAGCACACGTCTCACGTCATGATCGCTGGTTTACTGGTCTAGGTGTCCTGTCACTGGACGCACCGAGGGCAGGTGTCTTGTGCCCTCTCTCGTCCCTGGCATTCAGCCCAGGGTCTGACCCCGATAGGCACTCACCACGTTTACTGTTGAAGAAATGAGCCTGCGAGGACTGATAATACATGGAAGGTGGCTGCCCTGGTGCCAATTCACAGTAGGCACTTCACAGACGTTCCCCCAATACATGAAAATGTAGATTAAAAAAAACACTGGTAGCAGCTTTCCTCAGTGGGCAGTTCCCTGCCTTCTCCCTGCCCCTGAATTGAAACGATTCCATTTACAAGAATCCTATGGGAGCACATTGTTTAAGGCACACGGTCTGAATAAGGCGAGGCCAGGGCTGCTTGATTCCTATCTGTACCAACCTCCAGTTTCAGGAGTGCAGGCCACAGTCTCCTACAATAGAAGGTGCAAAGTCCCAACTCACTGCTAAGCTCGCGGCGTCACTCAGAACCACTCACCCAGAGGCTGTCGTGGTCCCGCGGCAGCCACTAATAACGGAACCATGTCTGTTCTCCTTGGAGTGGCAGTTGGCAGTGGCAAACAGGAAGTTGTCTTGAAGTAGGGTGTGGCTGTCCCCTGTCAAGTACGCGTACAGAGACACCACTTGTTTTTCCCCCTCCAGCCCCCTTCTGTTTCCCTCTGCTCCCTTTTTTAAGGAGCAGAAGGTCTGAATTATTTTGGTGAAAACACAGCTTTTTACATGATTTAAGATCATCACCACCACACAAACAAAAACCAAGGGTAGAAAGGAGTTTAAAATACAGCAGGGGTCTCTCTCGCTACCATCAGCTACTCGCTCGTGGCAATGAGTTAGTCCCTGGCTGTGCGTGAGTGGGCGTGAGCCCTCCCTTGGCTTCCCCGCGGGCACACAGGAAACCAGACCCGCTAGAAACCAGGCCAGGTGCACTGCCCACCGTGCTCAGGCGCCGGCCAGTCTGCCAGCGGGCCGGCCACCAACGTGGACGCAGAGCCCGCTATGCGCGCACACTGGACCAAGGGCCATCCACGAATAGGAAAGAAGGATAAACACAGGTTGCCAGTTTCCAGCAATTTTTAAAGTTTGCGTGATAGAGACCCGAAACATTGCTCAGCACCGCTTGCATATAAAAATGACCAAGAAAAATCAGTGGCGAGTAGATAAAGGCATCAAGTGTGGTTGGAGCTGCACATAAATGCAGAGAAGTGCAGGTGACGAGCTGGTAGGGTTCTGTGTGGCTGCTTCCTGGGGCTAGGAGACGTGGGCTAGAAAATTTTCCACTCCACTCCTCCCCAGGGCCCGAGGCTGGTGCCTCCAGAAGGCCTGTCCAAAATAGACCGGTCCCCAACCCAGCCTCCCACTCCTGACCTCTTTCTCAGGCAGCCACTCTCCCCACTGCACGCCTCAGCCCTGTCTCAGCGCCAGCCCACAGCCCGAGAGCACCGTCTACGCTCCACCTCGGGCTTGCTAAATGGACTGTGGGCTGACAACACGCTCCGCCTGCGGTGACCTGGGCCCCCACGCCGTCCTGTGTGGCAAGCGTGCCCTGTGCGCACACTTACACATCCCGGGGAGACAGCCTCACCGTTTGGATAAGGAGGCTGAGCCAGTGACTCGCTGGGCAGCGCAACTCGTGGGAGCTGTTTCCTGGCTCCTGGCTGAGGGCCCTGGCCAGTCAGAACGCACCACTTCCCCTTTAAGAGAGCACGCCCAGATGCGATTAGGGAAAGGCAGAAAGAAAAGCCCGGAACGGCCAGGCTTGTATCCTGAATTTGGCAGACGACCTTGGGTCTTCCTGAACGGCACACACACACGAGGTGTGGTCGGAGGAGGCGGTGGACTCCTCGGGAGGATCTGAGCCGCCACTGCGTGGGAAGGGCCAGGGCCCTCCTGCAGCCACATGATGGCCCCTGCAGGCTGCGTGGGCCCCGGGCCTCGGCCTGGTCCCTGGCAGCCTGCGGGAGCCTCCGGCCTTTCTGCTCCTTCTCCCTCAGGGCCTGTCCATCCTGATGGGCAGAGTCCACTGCAATACCCAGCACTACGCTTCAGAGAGACTACAGATGTCACTATAAAGATTACTTTTGTGGGACATTTTAACTACAAATTGAAGCAGAGAGTTTTCATTCTTTCTATTTAGAAAGGTTATTCACTGCTCTTGGCAAGAGACAGTAGATTTGGGGGGCCGTGGGGGGAATGTCTAAAGAAGACAATGGGTCCCCAAAGGCCACATGCTATAAGAGTCCATCAGTACAAGATACCCAGCATAGGTAAATCCACAGAGACAGAACACAGGTTAGTGACTGCCAGGCGCAAGGGAAGCAGGGACTGTGGAGTGACTGCTTAAGGGGTACAGGGTCTCCTTTGGGGGTGATGAAGGCATTTTGGAACTAGGTAGAGGTGACGGATGCACAACACTGTGAACAGACTGAGTGCTACTAAATGACAAATTCAGCTCCTCCCCCCCCCCGGCCCCCCCCCAGCACTCAATACCACCAGAGGGGTGGGCAAAACACCTAAGCCACCCCTGCAGCCCAACCCCTGGACACACCCCTACCCTCACCCCATATCAGGCAACCCCCCCCCCGGCCCCCGCCCCGGCCGCAGGGGGCAGCAAGCAGGGGAACCTGTGGCTGGTTCTCACTCCCCTCTGCTGCAGCAAGGATCCCAATAAAGCCTCACCTGGAAAAAAAACTACAATTCAGTGCTTTAACATGATTAACTCTGTTATGTGAATTTCACCTCCATTAAAAGAAAAAAGACAGCAGTATAGTGTGTTTTAGGTGTTTTTACCTTCTACTAGGATCTCTCCTGTGTTTCACGCAACATTTCTTTGTAAAACCTGCCTATTACCTGATAAATCTTAAGTTAACCCTGGCAGAATAGTATACGCCTTTTAATAAGGAAAAATAAAAACAAACCTCTACAAGAGAAAATCTTCCCAAGACTCAGCAGTATGCCTCTCCTGGAGAATTTCAGATTGTGGGAAGATGGCATCATCTCAGACCACGGCACGTAAGCTGGGCAGTGCTAACTTGGCCTTTGTAAGGCCGTCTCGGGTTGGGACCATCTCCAGCAGCTTGCCCATGGAACCAAAGCCGGAGACAGGGAGTCTCCTGTGGGAGAATTATTCAAGGAGAACACGATTTTGGGTCTCTGACTTTGGGCTTCCTTTTCCCCTCTTGCAGAGACAGTTTCTTCTCAGAATGCAGGAGAATCAGTTTCTGGCTGGTAAGGGGCTGTGCTGCTTGGTGAAGCAGTACTGGTTTCTAGAATTCCATTTCTTTGGGATGGAAGCAGTGGGAATGATGGGGTGCGACCCGACCATCCACCTAACCCAGCCCCACTGGAGGGGGCTGGAGACAGGTTGCTCCCAAGGGTAAGGCTGTAAGCCTTGTCTTCCAGACCCTGGCCAGCGGGTCAAGGGCTCGTGGGCACACTTCCCCCACTCAGGGGACTGTCAAGAGGAGGCCTGCTGGATGTTGCAATACTCAGAAGAAACACAGATGAAAGGGCAGGCCCCGTGGCCCGGAAGCCTGAGTCTCTCCAGAGACAACTGTGAGCAACTTTCCTAGTATCTTTTTGCTGAGAGCTCCAGGATGACCTGGAGGACAGAGATGTGAACAGCTTCCACGGGCCAGCTCTCCCGGAGCCCCCCGGTCCTTACAGAGTACTTATAGAGTACTGGTCTTTCACTGTTCTCTCTCCTCATCTCAGGTGCCTGGTAATAAGTAGGTGGCCTAGGTTTTCAGCAAACAGATGACTTAAGAAAATAAGATGAGGACTTCCCTGGAGGTCCAGCAGTTAAGACTCCATGCTTCCACTACAGGGGGCGTGAGTTCGTTCCCTGGTTGGGGAACTAATAAGATTCTGCATGCCGCTTGGGACAGCCAAAAAAAAAGAAAGAAAAAGAAAAGAAAATAAGATGCAATATTTATACTGCTCTAGCATCTGAGGAGCAGCAAGTTTAGAACCTTAACTGTAAACACAAATACAGGCAGGTTCAACCTAACTGAAAAATGGGCAGAGGACTCGAACAGATAGTTTTCCAAAGATACACATACGGTCAATAATCACATGAAAAGATGCTCAACATCACTCATCATCAGGGAAATGCAAATCAAAACCACAACAAGATACCACTTCACACATATTAGTATGGCTACGTATATAAAAAACAACCACCCCAAAACCCCAAAACGGAAAATAACAAGGCTAGGTGAGGATGTGGAGAAAATGGCTTCTTTGGACACCGTCTGTGGGATGTAGAACGGTGCAACCTCTATGGAAAACAGTACGGTGGTTCCTCAAAAAAGTAAACATGGAATCACCACATTATCCAGCAATTCTTCTCCTAGGGTCACAGGAAGAACTGAAACCAGGTCCTCAAACAAATCCCTGTGGATGAATGTTCATAGCAGCACTATTAGCAACAGCCAAAAGGTAGAAACAACCCAAACATCCATCAGTGGATGGATGAATAAATAAATGGTGGCATATATATGACACTGGAATATTATTCAACCATAAAAAAGGAATGAAGTGCTGATACATGCTACAACATGGATGAATCTAGAAAACTTTTATGACACGAAAGAGGCCAGGCACACAAGGTCACATTTTGTATGAATTCTATTTACATGAAATGTCTAGAATAGGCAAATCCTCAAGACAGAAAGCAGACTGGTGGCTGCCAGGGACCGAGGGCCGGGGGTGGGTGGGAATAACTGCTTCATGGCTATGAGGTTTGATTCTGGAGAGATGAAACATTTGGAACTGGATAGAAGTGGTGGTTGCACAACATTGTGAATGTACTCAATGCCACTGAATCGCTCACTTTAAAATGGTTAGTGTTATGTTATATGGATTTCACCTCAAAAACAAAAAACCCCAAACGGCAGAAAGTAAGGGCCAAGACAATCCACAAACAGAACAGTTTCAGGATAACTGAGAGTTACCTTCAAAACCCTTCCTGGAATCATTTAAAGGAAGTAATTTTTACGTTAAGGTAACTAAGGCGACCAGGAGGAGACAACAGACAGGCACTCGCTCCGAGACAGCAGCTCCTAAACACGGTCAATTCAGGTTCCACAAAGAAGTGTTAACTTGTCTTAAACAATCACACACACACACACACACACACACACACACGGACACGAAGGCTGCCCTAGCTATTTACAGATGGGACACTGAGGCACAGCTGCCCCCTGCCAGCCCCATCCCTGATACAGCCATCATTCCCACTAAAGGGACTCAGGTCTTAGACCTTGAAGGACATAGTCACAGATTCCCAAAAAGCAAGAAGAAACCCTACAGGCAATCATTCTCTGCTACCCCCTGCTGGCCCCCTTCTAAGGCTGTCATTACCTCCTTGGAGCTGCAGCCACGGGGGGGCCCCCCAGCCTGGCTTCTCCACTGCAGGCTCCGTGCTCTCCAAGTGCACAGCAGGCCGGACAGCACCACTGCTGGACAGTCTCCCCAATGCGAGCTGCTTTGTGATGCCAGCACGTCCATCCCATATCTGCTCTGTGGGGGTCACCTTGAACCAGTCCAGTTCCCCTTCCACGGGACACCTTGCCAAATGTTTGTTCCCTGAAATCTCTTTCTCCAGGATAAATACTCCCAGACATCTTTTAAAATCATTCCTGACAAAAGGTCCTTTTCACTATTTCTCCTGACCTCTGGGTCCTCTTTGGCTCCTACTGTCCTTCCTAAACTGTGGCACTCAGAAAGGAGAACATTACAGGAGAAGTCTGGGCAGCTCCCAGCTGTCTGTTCTGGATATTATTCTCCTGTTAAGGCCACTAAACATCCAAGCTAGATTTCTTATTTCTGAGGGCGGCATCACCCCTGAGTCTTATTTCACATGCTTTACTGCTTATCCACAGGTGCCCTTTAAAAATGTCATCTTGTTGGAGTCAGTCCAACTGCTCTGGCCTGTGGAGATCTTTCTGGACTCTGGCTCATTAATGTAACTGTTCTCCTTCCTAAATCTATCGCTTGAAAACTTGGATCATCCTGCCACTAATGCTGTTCTTCACCCAAATCCTCATTTATAATGTGGAAGAGGGCAGGGCCAAGCGTGCAACTCGATCCATCGCCCAGGGTGACAGTGACCTGTGAACAGCACTCTAGAGGTGTGACTCTGTTGAGTCACCTGCCATTCAGGGCAGGTGTGTCACTTGGCCCACACTTCTTCATCTTCGCTGGTACGGATCCCATGAGTAACTAGCAAATGGGGCTAACAGCCCTCCTGCTACCAGTGGTTGAAGGACTAAAGGTAAAGCTTTTAGCAGCGCCTTGCGCATAGTCAGCAATCAAATGTGCCTTTATAATGGACAAGAAATACAATAATAGAAGAAAACCTGGTTTTCCAGTTCCCAAACTACCCTCCTCATTGGCAACCACGCATAGACATAAAGCAGCTGAAATCAACACCAGCAGCACCGGCGTCCAAGAGCTGGAGTCTGAATCTCGGCTCTCTCCTTTCAGAATCTCCATGCTCTGAGGTTAATCATACCTGCCCTTCCAAGGCATGTAAAAGAGGTTTAAAAGTCGAGTCAGGCTACGCAAACATAAAAGAAGAGTATTATGATTATTACTGTATAAATCTCTCCAAGATACCATTTCCGCTGGCAGGAACCTGACTGTTAAGCCAAGGAAAAACCTATAGATGCACTCAGGCTGCCAGAAAGCAGGTCTTTCAGCTCAGAGCAGCTCAACTACTGCAAAGCAACTTCCTTTTCCAGAGGATGGCAGGATGGGAGGGTCTGGTCAATTCAAATGCAAAAGCCCAAGGGCAAGGATGACTGGGAAGCTTTTCAGTATTCAGTGCCATCCCCTCTCCAACACAAAGGCCTGTAGGTTCCCTTCATACCATTTGCTCTGGCCACAAGGTTATCTATACAGTGGAATGGGGACACCTGTAGTCACTGCTAGCTGAGAGGCACACAATCCGACACACATCTCCAATCTGAGGCCTTCAGAAGGTGAATCTCCCAGCCTGATAGACAGGAGGAGGAAAAGAGGAGTGTAACAGGGGCTCCATCCATAGGAGCAGACTGGAATCAAATCAGAACAAAGAGTTTCTTAATGTCTGTGTTGCAGCCAATTCACCCAGTTTGGATGGGGCACCGAGGCGGCGAAGGTCTGATGGCTAATATGTGGGCCTGAGCTCTGGCTCGCCAGCTCCACCGTGCAGGCTGAGCCCCTGTCCAGTCTTCATACTGGGACCAAAGGGCTCGACCCGTCTGTCCCTCACCACCTCAGCGGGGCTACGGTTTGAAAGCACAGGGCATACTCTAAACCATAGAAGACTGAAAGCAAGCCTTCTTGCTACTCTCTGCAAGGTTCCGAGAGACCAAAACACAACACAAAATACAAAACACAAACAAACACAAAACCCTCGCTTTCATATAGATGAGAGGAACATGGAGAAGAAGAAATCCGCTCGTGGCAACATTGAGCAGTGAGAATTATGTCATGCCTCGGCCTAGGTCACATTTACTACCTTGGACATTTCTGTTTCAACTGTCCATTTTCATTTCACGTGTAAGTCGGTGATGCTGGGGGCGGGGGAGCAGGGAGCGGGGAGTGAGGAGGTTTGGACCTGTCTGGGAAGGACCCACGTACCTGGATCTGGGCGGACTCCCTACTGAGAAGGCCTTTCAGGAGGCCCAGATGATGTTTTCTCCCTCCTTCTCGATTTGTTTGGTTTAAAATATTTAACCCGAGGCACACTGAAGTGTCTCATTTTACGACGTTCTCCTGGACCATTAGACAGGGACTCCACACTCATTACGCTGATGAACCTGCTACTTAGCCATGCAAATTCCGAGAGCGCAGACATGGAGATGGGAGGTGCTCGAGGTACGCTCTCAAGGGCTGATTTAATTACACACCCATTCAGTGGGCAAAGGAGGGCAATTTTTAGCCAAGTGTTCTAGTAAATATTATAGGAAGCCCTTTCACAGAGTGCTAATGCTGGCTTAGTGATTTTCAACGTGTCCGGCTTCAGCTCTCATTCAAACACGCACTCGGTCCCCAAAGATGCTGCCGCCAGGGCCAGAAAAATCAAACAGATCTTGCATTAGCCGATATGCTATCTTGCCGTTGAATATTATTATTATTTTTCAGTACTATAAACCCTTGAGTATCATTGTCATTTAGGTGAGGACAAACTGGAAAACCCATTCACGTTCCAGCGACGGGCCCTCCTCTGCCCCTCCCCCAGGCTCTCGGCAATCCCGCCGCCCGGCTTCTGGGCCGGCTGCACTGCTCCCCAGCGCTGGACAAAACAACCACCGCGCACCCATTTCGGATGTTTGAAACAATACCCAATCACTGCATCCACTCTTCCCAGAGTGTCCCGGAGGAAATGGCATCATTACTTTCATTTTACTCCGTTTGTGACCAACCAAAAGAAAACAACACGTCCTGAGACAATTAGGGTATCTGATGTCGGCAGCTGGTGATTACGCTCCGGAATGTTATCAAATGACCTCGCGGAGAAATTAATTTTCAAGAGCTAAAATAACCTTTTGCTACACATGCCCGGCCGTTTCTCTAACTGCAGAAACGGATTTCACTTTCCGCGGTTAGAATAGAAAACTCTCAGGCAACCCCGTTTTTTTTTTCAAAAAAGTCTATAAATAACCTAGGATCAGCAACATTTATGCAAAACATCCTGCTAGAAGAAGAAATGTAAACTAAAACCACTTACAGAGATTCAGGCTGCCAACTTAATCTGAGTCTACGACAACTGTAAACACGTTGTACTTTTGGAACCTGAAGCGATCCATAGAAGCACGGATGCCATCACAGAAAAGAAAAAGAAAAAAAGGAAGAACACCCCGCTCCCAAACTAAACAACAACCAAAGCCCAGCCCGCAAACAGAGCACCGTGATTCGGGGTTCGGGATTCTGCACGGCCCAGGACCCGACGGCTGACCAGCTGCAGTCACTACCAGCTATCCGAGCTTGCACACGCCAACTGTTTTGACTACAGGCACTTGTTAAACACAGAGTTTCAGGTCCTACCAGTTGGACACCAGAAGTTCATAGAACTGACCCAGTGCCAAGAACAACAAGCCCAGAAAGCGAAACGGCTGCCTCGTGCGCCGTGTTTTTGTTAACTGTTTATGCAAGCCCCAGAGCAAGTGGGTAACAATTAAGAAGACAACCCAACTTAAATAACAAAAGCAGAAGATTACCACCGTGAAGGAAATGTAGATGCTGGCAGATAAAGGACAGACTTCAACCAAGTTTACTGGTGGGATGGGTGGGGGGGTTTTCTGAGAGAATGGGGGGAGGGGCAGCGGTCACATGACAAACTGCGGTTAATAGCAGAAGGAACTGGGTGCTTCCTTGAAGCATCTTTTACTTAGAGATTTTGCAAATGCTGAGGCCTTCCTTGGTACACATCTGGGGTGACTGCAGAAGCATTGGAATTTGGATGTTGGGGAATCCCGTAGGAGAAAAAAAGGGGCGTGCTGAATGGAGTTTCTGAAACACGGAAAGGGACTTCCAAGCTCCCTGCTCCGCGCAGTGAGGCCACTGAGCCACACAGGAGGCAAATGGAGAGAAAGTGTCCCTAGGCTGTGCTGACCTGGTCCTGAGAAAGGTTTCCTTTTCCTCTTTGAGGTTAGGGCTGCTGGGGCCAAGCTTCCGCCCTCATCCGGACTGGAATCTGTGTTCTCTTACAGGTGACAGTGAATACAGTATTTTCAGTTGGCAAAATTAAATAAAAAGGAGCGCTTAAATCACGTATTTTACGAAGCTTTTCATTTCTTTCCCAGAATGCATTAAGCACTATCTCATTTTCGGACCAAGACAACTGACCAGATAAAATTTTAGAATTATCTGAGGATTTGAGAAAAGTGAATTCCAAGAGAGTTGGGGTGCGAATGTAAGAGTGAGAAATTCTTAATTGCTGCATGGATTCAAACCTAACCTCTGCCCCACCCCCTTCTCCCTATCTATCTATCATCTATCTATCTATCTATCATCTATCTATCTATCTATCTATCTATCTATCTATCTATCTATCATCTATCTCTGATTCGAAGAATAAAATGTAGCCCTTTCCCCACTGCAGAGATTTAGGGGAAAGTAATGAGTAGGTAGAAACAGCTTGTTTATAAAAACCATTGTAACCACAGGCCAGGTTCATGTTTATTCTGGAGAGTAAATGTCATTCCTCTGGTTCCGGGGGTCACCAGAGAAATGGTGGTGGACGTGAACCCACACAGTGGCTGCCCCTTTCTTCCCAAAGGAACCCACATTTTCCTACAAACTATATACAGACACAGTTTCACTGGGATCTGAAATGGAGCCGCCCTGGCGTGAAACGCAGCAGTTGCCTGATGGATGGAGAGAGAAGTGCAAAGGCACTTTGGAGCCTCCCAGACAAAGGAAGGTGAACAGGAGGAAGAGGTTGAGGGAAGGGAGAGGAGAAGGGAATGGGCATGCTGGAGAGAAGGGTCAGGTGGGGCAAAGTGAGGCTCAGACCAGCCCCGGCCCCTGGACTAACAACTGACTTCTTAAGCTCAGAATTTTATGAGTCCGGTCTCTCGCTTAGAACTCCATGGTTTACATGTCTCCTCCTTGCGCATTATATTATTTGATTCTCAGAAACATCCTACGAGATGGAGGAGGACTGGTATGACTCTCTCCATGTAACAAAGGAAGAAAACAGAGGCTCAGAGAAGCCTTGGTCTCAGCCCCATGAACGGTGACTATGCTGGAGGGGTGCTTTATCATCCACAAAATGTTTCAAAAGTAGTGGGCTCTATTATTCCCATTTCACAGACAAGTTAACTGAGATTTTGCAGAGGCTACAAATCACATCCAAGGCCACAATTCAAATCATCAACAGCATCAGCTCTCCTAACTCCTAACCCAGTTCTCCTGGCGTGCTTCTATCATGTTTCCAGAACACATAATGAATTGAAAAGGCCAGTAAAGTTGTTTTATTATAAAACCATGTCATCTTCTTTGATTTTCTCACAACTCCTTGATGCTATGGTTTTTCAGTTCATAGATTGCAGCTCCCTAACAAGGAGGATTCCTCTCCACACTGTGGGGAAAGCTCCAGCCATCTGCACTCCACGGCTACTATTTCAATTCAAAGCCATCACCTCCACTCTGTCCTCCTTTGATTTGATTAGTTCACCCATGTGCTAATCCCTGGCTCCTCACCTAATCCCAGTCTAAGCAGTGGCAAGAGCAGATGCCCCAGCAGGCCTGCCTAGCTGTGCACCATGTGGCCTGCATCTCCAAGGTATGCTATCTCGCATGTAGAAGGGATTTGGTTGCATCTTTTCTCCAATGTGTGTTTCAAAGTTATGCTTTTGTTGGGTTCTTTTGTTACAGAGGCCAATGAAAATAATGGACCAAGTGATGGGTCTCACTGTTATGTTCCTTGTCTGTGCCAAGCGGACACACCCTCAGCTTGATTGGGGGTGATGTTACTATTCTCTGATACACACGAGTGGGTTCATTGCAGGTCTGGGATATTTCCTCTGAGGACATATGGTAGTGAGTTTGCCACGGGGTTTGCAGGAGTGAATGGGGACGTCTGTCAGGAACTCAAGCACTCAAGGCCATGACCAGAAATGCTGAATGTGGACCACAGGCAGGGAGAGGTCAGGAGGTGATGATTAGAAAGTTCTAGAAGGTTTTGCCTCCACTTTAAGAATCTACCTCTCCCCCTTTTCTCCCTGAAAACACAACACAACAAAACACAGGACCAAAGGCCAGGGAAGCTGCATGCCAAGGTGGACTTCATGTTGAATGTCATTAAAGCAGCCTAGGTCTTGAAGCTCATCAAATCCACTTGCTGCTGTTGGTGGGAGAAACTCTATGGTTAGAGGCAATGTACAGGTGGTGCTTCCCACTGGTTTATTTGAGGTTGTTTTGGTAACCACAGGACATTTGCATCCATGCTGCCCAAAAATATGGGTCCCGGGTAAATCAGAACAGTCTCAGCAGGAAAACTCGCTTGCTTACAGGACACAAAGTGAGGAGAATGTTTCCAGGTAACTTGTGATTCCTCTGAGTGCAGAGACCTTTTTTTTTTTTTTTTTTTGTAAACTAAAAAGTAGGACACACAGTTTGACAAGCCACTGGCATAGTTAGGGAAGACAGGATAGGCTATTAAAAATCAGCACTCCTGAAAATCTGAGAGGCATAGCTACCAAACCAGTAAAATTAGTGAAAGTGGGCTAATAGAGGGATATGGAATATTAGTACCAGTGTGCTTAACAAAGGTAGTTCTATCACAGACCAGACAAACAGCACTCTGCTCACAGATACAGTGATTTGGGGAAGGCTGGTAAGCCTCACATCCCGGTACATGCAGCCTGGAGGACGACAGAGTGATGGAGACAAAGCCGGGTCCTCTGCCCATACTCTGGGCATTTAGACTCCCCTTCAGTGAAGGGTGCTGCATCAGAGGACATATACAGAGAAGGAACCTGGGCAGGACCAAGTAAGGTCTTAAAAACATGGCCTGATATGTGGAGAGCTGGTCAAAAAAAGGATGGAGGCCTGAGCTGTCAGGAGACAGAGAAGCAAGGTAAGCATGGCAATAACTGTGGCTGCCATTGGCTGCAGACCTGACTTCACCCCGATGTTGCCCTGCAGACTTCCAGGTCAGGACCTGTGACTCAGCTGGACACTCTTCACTTTTGCCCTGTTACCTGGGTTCACAGGGACTGGACCAGCCTGCCTGACTGTACCTTGAATTGGCGTTTGGCCTAATCCGTTGTAATGTGGACTCATGACCAAAGCCATGGGGATAGTTTTGCACATATGGGGCTACAGACCCTAGATTCTTCAGGAGAGAGCCAGTTTCAACCAGCCTTAGCTGGTACTGCACCACAATTCAAAAAATGCCCTTATATTGAAGGTCAGTAAATGTAGCTGACTGCAATCTGGACCACTGGATCTCACGTTTGAGGGCCCATTCTTAGTCTCACTTATCTTTGTAAGCCATTGCCTAGCTAGAGCATGAATGCTTTGCTGTGTGTTTTAAATATAGATTTTGCATGAATGAAGTTCCACTTAATGTGAACCACAAAGATAGATGTACACTGTATTAGATCTGTAACCTGGAAAGTGATTCTTTTTCTTAAGTATGTATGAAATTCGGTGTTTTAATTAATTTTGTTTTCATTAATTAGTTTTTTAAAAGTACAATATTTTATTTTATTATTATTTTTTCAGGTTTCTTTCCCCCACCCCCAAGTCAAATTTGGTATTTTTGAAAGTTGTTCTGTGTTTCAAGTTATGGAGAAGGTAGAAAGGCTTTCCACTTAAGATTAAAAATACTAAATCTTCAAAAAAATTGTAGCCACTTTGTAATAGGAATCTTTCCAAAGATCTTCATTCTCTTGTACTTTGTCCTCTTAAATGGTATACTTTGAACATTATTTGATCCTTTTTTTTTTTTTGGATAACT
Organism: Hippopotamus amphibius kiboko; assembly: GCF_030028045.1. Classification (NCBI taxonomy): domain Eukaryota; kingdom Metazoa; phylum Chordata; class Mammalia; order Artiodactyla; family Hippopotamidae; genus Hippopotamus; species Hippopotamus amphibius. The sequence continues at coordinate 86,532,550 of NC_080189.1, read as the reverse complement.
CGAGGTCACTGTTAAGGGTATTCATTTCTATACTTCGCTGCAAAATGGTGATGACTTCAGGGCCTGCCATAGCTTTCAGACTTTTTGACCCTGTTCCATCACAGTACATATATATGAGACAAAAATTTCAAAGGGTAAGATTTATCTTTACTAAGATTTATCTTTACTAAGTATTTTCTTCTTCTTTCTTTTTTTTTGAGATACATTTAACATACAATAAGCTGCATATATTTAGAGTATACAATTTGGTATCCCAATCTCCCAAATTCATTGCCCCCATATTTTCTCTTCTATTCCACGGTTTAAAATGTTGGTCAGGGATTGCGAAAGTGATCGCCCCACCATCATGAGTGGCACCTGTGGCGTACAAACACAGAAAGTATTTGGGGCTCTTGTCCTTGAACAAAAAAGGGCTCCAGGGTCCCCACTTCTGGCCTTTTACTTTTGCCCCTGCATCTGGCACCAATCTTATTTAGTTAGGGCCTGCCTCCACAGTGCTAGTCCACAGAGTTCTAATTTGACAAATGTGGAAATCAGAGCATCCAGCTTACCAGTTTTACGTCTGAACTAAGTGTAAAGTGTTGCTCCATGAAAGCCTGAGGGGTGCCCCATGGACGTCTCGCGGGGCTGGGTGGTCTCATGTGCTCCGAGCGGGAGCGTTGCTCAGTGGTGGAGCTCATGACACTGAGGTGTTCCTGGACGTGCCATGTGTAAACGCCCACATGTGAACGTGGGTGTTTCTCCTTTGAAAGGAGTATTCTGATGTTTGAGCCTCAGGCTAGAAGGGCCTATTGCATGACGGAGGCTCCTGGCAGCCATGTAGCTTCGTGAATGACCAGCCCTGGGCTCCAGTGTATAAGGAAGTATTCTCTAAAGTAACTGACCCTACTTCAGGCAGTTTGTAACAAAGCAGTATCTCCATCTTGACTCTGAGCTGCCCTTTGCCCTGTAATTTACACCTCCTCCTAGTCTCTCTTCAGCTCTCAGGATTCTTCCCACCCAAATGCAAAGCAGACAAACTAATATCTATATAAAATGTCTTCTGGTGGAATTTTGAAGTAGTGTGTGTGTGTGTGTTTGTGTGTGTTGCAGGGGGTAGATACATTGATTTTAAAAAATTACAGCCACAGGGATAGAAACTGTGCCCCTAAAGAAACCTAGATAACAAGGAATCAGGCACTGGTTAAATAAAGTATTGGCATGTCTATTCAGTGGAATGCTGGGAAGCTGTAAAAATGATGATGTAGATCTATATTTACTGAAATGTGTCCATGATAATTGTAGACGGGAAAAAAAAGCAGATTTCAAGGCAATGTCTATAATAGGAGTTCACTTTTATTTTTTAAAATACAAAATATATGCATATAGATACACACGTACAACACATAGACAAACACATACACAGAAAAAAGACTGGAAAGTTTTACACAGAAATACTTTATTTCCTGAAATGTTGGCAGTTTTCACAATGCATTGCTCTTATAATAAGAAAAAAAAGCAATTTCACTTCGAAAAAGTAAAATTCTACATTATTATGCAAAACAGTCCTTCTGTTTGGGGCACCCCACCCCATCCTCACTTCATAAGTGACTGTTTCCAAGGGAAAACTTGCTACAACCATGCATCCATCCACAGGGCAGCACACTCAAGCTGAGATTTCATACTCGCCGCTCACGTCTTCTCAAACTTTTTAAAAGAGTTCTACTCATATATAGATGGGTAAGTTGAAAACTGACCTTATTGGAAAATTTTCACATTAACGCATATGAGGGCAAAGGAAGGGCTTATGGGTTTTACTTTTAAGGGTCATGTTCTCTTCTCAGATGGAATTAAGGGGAAATGTAAATCCCCAAGCAGATGGCTCTGCTAGTTATCAATACCTCCCTGGCAGAAGCAGGCTACAGGTCTCTCCATTCTCTAGGAAGACAAGGAAAGAGCTGAAGCTATCTAAATTCTGAAGCTAATTTTCTTCCAAGCCAGAGTCAATTCAAAGCATAAACTGATATTGGGTTTAAGGACAGGAACAATCCTTAACTTGTGTTCTCTCTACAAAGTGTATTCACATCCAAGAGATAACATTCACCTTCATAGTGTATTCACATCCAAGGGATATCAACCCCAAAAATGACCAGGAGGGAGGGCAAGCAAGTGTGTTATTCTCAGTTGACGAATGAGGAAAATAAGATTTATCAAGGGGAGGCAATTAGTCCAAGTCCACCCTATTAGAGACAGGACTCAAACCCAATTCTTCTGGGTTTGTTCTCCATGTTCTTTGCTGCTGCATTCTCTCTATAAGCAGAGTAACCATATACCTATTATCCTAACTGGATACCTTTGAAACTAGAAAGAGGTATATTTAAGCATGGGCCCCAGGAAATCGGATACAAATTATAACTCTCCCAGGCAAACCAGGATTTATGGTCACTTTAGATATAATCCAGCCCTCTCCCCCACTGCTCCCCTCATCATGCCTTTTGAATAGGAGAGAGAAATGGAACATGGTTACATGTCTCATTTACTTTAAAGCACTTGGGTATGTAAATAAATAAAGAGGAAAAAAAGAGTACTTGAATGTAGCTGGTGTTCTACTGTGTATGAACCAGTTGGTCTAGGCTGTACCCCCAGGCGTGATCAGCTCACATGCCATGAAGAGTAAAGTCTGGATTTGGCAACTGGTATTAACCCAAGAAGGTCACAATTCAGCACTGGCTGCTTTAAGTCCTTTGGCTATTTGGATAAACATTCCGAACATAAAAAATGGGCTTTTGTTGGTGAAACTGGTAATTCTGTATCATGAATGCTAGAAATAGGTTCTTATTGCTGAAATTAAAGGTGTTCAATGCATGTACCCTGGCAAAAAACCTTCAGCGACATGACATCCCTACCCTTGTACCTTGACAGGGTACTCGAGACTGCCTCGTGTGCAGCTGTCACATTAGGAGGGTTGATGACAGCATGGTGCTGACTCAGGGAAACAGTCTTGTCTCTGGAATATTCCTGCAGTTGCCCTGAGTGAATCTTTTCTACAAGGTATGGCTGGAGCAACTCGACAGAGAGAGGGCTGGGACTTCCTCAAGTTCACCAGATAGGCTGAGTGACCTGTTTTCTCCCTACTTGATGAATGTTTGTTTGATAAATGCCTGTATCTGTGACAGACTTCAGTCAAACACTGGCATTTGTTACCACCTGGTGGTGAGGTTGAGGGGGAGAAGCTAAGCCTCACCACCTCCACCTTCTACAGGGACAACTGTTTTCTACCAAAAAGAACCTAAGAGTTGTGCATGGTCAAACCAGCTCAGGTCAGTCCAAACAAACATGCCTCTAGAGGAGGCTAACACAGGTAGATATCAGCACAGGATGCCTTAATACCTGGTCCTCTCCACCAGATTATAAGCTTCCTGAAAGCAAAGACCATCTCTATCTTGTTCACTATTCTAGTCCTTAGCCTCGCGTAGTACCTGCCCATAGAAAGTATGTGATGGGTATCTGTACAATGAATAAATGAATGAGTAGGAATTCTGTTATTTCTAAAATCTATTTCATTAACTGTAAGCCATGATTGTTCTTTACTCCATTAATGATAACTGGTCCTCACAAATCATAATCTATTGCTTGCCCTGGGTTAAGTTAGTACTTTAAAAAGCAACAAATAAACTGGTAGTAAAACCCACTGGGATTATATTGTTTAATCCTCACAGAAATGTGATAAGATTGGTATTAGCATTCCCATGTTCAGATGAGGAAATCAAAGTCCAGAGAGGTTAAAACTGAAGTTAATGAAGCCAGACCTGAACTCAGGTCTGTCTGACTCCAAACCGAAGCATGCGCTGCTACCCAGAGTTGGCCATCACTCATTTTTGCAGGGATTCTTTTTTCTCTTTTCTTTTCTTTTCTTTTCCCTTTCCTTTCCTTTTCTCTTTTCTATCCCCTTCCCTTCCCTTCCCCGCCCTTCCCTTCCCCTTCCTTCCCTCCTCCCTCCCCCCTTTTTTCTTTTGTTTAAAAAAATTTTTTTTTGCTACTTTTACTCTACTTACTTTATGTCATGCGATTGAACTCATCTTTTTGGCACGTCACCTTATTTTATCAAAAGTTTTTTTTGGGGGAGGAAAGCTGGATGGATGTTGGAATATATGAATCAGCTTTCTGGTTCTTCTGCTTTTTATTATTCTGATTGGCACGTGGCACTGAGGGATATCTAATGGCCTCTCGTGTCTTTGAGCTGCGGGAGAATCTATCACAGCTCTCTCGGTCTCCAGGGCCCCAGGCGCTCAGCTCATCTGACCCCCACCCCACCCCTGCACACCCCCCCCCACCACCCTGGACAACTAAGAGCCTTTGTTTCCTGCCTCTGGGGGCTGGTGCGCAGCGTTCTCACCCTGGAATGCTCATCCACCCTTTTGTTCTTCACCTTGGCTAACTTTTAGTTATTTTTCAAGACCCAGTTCAAACATGACCACATATGGGACACCTAGGAGCGCCCTGTCACCCTGCATCTCTGCCAGGTCTCACGGGAGTCCCTTCTCAGTGCTCCCAGGCACACTGCACACACTTTAGCACCTGGCACCTAGCTCCGGAACCACCGATGGACCTGCCTCCTTCTTCCACTGTGCCGAAAAGAGCCGATGTCAGGGACCTTGCCTTAGAACTGGCCTGCAGCCGGCACTCAAAGTATGTTAGATAATGAACGGATAAATCAGGAAATAATTAGCCAAGCCACAGCAATGCACGAGAAAACGCAGGGATCAGCGGGCCAGCAGTTTCCAGAGGTCTGAGGGATAGCTAACCTTAATTACTTGTCTTAGCCAGTGGGCTCAAAAATAATTTTTGAAGCCTAAGGGAATGATAGTGGATTTTTATGAGAGGCAATAGACTATTTAATTCTGAGTGCTTGATTCCTTTGCCTGTTATAGAATAAAACCTCTGGAGAGATGAGATTTTCCCCATGCAGCCAGGTCCCAATCCCTGATGTTGGGACATCTTCTGGCTTCCCCTTGGGGGCTTGGGGTGATCTGACAGCACCCACGTGACAGGCTACGCTGGCAGCTCTCAGAGCTCTTGCAGGCTCTGGGTGCCCATCTAAGCCAAGAAGTTAGCAGGCCCCAGATGAAGACCAGCACATGACCTGAGCAGGGCCACAGCTTGAGCCAACCGTGGGACTTCGGCCTAATGAAATAAACAATTCCCCAGCACAGCCTGACCCTTCAGAAGGCAATGCTTTCTAACCGCACTGTATAGATAAAAATAATTTAGTGATTTCCTCCCACTAAACTCTTGGGCACGAACCAAGAAATCTGCAGTATGGCTGTTCTGATGCTACTGTACAATTGCAAATATTTAGGCTTCTCTGAGTTCTTATCAGTGTTTATCAGCAGGGATGCTCTTGGCATTTTTGGTGGGATAAATCTTCCCTGGGCAGAACCGTCCCATGCACTGCAGAGGGTTTAGTGCCTCTGATCCAATTAATGATATGACGGCCTTAAAATGTACGTTTTTCAGCATTTCTAGGGGTGAGAGGAATTGTGAGTGCTGGGATTCCCTGTGGGGTTAGCTGTGATTTATTTTGCAGCAGGAGAATCTTGGAAGGCACCGAAGAGGCCACCCAAACTGGGGTGGGTTGGGACAAGGCCCAGGGAGTCAGAGCACCTGAGGCCAGGGGACACTGAGACCAAGGCCTGTCTGTGGGAGAAAGCGGAGGTCCTGAGAGTGGTGAGGATGCCTGGGTGCCTTGACTGAAGAAGTCAGGCCAATGAGGGAGCTGGCCTCACAGAGTCAACAGATTGGAGCTTGAGCAAAGGTCAAAATGGTGCAAAAGGGACAAAGAATGAGCAGGGAGAGGGGAAAAGACAGGGCAACAGCTCTGAACCCCAGCGGCACTCAGCGTCCTCCTCTCAGCCTGCAGGGGTCTATGTAACAAAGGGACCAAGAAGGTCACTGATTCTGGACAGTGCTAAGGGTTTGAAGGTTTCACGTACCAACTAGCTCTCCTCCCTTGCCTGGTCTTAACAGAGCAATGGCAACCCGACAGTCACCCTGTCATGGCCACCAGCACCAGTGTGTCACATCCTGCAAATGTGACCCACCACAGAGAACTCCCCAGTCCCTCAAAGTGACCTTCACGGGCATCTCGATCACAAAGAAAGAGAGGCTCTGAAAGCCAGCCAGAGAGAAAACCCCGCTGAGGCGCCAGGAAGGGGAGCCATGGGCACAGGACTCATCAGCAGTCATGTCCATTGAACAGTTAGTCACTCAACAGTCCTAGCAGGGCGGCAACCGGCAACGCTGCCGAGGAGCTACTTATTCCTTTGTCTCATCTCTCTCATTTGTTTCAAATTTATTTTATCTTGCCCTGTTGTTTGCAACTTTATAAGCAGCCCTAAGTCCTTTTGCAACAAGCCTGGGTGTAAATAAAGAGAAGAAATAAAATACGTGGCTGCACTGTCAGCACCACCAGGCTGGGCATGAAGTATCTGGGCTCCTATCTAGGACCCAGGAGGTGCTCGGCAGAAGTGGTGCAGGGAGGAGGGGAAAACTCCCCTGCGTGTCCTGGAGAATGGAAGAGACTGGACCATTGCGCCTGGGCCCCTCCCCGTTCCTGCATCGAGGAATCACGGGGCCTCATGCAAGTTACTGCCATCTCAGCCTCAGTGTCCTTGTCTTTAAAATAAGGGATTTGACTGGATGATTTCAAAGGTCCCTTTATGCCCAAGCACTGTGACACTAAGCGGCACCCACACCTGATTCTATTCTTTCCCGATACACTGCCCCTTGTGCAAGTGGAGTGGGCCAATCAGGGCTCCTTCCAGAAACGTTTCTGTGTGTGATGACAAATGTCAGTTGTACTGGTCACCTGAAGAGAGAACTGGTCACTCCAAAGAGATTAATGCCCCATGAAAAGAAACTGGGGCAGTACTCATTTGGGGGTGTGGGAAGCCAGGCTTTCATTGGAAAATTTAATGATCAATTTTCTTATTGTAAAAATGGGATAAAAATATTGGCTTTCATCTCCATCCACTGATCAGATTAGTACGTTCCCTCCTTTTATATAAGTTCTGTTATGGAAGGTAATACCACACCTGTTTGTACAGTATCTATGGCTGCTACACCAATCATTATTAACAACTGAAAGAACACTATTAAGCATGTGTCCAGGAAATGAAAGGCATTGCTAATGTTCTTGGACATTCTTCTTGTAGCTGTTCATTTAAGACTTCAGCCTTGTTTTGGTGCACCTAGTCTCACAAACCTGAAGTCACCATTCCTACTTGCACACAGAATGGCTTAGGACATCTGTTGCTTTTAGGGAACCCAGTTCAACATGTCAAAGGAGAGTGCCCTATGGCAGTGCTTCTCATGCTTTAGTGTGCTCACTGATGACCTGGGGGTCTTGCTACAATGCAGATTCTGATTCCATAGGTCAGTGTGTTAGTCATGCCTTTTTACTTTTCTGTATTTCTGATGCTCTGACATCTTTGGGCCTTACTGACCCTGGGCTGGCCAATTTCTAGAGATAGGAAAGGACTCACCTGCAAGTGTACCTTTCAAATGCAAGCTGACAAATCCAAAGCCCTGCCCTCCTCCTTGCAACCAACTCCTTTATCCAGTTCCTACCCTCCAGGCCACTATTCCCCTGTGCCAGTCACCTTGGGGTCAGGTACCAGGCAACTAGAGACAGCCCCTGCACCCTAGAGCCTGCTTCAATTATTCAGTCTGGCCAATCCTAAGTCTGCTTACTTGGCCTCACGCATTCCTTCCCATGGAAACCACAATAAAGGCCCTTGCCCAATTTTCCCCACCCCCTCTGCTTCCTGACTGACTCAGGTGCTTCCCCGTGTGGCCCTGTGTGACATGGCATGCCGAGTCTTTTGGGAACTGTGAATAACAGAGTGTCTTTTCAATGGCAATTATCTCCTGATCTCTTGGCCTCACCTCATCTGAATCATAATAAAACCTGCACCTTCAAATAGCCAGGGACGGGGCCTGGTGATGCTGATGATTTGAGAACCACCAGCCGTGCAGGGAGGCTCTGAGTTTCTACGCTCCTGTCACAGAACAGGGTGCTGCGGCTGGGCTCTGCGGGGAATGGCTGCACTGTATACGGGTCTGACGGCCCCGGGGCCCAGTGTGCTGCAGGAATGAAATGGGCAAAGCGGCTGAGGCTGCTGACGAGATGGCCCTGAGGAAAAGTGCCAGCACTTGTCTTTCTTTCCAAATGATGTGAGATCATGGAGCCTTCCTAGATAGAAATTAAATAAAAAGCTGCAAAGAAAAGGAAGCAGGGCCTGAGGCCCTTAAGCTATAGCAGGCACAGTGGCAATAAGGGTAACTCAAGGCCCCAGGGGGAAAGGTTAGGACTCCAGCAGGCCACCTAGCACATGATAGCTGTGTGCTATCTAAGCTCTCTGATGTGGGCCCTGCATGTCATGCATGCATCCTCAGGAAACCTGTCAGGATGCCCCAGAAGCCTTCTAGGGTAAGCCTTGGAATTCAAGCAACTTACTGGTCCCCACAGCAAGAAGCTATCGAGGTACCCATCAGCCCTTCTGCCCGGAGGCATGTGAGGGCTCTGCAGACCTCCCCTCCCCCAGAGAGGCTCAAGGCTTACAGAAGTGGCCTAGAAAGGATCCCAAACCTTTCGATTCTAAGGCCAGAGCACTTTCCTCCATCGCAGGATATCATGGCTCCATGTGTTACTAATAAAGCAAATCCTGATTAAGAACTATCAATTGTAAGTACTTCACATGGCTTATCTCATCTAATCCTCACAACTCTAACAAGTAGCTGCTATTTAAATCCTTATTTTCAAGATGACTAAGCAAGTCCGGAGAGGGTAAGCAGCTTGCCCAAGCCATCCTCTAATTGGCAGGATCAGAACTTAAATCCAAATTCTGCATCCAAGAGCCTTTGCCTGCCTCCACAGTGAGGGCAGCGTTATTCCAGACTGATAGTAATTAGCCCAAGTGTACCTCTAACTATAGATTTTCTTGCTTAGCCCAATGCTCCATGAGCCAGCTTGGCATGCCAGAAAGAAGAGGCGTGGGTTCAAAACCCAGCTCTTGCAGTAGTTACCAGCTTGGAGACTTTGGGCAAATAACAATTTCTCAAAGCCCCCTTTGTTACTCATTTGGAGAACAGAATGTAATATCTGCCCCCTAGAGTTCATGTGGGCATCAGGTGAGATAACTGGATAAAGGGCGACGTCCCATATCTATACCCAGGAAATGCTCTGTAAAGGGCAGCCCCAGGGATTCCTGAGAGCTTCCCAATTTTCTAAAGTGTATGTCCTTTCGTATCATGTGTTACAATAGTATGAATCCTGAATTCCTCTGGTGGCCAAACTAAGAATAGCTTTCAGAAAGATTAAGGAAGCTACAGTCTTGTATAGCTGGAGTGGTGAACTATCTAAACAATGCCGAAAGCCATTACGTTCATACCCACGCGGGGCACGGGCTCCCAATACTCTCAAAGATTCCAACCCCAAGGGTGAGGGGTGGGGAAGGATGGAAATTCACATTTAAGCACTAGCTCTTTTTCTATCTCTGCTCTCTGACTACACCTGATAAAATGGTTACCACTGGCATGTCTATCAAAAAGCACACCCAATTCCATACCCTAGAGGTGGAGCAGGGATAATGGTGGTGAAAAATGAGCTCCAAGCACAGACCAAATACTGCAATGATGACCCCAATCCTTTCTCTCCAGCTGTCACATCTCTGCTGTGGCTGGGGCACCCCAATCAGACACCAGCAGGCTTAAGGCAAAGGCAAAGTAAAGGGACCCCTCCCCCCTCCCCCCCAACTTTCCCCAAAAAAGAGGAAGGAGAGAAAAAAGAAAGGATGTGGAAGAGGAAGAAGGGACCCTCAGGGAACAATGATGACATTCCTAAGCAGCCTTCAGGTATGCTTTTCAATTAGGAGAAGAGGGTACGAGTAGAATTTAAAGGATTTCTTAAACGATAAAGAAAAAATAACAATACTAGCTCCATTATATAAATTAAAATCCCATTGGGACATGTAAGGAGTTACTCTTCATATCTTCAATGAATGGGTCCAGGTGGCAACATGAAAATCTGAGCAGACCTTGTTTTTTCCTTATCCCCTTCAGGATTTGTATTGGGGTTATTTTCTGATCCTTTTAGATTTTGGTCTAGAAAAAAATCCAAACCATTAAAATCTCCAGAATCAAAGTGGGTTCTCATGTACCTTAACTCTGGCACCACTATCAAGTTATTTGCTCATCAAAATAAAAAAAATCTAATTATATAAGCAATGAGTATGTAATAATGAATTCAGAAAATTCAGATATGAATGAGGAAGAAAATAAAAATTACCCATAGTCACTACACCTTTTTGTTTAAAATGACTGTACTGAGCACTTTGTATTAAATGCTGTTTTTCTCCAATCATGAACATTTCTTCATGTCACGCAATTCTAAACAAAATTATTTTTAGAGGTCTACTTAGTTTTCTAACAGCCGTTACTGCTGGCATTTGTATTGGTTCCAATTTTAGCTATTATAGATAATTCTGTAGTGAACATCCTTTAAGTAAGTTCCTATACACGTTTCTATATGTTTTCTTGTATAAATTCCTAGAAGCAGAATTTTTGGTTGCAGGCCCTTGATACACGTAGTCAAATGCCTGGCAGAAAGGGAGCCCCTATTTACACACCCACCAGCTCCACAGAGTCTGTTTCTCTCCTTCCTCACCAACACTGGCTATTACTACTTTCTAAACATTTGCCATCTGGGACTTCCCTGGTGGCCCAGAGGTTAAGACTCCGTGCTCCCAATGCAGGGGGCCCACGTTTGATCCCTGGTCAGGGAACTAGATCCCTCATGCCACAACTAAAGACCCCGCATGTTGCAACTAAGACCCGGTGCAGCCGAATAAAAAAAAACAAAACTTTTTTTTTGCCATTTTGATAAGTGAAAAATACTCTGCTTTAATTTTTACTTTTACCAGTGAGATTGAACATTTATCATGTTTGTTGCCCGCTTGAATGTCTGCTCTTATGAACTGCCTATTCTTACCCATTCTTTGGTATATTTTCTTTTTTTCTCATTAATCTGCAAGAATTTTTATAATAGTAAGAATATAAATAACTTAAAAGAAGAAGCTGAAAATGATAATTCTTTCTTAATAAGACTTAAAACCTGAAATGGTTAATACCATCACGCATTAAAAAGTTTTTCGTGGCAGAAGGGAGGACACAGCGGGGGGGGGGGGGGTTTAAAGTTTAAATCAGATGAAAAAATCTTTGTCACCCAAGCTGACTCCAGAATTCTCTTAAAACCTCTCTTTTTAAAACAACAGTAACTTCTGGTTCCATGAGTAAATAAAGCTGTGCTTTATAACCTTAAAAAAAAAAAAAAAACAGTAACAACAATATGACAAAATCACAACAGGGTGAGTCCTGTGTCCAAGTTAGGTAGCCGCCGTGCCCTCCTGGGGAATCTGCGGCAGGACACCACTCAGGGGGGAGAGCATTCATGTGGGCACCTACCCACACGGGTCCAGCCCCAGTGGCCACGGGAAGGGCAGGGCATTTTGCAGAGGTTCTTGTTTGGATTAGAGCCAGCAAGTCAGTGGCCTGAATTCTGAGGTCCTGCGTGCCACTTGGCATAAGCTGAGTGATCAGAAAAACCCATAAGGACTTCTCTGGTGGCACAGTGGTTAAGACTCTGTGCTCCCAACACAGGGATCCTGGGTTCGATCCCTGGTCAGGGAACTAGAACCCACATGCATGCCACAACTAAGGAGCCCACCTGCTGCGACTAAGGGGCTGGTGAGTCGCAAACAGGAGCCTGCCTGCTGCAACTAAAGACCCAGCACAGGCCTTCCCTGTTGGCGCAGTGGTTAAGAATCTGCCTGCCGGGGCTTCCTAGGGGGCTCAGTAGTTGAGAATCTGCCTGCCAATGCAGGGGACACAGGTTCGATCCCTGCTCCAGGAAGATCCCACATGCCACGGAGCAACTAAGCCCGTGTGCCACAACTATTGAGCCTGCGCTTTAGAGCCCGTGAGCCACAACTACTGAGCCCATGTGCTGCAACTACTGAAGGCCACGTGCCTAGAGCCCGTGCTCTGCAACAAGAGAAGTCACGGCAACGAGGAGCCCGTGCACCACAACGAAGAGTAGCCCCCACTCACCGCAACTAAAAAAAAAGAAAGCCCATGCACAGCAAAAAAAAAAAGACCCAACAGAGCCAATAAAATAAATAAATGATAAAAAAAATTAAAAAAAAAAAAAAAAGAATCTGCCTGCCAATGCAGGGAACACACGTTCCATCCCTGGTCCGGGAAGATCCCACATGCCACAGAGCAACTAAGCCCGTGTGCCGCAACTACTGAGCCTGCACTTTAGAGCCTGCGAGCCACAACTATGGAAGCTCGCGCACCTAGAGCCCAAGCTCCACAACAAGAGAAGCCACTGCAATGAGAAGCCCACGCAGTGCAACAAAGAGTATCCCCCGCTCGCCACAACTAGAGGAAGTCCATGCAGCAACGAAGACCCAACGTAGCCAATAATAAACAAATAAATTTATATATTAAAAAAAAGACCCAGCGCAACCAAAATAAATAAATAAATATTTTTTAAAAAAGGGAAAAACCTATAAAAAACCACCTTCTGGGTGGACGGGACCGAAGAAGATTTATGGAAGCTACAAAACTTAGAGCTTAGAACACTTTGAGACCTCCCCGGAGAGGCAGGGCACAGACCTGTAAACTCTGGAATCTCCCAGACAAGGAAACACCTCTTCACAGTTTGCATCTCGGCAGTTGACATCAGGAGAGAAAACATGCCCGGCCTGGTTGGGAGGGTGGAAGGTGATGACTGATGGGAGGCATGCAACTACCTTGCGTTTGGGGCAAACTCAGGTTACTCACGGCAGGGCAGGTATTCAGGTCAGATGCTTACCATTCACATGCCCTCTGAGTCTGCCAGGGCATGTGTTCAGGCTCCGACTGTTCAAAAATAGAACAGGAAGTCCAGAGCAGAAGGAAGGCTGCAGCACATGAGTGCAGAATGGGGAGAACGGGTTTATCTTGTGGGAGGGTCTCTGGGTTGAGCAAAGAAGCACCTGCTCCAGGTACAGAAAGACATCACAAACAGGTGATGGACAGAGGCCGGGTATCAAGTTGCCTGCAGTGTTTCTCTATTACCTCCAGATCCCAGGATGAGCAAGAACAGGACAGGGACCAGGCTACAACTGTCGCCAGGCCCATGAGCATGACCCACTGGACAGAGAGATTTTTCTTTTCTTTGGTAATCAGTAGTTGAAGGACAGATAAGTGAAAGGAAGCTAAGGAAAGATAAAAAGGAGTGGACGGCTAAGGAGAATGTTTATTATTTTGGTTGTTTTGGCATTCATTCCCACCCCCCACCCCACCCCCACCTCTTCTTCCGCTAACAAACCTTAGCTTTCCTCTGGGAAATGCCTTTCTCCCCCACTTAGTCCACGAGGTGCCCATGGGGTAGAGCCTGCCCCACCTCTGAGGGCTTGGGAGGCCCTCTCCAGCAAAAGTGGGTAGTTTTAAAAATCATTATCCCGGGCATTTGTGTAAGGCCTATAGGTTAAAGAGCTTCCATATACAATACTGTTACTTGGGGCTTTGGGTTGTTCTGGTTTCCTAAATTCATGTGTAACCTTGTCTCTTGGTTCGCTAGGTTAGGATTCCAAAGCTGGCCCGTGGCACTAACTGAACCCCAGAGAGGGGAGCTAGGAACTTTTGCTGTAAGCATCTTTGCTGCAAGCATTTTCACCGCAGAACTAACTGGCTGTAAGGCAATCTTGCTGTAGAAGATAACATAACTAGTTGACAGTTTGGTTTGAACTGGTTGACAGTTTGGTTTCATTTCTCCACTGATGCAGGAGAAATGAAACCAATTTTTATATCATGTAAATCTTAGCCTTCATAATGGTCTGCACGGTGACGAGTAGACAGTGTGGTCTTAAAATAGTGGATGAAAACCACTCCATATATTGACTCGATAGAAAATAGTTATAAAACTTATGGGAAGTGTGAAATAAAAGAGTGTAAAGCTGACTGCAGACTACTAAAAAATGATAACATATCAGCCTGGAAATCCTTCAGTGATTTGAAGGTGCAGAGTTGAACCCATGTTTCCCAAAGAACTTGGGAACGTCTATCGATGGACATGCGACAACATACCAAGAACACACAGCAGCAGAGAGGTTTCCGCAAGGCAACGTAGAGCACTGTTACCAATGTGCATCCTAGTATTTGGAAACTGATACTTCTTTGAATGAAGGAAGAAATTTTAGTGAAAAAGACAACATGCGATGAGGAGACGAATCAACAAGCAGAAAAAAAAAAAGGATAAAATACTGTGAATGAAGGACTTGGAAGACAAGTGCTTATGTACAACCCACAAAACAAAATCAGTTACTTGCAAAGAATTGCCATGAATCTATACACATTTAAAACAGTACTCAAATATTTTGTATTTCACAATAAAGACTTTATTTGTTACTTTTCATTATGTTTCTTAATGTTTCTCTTTTAGCTTTTGTTATTTAATATAGTTATCACAGCCAATTAGTTATGCAGTGAAAATGCTTGCAATGAAAATGCCTGCAGCAAAGATGTCCACGGCCAAGATGCTTATGGCCAAAATATCAGACACACCAGAGAGGTACCCCAGGGCTTCTGCTTAAACTGGAGCAGAGCAAGTACAGTGGATATTGGTCAGGAGTCTAGGCCTTCTCACAAAGGAGGAGTAAGTCCAGGAATGATCAGATTACATTTTGGGCAAATCGGATATCTATTTAAATTAAGGGTGTACCTGGAACTTAAGGTGGAGATGGGAAGAGTTAGGATTTGGCAGCTCCATAGACAGAGAACAGACTAAAACCCACAACTTACAGAAAAAGCAATGGCGGGACTTCCCTGGTGGTGCAGTGGTTAAGAGTATGCCTGCCAATGCAGGGGTCACAGGTTCAATCCCTGGTCTGAGAATATCCCACATGCCGTGGAGCAACTAACCCCGTGCGCCACAACTACTGAGCCTGCACTCCAGAGCCCATGAGCCACAACCACTGAGCCCGTGTGCCACAACTACTGAAGCCCACGCGCCTAGAGCTCGTGCTCCACAACAAGAGAAGCCACTGCAATGAGAGGCCTGCGCACCGCAACGAAGAGTAGCCCCCGCTTGCCACAACTAGAGAAAGTCCGCGTGCAGCAACGAAGACCCAACACAGCCAATACATACATACATACATACATACATAAATTTATTTTTTAAAAAAGAAAAAGATAATTGACTGTTAAAAAAGAAAAAAAAAGGCTGGTACCTTTGGGGCATCCACTGGGGAGTCCCAGGGCGCTCGCCACCTGTCTGGCAGGGCCAAAGCAAACCCTGCTAAGGCTGCCACCGGCAGCCCTGCCTCCCTCCCCTTGGCTAAGGCCTCCAATGGCCTTTTCATTGTTTTGAGACCTTGGGCCACAGGAACTTTCCTCCACACGCAGGGCTTCTCTGCCCTTGTCCTGACCCCACAGAAATCCTAAGCAAGGACACCCTTCACCCACTCAACAGTATGGGCCGTAACAACCCCAACAACCCAAGCCTCTGGGTGCCGAATGGAGGGGCCAGGACATGGCTTCAGACGGTAGCGGCCTTCCCGCCCCACCTTCCCCTCTGGCCACGGGGCGGTCAGCTGGCCCCGGGGAGGAGGGACACAGAGCGTCACAGGGTGACAGGGCGTGGGAGCCACCCCACATCTCCGACTGCGAATGCCCACCACATCCTCCAGCTCCCCATGAGGGCAGCAGAAGAAAGGAGGAACTGGAGGCCCGACTCCCATAAACACACGGTGAGGGGCAGGCGACCACAGGACACACAGAGCTGCTGGAACGATCCCCAGATCATTCGGCACAGCAGGCTCTGAAGCAGCTCATCAGGAATAACCATCCCCCGAAACCACCAAACGGTCTACTGCAGGCCAGCTGGGCAGCGAGCCTTTCTCCTTGCATCCTGATAGCTCGCACGACGCATCTCTCACAGCCACTCCTGGAGGCCTCGCCGTGTGGGGAAGAGGCCTTCTCCAGCGCTGGGGGTGGGGGACAATGGGGACAGGACATGTGCTGGCACTGACATGGGTGTCATTCCTCTGTGACCTTATTTTGAAAAAACTGTGACTATCCTAGACCAGAGGGGAGAACCATCCCGGGGGGAAACCTGGAAGAACTCCCAGGGGCTGGCTTGGCAGCCTCAGCCCACTGCCCTGTCCCGCCAGGCACAGCCCACGAGCTCCTGTCTTGCTGCGTGTCGGCTCCTCCTCTTGAGACAACATGGCCCGCTGTGGCCTTCCCGCGGCTGCCCCTCTCAGACCCTACTCTGACTACTGCACTTTTGGGAGGGAAACTCTCAGGCAAAACTCGTTTTGGAGAAACTTTTTACATTAATGAGAACACAGTAGCCTAAATGATAGGACAATAGGGTCTTTCTCCTAAATCCCTACCTCTAAGCTTGTGTGCTCTTGGAAGGGTCTGGTGTTCCCTCTTTTTAAGAGGCGTGCGTGTGCATGTGCACGTGTGTGTGTGTAAGTATGTGTGCCCACACATGGGTTTCCAGATTTGCTTTCACTCTGCTGCATGTCCCAAAGGCAATGGTCACAGGTAGTGGTGATTCTGCTTCATCATACAAGCTCCTTGTCATAGGGACTTCAAAATGCATTTTAATTCAGTCACAGACACTGGCCTACCCTCAGACATTAGGAAGGCAGAGCTGGGAGAGAGAGAGAGAGATAGACAGACAGACAGACAGACAGACAGACAGACAGAGGGAGTGCATGTGTATGCCTGCACATGCACGTGTGTTTGGAACTGGGTTGCTATGAAGAAGATACAGCACTACTAGCTTTCTGGCATTGTGGCCCCAGGTCTCGATACTCTTGCTCTTTGTCTGTGTGAAGTGGGGTACACAATTTTGTGTTGGGGTCTCCTCGAAACAAGGGGCTAAGAGGGCCCAGGGTTGCACAAACCTGGGTTTGAAGCCTGATTCTGCAACTTGCTAGCTGTTGGTCTTTGAGCAAGTTCCTTTTCTCTCTGTGCCTCAGTTTCCTCAACTACAGATGGGGAATAATGAGAGTTCTTTTGCAAAGCATTGCTGTGATGACTAAATAAGTTAACATACACAATGAACTTAGAAAATTTCCTGGCACATGGTTTGTATTCAATAAATATTTGGTATTATTTGTATTATTATTTAACAAATAGTGGATGGTATTATTATAAATAAAATGGGGTGGGAAGTTGGACTGAATCATACCTCAGGTCTTTTGCAGCTCTAAAATCCCACAATTTTATGGTATTTTTTATGGAACAGTCAACGGATCCTTTGAAGGAAAACACCAGCCAGAGGGAAAGAGGCCATAGAGAACCTAGGGCTAGGCTGCTCACCAGATCCCGGACCTTGTATGTGCATTTTGTGGTAAAGCCCGTGTGTTTCAGGTTGGCACAAACCAGGATGGTCCCCAGCCCTGTAGCTTCCTCCCTGTGAATGCTGCAGAGCAAGAAGGGCAAAACTCTTTTTGTTTGGCCTGTCTGTAGATTCTAACTCCACCCACAAGCTGCAGCTCCATTATGCTGGGCTTTTAGCTGGGCCACGGGGTCAGAGCTAAGAGGCTTCTTGTGTCCACTCTGCCGCTGAGCTATTCTATCAGCTGCCAATAGAGCAGTGTGGTGGCCAGGTGGACACAAAAACTGTTAGAATGAATAAATTTAGTAAAGTTGTAGGATCAACACACAAAAATCTGCTGTGTTTCTATATGCTAATAATGGATTATCAGAAGGAGAAATTAAGAAAACAATTCCACTGACAATTGCATCAAAAAGAATAAAATAGCCAAGGATACATTTAATCAAGGAGGTGAAAGACCTATATATTGAAAACGATAATTAAGTGAAAGACACTGAAGAAGACACGAATAAATGGGAAGATACTCCATGTTCATGGATTCGAAGAATTCATATCATTAAGCTGTCCATACCACCCAAAGCAATTTACAGATTCAATGCAATCTATATCAAAATTCAATGGCATTTTTCACAGAAATAGAACAAACACTCCTAAAATTTGTATAAACTCATAAAAGAATCCGAATAGCCTAACTAATCTTGAGAAGGAAGAACAAAGAGGAGAGGTATAATGCTCCCTAATTTCAAACTATATTACAAAGCTATAGTAATTGAATCAGTGTGGCATTGGCAAAAACAAACAAACAAACAAAAAACAGATACATAGCTCAATTAAACAGAATAGAGAGCCTAGAAATAAACCCATGCATATACAGTCAATTAATTTGTGACAAAGGGGCCAAGAATATACAATGGGAAAG
Source organism: Hippopotamus amphibius kiboko (assembly GCF_030028045.1). NCBI lineage: Eukaryota > Metazoa > Chordata > Mammalia > Artiodactyla > Hippopotamidae > Hippopotamus > Hippopotamus amphibius. Next base: position 86,514,191 of record NC_080189.1, on the reverse strand, counting down.
GACAGTCTCTTCAATCAATGGTGTTGGGACAACTAGATAGCAACATGCAAAAGAATGAAATGGACCACTATCTGACACCATCCACAAAAATCAGCTCAAAATGGATTAAAGATTTGAATGTTATCCCTGAAGCCACAAAACCCCTAGAAGAAAACATAGGCAGTAAGCTCCTTGACATAGGTCTCAGTAATGATTTTTTGAATCTGACACCAAAAGCAAAAGCAACAAAGGCAAAAATAAACAAGTGGGACTACATTAAACTAAAAAGCTTTGCACAAGCAAAGGAAATCATCAACAGAATAAAAAGGCAACTTGATGAATGGGGAAAATATCTGCAAATCATATACATATATATGATAATGATTTAATATCCAAAATATATAAAGAACTCATATAACTCAAGATCAGAGAAACAAATAATCTGATTAAAAGATAGGCAGGTGGTCTGAATAGACATTTTCCCAAAGAACACATGCATATGGCCAACAGGTACATGAAAAGATGCTCTACCGCATTCATCACCAGTGAATTGCAAATTAAAACCACAATGAGATATCACCTCATACCTGTCAGAATGGCTATTATCAAAATGACGACAAATAACAAGTGCTGGTGAAGAGGGAGAAAAGGGAACCCTTGCGTACTGCTGATGCAGCCACTGTGGAAAACAGTATGGAGGTTCCTCAAAAAAATTAAAAATAGAACTACCATGTGATCCAGCAATTCCACTTCTGGGTATTTACCTAAAGAAAACAAAAACACTAACTTGAAAAAATATATGCACCCTCATGTTCAATGCAGCATTATTTACAATAGCCAAGATATGGAAACAACCCTAAATGTCCATCAATGGATAAATGGATAAAGAAATTGTGGGGTGTGTGTGTGTGTGTGTGTGTATATATATATGTATACACACACATATATATGATGAGATATTGTTCAGCATAAAAAAGAATGAAATCTTGGCATCTGCAAAAACATGGATGGACCTTGAGGGCATTATGCTAAGTGGAATAAGCCAAAGAGAAATACCATATGATCTCTCATATATATGGAATAAAATATAAATATGTACCCCCCCCCCCCCGCAAACTCATAGGTACAGAGAACAGATTGGTGGTTGCCAGAGGTGGGGGGGTAGATAAATGGGTGAATTGTTTTTGTTTTGTTTTGTTTTAGTTGAAATAAATAGAATTAAAAAGATAAAAAAAATTGTCCCACTGACACTTGACTTTGCTGCAAAGTTGGAAGGAACAGGAGAAGGGATACTTGCCAAAAAGGCTAGATTTTGGAAGCAAAAGTCATTGCTCAATGAGGCACTGGATCGTCCTTTGATGGGAACAGAATATTTAGGTTTAAAGCCTTCTCTTTTAAGAGAACCAAAAGACAAGGTGTATTAGTTCCCTAGTGCCGCTGGAACAAAGTACCACAAACCAGGTTTCTTAAAGCAACAGGAATTTATTTTTTCATAGTTCAATAGGCCAGAGGTCCGAAAGCAAATTGCTGGCAGGGCTGGTTCCCTCTGGAGGCTTTGAGGGAGAATCTGTTCCCGGTCTTTCTACTAATTTCTGGTGTCACTGACCATCCTTGCCAGTCCTTGGCTTGGGGCCGCCCCACTCCAATCTCTGCCTCTGGGTTCATGTGGCCTTCTTTCCGTGTGCCTCTGTCCAAAACTTTCTCTCCTTTCTCTTGGGCTTACGGCCCACCCTAATCCAACACAACCTCATCTTAACTCAACTGTATCTGCACACACTATTTCCAAATTAGGTCACATTCATAGGTAGGGGGTAGGTAGGATTTGAGCATACTTTTTAGGGTGCACAGTTTTACCCACTACACAGAACAAACAAGATTCAGAATACAGCATTGAGGAGAAAAGAAAGAGAGAGTTGACTCTTTGGCCACTGATCAAACAAGAGAAATCCCCTCTGCCCTGAGAAAAGCTAGAGAATAACTACAAGTGGAAGCAAGCAGACCCTGGGCATCTCTGCGCTCGCCACTCAGGAGCCAGTTGTGGCAAATTACGGAACTACTGGGAGAATAAACCCCCATAATTACTGTGCAATGAAAGCTGCTCCACAAACCTCAAAAAAGAAAATCTGTTTGAATCCTTCCTTACCTTGTCCTCAGATGGAACCACCTCTGCCTCCCCACAGTTGACAGGCTATGTGAGTGGAGCCCTCTTTGGAGGAATCTGCTCTTAGAATGTGAAACACATACCTGGTTCTGATTAATTGGAATGGGGACATGGTGAGCAACTTTTTTTTTTTTTTTTTTGGCACACGGGCTTAGTTGCTCTGCAGCATGTGGGATCTTCCTGGAGCTGGGATCGAACCCGTGACCTCTGCATTGGCAGGCAGATTCTTAACCATTGCGCCACCTAGGAAGCCCTGGTGAGCAACTTTTAAATTTAATTTCTCCATTTCTGATGAACTAGCAGCACAGCAAGTTATTAGCTTGCATACATCCATCCTAATTCCCAATCATCTAGGAAATGATTCCAGGAGTGCAAAGAAAGCTGCGAGAGCGAAGCTGGGAATGGTGCACATCCGGCACGTGTGGAAGGACTGAATCCACTGTTCGCATTATTTTAGGATGCTTAACACACCCCAGGTCCTTCAGGCAGCACAGAAAGTGGCTCACTGGTCACTGAGCATGACCAAACCAAGACTGAGCCGAGGGTCAGGGCGATGGCTGGCGGAGCTGGTGTGAGCAAGCCCAGGGCAGCAGCATGCCACCCTCACCTCTGTCCCCTCGGTGCAAGGCTTTATGCCTGGCGTCTGACATGCACTCAACCAAACAGGAAATGAAGGTTCAGAGATGCAGCGGCCACCTCTGCAGACGCATTCTGGCCCTTTCCTGATTGCCTGATTAACTGGTTGGCAGAAAGGCATCCCAGTGCCCAGCTCCTAGCAGATGATCGCCCATGATAGCTGAATGAATGAACTCATGAGCTTCCTACTCATCAGGAGCATGTGCGAGGCCAGGAAGCATCTCACCTTGCATCTGCCATCGTGGTCCTTCTGTGCTGTGGCATCCCAGGCCCCTGTTAAGCAAATTAGGAGCTCCTGCAGATTCATACAATTGCTGCAGCGCCTACTTAGAATCAGTGACTGAGAGTGGGAACACCACTATACCACACTGCCCCTCTTCTAATCAATTAACTATTAACATTTTAGAAACACTTGAAATCATCACAGCATGAGGTTCTTTTAAATAATACACAATGAGTCTTACCAGCACTCCCTCCCGCCCCCCAGCCCCCAGTTACTAGTCTCTAGGGAGAAACATTAAGACAAATTAAAAACTAGCAATCTGATCCTCTTCTCTGTCCCACTCAGCCAGATAATATAAAACAAGATTTTTTTTCTAGCTTGAGTATACTGATGGGTAATTCGACAGTAGCTGTTACAATTAACATGTGTATCTCTGCGCTCCAGCAGTTTGTGGAGAAACACTTGCATATGAACAAGAATGTTCCCATAGCACTGCTGGCAACAGTAGGGGGAGAACCCCAGGACTGTAACCAACATGTCCATTCTATAGAATGAAATTCAAGAGCACAAAGCCATACACAGACTTGAAAGACATCCAAGTTGCATGGTTTGGAGAATATCAAGTTGCAGAATTTATATATACCATTTATGTTCAAACATATATAGCAATATTAGTCATTTTCTATGGGTATATATATGTGGATGTAAATGCAAGAGAAAAGTGTGTACAGACACATCCCAGATGAAGAATAGTGTTTATCACTAGGTGAGGAACTGGGCTTGGAGTAGTAGTCAAGGGGACTTTACCTTGTATTAATGTACTACTTACATAATGTGAGAATTACTTTAAAAAAACAACAACAAAGAGAAAATGAAAAAGAAGTATGATTGTATTACTTTGTTTCTCATGGTGGCTGTTCTCTGTGAATTTATTATCTAAGATAAACTGACATATTATCTGAGATAAAATGTAAATTAAAAAATGTGCCTTTAGATCTCAGGAAGGAATGCAGACGGTGAAAAGAGACTCTTAGGTGTATTATAAATGTATGAAATCACCTCATTGAAGAGGTTTGGGGAGAAGTGCTGGCCTAGGCAGCTTTGGAAATGAGTGGAGACTTTAAGACGAAAGGAACATCAGCACTGTACTCTCACTGATAAAGCTGTTTCCCATGGAGACATTTGTACAGATAAGCGAGGGGAGGAGGCTAGAAGAATCCATATGGTAATAGATTAGAGGTGGAGACATCAGCATGAATTCATGTCTACCTCAATATAGGTATAGGTGGTTACATACAGAAATATGTATAGATATGCATATATACACAGGTTAGTATACACACACATATTTTCTTGCTCTGTCAGCTGAGAGGGCCTAGAAGTGACACTACTCCAGCAGCAATGGATATTTGTTCCTAATATCATTCTTCAACCAAAGGAACCAGGACTCCCTGCAGAAATGGCTGATTCTAGGACGGGGCAAGATATACAGGAGAGCCCGGGGTATCTTGTAGTGCCAGAAAGTAAAGAATTGCTCAAAAAATAAAAAACCCTACAATGATAGATGGATGTCAAAAGGACACAGGAGCCAACTGAAAGAGCTCCCAATGGCCAAAACTGGAACAATGTGAGTAAAAAAAATAAACAAATCGTATTGGATTTGAACCCAAAATATAAAGACCCATGAGTCCATGTTTATATAAAGAAATAGGTGAATAACAAATAAGTGGGGGAGAAAGAGATTTCCTTTTCAGAAGAATTCCAAAGAATATATATGTAGACACTCCACCCTTATGGAGGGAGAGCACACTTTCCATTCCTGAAGCGTAGACTTCCTTCCAAGGAGTACTGAATGGAAAAGGGGACAGTGGAGAAACGTGACAAACCCGCCTCAGCCAGGTGACGCAGCGCAACATCAACAGGGATAAACCATGCTGACAGCGCAATGCTGACGCCACGAGGAAAGGGCACCTCTGTGGTCTTCACCCCGAGACCCACAGCCCAAGTCTAATCACGAGAAAAAATACCAGACACATTTCTACAGAGGGGCTTTCTAAGACTACCTGACCAATAGTCCTCAAAACCCCCAAGGTCACCAAAAGCAAGGCAAGTGCACAGCCCAGAGGAGCCTAAGGAGACTGAACGTAATGTGGTGTCCTGGATGGGATCCTGGACCAGAAAGACATTAGGGAAAATGAAGGAAACCTGGACAAACTACAAACTTTAGTGGATAATAGTGGATCAATATTGGTTCAATAATCGTAAAGTTTACCATACTAATGTAAAATGTCAATAATACGGGAAACTGGCTGCGGGGTATGTGGGAACTCTGTATTATCTCCTCAGTATTTCTGTAAGGCTAAAACTGCCCTAAAAAAAAAAAAAGTCTAGTAGAAAAAAGTGTTTCTTGGGACTTCCCTAGTGGACCAGCAGTTGGGACTCCACACTCCCAACTGGAGCTTGAGTTTGATCCCACGTGCCGCAACTAAAGATCCCACGTGCTGCAACTAAAGATCCCACGTGCTGTAACTAAGACCCGGTGCAGCCAAGTAAATAAATAAATATTAAAAAAAAAGACAAAATCTAAGTACAGATTTCAAATTTACAAGGATAGATCATGGGGTTTTTAACTTGAGAGATCTTAGGACGAAGAGGCCAACTCCTGAGACTACAGCTGGAATGAATTTGTAGTTTGAGGAGCTTAGGGCACTTGACCCCGAAGGCCCTTGGAGCACTCTGTGATGGCCGCTGAGGTCTTGGCAAGCCACGTATGCAGTTGCCCTAGAACGAGCATTTGTAGGTCGATGTGAGCAAACTGGAGCTGGTGTTGGGTGGGGACAGGGCCATCGCAGCCTCGTGTGTAACTCTTGTTTACCCTGTCTGCCCCCTGACTCATCCCACTAGCTGCTGGTTTACTTTTTATTTATTTATTTGGCCACGCCGTGCACCGGCACGTGGGTCTTTGTTCCCTGACCAGGGAATGAACCCACACCCCCTGCACTGGAAGCCTGGAGTGTTAACCAGCAGACGGCCAGGGAGGTGCCTAGCTGCTGGTTTAGATGTGGGCAATAGCTGGTCACAGCCAGAGCATGGAGGGCCTGGGGAGATCCCATTGCTCTTCTGCTCAAAATCCTTTATTGTCCTGGAATTGTCTGCCTTGTTTACTTCCCTCCAGTCACACTGGGCTCCTAGCTGTTCCTCACACCCGCCAAGCACGCTCCTGCCTCAGTGCCTTTGCACCTGCTGTTGCCTCTGCCTGGAATGCTCTTCCCCTGGAAAACCTCGTGACTCGCCGCCACCACTTCTTCGGGTCTCTGCTCAAATACTGCAGTATCAGAGAGGCCTTCGTGGCTAAAACAGCAACCCTTTCACCATCACTCTCTTTCCCCTCACTGGCTTAATTTTTCTTTCTCTGTATTAATATGTTGTCTATTTAGTTGCTTATTACCTGTCATTCCCAAATAGAAGGTGATTTTGATGAGAGCAGAGACTTTATCTTTTTTGTTTACTGTTATATCACTAATACCTAGAATAGAACTTGGTACGCAGCAGGCACTCAATAATATCTGTGATTGAATATATGAATGAATGGGAGACTTTTACATCAAGTCTGGTGGATAATATGTGTCGATAAATAATAATAGTTACAGTCACATTGTATTTCTCAGCCCCTTCTATTCTTTAAAGCTTAGAAAGTTAACCTTCTTCACAAACTCTTGTCTTGGTACAAAAGTATATGCATACATAAGTGGATTATTCATTTAACAAATATTTATTGAGTGGGTCCTATATGTCAAAGCACTGCGGTGAGCACCAGCGGTACAAAGGTGAATCAGACTCCCTGCCACCTTCCAGGAGCCCCATTCACTCACTCACTCATGCATGCATGCACCCACCCGCCCAAGCCTTCTGAGGCCCTGCTAAGGGCCAGACCCTGCACATCTAAGCAGTATTAGGTACATCACGTTGCCTTTCTCCCTGGATTGTTAACCCTCCTAATAGCAGAGAACTGAATAATTTAGCTGTAGCTCTGCCGCTGACTAATTATTTGACCTTGAACAATCATTTGACCCTGAAAAATCATAATTCTCTGAGTATTAGTTTCCTCATCTATACAGAAGGGTTTGAGACCCCTGGACAGCCCGCCTCACAGCACTGCTGGGAACATCAAATGCAATGATCCAAAGATAAACGTGCTTTCTACACCATGAAGTCCTAAATACATGGAAGGGATTCTCAGCCAGTGAATGCGAAAAACAAAACTAAAACCCAAACAAACAAACAAAACAAAACCTCAGACCATTGCTTAGACCATTTCTCAGTGGGCCTCACACCCTGAGCAGCTGCTGTGGCTGGCGGGGCCAGTCTGCCGTCACTCAAAAATTCTACAGTTAAATACAATTCAGGGTAGGCAGCCCAACTCCTGTTAAGGTAATCCTTTGCAGATTAAGTAGACAATCAATAATCTTTGGTTAACGTTTGATTCAAGCGTGCACCAGCTCTTCCCACCCTCGCCCCCTCCAGCTGGTGGTCTGTTGTCTATTGTGTGCTGTTCCGAAGCTTTAGCAGCCCTCAGTCTCCTTTTATATATTTTAAAGAAAGTTTGACTTGGCTGGCTCTGGAGTTCCTTATAAGATGGAGCTTTTCGGTAAATGAAAGTGATTCCTGGATGTTGACATATAAACATCATTGACCAGGCGGGGCCCTCTTCAAAGGGAAGATATTGTAAGTCTTCCAAAGTCTAATCAAAGTGAATAAGCAGAGAGACTGGGGGGTGGGAGGTGGGGTGGGAGGGAGGGAAGCGAATATGAGACAAAGCAAGGTAGCCATGGAGCACGTGGAGAGAGGACACATATGAGAACAGCCTTCCTAGAGCCATGACTGGATTTCTCCACAAGCTCTGGAATTTCCTACTCTCATACCTGCGCTCTCTCTTCCTCACAGGGTAAATGACATTGTCAGCATTAATTGAAAAGATGGAACCTTTCAGATAGAGCTGGCAAATTCCTTCTGCGGAAACAAAGACTCACCCCTCCTCCGTGTTCTCACCTATAAACGCTAAAATGGTTTCAAATTAAATACCTAAAAGAAATTCTTTTTCTCTCGGCCTCCTTCCTCCTAGATCCCCACGTCCTGGGCTACAGTAACATCATCTATAATAATAACGATGGATCTGTTGGCTCCCTTTCACAGAGCACTTGCTTTGAGCCAGGCACGGCACTAAGTGTTGTAACAAGCAGTGCCAACTGCCAGCAGCCCGGGAGGCTTCTCTGCACTGAGACTCTGTGCAAAAGGTCCCGCTTTTGGGACTTTCCCCCGTTTATTTCCGAGTCCAGAACCTTCTGCCAGTTATGCACCGGTGGAAGCTCATCCCTATCAACATGTTGTCTCTCCTTGTATTTTTTTCTTTTTTCTTATGGAAAAAATTCAAACACAAAAAGAGAAAAGTACAACAAACGCCCATGTGCCCACCACCCAGTTTCAACAATTAATATTTTGCCAATTCTATTTCATCTATTTCTCCTTCCAACTTTTCCTCTTAGGGAATATTATAAAGCAAACACCAGACATTGTGCCATTTTACCACCAGCCCTAGGCATTTTTCATCTTTTCTTTCCCTTTGTTTAATGATGCAGTGATTCTGAGAGCCCAGTAGGATTTCCTGTTGTGGATGGAGGTAGCGTGGTGTACACAGTGATACAGTTTGCACACTCCTATATTTGTGGGGTTTTTTGTTGTTGTTGTTTTCTGTTTTGGGCCACACTGTGCAGCTTGTGAGATTTTAGTTCCCAGACCAGGGATTGAACTGGGGCCCTCGGCAGTGAGCGTGCAGAGTCCTAACCACTGGACTGCCAGGGAATTCCCTGCATTGCTCCTACATTAATTAGCCAAACCTAATCAACAATCTACTCGTTTGTTCCCTCTTTATACTGTCATGGTAAGAATGGTTCAAGTGGCCTTATTATTAATTATTATTATTATGTAATGAAGTAAGGGATAGAAACAAGATTTATATCTAAGGCTGGGACTGAAGACAGATGATAAAACTAACAGGGTGGTCTTGGGTTCTGAGGAGGATGGGTGGTCGGAAGGGATCTTAGAGTCCCTGATCAGGGAACCCCAACTACTGGAGGAATGGGATCTGGGATATCCCTCCCTCTTCTGGGGCGCTTCACAGGACAGTCTGACGAGGCTTGAGCCTCAGGCGGTTATGGTGCCGTGCCTGTTGGTGTCCAACCCAGGAACTGGGAAAGGACGAAAGAGGAGGGCTAAAAATGTGGCTCAACGGTGTGCACGCACTGCTAATTATTTATTCACGGGACTGCTCAGCACGTGGGCTCAACTGCCTTGCAGCCGGATCACGAACAGGTGTGTCATTAAAATCCCTCTGGATTCCACAGATTAAAACTCTCTGTGGGCTTTCCCAGCCTTCCTTTGCAGCAGGCGAGGTTGCTGGCTCAGAACTCACAAATATGAGCGGTCTTGTTCCTGGCTAAGTCTTTGGTCTTTGAGGACAGGACACTTGCAGCTTTGTGGAACCCCTGACGGGAGGCTTGGCATGTCTGTGGCCAACGGCTGCCTCTTCTAGCTCTGGCCACATCAAAGGATTGGCGGCAAGTCTGCTGCTGGGCTGGGCTGGTTTGAAACTACAAACCAGGCTTGTGCATTTATGTGACTGCCAGTTACCTTAAGCGGTGGTTCTGGGGAGCTGGAAAACGTGTCCATGGCCGGCCCTTCCCCAGACTAATAAGATCAGGGTCTCTGGGAGCGGGGCCTGGTGCTGCTCAGGTGATTCACACGTGCCTCCAGGTGGAGACCTACTGCTGACGCGAGAGCATGTCGTGCACACCGAGTCTTTGCTTTCTTCCCCATCTTTCTTTGTTGGGGTCATCTTTCTTCCTCAAAGCTTTTGAGATGGAAGAGACGTGCTTTTTAGGTTTGAATATTCAGGTCATGCTGGCTTCATAAAGCGAATCGAGGGAAATGTTCATCTTATTCTAGAAATAGTTTGAATAAGAAAGGCTATACCTGGTTTTTGAAGACTAGACAGTACCCAGTTATGAGACCATGAGGGCTTTTAAAAAGGGGTATCTCTTTAGTAAACTCTATCTAAAGTGTTCTGTGGTTATTGGCCTATTCAGGTGTCCTACCTCTTTGGGGGTGATTTGGATAATTTCTATTTTGCTAGGAAATTCTCCATTTCCTCTAGATTTTCAAATTTATTGCCATAGATTTTCACATACAATGCTTTTATAATCCTTTTACTCCTTTCCCAATTGGTAATTACATTTTCTTTCTCATTCTAATGTGGCAGACCATGAGCTTTTCCAACTTCCTCCATTATAACAATAATAGCTAATGCTTGTTGATCACTGACCCTGTGCTAGACACACGGTTCTGCTTTCCTTGTACTAATTCATTTAACAACTGAATGAAACAGGGACTCTTACGACCCTCACGTTACAGATGAACGCCTCACCTTTGGGTGTACAGAGAAGTTAGGCAACTTGCCACTAGGTCACACAGCAGCATGCAGGTCTCTCTGCTGCCTACCCGTGTGTGTGTGCGTGTGTGTGTGTGTGCGTGTGTGTGTGTGTGTGTGTGTGAGAGAGAGAGAGAAAGAGAGAGAAAGAGGGAGAGAGAGAGAGGGAGGGAGTGTTTAGGCACAGCCTACCATTTGAGTACATTATTCTTGAGTTAATTAAGGGGGAGGGGAAGGAGTAACAATTGTGTGGGAGCTGGGGGTTCCTGCTCAGAGCTCTTACCGAGGGCATATGTCTTTTAAGAGTTCTGTGTCTGGGAGGTGACACGATTCTCCTGGCAAAGAGTGGCCCAGAGGCTCTGGGCTGTGAGCACAAATGATCAGATGTCTTCCCTTTTGGTGACCTGGCCCACGGCCACTTAACTGCTCCGGATGTTCACTCAGACCACGAGAGAAGCTCGGATCAACCCTGCGAGGTGGACAAGAGGGGGTACGAAGAAAACAACCACAGTTACGTGAAGGAGGGGCGTGGTGGTGACATTCAGCTCAGAGCAGCAACACCCTGTGCAACTTTGGTACGAAAAGGCATATTTAAGAGCTCTCCCAGGACTGGCTCTGTGCGGCTTCCAGAATAAAATCTGAACTCTTTAGTGCAGCCTTCAGGGGTCCCCACCAGCCTGCATCAACTGACGTGCTAAGCGCATCGGCTACTGCTCTCGGCAGCAGCCCCGCGGCGTCCGTCAGACGATGCCTGGCTTGTGACGTCCTCGGGTGTCTGCCTCTGTGCCTCTGCCCACGCTGTTCCTACCACCAGGTATGGCCTTTCTCCATCTCTGGAGGGTCCACATTTGATGACTACTTCAGGCTCTAGCATGTCATAATACTGCGTTCTGTTCTTGCCTCCTATAACTAAATTACACCAGCACTGACACACAGCTTCCCATGAGTGCCAGCGCGTTATATCTGTTAACTCATTTAACCTTCGAAACAACCCTACACGTTATGTACTATTGTTACCAAGTCCAAGCTTGCTCTGCTCGCCGCACGACAGGCCAACAAATCGGAGACGAGGTGTTGAGGCAAGGAATACGACCTTATTCAGAAAGCTGGCAGACCAAGAAGATGGCAGACTCGTGTCTCCAAAAAAACCATCTTGTCTGGGTCTGGATGCCAGTTTGTGCTATAGAATTAGAGAGGGAGAGGTGGTGAGGAAGTAAAGTACAAAAGCAGAAGAGAGAGGGAGAGGTGGTGAATACGATGGCGGCATGGAGGGGGGGTCGTTGGAACAACTGCCCGTGCAGCCTGCTCGGCCACGGGGGGAGCTGCATGGGCTGGAGGGGGGTTTAAGTTTTGAAATTACATGTCCCCACTCTCATTTTCTCCCTCTTCCCTTGTAGAACAGGTTTCCCCTTGAGTTCCCTTTCAGATCGCTGCACCATAAGGTGGCAGCTCTCTGACTCCTTTTCCTCCTGATGCAATAGCATAAATGCTCCTACATGTGGAATCTCATCTCTTTTCCCTGCTCTTTTGCAGAACACTTCTAACTGTGAGATTGTATAATAATTGAGTGAGCCATTCAGGGGCCATCGTTCTTCTGATCCTAACATATATTAGGTCCACACCCTATTACAACAGCATATCATATCTTTCTTAGTCATAGGCTCACGGCTGTTTTGCCCATTTATCTAATATACGCCACAAAGAGCTCTCCTTCAGGATTGATGGAGTATCTCCCTTTTTTATAAAAAGTTTGATAACACCACAACACAAAAGACGCAGATAAATTCCAACACAAAAGGCACAAATTCCAACACTGATGCATACAAAACCAAGATGAAACCAAGACGAAAACCAACGAAACAGTTCCCGAATCGGGTAGACTTACTCTACGAAAACCAACGAACTAGTTCCTAATGAACCGATTCCCCAAATCAGGTACAGCCCAACAACACTATTCTTTTCCCTATTTTAGGACTGGGGAAACTGAGGCTCAGTAAATTGTCCAAGTCCACACAGCCAGCAGCAGAGCTGGGATCTGAACCATCTGGCTTTGTGCTCTTAAACCCTCTGCACAGTACCCGTGTCTCTCAGCAGGCACGAGTTATAGTGACCTTCACACTTGCCTTACCTCCCCTGCTAGACAGCAAACTCCCCCAGGAAAGGCTGTGGGTGCGGGCCTGCTGTCTGTCCCTCTAGATGGGCCCTATTTGCTGATGGATGGAGTCAAGCCAGAGCTGGTGATGGCATTGCCACCTTTATAGGAACCTTGCAGAGAAGAGTGCAGGCCTAGATGGATGGGTTAGGGAGAGCAAGGGGGAAGAATTTGGAACCAAGGTCCTTGCTGTTGAGATACTTAAAAGTGTGGATAGGGAGGCTAACATTTTGATAAATGACACAGTGGAAAATCACTGCTGAAGAGTAACCAAATGCAAATCCATAGAGCACAAACAGAGGCAGGCAAGGGAGATGCTGGCAGAGGTGGGGAAGCTTGCAGGTTCCTGGGGACCTAGGACCATACCTTAAGGTCCTGCTACATAAAGCATGGTCCCCAGACAGGCAACAATGGGGGAGCCTGTTTTGAAATGCAGAAACTCAAAGCCCCACTCAGGCCTTGGAAGCAGAGTCTGTATTTTAGCAAGACCCTCAGGGAGTCATATGCATATTAAAGTTTGAGAGGCACTCCCAGAAGGCCAGACACTCAAGCCCATCCCCAAAGTTTGTAACTTAATTGGTTTGGGGTAGAGCTAGGGCATCCATATTTTTAAAAACCTTTTCTGGTAATTTCACTGCAAGCGTTCCTGGTCAGAAGCTCAGTTTAGGCCTTCCCTAGAGACCTGTGGAATGGAAAGATGGAGAAGGGCAAGGGACGAAGAATCCCAGCTCTGCCACTAATGAGCTATGTGACCTTGGGCACGGCACTCAATGTCAAATGAAGAAAGTAGATTAGATCAGTGGTTCCCGAAACTCAGAATCAGAAAATACACATTCTTGGATCAAGTGAATTTTAATTTGTGGGGCTGGGCCTGAAGATTTGGCATTTTAAACAAATTTCCTGGAGAATCCTCGGGCAGCTGTGGGGCATCAGTTTTGGGGGTCAGTGGACCAGATGACCTCTAGGTCTCTTGCTCTCACATCCTATGCCCTTGGAGGAGGAACATTCTGCTCCAAGTTCTGAAAGCAGTGATAAGTATATGTCAGTACAGGGCAGTGAAAACACTTGTCGTCTGCACTGTAACTCACGATAAGAAACATGAGTGCTTCTCATGGAGATCCTACATATATATACATCCCCCAAATAAATTTCATAGAACATTGCTTCCCCTTACTATGTGACCTACTCTATGTTTTCTTTTCTTCTCTACTTTATTTTTAAATGCATTGCTCAATAGAGCAATAGCTTTACTGATTTCATGATCCACTACTGGGTTTAGATGACAATTTGAATAACATATAGACAATCTGTGAGTGAAGGATGAAGACTCTGTCAGGGCCAGAAAGCCAGAACCTGTAAGCATCATCTGGTAGGGGGCATCCAGCTCCATGACAACCAGTCTAGCCCATGAAGGACCGAAGGGGCAGCTGATCACAAAGTGTGACACCACAAGAAAGGGGCATTGGTTGGTGAAGTCGGAAGTGAGAACAGGGTTAGTGGAAGGCCCAAGGAGTTTAGCAATCGCCACAGAGGCAATGTGCAGCACTCTAGCTTCTAGACCAGAGAAGATCACAGGATGTTTAGAGCAGTGGTTGTCAATGCTGGAAATATATCAGAATTACCTGAAGAGCTCTTGCAAAACAGGGGTACCCAGGCCTTACTCCCAACGACATCAAACCTCAAACCCAAAGTTCTGCCAGTGATTAGACTCTGCAGCTGAGATGGAAAACCACTGATTTATGAGTTAAAGAGGCAGGGTCACTCCAACAAGCATTTAATTTCCAAAATACACAAACAGCTCATATAATTAAATAACAAAAAAACAAACAAAAAACTCCCAATCAAAACATAGGCAGAAGGCCTAAACAGACATTTCTCCAAAGAAGACATACAGATGGCCAATAGGTACATGAAAAGATGTTCATCATTGCTAATTATTTGGGACATGCAAATCAAAAGTACAATGAGGTACCACCTCACACCGGTCAGAATGGCCATCATCAAAGAGTCTACAAATAACAAATGCTGGAGAGGGTATGGAGAAAAGGGAACCCTCCTACACTGTTGGTGGGAATGTAAACTGGTGTAGCCACTATGGAGAACAGTATGGAGGTTCCTCAAAAAACTAAAAATCGAGTTGCCAAATGATCCAGCAATCCCACTCCTGGGCATATATCCGAACAAAATTATACTTTGAAAAGATCCATGCACCCCTATGTTCACAGCAGCACTATTTATATAGCTTCCATATAGCCAAGATATGGAAGCAACCAAAATGTCCATCGACAGACAAATAGATAAAGAAGATGTGTTATATATATACAATGGAAAACTACTTAGCCATGAAAAAGAATGAAATAATGCCACTGGTAGCAACATGGATGGACCTAGAGATGATTATACTAAGCAAAGTAAGTCAGACAGACAAATACCATGACATCGCTTATATGTGGAATTTAAAATATGACATAAGTGAACTTATCTGTGAAACAGAAATATACTTACAGACATAGAGAACGGACTTGTGGTTGCCAAGGGGAAGGGACGGTGGGGGAGGGATAGATTGGGAGCTTGGGACTAACAGATGTAAACTACTATATACAGAATTGATTAACACGTCCTACTGTATAGTACAGGGAACTAGATGCAATATCCTGTGATAAACCATGATGGAAAAGGAAAAAAAAAAAAGGGGGCAAGGCCACCTAACACAAACCTGTGGGTCCTTTAATTTCTTAATTAAGAGGTTTCTTATCTGTGAAATGGGGATATCGACAGCTGCTTCAGCAGTTTGTCATGAGGATTAAACAAGATAAAGTGAGCTCCCCTGTGAGTCCAACGTCCTCAGTGGACTAATGAGAACACTCAGCCCCGGAGAGGCAGGTCCAAGTTCACACAGCTGGGCAGCAGCAGAGCAGAGATGACGCTCAGCTCCAAATGCTGATCCCACCACTCGGCGGGGCCGCCTCCAGACACAGGAAAAGAGCCCAGAGAAAAATCAAATGACCCTGAATAGTCCCTTCTTCTCCTTCCCACACTGAACTTCAGCCCGAGCACTGGGCCAATGGAGAGTCCCTCACACAAAACGAAGCTTTAGTTTTCTTTACCCAGAACCAGGTCATACCCCTCCCTGCAACATGGTCTTGGCTGGTCTTTCCACTTGGTGCTGATGATGTTTGATGTTGACTCATTTGAGCTCGATGTTGTCTTCGGATCGCACTATTAGGAATGCAACAGATGCCTCGTGGTGAAAATGAGGTCGGAGGAGGATTTTCGCCCCCTGTGTGGAAGGTGAGCGGGAATGGGAGGTGAGGGGGAATGGACCAGCCAGCTGGAAGGCGGTTTCCATAATTCGAACATGAGGGGTTGAGGGACTGTGAATGTTAGGGGTTGAATTGTGTCCCCCTAAATGATGCTGAAGTCCTCACCCCCAGTACTTGTGAATGTGACCTTATTTGGAAATAGGCTCTTTGCAGATGATCACATTAAGACAAGGTCATTAGGGCGGGGCCTAATCTAATAGAACTTTGTCCTTGTAGAAGGGAAATGTGAACACAGAGACAGATAACACAGGGAGAACACCATGGGAAGATGAAGGAGAGACTGGGGTGAGGCATCCCCATGCCAAGGAAGGTCAACGATTGTCTGCAAACCACCAAGAGCTGGGAAGAGGCTTGGAACAGATCCTCCCTCACAGCCCTGAGAAGGAACCAAGACTGCGGACACCTTATCTCAGACGTCTGGCTTCCAGAACCGTGAGACAATCAGTTTCTTCTGTGGTACTTTGTTATCGCTGCCCTAAGAAACAAATATAGTGAATGTCAAGATCCTTGTTCAAAGAACACATTGTCATGTACGGAGGTAAGGAGACCCAAATGTCTCCCCTGCACAACCAGAGCTGCAGAAGAAGAAGTGCGTGCTATCCCATGTGTGGCTTTGTCTGGTGCAGGGACCTCGCCGTGAGATACAGCTTGCATTCTAAGTTCAAGATTACCTGCCTCTTCGTTACTGTTCTCAAATATGCCTGGATACGAGCAAAACCCAGTTTTCTCACTGACTTTCTCATCAGTTCAATAGGTAATAACTCTTACAGAGTACATAATACATATCAGGCACTTTTCTAAGTGCCTTATGTAAACAAATTCATTTAATTTTTACAACAACCCTATCACGTAGGAACTATGATTATGCCCATTTTGAAAATGAAGAAACCGAGACACAGAGAGGTAAAGTAACTTCCCCAAGGCTGCGCAACTAGAAATGCTGGAGCTGGGATGTGGACCGAGGCATCTGGCTCCGGAATCCATGCCCTTAAACACTACAAAAAATGGTTACCTCTTGCTGAGGGTTCACCCTGGTGCTATTCTAAATACTTGTATTTGTAACCTATTTCACATTCACAACCATTCATGTAAACTTTCAGACTATTTTTTCCATATTCATGCTTCCAGGAGAGCTATTTTCATTTTGAATGAAAAAAAGATACCCCACTTTCCATACACGTACATACAATCTGGTCCCTCCAACGAAACAGATCACTGGCTGGTGATCCTACAGCTACCCCTAGTGGATGCCTCCCAGTGTTCACGGCTCGCCCCTCCCCCTTTCCACACGCCCACACCCACCCCAGCATCCAGCCCTGATCCTCCAGCTAAAATGATGAAGTGAATGCTTCTTTGGAGACAGCCAGTCTCCAAAGGCCAAGCTCATTGTTTTCCAAACTAGGATCTGTTGGGGTTTTTTACTTTCCTGTTGGAAATGAATGGGACTCGGCCTCCCAACCACTGTATGTGATATTCTGGTACCAAACAATAACTCTCGCTTTGACTGAGGGAGCCTGAGAGGGGAAAGAAGGAGCAGGAGAGCCATGGAGGAGAAGGAGACGGACAGAAAATACAGGATGGACAAGAGGAAAAACCAAGGACGACTGTGTGTCTGTGCTGGGAACTGGGGCCAGGAAGCAGCACACTGAGCCCACTGCCAGAAACTGGGAGTGGTCAGGTAGTCTGCTGCAGAGCTGGACTTGAACCCAGCACTCCAACCACTGCATCCCAGGTGCGTGGAGCAGCCTCGCTTCGTGGTTCCCACAAGAATGAAGTCTGCTCTTGGAGAATTCTCGGCTGGGTGGGGCGGCGATGATCACCGCCACATCTGTGGGGTCCACCAGGTGATCTTCCCAAGGCTCCACGTGCCCCTCAGGCAGACACTGAGCAGGCAGCAATGCCTGCTGAGGTTTCTTCACTTTGGAGGCTGATGGCTGTGCCGAGTCACATGCCGAGCAGTGCCACGCACATGCGCTTGGACCTTCTGACTCCTGGCCTCCCGGCCCATCGCCATAAAAGCTCATGATGCCAGAGGCAGCGAGGCTTCCTTTCAGAATCAGCCAGCAAGACGCCCGGGTGGTGACTGGTTCCCTCTAATGCTGTTTGATAACCTCCGAGGAAATAGATCTTTCCGCCTCAGTAACAATAAAATTGGTCTTTGCATCTGCACAAATTATGCCCTCGATGACGGCAATCCTAAACGTTAATCAAGTATCAATCACTGGACTTCCTAGGTGGCGCAGTGGGTAAGAATCTGCCTGCCAACACAGGGGACATGGGTTCGATCCCTGCCCCAGGAAGATACCACATGCCGTGGAGCAACTAAGCCTGTGAGCCACAACTATTGAGCCTGCGCTCTATAGCCCGTGAGCCACAACTATTGAGCCCATGTGCCGCAACTACTGAAGCCCACGTGCCTAGAGCCTGTGCTCTACAACAAGAGAGCCCACCGCAATGAGAAGCCCATGCACCACAACGAAGAGTAGCCCCCACTCGCCACAACTAGAGAAAGCCCGTGCGCAGCAACGAAGACCCAACACAACCAATAAAATAAAAAAAAAAATAAATAAATGTATTAAAAAAAAAGTATCAATCACTGACATGAGTGGAAAACAGAGCTAGAATCTTTATTCAAGCCTTGTTTTGAACAAAGCCAAGCAAGGGCTGTTGGAGAAAATGCTCTAAGAGCTTTGAAGTAGCACAGTTGAGTGGAAAGGGCATGAGCTTGGACGCCTAGGCCTGGCTTAATTCCCAGCTCTGCCCCTAAATGCACGTGTAGCCTGGGCCTCAGGTCTCCCATTTGTGAAACAAGAGAAACATCATCACCCCTCAGGTCACTGCCCAGGTAGGCCTTACACAGAAGCAATGATTTATCAGACACACTCGGAATAACGGGAGAGAATACGTCTGCGGGGGAGAGGCGCCCCTTTCTCGCCAAAATGTTAGCTCAGAATGTATTTCACATGTGCTCTGTCCACACCAGGTGAATATTCTCTTTTAAATCCCATTCAAGCTTCTGAGACATCGGGTCCCCACCCAAAGGACTGTCCTGATCTCTGGTCATCCTTGGCCCAACTTCCCAAACTCAGGTCTCACCCCCTTTTAAAGAGCCTTCCACCCGCACATGCAAAACCTGACTCTAACCATGGGGAAACATCAGGCAAACCAAATCGAGGGACATGTTACAAAACACATGACTTGGAATCTTCACAAATGTTAAGGCTGTGAATGGCAGATGGAAGGATGGTCCTTGAGTAAAGGAGACGAACTAGGCATGCCAACTAAACGCACAGGTCATCTTGGATTTCTAACTTTTTTTTGCTATGCAGGGTAACTGGCAAAATTTGAACTTAGGTCCATATCAGTGATATTAGTTCCCTGATTTTGATAACTATACTACAGTTATGTAAGAGAATATTTTTGTTTTTAGGAAATACACATCGAAATATTTAGGGGTAAAGGGACATGGTATTTGCAAATTACTCTCAAACAGTTCAAAACTGTATAAAAAAATGTAAAAATGTATACACACATGTATATATACATATATGTATACATATACACACATATGTATATATACACATTATATACGTGTATACACATATACATGTATATATGTGTACATGTATCATACACACACAAACATATATATATATCTGGGGAGTGTGTTTGAACGATTTTTGCAACTCTAAGTTTGAAACTGCCTTCCGCCCACCCAGAACAGCATTCCACAAATGACTGCACTGTTTCCCTTTCACTTTGTGAATGTCCTTATACTGTGTATTTTTTTTTCACATAGGTGGTGTATAGGAATTCTTTTTGTCCTCTTCATACCACCTGACTTACTGGCAAACAGTGTTACAACTGGAAGGGTCCTCTGAGATCACCTAATTCAAACCTCCAGGTGATGCGACTGGGTCCCGGGAGGGGCCTTAGCCTGGCTGTCACGCAGCTGATGGTGTCTGAGCTGACCCTGGATTCCAGGTCCTGACCCCAGCCCAGTGCTCTTTCTTCTCCTTCACACTGTGTGACCACACAATGCATTCGGCTGCAAAGGAGTGACAGCTGTGACAGGACATCCATCCCCTCGGCCTCTGGGGCAATGGCTGGGGCCCTGTCAGGACGGAGCTGGAGACCCTGGGGTCAACGTCCTTCTCTCTGTTGACTCCAGAGGAACCATGGAATGAAAAATGTTGGGCAGCTGCTCTAATCTCATCTGTCCCCAGGGCTCTAAGGACCACCTATATGCTAATGAGCCTCAGACTTGTCTCTGTGACCCTGACCTCTGTCTGAAGTCCACACTCCTATATCCAGCCATCTGCCAACGCCTGCCCATTGAATTGGGATGTCTAATGTAACACGTCCAAAGCCAAGTGCTAGATTTCTCCCCTCCCCTGCTTTCCCTGATCTCGGTCTAGCACCAACATGCACCCAGTTATCCAGGCCCAAACCCAAGGGCCACCCAAGCCTCCTGCAATTCTCCGACACCTCACAGCCAAACCACCTGCAGATCCTATCAGCCCACCTTCCAAATACTTCCAGAACCTGCTTTTCCTCAGTGCCGCTGTCACCAGCCTGACCCAGGCCACCATGATTTCTCACCTGAACTTCCGCAGGCACCCTCTGATGGTGTCTGACCCCAACCTTCCCGTTTCTACTGGGTGTTCCCCACCCAGCAACCAGCATGAGCCTGTCTCTCCTGAGCTCAGAGCTGTCCAAGAACTTCCGTCTCACTGAGAATCAAACCCAAGTTCTTACGAGGGTTTAGCTGACTGGGCTTCCCCACGGGGTCCGGCTCCTTTCTCACCATGCTTCGCCCCGAGCAGTTCAGGCACCTGACGCTCTGTTGTCCAGAAGCATGACCCGTCAGCATGGCCCAGCCTCAGGGTCTTCCCCCGCAGTCCCCTCTGCCCAGTATCCCACAAGACTGATTCCATGCAAGGCTTGGCCTCAAGCCTCTCCGGACAGGCCTTCCCTGACTCGCTCATGTACAAGGGCTACTACCCCCCGCCCTTCCCCACACTGACTTTTCTTCTCCTGGCATCACATGCTTATTTGTTTACTGTTTCTATCCCCTACTAAGTTCCCAGAGGCTGGGAATCTGTTTGGTTCCCCCCGTATTCTAGCCACTGCTGGGCACATAAGAGCAGCTCAATATCTGTTTGTTAAAGTAATGAATGAACCCTTTAAGTCGAAAAGGCAAGGAACAGAACAGTGTATATAATACATACCCATTTATTGAAAAAGAAAAAGAAACAAGCACATCTATGCTTGCCCATCTTTGGGAGGATTTCACAGCCATGGCCTCTGGGAGGGTGAACGGGTGACTGGTCAGTGTGGACCCTTTCGGTCCCTTTTGAATTTTTTAGTAGGTACATGCATTACTGATTGGATGAATTGAAAAAAATACATACATATATCAAATCATTATACTATATACCTAACAAAAATACAATGCTACATGTCAATTATATCTTAAAAAAGAGTCCCCCTGTAATTAAATCCACATTTCCTTCTCCAAAGTGGTGCAAGGAACACTTCCAACACTATGTGAAAACATACATGCATTACAAATATTAAATCATGGTACACAAATTCTATATGTACAATACATAACTTAAGATATGACTTTTTTTCATTGTAACACCATTCAGTGTAGCTTATCATAACTCAAGTTAAGACACATTACATCTTGTGCCTATAGTCACATTTCTCAGAAAAATCCCACATACGCAAAAGTCCCTTAGAGACCTAAATAAAAAGTGACTGAAAAGAGGACTAAGAAAGAAGAAACAAATGCAAATCAGCTTTAAGTCTTACTTGTGGCTTAAAAAATACACACACACACACACGAATATATATTATATATATGTAAAACATATCTATACTTCCCAACCCCAGAGCCCAGCGTGGGTGGCACCATGAGTTTTCCAGGTCGGAGGGTCTTGTGACTCTCCGTTGGACCTGTTAATGTCCTGGCCGTCCACAGTCCTGATCATAAAATAATTATGAGGAGACACAGTCACGAGAAGACCTAGCCTGCGTTTGTGAGAAGGGGTGAGGGCAGTGGTGGAATGCAGTGGCCCAACTCTCTCTCTACCTGAGAGACTCTGGACAAATCGCCTGTCTGGCCTTGGTGAGCTGGGGAGTAACAAGGGAGCGTGGAGGGTGGATCTGTCATCTTTGAGGTCTCTCCGGCTTTGGCATTCTGGGGTTCTGTTCTGATTAGAGGCTGCCTGTTGGACCACACAAATGGACAGACAGGTGCTATGCCTCTGAGATCCATGGAGATATAACCCTGATGTCGCATGAATCCCCCCACCAGACACTGACCCAGCTGTGTGTCCTCCTGGCTACTTGAGCCTGGGGATGACTGAGCCGGAAAGCTGAGGCTCACCCCCCTGCTTCCAGAAGCTTCCTCCTCAAGCCTGAGGCTTGGGCCTTTTGCACCTGGTTCCACCTGTGACTAGCCCAGCGAAGTGCTCTGGGTGCTGCCATGCGTGAGCTGAGCACAACAGCCCGGAGCCGGGCATGGACAGGGCTGCCTCTGTGTCCCCAGAGCTGGGCCCGGCCTGGGAGATCAAGGGGAATGTCGGGTGGTTCCGTGACCCAGAAGGGCAGACTAACTAAAGTGAACTTCCCTTTCCTGGAAAATGCTGGAAAGAAAAACACCATGGAGCAGAGCTCTTCGCGAGTTTGGGAAAAGGCCCTGAGTTGGCGAGGGGTGTGGGAGTGGGAGAGGCAACTTGTGCACACTGGACATCGATTCTCAAATCGCCTGCAGGAGGGGAAGGAAGGAAATGGCGTGGGTGCTCGGGAACTGGCCTCACTTCGGAAGGCCCCATGTTATTGTTTTCCTTATTACATTTCTCTGGCTAACTATTTGAGCAGACACTAATGTGAAGATAGGTCTGTGCATGCCCTCTGCGCGTGCCAGTGAATCGGTAGAGAGATGTCTAGAAGTGTGTTGGGTTTCAGAGGAGACTCCCTGTGGAATCAAGGAATTCTCTCTGGATAGTCCTCCAAATCGAGTTCAGGGTGTGGTTACCGTAGGGGAGAGGAAGAAAGGGTAAAATGAGAATACTGCAGTCAAACAAAAATGAGAAAGAAAACGTGTCTTTTCTAAGTGCAGTCTAATTCTGCCCTTATCTTCCAAACGCCGGAGTTCTAGACTTTGAGGGTGTCTTTTCGGGATGGGGGTGGGGCGGGGGGAGGTGGGGGCTGAAAGTGCACGAAGTTCTCACACTCAGAAGAGGGCCACTAAAGGAGGCTGACAAAACTCCATCCCTGCATATTAAAGAAGACGTGAGACCGCATTTAGGCTGGTGGATTCAGATGGAAGGAGTGGCAGAATCACTCCTAGTGCGAGGGTAGGGCCTGCACTTCTTTACTGCAAACAGCCTCAGAGATGACTGTAACTCAATCCAGTGCTCTCTTGTCACTTCTGAACCCTGCTCCCTCAGGTCCAAATTCCCTGTAGCGAACCGTCGTTGGACACATTACCTAAAAAACGAATCAGCCTGTGAAGTTTCTCCCTGCACTAGGATTATAAACTGTTATTGTACCTCCTAGGCTTTCGAATGGGAGAACTATGGCTTTACCCTTTTTTTTTTTAAATTTTTCTATTTAAGTGCATTCCAGAACAGAGTGTACAGACTGCAGGCACTTCAGAAAGAAGCTGAGATGGAAAAGTCTGTCTTGACACCAAAGGAAGATAAAGTCCCCACTTCCAGCTCCAGGGCCTGCTCTGTCACTCACCAGCTTGCATTTCAAACAATGTCTTTTGTGAGCAGTTAAATATGACAGATAATATAATTTTATATTTACAATTGCAATTTCAAAAGTGTCAGTTTTATCAATCACCGTTCTCAAAACCTGTAAGGGGCCCCTCACTGCTCCTTAAAATAAAGCTCTCACTCTTTGAAAGCGGCTTTTCCTTTTTCTCAGCTGGTGTCCAAAGCTATCTGTGGTCCGGCTCCAAGGCGATCTTTCTAACTGCCCTCTCCCATCTTCCTTGCAACCTACTTCTATCACTTCAAGCTGGCTGGTCACCTCCCTGTTTCATATTGCTCTTTAATGCTGTCATAACCGCAGGGAATTGTATCATTAGGATTATGGATACATCTTAACTATTCCCCAATTGCTGATTTTTTTTCTGTTTCTCTTCTCTGAATTTTGCCAGGAAGGGTGCAGGGAATCAACCAGTCCAGTGGTTCTCAATTTTGGCCAGTCACTGGAATATGGGATTATGAGGAGTGGGAGGGTGGGAGGTGGGGCTTCTTTTTTAATTGATGTACAACACGCATACAAGAGAGGGTACAAATCACAAGTGTGCCACCTGATGACTTTGGATGTACAAAGCACCCTCGTGTAACCAGCACCCAGATCAAGAAACAGAAGCTACCAGCACCCCAGAAAAGCTGGGGTAAAAAAAGGTTTTTAAAAAATTCTCACTTTCAGGGGCTTCCTAGGTGGCGCAGCGGTTAAAGAATCCGCCTGCCAATGCACGGGACATGGGTTTGATCCCTGCTCCAGGAAGATCTCACATGCCGTGGAGCAACTAAGCCCGTGCGCCACAACCATTGAGCCTGCGCTCTAGAGCCCGTGAGCCACAACTATTGAGCCCATGTGCTGCAACTACTGAAGCCCAGGCACCTAGAGCCTGTGCTCCGCAACAAGAGAGAAGCCACAGCAATGAGAAGCCCGCGCACCACAATGAAGAGTAGCCCCTGCTCACTGCAACTAGAGAAAGCCCGTGTGCAGAAACGAAGACCCAACACAGCCAATAAATACATAATAAATAATTTAAAAAAAAATTCTCACTTTCAGACCCAATCCTTTGGAATTCTGATTCCTAAATGTGAGGTGAAGCCCAGGAATTTGCATGTTTAAGATCTCCCCAGGGGATTCCCATGCACCACCAAGCTTGGAGACCACCAATCTAGCAAAAGTTTCCAAATCGCCCCTCAGGTGTCACCCTGGGGGCTGTGGGCAGAGGCAGGGAGCTGTCAGACCTACATTCCCCTTCAATCAGAGCCGCAGGTATCTCTCTCTTAAACAGGATCTCCCTCTGTGGATAAAAACAATCCCTTAATCCTCATTTCTGAAAACCACCTGTATCAGTCAGCGTTCAATTCAAGAGCAGAACTACAAGGATGGATGTGAACATACATGTACATGTACCTGTATATCTGCGGGTCTATTCCAGGTATCTCACCTTTTGCAAAAGTAATTGTTGGTTAAATGGCCTCTATAAGGCTGCTGTTTTGGATCTGATGCTGCAGCATGAAGTCCACAGGGCAGGCAGTGCGAAGGAAAGGATGGAAAGTGGTAGAGACCAAGAACAGTCTGGAACCCACAAGCCTTAACTGGAACCCCACGAGGATGGACTGAAACTCCTGTCCGTTCTTGCTGCCTTTGACTTTTGTGCTATGCGTGCCCCCCAGAAGCCAGGGCCCTTCACCAAGGAGCTAAACACAAAGACCTGGCCCAGGAGTCGGAAAGGCTGAAGGAGGATCCAGGGAAGGTGGAGCAGTTGCAGGCCTGGCCGCTGCCCATGCCAGTGAGGTGAGCAGCCAACAGGCGACAACGCATGTGTTACAAAATGGCTGCTGCTGCCCCTTGGTCCTTCAGATCTCCCCGGATCTCTCTGTGGCCCAGCCAATGAGCAACTCACAGGACAGGGAATTCTGGGAAATGTAGTTCAGCCTAGCCAGGTCGACACCTGACAAACCACCACCACTCATCTGATCACTGGTTCTCAAGCTTGGCTGCACACTGGAACCATGTGTGGAGTTTTTAAAAAAAACTGATGCCAGGCCTGCCATCAGGATATGTGAAAGCTCCCCAGGTGGCCCTAACACACAGTCGAGGCTGCTAGACTGACATGAACCTCAGTGCTGTCCCCAACCTGGGGCCACAGACAATAAATTCTACTCTCCTTTTGCCCGAAGAGGAACATTAAAATATCTGATTATTTTTCTGACGGCCCTAAAATGTTGTTTTTCTCTTTATCCCGCCTTCCAGCATCTGTCTGTGCTCCCTTCTCGAATCCAGCCACACAACCCTCCTCAACACGCTGGCCGCGGCTCAGATGAAGCCCTCTTGGTTATCCTCCTGGTCTGAGTGATCAGGGGCACGAGCGGCAGACCCTGAGATCATCCCAAAGCCATCAAGCTCAGCGTGCCCTGGAGTCTCCGAGGTTTTCACTATTAAGCTTCTAAATAAAGCATCTCTTCCTCCTAGGCATGGACTAGTTAAATGATTATAACACAGCAAAGCGGTCAGCGAACACTTAACCACTGTAACATGAGCCAGTGTTTGCGAAAGCCAGTGCCGTGGGCGCGCAAGCTGTTGAGCTGCCACTGCTGGGTCCTGCTTTTTTTTTTTTTTTTCTTGGCAGTGCCATGCGGCTTGTTCCGCGACCGGGTACTGAACCTGGGCCACGGCAGTGAAAGCATGGAGTCCTAACCACTAGGCAACCAGGGAACTCCTGCTGAGTCCTTCTTAAGAATGGCTGAAAGAGGAGCCCAAGAACGGCCACTGCAGGAAAGGAAGCGGGGAAAGAGGTGGGGGCTGGGAAGAGCACGGGTTCAAGTTCTTGAGATGCCACTAACCAGTCAAGGAGCCTTAGGCAAGTCACGTAAATGCTTCCAAGCCTCAGTATCAGCCCTGCCCCCCGCACAGGGTCATGGAGAGCATCAGAAGAGGCAGGAGATGTGAGACGGCCTGGGGGAAAGAAAGTCAAAAAGCACAGACATTTTTGTGTGTAAGGCAGTAGCGCTACCTGTTACAGCACTGGTGTCAGGGAATGGTTATCTAGATTATGGACCATTTAGACCCTTGCTTTCCTTTTTCTCTCTACAATGTGGTTATTTCTAATGAGACCCGCTGAAGTGTGGGACTGACACCATTAGTTAAAATAAGGTCTTTGCGATTCTCTTTGAGTTTCTATTATTTAAACTCTCCCCCTCTTCCCCATCACAGCAGACAGTGAAGACTGCTGGGCCACTCTAGCCTATACTCTGTAAGTTTACACAGAGAACCTCTCTAAGAAACAGCAGTGAAATAACCTTTCACAGCATCTGTGTGAAATAAAACCGGGGAAGGATCAGGCAGTGCTACAATATTTTTATTGACCCATGTTTGTTGTTTAAGGTAGTTTTCTGCGCCTGAATTAGAGTTCAAGCTCCCTGGGGGCAAGGGCCGACTCTGATCCCTCATTATTTGGACCTGTGACAGTGCCGAGGGCAGCGCAACAGAAAGGATATTACGTGAGGAGCCAAAGTTCCAGGTTCTAGGAATAGCCCTGCCCCTCAAAAGTCATTTTAATCCTTCTCTCGGCCTCAGTTTCCTTCTCTATAAAGTGGGAGTTACCTACTTCATGGGATTATTGAGTAGTGTGAAGTCAGACAATGTGTGGGGAAATACTTCTGTGACCCCAAAAGCTGTGCCAGTGGGAGAAATGGGATAAGAGCTGTCACTTCTCAAGAATGCGGTACCGGCCGACTTTCTCGTTGAGGACAGGGAGGCGCAGAGCAGAGGTGGTCGACCCTGGGCTGCAGGTGAGGAGATGCTCAGGGGTAGAGGGGACCAGCAAGGTGATGCCCCCAGAAGGCTGCAGAGTGACCAGAGTGACAGCGATGGCTTTCTCACTGTCCACCTGTGCTCCCTCTGCTGCTGCAAGCTGTTGGTTGGTTCAGTCCCTTGTTTATTCATTTGTTCAACAAGTGTTTATTGAGCATCTATTATGTGCCAAGCCCTGTGCCAGAGGTTGAGAATTGAATGGTGAGCAAAACTGAATGAGGTCCCTGCCCTCATGGAGCTGATCTACCCTGATGATTCCCAAACAAGTTTGGACTCAGGCTTAGGCACTGACAGAGTTGGACAACTAGCTTCATGAAGCCCCGGGTACAGATGCAAATGTTGTGTTTTAATAAGATTCTAGATTGAAGCTGAAAAAATATCAACACGTTGAGGCCAGGTCTGCTAAGAAGAAGAAAAGGTAAACTCCCACCAACCCCCTTTCGGATCTTCCCTTACTGGCTCCCACCTCAGGTTTCCAGAGTCCTGCTCTTTATGACTTCACCCTCTACTGAAACAGATTCATCCACCTTACACATAGAAGGTGGTGAATGCTTTGGTGAAAGCCTCGAGGTAAAGGAATGATGTCCCAGCTGGAGGGACAGGTCTGTCAGAGATCACCCTAAAACCACACTAGGGTGGCCACTTCAGACGGGCATTTGCAGGGACCACAGAGGTGGCCAAGGTGGGGGACTAACAGCAGGGGTAAGTAAAGTAAGCAACCCCTACGGTCTTTAGTTTTTATTTATTTTTATTTTTTGGCCTCACCCTGTGGCTTGCAGGATCTCAGTTCCCTGACTAGGGATTGAATCCAGGCCCTCGGCAGTGAAAGCCTGGGATCCTAACCACTGGACCAGCAGGGAATCCCCCCCCTCCCCCAGGGTCTCTGAGGATGACCCCAGATCTGGGAGGAGTGAGGACAGGAGCAACGTTGCTGTTTTCAGAGTTCTAGCTTTTGTTTAGGTGAGAAGGGTTTACAGGTTCTTAAACTATTACAAAAAGCAAGGAACTAGACAACTAACTATATAAATGAAGGGAGGGAAAAAAGAAAGGCCAGGGGAGTCTTTAGCAATCAGAACTCAGAAAATCTCCATCAATTGACCCTCTTTTCCTTCTCAATTTTGACTGAACTGCCAGACAATCCCACTGGTGCATTTCCAGCTGGAATTACAGTACTTCTCTTCGTGAGAAAAGTAAGACACATTTTATTATGAGACACACCCCAAAGCCAAATTCCTGAAAAACTGTAGGTAATGTGAACCTCACGTGGACTCATTAAGTGAAAACTCTGTACTGCAAAGTAAAGCACAGACACTCAAACCCGCACAAGACAAATGCACCACACTGAGAATGATTAGAAAGCAAACACCCTCGTAGTGGATACCAGGTGGTTGAAGAGAACCTCGCCGGCCCCCAGGGCCCCTCCATGCACCTGTCCCAACCGCAGCCCCTCCCTCCTTCCAAAGCATCCACACTCTTGACTTACAGTTCTTTACAGTAAGTCCCACACATACGAACCTTCAAGTTGCGAACTTTGAAAGATGCAAACGTGCGTTCACATGTCCAATCACGTAAGTTAGTCCACGTGTCTGGTTGCATCCTCTACAGGTGGTTGGGCTTTTGTGTACTTTACTGTACAGCACTATATAGAGTACAGCAGTACAGTATCTTTATTTCAAGCCCAGGATGTCCGGAAGCAAGCAAGCGGTGATATAGCTGCTACCGTGTAGCCGATTGTGTTGGTTGGGTACCTAGGCTACCTTTGTTGGACTTAAGAACAAACTGGACTTATAAATGAGCTCTCGGAATGGAACTCATTCGTATGTAGGGGATTTTCTGTATTTCCTTGTGTTTATTTATCGTTTTATCACCCTAGTGTGTATCCTTAGACACTGTCATTTAGTTTTGCCCATTTTTTAGATCTTTTAAGCTTCTTTCAAGCGACCACTTCCCTCCATCGATTTCCCTTACCATTTATCTATTGACGACTCAGGTGATCTAACCTGCAGTTTTCTACTGTCTGGGTTTTGCCCTTGGTGCATGCCAACATGTCCAAGTGTGTGCATTCTTAATGCAAATAATCACCCGTTTGAAAAAACAAACAAACAAACCTGTATGCAAGCTACATTCTTTAGGAGGGCACAACACACCATAATGGCTTTCTCCTGAGTGTGTTGGCAAAGGGAGCTCTCACAATAGAGGTAATGAGGCAGGGTGAAAACGTGATCTGGGGGGGAACTCTCTGTGGAACTAGTAATTTATGAAATTTTTTTTTTTTTTGGCAGTTGGAAGTGACCGAGGAATGCTTCTCTCTAATGTCTTCCCCTATAGTTTGCTTTAGCAGGAAACACATTTGCAGTGGGCTCTGGCATCACGTTATGCTCCAGGCTCCAAGGTTGGATCCCATTAGGTTTTATCAGAGATGATTGCATAATAGGAGCCTGGATGTAGTAAAAACCTAAGGAATCTAAACCACTAACCAGACTCACCAAATGTAATAAATATAAATGATAGATGAAAGGAACATAGATCTGGCCATTTACTTACGGTTTGGAGCAGTAAAAGCAAGCTTTAAATTTTTTTCTTTTCTCTATTCTTAGCAGGCAGTCCCACGAACGTACTCATTAGCATTTTCAAGAGGCTTTATCAAATACTGACTTAATAAAGAAGTGTATCCACTTAATGGTGACCTCCAGACACCCCCAATAAGTCCAGGACCCTAAATTACGTGCTCCAGGGCTATGGCACCCACCCAATGGACAAAAGAAATGAATAGTGTCATACGTGGAGATGCAAGGTTTTTTAATGCTTAAAATTAAATATGTGTGGGGACTGTTTTGATTTACACAGGGAAAAAAAAAAGCTCCCACACTGATGGATATAATAAAAAAATTCAAAAATCAAGGCACTACTATATATAAAATAACCAACAAGGACCTAATGTATAGCACAGGGAACTATACTCAGTATCTTGTAATAACCTATAATGGAAGAGAATGTAAAAAAAGTATATATATTTATATGTATATGTATAACTGAATCGCTTTGCTGTATACCTGAAACTAACACAACGCAGTAAATCAACTATATATCAATTAAAAAAAAAAGATGAGATAACAGCAACAAAAAAAGTCAAGGCAATCTTCAAACCCAGACCATGGACACGACCTTTAAAAGTTTACTACAGCATTAGTTGTACAGCCACAAAAGGGGCCTAAAAGACATTGGGGGCATAAAAGAAATTAGGCAGAGGCCTCAATTGATCCCATTCTGGTTCTCTATTCTTCCTGCTTTCCTTGGTTCTTTTAGGGATTGTATTTGTGAAAGAAATTAGGAGTGTGGATCCTCCTCCCTGTTAATGGTGGAGAGAATGCAGGGATGGGAGGGAGCGGGGGGCTGGGGGGGGGGGCGGGGGGGGCGCGGAATAATCAGGAGAAGGACTTAGTGTAGATGTGACAGCCGGACTGATTTCTTTCCTGAGCTCAGGAGTTTTTAACATCTGCCGGCAAGATTGGTACCTGCTCTTAGTGTGTAGATGGTAAAGTGATTGCCAACCCTGGTTTTTACAACGCTCTAGGGTATTTCCAATGATTACAACGTGTGTGCTTAAAAATTCTCAAAACCAAATTAATCTGAATTCACTGAGAAGGCAACTATGATTCAGAAGCATTTTTTCTGAGTTCTCGTCTAGTTTACCTTTCTGAAATGTTTGATACTCCTTCTTGGGATTCCTTCCTGCCTGGACTCTGTGACAGCGTTACTCAGATGTTTCCAGTCTAACCCCTTGCCTTCTTGGCTGCCTCCTGCTGCTCTATGTATGAAGTGCCCACCACGTGAAATTTCTCAAGGGCAGGCCGGGCTGGGGCTCAGCAGTGATGCTCAAAGATACATTAGACCTTGGAAAGGCGGCTGAATCTATCACGGCTTCTGGGTTTCTATTAACTCGCTTCTCAGGCTGGGTTGGGCTCAGCCTAAGCACGTTACATGCATCGTGGCATTTAATCTTCACACTACCTCTCTGAGGAAGCATGATTATACCCATTTTCTACACTTGAGATCTAAGCTAGGAGAGGGCGGGCGCTAGATGAAGCAGAGCTGGGCGGTGAGCCATAACACTCTTCTGTCTGAAACAGGAGATTCTGTCCTCGTGTTTCTGGACAAAGTGGCTGGATCAGGGCCTGGCAGGAAGGAAGGTGAGCCTGAGCCGTCATGATGCAGGAGAACCAATCAGTAGGATGAGTTCAGCTAGAGTGTGCGTGTGTGTGTGTGTGTGTGTGTGCGTGTGTGCGCGCGCTCTGCGTGGATGGTTGTGGCAGGAAGTGAGGTATGATCAAAGAGACAGAAGAATGCTCACAGGATTGAGCAGTTGCCCTCAGATGGATCTCACACCACAGGTCCCTGCCTACGTGTACAGCCCTATTGCGACTAGAACATAGGGAGTTCAAAATGAAATAATCCTTGAAACTGAAACCAAATTATCCATGGCAATTTACTAAATAACTAAGGTTTGCTAGGCCTTATTAAAATAAGTGTTGAGTGTATTTTCTTATCCTCTGACGTTCACTTCTTCACTTGTCAGCACCTGCTGGCAGCAGCTGGAGTAATCTGGCCAATTCTGCTGTATGTGCAAATCAATTTGATTTCCCCCTCAAAAGATAAAAATCAGTAAAGTGATTAAGATACAATTAAGGCATGTCATTGAAAGCACAGACAACAAGAAAAGGCTGAGCAGGACACACCCTGAGGTCACCACTGACTTCCTTCTACTCAAATTCAAATTAAATGATTCCCTCGGCCTCCTTGCCTGCTCTACTGTACGTGATATTCTGGGCAATCAACAAGACTCCTTCTACTTCTTGAAATTCTCTCCTCTTTTGGCTTCCATCAAGCTGTTCTTATGCCAGGTTCCCTGCATGGCTCTTGTACTGGTTCCATAACTGATAATCTGTCCATCTATCCATCCATCCATCCATCCATCCACCCACTTTATAGATATTTAATGACCCAATGTGCCAGACACTCGGAAAAATGATAGGGTACATTTATGCCTGGTTTTACAGTTGGAATTGCTTTTATATTATTTCATTAATTTCTTGCTACAACCATGTGAGGTGGCTGCTGGTACCTCCATTTTACAGAGGAGAAAACAGGCTCTGAGAGGATCTGGGATTTATTCATACCAGCATAGCCAGCAGGTGGCAGAGTCTGGACAGGAATTCAGGTTTTCATGCCAGTAAGAATTCATAATGGCATTCTCTTACATAGTGGTCAAGTAGAATTTCTCAACTAGTCTCAGTATTCCTAATTAAATGTCACAATGCAGTCAATACCTAGTTATTGAAATTGTGCTAGGCTCTGGGGGATGCAAAGTCTGGGTCTCATCCTCATAGGAAGATAGGGACCCAGTAGGGGAGTCATTAATTATATGTGGCCTAGTAGGGAAGACATTAACTATATGTTCACACCACAAACATTTGCTTTCAAGGTATGAGGAAGAGTGGACCTAGTTATGAAAATCAGGAAGTCTTTCAAGAGGAAGTAATCATTAAGATGTATTCTGAAGGATGAGTCAGAATTTCAGGAAAAGGGGATGAAAGAAAATCATATACAGAGAAGGAAAAGCATGTGCAAGGGCCCAGTGGCAGGAAGACCCAATGTGCTGAAATTTGAAAGGCCAGCTTGACTGGCATATAGAGACTGAAAGGGAGTCCAGCACAGGATGTGTGTTTCAGACCACTCAAGACTTTGTAGCCATGGCAATGACTTTTACTTTTAGCTTCAGAGCAATGGGAAGACACAAGTCAAGGGAATGATATGATTAACTTTTTGATTCTAACTTCTGTGTGTAGAATGAACTGTAGAGGAGCAAGAGTGGAAGCAGGGAAAACAGCTGGAGGGCTTTTGTAGTTGTCCAGGTGAGAGCTGATGGTAGCTTGGACCAGGGTGATGGTGGTGGAAATGGAGAGAAGAATCCCATGGGTGCCCCCTGCTCTGCTCCAGCCCGTTTTCTCCCTAAACCCTGTCATCAGAGTGTGCTCACGAAATTGCAGTACATGGAAGCTTGTCCACACTTCGGGGCTCTGCGGGAGTCTCCTCTTCCAGGAAGCCTTCTCCAGACAACGCCAGTCCTCCGAGATCTTTCCGAAGCTGATCTATCTTCTGTATTGTTCATTTCACACCCGCTTCTTCTCTATGGCTTGGCTGTTCTCCGCTCCATTCCTGAAGATGCCTTCGTTTCTCTTGTCTTGCTTTCTCCCTTTGGAAAGTAAATGCTTTGTTGGCATTTGCTGAATGGTATCAACAGGGCTCCTTTGGAAATTACATTTGTAAATGATTACTCAGGCCAATTGCCTTTTTCTTTTCTAAATTAAACACTGGTTGCTTTAAATCTGTCTTCATGATCTTGTTCTATCAAAACGTATGTCCCAATTTTTCTATTCTTTCCTCTAAACTCTTTTCCATATGTCTCCTAGGAGAAAGCAGTTTTAGGGGGAATGGAGTCGGTGGGGGCAGGGTGGGGGCAGGAGTGTAATTAAACAGGGGCTATCTGACCAGAATTCCTATATCTCTGAATGGGGTATTTGATTAATCCTTTCCACAGGCACCATTATTCATGCCCTGATGGAATCTCATTTTATAGCCCTTAATACATGGACCCAATTTATCCACATCACATTGTATTCTAATACTTGTCATCCAAGTTATTAGCTATCTCCTTCTCAGTGTAAAATCATCAGCAAGTTTGATTAGCTTATTCCCTGAGGATGATGGGGGAGATAAGAAGAGACACAGTACAATATGACCACCGACGGTTCGGCATCCTGAAGAGCAGACAGCTAGGCGGAATCCACTTACGGAGCTGGGGTGGCCACATAAACATCCACCCCCGTGGGAGGGTGTCTGAGTGGTACCCATGAGCCATAGCCACAAAGGGCTGGCCACTGTCGTGCTCTGTGGCACCGAGCCATCGTCCTGAGCGGGATCACTTCAATAAAAAGGAGCAAGGATTCTCCACCTCCTGCTTCCTAACACCCCCTGCCCCCCAAATATCCTTCCTGAGAGGCACAGCTCAGAAGCTCCTCTTTATTCCAGGACGCCACTGCAGCCTGAAATCCTGTTCTTCCCCTACTGGGGACCTGGCAGGCAGAGTCTAGAAGGAGATGCACAGCACTGTTTATCGCTCTCTCGCCAGCACAGAGTTGGCTCTAAGCAGCCAGCCGCTTCTCCCTCCTCTCTGGAACCAAGCTCGAGCCTTGGGACTCAGAGGTGGCTTCAGTCCTTTCTAAGCAGGAGAGAAGGGGCCCACGTGACCCCTAGAGGATGGGGGGCTCAAGGACCACGGAGAGCTTCCAATGCCTCTTCCCCTCCCCACCACCTGTCCTCAGCCCAATCAAGAAAAACTCTCACAGCCCATCCCGGGGTCCTTTTAAAAGCTCCCACCACCTTTCATCAGTGGTCCTTTATCAATCACCCGTGTGCTTTTCTGAGCCTGGCAAGAGGAGGATGAAAGAGACTCTCTCTTTGTGGTGGTACTCCTTCAGGTGGTAGAGCCTCACTCCCTTTCCTGCGAGTGTGCGCTGGACCCAGTAACTCGTTTCTAATGGACAGAATCAAGCAGAAGTGACTGACAGTGTGTGTCACTTCTGAGATGAGGTCCTAAATGGCATTTTGACACCCGCTCCCCTCAAGCTGTCCGCTCGGAGGGCAGGGAACCGCTGGGCTGTCACCAGCACTACGGGGAGGCCTAAGGCACTAAGAACGAGGAACAGAGGCCTCCTGCCCACTGCCAGGGGAGCGGGCCACCTTGGAAGCGGGTCTTCCTGCGCCAGCCAAGCCTCCAGATGACAGCAGTTCTGGAGGACAGCTTGACTGCAACCTCATGAGAGACCCTGAGCCAGAGCCACCCAGCTAAGCCGCTCCCACATCTTGACAATAAATATTTATTGTCTTAAGCTGCTAAATGTTGGGGTCATACACTCTCACTACCTCAGAGGAAGGCCTTGGTCCCCTCCTTCCCTTCAACTGCTGCCTTAATCTCCTCTCCATTCAGGGAGTCTGGTGTCCGTCCCTCTGGTACCCTCTACTGGTCCATCCATCCCTGGCCTCTACTGTGTCCTCACAGCCTTGAGGGCTCCTTCCTGAGAAGAGGGGGTTGTAGGGGAGGAGCTCCCCTGTGGCCTGGGTTTGGAATTCTAGCTCCTTGTCTACCATCCAAAGTGACATCTGGAATTAAGGGAATGACTCTTTGCAGAGAGCAGCATTCCTCAGGCCATGAAACTCTCTCTTGTTTCTGAACCCAGTGGGGCTTAATGACTTCACTCAGGTCGACAGGCACCAGGAAAAGACTTTGCAAAATAACGTGTTCCCTTATGTATCATATGCGCCTCTCTTGTACCCTTTCTGCTCATTTGCAGCTTCTGTAAAAGGTCATGTCTCATTTCAGCTTTGCAGTTAAGCGCATCTGACAGTAAGTGTGGATTCCAGAACTGGATGGAAATGCAGCTTGGCTTAAACATTGCAAGGTGTGCCCCTCTACCCCAGCAAGGCTGGCTGTGTCCTCCCACAGCCATGAAGGAGGAGGCTCCTCAGATTATAATTGGACAAGGGGCAGAATGTAGTTCTTGGTTAAAAAAAAAAAAAATTCAGGCAGCTCTTCCACCTGATCAAATCCTAGCAATTTTATATATCAGTTCTACAGGGCAAGGTCAGACAGTTACAGATGTCCATCTTTTGGAAGGCTTAGAAAAGTGGAGTGGCCCTCAAAGCAGCAGTTCTCAAAGCATAGCCCCTGGGGCAACAGCATCAGCCTCACCTGCAGGCTTGGTGGAAATGCAAATTCTCTGGCCCCACCCCAGACCCACTGAGTCAGAAGCTCCGGGGGGTGGGGTTCACCCTGTATTTTAACACCCCCCCCCCGGCCCGCCCCTCAAATGAACACTTCTGATGTGTGGCTAAAGGCTGAATATCACTGACAAAGGATTCAACGTCTAAATCATTCACTGATTCATTCATAAGACATTGATTGAGTGCCTACTATTTGCCAGACACTCTGAAGCGACAAAGCAGAATTGGAAGGATCTCCTTCCTCAAGGATTTCACAGTCCTCCCTTGCTTTGTGACACAGCTTGAGAAGAGAGCAGAATTCGAAGACACTGATTCAAGGAATGGAAACCACTCTTTACATGTAGAGTCTTTTCAACGGACAGGAGGCACACCAAAATTGTTTTTTCTCCAGGAATGATTATACTCCCAAAACAGTAACTTTTCTAAAGTAAACAAATGTATGGGTTTAATACATCATGTGCAGCTGGCTCAGCCTTTTTAGCTTTTAAGAAAAAAAAAAGATTATGTGATTTCATCATGAATGAAATGCAGGATTACCTTAAAGATTCACTTAGCTTTGTGCCTGTCTCTTAATGAACAAGCTATTCTGTTGTTCCACCATCCTCCACGAAATCACACTTCCTCCCCTCTTTCTCTGCAAGTTTAAGTAAGATGCCTCATTCAGCCTCAGAGCTAAGATGTATCGTGTTTCCTATGACTGGGACTCGACAGCTCTACATTTGTTAACTCATTTGATCCTACCCAATCTTATAGAGGCAGCAAACACACAGTCTGCAGATGAAGAACAGAAGCTGGAAGAGGCGGGAGCAGGAGCCCAGATCCATCTTTCACCGCATGTGAGTTATCCTGTGCTGTAGTCTAAGCCCCACTGGGTCATTCTACTGCTCATTAACTGGGGGAACATAAAAGGAAATACTGCCCTCCCCTAGAAGACTGCTAGCATGAACCACTGGCTAAAGCTCAATTGGGGTATTTACTTTTAAATGTTAAAGTTGATGCTACATTCCTCCTTCAGTACCGTGGATAATGAGAAGCTGGGCATAAACGCCTCCTGGTCACCAGCATCAGTGGCCTGTGTGAGAATCTGCTCCATATTCAGCAGATCAAGCTTTGAGAAGATGCTTCACATCTGCTCCTTTCTCAGGCCGTTTCAGTGATGCTCAAGGATTCACTGAAACACTCTTGC
This sequence comes from Hippopotamus amphibius kiboko, assembly GCF_030028045.1. Lineage (NCBI taxonomy): Eukaryota > Metazoa > Chordata > Mammalia > Artiodactyla > Hippopotamidae > Hippopotamus > Hippopotamus amphibius. The sequence goes on along the minus strand of NC_080189.1, from coordinate 86,476,621 downwards.
GGCAGATAACTTTTCTGTGGTTAGGAATGAACTTGAGTTAATCCAGCCAAGCCTGGGCCCTTGGGACGCCCAGTTAATCCGGCTGCTGCAGGGGTGAAAGATGTGACTGGTGGCCACAGAAGAAATCAAAGCTGTCAGGCCGGACCAGCAACACACTCAGCCCCTTGGCACAACCACAAGGCCTGCCCTGGCCAGCCAAGTGCATCCACCACGCTGGCCCAGCGTTCATTTATGGGGGTGTCATGGCTCACCCATGAGGCAACCAAGAGGTATCAGGAAACCTCTTCTGCCTATTGTCTTCTTGGGAATAACCTGGTGACTTTAGTTTTATGCAACCGAGAAAGTCTAGAATCCACGTGGGCTGTGCAGAAAATCCCACGGGTATCTTTCAAGCCACATATTTTTCAAGCCTCGAGAGCATGCAACTCGAGGTAAACCCAAGTACATCCCCCTTTCCCACAGGGTTTCTGTAACCAAGGCTTTTCAGAACGTCAAGTCCAACCCCTAGTTCTAATTCAGGGGTGCTTGTTGGCTTCTGCTGAGGCACTGATTTGACTAGTGGCATTCCGTGGAACGACAGACATGAGACATTGAGCTCACAAATGTATGATTTATTTCAGTATTCTGAAATGAGGAACGTACCTATTGACGGCACACCGGAGGCTGGGAGATTCTGAGAAAGCATGTCATGCATATAAATGGCACTTGCGAGGAAAAAATTTGCTTATGGTTACGATCCCGAAGCTGGGGACCACCCCACTGTGCTCTCCACCCTCACAGAGGGATGGCTCCGCGGGAAACCGCGGGGATTAGATGATCCTGCGTTTGGACACCCATATGCCGCCTCATTTATCTACCTGTGACAGGGACAGTGCTGGAAGAGAATCAAAAGATGACAAATTGCTTCTGGTTTTAAAGGAGCTGTTCAGGCTGGGTGTACGCCCAGGGGGAACCAGGTTTCATGCCAGCAGCCATCACTTCATCCCGTTATGAGGCCACATTTTGGCAAACACCAACCAGCAGATGACTGCTGTCTCCTTTCACCAGTGGATTTAAAGACACTTGCTCTGAAAGCCTGAAATCCAGTCATTCTAAAGATGAGTGCAGCACAGAGCAGACCTGCCCACACACTGCTATGAGGCAGGATGGCAGGCATTAGACAAGAGTTCCAGATGAGAGGGTTTTTTTTTCCCATGTTGAGGCAGACAGATAACAGGGGGATGATTTTGCAGGATTCCAGAGCAGAGATACAGTATCAGCAAATGACTGGGAAAGACTGACTTATGTAACATAAGGAGAGAAAAATTCCTAGGATACTGGCCACTGGAATTCGCTTTTGTGGATACAGATCACCCCCCACCCCCTCCCCCGGCCAAAAAAAATCCCAAAACCAAACAAAACAAAACTCCACCAAGTTTCCAACTTCTCTGGGAGCAGGGATAAGGCACACTGGTTTCAAGACGGTCTCAAGAACCAAGCACAACTTGAGCCCGCCACCACCCTTCTGCTTACAGCCGGTGGTCCAGCCAAGGCTGGGCATCATTCTGGCTGTGACCCTTCTTCCCTCTTTCCAGCGGATGCTTCCTCTCTGGGAATGACTATATGATTCATGGTTGACACACGCAGTCCTTTGGAGGTGAACGTTCCTTAACCCATTCAGTTTGTCTTTCTTCTCCGCCACGCGCTGGAGTTCGCAAGGCTGGAGAAGTGCCTCACTATGCTTACGTATGCAGACGCCAGGTGCCTATTCTAAGCATTGCACTGGTATCTACTTACTTTATCCTCCTGACAGTCTTTGAGACAGGTACTAATGTTATCCTCATTTTGTAGATGGGGAAACCGAGGCACAGAGCGAGATTGAAGGTCACTTAGCTGGTCAGTGGCAGAGCCACAGTCATGCCCAGACAGCTTGGCTGCAGGGTCTGGCTGGCTCTAACTCCTCGCTGCTACCTCTCCAACACAACCTACCTCCAAACACAGCGGCTGAACCCCATGGGGGTCCTCGTTAGGCCAGGCCTCTCTCTTTCCCAGGCCTCTGGAGTTCAGTGGGTGCCCAGAGCTGGAGCACAGAGCCTGCAATGTGAAGGACACAGGCTCATCTCCAATCCCCCGACTGGCTTCAAAGTTCAGGCCAGACGTCCAAACGTCTATCCTGTGTTTGTTTTGAACATTCCACCGCGTTGCCCCAGATGCTTCATAGATGGTCTCTCTGCTCTCCTTCCTTAGGCAAGCACCTGGCCCCCTCCCCGCACACCTCCCTTGCCTCTGGCAAGGCTCCTGCTGCCAGTGACTGACGTTCCCTGCCTCACCTCATTATACATTTCAGCTAAAAACTCCTATTTCCCACATGGCAGCGAGGTATTTTTATAGCACAAGTCACATGCCAAGGCATTCTCAACTTTATCACTTGGAAAAATAACCTTGGAGTTATTACATCCAATAGTCACCATGCCCATTCCACAGATGGGCAAGGAGAGGCGGGTGGTCACAGCAAGGTTGCCAAGGAGTCCTAAACTGCCAAGTCTCTTGAGCCACTTATATACAATCCTCTCTCCAAACTGCTTCCTCTCATCTTCCTGTTTAACAAACGTATCGAAGGCCTGGGAATGAGGCATGCTCTGAAGATCAACTTGTACTGTATCTGTGTTTGCACCCCAGTTCCCAGAACACTGATGAGCAACTCTAAGGTCCAGTGGCGGGAACATCAGTGCTCAGCTTTCTGCCAAAACCCATTTTCATGAGTAGGTTTACATGCATGAAACACACATGTGGAGTTTTTGGTCTGCACAATTCTCTCATCACCCATTATAACTAATCAGAATGCTGAATGGGCTTATTCACATGCAGAACACAACTAACTGCCTTCAGCATCTGCTGAAATGACCGTGACTTTGTTCTGATGGAATCTTCAGGCCAAGAAATGAAAAGGTAGATCATAACCTAGAGGCAGACTGCACAATAGTCCTTCAGAGTCAAAACTGTAAGACTGTTTTTCAAATAGTTATTAGACAAAGCTCAGATCCCAGGAGAAAGAGATATGAGAGGCTAGAGGAAGTGTTTGTTGCCCAGAGTCTGGAATTAGAAACTACAAAGGTTGGGAGTTTCATAAAGGTAAATTGGCCTCCAATCATGGACACGCTATTTGGCGGCCGCTGTGCATTTTTTTCACTGGGGTCTCTGTTCACGGAAAATGTACTGGTGTGAGAGTCAGGAGTCCTGAGGACTAGTCCTGGCTCTGCCCCTACCAGTTGTGTGACATTAGGAAAGTCACTAAACTTTTTTGAGCTTCCAAATCTGGGAAGCCAGTCCCCACCAGTCTACCTTACTGAGCTGTTATCAAATCAAAATGAACACACTATGAGAAAACGCTTTGTAATGGCAAGACGCTGTAGATATTTCCAAAGATATATGATCACCCTCAAAAGGCGGCAGTGAGAACAGAAGCCTCTCATCTCTGTTTTCAAAGGAATCACCTTCTAGAGATACTGCTGAGAAGTGGCATTTGGGAGTGTGACGTCACAGGATTCAAAAGCAGGCAAGCACACACTGTTTCACTCGTTCACCATCTCTGCTCGTGTTCGCCCTTGAGTCCTTATCTCACCATCCAATGCATACTTGGAGTACTTACGAGTACGCAGTGGGTACTCATACATGTGAGACAAACCAAAGAATGCCAGCTAAAGATTTCAGTCCCTCTGCAGAAAGTTCGTCCGAGGGAAAGAAACTGGGGGGATTTCTGGGAACCTGAGTCTAGGCTAACCAGCCAACTTGGACTTGGATTTCTGGGATAAGCTGGTCACTTGACCTGAGTGTCATATTTGAATATCCAGTTTGCCTCGCCCCAGCTGGCGGGGAATAAAGTATCTGAACTAAGGGAAGTCTGGTGGAAGGCATGTGTATCTCTGAGTTCCTAAAGAGTCTATCCCTAGAGATTTATAGCCTGGGCATTTTCCCCACTTTTGCCCCCATTAGTTTCAATTTCTCTAGCTGACATCATCTTCTCACCATCAGGAATCCAAAAGAATCACACCCCTTCTATTTCTCCTGCGTCAGATTATCCCCTCTAAGATACTTCCCTGATCCCTGTTGGTGGCTTCCTGCCACTAGCTAAATCTTCTATCTAACAGCTCAAGGCATTCGGTGCAAAACTGCAGATTTCAGCAGGACTTGGACCTGGAGCTGTTGGGCGTGCCCTGTGCAACATTCACCAGGAACATGCATGTGCTACAGAAGTGCTGTCTGGATCGAGTGCTGACTGGTGCACATGGCAGGGAAATGACATTTGGGGCCACTGAGAAGATGTGATCGGATTTCCCCTTTAAAAACTTACAGCAAAAGCCCTGCCTGAGACCATTCAATATTCATAAGTGGAAAGCAGAGATGGCGTTTCTGTTCCGCCAAAAGCAATAGCTATTTATCACAGCAAATGACTGAAATAGTTGTACGTACAAAGCTTTACTCAGTGCTGTAAATTACGGTATACAGAAGATTAAACTTAAGCCTAATGCTACCCTTGAGCTTCCACAGCTGAGTCCTATAAATGGATACCCGTTAAGAAGAGAGAATCTTTTTCCTGGTTACTGTTTAAAAGTGTATCTCTATTAAAAGCTTGTCTTAGACGTAAATTACCAGGAAGCCTGCCCCTGGCCCCAGGCAGGCTCTTCCTTGGGGCACTGACTCACAGAGTCACATCTAAATGACTCTGTGACAAGCTTGAGAGTCAAAGCATGTGCTGTGCTGTGCTGACCTCCAGAGGGGTGGAAGCGAGAGGGACTTCACACGGGGGTGAATGAACACCTACTTCCAGCTCTGGGCCAGGAGAGGAGTGGGAAGGTTCTGCAGGGCTTTAAGGAGATCTTCATAATTAAAATGATCCTGAACCCCACCACTTCAAAGAAAATGCTTCTTCTGGAACCTGCTGTTCTGTGAAGTATCAAGGAACCCTTCCCAGAACTGAAGCCTCTCTTTTACTAACTACATTTTATTCTCCAAGCACTTGCTTCTCAAAGCGTGGTCCATGGACTAAAAGCGCCAGCATCACCTGGGAGCATGTTAGAAACACAAATCTGCTGAATTAGAATCTGCATTTTAGCAAGAAACCCCCAGTGGGCTTATATGCACATTAAATTTGGGGCATCAAGGGATAAGTAAGCAGGTGTTAACAGGGAGGAGCCCCTTGATTTTTACACTGGAAATCATTACACGTGACAAATAGAATTTATGGGAACAGGTCCTAACAGTGGGCTGTAGGATTCTGAGCTCTCTTTTGTTCAATCCTACTTCTGAACATTTTCAGGAACTTGAGGGATTTTTATGAACTAGGAATGAATGTACCACTCTGAACTAGAGAGGTGACCCAAAGCACCCCAGGGTGTAAAACAGAGTGAATTAGCAAAAAGTTCATGCTTTATACATCAGTCAGGATGCCTCAAATCCTCTTGTGAGTCAGGAGGCTGAGAACGTGTGGCAGTGTTTTGAGACAGGATTTCAATTCTTTGTTGTAATTACCAGTTGACTTTAAGTGGAATAAGTATGTAAAAATCTGTGTTGTTTGAGAAGATAGATATCCTGAACAATTGCATTCTTTATGAGAAAAAAATTACTGTTCAGCAGGCATGTTAAAAATTAATGCACTAAATAAATAGATTTAAACAGACAAAGAAATAAATTAAAATTTATCACGGCCAAGCCAGCAGTGGGAAAAATGGCAAGAGGGTTAAGAAAACACTGCTAATCTAATGGAAGGCAGGAAAGGAGAATGAAAGCAATAAAATGCAAGGTATAGAGAACACAAATTAAAAGACAGAGATAAGTCCAAATATATAAAGTAATCACAATAAATGTAAATGGATAAAACTCACCTATTAAAAGACACTATCAGATTGGACTTTTTAAAAAGCCAACTATATACTGCTTACAAGAGAAACACCTAAAACAAAATGACACAGAAAAGTTGAAAATAAAAGATCGGAAAGAGATAAGGCAAATGCATACTGACCAAAAGAAAATTAGGTAGCAATGTTAATCAGATAAAATAGGACCTAAGGCAAAAGCATTAATAGGGACGAAGACTCCACCACTAAGATGACATGAGCCATAAACGTATATGTATCCAATAGCACAACCTCAAAATTGTATGGCAAAGGGTGTTAGAGTTTCAGGAGAGACTGACACACTTACAACCATCAGAGGAGACTTAAAACTCCCTTCTTAGAGATTACAGATCAAGCAGACAAAAATGGTGAGGATAAACAAGATTTGAATAACAAAGTAAACAATTACTATACGGAACCCTGCACATAAAAAAGAGATGATAAAAATTTTCTAATCACCTATGACACATTAAAAAAAATACATGCCAGTGTGATCATGAAGTAGGTATCCTAAATTATAAAACGGATAACATAACTTTCCCTGGCCATCACAAATTAAACCAGAAATCAAAAATAAAACAATAGTAAGCCCCCCCCCCCTTTACATCTGGAAACTAAAGCCACACTCCTCAATTACTACTTGGCAATGGTGTGGTTTTTCCTATGTGTGGCCCAGCTGCTATGGGACCAGGTTAATTTACATGATATTTGTCAGGAGTATCACCAGAAACAGGAAACTCCCCAAGCCATTATACATTCATTATTTTGTACTTTGAACTAAATTCTAAACCAAAGGGAAGGTGAAGTACCTGACTCCAGGAAGAAAAGAAGGGATGTGCGTGGGTTAATTACGACCTAGTCGTACGGCATCAGAAGCTGCTGTTGGCTCATTCCCCAGACTGTACCCTGTTTTACCATGCTGTACCCATCTCTTGCTGCTAACCACTACTGGCTGGATGCAGAGACTGTCCTAAAAGTGCTCTTGTCACCTGGGAAAAGGTGCTATTCAACTGATGTGGCATCCTACAATTTATAGGGTCCTAAAACTGAGCAAATTCTGTAGTTAACAGTTTATATGGGACTTTCTGTCTGCTCGTTCACAGGGCCAAGCACTTCCGAAAAATGATCAGGGAATGCTGCACAGGAAACACACAAGAAAAACATAAGTCCATGTGTCCTGGTGTAGAAAGCAGTCCCCCTGAGAAATCCCCCCAAACCAACCACTTCCTCTGGACTGTGCAGCCAGTTCAATTCCAGTCCTGGCTGAATAATGAAAGAAATATTAAAAAGAAAAACACCAAACAACCTAAAAAGAATAGAATGCAGGATGGGGTGTTACTGATCAAATCACATTAATGACAGGTCTGCAAGTTCTGTGGGCCAGTGCATGTCAGGGAGATGGAACAATAAGAAAATAAAAGAGAGGACTAGAGCTCTCCTACCTGTGCCATGGGTACCTGTGCTGGTCAGAACAGCCCAGTGATTTCCTGGCTCACAAACATGACAAGCCACAGAGTGGGGGCAGCTCTCAGGGGACCTCCTCCTGCCCTGGGCCTCCTCACTGGTCTCCGTGACCCTCTCAAACAACACCAACACTACCCCCCTTCAAAGAGTACCCGAGGCAAAAGTTTGCTGATCATGGCAGAGGCTCCCCACTACCCACCTCTAGGACGAGTGTCACAGTGGTAAGAATATGACAGGGGCAGGACGAGTGTCACAGTGGTAAGAATATGACAGGGGCAGCTGAGAAAGTGGCACAAGCATTTTCAGAGCTGCTGTCCAGGTCCTGCCTCTTTTAACGCACTGGTAACCTGATTCATGTGCACCTGGAGAGAGTGCCACCATCACATGATGCCCCAGAGCGGACGGTCATGCAGGTCACTGGGTTAGGGGATCCATCAGGGCTGGTGTCAACGTGACCTCATGACTGGGGACAGCGCAGCAGGGCTCCTGGTGGAGGCAGGCACGTTTGAGAGGGTTACATATGGGGTGGGGACAGCCCCAGCCACTTAGCAAGACGAGCAGAAAATCACAGCCACCCCACGAGGGAAGCCATACTCATTTCAGAAAAATGCACCTCTGGAGAAGCCTCAGGAATTTGAAGAAATAATTCCTGGGAGAGAAGAGCAAAGCATCTATGATGCTAATAAACAAACAACAGGGTTAGTGAGAAACAAAACCCTGGACAGACACCCGGAGTTCCAGTTTTATAAAACACAGACTAGAGGTGCTTTCTCTGGAAAAAAAAAAAGATTATTCATTCCACGTGAAGAAAGATTCATCATAGTGAAATTGTTTACTTATTCTTTCATCATTTACTTCCCTCAATTTACATTTTCCCCCAGATGTATTTACTTCCCATGTGCCTCCTACATAGCAATTCCCCAATTCGCACTCATTTTCCAGAAGTGCCTGGCCCGTGAAAGAGCAGAGGAAAGGTCCTGGGCAAACTCCTCACTACAGTATTTCCTTGATTCCAGGATGCCACTGATTGTAAGAGGCCACATCAATTTACCAGCACCTTTTCTAGAGAGAGAAACATACACATGATATGGGAAGAAGCACTTGGACTTTAGAAACAATAGGGCTCGGAACCTTCTTTAGAGACATCCCCCGCCCCCAACCAGCACCCCCAAGGTGAGCCTATATACGGTGCCTCGCATGTGACACTTTGGGAGGGATCCCTCAGTGACCCCAGGCAAAGCACTCAGAGTCAGCTTCATAAGCGAATACTCCAGAGGCTCTTCCCAAAGAAAAACTGTGATGGCGGAGTGGCAGTGTGGATGGGAGTTGGGTTGTAAGCATCAGGGCATGAAGTGAAAACGATGGATAATCAAAACCACCCTTGAAAAGCCTTCCATACATAAAGTATGGTAGATATGCTTTGGGGATGGGGCTTTCTCCACGGTCAGTTTCTCCTCCGGGACTGGAGACGATCTCTGATTCTCTGCTCGGACACTAGGTGAAAGAATGGGCTTGTATGTAGGACTACATTATTAACCCAAAAAAGTGCATTATTCTTATCATCATCCCAGTGCATGCGGCTGAATTCTCATACATTAAGAGCGATGGGACTCTAAAGCGAAAGAGATGTGTTTTTGTTTTTTTACTGCAAGACCTCTGAGTGCTTTGATGGGCTAATAGCTGCTGAGAACCTCCAGAGGGGAATCTGGCACGTGGTCATTCCCAACTGTGTGCATGGGCCCAAGCTCCAGCTCTCAGAGCACGGATGCACTACCCCACGGAGGGAACACTGCTTGGGAAACCCTGCTCTGCTCATTGCTCCAGATGGGGACAATTCCAAAATGACCTTTTGAATCGGTGCTGGCAACATTCTTTGCTCGGATTTAAATAAAGCGATGGCTGTTCCCCTAATTTTCCTCGGTTGATACAGCTCTGAGGAATGGAATGAAGCAGCCCGTACAGCGAGGACAAGCCAGCGATGAGTCAGAAGCCAGCGGTTATGTTACAATGACAGCCTTCCAGAACTCAGCTGTGGTCAGGGATCGAAGCAGCAGCCTCACCAGTGCTCAGCGAGGAAGGACGGCTCCCCTGCATCAGCCTCTCCGGCTGTATATGAACAGAGACGGTCATTCTCTTTGAAGGATCAACATCTTCTAAACGCATGTCCTCGCTTACCTGTGAAATTTGGCTTATTCACAACTGGGAAGCCAATTTTCCTTCCATACTTGCTTTCTCCCTCCTTTCTTCCAAGATTCATTTTTTAAAAAGTGCATCGAGCACCAACGGTAGATCCAGCACTCACCATGTTAACTCAGGGAACACAATGGTGAGCACGGATGACAAGGCTCCTTGAAACTCCTAGTCTGGGGGGGGTGTCCGTGCATGTGTGTGCAAGGGGGTGGATACGTACATGAGCGTTTGCAATGGCTGTCACATATGCGAATGCTGGGGAAGCGGGGAGTGCCAAGAGCACGTGAATTGGGATTGGAGGAGTCCTTCCTTCTCCCCGCCTGTGCACCAAGTCAGGAAATGTGCTCCAGGCTGGGACTCAGGGATGCAGAAGACACAGTCTCAGTCCGTGGGCGCTCAGTGCCTAGCACTCACAGGTGATTCTGCTGTACAGTGATTGATGCCGTAGGACGAGGGGATGTCAGGTGCACAGGGACTAGCTGACAATTTAGTTGGGTGGTAGCTGAGCTCACCAGAAATGTGGAAAAACACGTAGGGTGTTGCTAGCCTAAAGAGAGGTCTATCAGTGATGTAAAAATGAAGTCACCTGCACTTAGAAAAAAAATCCCTACACCTGAAGCGAACACCACATTGTAAATCAACTATACTCCAATAATTTTTTTTTTTAAATCCAAGATATTAAAATGGCTATTGTCAAGGTCAACAGCAACCTTTGGTGGCAAATCTAGTGACCTCTTCTCTTTTCTCCTCTCACTCAACCACTTGGCATTTGACTAGCTCTACAAAACGCTTTCTTCTCTTGGCTCCCATGTTGTCATCCTCTGCAGCTTTTCCTACCCGGTCACTGGCCATTTCCCTTCTAACTAAAATGCTGACCTCTCCCTTTCCCAATTCAATCTATCAGCAAGTGCTGTCAGCTACATTTCCAAGAGAGATCTCAGGTTTATCCTTTGCTATCCATCTGCACAGCTATGCATCAGCCCCTGCGAGGTCTCCCAGGCTCCAAGCAGCCACAGTGACCTTCTAAAAGCACAAACCAGACTATATGTCTCTCCTTCATGCAGGGTCTTCCCGTGTCTTCTCACCACACCCAGAATTGAAGCCCAAACTCTGGGCTTTGCCCTACAGTGCTCTACAGTACAGGTCCCACCCACTTTTCTGAAGCCCTCAAACACACCTCACCTGGTGTCCTCTTCCTATGGCTCGATTGTTTTGTTTACATTATTTAACCCACCAGAACATAGGCTTCGAGAAAGCCACACTCTTGTCTTGTTCACTACTGTATCTGCAGCACTAGAACCATGCCTGGCATACAGTAGGTGCTCAATAAATATTTTTCAAATAAATGAATGAATCAAAGCTATGGGACTCTGAAGAAGGTAATCCAAAAGATTCAGCCTTCAAGAAACAGGCTTGAATGAGATTATAAGTAGGTTTTTTTTTTCTTTTTTCAATTAAAGATGAATTTAATAATACTAAAGTTATGAAGATATGAAGATCTTTTTTTTTTTTCTTGGCCGCACTGCGTGGTGTGCAGGATCTTAGTTCCCCAACCAGGGATCAAACCCGTGCCCCCTGCAGTGGAAGCATGGGAGTCTTAACCACTGGACTGCTACAGAAGTCCTGCTATTTGTTTACTTGTAAAATTTTACCCAATTCACAGAAACACGCAAGATAAGGGAATTCCACTGAATTTAGAGGAAATCATCTGCTGTGTGGTGGGGGTGTGTGGTGTCTCATGGATCTGCTTTTACTGGGGATGAACAAGAAACTAAAGGCAAAACTGATGTTGGTACCCACTCCGCCTCTTCTGCAAGCTTGCTTCTTTTTACCCTTTGATATTTAAAGGTCTATCCAAATTCTGTGGCTCTTAACACATTCGCTGTAACTGATTTATTCTTCCCTTCCGACTTCCCTCAAAATTGTGCCCAAGTTCTTCACCTATGCCAAAAGCAGACAAGATCAGTGGTATAGGTTAGAAAGACAAGAAAGAGACAAGGAGCTCAGGGGCCTCCAAGCACCTGTCATTTAGTCCCCAGCATCCTACAAGGGACCAAAACAACCTTTCTGTATGGAAGTTTAGTTACGTTGTTGCAGGGAGTCTGAGATCCAAAACACGGAACCAGTACAGTGGTTAAAGTGATCTAGAATCAGGCATAGGTTGGAATCTGCCATTTACATCAGTCTGATCGTGAGGAAATTTCTTAAATCCTCTGAGTCTCCCTGTCCTTGGGTATGAGACAGGGATAATATGATCATAGCACCTTAGGATGGGAATAGGATTAAATAACAAAAAGCTTAGCATATGTAAGTGCTCACTAAGTACGTTTGCTTTATTATTATTGTTGTTGTTGGTATTTTTTTCTTCCATTACCAGAGGAAAAAGAAGAGCCAGGGTTTGGGACCAGGTCAAGCTGCTATAGTCTAGACACACCTTTAATTCTAATTTGAGGAGCAGCAAGTTCAAAATATTTGATGTGGAACAAAATGCGGTCCTACTTTGTTGTAGATTCTTTCAGTTGTAATGCTTGGTTTCATGAAGAACCATTTGTTAGTCAGTCTGTGATTTTTTCCCCTTAGGGATCTTCTTAGGATCAATTATAGGGATTTCCTTAGGATCTGTCGTATGACTGCACCTTACCAGGGACAATGGAGTTGAAGTAAGAAAGCAGCAATAGCAGACACTGTTTCTGATTGTAAGGGGCCCCAAAGATCTACCAAGCCAGGAGTTCATTCTAGATCAGGGATACATTCATCAAATTAAGGTTAAAAAAGAATCCCGCTAACAAAATTAAGTTTGCACAGATTCACTCGCTCTTGCCAAATCTTATTAGTTAATACTGTCAGACTTGACAAAGAATATGTTCGATGAGACCAATTTCCTTTAATTATTTTATACGTCTCTGGTGTAAATAATCTAGTCTCATAAAAGACAACTCACAATAACAACAACAGAAATTTAATCTCAACAAACAAATCCAACTTAATTGACCAAAACCTCCAGCCCTGCTCTGTGGCAATCTACACCTTCAGAAAGGAAGCTCTGGCAGGATAATTAGCCCAGATAATACCTGGGAAGCCTGGGGACACTGACGTTGGGAGGGACTGACTTTCTCTAGGGCTCAAAAGCACAAATGGTTTGTTTCCTCCTCAACTAGAGGTCACCTGGAGAGAGCCAAAATAAAAAGAACAATTGAAGGAAACCCTGGAACCTCATTAATGAGGCTTCCATGTGTGGCACTGCTGGGCTCTGCTGCTCTTGGTACCCACCCAGAATCGGCATCTGGATGTGCACGGGAGGGATGGAGGTGCCAGCCTGCAGGAGCCAGTCGCTGCCACTCATTTATTTTGCGGCTCAGCCCCTCTGCTTTAGCTCACAGTTCATTAAATTCTACTGCATCACCATCAACATGCAAAATAGCTACTTGAAGGGCATTCAAAAATATAATCAGAAAAGGGAATAAAAAGCCCTCTCTGAGAAAGAGGGACAAAAATTAATCCTCTCTTGTCTACAGAATGACATCTAGGTTCTTTGCTTCTAACATATGTAGACTTCAAGTAGCAGTGACATCCAAGGATTATCTCTGTCTGATGGATGGGGTGTGGGGCCGTATGGTTCTCTGCTTGGAGGGCAAGGACCTAATGTGGCTGAAAAATTCCAAAGGATCTGTGTATAAGGGTGTGTTATTTCTTTTGCCATTTTTTCCCCTTTTTTGATTTTGAGGTGGGAAGGACTGCAACTTCATGGACTTCTGCAATGTATCTTGTTTTATGCTTTGAATATGACTCTCATGGGGAAGTTATCCTGATGACCAGCTCTGTGGAGGTTGAAATAGTAAACTTTCTACACGCTGCCATGTGATTCCAAAGAAGTTCTCTCGGGGCTTAGTGTGCCCATGTACACACACTCATTTGAATGTGGAGGAAAACTTACATATAGAAAAGCACAAAATATATGACAAATGGAGATGTTATATTTTATGGCAGTGGTTTTCAACTGGGGGCCATTCTGTCCCTTAGCGGACACTGGCAATTCCTGGAGACAGATTTCTCTGTCATGACTGGGGGTGGCGGCTGCTACTGGCATCTAGTGGATAAAAGCCAGGGAAGCTGCTGCACATCCTACAACATACAGGATGCCCCCATAACAGAATTATCCAGCCCTGAATGTTAACAGTGCTGCTGCTGAGAAACTATTCTTTATGGTAGTTCATTATGTAAATATACTAGGAGATAAGGACAGAAAAACATCTTACTCCTTTCATTTAGGCAAATCACACAACTTCATAAATGTACAACCCAATTACAAAACCATAGCTTGGATCTACCTATCATTTGCCACTTTATTTACAATAGTTCAAAGTGATTAAACATATGCAACTACTAAAAGTAATAAAAATATTTTTCCATCGTAGGTACCTTCTACTTCCTAGCTTCGAGTTTTGTTAGGCTTTTTTTTCCAGCTGCGACACATGGCTTGTATGTGGATCTTAGTTCCCCAACCAGGCATTGAACCTGGGCCCTCGGCAGTGAGGGCAGAGTCCTAACCACCACACCACCAGGGAATTCCCTAGTTTTGAGCTTATATACAGACTTGTGCACACAGATGGAACCCCCTACACACACACACACACACACACACACACACACACACACACACACACACACACACACACACACCACACACACACACACACACACACACACACACACACCACACACAGAGGATTCTTTTCGGAAAAAATGGCAATAGCACTCTCTCTGGGCTGAGGTTGGGACCCACAGTACTGACACAAGAGCAAGAGTCACAGATGACACCCTCACACTCCACAGTAATCATCAGTGAATATCCTTTGGGCAAGATTTCACTATAAATCTCTGTAGCTTATCACTTGGTTAATGATAGCTTAACTTTTTTTTTTTAAAGCAAACTTTGTTCCACCACTGTGCTAAGTACTTTCCACGTGTGAGTTCCTTTAATTATCACAACGATCTCATGAGATAAACTACGATCCCTTTCTAAGAATGAGACTGAAGCACAGAGAGGCAAAGTAACCTGCCCAAGGTCACACAGCTAATAAGTGGTAGAGCTGGAACTTTAAGCAGACTGACCCCAGAGAGCCTATTGCCAATCACGAGGCTCCTACATCGTGTCAATGCATCAAGCCACAAGTTGGGCTGGACAGCTTCATGGCACAGGGACGCCTGCTGAGTGGGATCAGGTCGCCCACAGCGAGGCTTTTTCTGTTTCCCCCTTTTCTACCACTATGCCTAAATAACCTCATCAACTCACCTAAGGGGCTTTAGAAACAAACGCATTCCTCAAAATCCTAGATCTCCTGGGTAGAGGTTTAAAAAGCATCTAAAGGGCCCTTGTACAGAGGAAATAGACCGAAGGGGCCCACACAGGTGGGGTGGCACAGAAAGTGGCCTTCAGGGAGCCCCACCCCCACACCAAGCAGAGGGTCTCCTGAGCAGTGGGCACGCCTGCTTTTTACATCGGGGGACACCAGCTTGGGGCACAAAGTCAGGAGCAACAGGAAAGCAGCCAGTCCTGGGAGTGGGGCTTCACGTGACCCCCATACCAGAAGGTGGCCAAGGCCGGATGGACCTTGGCAGGGACCCCAGAGAGATACTGGGAGCTTTATGGTGTTTCTAAAGCAGCTGACACTGGGGCCCAATGCGAACGTAAACCATACTCATAAAGGCGGATCCTCAGGACTCCTGGCAATGTAATCATCTTCAGGCCGACAAGTCCTGCCTCCAAGAGTGTGGGAAGCTGAAGATGAATCACAGGCCAGAGTCCGCAGGCTGACCTCCATGCGCACATCCCCCGAGACGGGGCGAGAAACGAAGGCAGGAAGCACTTGACTGAATTGGTTTTCCCATTTTTCATAAGAAACATTCAACTTAATAAAAAATAGCCACACTTTATTGACAATAATAGCTACCCTTTATTTCCTTACTATGTGCCAGGAAACTCTATCTCTGTTCCTCATAGTAACTCTGCAAGGCAGGAACTATGGCCTTCATTTTAGAGGAAAATAAGGCTCAGAAAGGTCATGTAATTAGCCCAAGGTCTCACAGCTAGTAACTCGGATCTGTTTGACTCCAAAATTCATGATTTTTACACAATGGTTTTCACAGTTTCACGTTACTGTCAACCTCCAAAGTCCTCAGAACCAACTGCCTAAATACACACACACACACACACACACACACACACTTTTTTCACTTAACTTAATCAGGCCACTGAAATCTTGAAGGATGCTATGCTCCCATCTCTCTGTGATCCTTAAAATCAGGAGCTGAATCACAGGTGCTGAGAAAGAGCAAGTTTCCAAGAGAATACATAGTCCAGTCCCCTGTCATTTAAAAAGGTGACACGTCCAGGGCCCTAGGGTTGGGAGAGGCCAAGCTGGGATCTGGCCCCCGGCCTGTGTCCCTCCCACTGCACCTTGGCTCTGCCTCCCTGAGCTGGGGCCGGCAGTGATGCGTTCGTTTCTGGGTGCTGGGAATGCAGAGCTGAAACAGCGCATCCCTGGTCCTGAGAGCATCCTAGAAGCCAGTGGATGTGCTGAGACAGTTGACAGATAAGTGAAGTGCACGGCAGAAGGTGGGAGGCCCAGGAGAACAGAGCTCTATGGATACAAAGAGGGATGAATCACATCCGCTGGTGGCCATGGGGAGATGCCACGGGGAGAAGAAGAATGAACCGCTGTTCTGGGTGCACCTGCAGGAAGGCGCCTCTCACCAGTCATTCTGCACCACCAACCCCCGAGGCAGGCAGAGCACCCATTTTACAGACCAGGTGTAGAGACAGGAGGCCACCTGCCCGAGGTCATGCAGTTAATGGGAGAGTCAGGTGAATTGTTTTGTCTGCCTCCAAAGCCCATGTTCTCTCCATTTTAACAAACTTCAGATGCTGTTCTGAGGCGCCCTGGTGGGTTGGGAGGCCAGGAGTAGGCCAGGGAGGTGGAGCGGGAGCCCCCCCACCACTTCAGCCCCCTCGGCTCTGCGGGGCATCTATACGCATGTTGGGGTTCTGCAGATGAGACTCCACTGGAGAGAAAGCTCTGCTGCTAACAACATGGCGTGTGAAGCCCCGTACGAGGGTGTGCTACCTGGCTTCAGGAAGTGAGGCAGCCTTGCAGTTTGGGCTGGGGCAAGAAGAGCATGTGACCCACGCAGCGAGGCAGTGAGGGACAATGGCTAAGCAAGCAGACAAAGCACACACTTCCTTCGCTCTGGAGCAATGCTGCCTGTGTTCAAAGTCAGGGTCTACACCTCAGCTCAGCTTTGTGATCCTGGGCAAGACACTCCTAAGCCTTAGCTTCCTCAAGTTCAAAATGGGGGTCATACTGGCAGCTACTTCATGGGGGTGTTGAGAGGATTATGTGTTCAAAGATAAGGAAAGCACATAGCACAGTGCCTGGCACTTAGCACAGTGCCATTCTCATTAACCTGTTGATTACAGCAAGGCTAGTCATAGGAGGTAAGAGAGCAAAAAAGAAAATGCCATGGCACTATAGGAGGAATTCTCAGGGCGACTAAGAAATCTTCACTGCTGCTGAAGCATTGCTCTGGCTCTGAGCTCTGCCTTGCATTCTCCTGCTCTTGGTAAATGTGGGCTGGGAATCCGTGGGACATGCACCTGAAAGACGAGGGAGGCTTAGGGGCCTCCATCTGCTGAGCTGTGGCCGTGTCCCCATCGCCGCTTCTCAGCTGGGTCAGCAAGAAGCTCAATAGGGTCTGGGCTTCGGGTAATGAGATCGGTAACCCCAAACCCCCAAACTAATTTACTGCCTCTGCTCAGAACAGATGGCCACAAAACCCTCGGCTCTCCTCCTAAGCTCAACTTGCTCTCGCACCAAAAGGCCTAGGATAGAGGGAGGCACATATCTCAGCCGAGCCAAGCCCCAGAGGTCTCTTTCATTGGCGAGATGGGGCCTTGCCTCGGGTGGAATTCTGCAGGGCACAGTGGGGTCCCGGGTCCCTTTTAGGTTCTTTCCATCAAAGACCCTGCAGTGAATTAAGTTCCCAGTGAAAGCTGTGACGGCTCATGGGATTCCCGTCCATCTCACTGGCTGCTGTACCCCAGTGCCCAGAACAGCAGCACATTCCGTGAATGAATGAATGACGATTCCTTTCTGCATCTTCATGAGGAAAACAAAAGCAGGGGCCACAGAGCTTCCACAGGCGCTTCCTGACCCACCAGCTGGGTGGGATCGTCTCTCCATCGCTCCGCTCTTGACTCCCCTACCTGTCACCTCAGCTGGTAGCATCACCACCAGGTCTCTGACTGTCTCCCTGGGAGAGGTTTGGCCTTTTCCCTCCTCCTGGCAGGAGGGAGGGTCATTTGCTACAGAGCACTGAGCAAGAAGATCAGCGCGTGCCCAGCACACGACTTGCTCCTTTTATGTTAGAGCTGGAAGCACCCATAAAAGTCACCACTCGTGGAAGAGACGAAGAAACCAAACCCTGAGACGTTTAGCAAGTATCCCCAAGCCACAGAGGTGGCTGACGGAGGGGCAGAAGACCTGGCCTCTTGACAGAGCTCTTTATATGGCACTTTCTAAGAGCCTCTATGCCTGTGCAGGTCAGAAAGTCTCAGAAAGTGCCCCTGAAGGCTGCATTCTCTTTCTACATATTATAAACACAAACACACCTACAGAATACACACAGGTGCAGGTTTTATATATATATATATATATATATATATATATATATATATATGCAACTATGTAAATGTTTTATACAGTCATAAGTGGTATTAGGATATATATAACTATTCTATAGTTCCAAATACATTTACTGGAAAGCTTAGAAAAGCTCATCTCCTTTTATTTTACACCTATTTATTACAGAATGGTGATAACTGAAGGGCTGGGGGAAAATAAGAAATGCTGAGCATGAGAAAGGGGAAACGTGTAATTTGCAAAAGCGTATTTGGTGTTATAACTGCTTTTTTTTTTTTTAGGCACAATATTTAATGTGCTTTGAAATTTAACAGTAAAGAAGGGCATTCGGATTCTATGTTCAACAAAAGAGAGGAGAGTTTAAACCGAAAGACTGGGAACTACTGTTTTGGAAACCTGCTGGTCCAGTGCCCTGTTTGAAGAGAAGGAAACCTCCACTCAGAGGTTAAGTCACGCCCTGTCTCAGGTCAGTAGCAGTTTACTTGTTCCGAGGGGAGCAGCCCCGTAGGTGTTATCTGTTGGATGTCCACGGTACCTGCGCTGAAGGGTGCCAGCATTTGCTGTGGACCAGCTGAAGGGAATTTCTTACATCAAGGATATAAAAACACAGAGGGAAAGTGAGTTCCCAAACAAGCCTGGCTTTTGTTTAACAAGAAGGATTCTTGGAAGAGGAGAAGCTGAACCTGTGGCTTTGCGACATGCACTTCCTGGGGGCAACGCCCCAGTGGCCCCCTCGCTGGGCCGCCCTGGTCCCACCCCCTCTGTGTGTCAGTGCGGGAGACTCAGTCTGACCCTCTCTCTCTCGGGGAACCAAATGACAGGCTGCAAGGCTGCAGGAGTGGTTCCTCAAGCCACCACTACCCCTCCCCTTTGTCACCTGCAGAGGTCACCACCCATCTACCTAAACCATGGGAGGTTTTGTCTCTGGTGTCCCGGCAGGACTGAGCATTTCGGCAGGGGAACTGCAGCTCCTAAGGCAGGCAGCCGGAGAGCAGAGGCAGAACCCCAGGAGGAATTCACCCACGGCCTTAGGCTAAGACAGACCTAGGGCCAGACCACAGGGGAGGGCTTCTCCCCGATGTCGGAGGTCAGCCAGTGCAGGAGTCCACTTACCGCAGTGGGACTGGAAGACCTGCGGCTTGACGACCTGGTTACAGGCACTGCACACCACGAGGTAGAAGTCGTCGTGTGCTGGGTAGTGGCCAAACAAGTGCATATCTGTGGGGGGAAAGGAAAACAGGTTGTTTGAAAAAGCAACCAAGTCTCAGAAGGTGGCTGGTTTCTTCTTGGAATTTCCTCAAGGACAGTCTCTCAAACAAGACGCGCAAAAAGGCAATCACCTCTACGGAAGGGAACGGTGTGTCCCACAGCAGCTCCCCACTCTCAGGCAAGCCCGTGCCTCGGAGACTCCCTCCCTATTTCCCCTGCAAACAGACGGCAGGGCTGGGCTGCCCGGAATCACATAATACGGGGAGTCACCCTGTCCGGAAAGAGGGCCCCGGGGTTAACTGGGACCCAATGAGACTCTAGTTACTTTAGAATGGAGGGAGCTCCCCCAAACCCATTTCAGCGTAAGCACAAGCCTCTCAGGTGAGTGACAGGGCGAGAAGGCCTGGGGAGAGAAAGAGCTGTCATCCTGGTTCGGCAGGTGCTCAGTTCCCCATCACCTGTGGGAGACGCCAGGGCTTGCTGGCCACCATCACTATCCATTCTTTATTTGGCAAAGATTTACCAAGGGCCTACGTGTGCCGGGCACTGACCATGCTGGGTGCCAGGGATAACTGGTGAACAAGAACAAGGACCCTGCTCTGCTGGAGCACAAAAGAGAAGCATTTACCAGAATCACACAAGTCATCACTTGGTTGTAACTGTGGTACCTACTAAGAAGGAGAGGTTCAGGGTCCCATGAAAGTGTGTGGCAGGTGGACCTAACCTCGTCTCAGGCATTGGAGAGGCTTTCCTGAGGAGAGGTTAGAGAAAGAAAAGGCTGGGGAGGGAGAGGAAAGTTCCAGGTCCGCCAACGAAGGAGATTCTGTGTGTCCGAAGAACCTCTTGGCTGGAAAAGAAGAACAAGAGGGGAGCCCAGAAGCTGTAAGCCTTGTGGACCAAGGTACAGACTTTGAACATGACTTTGAGAACAATGGGAAGCTCCTGAAGGTTTCTAAGCAAAGAAGTGACAGACTCAGACATACACTGTTAGAAGACAAGTTATGTGGCCTACGAGACGCAACCGCATAGGTTCACACAAAAACCTGTCCACGCGTGTTCACTGCAGCATTATTCATAACAGCCCAAGGGTGGAAGCAACCCAGATACCCAGCAACAGCTGAGCACATAAACAAAATGTGATATATCCATACAATGGAATATTATCTGGCCATAAAAAGGAGTGAAGTGCTGACACTTGCTACAATATGGATGAACCTTGAAAACATATACTAAGTGAAAGAAGCCAGTCACAAAAGGCCACATATTATATGATTCCATTTATATGAAGTGTCCAGAAGAGGCAAAGCTTTAGAAACAGAAAGTAGATTAGTGCTTGCTTTGGGCTGGGGGCCCTGGAGGGAATTGGAGGATAACTTCTAAAGAATACAGGTTTCTTGGGGGGGGGGGGGGGGGTGGTGATAAAAATGTTCTAAGATTGATAGTGGTGATGGTTGCACAACGCTGTGAGCATACTACAAACCACTGAATTGTATGCTTTAAATGGGTGAATTGTATATGTGAATTGTATCTCAGTAAAGATGGGGGAGGGTGGAAGGTCAGTTTGGAGGAAGCCGGTGGTCACACCTCCTCGCCCACCACAGGGTGGAGGCAGAACCCTGGAGGGCACTCTGCCTGCCTCTCTTAGTTGACTGGCTCCAGGGCCACTGAGAGCAAGATGGACACAGGAAATACAAGAAAGACAGTCTGCATGAAAGACCGTGCATCACAGACCTGAACTTCCTCTCCCCAGCCCCCCACACCCTCATTTTCTAGATTCAACCTGTGTCTTTACCGAAAACCACCAGACGCACGATGGTTCTCCCAGCTGCAGGGCGAGGCCACAGGGAAGCCGAGTTCCTCTTGGTGCAGAGAAGGCTCATTTATAACCCAACACATGCTTCCAGCGCAGCCCCGATGCTTAGACGGAGATGGAATCAACACATTTGTCACACGGCCGGGAGCCAAGACCCCCGCCCCGGAGGAGGCTGGACTGGAAGGGTGAGAAGGGCCCCCACTGGCGGGTCCCCTCCAGTTCCACGTGCTAGGACCCTGCGCGCCCGCGGCGGGATGCGGGCCAGGCTAGCGCGCAGGCGCACTGAGTCTCTGCAGCATCTGTGGCTCCGGGCGCGGCCTGTCATTTCCTTTCGAGGACTCGCCTCTGTTTCCATTCTGACTAAGACGTTACCGGAGGGGAGCGTTATTAGTCAGAGCCTGGTAGGCGGAGGCCTGTGGAAAGAGAGGCTGAGAGAGAACCCGGCTGTGACAGAGGCCGGCAGCGTGGCCAGGCCCAGGCCAGGTCCATCCAGCGTGTCAGGGACCCTCGCTCCAGAGCCTTCCGGCACGCAGAGGGCGTGCCCGCTCCCACACTGCTGACACCACTCTCGCTTTACTCTTAATTTACAGATTGTTTTTAGAATGTGTATATATATATATATATATATGTATATATATATATATATAGCTTTAAATAACAAAAGTGATCCATGTTCTTTGAGGATACAGTTGAAAAATACAGAAAAGCCAGAAGAAATTAAAAAAAAAAATCACTGGCAACCTTTATTAACACTTTGCATCTCATTTAGATTTAGTCACATTTTCTATCCAGGAACATGTGAAACCAGGAGCTGGCAAGGGCTAAGACGTTTATTTATTCAACTGCATTTCCTAAGCTGCCTTACAGCCTTTCTGCAATAAATCGGGCTATAAAGGAATGAAAGAAATGCATTAACAAAAAAAAACAAAACAACAACATTCGCAAAAGTTTCCTGAGCACCTACTCTGCGCTGGAAGCTGTGTGGAATGCGGAGGCTGAGGGGTAGTGGGTGGGGACCATATCTCTGCACCTCTGCCATGCACACCTGATGACCTGTCCAAGGCCTCTCAGGCCTCCAGCTGACACATTTCAGTATTCCTCAGGAACCTGGAGAGCCCCCACGCCCTACACACATCTCTAGGTTGAAAGTTGAAGGTAAAGGTTAGGCTGGTCAGAGACTGCCCACCCTGAGGGTGTTCTACTCGAGGCCCTTCACTCCAATGGGACTGTTTTTGGTTTCCTCCAGGGCAGTTCCAACCATGCACGTCTGCTCAGAGCTTGTCTCCTGTGGAAACTGAGAGGACCTGCTGGCCTGCTTGACTATTCATCAGTGATCAGACCTTAGAATCTTCTTGACAGGCTGCCCAGGTTCTGAGAGCCTGGCACATGGGAAGCAAGATAAGGCACACAGCTTCTCAGAAGAACCATCGCTTCCCCGGGGGTCAGGACATCTTAGTCAGTATGCTTTCTCTTGGGGATGAGGGAGGAAGGCCAGGGAGAACTGGAAACTACTATGCCTGGCATCATGCTAGGTATCCTATTATTAATTCTCCCCTCCTCCTCAATTTACCACCCAAATAGAACTTTCAGTGCACAGTTAAAAATAAAAATGGTGGTGTGTTGACATGGGCTGGTACCAACTTTCGAGAGCCAACTGTGCAAGTCTCCCAACTCATTCAGTGAGGTCAAGGTGGTAGCTTGAAATCAGCCCTCGTGGGGACTATTTACACCATGGAAATGGGCACTACAAAGGTCTTTCCTTTTCTTTGGAGAGCCACGTTGTTAAACATTTACTGGTGCATCCCTGAACAAAGGTGGGGGAAAAAAGGGAAAAGTGAAACCACCTGTAATGACAGCACCTCAGGATAACCACTGTTGGCATGTTAATATATATCCTCCTAGACTTTATCTGAGAACATTATCTTAGTTAATCCTCATAATTAATCCATAAAGTTGCCATCATCCCACTTTCCAGGCAAGGAAACAAAGGTAAGAGCTCCTATGGTAGTGATTTGTAAAGTAGGCTGAGGTTCCTACTCTAAAGGTTATGCTCTTCCCTTAGCAAAAGGCCACGTCTTTCATGAGAGCAAGATCCCATTTCGAAGATGAAGAAACCACTTTGGAAGGTTTACATGGATGACTAACAGCCTCCGAGAGAGCCACTGGCATTTGCATAGCTCTAGGGTCAGAAGGAGGGATTTAGAGCACAATGCCCTTTGCTGTGCAACCTCAGAGAAGCTGCCTAACCTTTCTGAGCATCCGTTTCCTAATCCATAAAGTGGGGCTCACAGTTCTTGCCTCATGGGGTTGCTATGAAGGCTCCTAAAAGCTGCCTGGCTTTGTATTTTCTTCTTTCAGGGATTCGGGAGAGCGTGTGGAGAAAGCTTTAATCAAGGTCTTCTCCCCTATTTTTCAAAACTAACTCGTTCTCCCCCCAGTGGGAGGGTCTTTGCTCCAGGCAGCACATTCTTTGAATCTCCTTCACGACCCCTCACAGTTGGCCTCCTGGGGAACCTGAGTGCTCCCTCTGACCTGCAGAATTTCCTGTGTGCACATGTGCACCACCGTGCACGTGTGTGGACAGATGGGGGCTGAGAGCCACTGGGAGGACTCTCTCTCTAGGCTGTGGTTGGGCCCTGAGAACACGCGCGCAAAGATGATGGGACGTTGCCCATCATAGTATTCAGCCATCTCCCAAACAAAGCTATGCCTGTCTGTTTTGCCCCATTTTCCCCCTGCAAATGAATCAAGTGTAGATCAGACAGACCAGATAGTACCACCAAGGCATTATCACACAGGTGACCTTAGTCGTCCTCCTGGCCTGGTAGTGGGCAGGGTGGGAGCAAGCGCCATAGCTCCACTTTGCGGATGGTGAAACAGAGATACTCTTGCTTCCAGGTCAGTATTTTTTGTTTTTTTACCTCAACCCACCATACACACACACACACACACACACACACACACACACACACACACACATACCTATCTTTATCTATCGATCTATCTATCTACCCACCCATCTATCTATCCATCATCTATCATTGGAACATGTACATTACACTCTGATATGTTCTGATCTACTCATTTCCTTTTATTTTATTCTATTCTATTTCATTGAAAAACATGCTGAGAGATCTTGCAATTAATTTCATGACCCTTTAATGGGTCACAACTCAAAGTTTGAAAAACACTCTTCAAGGCACTTCACTGAGTTAGGGGCTGAGAGTTAACTGGTTTAGAGAGGTGAGAGCTGGTCTTCAGTGCTCATCTGGGAGTCTGAAGCCAAGAACTGAATCATTTGTGCCGCACCAGCTCACAGGAGCTGATCCTCTCTCTTCCTAACTCTGCATTCAGTGGGCATGTCAGTGGCCTGAATCAGCCAAGGTGGGAGTCCTTACACCACAGGAATCAGCACCCACTATGAACCAGGGCTGCTTCTCCAGGGCAGCTGGCTGTGAAACATTTCCCAGCACACCGCTGACAAGCACCAGCTCGGGCATCACTTTTCCCTGGAGCGATTTCCCTAGTTACAGAAATGGAGAAACTCACATTTGTCATCTACCACACTGGATGCAGAAAGGCGTTCATGAACTTGGGAGGAAATCATTATACTAATATAAAACCATGGTAATGGTACTGACCATCCGCCCACAGCAGAGCCAGGTAAACATGCTGCTCACTCTCTGTATCAAATGAACACGGAAAGGCTATGCGTCCTCCAGCTCTGCTGGTGAGAAGCAGGCTGGGGGTGGGGAAGCGGGGATGAGGGAGTGGAGAATTAAGTTCTTTTCAATGTCTGTCAATTTAATGCTTACTCTTTAAGGGTTATGCATGGAGATTATTCACAGATTAGGCTCAGCGTATTAAATTAATGCTGCTTATACACGGATCACACACAGGCTCTTCTCGGTGCCCCTGTGAAGCAGGTAGTCCTTTACTTCTTCCCTTCCTTAACTTCTGGTGGAATTCTCATCTGCAGCAGCCACTCGTCAATGGCATTCATGTTATCGCCTTCGTCTGGCATCCTCGGCCTGCCTCCCGACAGCACTTAGGTTCCCGCAGGCCTCATCTGGCTCTCACAGCTTCACCTCCCCTGAACACCCCCCCGCCCCACCCCTCTGCCCCTCTCATCTCCCAGATGGCAGAAGAGGGACGGAGGGGACAGAACCCAGCTGGGGTGGAAGAAGAGACACTGTTTAGGACACCAGATGGTTCCTATGAAGGTAGAATAATAACTCTGAGGTTCTGGTGTAGTTGATGACCTGTTTCTTAAGTCACTACTGCAAAAGAAATTGGCAGAATGGGGGCAGCATTTTGTAAACGGCTTTCTGAGGGGAATACTTCCGACAAGCAAAGTTGTGAGTGTATAAACTTTCCTTTATATCCAGTATTCATTTCGTGAAAACGGCTGCAGCAAAGGAAAAGGCAGGGTGCCACGTCCAATTTGCTATTTGTACAGGACTCGCTTCTAAGATGGGAAGGCAGCTGGTTTTGTGGCTTCAGGATCACACTGGATGCTGTGTGCTTTTGATTTGCTCCTGGACACCTTCCAAAGCTCGAGACTTGGGCATTACGAAGCAACAACTGGTGAGAGCGCTAAAGATGAAAACCTTAAAGAGTGATTCCTTCCCTTTGCAAGTGGGAATGCCAAGTCAAGCACAGTCTGCACAGAGAAGCAGCTAGAAGGAGACTGGCTTTGAAGGCCGGGGGACAGCTGATCAGCAACCGGGGATCACTACAGAAGATCTCACAGTGGGAAAAGGAAGACAGCAAAGCAGACAACTTTGAATGTTAGTTTCTTAAAAAAAAAAGCCCCAGAAAATGGCCTCAGGTTTCCCCCAAAGTCTTTTCCAGGGTTGTGAAACCACCCTGGTTGCTATAGGAATTATGAAAATGTCAAGGTAGCATATGCTTCTAGTATAACAACCATTTCATATACTTTTAAAATTAGACTTCCCTTTTGAACTGACTCTAAAAAAACAATGTCATGAAAAACACTGAGATTATGTGACTTCCCCACACTGAGCCACCTCCAGGAAGGTAAACGTGAGCCTCTGCCCGTGGTGGGTGACAGATCCACAGGCCGTGGTGGGACCTACGGATACAACAGCCTGTGATGATGGCTGGAGAGCGGGTGCTACTGGACTTCCTTGGAAAACTACCAAAAAGAGGAGCTTGGCTGGCAGTGGTTTTGATTTGTGGGCTTCCACTTACATAAACTCAGACAGGGGAGATGACTGGGAAGAACAGTAACCGCGGTTCAAGGACACACACGGCTGCCTCCAGGCAGATTCACATCCGGACACGGGTGCCACTCAGGAGAAGCACCTTTCACCCCCAGAAAGGCGGGTCCTAAAGGCCTTCCTTTCTCCCATGAATCTTAATACGCTCATTATACAGTTTTTATTAATGTGTCTTTTCTCTCTGCTAGTGGAATGTTCAGCTGCACCTTAATCACTTATGTCAAATGGAAAGCATGAGTGGGGGGAACCTTTCTCCTTTACTCTGAGAGCGTGATTCTCTGTGTTCCCCAACTCCCAAATCTCCTTAAAGTCACAGAACAAAACAATCTGGGGTCTTCAAAGCAATGACCTCTGACACCTCCCACTCCTCCAGCAGAATGCTGAACTCCCCTCGAGGAAAATTCAACAACAACAACAAAAAAAAAAGCGGTCACTTTCCGTTTTTCAGATCTCTGAAAACCCAGGGCCCGACTGTGAGAGCTTCAAAAACAATGAAATCTGGAAACGGAAACTGAAACAGGAGGACCAGAAAAGCAAGCAGCAAGCAGTGCAGGCGGGCGGGCTCCACAGCATCAATGAGGGAGGGTGGCAGGCACAGGGCCTTTCTTCTCTTACAAACCAAGGACTCAAAAGCCCCAGCCTCCTCTTGTTGAGGCTGGGCCACCAGGCGCTCCCTCGCAAGGCTGGAGCCTGCAGCGAGGCCTGGAGCAGGTGGAAGCTCCCGCTCTGCTGCCTGAACCGTCTCCTCCCAGCCCCAACCCACCCACAAACCCCAACCCGCCCACACGGCCACACGAAACAGCCCATCCCTCCCTCTGCAGGAAAAGGGCCTTTACAGACACGCACGCACGGTGTATCGAGACCCGCGGGCTGCACAGGGCCCCGGGGGTCCTCCAGGCCAGCTCCTCCCCTCAGCCGCCACTCAGAGCCCGCAGTACAACGAAGGGAGAGAGACGGTGGGCCCGGAGGTGATCAGAGCCCAGAGTTTAGAACGAAAACTACAAGAGGTGAGCCTTGAAAAATGCAGTGCCTGAGAGCTGGGCTCCGGAGTCAGGCAGCCTTGAGTTCAAATCCTGACTTGAGTGTGGCATAATAACCCCCCTGAGTTTCTGTTTCCTCATTAGGGATTAAATGACGTGTTTGTGAAGGGGCTGACACACAGGAAGGATGTAAAAAATACAACGTGTTATTATCCTTGACTTTCTGTCTCTCCAACTCACCTGTCAACTCCTCTGGGAAGCCTCCTCTGATGCGCCCAGAAGGGAGGCAGGGTCTCCCTCCTCCTCTCCCTCCCGGCCTGCCCTCAGCACTGTGACCAGAGCTTTCTTAAGGCTGTGCTGGAGTCACTGGTTTACACCCCTCTCACCAGACTGGGATCTTTTTGAAGACTAGAATCATGACTTAGCGCCCTTTATATGTCCATAGCCAATCAGTCGGGTGCATGGTGGCCGCTTAATAAATGTTCATAAGCTAACTAGGCTGAAGTTCCCAAGAAGTTGATATACTACCCACATTCCTTTATTTTCTCTTCTGTCAAAGGGGCAAGTTGTAAATGATAATAAATTGCCCTAATATCCATGTTGCTAACTAAGATCATGAGGTCAATAATCATGCCTGTCGGTTCATTCTTGGAGCTCCTTGGAGCCACGTGAAGCGGAGAAGGCGGTGTGCTCGGGCGGCCACTGTGGAACAGACACGGTTGATTCCTGCCCCCAGCGTGCCAGGCTCATGAAGGCTGGCTCTCTCCTCCCCAGCGAACACAGCTACTCCCCACCCCAGCCCCAGCGATGACCCCCTCCAGAGCCAGTGTTTAGGGTGGGCTTAGGGGTGCTTCCTGGATGCTCCCTCTGGTCCCATTTTCTATGTCCTCACCCTGGGGCTGCACGGTGTCTTGGACATCAGGACAGTGGGTGATGCAGGGCCTGGAAGATTCACACTCCTCCCACCCCTCCCTGTTTCAGCTCTGGACCAGCACAGCAGCCAGGTTCGGCCAGGGCACATTGAGCCATCACAGCCCAACCTGACAGAGGATCTGACTGGCTGCTGGGCGGTGATGACCCTGGTAGCCAAGAGAATCATTCTGCAAAGGGCCCCCCTTTGCCTATGCCTGGCTCAGGCAACAATGCCAACAATCTGCCCCTAAAAATGTTCCCAGCGATGTCAAACCAGCCCTAGTTCTCTCTCTCAAGCAGCTGCAGGGACGCCCAGGATACGCATCCTTTTCCCTCATTCCAGCCTGGCGGGCTGGGGGCTTCTGGCCTGACATCCCCACGTCTGGCCCACAAGACAGATGAGGAACACGTAACCACTTCGGTGGGATGCTGAGTCCTGAGAAGGTAACCTGGCTAAAGCACTTCTTACAGCATGGGTTGCTTGGGCTTAGAGATGAGCTGCATGAACAGGACACCCCCATTTGCCCCTCACCAAGTTGGCCCCCTTGCCCTGGCCCACCCAGGGAGAAGTTCTGTGTAGGTCACAGGATGGGTACAGCACATTCAACAAGGGCCTGGAAGTAAAGACTGCTTAGTTCACTCTGATTCAAACAGAGAGAGAAGAGAAGCATCAACATGTTGGGAAAAATTCTAGTCCCTTCCTGGCCTTTCCTTGACACTGAAAGAGTAGACAAGTGAGGGGCCCGTGAAGCTTTGGAAAGGTCACACGTCATCACAGGCTCCCCTCCCTCCCAGGCTCGCCTGCCTGGATCATTTACAAGCTTAAATGCTCACTTAAATCTTTATGCCCACGTTACCATCCACCTGAGAGCAACAGTTGAGATAATATTTGCTTTCATAAAATCAGGAGGCCTCCCTAGGCATTTTTGCTCAGTGCTTCTTCAGTAGGCCTTGCTTTGTTTCTGTGGAATAGGCTTTTCCTCCCCTGATCCTCCCTGGTCAGAGGAATTGAAGAGCTTGTCTGTGTGAGGCCAGTTTCCAGCTGATTTGGGGGTGACTCCTCCCACCTCCATCCTGGGGCATCTCCAGGGTCCAGGCTGGGTCTCCTGGCAGCAGTCTGCGATGCCTTCCCACTTTTTGCCCCCACCCAAGAGAGATCTCTGTGACGTGGAGGTAGGCACCATATTTCAGGGAACAGGCAGTGGGTTTGGTCAAAGAGGCTTTCCAGACTAAACAGAACAGTGCTATTAAGAACAACTTACATGGGCTGAGGGAAATCAAGACATCTCACTTGGTGTCTTTTCCCATGAGATGGTCCACTATCCACTGTGGCAAGCTGACTGAGTCTGGAGGATGGACTAACTGGTCCCTGAGTTCCCTTCCGGCTCCTTAGTTACAATGACAGGTTCATCAGGGAGTGAACAGAAGAATGGGTGAGGAAAAGGGGAAGAAGGGGAGGATGCCACACCCACATTACCAAGGAAATCCCCTTTGTAAAGATAAGTAGATAAATAGAATAAATAGATAAAAGATAAATAGAGCACAAAATCTGAGTGGTTTATTCTTTTTTTTTAAATTAATTAATTTATTTATTTTATTGGCTGTGTTGGGTCTTTTTTTGCTGTGCGCGGGCTTTCTTTTTAGTTGCAGTGAGCGGGGGCTACTCTTTGCTGTGGTGCATGGGAGGCTTCTCGTTATGGAGCACAGGCTCTAGGCACATGGGCTTCAGTAGTTGCAGCACATGGGCTCAGTATTTGTGGCTCACAGGCTCTAAAGCACAGGCTCAGTAGTTGCGGTGCAAGGGCTTAGTTGCTCCGCGGCATGTGGGATCTTCCTGAAGCAGGGATCGAACCCATGTTCCCTGCATTGGCAGGCGGATACTCAACCACTGCGCCACCTAGGAAGCCCTAAGTGGTTTATTCTTAAGAGGAGTTAGTGAGGGCTATCTATCTCCATTTATCTATCTATCTATCTATCTATCTATCTATCTATCTATCTATCTATCTATCTAGATGATACCTATACAGAAGATAGCATTTCTCTATCATCTCTATCAATCATCTATCTTGACAACAAAGGCCTACTGTAAAGCGCAGGGAACTCTACTCAATAATCTACAATAACCTATACGGGAACACAATCTGAAAAAGAGTGGATATATGTATATGTATAACAGATTCATTTTGCCGTACACCTGAAGTTAACACAACATTGTAAATCAACTATACCCCAATACGAAATAAAAATTAAACTAAAAAACATCATCTATCTTGATCATCTATTCTATCCCTATCTCGGTTTATCTCTTATCTCATCTACCTCTGTGTCATACCTATCTATCTACCATATCTATCTCTATCTATCTACTGCCATCTTTATCAACTCTCTTCCTATCTTAGGAAGCATTATAGTTTTGAGCACTATGGTTCTAAGGTGGGCTTAACTCAGTCTTAGCCTGTTTTATTGCTACAAATGCTACATTTTTGGGTGACAAGGGTGAGATATGGCTTCACAAAAATAAATTTAAAAATTTTAAAAGGAAAAAAAAGAACATGACAATAGCAAAAACCACCAGCTGGTTTTCAGGGGCTGCACTGTGAACTGCATGAGAGCGTGGACTAAGCCTCACGCACAGCCCCATCTGCCCCTACTTCAGCGCAGTCCTGTTCACACGGCAGGAGCCAAGTGGGAGTCTGGATAGAAGTTCTCCTTGAATCCAGCCTTCACTCTGAAATCTGAATAGGTTATAGGCTTCAGAAAAGGCTGCTCTGAGGCACACCTACATCCGCCATCTTGCTTTTTGAGATTCATGGGCCCAGAGGCTTTCATTCCATCTTGAGGAAAACAAGACCAAGAGCCCAGGGCAAAGGGATGGGGCGGGGCTGGGTTCCCCAGCTGTCTGTGAGAGTCAAACCACACGCACCAAGGGCTTTCCCAGCCCTGCTAAAACCAGAACAGTGATGAAAGCAGCACTTCTTATTAGGCCTTCCGTCACTGTTTAGAGATTAATTTAGAAATGGAGGGACTTCCCTGGTGGTCAGGGGTTAAGACTCCATGCTTCCAATGCAGGGGGCCCGAGTTCGATCCCTGGTAGGGGAACTAGACCCCACATGCCACAAGTAAGAGCCCACATACCGCAACTAAAGATCCTGCATGTTGCAGTGAAGATCTTACACGTGGCAATGAAGATCCCACGTGCCGCAATTAAGACATGGTGCAGCTAGCTAAGTAAGTAAGTAAATAAATACATAAATAAATGAAATGGACTGGGGGGCCAGGCCCACAGAGATGCTCCACCCATCCCAGCACAGCGAGCTGGGCGATTTCTTAGGATGACGTGTTGTGGTGTTGCAGAAAAAAAACTGATCCCACGAGAAACCAAGCACAACACTCGGAGAGTTGGAGAACTCAGGTTTATTAAGCCGGCGGACCCAGACGAGCTAACGCTCCAAAATTCTGGGGCCCCGTTTCAGGGGAGTCTTCTCCTTATATAGGTTAAAACATACAGCTATAATTGGTACAAACTGATTGGCTACAAATTACTATAGGTCACGGGCAGTTACAAAGCGCGCGGGAGTGGCCATGGGTTACCCACATAGTAGGGGGTCCTAACAGGAACTTGTAGGAGCCGGACATTCCATTCCTATCAGGACTAAGGTCCCAATTTGCATTCTCACATTGGTTGCAGGTTGAGGTTAATGGTCACTTAACAAGTCTATGTGCAGCAAAGGGTCTCAAAGGCTTGGGGTGGGTGCCTGAGAGCAAGACATTCTTCCCTTATCTGATCACTCTTAGTAATTCATTTTACTGTTTAACTGAGAGTGGCGAGCAGGCCTTTGCAAGATAGAGGAGAGTAAGCAATTACAAGCATGGAAGTTTCAATTTCCTCATCAGTGGACCATGCTGAAAGCAGAGTCCATGAAGAAGCCCACCAGCGGTGCCTCTTAAATGCAGGAAACGTGACATTTTTAAAGGCACAGCAGAGGTCTCCATGAGACTCCCTATGGCAGGCCTCAGTTATCAAGTTATTGCTATGAATGCCAGCCAGAACATGCAGTGGGGGGCGCAGGGTCAAGAAAACACCCATCCCAGACATGCAAGCCCCCACTCAGCTGTGGGGGTTCTGTCAATGCTCTGCTTGCAGATTCAGGGATGAAGAAGTACAGACTCAGAATCTGTCAGACTGTGGCCAGGAACGCAGGGCTGTCCCAGTGCTTGGGGGTCTTGGTGAGTCCCATGGCAGTGCTGAGCTCATTCCTATTCAGGGGGTTTACAGCTAGAGACCCCTGGATCCTGTGGCGCTTGTCAGTGGCTCTGAGTGCAAAGCAGAGTTGGCTCTGGCCATGGTTTATCCATAACTGGCAAAGAGACGGCGATATTTTTTCCCCAAGGCTGTTTGTCAAGGCTATGGAGCCCGCGTGTGCCCTTCAAAGATTACAATGATCACCCAGACGATGCCGCCAGAGCTCAGAGGTAAACGTGCCATTTGGCTCAGTTACGAGACGCGTCCACTTGGCATAGCCAGAGGGCGATGGCAGGAATTGCTTGATGTCCCTGGGAATCAGTGTCCAAAGCACTCAAGTCATCGGGACAACCAGGCTGCAGGAGGTTGTTGACTGGTCTCCCAAGGCATTCCCCTGGGAAAGGAGGGCTCACAGGGGAGCCAGAGCCAATCCAGCTGGACCCACCACTGCACCAGTGCTCGCAAGGGACAGAAAGGACCTTTGCTCTAAGAAAACGAAAGGAAGTGTTTGAGCATCCACCACATTCAGGCTGCTGAAACCAGTCACACACATCTGGCAACTACCCAGATGGGCTGGTGCCTAAAGCCGGCGGCCTTCTGAGCACAGAGGCCCAGGATGAAAAAATCCACCGTAGAGAGGATTACAAAGAGCTATTTTAATGTAATGGAAAATAGGATCGATCAGCTGGAGGAGAAAAGTCACAATGTCTTCAATCACAAATCAAGCATGAATCTAGTTCTGTGCCCGAGGAGAAAAGACACAGACTCTCAGCGAGGTTCCTGAGGCTCTGAGATCCAGCTCTACCACTGAATCCCAGGGTCAGCTGCCACTGCATCCTCCCCATCATCGCGGCCTCTCCTTCACCCCTCCCTCCACACTCACCGAAGTCCTACACATCCCTCCAGGCCAGCTTTAATTCAGCCTCCTCCAGGAAGCCTTCTCTAGTTCCCGCAGAGACAATAACCCTCTCTCTGTATCTGCATAGTCCTTTGCATTTATGGCTACACGTAGCCCACTCTACCTGGTGCTTACAGATAGATACACCTATCTTCCCCATTTGTATGATAACGTTTTATATACTGACTCAGACATTTAGCAGTTAAATATTAAGACTGTCAGAAACATGCTCAAATGCTTAAAAGAGTGCCAATGCCTCAACTACCTTGCTTTAGACTAAGGAATCACACAGGATATAGGTGGGGCAGCTGCAGGGCTGTGGGATGAGCAACGAATTCCCGCTCTGTCTCTAGCTGGCTGTGCAGCACCGGGCAGGTCACAGAGCCTCTCTGGATTTGCATTTCCCCTTCTGGAAAACAGTAGTCATAGCTTTCCCACAAGGTTGCTGGGAGGATTAAGTGAGGTAACCTATGCCAGTGCCAGCATCTTACAGGCATTCAAATGCCCATGAAATTGAACGGAACTTTAGTCTGAACTAGCCAAGTCAAAAGCCAAAGACTCGCAAAGGAACATTATTTTATGGAGACAGCTCAGTATCATGCTTGGAAAGCAGGTTCTAGAGCCAGCCTGCCTGGATTTTATTCCTGGTACCACCTCCTTGGAAAATTCCTCTGGGCCTCAGTTTCCTCATCCGCAAAAGGGGGATGGTAATAAAAGGACAGCTGTCAGTATGAGATGGGGCAACACACATTTAATGTCGTGCTTGGAAAGCTCTCAATAAGTGTTAGCTGTTACTATGATCTGGAATCTAATTTTGCATGGTGGCACTTTAAGAAAACAATTGTTTCACTGGAGCAAAACAGTGAGTGTTGAAAAAGAAATCATTATGTTAAAAGTCACCAACCCTTGAACTATCAGTCATTGAAGCCACAGGGTGAGTAAACAGTAGCTAAAGGTTTCTCAAAGTGTGAATTTTACCTGTAACTTGGGTGCCGAATGTAGATGCCTGGACCCTGTCCCAGGTCTATGGAGAGAGACCCTCTGGGGGTGGAGCCCAGGAGGATACACTTTTAACAAGCTCCTCCAGGGATGTGATAAACCCAAACAATGTGTTTAATCATTGTCCTATCGCGGAAACGACTAATATGGAGACACTCACTGGTACATCCAGTGTTAGCTGAGTGATACGGGTCATCTTGCTGGTTAAAAGGTTCAGCTGGCCAAGGGGGAGGAGTTTTCTGTACATGAAGGGGTGCCACTGTGGGTATCCCTGGCATGTGGTTCAGGGTGCCCTTCTTAGGCCCCTCTACTCGTAAGCTCTGTGGATCTTTGAGTCAGAGACAGCCCAGTGGTGGGCTGGAGCCACCTGTGTGCCTCTCCTCCCAGCGCCATATTTAGTGACTTTACATTGGTCGTCTGAAATTCACCACAGGGGGAGTATTTACACCCTGGCAAAGCCTACAAATCAGGGCTCTTAAATTTGCTCAGAGAGCTGGTACACCAGCACTCCACTGGTTCTCACCCATAATAAAGTTCCATGCTGGAACCCAAACTCTGTGGAAGGTGGTCCAGGGCACCATATTTAGGTCCTTGGATGGTTTGGGGACAGTTAAAGCCTGGTTTCTGAAAAAACGAGTAAGAAAGATGCTAATAGTGTTTTGGTGTCTTAGTCGTTGTGGCTCGGCTCATGAGGAAACCTGCTTCGTGCTCTGTGGGCATACCCTAAACCCCAGCACTGCACGGCCAGCCGGCAGTTCACAGTCCTGATACGCAAGTGGAGTGAGGTCAGGTGTGGATGCTTTCAAGGCCAACTCCTCACCACCGCTGGAAAAACACCCCTGTTCTCCTGAGGGCTGCCCAGTGGCCTTCATACCTGCAGGAAACCAATCTACAAGGCCCAGGCAGGGCAGAGGTTCTACGATGAACCCTCTCATCCCTGAGAGTGGGGGTTTGGGTGCAGGGTGGCCCAGCTAAGTTTCAGCCCCAATCCCCAGCCTGCTGTTCATACCGCACACCATCGCCCCAACCCCAGCTGCCTTTCAAAAAGTCACCCGTTAAGAGCCATAAGCCCTGCAGTCCCACTTCAGCAGATACAGCTGTGGGAAACATACATTTTTCCTCCGAATTCCTCCACTCAGCAGTCAGGTGAGTCAGGGAGAACTCAATCCAATTTCTCAGGAAATCCTACTATGCTCTGGAAGGACATGGTCTGAAAAATCTATTTGTGTGCTTTTATTTACTTAAAGCCTGCATGCCTGGGGAAGCTTTTTCATAGCGCTAGTGCTTTTTCACAGCACTTCCCATAAAAAAAAAGATCCCACCTTCCTGGAAGACTGCCGGCCCCTGGATGGCCACGCGGCTTCTCCTCCAGCCCCCGCAGGCCTGCGGCCGGTCTCCCCGGCACATATGCTCTCTGCAGCCCTGGGGAGAGCGGTTTTAGGAAGACGTTTTCCCAAAGGGCCTGCGGTTCGGGGCCCTCAATTCCTGGCAGCAGGAGGCTCCCTCGAGCGCCCGGCACAGCCTGCCCCTCCCAGGGCTGCCCAGAGCTCATATAGTTCTGTTTTCCTGGTTTAAATGCTGTTTTCTATCTAGACGCACAGCCTATTTCCATGGGATTTGCGCTTGCTATTCTAGAGGCTTCCCAATGTAAACTGCTAGGGGCGGGGACAGGCCTCTTGGACAGTCTCATCTTTCCAGAAGGGCCAAATGCTCAGATCAGAAGATGAATGTGCTCAGTGTACTCAGGGCTTGGTAAACTTAAACCTTGTCCCCACTCTGCCTCTGTGTCAAATCTTCCCAGTTGGGTTACCACCCAGCCAACTTCAATGTGGACCCTTAACCAGACCCCAGGGCAGGTCACACACGGCACTCTCCAACTGCCAGCAGCGGTGGGTCGTAGAGGTACCCCAGACATTGTCCTGGGTGGCTGGGGACGGGGGTGATAGAGGGGTGAAGGCACAGGTGCATTCGAACAGCAGGCCTTTTCCAGGAATGGTCGAAGAGCCCCTCTTCCCTGCCCTGGCTCCTTCCTCAGCTTCCCTGGCACCACGGGCAGCTGGGGTCTGCTGGGTCAGTGCCCTGCTGCTGGCCATCACCCCAATGACCCAGATCCCATCCAGCAGAGGGGCCACTCAGGCCCTGGCTGTCGTGAGAAGACAGCAGGGCTCAAGGGGTATCTGGGGCGTCAGGCCCCTGTCACTAACCTGTCAAGGCACGAGACCTCTCTGGGCCCCCAGCGGCCCCCGCTCCTGCCCCGGCCAATGATACAAGGCAGTGGGACCCAGTGTGTGGTTCCATACCTGGCTGAGTGGCAGAATCTCTCAGCTTTTAGGGTACAGATCCCTGAGGCGTAGCCAGACGAACTGCATTAGAAATTCTAGGGGTGGGTCCCAGGAATCTGGATGCTGGAACAAAGCTTTGCAGGTGATCTTGATGTAGCTGTAACCCAGCATTGGGTTAGACTCCCCCAAAGGTCACTTCCCATAAAAACAGCCTATTATCTAATATACTTTCACCCAGTTACGAGTCAAGAGGGGGAAGGGAAAGCCTGAGGGTGAGAATCGTCTGCCGACTCGCCTCTTCAGGAGAGAAGAGGCCTGAATACTATCCCCTTCCTGGCCCAGCTGAGTGTCCACCAGCCAGCCACAGAAGGAAGCTCAGGAAGGGGCCACCACAGATGAGGGATGGATGTCACCCTTTTTGGGTTTCAGCCCCACCCTTACCCAGAACTCCTTGGGTAAAAGGAAGATGAAGAGGAAGAGGGCAGCCGTCAGCAAG
The DNA here is from genome assembly GCF_030028045.1 of Hippopotamus amphibius kiboko. NCBI lineage: Eukaryota > Metazoa > Chordata > Mammalia > Artiodactyla > Hippopotamidae > Hippopotamus > Hippopotamus amphibius. The sequence continues at coordinate 86,439,320 of NC_080189.1, read as the reverse complement.
GGTGCCTGGGTCCAGCCAAGCCCCTGGGGCTGGACAGGTGTGGCCCCGGCCTCCTTTCTGCCCTGGATGCCCTGTCAGGTCTCCCAGGCTGCCTTCCCCTCATGTGCGTGCCAGGAAAAGCCCGTCAAGACAAGCAACAGCCATGCTGAGGCCAACTCAAACCAGGAAAAGGCAACCCTAAAGCCCTGATGTGAATGGCTAGAAAGGGCCTGGCTGTCTTATCTCCATAAAAGCCTCATGAAAAGGGGGGCTCCTGTGCCTGGCGGTCCCAGGCACTTGTGTGTCTGAGTAAAGAGCCAGCTCACCCCATCCTGTACCAAGAGAAGATTCAGAACAGCGTGAAGTTCAGAGAAGAGGGGAGCTCTTGTTGGAGAGGAATGGAAATGCCCCCACACTCTCCTCACATCCCAGACAATATCAGCCTCCCATTCCAAGTAACAAGCTAGGAGTAGAACTTCCGGGGCAGCTCTGTGAAACCATCAGCACACTGACCTGAGGTGTCTACAAACACTTACGCCATGTGTCAGGTGCTGGCCAGGGCTTGGTCTATGCTAGAGACTTAAGGGGAAGATTTTTTGATAAAATAATATTATTGAAAACAACATCCATCACAGCAGCCAAAATTACTATTATTTATTTATTCCTTGCTAGGCGTGGCGCTAAGTGCTTTACGCTGATTGTTTCATTTAATTCTCACAGCAGCCCTGCAGAGGCCATGGTCTCTCCATTGTCTAGATAAGGAAACAGAAGCTCAAAGAGGGGAAGCTATTTGTTGCCAGGCTCACAGCTTGGAAATGGTGGAGCCGCCACGTGAATGCTGGTCTGCTGACTCTTCACTCCCAGGCATTTCTGCCTTTGCAAAGAGGATGGCGGCTCAGAGGAAAGGAGACCGGTGGGGAAGTGACAGGAACAGGTGGGTTATAAGCAAAGACCTGTGGAGTAGCATTTAGCAAATGTCCAGGGACTGATTTAGTCAGAAGACGTACCGTCCACACGAGGGTGCAGCTGGGACAACGTGTGTTCTCAAAACAATGAACAAGCCAGACAGTAGAATGTCCTGGTATAATAAAGGGCTAAACTGTGCCAGACGATTAGAGAATAGGACAGCATGAAGTGATGTGAGAACCAAGCAGAACACGCGGAAAGGGCAAAGGGAGCTGGAGGAGTGAACGCAGGCTGAGGCGGCAAGGGCTTGCTTTCAGAGGGTGGTTTCTGTGGGCAGGAAAGAAGATCTTGGCGGGGGCCTCTGGTGCTGGAGGCAGGAAGGGGGACACCCACACTTCCTCTGTGTAGGCTGGCAGCTGACGGCACCTGTGGTGATTCAGTGCAGGAAGGAGGGGACGCTTGGGCCCATCCACTGCCCTCATCTACTCACGTACTCATTCATTCATTCATTCATTCAACGCTTATTTACTGCCATTACTAAATGCCAGGCACTGGGGTTCAGAGAAATGAATTAATTCCTGCCCTCCAAGAGCTCCCAGTCATTAAGGGAAGCTTAATGGCCCACGATTCACTATGACACAGTAAACAGGGTGTGTACAGAGTACAGAGGAGGGAGAGCTGGGCTGCAGCAGAGTGGGCGGGGGGGGGCTTCCCCAGGATGACCCCAGAGCTGGGGTCCTGACAGATGAGCAGGAGTCCCCAGGCAGGCTAGGGTGGAGGAGCAGCCCAGGTAGAGGCAAAGCAGAGGAGTGAGATGGCATGGCCTGCTCAGGGTACCTCAGGTAGGGGACTGTGGCAAAGACGAGCATGCCGGGAAGACGGGCAGGAGATGGGCCGCAGAGGTGGGGAGGCCAGATTTTACTGTGTGCGCGTGTATATGAGAAGGAAAGTGTGGAGAGCAGAGATGGAGTGGGTGTTTCCAAGGCAATGCTGAGCTTCCTGGGACAAGCCTGGAGGGGAGGAGGCTGCTTTGGGGAGGGTGCTGGTGTTCAACCTGGGGGCAGTGGCTGCAGGGATAGAGAGGATGAAGAAGCCAGGGGACAGTCGGTACTGACCCATGGTGGGAAATGACCTGCAGCTTTCTGGCTTGGGATACTGGGAAGAGGGGAAGGTGGATGAGAATACAGCAGGAGGGCATGCATGGTGCTGCGTACTGAATGATGTCCCCCCAAATTCATATGTTGAAGGCCTAACCTCCCTCCATGTGATGGTATTTAGAGATGGGGCCTTTGAGAGATAACTAGGTTTTGATGAGGTCATGAGGATGGGGCCCTCATGATGGGATTAGTGCCCTTATAAGAAAAGGAGGGCTTCCTAGGTGGTGCAGTGGTTAAGAATCTGCCTGCCAATGCAGAGGACACGGGTTCAATCCCTGCTCCAGGAAGATCCCACATGCCATGGAGCAACTAAGCCCGTGCACCAAAAAAGAAAAAGAAAGAAAGAAAAAGGAAAGGAAGAGACACCAGGGCTTGCTCTCTCTCTGCCATGTGAGGACATAGCTGCCTGTAAGCCAGGAAGAGGGGACTCGCCCAACCATGCTGACAGTCTGATCTTGGACTGCCAGCCTCTGGAACTGTGAGAAACAAATTTCTCCTCTTTGAGACACCCAGTCTATGGTATTTTGTCTGGCAGCCTGAAGGACAAAGACAGATGGGGCAGTGATATTTGTTTTGTAACCTATTGAGTTTGAGCAACTGATTGGCAGTTTAAGAGGCAAGCTGGCACCAGAGAGAGACTGAGACAGTCATGAGCACATAGATACTAGGGGACACGGTGGGGGTCAGCCTGTGAAATGACGCTGCCGACAGCAGGACTGAGGATGGAACATGGGGAACACTGACCAGGAAAGAACAAGAGGAGGGAAAGAGGCCAGTGCAGGAGGCTGAGAAGGAACACTCAGAGGGGCAGGCAGTGAGCCACACGGCACTGAGGAGGACACAGGCAACGGAGTCCCACACACAGAGACCTCAAGTAAGAAAGCGCTGCAAAGTGTCTACGTCTCTGACAACAAGGAACAAAAGCTATTTGGAGGGCAAGGCGGGGTGTGGAAGCCAGGCAGCTACTGATGGGACATGCAACCGAGCAAGGGTGATTGGCTTGTTTTGATTTTAAAAAACACATATTTGGGGGACTTCCTAGGTGGCGCAGTGGTTAAGAATCTGCCTGCCAATGCAGGGGACACAGGTTCGAGCCCTACTCCAGGAAGATCCCACATGACGTGGAGCAATTAAGCCTATGAGCTGCAACTATTGAGCCTATGTGCTGCAACTTCTGAAGTCCACGCGCCTAGAGCCTGTGCTCTGCAACAAGAGAAGCGGCTACAATGGGGAGCCCACGCACCACAATGAAGATTAGCCCCCGCTCGCCGCAACTAGAGAAAGCCTGTGTGCAGCAACAAAGACCCAATGCAGCCAATAAATAAATAAATAAATAAATTTATAAAAAACAAAACAAAACAAAAACCCCCACATATTTGAATAAGGTTTGAGTCTGCAAGAGGCCAGGAGAGCCTTCTTCGCCCTTCCAGGGTCTTCGCTTGGCCTCCTACAGCTCACGGCTCCGCCACGCCTCCTGTGTATGGGAGACCCACGCCTGCTCTCTGCCCAGCCTGCCACCACAAGTGCCCCTGAGCTGCCCCCCAGTGACAGCAGCTAGCACCGGGTGCCAACCACATGCCAGACACCGTGCTGCTTCACAAACGTCGCCTCAATCTTCTGAAGGAGCTGCAGAAGGAAGCTCACTCAGGCCCAGTTTACAGGTGAAGAACCTGGGCCTTGGAGAAGTGACGTTACCTGCCTACAGTGACACTGCTAGTAAATGAGGCAAATTTCACTATATACCGCCATTCATGTCTTCCTGGAAAGAGCTGCCCTATACCCACCCTGTACACTCCCTTCCATACAGGGACAGACTAGGACACACTTTTGACAAGCCACTCCTGAGGCAGATCCTCGCAGGAATGACCCCCAATGTGTTTACTCTTCTGCAGACCCATGCCCCTGGGTGTTCACCTCCCACACTGATTCTGGGCTTCTTCACACAGCTTGCCTTGCCTGATGAGACAATGGCAAACATGACACAGGCAGAAAGTACGTGTGCACTGGGGTTTGTTTGCCCTCTCCTGCTGCTCTTTGGAACCCTGACACCTCACATGAAGAAGGCTAGACTGGCCTCCTGTGGAATGGGATGAGCTGATCCCATCCAGGCTGCTCCATATCAACCAGCCTCCCAACCACCAGACAGGTGAGTAAGGCCATCCTAGACCATCCAGCCCCAGCTAAGCTGTTCACACCAGGAAATCTACCCTGATGACCCACAGAATCATGATAAATGATATTTATTGTCTCAAGCTACCAAGTTTTGGGGTGGTTTGTTCCGCAGCAAAAGCTGACTGATACAAGTCCTGAAAGAAGGCCCAAAGCATCTTCTCCTTCTAGCTCTGTAGCAGTGGTGGTGGATTCTAGGATCTCCGCAGACTCCTTCAGCAATGGAAGAACCACCCAAGAATACAACACCACCTTTGGCCTGGAGGGTCCCAGTGCTCCCAGAGGGAGCAGAAAAAGAGACAGTCTTCTGTGTACCTTCCCTCTGGGACACATGGTAGGCCTGCCCCCAACCAGTAGGCAGCTCCTGACAGGAGCCAGGTTATTTGGGTACAAGGTGACATAGTAGCATGCTTCTGCCATACTGTCCCCAGCCTAGTGTTTTTCCACTGATGAGAAAAGAAGGAGATCATCTCTTCAGTGAGCACTACTGCAAAGGCTTCAAGACAGCATTTTACCAAAGGGTGCTAGAGGAGCTCTTTTGGGAGATGCTGCAAAACCCAGCCATCTCCAGCTCCACTTAGCAAGGGGCTTGCTGTTTCTGTTTCTGGAGAGGCATAAAAATGAATGAGTAGCCAAGAAAGCTAATCTGATCGGTGGCACTTTGATAAGGTGACAGACTCATTCCCTCCTCTGGCCCGAACCCACTCTCGTGGCGAACTATTATGGGAAGGAAGCATTGACTAATTAGAAGCATCTCTAGGACATGAGAAAAATCAGCACCCAAAATGCCTGAGCAGAGAGAATTCCTTGTTAAGAAGAGAGAAAACAACAACAAAAATGCTAGGATGTCACTTTCCCCAAGCATATTTATAAAGGGAGGAGGAGGTAAGAATTAATTAGGACAGGCGCTTCTACCCAAGTGACACAGAAGATGCAATTATTTTTGCTGCTTTTATAGACCAAGTGCCCCTTCCAGGTGGGGACAGATGCTGGATGCCACCCACCATTTGAAAAAATGACTCGAGTCTCTGCTGGTTCTAATGACGCTTGAAACAAAGATGGTTCTTTTGTTTACTCCCTGTTTGCGAAGCCCTAGCCACCCATCAAGAACACCCCTGTCTGGATGATTCATTTCTCACTGCCCAACCTATGGGGCATAGCATTTTTATGCAGCCAAACTGTGAGGCATCTTCTCCCAAGGGGGTGTGGACGTGCCTCTCCAGTACGGTAGAGCATGGCCTGTTAATCCGCTGGGTTTTGACAGATGGGACTGATGCCTAACTTTGGGCGGGACAAAGGCTTGGAGAGTCAGAAGCTCAATTTTTGTCGCCCCCTGTCATATACAAGCTGTGAGGTCTTGGGCAAGTCCCTTAACCTGGAGAAAATTCAATAAAACGAAGGGGTGGGTTAGTGACTGATGAATTTTTGTTCTTTCATGGTGGTGAGATAAGTAAATTACATGGGATGTACCATCTTAACAAATGTTGAAGGATACAGTACCATTAACTGTAAGCACAATGTTGTACCGCTGGTCTCTAGAACTTTTTTATCTTGCATGATTGAAACTCTATACCCATTGAACGGCAACTCTTCACTTCCTCTCCCTCCAGCCCCTGGCTACCACCATGTTACTCTCTGTTTCTAAGAGTTTGGCTACTTTAAATACCTCCCATAAGCGGAATCATGCAGTGTTTGTCTTTCTGTGGTTTACTTCACTTAGCATAATGTCCTCAAGGTTCAAACATATTATATTCTTATAATAACACTGGCACGGTACTCACTGTTTGCATGGCAAGTAGGTACATACATTAACTCATGTAAACCTTTCAAAACTCCTGTGAGGTAGAATATCATTATTATCTCTTTTTTGAGGCACAGGGGGTAAAGCAAGGTGCCCAAGCTTACTTGGTGTGAACATAATAAACATGGTGTTGTTTCTGTACACTTTAAAATTTCTATGTTAGGCAAACAGGCTTACAGAGATACTGAAGTCCCTGAGGATAATGGCAAAAGATGGAACAGGGAGGATAAATGACAGGCAGTGTCTGAGGGCTTTATCCTTGTGTAGTTGGAAGTGGTCCTGCACAGCTTGAAAGAGGGGGGAGGCCTTGGAGATGGGGAGACCTGGGTTCAATTCAGGTTCTATCCCCTGCTGCAGGCACTCAGGAAACAAAAATGAACAAAACCAACAAGATCCCTGCCTCATGGAGATTACGTCCTAGCAGGGGAGGGTATACAAAGAATAAACAATAAATACTTCAAATAACGTAAAGTATGTAGGAGGGGGAGAGTAGTATGGAAAAAATCACTTGAGCAGATAGGGGATTGGGAATGCTTGTGGGAAGGCTAGTTGGAACTTTAAAAAGCATGTCGTTGAGAAGACAATATTTGCCAAAGACTGGAAGAAGGTGAAGGAGTTAATGGTGAGGCAGGAGGATAACTGGGGCCCTTGCTCCAGGCAGAAGGAAGAGCTAGTGCAAAGGTCCTGAGGTCAGGCAAACCTAGAATGTACAAGGAAGAGCAGGAAGGCCATGCGGTTGGAGGGGAGCAAACAAGGGCCAGACTAGAAGGTGATGAAGCCAGGGGGGTTGGCACCTGGCAGGGGCAGCACAAGGATGGTGGTGGTGACTCTGGGTGACATGGAAACTAGTGCAGGGTCTTGAGCAGAGGACTGACATGATCTGAACATCTGGCTTTTGTAGTAATCTGAGTGATGATGGCTCAGGGCAGCAGAAGTGGAGGTGGGAGAAGTGGTTGGTTGGCTCTTGACCTAACCCTAAGGTACAGTCAGCAGTGTTTCCTGGTGGACTGAGTGTGGGGTGAGAGAAAAAGACGGGAGTGAAGGATGACAGCAAGGATTTTTCCCAGAGCAACCAGAGATTGAAGTGGCTATTAGGTGAGATGGGAAGGCTATAGATGTAGCAGGTTTGTGGTTGTTATGGGTTGAACTGTATCCTCCAAAAGATACGTTGAAGTCCTAACCTCAATATGTGTGAATGTGACCTTATCTGGAAATAGGGTCTTTACAGAAGTAATCAAGTTAAGATGAGATCATTAGGGTGGACCCTAGTCCAATACGACTGGTGTCTTTATGAGATGAGGAGAAGAGACACAGACATGCATAAAGGGAGGATAACATGAAGACACAGGGAGAATGCCATGTGACAAAGGAGGCAGAGATTGGAGTGATGTGTCTCCAAGAAAGCCAAGGACTGCTGGCAACACCAGAAGCTAAAGAGACAAGCCTGGGGGACAGCTTCTACCCTAGAGCCCTCAGAAAGAGCCTGGCCCTGCCAACACCTCAGTTTCAGACTTCTACCCAGAATTCTGAGAGAATACATTTCTGCTGTTTTAAGACTTCCACTTTGTGGTACTTTGTCATGGTAGCCCTAGGAAAATAACAGAGAGGGGAAGGCAAGAAATTGTTTTCCATACGTTCAATGTGGAGGTGCCAAGTAGACACTGGGATATACAAGTTTTGAGTTCAGGAGACAAGCCCAGGGTGTTGGTTGAAATTTGAGAGATGTCTGCAAATTGAATTCAAAGTCATGAGCCTGGATGAGATCAGTAAGGGATAAAAGCAGACGGAGATGAGAAGACGGCTGAGGACTGGGTCTGGGGTGATACAAAGTTGAGGGACTGGGGAGAAGTGGAAACTGGCAGAGAAATCTGTGATGGTGCAGCCGGTGAGGTGGGAATGGGCATGGAATCCTGGGAGCCTATTCCAGGGCTTGCCTTGTATTAAGGGGTTTGCAGGATGTCTGTCTTTGCATATGCAGCCTGCTCCTTGGCACAGCACCTGGCCCAGAGCAGATATTCAATAAACATTTGCTGAAATTAATGACTAAGTAAACAGATGACTGAAATGGGCCTCTTCTGGCAACTATGTCATAACCTGTATTAACACTAAGTTTAGGATCAATTAAAACTTATGAACTTTTTAACATGTTTATTAAGCTCTATCTGCCCCTCAGGTACTTGTTCATTTGATTTTTAAGTCTCAAGAGTAAGATTTTACATATATTCCTGTTAAACTTTTATCTTGATTGATTCAACTCAGACTAGTGAGGTATTTGGGGTGTTGCTTCTGTCAGTTTAAATACTGGTTTTCACAGGGAACAGACTGGTGGTTGCCAGAGGCAGGGGGAGGTGGGTGGGAAAACTGGGCAAAGGTGGTCACAAGGTACAAACTTCCAGGTATAAGATGAATAAGTTCTGGGGACGCAATGTACAGCAGGAGGGTGACTCTAGCTTGCAATAATAGTGTACTGTATATCTGAAAGCTGCTAAGAAAGTAGATCTTAAAAGTTCTCAACACAAGAAGAAAAAATGTAACTATGTGAGGCAATGATAACTAAACTTATCGTGGTGATGTCACAATATGTACATATATCAGATCATTACCTTAAACTAATACAAAGTTATATGTCAAGTATATCTCAATAAAACTGGGAAGAAATACTAGTTTTCAGGCTTTGCTTTCTGTTTTCCACAGACTTGAATGGGCATATTACCAATGTCTTTACTCAGGCCATAAACACAACACTCAGCAGGGCAGGGGCAGGCAAGAGTCCTGTAACGTTCCCCTAGAGTGGTCTCCCTGGGTTAGTGATGGCCCACTTACTCAACAGATATTAAGCACCTACTGTGTGCCTGGCATTGTTGTAATTATTAGTGAACAAAACAAACATCCCTGTCCTCATCAACTTACAGTCAGGTACAGCCTTTCAATCTGCCACAAATCTATCTACTTGCATGATTTTTAGAAAGTGTGTCTTCTCATTCATAGACATTCATGAGAGATCTTGGTCAAAGACCTTGTTAAAAGCATGGAGGCTGTGTCTATAATATTTCCTGATCTCTCAGCCCAGAAGCCTCTCAGATGGGGCGATGGTGTTTCTCTGCGTGCGTAGTTTCTAGTAAACCCAGGTTGGCTCCTGGTGATCACCGCCCTCTCTTCCAGTGTTCACAAGCTACCATTTTAACAGTGCAGTCTGGACTCTCCCCTGGTCTGCCAATTCTGGAATTAATTTTCTTTCTTTTTTGGAAAACCAAAAAAAATTGACTACTTTTAGTCTTCCAGGACTTGGCCTTTTCTCTGATTCTGCCAAGTTCACTAAAAGCAATTCCATCTTGTCTTTTTTCAGTATCCTAGAACATCATATTCTGCACCCAAAATCTGAACTTAAAAGAGCTGGTCTTCTCTGATAATTTCTCCATTTATTCTGAACTCTAATTTCCGCTTATTAGCTATGAATCCAACCCTTCCCAGTCTGTGGAACTTTCTTTTTTTTTTTTGAAAACTTGCAAATTATTAGATTAAGGCAGCATACATTTCCCTAATAAAGCATTTCTCAGAAGACCTTACCAAGTTCTTTAAAGTTAACGTGTATTTACAAGCTATGGGCAAGATGTACTTTTGATGTCATAAAAATACCGTTAAGTCCGATTTAATTTGGTTGACATTAATTTTGATCCAATGATTGAGCATTTAAGGTTAAAACTATGTAGATGTTAGTAAATTGTCCATTTAGAAAATCTTTTCCTCTTAATGGCTCTCTGGCCTCAATTTTCTCTTCCCCCACTTCATCTTACATAAAAGCTGTCTTTCCCAGACATGCTGTCCACAGGAAATCTTCCTCACATAGACCGACTCCGCAGCCCTCTCCATACCCTGCAGCCTCCCATCACCACTGTGCGCTCAGATCCTGCCCTTCAGCACGCGCTCTCTGCCCGGGGCCCTCCCTGTCTGTCTACTGTTTATTCTCTCACTCAGCTTCCAACCATCATCCACGGCAAGGCTGACAACCACGCTGACCTGAAACAGACTGGCAGCTCACTGCTCTCATGTCAGAAAACTTTAGAAAACTCAATAAACGTATTGTCCCCACTGTACCTGAGGTGATGAAGCTGACTGTGTTGATGATGTTGTTGAAGAAGGGGTCGGGCGAGGAGAAAATATCAATTCAATGTTTTCTTGCTAGGATGCCCATATGTATTTGGCTACTGGATTATATTTAAGTATACCTGTAGGTTATTAATAGGTATTTTATTATGACTTGACTTTCGGGTGGGTTTGTGTGTTTGCTTTTTCTCCCTGCTTCTCAGTTCCTCCCTCATTTCAGGGACTCATTGACTCCAGTGCTTAGAAATCCTTTCAAATCCATGTGAGGAAGGATAAAAAGAAATGTATGAGAGAGGAGGGCAGAAGAAGCAAGGGCCTGACAGAGCTGCAATTACTTGCACAGTTTAAAAGATAACGTTTTAATTTGTCTCTCACCTCCTCATGGATAGACATTCAGAGAAGATACAGAAAGTGTGATGTAAAAATAAATTCTTCTTGAAATAAGAAGAGAATGTTCTAAACTGCTTCTTCCTGGGGCTTTGTATTTGTTACTGTGTTTCACAGAAATTGCCAGTCTAGAACAATCAGTTCACAGGGCTCTTACTAAAGATCATTTACTGGGGACAGAGGAGGGACAGAATCGCTGCTGGGAGGGGTGGAGGGGGCCCTAGATGTCCTCCCACCTCACTTTCCTCTCTTCAGGGGAAGGAGAGAAATCATTCTTAGAGGTAAGAAGAGGTACCCGTTTCCTTTCTCTCCGATGTTCTGAAAACTGCTCACTTACGCCTGGAGAACCAGGCATTACGGAGCGAAGAAGGGGAGAAGTGGCAGGGGTATGGCCATCTGAGAGTCAGAAACCACAGACATCGCACACTGGCACTTCAGCACACTGCACACTTATCTTCTATTGATACTTTATCATTAAGAGGTGCCGTTTCCATCTAAATGTTCTATGCTAATTTAGCTTAAAAAAAAAAAGCATTGTTTCCTTGAAATATGGCTGATGTGACCACATATGTGTATCTTCTTTCCCTCATAGGTCCCTGTAAGAATATATTAAGGCGACTGAGGTGGCTGAACACTGCGGGCAGAGACGTGCGAGGAGCTCCGGGGCGCCCTCCTGTACAGAAGGATGCCGGCTGGGGCCTCTCCTGTGGGCCCGCAGTTCAGTGCGCGCATGTGCAGGAAGCAGATCAAGTTCCCACGCGGGCCGGGAAGGCTCAGGGCTGGAGGCACCCACACCTTGGAGGGAGTGGACAGGGGAAGGGAAGGGATAAGCAGGAGGGATGTTTGGAGGCTGAATAGAGAGAGGCTGGACTTAGTTCCTTCCCTAGAGGTCCTCTCCACCTTTCCCCCATCGCTGCCTCAGCACCGTCAAGGAAATGAAAGCCTTATTCTAGGGAGACACTGCTCCAGGCAGGTTTCTGTCAGCGCAGAAGATGGTGCTGGATGAGAACAAGGAAAGACGTGAAAGGCTACGTCCTGAACAGCGGACGGAGCACCAGACATTGACCTCCACAGCTTATGCCTCCCAGGCCGGAGAACGCAATGGCCCCCTGTCCTTGGCGAGGCGCGGGGGGGTGCGGGAGATGAACTAAGTCCCTGTTGATAAGAATCACCGGACGTTTGAGGAGAGCCGCCTCAAATGAAAAAGTCTCACCAAAATTATCAGCAAAGTGGAATGCAAAGAAAACAACCAATTCAGGAAGAATAAGAAAAGAGAGAAAGAGACTCTATAATGAATGTCACCAGTGATGCGAAACATTGCATCCGGGAAACAAGGGTGCTCTGAAAAAAGAATCAGAATAGGAAGAACTCCTAGAAACTAAAAATACGTCAAATGAAATAAAAAATTAAGTGGAAGATATTGGAGAGTAAAGTCAAGGAAATAGCCCAGAAGGTAGACCAGACTCATAAAAGGATAGGGAATGGGAGAAAAGGTAAAGGGCTTAGAGGTCAGTCTAGGTTGGCCCTCATTGACTATCAGGGAGTTCTGGAAAGAAGGGACAGGGAAACGATCAAAGGAATCACTGAGAATATGAACACATTCCAGACCAAAGAAAGGCATCTTCAGATTGAAAGCTCCCAATGAATGGCCAACTCAAGGAATGGGCCAAAAAGAAAGGCAGGAATGAGGGAGGGAGTGAGGGAGGAAGGAAGCTGGCAGAAAAGGAAATAACCATCTAAGGCATGTTATTTTGAAGATAAAGAGGAGATCTCATAAACTTCCAAAGAGAAGATTGGTCACATTAAGGATTCAGAATGGCATCAGACTTTTCATTAGCAACACCAGGAGCTAGTAGGCAGCAGAACATTGCCTTCAAAATTTGGAGGGGAAATCATTTTCAACTGAAAATTTTATACCCAACCATCGTTCGGGTTGAAACAGGACAAAGGCATTTTCAAATCTATGTGGCCTCAAAAAATTTTGCTTCCCATGCACCCTTTCTCAGATAGCTGCTGGAGGATGTGCTCTCCCCAAATAAAGATGTAAAACAAAAAAGAGGTAGACATGGGGTCCAAGAAAAACAAGGATCCAAGACACAGCGGCACAGTGAAGTCCCTGGAGGACACCTGGAGAGTGACAAGTGTAGACGGAGCAGGAAGACGGAGGATCCAGGAGGGGCAGGGCAGGGCTGAACTGAGAGGCACTTGATAGCTCTACAGGGGCATTTGGGAAGAACATGCAACAGGTATGTAGTAAACTAAGCAATCTTTTAAAGGCAATTATTAACTCTGAGGGAAAAAAATCAGTATAAGAAAAGAAGCATGATTCCAGTGTAGCTGGTTCTCTAGTGAATAACACTGAGATCATCACCATACTGTAAAGACTGACCACAGAGCCTGTCCCACTTTATATATAACTCTCTTGGGAAGATGGGGAGGGAAAGTGAGGTGGGTGGTGCCAGGGGGCCTAATTCCTCTAACAGGAAGTCAGTTGGCAACATGTAAAACCTATACATCAGGAAATGCAGTATCAGCATCTAATTTATGGAGGTCAAGGGAATTCACTTATGGTCCAGTGGTTAGAACTCCATGCTTCCACTGCAGGGGGGCACAAGTTTAATCCCTGGTTGGGGAACTAAGATCCCACAAGCCACAAGGCACAGCCAAAAAAAAAAAAAAAAAGAAAAAGAAATTACTTTATGGAGGTCAATACCAGAAGAATTAGCTAACAGATTCTAAAGAGGTTGCTCTGGGGAATGGGTGGGTGGGGTGGGGATGGAGAGGGGCTGAGAAGGGCACTGCTGACTCTTAAACCACATTTTAAATACAGCTTTGATGAAATAAAACTTAGGTTAAAAAATAATGTATTCCCTTGAAATTTTTATATAAGAAAGCTTTTAACAGGGTAAATGGAATGACAAAGCAACTCAACATGAGGGAGATTAAAGTGAAGGAGGACAAAGAGGAAATATTACAAAATTCTTAGTGTGAAATGGTTCAGATTCAGAACCCAGAAATGTGATTTTCTAGCTGCTGGAAACTTCCAAGCACAGCACTCCTGTAAAGCTGTGCTCCTTTCTCAGCCTGGGGCACAGGGACATTACACATCCCTCAGGGAGGGGATCAACCACTGAGAAGTTTCCCCAATCACTCTCATCCTCACCACATCTGTTCTCAGCCCAACTGGAGGCCTCTGATTGGGAAATAAGTCTGCTGCGATTCGCCTCCAGCTGTGAGCCAGAATATTCAGGAATGTTTTGGAATGTCTGCTTCTTAGGCAGGAGAAGCCAAGAACTCTAGGAAACCCGCAGGGTGTGGGGAGCTGGGTGAGATGCAGCTGATGACAGGTGTCACACACAGTGACCTCCGAGTTTAGATAACAATCAAGGGAGAAACAGGCATGGGCCACTTATCAGTATTTTACCCCAGCTGCCAGAGTTCATGGTGAAAGTCAATCAGCAAGGGAAAGCCAGGCAAAGAGGGTGCAAATGACATGTCATTTAACTGAGAGCTTGTCCTCCTTAATGGCTATAGACAGAAAAAGGCAATGTTTCCCCACTAGACTAGGAAAGTGTTAAATTATACTGGTGTTTACTCTTTCATTTCCAAGACCTGGGAGCGGGGTATTTATTTTACTATTTCTCTGATGTATTTAGAGACCCTAATAAAGGCAGAAAGGAAACAAACATTTGATTGAAAACAGAAATGTCAATATGCACCTTCTACCTATTGTTGATACAGGAGAAAGCAATTTTTATAAGACTGAAACAATTAGATGTGCAGATTGCTGTTCGCACACCACATGAGAATGGAAGCCTATTGCTCAGCACACAGAGGAAAAGAAACCACTGTTGTTTGGTGGTTTCTTCTGATTACATTAAATGCTTGGATGTTAAATGTGCTGAAGTTGGTAACTGCACTGAGGTTACATAATAGAATAGTTCTCTTCTTAGACACATTAAAGCAATTGGTAAAGTACTATGAAGAATTAACTTGCTTTCAAATGGTTCAGAAAAATATTACCTGTGACTATTAAAATATATACATGAATATGTATCTATATATTTCTGTTGTCTACATGTATATGTATGTTTATATCTATCTGTCCATCCTAAAAGAAAATAATAAAGCAAATAAGGCAAAATGTGAACAATAGTTGGATTTCTGTAAAAGCTGTAGGGGTTCTTTGTACCATGGTTCCTGAAATTTTTCTGTAAATTTGATGTAATTTCTAAATACCATAAATAACATAAAAGTTTAAATAACATAAAATAGAATGAACACTTGGTACCTCAGGTGAAACAGTGAGAAAATGACTGATGCCTTCACAGCCATTCCAAAAGCATCCTGGGTGCGGGCCACATGCCAGACCCGAAATCTCACAAGCTGCTTGGGCTAAAGTCCTTGTCTTTTGGAACCAGCAAGCAGCCTTAGAATGTTCAAGGTGCAGGAAAACTCGTCTTTCAGGGTTTGTTCGATGCTGGAATGGCCCAAATTCAAGGCTGCACAACACAGCTTTAGTCCAAAACAAAGGAACCATTCAACTGTCTTACCAACTTCCAGATAATTCTGGAAAGGAGGCTCTCCCAAAGGTTAGGTGCTGTTGGGTAAGTCTGCAGCATGCATCGAGGCCAGCATGCATTAGGATAAAGCTGCACAAGATGACTCATACTGTGTCCAAGGGGAAATGCTTTACCGGAAAACTGGGGTACTGAAGCCAAGCAGGACCTCAAAATACTGCAGCTGGAAAAGATGATGCCTGTATTCATCCCTTATTGTTGAACACACAGGTGGCTAACCTTTCACATTAAATTCAACTTGGTTCTGAAACTTCAGGATCGAGGTTAGTCTCGGGATGGGGTGAGAGGGCACATGGATGCCTTTAAGGGACTAAAAAAGTTCTCTCTCAACACAGGTGGCAGTGACAAGAGCATTGGCCTCATTTAAATTTGTACATGTGTTTTATGAAGTTTTCTGCATTTATGGTGGATATTTCACAATAAGTATAGTTTAAAATCAGAGAAAAGTAAACACATTAACTTGTTCTTGGAATTCTTAAAAAATAGTTGTGTCCCATTCAAACGTCCTCTATCCCATCTGATACTGACGCCTGTAGGTCACAGAAATAGAAGCAAAGCCTTTCAAACTAATATTCAAGGAAATATATTACTTCTTGGTCTAAATGTACCAGGAAGTAATATACTGGCCTATAATTCATACTGGGGAACAGATGACTGATAGCTTAGTGTCTTTCTGGAGAGCAAAGCTTTTTTGGAAAGAATGAAGCAGAAACACGAGGGGATGGGTGTGAGGTGAGGGACCACCCTGGGCAGTGGGGGAAGGTGCTGAAGTTGGAATGGGACCTGCAAGGCTCACCTGGCCCCTCAGTGAAGCTGGACCCCCACTTGGATGGACAACAGCCATGGTTCTCAGCACGCTAAGGCTCAGACATGCCACTGCCTTCTGCTGTGCTACAGATGCTAAAGGCTAACATTTTCCCATCTGTGCTCCAGCTTCAGGTAAAAGAGGAGGGTTTGTTTTTCTTTTTTATTGTAAATTTCCCTCCATGTCCTTGGAAGACTTGGCTGTAATCTGCCAACACATCACCTGTTGCTGCTTTAAGATTCCACACTGGGTGGTAGGAGCCTGAGGTTCTATCCCAGCTTGGCCCCAAGGAAGCGGCTAGACTGGAAGATCTCTAGGTTCTTTTCAGTTTTGGTCCTCTTATAACTCCATAAAAGATGGGTTCTATGGATATCTGAGAGAGGTGACTTGTCCTCAGAGGTGAAAATATACAACTCATTTTAATAGGGGAAGAGTAGAGTGGTTAGGAGCACGCATGGCCTCTGGAGACAGAGGGATCTGGATTTGAACTGTGGCTCTACCATGACTATAGGCAAGTTATTTATTTTCTGCTTGTCATTTCTTTTTTTTTTAAAGCACTTTTATTGAGATACAATTGACATACAATAAACTACAGGCAAGTTATTCAGTCTCTCTCACCTTCAGTTTCCTTATCTGCAAGATGGACATGGACACACTGAGGACTGAGTGAGATCACTCACGTGCAGGCTGGCAGAGAGGAAGTCAGGGCTCTGTGTGGTTAACTGTCATCACTGCCACAGTTCTCACAGTGCTTGTATGAACTGGTACTTGTAACATTTCATTTTCCCCTTGCATAATGAATCCTCTACTTTGCTTGATGCTAGAGATGCAGTTTTGCTACATTGTGCCATTGCACGTACTCCCAATGTGTAAGCTCCAGACACCTTCCTATGACCTGGAGACTTGCTGCCAGGCAGCCCGCGTAGCATCTGGCTGAGGCTGTGGAGCCCTTCTCTTTCCACTCAAGCTGGACATACTGAGATCTGAGTCTCATGGACACTGCTGCTGCTTCTCAAAGACAGATTTACTTTTCCCATATCTATAATGTCTACAGTAAGCAGAGCACTACATCCTTGGAGCTGCTGGGGAAAATGTGCTCTTTTGTGACTGGAGAGGATGCTGTCAACTCATTAGTGTAGGGTCTGAGCTCGGGGTTGCTTTTTGTTTCTGTTTGCCTCTTTAAGTAAGAGTAGAGACTCTTCCTGCTTCACTTGCCCCATTACTGCTTGTGGCCAGTAGGAAGGAAATCTGGATGGTGATAAAGTACAGCTGGCTGGGCTGGGGAAGGGGAAGATGAGGAGGCCAACTGGTCACACAACTGGATCTGCATGCTGAGTGCTCTATAGTTTATAAAATATCTTCACATATGTCAGCCCATCACTTGCCCAGTGACACTATGAGGAAGACTGGGAAACTGCAGTACAGTATGTTTATTACCATTTCACAGAGGAGGAAACTGAGGCCCAGAATCAAGTGGCTTGCCCAATATCCCACATCTAAGTAATGGTGGATGGACTACCAAATCCTCTTCGCTGTCCTCCCGGGAGGTTGTTTCTAACCCAATGACAGATGTCCAATGTGATCCACCAGGGAGGGGAAACTTCTAATTATTATTTTTTCTTCTTCTCTTTAAAATTCATACTTGATTTTGTAAGTGCAGTTTTAGGTTCACAGCAATTCTAGTTATTTTTAGCTCACCCTTTTAACTTAAAATTTTTTTTATCTGTCTTGTAATACTCCCAATATATTATGAATTACAGTTATAGAACAGTATATGCATGTAATTTATAATTAAATACACATATGTTGGGGTACCAGCTCCAAGAATCTTAACTGATAAGTGTGCAGGATTGAAACAGCTTGAGGAAGAGTCTTATTAATACTGGGAATTAATAGATCATTCTGCTCCTTTCTCTTCCTTCTACCATTAGTGACTCTTGGTCAGGGAATTTCAATGCTGTGTGTTCTTCAGATTGTACCACAGCCTGGTGAGGCAATAACCTTGATTTTATAAAGAGTCACAGAAAGTGTTTTCTATCTCCTACAAAGTCTGAGGCTGCTATGAAGCATCTTTCTTTGCGAAAGGATTCCCATGATATGCAAACAGGGCGGTTCCCAGCTCATCCAGCAGAGGCATCCCAAGTCTTCAGCATCATTTGTGACCAATTACACCACAACAAAGGTTCACGTAAGCACAGGGGTACCTAGGTGGTTGCACATTGATGTTCTTGAATCATAACAAGCCCAAGCTTCTTAAAGTTTATGTCACTACAATCGCCATTTGGTGCCATTTAAGAGCATGACATTTCCAGTAAACACAATATTGGACGTGTAAGAGAGAAGGAATTGTATGATTTGCTCACTGCTCTACTCCTAGCAGTGCCCGGAACTCAGTGAGCACACGATCGCTGTTTGCTGACTGACTGAATGAACGGTGAATAGACCACCCCTTGCTCTCTTCTCTCTCTTTTCTCAACCAAGACGCCCCTAACATGATAGTAAAGTAAAGAAAAAAAAAGATGAACACAGGGGAGTGGGAATGGGAGATATCAACAAGTAAGTAACGTTTCTGGAAGGCAAAAGAAGGAGGATCACTGACTGGGCAGAGTGGAGGAGTGAGCGACCTAAATGTCTACAGAAAGGGAGCTGGATGCAAGGTGCGTAGATCTGCGCGGGTCACAACCCTCGGTAGGCTTCAGAGCTGGAAACCGTACCCTTCAGGTGGCGGGACGATCTCATGGGGGCTGTCTCAAAGCCTGAGGGTGTATTTTCTAGGGAAATGGATTGGAAGAGGCTCCCGGCTAAGGGACAAGCAGGCTTGGAGAAGGGACAGGGAGATGGGCAGGCTAAAGACAGAGGGATGGAGAATGGCCACACTAAAAGACGTGATGCCCTCAGTCTCCGTCCCCTGTCTGCTCTCAGAGCACCCTCCGGGCAGGAAAGGGCAGGATTCATCTCTGAAAGCAAACAGAATAGGCGTCAAGAAAAGGCCGCCACATGCTGAGAACTGAAAATCCTCCACAGAAACAGTGAGTACGCACTGCCCTCCCCTTACACAGCAAGCCACCAGGCAAAACCTCTGCTGACACACCCAGAACGTGAGCCACGGTGCCTCACTCGTAAATACAAATGACCGAGGAGCAGCACACTTTTGAAGAAAGCCACCAACAGGAAAGAGACCGTGACATCTGCCAAGAACAGAGGAACGTGGGAGCCACACAATGAGTAGAAGAAAACTTCAGAAAAGCTGTCATTAAATAAAATCCTCAAAGATAAACCAAAACCAGGATGCAATGGGAACAAGAAGAGAACAGTCAAGAACTCTTGGAAATTAAAAATATGATAGGTGAAATAAAAATTTCCATGGAAGGTTTGCAACATAAAGTACGGTAACTCTCCCACAAAGAAAACAAAAGGCAAATAGAAAGTAGAAACTGATAGTCTTTGAACCAATAAGATCCAATATCTGACAAATAAGAATTCCAGAAAAAGAGAACAAAGTAAATGGGAAGGAGGAAATGATCAAAAGACAATACAAAAACATTTCCCAGAACTGAAGAACATGCATTTCCAAATTAAAAGGGCCCACCTGTGCAGGCCTGCTCACGGGATGAAAGAAGATCTCCACAGCACATTATCGAGAAATTTCAAATCAAGTGACAAAGAGAGGAGCCTAAAAACTTTCAGGGAATAAAATAGGCCACACACGAAGGACTGGTACCTAATATTAAGAGTGACATGAGAACCAGAAGATAATACAAAAATGGCCTTAAAATTTTGAGTGAAGATTATTTCCAACTTTGAATATTCTATAGCCATCAATTTTTTAATCAAGTGCGAGGGCAGATTAAAGATATTTCCATATTTCAAGGACTCAAAAAACTTACCTCCCATGTAGAATGCACCTGGAAGGGGTGTTCTAGCAAAGAGGGAGTAAACCAAGTAGGGGAACCAGGCCAGCAGCAACTGACCTTGCTGGGACGATGGGGAAGGGAGGCCCCAGGAGTGCACAGCAGGCCGGGTGTCCGACGGGGCTCCAGAGAATATGAGGAAATGATGGATCATCTGATGTTTGGCCAGTTGGGGGAAAAATACTGATGGGACATGTCCAATCTCATGGGCAAAATTAAGGATACATACATAGAAAAGAACACAAGTAAAAACCATGAAGCAATCATCAGGACAAGCAAAAACTTATTGATCACAGGAAGCATAAACACCAATGTCAAAAACTGATGAATGAAGATGGAGCCAACACACATCTTTTAAAGACACAGGGAGGTAAACACTCCTGGGCTCTGCAGTGAACAACACAGATGACCCTCGCTCTCCACACCCTCACTCTCCATCCTCTGGAAGTAAACACATTTGGATATTTTTGTGGCGAATCTGTTCCTCATAATCTAACTCCCACTACTTACATCTGAAACCCAGAAACCAAATAAATTTAAGCCGTGTGGTGCCCTCATTTTCTGAACTTGTTATGTGACTAAGGAACTAAATAGATTTAGATACTGGATATTTACATAAGCCTAAGGTAACCCCAGACCCTTAACTGGGAGCTGTGACACAGCCGTGTGGAAGGGACGGGGGAAGGAAAGTGGGGGGCGGGAGTGTGAGGGCCGAGCCCCTCTCTTCTGTAATCAATTACAGAAAATCTCTGAAATACCTAAAACTGATCAATGAAGAAGGGTTCACACGAGCGTGTTTCACAGAGATATAAACCAGAAGAAACAGCTAAAAGAGGGAAGAGTCATTGCCTCCAGGGGAACAGGAGTAGGAGTAGAGAGAGATGGGACAAGGGACTGCTCTTTGATTAAGGTTTTTAGTATTATTTGGAGTTGAAACTGTGCATGTGTTATTTAGAAAAGAAAAAAGCCCATGAAAACATTTAGTAAGAACACTAGCCTGGAGACCTGGGTTCTGGCTTGAGGCCTGTCACCAGCCAACTGTGTGCTGTTGGGCATGACACTTGTTGATCTCCTGGCCTTGGCTGATTCCCACAAAACGAGGAGCTGGGGTCCCTCCCAACTCTGCATTTCCATGACTGCATAGTTCTAATGTGCAAATTTAGGTTTCCTTCCAATGGTAGTGGTGTCATCCAAGCTTGAATTCCTGGACTGCAACTAATACTATTCAGCATTTGTGTCAAGAAAACAGCATTTTATTACATTAAAAGAAAAACATATACCCGAAGTAGAAGCATTTGGGAAGAACTTACAATAGGAGAGGCTTGTGGCTTACGGAGGAAAAGAGGAATGTAAACAGCAGCTATTTTCTAGAGGAGTACGACACAGGCTGGTCAAGGAAGAGAACACAACCTGATGGCTAAGAAAAAACAAAGCCACGACAATCAAACGGACAAGAAAGATGAGACCAAAAAAGGTCCAAGTTAGATGTAGGGGAGTGAAGGAATCAGACCTGCCCAAGGGACGTATATGAGCAGAGAAGTCTTAGGGGTCAATGATTTGGGCAAAAACATGCAATTGGGGATGAAAGAGATGAGAAAGATAGAAGCTGTAATATTTTACCAAGAGATTTAAAAATCCTTTGCCTTTGGGGACAGAGAAGTAGGAGGAGTTCCCAAAGTAAGAACTGAGAGGGTTTGACATGGAGGACAAAGGTTTGAAAAAGGGACCACCTGAGCTAAGGGTATGCCGGAAACACAGCAACTCAGAGTGAAGCCGCCATGGGCTTCATTCCAACCCATGTCTGATGCATGCAGAACAGAAGGAGAGATTGAAAAGGAAAGGTTGAGGACGTTGTCTCTGCCAGCATAAGTAATCCCTGCTAATCAAGAGTACAGAGAAAAATCTGACAGTCATAGTGGCACTCATATTTGTTTAAACTGACTTCTCTTGTTGGATTCTGAATCTCTTTCCAAAATAAACAGTGTACTTTTTTCATGTCCAGGCAGTAAAGTTCATTTTTGTGTCATTCATTAAACACTGAACCATTCATTAAAAAAAATAAACATTTTTTTGAGGTAAAATAAACCATTCATACTTAAGGACATAGTGCTCTTTCATGTCTTTGATAATAAGACATGTTTGAGTATTAACAGAAGTACTAATGTTTGCATACTTCTAGTCCAGTGACCATTCTAAGAGCTTCACGCAAAATCCCTGGTTTAATTTTTCCAACAACCTTACAAAGTAGCTACTATAGACCCATAATACTTCATCCAAACTCTTGGCTCACTGGGCTTCCCAAATCAGAATTTATCAGATTTTAGTAGGTAACAGGTACATATTAGTTAACACCCCAGTGGAGTCTGGGGCTGCATTCTATAATCAAAAACAGTAATATTTCTGCAGTGAAACATATGAATAATCATAGTAATTTAGATTAAAAGAATAATAAATAGCCACATGTCAGTTCTGGTTTTTATGCCACAGGAGTATGCCTCAAACTTTAGGAAAAAACTTTCAGTTTTCAGAGTACTGGGGTTTCAGAAATGCAGACCCTTCATAATAAAGCAGTGTTATCATCACTATTTGATAGATGAGGAAACTGAGGTGCATGAAAAAATCACGTAACTTGTCCAAGACCAGCTAGTAGGTGGTGGGGTCAGGAGTTGACCCCAGGCAGTCTGGCTTCAAATCCAGGCTCTTACGTGCACTGCCATATGGCTTCTTTGTGCACGCCTTACAGTTTAGGATTGGGGTTTGGCGGAGGGCATACGTTACATTTTCACCATACAAGTAGTCAAGGAACCTGGTATCCAGATCCCAGTAGAGCCCTGCTGACATATAAGAGAGCCAGGTGACATCAATGCTTCCCATCCCTGGGCAACAGGAAGTCTGACTTGTTAGAAGACCAAGGCTCGGAGTTACATAAGGTGACCATGAACTAGAGAGACTCGGCGCACAGAGCACCTCGGAGAGAACAGTGCTTGCCCTGAATTTCATGGAAAGGTTCAGATGAGGAGAACACAGAAAAGTGCCAGGTGTAATCACATAAATACGGCCAGTAAGACTGGTGAATCTGAACGTGAGTCTTGAGAAGGAAGAGAAATAACCACAAGTGCTTTGTATCAAGCACATCCTACACGCCAAATACTGTGCTAAGCCCTTTATATGCAATATCACGTTCTGTCCGTTCAACAGCCTTTTGAGGGAGGAACATTATTATTGCCATTTTACAGAGGAGAAGGCTGAGGCCAACCTCACACACTTCACAGTTTATCAGAGGCAGAGCTCAAAGGGAAGAAGGAGCTGGTGGGAGGAAAAGCACAGGGTTTAGAAGCTAGAACACTCACCGAGGGAAACAGGTTGTGAATATCACCGATTTCCACAGGAGAGACACATGGGCCCTGCTGGCAAGGGTGTTTGCAGCTTACGCAATGAGAGCTATTTTCTAGGAAGACACTTTTCAAATTATGTCTTCATGGGATAATGCCTTTGACGGAGCAAATGAAAAGAGAATTTAAAACCTAGATAAGCAGTCTTCCTTGCTTTTTCACAAGGGAAGATGAGCAAGCGTGTAGCTTCCGATCTCCAGCTTGGAGGAGGCAATCAGTATCTCTGACAGGCTCAGGCATCGACTCACAGAGTGAAAACACAGCCATTTCCCCACGGGCACGAAGCGCCTATGGGCCAGTGTGGAGGAGGGAGGGGAAGCACTTACAGGATTCTGCGATAATTTATTTTAATAAACAGAGACAAAACACCCACAAGTCCATGCTCGCTGAGAAATCCACACCACTACCAGCCTCCCCCTCTTCAGCACTGGCCAAAGCTGTAGACTTCAGTGCGAATGATCAAAATGCACTCACCAAAGTAAGGCTACGTCCGCCAGAGGGGAAAACTCGAAAACTTCCTTTCAGAACGGGAAAAGACTGAGTGTTGTTTACATTCCAAGCAAAATCACAGGCACTTAACAACTGATGTTACAATGACCCTACAAGGACCTTCTCTGGAAAGAAGGGATTAAAAAGAAAATATCCAGTTATTACAAACTGCTGCCTGAGGTTGGGGCAGAGACAGCTTTTCTGAAACCTTCCTCATGGGTCCTTGTTGCTGAAGTTGCCCCCAAGAGCCTCACTCAAAGCCAGTGGCTGCAGCCCCATTTTACAGATGAGGAAGAGGAGGCTCTGGGAGGTGGAGTCACTCGTTCCCGGTCATGCTAAGTATTGCAGGCGGAACTGACACCAGGGTCTGTCCCCACAGCTGGGAACTCTTTGGCAGAGCTGGAGGAGGTGGTGGAGGGACTGCCAGGGGCTCTTCAGCCCTCCTGATCCCATCCCTCTACTTAAGCTGGGGTTCCATTTTATCAGTTTTATTGATCAGGCTTTTGCTTAAGGTTGGTTTTCGGAAAATGGTTCTATTCGGCAAACAACATCATCGACAACAAAGATGATGACTTTGAAAACCACAGCTCCAGGCCTGAGGCACACCTTGATTTGTGACTAGAAGAGATTTTTACCTTCTTCTCCACACTCCCTGTAGGGAAGTGGGGTGTGGGGTGCGGCTGGTGGTGACTGTGGAAGAGGATAAGATGTCACTGCGTGGGAAATGTTATACATACCTAATGTGTGATTTGGCAACGGAAGATAACATCTGAGTCATAAAGCAGCCCTACATCAAAACAGTAAATCTAAAGCAAACAATGTGGGAAAATAAATTCCTGTATTCTTACAGAGCCCATGTTGGGAGGATTCCCATCCCAGGGCTCTGAGCCCATAAATCAACAAATCCATCCATTCTCTAAGAGGCAGTGAGAACCAACACACCCGCCTCCGCATGGGGGAAGGAAGATTAGGACCGTGTGTGCCATGCCCGACACGTCCACTGGCCCTGGAGACAGGAGGGGGCTGCGTGTCTATCACAGACCATTGCAGGGTGAACATTTTAAAGGGCAAGGTTCACAGAACTGTCCTATTGCGACTTTAGAGGCATCTTCAAGTCCAGTACTTCCCAATCCAGGTTCCCAAGCAGCCCTGGGGTGCCTCAGAAGTATCTCGGGGTTTACCCCAGGGCCATTTGCCCATCCTCCTTCAACCAGAAGAGTTCCTCCTTCTGTGTTTTCTACAGAGGGCTCTAAGTAAGGTATGGATAAGAAATGAGGTACTTTAGTCCACCCTTATCACATCATAGATGAGGTGACAGAGATGAGGCTCAGAGAGGGAGAGTAAGTCGTGCACGGTCACACAGCTGGTTTGCGGTCAAGCTCCAGCCTGCCTGCTCAATGCCCTTTCACCGCCTTGGTAGCAGGAAGGATTCTGCTTCAAAGTAACTGAACAAATGTGAACACCATGTAGTCTCATCACTGCACCAAGAAAGGCTGAAGGCTCATTCAGAAGGTCTCCTAAACCGCTCGGGGAAAATCACAAGGGATTCAGAATGCCTTCGAGAAAGCAACTGCTTGTGGTAATAGCACTTCCAAATTCCCAGCTTCCAACTCTGTGGGCTGAGCTGAGCAACAGGTGGACCAAATCATCACGTAAGGAACATCTGCCAGCATCCATTAAGAGAAGGTTGTGGGCCAGGAAGTATGAGAAATGCTCTGGGAGACATTTGGTTAAATGTGGCAGATTGATCACCATGCTTTACTCTCTCCTGAAGCTCTACTAAAATGACAGTAGATTTAATTTTAAAAAGGCATAAATGATAAGAACAATATGAATAAGAGAGGAGATAAGAGCAGACCCAAGATACCAACAAAAATTTTGGATGCTGCTGGACAGCAGTTGGACAAATGGCAAAGGACTTAGTAAACCTCAGCCAGTAGGTAGGCTGGGGTGGAGGCAGACTCAGGCTGATCTGAGGCCCAGGGAGGCCCAGGATTGGAGGCATAAGCTACCTTGAAAACAGGAGTGAGGGGTGGGCTAAACACAGGAAGTTTGCTGGAAAGTCTGTATAACCTAATACTCTTTGCCTCTCTCTGACTAAAGACTGTAGAAATCAAAGACTTGTTTAAGAAAGGACATGACAGTGCTTCCCTGGTGGTGCAGGGGTTTAGAATCTGCCTGCCAATGCAGGGGGCATGGGTTCGATCCCTGGGCTGGGAAGATCCCACATGCTGTGGAGCAGCTGAGCCTGTGTGCCACAACTACTGAGCCTGCACTCTAAAGCCTGCGAGACACAACTACTGAGCCCACGTGCCACAACTACTGAAGCCTGTGCACCTAGAGCCTGTGCTCTGCAGCAAGAGAAGCCACCACAATGAGGGGCCTGTGCACCACAACGAAGAGTAGCCCCTGCTCTCCGCAACTAGAGAAAGCCCATGCGCAGTAATGAAGACCCAAAGTAGCCAATAAATAAATAAATAAATTTTTAAAAAAAGGACATGACATAATAGTACACCAGGTGACTCAGCTGCAAGTAATACTTACATGGTCATAATGATACAAGCCTCCACAGTGATTCAGTGAACAACTGCCGTGTAGCTATACTGGAAGGATGGACGGAGGAGAAGTGCTTATGTGGAGGACCTATCAAAGGAATAAACCTTCATCTTCCATGAAAGGTATTAGATA
The DNA here is from genome assembly GCF_030028045.1 of Hippopotamus amphibius kiboko. NCBI lineage: Eukaryota > Metazoa > Chordata > Mammalia > Artiodactyla > Hippopotamidae > Hippopotamus > Hippopotamus amphibius. Next base: position 86,412,952 of record NC_080189.1, on the reverse strand, counting down.
ACATTAAACCTAAAAATATCTAGAAATGGCAGGGAAAGCCACATATATTTTAAATTATAGAAGAAAATATCACGAAAAATAGTGAAAAGTATGCTGGAAGTATCTGCATCTGGGGAGTAGAAATCAAGAAAAGGGAGGGGATTGCTGATTTTTCTTGCAAAGCATATAGTATACTTTGGTTTTGATAAAGATAAAAATTTGTGATGCTAGGGCAAAGACTTGTTAACCAAAGGAAGAATTTTTCCTGACAACACCAGCCTGGATTCTTCTCTCTGCAGTAACCTCTTAACTCATTCCCCTGGCTCCAGGGCCAACCCTGAGCATGTTTAGCACGTGCTTTGCCAGCGTCATCTTCCAGCAGATCTCTGCGATCACGTCATCCTCAGTTCAAGGCCCACGTGCTAGAAGATGAAACCCATGGCCTGGGCCCAGCAGCCCATTCCCAGCTTTCTCCTTGGTTTCCCAGCCTGGCCCCGTGCCCCCCCTTGGGTGGGTATCGTCAGCCCAGGATCAGTCTGCTCCTGACCCCTTTTCCTGCGGAGGGAGCCAGCCATCCCCTCCGCATGTAGGTCTCACCTCCTGGTCAAGGTCCTCCCTGAGTCCCTCCAGCTGACTCTTGAAAAGATCCTCCCTCTCTCCTGGACAAAGGCCGCCCTGCATGGGGTCACTTTCCCACCCTCAGCACACTGGCTGCGTTTCCATTTCGCTTTTCTAATCATTTAGCCCTCAGCACAAAGGTCAGCTGTAGTTGTCCCTACCTACCCTACCCACCCCATCACCCTGTCACATTTCTTTCAGAGTAGATTCTACCATCTGGGATTATCCTGTTTACCTATTTATTGTCTGTCTCCCTCCTATGCGGGGCAAGGGCTTTGCCTGTCCTGTTCACAGTTGTATCCTTAGCGCTGTGCCTGGGCATAGTAGGTGCTCAATAAATATCTGATGAGAATGAATGAATGCATCAAGGATTAAAAAAATTCACCCTCTGGCCCTCCTGGACATAACAGGTCCGTGTGCTCTTTCTCAGCCCACTCGACACAGAAATCCGTTCCCACTGCTGCACTCTCCTTTGAAGCCTCAAGTCCACTAGTTACTTCTCATCTCCCTCTGCTCCTCAGCAGCACATGACAGGATCCATCACTTCTTCTGCAAACACCGGGAGGGCACACTCACCCGCTTTTTCTCTTTCCTCACAGCCCAGGCTTCCAATCCGACCTTTCTCTTCTGTATTCATCTCACTTCCTGGATTGTTCAAAGAAGAGTGTGTCCAAATTCACAATTGTAAACACTGGCCCACAATACCTTTTCTGCAATTCTGCAATTCAAAAGCCCTAAAACCAAGTTTTTACATAACTTTGGTGCCAAAACGTATTTCATGACAACACCAGGTCCCAACTGACATGACTCAGTTTCTAGTCTTTATTTATCTACTGAAATGTGAACATTATTAAAACTTGCTGCAGACATACCTGTGTGTTTGATTACTGGTGATAGCTCAGATCTCAATGGGAACGTTAATTATCTTTCTAAAATCTGAATACAGCTGAGTTCTGAAACCCATTCTGCCCCCAAGGGGCTTGCGCATGGTCCTGCACCGTCTGTGCACCGACGACTCCCATGGAAGCCGCGACGGCCATCCCCTTCCCCACGTCAGCCCCTGCCCGCTTGACTCTCAAGGGTCTGAAAGGTGAAGCTTGCAACCTGCACTCAGCGTGTCCAAAATGGAACGCCTGACTTCTCTCCTTCCCACAGGTTCACCCGTCTCAGTTACACCCCCATCAGGCACCCCAGCTGCTTGGACCAAGAAACTAAGAATCGTCCTGGAATCTCGCGCTCCCCTGCAATCCCACATTCAATGCCTCAGGAAGTAGGGTCAGCTCCACCTCCCCAAGGTGTCCTGGATGTGCCCACTGCCAACCACATTCACCACTACCCCCAGGGTAAGCTTCCCTGGTGGCTTCTCTTCCACCTTGACACCACTAGAGCCGACGCCCCACAGAGCAGACAGAGCTTTTAAAAACTGAAGTCAGATCAAGTCACTCCCCTGATTACAATCCTCCAACAGTTTCTCTTAACACTAGAATAAAACCCTAACTCCTGCATAACCTACAAGGCCCCATATGGCTGGGCTTCTGCCTCCCCCTCTGATCTCACCTCCTATTACATCCCATCGTACTGTCTCCTCCAGCCATGGCAACTGTTCTTCTTTCCTGCCCCAGGACCTTTGTATCTGCTGACCCCTCTCCCCCAGACTCTTACCTGTTTCCCTTCTCACAGCACTCAGTTCTCTGATCAAATATCATCTCTTTAGAAAGGCCTTCCCTGCCACTCCCAGCTCACTCTCCTTGCTGCATTGTCTTTGGTTGAATGACTCTTTCCCCCAGTAGACTGTAAGTTCCATAAGGCTGGAAGTTTTGCAGTTTTGTGAGCCACTGACTCCTCTGTACTTAAGGCACAGCCCGGCACATACAACATGATCAATAAATACCTGCTGACTAGAACAGTGGATAGACAAGTGCATTGTATACCATCTGGAAAATAAAGAATATAATAAAGAAAATAAACCCAGACCTAGAACCCCACTGCATAGCTGCAACACACACACAAATAAGCATGTGTGTCTAATATGAAAAATAATCAACATAATTGGTAATGTTCTATATTTTGATAGGGATTTGAGTATGCATTTGTAAAAATTCAATAACTGTACACTTAAGGTCTGTATATTTGTATCTGTACACATATTGTACGTGAATTTTCCCTTCAATGAAATAAATTATAAACAAATACTGAACACCAGCTAATGGTATACACACTGAAGTACTGACAGGAAAGTGTACTAATGTCTGCAACATACTTTGAAATGCAGAAAAGAAAATAAGATGGCTTATTGGATGGACAGAAGGAAGACAGATGGATATATATGTAACTCTCATATATCAAATATACATTTATCATATATATGATAAAGCAAATATAATAAGATGTTAATGGCAGAACTAGTGGTAGTTCTAAGGGAGAGTTCACTGCAAAATTCTTTCAATTATGCTGTGCTTGAAATTTTTCATAATAAAATGTTGGGAAAAAATAATTAGGGAACATATTGATTACAGTTTGTGTCCTCTGTGGTTCACTGAATATTTTATTGTATTTTCCCATATGATTACTGTCTTTGAAAGCACAGTTTCAAGTGGCTGTGCAGGATGCCACCAGGTGGACGTACCACAACTTGCTGAACCAGTCTCCTAGCTTTGGACACGCAGACCAGTTGCAATTTTTAACTTTTATCAACAACAGAGTACTGAACATCTTTGTCTACACATCTCTGGGCACAAGTTTGTTGATTTACTCGGTGTACACTCCCAGAAGTGCAATCACTAGGGTCAAACATCATCACATTTTAGAATCCTGACACACACATATTGCCAACTGCCTTCTTGAAAGGCAGCCACTGAATAGGGATATTTTTATTATCTGGAGAGTCTGTAGGTCTCTTAAGGGAGAGCAACTGTTTTACTGTGTCTCCACCACTAGGCCTAGCACACTGTAGGCAGGGGGGAAAATATCTTGGATTACATTAAAAGAACATATGACCAGAACTAATTCTGCCGTATCTTGGAGAAAAACGATGAGAAATACTTTTCTTTATGGAAAATCTGAGGCTGCTGTTTCACGACCCATGGCAAGGAAAGTGCTGCAGACAGAAGGCAAGGACTGAGGTCTCCCTGAGACCCACAATGTCACTGGGAACCTAGGACCAGTTTTTCCAAGGTTAAAGGAAGTCTCTGGGACTTACTGAAGAAATTACGATTCAATCAAACAATGGAACAATCTGTGGCCTTTAAACAGAGTGAGGCCAAGCCATGTGAACTCTGGTGGGAAGATGATTAGGTTGGATGCTAAGGGTAGCAGGGAGCAAGATGCAGAATAGAGGGAGGGGCCGCATCCTCAGGGCTGTGCAGGGAGAAGAGAGGTTGCCTTCTTTTTTTTTTTAATTAATTAATTTATTTTTTGCTGCATTGGCTCTTCATTGCTGCACATGGGCTTTCTCTAGTTGCAGAGACCGGGGGCTACTCTTCGTTGCAGTGCTTGGGCCTCTCACTGAGGAGGCTTCTCTTGTTGTGGAGCACGGGCTCTAAGCGCACAGGCTTCAGTAGTTGTGGCACATGGGCTCAACAGTCGTGGCTCGGGGGCTCTAGAGCGCAGGCTCAGTAGTTGTGGCGCATGGGCTTAGTTGCTCCACGGCATGTGGGATCTTCCTGGACCAAGGTTCGAACCTGTGTCCCCTGCATTGGCAGGCAGATTCTCAACCACTGTGCCACGAGGGAAGACCTGCCTTCTTTACTAAATGCCCCTCTGGGCTGTGGGTTGTTGGTTTTTTAAACAATTATAACTTTCAAAAAAAAGGCAGTTCCCAGAGGTAGAGGGACAAAGTTGGTGGGGACCATTCTTTGAGGCCACTATTTGGACTTGGTACGTCAGTGTTCCGGCTAAGACGTCAGTATACTAGCATTTCAGTTTTAAAATTCACCAGAGAAGGAGTCCTCATCTTACAAACTGGTTTTGTTCCCAAAGTTCGTTTGTAAGTCCTTGTTGGAAACTTGAGATATATTTCCCTCTATGGAGGAGGCAGTTTCTAATCTGGTAGGCAAGACCTTTTCTGACCCTTCATGAAATCAGAATAGATCTGATGTTCATAAAGGGCAGTAAGACACTATTGACAGAGATCACAGAGGGGACTTTCCGCAGGACTGGTGATAGAGGCTGCAATTCTTCTTAAAAGAAAAAAAACAAAAAAAAAAACTTTCTAGGGAAGTCTGGCTAGTGGTAGGCTTATTTCTCTATTTTTTTTTTCTTTTAAAGAAGGAAGAATAGCAGTGGGGGAAAAAAAACCCTTAGCACTTTCCTTAGTAACCGGTTAAGGGATGAAAGTGGGAGGGGAAAGAGGTCTTACGTAAATATGTGAGAAGACGCTTGTTCTGAGGTGATGTGATCCAGTGAGCAAGGGGCCGAGGGAAGGAGGGGCTGGCATGGGCGGCACCCCCAGGATAAATGAGATGAAGGGCAGTGACACCCAGAGGGGCAGAGCCCAGACCTGTGGGGCTTGAGGAGGAGGAGTGTGGGATGAGGGCTCAGAGACGATGCCCACAGGGAACTTGAACCCTCCGGTGAAGGGAATGTGTCTGTGGCACAGATCTCGAAGGCAGCAAAGAAATATTCTTCAGCCTCATGAATATCAACAGAAATGAGGAGTGTCCAATGGTTTAGAATTTGCAGTAGGTCCCAATCCCACAAGCACTGCCCTCCGATCACTAATCAGCTTGCAGATGACTGTAACAACAGGGCAAATGATTGCCAGTAAATAATGTATGTTTTGATCACATGGAAGAGATACTATATTTAGCTGAAAGTCCTATTCTACCAGGAAGATGTGAAGTCCCCGAATCACATAAGAGCTGCAGGGTCACTCAAACAACCAAAAATGATGTGAAGACCAGAAAAACAACTTAAGAAATAAGATGAATGTGTTAAAAGCCCAGGAGAAAGCAATTAGGAAGAAAAACAGGACACCAGTATTTAAATGGTAGGGCAACGAGGTCCCCTGTGCATGGCGGAGGGTGACGCTTCCAGAGATGAGGTGAAGGAAAGTGAATTACCAGTGACAGATGGCACACATGATCAGGTGGCATAAGGAACTGCAAAACAAAGCGCTTCACTAAGGGAAGAAAGGGTCTGCCACGCCTCTGCCACTTCCACACCAGGCCCTGAACAGATACTCAAAGAATATCTGTGGATGTGCGGTTATCTTGAAGGCATTCATCAGACTGCGGACTGGCCTTCTTCTGATTACTCCCTACTTCTTCGAATCTACATTGTTGTATTTTATGTACTGGTTAGAAAAACTGACTGGTCAGTTAAACTACGATACAGCATGAATTTTAAGATGCATCTCGGCCCTAGAAATGTTAGAGTTGTGAAAATAGTGGGCATCTTAAAAGCATGAGAGATGGTAGATTGAAAAGGTACTACCTGACTGTTTGGGAAAGGGTGCACAGAACCATGACACCACCTCTCCCCTCCTCCCCCAGAGCCCTCTCAACAGCACCAATGAGAGGGGGGCCCAGAATATAGCTCCTATCTTAAGGGCAGGGGGGAAAGCTGAGAAGCAAGTAGATGCATGGAAAAGGGACCCACAGAAGAAAGTAGGCCCAGGGATGTGACGACTCCCCGTGGACCTGATTTATAGTCTCTGTGGAAGGTGGACTGGGCCACAGGGCACTAGTCTCTGGCCACCCTTCTCCGCTCACACGATGAGCCTGATGGCAAACGTGCAGCTTCCATGGGACCAGCAGTGGATGCGCCGGGCCCCAGGGCATGTGTGCCAAGTGCTCGTCTTCCTTGTGAATGCACCCGGCACCCGAGCATCCTCTCATCCTCTCGCTGTGGTGCAGGTTCTAAACGCAGGAGTCAGGCTGTACAGGAAATATGTTTGCAAAGAATGAACCAAGTCTTCTCCCTCGGAAAATAGCTTCCTTCCAGCCTCCTTCAAGGGAGTTGGAAAGGAATGCTGCCTATTTGCAAATCAATAACTTACAGTGGCTGTGTAGACAATAAACCACAATACGGGATGCAAGAGGCCCATAACGGCTCAGTGTTCGAACATAATCCTGTCCTCCAAGTAGCAGACAAGGAGCCACACGGGCCCCCTGGCTGCGTCTGCCTGTTGCCACACCAAAGGCTGGTGGTCTGTCTGCCTGTCTTTCTTCTTCTCTCTCTCTCTCTCTTTTTTTTTTTTGGTGGAAAATCAGAAGGCTATAGCTGAGACAGCCGCCAGGAGCCGATGACCCTTCACATTTTACCACTTCTTCCTTCTCACAGCTATTTGCATAAGGGTTGTTAGGAAAACACCTTTCCAGAAGGGAGATAATTTAATGGAAAAAGCATCTCAGTCATTCACTTTCAGCCAGAATCCTCACACACTCAGAGGCACCTGACAGGATCCTTGGAAATCAGGAGAAATAGCCGCCGCGCAGACCACGCCCCCAGGGATTTCAGCCTTTTGGTACCAGGGAAGTCGCCCGTGCAGCGAGATCTGTTAGATTCTGTGAGATCCTGGCCAGAAGCAGCAGCTGGGAGACCAGGTAATAAAACTGCTCTCTACCCGACCTGAATCAGCCCCTGCTCAACCTGCAGACAATAAAAAGGGCCTGGGGCCGGCGCCAATATTCCCCTGAAGGTTCCACATCCCTCGAATTACTCTGTGAGTCTGGCAGCAGAGCCAGAGGCCTGGGCCATGTACTGATGACCTGGACTCCTGGACCCCTGCAGACCAAGCCAGCCGAGACTCTGGGAATTCAGGGATGAGCCAGTAATCAAACTACCTGCCCCACGTGAAGGGCTAGCAGGGGGCACGGCCCTGCTTCCTATCCACTCACGTGAAAGACTCTGAGGAACCCCACTCACTCTCAGCAGGAAAGCAAAGGAATCCATTCCCTCATGAAGGATAATCCCTGCTCAAAAGTGCATTCCTCAGATTAGACAAAATCACTGAAGAATTCTTCAAACTGCCCAACTTTAGGGAAGCCAGCCCCAGAGGGAGGCACCCCTGCAAAGCAACCAAGCAAACGAGCCCATAACATCTGACATGCTCGGCTGTGGGTGTTCTAGATACAGATGCAGGGGATTCTGCCTTTTGCCAGGGCCAAATGGCATGCTGTTACGGGCAGCGGCTCAGCTGAGAGAGGTTTTTAGGAAGCGGTTGCTGCTGCATGAGAAAAAGAAAAGAAAAGAGAAAACGCAGCGTCTGGGTTTTGTGCACTCACAATGAATACCAAACCTTGACCCTAGAAGATGGTTGCCTGATGGCCTGGCACCTCTCCTTGGCCTGAGCACTTCAAACCCAACGTGAGGATTTCCGAGCCTCTGCCCAACACACCCTTCCCTGGACCTCACAATCTGCTGGGCGCATGGTATAACTGCTGACAGCTTCTGCATGTGGACTGGCTTCCAGATGCTACCTGATTAGATTAGCACGTATGAGTCTGTTTGGGCCATTTGTCCTATACAGGACAGTCCATCTGGGGCATTAGTCAGTTCAAGCACAGGGCAGAAGGAGATGAGTTTTTTTTGCCTCCTGCCCCGGATCTCAGTATCCCCAAGAGAAAGGGAAGAGCTTCAAAACCCCACAGGGGGCTGGCCACCTTAGGTCCAGGACAGAGAACACTGAGGAGTCTACATGTCCTCCTTGCACGCAGATAGCCTGTCAGCACCCATGGGAAAATACACCTATTAAGCACCTACCATGTGCCAGGCACCAGAAAGAAGAATGTACATGAGACACGGACCCTGTCTTAAAGGAACCCTGAGCCCGCAGGGAAGAAAAGAGGTGAATAAGAAACAATGACAAGACACCATAGATGCCTTAACAGAGCCACCTGAAATGTGCTAGGAAATAGACGAGGACTTAGCTAATTACGCTTGTGGCTGGAGGCCAGTGGGGTCTGAGCAGAGTGACAATTAGCTCTGAATTTTGGAAAAATTATTCCGGAGACGGTAAGTCTGGACTGGGGAGAGGCAGCAACTAGAAGGAGGGAGACTGGTTAGGAGGCTGCTGTGAAGTTCTAGAGAATGAGGGCGTGGACGAGGGCTGCCACTGTGGGGAAGAAGAGGAGGAGCCAGAGCAGAAGTGCTTCCGGCTGCAGGCAGGAGGGGAGAGGGGCCTGCCTGGGGCCTGCATGCCCACACCTGGGTTAAAAAGCCTGGTGCACGAAATGTCTCCATCCAGCCTGCCAACATGCCAGCCTCTCTGCCACATTTTCTGAACTTCCTTGATCCTCAGATTCACCTCTGCTAGAATCTGAGCAACATTCTGGCTTCCGGCTCTACCTTTTACGTCTTCTCCAGATCATGCATCTCGCGCCCCTCCCCCGCCCCTGCCCCAACCTCTCACCCACCCAAGTGTCAAATGTGGGGCCATGGAGCCTTCCTGTCCTTCTCTGCATCTCCAGGGGCTCCAGAACCAGAAGCCCCAAGAAGGAAATGGGGTGTACTCCCTGCTTGATCTTCTGCATGAGTCTTGATCTTGGCCCCTTTCCAAACACAAACCACAAATAACTGACGGGAGGTGAGGTCACCCTTATGGTTGACCTGCCCCAGCTGGTAGCAGGAATTCCAGGATCCATCTGGTCTACTTCTACCCATGAGTCTGGCCCCATGGAGTAGGGCAATGTTGGAGTCTTCCTTGAAACTCTTCTGGGATATTTTTCTGTGACCAGAGAAATCCAGACATGAGATGACAATCCTAATTTCTCTGGTGAAGTCCAGAAGAAATGCATTGAGGGTGGGACTAGGACAGATTGCTGGGGTAGAGGAGCCCCAGGTGATTTTCCTGTAACTCTAACTGCTAATATCTAAGGCAGGAGTAACTCTGGAGCTGTGTGTCCTGAATAGAGTTTATGCTCATAAGAGGGTTTCCCAGGGTGTAACTGCATTAGATCCCTACAACATGGGAGGTGGGGGGGTTACAAACTCCCAGGAGGAGAGCATGAGAGATTCTGCCATGGATGCCTGGGTTGAAATCTGGCTCTGCCATTCACTGGCTCTCTGACTCTGGACAAGTATTCTATGTCCTCAAGCCTCGGTTTCTCCAGATGGGAAATGGGACTACAACTAATGCCTAGCCCAGAGTGAGCACTTCATAAGCATTTGTTAGAGAAAGATCTCCACTTCAGAGATGAGTTAAACACAGTGCTGACAGGCTGAGGAACCTGCCTGAGGTTGCCTGGCCGAAATGCGAGACGGCGAATTAGAATTCCTTGGCTCCTAGGTCATGTTCTTCATGCCATCTCAAGCTACTCTGGGAAGCCCCTACTCTCTGGCAAGCTCCTTATCCTTCCTGGAACAAGGCCTTTACAAGGAAAACAATGTACAGCATCATCCTACAGCAAAGTAGAGGGTCTCTTTTTTTTTTTTTTAAGTGAATTACATTTTAAAAAATTTTTACTTATTTGTTTATATATTGGCTGCATTGAGTCTTCGTTGATGCACACAGGCTTTCTCTAGTTGTGGCAAGCAGGGGCTACTCTTCATTGCAGTGCATGGGCTTCTCATTGTGGTGGCTTCTCTTGTTGCAGAGCACAGGCTCTAGGCACGCAGACTTCAGCAGTTGTGACACATGGGCTCAATAGTTGTGGCTTGAGGGCTCTAGAGTGCAGGCTCAGGAGTTGTGGTGCATGGGCTTAGTTGCTCCGCGGCATGTGGGATCTTCCCAGACCAGGGATCGAACCCATGTCCCCTGCATTGGCTGGCGGATTCTCAATCACTGAGCCACCAGGGAAGCCCGAGGGTATCTTCTTTTTGAAGTGTATTACTGAGATAAAATTCATATAACATAAAATTGATCATTTTAACCATTTTAAGTATACAATTCAGTGGTTTTTAGCATATTCATAATGTGCAACCATTACCATTATCTAATTCCGGAATATTCATCACTCCAAAAAGAGTGTACTTCCCCATTCCCTTCATTCTCCGGCCCATGGCAACTATTATCTACTTTCTGTCTCTAAGTTTATTGTGGACATTTCATAAAAATGAAATCATATAACATGTGATCCTTTGCTTCTGGCTTCATCCACTTAGCGTAACGTTTTCAAGGTTCATCCACGTTGTAATGTGTCAGTACTTCATTCCCTTTCATGGCTGAATAGTATTCCATCGTAGGATATACCACATTCTGTGGATGCATTCATCAGTTAGTGGACATTTGGGTTATTCCCACCTTTTGGCTATTGTGAACAGTGCTTCTATGAACACTGGTGTGTAAGTTTTTGTGTGAACTTGGGTACATACCTAGGAGTGGAATTGCTGGACCATATGGTAACACTATCTTTAACCTTTCAAGGAACAGACAAGGGCTGGGATAGGGAGGGTGGGAAGGAGCCACGGGAGGGAGGACATATGGGGATATATGTACAAATACAGCTGATTCATTCTGTTGTACAGCAGAAACTGGCCCAACAGTGTAAAGCTATTATACTCCAATAAAGAGCTTGAAGAAAAGAAAACAAAAGAAAAGAAAAGGAACAGCCAAACTGCCTTCCACAGTGGCTCTGCCATTTTATATTTCCACCAGAAATGTATCCGGGTTTCAACTTCTCCACATCCTGGCCAACACTTCTAATGGTCCTTTTTTTCCCCTAACTAGGTATGCTCTAGCCATCCTAGGGATGTGAAGTAATATCCCCTTGCAGTGTTGATGTGCATTTCCCTAACGACCAATGATGTTGAGCATTTTTTTCACGTGCAGTGCATGTTTAAGTTCTTGATATTGTGGTAATTGAGATAAAAGGCATGAAGTCTTGGGCCCCTTTTCTTAGATGAAGAGGTGGGCTTGGTGGACGTGCACAAAGCTGACCCACATGCAGATGGCAGCAGGGACATTTAACACCCAACAGACAGGTTCCTATGTGCAGCAGGCAACTGGTGGCCTCTAGGGGTAGGGAGGGATTTGGGAATATGCACGGGCCCACAAAAGCTTTCACATCCGTCACGGGCCCAGCCTGCTCTGTTCCACTTCCTGACTATTGGGGCACATCTGTTTTGTGGGCCTTCTTGACTGCCTCCACCTTTAGAATAGCAGCCCAACTTTCTCCAAGGGCTTGAAGGTGGGATTAGCAAGAGGCTCTGAGATGCTCAGCTGGTAAACCAATCATAGGCCTGAGAAAAGCCGAGGAGCTAAGGATAAATGCCACATGACAGATCCATCTCAGAAGCTACGGGAGCAGATGGCCTGAAATGCCAGCCAAAGTCAGGGCTGGGCACTCACTGAAGCAAAACGCTCCTGTGGTACAGGGGTAGCAAAGTGCTGCCCCACCCCCCCGCCCCCGGTTGCGTGATACATGAGTGTTGTGAGTTTTGAGCCACTCTGCCAAAAGCAAAGGTAGACCGCAGCCGGGCAAGGACCTTCCTGAAAACAGGCCACTGGCCACCATGGTGAAGGATGGTTACCCCAAATATGGGTGTCCCCGGCCCCATGCTGTGTCTTCTTTTCAATGGTCTTCTGGCCACTTTCATCATTTTCCAGGACCTTCTCCAGAAACGAGAGAGAAGAAAAACACCACTGCATGCTGCCCCCATTCTTGCAGACAGGTATGGCTAAGGGAGTCAGGCTGAAGTCAATGGATTCCTGCTCTACCTATTATTGTGCAATAAACTACCCCTAGAATTACTGATTTAGAACCACTAATTCTCTCCCACTTCTGTGGATTAGGTAGACTCAGCTGAGCAGTTTTTCCTTAGGATCAGATGTTAGCTGAGGTTGTTGTCATATGAAGGACCTATTGGGGTAGAAGCCCCAGGTGGCTCACTTACATGGCTGCTACATACTGCTGGCCATCAGCTGGAAGCTCAGCTAGGGATGTCCACTGGAGCGCCTACACTCCAAAGGGCCTGGGCTGCTGCTTTTTTTTTTTTAATATAAATTTATTTATTTTTGGCTGCATTGGGTCTTTGTTGCTGTGCATGGGCTTTCTCTGGCTGCGATGAGCAGGGGCTAGTCTTCGTTGTGGTGCATGGGCTTCTCATTGTGGTGGCGTCTCTTGTTGCAGAGCACAGGCTCTAGGCACGTGGGCTTCAGTAGTTGTGGTACTCAGGCTCAGTAGTTGTGGCACAGGGAATTAGTTGCTCCTCGGCATGTGGGATCTTCCTAGAGCAGGGCTCAAACCCGTGTCCCCTGCATTGGCAGGCGGATTCATAACCTCTGCGCCACCAGGAAAGTCCCGGACCTGGGCTTCTTACAGCATAGCAACTGGGTTCAAGAGGGAGTATCCCAATAGTGAATGTTCCAAGAAACTCGGGCAGAAGTTGTAAGGCTCCTGTGACCTAGCTTCAGCTGTCACACAGTGTCACTTCTGTTGGTCAAAAGTGAGTCACAGGGAACCCTTTCCAGCTCCACGAGGCCAGTATTACCCTCCCAGACAAAGACATCATAAGAAAAGAAAACCGCAGGTCAAATCCCTTATGAATAGAGATGTAAAAATCCTTAACAAAATACTAGCAAACTAAATTCAGCAACATATGAAAAGATTATACACCATGAACCAGTGGAATTTATCCCAAGAACACGAGAGCGGTTCAATATATGAAAAGCTAGCTATGTAATACACATCAACAGAATAAAGAACAAAACCACACGATCATCTCAGTGGATGCAGAGAAAGCATGTGGCGAAATCCAACACCCTTTCATGATCAAAACATTCAATAAAGCAGGAATAAAAGGAACTTCCTCAACTTGTTAAGGGTATTTATAAAAAGCCCACAACTAATATCACACTTAATGATGAAAGACTGAAAGCTTTCTCTCCAAGATCAGGAACAAGACAAGGATGTCCACTCTTGCCACTTCTATTCAGCACTGTACTAGAGGTTCTAGCCAGGACAATCAGGCAAGAAAGAGAAATAAAAGGCATCAGATTAGAAAGGAAAAAGGAAAACTATCTCTATTTGCCAATGACAGGATATACAGAAAATCCTAAAGAGTACACACACACACACACACACCCCACACATAATTATTAGAACAAAAAGTTTGGCAAGTTGCAAGATAAAAGAACAGTATAAAAGAATCAACTGTTTTTCTACATTCTAGCAATGAACAATCTCAAAATGAAAAAAAATTCCATTTTCAATAGCGCTGAGGAAATAAAATATGAATAAATTTAGCCAGAGGTACAAAAACTTGTACACTGAAAACTACAAACAACATAACTGACAGAAATTAGATCTAAATACATGGAAAGACATCTTGTGTTCATGTACTGGAAAACTTGATATTGTAAAAACAACCATACTTACTAAACTGATCTACAGATTTAACACAATCCCTATAAGCATTCTAGTTACCTTTTTGCAGAAATTAACAAGCTGGTCCTAAAATTCATATGGCAATTCAAGGGACCTATACTGCTTCAAGCTGAAACAATTTTGAAAAAGTGCGAAGTCCTGGTTTCAAATCTTATTACAGTAATCAAGATAGTGTGGCATAGGCATAAGGATAGACATATAGACCAGTGGGATAGAAGTGAGAGTCCAGAAATAAGCACTTACATCTACGGTCAGCTGATTTTTAACAAGAGTTCCAAGACAATTCAAAGGGGGAAATGGGACAACTAGATAACCACATGAAAAAGAATGAGTTTGGGCTCCTACTTCACACCATATACCAAAAAAAAAAAAAAAAAGAACACCTTAAAATAGATCAGAGCTCTAAACATAGGAGCTAAAACCATAAAACTCTTAGAAGAAAACATAAGAGTAAAGCTTTGTGAATCCTTAGATTAGATAACGGTTTCTTAGATATGATACCAAAAGCATAAGCAACAAAAGAAATATTTGATAAATAAGACATGATAAAAATTAAAAGCTTTTAAATTATTTAATTTTTAAAAATTATTTTAACTTTTTTGGCCACACCACACAGCTTGCAGGATCTCAGTTGCCCAACCAGGGATTCAATCGGGCCATGGCAGTAAAAACGCCAAGTCCTATCCACTGGCCTGCCAGGGAACTCCCTAAAAGCTTTTGTGTTTAAAAGTACACCATCAAGAAAGCAAAATGACAATTCATAGAAAGGGAAAAAATATTTGCAAATCATATATCTGATAAGGGACTTCTATTGAGAATACATTAAAAACTTACAACTTAATTAAAAAAACACCTAATTAAAAACTGGGCAAACAATTTAAAAAACATTTTTCCAAAAAAGATTGCCAACATGTGCCAATAAGCACATTAAAAGATGCTCAACATTACAGTCATCAAGGAAATGCAAATCAAAACAACAATGTGATGCTGCTTCACACCCACCAGCATGGCTATAATAAACAAGACAGACAATAACAAATGTTGGCAAGGATGTAGAGAAATTGGAACCCTCATGCATTGCTGGTAGGAAGATAAAATGATGCAGCTGCTTTGGAAAATAGCTTGGCAATTCCTCAAAAAGTTAAGCATAGGGATACCATATAATCCAGCTATTCCACTCCTAGACATATACCCAAGAGAAGTGAAAAAAAGGTCCACACAAAAAGTTGTACACAATTTCAAAGCAGCACAATTCACAATAGCCAAAAGATGTTAAAGACCCCCAACTGATGAATGGATAAACAGAACGTGGTATATTCATACAATGGAATACTATTAAGCCATACAAAGGAATGAAGTACTGATTTATGTGACAACATGGACAAACCTTAAAAGCATTACGCTAAGTGAAAGAAGCCAGACACAAAGGGCCACATAGTGTATAACTCTGTTTATATGAAATGTCTAGAACAAGCAAATCCATAAAGACACAAAGCAGAGTGGTGGCTGCCAGGGACTGAGGAGAGGAAGGAATAGTGAGTGACTGCTAAGGGGTATGAGGTTTCTTTTCATGGTAATTAAAATGTTCTGGTATTAAGTAGTGGTGTTGTTTGCATAATTTTGTGAATATGCCAAAAACATGGAATTCCACACTTTAAAGGGGTGAATTTTATGGTATACGAATTATATCTCAATAAAGCTATTATTCACACACACACACACACACACACGAATCACAGGGTCAGCCAAGTGTAGCAGACAGTGGACTACACTGGGAGGCATGTTCACTGCAAGGGCATCTTTCAAGACCGGTTATCACAGACTCTCCAACTTGCTACTCTTTGTGGTAGCAGGTGAGGAAGTCCTGACTCATAAAAGTATGGTTTACCCTGAGAATGAGAGCTGGCTTGGTAGAAGAGAAAGCCCGGGTAGCAGAGATAGGCAGATGCAGGTTCAGCTCCTGCCTCTGCCACTCAGCCATGTAAGCGCAAGCGAGGAACGTAATTCTTCTCTGCCCCAGTTTGCTCAGCTCGGCAGGATGACAGGATTAAAAGGCTACCACACGCAAAGTGCCGGTGAAATAATAGTTAGTTGTTCAGTAAGTGATAGCACTTATTCTTAGTTCTGTCTTGTCAGCATGATTATTAACACTGGTGGCCCTTGCCAGAATTTAGTAACACCTACCATGTGGCTTGGGAATTACCTGGGAATTTCTATTTTCCTAGCTATTTGCTTCTAGATCAGAGAGTCACACAATTTTGGAGTTATAAGATTTCCTAAAGATCATATGATTCACATATAAATAACAGACATGGTAACTTTGCTTTAATATATACGGAGATCTTACAAATCAACAGGAAAAAGATTAAGAGGCCAATAGAAAACTAAGCAAAGACCATGAAAAAACAACTCATACAAGGACACAGGTGGCTAATAAACAAATGTAAAATCTTCACCTTCATGAGTAATCATGAGAGCGCAAATTAAAGAAAGATAACATTTGAACTTATTAAGTAAACAAATATTTGAAAATCTTTAGTGAAGTATTGGCTAAAGTTCAGAAAACAGCCAGTCTCATACAATCCCAATGGGAGTGTTAATTGGTACAATATTTCTAGAGGGCAATTTAGCAAAGAGTATCAAAAGCCTCAAAAACAACATACTCCTGGACTCAGCACTCCTCTTCCAAAAATGTATACTATGGGAATAATCGTGAATGTGTGCAAAAATTTAGCTACAAGGATATTCATTTATTGATTGCAATATTATTTTTAATAATGAAAAGCTGAAAACAACCAACATATCCTGTGACAGGGAATTGGTTAAATAAATCACAGAACACGTACACATGGAATACTTAATAGCTTGGAAAGACACTCACCATAATCAAAACAATACAAAATTATCTAATTTTTGTAAATTATTAAAAAAAAAAAAAAAGGGACCAGTGCTGGTTAATTCTAGGTGACAAGATTATAGGCTACTTTTTCTTTTCTTTTCTTGTCAGTGTATATTTTCTACAGTGATCCTGTACCACTTTTACATGAAAAGAAAAAAAATTTTTTTTAATAAATTTACTCATAAAGGCCTCAAACCTTCCACGAATGCCCATTCAGTGTGCCCAGCCTAGAGGATACAGCTCCTCAGCTCACAGACTATCTGCTCTCCCATCTTCTAGTCTCTTCCTCCTGCAGCCCAGAGGGTGTCCGCAGGGCCAGGTCGCTGCTTTCTGCTCCTCTCTGGCTCTTCGCACTGCACGAATCATCAGTTCAGGCAATCACATGGCCTCTCAGCACCTCCATTGCCCCACCTGCAGGCCTGCCTCCCCTCCAACCCTCAGAGCCCAGCACTACAGACAGAAATGCTCTGCTGAAGCTGGTGGCACCATTATTACCCGTCTATTGCTAATCTTCACAGGGCCTGGAGGTATGATCCCACTTCCCTGCCAAGGAGGTGGCAGAAGCCTCCCCATAACACCAGCACTAACCAGTGGCCTGTCTCCACCTGGTGATGTGCAGGTAGGAGCAGAGGGCCCTGCAGAAGGAAGGCTGCTCAACCAGACCCCTTCTGACCTAGACCCCTTCTGACATGCCACCAAGTTTTAAGGGCAAGAGGGCAAGGCTGCTTGTCCCCCAGAATCTCCACCAAACACCAGGGCCAGGAGCGCGTTGGGAGAGGCGCTGGTCTGTGGGTCACAGGAAGCAGGCCCTCTCACTGGGTGGGAGTGCTCTGTGGTTTCCAGCCCTGCTGAGGTGGGTGGTTGTTTGCCTGCTTTCATGATGGTCTTCTCCTTCTGAAACTGCTGCATGTAGATGTCCACCTAAGTGAGGTTAACACACAGGATGGTTCCCTGAGGATGTTCAGGTCCCAGGATGACAATGAGCTCTCTGGAGTCTGGGGTCACTCCCCCCCACCCCCTACTTCCTATCTAAACTTACGAGAGTGAGCCACTCATCACTCTTCCCTCCCCCAGCTACTCTCAACCCTTTAAACTGAATCACTCTGACCTAGGAAGCAAATTCACACATACTTTCACGTGCTGGGGCTATACCAAGAGCTTTCAGTGTTTTGTAAACTTTCATGCTTTATCTTAAAAATTAATGTAAATTCTGCTTTACACTCTATCTTTGCCCTACTATATTTCATTAATTCCAAGCTGTACTTTTTCCCCACACATTGTAACATCTTTAAAATTCGGGTGGATTCTTAGAATAGTGGCTGCAGTTTAACTGGCAGGAGTTTTTCCCCTATGAAAATATAATGATAAAAGAGTAATACTTTCCCCTAGCAATCTTGGAGTAGAACTCATGTCCTGAAAGATGTGTCAGGTTTGTACACTGCTGGCTCCCTGCCTAGGGCCCCAGATCAAGGGCCATTTCTAGATGGTGTTTCCTTATGCTATGAAGTCCAACAGCATCCAGAACATAGCCCCCTGCCAAGGCCTGTGCCTCCTTCTGAACAATGGCCCCCAGCCCCCGCTCTGGGGGATACTCAGTGGCAGCGTAAGGAGATGTTTACTGAGCATTTACTACGGGCCGTGCATTGAGCTGAGTGCTGTAAGTTCCCTTCGTTCAATCTTCCCAACAACCCTATGAGGTTCCTGTAATTACCCCATTTTACAGATGGGAAAAGGAGGCTCTAAGGGGTGATGTGACTTCCCGGGACTGCACCGAACCCAGGTCCAACTCCAGAGGCCTAGCACTGACCCCTAAGCTTCCGGATATGCAGGCACAGAACCAGCATGGGACTTCTACTGTCAAACACTCCAGACCACTCGGGACCCACACGGCCTGCCCTCATCTGCCTGCAGCTCCTCTCAGGAGCTCCTCAGCCTCCCCTCCTGGCTCGTCAGTCTCTGGACATGCCCTCCCCGGAGCCCTGGTATGCAGGGTGAGCTGGGGGACCAGATGAAGTTAGAGCCCAGAGAGAAGGAAAGTCAAAAGAGAGGCAGAAAGCTGGTCTCTGCCCCCAAACACTTCAGTTCATACTCCTTCCTGTTGCCCCCTTCCTCCTAACCCATCTCTCCACTCAGAAGCTTCCACACGTACCTTCCCACAACACCTCCCTCCCTTCTCTCTCAAATTCTGGCCCGTTTTTGCTCACCCTACAATTCCTGCACAACCCAGCAGCTAACCTGTGGAAACCAGGTTAGACCCGCCCCCTCTGCCAGGCAACAGTGACAGCTGCCATCTCCTGAGCATCAATCGTGTGCCAGCTCTTGAGTTATCCCTAAGCCTCCCTAAGACCAAGGCTGTAGCCAAAATGAGCACGCTGAGGCACAGGGAGGCGAGCTAACTTGCCCAAAGTCACACAGCAAGCAGGCGGTGAGGCCAAGATGTAATCTAAGATGAGCCTGCAAAGTCTGTTTTTCCTTCTCCACCACCAAGTTCCTCTACTAGTACCAACTAAACTCAGGGATGAGATTCAAAGGTGGCTTCATCTAGCACACCACGCTGTCTCCCTCCATCTCTGTCTGTCTCCAGGTCAATGACCTGCATACAGATCGTATCATTTGGGCTAGATTTTAGTGTTTCACTGCCCAGGTTTCTTCCAGCCCTCCACCCCATCCCAGGGAAGACTCTTCCTCAAAGGAGATTTAGAAGTGTCACGAAGCCTAAGGCCACAATTCAACTCTTAAAGCAGCGCACACATCACTTGCTTGCCAAGATTCCCGTCCCACGTAGCTTGCTCCACGGTTATATCTCGGAGTGCGTGTCTCCCTGCAACGAGCTACAAAGGCCTTCAAATATCTTTTTCTTTGAAAGGGGGAGGGAGCACCATATCTTCAAGGGGGTTCTCAGGAAAGCCTCCTGAGGAAAAGTGAACACACACAAAATACACCCTCAGCCTCTGCGACTCTTCACGCCATATGTGACAAGAGTCCCTGTTCTGTATCCATCCTACACCCTTAGTGGAGGCTCTGCAACAGTGCTGAAGAAGTTTACTAAGGAAATTAATAAAATTCCAACACCAACTTTGGTCTGAAAGAATGCAGCCGTTCGCTTTAGGCCACTTTCCATGAGGCACCTGCCCTGTTCTCCTTCCAGAGGTCTCTGGACCACCCTCCCTTGTTCTCTGAAGCTCTGCCGTGGTCCTGCTCTAGGCTTTGAGCCATCGAGCCCTGATCTCTGGCCCGCATGCCATCCACACCCCACCCCCAGAGGCCTGCCACCTGAGATCTGAGTGTTTGTGACCCCCCCCCAAATTCACGTGTGGGAATCCTAACGCCCCGTGGGATGATTTGGGGGGTGGGGCCTTTGTGGAGGTGATCAGGTCAGGAGAGAGGAGCCCACATGAATGAGATCAGGGCTCTTATAAGAGACCCCACAGAGCTCCCCAGTTCCTTCCACCAGGTGAGGATACAATGGGATGTCTGCCACCTGGAAGGTGGTTCTCACAAGACCCTGATCATCCTGGCGCCCTGATCTCGGACTCCTGGCCTCCAGAGCTGTGAGAAATGAACGTCTGTTTATAAGCCACCCGGTCTGGTATTTTGTTCTCGCAGCCCGGACGGACTCAGACACTGCCCCGAGCCTCTCACCGCCTCTCCCTGATGCACTTCGCTGGCTCTGTGCCCCAGGGACTGTACAGTCCTACCCCCTCTCACAGATGAAGCTCACCAGGCCCTGCTCCTGCAGCTGCCCAAGGTCGTCCTGATTTTGGGCAGAGGGAGACCCAATCCCAGGAATCCTTTGCACCGGCTTCTGCCCAGCAAATGCCTCCTCTTGTCCAGGAAACAAAAGCCCTGGTGGCCACGTGCAATCTGGCCTCTCAGATTTTCCACCCTGGCAAGGCTCTCCTGGAGAGTAAAACAACCTTGAGCAGATGCAGCCCACAGGGTGCCACAGCTCCTCTCACCCCTCTGCTGGCACGCCTGAATGGGACCTCGTGTACACATATTCACGGCAGCGCCGACGGAGAGATGCACCTGAGACGAATTACCTCGGAAGGGCTAAGGAATCACCCCAGACAAACCGATTCTCTCCAGGCCTCCGTCTGACTCCATCTGACATCCACATCCATAGTCACACTAGTCACAGTGGCCCAAAGGGGCAAACAGCCCAGTGTTCATCAATGGAAAAATGGACAAACAAAACGTGCTACATACACACAATGAAATATTGGGTTGGCCAAAAATCTCGTTTGGTTTTTTAGTACCATCTTTTGCAAAAACCTGAACGATCTTTTTGGCCAACCTAATATTACTCAGCCATAAAAAGGAGGAAATTCTGACACACGCTACAATAGGGATGAACCTTGAGGACATGATGCTACATGGAACAAACCAGTCACAAAAGACAAGTATCACATGATTCCACTTACCGGCAGTACCTAAAATAGGCAAATTCATAGAAACAGAAGGTGGGGGAAAGCTGAGGAGAGGGGGGATTGGGGAGTTATTGTTTAATGGATACAGAGTTTCTGTTTGGGATCCTGTAAAACTTTTGGAAATGGACAGTGGTGACAGTTGCACAACATTGTGTATGTACTTCATGTCACAGAACTGAACAATTTAAAATGGCTAAAATAGTAAATTTTTATGTTAGGTGTATTTCTAAAAGTTCAAAAATTAAATGTGAATTCCCTCGCAGTCCAGTGGTTAGGACTCTGAGCTTCCACTGCAGGGCGCTCAGGTTCGATCCCTGGTAGGGGAACTAAGATTCCATATGCTGAGCTGTGTGGCCAAAAAAACAAAACAGAACAAAAAGCAAGTAAAAATTAAATGTGCTCTATAGTTAAAAAAAAAAAAAAAAAAGGCAACCGCCACACCTGCCTTTACCTCGCTTTGAAAAGATATGAGGATTTATTATACCTCCCATAAGAGCTTGACACACCAAGAACATGACCCCAGGACCTAATCCCCAGGTGCCACACCTCCACAGGCGCCTAACACCTTTGCACACGCGGCCATCTGAGCCCCTGCCCCCCCCCATGAAAGGCGCCACCTGAATGTAAACGTCCCCTTCTCCCTGCTTCCCTCCACCGCAGGCAGCTGGTTTCCCCAGGAAGGCTGGGCAGCCAGGCACATTCTGGGTCGGCATCAACGACCATCCTGTTATAAATCCTTCCCCACAAGGCACTGGAGACTGGTCCTCTCGCTGTGCCAAGAAGTCTTTTTCTAACCATCTGTAATCCATTCAAAGGCACCCGGCAGGAAGTGGTGGCAAGGAAAACCCCTGCAACAAGGCAACGGGTGGGACCACCTTGTCTCTCACTCGCGGCCAGCGACAGGAAGTCCTCCTTTCTTGGGACACAGAACATCTGTGGGAGCTCTGAAAGCTGCCGGGTATCTGTCAGAGCCTAAACAGGCTTAAGACAGATGCATGCGAAATTTGGTCAGAAACGCAGGCTGTACTGAGTTTTTAAATTAGCTCTGAAGAAAATTCATTTGAAAAACCAAAACAAACCCCAGACCCTGAGAGGGAAAAAAAAAACACAATATATGAAAACTAACCTCAAAAATACTTTCTTCTGATTTCTGTGGACAATTAGACCACAATTTCAAGTAGTTCCAATCCTTCTCACTGTGGCTCCCCCTCCAATCTGGTGTTGTCAGCTGCTTCTTCCTAATAGTGAGCGCTTCATTTTCCGCTACAAGCTGAAGCCCTCAAAGCACTGCAATGGTGAGCTGGGACCAGCCTGTACAGGCTCACAGGAGCATATTATTACATTTACAGGAATTTGGTGACCCAATTAAGAAATGATTAAAAATTACATAAGCTAAAATTAAATGTATCATATTTTAAAAAAATAGAATACTCAAAATTTACTACTTCTATTTACCTTGCTACATTTTACTATTATCTATGCTTTGAGCAGGGGTTGAGGAGTTTTTCTAGAGTGGGCCAGATAGTAAATATTTTCGGTTCTGAGGGTCTTTGACTCAGCCATTCCACTCCACCACAGTGGTGAGTGCAAAAGTAACTAGAGACAATACGTAAATGAATGAACATGGCTGTGTTCCAATAAAACTTTATTAACAAACACAAGTGACAAGGATTTCACTGATGGGCCATAGTTTGCTGACTGCTGCTCTTGAAGTTATCGACACCTACTGTATGTGCACGGAGGAAATCCTATATAAGTGTTCTAATGTACATCTCTTCCCAACTCTGAGTTCAGTGATAGCATACTGATGGTTTGAAATGCAGTGATAGGAGAGCTTACATCACAGAAATCATCAAATACTACAAATCAGGGCTTGATTTATTACTTACTTGATTACCTAGTTTTAAGAAGGTAATGCATAAAACTTCATGTCAACAGAGAATATACGCTGGAGGTTGCGAAGGGGGCGGGGGGGGGGGCAGAGGGATGGATTGGGAGTTTGGGATCAGCAGATGCAAACTGGTATATATAGAATGGATAAGCAACAAGGTCCTACTGTAGAGCACATGGAACTATAGTCAATATCCTGTGATAAATCATAAAAGAATATGAAAACGAATGCATATATATGTGTATAACTGAGTCACTCTGCTGGACAGCAGGAATTAACACAACACTGTAAATCAACGATACCTCAATTTAAAAAAAAAGAAAAAAAAAGTGTATCAAGTTGATAGCTGTATTTGAAGAGCACACAAAAATGAGGCCATATTCTCTCTGTAACACTTGAGAACTATTATCCAATTCAGCAAGGAAGTCACTCTTGTCACCAACAATTGAGCAAAGTTCCCACAAACATCTTTGTTCTTTCACTTTCATCTTCTTCACTGACTTAAATGAAAATATCAACCAGCACTTATGTCAGAGCGACACTTGTTTGTCAATTTCGATCTTAGGTCAGTGGAGGGGGGGATAAGAATTTGGCAAAAATCAACAAATCATTCTGTGAGAATCAACTGACAATACACAATTTACCACAAAGAGTATTAAATACTGTATGATTTGTAAACTGTATGCTAAACAGCTTTTTATCAGTAAAATGTATAATAAACCTATACATGTATACATACAAATTTGTTTAGAGAGCGGGTTGTTAAGCATTTACTAGCACAATGTTGACTGTGATAGAAAAGAACTTCCAGGTTAACTTCCAGAGCAGTAAGACCGAAAAATGTGTCAGAGACAGAGAAAAAGAGAGTGAGAGAGAGAGACTAACCCTCCTCCCAGTACAATGAACAGAGACAGCAACATACACACAGCATTATCAAACAAAAAAGGCGCCTGTCGCCTCAAAACGCCATAAAAAACTAAATTGTGTTGGGTATTGAGTAGGTGTGCCGCTGTAATATATTATGAACTGTTTCTCTTCAGTATTAATGGCAGATGCAGGACTCATCCTAACTCCTTTTTCCAAAAGTGACTTTCTGGGGGAACTCACAGCCCTCAAGGGGCCTAGTTCAAATCCTAGCCATCCATGATGAAGCAGTCATTCATTCACTCATCCATTCATTCTTCAAACATTAGCTTGGCTCCAATTATACACCGTTGCCTGTGCTCTAGATAGACCCACAAACCAAAAAGCTCCTGCCCCCGGGTCAAAGGTCGTGCAGGTGGCAGACTGAAACCTCTTCCTTCCTTGGACTCCACACATTCAAGCTGCATTCACAAAGTCAACGAATTTCACATTTCATTCCTAAATTTCTGGAGGGCAGGGGCCGGGGCTAATCCACCTGTGCATCCTGCACACGGCCCCACCCAGTGCCTGGGCCGCTGGTCACCTTCTAGTGAAGGCGTGATGCAGGAAGCACCGCTCTAGCTTCAGAGCCTAAGGAGCATCACTCATCCTGGTTTGCAATTAACTTCAGCAGTTCACTGGACCCAGGCTAAATGCTGGGCTCCTGCTGGAAGGTGGGAAAGGGTTTACTCTAAGTTTAATTATCTTCTTCCTTCCCCAAATTAAAAGAGAGGGTCACTTGAGCCTATGGGAAAATATTTCTCAATGTTTTTAAACTCATACTCTACCAACCAAGATGTGGTCACACTTTACTTCTGAGGTTTGCATACAAAGCTAGCTCTATCCATCTAGAATTTCCCATTGATGATGGGTTTTCACACTATACATGCATCTTATTGAAGTATGCCCAGTCCTTGCCCTCACCTCTCCCTAGCTCAAACCATGAGTATTCGACTCCTTACTCTGAAAATTGGTAATTTGAGGGGAAAATGTAACTCTGTCTTTTTAGGAGGAATTTAGTCGTTCATCCCTGATAGTGAGAGGTCTTTATAGATGAATGTCAGCTAGTAAATGTAGATCAGAATGAGATTTTTTTTTTTTTTTTTGGCCGCACCACATGGCTTGCGGGATCTTAGTTCCCCGACCAGGAATTGAACCTGCTCCCTTGGCAGCGAAAGCTAGGAGTCCCAACTATTGGACTGCCAGGGAATCCCAGAATGGCAGAATTTGAAAATGACCATTCCCCAACCTCCAAAGAGATAACTGATCCAGCGAGGATCATCAACAGAGGCTACGCGATTCCAAGAAATTTCTTTTGGGAGAACAGGGTTCTCACTTGGTGCCAAAGCATCACCCACAGAATGGCATGAAGGAAAACATATCTTTGCAATAGAGAGAGGTGGTCACTCTCTTTCCAAGTGATCAGTACCTAATAATGGAACCCCTGACATCATGTGCCCCCGATGAGATGTTTAATGAAGCACTCAGAAGCACCTGGACATATTCTTTCCAAAATGTTGATCCTGAATCTGAGACTTTAGCTCTTAGCTTCCAGTATGGAGGGAAAACAGGGCAGAGAAAAAGAAAGTAAATGACACCACAAGGAAGTGATCAGACAGATCAGAATGGGAAGCAATTTAAACAGCAATGTTTTATATATGTATATACAGAAATATGTATATATGCATATACTGTATATATAGATATACACACACACGTGGGGGGGGTGCACTGTTCTAGATTTAAGCTGGCGAAAGAGACATAAAAAACCAAATGGAATGCATGAACCTTGATAGGATCCTGGATACATATGTTAAAAACATCTACAGAGAAAAGCAGCTATAAACTTTCTGACTGGGGGAGGGGTGGTGGTGGAGACAATAGGGGAAATTTGAATGCCAAGCGAACAGTAGATGCTATTAGGGGATTACCACCAGTTTTCTAAATGTGACACTAGTGTTATGATTATGTTGGAGAATGCTTTTATTTTTAGGGGGTGCATGCTGAAGTATTTAGGGGTGAAGTGTCACGCTGTCTGCGACTTACTTCCAAATGCTTCAGCAAAAACACACATATCTATATAAGATGAGGCTCTGAGAACTTAAGTGAGTAGCTCAAGGTGACACAATCAAGATGTGTCAAAATGATAAATATTTAGAGGTGAAGTGTCACAATGCCTACAACTGATTTTCAAAGGATACGGAAATATAGATCTCTGTAAGAAATCAGATAAAATGTGAATTGATTTTTAATTCTAAGGGATGCATACGTGAATGACTATGATACTATTATTTCAACTTTTTTTAATACATGTGAAAAATTTTTAATTTTAACATTAAGATGGTGGGGCAAAAAAGAAACAAGGGTTCAGGGGATGGGGGTTTACCACCAAATCTGAACTGAGAAACCTGGGCCCAAGCTATAGCACTTTTGCACTGAATTTTCACCACTGATGTAGGGACTCATGGAAGATCCTAGGGCTGCAACACCCTATACTCAGCTGGGCCTTTCCGCATTGTGGCTCCAAATAGCCACTTGAACAGAAACTTCAGGAGGCCTGCAAGTTCTTAGAACCTCAACAACTTAAAAAAATCAGGTGCTAAGTCAAAGAAACTCACAGGTCACCTCCAGGCTGTTTGAATGAAATGAATGAAATGAAATGAAAATATAAATGTAGAGTTGTTTAAAGGATACAGAGTTTCAGTTTCACGAGATGAAAAGAGTTCTGGAGATTAGTTGTAACACAATGTGAATATACTTAACACTCCTGAACTGTACCCTTAAAAATGGTTAAGATGCTAAATTTCATGTTACTTGTATTTTACCACATTAAAAAAAGAAAGAAAAGAATTGAAAATACAGGTCTATCAAGATATCGATACCTGAAAACCAAACTGGACATCTAGCTGAATCGTAACACTCTATTAGTTGAAAATAGGAAAGAAAAAGGAAAGATGTGGTCCCTCCTCCCTGCCCTCTAAATCCACAAGATTATAATGCAGTTGTGAAAATAATACATCAGGTGAACAATGGAATGGCCAGGAAGTGTACGACGTAGGGGCCGAAATGCATGGCGGGTAGGGCCAGCAGCATGAGGTCCAGAGTCCGTGTGTGCAGCGCAGACTGAGAGGCTGGCGAAGCTTCCGCAGAGGAAATGGGGTCTGGGCCCCAAAGAACTAGAGGAAGGCAAAGACCAAAGACGGGCACGAGAAAGGAATGGGGCTTGTAAGGGGCAAACCACCAGTCAGGATTTGAAGGGACTGAAGCACAGGGGACCAGGAATACTGCGTTAACTGTGGTGGATGGGGACGTGATGATAGGTTTTCACTCCAGGAACAACCTGATACAATGTGACTTTTCGGGAGATTAATTTTGAATTGGTATGCTGGGAAGATGGAGACAGGGAGGCCACTTAAGCAGCTATGATAAAAACCCAGGTCGGCTATGAGAGGGGCTGAGGGAGTACAGGGAACGGAGGGGGCAGAGAGCTGCTCCTAAGGGCAGAGCGGGAGGGTAGGAGGGAAGGAGGGTCTTTATCCAGATAGCGGCCAAGGGAAGATACAAAGCAGGCTCTGCACGTGCCCTGGGCCTGGGGTGCGGTAAGGACGCCCGCGAGGCGCTGTCCGATACAGTACGCCGGGGGGGGGGGGGGGGGGGTGAGCGAGAAGCAAGGCGGGCTGCCACAGGGAGGGGGCGGGGAGCCACGGGGGGCTGGCAGCAGAGGCGTAAGCGTGGGTATCACCGGAACTCTGGAGACGAGGACAAGAGGTTCAGAACGCTCGAGGACAGTCTACTGTCTAATGAAATCCTCAACAATTTCATTTGGAAAGCAAACGGCCCCCTAATCGGCCCAACGCTGGATTATTCTATATTGGGTTTGCACACACAGAACCATCTCTCTTCTCAAAGGTCTTCTGTCAGTAAGTGTTTGGTCTGAGCCTCTGAAAGTGGCAGGACTCATTTGAGTCCATTTGCCCAGCTTCTGCAAAAGACGGTGAGGCAGGACACAACAGTCAAGGTCAAGGGTATAGCACCCAGGAACAGAAGTACGGAGTCTGGGGACGCGGCTCCCAGGGCTGTCATTGGTGGGTGGGCCGAATGGAGCCAACCTCACCCAGATGTGACCAGTTTCACTTTCCCAGTGTTTCCCTTTCTTCCAGACAGTCTGCAGCAGATTCTGCCACGCGGGAAAGGTGCTCCAGCCCACGAGCTCCAGGCCTCTCCAGAAGGATCAAAACACCAGCCAGCAGACCAAGCGAATGGGGCCCGTCAAAGGTCACCTGAAACCCCACACGGATGGGGGAACTGAGTAGGAGGGGCAGTGCTGAAGAGGAAACACATGTCGAGGGCTCCCTGGTCTCTAAAACCACTGAGAGAGAGAGAGAGAGAGAGAGAGAGAAACTCCACCCAGTTCCTCCGGAATCAGCCAGGTCCCCACATACAAAATGCTAAGTGCCCTAGTTAATGGGGAGCAGGTGACATCCAGAGTCACGGACCTGAACGTCTGGAAGACGCGTTCTGTGCCTCTCTCAGCCACTCCAGTCACAGGCTCTTTGTCACTGCCCCTCAGAGCCAGTCACAACTAGGGTATCTCTATGGCTGAAGAAGGCAAAGGTCTTTCACACCCACTTAGCAGGCACATTGCGCATCGAAAGGACACCTCTAACTGGCGAGTACTGAAAAGGAATCTCTGTTCCATCATCCCAAAGACGGCGCCCTTCATGAAATCACTAACAATCCCAATGCCAAGAGGAAAACTGAAAAGCGGCCTAAAAGATGTTCAAAAGGGGGAAAAAATCATCACTGTAGATAGATGCCCCTGGAGTTGCTTGGCAACCATCTTTGCTAACACCTTCTCCCAAAAAGGAACCGTTTGAGTCAGCTCCTGAGATTTCCCTGAGGCTAGGGCTCTGACCACAGAGGCCCCCCAAGCTGGGGCCTTGGGGTGAGAAAGCATTTCACTGGAGGGGAGATCTGGGGCCCTATCAGCAGGCCACCGCTTACATATGTGCGGGGGAAGAAGACTGTAACCATTTCGCTTAAAGAACATGCTCTTTGAGGCAGGGCTGGTGAGGCGAGTGAGGTGCTCAGGCTGCAGCATTTAAGGAGGCCCTCGCTCTGCACCTGCAGAAGCCTGTGTGTGCATCTTTAAATGTGTGTCCCAGGGGCCCTGCCAGCCTCACCTTAGTCCTAGCCCTGCTCCTAGGGCAACATTATGACACAGTGCTTAAGACTACTGCCTCTGGAGTCAGCCTGCCTCTGGGTTCAAATCCCAGCTCTTCTCCTTCCCTGCTCTATCACCTTGGGTAAATCACCTAACCTCTCTGAGCCTCAGTTTCCTAATCTCTAAAATGGGGTTGATACAGGAATTGCCTCCTAGGGTGTCATGAGGATTAAATGAGAAAAATGCACATTTAGCTCTATGTCTGGCACCTACTCAATGCCCCGTAAATGGCAACTAGGATTGTTATTTTTTAAAACACATAATAATAATACATTTAAAAAAACATATAAACAGCTCCCTTTAAACTGGACCTATGGAAGCCAAGTGTCTGCGAGTAGTCCTGGTGTCTCGGCCTTTAAAGAGCTTCACAAAGGATTCCCAAAGTGGGCAGGGTCGAGAGCCACATCCTGTAACCAAAGTTCAGTAAACATCAGAGCCACCTGGGGAGCCTGTTAAAATGCACACTCCTGTGTTCCACTCCGAGTGCTTCTGTTTCAGTGTCACTGCAGCCTGGGATGCTAGGTACCTAGGTGATTTCAACACAGGGTCCCCAAAATGACCACACTTTGGAAAACTGAAACTGACTCACCCTTGAAAACTCACAGCACAGGGATAAGGGTCCAACTCTTCTTGCTTTTATTCCTGGCATCCGTAAAAGCACCAGGGACAAAATATTGACCAAAGATGCCTATTAAGCCCAGGCACACTCCTGGAGCAGTAAGAATGTCCCCTGGAAGCGGCAGCTGGGCTAAGGCAAGGAAGAGACCCAAGTGCCTGGTAAAAGTGACAATCATCATAAGAGAAGCTTACATTATTGAGTACCTACTGTATGCCGCATAGTATCTCATGTACTTTCACATCAACCCTGAGAGCTGCTATTATTCCTATTCCGAAAATGAAGAAGTTGAGGCTCAGAAAAGTTATCTTACTGCACAGCTAGTAAGTGGCTGAACCCAGATTTAAATAACGTTCCATGAAGCCTCCAAGTCTGCAATGCCAATGCACTTTTGTGATAAAATATACATAAAATTTACCATTTT
This sequence comes from Hippopotamus amphibius kiboko, assembly GCF_030028045.1. NCBI lineage: Eukaryota > Metazoa > Chordata > Mammalia > Artiodactyla > Hippopotamidae > Hippopotamus > Hippopotamus amphibius. Next base: position 86,382,700 of record NC_080189.1, on the reverse strand, counting down.
AGCCATTTTTAAGTGTTTAGTTCACTGTCCCCACCATCTATCTCCAGAACTTTTTCATCTTTCCTAACTGGAACTCTGTACCCATTAAACACAAATTCTCCACCTTCCCCACCCCCAGCCCCGGCAACCCCCATTCTACTCTTTGTCTCAATGAATTTAACTCCTCTAGGAACCTCATATAACTGGAATCATACAGTCCTGGTCTTTTCGTGGACACTGTGCTCTTAAAAAAAGCTAGACGCCACCTTGGTCTAATATGACCAAACTAGGAATGTGTCTCAACCAACTCTCATACCCTGGTTAGCGGCATCAGCTTGGATGGCCTGTCTCCCCACCCCCACCCCAGGGCTCCATGACCTACTGGCGTACTGGGGCAGGGTCACAGAGCTCCCCCACGCCTACCATCCCCCAGCCAAACGTGTCCTTGAACGGTTAATGCTCAGAGAACCACAACTGGCTTCACAGAGCAGGTACGCTGATAACTGCTTCTACGGTCAAGGAGCCCATCCCTGAGTCACTTTTATTTTCCTGATGTTCCTCTGTCCTGCCCTAGAGAGTATTTACTTGGTTTCCTTTTTTCTTTAAGCACCTGATCCCTGAAATTGGCAAGCAGAATTGTGTTATGAAACCACAGGTACAAGGACGAAGCATCCACATAAAAACAAAAGCTTTCCCCACAGTGGAATTCCAGCTTGACTTAGAGGCAACTGCGTAGCCAAGTCTAACCCTGGAACGGTAAGGGTCCTCAGCCTCAGCTCGCTGGCAGGAAGCGCTTTCCTAGGCTCTCATCATTAGTTCAAGTGCCTCAGGGTCCAAATCCAGGTCCACGTGGCTGATGTGGCCAATCTGAGCTCTGCCACAGGAGAGACTGAGAGAGAGCCAGCCAGCCAGCGTTAGCTGGGAGCCCATCCCCGGCAGAACATCGCACCAAGAATTTTAGGAGAGACACACCGAAGTCAGTCCTTGACATGCAGTTTCTACAGTTCGGAGAAAGGTCAACCCACTGGCCAACCCTCTCCCTCTCCATCATGGCTACCTTCAATTCCTGCGGTCACGACCGGACTCCCAGTGGTCAAGCCCTGGAGATCCCCCCGTGGTCCCCATGAGGCAAGACCGGTGTGGGGGCTCCCAAGAAGCGACCCACAACACTGAGGGAGGTGCACGTCACTCCGGCCCTCTGCAAAGAGAGGGGCGGCCTCTCCTCAAGGTGCTGCTGGCTTGGGGGAGGGGCACACAGTCACGTGTAGCTGCTCCCCTCACCCTTCTGAAGCCTCCTGTCTTGCTCTCTGTGGCACAGGGGTGTGCTTCAGTCTCACCCCTGTGTTCTAGGATTTTCTCAGTGGCCTCTTGTCCATAAATAGTTGATAGGTGTCCTTGTGAGGAAGAGCAAAGGCGGGAACGACCTATGTCACTATCTTGGTGACATCACTTCTACTGCAGTCACTAAATGATCCTAGTTTCCAGACATGAACACTGGGCCACCTCAGAGGATAGGGTCCTTGGATAAAAGGGATTTGACTAGGACAGGGTCTCCCCGTGTCTGCTGCTACCATTTTATGTCTCCTTCCAAAGGATGTCATGAATGAAACAAAGTATCATGAATGAACGGTTAACCCAAAGGATTTAAACACAATGTACCCAGAAAAGCAGGCAGAACCCGAATCTGCCTAACTTCCCTAAATCGCTTCTGAAGTGGAGCCAGTAGGTCCCTGTGAGCCACTGGCTAGCGGGAACATGGCCTTCCAGTCCTAAACAACGCCGCAGACCACGTGGCACATGGGCCAGAGCTCTCAGGAATCAGATCCTCCTCCGCCCTTCCTATTTTCTAATCCTTAATGTGGAAACCCTGAACCCAGCCGCTTTGCTCTCCATCATGTGCATCCCCACGTCAGACGATCTCGCGGGTAATCAACCGCACAGAGGGCCAGTTGCATTTCCAGCCTGACTTTAAATATAAACTGAAATCCTTAATGCGTCACCATGGTGCTTTTGACATCAGGGGCCCCCGCACCATAAATGCCATCGTTATCGGAATCGGCGCCCCGGGGTCTCCTCCATCCACAGCGCGGGAGAGTTGGGCCACCCAGAATTAGAACCTGAATCTCAGCACTGTCATCACTTACTACAGAATGGACACGGAGGTGTGGAGGGGTCCTCTTGGAAACCTTTGGAGGAGAGCTCCTGAGGGACGGAGTCTTCTCTGCTTAGATGCTCCCAAGTCTAGCCGTGTGGGAGGACAGTCACAGCGCCACGCCTGCCTGCCGAGTGTCCAGTAAGGCTGTCTCACTGGGAACTTAGGCCTCAGACGAGGACAGACGGTAGCAGAATATTGCTGAGTCTATTTTTCTTGTGCTCGTACCTTTCCCGCCTCCCCTTACACCAGTGACTCTCTGTGGGGGTGATGTGGCACTCCCCCACCCATTCCCAGGACCCTGAGTGATGTCTGGAGACACTGTTGCTTCTCTTCAGCGCAGGCGAGGAGGAGAAGCCCCTGGAATCTAGTGACAGAGGCGAGGGTACTGCTAAACACCCTACAATGCAGAGGACAGCCCCCCACAAAGCAGTGGCACTGCTGAGCAGCTTTATACCACTCTCTGCTTTGATACCGTCACATGAGTGACAGACTTTCTAGTCTCTCGAACGTTCTATATTCTCTCACACTTGAGGCCTGCACACACGTTGTTTCCTTTCACGCCACCCTGCCCAGCCCTGCCAATGGATAACGTCCACTCATCCTCCAGGTTTTAGCATCAATAACAGTTCCTCAGGGAGGTGTTCACTGAGCCCCTAGCCTAAACGAGGCCCCTCTGTCATGCTTTCCAACAGCACTCCAATTTTCCCCTTCAAAGCACTCACCACCGTCGCCGTGACTTTTTTTACGTCTGCCTTGGCCGCTAGGATGGGAGCGTCATGAGGCAGGGGCTGTGCTTTTTCACCGCTGTCCCCTCAGGCCTAGCCCAGTGCTGGCCCACTGTCAAACGCACGACAGAGGCCAAGAAAGTAGGAGGGGGCATTAAAAGCTAAGCAAGACACCCAGAGGTTTAAACTGTTCTCCCACGATGCAGGCACCCAGAAGACAACGCAGCAGCTCTTTATGAAGTGATGTGGACCACTCTCTAAGATAAATTGAAATGGCAAGATACTAGGCAACGCTTATAGGATGCTATCAGCCGTGTGGGGAAAGCAGACAGGAAAAACTTACCTACGTATCTACTTGAATGCACAGACTGCCTTGGGAAGGATACACAAGCAACTGGGCACTAGGATAGGAGGGAGACTTTCTTTTCTCTGCACACCCTCTCAACTTTGTAAAGTGAACATGATTTAAAAAAATAAGAAGCTTTTTTTTTTTCGGCTGTGCAACGTGGCATGTGGGATCTTAGCTTCCTGACCAGGGATCAAACCTGTGCCCCCTGCACTGGAAGCACGGAGTCTTAACTGCTGGACTGCCAGGTAAGTCCCAAGAAGCATTTAAATGAGAGAGAGAGAGACAGAAACAGTCTACATCTTCTAGCAATAAAAGCATCATTCTTCTAGACTGACATATGATGAGAATCCAGCACAGGGTAACCATGCCTTCTTAGAAGGCAAGATCACATACAGTGTTTCAAAGTGTGCCCACCCTGCCTAACTTCCTGTTTTGGAAGGAGCCAGAGCCACATTTTCTCCACATGAGAGCCCAGGCGCATGGAAATACTTGCATGCATAAAGAGATACTCATTTTAGAGGCTCTGTATTTTCAAAACTAGATGGTGTTAGAAATGCCCTCTCTTGGCTTTGCTGTCTTGGTCCTGGTGCTCCCCCTTCTCCATCAGCTGGGTGCAACTGTGAAGCTGATTCATTCTCCAAGCCCTTCTCCTCTTTTTCATCTTTCCTCTCTACCACCTTGAGGCCACTCCCTCTCTCCTGTCCTTTCATCCCCAGCAAAGAAGAGAGAGATAATGAAAGAAGCAAAGGGCAAAAGAAGAGAGATGAGAATGAAAAGCCAAAGTGAACAAATGTTGCTGCTTGTTAGCAAAAGGAGAGGAAGGTAGGCTTAATGGAGAAAGAAGTTGAAATTAATGGCGAAAATGAGGTTTATCGGTGTAATCTGTGGATTTGGTGTCTTCCCATCGCCTATCAGCATAGATAATGGAGTTGTCTGTATAATGATAAAGGCGAACCGTCCACAGTTTCCCATAAATCTCTACCACTTGTTGCTGGCTTCCCTGGCTAGGATTCTAAGAACGCTTCATCCTTACCAGGTCAGCTGCCATCTCTTCTCCAATTTACCCACATCCAGCCATAACTGCAAGACTCCTAAACTTGAGCTGAACACATTCCCAAGTTCCCTGCTTCCTCCTGTGTTCCAGCCTGACTCCACCAGCATCTCAGGAGAACAGCAAACTCTCACAGTCACAGCAAGACCTTACTGGCCCCCAAACAGTTTTCAAATTGGAAGCATTCCACAAGTTTACCTGCATCAAATCAAAACACCTGGGAACACTGACACAGACAAACGCCTGAAGTAACGAGGGTAGGCTTCCAAAAGACGCAAACAATGACCCGTTGAGGACTTTCTATCCTCAATGATCAGATAAAACAACTTATCAATCATTTTAAAAATTATTTTCTAGACCTCCTGGTCCCCAGAAAGAAATCTGTAAACCTTTCTCAGCCATAAGCCCCAAACCGCCAAAGTATTTTTCTCTAGCTCTTGATAAAACTTATCTATGATTACATATCAACTGTACTCCATTAAAAGCACGGATATCACAGAAATCAGTTAATAAAAAATCCTTAAAAAATTATGATAACATGGTTTATTCTAAAAATGAAATTTCTGATTCAGTATATCTTTTCTGTTCATCACTGATTAGTTAAAAATCCTAGTTATAATAATAAAATTTTCCAGAACTAGCTTCATTAATACATGATGAAGATAATTCCAATAACATCTAAAAAATAAGAAAGGCATATATTCATTAAGCGCTTACTATGTGCTAAGCCCTTTGTATTATCTCAATAAAACCTCACAACAACCCTGTTATTATCTCCAAACTTATGTAGTCCAGGACACTTATGAGCCATGTGCACCTGGTCCTTATTTATGAATTGACATGCTTTAAAAAAAAAAAGTTCAGGTGAGGCAATTAGAAAAGGGAGAGATCTTTGTAAATCATGGCGCTTTTACCCAATTAGCTTGAAAAAAGTCTTCCAATAAATCTATGAAGCTAGAGTGAGAAAATTATTTTAAAAGGTTAGCTAGATGAATGGCCTTCCTTGGAATTTTCTATCATAATGGCAGCTCACATCTTAGATTAGGCTGATCAGGTTTCTGGGAGCCCTTCTCTTAGGAAATCTCAGTGCCTGATGGATCCAGGCTGATGGAGGTCAATCCCCTCTCCACTACAGGGAACATGTCACCCTGGGTTTTGGACTAAGACCCTCAGTTTTCTTAGAGTCCTAAAGGCCACATACCATTCTCAAACTATTTGCAGCACAATATGCCTGTGTACGAGATGCGGTGATGTTTGCTACCAAGAGATTATAAAAGGAGAAAATAAACACAGTATGTAGTAGTGCAAGGTATTTTGAGGGGTTTTTTTGTTTGTTTTTTTAAGTTTCTTCTTGTTTTTTTAAGTTTCTTCAAAAACAGCCTATCTAGTATGACTGCATCTCAAATGCAGGTACACTCAACACAAAAACTTAGGTTTCGAGGTCTCAAAGGGACTTCAGGAGACTTTCAATCCACTCCCTTACTTTATAAGAAAGAGAACAGGCCCAGATAAGGGAAGTGATGTTCCCAAGGTCACATACGGGAATTAGGAAGTGGACTCAAAGTCTTCTCTCCTGCTCCCTTCACCACTTCAGGCTGCCCTCACTATAACCCCATGTACCCACGCCCAAGCACGGAATTAACAACACCTTCTGAACCCAGGGGATGATCTGGCAAGGTTCAAATGTATTTGCCAAATTCCTCTTGACCATAATTTTAGCTAACTTTGGATGAAATAATAACAATGAATGTGAAGAGTTTATTACAGAAACTTCAAAGCATTCAGTTAACATTTCATACTGATATAGGTGGAGAACTGAAGTAGAAAAAAGTTCAAGGAATGGAGAAGGAACTATATTACCATAATCAGGTTGTTCCCAAGTCTGCAAGTCCTTCCTGTATCATCTGAAGCTGCAGCCAGATGGAGGCGGAAGGTAAAATGATTCTTTTTTCACTTTTTCAGCTTAACTTTTTTCCCTGAGCTTAGTCTATAAACAATATCATACCACAATGTTCATGGCAGCATTATTCATGATAGTCAAAAGGTAAAAACAAGCCAAATGTCCATCAACAGATGGATAAACAAACCATGGACTATACACACAATGGAATATTATTCAGCCATAAAAAGGAATGAAATTCTGATATGTGCTGCCACATGGATGAACCATGAAAACATGATGCTAAGTGAAAGAAGTTGGACACAAAGGGCCACATATTGCAAATATATAGTAGCTAGAATAGGCATCTTCACAGAGACAGAAAATAGGATAGAGGTTTTCAGGGCTCAGGCCTGGGTGAGGGGGAATGGAAAATTATATAATGGAGACAGGATTTCTGGTTGAGATGATGAAAAAGTTCAGGAAGTGGATAGTGCTGAGGGGTGTACAACACTGTGGATGTACTTAGTATTACTGAATTGTAGACTTTAAAATGGTTAAAATGATACATTTTATGTGATGTTTATTTTACCACAATAAAAGAAACCATATCAAAATCTAGATCATACACCTTCATTTCATAATGGGAATTCCTAAACGTAATCCATTCGTTGCTATTAAAGCACAGATCTCAAGACCTGCTTACTACTGATGACATCCTGGTCAAACTATGTATGCTCACACCCAGAGAAACACAATCACACCTAGGCCACGCTGTGTCCTGTAGAGATCCATCCACAGCCACGTATCCATCCTGAGACCTCCCACACGATGACTCCAACAAGAAGGCCAACGGCAAGCCTAAGGCAACCAGTGTTTCTGGGGACCTCGGCAATCAAACATCCTGAAACCAAGTCTTAGCTCAACCTTTAAACTCCTTACCATGGGGAGGAGACATACAGTTCACATATGGACTCTCTACTCATAAAGAAAACTGTGCACATACCAGGAAGACTTTCAGGAATTGCTAACCCAGGCCTGCTCCATCAGGCCCATGAACAAAGAGATTCAGCCCATACATGGCTATTTGGTAAACTCAGCAACTGCATGGTACGCTGAACAGTGTGGGTCCTTAATGCAAATGCATCTCATTAGGAGCTAAATCTTTGTACCTTTACAGGACAAAGGATATAATAAGCAGAATGTATCACTTGTGACTTCTGAAGAAAGGAGAGCTTTATTTTTATTTTTTCCATAAAAGAATCTATTTCTCATGAGGCAAAGAGAATCTGAGAACAAGAGTTTTTTTTTGAAAGAGAAGCCCAGAGGGCGCAGAATATGATTTTTGTGTGGTATAGTCATAATCCATCACCCAGGCCTGAGAGGTACTAATACTGGTCCAAACTATGACCTTTATTCAACTTTAAAGGTTTACACAGCCTCATCTTCTTTCGTGGAAACCTGTTCATTGCCAGCGGTCTGACAACTGAGTCCCATAAGCTTTTAAAGACGTCAAGAGTTTATGAAGAAAAACAATCTCCAGTGATACTTTCCAATGCCAACACACGTGGACATCGTGCACAAATAAGCTGCCACTTGTAAGAAGGCCACTTGACATCATTCCCCTGTGCATCCTAAAGACACATGTCAAGATCACACTAAGATATTTAGAGGCAAACATCTTTAGAATAAGGTTTCATTCCCAAAGTGCTTAATTAGCAGAAACATTATGCTAGAGAGCTGTCCTTGAATATGCATGCATTTTAACCTCCATGTCATTCTGAAGCACAAATTCTCCTCTCACTGGATGGTCAGGAAATGATTGGGCACAGAAAACCAACTATCTAAGGTGTGATCTGCAAAATGATCCACAAACCTTTCCAAGCAGGTTTCATCTGCCTACCAGGGTGACACCGCGGTTTATGAGGGAGACCACACTTTGGCGTTTAACAGCCTTGTCTCCATTCATTTTTGGATGAGCCAGGCTCCTATGGCCTAGTTATGCCTGAACTCTTTCAACATCTCCCGCCAACCTCTTCTGCCCCCCTGCACCTCCTCCCACCCCCAATTTCAGCCAACCACGTTTACAAGACACAGTTAGTAAATCACAATTCAAATGAAAACATCCATTTGTTCAGCAGAAAGTGGCCTCCGGAGTTGCTCCATGTGAAGCCCATAGGCCAGAGTTACATATGGCAGACTTGCAAACGAGAATAGGCTATGATTTATTTATGACGCCCATGTGTGTTTGATGCCCAGTTCCAGTAGGCTGTGGCTTCACTCGCCTGCCTCTGTCTGGGATGACCTAGCTACTCACTCTGTCCCATTTCAGGTACTGTATTTCCACGCTGGGGAAACAGAGATGGGTGACCAGCTGGGGGCTGCACACACAGATGCCCCTAACCCTGCTCACCATATAGCAATCTGTGACCCAACACAAAGTGGGCCAAATGTAACTTGCTGCAAAGGTTTGCCATATATACCATGGCTTTCGGTGGAGAGTGGTGAAGTAGCTGCTGGGATGACTGACCATGTCAGGTTCATTAAATTGTTGTGTATTTACCCACAAGGAAGGCTGGGATGCTTGTGATGAGAGCCCCACTCCTCATTTCAGCGATGTCCCCCACCCCCCCACTATTTGGCAATGATGCTCCAGAGGCGAATGGCAGATACGCATCAGAAGGTCCAAATGTGGACTCCAGCTGAAGTGCAGGAAACTTCTGCCTTCAACAGCCTGCCCCCCTCTACCCCCCAGTTGTATTTATACTTTGAAAGAAGTTAACGTGAAGCAGTATTCACCTGGGCGTGCTCAATTTTTGACAAGCCTTAGTCACTCTGTACCCAGCAGAACAATTCACATTATAGTCAAAATCCTGTGAAGATTCTGCCACACATGCTAACACTAAAATGCCAGTAAGCTCCACTTACCTTCTTTATTAAGCCTCATAACCTCCCTGCTTTTTCCACCCTCTTTTCCAGCCTCTTCTAAATCTACATCTGCAGATGAAAAAGAAAAGGAAAAAAGAAAATAAGGAAAAAAAGAGAAAAAAAAGGGGGGGAAAGCCAAAGTCGGGGGGGGGGGGGAGGGAGAGTGTTTATTTGCAAACAGATCGATATAAATACTGAATATGAAAAATTTTCAAAAATTGACAATGCAACATTTTCTCCCAAGTCCGGATTTCCATCTACCTGGCCCAGATAGGTACCAAAAAAACTATGCAAGCAGCAACAGAGTAGCCTTTTAAACGGATACACCGTGGGGCTGTGAAAGCCCACCCCGCGGGCTGCCACGGGGAGCGGGCACAGACAGACAGACAGACAGACAGCCCTGGCAGCAGGGCCTCTCTCTGTGCATTTATGATCTGTCTCTGTGTGTATTTATTTAGAGAGAGGGAGAAGCATGGAGGACACCGGGGGCCACTCTCTCTCCACACACACACTTTTTCCCAGTGGCTCTAGGTGAATGGAAAGGTTACAGGGTAATAAAAGGAGGAGGAGGCGGTGGGGTTCTTACTGTCGGAGCAGTGTAATTTGGCGGCGTCGATCCAGGAGGACCAGGGTTTGCCCAGAAACGCCTCCGGACTGGGCACTTTGCGATCCAGTGTCGCCATTGCTCTTCCTTCTTGTTGCTTTTTCCCTGTTCCTTCGGCAGCAGCAGCCGAGAGACACGGGATTCGAGAACGCTCCGACGTCATCTTCGGAACGTTCCGACATTGAGTGCTCTGAAAGGGGGAGGGAGGGAGGGAGGGAGGGAGGGGAGGAGGGCGGCTGAGGAGGAGCAGAGAGCGAGGGGGCGGAGCCGGCGTTCAGCGCCCGGCGCGGCTCGGCTCGGCGCTCGGCGTCCGCGGCCGTCAGGGGCAGCAGAGAGGCGCCCCGAGGCCCGGCGCCCGCACGCCCGCCCGCACGCCGGCCGCCGGGGGCGGGGCCGCGCGCCGGGACCCCAGGCCGCTGCGGCCCGCGCTGGGAGGCTGCGGCGCCGCGGCCGCGAGCCCGGGACGGAGGGGCGGAGGGGCGGAGGGGCGGAGGGGCGGGGCGTGGCCTGGGAGAGGCGCGACCTGGGGCCGTGGGAAAGGGTGGGCTTCCCCGCAGAGTTGCGCTCGAGGACGGAAAGTTTTTGCCTGCAGCCCCTCTGGCGCGTCCCTCTCTCGCCGGTCCCTGCCGCGCACGGTGAGGCGCCCCGGCGAGGATCCCCGCCGAGCAGCCCCCCTCCCCCGACGACCACCCCAAGCCGGGGAGGGGACCCCTCTCCTCCCAGCCACCACTCCCTCCACCCTTTCTTCTCTTCCATGGTGGACCTTGGGCCGCGGAGGATTCGCGGATGCCTCTGGGAGCTGAGACCAGTGGGTAGATGGAAGTGGTTCTAAAAAGCAGGTGAGTTTGGGGCGAGAGGAGCTGCCTTCCCATCTCAGGCCCGCGAGGCGTGCAAAGCTCAAAACTCAGGGCCGGGGTCCCCCCAGATTCTCCGCGCGCCGCATGTCTCCGGCTCTCAGAGAACCAGGGCTCCAGGATCACGATAGTGGGAGAGGGGACTCACCCACTCTCAGAAGATGCTGCCTAGCTGGCCAAGCCCCTGGAGCCGTTTCCAGCGCTCCCTACTGTGAGATGGGGGTGGCCCGGATTAGCACGTGAAACCTACGGCCGGGAATCGATTCCTGGGAGAATTCACTTCAGGCTTAACTGCTTTGGCCAGCTAGAAAGGAAGCGTTAAATTTCCTCTGGATTTTGGACATTTGAAGCTTTGAGACTTGCCCCCTCTCCCTAGGAGTTGGCAGGAAAGGCCTTAGAAAGTCTTGTGGTATCTCAAAAAAAAATCATTTAATTTACTAGGAATTACCTAAAATATATGGACACTCCCCCACAATCGATATTTTTTCCTCATTTCCCCCAGCACATGGATTTGAAGTTGCTTTGTACTGAGATCTGCCTCTGGCTGTGTCATCTAACGCCCCTGTACTTGGCATCCTGTACCTCAAAGTCAGGGTTAGGATGGGCAATGAAGGAGGAGCTGCCCAGTTGCACTGTTTGTGTAAATGGGCTTGTTTTTTTTTTTTTTTTTTTTTTTTTTTTTTTTTTTTTTTTTTTTTTAATTTTTTTTGGGGGTACACCAGGTTCAATCAACTGTTTTTATACACATATCCCCATATTCCCTCCCTTCCTTGATGCCCCCCCCTCGATTCCCCCCCACCCTCCCTGCCCCAGTCCTCTAAGGCATCTTCCATCCTTGAGTTGGACTCCCTTTGTTATACAACAACTTCCCACTGACTATTTTACAGTTGGTAGTATATATATGTCTGTACTACTCTCCCGCTTCTTCTCAGTTTCCCCTTCACCCCCCACCCCCTCCCATACCTCGAGTTCTCCAGTCCATTCTCTGTATCTGCTTCAATGGGCTTGTTTTTGGTCAGACTCAGATAAATTCCATTTGCCTTTGCTCTCTTTGGAAGGGTTCATTTTTTTATATATATTTTTAGAAAAATTTTTATTTATTGGCTGCACTGGGTCTTCATTGCTGTGGGCGGGCTTTCTGTAGTTACAGTGAGCAGAGGCTACTCTTCATTGCAGTGTGCAGACTTATTACTGTGGCTTCCCTTGCTGTGGAGCACGGGTTCTAGGCGAATGGGCTTCAGTAGTTGCAGTGTGTGGGCTCAATAGTTGTGGCTCTCCGGCTCTAGAGGGCAGGCTCAGTAGTTGTGGTGAACCGGCTTAGTTGCTCCGCAGCATGTGGGATCTTCCTGGACCATGGCTTGAATGCATGTCCCCTGAGTTGGCAGGCAGATTCTTAGCCACTGTGCCACCAGGGAAGCCCTGAAGGGTTCCGACATAGGAAGCGCTAAATGGGTAAGGTGCCACTGAGTGGAGATTCTCATTTTAAGGATTTGTGGTGTTAGCAAATATTTATTACTTATTGACCTCATCATATGCCCGACACTGTGCTTGGCATTTCCATCCATCTATCCATCCATCCAACCATTCATCCGTCTATCTTTTCAACACGTATTGCCTGTCATGGACTACCACCCCCAGCAGAGAAAGGCAAATGAGACCCAGCCCAACTATGGTAGAGATGCAGTCTGATGGTCTCTGAGGAAGAAGGAAGGTGTGAAACTTACCAGCTCTTTGGAAAAACAAGATATGTACCCAGTGACTGGCCAGGGCAGTGAGTGGTGTGGTCTCTCAGAGCTGTGCTTGTCCATGGGAGGAACTGAAATCTAGTTTGGAGTGATCGGAAAATGTGTCACAGAAAAGATTACACACAGAGGAAATTACTCTGCATCTTGGAAATGGGGGAGGATTTATAATGGTAAGGTGAAGACTGGTCTTGCCAAGGGAAAGGGGAGTGATGGTGTTAGCAGAGGCTTCAAGCTGAGTGTAAGTGTGGTGGGTTTGGGTGTTGAGTGTGGTTTACCTGGGATGGTGGGCTATTATTTAGGGTTTTGGGAGTGATGAGTTTGTAGTCAGGCCTGGGTTAAATTATGGAAGGCATCTTATGGCAGCCTAAAGAATTTGGGTTTTGTTTGACAATGGGGAGCCACTAAAGGGCTTTCTGTAAAAGGATAAGTAGAAAGTGTGACTTAGAATGATTACTTTGGCCTTGGTGTCCAGGATGTGCTGGGCTATGGAAGCTGGTTAGAAAAGTAGTGCTGTGCAATGCATGACATGAAAAAATGAAGGCCTGAACTTTGGTGGTCTCGTGCAGGTGAAGAAGAGGAGACAGGTATGAGAGACACTGTGAAGTAAGTGCCTCATCAGCGAGTATGTTGTATGACTGGATTTGGGGAAAGGGAGAGAGAGAGCTCAGAGGTAGAAATAATTAGATCTTGGAACATTTTCCTCTTCCCCTACAGCTTTCCAATTTTCATTCCATTTTGGTGCTGATTCCTCACTGTGTGTGCACACGTGGTAGGTGGTCTCTAAGATGACCCCAATGATCCCCACATCTTGGCGTGCATGCCCTTGTGTGATTCCCTCCCCTTCTGTATGGGCTGGACCTAGTGACTTGCATCTAACAAATAGAATGTGGCAAAGTGATGTCCCTTCTGAGGTTAGGATATAGAAAGGCTGTGGCTTCTGTTTTGCTTACTCTTGCTCTCACTGGCTCGCCCTAAGGGAAGTCCAGTGCAGTGTTGTGAGCTGCCCTTTGGAGAGGCAAGGAGCTAAGGGAGGCCTCTGGCCAGCAGTCAGTGAGGAACTGAGGCTTGTTGTTCAGTGGCCCATAAGGTGCTGAATCCTGTCAACAGCCAGGAGAGTTTGCAGGCATATCCTTCCCCAGTCAAGCCTTGAGATGAGACCACAGCCCTGGCCCACAACTGTGAAAGACCCTGAGGCAGAGTTACCCAGCTAAGTCAAATCTCTATTCCCGACCCACATAAACAGTAAGATCATTAATGCTCGTCATTTTAAATTAAGTACCTTGTTACCTGGCAATACATAACGAACACAGAATGGTTTGGATGTAAAGTGATGGGTTAACAGAAAACTTACTAGAAAAATGTTTAACGAAGGAAAAGTCTGAGCAATGTTCCCTTGTTCCTCTTTTGAGCTTCCTGTGAATTCTGTATCATCCTTCTCGAAATTTTTTGCCAGCTTCATGCAACTGGTTTACACTAGTATCTCCTACACACTGCGTTTGGTAATTTATCCTTTGGGTACTCAAGTTTTTGCTATTTAAACTCAATCACTACTTTACAGAGAGTTCACCAACAGCAAAGTCATGATGTAACTATTGGGAAAAAGTCTTTACTGACAGCAATGCCACCACACTGGCGGCTGTTACAACCCTACCCTCCTTGGGGTATGTGGAGGGTACAGTGATGAAGGGACTCAAGCCCAGGGGCTGGGAGTCAGTGACTTGAGCTTCCAGAAAATTCTGTTTCTTCTCCTGGGAGCCACTTTAAGTCACTCAAGAAAAATCAAAGCTTGTTTCTCATCAAGGAAAGTGAGGGCATCTAAGGTGCAGAAGAAACAAAGCCATGGCTCACTATTTTAACATTCGTTTAGTACCCCAACTGAGTTTCTCGAGTTATTTCTGCCCAGCACCCTGAAGACGGTATGACCCAAATATTATTCCCTTCTAGCCAGGAGGATTTTAGTTTGCAACATAGTAAAGTATGGGCTGGAATGGAAAAGTGATTTGGCATTTCTACAAAATAAGACTTTGAATACCATTGCCATGTTTAACTGATAGAACACGTATACATTATCGCAGTTAGAGTTATGAGGTATAACTGTAGTTTCTACTCTAAGCCTTCCACAGTTTCTCTGACTATAGAGATAATAATACCATCTTTGTGAAACTATAACCCACCTATGACTTCATAACTAGGGATAACATGGCTGTCAATTAAATTACATTACTGGGAGCCAGAGAGTGAAGAAGGCATTGCTCATCCAACTACTAGACTTTTATACTTGACTTTAGATGAAAATTGAGGTCAGTTGGGAGTAGTAGTGGGGTCAGCATGGTGCATATATATATTATTATATACATGTCTATACTTACATACCAACTATGTATATGGCAAATTTATTGCAGACTTGAACTCCTTTTGGTAGTAAATAGTCACAAATATTATTAGTGACAGCAAGAATCTTATACATCCTTAATAGGGATAAATTGACCTGCAAAAGAGTAATTTAAAGCACATTAGTATAATGTCTATGTGATAAAACTGTCTAGCAAAGGTGTAACACCTTCTTCCCACATGATTAATGTTTAGGAAGATAAAACGGGTGTAAATATTTTTATTGTTTTATTATCTTCCTTAGAGAAATGACAGCAGTTGGTTTAATTAAAATGGAGACTCTCCCATAGACCAAATAAAGAAATCAGTTCAATGGAGATGACAATGGAAAATACCTATTTAATTTGAATAACACCTGGTTTTGGGGAAATGTGCATCAAATACGGAGCCTGCATTTGCTTAGTCTGATTCATGTACTGTTTCACCACACTATTGAAAAGAAGAGAAGAGGGAATATCAGCTCTCTCATTTGAGGATATTAAACTCCTGCTGGGGTCGAGGCGCTGTGTGCGCACCCGACGTCCTACCTAGACCATTGTTGGGAGTTACCTGGAGGTGACGAGGAGAAAATGACATGTTCCATTAAAATGAGGCATCTCTGGAATTGTCGGATGTTCTTTGCCTTAATTGAATCCACCTATCCCATCTGCCACTCTTCTCTCTAACCTTGTTTTCCTAACCCTCTCTCTCTGAGAATTGTAATTTGGGGGGAAATTTGTTACATACGTTGTTGCCTTTTATAAACGCTCCCTGCATCTGGAAGGCAGGTGTGCTGTCTCCCTCACCTTGTTAGATTAGGTTGCCTGCCTCTTGCCTGCCCCCTGTGTGTTGCTGGATCATACAGCACTGGGATAAAAGACTCCTCACAGACGAAGCGAGAGAGTAGCACAGACATATATATACTACCAACTGTAAAATAGTCAGTGGGAAGTTGTTGTATAACAAAGGGAGTCCAACTCGAGGATGGAAGATGCCTTAGAGGACTGGGGCAGGGAGGGTGGGGGGGACTCGATGGGGGGGAGTCAAGGAAGGGAGGGAATACGGGGATATGTGTATAAAAACAGATGATTGAACCTGATGTACCCCCCCCAAAAAAAAATAAAATAAAATTAAATTAAATTAAATTAAAAAAAAAAAAAAAAAAAAGACTCCTCACAGCACCAGGAATAGGAAAGAAAATGGGAATTCCAGGCTTTTCGTTATTGGTTTCAATATAAAGCCCTAGCCATATGCCAGGTCTGAATAAACATGGGCTCTATTAATAAATATCACTACAAAAACATGAAATTTGCCTTCTGACTGGGGCAGAAAAGCCAACCCAGAAGTGTGTTATCTCAAGGTAGAGCTGCGTTGAATCCCCTGACAAATTCAACTGTGACTCTGATCGCTTGGGGCTCCCTGGACCAGTTCTAATGCTACAGGCTGAGGCCCCACCCCTAACCGCTGCTCTTTCTCAGGGGTTGGGCAGGGAGAAAAGATAGCTTCTCTTTAGCCTTCTTGTAGAATTCACTTTGAGCCCTTAACCTAAATATAAATAAATAAAAATTTAACATTAATGTACACAAGTTAATCGGAGCAAAGCCCACCCACCCCATCCAGACTCACCAGTACTGTAGTTGGGGAGGCAATGCAGGTGGAGGCTAAGCACAGGCTTGAGGTTGGCAGGTGTGAATTAGCATTGCTCTTGAGTCATTTGCTTGAGAACCTTTCTTAATCTATCTGACCGTCAGTTTCCTCCTCTGTTAAGTAGGTGTTAAGGCTCTTTTCTTCAGATGGTCCTGAGGATTAAGTGAGATTCTGGATTCGGAGCCCTCAGCATAGGGCCTCTAAATGTTTGCTATGATGATTACTTTAGTCACGATGCATCCTGTAGACAACAGCTGCCAGTCAGAAACAGGCCAACCGTCTGACGCTAGGAGGGCTCCTGTGGTCACTTCTGACAACGTCCTTCTCCTTCAAAAGGAAACGAAAGCTCCTCTCTTTCCTTTGTCTGAGGCTGCTGCCCTGCATCAGTTGGTGGCGACCGCTGTCTGAAACAACTGCCTGGAACTCCATCCTGACTGGACTTCAGGGCAGGGTAAATATCCCTTTGTCCTGGGAAAAACCTAGAAGACCCTTTTGTTATGCACAAGAGCTGCAAAATCCAAAGTGTGAGTGGAGACAAAACAGTCTTTGCGTGACAATGTAAACAGTTGTCTTAATAGTAAATGGAGGGGACTTCCCTGGCCGTCCAGTGGTTAAGACTTTGCCTCCCAATGCAGGGGGTGCCAGTTCAGTCCCTGGTTGGGGGAGCTAAGATCCCATGTGCCTCATGGCCAAAAAACCAAAACATAAAAACAGAAGCAATATTGTAACAAATTCAGTAAAGACTTTAAAAATGGTCCACATCAAAAAAAAAAAAATCTTAAAATAAAAAATAGTAAATGGGGCTTCCTAGGTGGCGCAGTGGTTGAGAGTCCGCCTGCCAACGCAGGGGACACGGGTTCGATCCCTGCTCCAGGAAGATCCCACATGCCATGGAGCAACTAAGCCCGTGCGCCACAACTATTGAGCCTGCGCTTTAGAGCCTGTGAGCCACAACTATTGAGCCCATGTGCTGCAGCTACTGAAGCCCACGCGCCTAGAGCCTGTGCTCCACAAGAGAAGCCACGGCAATGAGGAGCCCGCGCACCGCAATGAAGAGTAGCCCCCACTCACCGCAACTAGAGAAAGCCCATGCACAGCAAAAAAGACCCAACACAGCCAACAAAATAAATAAATAAATAAATTAATTAAAAAAAAAAAAAGTAAATGGACTGGGGTCTCTGCAGGTTATTTTTTTCCTGAGAAAAATGTATTTTCTTTTGTAAAAGAAACAATATTGAATTCTAAAAATCATGTATAAACGTGTTCTTATGAGATAGTAAAACAATAGCGATAAGTGGAAAATTCCCTTAGAATCACCCCCTTCAAACATGGTCACTCCCCTGCCCCCAGATCACTACCAAACCCCCATGTCTGAAGGCATTTTTTCATACCATTTTCTATACATTTAACCTCCTGTACAGATTTAGCATTACAGGTGTAGATGGTACTGCTGTGTGTGTGTTCTTTTCTATTTTTTAAAACACGAATAGCATCATTTTGCAGAGATACATACATATATATGTATGTGTATACGTGTGTATATGTGTGTGTGTGCGCATATGTATATAGATATATGTGTGTGCATATATATATATTTTTTTTATCCCTGGTTGAGAAAGAAGCCTTGCATGAGCATAAAAGATTGACAGGTGCAACAGGCCATTCTGTGGATGTTTTTCTGCAACTTTCTTTTTTCACATATACTATTACATGTCATTACATATGGAAATCCCTCGTTCTTTAAACCTGCTCCCAAGTATCCCATAAAATATTCCAGAGTCTATTTATCTGTTTTCTTATTGACAGACATTTAGGTTTCTGGTTTTACAAAAAACAGGCTGATCAACATCTTTATTTTTTTTTAATTGGAATATAATTGCATTACACTCTTGTACCAGTTTTTGAGGTACACCAAGTTCAATCATCTGTATTTATACACATATCCCCATATTCCCTCCCTCCCTCGACTCAACATCTTTATTTTTATATATGCTTTCTGAGCACATGAAGGAGTATTTCTACCTGAAAGGAGAATTGCTGGTCATGTACATTTTAAATTTTAATAGTTCTGCCAGATTATCTTCTGAAGTCACTGACTACTTTGTGCCCATTTTTTCACACCATAATTAATGCCCAACATTTTCAAACATTTTAATTTTTGCCAATATTACGATAAAAATAACTTATCTAATTTGTATTTCCCTCTTGTATGTTTTTGAGTGTTTGTTCTTACGTCCATTATATTTTCACTCTGTAAATTGCTGTCAGTATTTTTTGATGATTTGTTATTGGTATCTTTTTAGATCTTTTCATTGACTTATAGAAATTCTCTATACATCCTAGATTTAAGTCTTTTGTCTGTTTGAATATAATGTAATTTTCCAGCTTGTTGCTTTTCTTCTTTTAACCTGGTTTATGGCATCTTTGCCATACACTTTTTTGTTTGTTTGTTTGGATGTAGGCAGATATATCAGACTTTTCCTTGAGGCCATTTACTTTTTGTGTCTTGCTTAAGAAGAACTTCTCCAAGGTTATAAAATATTTTTGTGTATTTTTTTAATGCTTAATAGGTTTTTGTGTTTGCATTTAGATCTTACACATTTTTGGTTAATTGATGTGAAATAAAAAATTAATATTTTATCTTTTTCCAAACAGTTACCAATTTTCCTAGGCATATATTGAATAGTTTATCCTTTCTATAGAGATCCATCATATACTTGCTTCCCAAATACATGGGTATTTTTTTTTGGGGGGGGGGTACACCAAGTTCAATCATCTGTTTTTATACACATATCCCCGTATTCCCTCCCTTCCTTGACATACATGGGTATGTTTTTGAGCTGTTTTCTGTTCCACTGCTTGAACTGTCTTTTCCAGCATCAATTCCTTTTTTTTTTTCCTTTTAATCGAAGTATTGTTGATTTAGAATGTGGTATTAGTTTCAGGTGTATAGCAAAGTGATTCATATATATATACATATATATATGAATACGAATATATATATTCATTCTATATATATATATAGAATGTGTGTGTGTGTGTATACATTCTTTTTCAGATTCTTTTCCATTATAGGTTTTTGTAAGATACTGAATATAGTTCCCTGTACTATACAGCAGGTCCTTTTTGTTTCTCTATTATATATATAGTAGTGTGTATCTGTTAATCTCAAACTTCTAATTTATCCCTCCCCCTTCCCCTTTGGTAACCATAAATTTGTTTCCTATGTTTGTGAGCCTATTTCTGTTTTGCAAATAAGTTCATTTGTATCATTTTTTTGATTCCACATATCAGTGGTATCATATGATATTTGCCTTTCTCTGACTTACTTCACTTAGTATGATCATCTCTAGGCCCATCCGTGTTGCTCTAAATGGCATTATTTCATTCTTTCTTATGGCTGAGTAGTATTCCATTGTGTGTATATATATATATATATATACACATATATATACCACATCTTTGTCCATTCATCTGTTGATGGACATTTAGGTTGCTTTCATGACCTGGCTACTGTAAATAGTGCTGCTATGAACATTGGGGTGCACATATCTTTTCAAATTAGAGTTTTCTTCAGATATATGCCCAGGAATGGGATTGCTGGATCATGTGGCAACTCTATTTTCAGTCTTTTAAGGAGCTTCCATACTGTTTTCCATAGTGACTGCACCAATTTACATTCCCACCAACAGTGTAGGAGGGTTCCCTTTTCTCCACACCCTCTCTAGCATTTATTGATATTATTTGTAGACGTTTTGATGATGGCCATTCTGACTGGTGTGAGGTGATACCCCACTGCAGTTTTGATTTGCATTTCTCTAATAATTAGTGATGCTGAGCATCTCTTCAAGTGCCTGTTGGCCATCTCTGTGTCTTCTTTGGAGAAATGTCTATTTAGGTCTTCTGTCCATTTTTTGACCAAATCCTCTTTTAATTACTCTTGTTTCATAATATTTTTTGCTGTCTCTTAAAAAAAAAATGTTTCTTTGCCATTATGTATTTAGAATACTCTGTCTTAGTCCATTTGGACTGCTGTAACAAAATATCACAGACTAAGTAGCTTAAAAACACAGAAATTTATTTCTCACAGTTCTGGAGGGTGGAGGTCCAGGATCGGTGCAGGCAGATTTGGTGTTCAGTGAGGGCTCCCTGCTTCAGAGATGGCACCTTCTCACCATGTCCCCACATGGCAGAAGGGCTGAGCTAGCTCTTGGGGCTCCCTTTTGTTTTTTATAAATTTATTTATTTATTTATTTTATTGGCTGTGTTGGGTCTTTTTTGCTGTGTGCGGGCTTTCTTTTTTAGTTGTGGTGAGTGGGGGCTACTCTGCATTGTGGTGCGCAGGCTCCTCATTGCTGTGGCTTCTCTTGTTGCAGAGCATGGGCTCTAGGTGTATGGGCTTCAGTAGTTGCAGCACATGGGCTCAATAGTTGTGGCTCATGAGCCCTAAAGCGCAGGCTCAATAGTTGTGGCGCATGGGCTTAGTTGCTCCGCGGCATGTGGGATCTTCCTGGAGCAGGGATCAAACCTGTGTCCCCTGCATTGGCAGGCGGATTCTCAACCACTGCGCCACCTAGGAAGCCCTCGGGGGTCTCTTTTATAAGGACACTAATCCCAGTCATGAAGGCTCCACCTTCTGACCTAATCACTTCCCAAAGGCCCCACCTCCTAACACTGTCACCTCTGGGGTTAGGACCTCAACATATGAGTTTACAGGGGGAACACAACCATTGAGATCATAGTGCTCCTATCTCTAAAAAAATATTTTGTATTCCTGGGAAGTGTGTCATATGTGTTGTTGTTCACCATTTGTCATAAGACAGCTCATGATGGAGACTGGGCCAGGTCAAGAAGATCACTGGAAACCCTACTTCATTTCTTGTTCACAGGGAACCACAAAAGTGGACCCCGTGGCTACAGCCAGCTTGTACTCTTGGTGAAAGCCTCCCCCAAGGTGATTTTCCAAACCAAATATCTCAGGGTTAGGGATACAAGTTGTTGAGAGATTGTCTTTCAAGTATTCTGAAAAGGCCAACTCCTGGAGGTAGTGGTTGAGTCTCTATGTGGATCGTCCCATATGTCAGTCATCCTGGGGGAGGAAAAGGAGCCCCGGGAAGTGAAGGCTGGAGGAGAGGGAGGGAGTAGGCCTGAGACAAGTCGGGCCCCCTGCATTTCCCGGAGGGCAGAGGATTGCTGGTCCCCTCAGGTGGTAGGAATGAGGCAGGTGAGAGCCTCTTGCAGGCTGGGAGCAGGTCAGGTAGCATCCAGTTGGGGACCTGCCTGGGATGACCTAGGTATGATTCTGGAATCCTTCAACCCAGTATCCATCCGTTCCATTTGTAAGGTTTTCTCTGCTGGCATTTCTTTTGCTTCCCTCAAGTTTTTAAATGGGAAATTAAGTGATGGGCTTCTACTTATATGGGGGCCACAGTAGCAAGGTTGAAAGTTGCTAGCGTCACTTCATGCCAGCCCTGTGTGGTAACAGCACCATCATTCAAGAGAAGAGGGCAGCCCCTGGACTCCAGGACATGGCCAGGTACAAAGTGAGTGGGGGCCTGGGGGATGGAGGGTGGGGCAGTGCCTAGGCTGTGATGTCTCGGGTCAACCCCTAGCAGTCCCTGACACCTTTCCTCCAGTCCTGGCCCTCAAAAGGAGGAAATCCTGAAAAAGACAGACCAAGGTTTGGGTTATATTTATATAACAGGAAAGTCTTTAAGGTCATAAAACAATCACTGCAGAACGCAGAGCTCAGCCTAGGTTTGCTCAAACAAAGTCCCTGTTGTTTGGAGGCCAGCTTGCTCATAGATGACTACTTCCCGAGAATGATTCTAAGGCTGTAAATTTGAATTTCCACATGAGCCAGTGTTTCTCAACCAGGGATGATTTTGCTGCCTCCCCCTTCTCTGCCCCACCCTACCCCAAGCACATCTGGCAATGTCTGGAGACATCGTTGGTTGTTGTGACAGTCAGGACAGGGGTTCTAATCGTGTCGTCACATCTAGTGGGTAGAGGCCCGGGATGCTGGTAAACCTCCTACCATGAGAGGTGCAGACCTCTCCCCACCGAGGAAGATTTATCCAGCCCCAAATGACAGTGAGGGGAGCCAGAAACCCTGATGTAGGACAATCGATTTCCAATTTTCTTTTTTCTTTTTTGTTTCCAGAGAATGAACACCTAAGCCCCATCAACTATTTTGCCATCCTGGGCTTCTTTCATCATACGGACACCTAGCAAGGGTAGGGGCTGTGAGACCCATCATCGCTACGAGAAAAACTCAGGTCTTTCCACTTTCAGTGTATGAAAGTCAGATTTTGTTATTTGATGAATTCTGTTTGTAGAATGGAAGAAAATGTAAGCTCTCTATCTTAGGGATATCGTTCTTAGGCAGTAATCAAGTAACGTGGACGTCTCTTTTTTATTCTCTGAATCCTTTACAGACCATTGCTTTCCTATTCTAATGGGAAGGCTGATCAGTGCTAAGACACCCCTGCTGGATAGCTCTTATTATTCTCAATTTATAGATGATGAAATTGAGGTGCAGAGGGGAAGTAAAATAAAGCACAACTCCCTCTCACTGAAGTTAGCAAACCCCTGGCCAGGGCTACTGCATAGGTCGTGCACTGCACAGTTGGGCCTCTTTTAAGGGATCACCATTCACATCACAGACATCATTGATTTTTGGACAATCTTCCTGGCGGATGGCACTAAAGTGCCTTGTTCGAACACAATCAGGAATAAGAAGACTATTTTCTAACAGATGGAAATAAAAGTTTCTTGAAGAAGATGTATCTTTTCCTAATGCTCACTAAGGTGCCAGATGAACTAGCAGAAGGAAGGGGGCCGTTGGTCCCCCTTTGTCTATGTTAACAGTTCCAGTGGGAGTTTTACTTTTGGCTTGAACAGAGGTCACCCTCCCTTGCTGACCACGTGTGTAATTATAAAGTACTGTAGAGTGAGGCAGGTTAAAAGAATGCATTTGAGTTGGCAGATTTCCCAAGAAGACTCTCATGCATGAGAAACACAGTGCCTTGAGTGCTGGAATAAATAAAATGGTCTTGGTATCCAAATTGGGTTGTTCACACTTCAGGTAAAATTTATATCATCTTAAGGCTGGAGGAAGAGACACTGACATGTATATCAGTTTAATAAATTTGGCAGCAGGAGGTGCAAAGAGCATCGTTTCAGTTATGGATTGACCCGTGATTGATTAGCAACGTGGGTTGCCTGGTTTGTGATCGATGCCACGTAATGGCAGGTGTTGAACTCTTAGGAGGGCGAGGGCAGATGCTGGAGCACTGATCGACTGATGGGCTCTGTGTTGGCCCCGTACAGGGAGAATTGAAATACAAGTAAAATATTTTAAAATGGGAGTCATAGTATTGCAGATGTTAACAGAGCATGTCCGAGCTTTCATCCTTTATACCTGTGGAACCATCTTTAACACGTAGACACTACTCTGCGACAGAACTGTCCTGTTCTAGCTTTGTTCTGAATCTTTAGTGTGCCACTTCATGGTGTTTTAAGGGAAGAAAGACCTCACCGGTTGCCGCACTTGAGAAGGCTTTCATTCTCCCACCTGTGTCAACACCTTAGCTTTTAGAGACTTTGGCCAATCGAAATAACCGTCTCTTATAATGCCTTGCAACCACCCAAGTTGAGGTGGGAGGCAGAGTACGTAAAGGAATTAACAACCCTCATTTTATGATCAGAATAAGAAAGGTTGATAGACTGACCTTACATGGCCACTTGCCAGGTGGCATAGCAGGTGATTCAGTGGTGCCCACAAGGAGCTTAAAGTCTACTCTGAGGGTGAGGTGGGTGCGATCAGTAACTGGGGAACAGAACAGCCTGTGACAAGGTGCTGCTCTGACGTGCAGGTAATAAATGCCTAGGAGTCTCAGCAGGACAGGCTGCTGTGGTAGGCAGAGAGGGCTTGGGAGAGAGGAGGAATTTGAGCTGGGCGGAGAAAGACTGGAAGATATAAATAGCTGGAAGGGGATGGAGTGATGGATGGGGACAGTGGCCGTCTTAAGTAAGTGCCTCAGGTCACAGATAACAGCTCCCTAAAACAAAGCTCTTAGAGGAAAACAGGCAAGGCAAGAGGGGATTTGGAATCAGGAAGGGTTTAAGACCGTTATACAATGTTTCCAAGATTAAAATCTACAGCGTGAAAGAATGTGGGTAATAATACTGTGTGTCCTTAGTCAAATGGCATATTTCTTTGAGAAATACTATTTAATCAAGAACAAATTTCTGAAATTAGGGCTCTATTGATCCAAATGAGCTAAGTAGGTGAGAAACTTGAACTTTTCAAGGTTCTTTAGCCATCTGGCCAGCATGTTTAGAAACTGCACCCAATTGTATGATAAAAGGGCAGTCTCTGTGCTTTACCTTTAAAACTCCAATACCGAGTCATCTTCAAAGACAAGCAACAGACCTTCCACTCTAAGCAGGCTGACCAAAAGGCTGAGCTTGCCTAGGGAGTCCGGATTATGCAAAATTATTAATAGCTTCCCCTTTCAGTCTCAAAAGTGTCCTGGTTTGGATGATAAATTGTATGGCTACCCTAATTCTAAGTGAGCCACTCTGGACTTTTTTTGCTTATTCCGTGAATCCTCAGTGGCCAAAAAGGATACTTCCAGCTCAAGGGTATTTGTCCACATGGGCATTCTGTCTTTTTGAAATGGGTTTTTCCCCTTGCATATAAAGCAATCTTTGCAAAAAATTCAGAAGAAAATAAATAACATAAGTAAAATGAATTATCATAAATCTAGAAATGTGTTAATATTTTGATATAGATACGAAACTATATCTATTGATTTGTCATATATTTATATATCTTTTAGGTCCCCAATCTCCAAACCAAGCCACTTTACGTGGAGTAGTATTCCAAATATAAATATATAGATATGGCTACTATATAAAGTTATATATTTAGAACTATATAATAACAATTAATATAGATAGATGTAAATGTAATGACATTTTAAAATAATCACTTTTAAAGACAGCATAGTATTCTAACGAAAGGTTGTTCCTAAACTATAATGTATTTAAATCCTCAAAATGGACAGAAGACCCAGATAGATATTTCTCCAAAGAAGACATACAGATGGCCAACAGGCATATGAAAAGATGCTCAACATTGCCTATTATTAGAGAAATGCAAATCAAAGCTACACTGGGGTACCAGCTCACACTGGTCAGAATGGCCATCAATAAAAAGTCCACAAACAGTAAATGCTGGAGAGGGTGTAGAGAAAAGGGAACCCTCCTACACTATTGGTGGGAATGTAAATTTGTGCAGCCACTATGGAAAACAGTATGGAGGTTCCTCAAAACTAAAAATAGAGCTACCATATGATCTAGCTATCCCACTCCTGGGCATACCTCTGCACAAAACTAATTCGAAAAGATATGTGCACCCCCATGTTCATAGCAGCACTATTTACAATAGCCAAGACATCCATTGACAGATGAATGGATAAAGACATGGTATGTATATATACAATGGAATATTACTTAGCCATAAAAGAGAATGAAATAATGCCATTTGTAGCAACATGGATGAACCTAGAGATGATCATACTAAGTGAAGTCAGTCAGACAAAGACTAATACTATATAATATCATTTATATGTGTAATCTAAAAATGACACAAATGAACTTATCAATGAAACAAAAACAGACAGACATAGAGAACAGATTTGTGGTTGTGGGAGGGTGGGGGGGAAAGGAGGATGGATTGGGAGTTTGAGATTAGCAGATGCAAACTACTATATATAGAATGGATAAACCACAAGGTCCTACTGTGGAGCACAGGGAACTATATTCAATATCTTGTAATAACCTATAATGGAAAAGAATCTGAAAATGAACATATATACATATATATATATATCTGAATCACTTTGCTGTACACCAGAAATTATCACAACATTGTATATCAATTATACTTCAATAAAATATATTTTAAAATAAATTTTTTAAATCCTCAATTTGAGGCATTTAGGTTCTTTTTTGTTTATTATTAACAATATTGTAATGAATGTTTTCTGCTGCTAAAGCTTTCCACACATTCATGATTATTTTGGCTGCTTATAAAGGAAATTGATAAGTAAAAGGGGATATGCATTTAAAATTTTTTAATTGTCAAACTTAGCCAGCATATGGGAGAATTCCCACTCATGGCCTCATCTGTGCTGTATCTGTTATTCTTTTTCATTTTTTCAGTCTGACAGGGAAGAATTTCATCTCTTGCTTATTCAGGTTGTATCTCTGGTGGTTGATGATGTGTATTTCTTTTTTAATAAATGGCTCGTTTTTCTATTAGAAAGTGTTTTACCTTTCTCTAATTGAAATGTGAAAGCTCTTTGTATTTTAAACAAAGTAGCCCTTTGTTATAAGTTGCAAAATTTTTTTTCCTAATTTGCTATTATCTTTTAACTTTCTGCATGGTAGATCTGTATGTGTGCATGGATATGTGTGGATGCGGAAGTCTTTACTTTTTGTACAGTTATACCTATCAGTCTTTGCCTTTATGTTGTCATGTACTTTTTTAAAGGACTAGGTTTTCAACGATATTAATGTGAGAAATTTTCATAATTTTATCTGCTGTTCAAACCCCTTGAGCTCCTTGTTTCAAACTTTACAGGGTAGGCATTGTAGATAGATGAGGCACACTTTTTGTTTCCATTTCCATGGTTCCGTATATCTCCCAGAAGGGGATTAGTCACTTTACAAATCCACAGATAAGTTACTGCAAGTAAGAACTGGTGATATGCATTCTTTTCCTCAACCATAAAACATGTGTGCCTCCCTTCATGAAGAGCTGTAATGGGAGTGAGAAGGGACTCGTTTGTTTAGATGTCTGCCGAGTGACTCACGGTCCCATTGATATGCTTTCTAATTGCACGGAGGTGTTCTCGGGAACTCTGGCACCAGCGCAGGGTTCCAATACACAGTCAAGGGAATGCTGCAGCCAGTCATAGCTCCCCCGAAGCAATCAGCTCTCCATGGAATGCTGTCCCTGGCTTCATGACAGAGTTACTCTTCTGTGGTAAGGAGGGAACTCCAGGCGAAGGCACATCCAGTTCTAGCTGGGACCATTGTGGCTGAGCTTGTATCCAGGCTTCCACGCTGATGCGCTGGGTTAAATCCTGTGAGCCTCAAAGACGCCTTCATCTCTCAAGTTAGACCTGAACATCTTGCTTTCTCCTTGGCCTTCTCTGTGCCTGTTTGGCCCTCTCAGAGTTTATTCTCAGGAGAGAAGAGAGTCTCTCCCACTTACAGACCTCATGGAAATGCCCTTATTTGTCTTCAACCCCACCCCTCCTTTCATCCAAGGCCCTCTTTCTGCAGAGTGGGGGAGGGGAGGTCTTGAGCACCAGCGAGGGTTGAGCGTAAGATCCGTGATCACCAGCACCACGCTGCGGAGATAGGGCAGTTTAGCTCTGCTTTTGGCTGTCAGAGCTCTTCTCCTGCTGCTCAGCAGTGGGGCCTCCAGGGCTCAGCCCAACGGCCATCTCAGGGCACCAACCCCACCAGCTGACAGCTTCTCAAGAGAACCCATCATGGTGTGAGTCTGGGGACAGGGACATGGTCCCACCCGAGACGTCTTTATGGTTTTACCAAGGAATTAATAAATAGTAATCCACACAGTAACTGTAGAAAACCTGCCCTATCAGCAGGGAATCAGGTTTATGATGCCACTCAGGGGACCAGACCAAGAATTTGAAAGTAGTTTTTTACTATGGAATGACCTTATTATGGATTTGAGTGGCCCTTTCCCCAGGTACTATACTTCTGTGTGAAGTACATCAGGGGTCCCCTCAGTCAGGAGATGATAAAATTTTACTTCTGCCTAGTCAGTGCAATTTGGTTTCCCTCTCTCCATATTCTTTTCTTTTTTTAAACTGAAGTATAGTTGATTTACAATGTTGTGTTAATTTCTGCTGTACAGCAAAGTGATTCAGTTATACATCCTCTCCCCATACTCTTATTCAGTATCACAAAAGCCAAAGAACTAATTTGGCTACAACCCAACCGTCCTCAGAGTGTGGGGGAGGGAGAGAAATCAAATATGAGCAAAGCCCAAACTCTCTCTAGTGGGCAGGGTTTGTTTGTAAATAATTTTAGCCTTGTTACCCATTTGATAAGCATACATCCTTCCCAATGGGTACTGGCAGCATATCAGATGGAGATAACTTATGAGAAGATTCCTCATTTTCCCAAACCTATTCTGGCTTCTCAAGATTCTGTGAACTGGGAAAGCCAGTGATACTAAAGGAATGATAGGCCCATTTTTTTCTCCTTTCGGTGTCTGGGGTGGGAAGTGACAGAGCAGAATAACATCTTCTGTGCACTTATTCAAGAAACATTTACTGGGTTTCCTCTGTGGCAGGCAGTACCAGAGAAGTGGGAAAGAGAAATCCTGCACATACGATCTGTCTCGATTTTGCAAAGACATTTCACTGGGTCACTAATGACATCTGCAGGAGGTTGAAGGGCCCCCAAAGCTGTCAGGTCCTAATCTGTGAAACGTATTAATGTACTACCTATGGTAATATATGGTAAACATACTTTGCAGATGTGATTAAGTTAAGCATCTTCAGTTGGAGAAATTATCCTGAATTATCCAGTTGGGACCTAAATGCCATCACATCTCTCCTTTTAAGAGGGAGGCAGAGAGATTTTATAGTGACACACAGGGGAGAGGGGATATAAAGATGGAGCAGAAAAAGATTTGAAGGTGCTGGCCTTGAAGATTAGAGTGATGCAGCCACAAGTCAAGGAACCCTGGCAGTCACCAGAAGCTGGAAGAGGCAAGGAACAGATTCCCTCCTAGAGCTTCTGCAGGGAGTGTGGCCTTTTTGACACGTTCATTTTGGCCCAGTGAAACTTATGTTGGACTTATGGCTTCCAGAATTGTAAAAAAATACATTTTTGTTGTTTTAAATCCCCAAACTTGTGGTAATATGTTACAGCAGCTCCAGGAAACTAATACAACATCCCTGCAGATAAACATGGGTCTAGAAGACAATTCAGGCAGGCAGATATCTGACCAACTCTATGATTTACTCTATACATATTTATTGAACTGCAATGTTCCAGGGACAGGATAGAATATGAATATGCCGACACTTGGGATGGGGAGGGAGCAGGTAAGAAAGAGGTAAGCAAAATATGTAAAAAAGGTAACTTTAGTTATTGATAAGTGCTTTCAAGAAAACAAAGTTAGGGTAATGAAGATCTGGGGAGGGGATATTTTAGACCAGGTAGTAGGAAGGTCTTTCTGATGAGATAACCTTAGAGCTGAGTCCTGAATATCTAGAAGGAGTTACCATCTGGAGAAAGCTTTCCAACTGGCAGAAGCTGGAAGTGCAAGGGCCCTGAGGTAGAAATGAGCTTAAAATGCTTGAATTTAATCATGCACAGAAAGACCAGATTCCTCCAAGTCAACGTGGAAAGCCGTCTCTTATGGAGGGCTGCAGGGCTCTGTTGGAGACCCTGACTTGTGCAGTTTTCTTTGTTTATAACTAAATTGGAAGTAAACATATGTCATATTTATCAAGTATGTGGGTAACATAAAGCTGGTAGAACTTACATTGGGTTAGACATCAAGGATTGGGTTTTTCAGTACCTTGGCAGGTGTGAACAAAACTCCCAAGACCCCTGATTTGGGACTCAAAAAAGTTATTTGCCCAAACAAAGGCGGGGAACCCAGCTTGAGTGCAGTACTTGAGCGAAGGCCCTAAAGCACAACATCAGCAAAGAACCTGATAAGACTGTTGTATAACGGGGAAGCACTTTTACAGGTTTTTAAAGTACAGAGTACAGTTCAAGGGAAGAGGTAGCCACAGGCTGTTTCTGGAGTTCCCAGTGGGTACCACGCTTTACGGGGTCATAGAAACAGTTTGTTCGATTGTTCATTCATTCCACTGATAAGTGTTTAATGAATACCTACTATATGCCTGGCACGGACTAGGCTGTGGGGAAACAGCACTAAATAGGAAAGAAGCATTTGCTGACCTCAGAGAGCTTATATTCTAGGGAGAAGAGAGACACTGTAGACTTAATGATGTAATTATTATCTTTTTCTATTAGATTTTTTCATGTTATAAATTGTTTTATAGTAATCAAATAGCAAAATCAAATGTTACAGAAATATATGACACAGTTAAGAACCCCCCTCCCCAATAAACTCATCTTCTTTCCCCAGAGATAGCCACTGTCACTAGGCTTGTGCATTTTTCTTCAGCTTTTAAAAATACACATATAACATATTTTATAAGCATAGAAGGGGAACCATACTCTTTTTAATTTTTGTTTTTAGGTTAATGTATTTTAGACATTCTTCCACATAAATACAGAGAAAACTACTTCATTCTTTTAAATAGTTAACACTCCATTTTATTTTATTTATTTTTTAAAACTTTATTTACTGGCTGTGTTGGGTCTTCGTTGCTGTATGCGGGCTTTCTCTAGTTGCAGAGAGTGGGGGCTACTTTTCATTGTGGTGGCTTCTCCTGTTGCGAAGCACAGGCTCTAGGCACGCGGGCTTCAGTAGTTGTGGCATTTGGGCTCAATAGTTGTGGCTCGTGAGCTCTAGAGCGCAGGCTCAGTAGTTGTGGTGCACAGGCTTAACTGCTCTGTGGCATGTGGGATCTTCCCAGACCAGGGCTTGAACCCATGTCCCCTGCATTGGCAGGTGGATTCTTAACCACTGCACCACCAGGGAAGCCCAACACTCCATTTTAATGAATGTACCACAGTTTATTTAGCTAGTGTCTTACTGATAGATATGTATATTGTTTCCACTTTTTCAGTATTGTTAACAGTGTTGCAAAGGAAATTATTCTGCATATCTTTTTACATATGGTGGGAGTTATTTATTTCTAAAGGATAAATTCATAGAAGTGGAAATGCTGACTCAAAGGATATGAAAAATTTAAATTATCGATGCTACCATCTTACTACTACTCAGGTTGTACCTGAATTGAGTGCAAATCAGAATGCATGTTTTCTTGCCACCTCAACAACACAGCATATTATCAGTAACTTTAATCGTTGCCTGATAGGCAGAAGATATCTCGTGGTTTACATGAACCACTTCTGGCCTACAGCAGAGACTAACTGTTAGGCAGGGACGTGCAGGTCCGCTGTGTAAGTCAGAGAGGCAGAACTGCTGAGGTCGGACATGAACCAGGCAGGGGTGGGGTGAGGGGTGGCCAAGGCACACCAGGCGGTTCACACAGCACGTGCAAAGGCCCTGGGGGAGAGGGAGTCTGGCATGTCAACAGGACTAAAAAACGTCCGGGGTAGGGGGCAAAAAGCAGAGAACAAGGAGGAAAGTGAAAAGGGAGGCAAGGGCCAAATCTTTGTGGGCCTTGGGGTTCATCTTAAGGATTTTGGTCTTTATCCCAAGAGAAAAGGGAAGCCAATGGAAAGTTTCGAACAGTGTGACATGATCAGATCCGTATTTTGAACAGATCACTCTGGCTGCTGTGTGGAGAATGGATTAGGAAAGGGGGAGAGTAGCTATTTTGGGAGTCCAGGTAAGAGATGATGGTAGCCTGGACTAGGGTGGAATCCAGACTAAGGCAGAGAATAGACAGAGAGAGAAGTGGGTAGATTTAAGAGTTATTTAGGCCACAAAATGGACTGGAATTGATGCTTGGATGCAGAGTGTGGAAGAGGGTAGTATCCTGGAAGACTCCCAGGTTTCTAGGATGAGTTAGACGGGAGCGGTCATCAGGATGATGAGATGTTAAAGGACCAGGTGATGATCAGCCTGAAAAGTGAAGATCCAGAGGAGAGAACTGCTTTGGAGAGAAGCCACTAGCCCACAGCTCCATCCAAGGCCAGGGCCCATGTGATTCTACCCTTGGCCACAGCCAGTGGGACTGGAAGACCACCGTGATTTGGTCCGCATGAAAGCCTGCCCATGAAGGGGACAGTGCCAGATGGAGCTGACGAGACCCCCTTCAGGGAGTGTGAAGAAGAACCCAGGTGAGGGGCAACGTTTGGATCTGGGGTACAGAAAAAGGTCATGCAAAAAGGCAGGAAGGAAAAGCCATGAGTAAGCCAAAGTCATGAGGAAGCCAGGAGGAGAGAAGAGAAAAGCGAGATGGAGAAATGGCTGAAGACCCACAGAGCAGTAGTGGCCTGTGAGCTTGAACGCAGCCCAGTGGTTAAGAGCCAGCTTCTCAGTTGAGCAGATCTAGGTTTGATTTCCCAGCTCTGATGCTGATTAGCTGGGTGACCTTGAACAAGTCACTAAACTTCTCTAAGGCTCTGCTCTCTTCCCTCAACTATAAAATAAATACCATTGTATTTATTGGGCTTTTTGTGAGGGTTCAACAGATACACACGAGAATGGGAGATTTCTGCAACACCTAAAACCACTAGAGAACCAGTATCCAGAGTTAAAAGTTGGAAAAAAAATCTATAAATCAATAAGGAAACGACAGCCGCTACGTCCCCCTCCCACCCCTGCCAAAAAAAACCAAGCAGAAGGTTTGAACAAGCTCTTACCCAAACAGGATATTAACATGGCTTAAAAACATATGAAAATATGATCAACCTCAATAATAATAAGGGAAATACAGTGAGATTCTGCTGCAACAACACAGATGAATCCTATGAACGCAATGTTGAGCAAAGGTAGCAAGACAGAGATCAATGGGTGAAATATGAGGCAATGTATTTAAAGTTAAAAAAAAACAGGCATTAGAACTACACACACACCTCAGACTGGCAAAATTTGAAAAGTCTGATAATACCAAGTGTTGGTAAGGATGTGGAGCAACGCGAAATCCGTATGTTGCTGGTGGGAACGTAGACTAGTGTAACTCTTTGGGAAACACTTCGGCATTTATCTAATAAAGCTGAAACCATGCACATCCCACAGCCCAGCAATTCTATTCTTGGAGATACATATCTCAGAGGAACTCCTCATGCATACTGAAACATACACACAAGCATATCCAGAACTTTGTTCATGGCCTCATGCTAGAACCAACACAAATACCCATCAATTGTAGAATGAGTATTTTGTGCTACAGCCACAAATGGAATACTATACAGCACTGAAAAATGAATGACCTGTGCCACAGAGAACAGCATGAATGAATCTTATAAACACAATGTTGAACCAAAGAAATAATACATAGTATATGATTCTACTTTAAAATTTAAAAATAGGAAAAAGTAAACTATAAACTATATATTGGAGTTTATATTATATAGCACATATTGTTGAGCAAACGATAAAGAAAAGCGACAAGTAATCACCACGAAAGTCAGAATAGTGGTTGCTTCTGGGGGAGGGGAGGGCTCTGGGACCAGAAGGGGATCTCTGGGGGAGGGGGATACTGCCGTGCTTACGAGTATGCAGCTTCTTCACTAGGAGGTAGCTGTACAAGTGTTTGCTTTGTGATTGTTCATTATGCTGTACATTTGTTTTGAACACTTTAATCGAAGAGTATTTTATTCCACAATTTAAACAGATTTTTTAAAAAGATAGCTAACACTTGTAAAATGCTTGGCATAGTGCCTGGCCCATATTAAGAGCTCAACAGATGGCAATTTTATTTACTGTTGTAACCCAGTTGTTAGAGCCACGTTGTATCCTAAGCAACCTCCTAGCTCCTGGACTGAGCTGTGGTCTCCGTGAGACCCGGCTTTATGGTGGAGATTCTGGACTCCTCTGTTTCCTAGGGTGGCGCCCAGATAAACCCCGTGACTTAAGATAGTGCTTCTCGGTTGATACGTGATGGTTTACTGCATGGCCTCAAGCTCTTCCTGAGTGTGCTGCCCAATTTTGTTAACGTGTAAGACTTTTTTAAAAGCATGTCTGTTGTTATGCAATTCCAGAAAGCAAGATTGCTAAACTGTGCACCACCTCACGGCCTGCTGCTGGTCAGAGGTCAGGGGTCAAAGGTGGAACCTTCTGGCAAGCTGGTGCCAAAGAAATGAGACTGTGTGAGAACTTGGTCTATGGGGGAAAGTAAGGTCACACCCAAATAGCAGTGATGCAGAAGGGGACCAGGTGAGCCCCAGGATGACTGGATGTCATTTAAACCCTTGAAGCAGGTAGCCCCCAAATCTAGCAATCCACAGAAAGGTTGTCAATCACTGGCTAAGGTCATCTGAAACGTCTCTGTTCCTTTCAAGCCTAATGATGGAATAACCGTGTCATAGCTATCGGAAGGGTTGTTGTATACAACAGTTCATTATAATAATAGCTGGTAATTATGGAGTGCTGATCATAAGCCAGGCATTGTGCTAAGATTTCAGCCTCATTTCCACCTTAGGAGGTAGGTGCCCTTATCATCTTCCTTTCAATGGATGAAGGACAGAGGAATTCAGTGACTTACTGAAGGTCACACAGCTGGCAAGGGCTAGAGCCAGGAAGAGGGCTATTCTTATTCTCTGATTCTAGAGGGAGGGCACAGGCCAGTGACTGGGAGTTAGACAGAGGCAGGTTTTGCTAACAACAAGCAAAAATGTCCTACCAGTGGAATGGGGAATTTCAGAGAACAGCAAATTCGCTTTCTCTACGCAGAGGTGGCAAGACGGTTTAGGTTTTAGGAGAGATTTCTGCACTGGGTGGCAGGTTAGACTAAATACCTTCCAAGGTCCTTCTGAAGAACCAAAAATTGTAGGTTTGGGTCTTGGTAGAGCTTCTAAAGGTGGGGTGGGGAGAGGAGGGGTCGTGGTGCTGGAGTATCTGCTTATTTTAAATATGAACCTCCCTATTTCAGTGCATAGCGTGATGTGTAAGCTACTTGAGTTCATTTTCATATTGATGTTCACGAACTTGCTCAGAACTCTTGAGGCACAGGAAAATTATCTTCCCTGTGGGGTTGTTTTCTTTTAGTCTCTTAGCTGACAGTAGTTGTAAAGGGCCTTTCTGACTGGCAAGAAAATAACTTTCTAAGCTTTAGAAGAGAAATAACTTGCATTAAATGTTCTCCCACACTTATTTAGCTTCAGACCAGAGGTACTGATGTTTTGCTATGGACTTTCCTGCCACACCTCCCACGAATGGCGTGTGTGGTGTGAAATTTCCATGTGCAGCACTAACAATGGTGTTTGATAGCACTGGGGCTGTTTAGGATCTGCCCTTTAGACTGAAATGATATATCTGGCTTTGTTTCCAGGGTTACAGAAACTTCTGTATTCTATTTCCGTGGCTGTGTCCAGTGGAAATGCATTACTCTGTGCATTTCAGAAAGCAGAGCCTCGGCTCCCACCCTCCAGGTTAATGGAGGCATACGGTGGCGTCTCTATTTAGAGTTGGCTTTGGTTGAGCCTTTTCTACTACCTGGTGAAACTGACTTTATTCTTTTAGAGTAGTTTTAGGTTCATAGCAAAATACAGTAAAAAGTACAGAATTCCCACTTACCCCCTGGCCCCATTATGACAGCCTGGCCCGCTATCGGCATCCCCCACCAGAGTGGTACCTGTGTTACCACTGATGAACCGACACTGACACTGACACATCACCACCCAAAGTCCACACTTTACATTATGGTTCACTCTTGGCGTCATCCCTTCAATGGATTTGGACAAACGTAAAATGACAGGTATCTACCATTATAGTATCACACAAAATAGTTTCACCGACCAAAAAACCCTCGGCGCTCTGCACATTCATTCCTCTCACCTTCTAACCCTTGGCAGCCAGAGATCTTTTTACTGTCTCTGTAGTTTTGCCTTTTCCAGAATGTCATATAGGTGGAATCACGCAGGACCCAGCCTTTTCAGATTGGCTCCTCTCACTCAGCAATATTCACGTAAGGTCCCTCCGTGTCTCTTTGTATCTGATAGCTCATTTCTTTTAGTGCTGAATACTATTCCCTTGACTGGATGTGCCTCCATTTGTTTATTTATTCACCTGCTGAAGGACATTTTGGTTGCTCCCGAGTTTTGGATATTATGCATAAAGCTGCTAGAAACATCCATGTGCAAGTTTTTGTGTGGAAATAAGTCTTCAGTTCATTTGGGTAAATACCAAGAAGCACAATTGCTGGATCATATGGTAAGCGTATATTTAGTTTTGTAAGAAACTGCCAAGCTGTCTTCTGAAGTGACTGTACCCCTGCATTGCCACCAGCAAGGAATGGGAGGATGCAGAATGTTGGTCCACATCAGGTCAGCATTTGGTGATGGCAGTGTTCTGGATTTGGGCCATTCTAATAGGTATATCGTAGTATCTCGTTGTTTTAATTTGCAATTCCCTAATGACATAAGAAGTTGAAAATCTCATACGCTTGTTTGCTATCTGTGTATCTTCCTTGGTGAGATGTTTGTTTACCTCTTTTGCCCAATTTTTAATCAGGTTGTTTGATTTCTTATTGTTGAGTTTTAGAAGTTCCTTGTTTCGAATAACAGTGCTTTTTTTTTAAAAAGTATTTATTGAATTTGTTACAATATTGCTTCTGTTATATGTTTTGGATTTTTTGGCCCTGAGGCATGTGGGATCTTAGCTCCCCAACCACCCGACCAGAGATTGAACCCGCACCCCCTGCATTGGAAGGCAAAGTCTTAACCACTGGACAGCCAGGGAAGTCCCTTGGATAACAGTTCTTTATCAGATGTGTCTTTTGCAAATATTTTTTCCCAGTCTGTGCCTTGTTGTCTCATTCTCTTGAATTTATACTGTTTTAACAGTGCTCTGCTAGATGTTGTATGGGCATATAAAATATGTAGAAGACAGAATTACTCCCTTGTAAGTTGCTTATTGGGAAATACCTATTTCCTGGATATAGAAAGATGCCCATTGCTTTTTTTTCTTTTTCTTTTTCTTTTTTTTTTGGCCATGCTGCATGGCTCGCAGGCTCTTAGTTCCCTGACCAGGGATTGAACCCATGCCACCTGCACTAGAAGTGCAGAGTCCTAACCACTGGACTGCCAGGGAATTCCTGCCCATTGCTTCTTTTACTGGTTACTAGTGATGCTCTTAAGTGGATCATGGGAGTGGTAAACACACTACAGAACTGGTATATTTGGGAAACTTGCTTGGATATTGTTTTATGTGGTGCGAGTTCCACCATAAATCCTATTCCAGTGGTTTAGGTATAGAGAAACTTGAGACTCTGACTTGTCTGGGAAGACAAAATGTCATTAGTATTCAAAGAAATGTTCGTGACTGATATTTGTATATTCTTTTACACGCCACTTTCACTGATATTACCTCATTTGGTGATTATGAAGTGACTTATTCAAAGAAGAAATATGGCAATTTGGCTAAGGGAAAAAAATTTTATTTTATTTACCTGGCTTTTTCTTTAACTTTGAAATATTTAAAAATATTTAACAGAAGGGGATCATTTCTTAATAGCACAAAGTCACAGGTAGTACACCTCATATGATTTCACATTTGGAGTCAACATTCGCTTACACTGAATTACATAGTATCAGCAAATGAACATGACATGCTTCAACTTAAACAAACATGCTTAAAATTAAACAAAACTCTGGGATTCCCTGTCGGTCCAGTGGTTAGGACTTGACACTTTCACTGCCATGGGCCCAGGTTCAATCCCTGATCAGGGAACTAAGATCCTGCAAGCCACATGGTGTGGCAAACAAACAAACAAAACTCTTCAGTGTGTCCATTCACAGGCAACAAATGGGGCCTGAAGACCCAGTGTGAGTCGGATGTCAGATACATGCAGTCTGCATGCACCACATCAGTGCTAATCATCTGGTACCAAGGTCATTTTGGAGCATAATGTCTCACTATAAATCTTAAATGAAAAGGAAATTCAAACATTGAGCTGAGGAGTGGAAGCACACTAGGGAGGCAGTATAATTTGTTAAGACAGACAGTGGGCTGGATCCAATATCTAGGACAGGTGCTCTCAACACTCTGTCCAGACCTGAAGAAGAAGACATAGTCGACGCAGCCAAGTGTGCATTCCTCAGAGAGAGCCAAAGAGTAAGAGAGGGGACCAGTATATCTTTGACCAGGAAGATATACGGGGTCACCCAATGCAGGTCCCTCTTCTTGGTTAGACTGATGCAAATGTTCTTCATAATGGCCCTTGATGTGAGGTTCCCAAAGGGCAAAGATTAAAAAACAGGAGATGCAGAGCAGAGCATTAGGTCTAGAAGGGATCTGTGGCCAGGGCTCTGTGAAGTGCAGAGGTCATGGGTGTGGCACCTCTGCAGGCCTGGGTTCCAGTCCTAGCTGGCTCCTTACTGGCTATAAGACCTTGAGCAACTACCTTAAACCTCTGGGCCTTGATTTTTTCATTTGTAAAAGTGGAATAATAATGTCTGCCATTCACTACTGCTGTAGGGATGAATGATAATTTATATCAAATACCTGACCCATAGTAGGGATTCAATTAGTGTTAAGTGACTTAAAAAAACATTCAGGCCTTATTCACGTGTTTGATGAGTCTACTGTAAGGAAAGCCCAGGTGCACTTTATTTTATTTATTTTTTAAATTAATTAATTAATTTTATTGGCTATGTGGGGTCTTCGTTGCTGCACATGGGCTTTCTCTAGTTGCGGCAAGCGGGGGCTACTTTTCGTTGTGGTGCACGGGCTTCTCATTGCGGTGGCCTTGTTGCAGAGCATGGGCTCTAGGCGCGTGGGCTTCAGTAGTTGTGGCACATGGGCTCAACAGTTGTGGCTCACAGGCTCTAGAGCACAGGCTCAATAGTTGTGGCGCAAGGGCTTAGTTGCTCCGCGGTATATGGTATCTTCCTGGGGCAGGGATTGAATCCATGTCCCCTGCATTGGCAGGCAGATTCTTACCCACTGTGCCACCTAGGAAGTCCCCAGATGCACTTTAAATACACTTCTGCTTATAGTGCTTTCCTTGAAAATGAAATACTGTGTGAATGTGTTATCTCCTAAAGAGTATTATTAAGCATGTATCCACTAGGATGCTTTCAGTTACAAGTTGCAAAAACCCCAACTCTAGCTTTAAAAAAAAAAAAGTGAATTTATTGATTCATAGAACTGTAATGTCCCATGATAAAATTAGCTGCAGGAAAAGTTTGATCCAGCAGCTCCATGATGTATCGAAAAATCCGGGTTCTTTTTGTTTCTGCTCTGCTACCCATGGTATCAGTTTTATTCCAAGTCTGCCTCTGTAGTTACAAGATGGATTTCAGCACAAGTCTGGGTCCATCTGTTGAACTGATTTACTCTATGTAATGGAAAAGCTACTATTGGCTATAACAAGATAAAAGTATATTTCTCCTATATATAAGAGAACTCTAGAGACAAGCAGTCTAGGGTTGGTATGGTGGCTCCATCATATCATGGGCCCTGATGTCTAACTTGATGCTTCACATCTTAGGGCATAGCTCCCTTTCTCAAGGCCACCTCTAGGTCCAAAATCACTGCTGGAGCTCCAATTATTAATCTGCATTCTAGGCAAGAAGAAGGAACATGAGAAAGGCTTGCCTCTTTTCTTGTAAGGAGGTTCATTGGCAGTACCACACAACCCTTTTGCTTGCATCTCATTAACTGGAACTTAGCCACATAGGGTGCTTGCAAAGGACACTGGGAAATAGAACCTTTGCTGGACTCAAATATGCCCAGCTGGAAACTGAATAATTCTTATTCCCCAGAAGAAAGGGAGAATGAGTATTTAAAGGCAACCAGCACTGAGAGCCACATACTTCCCTATTCAGGCCCAGTAGACACAGAATGTCTTTTGAGAGAGCTTTCACAGAAGAGAACAGATGTTTCTTTCTCGGAAGATCCCAGAAAACACACCTCATGTCTCATTGGCTTAAACTGGGTCTTTAACCTGCCCCTGCACCACTCAGTGTAGGGGAGTGTGTGGGGGAAATGATTGGTTTGAGCACGGGACAGCCACTCCTGGATTGAGGGTGGGGCTGGTTCCCCAAGTCACATCCCTGCGACACTCAGGGACCCATCAGGAAAAGGGAAGGGGCAGTGGATGTCAGTACAAAGTTTCTCTCCCTCTACACTCGCCTACAGCCCTCTTTTCACTATGCTAAACAATTCTTGGTAAAAGCTGTGAATTTTTGATCCCTTCTCTATCTTCTGGATCTTTTCTGAATCTTCTCCAATCTTCCCTGATTGACACTGAGCACAGTAATAAGCAGGAAAACCTCCAAGCCTCTCTAAACCTCAGCGTCTCCATCTGTAAAGCAATTAGGATCACACTATCTCCCTTCCTCCAAAGATCAGATGTCATGGTGCACGTATGCCTGGCACACAGCGAGCATTTAATAAAGGCTAAATAATAAGATGATCATACCTCTTGATTCTCATATCCTAGTCCTCTACTTGTGTCTTTCTCTATCATGCTTGTTTCTTTTTTTTTTTAAGATTTATTTTTTATTTATTTTATTTATTTTGGCTGCGTCGGGTCTTAGTTGCGGCACGCGGGATCTTCATTGAGGCATGAGGGAGCTTTCGTTGTGGCATGTGGGGTCTTTCATTTTGGTGCGCAGGCTTCTCTCTAGTTATGGCATGTGGGTTTTCTCTCTCCAGTTGTGGCACGCAGGCTCCAGGGCACGTGGGCTCTGTAGTTGTGGCACGTGGGTCCCAGAGCGCATGGGCTCTGTAGTCTGGCACGCAGGCTCTCTAGTTGAGGTGCACAAGCTCAGTCGTTGTGGCACACGGGCTTAACTGCCCCGTAGCAGGTGGGATCTGAGTTCCCTGACCAGGGATGGAACCCACATCCCCTGCATGGTAAGGCTGATTTTTTTATCACTGGACCACCGGGGAGTCCCCTCATGCTTGTTTCTTTACCTGAAGCCTTAGAATCCTCTTCTTGTTCTACCCCAGCATCTGTTTCTGTAGTTTGTTTTCTCTCTTTAGAAATTCTTCTCAATAAACACCCCATGTCTATTTCTGACGTCATCTCTAGTTTGCCAAGGTAGCTTTCTGTGCTTGGAGGTGTGACAACAGGCGATGATGCAGGCGGGCAGAGAAGAGACGAGGCACTGGGAAAAGCAGGGGGCAGAAAGGCTAGTGTGGCCCACCCTCCCCTTCCCCGGGCCACAGCCTCACCCCTGCTTCACCAGGTTCCTGGGCTGAGTCACTCACAAGAGGAAGAATGGCCTCTATTTGTTCTTGTGATTTTATATCAGAAACACATCCTCAGGCCTTAGGTCTTGGAGCTCACTTGTCTGTGTACTGCTTAGAGCTGAGCTTGTGGGTTTATTTAGTTTGGAGATTGAAAGGTGAAGCGCTCTGTCTTGAGCTGAGAAAGCCTCGTCCGGCAGCATCTGAGATGGTTTGTCTTCACCCTCCTCCCTCCTTCCAGCCTCCCGTCCGCGCTTCGGCAAGGCCGGAGGAGCTGGGAGGATTTGCACGCAGTTTCCCATACAAAGAGCCGCCCTTGCACATCCTGGAGGAGACCGCCGTTTCCCAGAGTGCCGCTTACCATTGAGTCTTAATAATCAGGGAGGGGATACTAGCTAACATCAGCTGCCGGCCCCTCCAAGCACTTCGCATACATAGTAAGAGTAGTAGCTAACAGTTAATATGGTGCTAACTATATACCAAGCATAGTTTAAATTTTTTTGTAAATACTAATTTATGTTATTCCCTAGTACTTCTCTGAAGTAGTAACTACCAGCATCCTCATTTTACAGATGAAGAAAGGCTCAGGAAGGTTCAGTAACTTGCTCTGCATCATTCAGCTAGTGTCAGAGTCTGGATTCAAACTAAGATCATTGGGTTCTGTGTTCTTAACTAGTATCCTACAGCACCTCCCCAGGAGGCAGTTTTAGTAGTATTATCATACCCATTTTACAGATAAGGAAACTGAGGCACAGTGAGAGGAAGTAGTCCTGAACTCAAAAGCAGGCAAGAGACTCTAGAGCCTGGGTCTTATCGGCCATGTCATGCTACCTTGTCCAGGGACATGTAGGAGCATCTCCCAACCCCGCACTTCATACGGGGAGTAGCTGAGGACCACGTGCGATCATGTAACTAATCTGGAACGACTAGCAGCATGGCGCAGAATGCACACCCCATCAGTCCTGGTGTTGCTTCTGGGGCCTGGAAGGGAGCAAGGCAGGCAGCCCCTGTGATCAACAAATTATGTCTCTGGCACCAGGAGCAGAATTCACTTGTGCTTTTGCTGCTTCCTAATCTCGTCTTTTTTTCACCCCAGGGCAGTTGATCAGGGTGTCCTAGGACTTTTGGGAGGCTACGAAGCATCAGATACCAGGAGCAAAGTCTCACCAGTTAAATAAGGGTACTGGCAAGGGAAGACATCATTTTAAATGTGATTGATTGATTGACTTAGACCATGACAGTATACAGAAATGCGTCACATGCCGGGGAAGAGCATCAGTTAGGCTTGTGTGACAGTGAGTCTGTGATTCTCGCTCTCCTAACTCCCCTCCCCAGGGGCCTGGATAGACCCCCCATCATCTGTCTAGGTTTTTTAATCTTTAAATTAGAAACGATGCCTTCCTGGTGGAACTGGGCAAACACGGATGACAGCTCACGTAAAGTTCCCAGCGCAAGGCTGGCCCACAGGAGGTGCTCAGTGGACTGTCATTAGTATTCCCAGGTGGAGAATGATGCAGTGTAAGGAGAACAAAGGGGCAGGGCCAAAAAATGAAGCCAGATGTGATGCCTGTATGAAAATACCCATCGCGAAGTCATACTCGCTTTTTCAGGAGCAGTGAGAGGAGTGGCACCTGGTTGTTAAATCATTTGCAGCGCTCATAAGAGGGAGACGGTGTGCTCCATCTGGAGAGGCAGCTTCCCAGGCTCAGATGGAAAGATCTGTCTCTTGAGTCCTTCTAAGGAGGACACTGCAATGTTATAAACAGTGTCTTCAACAACTTTAGAGTGAACCTAGTGACCAGTGCCACTGGCTGTCCCTTAGTAGAGGCTGATGGCAACAAGCCACAGCATAATCCAAGAGAAAGCATCCCCCCGAGAGCCGGCCTAAGAGAGTCCAGGCAAGGTGCTCCGGGCCCTTGTGACTTCACCAGGGGCGATTAGAGCTAATGCTTACTGAGCATTTCGAGGGCCAGTGAGAGCGCTGTGCCCTCGGCCCTCATGTAAGTCTTAAAACAACTGCCGAAAGGGATGAGCCATGAGATTGATAATAGGATCATCCCATTTTGCAGCTGAGTAAACTGAAGCCCAAAATACGGGTTAAGA
This sequence comes from Hippopotamus amphibius kiboko, assembly GCF_030028045.1. NCBI lineage: Eukaryota > Metazoa > Chordata > Mammalia > Artiodactyla > Hippopotamidae > Hippopotamus > Hippopotamus amphibius. The sequence continues at coordinate 86,339,278 of NC_080189.1, read as the reverse complement.
AAGCTGCTCCCCCCGTGTAACCACCATCACAGCAGAATTATCCAGAAAGGCCAAAGAGAGCATCGTGCTGTTTCTGCCTGGTAGACATTTCATGGCTACAACTGTAACACAAACAGGACTCTGAGCGGTCCAGCCTTCTGGGCTCATCCTCTTCTCGTGATCCAGACGAATCAGCAGAGTCCCATCTCCCCTTCTGTGAGATCTGAGCCCTCCTCAGGATTCCCTGAGACTGACCCTGAGGGCTGGTGGTCTCCCGCTCAGCCCACCACCCCCATCCAGGGTCGTCAGGGCCTGGCAGTGACTTCCCTTCCCCTGCCCATGTCACCTGCTGTCACACAGGGCCCCAGTTCCCTTCTCCTTTGTGCCTTAGGCTGTACAGGCAGCCCACCTGGACTTGAAATTTGGTCTAATGCAGAGGAATTGGAGCACAGCACGGTATACACAAAACATCCTGCCCCTTCCTGAAATCATGTGCCATGTCTCCTTAAGGCCCTGGCTTGTCACTTTCTTCATGGGCTTGCTCTTCCCCAGGAGATGCCATCATACTGACTGCTTCCTCCGACCCCTGAACTCAGGTCAGTTTCCTACAAAGCAGAACTGAGCTCACTCCCTATTTCCTTTACCTCCCAGGCCACACCCAGAGCTTGCCTTTCTCACTCAGAGTCTCATCAAGGCTCACATGCTGTGTTTCTTCACCGTAAGATAATTTATGGCCTAATGTGTGAACGTGGCCATAGTCATGGTTTTGAATAGCATTTCCCTTGCCACACTGTATATATCAGAGCTTACAGAATAATTGAGAATTAAATTTTTACAAAGGAAGGGCAAAATAATAATATAATAGAAATGACCAGAAATGAGCTTTCAAGCCATGAAAAGACATGGAGGAAACTTAAATGCATATTACTAAGTGAAAGAAGTCTGTCTGGAAAGGCTACTGTATGATTCCAACTCTATGACATTCTGGAAGAGGCAAAACCACAGTAAAAAGATCTGAGTTTGTTGGGAGTCGGGAGGAGGGAGGGATGAATGGGTGGGGCACAGGGGATTTTTAGGGCAGTGAAACAACTCTGTCTGATACTATAACGGTGGATACATGTCATTATACATTTGTCCAAATCCATAGAATGGACAACACCAAGAGTGAACTCCAACATAAAGTATGGACTTTAGGTGATGGTGATGTGTCAATGTGGGTTCATGATAACAAACGTACCCTCTGGTGGAGGTGTTCATAGTGGGGGAGGCTGTGTATGAGGGGTCAGGGGGTGTAAGGGAAACCTCTGTACTGTCTGGTCAATTTTACTGTGAACCTAAAATTGCTTTAAAAAATAAAGTCTGTTTTTTAAAAAAAAATGACCCCAAATGGAAGATGGCCACACAGTGTGATTAAGTAAGAAATGGTGGTGCCAAAAATAAGGGGAAAGAGATGGCTGTCAGCTGGGAAGTCCTAGCTGGCTCTCAGGATGGAAAGCGAAGGGCTGATAGAGTCACAAGGGATGCACCAGCTTCGAGGAGTGGAGCATCAGAAGGAGGGGGTCCCAGGGAGGAGGACAGGCTGAGCAAAGGCATAGAGGCGGCCAGACACACAACCCACTGGACTGCAGGCTGAGCAGGGTCCAGACTGGCGGGAAGGGCAGGAACCTCACAGGCGAGGGCAGAAGAAGACTGCCGACTGCGGAGACCCTGCGAATTGTTTTCTGAATTTCCAAAGAGAACGCGTTGACGGTGGTTCCCCGGGTACGAGACACTCAACAATGTAAACTGCTAGACTTCAGCTCTCTCATGAAGTCTATTTTCTTACATGTGTTGGTTTATTACAGAGAGCTGTGATAACTGAAGGGGGTTGTGTCAGCCTCGTCTTGTGCACCAGCTGATCTCAGTGACACTAGCATCCTGGATCCCGACACACAGGGTACAGTTACTGATCCACCACGGAGGCTGCCCGGGGCTGGACCGCGCTGCTCTGAATAGGTTTCATTTGCCACGTGGGCCCTTTTGACCGGAGTGAAGGCAGCAGAAATGCCTCGAGTTGAAACATCACTCCAGTGTCAGTTACACCAGAGGTTCCCAAACTTCAGCTTGTGTCTGAGTCATCTGGAAGCCTTGTTACAACAGAGTTTATAACTACCTACCCCCAGAGATTGTGATTCAGAAGATCTGGGGCAGGGATGGAGAATTTGCATTTCTAGCAAATTCCTAGGTGATACTGATGCTGTTGGTTGGAGATCACACTTTGAGAACCAGGAGCCTACTCCAAAGCCCACTGTGAACTTATGAAGCTTTTCCTCTCTGATTCTTCTCTCTGCAAAGGTGTGCCCTCAGGAACTTCAGATCTGGGGAGAAGAGTGAATAGCTGTGCAAAGATGGAAACAGCCCGAATGTCCATCAGCAGATGACTGGATAAGCAAAATGTGATCTACACATACAGCAGAATATTATTCAACCATAAAAAGGGATGAAGTACTGAGTCTGCTACAACATGGATGACCCTTGAAAACCTGCTAAATGAAAGAAGGTAGTCACATAAGGGCACATATGACATAATTCCATTTATATAGAATGTCTAGAATAAGCAAATTCTTGGAGATAGGAAGCAAACTGATGGTTGCCAGGAGCTGGGGGTAGGAGGGAATGGGAGTGACTGCTTGTTGGGTTTCTATTTGGGATGACGAAAAAGTTCTGGAACTAGACAGTGACAACTGTTGCACCACTTTGTGAATGTACTTGGTACCACTGAACTGTACATTTTAAAATGGTTAAGACGGTGAATTTTACGTTATGTGTATTTCACCACAATAAAAAATGAAAAGAGTGAATGGAGTATTCTAACTCAAATCGGGAGGCCAGCTGAAAGGTTTACAGGATAAGTGCAAAGGCCTAAATGAGTGATTCTCAGCCCTTATTGCATGAAAAATCACCGGGGGTGGGTTTTTGTTTCTTTGTTATATTTTGTTTTTGTTTTTGTTTTTTACCATTCCCTTGTCCAGGCTGCACCTAAGACCAATTAAATCAACATTTCTGGACGTGAGGTCTAGGCGTCAAAAATTTAAAAGTTCACCCCCAGGTGACTCTAACGTACCACCAGGATTGAGAACACGAGTCTGAAATCTCAAGGGCCACATGGGCTGATGACCTATGTGCGAACTGACTTGAACTTCATCACAGACAATGCACCTTTATCTTTTCCCAGACTGGCTTGGAAATGGTATGTAGAGTACAATAAGAAGGCTTTGAATCAGTTTGAAAATTGGGCTCTACTACCAACTAGCTATGTGACCTTGGGCAAACCACATAACCTCTCTCAGCTTTAATCTTCTTCTATGGAAAGAACATATTTCATAGGGTTTTTGTGAGGCTTACATGAAACAGGCCAGTTTCTCAGTTATAACAGTGTCAGACACTGTATGGTCAGCATGCATATCTTTGCATCTCCTTCTAGACCAAAAGAGAGACCCAGTGCCTTATTTATTGGAAAACCCTACACTGCAGTATCTTGTACTATAGGTTCAATTTTCTCCCCCCACCTGAGGGGAGGGACACGTTCAGGTTGGGAATTAGTGATAATGGTCTCTCAAGTCTATAATACACAAGTGGAGGAGACAGGCTGGTAGAAATCCCTTCTGTACTCATGCTGAGACTTTCTTTCGTGTACCAAGCTCTATAACAATGTAAATACATTCTAAGATAAAAGCAGATAAAATTCACACACAAATTCCTAACAATAAATAAAATTGTTCAGATGTTTTCATGTTTCTGTTCAGTCCTTATTGGTAGGTAATATAGATAATTATTTTTATTGAACTACATACAAGGCATAGGTACAATTTTATATTCTGTTTTCTTCACTCAGTACTTTATCTTCTGTATTTTGTCATGTTTCTACCATTCTTCATTACTGACATTCTAATAGCTACATAGTATTTGAGTAGCCTTACTATAGTTTAATATTCCTCTATTTTTAAGCCTTTGATGGCTTCCAAAATTTCAATATTAGAAATTGTGCTCAGGCTATGTACAATAGCCAGGACATGGAAGCAACCTAAATGCCCATCAACAGATGAATGGATAAAGAAGATGTGGCACATATATACAATGGAATATTACTCAGCCATAAAAAGGGATGAAATTGAGTTATTTGTAGTGAGGTGGATGGACCTAGAGACTGTCATACAGAGAGAACTAAGCCAGAAAGAGAAAAACAAATACCGTATGCTAACTCATATATACGGAATCTAAAAACAATGATTCTGATGAACCCAGTGACAGGACAAGAATAAAGATGGAGATGTAGAGAACAGACTTGAGGACGTGGGGTGGGTGGGGGAGCTAAGGGGAAGCTGGGACGAAGCGAGAGAGTAGCACTGACATATATACACTACCAGATGTAAAAGAGATAGGTAGTGGGAAGCTGCCACATAACATAGGGAAATCAACTCGATGATGGGTGATGACTTAGAGGGCCAGGACAAGGAGAGCGGGAGGGAGGGGATATGGGGATATATGTATAAATACAGCTGATTCAGTTTGGTGTACAGAAAAAAACTGGCACAACAGTGTAAAGCAATTATATTCCAATAAAGAGCTTAAAAAAAAAAAAAAAGAAATTGTGCTCAGAGAATTCCCAGCGATCCAGTGGTTACGACTCCACGCTTTCACTGCCAAGGGCCCCGGTTCAATCCCTGGTCAGGGAACTAAGATCCCACAAGCTGTGTGGTGCAGCGCAAAAAAAAAAAAAATTGTGCTCAATGAAAATATTTCTGCATGTAACTTCCTTTGGCTTGTTTACTTAAAATTAAATTCCCATAAATAATTGGATCAAGGGGTCTGAACATTTTAAGACTCTTGAATGCACCATCAAATTGCTTTGCTAAAGGACTGTATCAATTTACCCTGCTACCATGGGGTATGGGTGTATCATTTTCAACAACTTGCCAGCACTGAATTTCATAATTTGAAAGAGGCTTACAAATTGTAGAGCTATAATCTAATTTAATGTAAGCTAATAAATTACTCTGTCTGACTTTTTTTGGTATGCAAAACATTCCTTCCCTGTTCCTTTTCTGGTAGCATCCCCGCTATTTTGTAAATTGCTGGAGGGCAGTTTACAAACCTTGTACAACATAGAAGATCAATGATTACTTTTTGAAGCAATGAATGATTCAGGCAATCCCTCTTCCCAATAATTCTTAGGTTTTCTAATAGCAGAGTTTTGTTTTTTTTTTTTAAGAAAATTACACTTTATTTCACTTATGTTGGCAGCCTCATAGAGCTCTGTTTGCTGGCAAAATGTATGAAGAGTTTCACTTGGTGGGAAGTGGACCTCCTCACACCACAAAAGGAAAGCAGCTAAACCATTGCTCTTTTCCTACAACCTCTCTTCCCACTCCCATCTTGCTTCCTGTCAACACCTGAAGAGCCAGCTCAATGTAAAGCAAGGAAAAGCTATTCGTAGAGTGCATGGGAGGAAAATGAACACAAACAGACCCTTCCTAAATGACTGAGCTTAGTTTTCACTCTCTCAAGCAGGAGGACTGTGCACTCCCAGATGATAGCATTTGTACTTTGGTACGCATCGATTGAAACAGTTCTTGGTGATGAAAAGCTGCTTTGAGTTCAGTAAAGCTTTAAATAATTATGTATTTTATTAATTACGATAGTGTCTACACAAATTTCAAAACATAGTAGTAAAAAATATGCAGGAGACCAATTTATTCAGTTACACACAAAGTTTGGTGCACATTTGCATTCTCAAGTTTTTAGGTGTCCTCTGCACAGGATGTGGGAAATGTTGCTCCCAGAATAAGCTAGTATCCCAATATTATAACCAAGAGGTACTTACCTAGTTACGATGACTAGGAAAGTGTTTGTCATTGTAACTATCACTTCACTAGTATTTAATACTCTAACCTGCTCCCCACCAGGCCTAGGAACTCCTCCTTAATTTTTAAAGATGGTTAATTTTCCAAGTCTACTCCCTGCCTGTTCTTCTTCTCATCAGTGACAGCAACAAACAATTAATGGCACTTCTTAAATGTCTTGCTTCCCAAAATAACATCTTCCAATTAAAAAGTAACAAAGACTGCACCTCTCCTCTGTTCCCTTCATTGGCCATAGCATCCTGACATCTCTCTCTGTCACCAGTTTTGTCTAAGACCAAGCTCATCTCTCAAAATGGAGTCTGTCATATGTTCCTAGTGGGGAGGGATTATTTGTAACTATGGTTTTCAAAGGAAATTTACGCCAGTGGTTTGCAAGAAGTTGATATGTACCTAAGGGTCCCCTTGTCAGAGGACAGCAGGGTCATCATGGGTCCAGGTCATCTCCTGGACAGAGTCCTCGTTTTCTGGCCATGCTTGGGTTGTCGCAGGGATGAGGTCCCCCACTTATTTGCATTCTTTCCCCTTCCCCATTTCCTACATAGGCACTCTGGCCCTCATTTACTGTTGCTTTACTCTTTAAAATTCAACTCAGTGGGACTTCCCTGGTGGTGCAGTGGTTGAGAGTCTGCCTGCCAGTGCAGGGTATACGCCGGTTCAATCCCTGGTCCCAGAGGATCCCACATGCCTCGGAGCAACTAAGCCCGTGCCCTGCAACCACTGAGCCTGCGCTCTAGAGCCCACGAGCCACAAATACTGAGCCCACGAGCCACAAATACTGAGCCCATGTGCCACAAATACTGAGCCCGTGCCACAACGCCCATGGCATGGGCCAAAGCCCATGCGCCTAGAGCAATAAGAGAAGCCACTGCAATGAGAAGTCCATGCACAGCAAGAGTAGCACCCACTCACCACAACTAGAGAAAGCCCATGCAGCAATGAAGACCCAATGCAGCCAATAACAAATAAATAAATAAATTTATATAAAAAAATTCAACTCAGTAAATATCATGTCATGGATGCTTAAACTCAAGGTATCAGAGAGGTCATAACCCATTGGTTTCTCATTTTCATCAGTGTCTCTTGAATTTTTCTAAAATACACATTCTTGCCCCCACACCTATTCTGTTTCATTAGGACTGTGTGTGGACATGAAACCTGCATTTTGTAAAGCTCTCCTTGTGCTTCCAGCGATCAGCCTGGTTTCAAAACCACTAACCTAACCAGTCTCCCAGGGCATGACTCCCTTGAAGATCATCTCTGGCAGGCGGTTATACCACCCGCACTGGTATACCTCCAGCCAGGCGGGCACTCACCGCCCCCTTTCACAAGTGGCCTGAGCTGAAATAGTTCTTCCTTACGGTGAATTGAATGGCATTTCCACCACTAAGCTTCTACCCTATTGATCTCAATTATGCTTTTCAGAGCAACACAGAAAACAGTCACTTCCACTTTTCCCCCAAACACTTGCCATTTCTGGGCTCTTAGTTCTGGCTGTCCATCCATGAATATGGTTGGAGTGAGTTTATAATGAGTTTAAACATGTCTTTTAGGTTATTTCTTCTGAGGACTTTCTGGAGCAGGAATCTTCCCAATGCTAGAGACGACAAGGGCCAGTCGAGGTAAGTGGCGTGCCTCAGTTCCTACAGCTAATAAGTTGTTGAATTAAACTTTGAACAGTCTGACTCCAAGTTCTGCACTCTTTTTTAAAAAAAAATATTTATTTATTTATTTATTTGGCTGCATCAGGTCTTAGTTGTGGCACACGGGATCTTTTAGTTGCAGCATGCGAACTTCTTCGTTGCGGCATGTGGGATGTAGTTCCCTGATCAGGGATTGAACCTGGGCCCCCTGCATTGGGAGCACGAAGTATTAGCCACTGGAGCACCAGGGAAGTCCCCAAATTCTACACGTTTAACCAGCATGTTATGCTCCCGATTCTTCCTTTGTTTTTAAATGCAAATAGATGCTGAATAAGTATTAAAATGAAGTATATAAAATTACTCCTCGCAGTTCTACTCCCTAGAGACAGCTGCTGTCAGATTTACAAAGTCCCTCAAGCACACCACTGAGAGCTGGATGTTATGTTCACAGCAGAGGGGAACTCTGCCTCCTTTGCTCTGGACACCATCCAAGCAGCCTTTGCTGCAGAGTAGGCCTGGAGCCATGAGTACCTCTTTGCTCACTTTGAACTTACAGGCAAGAAAACCCTTAGTTTTTTGTTTTTTTTAATAAACTGCTGTTGATTCAAGTTTCACTCATTTTGAACCAAATGTGACCAACACGAGAAGGGTCAGAGAGATGTAACGTTTCTGGCTTTGAAGATAAAGGAAGGGGCCATGAGCCAAGGAATGCAGGAGGCCTCTAGAAGCTGGAAAAGGCAAGGAAATAGATTCTTCCATAGAACCACTGGAAAAAATACAGCCCTTCCCACACCTTCATTTTAGACTTCTGACCTGCAAAACTTTAAGATAATAACTTGGTGTTGTTGAACCTGCTACATTTGTGGTAACTGTTAATAGCAGCAATAGGAAATGAATTCACTTTTTATAGAGGATTATTAAACAACTTATTTTGAAAAATATAACTATTAAGAGAATGAGATATTCATGTTCAATAATCAAGGCATGTAGCTTAGCTTGTAGACAATTCTGCGCGAAGCCAAACTATAATGAAGTTGTTTCCTGGTGAGCACAGGATGCTTGCTTAGTGATTGGGCTGAGTCCAGAAGGCTATTATGTCTGCTTCTCCTTACCCTTACTTACCTGGGTAGGTGTAAGGCCTCTGAAAGTGTAATCTGCCAAGAACTGGCCTAGTGAAATCAGCAGCAGTCATGCATGACTATGGTATTAAAAGCCTTCTAGACGTTTCATAGCCTTAGCTCCTTGGTTTTACTTACTCAAAAAGAGGACCAAAGAAGATGGATGGAAAATAAAATAAATCATTGTGAGAAACTTGGTCTTGATGAACTCTTTGTGGGGGCAGTGGGTGGGTACCATGGGACCTGTACCCCAGTGCACACCAGTGCGGGGCTGGTGGTTATGCTTGCCATGGGCAAAGAGGTCAGGATCACAGCTTCTGAGGACTAGCTTTGTTCTCAGCTCTCAAATACGAAATCATTCATGGCCTTGACATTCATGGTGGCTCAGATGAGCAGGCCTTTGAGCCTTGCCAGGCTCTGCAAGGTCCCTCAGTCTTCCCGCACACAGCAACAAAGACCCAATGCAGCCAAAAATAAATAAATAATTTTTTTAAAAGTTTAAATACCATGTTATAGATATGTACTATCCAAACTCCCAGAAGGTATTTAAGCTGGCAACAGATATTGCTACCCATCTTGGGACAGATCGGATAACAGCATTACTGAAGCTGGCTCCCAGACAAGCATGGATCCTCTGCTCCCGTGTCTCAGGGAAGAGAAGATGTCACGATACAGGCATTGTGGACACACTAGTTCATGAATAGTTGTTCATTCTAACAATGCCAAAATTGGGCTCACATTTTTTACTTTGTGAGGAAATCAGTGACTGTTACTCTTCTTCTGTTGCTTGAGAGCTACCACTCAAAGTATTGTTATCATACCCATTCGTTCCAAAAGGCACCAGAAATGGGACTATAAACCTCTTCACAAAGTAAAGCACCTCAAATTCGTAGATGGTATCCCACGTTGGTCTATAATTGATCTTAGACAGTATGACAGCATCATTTCCTGGAAGTAATGAAGACGTGGTCTTCTGTAGGTGCAGCAGAAGGGGCCGTGAGTTCTTCCAATTCATGGCTCAAACTGCTATGATTGGGCCTTGAGCTAGAACAAGGCCCTGCTTCCTGTTGCTGGGCTGGGCTGGGCTGGGCTGGGCAAGGCATGGCTGGGTATACAGGTGGGGGTAAGGGCAGAATCAAAGCTGGAGATTGGAACAGTGCTGGGTAAGGGGCTGGCTAGCTTAGAATGAGGTTGGCAAGCATGTGGTCAGCAGAGCTGGAAATTAAGACTGAGGGCTGGGCTAAGAGGAGGTCAAGGGTCCTGGCAACAATACAGTTGGGATGAAGGGAGAAGCATGCAAACAAAGCCACGGGCTGAGACAGGTCTGAGATGGAGCTGAAGCCAGGAAAGTGCACAGCAGGTAAGCAGAGGTCACAGTGGGAGGCAATGAGGAGCCCCAGTCAAGAGCATGCATTTTCCATTCACATGGAAGACTTGAGATTAATCCTGTCCTGCCAGTTACTAGCAGGGTGATTTGGGTCAATTTACTTAAACGTGTCCCAGTTAAATTGCTTCTAAAATTAGAAAAATAATATGTATCCTGCAGGTGATGTTAAGAATTAGAAATAACGCACACGAAGCGTTTCACACACTATTTCTTCAGCTTGGGTGCGTGGGCATATTTTGAGGGGTCCAAGTGTTCTCTACAAAAAAATTCTTTTCTGTTCTTAACTTTTGAATTTTTTAAACATAGACTCTTATTTAGAGCCGTTTAAGGTTCAGAGCAAAATTGAATGGAAAGGACAGAGTTCTCATATGCCCCTGCCCCACACATGCAGAGCCCCCCCCACCATCGACATTCCCCCCATGGGAGGGTATATTTGTGACAATCAGAGAACCCACACTGACACACCACTCTCACCCAAAGCCCATAGTTCACATTAGGGTTCACGCATGGTGCTGTACATGCTATGGGTTTGGACAAATGTACAATGACAGGTATCCACCGTTACAGTATCAAACAGAATAGCTTTGGTTCTCTAAAACTCCTCTGTGCTCTGTGTATTCATCCTTTCTGTCTTCTCCCTACATCCCTGGCAACCACTGTATAGTTTGGTCTTTTCCAGAATGTCATATAATTGGAATCATACAGTATGTAGCCTTTTCAGATTGGCTTCTTTTACTTAGTAATGTGCACTTAAGGTTCCTCCAAATCTTTTTGTATCTTCATAGCTCCTTTTGTTTTAGTGCTGAACAATACTCAGTTGTCTAGATGTACCATAGTTTATCCATCTACTGGCTCTTAACTTTTAATCCAGTGCCTTTCAAACAGAGGTCTTTGGATCTCTGTCTGGGCATGTATTCTCAAGGACTCATGAGTTTTAGAACTTGAGAAACACTAGCCTAGTATATAATAGGTGCTCAATAAATGTAAATAACTAATAACAGGATTATTACTCACATAAGAGAAGATAAAAAAGTAGTAAAGCAGGGCTGGACCAGGGTCTGTGTTCACAGGATTTATCCCGAGAGGAGAGTCTTGTCAACTGGATTTGAAATCAAAGCTGGTGTGTGTGTGTGTGTGTGTGTGTGTGTGTGTGTGTGTGTGTGTGTGTGTGTGTGTGTGTGTGTGTGTGTGTGTGTGTGTGTGTGTGTGTGGGGTGGGTTTGAGCTTCCTGGACCACTGCCTGGGGCTGCCCAGTCTTCAAGGGTCACATGCCCGGGACAGCTGCCGGACACTGTTGTGACCTGACGGTTTCTGACAGCCCCAGTTTTGAAACTTGGAGCATTTTCTCATCTTTGGTTTTCTGCACTGTTCCCTTGCTCCATGATTTTCAGAGATTACAGCGTGATTCCTCAATTACCTCTCAAGGTCTTCCCGTTCTCAGGGCTGTGATTCACGGGGCCTGGAGACCTGGACTCGTTTAAGGCTGCGTGGGGCTCCCTCGCTGCCTCTTCGTCCGTCTTCAGCTACTGTTCCCTCTTAAACACCTGTGTTCCACTTTTACTGGTGTTGGAGACTCTGTTTCCAGAAGGCAAGGGCAGAAGTAAAACCCCAGCTGGGCACTCCCATCATCTGTTTCCCCAGCTTCTCTAGGATGTTGCCTTTCTTGTTCACCTTCTAGCCGCAAACACCGTTTTCCGAGGTCCATTTTTTTGTTCTCTGAGCATCTCACAGGCCTGAGGCCAGAGCTGTAACAGCACCATAGCCTGTCCTTACCTGCTGTCTCTGCCTCCTCATTGTAAACATTCCCTGTGCTCACGCACAGGGGATTTTAGGTACCTCCTTGACGTTAATTGGAATTATGCCTTATTATATTTCCAGAATTTCATTTTTTAGAGCCCTCTGTATTCTGAGTCATATTTCCCTTTAGTTCTGGGGTTCTCAACCCTGGCTGCACAGTGGAAAGACTGAAGCAATCTCTAAAAAGGATCGATGCTTGGCCCCAACACAGACTAGCTGAACCAAACCTCTGGGGTAGGCCCCAGGCATGGATATATTTTTTTTTTCAGGTTACCCAGATAATCATTTTAAAAAATGTTAAAACAGACTTCATTAAAATTAAAAACTTCTGCCCATTACAAGATACTGCTAATAAAAAGAAGAAAATATTTGCCACCCACGTATCTGACAAAGGACTTGTATTCAAGCCTATCTTAGCAATTCCTACAACTCAGTAATGAAAACACAAACAGCCCAATTGAGAAACTGGCTAAAGAGCTTGACTAGGCATTTCACAAAGGAAAAAATATAAACAGCCAATAAGTGCATGAAAAAGTGTTCAATATCATTAGTCATCAGGGAAATGCAAATTAAAACCAAAATGAGATATCTGCTAATGGCTGGAATTAAAAGAATACCGACAACTGCAGAGCAACCAGAACTCTCATTCATTTCTGCTGGGAGAACAAAACGACGTGACCACTTTGGAAATTGGTTTGGCAGGTTCTCATAAAGTGAAACACACACCCACTCAATGACAACAACACTACTTCAAGATTTTCATCCAAGAGAAGTGAAAACACATGCACACGAAAAGACTTAGCAGCTTCATTAATAATAGCTCCAAACGGGAAACAATCCAAATGTCCCTCAACTACAGACTGGATGAATACACTGTGGTATATCCATACAGTAAGATACAATTCAGTAACAGAAAAGGAGAAAACTACTGATTCACGTGACCACATGGATGGACCTCAAAATCATGATGCTGAGTGAAAGAATCCACACAAAGTACCTACTACATGATTCCATTTTTATTAAGTTCCAGAATAGGCACAAAATATGGAGAAAGGGATCTGAACAAAGGTGGCCTCCAGGAAGGGGGTTCTGGGAAGCTGACGAGGGGTCATTCTGGGGTGGTAGAGTGGTCCTGTATCGTGATGGTGTGGTTTACAAAGCACATACATTTGTTCAAGTTCATTTTCAAAGTGGGGTCTTAAATGTGGTACATTTATATCTATACACTCGATTTATATAAAAAATACCTCAATCAGGAAAATTCAATGAACAGAATTCCACAGATGAATTCACTGCACAGAAAGGGTTGAGAGTCAGTGCTATGGGGCTTCAGTTCATAAAATTTCTGTGTTTTCTCTGCAGTTTGCAAACCTTCTTTCCTAACACCCAGACCCCTTGTCTGCCAGCATCCTGCATCCCGATTCCCTGTAACTCAGAACCCCGGAACGTCAGGAGCTTCTCACCTAAGATGGCTCTCATTTCCAGCACAGCAGCTACACATCCTTGTTGGTCAAAATAAATTCAAAACACAGGGTCTCCTTTCTGAGCAAGGAACTGTCAGGGAGATAACTGGAAAGGTAACCACCTGCTCTTCCTGTGGGCAACTAAGACTTGAAGCAGATGTCTGGGCAGTTGAGCCCGCCAGCCTTGCTCTCTTATCTGCATGCAAAGGTTTTTGTTATGTTTTGGGAAAGCATCTTTCTCCACTTCATTGCATGAGCATCTTTTCACTCCTAGACTTACTGATTTTTGTGTAGTTGAATGCATTCTTATTAAAGTTCTGTGTCTCTTTTTGTTTTTGTTTTTAATAAAACATACTTAAAAATTACTATTTCCAATCTCAGTTCTCTCCCACCAAGACCCAGGGATATCCAAGAGGATGTTTTTTTACCATGGTGTGTCTATAGTTTCAGGCCACTTATTGCCCATCTCCCATGCCTTGCTATTATTTTCTTATCTCTGGGAGACGCTGAGATCTGATTTAGGTTCTTTCTTGAGCTTGTGTCAAACAGCTGTGAGCAATACATAAGTAATATATCACCTACTCAGCAGCCTTAACTACCCAGGACTTAGCTAATAACTAAAAAGCAAGCCACAAAGAGATTCTGAAGACATAAAATTGGTATAACAAAATCCATACACTTTACTCCAAAGTGAGTCCCCTAGATTCTCGTGCACAGTCAATTTTCTCTTACCTGAGACACAGGTGTAACCATCTTCACAGCCTGGTTAGAAGCACCACGTTAGAAGCAGAACAAGAGATGGTTCTTACAGTCAGGTATGTTGATGGCTGTAAAAAGGGACAGCTGACCGGAGAGAAGAGACAATGCCTTCCACCTTCACCTTATCCTGTTACAATAAAAAAGATAGGTTATTACAAGATATTGAGTATAATCTGAAAAAATACATATATATGTAACTGAATCACTTTGTTGTACATCTGAAACTAACACAATATTGTAAATCGACTATATTTCAATTAAAAAATAAAAAAGAGAAAAAATCTAGTGGCCATTTGGTCTAGAAGCACACACGTAAAATAATTCTCGGTCTCTGGAGGCATGACCGTACCTGAGGTCAACACAAAACTGTCCTTGATGGTAATACCTTGAAGTCATTAAGAAATGGCTAAATGTTCCCTGCACTTCTCTCCTTAAGGAGGCAGAGGAGTGTGTAATATGGTTTAGAAAGGTTTCTATCAAACTGGGTGGGAATAAACGTTTTGACAGGCCAATGAACAAGTTTCAGTATCCCAAACCTTGAGTCTCCCTCCCCGCTGAGCTCTCCCTAGCGGCTCCGATGCGATCACGTGACACAGCCCAGGTGGTGGTCGCGCAGGAGCAGGCTCTCCCTGCTTGGCTCCCTGATCAGCCCTGCATTGCTTCCAGGCATCGGATACGGAAGGCCCCTCCTTGAAACTGCAGCCCTCAAGCGGGGCTCTGGGCGTCTAATCTGCAGTTCTCTCTGTTTATACAGCACCCGCTGCGGTTCTTCCTCTCAGCCTCCGCCAACCGCCATCCTGTCTCCGCCTACCTCCAAATCCACAAGACTGGTTATCTTTGGATGGACTCTTCACTCTACAAATCCATCGGAGGCTCGTCTGTTAATCCCATTTATCTGAAGTAAAAGGAAGAGATGCATACAGAACTTCTACAGATGATATGATAAGGATGCTTGGAGTTTGTGTTTAAATAATCCATCGGGGGCGAGGGAAGGAAAGGCATAGAGGAAACAAGATGGTTATTGACATCTGTTGGAGTTGGACATCATGGGAGCAGGTCATATCCTATGCGTTCTCTTATGTATATTAGAAAATGCCCATTAAAAAGTTACAAAAGAAAGCACATGATGTTATACAACCGAATGTGACGTTCTTACTCTCATTTTCATGTGATACTGGAGAGGGAGCATACATTGACTTTACCATTAGCCTAGCATCACTCAAAATTGTTTCCCCAATAACTTCGTGCATGAAACAAAATATCTGGGAGTTGTTGTGTTTTTTTTTTTTTAAATCTCACAAGTATGTCTGCTTCTTACTTCATGGTGCAGATTATTGAGAGCAGCTTTAAAATGTCAGCATTAAGGGAAACGCCATGGAGTCAAGGACAAAAGCCAAGGTGAAGTGCTACTTTACCTTTAAAGAGTTCTGGCACACCGGCCCACGCCCACAATTCAGCTCTGCAATCAGGATGTCGGAGAGGCAAGCAGCCAAGAGCGAACACACATGAATTCTGTGCTTTCCCTGGACTTGAATCTGCAGAAACTTGACTCTCTCTGCCAAGAAATTATTTCCCTTCTCCTCCATTGGCGCAGGTTTTCTTCCCTTCCCTTCCATTTCCTTCTCTTTCCTCCTTTCTCCCTCCCTCTCTTCGTCTCTTCCTCTTTTCCTCCCTCCCTTCCTTCCTTCTCTCTTTCCCTCCTTTCTTGTCTTCTTTTAAACCACTGCCGCCACCACAAAAACCGATAGCTTGTTCGTGTCAGCATTCGTAGAGTTGTTGTAAAGGTTAACATGCAAATGTGGGAGAAAAAAAAGAAATTCTAAATTAATTAGAACAACTTTGATCATCACAAGCGTAGCACTTTTTTTATCACGGACACTTTCAAACATATAAACGTCCGTCTGCCTAATACAATGAACTCTTTGTACCTATCACCCAGCTTCAATCCTTGTTCAAATGTGGCCAATCCCCTTTTATCTGTCCCCTCACCCCATTCCCAACATGCTCCCCACCCCACCCCAGATTACTTTAGAACAGGTCCAAGATAACCTAAAGTTTTATCTGTAAATGCTTAAGTAGCATCTCTATGAGATAAAGTTTCTTTTTTAAAAAACATAATCACAATACCCTCATCATATCTAAAAAAAAATGCCAATAATTTGTTGATATTATAAAATATTCAGGCAGTGCTCAAATTTCCCTGATTATCTCATGATTTCCTTTTATTCTTGGTTTGCTCAAATCAGCATCCAAATAAGACCCACACATTGCATTCCGTCTCTTGTATTTTCTAATCTATAGGCTCCTTGCCCTCTTTTTTCCCTTAGCCATTTGTTTATTGAAGAAACTGTGTGATTCATCTTGTGGAATTTTCAACATTTTTTGCTGATTGCATCCTCATGGTATTTTTTAATATGTTCCTTGATTACCTATAATTTCTGTAAGCTGAGAGTTATACCTTGGATATTAGTAATATCGAAGAGTTCACTTCCAAGACTGACAATTTCTTTTTTTAATTTAATTTTTATTTTATATTAGAGTATAGTGGATTTACAATGTTGTGTTAGTTTCAGGTGTACAGCAAAGTGATTCTGTTCTACATATACATATATCCCATTCTTTTTCAGATTCTTTTCCCATATAGATTATTACAGAATATTGAGTAGAATTCCTTGTGCTATACAGTAGATCCTTGTTGAGTATCTATTTTGTATATAGCAGTGTGACCAAGACTCATAATTTCTATATATGACATCTCCCCACAGTGAGCAAGGCAGGTCCCAAACTCTCCTGAGGTAATAGAAAAGAAGATAACTATTTTGCAATAGTGTCAAGTCTAGTCTCTGTGGACTTTACCAAAGACATCTGGCCAGAATTCAACATTAGCCCCAGGATGGTTGTCAACGAGAACGTGTTGGGCCTCCTCTCTGTGCGTGCGAACAAGCATGGACAGCTGGAAAGAATGTGAATCTGGGAAACTGACAGCCCTAAAGTTGAATTCTGACTTTGCCTTTTGTTAAATCCATGCCTTGTCTAATTAACTTAATATTTTTTTAGTCTCAGATTCCTTATATGTGAGAATAATGTCTATCTCACCAGGCTGCTGAGATGCACCTGCCATGTAGTATATACGTCCAATAATTGCTTGTTTCTTTCCCAATGTAGGTCAAAAAGGAGAATTTGTGTCGAAAATGACAAGTCTATAGAGTTTGTTTAGATCCAAATGCAACTATGGCATTCACCAGCCTCCTAGAAAATAGAGGAGGTTTTCAACTAAGCCTTAAGAAAGGACATGCAGGCAGAGGAAGGAATATGAGAACAGGAAATATTGTTCTCCTTCCCTCCTACTTGCACTTAGAAAACTCAGGAAATTCTTCCCAAAGAAAGCATGACCTGTTTCAGCCTGAAAAATTTGCTATTCTCTAGACTGTGCTGGCTTGGGAACATATTTCTTTTACCAAAAGATGAGTTCACAGTAAATGACTCAGAAACATATGGATGAAATTTCCCTTAAGCCACTCAGGGGATTAGAAATTAAGGGAAAGAGTGCTTGGCAAAATGCACTTGGGGTTTTGCCAAACCTAAACCAACTGAGAAATAGTTAAGACACAAGGCAGACCTCAAATGCTGCCAAGTTTACCCATCTTAGCGGGACAGGGATTTATAATTAGAGCTGCTCAGAAAAGCACTGCCTCATGGGTGGCAAAGGACAAAAAAGCCTTTGTCCTCAGCGTCTCAACGTGGCTGCTATTTCCCAGATGGGCCCTTTACAACGTACACACCCTCTTAATCATCAGGATCCTCAAAGCCACCTCCTCTGGCCCTTGGTTCCTCTTTGACACCAAGCCCCTGACACTCTCTCCAGGCCTCTTTTGTTTCCAGTCCAGGCTGGATGTTTCTCACAGTGAATTCCTAGATGAGGGAGAACAGATCTTGATGGGTGTGCTTGAATTACAGTGAAGAGCTGTCAGGGGAAAATATGACAAAGCAGATTCTTTCTCTGACATACACTTTTTTGTCTTCTGTCTCTTACCTTTGTCACCTTTCCACATCTCTCCACTTTCCATGGGTTTCTTTCTCTGTAAAATGAAGGGACTGAATCAGTTGTTTTCAAACTGTGCTGCCTGGGGCCTTTTGGAGGCTTGGCTGGGCCCCAGGGGAAGGCGGCGAGGAGATAGTGAACGATGCTCTCTTCAAAAAGGAGGAAGGGGGACTTCCTAGGTGGCGCAGTGGTTAAGAATCCGCCTGCCAATGCAGGGGACACAGGTTCAAGCCCTGCTCCAGGAAGATCCCACATGCCACGGAGCAACTAAGCCCTTGTGCCGCAACTACTGAAGCCCACGCAACTAGAGCCTGTGCTGCACAATGAGAAGCCACCGCAATGAGGAGCCTGGGCACCACAATGAAGAGTAGCTTCCGCTCACCACAACTAGAGAAAACCCGTCTGCAGCAACAAAGACCCAACACAGCCAATAAATAAGTAAATAAATAAATTTATTTAAAAAGAAAAGAACAAAAAAAGGAGGAAGGGGCTCCAGCTTAAGACTTCAGGTGAACCAGAGGCTCTGGGTTAAACAACCTGAGAATCATGAGACTGCATCCCCTCTGACTAGGCAGTGCTGGTGTCATAGGCTCTGCTTCTTGGTCTCTACTCACTTCACCGAATATCACTCTAAAGGTTTTTCTCCCCAGCATTCATCAGAGTGCTCCTGTGTACCAGGCACTGTGCTAAGCTCCGAGTAATTAGCAGTGAACAAAACAGACCTGGCCCCCACCCCAGTGGAGCTCACAGACTATTCGGGGAGGCTGGCATTAAACAAACAAATGAAGATGTAAATCTAAGCCAAGATACATACGCTGTGAAAGACAGGATCACAGCTGCACAGCAGGCCTGGGGGCGTGAGAGGTCTTATAGATGCTTCCAATTCAAAGCATCCCTGCGCCCCCCCACCCTCCCCCCAGCCTGGCTGACCACTTGCCTCTCTATGGAATGGCTAATTATTGTTGTCATTGAAGGTTTCCATTAAAAATATACCTCTTCTGCCTGGGGGAGGGTCAAGAAACAAGAACAGAAGCAGCTGATGGATTTAGCTACTGTTACTGCAGAAAGAAAGGGGACATTCTTGAGAGAACAGACTAGGGGCTTTAGGCGGGTGAGGGTGGGAAGGTTTATAGCTTAGTGGGCCTGGAAGGGTCTGAGAGGTTTAGAAGGGAGGGGACCCAAAGAGCAAGGGAAGGCCCCAAAGTGCAAGGGAAGGCCAGACCCATGACTCCCTCCACGTATTTCACTGTTGTATCTAGAATTCTCCTAATTTCTTTCCCCCATTCCTCACTGAGTTTAATATGCTATACACACTACATATTAACTCAATATTAATTTTAATTCTGTTGCTGTTCCTTTGCCTCTGCCTAGCTCTTACTCTGTACATTTTGTAAAGGGAAAGGGGATTTTTTTTTGAAACTCTGGAGACATTTCCGTGGTTCCTACTGTAGGTAAGGGGGCGATGCTCATCAGTCCTGGGCTGTGGTGTACCTGACCTCTTACCTGGGAGGGTGGGTGGAACTAGGCAGAGGGAGACCGGTTTATCGGCTTAAAGAGTTAAGACTCCTGTGGGGCACTAGATGGCAACATTTCTCCAAATCTAAACTCAGCAAAGATGAGGACCTGAAGGTCAACCATCACAGCTGCCAGTCCCAACACACTCAATGGAACCTGAACTTGTGGGGATGAGAAGACTAAAGCCATATCTGGTGGGAGGCGGATCCTCAACAGTTCATCTCTCAGGGCCTGCAGTCCACAGGAAGGGCCCAGTCATATTAAGCTATTACTGCTACCATCACCACCATCTCCACCATCACCACCACCCCCATCACTACCATCACCATCTCCATCACCACCACCACCTCCACCACTACCATCACCACCATCACTACCATCACCACCATCTCCACCACCACCACCTCCATCACTACCATCACCATCTCCATCATGACCATCACCGCCACCACCACCTCCATCACCACCACCACCTCCACCACTACCATCACCACCATCACTACCATCACCACCATCTCCACCACCACCACCTCCATCACTACCATCACCATCTCCATCATGACCATCACTGCCACCACCACCTCCATCACCACCACCACCTCCACCACTACCATCACCACCATCACCACCATCTCCACCACCACCACCTCCATCACTACCATCACCATCTCCATCATGACCATCAGCACCACCACCACCATCACCACCACCACCATCACTACCACTAACTGAGTCATACCTGTTGCTATTTTTGTGGGTGCTGAGACTTAAAACTTTATTCAAACCAATTCTGGGAGGAGTGATCTAGTTAGAGATACATATCTTTTCTTTTTTTTGCAAATATATGCTACAACCTGACTAGCAAACTGCTGCCTGCTGCCTGGTAAAGAAACTTAGGAGAATTGCTTTAATGAAAATGATTTGTATTTGACATATCAATTTTTGGCTAGAGAAATAGCAATGTTTGAAAACAGAGTGTCCTTCCATGTGGACCGAAAATGTCCTCCCGAATTTTGTTTGCATTATTAATTTCTTTAGCACACTCTTTCTGCTTTAGCAACCACCCCCAGCCCCAGGCCCTGTCCTTTTAATTAGCAACCTGTCACTGCATTTCAGTGTTTCTTTTGAGGCACACGAGCTGACCCATGAAGAGTCAAAACATATCACTTGACATAAAAATACCACTTGCTGAGCCTCTCATACAGTTGGACTGGTCAGATGAACTGTCTCTTAGGGACCAGAAATTGAACCTAGGTGAGCATATGTAAAAGACTGGGAATCTAGGTGTTCAAGAGCATGAGAATGGCAAGGGGAGAGGGTGGCAAGGCAGAGTTACAGGACCGAAAGCTGATAGCCAGGCACTTGTTTTAAACTATCCCTTTTGTGCCTTAAAGCCCCAGTGCCCCATAGCTGCCACCTGACAGCTGTAGATTTTTTGCAAAGGTCCATTCATATGATTAATCAACAGCTAATGATTAACTTCTAACATGTGCCCATGTGGTTCCATGCTCTAGGTTTACAACAGTGAGCAAGGTATCTGCCCTAATGGTGCTTACATATGGGAGGAGGAGAAAAACAAAAATAAATAAACACATTGCTAAATATAATTCAGGTTTGATAAGCGCCAATAAGAAGAATGAGGCAGGATTTGTAGTGACAGACAGCATGTGTGAGAGAGTGTGTTTTCACTGGCTGATTGGGTTAGATTCATCAAGGAAGGCTGTTTGGAAGGGCTGACATTTGAACAGACAGACCCGAATGAAATGAGGGGTGAGTCATGAGAGAGACCCTGAGCTAAAAGGAAACCACATGTCTCCATTACTATGAACGAGCCTGAGTCAGCTGGGTCAGGACGCATAGCTCTTAGGGTTTCACTAAGTGAAGACTGAGGTAAATAAGGGGACACTATTTACCCTACAACTTAGCTTCCAGTTTGAAAAGGAAGCAAATCTACCAAATTTGGTCATGTATACAGAAATTTATTAAGCAGTTTTTTATTAACAGGTTCAAGTAGTTTACACAAAGTATTTTATAAGTTCGGTGGAGACCCAGCACTCTGTCATTCTAGGAGCTCTTACTGTCACCTTGTGTGAGAGGGCTGTTTGAGGCAGAGGCAAAAACTCACCAGAGGCAGGATTCTGTTACCCTGAGACTCAGGGGCAGGTGACCAGAGCTCCTCTTCACCAAGGCCCAGAAGAGGTATTGCCCAGGATCAAGCCTCAGGGGCTGTCCCTAAGGGTACATATTTGTAGTGGTTAAGTGTATGTGTCAGATTGGCTAGCTTGCGGTGCCCAGCTGCTTGGTCAAACACCAATATGGATGTTACCGTGAAGGCATTTGTTTAGATCTGATTAACACTTAAATTAGTAAACTTTGAGTCAAGCAGATTACCCTCTATGATGGGGGTGGGCCTCATCCAATCCGTTGAAGACTTTAAGAGCAAAGACTGAGACATGCCATTGAGGAAGGAATTCTGACTCCAGACAACTACACAGAGATTCTGCCCGAGTTTCCAGGCCTCAGACTCATCATTTAACTCAAGAGTTGCAACAATAACTCATGCTTGAATTACCAGTCTGGCAGCATGTCCTCTGGACTTTGGACTTGCTATCCACCCCCTCCCCCCCCCCAATTATGTGTCAATTCCTTAAAATAAATCTCAATCTCTCTATCTGTATGATCTATCATCTATCTATCTATCTATCTATCTATCTATCTATCTATCTATCTATCATCTATCTATCTATCTATCATCTATCATCTATCTATCTAATCTCCTATTAATTGTGTTTCTCTGGAGAACCCTGACTAGTATAGATTTTGGTATTGGAAAGTGGGGTAACAAATACCTAAAAATGTGGAAGTGACTTTGGAATTGGGTAAAGGTGGGGGGCTGAACAAATTTGAAGCACATGATACAAAAAGCCTAGAATGCGCTGAAGAGATTGTTGGTAGAAATACGGACGTTAAAGGAGATTCTGGTGAGAGCTCAGAAAGGAAAGAGAAGAGCTGTAGAGAAAGTTTCTATTGTCTTAGAAAATACATATGTCATCATGAACAGAATGTTGCTGGAAATATGAATGTTAATGATGTTTCTGGTAAGGTCTCAGACAGAATTTTGGACACGGACACAGATAAGCACTGAGGGAAGAGAGTGTGAAGAGACACAGGAGAAGACAGTCTTCTACAAGCCAAGGAGAGGCCTGGAACAGATCTCTTCCTCACAGTCCTCAGAAGGAACCAACCCTGCCAACTTCTTGCTTTTGGACTTCTAGCTTCCAGAACTGTGTGACAGTAAATATCTATTGCTGAAGATGCCCAGTCTGTGGGGCTTTGTTCTGGCAGCCCCGGCACGCTAACACAGAACTATCAGCCTCAGTGATTTCCTGTTCCCTATTCGTCACCCGTCGGGTTCTCTGGAACAGGTGCTGAGATAGAGTTTAGGGAGCAAACTGTTTAATAGGCATCAAACCCTATAAAAGGAAGGGGAATGATCCATCGTCAGAAATGAATGCAGGGACTTCCCTGGTGGTCCCGTAGTTAGGACTCCATGCTTCTACTGCAGGGGGCGTGGGCTTGATCCCTGGTCAGGGAACTAAGATCCCACACACCACGTGGCACAGCCAAAAAGAAAAAAAAAAAAATGAATGCAAATGACATGAAACCAGTTAACATATATGGCCAGCTAGCTCTGCTTTTAAAAACATTTCAAAATTGTTAAATATCAGAGTATAGACGATCTTTAAGCTTCACTGATACTTGTCACACTTGTTTTCTCTTACTAGTTTATCAAAAATATGATGTAATTAGGTGTTTATTTCCAAATCAATGGAGCTTTATAAGCTACAAATCAAAAGGAATTGTTAATGCTAATAATTTACTATGAACTTAATAAAATAATAGTTATTATTAATTATGTATTAATAATTACTGCTCTGTTTGAATCTGCTTCATTTAGATGAATTTAAGCTGAGTAAAACTTAAGGTAAAGTTCTTTAAAAAGTGGGGCAGGAATCTGGGCAGAGTGAAAAGCTGAACAATGACGCACGTCCCAGGCCGCCTCAAGCAGCCCAGTGTGGAGCTCGGGACTGAATACTGCATTGGGTCAAAATGGCTGAGGCTTTGTCCCCACCTGGCACGATCACCGGATCAGGGCCGCCCCAGGAAGGGTGGCCTTGGGCGAGGAGGCTCTCTGCAAGTGAAGGTGTGGGCAGCCGGAGGTGTCTGCGGACCGCACCGCCTGCAGCTGGGCCGCACGTCTCCGTAGCCATGCACCACGCTGCTCACGGCCCAGGGAGGAATGGTACATGGCTAAAGTATTCTAGCCCGTCCACACATCTTGAACACCTTTAATTTCACCAGTGGGAGTCCATTTCTAATGCTCATCTTACTTATCAACAACAAATTAATTTCAGCAATACAAATCCATTTCTGACCTTCCCTATGCTAATGAACAAAGCCTAAGGAATTCAGCGAGATACGGATTACGGAAGCACTCGAGGTGGTGGCTTCTGGAATGTAGCTTTTCTGATAAAATCCTAGCTGACTATCCCGCAGTGGGATGGTCCATTAGAGCAACTGATGGTCCTTGGAGTAAAAGCTTAAAGCTTAAACGAACCAGCACACACATAATATGACTGACCCTACCTTGCTGAACTATTTCAGAGTAAATCACAGACATCCCGACATCTCTCTTTTCAATATGCTTGTCTGTGAGGTCTTAACCATCTACTCCCTCTGTTCGTCCAATCACACTGTCTAAGGGACTACTTAGTTGCAAGGAACAGAAGCTACTCAAACTAGTTGAGTTTAACGAGGGTTACCGTCAGGACACAAAGATTTGACGCACAACCTCCAGGCACTGAGGCTGGCAATGAAGGCACTCTGGATGCCTCGGAGTGGAGCTGCGGTGCTGGGATATCAAGCTCTCCCTGCCTCTCTCCTGGGGCCTTGGGCTCTCCTCTGCTTTTCTCTGTATGTGAGCTCCGCTCTCCAGTTCTCTTTGCCTTTCCACTTACTGGCACAACTCCCCTGTCTTGACGCGACATAACCACCATCATCGGACCATCTCCATGTCTCTTAGGTCGATGTCTTGAGAGAGGGGAAAAGAAAGAGAAAATACGACAGGCACAGCCCTGCCGATGGCCTAGGGTCCCTTGAGTTGGTTGAACACTGGGGTCCAGTCGCCTGTGGCCAGGGGTGCAGTATGAGCAAGGTGAACGGGTTCCTCCTTCCAGGGGCCGTGGGAGGACACATTCCCCCAGTAGAGGAGGCTGTGGGGAGGCTCTGACCAGCATCTCTGGTATGTCCACCCCAGTTCTACTTACTCCTCTTTGTGTGTGTGTGTGTGTGTGTGTGTGTGTGTGTGTACACAGTCACACCATATGCAACTGATTAACCCAATCCAAGAGTTACCGCCAAAGGCCATGTATTCAAATTACAATATTCAACTACACACATATATGTATCTTCCTCAATCTAGTTCATAAAGGAATGTCTTCTGCTTATCTTTCTCTGAAACCTCATCTGCTACAAATGCCACCTTCCCGGTGATAACCCAAGGAGTCTGAATTGACTCTTCCTCAGTGACGGCCACTTCCACCTACTCTGGGCGCTGCCACGGCTAGAATGGTGCCGTCTGTCGCTCACAGACACACGTTGTCAAAGGCTGTGAGTCAAGTAGCTCATGACCAACCCTATTCTACAGTAGACTCTCCAAGGCAACTCTGGCTTCGGCCCCAGCTCTCACTGGACCTCAGCACAAGCGATCCACCCGAGGAACTGATTCATGAAAGCAAAGCTGTCCCCTAGCCTGGGAACATAGGAACCTCAGCTTGTTTTGTGTTTCCTTTCATGCCTGTTTGTATCATTTGGAATTTCCCAGGGACACTAGTGTGTCCACTAATCACACCAGCCAGGTATCCTTAAGCAGGCAAAGCAATGATGCAAAGAGAGCCCTGCGTCCAGCTTGGTGGAACCGCTCTCTTCTGCCGAGGGCAGAGTCAGGGCAGCCCCTGCCCCGGCCCGGCGGGCTCCCTCATTCCCCATGTCCTTTCCCCTTTGCTTCACATCCCCTTACTGGGGCCAGAGCCTTTATCCCTCTTCACAGGAGGTGCAGAAAAAGTGGAGACCTCTCAGGCAGGAAGGACTCTGCCAAAGCGAAGACCTCAGAAGCACTTAAAGGGGAAGCGCTACGGTGCCTTCGCAGACTGCCGTGCTAGGGCAGGAACAGGGCAGACCTGAGGGAAGACCGGCAGTTGCTTGGTCCCCCTCCCCTCCCCCTTAGCCTCACGTGGCTGGAGCGCTCACCGGCTTCCAGGAATAATTAGGTAAGTGTTTGCTGGAAGAGTCTCTCCCGGAAGCCTGCTGGAGAAATACACAAAACTGAGGGCACCGAATAAAAACGTTCTCATTTTCAGTTGTACCTGAGTCTAGCTGCCCTGGCACGTGCCAAGGGGTCCAGACCTGTGTGCTGGGGCCCCTTGCATGAAGCCCGGGAGACCTCCACCCAGGAGAGGGCAGGGCCTCTGGGCTCTCCGGCTGCTGCCCCACGTGTCTGTCTAGGTCTGCGGGCTGTTCCACCTGCCAATTTCCCCATAGAACCCCTCACTGGGAAAGGGGCCCTGTTGGTCTTGGATCAGTCATTGCCTTTATGGGGCCCCTCGCTGCAGAGACACTGGTCCTGTTTGACCCAGTCGTCTGCCTTCTCAGCCCCTCTTCCCAGGCCTTTGCCTAGGGATCCGCCAGGGGCTGGGGCTCTCCTCTCCCCAGACAAAGCCCACAAGTGTCGCTTCATCCTGTCCCTTTCTCCCCTGGCAAGCTGGCTGCTTCACTGGCACGTGCTGATGCCCGTTAGGGAGGTCCCTGGGCTGAAGACACCAAAGATTCCACCCCTGCTCTGACAGCCACGAGCCCCCAGATCCCAGAAACCCCTTCTTTCCTTCCTGACAACAGAGCCCCTCCTCACCCCACCAGTTCAGTGAGTGACAGCGGGCCGTCTTGCTACAGCGGCAAACAACAAACAAACGAAAGAACCAAACCAAACCAGACGTGATTCTCAGGTCTGCAGGTTCTTCCTGTACATCCCTTCCACACACTTTTCTTTCTGATGAATACAGGGGTAGGAATAAGACAGAAGAGGTGGGGGGCACTATTCTATTTGAGGACACGTGTGCTGTTTGTGAATGTGGGTGTTCTCTATAGTCCAATAAACAGGCACAGACAGGCTACCAGTGCAGTGACCTAGAACCCGGACTCTGGAGCCCAGTTGCCTGGGTTTGAATCCTGGCTCCGTCACTCCCTGGATTTGTAACACTGGGCTAGTTACCGAACTTCTCTGTGCCTTGGTTTCCTCACGGAGTAAAATGGGGGATAATATTAGTAC
Source organism: Hippopotamus amphibius kiboko (assembly GCF_030028045.1). Classification (NCBI taxonomy): domain Eukaryota; kingdom Metazoa; phylum Chordata; class Mammalia; order Artiodactyla; family Hippopotamidae; genus Hippopotamus; species Hippopotamus amphibius. The sequence continues at coordinate 86,312,291 of NC_080189.1, read as the reverse complement.
AGCTGTCCCATGCTGGTGTCGTGGGGACTAAACCAGTTAATACCCAGTAAACACACGGACAGAGTCTGGCGCAGAGAAGGCACTGTGTGAATGCTTGCTCTTGTTGTAGAGACAGCTGTGATATAAGATTTCTCTTCCCATCACTATAAACTTGGTTATCACAGCTTATAAGTGGGGAGCAAGTCTCATTTATAATTTTTTGATACTGTATACCCAACTACTTCCAAAAAAGATTTAAAGTGGCTGAACAATGACAGTATTAGAAAATTCATCAATAAAGTCTTGTTTGCAGTAATTTTGTAAAGGATAGTAATTTTTAACCTGAGGGAAAAACTCCTTCCTTCCTTCCTCCCTTCTTCTTCCCTTCTTCCCTTCTTCCCTTCCTCCATTCCTCTCTCTGTCTTCCTTCCTTCCTTTCTTCCTTTCTCTTTCTTTCTTCCTTTCTTTCCTTTTCCCGTCCTTCCTTCCTTCCTTCTTTCCTTCATTTATGATGGTGGTATACCGGAAATCATCCTAACCTGTACATGGGGAGACCTTCATAAAAATCATGGGAATGGTGTAGCGCTCAGCGACGCTCTGTGGGATGCAATAATACCATGTCTGAGCAGCTGCAATGTGCCAGGACTAGATGCTTCACACAGATGCTCCCTTTGATTCTCACAATCAGCTCTGCAATGGAGAAGGTACTATTATTCCTACCTTGCAGATGAGAAAGCAGAGACAGGGGGCTTAAGTGACCTGCCCCAGTCACAAAGCAGGTAAGTGGAGGAGCAGGGTTCCAGGTTAAGTCCAAGCCCGTCATGGGCTTCCTGCTCTGCCCCCAACTATCTTGTGATGGGGACAGATGCTTAGTTTTTTCTCTGGATGCTACAGAGGAAACATGAGAAGAACTGATACCTCCTGGCTCATCACACCTGGATGAGGAAGGCTAGGCCCCTGGCCTGGGAATCAAGCAATTGAAGCTTGTAGAATCCATATCAATTTTTGATGTGGAATCGAGGCTGTAAACAATGAGCCTGACCTTAATTCAAACACTAAATGATTATGTTTGACAAAGAAATGTAAACAGGGCTTTAATTGATTCATGTGCTTACAAAGGATGGTTCATTTATGACTATCTTCTCTGTAACAGCCTCTGTCTGGGATCTAGGGATTGGGTTGTTACACAGAATCCTGCCACTCGTTTGAGCTCAAGTCCAACATTCCTGTGTTGATTCATTCGTTTGTTTAACGAGTTAACGGTGCTGTGACCCACACTGGACTGCGGTCAGGAACAAAACAGATGTGGTCGCTGCTTCATGGCACTCACAGTCTGATGGGCTCTAAACAAATACCCTCATGAAGAAATACACAGTGAAAACTGTGCTCAGCGCCGTGGATGAATGGGACGAAGGGGTTGGAGAGAGAGTGGTCAGGAGTGGGTTGTCAAGGAAGGTCTCTTGGAAGAGGGACATTTAACAGGAGATGTGCATGTTGAAAAGCAGCCAGTCATGGGGCAAGTGGAAGGGATGGATGCTCCAGACAGAGGAAACAGTAAGTGCAAAAGCTCTGGGCCAGGAAGCGCTTGGTATCCTTGAGTGGATACAAGGCCACAGTGGCTGGAGGGAGTGGAGTCGGGGCGGGGGTGAGTTGCCTGGATGGGGTAGTTAACAGGAAATACAACAAAAACAGAAACATTTTAAACAATGCCTGGGAATAAAATCATTAAAAGAGAGACTGTGAGACTACCCATTAAAAAAAATGACCCAGTTTAACAAACAAAAAGTGATTTACAGGGGAAAAAAGAGGGGAAACCTATAGATGAAGAGAATTAAGGATGTGGAGAAACTGGAACTCTCACACATTGCTGGTGGGATTGTAATATAGTGCTCTTGGTGGTGATAGCAGACCTGGGGTATGGGGCATGCATAGTATTAATGCAAATGCACATCCCCTCCATCCTCACACACATCATTCACTTGTACCTTAAATAGTTTCTGTTGTGGGTTAAATTGTGTTCCCCTAAAAGATGTGTTGAGGTTCTAACCCCCAATACCTCAGAAAGTGACAATATTTGTTTTGGTATTAGTGTTCTTTAAAGAAAGAAGATTATCTATCTTTCTATCTATTGAGAGATTTATTTTAAGGAATTGGCTCATGTGATTGGGGAAGCTTGGCTAGTCCAGAATCTGCAAAATAGGCTGGCAGGCTGGGTACCCAGTTGCAGTCTGAATCCAAAGGCAGTCTGCAGCCAGAATCCCTTCTTGCTAGGAGGAAGTCAGCCTGTGTTCTATGAAGGCCTTCAACTGATTGGTTGAGGCCCCCTCATGTTATGGAGGGTAATCTACTTTACTAGAAGCTTATGGATTTAAATGTTAATCTCATTTAAAAATACCCTCACAGAAACACCTGACTAATGTTTGACCAAATATCTGAGTGCCGTAGCCTAGTCAAATTGACACATAAAATTGACCATCACAGTAACCTCATTTGCAGATGTAATTAGTTAAGTTAAAATGCAGTCCTAGGATAGACTCCAATCCAATATGACTGGTGTTCTTATAAAAAGGAAAATTTGAATACGGAGACAGACATGCATACAGAGAAAATGCCCAGGAAGATGAAGGCAGAGATCAGGGTGCCAACAAACCACTAGGAGCCAGGAAAAGGCCTGGAACAGATTCTTTCTCAGAGCCTTCAGAAGGAACCAATCTTGCTGACATCTTGATCTCAGACTTCTAACCTCCAGGACTGGGAGACAAATCTCTGTTGTTTAAGCCACCCATTTTTGTGGTACTTTTTCATGGCAGCCCTAGCTTCCCATAATCCAAACAGTGCAGAAATAGAGAACAAAGACACAAACTCCTTGGCTTCAGAATCCATCATCCAAGTATGGATAGAAGAAAAATCTGAAGCAAGATGTGAGCAGGGGACTCCCTGGGGACGCAGTTGTTGAGAATCTGCCTGCCAATGCAGGGGACACAGGTTCCATCCCTGATCTTGGAAGACCCCACATGCCACAGAGCAATTAAGCCTGTGTGCCATGACTACTGAGCCTGCACTCTAGAGCCTGTGAGCCAAAACTACTGAGCCCATGTGCCACAACTACTGAAGCCTGTGTGCCTAGAGCCCATGCTCTGCAACAAGAGAAGCCACCGCAATGAGATGCCCAGGCACTACAATGAAGAGTAGCCCGCACTCACCACAACTAGAGAAAGCCTGCCCTCAGCAATGAAGACCCAACACAGCCAATAAATAAATAAATAAATAAATAAATAAAAAGTTTAAAAAAAAAAAGATGTGAGCAGGCAGCACCCATTTCTCCCTGCCTTCTCTCCATCCACATCTTCCCCTGCTTCCAAGCCAACAGATAAAGCCCTCAACCTGAATAGAGAGAGGAGAGTTGAAGAGGAAATAAGAGAGTTAGATGCAGTGTGGAAGTTGTGCATCCTTTCAATCCTCCCTACACGGGCCAGCTCACCGATGTGGGTGTATCTGTTGAAGATACACAAGGAACTCCTAAGTTTGGAGATCTGAGAATAGAAGGGACAGTGCAGGGTGACTGTAAGCTTGCTCCATTCTTGTGTACCAACCATGGGGTAGAAATGGCAGCATGACATACAGGGCCAGAGGCTATCCTGAGTTCCTTGTATTCCTAAAGGGGTGTGGGTGCCCATCAAAAAACACCCAACACTCCTGAGTGAGACACAAAAGACATCTGGGAGACAGCAGACCCATGGGGCCTTGAGACCAGAACAAGGGGACACTTGACACCAGAACAAGGGTGCAGCCCACGGGCAGGACTACAGGAGATCTGGGAGGATGTTTTGGACACCAAGCAGGAGGGGGTGCCTCTGAAGCAGCAGGCCATCAGTGCACCAAAAAGTAAGTGTCCAGCCACCACCCTCTTCCCAAGCCCTCAGCACCATGGTGGCAAATGTGAAAGCAGCCAGACATTAGTGTCAGCTTCAGGGATAAGGAGAAAGAAGGAGAAGAAAATCATGATTTGTGACTTGACTATAAAGCCAGAATGGCTAGGAAAGCACCGAATTCGACTGGGTATATCTGAAAATAGCTAGATTAAATTTTTTGTATCAGTTTAAGTGAGAATTCTAGATGAAAGCTCTCATTTTTGATAATACCTTCATACATGTGCAGAATTGTGCATAGACACATTTGGCATCTGTCGGCAGAATCTGTTCTCTCTCCCTGACCATCATCTTCTGGATCAGAGCTGCCCAAGGTGGGGACCTCAGGTAAGTCACCCCTTATGGTCTGTGATGGCAACGATAGTCAGGTCAAAATAGCTACTGACCATCCCTGCCCACTCCCCAGGCCCTTCCTCAGCACTGTTTAGCCAGGATTTTTTACCTATTAAGCAGCCACTTTGCCTGAGAACCCTCCACAGCAAGATGTCTATGACATGATATCTACATTCTCATATTATCTGTTGAGAGAAAGAGGCAGCAGCTTGAAAGGCTTAACTGGCAAGTTCTAAAGTGATGGTCCAAGGAAGTCACTATAGCAGAAGGTGTTATCTGCATGTGAAGATGCTTTCTACGAAGTAACATACACATATTAGTACCATTCACATATTTCCGGCTGCTGCTGTGCCCCTCCTACTGCCATTAACACACGTGTAGAGTAGGAGGAAGACGGCAGGGCTGAGAATCCAGAGGCCTGGCATCCGTTCCCGGACCTCTACTAACTGGCTTTGTGAACCAGGGCTAGTCATCTAAACTGTTTTCTTATCTAGGAAATGCACAGCTTCATAACCCACATAGGACTCAGCTAGAAGATCCTTATGGTCCTTTCAGGCTCTAAAATTCTATAGTTTTACACAATTCTTACATTTTCCAGTTGTTTGAGGAAACCTCAAGAATATAATCAATGGGATGTCCAGAAAACTTATAAAGCTCTCTTAGCAGATCAGAGGAGAAAGAGTTTTCTTGTTTTTAATATAGTAGAGGCTTTAAATGCAGGTTAGAGAGGGCCCACAAAAGTACAGAGGGTTGTTTAAAGCCCAACTGCTTGAACTGGAACTTAGTTTTGAATGTGGGTTTACCCACCGCACAAACACTCACATGCACACACACAAAGAAACATATTAAGGGGTAAAGTGTTTCTGAAAGTACACATATTAAGTTAAATTTTTGTTAATAGAAATATTTTGATTGCACGAAGAGAGTATACAAATATTTTTTTAAAAAGAAGAAAATCCTAGTAAGTTCTGAAAGCTAAGCAAGACCAAACTGAGCCACACCAAGCCAATACAATTCTAATTTTTTGTCTTGCAAGAATCCATATTATTATTTATTTGCTTCAAATTAAGACTTTTTTTCCCTTTGGTGGTCAGTTTTTAAATGAGGCATACTTATAAATAATTATGAAGAAATAATAACAATGATTTTCATAAGCTATTTGTGAGTTTTGTTTGTTAGTTTGAAATTATATTTCACATTGAGTAAGTCTGATTATCTGCCAGGCCTCAGCAGAAGTCATGATTTGTAGGCACTGCTATCAAATCTATTCATGCCCGTTGTGTTGAAAATGTAACATAACAAAAAATTAACAATAATACCATCATCTATTCAGTTAATATTGCAACAGATCCTTTGTGCTTTAGAAACAGGTATCAATTTGCTATGTCTTCAAAACCAGGAAGCTACAACAGACCTTGAAGAACAGCTCATCTTGTAGTCTCACAGCAAAATTAGAAAGTTGGAATTGTAGGACATGAAGGATAAAATGAAAACCTTAAAAGCTACCAGAAAGAAAGACATATTTCTCAAAACAAAGACCAAAACCAAAAACAACTTCAGACTAACAACAAACTACACATGAGTAGTAACAGATGGCAAGAATACAGGGAGAAAATATCTTCAAGAAGTGGGCAGCAGGAAACTGTCAACCTAGCCTTATACATCCAGCTAAATTATTATTTACAAGTGTGGATAAAATAAAAGATATTTGTTACAAAGTACTTATTGCCCACTGACTGTGACTGAAGGAACTACTAAAGGATAAAAATAAGAAGGAAATTGAATCTAGAAAAAATGACTGAGGTGCAAGAAGCAAAGATATGCAAAACAATCTGCAAAAATCTTGGTAAATATAAATATTGTCAATATTGATGGTTAAAAATCTCAACTTTTTTTGTGTGTTTAAAACAAGGAGGAACTTTATTGTAAATAACATAGAAAACATAAAAAATGGGAGGGGGAGTTTCATACAAAAGTTAAAAATTAACCAAGGACTCTGTTTTGGGAGGAGGAAGATAAAAATAATAATGATCTTTAACGTCTCTTTAAAAACATAAAGTTATGCTTTATGTTAATGTATATTATTTAAAAAAATAGAAATGGAATGTATATCTTCCAAGTTGGTAGAGGGAAGGAAAAGGAAAATAAAGAGAACAGCATTAGAAAAAAGAGACAAAAAATAAAAGAAAAAGTTTGGTTAACAGTATAAAAAGAAGAGTAGAAATGAGACGAAATATATCATTAACCACAATAGATGTAAATGAAATTATTTGTTAAAAGAAAGATACTTTTAGCTTGAATTTTTAAAATTAAGGTATAATGTATCAATCAAGAGTCATACCTAGAAATTTACATAGAAAGTTTGAGATAGATAAAGATATATCGGGAAAATACTCATCAAAGCATATTTTGTTTTCAGTCCTCAATAGCAGGACCGGTTTGCATTGGGAGCTTATATTAGAGACTCCAAGCTAGTTTGTTAGCAACCCAAGAGCTTTTTCATTCATGCACCTCCACTACTAGCACAGTGCCTTACACATCGTAGGTGTCCAATAAATGCTCACAGAAAGGGCTGATAGGAAATTTTGGAAAAGCATTTGAAATGATCTCATCCCACCACTTAATTTTACAAGTATCGTGGGACAGGCAATAGTTAACTTTCCCAAAGGTACACAAGTATTCCTACTACCCCTAGTAAATAAACTTCAGAGGGGCAAGAACCCTCTCCTATGCTCTACAGTTTACGATGGACTTTCAACATTTTTTGTTATGTATATTCATGTAAAATGGACTGTGTACACTCAAAGTGTACAACTTGGTGAGTTTTGACGATTGTACATGCCCATGAAACTGCCAAAATCGGGATGCGGAACATTTTTATGACCTCACACGAGTGTCCCTGCCCCTCTGAAGTTTATCCCTCCTCCACCCTCATCCCTAGGCAACCACTGATCTGCCTTTTGACACTATAGACTGGTTTGCATTTTCCAGAATTTTATACAGTTGGAATCAAACAGTACATACTTTTTCGTGTCTAGCTTCCTTTGCTGGGCATGATTTTGAGATTCATCCATGTTGTTAATGTATCAGTAGTTCTTTTCTTCTTCCTCTCCCCCTTCCCCTCCCCCTTCCCTTTCTCCTCCTCCTCCTCCTCCTTCTTCTCCTTCTTCTTTTCTAGTTTGGGGTTGTTATGAATTAAGCTCTATGAACATTTATGTGGACATGTGCTCTCATTTCTTTTGGGTAAATACTTAGAAGTGGAATGGCTGTATAGTAGTTTATTTTTTTTTAACATTTTTATTGATACATAATTCACACACCATACAATTCACCCATTTAAAGTATATAATTCAATGGCTTTTAGTATATTTACAGAGTTGTGCAACCATCATCACTATCAATTCTAGAATATTTTCATCACCTGAAAAGAAGCCCTCTTAGCTAATTATCCCTCCCTCACCTCATCCCCCACATCCCCAACTACCAGTCTACTTTCCGTCGCTAAGGATTTCCCTATTCTGGACTTTCATGTTAATGGAATTGTATAATTTGTGGTCTTTTGTGATTGGCTTATTTCACTTATCATAATGTTTTTATTGGCTCATATGTCTTGTAGCAGATATCTTAATTCTTTTACTTTTAAGACATTTTTTAGAGCAGTTTTAGGTTCACAGCAAAATTGAGAGGAAGGTATAGAGATTTTTCATACACCCCCTGCCCCCCTACACACATAGCCTCCCGCATTATGGACATTCCCCACCAGATGGTACTTTTGTTGCAACTGATTAACCTACGTGGTTACATCATTATCACCAAAATCCACAATTTACCTTAGGGTTCACTCTTGGCGTTTTTACATCTGCACAACATTCCATCGTATGTGTATATCACATTTATTGATCCATCCATCAGTTGAACATTTGGGTAGAAGGTTTATTTTTAAACAACCGCTGACCTGTTCTCCAAAGTGGTGGTACTATGTTCTATTCCCACCATCAGTGTATGAGAACTCTGGTTGCTCCATATCCACGCCAGCCCTTGTTACTTTCAGCCATTCCTGATGTTGAAAAGTGGTGCATAGCCAGAATTGCTAACTAGAGTGCTGTGGGTGTAAACGAGGTCACGAGGCTCTCTGGTCTTGTCACTTGAGGGCACATAAGGGCAGTAAGGACATAGCTTCATGCTTAGGCAAAGGCAGAGAGGGTAGAACGTGTACTTGAGCTTAAAGAATCAGACTCACTTTTGGTACCCACAAGGGAGTTAGTTGACACTGACGACACAGTCTCCATCTATCCAGCCCAATGCTCTGTGTAGGATGGTATTATCAGATACACAGCTGACAGACATGGGGTATCCAGTCACCTGCATCCATGCAAATGAGGGGACCGAAGCCAGAAAAAGCAAGTCACAGCCCGATTCTTTCATGCAGGGGAAATTCCTAACTCTTTCCTGAATGGCTCCTTCTGGGCTGGGGGAAACTTTCGCCCTGTTTTCTTCCAGGTGCCGTGGGGAACAGGCTAGAGGCACATTTTCATGGCTTAATAGTTCTAACCTAAGCTTAGCCACCTTTTTGAGATGAAGAAAGAACAGTACTCCATTGTTGCCAAACTTGGAGCAGATCAGGAGGGTTCTGGCTAAGCTGGTTAAAGAGAACTCTGAGACAGCTGCTGGAAAGTGAAGTTCCCTCTGGATCCTACCTTACACCCGAAAGAATGAGGCCAAAGAAATCAGAGGCCTTCATTGGAAAATAAAATCATAAAAGTATTACTTTAGTCCATTCAGGCTACTATGACAAAATGCCACAAACCAGATGGCTATAAACAACAGAAAATTATTTCTCACAGTTTTGGAGGCTGAAAGTCTGAGATCAGGATGCCAGCACGGTCAGGTGAGGACCCTCTTCCCATTGTATCTTCACAAGGGGAAAGGGAAACTAGCTCTCTGGGGCCTCTGTGGGGTCTTGTTTATAAGGGCACTAATGCCTTCCATGGGGGCTCCACCCTCCCAAAGGCGCCATCTCCTCGTACCATTACACTGGGCATTAGGATGCCAACATATGAATTTTAGGGAGATGCAAACATCCAGACCATAGCAAAGTGCTAGCAGAAAATGTGAAATTTAAAACATTATCTCAGAGAGAAGGTTTTGTGTACGACTTAGCCATGGAACACAATAAATTTGACTATATAAGAATTAAAAATATTTTACATGGCCAAAATCCCTATAAGCAAAGTCAAAACTCATGGCAAACTGGAGAAATATTTGCAATGCCTATTACAGAAAGAATTTTAATTTCCTTAACATATCAAGACTTCTCACAAGCCAGCAAGAAATGTACCAAAAATCCAGTAGAAAAATGGTAGAAAGGAACAGAAAATTCACAGAAAAGGAAACAGTATTGATTCCTTAATATTGGGGAAAGATGCTCACCTCTACTCATAAGAAGGGAAATGCAAACTGAAAAGAGATACTGTTTCTTTGCCTAGAGGTGGACACCACATCCAGACAAACTTTGTCACGAACCATCGCACCTCCTCTCTATTCTTCTAAGGGCCCTTTCATCTTTTCTAAAAATCCTTTTCTCTCCCCTAAGATCATGGACATCCCCCCTCCCCTTTCTCTATTAAGATGGCATTTAAACGTGAATTCTAAGTCACTCGTTCTTCCCTGGCTATCTTCCATGTGTCCACGAGGTATACATATTAAAACTGTTTGTTTTTTTTCTTGTTAATCTGTCTTTTGTTACAGGGGTCTCAGCTAAGGACTCAGAAGGGCAGAGGGAAATTATTTTTCCTCTCCTACAGGGCCTCAGCTTCAGAGGAGCCCCTCCCAGGATCCTTAGGGCCAGTGAGGGAGTGAGTGCTCCTGGGGTCTGGGAAGTGAGGAGGGGCTGCGGAACGTCATTTCCTTCTCGGCAAGAGCTGAGGGGGTCTCACTGGACGGGTGTTCAGGGTGGGGGAGAGAACGGCACAGCGCAAGGGAGGAGAAAGTGAATTCAGTAAGTCTACAATATTTTCACACTTGCTATGCATCTGGCTCAGAGATACACATGAAGCAACCAGGATGCAATGAAGTATAAGCGCTTCTCTGGCCTGGAGAGGCTTGCCGAGACTGGCTGGAGACAGATGTGTGGAAGAACCATGGGGTGCTGAAGCCCTGTGCGTGCTGGCACAGAGGCCCGCAGGGAAGCCACTGCAGAGGGCTGCTTCCCATTCCCGCAAGCAGCTTCATGCCATCGGCGTGTCGCTGGGTGTGTGAGCTGGCCCCCCGAATGCTCTCTGCCCACGGGGGGCATGTGATGCAGGGGCTTTGAATGGTGCAACTTGGGTGTCCTGTCCCAGGGCTTGGATCCTGGAAGCCTCCAGTTCCAGCACTGGATGAATGGGAACCATGGACAGAACTTCCCCACAGATATAAACGTGGCGGGGTTTCCTGGCCATCCCCTCACTGCCCACAGACCTGCTGAAGGAGCTGGACTCTCAAACATTCACAGCAGTGCTTCTACTTCTCACCTTAAGTCTACTGTGTTTCAAGTACATTATCGGTAACGTAAGCATTTGTAGGCTGCGAGCAATCCCTCCATAGGAAAGTGTGTTCCAAGTTCAAACTCAATGAATATTTGGAACACGACTCCTTTGCTAGCAAATTAGACACCTGCAGTAGCTGGATCCCAGGAAAGTCCATTTAAATACTGTAAGGGCCTGAACCATTGCTGGACCATACACGATGTGGGAGAACCCTCCCCAGGTCTTTCATGTGAAGCTGAAGGGGTGCCTGCCCCAAAGGTTCTGGCCCTGCCCTCGAGCTACCCAATTCCTCTCACCAGGCTGAGACTTGGATGGAACCAGGACTCAGCATCTCAGAGGTCAGGAACAAGAGAGCAAGGGGCCTCTGGGTCCCATTCAACCTCTATGTGATTCTGGCCCAGCTGGGTCCTTGGTGCCAGGACCACATGCTTTCAGAAGGAGATGGGAGCCGGCAAACGGACAATAGAACATCATGATGGCAGAAACAACCTCAGGGCTGAAGACAGACGCTGTAATCACAGGAGAAAAAACCCACAACAAATTCCAAAATCTGACCCTTATGATCCCTGGACCAGGGAGGGGAAGGATGGGGGGATTTCCCTCATCCTGGTGAAAACAGGGCAACATGAAGAATGCTGTGCAGTCACGCTGAAAATTAAACAGATGTGAGTTTCTTTAATTCAAAGCCTTAATTATTCTGACGTCTTCCATAACTTAATCTGAGCCATCACTTCAGCTTTAATTGTGCATAATGAAATGGATTATTTACAGTAACTAATACGACAGGAAAAACTGAGAGGAGAGAATGGGTAACTTGGTGACTGTTTATTCATCTTTGTTTTTTCAACCCATGTTTGTTGACTACCTTCTATGTTGCAGCCTTTACTGCAGTCCTGTTAGGAAAAACATAGTATTGCTAGAGCACACAGCATGGGCCAGTTTCTTTCACTTCATCAGCCCATGTACCACTTGCCATAATACTGCACCACAATATTATTTATAGAAGCAGAACTGAGATTCTGAAAGGGTAGGTAATTTGCCTAAGGTCACACAGCAAAACCTATGGGTTTTTTTGCCATTTACCTCTTTTAGAGAGAAATGTACTGATTGACATTTCAAATCTTAACTCCTGTTTTTGTTTTTGTTTTTTTGGCCATGCCACACAGCTTGCAGGATCTCAGCTCCCCAATCTGGGGTCGAACCCAGGCCACAGCAGTGAAAGCCTGGAATCCTAACCACTATGTCACCAGGAATCTCCCTTAACTCCTGTTTTATACAGAAAAAGTCAACTTTTCCTAAGGGAGAAAAGAGGGGTCATAATTGTACTTTGGGAAATTAATCTGACAGTTGCCTGTGGGATGCATCGGCTGCTCAGAGACAGTCCAGGTCAGAGGCCAGGACCTAAGCCAGAGTGGTGGCAGCCAAACCGTAAAAAGCGGCTGCAGGGGGCACTGTGGAGGCTGGAAGGGGCTGGGTGAACATTTGGACGTCAGGGGCGGGTCACCCACCCTCTCTGAGCCTTAGTTTCCTCATGCCCAGAAAGGGCTGTAACCGGTTTATTTAGCAGTTTCAATCCAGGGGCATAAAAACAGAAATGGTTTTATTTTTCCTCCAGTCATTGTTTTTAATCTGCCTCGGTTACATCTCCCTTTCTCATTTCTTTTTTTTTTTTTTTTAATTTATTTATTATTTTTTTAGGGGGGTACACCAAGTTCAATCATCTGTTTTTATACACATATCCCCGTATTCCCACCCTCCCTCGAGTCCCCCCCAACCTCCCCCTCCCCGTCCTCTAAGGCATCTTCCATCCTTGAGTTGAACTCCCTTTGTTATACAACAACTTCCCACTGGCTATGTATTTTACAGTTGGTAGTATATATATGTCTGTGCTACTCTCTCGCTTCGTCTCAGCTTCCCCTTCACCCCCCGCCCCCTCCCATACCTCGAGTTCTCCAGTCCATTCTCTGCATCTGCGTCCTTATTCTTGTCACTGAGTTCATCAGCACAATTTTTAGATTCCGTATATGTGAGTTAGCATACAATATTTGTCTTTCTCTTTCTGACTTACTTCACTCTGTATGACAGACTCTAGGTGTACCCACCTCATAACATATAGCTCCATCTCATCCCTTTTTATAGCTGAGTAATATTCCATTGTATATATATGCCACATCTTCTGTATCCATTCATTTGTTGATGGGCATTTAGGTTGCGTCCATGTCCTGGCTATTGTAAATAGTGCTGCAATAAACATTATGGTACATGTTTCTTTTGGGATTATGGTTTTCTTTGGGTATATGCCCAGTAGTGGGATTACTGGATCATATGGTAGTTCTGTTTGTAGTTTTTTAAGGAACCTCCAAATTGTTTTCCATAGTGGCTGTACCAACTTACATTCCCACCAACAGTGCAGGAGAGTTCCCTTTTCTCCACACCCTCTCCAACATTTGTTGTTTCCAGATTTTGTGATGATGGTCATTCTGATTGGTGTGAGGTGATACCTCATTGTGGCTTTGACTTGCATTTCTCCGATGATTAGTGATGCTGAGCATCTTTTCATGTGTTTGTTGGCCATCCTTTCTCATTTCTTAATAGCTTGCTTCCTAGTCCCTTTCAGTTAGTCATCATCTTGATAGCTTTCCCAGCTTCCATCTCGAACTCAACTTAAATCTTGTTTCCAGCCTCCCCCCTGCTGAAGCACTGGCACCTGGGTGTGGGGTGTGGTCCGGCTCCCTTGCCCTGGGGAGGAGGGTGAGGAGGAGGGAGAGGAAAGGGGGTGAGCGTGGCTCCCTAACTGGCCGGCCCTACTTGCTGTCTCCCTCGATGGATTGCGGCAGCTCTCTGGGCTCATACAGGCTAACTGGCCAGGGGTGACCTCTGTGTATCCAAAAGCTGGTTCACTAGTGGGGGACACATGGTCTTCAGAGTGCCTGTGGGTCTCCCGTGGCTCGCGTCCCTGATGGGGAGGATCAATGCCCCCCCACTCATCTCCTGCCACCAGCCTCGGGCTGCTGGGCATCCCTCTCCCAGCAAGCAGTTCTTGGGTGAAAGGAGCAGGAGAGATGGTCCAAGTCCCACTTCCTCCCACTGTGTCCACGGTCTTCCTACTGCACCATGTTGAGGGGACAGGCTGCTGCACCGCCACCCTCCCACGCCCTCTGCACGGCCACTGCTCCTTGTCTGGGTGGAGGCTTGACTCCAGCTGTGTTTCACTCACCGGGCCTTGCAGCCTGGCCCGGGGCTGCACGGGGCATGAAAGCACCATGCAGGGCAACACCTGGCCCCGAGGGATGGGCCACATCACTCCCCCATGGGCAGAAGTGTCCTCCAAAATCTTCCTCCACAGACATCTTTGAGGGCCGGAGGGGCAGTGGATGGAGTCAAAGGGCAGTGTCTATGGCCACAGGTCTGCCTTGAGAAGGGGCCTGGCCCCAGCTCTCGGCTCCTCTCTTTAGAATGAGTGCTTTAGTCTCCAACTCTGAGTCCAACTCATCAATTCAGGACAGCAGAAAAACTCCTACTTCCCCGCTCCTGTTTCCAAGGATGACAAAGTGCCTGGTGACAGGGCCACTGAGCCCATCACGGATGATCCTGCGTATGTCCAGCTTTTACCATCATCTCAATGTCTCTGCTCCTCCTTTGCTCTTTTGACTTCTCTTCCAGGGCTCTCTGTGCAGACACATGGTGGGTGTGGACTTTTAAGATGGACTCTGAGCTGACCAGGGCTGGTTGGCTGTCCTCTTGGTACCATGCGGTCACAGAAGCGGGTAATCAAACAACAAACAGTCCTGTGGTGTTTGGAGTCTCCCTTAGTGACAGCAAAGCCTCTGTTTGATTTCTCACATGGCAACAAACCAGGAGGGGAAGGTGAGTGGCACCTGGAATAGACTCTCGTCTAAGGCGGGGTTCAGGTCCTGGATAATGTGCTGGAAGGGCACACAGAGGTGAACTACCAAAGATGCAGGAGGACATCCTCTTCCTGCTTCTCCTGGGCGCCCTGTCAGGTAGGAACTCCGTTTTGGCACCTGGCTTGGCCCACTCCATTTGCTTGATATCATTATGTGATAAAGTCTCCAAAGAAGACATTGCCTCTGAGAGGCCTTGTTCAAGTGTGGGCTTCTCAGCATCAGGGAGCCCTGGGAGGCTGGGGTGGGGTATCTGGAGAAGTGGGTGCCCCCAAAGCCTCCATCTCATCAATGTTCAGGCGGACTTCACTTCCCTTCTTGTGCTAACTGGCCTGTGTGGTCCTTTCAAAACCTAAAGTTGGGAAATGAATTTTGCTAGCAGGGCTTTGTATATAAGTCAGCCAGGCTTTGTGGAGATTCTAGCATTACTCTGGAGCCTTCTGGGGACAAACTGAGGTTGGCAAATCACCCTATGGGAAAACTGAGGTACTGAGGGGCTAGTGTCTTAGTCTTGAGCAAGGAAAATTTCTGATAGAAGCCAAAGATTCACCCCATGCTTTTGGCACTCCCTCTCCCTCATTCAAGAGCTTCAAGAATGTTGGATGATTTTTCAATGTTGGATTATTGAAATTGAGCTTTTTAAATTAAATCTTATTTTTGAATAGGTAGCGTATGCATAATGTATGGAATTCAATCATGTCAAATTTGCAGATTAATTTAGGGATAATTTACATCTTTGATGAGTTCTATAGTAAAACGCTCAGAGGAGTGTTCGGTACCTAGTAAATGCTTAGTAAATGTTAGTGATTATTATGTGCAATGTTGAATCTTCCTATCCAAGAACAGGGTTCTAGAAACGTGTTCAAGTCTTCATTTGTTTTCTCAGGACTATTTTGAGATTTCCTTCATATAGCTCTTGAACATTCTCATTATGTTTATTTCTGGTTCCCTTCTTTTTCCTTTCTTTTTTTTTTTTTTGCATTTGTAAATGGGATCTTCTCTTCCCTTTTATCTTTCAGTTGATTGTTAGATAATGTATGGAAGTCTGTTAATTATCTTATTATTTGCAGTGATATTTCTGTTGATTCTCAAGTATTTTCTAGGTTTGAAAATAATAAACATTTGTACTTTTACTCCCTTGTTTTTTTAATCTCATTTCTTTTTTTTTTTAATAAATTTATTTTAGTTGTTTATTGGCTGTGTTGGGTCTTTGTTGCTACACACGGGCTTTCTCTAGTTGCAGCAAGGGGGGGCAACTCTTCATTGTGGTGCGCGGGCTTCTCATTGTGGTGGTTTCTCTTGTTGCAGAGCACGGGCTCTAGGCACGTGGGCTTCAGTAGTTGTGGCATGCAGGCTCAGTAGTTGTGGCTCACAGGCTCTAGAGCACAAGCTCAGTAGTTGTGGCGCACGGGCTTAGTTGCTCTGTGGCATGTGGGATCTGCCCAGAGCGGGGCTCAAACCCGGGTCTCCTGCATTGGCAGGCAGATTCTTAACCACTGCACCACCTAGGAAGTCCTGATCTCTTATTTCTTTTTCCTATGCAACTACTGGGCCTATACCTTTAGACCATTGTTAAATAATGAGTATACACTCTTGTCTTGTTCTCCATGAAGCATGATGTTAGCTTTTGGTATGAAATAGAAATGTTTTATATGTTAAGAAGATAGCTTTTATTCTTATTTAGGCTATTTTCTTGTAAATCAAAATGGATTTTTAAGTCAAATTTTTTCCCAAGATCTATAGAAAGGACCATTTGATTTTCCCCTTTGATCTGCTAATAAGATCACAGGTTTCCTAATAATATTGAACCATCTTTAACCTTGGGCTTTTAGAGGGCAGGAGGAACTTTGAGTGTGAAGCTGGGCCTTGAGCTGCTCAGACTCTCACTTGAAGCAAACACTGGAGATTTCCCCAGAAATGTAGGCTTTTAGGACCGTAATCATTTAAGAGGTGACATTTATTGTCATTGGGGGAAGAGTGAGGTTGGGAAGAACCCAGCATCTCATACTGAAACACTATCATTTGGAAACTTCTCATCAGATGTATGAAAGAATGGATCACAAAAGTTTGCAGGAAATACTTGAAATTTTTAAATAAAAACCACATTCCAATCTCTCCCCCTCCAAAAGACCATTCACTGTACTGCACTTTTGCTTCCGCAGGTCAAATCCTATTTTCTGGAAGGTCTGTTGTGATGCAGACTGTTTCTCTCTCACCTTCCTAGGTGAGTCTGAGAACCTAATCCTTATCCTTGATCTCAAAAACCTCAGAGTCACAGAGGATTGGGGGAGGGGAGCAATCACACCAGTACCTGCCTTCAGGGGACTGGAAACAGGCATCACCAAAACAATCTCACACAAAGTAACATTCTCCAGTATCCTTTTTCCTCTCATTTGGTCTAACTCCTACGCATCCTCCAAGGCCCAGTCAAGCCCCACCTCCTGCATGGAGCCTTCCCAGACTGCCCTAGCTCTTGGTGGGTTCTTTTCCCGCTGCACCCTGGAACTCCTTTTGTCTGCACACGGAATGCATGTTAAGGGCTTAGAATAGGGTCTAACACAGAGTAAGTGCTCAGTGAAAGGTAGCAGGAGTTATACGATAATTCATCTGTTATGTGTCTGTCCGGTCTCCTCAACTGGAATGTCAGCCCTGCAATAACAGGTTTCATATTTCTTCTTGCTTTGCGGTCTCTGAGTGCCAACAGATACAGGGTATCTAATAAATGTTGTTCTGTTGACCATTTTCCCTTTGGGGGCCTGTTCCCCCCACCCCCCCCACCCCCCCACACTTACTGATATCCCCTAAATGCAGAAATTTGGATCCTCTGCCTGCTTAATATTGGCATTGAAGTTAGCTTACTTTTCACCTCCTGTTAAGATGAGGGAAAGAAAACATTTTCTTTTTGGGATGCTAAAGCGTCCCATTCCAACGACAACTTAGAAAGGAAGCCCCTAAAACTACACAAGACTCCCAACTGTAGCAGGGGAAAGAGCTGAGATGAAACGATCTCTGGCTCCATCAGTACCAAAGGACCACGTGTCCTTCCTGGGAGGGGGAGGACTTAGCAAAGGCCCCTTGGTGCATTTAAATCCACTGCACACTGAAGTTGTCTTCACTTTGAGAAAGTCTCCAGGGAACTAGCTTTTGTCTGAGTCTCAGGGAAAAGAAAAATACAAGTGTGTTTAATGAAAGAAGGGCTCCTTGGTAGCTAAAAGATCCGCATGAACATGAAAAAGTTACCAGGCGCATTGACCTGAGTTTTGTCTGCTGAGCACCAGGTGTGAGGCCATGTTGGTTTCTCTAGGAAGATCCCGAAGTCTGCCATCTTGGCCTGGACCCCTGCTAGGTGGTGTCAGGAATCAAAAGAGGCCCCAGGCTCAGTGTCTTATGCTGCTTGAGGAACCAGGTGCAGCCCCTCCTTAATACTCTTATTATTTGAAAAGGCAGGAAGATGTAGTCCATTTCCAGAAAGTCTTTCTATGGGTGATTAATCCTATATAAGGGATCCAAAGAACATTGCAAAAAGTTTCTACTTTTTCTATCATGTCACCTTCCTATTCAGATAACCTCAGAAAAGCAAAAGGCCATCCATCCTCTCAGCTCTCCCTCTCTCTTCATTTTCCATGGCAACCTGGTCGTCTCCCCCTCATCTCCAGCTGAAGCACTCAGTTACTGGAATCTGTCTGCTTTTCTACCTCCATGAAGTTGGAAGAGGTTTGCAAGAAGCCAGCCCTTTTCAGGCCAGCACCAGAGCACGGCTCCAAGATGAACAACTCCCTCTCTTGCTAACTATGACCTAGTGTCATTTACACTGGAGATGTAAATTTTACAGAATCATTAGAAGACTCACCATCTTTTCTCCTGTGTCCTAATAAGGGCTCCCTTCTATTAGGCTTTGGGGGGCATGAATCAGCCCCCCAAAGTGGGTGGGTGAGCATCCCATCCAGGAGGGTATACATTGTAGAAATTAAAGACATTGCATAGGAAGAAGTTGCATATACTGAAACAACAGCATTCTATAATGTTTTATGGTATATTGAGTATATGCATTTTATTATACGGTACCCGTGAGAATGAATTCCAGTAGGACTGGAATTAGTCTGAGTGGTTTTACTAAAGTTCCTGCACAGAACTGACTGCTGTTCAAGGCATGAAGCCTGCTGATTAATAGCACTGCTTTGTAACCATGGGTCCCAGGAGTTTGGGGATGGTTTGCAGTGGCCTGGAAGCATTGTTCATTGATGACGGTGAGATTGATGTTTTGCACCTGGTCTCGGTGAGCTCCTCAGAGGCTGGTTATGTAACACGAGGGTGACTACATAACCAGCAAAATGGAAACAGTTCCAGCAGAGACTCTAATGTGGGCTCCCTGTTTCCAAGGTATTAGTGAATATGTTGGTGGTTCCTGATCTCAGCGAGTGCACTCTGTTGTGGCCCTTAGGGACAGGAGGACAGCAGGAGCTGGCACCGGGCCACTCCAGGCCTCTTGCCATGAGGCAGCACCAGCTGGGACGCACATCCTGGCTCTAATGCTGTTGCTACAGCTCTCCTTTTTCTGTAATCAACTGTAGATGTGGAAGCATCCTCATTTGGGTCCTGTGCATCTTCTTGAACAGTTGAACAATTAGACATGTTTAATGGCCCCTGTTAGCGTAGCACCACAGCCCTGAGAGACAGAGTTGACAGAGGGCCCCAGAGAAGTTAAGAGATCAGTCCAAGGTCACACAGTCAAGTGGTTAACAAAGCACAAATCAGCTCTGATTCCAAATCCCTTGCTCTTTTCACAACACTCCTCTGATTTCTTTCACGACCATTTTGATTGGCTAATAGAGAGAATGAAGAGGTATTTATTGAGGGACAGTCTCAGGAGAGTTCTGCCCTGTATACTGAAAGCGGAGCTGTAAGTGAGAGCAGCTGTATCCCTGGAGGGAGAAGAGGGCATTGCCCACAGTCCCTGGACGACATCATCACCTTTGGTGTCAGAGATCCAGATGGTCAGCTTTCTCCCCTGGAACTGAGGCTGCAGAGGCCTTCATTATCCCAACGTGGGCTCCAGGGAGGGGGCCTCTTTGGTCCCTTTCTGGCAAGGCAGTGATTTTGCTCATTTGGAAACAAGCGAGTCCATCATCCATCCAGCCCTCAACCACAAGCTAGATGTTTCAGTGGGCTCAGTGACTGATAATAAATCTTTTTTTGTGCTTTTTCTTTTTCAAAGTGTACCCATCAAGAAATTCTAATTTGCTTCTTAATTAAGATGCATGTGTAAGTCAGATTCCATTAAAGCCTCTTTCTTGCCCTCCAGCACTCAGACCACCGGAGAAAGTTTGGAACACCAGCCTCAGAAAGAAAGTGCGTGATGTCTTAGGGAGAGCCTGCCCCTGGCTCCCAGCCTTCCCTCTGCCACTGATTAGCCGGGTGCCTTTGGCCCTTAAACTTATCTGTAGAATGAATGAATTGAATATTTGGTGAAATTTGTATCTTATTAATTCCTCTATTTTTAGGGTGTGGACCCTAGCCACTACTTATTGTTATTATTTTTGCTATTAATATTGCTACTACTGCTTCTAATAGCAAGAAAGCTGGAGAAACTGGGTGTTGGACTAAGACTCAGGAGATCACAGCTTGGCCACCTTTCTTATCAGGGTCCCCAGAGTATCTGCCTCAAAGTTTTTAGGATTCAGTTACATGACTCTGGCACACATAACCTTTTCCTGGGAAGAAAGGCCACCAGATGAAGAGCAGAACAGCTCCGGCAAGGATGTCAGGAGAAATATTCAAAGACACAATGTGGTTTTATCCATACATGGAACAGGCAGTTTCCAACACAAAGTGCTTGAGGGCCACTAGATAGATCCAGTCCTCCCTCCCAAATATCTCTCTCACTGCCATGCAATATAGGACCACTCAAGGAAGAGCACCACAAGCCCTGTAAGTGTAAGGAGGCAGCACGGAGCCTTCCCAAGGAGCCCTGCCCTTGGGGTCAGATGCCTTGGATTGGAAGGCTGATTCTTCCGTAGAATTAGCCTCTCAAACTTAGGGCTTATTGAAGTTACAATTAATGCAACAAGATCAATGGATACACTCCCAGCAAAGCAAACTAGGAGCTCTCAGCTGGGAGCACGGCCTCTCCAGTTTGCCACAGAAGACACAGAAAGGTTGGTGGCTGTGGTAATCTGCCTGTTCAGGGTGAGGCTGTGGAAAGCCCTGAGTAGGGCTTAGCAAGCCTCTCAAAGCCCAACCCATATCAAGCTAATACTCCAGCATCGTTCCTTGTGTTCTTCCCCAGAACGGCCTCTTACGGATCACATCACCCAAATCTAACATCTGGATGGAGAGCCCAATCTCTTAGCAGCCCCAGCGCCATCTTGCTATGCTGTTACCAGGTCATAGAATAACCGTGATGCATCCCACATGCAAGGTCACCTGACAAGCTCAGAGTGACAGACTGCCTGTAGTGGGGACGTGCAGTCTGTTTTCTACAGACCCGATGCATGAGTCAGGGCCCCCCATGGCCACTTACTGGGTGTGTAGTCTTGGGTGTGTGAAATGGTGGCAGCAGTACCTACATCCAAGGACAATGGTTAGAGCAGATGAAATCAGGTACACTTAGCACAATGTCCGGTGAGCAGGTGCCCAGTGAAGGCGCGTGGTTACTAGTTCAGTCTGTTCCTTTGGGCTGTGGACTACCTTACCCCAGGATATTCTTGAGAAAAATCTAGTGAGTTACAGCTTCGCTTAAACATGCATAGAAGCATCCTTCCTTATTGGCTAGAGGGGCATAAATCACTAGGGTGCGTGGGAGGGGGCAAGACAAGGTGGGGGGCGGTCCTTGGACAAATTGCCAATGTTTCGTTTTGTTCATGACTGTCTTACCCTGCTGAGCCGGGAGGGAACACTCTTGTGTACAGCTTGCGGGAGCGGGGAGCTGGAGATTCCAGTGGTGGGAAAAGAGGGCTTGAGGGAATTATACCCACAAAACACAGCCCACCACAGCAACTGATTATTTTGCTCATTTTTAAAAACTATCTGGGGGAACTTCTCACCTCTGAATACTCCAGGCATACTATTTTGCTGCTGTTTTTTTTTTTTTTTATCACAAGAATGCTATAATATTAAAGTCAACTTTAATAGATTAAAAAAATCCATTTGTATTCATATCACCCTAAACCTCAGCTGTTTTGATATTTCCGAGTCCTTGCATAGTCCTTGTCCATAAAACCGGGTAATTCTGCCAGCAAAAAACAACTTATGCATAATGCATTTTAGTCTCTAAACGAAATCAGATGATTTTAGATTTAGGAAAGCTTGTACCAATGAATGTGTTTATATTTCAATTTCTCTTGCATTTCCACCTACTTCTCTGCATCCCCTCCCCCAAATTTGAAATAAAAACATTCTCTTATAAAAGCCAACATTTTCCCATGGCTCATTTGTTTCTAGAAATTTGGCACCTTCCAGATCTTTCTACTGTCCCCCCGTACCTGCTCCCATTCTAGGGATTTTGTCCCCAGTGGCTAATTGTGGGCAAGGTTGGAAGTTGGCTGAGAAGTAAGACCACAGTGTAAATTTCAGCTTCGTTACTTATTATTCACTGTGTGTCTTTCAGCTCAGTTTCCTCATCTGTAAAATGATGACACTAATGTTTATCTGAGAGGATTGTTTTGAGGAGTAAATGAGAGAAAGTATTTTACATGATGCATTTATTTGGAACATTGGATAAGTGGTAATTGTATTAGTTTCCTAGGGCTGCCGTAACAAATTAGAATAAACTGAACAGCTTAAAGCAGCAGAAATGTATTCCTTCACAGTTCAGGAGCCCAGAAGTCTGAAAGCAAGCTGTCAAAAGGGGTGGTTCCTTCTAGAGGCTCTGAGGGAGATTTTGCTCCAGGCCTGCGTCCTGGCTTCTGGGGGTTGCTGGCCGTCCCTTGGCGTGTAACCACATCACCTCAGTTTCTGCCTCTGTCCTAACATGAGCTGCTTCCTACTGTGTGTGTCTCTGTGTCCTGTCCTGTTCTTGTAAGGACACCAGTCACTAGATTTGGGGCTCACCCTAATCACGTGCAACCTCCTCTTAATGAATTACATCTAACAAAGACTCTGTTTGCAGATAAAGTACATTCTGAGGTTCTGGGTGAACATGAATTGGGGGAGGAGCACAATTCAACCCCTACGGGAGCTATTATTATGGACACGTAAAGATCATGACCTGCTGCTCTCCTCTGGGATGGCAAAATCCCGCAGAGTGTCAAGGAGACCTTAGACTGTCCAGAGGCTTTCCTGGAAGAAACACATTTTCTCTGACATTGTAAACATTGCCTGTCTGTAATGCAGCCCAAGCTAATTCACAGGCCTGCCCTGTGTCTCTCACTTCCTTCTCTGTGAAGCAGGAGTCACTCTATTGAGCACAATTACTGATCGACCCTCTCC
This sequence comes from Hippopotamus amphibius kiboko, assembly GCF_030028045.1. NCBI lineage: Eukaryota > Metazoa > Chordata > Mammalia > Artiodactyla > Hippopotamidae > Hippopotamus > Hippopotamus amphibius. The sequence goes on along the minus strand of NC_080189.1, from coordinate 86,289,191 downwards.
ATGATGCCCACAGCATCCAATAATAACATGTCATTGTCCATGAGATTACCTAGGGATGTGGGGAGACCTGGCATGAGTCTGGAGTTCTCTAGTCATGCACACTCCATTCTTGACAGCCTCTGAATCGAACACTGACACAGGGAAGGAAAATAAACTCTTGTAGACTCCCTGGCCCTTTTAAGACAGAGGATGCCATGGCCAGACGGGATCCTTCAAGGGGGTGTCTATCTTCTAAAGCATCATGTTTCCCTCTCTGTGGCTCTTCACAAAGGCCGGGAGAAAGCAGAAAGAAAGCAGAGAGACAAGAGAAAAACAGCAGCTTTCTCTCCAGAATGACAGAAGCAGATTTCATGGTTGTTTGGTGGTGGTTGTTTTCTTGGCTCTGAGAAGATCTCACACTCCTGTTTCCAGCTCTTGGCAAGAGTCTTCATTCTTGGGGAGTGACTGGGTTCCAGCGTTGCCCTGAGCTACGTATTGAAGCCACAGACCAAGCTGCTAAGCCCTTGTCTCCAGCACAAGGCTTTGTGCTCATGTCATTCCGAATCCTTTTCAAATCCGCAGGGGGACAGGCACTACACCTAACCCACGTACCTGCTACGAGCCACGTGACAGAGACTTCTCCACCTGAGACGTCCGTGCACAGGTTTTCTGTGGAATTATCAGCATCCCTGTCCCCTGTGACCCCAGGGTTTCCCCTGATCAGGAACGCAAGTCCCCTCACTGAGGCCTTCCGGGTGAACTGGCTGTCAGGCACTGACGTTGAGCTAAGCATCATCTTACTCCCAGCAGGAGCTGCTCACAGAGAAGAGTCCTGAAGATGGGTGGATGGAATTCTCAATCAGTGACCATTTCCTCCTCTTTTCCTCGTTTAATCTCACCTCTTGTAAGATCTAGACATTCCGATTGGGGCATTCTGGAGCTCTCTGTGCTAGATGCCCCTGTAGCTTTTGAACCCTTTTTTTTCTCCATTTAATTCAGTCTAAATGAAAAACATGCTCAATTGGTTACAAATACAAGGTTTGTTTCTTATTGCCAACCACCCTCACATGATAACAGAAGTTAGGGTGCCAAAAGGAACTGAATTCTTTGGGTGGGATAGTTTCTCTAGTGATCTCCTTAAAAGCCAGGCCCTGATGCACTTGTAGCTGGGGATTCTTCTATGCTGTGATTCTGTGATTTTTCTGAAGGAAATCTACAAGGAGATATTTCACATGGAAGAACGCACTCAATAAAAATATGTCTGGATGTCCAGCCGTACTGTGTGAACGTTTCCTCTTGGAAAATTCAGACTCAATCATTCACGTTCAAGAGTCATGCCACTGCTGTTCTGTTTTCTGGTTTGTCATGTGGGTCTTTTCCAAAGTTGTCACGTCTCCTTAGACAGGACAAACCTGCTGATTGCATGTTTTCCACTGGTAACCTCAAAGACCTTCTAAGGATGTCTTTAGGGTCTAGCTGTCTGGACCTACTTGTACTGCATTATCCCCCAGGCCTACCTCATTCCTTAACAGGCTTTGGGACCTCCTACAGTCACCATCAGCCCTGTCCCTGCTCCTGCCTGCCCTGGGGTTCTGGCAGGACCCAGTGGGCCTGCTTGGTCTAGGCTCGGTTGCCTCTCTGAGATACATGATGTCTTTTGTTTGTTTTTGCTGTGGACCATTTTTAAAGTCTTTATTGAATTTGTTACAATACTGCTTCTGTTTTATATTTTGGTCTTTTTGGCTGTGAGGCATGTGGGATCTCAGCTCCCTGACCAGGGATTGAACCGGCACTGCATTGGAAGGCGAAGTCTCAACCACAGGACCGCTAGGGAAGTCCCCATGAGGTGTTTTCAAACCCAGCTGATGACTAGAGCCACTAGGGGAGCTCTCAAAAAGTATGCATATCTGGGCCCCAGAGCCGACCTGTGGAGCCCAGGACTTGAAGGCCAGAGCCCAGCATCTGCTATTCTCTGCACCCCAGGTGTGGGCCCTCTAGTATGCAAGGAGCGCACCTTCAGGCGGCCTCCACCTCAGCATCCAGCGTACATTCCCAGGACCCAGGTGCTGCTTCTGGGACTTCCCTGCCTATCTACCTGCTCCCTTGACATCTGGTTCATCTTCAACAGCTGCTGCTTATCTGTGCCTCTCAGCCTTGCCAGTTGCTTGCACTTACAGAGCACACAGTATATGCCGGACACCGTAGAAAGTGCTTGACGTGTGTTTACGCTTGCAAGAGTCACAACAATCTGATGATTTTATTTGTATGATTATCCCCTTTGTACGGTTGGGGGAAATGAAGCAAAGTTTAACAGAGAGGTGAAATAACTTGCCCTGGGTTGCACAGCTATTGCTGTGCTGAAACTGGAAGGCAGGAAGTCTGGCTTTCGAGCTCTCACTATTTTTTTAAACAGCTCTATTGAGATATAATACACAAAGCATATAATTCATTCTTTTAAAGTATACAACTCAGTGGTTTTTATTCACGGACCATCACTACAATCTAATTTTAGAATACTTTCATCACCCCAGAACGAAACCCCAAATCCATGAGCAGTCACTCCCCGCCCCCCCCCCCCCATCCCCTGTCCTCTCGGGCTCTGGTAATCACTCATCTGTTTTCTGTTTAATGGATTTGCCTGTTCTGGGCTCTTCATATGAATGGAATCATATTGTAATTGGTTTTTAGAATGACTGGCTTCTTTCACTTAAGCATGAAGTTTCAAAGGCCACACATGTTGCAGTGTGGATCAGTACTTCAGTCCTTTCACCGGCTGAAAATATTCCACTGAATGGATATACCACATTTTGTTTATCTGTTCATCAGCTGACAGACATTATTCACACTCGAGGGCCCTCATGCTCAGCCTCTCGCAGGCTATTGCCTTTGATGACAAGGATGACCAAGCTATTTCAGATTTGTAGAGGTTCTAAAGCACATTCGCATCCTGATCTCTTAATGGTTACAACTAACGCTGATACTACCACGATTAGAATTGTACATCTCTATTCTAGAATAAGATCACAAAGAGACAGCAAGGTTAACTGATTTGTCCACGATCACAGGGCCAGAAAGGATGAAATAAGAACTGGACTCAGGTCTTCCCACTCCAAGCCTCGGGCTCTGTCCCTGCACACCTACTGCTGTTTGGATGAGCCCCCAAATCCTTCGCTATCATACCTGCCCTTTCCTCATTGCATGTGATTCAAACAGGGCCGTCAGCCAAGGAGGAATTACATCCTGTTCCCGACTCTAGTAACGGAGAATTTCTTAGCCTCTCCACTGACCTATGCTCACATGTCCAGCGTAGGGTCCTGGTCCCGGCCCTCCCGGCACCACAGCGAACTGCTGCCCAGGACCCCGTGTCTATACTAGGATAGGCCACAGGTTCACACGTCCGGAAGCTGTTCTTAAGAACTAGTTGCCTCTCCCGAGAAATACTTAGTACCATCAACCATCCCCTCCAAGAAGATCCTGTTCTCCAACCCAAGCTGCTCACAAGGGCTGTCGCTACAGCACATGACCATCCATCTCTGTGGCAGAACCTGGCTCCTCCTTGTCCCTCTGCAGGATGACCAGCCGTGAGGTCCTGGGGTCTCCTGCCCTGTGGTCTGGTCACTGTCAGCCTGGGGACTCAGCCATGCAGGGCTTTCTGAGGGTGACCTCCAATCATGCCAGAGGTCAGGCTGGCCTGCTTTCGGACACAGCTGCTGAGACTTTGGGGGCGGGGGGCTTAGGAGGATTGATGGTCATGGTGTTGGTGAGGAAGGCAACTAACACTTATGGGGCATTTACCGCGTGCCAGCAATTCCCCTAAACACTTTGTGAATGCGTTCATTTAATCCTCGTAACAACACTATGAAGGGGGATGCTATTATTATTTGTATGTTAAATGTGGGGAAACTGAGGCATAGAGCGGTTGAGCAACGTGCCCAAGTTCACACAGCTAATTGGTGGCAGACTCGAGATTTGAGATCAGGCGGGCTGGCCCCCAAAACACTTGCTCAGTGCCCCACGCCGCGCTGCCTCGCTGTTGCCTCACAAGAGAGATGTCTGAGCCTCATCCAGCAGCCCACGCAGTTCATCACTGGGGTTTCCTCCTAGGGCAGAACCAAGAAGGAAAGCTCCGAGGAGCCGGGGAGGTGTGACAGCCGAGCTGCAAGAGCAGGCACCCTCTGAGGTCGCGTGGTGGCCGCACCTGCCCCCCTGTCACTGGCCCGTCGCTCAGCTTGATACCCCTCTGTCCTCATCTGCTGTCATGAGCACTGCGGACCCTGTAAATTTGCTCAGCGTTGTTTACAATGACCTCAAACTGAACATCCCTAAAACCAAACTTATCTTCTTTTACCAAAACTCTGTAGTCAGGTTGCCTGCCATCAAATCCAAACTCCCCTACTCCCAGCTGTGACGCTCAGAGTTCCCCTCCCTCCCTGCCCTGGTCTCCTGATGTGTGAAATGGGAGACGTTTTCCAAACCTACAGTTGTTGTGGTGATTAAATAAAATATTCCACAAAACGGCTTGGCAAGAGCCTGGCACATAAACATTTAATTAATGTTGGTAAAGACAACAACAAAAGCAACTTTTACATGTGTTGGCAGAACCCAGTTCCTGTGGTTCCAAGATATAACATTTTAGACCCTTTTGTGACTGTTCTATTTCCTTCGTCTAGGGTGTTAGAGCCAGTCCCCAAGGAGAAGGGCTGTCAATAGGTGTTACACTGTGGTGAAGGATCTGCAAGCGTGGAGCTCAGGAGAGGGTTCCAGGCTTAGGTAGCTGGAAGCTGGAGTGTAAATCAGGAAGCACAGTGGGCCGTTGTGACAGGCAGCAGCTCTGGTGGACATTCACTGAACAGTTTTCCACATCTAATGATAACAAAAGTCAGCACTTGCTGGGTGCTTTCTCAGCACCAGATGGTGATCTCTGTATTCCATGAATTACAGCACGGAATCCTCACAACAACCCCAGAAAGCAGATGCCATTAGTATCCCCATTTTACAGACGGTAAAACTGAGGCACGGAAAGGTTAAGTAATGGGAAGGCTGGGCTTTAAAGCCAGTCAGTCTGGTTCCAACATCTACGCTCTTGACCCCTATGTTATGCTGCCTCTCACGTCCCATGTGCCAAGCAGAGAGACAAGTCATCTCCACTTGTGGAGGCTGAGCTGCTTGTGGGTGGTGACAAGACTACTGCTTTTCTCTCTCAACCCTCCTCCATATGTGCTCCCTCCACTGTGTGTGCTCATTCACATCTGTGGCCATTCTCTCCTCTCATAATCCAGATTGTGCAAAGTCAAACACAATGCCCACTACCTCCTCCAAGAAGTCCTCCTTGATTAAACACATGTCACAATGAAGTTTTTTCCCTCTGATTTCCCATAGTATCTAACTCTTTGTTAGAATACCTTGTATTATACTTCAGCTGTTTAACTAGGGCGGATTATTTACCTAACGACAGTCATGTAGAAACAAAATCAGGGAAAGGTCAATTAACTTTCCCAAGGTCACACAGAAGTCCAGTGGTGGAAATTGGATTGGAGCCGAGAGCTCTCCTCAGTAGACGATACTGAATGCCTCCCTGCCTGGCTCCAGTCATATTAATAACCAAAAGGTTCTATTAGAATAATTAAGACATTTATAAAATTTAGTCCTTGATGTCCCAAAGAGCTCTGGGCCTTCTGGTAGCTCCATGCGCTAAGCTGATGGCAGGGATGTACATATAGATGTAAGAGGTCACAGACTGGCCTCCAGTTAACCTCAGCAGGGCCCTCCCACCACGGACCACCAGGGGTTCCTGCTCACAACAGTCTAGATTCCAGTGATATGTCTTTGGCTCTGGTTCTTGGTGCCCCTCCCACATCTCCAAAACACTTATCGTGCAGAGGACACATTTCCCACAGTGGAAGAATGTGTGGAAATGCACCAAAAACCCAAAGAGGCTGTTGCTGTAAGTAAATATTTCTTATTTCTGCAGATGTATCCTTTTCTTATTTATTCTTAGATGTGGCCTTGGGAAAATTATAAGAGAATTTTGAGTCAACAGGTAACTTAACAGCAATTCCAGGGAAGTGCAGCATCTTATTATTAGAGACGAGAAAATCCAGCTGTATTCAGGGTAGCTAAGGGACTTGCCTAGGAATCTGCCCCAAGCAGTGACAGGTTTTTAAATTTTCGGGCTTTCCATCTCCAGGAGATGGAACTAGGATGTCTCCTGAATATTTGTCTTTCCTATGAAGAGCAGCCTCACACACAGGAGTCCCTTTAGGGAAGTGTCATGGGGTTTATGTCGGAAGGACTCAGGCAAAACAACCCATTCCCCTGATGGTGATTGAAAGGTGGTTTCCAGGATGCTGGTGGCCTCCTTCTCAGTTAATATCCCTTTGCAAAATGTATGCATACAAAACAGATCTCCTTTCACATGGTTACTAAGAATTCTGCATTTGCTTTTAGGTTGCCACCACTGGGAAGGAACAACTAGATTTTGAAACAGGACCACATATATTTGATTTGCAGATTTATGTGAAGGATGACGTGGACGTCACTGACCTGCAGGTCCTGACGGTCCAGGTAACAGATGTGAATGAGCCGCCTGAGTTTCAAGGCAACTTGGCAAAAGGTAAGACACACTGGAGTGTGTGATGCAGCCCAGACGGTAGCATCAGGCAGGACCCTGGGGGACAGAGCAAAATAGAAAAGTAAATAAACAAGCAGCTGTTTCCCTGAAAAAGGCAGCTGCTTAATGAGTAGGGAATAAATGAAACATCCTCCAGCCTGATGATTCACAAAGCCCTTTCCAACCGTGTCTTCTCTCAGGCCTCTCCTGGTCCTGGGGGGAAGCCTGGGGCTCAGGGACCTCAAGTGGATCATTCTGGAGGAAGCTGGGCTAAGTCCATTTACAGGCTCAGCACTGGGTACCGGCCATTGACTGACTGGTTCATTCTCCCCATGGATGCTGACCCCTCAAGTGGACTGTGTGTCTGGGGTCTGCTACAGGGTGGGGACCACAAAGGGACCAGAGCATAGGGTAGCTTCCTGTGTGATCTCCCCCAGGCTCATGGCTTTGAAGGCATCCATATACTGACAACCCCCAAGTCCATCATTATTTTTGCTTGTTTTCGTTATTTTGATTATTTTGGATTCAGTCATCTTTATTAACCTATTAATGTCACATTTTATATCAATATATACTGTCTTGTTTTTTTCAAAGGAATCGACTTTAGTACATCATGTTAATAGTAAAAAGTCAAGTAAGATAGCTAAACTTCAATCTAGCATTTTAATGTCCTCTGGACAAGGCAAGCTAGAAACAATCATTTTACACACATGTAAGGGTAGTGTTCAAATTAAGTAGGAAGCTGCTACACCAGCTTCTCCCTTGAACTCCCGACTCAGATAAAAACTTCCTAACCAACATTTCCGTTTGGATGTCTAACAGACATCTGTGACACTGTGATTTATAATAAGATATATACATTTGGTCTTCATCCCCTCCTGGTACAGGGATCCTAAAACCCTTGGAATTTCCTAAGTGATAAGAGTGATAATGGTGTCTTTTCTTACCTTGATGAGGTGACTTTTGGACCCCACCTGAGGATGGAGGCTACCCACTAGAGGAACCAACCATGTGATTAGAGGCTTGGATGCTGCGGGTGGGGGTGGGGGGGCTGGAAATTGAGTTAAATCGAGTTCAGTCACTAATGACCGATGATTTAATCAACCATGCCTATGTAATGGCGCCTCCATAAAAGCCCAAAAGAACCGGGTTCCGAGAGCTTCCGGGTTGGTGAACACGTGGAACCTGGGGAGAGTGGGTACCTAGAGGGCATGGGAACTCTCTGCCCCTATCCCATACTGTGCCCTGTGCATCTCTTCCTTCTGGCTGACCCTGACATATCCTTTTATAATAAACCACTAATCTAGTGAGTAAAATGTTTCCTTGAGTTCACTAGAGAGCAAACCCCTCCAGCAAATTATTCGAACCCGAGGAAGGGTTTGTGGGACCCTCACACCTAGAGCCGGTTGGTCAGAAGCACAGGTGACCACCCGGACTTGTGACTGGCATCTGAAGGGGTGGGGGCTGTCTTGTAGGACTGAGCCGGGCACCGGCGGGATCTGGCGCTATCTCTGGGCAGACAGTGTCAGAGCTGAGTCGAATTGCGGGACACCCAGGTAGTGCTGGGGAATTGCTTGGTGGGGGGGGACACTGGCCCCTCCACACTGGAACTGGTGTTGGAATCTGACATCTCAAACTTAACGTGCCCCCAAACCACTCTTGAACCCCATCTCCCTCCCCAGCACCCCTGCCCAAATCTGCTTCTCTCGTCTTCCCCATTTTATGGCAATTTCATCCCCCAGTTTTGTGGGCCAAAACCTCGCAGTTATCCTTGATGCCCCTCCAGCTTTCACACCCAACATCCAATCCATTAGGAAATCTTGGCAGCGTCTAAGGCGGCGCAGAATCCAGCCCCTCCCAAGCATCTCCACCATAGCTCGCCTGGATCATGGCTGTGGCTACCTAACCGGCCTCCCTGCTCTGCCCTTGCTCCTTCTGGTTGATTCTTCATACGGCAGCCAGAAGGATCCAATGAAACATTGGTTAAATCAAGGCACTCCTCTGCTTAAAACCCTGCGAGAACTTCCCATCCCCCTCGACAGGAGAGCCAGAGTCCCCTTGAGGCCCCATAAGATCTCATGAGCCCCCATCAACCCCCATCTCCTCTCCCATACGTCTCCCCCTCACTCCTCTGCTGCCGCAGTCCAGCCTCCTCACCCTCCTGTGAATACTCCAGGCAGGCCCTACCCCAGCATCTCCACATCTGCTGTTTCCTCTGCCCCTTCCCCTGCATCCGTACGTCTCCTCCTTTCTTTAAGAATCTGGACTCCAATGTCAGCGAACCTTCCAGGGGCACTCTATGTAACACGGTAACCCAATTCAGCACACTCCTTTCCCTGATTCTTCTCCATGACGTTGCTCAGTAACATTCACATATTTTATTCATTTATTTTATTATCTATATCTTCCCACTAGAATGCAAGCTTCATGACAGCAGGGTTTTGTGTTTTGTGAACAGCTGTACTCCCAATATGTAGATCTGTGTTTGGTACATAGTGAGAACTCAGTCAATATTTTTGAATGAAAGTGTGAGCAGTGATCAAAGAGAATATAAGCTGGAGCTCAGATATAAGATGGCCTGGGTGTGAATTGTGATTCTATTACTTCGCAGCTGAGACAACCTTACAACTTCTCTGAGCCTGTTTCCTCGTTTGTAAAGTGGAGGTAATTACAATACCTACTTTTTAGGGCTGTTATGAAGATGAAAGGAGAAAACATTAAAGTCCTCAGCACATTGCCTCCAAAAGAGTGAGTTAATGTTAAAATTCTCAGTCATCTCTCAGAAAAGTTCTCAGAAAGAGATGCCAGAGCAGAGCATGGCGGCCCCTCCGGCAGGTCTGGTGGTGCCGAGTGACCCTGCCTGTGTCCCTTTCCCCCGACCACCGAGAACTCTGAAGTAGATGATATCCATGTTTGGTCCCTTTCCTGGACCTTTGTAGCCCTCTCTCTACCTCTCTTCACCTTCCCTCTGTTCCACTATGAGGCCTCTCCTTTCAGGGACTCATCTCTGCTGAGATGTTAAGTGCAGTTGAGAGGTGACCTTGGCTCAGTTTTAGGAGGGATTTGCACGTGACAGTGAACCTGAAACACAGCAGCTTCACACCGGAGGAGCCCATCTGGGTTACTTTCTACCTCTCTGCCCTTATCACCTCCCTCCCCCCACAAGCACCCTAGTCGCCTCTCAACCCAGGAGACACATGAAGACTTGGTACCAGCTTGGCCAACCCTAGCTCTTTATTAATTCCCGGAAATGGATCCACCCATGCAAGCTGGCCAAGGGTCTTACTCATGGCCGTTATCCCTGCTTTCTTCTTTCCCACAATGCCAATACACTTGGCTCCCTTTGACTGTGTGGCTGTCCTGGTTTTGGAATTCCTTGCTTGCTTTATTTAATAAAATGTTTCTCATTCCCCTTTGGACGCTGGTATAGGTCTAGACCTCTACATAGTGGAAGGAGCAAAGCCTGGATTCATTTACCAGATGGAGGCCTTCGATCCAGAAGATGCAAGTCAAAACATACCCCTCAGTGTAAGTCTCCTTGCTAAAATGAAGAGGGAGTTTTTTGTGTGGCCTTTGACACAGAAGCCTGGAGCCTCAGTGGGGTGGGCTGGGCAGTGGTGATGGGAGGAATCTGCTGTCCACCACCAGGCACAGAGCACCAAGGAGGCTGGAATGGGTGAGGGGGCTCTGGAGACAGACACCCCACATTGGCACCATGGCTGTGTGTGATCTTAGATGAGTCCTTAACCTCTCTGAGCTTCAATTTCTTCATCTGTAAAATGGAAGAATAATAGTATATCACCTACTACAGTAGGGGGATTGTTAGTATTAAATAATGCACATAAAGCCACTTAGCCCAGTGCCTGGTATATCGAAATTGCTCAATATTTTTTAATTCTAAGGTGATTAAAAAAACAGCTATGTTATTCTAAAAATAAGCATAAATTGTATACCTCAAAGGCAGGTGTTAACACTTCCTTTTCAAGAGATGAAGCCAAGCTGCTTGGAGCCATGTTTTAAAAGAAAATTAAAAGAGAGTCCCAGGAATTCTAAAGATAAGGAGGACTTCCACAGAAGAAAGGAGGGGACTGAGTCCTGGAGGGTTGCCTCGTGGTTCACATTGGGAGAGCCCTTTTTAATTGGTGTCCATAAGGAGGACGTCAGTGGAGCTCTTGTAAGCATTAACCTTCAGGCTCAAAAGCCTCTTAGCTTATCCCTGGGCACGGATGCCTCAGCTCCCAGCTCTGCCCACCAACAGGGCCTTGTGCTGGAGAGGAAAAAACCAAAGCTAATGCCACCTGCCTAAACTTGGAGCAGGCAACACTTCAGCAAACAGGCCTTACAGAGAAGAGAATACTTGAAATATGACATTTGGGGAACTGGCAACACCAGGAGGCTGTCTCTGTGTTTGCTGCATGATTTGCAGCTTCCACAGGACTACTTTCTCTAACAGGAGGAAGGGAGCTTTGGGAATGAACTCCAGAACCAACAGAATATGGTTCTACAAGGTTTGCAACAAAGTTGTTTTAAGATTATTGAACATAGCTTAAGTTAGGGAATAGTTTGTTATCATTAGAAGACAATCCTTCTGTCAAAAAAACAACCAACCAACCAACCAACCAACCCATTCATTCATCCAAGAGTCTATTTGCATGAATAAGCAATTAATATGCAAACACTTCTGGGTCCCTACTATGTGCTAAGAGCAATACTAGGTGCTTTAATGCATACTTACTAATAACACACCTGCCATATAAGTTACAAATGTGCTTGTCTGAAAGTAACAGAAAACTTAACCACAGTGGCAGATATGGGATTTTTTTTTCTTCCGTAATAAGACCAGAGGCAGGCATGCAATTAGTCCAGAGCTGGCACAGCTGCTACCCTCAGAAACCTGGACTCTTCCTATCTTTCTGCTATTTCATCCAGCGCATATTGGCTTTGTTCTCCCTTTGTTAACCTCATGATTACAAGATGGCTGCTGTATCTCCAGCCTTTACCTCTAAGTTCCAGGTAGGAAGAAGAAGAAAAAAAGAAAGCAGGAAGGGGTATAGGATAAAGGAGGCAGACCAACCCAGTCTGTCCCTTTTTTGGTGGGAAAACCAAGACCCTCCTTGAAGCCCTACCCAGGGGTCTTCTGCTTACTTCTCACTGGCCAGAACTGTGTCCTATGGCCACTGTTGCTTGGTGGTGACCAGGGAAAAGGGATTTGGGATGGAGATTAAGTCAGCAACCCAAAGCATAGGACCTCACTTATACATTTAGTTCATTTCAACATTTACCAAGAATCCACTATGTACCAGGCTTTCTATTAGATGCTTTGGGTACAAAGATGAATAAGACACATCTTTGCACCTCAAGAAATTTACAGTCTGGATGGGAGACGTTCATGCATACACCAAATAATGATAGTTCAATAAGATCACTACGGTAAAGTCTGTACAAGATCCCGTGGGGGCAGAGTGGAAAGAATCTCAGCTGTGAAGAAAAATACTTATTTTTAAATCTCCATTTAAATACATATTTCCAAAATTAGACAGAAGGAGCAAGGTCATGGCCCTTTCAAAAATACCTCCTAAGTCAGGTCGTTACCCTTTCAGATGAAGGGAAGCGGCCCAAGTGGGGAGCAAATACAGTAGGTGTTGCTCCCTTAAAGGAAAATGTAATACCATCCAAAGATGTCGGAGAGCAGCTGCAGGCTTGGAACCTGGAGCCAGGTGGCGGCAACTGCGGCTTCTGCAGTGAGTTTAGGATTGTTTGGGGAGGGGGCGCTGTAGCAGAAATTGTTAATGAAGTATTTAACAACTGTGCTGGGACTAACAGCTGCACGGAAAGTCGACAGCCAGCCCGTAGGAGCAGTGAACATAACCTGGAAGGAACCTTAGCAAAAGGTAATAACAGTTCAGGAAGTAACATGCCACGGCCTTTGTACATAGACATTTTATTCTGGCCGCTTGGGGGTACTAAATGACATATTTTGCTCCCTACAAGGAGAAGGGAGATGGGTTAATTTGCTATTGACCAAACCTGTAAAAATTCTCAACCTTGGCTATAAATTGAAACCACCAGAGGAACTTTCAAAAGCACAAAGGTCTGGGCCCCACCCCCTAAGAGTCTGGGGTGTGGCCCAGGCATCAGGTTTTTAAAGCGCCCCTCCTACCCAGGGATCTCTGCACAGCCAGGATTAAGAACCATTGCTCTTTTTTAAAAATTGACCTATAGTTGATGTATAATAGTATATTGTTACAGACGTCCATATTGTGAATCACAATTTTTAAAAATCATACTCCATTTAGAGTTATTACACAATATCGGCTATAGTTCCCGTGCTGTACAATATATCCTTAAAGCTTATTGAACATTGGATACCTAACAGTTTGTGCCTCTCAACTCCTTCCCCCATATTGCCCCCTTCCCTCTCCCCATTGGTAACCACGATTTTGTTCTCTATATGTGTCTGCTTCTTTTTTGTCATTTTTCACTAGTTTATTGTATTTTTTAGATTCCACACGTAGATGATAAAATCCAGGATTTGTCTTTCTCTGTCTGACTTATTTCACTGCTTTAAGACACTGTTTCCCACAATCCCCAGGTCTCTCCCTTGGTATTTTGGATTCTGTGGGTCTGGGGGGGGGCCCAGAAATCTGCTTATTTGCCAGATACCTTGGGTGATTGGTCTGGTCAGAAAGGCTGGGAACATTGGTTTCTGAGTGTTTCTCAGAGGGTGTTCAGGCCCCTACATGAGAACATACTTACGCTGCTTCAAAAAATGCAGATTCTGGGACTTCCCTAGTGGCGCAGTGGCAAAGAATCCACCTGCCAATGCAGGGGACACAGGTTGGATCCCTGGTGTGGGAAGATCCCACATGCCACGAAGCAACAAGCCCGTGCGCCGCAACTATTGAGCCTGTGCTCTAGAGCCTCTGAGCCACAACTATTGAGCCCGAGTGCCACAACTACTGAAGCCTGAGCGCCTAGAGCACAAGCTCGGCAACAAGAGAAGCCATCACGATGAGAAGCCCGTGCACTGCAACGAAGGGTAGCCCCTGCTCTCCGCAACTAGAGAAAGCCGGCACACAGCAATGAAGACCCCAAGGCAGCCAGTAAATAAACAACATTTTTTTTAAATGCAGATTCCTAGACTGCACTGGAATGCTGAATTGGAACACAAACTTCCCAGGTGATCCTGATGCACTCTGCCCTTGGAGAACCATTGACACGAGTAAACAAGTACAGACTTTTAATAAAACACCAAAGCATGTGCAGGAAGCCACCTGGCCTTGGTTTGTGCCTGTCATCTTACCTGGTGGGTTCCACGAGTCACCTTGCTGGTGGCCACAACTAGAAGAGGAAGGATGGATTAAAAATCATGAATTCATTTAGCTCCAGGACATCTCCGGAACCCCCAACTTCTTTATAACAAATCCTCCACCCTTATCCAGCTTAATAAAGTGAAACTGTGTCACAGATTGTGTAAAGTTGGGGCTAATACAGAAACCACTGGTATTTGCTCCCTCCCTTTTAAAGATAGTTTTAAAGCATGTGGTTGTGCATCGTTTGGACTTGCACTGCCCAGTAGAGCTGGACTGTGAGCCAGAAATGAGTGCTATGTGTTTCAAATGTTCTAGCAGCCCCATTAAAAAGGTGAAAGGAAACAGGTAAAACTCATTTTAATAGAGTTGAACTCAATATCTCCAAACTATTATCATTTCAACATAGAATCAACATAAAAATGATTCATGAGATATTTTACACCGTTTTTTTTTTCGTTGTACGTCTTTGGACTCGTGTATTTTACACTTACAACTCCTCTCCTTTTGGGCCGGCCCCAATGCAAATGCCCTGTGCTCACAGGGGCCCACGGCTGGTGGCTTCTGTGCTGGACAGTGTGGCTGAGGCCCGGAATCCCCTCCCCTGCCCACGCACCTTCTGTGTTGTGATGGGTGCAGGGGGAGCAGGCTCGGAGGCGAGCGTCAGGACACAGAGACACGCAGGATGGTCCCTATGTGAATAATTATATTTACTGGCATTTCTTTCTGCCCTTTCTCCACCTCCTGAAGGAGGCTCTCTGGGCCCCACTCCTTCCCACCCAACTCCCACTCTCCCCACCCCCGCTGCCTGGAAATGGTCACCATGACTAGAGCAAAGCCTCCTTGGAGACGCGAAGGACATTAATCAGTTTTGCAGCTGGAGGCAAAGTGATCTAGTGCAGCAATTCCACCATTAAGGGGCTTTCTCTTGGCCTTTCCATTAGGGAAGGACTTTTGCATAAAGTGAAGTGTGCTTTGTCTTAACCAGGGCAGACAAAGGATGAAATGAAAAGAGCAATAACCTTGCTACCAGCTGGGCTCCCAGGAGGGCAGCAGGGGAAGCGATTCTCTCCCCACCTCCATCTTGCTCATGGCTCTGAGACGCGGCATCACCTCTGAGTCCTCCCGGGAGGAAAGTGATCATCAGATGCCTGCCAGCCCCGCTGGGTGGAACTCCTCAGGTCCCGCCACCAGCCCTCTATTTCCCGGTGAGGGAAGGAACGGAGGCCTTGCCTAGGCCAGGGAATGCCAGCGAGAACCAGGCGATCCTGCTCATCCCCTTCCACCCTGTCCCCCAGGCACCTCCGCCCCACCCACAGGTGCACACACACCCCCACTGTTCACCGCCCCCCCCCCCCCTCCCCGCCCCGGGCATCTGCCTAACTCAGAAGTCTCCACCGGACGTCTCTGCAAAACGCTCTCTACTCCAGGCTCTTGTGAGAATGCTTGAGAAGGGAGAAAGCAGTGCTGTTGGACAATTCCCACTCCAGATACACCACCACTGATGACTGGTCGTAGGTCGGGAGAGATACTTCCTTGAATAGAAGGGGATCGTTGTCCTTAAGAGTAGTGAAGCCTGAATCAAAAAACAGGACCCAGGCTGATGGCGGGAAAAGGCTGACAATATGGGAAGATGTGCAGCTTCCTCAGTAAAGAACTGCATATCTAAAACATTTTGCATTTATACATGTGGCTCTTCTTAAAAACAAATACTTGTCTATAACCCACCTAGCTCACCTTCATGATAACACACGCAACCCAAGCCCGGGTGAATTAAGGACTTGCAGTGGGTTTTTTTTATGGTAGTTTCTTTTTTTTCTCCTAGGTACCCTTCCCTCCCATTCCCATCCCCCACGTCCCACCCCTGAGCTGGTTTGGGGTGGAACAGGGGGGAAGGAGAGGAACTGAGCCTTTTATAAAAAAATATTCAGCTTACACTGAAAAATAATAGGACCCTGGCATTATATTTATAACTTGCCCCCACCCAGGAGGAAGATGCTGCCGTGTCTGGGCCCTCTGAGTGGGCTTGGGGGCACGTTCTCAGTGGCTGGGAGAGTCATTGGCACTCCTCAGACTTGGGAGGAAAGAGGGTCCTGCTGTCCTTCTGGAAACTTGGCCCCGGGAAATTGACTGCTCTGTTCCTGCGAGCTAGGAGGCTGAATTCTTGTTGCTTGATTCCACTGTAGGCCTGAAACTAACCGAGGGCAGCAAATCAGCACAGGTTGAATCATTATTCGCCTGAGATTCCAGCTGCAGTGGGGGAGCCAGCCCGGAGGTGGCATGCCCTCCCTGGGGAGCCTGACATTTCAGGAAACTGGGCCAGCTCCCTCTCAGCCTTTTCTCTCCCTGCACCGGTGGCACAATAAAGGATGAATGGGGCAGGAAGCCTGCTCATCGTCCTCCACCCCAGAGCTCTGTGTCCGTGAGCGAAACACTGCTGCCAAGGGCTGCAAATAGAGAAACCTGGGGTGGCGGTAAAGGAATATTCCCAGCGGGGAGGCTGGAGAGCTTGTCTGACAAGCGTTTGTTCACCGAATTGATCTGATTACTCAGGACTTTTCTTAGCCAGTACTGGAGCAGAGAGGGGCTGCCGTTGCTTTTCATTCTATTTAATTTCTGTTTTCCAAGAATGAATATCAAGGGAGCAGCTTTGATTAAACAAGCCTTTAAAAAGGGGAGAGAATGCCAGGTTTTACAGAAAGCTTTGCTGAGTTGCTGGCAAATGGCCACATGACACAATATTTTTAGTCTATGGATATTATCTCCTTTCTAAGTACAAAACTGCTATTCCCATTAACACAAGCTTGTAGGTTCAGGGATAAAGGAAATTAGCCTGGCTCTAAAAGAAAAAAAAAAAAATCAGGATTCCAGGAAATCAGCCTGTTAATAAAAATGTAAAAGAAATTCCCATGTTTTAACTCCACAGCTCTCCACCCTTTCAGTCTGCTGCTGTTTCTTTTTTCTTGCTTACTGAGAACTAGAGAAGATTTCATACCCAAGTCTAGCATTACCACATCGAAAAAGAATTTTTATAAAGGTTGGCAAGATTTTTGTTGTTGTTGCCTTTTCGTTTCATTAAGATTCTTTAAGGTGGGAATGCTGGTCTCGGATGGGGAAGAGGCAAGAAGAAAGCCTCCATACTTAACATGTAAGAAATACTTATCGAGCACCTGGCGTCTGTCAGGCAGAGGGATAGAGCACGATGACCATGAAGCCCTGCCCCTTGCGGGTCTCACATTCTAACGGGACAGCAGCAGTTACCGCGCGTGGAAGGTGTGCCACGGCTAGGCACTGTTCCAGAACTTTATGTGATCACCCCCCGGCAGGCCTTAGTCTTACTCCTCCTTGTTGCACACCCTCTCACAGCTGGAAAGTGGTGGAACCAGGATCCAGATTCCGCAGTTTGCCTCCCGTTTGGATCCAGAGCCACGTCACGACTCAACTGCCCCAATCTGTGACTCACATTCCAGACGGTGTAAGAGTCCTCCTTCTCTGTTCCCATCACGTCCTGCGTTCATCCCCCCTCGAGCACGTGTCCCACAAGGTGCTCGTTCTCCCCACGTTCCTTCGGTTGACCGTCATCTTTGGCAGAGCAGGCCTGTGTGTGTTCCAAGGCCGTCCACTGTTTGGGAAACAACTAGATCTGGGGACCTATCTCCCAGAGTCTTTCAAAACACATGTGGAAAGGCATCCCCATTCAGGTGCATATAGTAAACGCCTCGCCGGGGTCTCTGAACCCTGCCGTTCCAGCAGCCTGGGCCTCCGTGGATCTGTGAGGATTCCCTGCAGGAAGGCCTCGGCTCACAGAGCCAGAACTTCTCCACGTGCTGCCAGCTGCAGGCCCAGGCAGTGAGCTGGAGAGTGGGTGGCAGGGGCTTGGGCTTTGAGCATCACACCTTTGAGTGCTGCCAAGGTGTTTATACAATTTGGAGGGGGAGGAGCTGGGAGATGGGTGCTCCTTGGCATTGTCCACATATTTCCTCTTAAAAAAGGGTTGGAAGCACTTAAGTAACCAGCAAGAAAGACTTAGTAAAATAAGCCCTTACAGTAGAATGCTGTGTCATCATTGACCAACCGGGCTGTAAAATAAGACAAGAATACGGGCAAATGCTCACGCTATAAATAAAAAGAACAAAATATTATTTTCGTTAGAACATCATTTCAATTTTTTGGAGGGCATATGTTTGCATAGAAAAAAAAACTATTCATGAAAATGATGAGATTTTACAGGTGATTAATATTTTCTTTTTCAGACTTTTCTGTCTTTCCCAGTTTTTGTGTTAAAAATATGTTCATTAAAACTAGAAAAATGTTATTAAATGATAAACGGAAAGTAAACACTTCTAAAAATCGTTTAAAAATCTTATATTGGCCCCAAAGGAGAGCTTTCATCTATTTTCCGTTCATTCTCTCTTCTCTACGGGGAGCTCAACTGAGATCACAACACAGTAAATCACTGGGTTGGAAAGCTTGGTTGGCATTTCCTTTGATTCTGGACTTCAGGGGCTGTGGCTCTGGCTGCAAAACCTCCACTTATGATCTGATCCAGAGATCATCCCTCATCCTAGTGGGAAATAATGAAACCTTCTCCCCTTAAAGCCCTTTGGAACAAATGGCTATAAATATGTAAGCCTCACATGTTGCTGTGGCCCTTCACATTTTACAGTGTGCACTGTGACTTAATCCTCACCATAACGCGGAGGAGCAGTTGGCGGTCTCAGCCCTAAATTACAGGCAAGGAAGGGACTCATCCCAGGTCCTGAGGTGAGAACCAGAACTTGGGCTCAGCTCTTCGGATCCAGGGCGTTCCCCTGCTTCTTAACTCCATGATGGGAGCAAGGAAGCAATTCTGATGAGCACCTGTGGACGGACAGGGGTGGGCCTCCTACGGGCTGGCCCTCAGTGGGATGTACAAATAAGCCTGTGTTCCTATCAGAGCAAGTGGTGCTGGGCAGGGGGTCCTCAGGACAGCTGGGCTGAGCCCTGGGAACAAAGGAGGACTTCTCAACTCCCCGAGATGTGCAAAGACTTGACAAGCGGCCACAGCCCTGAGATCGGATGTTAAAAAGTCCAAGCCAACCTCCAAGTTGGACACTAGGCCCTGCTAAGGTTCATTCTCTCTCATGCTTGTCTCTTCCCTTTTCCCTGCCATGATTTCGATGGACGACGCTTTGCACACTTTCGCACCCCATCATATCCCAAGTTCTTTCGAGGGAAGAGACCAGATCGTATTTGCCTTAGTACTATCCTACTTCCTGATGCATGGGAGCTGTGTTGAAACAGTGCTGGTTAAAGCCAAGACATAGAATCAAAGCTGGAAGTTGTCCTGGGAAGAAGTGAGAATACACTGATGGGGATAAGGAGGCTGGACTCAGAAGCAGGGGGCCGTGTATGTGTGTTTTCTGTAACTGAAGCAGGATCCACTGACCAGCTTCTCTGGGTCAGAGGCTCAGACCAACGGATCCAGCGCATTCTTGAATCAAGAACCATGAAGCCTCTGGACTGCCCATTTGGGCCTCCACCTGTTGCATCAAAAATGTTGCGCGGGCCAAGAATATAAAATAGGAAGCAACCAACTCATCTCCTGGGGAAAGCTATACAGGTGTGCTTAGTTACATTTTTTCCTTGTTTTTAAGTATTTCCTGATCTCCCTTTCAAAGAGTTTCAGAATGTCTGCCGATGGGAGCCTCTTCTCCACGACAGAATTTGACTTTGAAGCAGGACACAGCAGGTAGACTTTGCCAATGACCTTGCTTGAAGTACCTCTTATCTGAGTGTCCAAGGAGCAGGCCTGGTGCAGCCTTGAGGGCAGCTAGGGAGGCCCTGAGTGCTTTGTTGCCTTGCTGCCGGGTTCAGAGGGTAGTGAGCTCCAAAGAGAGATCGGCAATAAGGCCATTATCTGAAGGCCTCCTTCCTCGTCCAAAATCTTCACCTTCAGATCACAAGAACGAAGGTGTGGGAGAGGACCCTTGAAGATCTGGAGGGTCGCCTCAGCTGCCCTTCTGGCTCTGGAGAGGCAGCCGTCGGGGCAGTTTGCTGACACTAGAGCAGAAGGGTGGAGGCGAGCAGACCTCTGAGGAAAGAGGTGGGGACAGGCCAGGGTTTGAGGGTGAAAACACACAGGACTTGGGGTCAACCCCAGTTTGGCTCTGGGTTCTGCACGAGGGGTAAAAAGCAGGGCTAGCTACCTAATCCACGGCAGACTTCGTTTCCTCACGTGGGTGTGCGAGGCACTTGGCAGGGATCTGGTGAGGGAGGAAGTAGACAGTGCGTGCCACGTGGCAGGTGTGAGATGGCAGCTGTGAAATAACGACGATAGGATGAGAGGTGGAGGGGTGGGGCTCTCGAGACGCAGAGAGAAGGGTGGACGCAGCAGATCTGACTCCGCGGGAGCAGACGGAGGGGGTTGGCCCGAGAGGGGGCAGACGCTTTCCTCCCTCCCCCCACCCCATTTGTGGTAGTGTCAGCAACGCCTGACTCCCAGACTCAGGCTGTTTCCTGGCAGCTATCATCTCACTGTGGAAGTGAGAGACAGCCAAGGACTCAGAGCCTCCACGGAGCTGCACGTAAACATCGTGAACGTCAACGATGAGATCCCTCGCTTTACCAGGTAGGCCCGAGGGCGGGGGGGCGGTCTCCGTGGACCCTAGGCACCATCCCTCTCAAGTGGCCGAGCCTCCCCAGACACATCTCATCCAAGGCAAAGGGCTGCCCTTTGCTCTGGCCTGGAGGAGAGGTAAGGGGCTCTAGGTCATCAGTGTCCTTTACCTGGGCCTCTGGACTTACACCTCCTACTTCTGCTCCCCCTGCCTCCACACCCCACATGCACAGGCACCATGGGATTCTGGGTACGGTAGGGAGGGGGCGGGGCCAGACACCACGCCCCTGGTGCGAAGCGTGCCACTGGGCATGTGTGCAAGGTAAATATAAGGCAGGTGCTCATGGGACAGAGTGCCAACCACTGATAAGGGCAGAATCCTAGGGCGCCCCCTCGTCAAGACTCCATGAAGCCCACTCTCAGGGGGCCATCTTCTCCGACTGAGGCAAGGGCTGTTTCACTGATGTCTAAGTGGTCTGCCCACTGCTGGGTGCTCTAAGTGTCTCCCTGCTATGGTGGATCCGGAAAGGAGATCTGGCTGTGTCTGGAGGCTCCTACCTCCAGCAGATGTGAGGAAGGTAACTGAATCTGGTGGAGGCAGCCCGTGGGGATGTGCCGGTCACCAGCCTAGGCACGAAGGGGAGACCAGAGCCTGTCACAGACAGGGATTTAGGAGGGGGAGATGGGATTCTGAGCTCGTACATGACCCTGCAAACAGCCCGGCTTACTGATTTTGAGACTCTGCCCACCCCAGTTGCTGAGCCCGGCTCAGGAGCCAGCCACAAGGAAACTGGCAAAATCCCCTGCCTGGGTTCACTGTATTCATGGCTGTGAATAAATTTAGTCCAGAAGAATCCACCAACAAAAAGCCACTGGACCCCAGAACTATGCAGAATGCTTGCAAAAGTATTCTGAGGTTGGTAGGTATGAAGGCCACTCCACTCACAGGCGAACTGAGTGCCTGCTGGCAAAAGACACCACAATTGTGAAACCTCTGGACATCATCACGGTCTACAGCCCAGACGCTAGGTGTCAACATGGAGGGAACAGCAGCAGAGACACTCCCACGAAATGCTTCCCATCCACGCCTGTTGCCAGACTAAGCTCAGAAGGACGCCGCGGTGCTTTTCTGCTGACGGGCTCCTCCAGGAGCACAGCTCAGGCAGTTTATAAATAGTTGTGACATCCCAGCCTGGATTCAGACTCAAGTACTGGCCAACACAGCAATGCGGATTCATCACTGATCCCCAGGGGAAGGTGATGGTGGTGGGGCTGGAGCCGACACGTTCTGCCATGCCGTCCCCACAAGCCCCGCCCCCCTCCCCAGTCTGTGAGATGCCAGAGCAGACTACGGGCCTGCAAAGGAGAAAATAATGAGTTCTCCCAAGGGGCAGAACTTGTAGACCATCTGGTTTGGACTGTGTCTTCCAAAATAAAGCAACTGGCCTCAGCAGAAAGAGAACATGACCTTGGCTGTTTGTTGAGGCCCCCAGAGATGGCTCTGGAAATCTGGTTCTCATTTTTGGTTTGAGAGATGAACCTGTTAGGCTCCATCTCAGGTCCTATGTGACCATCTAACCACTTTTTAAAAAACAGTGGACTTTATTTCAAACAGAGTTCCCTGGATGTTGGTAGGGGTGGGTCTGTGAGAGCCTGCGCTCTAGAAGGATTTGAGACATGTTGGCTGCTCAGAGCCAATCTAGTCCCTCAGCCATCTGCACTTCCAACATGTTTGCTCAGTTTGAACCTAGGTACTAACTTTGAGGGTCTCCTGGTCCTCTTGAACTATGATTCTTCTTTTCCCCCAGATCAGTGCTAGGACTAACCATAAGTTACTTAATTCCGGATTAACAAAATTAAATCCTCAAACGGACTCCAAGTAGACCGAGTTTGAGTGCGAAGTTAGAAATGTAAAATGTGGAAACAACTTTTCTATCTTTACTATTTGTTAAGGTCCTTCAGTGAAATACAACCAAAGCAGGTACAATTTCTGTTGTTGAAAACGTCTCACCATTTTATTCCTGGGTGCTGACAAACGCTGAATGTTTCATGCACTTGTGAGGTGCACTCCAGGACGCAGCCATTATGAAAGCTGGGCGGTTTGTTATAAAAGTACCGGACTTACATTCACTCTCTACATCGAAAGCACAGTGCTCACTATTTTTGCAGGGAACTTTGTTTTAGAGTCAGGCAGGTGAGTCTTTCTCCCTTTCTGCCCATTTCTTTTGTATCCATTCCCAGTCCTTTTCAACCTGGCACCAGGCAGTGTAGACACGCTTTAGGACTTACAGAAGCCATCCCAGGTCATCCCGGATTCGCACCCTTTCCCCTGAGTGCAGCCATGCGTCCAGGCTCTGGTGAGCCAGTGTCATGGGCAGAAGGATGTGAGAATTAGCCATATCAGAGCTTTCCCCTGCTGGGGGGCTGCAGGGGTCCTGGCTTCACTGCACTTGAATAGATTTCTACTGTGGTAAATGAGGGTAATACTTCTAAGTTAAATGATATTTTATACACACTTGGGTCTTGGATCCCCAAACCAAATAAACCACAGATTTTATCTTCTGCCAGGCTCAATATCAAGTCAGCCAAGGACAGGGTGTTGTACCCAGCGAGCTGTGTCTTCACCAACAGCCTGATGAGTCCTCTTCATGAGGACCTGATTTCCTGGAGCACCCAGCATGGACTAGATGCGCCCACAGAACAGGGTCTTAAACAGCTGCACTCCTGACATGTTGAGTGGGATACTTCCCGTGGTGGGGCCGTCCTGGGCATCGCAGACGGTTTAGCAGCATCCCTGGTCTCTACTCCCCACATGCCCATGGCAGCCTGCTCCTCCAGTTGCGGCAAACAAGATAACTACCTGCAGCTGAGGACCACTGTCTTGGGTGGGGGGCGGGGGGGGGGGGGAAGGAGGGTGGGAGGAAGAGGATTTTTCTCCCAAGGTGTCCTCTGTCTGTCCTATGCGAGGCTGGGAGCCTGTGGTTGTTACCTCTGGTGATTCCTTATGATAGTCCTTCTCAAACTTGAAAGCCCCCGCCCCACGCATCTTGTGAAAATGCACATCCGGATTCAGTGGTCTGGAGTGGTTGGAGGTCTGCCTACAGACCCAGCATCCTCAGGAAGCTGGTTAGAAAGGCAGGGACCAAACTTGGGTTAGCAAAGGCGAGGCTGTGAAGGTAGCACCGGTGTCTTAGTGACCTCTTTGTTGGAAATTAACAGAATCCCCTCAATGTAGCCAAAGAAAAAAATCCAGCATGTTAGAAACAGAGGCTTTCACACAAAGGGATAAGGGCTTACTCCAGCTTGAGGAGCCAGGGACATCCCCGTCTCTGCTTCTGGTTTCTGCCACCCCTGCCTCCTTGGCTGTACCCCACTTTGTCCATCCCTGGACCCACCAGGGCAGCACGGATTCCTGAGAACGGAGTGTGTCAGCTAAGTAAACGGATGAACGGCAGCTTCTGTGGGACCCCGAGTGCTGAGAGGTCCAGAGCCCTGGGGTGGCCTCTTGGCCTGAACAAGATTACTGTCCCCCAACGATGGAGTGAGACTACAGGAGGTTGCCTCACAAATGGGGGCAGGTCCAGGATCCTGGGAGGAGCCTGGCCAAGAAGGGCAGAGTTCCAGCCGTTCCCAGCCTGCCTCTGACTCCCCTGGAGGCCCCCTCCTTTCTCCTCCCTCTGGCCCTACAGACGATGGGACAGCACCACAGAGACATTCTGAGCTCATGAAATGAATGCAATTCCTTAGATCCGAGGCATAGTGTTCCCCTCTTAAAGAAGCTCCCAAGTGGGAAAACCCAAATTTAGGAAACTGGTAAATGAGAGATGACTATTTGCCCCACTGAAGTGATTTTCCCTCTATAAAAGGACTTCCTGCAGAGTTATTTTAAACAATAAGTCTCCCTTGGTACATTCAAAATTACTCAATTTACGCAAGTTGTGCATTAAAACTTCAAACCTATCTGTCTTGTTTCGGGCCTTTTTGAAGGCAGTGGAGGTCTGAGGAAGGTGGCTGAGTTGGTAATTTGGGCTTAGCTTGGAGGGCAGTACACTGACCTTGGCTTCTGCCAGGGGGGCTCATTTCTCCCTTCAGAGAGCTGACCTCATGGTTAACACAACTTGGAAAGGCATACACATTCTCTATGTAAATTCTGCCTCCTCAGACCAAAAACAAACAAACAAACAAAGGGGAAAGAAATAAAAACCGAGCACTAGAATAGAGAAGGTTCACAATTCAATCAGCTTCTGGTGGCGGCCATGGGGTAGGCGTCAGGAACTATAGTTTTAGATATTGTGTCCAGGGGGATTTTAAAAAGAATTCAGGGAAATTTTGCACACGAACTGGGAGAAGAGAAGACAGCTGGACAGGCCGACTATCCTTATTTTAAAAGATGTTAACGCCAAGGCTGATCTCAAGTGGCATCAGGCCTGCGTGAAGTCAGGGACCAGGGCCGATATAAATTGTTGCCATCACAGCGTGGCTACTTCTTTGCTGTCCACAGGGATGTGATCTTTGGAAACACAAAAACCAGTCACCCCTCCTTTCAGCTGCTGAGTTCTCCCTCCCCAACACACTGATGCCACTGCAACAGCTCAGCGCTATATTTAGCACGAACAAAAATACCCACCTCCCAGACTCCACCCTCCTGTGCCCCTGAAAATTAGCTGTGTCTGCTGTCTTTCTGTTCCAGCCCACTGCACGTGTACACGATTCCTGAGGAGTTGGGTCCAGGAACCATCGTGGCCAATATCACAGCTGAGGACCCTGATGATAAAGGTTTTACCAGCTTCCTCTTCTACAGCATCACTACTGTCAACAGCTATTTCATGATCAGTCAGTGTAAGTCACACACACACACACACACACACACACACACACACACACCATTATGAGCATTCTTTAATTCAGCCATTTGGATTGTTTTACAAACATTTTCTCTGTCTTCTGGTCTGGGGCATGCCTTTTTTGTCTAGTCTAGCGTTGTTATCAGGGTAATAGGTATATTTTTTTTTTGGCCACTCCTCGTGGCTTTTGGGATCTTAATTCCCCAGCCAGGGATTGAACCCAGGCCCTGGCAGTGAAAGCACAGAGTCCTAACCACTGGACCACAGAGAATTCCCCATAATAGGTGTATTAAATGCAGTTGGGGACTTCCTAGGTGGCACAGTGGTTAAGAATCCACCAGCCAATGCAGGGGACATGGGTTCAATCCCTGTTCCAGGAAGATCCCACATGCTGTGGAGCAACTAAGCCCATGCACCACAACTACTGAGCCTGTGCTTTACAGCCCATGAGCCACAACTATTGAACCCATGTGCCACAACTACTGAAGCCTGTGCGCCTAGAGCCTGTGCTTTGCAACAAGAGAAGCCATCACAATGAGAAGCCTGTGCACCACAAAGAAGAGTAGCCCCTGCTTGCCACAACTAGAGAAAGCCCATGCACAGCAACGAAGACCCAACACAGCCAATAAATAAATTAATTAATTAATAAAAAAAAAAAAGCAGTTGGCTTAGGGTTTGGGGACACTGAACAGGGCCCTGTGTCGACAGCTGTGTCATCTGCTGTATCACCCACCACCTCACCTCTGAGGCAGGTG
Organism: Hippopotamus amphibius kiboko; assembly: GCF_030028045.1. Lineage (NCBI taxonomy): Eukaryota > Metazoa > Chordata > Mammalia > Artiodactyla > Hippopotamidae > Hippopotamus > Hippopotamus amphibius. Next base: position 86,263,095 of record NC_080189.1, on the reverse strand, counting down.
GGCATCTAAGGACGGATGAGTTCACTATCCTGAGGGCTCCTTGAAGTCTCCTGAATAGAGGGTCCAGACCAGCGCTGTCCAAAAGAAATACATTGGAAGCCACATGTGTAATTTTAAGTCTCTAGAGGCCACAAAAATAGAAAGAAACAGGTGAAATTAATGTTAGTAAGGCATTTTATTTAAGCCAATATATCCAAAATATTATCATTTTAACTTGTAATCAAAACTTTAGTTACTCATGAGATATTTTACATTATTATTGTTTGTGCCAAGTCTTTGAAATTGGTTGTGTATGTTATACCTACAGCATCTCAATTTGGCCTTGCCACATTTCAAGTGCTAAAGAGCTACATGGGGCTTGTGGTTACCACGTTGGATTGCATCAATCTATTGATACATCCATCTGCTGGGTTCCTGGGAGTCATTTTCCCGCCTAAATACATTGGTGCAGAGAAGAAGAGTTTCTCCTTCTCATAATGACCATCTTTTAGTCCATACCAGGCAGCATGCTGCATGCTCCACACGCATTCCATCTTAAGTACTCAGCACAGCAACCCAACGAACTACCATCATCTACATTTTACAGATGAGGAAACCAAGGCTTAGAGGAAGACTCAGACACATTAAGTGATTCATCCAAGGTCTCACAGCTTGTAGGTTGTGAAGCAGAGATACAAACCGAAGCTGCCCGACTCTGGAGCCTGCCCTCTTCCCCACTCCTAGACTATCCCACTCATAAAGCCCCCCAAAGGACTTCACTTTGCATAATGATTTTGAGGCAGCCCGCACAGGACAATCCCAGAAAGACAATGTGTACTCGTCCCAGAGGCTTTAGGGTTCTCTAAAGTGTTACCTGTGCCCAGGAGAGGCAGGCAAAGGCGGTGATGGTGCTCTGCCTTGGAACCTCCTAGCACGCAGTCTGTCACTGGGGACCTACCTCCCCTGATCACGGTGGGACAACTGTGGTTTAGAATTCTGTTCACTTGAGTATTGCAAATCGAACTTTTAACAATTACTGTGGGGGGTTTTGGAGTATATTACGACTCTTTGGTTGCAAGTAACAGAAACTAAGGCCAGCCAAACCAAGCAAGAGAAAAAAAAGTAGGGGACACCTTTCTCCAGGATACTGCGTATCTCATGAGAAAGAGTGGGACAGTCAGGGCACGGGCGGGATGGGAAGCAGCGCTGCACCCCCGCCAGCGGCAGCTCGAGTTCTAGCCCCATGTCTGCAGCTCCACTAGGAACCTGACTTGTGTCTCCCAGTTACAAATTCTCCAGTAAGAGAAGCCAGGGGCTCAGGCTGCAGTTAGCTATCTACCAGTCCAGTCAGTGACAGGCAAGGACAGCTGTTGGGGCCCAACCCTGAAGCACGAGGAGAAAAATTCTAGAAAGATCAGGCCAGACATCCCAATCAATGTCCAAGACAGAAAGTTGCATGAGTTTTTTCTTTTCTTTTCTTTTCTTTTTAATGTATTTGTATAGAGGATATTCTCTTTGTAAGCCAGCCCTCATCTCAGAATGTTCTTTTCCAATTTACTCCAAGTCTCCATCTGCCTTTGACTCTCCATTTCTCTCCAAAGAGCCATATTCTGACCTTTGTCTTCTCAGTGACTGGGACCATCCAAGTGGTGCGCAGGATAGACCGAGACGCAGGTGAATTAAGACAAAATCCAGCCATATCTCTGGAGGTTCCGGTGAAGGACAGACCCTCCGGGGGTCAGGAGAATCGCAAGCAGATAACCTTCATTGTGGAAGACATTAACGACAACCCCTCAACATGCACCAAGTTCACCTTCAGGTATTCGCCTTCTGAGACACTTGCAGGCACGTCACCTCTTTGGGGGGCCTCGGCTCCTCTTGGTTTAGTCTGGGGGGTGCTGCAGGATCGTGGGCATTGGGGACACAACTCAATAAAATAAGCCGATTTCAACTGTCCCTTTAGGTGAGAGATTTTCCTTCCTCATTCTTGTTTCTTCCCTCTCTTCCATTTTCTTTCCTCTTTGTAATCTCCCTTCTCCACTTTCTTACTCTGTTACAAAAATATGTTTATTTTGCTGTCTTCTACAACACGTTCATCTCGGCTGGTGAGGAGTCCCCAGACACTCTGTGGACTGTAACTTTCTTTATTGCCACCCATGGCAAGACGGTGCTGCTGGTCAGCAGTTAGAATAGATCCTCGAGACTTAGGATCAGTAACTAGGAGCTCCCAGAGAAGCACGCCACCAGCTATATGAATACATCAAGCCAAGTGTTTACTTAAAACAAAACAAAGCATCTAATTCACTTTACACAACTTAATTGCCTGTAAACAAAAGGCAACGGAGGTGGTGGGGAAAGGCAGATACAAGCAGGATACAAGTTCTCTTGGATGTTTTGACCTGTTCTTTGTCTTACAATCTACTCACCATTATTTTAAAATAAAGTCCCTTGTGATTCTGGGTTAATATGAGTTTTAGAAAATAGTACTGTCTTTCCACCAATCGTTCTGTCTAAATGCCACAAGATGAGTAATTCCCCAGGTTAGCTTCATCTCTGTGGTTTTTCTTACTAGCTAGTCTCCAGTTTCTTCGGAGTCTGATGGTGGTTCCTCCTGGGGGTGGGCAGGACACCTCTGCAGTGACCCTTGCTGAGAGAGTGGCCTGTGTCTGGAGCAAGGCTGAACACCAGAGCTGGTCCCACTTTCAGATGTCCGCAGGAGAAGAAGAGTCTGCCTCTGAGTTTATCTTTGGTTTTGCAAGTTCACTTTTTAAGCTCTAGGTGACTTTGGACATAGACCTGATACATAGCATAGCCGTGCAAAAGACAAAGGACTCTGGACAAAGATCGTCTAGGATAAGCAATAGAAACACAAACTCCTTTATTGTGCTCTTCAGTGTCCCCGTTATCCCCACTGGCATGCCCAGCGTAGTGCTAAGAATCAAGTGGCCTTGAGCTTGGTTATTAAAACAGTTAAACCCTGTTCTGGACATACCCTACTTGCCTCTTCAGATCCAGCCTCCAGCCTCCCCAACCCTGCTCTGTGCCCCAGGAGGCTGACCTCTATGGATATCAACCTCTCCCTTGTCCTGTGGCTTCCAGCTGGCCCGTGGGAAGACCTGGAATGATGGGGAGAGAGAATTCAGGGTATTTATCCCTCGGCTCCCTCCCTGTTAGCTGCATGAGTCCCTCCACCTCCTGAAGGTCTCAGTTCCTAAAGGCAGCCCTCTGTACACAGCACCCTCTGTCCCTGGTTCTGGTTTCAGAAACTTCTCCCTCCTCTGGCTCCTCCAGGCCTCGCAGTGGAAAGGGAGACCCACTCTTCCTAGCCCTGAGATACTGCACCATCCTTTGAAGTTTCCATGTACCCTGTGTACACGTTGTAACAGTCCCTTTACTAAACCCTCCCAGAATTATCCTAATTTGCCACCTGCTTCTTGCTGAGGCCCCTATCAAATCAATAATAGCCTTGACCATGCGATAGTTTCCTATCCCAACCCCAAGCACAGAGTCTGTTTGATGGGTGAGAATGGTTGTCATGGAGAGTTAGGATTGTGATTTCCACATCCCTTTCCGCATAAATCAAAAGCACCTCTGTAAAGAGAAGTCTGGTCCCTGGGGTGCAGTAGAGATGATACATAGAGTCACTCTTCCACTTTCTTTGAAAATCTAAATTTATGCTAGCACTCTTGGGTGGCTCACTGCATCTTGGGAAAATCTTCTCCTCACGTCCTGCTCTTCTAGACCCTTCTGCTTTCTCCTTTGTTCTCCTGCCCTGAGAGGTGGGGGAAGATGGTTGAAGAGTAGGAACTCTAGGTATCAATGATTGGAGAGGACTGTGCTATCTCCAATCTTCCTGATCCATGTTCTCCCCTCAGTGCATTTCTGATAAGTGTGTACTGTGGCTTCCTGCGGTCCAGAGTCCCCTGATGTGTGGGATGACAGTTTGTAGTCTGCATTCCCTATTAGCTGGTACAATCACATTTTGAATATCCTAGACTGTCCAGGCAAGCCCATACAGAGTCCTGCTCTTGATAAGCTTCTCTCAAATTAGCCTCGAAGGTCATGCCAGCCAGTAACTGAACTAATTGTATTTATGACTGATGGTAACTCTAAACAACGTTCCAGGAGGGCGCTGGGCTTTTCCAGGAGTCACTTGCAGTCATCCTGTGAAAGCCAAGCTATTAGGAGGGGCGACAAAAGAGCTCCTCCCTCTGCAGACAGGGAAGTGGAAGCTTTTACTCCCAAACCCCAGCCTCATGTTGCATCCTCCAGGGGCTGGGAAAGCCTGACGTGCATCACCCCCCCCGCCCCCGCCATCCTCAGCACAGTCTCCATGCCCACCACACCAGAGCGGATGCACACGGGCAGGGCCAGACCCAACCAAACGACGGAACTGGTGCTGCTCTGTGCTCGGAGGGCCCTCTCCCTGAATATTTATTCCTTCTTCAGGGCTCTTGGCGCCGTCCCTGCAGCGGAGTTTGGGAGAGCAGGTAGAAGAGCGTGGGAGGGCGCCAGCGCCCAGCGGATCCGAGGAAGCAGGTGGCTTCGCGCCGGGTACCCGCCCCCTCCCCCCGCCACCCCCGTGGGTCCGCGCAGGCGACCCAGCGAGAGAAACAGCCCCTGCGGCTTTCCCAGGCTGGTGATGAACGAGCCCAGGGCCCCGATGGAGGCATCAAAGGCGCCGTGACAGCCCCACTTTGGTTGTAAATTGTCAGGCGCTTGGCTGAAAGCGCTTCGCAAGCTGTTTGTGAGCCAGAGGCGGAGGAGGTCCGCGATTCAGAAGGCGGCTGGGCCTGTCACCTCCGCGTGGGGCGGGAACAGTGGTCAGATGGCTGGGAGTGAGGGCAGCCCGCCTTTGAGGCAGGGAGTGATGAATGAGGGGGAGTGGCTTTCCAAGTCATGCGTTTAGGGGAAAAGTACCAAGTGCCAGGGGAACATGAAAAGAACATGCCAGGCAGCCCTGAGGGGCCAAGTGTGGAGGCCTCTTTTGGGAGGTGTGAAATGTCTGACTTCAGGACCCTAGATTCTTTGGATGATGCGACCTTTCAGCTTCTGCAGACTTGTAATCAAGGCTCAGATCCCTGAAACCTTTGTGGGCCTGGAAAGTCATTGATGGAACTTAAAGTAAAATTTACTGTGATTCTTCGCACCGACAATAGAGGATGGTGCCTGGATGCGTCAGCTTTCTGGGATAGGTCTTGAAACCACCCTGAACCAGTTTTTTTTTTCATCTGTAAAGTGGGGACAGGAACACAAACCTCTAGGCAATGAGAGACAGAGTTTTTAAAGTGTTTGGTAGGATACCACATATAGTTGGTATTTAACAAAGAGTATCTATTCTAAGTATTTATGAGTAAAAACCATGACATCATGCCATCAAGACCGGAATGGAAATGCTTGGACTCCAGTCCTGCTGAGACACAGAGGCATCGTGGCAATTCAGTTACACCTGGGAGAAAGACCGCTTTCCCAAAGCAAACCCAGTTATCCTCAGCAGCACAAAAACATCCTTGCCGTCAGACTTGGCTCCACATTTGCTGAGCCTATTCTAGCTGCCATGAAGGGCTGATGTGCAATGTAGAAAGCAGCATAATTTGGTTGCAGTGAGAGGTGATAGCACAGAGGATTAGAGAATTTAACACGTGTTGATGCTCCAAGAACAGGATGCCAAGACAGGATTAAATGTGCAAGGCTTTTATTAGTGGAAATGCCTGTGCGAGAAGATGGGGTGAGAGCTAGGCTAGGCTGTGAGAGTCATCCGACCATGATGCAAGTCTGACCTGAGTAAAGGAAGGAGGGAGGGTGCGTGGGTGGGAATGTTCTAGTCTGCTATGCAGTCCATGAACTTGGCTAGGGCACTGGGGAGTCCTGGAGCCAAAGTCAGCTGTCACAGGACTGGAATGAGTCTGCCTTAGTATCTCTGCCCTGCCCTGTCGTTGGCACAAGACCTCACTGCAAATACAGTGATGGGTTTCGGAGCCCAGCAGCTGGGGACTGTGGTCAATTATGTTCCCACAGCTAAAGGTCTTCGAGGCACATTCTCATGGCAGCCCCAATATATTTTTGTAAGAAATTCTACCCAATGCAAAACATGATTGTGGTGGGGAAAGAAAGAGGGAGAGAGAGGAAGGAAGGAAGGAAGGAAGGAAGGAAGGAAGGAAGGAAGGAAAAGAAAAAGAAAGGAAGGAAGGAAGGAAGGAAGGAAGGAAAGAAAGAAAGAAAGAAAGAAAGAAAGAAAGAAAGAAAGAAAGGAAGGAAGGAAGGAAGGAAGGAAGGAAGGAAGGGAGAGAAAGATAAAGGAAGGAAGGAAGGAAGGAAAGAAAGAAAGAAAGAAAGGAAGGAAGGAAGGAAGAGAAAGAAAGAGAGAGAGAAAGAAAGAAAGAAAGAAAGAAAGGAAGGAAGGAAGGAAGAGAAAGAAAGAAAGAAAAAGAAAAAGAAAGAAAGAAAGAAAAGAAAGAAAGAAGAAAGGGAAAGAAAGAGGCAGGGGAGGGAGGGAGGAGAAGGAAGCGAGAAAGGGAGGGAGGGAGGAAGGGAAGAAAAGAAAAGAAAGAGAGAGAAAGAAAAAGAGAAAGAAACTACTACCTACACAAACTCCTCTCTGCCTGTACATGTGCTGCTTTGCAGTGGGATTTTGCCGTTCCTCCCATCAAGAGATGGGTATCTCTACTCCTTGCATCCGGACTTGACCAGGTGAACTGCTTTGGTCATCAGAACATTCACAAACATGGCACAGCAGAGACCTGAAAGGTGTGTATGCATTGGGACTCACCGTCTCTTGCTACTTTTGGAAGCCTGAGATCTCCGTGAGAAGACCCCAGACTAGCCTCCTGGAGGATGAGAGACAATGTGAAACAAAGGCCACCCACCTTCCCACTAGACATGTGAGTGAGGCCATCCTGGAGTGTCCAGCCCCCACCGAGCTGCCAGTGACTGGAGAGACCAGCCAAGCTGGACTAGAACCAAAAGAGCAAATGGATAAATAACTCTTAGTGTTGTAAGAAAGAATAAATGCCTATTGTTTTAAGCCACTAGGTTTTGGGCTGGTTTGTTATGTAGCAAAAGCTAACCGCCGTGTCCATTTTAGAGATGGAAAAATTAAAACCTGGAGAAGTGTGAAGTCCCTTGATGGGTCTGGAGGTGTCACCACACTTGCTCAGAGTCTCCCACGCCGAGCTGGGCTTGACCAGACGGTCCCAGTTTGAGGGTAGCTTTACTTGTTTGCGTGCTCTTTGCCTCACCCCTGGAGCGAACTGAGATTGGGACACTGATTCCGACCCTTAATAATTCCAACCCTGTATTGAATGAATGCTGCTAAGGTGTCAGGAGGCCCTTCTATGACGTTGAAGCCATGAGACCACAAGTGGAGGCATTTCCAGTCTTCTAAGCATGGGAGGGGAGGCGGGGGGGCGTGGGTACAGTGATCTCCCCAAGCAGATTATCCACTCTTGCAGGCAGGGGCAGAATTTCTATTGCTCTTATGTTGCTCTTATATTCTTCCTCACTCCTGTGCTAGTCCCATAAACTCCCGTTCATTCATTCAACAAATATCTCTTGCGTGTGCCAAGAACAAAGCAGATAAAAATCCCCACCCTGGTGGAGCTTACATTCTTGGGAGGAAACAGGCGATAAACAGGATGTGTCGGTAAACTATATAGTGTATTAGAAAATAAGCACCAAGCATTAAACCTAAAGCGGGGAAGGGGAGAGAAGCAATGGGCTGGGGGCATTGACATTTTAGGTAGGGTAGCCAGAGAGCCTCCTGAGAAGGTGCCATTTGATTCGAGAATAAAGAAAGGGAAAGAGCAAGCCGAGTGGACGTTTGTGGGAAGAGAACGGCACAGTAAGTGCAATGGCCCTGAGACCAGAGCTGGGGGAGTGTCCAGGAGCACAGGGAGGCCAGGGTGGAAGGAGAGCGAACAAGAGGAGTTAGTAAGAGCTGAGTTCAGACAGGTAAGGGGGGCGGGGCAGGAATATCACAAAAGATGCTTTAGATCAGAGTTAGGACTTCGAGTGAAATAAGGAGCCCTTTGGGATTTAGGAGCAGAGGAGTGACACGATCTGACAACATCCTCACAGGATCCCTCTGACTGCTGTGTGAAGAATCGTCTGAAAGGAGGCAAGGGCAGAGCAGGGACTCCAGGGAGATGGGTACTGCCTTAACCACGGACTTGCTTTCAATTGAAATGAAAGCCGGGGTGTCTAGCCCGGGGCCTGTGTTAGAAGGAACACTTGGTCACCGTTGGTTGGGGGAAAATATTGACTCGTGTCTTTTTGCCAGCATCATGGTGCCTGAGAGAGCAGCCAAGGGGATGTTGCTTCTGGACCTGAACAAATTCTGCTTTGATGATGACAGCAAAGCACCGAACAACCAGTTCAACTTCACCACGCCATCTGGAGTGGGGAGCAGTGGCAGATTTTTACAGGATCCAGCTGGCTCTGGGAAAATTGTGGTCAGTTAATGGTCACTGCATCATCATCGAAAGGGCATTTGGGGAAGGTGGTCTAACACGCATAGCGCTTTTGCTGCCCCATAGAGAGAAATTTCCAAGGTAACTCCCTCTCCAAGCAACTGTAACAGACAAACTTAATAGTGACTCTGTTTTCCCCATTTGCTCTTTATTTTACCCAAGTTCCAGGAATTGTTTGTTATGCATGGTTATGCCTGGGGTGCTAAGGATTGGATTCTTTCTTGCATAGCTCACAGTTTGCAGGCTGTATGCCTGGTTAGCGTGCTTCCACAGTCACATCAGTGCCCTTTGAGCTCAAGCACTTTTGTTTATTTCAGGGCTCATTCCTGGCCACAGAGGTGTGAGGTGAGAGTGAGCAGGGCCAGAGCCATGAGTGTGTCTTGCTAAATCTCGCACTGTAGAACCACTGGAGACGCAAAGGAGGATGAGTAAAAGAGGGGCATCTCCACGGGGACAGATACAGAATTGGAAGAAGAATGGGCTTAGGGACTTCCCTGGTAGTCCAGTGGTTAAGGCTTCGCCTTTCAAAGCTGGGGGTGTGGGTTCAATTCCTGGTAGGGGAGCTAAGATCCCACATGTCTCACTGCCAGAAAAACCAAAACATAAAACAGAAGCAATATTGTAACAAATTCAATAAAGACTTTGAAAATGGTCCACATCAAAAAAATATTTTTTAAAAAATATTTTTTTAAAAAAAGAAGCATGGGCATAAAAGGCAGATCTCAATAAGCTGTGTGAGACTTTTAATGACAAGGTTCCCGCTGGAGGGTGGGGGTGGGGGGAAGGAGGAGAGAAACAGAAGGTCAGGGGAAGGTGGGAGTCTTGGAGGGGGGCGGTCTTGATGGGGGGGAGGGGGAGAGGGTTTTTGCATCAGAGATAAGGCCTCAAGAAGAAGAGCAAGCAGCTGACCAGCCATCATTTCCTCCACCCCCTTCTCAACCTTTCATCCCCAAGAAAGTTGTACCAATTTTATTCATGTCAACTAAAAATAATTTCTATTTTTTTCTTTTTGAGAAATTAATACATGTTCACTACAGAAAATGTCAGAAAAACAGAAAGGCCTTAGTATTCGGCAATAACCACTGTTACCATTTTGATATGTTTCTTATCTTTTTCCCTATGTATAGATTTTACATATGGTCTATACACATATGCATAAGCATTCTAAATGATGGAAATATCCCGGCATGTAGGATTCTGTATCGTGTTTTTCTTCTTACCTGAAGTCTTGAGCTTATGCTGGGCAATAGTGCTTGATGAACATCTTTAAACATAGTTGCTCTCTTCTGATAAATTCTTTCAAATAAGTTCTCTATCAGTAAGCAAAGGTATGGACATAACTTTTTAGAGCTCCTCCTACGGGAAAAATGCTTTCCAGAAAGGTTTTGTAATTTACATGTCCACTAATGTTGTATGAAAATGTCGGTTCAATTAAAAGGATTGTTTAATCTGTGTAATCTGATCTCTCTGTTTTAATCTAGTTGATTGGTGATCTAGATTATGAAAATCCAAGTAATCTAGCAGCTGGCAATAAATACACTCTGATAATCCAGGTGCAGGATGTTGCCCCTCCGTACTATAAAAGCAAGTATCATTTTGATTTATTTCATGAAGCATCTTCCTTGAGTAGCAATGACTACACTGTGCTAGGCAGTGCTCGGGCTTGGGCTGGGGATGTATTTAGGTTCCAAAAACCTCAGCACTTGGAAACCAGCCCAGCCTCCTCCTGTCCTTCACCAAGCACAGTTAATCAGTCTCTGAGGCCTTTCTTCTGTGTCACCTATTAAAATCTCAAGGATCTGCTGCCTTCCCCCCAACTCCGCCCCACCCATCCCACTAGCACTGCTCTAACGCAGAACCTCCTCTTTCGTAGCTGAATTACAACACTAAGAGTGTTTCGAGAGTCCTCCTGCCCACCTTTAGTCTTGCCCCTTTGCAATGCATCTGCCACATTTCTGACAGTGATTTTCAGGAAACACAAATGCCATCATATTACTTCCTTGCTTAAAGCCCTTGAATGTCTCCCCATAGCTGTCAAGTTTACGTTCAAACTCTTTGGCTTGGCACAAAACAATAAAGTGAGTCACATGAATTTTTTGGTTTCCAAATGCATATAAAAGTTATATTTATACTGTACTGTAATTGGTTACGTGTGCAATAGCATTGTCTTAAAAAATAATGTACATACTTTAATTAAAAATACTGTATTGCTAAAAAATGCTAACCATCATCTGAACCTTCAGTGAGTCATAATCTTTTTGCAATGGCAACATCAAAGATCACTGATCCCAGATCATCATAACAATATAATAAGGATGAAAAAGTTTGAAATATTGTAAGAATTACCAAAACGTGACACAGACGCAAAGTGAGCAAATGCTGTTGGAAAAATGGTGCTGATAGACTTGCTCAACACAGGGTTGCCTCCATCTACAATTTGTAAAAAATGCAGTATCTGCAAACTGCAGTATGTAAAGTAAAGCACAACAGGATGAGGGATGACTGTATTGGGACGTAATTTTTTTCCTATTTCTGTTTATAGATAATATCTACATTTATATCCTCACAAGCCCAGAAAATGAATTTCCTCTTGTCTTTGATAGTCCATCCTACGTATTTGCCGTGTCAGAATTAAGCCCACGTAAGTAACCGGCAAGACACAGACTGCATGGCTTTTGATGGACCCCTTCCTCTGGATGCACTGGGGCGGAGGGGGGCTCCCTGCCAGAGGCCCTGGTGGTGTTGTGCACAGCGACTCACAGCTGATTACTGTTTATTGCATGTCTCACTTCTTTTTAAATTGTCCTGACTGTGGAGCAGCCCTTCAGGTGAAATCTAGATTTTGAAAACTGTTGATTAAGCTGCATTTCTCGGAACCCCCTGATTGCCTCTTTGTCTGGGTGCCTGATTCTGCTAATCCTCTCTTTTTGCAGCCTAAGTTTTCCCTTGGTCTCCGCTGTGATTTTTATCCAGCTCACTCAGAGAATTGAAATTTAAAAATAGAGAGGCTTCCCATTTCTAGATTTCTTTCATTTAAAAGCAAAATAAAGACATTTTTCTCTCCCCCTTTGCAGGATTCCCTGGAGGCCTCTTTTTCCGCCCTTTAGCACGCCTCCATTTCTGCAGGCTCCTCCTCACTCCAGCTGCTTTCTCCCTGCCTCTCCCAGTTAGAAGGGGGCACTGTTAACTCTAGTGTGATCAGACTTCACTACAGCCTTTGAGCCTTTGATCGTGGATACTTCTATACTAAAAACCAAACCAACCCCAAACTCTCCCTCTAAAATGGTCTCCTCTTCATCTCATTCTCTCTCTTTATGATGAGCTCCATTTCCTGACATTACATTTTAAACAAAACACAGAAAGAGGGTCTGAAGAAAATGCTTTTAATTCCTCATGCCTTATCCAGTGAGCAACAAATGCGACAGGAACAGGCTTTCTGTGAATTCACAGATCTTGCTACAATTATTAATCACCTACTCTGGGTCAAGCTCGTAGTGCTGGCCTACATAGTCAAATAAGAGAAGATTCTGTCCTTGAGGAGTGTAATTTATGAGGAAGAACTTCTATAAAACAAGCGAGCCAGAAGTCTAGCAGCCCCACCAACAAGACTTGTAAAATAAGCAAAATGGAACAGGATTTCAAAATAAAACATATTCTAATCATCCTGTTGCTAAACTCTTAAAAATTGTTCGTCATTTTGTTTGTAAGAGTCACCCATGCTCATTAAAGAAAATTTGAAAACTAGAAAAGACAACACTGCTGCAAAAAGATGTATATGTGAGGATGTTCTTTGCAATGTTAGGATTGTATAATAATTGGCGTGCTTGGAGTCTATATAAAGGTATGAATTGTCTTACACTTCACGGTACTGCTTGGATCATACGGCCAGTTTCCTAGTGGGTGTCCTTAGTGTAATCTGAATTTAATAGAATTGAAGATGTAGAACATACAGAGTTTGAACAGCAAAGAGGCCCCCAAACGTCTTTCTGCCCATGGCACTGAGCATGTCTGTTCCTGGCTCCTTCTCTCACTCCCACAGCAGGACTAACCTCAGATATGATTCTCAGGAGTAACTGCAGGTACTTTATTCTTCCAGCTAGAACCCGGGTTGGACGGGTGCAAGCGACAGATAAAGACGTCCCCCAGAGAGGCGTCATGTACCCCATCTCCGCCGGAGGGGCCAGCCAGCAGTACCCAAACATATTTTGGATTAATCCCCAAACGGGAGACCTCCAGCTGGTGACCAAGGTGGACTACGAAACAACCCCCGTCTATAGTCTCAGAATCCAGGCCACCAACAGCGAGGACAGCAGCTCAGTCCCGGTGAGTGGGGCTGTTCAGTGCTTCCACACCAGCCGAAGTTACACCGACGTCGGGTCTCCCTGTCACCCCCCCCCCCCAGGTATGGCTGTAGCAATAAGGGATCTTAATAGGGCACCTCCTGCAGACATGACAAGAAATGGCTAGTGGAGTCTCAGACACACATAGCATTGCCAGGAAATCAAGATGTACATCTGTAAGCCCACATCTGTGGGTGACTGGGAGGAGCGCTGAGATGGATGGCCACCCTGGGGGAAAAGCTTCCTCCTATTGCTCTTAAATCTCCCCTGGCTTTTGCAGTGGGCTGTAGCTGTGCATCGCCCCCAAGCAGTTTTACCCTGTTCCTACCGCACCCCCATCACACCAGGTGAGATAGGTCTTAGAATGATCTGGCTTGACACAGGGCTACACGGCTTTGCAGCCTCTGATGTTGAGAATCTGGTTAAGTGCATCTCTGAGTCAGCAGGTCCGAGTAGGGCCTGAGGACCTGCATTTCTAACATGCTTCCACGTGGTGCTGACGCAGCTGGGCCACGGCCCTACTTTGAGGAGCCAGGGTCTAACAGGTCTGTGTTCCCAGTAGTTAGGACTGTTTGAGGGTAATATGATGGCCACAAAGAGGGAACTATTTCTTGGTCTTTCCCGTTAGTAAAGTGAAAAAGCATAAGGCAAAATGAACTCAGTTAGCGGCAGGCAGCCCTGTGTGACAGAATGGCTGGCTCAGAGTCAGGAGGCAGAGTTCATTTCTCAACTTTGATCCCAATTTTCCAAGGGGGTCCGAGCAATGCTTATCTTTGTACCCTGATTTCTCTCTCTCACATGGAGAGTCACCTCATAACCCAATGCCTGAATAGTCCAGTCCCTCTGATGAATTGCTTTGAATTAGTGGGACGATGTTTTTAATGATGTGTGAGGCTCAGCATTGCTAGCTGAGGAAAAGATGTGCTAAGTTAAAGATAACTGTCGTGTTTGTTAGGCTGGGTTTTTGAGAAGAATGAATGGAGTCCACTTTGGGAGCTAACTAGAGAGAACATTTCAATTTATTCCTGGGCTCAGAAATAGCTGAAATCCCCAAATTTCAAAGGTAGAATGAATATGACTCAAAAATTCATAAGCTTTTAAAAAGGGTGATGATCACATAGGTCCCTTTCAGGGCTGACATTCTATGATTCCGTGCTGGCACGCATCCCAGTCCATATTCCAATTCACCAGGCATAAAAGACGGTGATGAAAGAGAACAGGCCAGCCCCTGCTTGTAGCAGGCTGGCGTCAGTGGCTCAGTGTGGTGCTGAGAGCCCAGTTACACATGAAGCCCGGGCTAAGCCAGGTTGCCTTCTTCTATCCCAGTGGTTCTCAACCCTGGCTGCACATTAGAATCAGCTGGGGAATGTAAAAAAAACGGGCCTGGGTTCCACCCTCCAGAGAGTTCAGTTCATTTGGTCTGGAGTGGGCCAGACAAGTGGAGCGAGGGTTGAGAGCCATTGCACTACCTTCCAAAGATAAGGACAGAACTTCCAACTCACAGGGGCAGCAAGCAAGAAAGTACAGGGAGGGCGGCACCGTAAATCCATCACTGTTACTGGAGAAACAACTCAGCATCATCTGGGGATGAGCACACGTGTCTAGGTACATGGGTGTGAATTATTAGTCTGTATATTATGCACTTGTGCATGTACACACACACACACACACACACACAGTAGAGACCTTAATAGCATAGGACTTGGAGTAAGACACACCTGAGTTCAAATCCCAGCTCTGCCACTCACCAACTGAATGGCCTTAGGTCAGTTACTTAATCTCCCTAAACCTCAACTTCCCCATCTGTAAAATGGGAATACCCTTGGGTGCCGTTAAACCTCTCTAATTCACAAAAAGCACACAGCCCAGTGCCTGGCCCGTGGTAAGAACTCAATGATAACTACTCAATCAGCCCACTTTCTTGCTGCTCTAGGTTATTGTGAACATCGTTGAAGAAAATGATGAAAAACCAATTTGTACCCCAAACTCGTATTTCCTGGCCATCCCAGTGGATCTGAAAGTTGGCACAAATATTCACAATTTCAAGCTCGTGTACTGACCTTGATTCCAGCCCCAGGTCTTTTCGTTACTCCATTGGCCCAGGTATGGTACTGATGTCAGTGGTCCTGGACCACCTGGCTGAGGGCTCCTGGTGTTGGAGGCTGCAGCAGCTGTTTAGGGAGAAGGGGTGGGGTCTGAGCTCACACACTGCTCTGGCACCGTATGCAAGGGTGGAGGTTTTGAACAAGGAAAGCAGGGATGAGGAGTCGAATGGTTCTGGAACTCCCAGTCCCCCTCTTGGCTTCCCCTTCTTACCTAACTCTTCCCAGACTCCCATACCTGGCTGCCCAAAGGCCCAAGGAAGGGTGAATCTCATTGATGGTGACCTCCCCCTCCCCCTGCAATGCCCAGCCTGTCATAGGATTCATGAATCAGATGAGTGTAGTTAAAATTTTTTTTTAGTCCAACTCCTCCCCCACCTCTTCCCGCAAGTTTGTAGTGAGGGCAGGGAATCCCAGTCCTCTCTGTGGATAATAACAGATGAAATCGATTACATGCATTTTGAAACGTGTCCTCAGGAATTCTCTTCTGCTCCATTCATTTTCTCTCTTTAAAAATATACCATTGTGGGGAAAAAAAAAAAAAGCACCCCTCCATGGAAATGAGACCAAAATAGCTCATATAATGAAGTGCTGGGGCCAGAGATTTAAACCCAAACAAGCAGAGCAATTTCACGTGAAAGAGTGAAAATCCAGCTCGGCCGCCCGCTGAGCCCTGGCAGAGCAGGAACCGGAGCAGCAGGAAGCCTCTCAAGCAGGCGGTGTCACAAAACCCAGGGGCAGAGTCCGCCTGGAGAATGCAGTTGCCGGAGATGGAAGTAATCCACACTGAGAGCCCTCCGGCCTCTATGGGGCACGTCGCTGCTAAGGGAGTAAAACACTGCCTCATCCCCTGCTCCATGTACTGGTTTTCAGTCGGTAATGAGCCTGGAGCCACCGGAGGCATGAGCAGGAGCTGCGTGCGTGGGCAGCCTCTCTGCTCCGGGCTCCCTAAGCGGAGCCTGCAGCCCCAGCTGAGCGGCGGGCGGGGGTGGGGGTGGGGAGGGGGTGGGGGTGGGGACTGCTGTCCCTGCCCCACCAAGATGCACCTTCCCTTGGGAGACTCCGGGGACGTCTGTCACCCACGTGACCAGCGAGTTTCCATGAAAAGCATGGAGCGGCGCTGGCCTGTGGCTAGGGATGTGGCCCCTCTTCCCTCTTGCCGTCCACTGATGGGCCCGAGCGTGAGTTACACATTGTTACCAAATCAGTGCCGATGACGAGCCCTGGCTGCACCAGCGTTGTTAGCTCTCTGCCTGATGCTCAGCAAGACGGCGGCCACGCTCCCCGGACACGTGTGCTGCTGCTCTCTTCTGCTCCCACTGGCACTGCAGCCACAATGGTTGTGAGCGAGAGTCTCTCTGTACTTTGACTATGCAGTTAAGGCCCATATCCTATCCCTGCCCCAGCCCCGGTACATCAAGAGTCTACATCTGAGGTGCGGATGTTTAAGACAATGCAGTTTTCTTCTAAACCTTTATTTCTCACGCTCTTTTCTTCCTTTTCCCAAAATCCTTGCATCAAATTTCATTTAGGCAACATCAACAGTCATTTCACCTCTCCCAAAGCCAGGTCCAATGTTACAAGCCTGATCCTCGCGACTCGCTTTGACTATACTAGTGGGCTTGATAAGATCTGGAACTACAAACTACTTGTCTACGTAACTGATGACAACTTGCTCTCCGGCAGGAAGAGAGCTGGGGCTCTTGTTGAAACAGGCACAGTGACAGTGAGTATTAGTGTCATTGCTCACCCAACCACGATTATCACCACAACCCCCAAGGTAAGGGCTTTGGGAGCTGGACTTCCTAGATTGACATCAGTGGAGCTCCTTGACCTAGAAGAAATGTGGGGTAGACTGAAAAGAGTTGAAGTGCTAGGATGTTGCCAGGAACGCCAACCATGGGCTGGATTGCAGTAGTCACTGGGTGGTAGAAAAAGATCTGAGTGAGACCTTGGGCTTACTGGAACCATTAACTTTTCCTAAGCTGGTAAAGAAGCATGTGCATTTATGCACAGACTCGGATAGATCAGGTATTGACCATCCAGGGTACTTGTGGCACAGGAGCCAATATTCATGGACGTGTTGTGGCCTTCACAAGCCCTTCTCTGCTTGCTCTTAAGAGCCACTGCAAGTCCACATCCATGAAAGCAGCTAGATGCTCTTCTCTACGGCTTTCAAAGGGTCACTATTTGCCAATCTGTACTCCCCACCTCCACTCCAAAAAATCCACTTATTCAACCTGCAAATAGTGATTTAATACCTATAACATGCCAAGCACTTTGGTGAATAAGCCAAAAATGGTCTCTGCTCTCCGAGCTTACAGTCAGTGGTTCTCGAAGTGTGGTCCCCAGACCAGCAGCAGCAGCATCACCTGGAAACTTGTTAGAAAAGCAAATTCTTAAGCCCACCCAGGAACATTAAAGTTACACCTCACCCGACCACAATCATCGCTACAACTTCCAGGGAAGGATATTGAAACCTGCCGTCCCCACCACATCCCTGGACCTGCTGGATCAGAAACGCTGGGGGTCGGGCCCAGCCATCTGTGTTTTTCATAAGCCTTCCAGGTGATTCTGATTGCCCTGAAGTTTGAGAGCCTCTGAGCTAGAGGGGGAGACGGATTACAAACAGGTATGCAAATTAATAAACTAACTACAGATTGCCATAAACAGTAGGAAGAAAATAAACAGGTGCCACAATAGAATCAGTGTGATGAAGGAAGGAGTATTGCCCCTGGCTTCTTGGATGACCTGGCTTATATTGGTGCAGACTCTTTTGTCCTCTTTCCTCCTGATCCTCGAAAAGTTGCGTTCTTGGTCGGCAGCCCCATACTTGGAATATGCCAGAGGAAAAGGAATCAGAACCTCAGAAAGCCACCTATGACAGGTGGTCAAATTCTGCTTCACAGAGTCTTACCAAGAGCTGCTTAATATCCCTTTCCTGTGGGCTGAAGTCAATTTTACCCCAATGAATGTAGGCATTAGATGACCTTAAGGGCTTTCAGTTGCGGTAGGAGTCAGTAGGTGCCCCGAGTAAGGAACTGCCACCTTTCTGGGACTTACAATACAACCCAGCTGTGACATCTCCAACCCGGAAATCTCCGTAACTTGTTTGTTATCTGTCTGTCTCTCTGGGAAGCAAATGCTGAAGTTGAGGTCTCACTGTGATAACAGCCCGCTCAGCTGGCAGTGCAGCTGGTAGTGAGTGAATACTGAGAAGCCTACAAAGTGTTAAAAAATAACAACAACATTCATGGCCTCCCAGGGAGAGACAATGGCTATATCAGTCCCTGGGTTATGCCATGATTTGGCAGGAAAAAAAGTCAATGGAATTTTTAGCTTTGGAGAAGGGGAAGAAAGAGAATGAAATTAGGCCTAGAGTTGCTCTCCAGTTCCCTACCTTTCCTGGGTTTTGGTCTAATGGGTATCTGGCAAGACTATAAACCAGGGGATGGGTGGAAGCAGAGAGGAGGATGAACGCATAGATGTCCGATGTTTAGAGCAAGAACAGAGAGTGGAACGAACACTCAGCCGCACAGCGTGGGAGGGTGCTGATGTCAAAGGCACGACCAGCCTCCACTCACCTTCCCCCTTCTCTCATTCAAGCCCAGGATCATCTACCAGATCCTGAGGAAGAATGTGTATTCCCCATCAGCGTGGTACGTGCCTTTCGTCATCACTTTGGGCTCCATGTTGCTTCTGGGTCTCCTGGTGTCCCTGATTGTCCTGTTGGCCAAAGCCGTCCACAGACACTGTGCCTGCAAGACTGGGAAGCACAAGAAACCTCTGTAAGTTGCCAAGGGGCTGGGTCCTTCCCTCATTTCCTTCAGGAGGACACTGCTTCTGGTGATGTCGGGAGAAGGAAAGGTAGACAGTTAGGATTTCTCCACAGGGTAGAGAGGGTCCCTGGGGTGAAGGAAGGAAACGGAGCTATGGGGAAGGCATCCCGGCTCTCCTTGTCCTGGTGGACCCCCTTCATCACCTGCTGGGCCAGGAAACTGTTCCTTAGCTTTTCCCTGGCACCTGCCCTGTCCCTGATGCATTCTCAATGAAACTGGGGCTTCAGCCTCTTGGTGACCTTGTCCTGAATAAAAGCTTCAGAAATAAGGCCGGTCGTGAGTTGTAGTGGAATATGCCATGTTGTTCTTTGTGCAATATTTAAAGGATGGGATGGAATCAGAGGAAGCACAAAAAACTAATAAGGGAATTAAGCTTTTGGCTCCAGTGACTCAGTTGGGCTTTGATGTGACCACATAATCATTGTTCTTTGCGCGTGGCCCTCTCAAGGGCTGTAAATGCAGGCCTGCTTCCTCTCCCTGGGATCCTTGCCTGCTCACTAATATGCCTCTTCCAGTGACACTCTGCAGGGTGTCTTTTACCAGCTAAAGGGAGGTGCTAGGGTGAAGTGGAGAAAGCACCGAATTGTTACAAGCTTCTCCAGAACCAGTTTCTTGATTCTATAGCTCTTAAAATGAGAACATGATAGGTTCTGAGCCTGAGCTTTGGAATCAGATAAGGCTGGGGTTCAAATCTTGGCTCTGCCATTTTCTGGGTATATGGCTTTGGGCAAGTGACAATCTCTGTGAATCTCAATTTCTTTATTTGAAAACCAAACAATTAAATGAGCAAATGCATAGGAACCACTTAGCACTGTTCCTGAAGTAGAGTAAGTGCTTAATACACTATTTTTTAAAAAATCTTGTTGCATGATTTTTCATGGCTAAGTCCCAGTGAGCTTAGGATTCTAGATTCTAAGTTTAGCTCTGTACACTCGAGTATCTTAGGGTATTGGAATCTGAATTTTGGAATTTCTCACTGGCAAAAAGAAGGGGTGATAAGACTCATGTGCCTTTTAAAGGTATTTTGAAGATTAACTAGTTCTGTCAAATAATTTTAAATCTATGGATGAAAGACTGTATGAAAGTATAAGGTATTAGCATAAAGATGTGCATTGCATTTTGCCATATTTATTGGGACATTCGTTGCTATTGGCAACCTTGACTTCAAGGTAAGAAATCCTTGAGCATCTGTTGAAATTAAAAAAAGGCATTTTTATTTGGACTCTACTCACAAATTGATTTGAGAAAAAAAAAATGGCTCCATAGGAGTGATGCTTAAGCTTGTAAGGATGGCGGTGCTCTGTAACGGGATTTAGGCAAAAGTTCTTAAAGGAAGTAATCCAACAGACACTGCAACTCACATGCAATTTATGGTTAAATGTGCACCATGAACCTAGTTGCTTTCATTTACATTTTAAAAACAGGGTTGACTTTGGAAAAAACTAGCTAGTAATTCAGACTCAGACCTGGCCTCTCTGGCAATATGTTGTACCATAAGGCAACCAATATTTGTCCAACAACAAAGAACAAAATTAGAGTCAGAATTATAAAAATCCAAGGTTATCATGGGAAGGGTCTTAAGGAGTCCAAGTGTCCAGCTTTTCACGTTACAGGGAGCCAGGGTTTAACTGCTAGTCATCAGACCTTCCTGGGGTGGGCCAAGCCTTCTGTTCAGATGGCTACTGGGGAGGAAAACCAGGCAGGAAGAATCGCTGGGCAGCCTGATTGGGGTGGTCATGCCCGCAGTGTTGTCAGAGAAAATAGATTCCCTGAAGTTTTATAAAGTGATAGTTTTCAAACTTATCAAACTCCCAGAACCTCCTTAGGCCCAACCCAGTAGTGATGGAGCAGGGCTGGGAGCCCAGTCTTCGTTTTAGTCCCCAGCCCTGGTCCCTCTTTCAATCGACCCCTGAATCCTGGGGAACACAGTTGACAACCGTTGCACATGTTGTCACATGTGTAGCAGTGCAGGATGCTCTCAGGTTAATTCTTGTCCATCCCTCTTCCCCCCACAGGGTGAAGAAAATAGGTATGTACGGTGCCAATTACCTTTGTTTGTTGCTGTTATTGTCTTTTGCATGCTCTGTTGTACTACGTAAAAGGGCTCCAACTCGGTGGAGAATCAGGGCACAGCTCTGTCTTGGTGGGTTTTCAGCCACATCGTCTGTGGATGGAATGAAACAGAGATCAGACGTAATGGAGGAAGGAGGGGGCAGGGCAGGGGGCAGGGGGCTGTAGGCCCACTCGGATCTTCCATTCGGTCCTGCCTGTTCCTTCCTGAGTCGCCTCCTATCAGCCAGACATCAGCACCTAAAGGTCTGTTCCCTACCAAGCAGGTCAGCAATGGGGAGTTCTGGGTGGGCTAAACACAGAATCTACTTGCTGCTGCACATGAGGGGGTGACCCATCCTGAGGACAGCTAATGCTCTGTATTAGACAGATGCCTCTTTTTTAAAGAATAAATGATACCTTATTCTCAGATTGTCATGGATTTGATCATTTTCACACGTAAGTTAGGTTAGGCTAGTTAGAAGTGGGGACTGGGTGCAGTCGGAAGGACTGGGAGAGCTGAGTGATTTCAGGGCGTTGGGGAACTGAGCAAGGTCCATCTGAGGAGATGTCACCACTGCCCCCAAAGCTGTGGCCTCAGGGAGACTCCAAGCTGCAGGGAGAGACAGGACAAAGAACTGGAAACTGTTTTTGAAAAATGATTGCTCTCATCCCTGCAGCCATAGGTGCGTGCCTCTGACGTGCGCAAGGGGCACCTCAGCAGGATTAGAAATTTGCCTGTAGGGGCTTCCTAGGTGGTGCAGTGGTTAAGAATCCGCCTGCCAATGCAGAGGTCACGGGTTCAATCCCAGCTCCAGGAAGATCCCACATGCCGAGGAGCAACTAAGCCCGTGTGCCCAAAAAAAAAAAAAAATAAAGGGAAAAAAAAAAAAAAAAGAAATTTGCCTGTAGTGGTTATTGATCATACCGAATGACATAATTTTAATAAATGAGATTTTTCACAAACTACATCTCATCGTAGTTACTTTTTTAAAAGGGCATAAGGAATAGATGCAAAGAATCCTCACATGACAAACAAATGTAGCAACCCCATCTTTCCTATCTACCTATAAAGCCATTTAAAAGCTAATTGCCAGTAATAAAAATGACCTGGAGAAAGAATTTTTTAAAAAAATTTAATTGTGTACTGTGTGTGTGTGTGTTTCTGAGATGGAAGACTGTCAACAAACACGTCTAGGGACAGAAAATTCTTTGCTGTGCCTGCAATACTAAGCTCAAAGCCTGTTTAAGAGAGATCGCGCTGTGGGGGTAGAATTTTAAGGTCAATTTAGTGTCCAAGAAGCTTAACTTCTGTCTGTTCTCTTCCCTGCAGAAATGCAGAACACAAAGAGAGAGGTCGTGGTGGTAAGGATGGCTGGCCCCGAGGGAACCTGGTGGGGGGGCGGGGGGGGCGGTGGACCGCTGTCCTCCCCCCAGGCAGCCCTGCCACAGCCCCACAGGGGTGTTTATCATTCAGGGAGACGCTTGTATCTGGCCACTGGAACAGACTGCTGTGTGACGAGCTCCTGATAGAATTTGTTCCCTCCACTGAACCTGTCTGCTGACATATTTGCAGAAGAACTGGATTTCATAAATATTGAATAGTGGTGTTTATTATCTACACCAGTTCTCCAGGAGAGTGAGTTGCGGGAGAGGAGCTTAAAGACCAAAACTGGTGCTTCAGCCTTCAATGGGATTTATTTTTGCTTTGCTTTTCCACATCCTTGCGGGAAAAGTGATAGAAAAAGAGCACTGCGTGGGGCCGGGACTGGCTCTGCTCGCTTGGCCATACGACCTTGACCTCAGGGACTCCCTCAGCCTCTTTAAGCTTTAGATTCCTCATCTGTGGAATGGGAGTGAGAACACGTACCCTGAGATAACAGGTGGGGAAATATTGGGAAAACTGCACAGAGTCACACAAATGCCAAGGGTTACGGGACAGCTGAGGAGTTACCTCTTCATCTGACCTCCTTGTTTTTCTTTTACTGAATCTGATGCACCCACTGGGAAGTGACAGAATTTGAAGGTGACCCCCTCCCGGGTCTCCCCTAACCCCTGATACTAGGCCTTTGTTATGATCCAAGATCCATGAATTTGGAGAATGACATGAAGGACAAGGAGTAAGTGTTGCTTCAGGCCCGTCCCCTAAGTGCTTACAAGTACAGGTCTGTTGCAAACGGGAGGAAGGGGTGATCTCCTGTCTCCTAGGTCTTATTGTCTAAGGCAAGTACCCTTGGTGCTGCCACTCAGAGACTCAGAAATACATACAATTAAACCCATCGATTAAAAAAGTCAATCCCCACGACCGTTAAAAGTGCGGCTTCTGAGCTGATCAAAGGGATGAAAGCCGTACAACCCCCATCCCCGCCTTTTTCACAGAGGGGAGCTGTGGGCAAGGGAGTAGGTGATGGTTTATGCCATGAAGACAGAGATCAAAGGCCCGTTAAACTCCAAACACCGTCCCCATGAGCGTGCTGAAGAGCGCCATCACTGCAGGGCACCACGTGAGGGAAGGGGGTGTTTCTGCTGGGCAGAGGTCAGGTCCTGGGGGACGGCACAGACTACAGGGCGGGGGAAGGAAAAGGTGTAGGACACCCGGCTTAGGTAAGGCCGGCCAGGCCCAGATGCAGCGTTGCACTGGCCTAGGCTTGCTCGTCTGTGCCTGCCCCACACGTAACATCTGCCCTGCAGATCCTGCTTAGACGATGTCGATCTTGGCTGGGGTCGCGTGGCATTTCTGCTCTTCCTTCTGTGCAGCTTAGACGGCATTTACTCAGGACACTTTCCTACCCCCCAAGTCTGGATTAAACTTGCTCTTCCCAACCCCCTTCCCCCACACCCCCACAGCATCCTGTACTCCCCCGTCATAGTCTTTACCCCTATATACTGCAGCGCCTCCTTGTCAGTAGCTCCTGCTTGACTGCAAGCTTTGTGCGGGCGGTAACCCCCCTGTCTTGTCCACGGCTGTGTCCCCAGCATCTAGCACAGGGCTTATTGAATAAATAAATGTCAGGAAGACCCTGGATAAGGAACCTGGCTGTAAGGAAGAGTATCCTCGCCTGGGGGGAGGAGTGTAGGGCTGTGCTTGAAGCTGTCTCTTTCTTTCCCTTAGGAAACCATCCAGATGAACACAATCTTTGATGGCGAAGCCACAGACCCAGGTAATTAAGTGGCAGTGCCACCCATAAAGTTGTTCATATTCCAGGCTGTCAGCATCATGAAGGACCCTATCCAATGTCCTACTCTTCACTTAGTCTGACAGTCTGTTTGGTTGTGGTGCCTACGCAGTGCTGACCCTTCCAGGCTGCATTACAAATGTGAGATCCACTCGAAACAGAGCTGGCCTGCAGACGCTCAAGCACATGATCACGTGTGAGGCCTCAGAAGGTTTCCACCTAAAGGCTCCCAC
This sequence comes from Hippopotamus amphibius kiboko, assembly GCF_030028045.1. Classification (NCBI taxonomy): domain Eukaryota; kingdom Metazoa; phylum Chordata; class Mammalia; order Artiodactyla; family Hippopotamidae; genus Hippopotamus; species Hippopotamus amphibius. The sequence continues at coordinate 86,238,909 of NC_080189.1, read as the reverse complement.
TCAAGGACCACACCTCTGTCTAAGCTCCCTTCCTGAATCACAAGCCTACTCAGAGGACTGCTGAATTCAATAACCCACTCTCTTTTCTGAGTCAACCCCCGCCTCCCCGCCACCCCATCCTTTCTGAATGCTTCTAACACCATCCTGTTGGTAACGAGAGATATGGAGAAATGGCAAGCTTGGCTCCTTTTTTCCTTCATCGGGGCCAAGAATTCCTTCTTGGTCGGCAAGATGAACATAAGGTAAAGCTGGCCTCCAGAGCTCTCATCACCCCCGTGAAATCAGCTCCAAATTTAGCTCCTTTACACACATCCCTTCGCTTACAAAGGCTCAATTATAGACGTGAATAAAGGGAAGGAAACCAAATTCGGGAGGCAAGTGTGTTGGCTTCCTGCCACCCTCACATGCGAGCGGCTCAGCTCCGTCCTCCTCGGAAGGAGGATGGCTCCTCTCCAGGAGAGGCTGCTGCTGCTGCTGGAATTAAATTTCCCTCTATTATTAGGTACTTGTTACCATAATGTGCCCACATTAGCATAAGTGCTGGTGGGATCCTCTGCTGAGAGGCCACTCATGCGGTAGGGAAAAGGCAGGAGCAGGGCCACGCCGGAAACTAGATCTTCTGGGGCAAAAGCCAGGGAGGATCGAGGCTGTTCTGTGTCTGTGTGTTTGAGAGAAGGAAAAAGGAAGAAACGAGCCAACTGGACTAATATGAACAAACATCAATTAGCGTCTGCTGCCTCCAACACAATAAAAATGGCTCCCTTGCATCATCTCAGCGGGGGCCAGATTTGCGTGTCTGTGTCTGCAAATCTCTGCTAACATAACACAAATAAAAATCAAAGTCTTTTCCTCCTTACTTGGTGAATTCCTGTTTATATCAGGGATTCAGGGGGCTCTTTTTAAACAAACAAATCAGAATGTAATGGGTAACCCCACGAGAAACTGAACCTAATTTACCTGAAGCTCACATTGAGTTCAAGACTTATGTGGCCTCCAATCTTACCATTGAGACGACCTTGAGACTCTCCTAAACCTTTCTTTCCAGGGAAGGTGAGATTTGCTCCCTGTGTGGTCAGAGCCACATAGCTTAGCTCGTGGAAAGGACAGGCTGGTGAAGATTGTTTGTGTTCTTCACACGCCTGCTTTCCATCTTTCTGGCTGCTTCGTCTTTCCCTGGGGGTGAGAAGAGAGCAGAGTGGAGATGGGGAAGCAGAAAAGCATTTGGATTCCTTTGTTTATATATTGTGTATTCTTTTCCCCTAGTTACTGGGGCAATATACGAATTCAACACAAAAACTGGAGCCAGAAAGTGGAAAGATCCCTTAACCCAAATGCCAAAATGGAAAGAGTCCAGCCCTCAGGGAGCTGCTCCAAGAAGACCTGTCACCGGGGAAGGGACTGGGCCACCAAGGAGCACCCACAAGGAAGGAGATGGGCTGAGTGGCAAAGTACAGGCCAAGGATGCAGGTCCAGGGTCCAGGATCCAGAACGGCAAGCCGAGCACCCCAAAGAACAGAAACCCAGCCCTCACGAGCGGGGCGTCCCCCAAACCGCACCCAGAAAAGTGAACGGTGTCTGGTTGCCACGCCCCACAGCACAGCACAGGGAGGGAACCTGACTTGCTACCTCACCCTACATTCCTCGAGGGCAGGGTGGGGGGCGGAGGGCTGAAAATGTGGGGGATCCAGGGTCCCAGATGGAATGTTTGACAAACGTTAAAATAAACGGAAAGGGGTTGATTGCAGAGTTGCCTTTTGCTGAGATGGCCCAGGAGAAATTTCGCTCAGACATCCGTGCCTCTGATCAGCTGGACTATTAACTGGTGGATGTGGACTCGTGTTTCTCCTTCACACTGACCTCTAGGAAGCTCTGTTCCGTTCACCCCTAGGAAGTGCACGAGACCTCCTGCCTAAATTCCAAGGACTACCCTCCCATCTGGTTTCGCCTTATTTTCCTACCTTTATTTTAGCATCACCCAGATTTCTTCACTTACACAGTTCAACACCATACACCATTGTAAGTCACCTCTAATCTTTTTCAAAAGACGCAGAGCAGTGGGAAAAAAAAGGATGAATAAATAATGAGTTGTTCATCTGGGAAGAAGAAAACACATTAGATGCCTTTAATTCTTTTTCATTAAGGTAAAACTGATAATGCAATAAAACACACAGATCGAAGGCATTCAGCTCAATACTATGTAGCCTCTTCCCTGAGGCAACCACTATTGGGGTCTTTATCATCATGGATTACTTTTCCCTTTTTGGGATTTCCTAAAAATGGCATTACATGGAACGCACTGTTTTGTGTCTGGCTCCTTTTGCTCAGCGCCGTGTCTGTGACATTCATCCTGTCGTACTGTAGACCAGTTGTCCAGGGCTCTTCACTGTGTATCTTATCCCGCGGCGGGAATCCACCACATGTCATTTATCCATTTCACACGTGGGTGGCTGCTCCAAATTTTTGACTCTTATAAGGTACAGCACTGTGAACTTCCTTGTACGTGTCTTTTCGTAGCATAAACATGAGTTTCTTCTGAGCCCATTCCGAGGAGTGGAATTGCAAGAGCAATTGCTGGAACCTACTGAGAATTCTGAAGTTGGTGTCTCCAATTTATGCTTCCACCAGCAACGATGGAGAGCTCTGACTGCTTTACTCCCTTGGCAACACTTGGTGTTGTCAGTCCTTTTCATTTTAGCCATCCTGGTGAAAATGCCTTTTGAACTAAAGTCACTGTTTTTTCTCAAAGCTAAAAAAAACACCGACCCTACAACCTACCTGCCCAGCTCCTTCCCTACCTCCTGTGATTGGGGCGGGGGTGGGGGACCACAGGACTCAGAGTGGAGGCACTACAGGAAGCTCTAGCCACTCACACAGCTGGGACTTTCACCTGCGGGCGCAAGACGTGAACTGAAAATAAACCTCAGTGCTATGGAACAGCACATGGAAATGTTCAGTGTGTGCCTGGGGGAGGCCGAGCAATCTTCACCTTCGCTCCATGTTCTGCTCCCCAGCTGCTGTGGCCCTAGTCCAGTAACCACAAGAAGGGATCAGACGAGAGTCCACTGGAGCAACACCCCAGCTGGGGAGCCAGATGAGAACTCCAGGCCCAGGATGGCCTGGAGGGGGCAGGCAGGATCCATCCTGCAAATGCAGAACTTCGGAGGGAGCAGCTGCCCGTTTAGTCTGTGCCTGTGCGTCGTGGTCGATGTGACTTCTCAAGAAAAAGAAACATTTAAAACTGCCCTGTCCTGGCCTAGAGCAGGCGCAATTTATTAATAAGGGTTGGTTGCCGGGGGACTCCCTTAAATAGGTTTACATTTTGCAAAGAAGGCAGAGCTGCTCATTTGTGGAGGTTAAAGTGGGTGAAGTGGCTGATTACCCATTTAAGACTCGGCAAGTCTGTGGAGCCCCGAGTAAAAGGCTTTTCTCAGAAGCTCTCATCCTTGATGCAAGTAAAATGAGGCTCCGAGAAGGCTGAAGGGGGTGCCTGATAACTGTTTACAAGCCCATTAAGGATGATTAAAAGGAAGGCGATGAGCAGCTGTTCGCCCTTCTCTGGTGATGACAGGGCAGGAGAGGATCGTGCTTCTTGGCCAGAAGAAGAGATTTAAGTTAGGCATAGGGAGAGACTTCCTGAAGGCTGGGGTCTGTTTGAAGAGTTGGTTCTTTCCCTGGTGATGGGCAGGAATAGCTAATTGTCTTGCAAGCCCCGAGATGTGAACCCCAAAGAACCTAAGACATAGGTTAGGAGTGGTACCAGGAAGCTTCTGCCAAGGGAAACTGCCTTTTTGCATATTTGACTATTTGATTAGGGGAAATCAGAAGTCTCAGGTCCAGGGCTGAAGCCATTTGGTGTCTAACACTTATGAGGTTTGAAAAGTAAATTATCTGAATAAAATCAAGCCAGGGACCATTGGGGACCTTGTAAAAATTTTCTCACATTTCTCTCCCAAGGCCTTAATCATGTATGAATTTATTGTAGCTAATGTTGACTTGCCTGATTCTGAGTCATTAAAAATTAAAGCAAAGATGTTCAGGGATCTGGCCACGGAGGAATCCATTCCGCTGAGGGATGTGGAACCCCGTGGTGAACTCTGAAGTCTGAGCTTTCCCCTCTGCTCAGCAGGAAGCAGAGTCTGCAGCACTGTCTGCCTATGGCAAAAGCATGTGTGGCCCACGAGTGGGAACTGGGCAATGATGCTTTCACTCTTTAGAGCCATCCCTCAAGTCTGTGGATCTATCGTTTGCCTTTTTCTGTAATGTGTTTTGTGATGGCTGAGAAAATTAAAGCAACCAGATGAGTAAATCTAGAAAATGATGCTGTTGAAACTCGGTGTTTCTCATTTCAAACTTAATGTGTGTTTATACTTCCCATTCATTCAGTGACTATTTACGGAGCAACTACTGTGTGCCAGGTGCTGACTCATTCGTAAACACAGCAGCCCCAGGACCTGCCCTTGAGGCGCTTACATTCTGTCTGCTGCGGCTGAAGGCAGCCTGCTGATACGTGTCCCCAAAGCCTCTATTTCCAGTTCCATTCTTCCCATTTATTTCTTGGTTCCTTGAGCATCCTATCTGAAAGATAAATTAACCCAAGCCTGGAATCTCCTATCTGGAAGAACAGCTATTTCAGAACTACTTAAATATTTTTAAAAAACTTAACGGGGAGCCTTTATCAGAAAATAATAATGGGACTTCCCTGGTGGTGCAATGGTTAAGAATCCGCCTGCCAATGCAGGGGACACAGGTTCGATCCCTGGTCCGGGAAGATCCCACATGCCACGGAGCAACAAAGCCCGTGCACCACAACTACTGAGCCTGAGCTCTAGAGCCTGTGAGCCACAATCACTGAGCCCACATGCTGCAACTACTGCAACACTTAGAGCCCGTGCTCCACAAAAGAAGCCACCACAGTGAGCAGCCCACGCACCACAACAAAGAGTAGCCCCCACTCTGCACAATTAAAGCCCACACGCAGCAATGATGACCCAATACAGCCAGATAACTTAATTTAAAAAATAAAAAAAATAAAATAATTTAGATGCCCAAGTACAGGCCCCAGGCTTGGGTTATCGGACCAGCATACTGCGTATAACCTCCGGATGGCAGCTCTGAGCCGGGTGCGACTTCCTTGTGCGGAGGATGGAAGTATCCTGAGGCCAGCAAGACCTTCGATCTGGAGCCCAGGGAAAAGGTCAGACATAGGATGGGATGGGGAATTGGGGGGAGACTCAGATCACCGAGACCCTACTATGTGTCGCCTGTATTGGGAGTGAGATGTGGCTCCTGCTCTAAAGAATCACCCGACTGCGATGACAACCAGCTCCTCCCACCCCTCCAGGCACGGCATGAGAAGTAAGTGAGTTTCTTGGGTAGTGGATGTGGGAGAAAGCAGATGGGGGCCACAGCAGTCTCTAAACGTGTGAGGGAAGACCCGGACGCTGAAGGGCTCTTAAAGCTAGCGATGCGCCCAAAGTGAAAGAGGAGAGAAACGTCGAGCAAAGGCTAAAGCACGCAGAATCCTGGTTGCCAATCAGTCTTCAGTAAATGCTTGGCCTGTGTCACCTGGAGTGAATAACCACAGCCCATACAGAGCCTCCCAGGGGGGCAGCAAGCACTCTCCAGACATGTGTAGACTGGATTGAATTAAGCAAGCTGGCCGCTGGTTTCCTACCCAAGTCATGTAGCGAAGTCACAACTTTTCCAACTAGACCTACACAAACGTTACGAAGATCAACGACAAACAGTCAGCAAGTGCCAGCTAGGTCCCAGGCACTGTTCGAGGCTCTGGGGACATAGCAGCAAATAAAACAATGCTCTTAGTGTGTACATCCTAGTGAGGAACGAGAGACGGAATACACAGACAATAGCCGGGTCATATATAAAAATAGAACTTGCACCCACGACCTGCAGCAACCTGCCCAGGAAACCAACCCCCTTATCTACAATAAACAGCCCGGGAAGCCAGCCTGCCATAAGTCAGCCGTGCAGGAAGCCGAATGGCTGTTTCTAGTAACAATCCAGGAAGCTCAACAATAACTGCTGTAACAATCAGCCCCAAATGGCCAGGGCTTGGTTAATAGCAGGGAGCGTCCCTCCTTTTTATCCCCACTTCTGACTTGGGACCAGCCCGATGAAACTAAATGCACACCAGAGGATGCACCCCCCCCAGTGAGCCCACCTACAGCTGCCCCAGCCCGACAGCCTCCAATCAGCACACCCCTGAGCCTGCCCTTTGTTCCACTACAAAGCTTTCCCACGCTTCTGCCCGCCTTTGAGTCTCTGCCAAAACGGGAGTGATGGTGGCTGACTCGCTTGCTATGGTAAGATACGAATAAATATGCTTTGCTTTTCTCATATGGCTGGTCTTTGTTTATTTCCACAGGAATGATAAACATATGTATATATATGTGTATATATATTATATGTATGTATATCTCATACGTATGCCATATATCATAGGTACACGTAAGTCTTATATGTACGTATATGATACATTAATGGTGGTAAATGCTACTGAGAACAATGAACAGGACCAGGGTTATGGAGGGTGGGGATGGCCTCTTTAAATAGGGTGATCAAGGAAGGCTCTGTGATAAGGTGAGAGTCAAGCAGTGGAAGTAGGGAAAGAGCCATGCAGGTAACTGGGAAGAGCCTCCAGGCAGAGAGTGCAAAGGCAAGGTCACGTTGAGGATTAGCTGGAGAAACAGTGATGGACGTAAGGACCAGAGGAGATGCCCTCACACAGGTGTGTGTGGGGAAGTAGTGTGTATTTGGGAGTGGAGGTGGGGATGTGTCGTCTGCGGGTCGTGTATGGTGAGGCAGTGGAAGCTGGTCTGCTCATCTTGTAGGGCTTTGTAAATCATCGCAAAGACTGGCTTTTACTCTGAGTGTGATGAGGAGACATTGCAGGGTTTGGGGAGCAACATATTTTCTGTTTTAAAAGCATCTCTCTGAGTACTGATTTGAAAACAGACTTCAGGGAGGCAGGGAGCAGGGGGTGGAAGTGGAGAGAACAGTGAGGTGGCTATTGGATTAATCTAGGTATGAGGTGGCAGTGGCTTGCTGCAGGGTGGTGGGCACATGGAAACCTTGCAGGACCTTTTGGAAGGAGTGTCTCAGCTGCGAAAGAAGCCCTGAGTTCTCCTGGGCCTATTCCCATGTTAGATAAAGGTGCCCCAGCAGGGTCTAGCCACTCCTTCAGTGGAAGCTTCCAGATACAGCTATTTTACAGAACACCAAACAGTGCTTCCTGAATGCAACTGCCCCCTGCCTAGTCAGTGGACTCTGTTGCTGTTGCTATCTGGGATGGTGATGTGTGCAGGTGTGCGTGTGTGCGTGTGTGTGTGTGTGTGTGTGTGTTGGGAGAGAGAAGCCCTCAGTGTTTCTGCCACGTTGAACTGAATCCTGTCAAGATTTCAAACAGGCTTCACGGAAGCAGAGCAAACAGGCCTGGACAGTGTTTTCTCGGTCTGGACTCTGCCCTGCTGCGGAAAAGGTCGCAGGTACTTCATTCATCTGTGCCGTGCATTAGATTAGCTCTCAGTCTGAAAAAGTACAGTTCCGATTAAAAGTTTTTTACCAGGAGACCTGAGCTGTATGGAAAAATTGTGGCCTGTGACTTCCAAGAGGGTCTAAGTTCTTAGGAAACCTGTCTGTTTAGAGGGAAACAGGGAGGCGAGTGTGTCCTGGAAAACTGGAGACTTATGATCAGATTTCTGCAGACAGTCACTACTTAAAATGATATCCCCTATGGTTCCCATGAGTATGAACCATAATTATCAGTCCTGCTTTTGGGTCTGGAGAACACGATCCTTGCAAGTCTTAAGGCCAAAGCAAAGCCTGCTTAGCAGCTTCACACTCTTCCTGGGCAGTGCCTGTCGGGTGAGGCTGGCCCAGGGCTTGGACGAGGGCATCCTACTGCCCACGTGGAGCCCCAGCGTACTCAGAAGCCCTGTGATTCCCACGGTGTTCAGAACAATCTGCAGCTGCTGTAGTCCTGTCAGAACCAGGAGCAACTGAGGGAGGGAAGCTGGTTAAGCTGATTTATAGGTGAGGCTCACAAGAGCTCCACTCCCTGCACTGCCCGTCTCATTTGTTCGTCCACAATCAGAACACCCTCCAGCTGGTACACTGTGGTCTTTTTTTTTTTTTTGGTAACCATTTTATTGGTATTGTGATTTAATTTACATACCACTAAATTCAGTGGTTTTCAAGTATATTCACAGAGCTGTGCAACCATCACCACTCTAACACTTTTATCACCACCCCAATAAGCCCGATATGCATTAGCAGTCATTCCCCATTCCCAAGCCCTAGCACCCACTAATCTATTGTCTGTCTCCGCGGATATTTTGTATAAATAGAATCATATCATATTTGTCCTTTTGTATCTGGCTTATTTCAGTAGGCATATTTTCAAGGATTATCTATGTTGTAGCAGATACCAGTACTTCGTTCCTTTTTATGGCTGAATAGCATTCTGTTGCATGAGTATACCACATTTTATTTATCTACTCGTCGGTTGATGGATATTTGAGTTATTTCCACCTTTTGGCTATTATGAATAATGTACAATAAATTTTAGTGTACAAGTTCTTGTGTGGACACATGTAATTTCTCTTTGGTATATACCTAGGAGTGGAATTGCTGGGTCATGTGATATTTCTATATTTATGTTTTTGAGAAACTGTAACACTGTTTTTCAAAGCGGCAGCACCATTTTACATTCTCACCAGCAATTCACGAGTCTTTCACAAACTTTTAAAACAGACAAGAGGTCCCCTCAGCCCAGGTTGCGGTGGTGGCAGTCCTTCCCAGGCCTGTCAGGGTCTGGCACGAAGAGGCTGCCTGTGGTCTGGAGTCTGGTCGACCTCACTGAGCTTCCTCTGCATCTGAGTGGTCTGCAGAGAAGTCTCTACAAACCTCAGGATTGCAACTGTGTGCCTAACATGTGCTGGGCACACTAGCTACACAATCTCCAAATCCTCACAGCCCTCTTTTGAGGATGGTCCAGTTAGCTGCATTTTACAGATGAGAAAGCTGAGGGGTGGAGAGATAAGGGAACTTGCCCAGAGATCACAGAGAGCCATCCGGGGACTGTCTCCTCAGAGCCTATGCCGAAGGGCTCAGTTAAGGCCTTTGATTTGTGTTCTGGGGGAGCTTTCAGGGAAGAGACAGAGGATGACTGAACCCTCAGACTGATCCTCTGACTGCATATCTCTTCCCATGAGAAAGCGCAAGGCTTCTCATGGCTGCGGAAATCAAACCCTCACACGTGCAGCATCAATACCAGCTTCTGGACCAGCAGACATGCTCTGAGAGCATCCACTGCTGCCTGGCTTGCGCTAGGATCTGAAATAGCCACTGGCCTCCCACAGCCCTGCAAGCCCAGCGCATGTGGCTTTGGGCCGTGTGAAAGGCACAATCTATTCTTTTCTTGGTTCTGCACACGTTCCCTACCTGTCTGCTGCTCAACAGAAGCAGTCTCGTCTTGTCTACGAGTATTCAAGTGCCTTCCAAAGACATTAAATCAAGACCTGGGTCACTCAGTAACAGCCCCCTCCTCCCCAAGGGAAAGAGGTTGTAGTTACATATGTTGGCTAGCAGGGGCTCTTTTTGCCATTTGGCTTCCTCTGAGTGGTCCAGAAACCCCTCCAATAAACTGGTCCTCCTCCCTTCCACCTTCCCCCAAGCTTTTCAGGGTGTGTTGCCACAGGCCCTGTAGAGACAGCCGCCGGGCACCCACGGTCAGGATTCCTCCTTGTGGCCACCCACAAAAACCCACAGCAGCAATGTGGTTTCTGGAAACTAGGAGGGCTGTACCAAATCCTCTGGAGGAGGGAGTGAGTGGCCGACTCCACCCACGAGTAGCCTTTTCCCGGAAGACCCCAGGGCATCTATTGGAGCATTTTGCCAAGCAAGCTATCGCTAGTGATGAAGACAGCTCCCAGCTGGGCTCAGAACAACTCTGTCACTGTTGACTTAAGTACAGAGGGTGAGAATCAGCTGCGGGGCTTGGCATCTCTGAATAAATACCCCCAGATTTTGTTCCCTTAACACACCATCTTGCCACACGTTCCAGAAAATGAGCGTCCCAAATTCCACGCCTTTGTTTGGTCGCGTGTGTGCCGATGTGCCTATGTAAGTGTCCGTTTAATAATAATTAAAATCACTCTGCATTTATAGAATGCTTGCACTGTGCACGATCTTGTGGGGTCCTTAGTATTTATAATTTTATTTAATATAATGCCTCTGGAGGTACTCTCTAATTTACCTATGAAGAGCTGAGGATCAGATAAGGTGCTTTACCTCCCAAAGGTCTCACAGCTAGCAAGGGGCAATGGGAGGTGGGGTCTGAAAGCAGGTGTGGCTTCTAAGCCCCTTCATGCCAGGACCAGGGTCTGGAATGCCTGGTAAGCTTGCTTAGCCTCCCGTTGCTCCCACCACAACACTGCCTTACTCTTGGGGCTGCTTCAGAAGAAGGGGAAAGGCTGGGCGTGGAATCAGAAGGGGAAGGCAAAGACAGAATTGACAAGCTAGTTTATGCTGGAGCTGGTCTGGGTGCTTTGAAATGCACCAGGGCTTGGAGGCGTCTTCCAGGAAGGGGCCCTTCCCAGGGAGCAGCCAGGAGCCCATTCGTGTCACTGAGCATCGGGTGAGAAAGATAAAAAGGGAAGTGAAGAGGCAAAAAGGGAGGGAGGACAACAGGGCCGAGGCAAGCGATGAAGAGCAGAGAGAGAGGTGGCTGGTGGCCCGAAGACCCTTGCCCGGGAGCCCCCTGCCTGGGGAGCTGGTAGAGCAAGAACAGCCTTCATTCTCTCACGCAGGGCCAACAAAGGGCAGCTGAATCACAGGGTTTCTCAAGAAATAAAAATTCCTAGCACACCCCTGGGGCCTCGGGGAGAAAAACTGACAAAGTGTTGATTGAAAACAGACCTAGCTGAAGTGTGCCCGCAGCACGAGGCCACGCTCTTGCAGGTTCACAGCGACACCTAGCGCTCTCTGTGGGCACCTGCCGCCTCCGTGGAAACCTGAGGCCTGTGGTCTGCTGAAGAGTTATTTGGGATCTAGAGCAGAAATGTCCTCTTTTCCCTAGCTGTCAAAGCCCATATTTTGCTTTGTGGAATATGTCAGTATTCTGAGAGGAATTCCATACGTCCCCAGGGGCCGGGGGGGCCACCGGTCAAAGACTGGACTTCCTACTATAGCCAGTTATGTATATCCGACAGACTGCAGCGTCTAGATTTTCTGAAGTGGTCATTATTTCTTCTGGTTTTATTCTTTTCATTTATCAAATCTAACTAAATGTTTTTAATGGTAGTACCTTTAGAAGACTTTTACACAAATGAATTCACCAATCCCAGACATTTCTTTGTTAGATTACATGTTGGGAAAATATAATGACTATCCTTCTACATTAGGTCAAAGACCTCGGCTTCCATCATCACCCTGATCAATAAGGCTGCTTAAAAATGAAAACTATGCATCTCTTTCTGGATAATGGAACTTGAACGTTTTCATCCCCTTCTCTGCCTCCCCTTGCTCCATTTGAGTTTGGCTAATTTACTTGTCTGAAGGCTCCCTGGGGGCAGAGTATGTCCAGTGTTAGTACAATGCCTGGGACATGGTTAATGCTCAAAAACTCTCTCTTAATTGAATGACTTCAGTGCCTGATCAGGCACAGGAGGGAGGTCAGATAATGCAATCTCCTGGCAAGTGCTGCTGTAGGATTCCACACTCCGAGGGGAATTTATCAGGCCAGGAAGACTCTTGCCTGGCAATTTGGCTTCTTGTCAATGGCTGGGGATGGTCTGTGGTTAAATAGTAGCCCAGGGTAGCACTTGTCCAGCTCTGTAAAAAGGCCTATTAAATGTCGTGGGTCAGCATTCCTGCAAGGGCCCCATGAGGCCATGTTTTACAGGGACGGTCAAGAGACTCACCGAAGGCTTTCCTTTTGAAGAAGAAACCATGAGCTTCTGCAATCCAATCTTGCTGGAAAGATTACTACCCCCAAGTTAAAGTTTATCTAAATTACACTGACCAAATTACCTACGTTAACTGGGTTCCATTGGTTACAAAGATCAGAGACTCACAGATTTACTGGGAAGCTGCTTGTGGAAATAAAGAGCATTGGCCCCATTGCTTGATCTCTCCAGAACCTAGAAGATGCAGAAGACCTGACTGTTTGGAGTGTGGTATAGTGGATGGGGGGTCATCTTGGTGCCGGTCCAGCATCGTTTGAATAGCCTTTCTAAGTTAGGAAAACAGGCCATGTTAGGGTCATTACCTTACCAGGGTGGAGGTCGGAACTCAGTTTCCCAGACCAACTCTGCAGCTAGGACACAGACTTGAGACCTAGGCTCTGCCAGTTGGATGCAGCAACATGAAACTTGTACAGAAGAGTGAAAAGCAAGGAAGCAGCTGCTGTGTGGGATTGCATCTTGGTCACAGGGCCTGGGCCTGGCAGGGACTGTGGCGCCCCCAGAGGCAGCAGGGGCAGAGATACTCCCCGTAACAGGAGCCAAAGGCAGTGGGATCAAGCCTGTGACCAGACCAGTGGGGAGGGGATACGAGTATTGTGTATGGCTAAGGGGTCTCAAGCCCCCTTCTCTAACTCTGCCAGAGATTCTGCGAGCCACTAATATCCTCTCACACATTCTTCTTCTCTTTAAACAAAGTAGAGTGAGTTTTGTGGTTTGTAAATAAGAACCCTGATCGATAAACCCGCCATGAAATGACAGGTTTCATGGACACTGGAATCAGAAAGTCATTCAGCATTCAAGGCAGCTATAGGAGGTTCCTGTCAGGAGTTCAAGGATCAACACCTCAGAGAGGTTGTACTCAACTATTTTGTTTGGGCCTGAGGTGGTATGTTCAACATGCCTCCAATTACAACCGTTTTTCTATTGTTAATTTAAGCCCTATCTTCTCATGGTACTGACATCATGCCTTAGACCCAAAGCTGAGCACATGACCCAGGCCAGGCCAATCAGACCGCTGCTTTTCCCTAGCCTCAGTGACTGGCTCAGGGATGCATACATGTCCCAAGGTGGACCAATGAGAGCTATCCCTGGGACTTGTGCTGTACCCCTAGGGAATTACTCTTTATCTGCTGAGGCTGCTCAGCTGGGAGGAGGTTAGCGTGAAACATGACGCCAGTATTGGCCACCATGTCAAGTGTGGGAATTGCTGCCAACCAAAGAATAAAGCCAACTGGAGGAAAGCAAGAGATGGAGAGGTAATAATTCCTGATGATACTGCACATTTGGATCCAGGCAGGACTGAAGTCAGCTCCATCCTTAGATTTTTCAAGTATGCGACCCATCCAGTTCCTTCGTACATTAATTTGAGTTCAGTCTCTGTCACTTAAAACCAAAAGGGTCCTGACTAATACCATGGTGCATGTTCAAATACTAGAATTTTTGGCAAGGCTTCAAAGGGATTACATTATATCCCCACTTATCAGATCACTCACTTGATTACTCCTCAAGCCTGTGTTTTCATTTGAGGATAACTGTTATGGCCCCAACGGTGCTCTCTTCTGTACTCACAAGACCAAGTTTGCACACATCCTAGGAAACACGTGGTTCCTTTGCACATGCTGGTCATTACACTCTACCTCTCCCGTCCAACGTGCCCGTTTGGGATTCCCCCCTTCTACATGAAGCACTCCTCTCAACATTCTGTCTGAGGAACACTGTTGCAACCACACATATCCTCAGTTACAACAAAAGGCGCATCCTCCACCTTGCACACAATATGGTACCCACCTGTGAGGGGAGCTGCCAGCCCATGTGCACAGGCATTTGGGTTCAGAACCACCGGTCCTAAAGCTCCAGCAGCAGCATGACTCAGCGACCTCAATCTTCACGCCCCTCTTCTAAGGGTATCTTCATGATTCTTGTCCTGCTACCAGCTGGCTCATTTTCACTTTATTTCCAAAATCAATTCCCAAAGATAGAAAGATCTAATTTGAAAGATCTCATTTTTGGGCAGGGTTGGTTGAGCTGGACCACATCAGACAATACCAGTCAGTCTGTGCATGGAGGTCCAGGGCAAGGTATCCGCCTCTGTCCAACCACACGTGGCCAAAGGAGGGTGCAGGTCACGTGGTCAAAACACAGCAGAGTCTGGATGGGCAACAGCTTAGGGACACTTCTCTCCTTTGAGGCAATGACCAGGGCAGTTTTCTTAGCCAGGGATGGTGTGTTTGATAGCTTCCATGATCAACGTGTCTCGTGCCTTCTCCTCTCCTGTGAATAACAGAATAAAGTCATGATGATGATAGGGATGGGATGCTAATAATAATTATGAAGAACTGGCTTCAGGTTCAATACCTCTGTTCTTCCTGCATCACCCTTACTGGCTGTCTCTGAAAGTTGTCAGTTTTTATTTTCCTACAAGCCAAAGTGTTAACTGGGTTTACGTTCTTTGAGGGACTCTGAGGAGAGGGCATGGTTATAAACATCCCTTTTCCTTGACACAGAGCACCCAGCTGCCACCCTCACGGTGGGTCAAGTGCCTTTAGAGACGTGAACATTCTCCACTCCTTCCCCTAAGCCCCATAAGAGCCTGTTTCCCCTGTCACTGGGAGAGGGCTATGAATATCCACACGCTGGCATTCAGCTTGTTCCTAGTTTATTCTGTGGCATTGCGTCAACCCTCCAAGGCCAACTCCAGAACCTCCAGCTTGAAGCCAAAGTGCTTTCAGCATAACAAGTTCATACCTGGGAGGCCTGTCTCAGACCAGCCACACACGGGGAGGGTTGGAAGCTCTACCATTAATTTCACTGTGTGAATTGAAAGATACCAGGATGCCTCCCTTCTTAGTAAAATAACCATAACCACCAGGGTTGGCAGTGAGAAGAAATCTGGTGAGGAGGGTGGGCTGTACCAGAAGCCCCCACTTCAACTTGGAGTTTCCCCTGGCCTGGCACTGACCCTGGCTGGGCCGGGGTATTACACTGGGGATACACCCTCTCCCCCTGAACTGATTCCTTCAAGGTCTAGAATGCCATCAGTAAAGTCTAATTCCCTTTTGTATTTGAAGGCACCTAGAATCCTAAAGATATAACTTCTCAAACCTTAGTAGCTCATTTCCCCAAAGTTGTGGGACCTTTGTTTAGGTTTATGTATTTAATTCACCAACTGAGGACTCTTTTGACTTTAGCTGCCAGTGTCTCAAGACAAAAAATGGTCTCTAGTCTACATGGACACACCAAGGTGACCTGTTCCCATTCTGGAGGAGATGTGGTTTAGTGGTTAAGGGTGTGGACTCTGATATTAAATACACTTGGGGTCAAATGTCTGTGACCTTGAGTAAGTCATTTAGCATCTTTGTGCTCCGTTACCTGCTGTGTGAAATGGAGATGATGATGACAGTGTGCCCCCTGGTGAAGAGTGTGTGTTGAATGAGATCATGTACATGTAAACAGTAAACACCCACTATTTTTTTCCAGCTAGGTGGGATCTCCCGGGGAGCCATCAGAGCTTTTCCCTAGAAACCTGCTGGGGCTGCCTGTACTTTGGAGCCCTTCCAGGTGAAGGTGACAGAAACATCACAGAGGTCCCCCCCCCAGCTCTGTGCCTCCTGTCTCCCTGGGGGGCAATGTCACTAGTTTCAGAGAAGATGGCCAAGGCGACAGCCAACTTGGAACCTGCAGGTCTGGACTGGGGCCTCTCACTGGGTGGAAAGTGCGTTGAGCGCTGATGAGTGTCAGTGACCCACCACTCTTCAGCTGGGGGTTCCTTTCAGGCATATGGCTGAGATGTCACTGGGCCAGGCCTTCAGTGGAGGGGATGGGCATGGGGGAGGAGCCTCCGCCCCTGCCAGTCTCCTGGTCTGTGAAGGTCCTATGGCTCTGAGAAAGTGGCTCCACCGGACAGGCCCCTAAGTCCTGGCTCCGATAAACCTAATCCAGGCTCAGCTAGGCTTTTGTTAAATTGCGGATCTGAGGGGCTGGCAAATCCATTAAGAACAGTATCTGGGAGGATTCCTGGACCAAGCAGGGCTCGTAGACTCATCATCACTAGAAGGGCTGATGTGCCCAGTGCTTTTCAGTTTGCAGGGGCTTCTGTGCACCTTGTGCCAGTAGCAGAACAATTCTGTGGGTTGGGCAGAGTTTAGAGGAGAGAAAACTGCCCGTGGAGACTTAAATCTGCAAATAGCTTTGAGGTCAGCTGCTTCAACCCCTTTGCCATGAAGATAAGAGCAAAGTCCAGAGAGGGCTAGGTGACCGAGCTAATAGGAGCAGGGCCAGACCCACTGTCTGGAACCTCTGTCCCCCTCCCACACCAAGCTGAGGCCGGGGGAGGGGTGGGGGGGTGGGGGGGACCTTGCTTGGCTGGGAAGCCAGCAGCCCTGAAAGCCCAGGCCGAGATTTAGGCTGCTTTGTGCCTGAGCCTGGGACCTTGTCACTAGCACAGCTTCAGCAATCCTTGGCGGGGGAGAGGGGACAAAGCCAGCCTGGGTGACTGCTCCAGTTTGCAGCTGCCCTAAGGAGCCCGAGTCTTTGCAAGTCCCAGATTGGGAATGTCAGACCTCAGGCAAGAATTCTTCAACACCCCCAGGCTCAGGGAGCATTCCTTGGCCTGTCCTGCTTTTCCCAGAATCCCTTAAAGTGCTGGAACTTGAAAGATTGATCCCTGGTCTTAATCCATCAGAGCTGCTGAGCGCAGACTATTTTCCCAGCACTGAACTGGTAGCTGCCACTCGAGGTCAGGGGCTGTCCCCTCCTCACTGAAGGACCCTGGAGTCCTCAGCACAGAGAGGAATGGGGGGTGGGGGAGGGGGTGGGAGGAGGAAATTTTACGGAGGGGGCTGGGTGCCATTTTCACTTTCAATTCCCCCAGAGAGGCGGCCGCGGCACCCTCCTCCAGGGCACTGGAGGCTGCCCGAGCCTGTGGGTCTGTCTGGGTGGAGCGGGTGAGGTTGCCCATACAAGCATATTTCCTCAGAAACACATCTGCTCAACCGCATGAAAGACAGCAACTCTGCTGACTTATTTAACGTCCATTAAGTTCGTATTCAAATGAACAGGCAGGGAAGGAGGGGGGCGGGGTTACAGCAGCGCAGAGGCTGGGAGAGGCATTTAAAATGTATGAAGATCTGTGCACCAGATGTTTGTTTCACCTCAAGAAAATAAAATGACAGAACAACACAGAACAAAACATCGCAACGAAAAACCTCTGACTCTGAGAGGAGCAAGGGAAAGTCTACTCTGACTCCTGTCCTGCCTCCTCCGGGGCCACTCCAAGTTCACATGCAGAGGCTGGCACTGGTCCAGTCATAGGGTTTCAGCTCTTGGTGTGAGCGACACAGTTACAGCTGAGACTATTAGTGCACATGCAAGACTTTCCAAAATCTTAAACAACGCAGACCCTCTTTGCACAGGGAGGGTCTCAGACAGTTGGCTGGTGTCCAGGGGGATGTGCCAGAGGCAGACCTGAAGGCTAATGAGCTTGCTGCTGCCCCCAGAGCCCCAGGGCAAAGGGCAGGAGTGTTAGAATGAGCCCATGCGTGGCTCGGATGGCCAGCTAGCTGGCACCAGGCCCCCTCTCCCAGCAGGCGGGCTGCACCCAAGCTCATGTTCCTGCAGACCTAGGCTTCCTCTCCAGCCCCCATCGGTGCCCAGGAAGCACTGCAACACTCCAGGTAATGCTTACGCATCTCCTCTGCCTGCAGCCCAGTAGCCTGTGTGTTCCTCCAGCAGCTCGGGGAAGGGTCCGCCAATGACATGAAAACCCACCCTGTGGGCCCACTCACCTTGACCCCAGGAATGACGACAGGATGGGGGATGTAGGTCTGTCTGTGTCTTGGGGCTCTCCTTTGGCCTTTTGAGTTTCCCCTCCCCCCATTTTCCTTAACCCACGCTGTGTGATGTTATAGAATTGCCTCAAATCCAGTTCCTGAGGGGAGGAATTCAGAAAGGGCCCACGAGGCAGGACACCTGGATGAGGTTTCTAGTCCCTCCTCAGAGCTGCCTCCATTGCACTCAGGACCACAAAGACCCAGTGACAGTGAGCAGCACTTTTAATGCCACCACCAAGCCTGGAGGCACACAGCTGAAGGGAGGGCAGGGGTCTCCACGGAGCCCTGGGGAGGAACTTCCGTAAGTGGTGACTGCACAAGAGGAAGGGCTGAGGGACACACACTCTGCCCACGCTCCCGGAACAGTCTTCCTCATCTGCCCCTTCTAAGAGCCCAGCCGTGCTTGACCTCAACACCCAGCCCATCACCGCCCACTTTATGACTCTCAAAGTCTCCCAGGAACGGACAGTTCTGCTGGGTTGCTGGGATCTTTCTGAAGCCTTTGCAATAACTGGCATTTCTCACTGAGGAAGGCGGATGGCCCAGTCTTCAGGCCAAGGCAAGCTCGTGGCCCTGTGGAAATAAGCCCCTTTGCTCCCTGGCAAAGGGGCAGAGGAATGCTCTGCCCAAAAACCTACCAGGCCCTGATGAGAAGTCTGTGTAACCCCGGGAGGGAGGGGTTAGAGGGAAGCACAGCCACTGAGGTCACTTTCACTCAGTTTCTTTCGGTTCCACAATTGCACTGTTGTTTCCTCCCGTCTCAGAGCGCTCGGACCTGCAACCCTGCTGTATGGATTCAGTTACTCATTCATTCAACACATGTCTGCCGAGCTTCTCTTACACACCAGCCACTGTCTCCAAGGTGCGGGGTGAACAAGCATATGGTGTGGTGGGCTGTGCCTTTGTCATCTCTGGTACCCCATGTGCCAGAGCATCACAGTGAGGATATCTGACCTGTGATTCTCAGGGTTGATCAGCAAAGAAACCCACAGGGGCACAGAGGTGGAGAGAGAAATGCCAGACCCTGAGGGCGATCAGGAGGGCTGCAAACTCAAGCCCTCTTTTTCCCCAGTGTTCATCAAGGCAAGCTCTCAACTGTCTGACCATGATCCACTATGAGAACTATCTCTAACATTACAACCCAGTACACACATATATATAGTGTATGCATATAAACACACACACAGCTGCAAAAGGTTACATTATCAAACTTTACTATGTAAGATGAATTCTGATATATTTTTTATTCTATCTTATCCTATCCTATCCTATCCTACGCTATCATATCCTCTCCTATCCCATCCTACTCTACCCTGCTCTATCCTGTCCTATCCTACCCTATCCTATCCTATCCTATCCTCTCCTCTCCTATCTTATCCTATCCAATCCAAAATGCTAGTCATGAGTTTTGCAGCCCACTAAAGGATAATAAACGTCAGTTCTAAAAAACACCAAAGCAGGGAAAGGAAGGACGGTAACACTTCGTGTCAGGAAGAAGTTACAATCAAATCTTATTTACAATGCAGTCAAGGAACCTTTTCCTTGGATTCTTCTATAAATCAAATCAATCTACTCTTAATTTGCATTGATGAGGACCCAACCTTCTGCTTTGGGGTTTGCTTAAAGCAAAGTATGGCCTACCAGCCAGATCCAGCCCTCTGCCTGTTTTTGTAGACCCATGAGCTAAGAATCATTTTAAATGAAAAAAAAAAAAAAAAATCAAAAGAAGGAAAATTTCCCGACACATGAACGTTACATGAAATTCAAATCTGGGTGTCTGTATTTGTTGGGTCTCAGCCACACTCACTCGTTTGCATATCGTCGGGGGCGGCTGCGGCACTACAGTGGCAGACTCGAGCACGGCCTGCAAAGCCTGAAATATTTACTGTGTGGCCCTGACCCCTGGCTTGAGGTGTGGTATTTCTCATGCGAGGGATGGGATGACCCCCAAAGAAATGGTTTTGCTGGCTTGGGGCCTTTAAAGGAGCAGCTGAATGAGACAGCTTTGGCTTTGTTGAGGCTGCCTTCTCGGAGCCTCTCCTTGGCTGGCGAGAGCCATCTCAACCCCAGGACTGACTGACGGCCGAGCAGCAGCCATCCAGCAGCTGCCCAGATGCCCCTGCTGCCCTCAGGCACTGCATGGCCTGGCCCGGGGGGCTGGAGCCAGCGCTCGGGAGGCTCAGCCTTTGCAAAATCAGCCAACACTAGATTCAGACCTCTCCCCTGGACCTTTCTCTTCCTAGCAACACTCTTCTCTGGTCTTTTTCTATTTTTCTTTGGACTTTTATGGCCTGTGGGTCACACCTTCCCAACGAAGTATATGGCAAAATCAATTTTTTTAATATTAATAAATACCTCCCCCCCCCCCCCAGTCTTGTGTGTTTTAACACCTCCTCTCTTCAAACTCCCTACCACCCTCAAAAGCCAGGTTGTTCTGTGCTCTTGTCTCGAGGCAGCTGGGGTGAGGGGAACAGGGAGCATCTCTGGCTTTAACTTCAGGGCAGGGAGGCCTTAAGAGCTCTCAGTCAAAACCGTTTCAGGGGAACATTAATGTAGATCGGGGCTTCCCCCACAGTGTTCTCTGGGCTGAAGAGGGGTGGAAATAGAGGGGGAGGCTCTGTGCAGAGAAATTAGTGGGGTGAGGGAGGGAGATGCTGCCCCTGAAGACACAGAGTCCAGTGCTCAGGAATTGTCAGCAGACATCTTGACCATCAGCCTTCACTTAGGGCTGGCCTTTCCTTATCTTGGTGGGAGTTTCTTCTACAGCAGCCGGCACATCCCCACAGGGCATAATACCATCCTAGCCTCCAGCCTCCACATGGGGACACACGGCTCTGTCCCCACCTGCCATCTGACCTGCCCTAGGAATTCACTGCCCTGAAAGTTCCCTGGATCTGATTTAATTCCACATAGAGAGAGAGAGAGAGATCGAGAGAAGGGAGACTAGACATTTAGCAGATGGAGCCAACCTGAGATTCCTCTCCAATCTGGGACGAGCTTGGTGTGTCAAGGTGACATATCAGTACCTCCAGGGCGCACGTGCGTGTGTGTGCGCGCGCGTGTGTGTGTGTGTGTGTGCGCGTTCCTGTGCACTCATGGAAGTCAGTGTGACTGTGAGGGTGTGTGATAGGATTTGGGATTTAGTGCACATTGAAAATGAATGCATAGAGAGCGAAGTTGCCAGACCGTTGTCGGGGATAGGCAGAAGCAATGCCTACTCTCCGCACGCGTGTCCTGCCTGTGGGGCCCCACGCTGCCACCCCAACTTTGGGACAGAGTCCCTGCTTTCTCTGTTCCACTCCTAATTTTGTTTCTTCCCATGAAGGCCCCACGGTGGAAAGAGGAGTGGCGCGAGGAGAGGCTGGATTTCCTCACCTGCCCGCATCTCTGACCCGACCCTGGCCCTGTGGTACCTTTGCCTAATTTGAGAGGTGGAGAGGCTTTCTCCAGCCCCCTTCCTGCTAATGGACGGCAACAAAATTCCTTCCCCTCATCTGCCAGGGTTTGAAAGCTTGACCTGCCTTTCACAGAAGTCAGCTTGAGTTCAATTACAGTAGATTGCCTGATCTCATTTATTTTCTCCTGTATACTTGAAGTTAGGACAGCTATAATTTGAAATGGAAATTTATGCAAATACTATGTAAATTAGGTCATTCCCAGATTAACTGGGGGAAAAAAATCTGGTCGCCTTAGCAGGCACCATCTGTTCCCTCCTCATTTTTTCCATATCTGAACAGCCCCCACCCCACCCCCACCCCAATCCACTCTGAAACTTGTTTTCCTGTGGCTGAGAAAAGAGATCTTGCAAGGGAAGGACACAAATCACGTGCCTGTGTTCCATCCAGGTGGGACGTGCTAAAGTCCGTTCAGCTGTGGGAAGAGGCTCAGGGGCGAGGCCAGGATGAGGTTTAGGGTTAGCTGCAGGCTGATGGCGCTTCCCTGAAGGAGGGAGCCGCGGGGCTGGCCGTGCTGGCCTGTTCTGAGCTGTCCTGGGGAGACCTGCGACACCTCACGTGTCTGCCATGTGCCCCCTCTTTCTTCTCTTTCCTCCTGGCTTCTGTTTTCCTATGATTCTTCTTTCTTCCTTCTCATTGCCTCTGCCCGAAGCCCTTTTATAGCACCCAAAGCTCTCTTACTCCCTACTGTGGCGTTTGCAGCAGAAAGGTTTGGGAGTTGTGCAATCTTGGGCGCTTCGGGGTCCAGGTGTCTGTTGGTCGGCGGCACCAGGGGGGGTGGGGGGGCCTCTGGTCCCTCCTCTGTGGCTGCAGCCCATTCCTGCTTCGAGTCAGTGACAGCTTCAGTCCTGCTCTGGGAAGGTAGAGCCTAGTTATCCCTATAGCCAGAGGAAGTTTCTATGCCACAACTCTTAGCCTTCCTTTTCTCATAAATGCTGTTAATATGGGGAAAAAGGAGGGCTCCTGGCTCCTTCGTGCCAGTGTCACTTTCCCCTTGAATGGGGTAAAAGTGAGAGACTGCCCGGCAGGTCATTAGCTCCTCCAGTCTGCAATGAAGAAGCCTCCTGGAGCAAAGCCACAGCTGACTCCCAGCAAGTAAATAACTTCAGTATAAAGACTTCTGTGGCTGTTAGCCACTGAGATTTTGAGGTTGTTGTTGCAGCAAAACTTAGAGCTAATATACCCTCTATAATCTTCATTAACCTTTCCCCAAAGCCTCCTCAAATTTCAAAAAATGTGCTTATGTGATATTTTCTCAATCTGAGGTCAAATGAGAATAAAAGCATCTTCATGAAAATTCTCCTTTTTCTTGATTTGTTTTATGACAGTACAAACCATATTTGCATAAATAGCTTCAAATGCACATGTCCAGGCAGTGGGAACAGTCAGTGCAAAGGCCCTGAGGCCAGAATATAAGAAGCCCAGTGTTGGGGGGATCAGAATAGTAGGAAATGAGGTCAGAAAGTTGGGGTGGTGGGTTGGGGGGCTTGAGCTTGGTCCCAGAGAAGGTGCAATTTCAAAACAGAAGCACAGGGTGGCACCATGACACCCCTCACAGTCAAGGCTGACCTCACATGCTGGTAGGAGAGGAGGAGGCCAACCACCCCTGCCCCCCAAAGGTTCTGCCAGGGAATCCAAGTCCAGCAGCCACTAAGTAAACTGCAAAAGATTCTTTAAAAAACTTCTGAGATCTCCGCATCCAATCGATTGCCACGTGGGGTCCATGATGCCTATGGAGGGACTCCAGGATTCTGGGAATCTCTTGAATTGCAAAATGCACTCTTTAGGGGAAACCTCTGAAGCTTTCACGCCAAGGGGTCTATGACCCAAAAAGGGTAAAGAACCTCTGACTCCAACCAGTCTTCCTTCCAGGGTCACACTTGATGAAAACTTGCTCAGCTGCTGGCAGCCTGGGTCAAATCCACATTCTACCAGGTGCCCTGGATCCGAACGTGGGTCTGTAAGCCCTGTTCTCTCTTAGTGGAGGAACCCAGAGAATGCCCTGAAGCTCCAGGCCTAAGGATATGGGGGCCCCTTCAAGAAACTAGAGCTTTTATGAGGGGGCTGCAGACTCTCCACTGCATTTCCACTGAAAGAACAACAAACCTTGCACACCTATGCACTGCTGGTTTTCAGAGGTGCCTAGACATTCTTTGGATAAATAAAATATCACTTCATGGGTTTACTGAATTCATAGTTGCTTTAATCATTAGAGAGTTTCTTACCTACTGGATGCTTTCTCTCTATATATCCTACAAGTCTAATATAAGTCTAATATATATTGGATTCCATATGAGTCTATTATAATGGGGGGCGTTGTCTGTCAAATATTTTGAGCTAAATGGGAATTTTATACTCAAAATGGTTGGAACCATGGTCTGTGGAAAGAGAGGGGAGACCGTGTGTGGAGAAGTCTGATGAGGTGGGGGGGGGGGTGGCCCAGGCAGGAAGTCGTGGCGGGTGGCAGGCAGAGTGTGAAGGCAGAGGTGACCACTCAAGTGGAACTACAGACAGAGGCCAAGGCTTGCTCCTCTGACAGGGAAGATGCAAATTTTTAATTCAGCATCTTGTTTAAAAAAAAAAAAAATCCTGATACTACTGTGTTTGCTATTGGTGTCTTAAAACACCAATTTAAATACCATATTTACTAGTGTCTCTTCTCAAAGCCTGACCTCCCCCTCCTTGCCTGAAAGCAGGGCTCAGAAAACCCGAGCATCCACCTTAGGTGGTTAGACCTACAGGTGGGTGGTTCCCCAGGGACCCTTATAAACCAAACCAAACCCAGAGCAGAAAGGAGAGCCGAGGACTGGGGTTCCTTTGAAGGGCTCCTATCAGCTTTTCTCCACTTCACTGCCTAAGCATGTCCTCCAGATGTGGGCCCACGGGCCAGAGCGAATGGCTATTTGTCAAGGGCCTCCTGGCAGATCTGGGAGAATGAGCACAGGAAAATCGGGCCCTGGTGGGTGTTTGTGGACCCTGCCTGGGTGCTGGCCAGACGTGGCCAGGTTCACGTCGCCCAGGTGACTGCGGAGTCACGCCTGCCCAGCTGCCCACCTCGGGCGGCGTGTGTGGACTTGGCCGCTGCCAGAGTTTGCCTCTTGGTGCCACTCCCCATGCTACCCACACTGCTCCCCCAGACCCCACTGTGGCTCCATTGTCCACGGTGGCCTGGGCTGACCAGCTCGGCCTGGCGCCCTGCCCTGGGAGGACGCAGGCTTCCACAGCATCACAGAGCACTGCTTTGTGGCCCTGACAGGAGGAATTTGTCGTTAGCTCTGAGATGGTCCCTGGCAGATCCTGGCATGTGGTGAGCAGACAGCTCTGTGCTGGTCACAGTATTTTGAGAACCCCCAGTCGGATGTGATGCCACCACCTCCACATGGACGCCTGTGGCCTCAGGTTCCCTGGCACCTTTTGTGCTGACCCAGAGCAGGGGTAGGGCTAGCACAGGAGTAGTTTGTGCCCAGGGCCCATCACCATGCAGGTTGACAGCAGTGGCACCATTAAGGTCATTCAGGGCCCTGACCCGGTGGTCCTCCTGGGCATCAAGTTATGCTCGGAACCTGCCCACCCCACCTGCGGGCCCAGGCCTGGGTCCCTGAACAGCAACAGCAACCTGTGGGTGCTATGTCTGACCAGAAGAGAACGGAAGCGGGTATCGTGGGGGAGGGAAGAACTTCTTAACGGAAACACACACACACAATCACAAACCATAAAATTAAAGATGAATAATGTCAACTACTTTAACTTTGAGAACCTCAGTTCATCACAGGTGCTTTAAAGAAACTCAAAAGATAAGCCACACACCAGGAAAACATCTGCACACATAAGTGACAAAGGATTCGAATCAAGAATATATCAAGAGTCTGGTACTCCTGGTGGTGTGGAGGGGGTAGGAAAGGAACTAACAGTTCAGTAGAAAAAAAAGGCAAAAATGACAGGCATTTTACAGAAGAGAAAACACATAGGGCTAAGTAAACACGGAGATGCCAACCTTGTCAGTATCCAGGAAAATGCCAACCAAGATCGTGATGAGGCCTGGCTCCTTGGGTGGGGCATGAGGGGCTCCCGACCTTGAGAGCTCTCCTCAGATGGTTCTCAGTGACCCTGGGCCTTTCCCTGGGAGGGAGGCCTGGACTGCTGGGCCTGCAGAGTGTCTGCTTTGTCCTTCCCCCAAGTATCTTCCTATGCAGAGCATGAGGGGAATACCTGTTTCCCTTCCTGTCCCCACCAGTAGGGATGTGAGGGTTAAGATCCTCCCAGCCTCAGGTAGATCCCCCCAGGCCCCATTCTCAGCATCTTCCCTTGGCTCTTCTCCCAGGTCTCAGCCTGGCCACCTGGGCTGCCAGGACATCTTTTCAGTCTGAAACTCAGACTGAAAATCAGTCCACATCACCTCACAAGCCCATGGGGAGCTCAGGGCAGACTCTTCATGACAAGGTAAATATGCTGACAACAAGCACCTCCTAGACCAAGTCCAGGTAAAAGAGGGGCTCCCTTGTAACTGAGCAGGACCTATGGGGACTTCCTGGGGCAGACAACCCCCCGCCCCCCACGGCATGTCCTCCACCTGCCTCCTGTCTGTAGGAAAACATTAGCTTCCTAGGCCTTCCCCAAGTTCAAAGATTAAATTTAATCAGAGAAGTGAGAAAATGCAGAAAGAAAAGTCGAGCAAGACAAAATGAAAATAGTTGAGCCATTAAACAAAGTCAAGGACCTTTAGTTCCTCCTCAAGGACTATAGATAATATTCTGAGCCATATCCTTTGAGCTGTTTTGCAGAGACGGAAGCCTCCACCAGGCAGAAGAAATTAACTGCATGCTGCCCACAAGCACTCAGACCCCAGACCGATTGGAACCAGGTTGATGGTGTTGACTCCTGATTACCTCACCACCAACCAATCCGAAGCATGTCCAGGAGCTGGTCACACACCCAGCAACCCTCTCCCTCATCCTGTCTATAAAAACCTTTCCCTGAAAGAACACTGGGGGGTTCAGGTCTTTTAAGGTCTAGCTGCCCGGACTCCTTGCTTGGTGCCCTCCGTAAGCACTGCACTTTCCTTCACCACAACCCTGTGTCAGTAGACTGGCTTTACTGCGCTCAGGTGGTCCGAGTGAAATTTGGCTCCGTGACACCCTCAGCGGACTGTAATCCCCTCTCCTCTCTCATGGGCAACAGTGCTGTGCCACTGGCTGAGGCCCAAGCCACGTGTGACAAGGAGCACGTGTGGACTTGGGCTGGCTTTGAAGAGGCCCCACCCTAACTGCTGCTCCTTTGCTCTGCCCACTCCAGAATCTCGCTTGCACTGTTCCTTTGGGGCTTGCCTGGCCACAAAACCTTTCCTGATCCGTCTTTAAAACTAAACAGGCAGCTAAAAGAATACCCTGAAATCACAGAACCCATGTTTGGAGTGAGAGGCAGCTTAACCGATGGAGAACGTTTGCATAATTATGCGTCCAACAAACAAACACTAAGCAGTGGGGGTTGGGTGTCACATCCAAACTCAGTGCCCTTCGGAATGGTGAGACCTCTCGTCAGGTGTGACTGCGGGACTGCCGTGGGCGTGGGTGGCTTTCCTTGCTGCTTTGCTCTTGGACATCTGGATCCCAGCTCCTCTCTTTCCCAGGGGGCCCATCCCATGTATATTCCAAGCCAGCCCAGGCCACCATGGTTGCCATCCTTCAGCATGGCCTTTATAAACACAGCAGCAGGGTAGGTCTTTGATCTACAACAGCTCCCTCTGGACAGTCCTTGTCAACCGTATTCCTAAGGAGATTTACTTCCTTCTTTCCCAGTCCCTCTCTTTTTCTTTCTTTCTTTCACTCAACAAGCCAAGCTTTTATTAGGCACCAGATAGTTTTTGAAGCACTGAGGATACATCAGTGTACAAAGTAATCACACAAATCTCTGCCCTCAGGGAAGTGATATTCCAATTAGGTAGATAGGACATAAAATTAAAAGTGAAACCCATGACACGTAAAGCGTGGGAAGCAGCCCTGAGAAGGATTTCTACATGCCCGGCACCACAGCTATGAAAAGAGCTGTGAAAAGAAACTTCACTGGCCACTGAGTGACAGTGAACATGGTTTGAGCAACCACTGTAACCAGGCATTGCGCCCAGTGATTTACACGCATTACCTCATTTAAACCCCATAACAGCCCACGTGGTAGGTGCTATTACTGTCGCCACATGGGGAATCTGGCACACAGGGAGGTTCAGGGGCTTCCTAAGATCACCCAGCTGCTAAGAAAGGGAGTCAGGCTTTGAACCTAAGCTCTGGGACGCAGCTGTCTTTGTTTGTATGCCTCCCAGCTCTGCCCTGACCCTGTTCAGAGCTCCCGCAGCAGCCTCTGGAGGGCACCACAGCGAGGAGAACACCCCTGGACCACACCGCAGCTGGAAGGGGGTGCACAGCCTCTGAACCTGTAGGTGATGGAAGGAGTTTTCAGGTGGGTCTGAAAGGACCACTGTTTCCCTTCTGTGCAGAAGGCACTGGTCCTGGCAGCAGCTGCCTGGCAGTGTCTTTAGCCCCTGTGGGGTGTGTGGCTCAGGCCCCTGCCCACACCAGACTGAGCGAAAGCACAGGCCCGAGGTGCCTCCCATGGCTTCTTAGCCCGGGACCTCAACAAAGCAGTCCCTAAGCGAGCCCTGGGGTTTGGGGAGAGCCTGAATGTGCCTGGGGCAAGACTAAAGGTGTTCTCAGACTCCAGAGATGCCACCAGGCCTGCAGCTCCTACCTACTGTTTTCTTAAAGTGGGATCTGTAGTATGGGGTTGGGGGTAACTTTCCACGTCCCTTCCCAGCCCATAGTGACAGAAAGCTGAATCCAGGAAAGAAACAAAGTGTGTGCACGCGCGAGTGTGTGTCTGCAAAATGTCTCTCCAAACTCAAAACGTGGTGCTGAACAATGTCTCCTTCCTGCCTGGCCTGTAATAGGGAGAACACCAAGTCTTGGGAGAATGAGTTCCAGCCCTTCCAGTAGTAAGCTGTGTGACCTTAGGCAAGATCCTCAACCTCTCTAGGACTCAATGCTTTTGTCTGTAAAATGAGGCATAAGGCCTCCTTTCTTGCCTGCCTCTGGATTTGTGGTGAGGAGCGAAGGAAATGGTGTAAATGAGTGTATTGTGTAAATTGTAAAGTGAGATGCACATCTATCTTCCTTGCAGTGACTGAAACACCGAATTTCACCAAAAGGAACTGCAGTGAGGCTAGTATAGATTTGGGCGGATCAGGGGTTAAAATAACTGCTCCCAGGAACAGGCCACTGTTCCCTCCACCTTGTTGCAGAACCCTCCACCCTGTTCTAGAACTCGCCACCCCGTTCCAGAACCATTATTGGCAAGACTCATCCCTCCCCTTCCTCCTCAGGGCAAACAGGTGAGATGCTGGGGGCGGGGGCGGGGGCGGGGGCGGGGGGGGAGGGGGAAGAGCGGGAGGAGAGCGGTGAGCTGCGGAGAGAGCACATGCCTCAGGCCGGGGCGCAGGCAGGCCCTCCCGCAGGGCGAGGCTGTGCCGGGGCAATGTAAGGCCTCTCCCCAAGCTAACTACGAGCCTAGCAGATGCGCCATGCGCTCTCCAGGGTGACAGATGTGACCCTAAAACCAAGAAGGTTCCTGCCCCGCCAGGCTCAGCCGGCTTCACACCCTCCCTCTGGAGGGAAGTGATCAAGGATTCCAGTTGCTCAGAAAAAAGAGACCTCTCATTTATCGGGCCCCCTCCTGCTTGCCATATGTTCCTTGATTTAACGCACCCATCCGCTCTGTGACGTATTAGCCACATTTTACATCCGAGGAAGCTGAGCCCTGGAGAGGCGGAGACATTCATTTCGGCCCCACAGCTCCACGTGGAACGGGGATTCGTGGGCCCCAGAGTCGCCTCCGACACGGCTCATCATTAATCAGGCAATAAGTACTGCTTAAGTACCTGTGCGTCCGGGAACTGCGGAGGACGTGAACCGTGCAGGAGGCAAGGCGCGGCCTCCCCGGCGTGGGGCGAACCTGGGTGGGGACAGCAGGGGTCCCGCAGGGGGCGTCTGCCTGCGCTCGGGGGACTCCGCTACAAGGGCGCCGCGAGTCCTCCCGGCCAAGCCCCTCCGAGGCGCGGAGGCTCCGCTCGGGCCCTGGGGACCGTGAGTCACTAACTCGTGCTCCGGTGACGTGACGAGGCTAGTGAGCTGAGCCAGCGCTTGAACTCCCAGCCCGCGGCTCTTCCTACAGCCAGCACTGGCGAGGGGAGGCGCGAGGGGGTGGCGGGGTCGCGGCCGCCGCAGCCGAGGGCCCCGAGCCTCGGGCTCCACCTCCTGCGCTGGAGTCTGCGCAGACCCGCGCTGGCCGAGCCCGCTGTCAGCCGCAGCAGCTGTTTCCACTTTCCGGGCGGCCTGGGTCTGGGGAGCCAGGCCAGCATTCAGAGCCATTTCCTTCCCTTTCCTTTTTGTAAAGTAGCAAACTGCCCAGGGCTGTCAGAGCCGGCACCTTGCCCCGGGTGCCTTGCCTGGCATTTGGCTGGACTGGAGGGGAGGCCTTTGGTGAGCCCCCTTTTTCTCTGGGGTTGGCCATCTGGGGCCTTCCCATGCAGCAGCTGCTGGAATCCACTCTCCTGGAGTCCCTGCCCTTGTGGGGCCCCCTTTTTCCAGTCTCAACCCCCTGCCCTTTGTCCTGAAAGCCAAGTGGGTCCCATCACCTGCACACAGTAAAGCTATCTACTGACACCGGGTTGTGGAAATGCAGCGATTTATTAGAAGGCACCAGATGGCAAGTCTCAGGCATCTAATGCTCAAAAAACAGAACTCCCAGGTGGGTTTCAGGGCAGCATTTTTAAAGGCAAGGTGAGAGGGAGATCACAGGGTATATAATCAGCTTGTGCACAATTCTCTGATTGACTGATGGTGAGGGAACGGCGGTGTCACAGTGGTTAACGTTACCAATCTTCAGGCTCCAGCTGGTCTGGGATTTAAGTGCTAATGGTCATCATGTAGCTAACTTCTTCCATTTGGTGGTGGCTTTAGCATCTGTAAAATGACTCAGGAAATCTGCATCAGATACTGTTATCCAGGTACTTCAGGGAGAAACTAAAGATTCTGTGACTGCCACATGGCTGAGGTACTGTTTAAATTGTTACCAGTTCTCCTGGCCCAATTGCAACCTTTGTCACTACATGTTCACATCCTTTGAATCATTAATTCTTGAGCCAGGCTTTTGTGACTCAGGGGAGGCCTGGGAGACCACAGCTTTTATACAAGCAAGAGGCAGGCAGAGGGCATGGGGGAAGGGATCTGTCCCAGGAACACCCTGTAGGGTCCTGCTCAATTACAGCAGCTTGTTGTCAGTCTGACACCTCCAGTGGATGGGGGTCCCCTTGGTGGAGTGTCCTGGGATGAGGTCTCACTGGCCACGGTGACAAGGATGACTTAGAGACAGCTTGACCTGGAACTCTCTGAGGTACATCTGAGAGCCGAGTCTGAAGCAAGAGGAGGGAAGCCTCATTCACCCTTGTCCCGTGGGCCCTTTCCCTGCCTCCAGGGCTGGCTGTTCCTACGTGAAATCCAGTGTCCTAGGATGAGCAGGGTTCCTTTCCAGAGTGATCGGTAGCTTGTTTGCTCACCCCACTGGAAGGCTTCTCCCAACCTTGAAGTGCCCCATGCCAACTGTGAATTATGCCACGCAACACATGGACGTTTCATTTACAAGTCTCCTTTTTCTTAAGTGACTTTCTATGACTTTCCCTGGAGGCTTTTATCTACATAAGCTCTTCTTCTAGGTAAACAGGAAGGGAGATTGATTCATTATCCTCAGAAATGAGCAAGAATGCAATTATACAGGCTCTGACACTCCCGCTGACACTGCCATCAGCGGTCAGCGGGTGCCCTGCCTTAAGCTGGCTGTGCTCCGCAGCATCTTCCTGGAGGTGAGGCCGCTCCCTCGAGGCTCTCCCAGGCCCCAAGGACCCCAACTGCCTTCATTTGTGAACTGGGCACTAACCCCTGTCCCAGGGCCCCTCTGAGAGTTAAGCAGTGTGAGAGGAATTTCCAAACCTTTGAGGAGTTCCCCTTTGGTCTGCAGATTTCTAGAAGTCACCACGAGACCCTGGTGTCACCTTAAGGTTTTTAACATTGGGTTACATGTGATTCTGGATTGGTGTTAACTTACCCTCAAGATGTG
Organism: Hippopotamus amphibius kiboko; assembly: GCF_030028045.1. Lineage (NCBI taxonomy): Eukaryota > Metazoa > Chordata > Mammalia > Artiodactyla > Hippopotamidae > Hippopotamus > Hippopotamus amphibius. The sequence goes on along the minus strand of NC_080189.1, from coordinate 86,207,484 downwards.
TGATTATTTTCCATACAAGAAAGGCAGTGGAATTCCACAGAGTCATTTGAAAGATAACGTTTTTTTTAGACCAGAGCTGGTTACCTTAGTGTGGGGATGGTTACCTTGGACTTGGAAGGGGCACGGAGAACTTTCTGAGGGAGATGGGGAGGCTCTGTATCTTGGTCTGGGTGGTAATTACATGGTTTTCTGCATAGATAAGAATTCATAGAGATGTCCACTCAAGATCTGTGCATTTTACTGCATGTAAATAAAAAACTGAAATTTTAAATTACATCAATAAAAATATTGCAAAAGAAAAGAGTCACTGGAGAAGTGTGAAAAGGTCAAGTTAAATGGGGGCTCTCCAACTTGGAGCTGGCCATCAGAAAGCCTAGTACCTGCTTCTCCTATTGTGAGCCACAGGACTGAGGCTGAACCACATCCTGACCTCAGCACCAGCAACAGACTACTTGCTATTGGATTTATGGCAAATAATGCTTCCAGGCCTTTACTTCAGTTTTGCAGATAATATTAAGCCAACATTTTTCCCTTTGAAATTCTCCCCATTTCCCCTGAACTCCCTGAACCATTTACCTAGTCACCCCAGTAGCCATCTGTGACCTCTACTTGTTTGCACCCCATCAGTCACCAAATCCTGTCAATTGTACACCTGTAATAGCTTTAACACTCATTCACTTTTTTCTTTACCTCTCTCTTCCTAAATCTAGACAGCATTCTCCTCCTAGGTTATGCACCAACCTCCTACTTGGTCATCCAGTCTCCCATGGTCTTGCCCTTGAGAATCTGCTCAGGGCCTGGTAAGGAGACTGACACGTCCACAGATGAATTGCAAGGCTGTACTCTTAAGTTCTGGTAAAGATGTACACAAAGGAAGCCCACAGGATGGACGGGAAGAGGCCACTGAGGCTAAACCTTGACTGAGCGGCAGGAATTCCTCAGAAGGACTTAAACACTGGTCTTGAAAAGAGCACTGCATAGAGGAGGACAATTGCATTTCTGAGGCAGGAGCTCCTTAAGTCTCACATTTACACAATAACTTTGAGTGTTTTGGGGTGGGGGGAGGGGATATGAAATTCCCTAGAGATGTGCCCTTGGCTACCTGCCCAGATGAGGTGACATTCCTTTCACCTACTGCCTAGAATGGGAAGAGAGGGCCTCCGGGCTGGGCAGGGGGTGTGCTCTCCGGGGTGGGGTTGCTGTGGTGCTCACGTTCCAGAACAAATCCTCAGCCCGTCTGCCACAGCCAGAATCGCGTCTGGCTCATCTGGTGAGAACATACCCTGGATTCCGCCAGGCTGCTCCTCACGCCCAGTGGGCAAGATTTCAGGACCAGTGCTGCCACAGACGACGCCCCGCTCGCCAGACAACGTAGGACACCCCGGGGCCGGCCACAGCTGTCTTTGGTTTCTGCAGTCAGGATGAGTCGGAGACATCCCACCCGCATCTGCATTGCCTTCAGGCTGGGCTCTGTCCCGGAGAGCAGAAAGCTCTGCAGAGGTGTGGGTGAAGGGAACTGCAGACGCACCGAGCCAGCAGGGCCTGAGGGTCGGCCCCCATCCCCTCCGGGGCCTGACCGGAGGGATGTAACTACTCGGAGGCGAGCTTGCTCCTCACCCCAGTCCCACGCTGTACCACTGAGACAGGAGATGGACGGGCTCCGGGCTAGGCATTTACAACGGGCCTCCTGTTCCCACCTCCGGGGTGAGAAGATGAGCTCCAGGCAGGACATTCATGACCAGCTCCCTGTTTACATTTCCTGAGGCAAGAGACAACTGGGCTCTGGACTACATGTATATGCCTGGACTCCTGTCTATATTTCGAGATCTGCACCTTGATATAAGAAACAGCAACAGGAATAGGGTAGATAACCAGACATTTGGACACTAGTATGGCAGGGACAGAGGGGGGGGCTAAACCCTGTTAAAAGATCAAGAGGTCAGACACTCCCCAACTCCCCATCCTTGGGACAAGGGAGACACTACACATGTGCAAAAGCCTTCACAGGGTCAAAAAGGCAGGGGATGCCAGACCATAATAAGTCTTGCTGTCTCCCTCCCAGAGGCCTTTGAGATGGGATTCATCTTGACTGAGGGGCGCGTGCACACCCAGGGAAGGGTCCAGAAGCAAATTAGCCATGGGGTCAAAACAATAGCTTGGCCAAGAAGACAACAAAGGCCTGGAAGACTGCCCCCTTATAAAGGATTTAAACTCCCCAAAGGCACGACTCTGGGGACTCTCTCTCCCTGAATTCCCCAGTGTGTCTCTCTGCGTGTCTTTTGCTTTTCCAATTAACTTTTTACTTTTCTCTTTGCCTTCTGCCTCCTGGCCTGAATTCATTCTTGACAAAGCAGGCAAGAGCTGGGGAGCTGGGCCCTAGCTGCTGGCGCCTGTGGTCCAGGGGTTAGGACTGCCGGGCCGGGAACTAAGATCCGGCTTCCAGCTGCTGCTTGCTGCCGCTTGCTGCAAGCTGCCGCTTACTTCTGCCTGGGTCCGAAATCACTACCTCTCTTTCCAGCTTTCTCCCAGGTCCCCCTGTCAGAGCCCAGCCTTTCATGCGGAAGGCACCCACGGACGTGTCCCCTTATCCCTGGACTTCCAGCTTCCTGAGGGAAGAAATGCACCTTTCCCATAGGGGACACGGGGGAGCCCAAGGGGCGCCAGGGGAGGGAGGGCTTAAGTGGACGGAGGCTATAGGCTGGGTGCTACTTTGGGTCATTGCTTTTTAGTCACAAACAACAGTCCACTGCTTAGCTGGGTCCAATTTCAGAAAAAAAAACATTGTTTTTGTTTAAAAAGTAACATTATAAGTTTAAAAAACTCCGATGTTTCCTTTCCAATGCTTTGAGTAGGACTGAGGAGATGAGGCCGTTTTGATTGTGTGGCTCCTTTTATCCTTCCCACCCCCGAGCTCCGTCGTGGTCCTGTCCTCCTCTTACTTCTACCCCCATTTGAGAAGCAGGATCTGGGGAAGCTGGGCTGAGCAGGTGACTTAGTCACTGGGTGTCCCTCCTCGGTCTCTCTTTCCCTGCCTCTTGATCAGAGTCTCTCTCTCTCTCTCTCTCAGCTCTTGGCTGGGCCTGTCCGCATGGTATTGATGGAGAAGGAGGAAGTCAGAAGCTTCCTCCTGCCAGACCATAATAAGTCTTGCTGTCTCCCTCCCAGAGGCCTTTGTGATGGGATCCATCTTGACTGAGGGGCACATGTGCACCCAGGGGAGGGTCCAGAAGCAAATTAGCCATGGGGTCAAAACATGGGTGGAGCACAGGATGGAGGGAAATCTCGTGTGTACCCAGCGTCCCGTGAAGCACTGCCCTGTGCGGTTCCTGAAGGAGCTAGAACCCCCAGCTCTTCTCCACCCCTGAGGAGACAGCCCTCCTGGTGAGGGGGTTGTGAATGAAAAATGTTGCCTGCCATATCAGTGAACAAAGGATGTTGCAGCCATCAAGCCACTACAGCCACCCCGACAGTGAACACGGAGGGAACTCAGGATGGGGACGAACGGGCCGCCCACTGCCAAGCCCTGAGCCACCGCAGCCACCCCCAAGCGTGCACCCTGAGGGGACTCAGCATGGTAAGGCACAGGACACTGGCCCTAGGTAACGAAGGTGCACACCAAAGGAGTGATTTCAGTGAGCCCAGGCTCTTGTATCTTCCCATACATGGAAAAGCGCTAGATTCATTACCTTGAGATACCTGGTTTCCTTTAATTAACAGTAATCTTTTGAAGTTCCAGTTACCTGATCTTTGTTGCAAAACTCCTATATATCCTGGCTGCTCCCTCACCTCACAGGAGAAGTCCCTCGGAACTATCTGAGAGGCAGCCTCCTGAGCTTGGAGTTCTCAGAAAGACTGGCAGGTAACACTGAATTCTCAGCTTTTAGGTTGTGCTTTTTTTTTTTTTTCTTTCCCAGTTGATGGGGGAAGGCAGGAGAGAGCCAGAAAGAAGGGGACAGGGCTCTGCCGTGTGGCCAGTCCCAACCCTTTTTCATGCCTGCACCCTCTGCTCTGAGCGCTGCTCTCGACAAGTCTACAGGAAACAGGAAACACGGTTGAGCAGACACCCCCTTAAGACTCTACAGAGTAGGGGCTTCCTAGGTGGCTCAGTGGTTGAGAATCCGCCTGCCAATGCAGGGGACACGGGTTCGATCCCTGCTCCAGGAAGATCCCACATGCCGCAGAGCAACTAAGCCCATGAGCCACAACTATTGAGCCTGTGCTTTAGAGCCTGTGAGCCACAACTATTGAGCCCATGTGCCGCAACTACTGAAGCCCATGTGCCTAGAGCCCGTGCTCTGCAACAAGAGAAGCCACAGCAATGAGGAGCCCGCGTACCACAACGAAGAGTAGCCCCCACTCACCGCAACTAAAAGGAAGCCCGCACACAGCAAAAAAGACCAACACAGCCAATAAAATAAATGAATAAATAAATAAAGTAAATTTATTAAAAAAAAACAAAAACTCTACAGAGTAGGAGGCTGTGCTGCTCCAGCTCTTGCATGAAGCCCAGACTCCCACAGGGTTCTTGCCCCAGAGACTCTCGGTGGTTGGCGGTTGACAGCTATTGGTCTCTTGTAGGAACCTTGTGCATGTTCTTCCGACCTCTTGGGAAATGACTTTTGTGGGCATTAAAAAATAAAAGTCCTTCAAGTTCCCTTCATGAGCCTCTTAGGCAGCATGAGAATCTAAATACCAATTCTAGGGATGGGTGCTGGTTTGGAGTTTCACCCACAAAGGGCAGGCCCTGTCATGCCCACCCAACTGGCAACATGAAGGTCCTGCCTGGAAAGCGGGAAGGATCAACTCTGGGCAGCTCTGGGCCTGCAGCAGGCGTGGTGTTCATGATCAAGTACAAAGGTAAACAGAGCATAGCAGTGGGTTAAAGAGATCATTTATCTCCCCCTTGATGACAGACATGAGCTTTGGCCCAGGGCCCAAACTTCTTATCCTTGAAAAACACATTTTACAGATTGCTGGCAAAAACAGCGAACCCAGATTAAGCTGCCAGACCTAACTATTTTCAATCTTCCTCCTACTCCTCTTGAAAAAAAATATGAGATAAAGATTTTCTAGGCTGCTTCTTCCCTCTCTCCCCCGAAAGACTGAGAACCACTAGATGGAAGGCAGGGGCTCTGTTGGGGGTTTGCTGCCCTCTAGAAAGCCCACTTCAGGCCAGTTCAATAAGGAGGAGAGTATTTGCATTTCAGAAGGATTCTTCAGTTTCTAATAGGATTTCATCAAATGGCAGATTCCTGAGGACATTTAAGGATTTATTTACTGATCCTTAACTTACTCATCAGAGAGGCTGAAGGGCAGAGAGACTCTGAGCTGACATTTTGGAGGTGCCACCTCAAAGGGTGATCAAGCAGAAAGAAAGATAAAGTGCTTTTGAAATGATAATGTGAAGTGGTGGGGACAAGTGTTTGTTTCACAGGCATCATTTTAGGAAAACATGTATGGTGTAAAGCGAAGCCCAGATGTATTGCTCTACCCCGACTATGTAAATTAATATTTCAGTGAGGGGCAACCTCCAGTTGTCGCTATAAAAATTTTCTCTAAATCATCACAAATCAGAGCATCATAAAATGAGTTTCTGCCAAGTGGATTATATTTTTTATCACGAGAACAAGGTTGTAAACTTGGAGTAACATTCCTGATTAGGGATTTGACATCGAACACATCAGATATGATTTGATGATTTCTGTCAGAAATGCAAAAATAACTCTAAACTCCGCAGTCATTATAAATAGTAAAATTGTGCTCAAAGTACTATAAAGGTACTCTATGGATCCCAGTGGTCCCTTGTAGCTACCCTCTGACCTTGTAGCTACCCTCTGACCCTCTTGCTTGACTACTGACTTGATAGATTCCGTGTCATTACACTAACTGTGAGGTTAGGGAAGGCAAGTATTAGGTGCACAGATTCTTAGGTGCACAGATTCTGAGGCGCACAGGCAGTTGGAACCACAGCAGGGACTTACACTGTGGGTTTTCTTTTTCCTCTTAAGTTGGACACGTATCAGTGTCCACCCTTTGAAGCATGGCCCTGGCAGTGGTGGACTTAGTATTTGCTGGCATGTTCAGGGGATGCTGCTTTAAATACACACACATTCTGGCCTCTAGCCTCCCAGACTCCTTTTTTTTTGGTTCCTCTTTTTAAATCAAAATGCCTTTCTATGTTTTTATGTGGAAACTGAGGGCTATAAAAAGTTCTCAAGAAAAATTTAATCATGAATCACACAGAAGAAAAGTACAAAGCGGGTTACAATATAAACATGACCTAAAACACTGACACTTACAATAAACATGGACTTTGCAATACTCTGATTTGTCTTCTCTAGAATTTAAACGAGACTTTCAGAACCAGATTTTTAGAATAAACTAAACACGGTCCCTGAGAAGGCTTAGCAGACACCTTTTTTGTTTCTTTTCTAAAGTTCTCAGCCAAGGTTTTCCCAAATCATTCCCCTGACCTTAGAGCTGCTGGAAGTGGCACAAGTGGCTTGACAGTTTGTAGACAAGAACAGCAACACTTCACACTTCATTGGAAAGCCATAGAGGCAAGTTCCAGGTCAATAACTGAGACTTTTAAGAGAAGTTGCTTGCTGCATTGGAGTAGTGTGATTAAGGAAAATTTCTTTTTACAGTTTTCACAGCCTTTTTTTTTTTTAATTATTTAAAAAATAGATTTCAAGAGCACAGAATGCAATTAATAAAAATTCTTGATTCATAGCACACTCTCATCATTGTTCCTTGCACGGCTTTATTTTACTTTGTTATTTTTATTTGCTAATGAACATCTGCTGAAACCAATGCCCAACCTGTTGCAGAAAAAAAACTGATCCCACGAGAAACCAAGCACAACACTTGGAGAGTTGGAGAACTCAGGTTTATTGAGCTGGCGGACCCAGACGAGGTAATGCTCCAAAATTCTGGGGCCTCATTTCAGGGGAGTCTTCTCCTTATATAGGTTAAAACACACAGCTATAATTGGTACAAACTGATTGGCTACAAATTACTATAGGTCACGGGCAGTTACAGAGCACGGGGAGTTGCCAGGGGTTACACACATAGTAGGGGGTCCTAACAGGAACTTGTAGGAGCCGGACATTCCATTCCTATCAGGACTAAGATCACAATTTGCATTCTCACATTGGTTGCAGGTTGCAAGTTAATGGTCACTTAACAAGTCTATGTGCAAAGGGTCTCAAACAAAGGCTTGGGGTGGGTGCCTGAGAGCCAGACAGTCTTCCCTTATCTGATCACTCTTAGTAATTCATTTTACTGTTTAACTGAGAGTGGTGAGCAGGCTTTTGCAAGATAGAGGAGAGGCAGTTTCAATTTCCTCATCAAACCAAGAACTAGACCATCACCACCACATTCCCTTGACCAAAGAGCACCCTTCTCTATCCCTGCCCTCTGCCTCTCACATAGGTTACTCTTCTCCTAAATTTGGTGTTTGTCATTCTTTTGCTTTTTAAAATGAATTTTACCAGATATGCTTATACACCTGAATAATATATAATTGGCTTTTCTTGGTTAATAAAATGAGTATCATTATATTTTGTTTTCTGTAGCCTGTTCTTTATATTCAACATTGTTTCTGAGACATCCATGTGGTTAGAAAAGCTGTAGTTCATTGTTTTCACCTCTGTGTTATAGTCCACTGTGAGTCTACCAAATTCTATTTATATTTCCTCCTGCCAATAGATATTTGGGTTGTTTCTATTTCTTTTTCTAAAACAAGCTTTCTTGCTGTGAACATTCTCCTATCTATTTTATATTATACAGGTGCTAATGTTTCTTTTGGGTATGTACCTACATGTGACATTACCGGGTCTTAAAGCATGAACAGCTTTACAGGTCAATGACAAATTATATTCCAGAGTGGTTACATTAATTTACACTCCTACCAGCAACATGATCACATTGATTCACATTCCCTTCAAACTTGATGTGTCAGCCTTCTTAACTTTTATCAATAGTTGTAAAACGGTATCTCTGTATGGTTTTCATTTCTCAAATGTTTCTTTGCTCTATTTCCTTTTCTGTGAAATGCCTGTTTGAATCTTTTGTGCAGTTTTCTAATAGGTTATTTTTCTTTTACTTATTTGTGTGTAGAAATCTTTATATATTCTGCATGGTAATTCTTTGTGTTGTAATAACTTCTCCCAACTTGTAGCTTTTATTTTCTTTAAATAAATTATCTTTTGATGACATGTTTTGATGGCTCATTTTAATGTATTTGAACTTGTTCATATCACCTTTTATGATTATCATACTTCTGTTTCTTGTTCAGAAAATTATCCCTTATCTTAATATCAGAAAGATATTCACTTTTATTTTCTTCTAAAAGTTAAAGTCTGCTTTGGACATTTAAGCCCTTAATGTTTTTAGATCAGATTTTTATATGTGAAATAAGATCTGATTTCAATTTTTTGGCCCCATTTGTTTATTAGTGTTTCCTTTTCCCACTGCTTCCAGTGTGTCTCTACTTCCAGGGTGTCTTAAAATCTCAAATATGCACAGGTTTGATTCTGGGCTCTCTATTCTATGCGTTGGTCAGTTTGTTGGTGCAGTGTTGCACCAGTACTACACTATCTTAATTACTATAACTTTGTAATAAACCATTACATCTGCGAGGATAAGCCCCCTTCATTATTTTCCTTTTTCAGTAATATCTTGATTATCCTTGATCTTTGGGTCTAAAATTTTATAATTTTTCTATGTATAAATTTTGTACATCCTTTGTTAGATTTTTTCCCCTAGAACTTTATAGTTTTCTGGTATTGTAAATTAATATTAATATTTAAAAATAATGTTTTTTGTTTGGTATATAGAAATGAAATTGTATTTTTTGTATTCATCCTATTGAAGTCTCTTATGTCTAATCATTTATTTTTAGATTCTTTGGGGGATTTCTGTGTAGACAATCATATTATCTATAAATAATGATAGTTTTATTTCCTCCTCATTCATTACGTGTTTAAACTTATTTTTTGACTTGTGCTATATAGGGTCTCTATAAAGTGCTGAACAGAAGTGATGAGAGCACTTTTTTCCTGATTTTCAAAAGAAAACTTCCAATGTTTTCCTACTTAGCATGATTTTTGTTGTAGTAGTTTTATTTAAGATTGGATTCTAATGAAATGTTTGCAGTCTCACACAACATTCTGTTTTCACTGTTGGCCACAACTTAGCCACCAAGCCTACTCATAGCTGCAAGAGAGCTTGGAAATAGTCTTTTAGCTGGTGGCAAAGGGCAAATGGAGTGCTGTTCATCTGATATAGAAAGTTAGAATGGATATTTGGTTGGTAATGAGTAGGCTCTACCATATCTTGGGAATATTGCCCAGAAACCAAGATGGGCAGTTAGGCTAGTATCACTTGGATATCTTGCGAGATTTAAAAATGCCTTAGGCCTTTCTGTGAAATTATTAAAACAAATAATAATATTGCAAAAAAGCTGCAAGTTACTTTGTTAACCCACAGGTCAACTTCATGTACTTCCTGATCTTAGAGCTCCATTCTGGGCCAAATCCAAGACTCTCCTCTTGTCAGCGGGGGAAGAGTAGAAACCACATCACTGATCATTTTGTTTAAGATGCTCAGAGTGGAATTACCAGGACCAGAAGCATGAAAACGTTCACTGTAGAATGCAAATTCAAAGTCTTAACCGGCTGTAATGGCCGGGGCCGTTTGTTACCCCTGCACTTTTACATAACTGACTCTAGAGTGAGAAAACGGTTTTTAACTTTTGCAATTTCAAGACTCTAGGAATATGTTGTGAAATAGCCCAGCAGAATATGGGCTCCTCAACTGCAGCAACAGTATATCCATCATGTTTGTATCTCTGCGTCTAGCAGAGTGCCCAGCACTTAGCAGATCAATATTTATTGGATGAAACTGTTTTCCAGAAATGTTATTAGCCATTTGTGTTTCTGCTTTAAACGTTGTGCATTTACTTTTAAAATCAATTTGAAATTTATTTGGGGGAATAACATTGAGAATCTAACTTGTTTTCCCCTCAATGTCCAATTTTCTCAATACCAATTAATGAATGATGCTTCCAAAATCCATTGATTTCTGACATTTATTTTTATTCTAAGTCACTATTTATAGGATGGTATATTTCAGAGTTAGCTATTATACTGATGTGTCATTAATAAACTGTTTAGTTATTCCTTTTAAAAGTCACAAGTACGCCTCAGCTCAAAACCTGCACGGGGTCCTCATTTACTAAAACCAAAAGGAACAGTATCTAGAACATTATAAAACTAAAATAAATCAATAAGGAAAAAAAACCCAACCAAAACCAGTAATTTCACAGAGAGAAGAATATGAACATTAAAAAGTGATGTTTAACCTCACTCATAATGAGGGACATTAAAACCAGTGTGAAATATTTCACACTCACCAAATTGACAAAAATTAAATAGTGAAGCAACTCCAAGTGTTGGTAAGACAAACAGCAGGCTTCTTCATCCACCCCTGGAGGGGATGTAAACTGGTATAAACATTTGAGAATTGGTCTAGCATTACCTATATTGAACAGGCATATATACTACAGCTCAGCAACTCCACTGTAGTATCCATAATAGCAAAAAGTCCAAACAATTAAAAAGTCTACCAATAGGATGGATACATGAACTGTGGTATATTTATACAATGAAACTGCATCAGTAAGGGTGAATAAACTACAGCTAAATTCATCAACATGGATAACATTTCAAAAATGTCAAAGACAGTAAGCAAAAAATACCCCCATGATTTTATTTTTATAAGTTTCAAAAGCAGACAATCAAAACCACAAATTACTTAAAATAGTAAAAACTAAAGGAAGAGATTGGCATAACATTTACATCTGCAGATCCAATCAAGAAGGGGTAGTGAGAGGGCTTTGAGGAGCACTGAAATGTTCTGTTTCTTGGCTGGACAACTGTACATTTTCATATGCTTTTGTATATATGCTGCATTTCATAACAGAATTATATTTGAATGGTATAGTAGGCTGAATGTCAAATCCTAATCCTTGGAGTTTCTAAACGTTACTTTGGAAAAAGGGTCTTTGCAGCTGTGATTAAGAATCTTGAGATTACTCTGGACTTATCCAGTGGGCCCGAAATGCCATCATAATTGTCTCTGTGAGAGGGAGATTTCACACAGACACGTACGAGAAGGCAATGTGAAGATGGAGGCAGAGATGGGAGTGATGTGCCTCAAGTCAAGGAAGCCAGCAACCATAAGATGAAAGAGGCAAGGAGTGGATTCTTCCCCAGAGCCTCTGGAGGGAGTGTGGCCTTCCAGACACCTTTATTTCACAGATGAAAACAGATTTTGGACTTCTGGCCTCCAGAACCTTGAGAGAATAAATTTTCATGTCAAGCCATCATGTTTGCAGTAATTTGTTACAGAAATCTCAGGAAATGCATACAAATGGTGAAGAGAGCTGCCTAGGAAGGGTTGCTAAGGAGACCTAGTAAAATTCCAGATATTTATAGTAAGATCAATCTGCACAGCTGAATGGTTTTGTCCAGCAATATTCTGCAGTCTTCATGTAGGAACGGAGAAAGCTGAAAGAATGATCTGTAGTTGGGCTTCTGCTAGGCAAGGAAGTAGAGAATGCTGGCATGACAGTGGAGTAGCTAGGAAGGGAAGAAAGTGAAACAAGAGATGGCCAGAAAGTAAGGAGACTGACCAGCAATTCTGATAAGATCAAAGAACAGATGCAGTGGGAATTATTAGAATGAGGGGACTATAAAAGACGGCTGGTTGTGGTAAGAAAGATTTCAGAAGAGGGGCAATTAGGGTAAAGAGGTCTAGTGTGTCGTTATGGAGCTAAGAGACTAAAGTGTAATGGAGACAAGGAAAAGCAGAGCACCCTCCAGGCCCTTGAGAATTATATCGTGATTAAAGCATTCATCTGAGATCTCTACTATGGTCACATAGCTCTCTTCTCAGTTCTGATGAGAGACCAACATATGCTATAAGAAGACTTTAACTTAATGTAAATCAATTTCTCTAGCAATCTGGTAACGGTCAGAACAGACTTTACACTTCCCATATGGGATAATGGCTTGAGACTCGTTTCTGTAAATTATCGACAAATCTAGTTTTTCAGGTCTGTCCAGAAGTAAAGGTACTTTTTGTCAATAGGAAGTGATGCTACTCAAACTTTAATATACATACAAAATCACTGGAGGAATTTGTTAAAGTGCAGATTCTGGTTCAGTAGATCTGAAGTGGGGCCTGAAATTCTGCATTTCTTCAGGCTCCAAAGTGGTGCTGATGGCTGCTAATCAGTGGATGAATCAGATTAAATGTTTCCCTCTCTAAAAAGGTGATCCTTAAAAGCATGGCCCATCTGAAATTAATCTTCCCATCAAGGAAATGAAGCTTCAGCAGAACCAATGATGTATTTGTCATTTCAGTCTCCTGGGATTATGATGATGACTAATGGGGTATGGTGAATACCCAAAGACCATCTGGTTGTGACAGGGAATGAAACTATCCCTTGGAGACACACGAGATAGTTCATATCTATTAGAATAAATGAATTTAGCAATGCTGTAGCATATAAGATCAATATACAAAAGTAAATTATATTTCTATATAAAAATATTGACAATGGTATCAAAAAAATTAACTACTTAGGGATAAATCTGACAAAACACATACAGAACCTGTACACTGAAAACTACAAATACTCCTGAGGGAAATTAAAGACACATATAAATGGAGAGCTGTATCATGTTCATGAGTTGGAAGACTCAATATTAAGATATTAATTCTTCCCACATTGATCTACAGAATCAACACAATTCCAGTCAAAACCCTAGCAGGATTTTTTTTGTAGGAACTGACAAGCTGATTCTAAAATTCATATGGAAGGACTTCCTAGGTGGTGCAGTGGTTAAGAATCCGCCTGCCAATGCAGGGGACACAGGTTCCATCCCTGCTCCAGGAAGATCCCACATGCCAAGGAGCAACTAAGCCCTGAGCCACAACTATTAAGCCTGCGCTTTAGAGCCCAGGAGCCACAACTACTGAGCCCATGTGCCACAACTACTGAAGCCCACGTGCCTAGAGCCCGTGCTCTGCAACAAGAGAAGCCACCGCAATGAGGAGCCCGTGCACAACGAAGAGTAGCCCTTGCTCACCACTAGAGAAAGCCCGTGTGCAGCAACGAAGACCCAACACAGCCAATAAATAAATAAACTTACAAAACTAAAATAAAATTCATATGGGAAATGCAAAAGACCTCAAACAGCCCAAACTGGAAAAAGTTGCAAGACCACCTGATTTCAAGACTTATTATAAAGCTACAATAATCAAGACTGTGGTATTGGCATCAGGATAGACAAATGGGTTAGTGGAATGGAATACAGTGCAAAATTTGACCCATACATATATGGACAAATTATTTTACAAATGTACAAAGGCAATTTGGTGGAGAAAGTATAGCTTTTCAACAAATGGTGCTGGAACCATTAGATATCCATATGCCAAAAAAAAAAAAAAAAAAAAAGGAACTTTGGTGAATATATAAATGTAAAACCCAAAAGTATAAACTAGAGAAAAAAAATAGGAGATATTTATGACCTTGGGTTATACAAAGATTTCATAGATACAACAGAAAGAGCGCAATCCACACATGATCAATTTAAATTCATCAAAATTAAAAACTGCTCTTTGAATGAGAATGAAATGACAAGTCCAATAATGGATTTGTATTGACTTCTTCTTTAAAGGGCTCTCAAAGCTCAATAAAAAATGAACAAAAGTAGGCACAACTTTTGTATAGGTACTTCACCAAAGATACACAAATGGCAAATAAGCACATTAGTCATTGCAGAAACGCAAATTAGAATCACAAAGATATACACATCTATTAGGATGACTAAAATGAAAAAGACTGACCATACAAAGTGTTGACGAAGATGTGAAGTAACTGAACTCTCATACACTGCTGGTGGGAATTGAAAGTGGTACAACCACTTTAGCAGTTTCTTAAAAAATTAAACATTTCAACCATGATTCTGCTACCCCACCCATTCCTAGCTATTTACCCAAGAGAAGCATATGCTCACAAAGACTTTTATATAAATATTCATAGCAACTTTATTTGTATTAGCCCCAAACTGGAAACAGCCCAAATATCTACCAGCAGGTGAAGGTATAAACCATATGTGGTATATCCACACAGCGGAATAACAGCTATAAAAAGGAATGAGCTGTTGATATACGCAACGTGGATCTCAAAATAATTATGCTGATTGAAAGAAGTCCAACAAGAAGAATACATGTTGTATGAACCCATTTACATACAACTCTAGAAAATGCAAACTAACAGTAACAAAGATCACGGTTGCTGGGAAATACGTGGGATGGATGGGTGAGAGGGATTGTTAAGGACCATGAGAAAATATTGAGAGGTGACTGACAACAGGTTCATTACCTTCACGTGGTGACAGTTATATATATATACGTATATATAAGTAAAGTAACACATATATTTACTTATTATGTTCTTCAGATATGTGTTTACTGAATGTCAATTATATATGAATGAAACTGTTTTTAAAAATCTAAACAGCCAGGGACTTCCCTAGTGGTCCAGTGGTTAACACTCTGCACTTCCACTGCAGGGGGCATGGGTTCGATCCCTGGTCAGAGAATCAAGATTCCGCATGCATGGCACAGCCAAAAAAAAAAAAAAAATCTAGACAGCTATGTTTTTCAAATCTGACTAACAAGCAAGGCTTCACTAGTAATTGTTATTCTTATACAAGCAAAATCCAAATTTTAACAGAAATAGACTCTGTATGACAATACTGTAAAATATATAACTATTACCTTATTTTAATCAGTTTAATTTAATTGATAAGTATTTTCCATTTATTTGTTTGTTCCACAACATAAGAATTGTTGATCTTGATCAAATTTTACCTATCACTAGAACGACCAATATACAATATACAATATGGTGTAAATTTGTGGTTAAGTTTACTACACTGAAACAAAATGGCAGCTATTTTCAAATAACTATATAGTTTCTGTTTTTCATAGATTCCAATGACAAGTATAATGTAACTATAATTAGAGAAAGATAATAGGAGAAAAAAGATTTACTCTCATTTCCAAACACAATGAAGAAACAAAACTATCATTGTTTGCAGATGATAAAATTATCCACATAAAAAGTAGGGGAATCTACAAATTACTAAAATTACCAAGATATTTAGAAAGATTGCCTTAATAGAAAATCAAGAGATAATAATTAGAGAAATCTTGTACATCAGCAATAAAAATTACAATTTAATTTAGAATATAACTTAAGTGTTACTACGTACAATAGTAACCAAGGCTACAAGACACAAATGTAAATCCAAGCCTTTATGCAGAAAATCATAACTTTATTGAAGGACATAAAAGACATAAATGGAGAGATATATTGTGCTCATAAACACAAAGCCTTGGTATGATAAATATGACAATTCTCCTAAAATTGATCTATAAATTCAATGCAATTCTTTTCAATTGAAAACCTCTAAGGTTTTTAGGAACTTGCCCAGCTGATCCTGAAATTTATATAAAAGGGTATAGGGCTCAAGACAGCCAAGGCCACTGTGAATAACAGTAATGATGGTGCTCTGGCACTTAGATGGTAATTCTTCCCGTAAAGTTACATAATTAAAGGGTGATAGGGTAATATGGTATTGGTATAGAACATAAAGAGCTACAAATAATATGGAAAAGATATATGACAGAGGGAACAAAAAGATGAACTTGTAATAAAGGGTCCTATGAAAATTGGTCATGAGTATTAAGAATTATAAAAATTAGATCCCTACCTCAAACTATATGCAAAAATATACTCCCAATGGCTTAAAGACCTAAAAGTGAAAAATACAACTAACATATTCAGAAGAAAACAGGGGTGGACATCTTGTGACGGTGAGAAGAGAAGGTCTTCTTAAGACACAAAAAGCACAAACCGTGAAGACAGTTAAATCCGTATTAAGATAAACTTTTGTATGACAAAAATCACAAAGTGAAAATACAAGCTATAGACAGGAAGAAGATATCTGCAAAGAATTAATATCCAGAATAAAGAGCACCTCACATCAATAGGAAAAAGACAAACACAATAGAAAAGCTGGCAAAGGATATGAATAGGCAATGCTGAGTAGGGCAAACCTAAGTTGCCAATAAATACAGAAAAGGACCACCAAACTCAAAGAGCAAGCTGAGAAATACAAATTTAAAGACATCAAAGACACTATCTCAAACCCATCAGATCGACAACAGTATAACATCAAGCACAGGCAAGACTACATGCCAACAGGGGCGCTTACATATCGTTAGTGGGAGACTAAACTGATACAATATATGCACCTTATTGAACAATTCTGTAATACACAAGATACAACCAAAAATGTGAATACCTCAAATTCCAACAGTTCTACTTCTAGCGATATGTCCTAGAGAAGCCTTCACATATTTTGCAAAAATATTTATTTCAGTGCTATTTCTAACGGTGAAAGGTCAGAAAGTCTACTTCAGTAAGGAAAAGGCTGTATCTGTAATGTTTTATTTCCTTAAAAAGACAAAACCAACTCTAACATAAATAAAACAAAACGTTAACATCTGTTTTCTTTAGTGGTGGAGACTTGGTTATACACTATTTCTTATACTTATCTATCTTAAATGCTACATAATTTTAAATTTGTAAATTAAGTGTGAAACATAAAGTACATAATAAGCAACTGACCTTAACTTTAACAGCAGGTTAAAAACTAGGTGTCTTTATCCAAGTGACTTCAATTCACAAAAACATTAGTAATAATGCTGTTTATAAAAAAGTCTTCGCAACCTATCACCTAATAAGTCAAAGCTTTTATTGCTTCTGTCCTGGAAATTATCCTATTAATCACTTAACTCTCTAATGTTGACTCAAAATCAGAGCGTGAAAGGCAACAGAATGGACTCTTTCCTAGATCTACTGTGATCTAATTAGCTATTAACATTTAATGTCATTAACTTTATGTACATCTAACACCAACAGAAAAATATACATCAAAACATCTAGGACTCTTTGAGGAATATAAAGGGAGACCCGTGTAATCCTAAAGCTCATTCTACCTCTCTGCCCAAGACTACCACCCTCCCCCCTCCTTTAGCCCTGTGGACTCAAGTTAAGAATCTCTACGTTAGATGCTATCAGAAGTTAGTGATCATAGGCAAAATTTATAAAGTAATGCTAAACACTGTTCCAAGGACTTTACATTTATTAACTTACTTCAGCCTCTCTGAGATCAGCATTCTTATTCCCATTTTTCAGATAAGCAAACTGAGAGACACAGAGGGTAAGTAATTTGCCTAAAGTTAATGAGCTAGTAAGTGGTGAAGCCAAGATTCAAATTCAGGCAGTTTGGCTCAGAGCATACACTCAATAAAGAATCTCTGCTGCCAACTGGACAGTCAATTAGAAAATGTTTATCAGTAAACCTTAACCTGAAAGTTACAAATAAGCATTTTAAAAATGAGACTGAAAGAAAAAAGGATAGAACCAGGGTATCCAAAGCATTTTTTCTTTTATTCCTTGCCAAATATTTAAAACAAAAACACCCTATTGTGATATTCTATTTCTTGCTTTCAGTTCCATTTTGCATTGCTCATGCCTTTAAGATGAACGTTTCTTTATAATATAACAATCAGTGCACTCTTTATTTTAACTTAACTTTATTAAGCTGGTTGCATAAATGATATACATTCTCATACTGACAATTCTTGTCATGAACAAAAGCAATAAAAATAACGCAATAGTAAGATGTGCTTCATATATAAACAATCATGCGGTAAAAGGAAATCTGGCCCTGTATAACAAAAAGATTAGGAAGCAAAATGTGAATAAGCCCTATATTCAGAAGATACCCAAATGTGTGAGCAAAGACAGCACACCCATAATAGAGCTCACTTAAGTTCCTTGTTTATTACGCATAATTCCTTAATTATCCATTTGTGAAATAAGAACATTAAGAAACATGAAATCTGAATTGCATTCATTTTCACAATATCAATGTTAAACTCAAAACAGCAACTTCATTGACTATAAATGTTAAACATTTCAAAAGTAAAAGGCAATCTTAGTTTTTTTTAACCCTATGAATAGGGTCTGCAAAAAAAGGTAGATTATTTTACTCTACTTGCAAGGAGACTAGGTCTCAGCCTGCACTGAAGGAGCATGAGCAACAAAGGGCAGCAAACAAATACCAACAGGAGTAATGCCCATACACATCAAAATATCTACTTACACAGCAAATCTATCAGATAATCAGCATAAGGGAAGCTTACACCTCATGCGAGAGAATTACTAAATTAACTATACATCTATTAGAAATTTCCAAACCCAACTCCCAAAACAATTTTAGTACACCTATCAAGTACTGTAGGTTATTTAGAAAAACAGGAATAAAACATACACACAGTCTTTGTATTAAAAATTTTTCATAACATATAAACAACGTTCAGATATAAACTGTGAACTGTTTTTTTCTAAATATGATTTAGGTAATCAAGACTTTCTTAAACAAAGACAGGTCTTAGGAATATGATCTGTACAAACTTACAGTAGTGTATATTCCAACAGAGATTTTCTTCCCATTATGATATGACAATACAACTCTTTTCTGAGTGAAGATATATGTTAAGGCTTAAGGTGTAAACACTTTGGAAGGCAAACAACTTAGTGAAGAAATTACTCTTCATTTAAAAATGTGTATCATTTCATAATAGGCCCCTGAATCTTCAAATTCACATGTGAGAATACATTTACATCTTAAATTTCTAGGAAAGGCACAAGCTTTATGTAAAAAAGCAGCAAAATTATAAACCCACCGATTTACTGAAAAAGCCATTACTTTTATTAGAAATAAAAAATGCTTCTCAAGATGTTGGCAATAGGTCATAGTATAGACATCTGTTTCATACAGTGTACTTTTCCCTTCAATTATATTCCAGTTGGAGGTGGAATGCCTCCTTGGCTATGGGAAGTAGAAGTATTTGATGGACTGTGTAAGCTGGTCTCCTTGTACACAAACCACGCATTTCCTCCCCAAAGTACCATATTCAGAAAGCCAAAGATCTAAGAAAGAGAAAAATAAACATGAAAATCTAGTATATAATTAAAATTTCATACCTTAGTTTTCCTATAAATATTTAGTATTTCCAGGCCATATACCATTATTTCATTTAAAGTCTGAACTACACATAAAGTGGAGTAAAAAAGGAAGACTTCGCATTTCAATTCCAGACTTGGATATATGACTTATTCCCAATGAAACCTCTAAATGTGTAACATAGAAAATCATGACTAAAAGATATCTTATTTTTGCATGCTCATTATTACCAAAAAGATGGAATTAAATTTGAGAAAAGTGGGGGGGAGTCGAGGGAGGGAGGGAATACGGGGATATGTGTATAAAAACAGATGACTGAACTTGGTGTACCCCCCAAAAAATAATAAATAAATAAATAAATAAAAGGGAAAAAAAATTTGAGAAAAGTTACTAAAACCTTCCTTTTATTACTTTATATTTAGACTTTAGTGCTTCCAGGTGAAGAGGAACAAGAGGAATCCATGGTTCCTTCTTTGAGAGGGTTTTTACTTTTCTCCCATCTGAATGGTTATAAACATCCTTTGTGCATCTTTTCCTATTTCCCTACTTTATCCCCCTACTACCATCTCCCTTACTTCTACAGCTGCAGCCAGAAGAGAAAAGGAGTCACAGAAGAACTTTACTTCACATCCTGCATTAGTTAACCTAAAAGAAATTAGCCTTCCTAGGTATAAATCTGACAAGATGAAAGTCTCAGAGATGAATAAACTGAAGATATCCTATTTTCAGTTTTTTATAAATACAAGAATAATAGTGATTTATGAGGTAAGAGTGGGGTGAAAAGCTTGAGTACTATCATATTACTGAAAGCCAACTGCTTTCTACCTTTTGGATATTTGGATATAAAAACAACATTTCTGAAACTGTCCATCTCAGATCACTGTCAATAAATACACAAAAAAACAAAAAAAAAGACTTTTAGATTACAAAGTTATAAAACAAAAACTCGGTCAAACTGCTTTATAAGGCAGGACTGACTTTATCCACTGGAAAAATATTCTCCTGAAAAGATGTCAGACCTCCTTAAAAATAATACCTTCATTATATTAATAATATATTTAATAATATACCTGTATTTGGATAATATATCAGACAAAATAATATTTAAATTCATACAGATAAAAATTTTAGGATTATTTAAGGAACTATAAAAGTATTATTTTCATAGATCCAGAGCAAATCATATTAGAGAAGGGGCTTTAAGGTCAGATCTGGTTCAAACCTTGGCTTTGCCAACTTACTAATTAACTGTGTCACCTTGGGTTAATTAACATACGAACTACAATTTTTCCCAGTTGCAAAAGGAAGATAGTGATACCACTTTCCACATTCCTCTCAGAACTGTTGGATAACTTAAGATATGAATATAGTGGCCTTAGCACACAGTCGTAATAAATGTTAGTGACTATTATTAGTGCCTTTCAGGTCAAAGTCTTGCCTAGTCAATGTTAACAAAAAGAAAGACTCAACCATGCTCTTGTTCAAACCTGTTTACAAGTAATAATTTTCTTCACAAACTTTTCTTTGTTGTTAAGACTATATGATAACTAGGATTCTGTTAAGCCTGATAAAAATAAAACCAATACACTCATCCAGAGATTTATTAAGAACTATTGTTTTCTTAAATTACTAATAAGATTTTTTCTAATAAGTGAAATAAAATATTTTATAAACACTGCATACTTACCACAGATACATTCAGGGATCCCATACTAGTCACAGAGCCAAAATGACATACCACTTGATGACTACAAGGCAGAAGTTCCTGGACAATATTGTGACCGGTAGCTATTTTAATATCTGTAAGAGCTTTAGCCCAGGCTGAAGTGCTCACCAACCACAAAAAAGTGGCAACAAGAGTAACAACAAAGTCCTAAAACAAAAATAAGTATGAATTAATAATGAATAGTTAATTTAGATACTAAATTTCAAATCCACAATGAACTGAAGATCACATTGAATCCTATGGTATTGAGAAACGGCCTTCATGACATACTTTTATAAAAAAGGCCACAGTCAACATAGCAAACATTGCTGTTTACTATTGCCAGCCCAGTGCCTGAGCAAACAAGTCTCAGTCATCTCCTGAGGAGTCTTAGATTTTCACACAGAGAAATCAAAGTTTTATATAGCCCTCACCACAACTTTATCTAAGCCTCCCCCTCTCAGGATCAATATATTAAACCCTGTTATCACCAATAACTGTATACCTGCATAATTTCTGTTTTAATCACCCCCCTCTCCAACACCACCTCTCTTTCTAGCTTATTCCCTCTGGCACCCCAACCTCAAAATTCCTTTAACCCCACTGTGACCTACAATCTGACCTTCATTTCCCTTCTTAATTTATATTCTAAGGTCCTTCATTATAATCTCTTACATATACTCTCAATTCCCTGACCCTTTACCTGCTTTCTCATACTGTTTTGGCAAATCTCTAACTTTAGTTAAATCTAATTCTCTATGATATGAATAATGAAATGGTGAAAAGCATACATTCAGGATGACCTGTCTCTTTTTAAATTCATGACGACAAAATTTAAGAATACTCATTATATTAAGAAAAGAACAACAAAAAAAATCTCTCTCAAGATACCCTGTCAACTACCAGTTTTCTACTAATGTCTTTGCTACTTATTACATTCCAAGAATAGGACTTAAGTTTTCAATATTTTGGATAACTTCTTACTGAACTAATAAGATAAAGGAAGAAAACATTTATTCTCCTTAATCTATTCTGCTGAGGAACTAGAATTCTGTCAACTAGTACTGGCTACAAAGATCTGAGTAACACTTTTTTAAAGCATGCATTTGGAAAGTATAAAGTGCAAGTTCCACCTGGTTTGCTCTTCCTTTAAATTAACAACCAAAGTGGGAACAATGTAAAATTTGTATCTTTTAATGTTCTGAGCATTCAGGTATGCTCAAGATTATGAGTTCTTGCATATCTGCAGCAAAAATCTCTTCAAGCTCAGAAACTGGTTTTGGAGCTTATCACAGAACTGTTTTCTTTTTTAAATAAATTAGGTTAGCTTTAAACTACTTTTGCCAGCGAGCTTTTAGTTATTTATGTCAGATAAATACCAGTGACCACGCATAAGATATAGAAACTGTGCTATATATAGCTTGTCCACCAGGTCAAGATGGCATTGAATAAACACCTTGTAATTAGAGAACCAGAACAATGTCTAATTTTACAAGCATGGTGGTACAGTGTATTTGCATTTTGCATTTGAGCTCTCCACTGCTACTGGTCCTCTTACAAAATCTATGTACATCAAAGAGAAAGGAACAGAAACGTTACAGTTTAAATATTTTGCACTGTGGGAGTACTCCCCTTTTTGCTACTGTACTCTGCTTTACTTTGTGCTGCAGGTAAACATTTTCTAAGCACTTGCTGGAAATACAATGCCTTCTGAAGAACTGATAACTAGTATGAGGTTATCACACATTAAGCAAGTTCTCTCTGGGCTAAAGTTCATAGTTTTGATCAAAAGGTGTCAAATCCTTTTAATTTTTAGGTTTCTTCCTTCCAAATTCCTAATTTAAAAACACACTGTTTTTTTCTGATTAGCTCTTTGTGTATACATCGTTGATGCCTTAAGGCATGACATTCTTATTTCAAAAGCAGGTACTTTTCTGAAAATGATGCACAAAGTAATCTTAGGGTGAGGGGAAGTGGGAGAAATGTGGGCCGCTGAAAACTGTGTGACTCAGGACTCTAGTTAGTTCTACGTGAACGGTGCCACCTGGAGTTACGCAATGCACAACCTCCTGTGACAGCCCTAGTGCCACCAATAAGTTAGGATATGATTCATAACAGATCTTTAGGATTTGGGATACCCTATCTTTGTTTAGTTTCGTTTTATGGTATCTTTGATCCTCCACACAGTCTAGAACCCTTAAGCTCCTGAAACTTAACTCAAAAAAGCACTACGTTTACTTAAAAACTAAAGTTGATTTTAAAATGTCACAATTGAAATTCTCCTAGAGATACCGTAGCAGAGAATTGAGAACACTGATAAAAATTCATTCCTTCATTAACAAATAGTACTTTAAAAAAATCCATGTCATGTTTGGCTTTTTACGTTTATATGGTTAAATTAAAAGTAGAATCCAAAATTTAATTTAGAGGCTGGACTTTTACAAATAAGAAGTATCCATCGTACATTATATCAACAAAAAATCACTTATGGAACTAATTCTGGATTATTCTTCTATATGACCGCTAACTGATCACTCTGAGGTGGAAAATTACTTTTAACTTTCTGAATGATACAATTAGATCAGTTTTATAGTTTTATGAGACAGAAAAACCCTCTACAAAAATAGATCTGACCGCTGTTTTAAAAAGCGTCATATTTTTAAAGCTTACTAAACAAGATACGAGAAATAAAAGGCTCATTGCTAGATTTAACTTAAACTTTGTTGGCATAATGACAAAATGGCAAGAAATGTCTTATTTAGAATTTAAACTATAAAGAATTTTAACAAAATATAATAACTATACGATCACCATACTTTTTTTAAAATAAGACTTGAGAAGTCCACAGAGATTATAGATTACTGATATGTAATTTCTGTTAAGCACTGCAAATTAAAATAGTTGATGTCTATCTTTTTGAAACGCACCTAACAACCAAGAAATTTTTTATGAAAATGTCAGGTTTGAGAATTTTTTCTTGGATATATGAAATAGAAAAAATATGAAGGATAAAATATTATTTTACTACTTACTTACCATCTGCATTCTTATGATCCAGGCAGCAAAAATTAAAAATAAATAAGGAAATAAATAAAACCTGTTATTTAATAATTTGGCCTACCCTTTAAAGTAACTTCACAAATAATAAGATGTCAGTGGTCCGTGTTTTCTCAGGATATAAATGACCAGTAACACAAAAACACCTCACATGTTTTTGAGGTACCCCTTCAAGTCAGTAACACTAATACTGACTCTGTAGTTACTCTTCGGTAGTGGAGGTCCAGTTTAAAACCAGAGCTTATCTCCGGATTTGCCACCAATAATCTAGGGCAATTCTACTAACTAAATCTGAGATTATTTTTATTTTCAGCTCAGTAGACCCTGAAGCCAAAAAAGGTATCACTTTAAATCCAAATCTTTTGTTGCCTTTTTAAGGATTCAAAATTAGCTAATGAATGCCACTAATGCCTAATTCTATAATTCCTAAGAATTACCTGGGTCAGATTTTATTTATTTTTTTATTATTTTTTAAAAAAATATTTATCTATTTATTTTGACTGAGCTGGGTCTTAGTTGTGGCATACAGGATCTTTAGCTGAGGCATATGGACTCCTTAGCTGTGGCATGTATGCGGGATCTAGTTCCCTGACCAGGGATCGAACACTGGCCCCATGCATTGGGAGCGTGGAGTCTTACTTACTCACTGGACCACCAGGGAAGTCCCTGGGTCAGATTTTAATTAAATAATTTAAGAATACAGACCAGGAGTCAGCAAACTTTTCCTGAAAAAGGCCAGACAGTACATGAATCTTTATTTAAAAAAAAAAAACAAAACAACGAGTCAGATTTAACTTGTGCGCCACAGTTCGTGGAGTTCTGATATAGACTATTAAGTTCAATTCAGGCATAAAGGGGGTCTCCTTGAGAAAAGAGAAAAAAGATATGAAACAAGAACACAGATATGAGATTATTAGCATAGTCAGTAATTCTTTGAATCAAAGGCATTAATTTCTACTTAATTTCTCTGCTACTTGCAACCCAATATGCTCTATCACATATTTGAGTTCTTTCCAGGTTAAAACAGAGTTAGAAACAAACAAACAAACCTCTGTACTTTATGGAGTACAGAGAAAGTGCTGCAAATAGGCTACAAGAATTGGGTTAAACATGACAAGGAGAGCAAGCTCAACCTCATGGCAAACACCGGTCAAAACATGTCGAAACTGGTTTATGCCAAGAATTTCTTTTTCCAGTGTAAGAAAATCCGTATTTACATTCAAGTATAATGTATCCTTACTTATCTTATATAAATTATTTTTGTATAAAAAGAAAGTGATTACTTACAACCATGGGAAGTTTTCGACTATCACGATACAGGTTCGTGTAACCAACATAGAGCAGAAGGGCAGCAATGCAGTACAGGAAGACAAAGACTGCAAAAGTAACATAGAATTGTGCAGAAGAAGAGTAATCTCCAATAAGGACATAACTTTTCCAATCTACATCACACACATTTGCACCCTGAGGTGTCTGAAATGATGCTTCATTCAACCTAATAAAAAAAAAGGCTCAAATAAATTTATGAGTTACTTGGACTTCCAACAGAGACAGAAATACATAGGCAGAATACTGAAATAACATTTCAAAAAAATACTCCCCAGATATATATAAATATTTGCCTTTTAAAAAAATGAAAAATTCAAATATTTAAGTAAATAATTTTTGTAAGAAATATACATAAATCATAAATTATACCTAGTAATTGGTTTATGACAGATTGAATATAGACTGAATTAAACACTTTCACACCCAGATACTATCTTCCTATAATAAAAACTTAGCAGATTAAGAGCACTGTTACAAAATGGTTTACAATTTGAGACAGATATTCCATTCTAGGAGGCAGAGTCTGTGTGACTAGCACCAGGAGAGCCAATTATAATCATTCACATTTTAACTCTGCATTAATTAGCTACTAACTCCACAAAGTTTTTAATTTTCCCTATCCATAATCACAAAAGCACTTATCACTAAAGATGCTGTAACAGTTCCTTGTACACGAATTTTATGAGAAGGATTGAGAGATGGAGAGGGAATGATAGATTACCAAGTACTTGCTATGTGACATATCTTTAATGTAAGATTTTATTTAATCATCAAAGCAAGCTTAAAAGATTTAAATTTATTGAACAGAAAAATAGAGGTCAAGTAAGTAGTTAGTAACTGGAAGAAGACTCACATCCTGACTTAAACACAGGACACATCCAATAAACCTTTTAATGACTACTGAGCTCAAACAGAAATCACATACAAAATAGTCATAAAATAAATATTCAGAAAATAAAGTTTTATGCTATTGAAACACAAGGAACTCTTCATTTTATATAAATACATGTCTTAAAGCTATATAATGCACATTATTAGTTAGTAATTGCAAATACATGAGAAATTTGGACTTTTCATAAGTTGTGTTTGCTTCCACAATATGGCTTCTCAAACTAAGGTGACAAATAGTCTTGTTTCACTTTGTTTTGAAATTTCCAATCCACTTTGGGATGACAGAATAAAAGTGTCAAGGCAACATCATATGAAAGTTTCTAAATGCTTACTGTCGTTTTCTGTATTTATTTCATCACAGTCCAGGAAAACAGTCTGCAGACAGGCAGCGGTCCATGCACCACATTTTTGATAACAATGATCACTACTTACAAACAAGCATGCAATTAAAAAATTTCTACCCCCTAAGATCAGTAAGTTGTTGGAAATCTTAATGAGTCAAAAGAGTTGTTAAGCCATAAAAACAAACAAACAACTCACCTGAATGGATAACCAAAAGTAGCTGTAATCGTTTTATTGTCAGAAACTTTAGGAGAACAACTCACTAGAATTTCTGTTTTGCCCTTAAAACCTCCACAGGTGGCAAAAGCAAAGATAGCAGCAATCTACACAAAGTGAGACCAAAAAAAAGAAAAGAAAGTATTACTGTACCCAAACATACATCATTAAAATCTTAAATATAGTGATTACTAACAATTGGCTCACTAACATTCTTAGAATTCTTATTTACAAATTAAGATGGTGAAAAATATTTAAAAATTTATTTGCAACTCTCAACAAATGTGATTTTATTTTTCCCTGAGTATAACACAGATATTAGTATAACAGCCCATATAACAATGCATTTGCTCATATTACAGTGTACCTACTAAATATTAGTATGAAATTCAGAGCAAGTCTTATTTATCAGTATCAAAGTCAAAAGGAGGTAAATTGGAGGTATTTTATTTGGAACTCAAGGGTAACTATAAAACCAAGAGACTACAAGCAAAGAAGAGATGTTATTTCATGCGCTTACAGGGCCTCACTTGTGGCTATTTCCAGGTCTCAAAAAGTAGTTGGAAATTTGTTTTCCTGATCACACATATGCTTAAAGAAATGTAATGATGCTCTCTCAAATGCTATCCAAACAGGAAAAAAACTGAAAGCATCCTAAATATTGACGGGGAATCAAATACACTGTAATTCATTCCCACAAGAGAACATCACGCGATCATTAAAATGTTGAGGAATATCTACTGATAGAGAGAAAGGTTCATTACATATAAAGTTTGTTTAAACGATGCGTTCTGCATGAGTCTACATCTGTGCATACACACACAACAAAAACTAAAAAGTCTATGCATCAAAGTTTTAAGTGGTCACCTCTTAACAGAAGACAAAAGATAGTTTCTTTTTCTATTTGTATGTTACAAATTTTCTACAAAACAAAACAAACAAAACACCCAGATACAGTGTAGTGACCAAGGGCTCAATCCTTCAGCAAATACTGATGGCTCAATCTGTAAAATATATTTGGAATTTGATCACTTTTTACCACCACCATCACAACATCCTGATCAAAAGCACTATTACTCCTGCCTGAATTATATGCTAACAGCCTTCTAAACCGATGCTCCTACTTCTGTCACTGCCCCTGCTTCAGTCTATTGTCAACACATCAGCTAGGGTCATCTTCTAAAAATACAAGGCAGAAAACTTTATTGTCTGCTCAAAACTCCAATGGCTTCTGAGTTCTCTCCAAATAAAATCAATGTTCATATAATGGTCTACAAGATCCTTTCCTTCTTTAATATTTCTGATTCATGTTCCTACTTTTTCCCTTGCCAAATCTCTTTACACAAAGGGTCTCCCTCCTATTCCTTAAGCACATGGGATAAATTCCAGCTCCCTCTTCCAATGAGACTTATCAGAGAGGCCAGGCCTTTCCGTAACCTCACTGTGTTAAATAACAGTGCCCCTCCCACCCCACACTATTTATTCTCTTTATTTGTACAGCTCTATTTTTCCTCCATTGTAACTACCAGTGCCTGACAGTACTTCATTATTTGTCCATTTTTCTCTAAAATGTAAACTCAAAGAGGGCAGGGACTTTGCTCAAGGTCACACACATCCAGCAAATAGATAAAATTCAGTGCAGGTGTGGTATCAAAGCCTATACTGTTGAACACTGACATAATGCCCCCCATGGATTAATTCAGGGCCTGAATCAGGCCATAATCAGGATCATAACCATCCACAGAATTTTTTTTCCATGAAGAAGAGATATATGAAAAAGAATATGGTTATAGTTACGAAGAGTCTGGTATAATGTCCACAGTTAGTTTGGAATCTTCAGTTAAGAGTTAAAAAATAAAGAAAGAAGAATAGATACTCTCTCAGCATAAATGTGCATGAATACACAAAGTGAACACAGAAGGCCAGGAAATGAGTCTTGGGCATAAACCCACATTTAGAATTAGAAAAAAAACAAAACAAAACAGGATATACAAATTGAATCAATGGAATAAAGAGACCAGAAATAGACTTGTGTGTATAGACAAATCATATCTAACAGAGCTAGCATTGTAGGGCACTAAGGAAAGGAGAATGGTGGTTTTAAAGATATGTCCACAAACTGCTTGATACCCCTCCCCTCAAGAGGTGGAGATTAATCCCCCCCCCCCCCCCCCCCCCCCCCCCCCGCTTAAATGTGGATAGGACACAGTGACTGGCTTCTAGTGAACAGAATATGGTAGAACGACTGGGATGTCCTTCCTGAGGTTAGGTAATAAAGAGATCACAACTTTCCTCTTCATGTCTCACTCCCTTGAATCACCTGCTCTGGGGGAAGCCAACTGCCATGTTGGGAGCATACTCAGGCAAATTATAGACTCATGTGGTAAGGAACCGAGGACTACCAACAACCATGTGAGGGACCTTGAAAGTATATTGTCTGAAGCTTGCCCTCAGTCATATCAGTGGACTGGAGGGGGGGCTTGAGATGACTGTAACCCAAGTCAACACCTTGAACGCAACCTCATGGGAGACCCTGAGCTGCAATAACTCAGCTAAGCCACTCCCAGATTCCAGAAACTGTGAGATAATAAACTGTCTATAGTTTTAAGTGTTAAGCTTGGAGAAATTTGTTATTTGAAATAGATAACTAATACAAGGAAGGACGGTCCAGATGAGCTAAAGTCTTAAATGTAAAAAGTGAGTCTAAAAATTATGAAGACAATATAAAAGAAAACTTGCGATCACAGAGAAGGGAAGAATTTCTTAAGAATAAAAAGAAAGAAAGAAAGAAAGGAAGAAAGCTAAACATAAAGATTGTTAAATTCAACTATGGAAAGAGTTTTTTAAAATCAAAAGAGCTTTTGAATGTAAAACAAGCTATAAACTAGGAGAAAGTGTTTGCAATAATGTCACGGCAATTAGTATCTATTAGTACACAGATCTAAGACTCTTGCTCATGTATACTACATGAGGTGCACAAGAATGTTCACAGTAACACTGTTTATAATACCAAAATATGGGGAGAGGAGAAGCAACAGGAAAATGGATAAAATATATTGGTACATAGTACTTACAATGGAAAGTTATATAGGAATGAAGATGTATAAACTACAGCTACCTACGTTAAGACGGATGAACTGTAGAAACCTAATGCTGAGAGGAAAAAAAACAAAAGTTGCCTAAGACTACACAAGGTATAATGCCATGCCATTCTTTTAAAAGCTCTGTTTACTTGTTTACCTCACTCCTGCCACTATCTTTGTTCAGGCCCTCACCATTTTTCCCTGGGACTAACCCAACAGACTCTTCCTTTCACTTTTAAACTCATTCCCAACACCATTCATCCTTTACTGTAGGCTCCAGAGCTGCAGCGTCCAGTAAGGTGCCAGAAGCCACATGTGGCTACTGAGCACTTTAAAAAGGGCTAGTCTGAACTGAGATGGCTGTAAGTGTAAAATATACCATGGTTTATGATGATTTAGTATGAAAAAAGAATGTAAAATATCGCATCAATAATTGTTTATATTGATTACTTGTTGAAACAGTAGTATTTTGGATATATTGGGTTAAGTAAAATGTATTATTAAAATTAATTTCACCTGTTTCTTTTTCACTTTCTTAGTGTGGCTAGTAGAATGCTTAAAGTTACTATATGGCTGGCATTTGCAGTTTGTACTGTTTCTATTGGACAGAGCTCTTTAGAGTGATGTTACACTGATGTGAAATAAAAATCTGGTCATGTCACCCCCGCTGTTTAAAGAGATTTCCTCAATGGCTTTCCAAATCTACATTTAAGGGAAAAAAATTTTTTTAGCCCGAACTTCTTAATTTGGTGTAAGAGGTGGGGCAAGGTACCCTCAACTTTATCTTTCTAGATTTATATGCTATACTCACTGCCAGGTCCTGTACAACTCTGTCCATTGCACTATATACTGTACTTACTGTTCCTGAGACACACCAAGTATTTATGTCTTGGATATATGTGTTTATTCTGCTAGGACGTCCCCCCCTCTGCCTCCACCCTGGTTCTCTAACAAGCTCGTCCTTTAAGGCCCTGCCCAATTCCCTGTGGTAGTACTATTCTGTCTTCTGGGCTGCCATACACCTGAGTTCATTATGTCTATTACAGTCATTTTTCTTGTGTATCCTGCCTTATTTAAAAAAAAAAAAAAAGCAAAAATAATAAAAACTAGTTTCCCATTTAATACAAAAATTAATATATAAATGGCCTACAGTACCACAACTTATTGCTTTTAAGACTACTGCCTTTCTCCCTTGGCAGACTATCATGTCTGCATTTGCTCTTATTCAGGGTTTTCTGTGCCTACCTAGCAGAAGGCCTGAGATATACCAAATGCTCACTAAATAACTGTTTAATTAAAGGAAAAAACCCAATTGCCAATAATGTACAAATAAAACCAATTTCAAGTCTTACATACTCAACATTTCAAGTTTGTCTTTTTGTTATGAGGATAAATAAATGTCATGTTTGCTATTTTGGTCTTTATCTTATGTGAAAAAAAGGGATAAAGTATATACTTTTTACTAAATGAAGTACAAATAATCTGAGGGTAAACTATCCAACCATCTCATCTCTCCCTATATTGTGCTAGTACTCTGATTTCAATTAGAAGTTACATACTGGCAGCCCATGGGTGAAACCCAGCCAGAAGACAGATTTTTGGTCTTCCCAGTATTCATGAAAAATGTGAATTTGTTGTCAATATTTTGTTATCAGCATGCTGCACGTAAAAATTTGGATTTCCTGCGAGGGTGTGGGGAAACTAAAGATATGGCAACATCAGACCTACATATATAAAGCAACAATCACACGGAAATGAGTGACAGATGACACTTAAGTCAGGGTATGTGCTTTCCAGATTGCTGCCACTCTTCATTGTCTCTACAACCCTCAGGATGAGTGTTAGTTACCAATTATCAATGACCTTACACTATTCTTTTTTCTTCCAAACAGCCTGTTTCACTGACTCACTTTACAAGGGGCTCCTATCAGCACTTCGGTTTGTACTTCTAGTGTAAAATGAGGTGTACTGGTATGCCGATTTATTATTTCCTTGCCACTTATGAAACTAATTCCCACCCCACCCCCCCATCCCATAAAGAATGTCTGAAACTGCTGACATGATATTCCACCTACAGAGTAACTAGTAAGAATCCAGGGACAGGATGACAGCAAGCTTCTATTCAGGTCAAAAGGTTCCATACTCATTATGACAGCCTCAAGTTCCACTTACCTCTCTGCCCACTGGACCCACATTAGAGATATGAAAGATGCCTCACTAATTTAGACATTCTGTAACTCAGGTCAGTATTACAGCCTGGTCCTCTAGAATACTACTCTCTAAAATAGACTAGAGGGCTTCCTAGGTGGCGCAGTGGTTAAGAATCCGCCTGCCAATGCAGAGGTCACGGGTTCGATCCCAGCTCCAGGAAGATCCCACATGCCGCGGAGCAACTAAGCCCGTGTGCCAAAAAAAAAAAAAATAAATAAAATAAAATAAAATAAAATAAAATAGACTAGAGTACTCAGTTAACTGGTGTACAAGAAGAAAATATGTCTATTTATATCTGCTTTTAGACTTAAACAAGGAACTAAAGCTTTATTAAAATTAATACACTGCTGAAACCCATGCTGGGTCTGTATGTCAGAGAGTCAAATGTTGGGACAGTAATGTTGGGTATCTTGAAGGTAAGGAAGTCCCACAACATGGTGGGACAGAGAGTGATACCTACATCTATTTTTCCACTTTTAGAGTTCATGTGTCATAATGTGAGTGTGCCTGGTTAAGTGTCTTTATGGCATAAATTATCTACATTTAACCAAACTAACCTTCACAAAATGGACTGGTGGCTTAAAGTCTTCACAGAAACTACTGAGTGATAATACAAAAACTCATGTCCAAAAGAGAAAATAGAAGCATTAATACTCTATATGAGCAGCACTCATCAGCCACGTTACAAGGTAAAAACAGGTTCTACTTAATCAGATCAGAAGTTGGCAAAAAAAAAAAAAAAAAAAAGAAAGAAAAAAATATTATTAGACAAATATTTGAAATAAGGATTTTTTAAAATTTGAAATATGAATGAAATTTACCCTGAGTGTATATAATATACCTTAAGATAATCACACAGTAAAACATGCATCTAAGTTATAGATGCATACTGGGGCTCTGTGTATAAAATCTTACACTGATAGAGTCAGCCAGAGTCTCAATCCCATACCCTGCTCAGCTCACAGAGGGTCCTGCTGGGGAACACTAATTTATGGGTATCTTTCACATGTTTCTAGTTGCAGGGTCCTCACTGCTATTTGCTTTCATGATTAATCTGTTCAGGAAAATGATATAATTGAAATCTTCAGCAATATTAATAGATCTAAAAGTATACTGTATATGAGCATTTATGTGCAAAATCAAATGCATGCTGTTTTGCTACATCAAATGATCATTCAGTACTTAAATGAACTATTATAGCATGTTTGCCTTTACAATCAGTCAGATGAGAATGCCTAGATTTTTCTAAATCAAAGTCTGAAGCATTTACTAAAGACATTCATTTTAAAAAACATTTTGTTATTGATGTTGATATTTCAGTTTATTCCCACTGTGCACTGAGCAGTGAAGTGAGTTTCAAAGTTTTTCGATTTCACTCTTCTATTATTTCCCTCTGCTTGGAAAGTACAATCACAGAAAGTTCTAAATAGCCTGCTAGTACAGTTCCATAACCCTTAAGAATTTGGATCATGAGAAGTAAACTTGAGTTCCTGCTGAAATAAATAGCTAGAAGTTTTTTGCTAACTCTTAATTATTACATGTTGAAAACATCTTTATGTCACCTTTATTCTTAAAAAACTGTTTAGCTGAGTATGGAACTAGAAATCTCCAAGGAACCTAAACATATTTCTTTTAAAATCATTTCTGACTGTTCCACTATTTTATGTCTTTTGGAGTGAATCAATATTCTGATTCTTGATCTGGATGGCTGTCTTGAAGTGAGTGTGTCACTTCACGGAAAACTGATAGTATTTGTTGCCACTGATACAATCTGAGCTTCTAAGTGAACATCAGTTTTCTTCATGTATTTTAGGATATTTGATGTAGGCTCAACTTGGGAGTATGTTATTTCTCCCTTTTCTATCCTGGTCTAGTGGTTTTTATAAGTCATCTCCCTGGCCAATAGTTTTTTGGTCATTTCTACCAGGCCATCTTAATCCCCTACTCCACAACTACCTTATCTTATGATGGGACCCCAAACTCCTAACATAGAAGAATATTCCAGTTATCACAAATCCAGACCTTAAGCAGGTAGGTTGATTCAAGTCTTTGTTAGGGGCTATTTCTCTCTCTCTCTACTTCTTTAAGTACTCCACTCCATGGAAGTCATAAATCCAAACAATGGGTTGAAGCTTTTTCTCAGATTTCCCAGAAACAGGAACAGTCCTTCTCCCACCCATATTTCTGTGCCATTTCTGGTCCCCAATGATGTTTATCCTGTATTAGAAAAGCAGTTCTCAATGCATGGTCTGTGGACCGCAGGGAATACCCAAGACTCTTTTAACGAGTCCATGAGGTCAAAAATATTTTCACAATATTATTACAACATTTTTTGCTTTTTACACTATGTTGACATTTGCACTCATTTGCGCAAAAGCACTGGTGGGTAAAACTGCTGGGCTTTAGTAAGAATCAACAAAAGCATCAAACTGTTATTTCACTGACATGCACTCGCTTTTAAAGAAAAAAAAGTCAGTTTTACTTAAGAATGTCTTTGATGAAACAGAAAAATTATTACTTTTATTAAATCCTGACCCTTAAGTCTTCTTAATATTCTGTGTGATGAAGTAAGATGTGCAAATACTTTTACTACTGAAAAGACAATCTATGGACTGGGAAAAAATATTTGCAAATGATGTGACTGACAAGGGCTTAATTTCCAAAATATACAAACAGCTCATACAACTCAATAACAAAAAGAGAAACAACTCAATCAAAAAATGGGCAAAAGACCTAAACAGACAGTTCTCCAAAGAAGACATCCAGATGGCCAACAGGCACATGACAAGATGCTCACGCTAATTATCAGGGAACTGCAAATCAAAACAACAATGAGGTATCACCTCACACCAGTCAGAATGACAGTCATCAAAAAGCCTACAAATAATAAATGCTGGAGAGGGTGTGGAGAAAAGGGAACCCTCCTACATTGTTGTAGGAATGTAAACTGGTGCAGCCACTATGGAAAACAGTATGGAGGTTCCTTAAAAAGCTAAAAATAGAGTTACCATATGATCCAGCAATCCCACTCCTGGGCATACATCCAGAGAAAACTAATTTGAAAAGATACGTGTATCTCAGTGTTCATAGCAGCATCATTTACAATAGCCAAGACATGGAATCAACCTAAATGTCCATCGACAGGTGAATGAACAAAGAAGATGTGGTATACAAATACAATGGGGACTTCCCTGGTGGCCCAGTGGTTAAGAATCCGCCTGCCAATGCAGGGGACAGGGGTTCGAGTCCTGATCCGTGAAGATCCCACAGGCTGCGGAGCAACTAAGCCCGTGCACCACAATTACTGAGCCTTCGTTCCACAACTACTGAAGCCCATGCGCCTAGAGCCCGTGTGCCTAGAGCCTGTGCGCCGCAATAAGAGAAGCCACCTCAATAAGAAGCCTGCACACTGCCACTGCAACCAAGAGTAGCCCCTGCTCGCTGCAACTAGAGAAACCCCACGCGCAGCAATGAAGACCCAACACAGCCAGTAAATAAATAAATAAATAAAAATATAACTGAATACTACTCAGCCATAAAAATGAATGAAATAATGGCATTTGCAGCAACATGGATGATCATACTAAGTGAAGTCAGAAAGAGAAAGACAAATACCATAAGATATCACTTAGAAGTGGAATCTGGGGCTTCCTAGGTGGCGCAGTGGTTAAGTAATCCGCCTGCCAATGCAGAGGTCACGGGTTCGATCCCAGCTCCAGGAAGATCCCACATGCCGCAGGGCAACTAAGCCCGTGTGCCAAAAAATAAATAAATTAATTAATTAAAAAAAAAAATTAAAAAAAAAGAAAAAAAAAGAAGTGGAATCTGAAATATGATACAAACGAACTTATTCACAAAACAGAATCAGACTCACAGACATAGAAAATAAACTTATGGTTACCAAAGGGGAAAGGAGGGGGGTGGGGTAAAATAGGAGTTTGGGATTAGCAGATACACAGTTCTATATATAAAATAGATAAACAAGGTCATACTGTATAGCACGGGGAATTATAATACCCTGTAATAAACCATAATGGAAAAGACTATGAAAAAGAATACATATATGCATAACTGAATCACTTTGCTGTACACCAGAAACTAATACAACACTGCAAATCAACTATACTTCAAAACAAACAAACAACCCCCCCACTTTTACAGCATATCAAAATACAATGGTTGTCTCCAGGGAAAGCATTTAAACAACTGAGTTGTTTGCTGAACTAGTCACTTTTTTCGTTGAATACTATTTTTACTTGAAAAAAATAAGTAACAGAAAAAATATACATATTCAGACTTGGATATCTGTCAGATCTTTTGAAAACAAATAAAATAAGCCTTTCACTTCAAGGAAAACCAGCAGCATTTGTTGCCACTGATATAATCAAACTTTCAAGTGATTACCGTTATTTTAAAATAAATATTATAAAAGTGTCTGTTTAAATTTCTAATATGGTAAATATCAACTGATTCAACCCACATAGACAAAAGTTCTTTGAGGCATTCAATATTTACGAGTATAAAGGGGTTCTGAGACCAGAGTGTTTGAGAACCATTGTATTAAAGCATTGCTCTATCTTAATTTTCCCTTTAATGTTTTATCAGAGATTGCTATTTGTATGTGTGAGGTGAGTATGTATGTGTATATATGTGCATTCTAAAAGCACTGACAACATATATATAAAAATCTAGTATATCCCATGAGAGGGTTCAAGGTAATAACAAAGAGGATTCCAGGTAGAAGAAACAGAGAGCAAAGGCACAGGGGTAAGTCAGAAAGTCTATTACAAGCTTTACATGTATACAGAGTTCTGGTAGGCACAAAATGCCACTTGAAACCCTTTTTTCCCTTTCCACAATAGGAAAAAAACACAAAGGGCGAGGCTAAGAGAAAGAAAACTTTCTTAAAAGGTAGTCTGTGCCATAGACTGACAGTCTAAAAATTTAAATATTAAGCAAATGGATGAAACAAACATCAGAGTGAGTATGCCTCATCCCCTGTACTCGATAATATAATTTGTATTTTCTAGGGTGCTCCTCTAAGCTATATTACAACCAAAAATTAGAATAAAATATAGTTCCTGTTTGCAAAAATCCTATAATCTACTTGGGATGACTAAACTTTAGTAAGTATTTTATATAAACTAGTACGTATTTCTCAAAGTTTGTTGTTTAAACAAATTGAAAAATGTAATGCTCAAACGGTTATGGGTTTTCTCCTTCACCATTTTTAACACTAATTTTCCAGAATAATAATTTACCCCAAAGTAATGTTTTTAAATGTTTCTTTCAATTTGCTCATTAATTATAAGTATAAAGTCAGAAAAAAACATTCAAACTTGATAAATGAATCAAGAAAACCTTACTTGTTTTTAACTCCTAAGATCTTGTTATAAACATGCATGTAACAAGAAAAAAATTACTTCAGGTACCTTATGTTTCTGTTTCTTAAGCTTGAAATTTTTGGTAGTCTTTAATTTATTAAAAGACGGATCAGAAACACAAAGGTAAGTTCCTGAAAAGACTAAGAACAGACTGTTTTAGGCCAAGATGTAGTAATCACAATCATGGGATACTGTGTAAATTATTTATCTAAGCCTCAGTAACATGGAGATAACAACAGTAATATACAATATAGAGATAACAACCATCATAGGTTGTCAGAAAATTAAATGAGAAAATACAGGTAAAGGCCTGGAACATATATTGAACTCAATAAATATCTCCTATTAATACTGAGAGTAAACTTGACCAGCACAGACAAAAATATTCATGATTCTAAAATTCAGCCTAATTAGTCTGTAATTCCTTGTATAGTCCCAAACAGTATCTCCTCCACAATTTTGCATGTGTGGAATTAGGAAAGCATATTACTTAGCTTTGTTTAGGGTTAAGGATTTGACCAGTGTTCACCCTAAGTAGAAAAAAGTCCAAAACAGTGTTTGATATTAAAAGGAGATAAAATCATTTTAATGAAAAACTTTAATCTGAATACTAGAGATAACTGACTATAAAGTAAGAGTCAAATTAAAATTTACTAGAAAAATATTAAATAATTGAAAAAGCTGCTTTGATAAAATTAACACCTGCCTTTTACTTCTGCGTTCAACTCCTACACAGGGGCCATCTAATCTTACCTAAATTTTATCTTGTTACCTTGATAGGCTGCTAAAGGCTGGAGAACACGCAGAAAAATGAAAAGTCTAAAATATACCATTTCTAAAGTTTAAAATATGTAACAGAGAACTGAGTGATCTTGAAGGACCAGGAGATATGTATGTCTATCATACAGGGCTCAAAATGTATCCACTGTCTGGATCTAGTCTTCCTAGAAACACAGCATTTCACTTCTGAAGAACACACTAAGAACTGTTCAAATACATTATCATCATTCTGACAGCCCTGTGAAGTATTGCTATTCCCATATAAGTACAACAGAAATTCAACCTTTACGGAGTACTTACTACACAAAGAGAACTAAGGCAATGTCACTGCCAGGCACTGTAACTAAGGGCCAGAAGTAGATTAAAAGTGGATTTAGGTATACACAAAAGCATAGTGGCTACAGTTTAGAAGCAAAATAGAAATGCTTGTGCTTTGGCGACTGTATTTTTATTCTGTCCATAAATACTTACTGGGTACCTTCATGTCTAGGAGGCCTTCAGATTTGTGACCCTTTGAAAGTTACATATTACCAGGTTATATCTTAGTGTGATATCTTCTAGAACACTGCTAAAGGTAAGCTGATTTGGGGCACCATCCTTGTAGTTATATGGATAGTAAGCAGACTTTATCTAGATTTTAGATTTGTTTGTTAACTTATGTATTGACTGTTTCTAGAGGTAACCTATACATCTCAATCAACACCTTATGAAACTTGAACAATTCATTCAAAATACATTTAAAAATTCCTACTATGGGCAGGCCTTTCTCCTCTAGAACCCTGTCTTATTCCTCTCTGCCTCTGTTTTAAACCTTCTATTCACAAGTCTCTACAGCACACACACACATTCAACCTTCCCCATCTTTAAAACAGGTTACCACCCAATCTCTCCGATCTTCACAAACAGCGGTCTACTCTCACTTTCTTCTCTTTCTTACCATACATCCATTCAGCCTACTACCATATGATTTCTGATTTTACCAAAACTGCTCTTACTAAAGCCTCTTGATTACCAAAATCAAGAGATGCATTTTAGTAATTATTTTTCTTAACCTACTGCACCTAATATTGCTAAGTACTCTTCCTGAAATATTTCTAACAGTGATGCTAAGATGTTAGCATCTCCATCTTCCTAACCATTCTTTTTTCCTTTGCTGCCAAATATCTGCTGAATCTCCAATCCACACTTGCCTTTTAAACTCTAGATCCATGTATCTAACTGCCTACAAGATACTTCCACTTATATGCTCTAAAGAGACCACAAACTCAATACATTCAAAACCTTACTGACCTTGCACCAAAAATCTGCTGCTTCTCCTTAGTGATCTGTCTTAGATAGATGTGCCACTACTAATCCAAGTGAGAAATATGGCAGTTATCTTAAAGCCCTCATTCTAATTTCTAAACCTCTCTTTACCAGGCCCACTGCAATTAGTTTTAGGCCTTCATAATGTTTCAAACAACAGATTTCCCTTTCTTCAATTATGACCTTTCCTCTCCAATTCACCCCCTACATTGCTGACAAAATAAAAATTCCTAAAAGGTAAATCTAATTATATTATTTACTTGTTTATTTACTTTTTTTTTTTAAAGTTCTTTATGTTTATTTACTCTTGAATGAATGAGTCTACCCTACCCGGTAAGAATTTTGGGCTTAAATGGAAGCTGTACAATAAACAACCCAAAATTGTGTACCTGCACATATGCATTTTAAGGAAAGGGCCCAGATTATCAAAGCTTAACCCAAAGGGTTAAGAACCACTGGCCCACAGGATAAACTCCAAACTATTCTGCAAGCCCTTTGAAACCATGCAGAATCATCTCAAACCACACCCTCCCTCACAGTATAAGTTCCAGTCAACCCCAATTACTTTTAAGTTCTCAAACAGGGCTATGCTGCTTCAACTTTTCACACCACTAAACAGAAGATTCTCTTTGCTTGGAAAGCCACGCCCCACCCATTCCCCAAGTGAACAAGTACTCATCCTTCAAGTGTTCTTTCAGCTGTGAAATTCTCTCTAGCACTTCCAAGCAATTGATTGCTCCTTCCTTTCACCTACTACACTTTGCCTATACCTTTATTATAGTACTGGCCATATGGCATATTTGTTTTCATGTCTTTCTTTCTTATTAGGTCATGAGGAAAAGACCATGTTTTATTCACATGGTCTAGTGCTATTGCTTTGCATAGCACCGGTGTATAATACATACTCAAACATTTGTGTAATAAATACTCTCTACACCAACAACAATGAATACTCTTCATAAAAGGTTCTCTTGTGTAATAGTAAGTTGTTCGAACTGAAAGTAGTATTTCCTTAAGCTTAAAAAGGATGTTTTTCAAAATATGTCAGATCTATGATCACTAATAAACTTATTAATGTTTTAAAATAAGAAAAAAATTGTATTTTTTTTAAAAATACTATAAGCATACTATACTATACTATAAGCATAAATATAAACCGCCTCTTCATTTAAGTGAAATTTTAAAATTATAAATTTAATTATAACCCTCAATGAGATTAAACTACTAAGCATAAGACTTTTTCTTAAACTTGATATTTGATTAGCCCAGTTAAATGTGTTTTTCCTCCTGCAATTTAAAATTTTTATATACTCAAATAAGAATCTTCTTTATATTTAAATCTGGACCTAGGTTTACAGAACGCTAAATATATACATTTAGGTGTCTTTAAAGTAAACATTTGTGTGAAATTAGCAGTATTTCAGTTTTCAGAAAACACCAAGCAAAACTTTGGGGGAAACGTAGGAAGCTTTGGGTGTAGGAAGGAAATCAGATTGAGTACTGCCCATTAGAGAATCTGAGTTTCTGTGTTACTTTAAAAAACACCCTCGGCAGATTTAAAACACGAATTCGTAACTTCTTACTC
This sequence comes from Hippopotamus amphibius kiboko, assembly GCF_030028045.1. Classification (NCBI taxonomy): domain Eukaryota; kingdom Metazoa; phylum Chordata; class Mammalia; order Artiodactyla; family Hippopotamidae; genus Hippopotamus; species Hippopotamus amphibius. The sequence continues at coordinate 86,166,415 of NC_080189.1, read as the reverse complement.
TTTCACCACTTTATCAGTAATATACGGGGTTGAAGAGGTACGGATGTAAATGTTGCTGGCTGTAAAAGAACTTGCCGGAACACTGGACAGATGCCAGCTGCCTATTAATACGGGCCTGAAAACCAGCATTGGAATATGTAGCAGGCCACGAACTCTGAAGGCACTGTGCAGGGCCTGGTGTATTCACTAACTACTCCAAAGCGACTGATCATTACCAAGGTCGAAGGAAAAATCTGCTCTGATGTTAATGATTGAGAGCGTTCCGGGGGAAGGACTAAAAGCTGACGGCAGGATGTTGCTGGGAAATACCTAAAACAAACTGGATAGCGTTTCCCAACTTGTGTCTCAGTGCATCGGACTAAGCACGCATTTTGTTTAGACCTTCTCCCCTACTCTCCCCACCTGCGCCCGCTTCCCTGACCCACAGTTTATTTTTATCCGTTTTTAAACTGCAGCCAATCTTAAAAGCAGAGTAAGACCCGAGAGCTCGTCGAATCACTTGGAGAAGGCACAGCAAGCTTGCGAGGGCGCGCGGCCTCGAGCCCGCAAGGGGCAGAAATGCACGGGCTGGCCCCTTCTACCGGAGGCTCGGAGGCGGCGCCCGCCGGGGCTCCACTGCGGCCCGCCGGGTTTCGGTTAGACCGCAACAGGAAGTTTCCTCTTCCCTTGCGGGAAGCAGTTAAGCCAAAGAGAAACTTGACCCCCTCTCCCCGGCGGACACGCGGAGGTGAGCTTCGGTGTGGGACGGCGGCTCCGCCGGGGACCGAGGCAGCCGAGGGACTCGTGCTTCGACGCCGACCGCGGCGTCCCGACCCCGCGCGGGCCCAGGCGGCGGCCTCCCGTCCCCTCCCCGCGCTTCCAGTCCCACCCGGTCGGGTCCCGGGGAGAGGACGGCTTCGCGCCACGCCCCGGCTCCCGGAGCCCCAGCCTCCCCGCCGAGGGCGCCGGCCCGGCCGGAGCGGGAGCCGGAGCGGGAGCGAGAGCGGCGCCGCGATTCCCCGCTCGGCCGGCGCATGCTGCACTCACCCATTCGAGGACCTTGATGAAGCCGAGCGGCTCCTTGAGCGGGTTGAGGTTGAGCTGGAAGGAGGACATCCTCTGAGGAAAAGAAGGGAAAGAAAGTCAGGACGGCGGGGCGGAGGAGGAGGGGGACCAGCGAGACGGAGCTGCCCGGCCGTGAGGAAAGGCAGGCGGGGAGGGGCCTGGGAGGCCGCGGGGCGGGGCGGGGCGGCGGCGGTTGAGCCGCTCGCCGAGGCGCTGGGGCGGAGACGAAGAAGGGCGGCCGCGGGAGGCGAGGGCGGGCAGGGGCAGAGAAGGGGAGGTGCCTCCGGGGGCCGCACCTGGCCCAGCCGGCTGATCCGCTGGCGAACCAAGTAGATGTTGGACGCCATGCTGCGTGCGCCGCGCCCCCTTCCCTCAAGTCCTGCCCCCGGCGCGCTGGTTCCTGCGGCGCATGCGCGAGCTCAGCCCCGCGCCTGCGTAGCGGGGGTCGCTGCCCGGCGCAAACCCCTGGCGTTCCGCTCGTCTCCGCACGCCTGTCGGACAACAGCTGTCTTCCGCCAGCCTGCTTTCACAGTTCCCAACTTTTAGCTGGATTTATAAAATATTGACAGGGATGAAGCGGCGATTCAAGGCTGGCGTTAGGGGCCTTTTATTAAAGTCGTGGAAAGTTATTGCAGAACGGACTTTGAGCGACCGGGCTGTAGGGTCTCTTTCAGAAGTGTGATTCAGCAAACATTCTTACGGAAATTAAGTTTATCGTCAAAGTTATCATTGGAGTCAGGGTTGCAGGATGTACAAGAAAGGTTATACTAACGGAAAAAGGCCTGGCCGCACAGGCTTCTCCTGACCCGCTTACCCGCCTCCCGTACCCTGTCGGTCAAGTTCTCTACGTGGGGCGCTCTTGGAGTCTTTCTGCAGAAGGCTAATTACTGCTCCCCCTTCGAGAGTCGCCTTAGGCGACACCTCCCCTCTGGCACTCAGTTATCGGAGCCCCGAAGTAGTGATCTCCTTACTGGCTTCCCCAGGATCTTGGAAGTTATGAGAGAGCTGGAATGCTGACCTTTGGGCGTGTTTGGTAAGGGGGATAAATACCATGTAACACCAAGTAAATAAGGAAGAAAGGGGTTTAGCACAATGGAATCTCAATATTCCAGTTTCCAAGTACTTAATATATACTAACTGATTTTCGAAGCACTTACCTATGAATTACGTTCCTTGCCATTGAAGTTATTCAGTTGTTGTTGACCGTCTTTGTTAGGAAGCTAACCCTTCCTCATTTGAGACATATTTACCTCCTTGTTTACTTCCCAGAGTACGAAGAACATATTTCAATTTCCTGCTGCACAGAGTCAATCTTATCCTTTTGATCCTGACTTCCATTCCTCCATCCCCAGCACAGTGCCTTATGTTCAGTGGGCACGTAGTGAATGATTGCCGTTTCCTCTTACTTAATGGGAAGGCATCAGAGACGCCCCTCAGGGCAGAATCAGTGGAAGGTGACCATGCGTTGGTACCCAGTGCACCTGAGACCACTGTAAGTGATACTTTAGGTCTTCCTATGGTGCCCCCCGCCCCCCCCCCCCCTTTACATTTTCTTTTGGGACTTCCCTGGTCGTCCAGTGGTAAAGTATCCATCCTGCAATGCAGGGGACATGGGTTCCACCCCTGGTGGGTGTACTAAGATCCCACATGCTGCCGGGCAACTGAGCCCACACACCTTAACTAGAGAGCCTGCATGCCACAACTGCCGAGCCTACACACCCTGGAGCCTACTCACCACAACTAGAGCGAAGTCCATGTGCTGCAGTGTAAGATCCCAAGTGCTGCAACTAAGATGTGATGCAGCCAAAAAAAATAAAAAATTTTCTCCTTTGTTTCTGCACCTTTTCTCCTGGCACCCAGTTATGGGATCCTCAAGGTAGTGATATCCTTACTGGCTTCGTTACTACTCTTCTTGCTGTATTCTCTTTAGTCCATTTTTCTAAACTTTAACTTCCATTCTTTTGAGGCTTTTGGGTTGGCACTGGGGGTGGGTTGTGGATATTAGTGCTATTTGGCTTGGGCTTCATATTCACAAAGATTCAAATTAGACTCTCATGTTATTTCCAAATGAGATATACACTGACAAATCAGAACGATGCTCAATTTGCAGCTTTATCTGTTAACTTTAAAAATTGAAAATATACTGTAATGTAGTAACCAAGTTTGGGCATTTCTCCATTTTTTTATTTTTTGAAGGTCTCAGAAATTGGTATTGGCCTGACCCTTTCTCAACTTCTGAGAAGCTTAACTTTCTGTTTCCTCTCTTCTGTCTCTTTTTGCATTCTCTCCTGCTCCTGGATGGTGCCCACTAGTGGAAGGCATGGTTGTTTCTCTTCAGGAAACCGTTAGTGCCAGAGTGTGCACATTAAACATTAAGAAGTTCTCTCTTCCTTGGCCACGTGCCACTAGATTTTTTTTAAATTAATTAGTTTATTTATTTATTGGCTGTGTTGAGTCTTTGTTGCTGCGTGGGTTTCTCTAGTTGGTGGGGAGTGGGGCTTACTCTTCATTGCTGTGCGAGGGCTTCTCATTGCGGTGGCTTCTCTTGTTGTGGAGCACAGGCTCTAGGCATGTGGGCTTCAGTAGTTGTGGCATTTGGGCTCAATAGTTGTGGCTCACAGGCTCTAGAGCGCAGGCTCAGTAGTTGTGACGCATGGGCTTAGTTGCTGAGTGGCATGTGGGGTCTTCCTGGCACAGGGCTTGAACCTGAATGCCCTGCATTGGCGGGTGGATTCTTAACCACTGAGCCACCAGGGAAGTCCAGCCACTAGTTTTTAAAAGATAGAGATCACTTAAGGTAGGAGAAGTGTCTGGTCACTTATCTGAACTCATTTACAGGCTCTGACTGGGCAAAACCAAGCAGGAGTGAGCTACTGCTGTTACCCTCAGTGATGTATAGCCCAGCCCTGCTTCTGCCAGTCAGCTGAACTCAGAGGAGCTCCTACTTTCCTGAGAAGGAGCTAGTAGTAGCCTGGCAGAGCAAGTGAGATCTGATTAGGCAACTGATAGTTGTGAATTTTTTGAATGCTGGAAAAACAAGAGTGTTTAAACAATAGCATCTCACCAAAGGCACAACTGTTCAAAATCTGGGAAGAATGTTCAGATGACCATATAACATTGACTGCAACACTAGTCATATTCTGATTTGTTCTTCATATCTGAGGAAAGAACCGGAAGTTCTGGGCACAACATGTTCTACTCTCTACCAGGGCCATTATGGAAAATAATACTTGTAATGCAAAATTGCCCTGTCTGAGGTAGTATTATTGAGAATTATCTATGGTAGTATAATTATGGCTAAGTTACCTACATAATTTGTTATTGTTTTACTGTTTCTTTGCTGTTTATAAAACATGTGCCTGGTTATGATATTGGGATTTAAGGATGTGCAAGAGGTCAGGAGGAAGCTGTGTTTAGGGAAATCATATCATTGGCTAACTATAACACTCTTTTGTGTTTCTTAATGGCAATACAGAGTTCTGATCATTTTATCGGGAAAATGAGACTAACTCATTCTCAACCAATATTTGTCCTTTTTTTCTGAAATGATCGTCTTTAATACCAATGAGTTCAAAATATGAGTTTTGCCTTTAAGTATAGTTCTTTTCTTTCCACTGATGAATCAATAATCATTTTATAAAAATCCAAAAATCATTCTAAATTTGTTTAAATTGTACAATAGACTGACTCAGTGGACCCAGTAAATTAATCTCAAAATAATCAAACTGAGGTCTTTTTAATTTTAAAGATAATTTGAGATTTACAGAAAAGTTGCAAAATGCAGAGAGTTCCTATATACACTTCAGCCAGTTTCCCCTAATGCTAACATCTTCTAGAACCAAGATACATTTGTCAAAACAAAGAAATTAACTTTCGTATATTATGAACTACAGGATCGTGCAAACTTTTGAACTGCAGAATTTTGCAAACTTCACCAATTGCCCACTAATGTCTTTTTACTGCTTTAGGATCCAATCCGGGATACCACATTTAATCTAATAAACTCTTTTTGAAGGGCTGTTCAGGAGTGGAGGGAAATGTGTGAGACATATCATTTTCCATTCTGTTGAAAACTGAACAAAATGTATGAGAAGATTTCAGAATATGACAAATTGCCTTCACCCCGGTAGCCCCCTGCTCTGTGGCTGCTGCCTGGGTGTCAGCACCTGCCTCACTTTGGCTCTCTTAGGTGTTGGGGTCCAAATTTGTGGCCGTGACTTACTGCACCCTATGATTGATTCACGTGCATACCTAAAGCCTTGTGTCTGCTCTCATAGCCCTGGGCCTCACCACCCATTGTGCTGAGTGTAAGTTCTGGAGAGCAAGGGAACCCTGCCATTGCTCTGCATTCCCTTGGAGCTGTGGTAAAATTTAGTGGTTAGCAGCCGGGCTGTGTTCTCAGACTCCTGGCTTAAAACCCTGCCTCTACTTTGTGATTTTCAGTAGGGAATTTAAGTTACCTAAGTTTCCATTTTCTCATTCTCCCCTCCCCCCCATTTTTTCCATTCTTATTTTGCAGAGAGGAATTGAAAGTTGTAATGAGGTTTAAATTTTATAATCTTTAGAGATCTCATAGAGGAGTGCCTAGTACAGGGTGAGCACTTAGTAAATGTTACCTGTTATTATCACTGTGTTCCAGAAACAGTGGGTGGATCAATCTCCCAACTGGGTGGTTAAGAAGCAAAACAGACTCAATACGAGAGGTAAAATTCATTTAATCAAATTTTATTTATTGGCTAGAGGAGAATTCGAGTTCTAAGGAAGACTATTCCATTGATGAAAGAAATATGAAACTTGGGAACAGAATTCTAGAAACCAAAGAAAATGCAATTTTTCACTGCTGCTGAAAATCACATGGGGCAAAGGTCATGCTAATCTTCTCTGTATGGGTCCAATTTTAATCTATTTGTAGCTGAAGTAAGCACAGTTCTCATCACCATTTTAAGTTTAGCTCACATTTAAGCAGTGAATAAACAGAAAACATATTCTACTTTGTAAAGGCTAATTTCATAATAATCGTCAAAAGTACTATAATTAGGTTTCTAAAGGAAAAGACTTATTGTATAATATCTTTTATAATAACGTAACCTGGAGTTGATATAGTGTTCTGCATTTTTCAGAGACTGTTCATAGTCACCTTTTTCACACGCTCCTGGAGTTAAGGGAGGGTACAGGAATTATGATGCACATTTTGCTGAGAGAGAAGCTCAGAGGAAAGAAAGCCTATCAGGAAAGGCCTCATAGAGGAAGTAATGCAGCACTGACGCTTGAGAGATGTGAAGGGAGTTCCGTGGTCGGTGAGGGGTTTCCCTGCAGAGGTGCAGCAGAAGGTAGGGTGTGGTGGCCGAGGAGAGGGGAGTTTTCTAGGGGCACCAAATACCTCAGTACGTCTGATGCTTTGGGTAGGGGGAGCGGTGTGGAGGCAGGGCTCTATGTGCCAGGCAAGGAGTTTGAACTTTATTCTCTGGCAGTGAATTGCTTTGAGGCAAAGGAGAGAAACGTGATCAGATTTCAGGTTAGGAAGATCACTATGGCAGTAGGATAGAAGATAAACCTGAAAGATCTTTAGCAGATTGGTTCAAGAGAGCTGATATTTTCTAAACCTGTGGGTCCTGAGATCTCAGGTTCCAGATGTGGTGACAATGAGCAGGAGTAGACAGCAGGTTGGCCCCAGCAGCACAATACTGCCTGCAACAAAAGCACGAGACTTAGATGCACAAACCACTGATTCCTGCCCTGGCTTTGTCAGATCTACAAATTTTCCTGGAGCATTACCATTTGATTTCCTTCAACTTTCTTCTGTTTAACGGGAGTGTTTGTAAGGCACCAACTTCACCTATGTTGATTAACATCGAAGGAGTACTTCTGACAACAAATCAGAACTTGGGAATGAAAGCAAACGTGAAGATATCATAGGCTGGTCCCGGAATTGTATCCAGGGGTGGAGAGGTGGAGGCAGCCTGGGCTATGGAGCATGGTGGATATGGAGATTTTAGAGTCCAATTCTGAGCTGTTTTTATCATCATTAGTTATTTTTAAAACTTTCATGTTTTATTGTCTCCCTGGAAAGCAAAGTGCCCCCTAAGCTTTATATAGAGATTTCAAGTTTAGTATTGTATTTTACTCTCTTCAAATCAGATGGGAAACAAAACTGAAAATGTCCACTAGTTCTGTATGGATGGTTTGTTTATTTTATTTGCAAGTGCAGAGAACTGACTTCCTGCCAAGGAGAGAACAGGGTGTGATAGATGTGGGACAGTAAAGTGAGCGGATGGAGCGCTTTGTTTTTAGCAAGCTGGACAGGCTGGCCTCAGCATCTGAACTTCCCTTGCCTAACACAGGAAACCCAAAGAAATGCACGGGAGCCTTTCCCTCCTGATTCTGGGCCTGTGGATTTTGTGTCAGGACACCTTGATCTTCTGAGTGACACTGTAGCATTTATTAAGAGAGAGCAAATCACTAAAATGACCACTTTCAGTGTTGACCAATCACATGCCTAGGAAGTCTGTCATCTTATAAACAACAAAAACCAATTTTCTAACATGGTGCAAAAGGGGAACTAAAGAAAGGCCAGAGTAGGGATTGGCCAGGAGAAATCTGATGCTGATGGAATGATGGCAATACAAGTTTGTTTATAATTTCTCTGGGAGGCAGAAGAAAGTGTTTTATACAGTAGCTTGTTTTCTAGAATGTTAACTGTAAATGTAATTTTTGAAAATGGAATTTTACTTTAAATACACTTTAAGAGTTGGCCATTTAAAGGATTCTTTTGACGAACCTCCTTGTGATCATTCTTTATGCTTCATAGGTTTGTATTTTTTATGCTCTCCACCCATCCCAGTTTTTTAAAGCAATGATCACTTGTAATTTTCTTACAAGCTAAATAAATTGGTCTTTGCTTTCTGAAACAATTTCTTTGATTATTGTTTTTATTTTCCTTGCAGGAAAAGCAAGATTTTTTTGTTAAACTCTTCTGAATTCTTATTTGTGTTCATTTTTTTTCTTCATTTTCTAGAATAACCAAATGCTGAGAAGCCTAGGAATTTATTGACTTTGTTTTTAAGGCAGAATCCTAAGAGAATAAGGAAATCCCCAACAACACAACCCTGGAGAATTATTGCATTAAATGGTCTATTACAGCATAACACTTTAACAGAAAATTGTCTGATTATTTTTTCTCCTGGCAGTGAGAAAAATGGGAGTTTTAATGGGAGTGCAGGAAAGAAGGAATAATCTCGGAATCTGGGGCACCATTCCAGGAGGACAGTCTTAACTAAGGGAAAAAGTTCCAGGCTGCCAAGAAGTTGCAAAAGGGATTCTGAAGGCCTGGGAAGTATGGTGGAGAAGCTGCTCAGTGATCAAGAAAAGGAAAATGGGAAAGCAGAAATAAAGCAAACTTGGGTTCCTGCACAATTTAGTTTAGGGAAGACTGAATTTTCTTAGCATATTTAATTTGAATGGTTGCCAATCATTTGAGAAGAAACAGAGACCTGAACAGAGGCCTATTCCTTCCAATATTTATTGACTACTCTAGGGACCAGGTACTTTGCCAATTTTCAGCCATACAGAGTAGAACAAGAGTTTATGTTCTAAAAGGAGTTTACGTCCTATAAGGAAAGATAGGCCGAAAGAAAAAAAAAGATAAACAAAAATATATTTTCAAGTTGTGGTATGTGCAATGAAGAACACAAAACATACACTTTTTGTATTTTCTGTTTCCTGTTCTACAGGTTTACTGCCCTGCAAGATTTGTGGTAAAAGAAAGATAAGTTGGCAATGACTGCCATCTTCATAATTTACATAATCAACAACTGTTGGCTTAGGTCCTATGTAAGTTAGGTCCCATGTAGGAAATTCTATGTAAGATTTCTAGGGGTAACCTTATGACACTCTCAGAATCTTTTGAAATTCTGTAGTCCACATTGTAAACACTGAGGGGCTCCTCAGAGCCAATTCTAATAAATAAGTCAGTGAGGTTGACGGCTGCCTGTGAGGTTTACATTAGGACCTACTTTCTGTTTGCTAGCCCCACCACCAACACCATGCCCATCCTTTGACTAATTTCCAGAAATTTCAGGTTTGAAATTTCTAATAGACTGGCCTAAAGGAGAGGAAAACAGAAAGAGGTGTTTAGTCATAGAGCTGCTGGTGACCAGAAAGAGAGAGAGGAATAAGGAATATATCCAGAGCCCCAGAAAAAAGCAAACAAGAAAACTGACTGAAAATGTCCCATGTAGGAGAATGAACTCACAGCAGTTCCAGATCAGTAACCCAGGTGAGGAGAAGAGGCAGAGTGGGGAACAGGATTCCTCCTAAACTGAAAGGTAGAGTGTGAAGAGCCACTTGAGGTCCCTGCTTGCTCAGCTGTTGGAGGGGACTGAAGTGTATATACATATATATGTGTATATGTATGTATATATACACACAATATGGTAGGCTGCAGGCACAGTTCTAAACATTCTTTTATGCATGTGGTTACTAAAGCCATTAAGAAGTAGGAAGTCAGGTAGATGACTTGTTATTTTTATATGAGGATAGTTGTGGTATAGTTGATAGAATGCTGAGGGACTATGTAAAATCTATTAATGCCTTGTTCTCACATACCTACTAGTGAAAGAGAGAATAAGAGTAGATGAACTAGAGCAATCAAGTAAAACAACTCTCTTCCTGAACCTTTTAGTAGGCACACATTTTTGTGTCAGCTCAGCATCCTTTTGGGAGAACACATTCCAAAGTATTCCTGGTCAGATGGTTTGACCCAAGGATGGCTATGTGATCCAGGCTCAGCTAATCAGAGTGTTTTATCTCCCTAGTCACTGTGATTGCCTCATGAAAGAGTGTATGACGTAAGTTGTACCAGTCCAAGTCTCTCTGGGTATTTTCCCAGTGATCCAGAAGAATACCCTTTCTCCAGGATCACAGGCTCTAAGAACTCTAGAGGTCTGGGACAGTCAGTGGTTCATCTTGCTGCCACATGGAGTCAACTTGAAGGTGAAGCCAAGCAGAGGCAAACCATGGATAGGGAGTGGGGGAAGAAAGGTCCTAACTGATACTGTCTCCATTCTAAGAGATCCTTGTGTGGATGAAGCTGAGTAGAAGGACTGGTTTCTACCAGCTTCCGAGGATGGGGCAATCAAGGCTGTGACTCGCTATAGAACCAGTTGTCCCTATCGGGAGGAGTCAGGCTCTCCCAGGAGATCCACAGTGGAAGGGGACTGATGATAGCAAATAACCAGGATGGGACTGTTTGAAGCTACTTGCCTTTGGGTAACTTCAGGATTGGTGTTTACCTGCCCACTCTCCTTGAAGCTTTCCTGTGTCCCCCACTGCCTCATGTCTAGCAGAATTACCCTCTTCACCTGGGAAAACCTGTGAAGAAGAAATAGGAAGACCAAGATAGTATCCAAATCCAATATAATTAATCTACTTTTAATTTTCACACATCAGACTTTAAGATGTTTGAAGGCAGGTCCTATATCTCCCACTAGTGGATCTTTAGGCCTAGCACAGCCCAGGACTCAAGCATTTCAATGAAGCATTGAATAAATGAACCTGATATTAGCGTATAGAGATAGAAGCCCTGAAATACTCACCCAGAGAAATTCATTGCTTTGGGTTAAAGCACTGCCTCTCCAAGCATTCTCTTATAAAATGCAAATACCCAGAGGAGACATGAGATATTTCTCTGTCAACCAGTAATTCTCATTTTTGGCAGCTATCAGAACAAGGGGAACTATAAAAATTGGATTTTAGAGAACACTCTTAGTGTGATGGAAAAGGCACACATTTGTGTAATTTGAAAAACACTTTGGCATTATCTCCTAAAGTTGAACATTCATATACATGTGACCCAACAATTAATTCACTCGGATGGATCCAAGGGAAACTCAAGCAGATATACAGCAGGAGACATGGGAAAGAATGCTCATAGTTGCACCCATCACAATGCAAAAACCTGGAAACAACTCAAAGGCCCATCAAGAGGAGAGCAGATGGATGAATTGTGATCTATTCACACAACTGAATATCATATGGCAATAAAAACAAATGAACTACACTAGTTCTCAACAATGTGGATAAATGCTAGCAATGAAACAAAACAGTAAGTGAAGAGAGTAAATGCTCAAAATGTATACAATATGATATAATTTTTATAGAGTTGAGAACAACTAATATGAGAGTATATAGAAAAATATATGGAGATGCAATAAAGCTATATTTTGAAAAGCAAAGGAATTCTGGATTGTGGTTACATTTGTGGGAGGAAAGGTGAGGAACGGGATGGGGAACCACGTGGTTAGATGAAGGTTTTGTCAAGATTTTAGCATTTGTTTTCAATGGTGGGCTTGCAGCTACTTATCACATTATTAAGAACAAGGAACGAAATACACAGCTAAGTGAAAACAAAGCCACAAAGCTGGGTTCCCTAGGAAACAGCCTGAGGCTGGTGCTTTACTTAGAAAGTGCAATCGCAGAGTAATGACGGTGAGGGAAAAGTGAAGGGAGGCAGGGAAGGGTGGGAAGTGATGCCAGGCATATTTTCACGAACAGCTCTGAATACACAGGGCCGGTGAGTCCACAGGTGTGTCTGTTTAGCCACACAGGAAGTCTTCAGGGAGGATGTTCAGAGAGTCTGTGCCTTGGAGCAGTCCTTCGGAGGGAGGAGGAAGAGGAAAATTGTCAGACTGGGTCTCTCCAATGGGAAGGTAAGTTCTCGTGGGCACCTCTTCTGGGTTGCTTCTCTGGCTCCTTTTGGTGGCAGTTAGGGAAACAAGATTTCACAGCCTGCATTTCAGCTAAGTCCAGAAGTGGTGCGAGAAGCCAAAATCTCAGGCTGTGTGGCTTCTTGGCCCAGCTGTCTAACAGCAGCACAGGGCAGGTCCTGAGCCTCCAGGCAAGACTCTGGTTGACCCCAGGTGGAATAAGTTCCTGGGCTGGTAGGCAACTGAACCAGAACTGGAGGCCAAGGGTCCAGGCCAGAATAGCAAAGATAGAGTCTGAAAGGTGCATAAGACCTTTCCTGTATGAGCAGGGGCTTCAGAGTCAGACCTAGGTTTGAATCCTGTGTGAATCTGGATAAATTCCTTAACTTTCCTTGAGCCTCATATAAAATATAGGAATAGTGGTAACTACTTCCAAGAGTTGTGGAGACAACTCAAAAGAGATAATGTATATAATACAAGCAGCAGAATCTTTGACACCTAAGAAGTCCTGAAAAAATGGTATTCCCCTTGGTCCTGCCCCACGGCATCAAGCATAATTGAGACAGGACAGGGTGCAGGAGCAGGCCTGGCTTCATTCCCCGTCTCTTCTCATCCCACCCCACCCTTTCCTGACCCTGGGCAGCCCAAGGGCACTGGGCGCCTGTATGATAGGATGAGGGAGTAAAGACAATTTTCCCCCTTTCCAACACCCATAGTCCTGAGGCTGTACCTCTCCTCTGTGCTCTCACTTTGAAAAGCTATTAGGTTTATAGAGATGGGTGCTTCAAACAGGCAAATAATCTGCCACTACCTCAAAACAATATTCTTCAAATATTTTTCCAGTATTTACTTTGGTTGGGGGCAGAACTGGCCACCTTTCACCAGTGTAGCCAGAGCTGGACATGAGAATCTGGGGTCACCAAGGGCAGATTTCCAATTCACTTCAGGGACGTGTTTGCCCTTTACGACTTGCTGCCCTGGCCACCTGTCCACCTGGTCATTCCTTCATGTGTCCAGAACCCCTCAAAGGGAGACTAGGTCAGCCAGGCCCCTTGGTAGCTGATGGACGTCACTTGAATTCAGGGTCGCCTTTGTTTCTGGTCATTTAAGAATTCCATTTCCTGATCTGCCTGCCTTATACAACAAAGGGCAGTGCCTCTCACAACACCTCCAGAGGTTTTTATGTTTGAATACTTGCCACCGACTAAAATAAACACACACTGCTCTTTTACTGGGGAAGTGTATTGCAGAAGCGGAGGTTTTAATTTTGTAGGTTTGAGCGACTTAAAATTTTCCTTTCTCGTTCTTAATTTCTTTTCTAATTTGTGGGTAAAATGAAGTTACTTGGGGGCTGGAAGATTTCAAAGGGGGCTCCCAAAATACATTAAAAAAAGGAGGGGGGCTCTCCTTATCATTAATGCATATTTTACACATGCTCCAACTCTGAGACACTCCTCCTCAGCCCTTTTTGAGGACAGAGAACATTCCTAATCACTAGGTTGCCTCTCTTCCCTTGGAGTCAACCCTGTGGCCTCCACAAACATGTAAAAAATCCTGGAGGAGTGGCACTCCTGAATGCTCTTCGCAAATTCCCTTCAGCCTCCCCCTCCTGCCTCAGGTCCTACCTCTACAGATCCACTTGGCCCCAATTTTTCCCTAGTGGGCACAGGGTAGGAAGTCACTTAAAGACCTCATACCACTGACCCCAGTATTACTGGAGAAATTATCATCTGCCTGTGTCTGTAAGACCTTTTGGGCCCTCAGGAGCCTGGAATTCTACTCCTGGAACTTCTTTCCTTTGGCTGAATTTTGATTGTTCCTGAAAGACCAGTGCACTGGAGGACTGCTTTGATAGCAGCCATCAGGGCCTGTTACGGGTGGCAAGATACATTTGGACCTTGAGTTCCCCCTCTCTCTTGCTGCCATAGCTGCTTCCTGCCTTTAACTTTCAAATTAGAAATGTTTGTTTACGGTAGGCATGGAAAATAGTGTCGGTTAGCGAAGTCAGCAGAGGTGGGGGAACCCATAAAAAACAAAACACCAGAAAAGTGTCACCCAACATGCAACATTAAAAAAAAAAGGTTAAACGTTAAAAACACCTGAGAGGGACTTCCTGGCAGTCCAGTGGTTAGGACTCCACACTTCCAGTGCAGGGGGCACAGGTTCGATGCCTAGTCAGGGAACTAAGGTTCTGCATCCTGCACGGTACGGCCAAACAAAACAAAACAAAACGAAAAACCTGAGAGCCAGGAAAAAAGGCTTCTCAAAAGAAGAAACGTACACTATGATATGTTCTGCCCTCTCTTTTTGTTTTGCCTCATGATATTGGGAAATCTTTTATGAAGGTCATCTCTTATGAAAATCAATAAGTTTAATGTTAGGATGTCTCCTGAGGCAACATGAGATAATATGGTAAGTAAACAGTAGGCAGTTGCTGAATCAAAGGAAGGGCTTGTTCAGGAGTGAAATTAGCCCAGCACGGGAGCCCCTTTTAATCAGACTCCTTACTTTCTGTGGGGCTGACCCTTTAGCCTGGACTTTATTTAGGCGTGAGAGTCAAGCCTCATTTTCTTCCATTTCTAATCTTAGAGAATCCATTTATTCCTTTTGTCAGTTGTCAGGACTAGACCCAGAAAATGTCAAGAATGGGTGTGGGTAACACTAATATTATATGGATATTGTATGGTTCCTTGTGGTTTGCAGCGCAGATCTACATGCATGATTGCATTTAGCCCTTCCACTCGCCCTGCGAAGTGGACGTTATTATTATTATTATTATTATTATTATTATTATTACTCTTATTATCATCATCACAATTTTGCAACTGGGGAGACCGAAACTTAAAGAGGTGACGTTACTTGTCTAAAATCATAAAGAAAGGGAATGGGTCTAAACTCAGATTTTCTCACCCCAAGTCCAGTTGCTCCACAACTCACATTGACTCTGCAGAGATGCCATTTGTCTGCCATTCACCCCTCACTCTTACATTCTTACTAAGAACAGTGGTAGTGGTGGCTGACGTTTGGGTAGTCACAGGATGCCAGGTACATCTCATTTAATCTTCATACCAATCCTATGATACAGACTTTGTAACTAAACTTATTTTACAGTTGAGTCAACTGAGGCTCAGAGAGGTTAGATATGTTATCCCAGGTGCATAGCTAGTAAATGATGGAAACAGGCTTCAAACGTGTTTGATTCCCTAGCTCTAATCACGCCACTCTGTGACCTTCCTGTGTTCTTTGGTTTCTCTTTCAAGGTTTCCAGCTCCTTTCAAATGTTTGATTCAATAGAGTGGAAGCAAACAGGGTGCTTTCAAGGGCAAAAAGCTGAGCTACAGGCTATGGGAGGATACAGAATAAACCATGGGTCCTCCAGGAGTTGTTCTGCTGGGAAACATAACTGACCTATAGAGCTTAGCTGCAATATGAATGTGTTAGGAGAGGCATGCAACCAGGTGCGGGCACAAGAAAAACGGGCTGGACCAGTGCATGCTGAGGCATTAAGTCCCGCACTCAGGGACTTACTATGGATCCTCTACCCTGAATCATTTGCATTTTGTAGGCAGATGGGATGCTTAACACCAAGGTACCCTTTACTAACAACCTATGGCTCAGCAGAGGGTGTGCTGTCTCCAGCCGGGTGTGAAGGCAGCAGCCTGTTCTGAACACAGCAGCACAGATTGAGGATTGTAGAACCCTCTGGTTGGTTACAAATGTTCCACTGCTGAGTCAACCCTAAAAGATAAGCTTCTTGGAGGTAAAGGCCATAATACCCTTAAATGCAACTTAGGGATTTGCTTCAATTAAAAACCATAAAAAGTTCCCAGTTATCTTTTTAAGATACTTAGGACTTCCTTGGAGGTCCAGGGGTTAAACACTCTGCGCTTCCACTGCAGGGGGTGCAGGTTCAATCCCTGGTTGGGGAACTAAGATGGAGCACGCCTTGTGGGTATGGCCAAAAAATTTCTTTCAATAAATAAATAAATATATCATTAAAAAAAAAGATAATTAACTCATTCCTTTGCTGAGTGATGCTAGCAGGGGGGTGGGGGACGTTGGTGAGAGAAGGTCTGGGAATGAAACAATCTGTCCAACCCCGTGAAAGGAAACCCTTTGCACATCTGGAGGAGGTGGGAGCACCCACGTGTCTTTCATCTTCCTCCCTTCCCTGGGGAAGCAGCAGAGCGCCTTTTCTCCCCATCATGGCTTGTGGTTCGCGACCCTGGCTGTATATTGGGATCACTTGGGGGGATTTTAAAATCTACCTGTGCCTAGGACCCACCGCCCAAGAATCTCTAGTACTGTAATCTCAGGTACTTATAATTTTTACAGGCTCCCCAGGTGATTGTGAAGCACAGGGGATATTACTACTCTCGAATTTCATGATCCAAAACAAAGAACTGCCACAAGTGTCCAATTAAACTTTCCACCATTCTGGTGAGTTTGAAAGGGAAAGAGGCGTTGCAGGCTGATTTTAAAGAGGGGGAAGAGAGGCACAAAGAAGAGAAACAATTTGCCAAGGCCAGAGGGCTGGTGAGGGCAGGATTGGGGTAGGAGACAGCCTCCTTTTCTTTTGGTTCTCCCACATCCTTTTTTTTCTTGCAGTGTATTACAGTATCAGCTGTACTGAGGGCTTAGTTTACCCGTACTCGGGCGTGAGATTTCTTCTCTTTTTCTGGGACGGCCTCTCCAATTAGACCTATGATCCTGTTTTTGTGTGTTTCCTGGTATGGAAGCCCAAATCTTTCTTTTGTAATTCTTACCTCTTTGCCAGCCCAAGCAGTGGGTTATCTGTTTAGAAGGAGTCAGGGGTTGCCAGTGTGGTGTGTCCTGTACAGAGCATAACACGTGAATGTGCAGTGAAAAACGCATCAGTGAGGGTGGAATTCACACCTAACTCAGTCTCAGCTTTCAAGCCACTGGATCTACAGCAGTTAATTCTCTTAGAACACAGAGCTAAATCCCCGAGGAGGCCTGGCCTGGAGAGGCCACCTGAATTGCTGCCTGTTTAAAGGTGCACTCATGTTTCTCGAATTAACTGGGTCAGTACGTCTGTTTATTTTTGCCATTTGACTTCAGGGCAGGGCTGGTTTCCGTGTGCTGGCAATTCCCAGTGAGTGCAGGCTCTGAGTGATGGGGGCAGGTGTGCAGGAACCCTCTGTGACTATTATTTCATTTGGTTCCTCCTCCAGCCTCATGGTTTTTGTATGAGTTGTTACGTGACCGAGTCCTTTTTTTAACTGCAAACATGTTCTGTTCAACTGGAATCATGTTCTTTAGACACTGCATTATGCAAGCCGGCTCCCAAGTTTGCCAGGAGCGCTAAACTCAACTGTGGCAATTCCCAGCCGCAGTCACCGAGCCCCCCCACCGTGAAGCAAACAGCATGCTTACTTGCTGCAAGATAGAGTTGCTGTTGTTTTTAATAACTGTCTGTTACGACCTGAGGACAAAGCTATGTCTGGCCACCTCGATCAGCTTCTCTTATCTTGTCTCCTGTCTAATCCCAGAATAAATTCTGTGGACCTTGAGCGAGGGCATTAAAAAGGCTTCTGCCGAGGAAGATTAAACTTGAAACAAGTGATAATGAGGCACAAGCAATGTAATGCTCATTGTGATGTATCTTCTCAGGCCATGAACAGGAGGGAAGATGCTTTCAATGGAAGGCATCCAGGTGAGAAGCCGCTCTGATATAGGGCTGCAGCTGAGCCATTGACTATCTTAAAATGAGTGCCTTAGACAAGCCCACTGGTCGATTCTCACGTTTTTCCTTGGGGTAATTACAGAGAAGTGTCTTTCAAGAACTGCACAGAGCCGGGATCTTTTCCTCTGACTTCTTCTGGAGGACTAGCTTCTGACTTGTCCAAGATGACCCAGAGAAGGGGCAGAGCTAGCACTCGCTAGAGGGAGCACGTTAGTATTACTTAAGATTTTTCAGCGGCAAGCAACAGAAACCAACTATTTAATGAGTTAACCTACTTAAGAAGAAAAGGACTTAGAAAATAAATTCTGTGAGCGTGTGGGCTCGCTTGTTCACTGCTGTTTCCCCAGTAGGACAGTATCTTGAATATGTAGTAGGCACTGACTATTGAATATAGTAGGTAAATATTTGTGGAACTAAAAGAAGATATAGGGTGGATCAAAGAATTGTTAGGAAGACCGAGAACCAGTTTCAGAAAAGGATAAAAATGAGAACATCTCTGTAGGGGTTTAGGTAGCAGGAACTTGGTCCCTGACAGTCCCATCAGGACATCACTGCTGGAGTGAATACTCTCCAACTATTCTTATGTTTTTGAGCATCAAAATCCAGAGGGAGAGTATTAGCCAGAGTTTTCCAGAGGAAAACAGAATCAATAGGATCTATCTATTTAGAGAGACGCAGAGAGATTGATTTACAATAAGGGATTGGCTCACACGATTTTGGAGTCTGGCAACCCCAATCTGCAGGGTGGCTGGCAGATTGGAGTTGGAGACCCAGGGAGAGCTGATGTTTCAGTTCAAGGGCTGTCAGGCAGGAAGAGTGATGTTGGAGATGAAGCCCAAAGGTAGTGCGCGGGAGAATTCTCTCTTACTCGGGGAGGGTCCGTCTTTTTGTTCTGTTGTATTCAAGAGGAGGCTCACCCACATATGGAAAGCAATCTGTTTTACTCCAACTGGTTGAAATGTTAATCTCACCCCAAAAGGTCCTTGCAGAAACACCCAGAATCATGTTTGGCCAAATATCTGGGTACTCCATGGCCCAGTCGAGTTGAGACATCACATTACCCGCTGCAGAGAGGACCAGGGAGGGCACAACCGGCCCAGCTGGAGTCACATGACCACCTCTCTGGCCAGCACAAGGCAGGGTGTTTTGTTTGGCGATCCTGGAGATCTTGCACAAAGGGCAGATTTTATTTCCCAAAGGGGAAGTGGGAGCTGTTAGCAGGAGAAAGGGGAATGGATACCAGGGAACAGCTGGCTCTTCTCTCAGGAGAGTCTCACTTTGTCACTTGCTTCTGTGGGATTAACATCAAAACACAGCTCTCTGTTTTGACTGCCTCTTCTGGCTCTTCTCTGTGTGACAGGAGAGCAGTCAGAATGAGGAAAGAAATCATTTCTGTGGCCTTGCCCCTTCCCCTCCAGTCATGAGTAGAGGTGACTGTCTGAGGGTGGACCATCAGCTCTGGACCCTAACCCTCAGAGGCTTGTGCTCACGCTTCAGCACTCAGACGCTGGCTCACTCTGGAAAGCTCCCCCCACACTGTCAGGACTGTTCACAAGATATCTCTGCCTCAGAAGAGTTTTAATCTATTGTATTCCCCTTCTTCTCTACCCTTTTCCCCCCTTTATTTTATTTATTGCCTGCGTTGGGTCTTTATTGCTGTGCGTGGGCTTTCTGTAGTTGCGGGGAGTGGGGGCTACTCTTCATTGCAGTGCGAGGGCTTCTTATTGCAGTGGCTTCTCTTGTTGCAGAGCACCGGCTCTAGGTGTGTGGGCTTCAGTAGTTGCAGCTTGTGGGCTCAGTAGTTGCTGCTCATGGGCTCCGTGGTTGTGGCACACGGGCTTAGTTGCTCCTCAGCATGTGGGATCTTCCCGGACCAGGGCTCGACCCCCTGACCCCTGCATTAGCAGGCGGACTCCCAACCACTGCGCCACCAGGGAAGCCCTCTTCTCTGTTCTTTACCTACTAGCGGTGTCATATAGCTGTGGCTACTGCTAAGCCATGCAGTGCCTTTTTGGAATTAAAAAGGCATCCTTTCCTCAAGATACTTTACATCCCTTGGTCAGAAATTGTCATAATGTGCTGATTTTGTTAGAACAAGATGCTGCTATATACCAGAAAATTGGCATAATAAATGTAAGTCTACCATATTTACTATGTGAATGATACCACCTTACTTCTGGCCCCTTGTGCAGTGTACAGTCTGTTCACCTGTCCATGGCAGGTCTGACTACCAAGGAAGAGGGAGACCCCCAGAGGCCAGGGAGGCACAACTTCTTCAATGCGCTTGTGAATGGGGTGTGTGTGTGTGTGTGTGTGTGTGTATGCGAGCAGGGGCAGGAGTGATGGCATGTTCCCTTTCTTTGGGTTCTGACCTCCAGCTGAGCCACTGATCAGATTTAAGACTGTGAGTCCAAGACTCCTCTCGTTTGGCAAGTCCACCATACTCCCCAAAGAAACTGCCTTCAAGGAATTAGGAACCACAGCTCTCCTCTTTGGTGAATTCCTGGGAGGCATGCATAGCTCAGACCAGACCAGCAGGGAGAGGCAATGGGCAGATCTTGCCACTCAAGGGCACATCTGCTGTGACATGCTCTTCAGAGATTTGTAAGCCTGACTTCTAATTAGCACATTATATAGAGGGACTGACTTACTGCAAATTCCGTGGATCCATGGGTGAAGTAGACAAGGTCAATAGTCTAACATGAAAACAAGATAAAAATAAATAGAAATTCTAATTTTTTTCACATAACTCAATGAATCATGCTGTACACATCCTGGGGTGAGCACAGCCCACTTTGTGATCTAGAACCTGTTACTAGAGCCTGTTACTCCCCTCATAGCACCTGTGCAGACAAGGCTAATTGATTACAACCCTCCCCTTGAGCCTGGAGGCATCATGATATTCCGTCACAACACAGTGGTCAGTGGTTGCCAGATGGGGGCAGGTTGGCAAACTATGGCTGGAAGGCCTTTTCCTGCCTGCTGCCTGTTCTTGTTGTTTGTCTGGTTTGTTTTGTTTTTTGGTCATGCTGTGCAGCATGAAGGATTGGATCTTAGTTGCCCAACCTGGGGTTGAAACTGTGCCCCCTGCAGTGGAATCTCAGAGTTCTAACCACTGGACAGCCAGGGAAGTCCCTGCTGCCTGTTTTTTTTAAATTTTTTAAAATTTTTTTTATTTATTATTTTTTGGGGGTACACCAAGTTCAATCATCTGTTTTTATACACATATCCCCGTATTCCCTCCCTTCCTTGACCCCCCCACCCTCCCCACCCCAGTCCTCTAAGGCATCTTCCATCCTCGAGTTCCTGCTGCCTGTTTTTATAAATAAAGTTTTATTGGGGCACAGCCACACTCACTTGATTATGTATTGTCTGTGGCCATTTTCCTACTCCAGTGGCAGAGCTGAGTAACTGCCGCAGAGCCCGTACAGTCCAAAAGCCTAAAATACTTATTATCTGACCCTTTACAGAAATGCAGGAAAGCGGATCCCTGCTCTAGGAAGCCAGTATTGATCAGTGTGTGCTGGTAAAGAAAGGTAGACTGTGTGACATCCCTGCTCTAGAGTTAGGCTAGAATTTGGAGAAGAGCTCACTGTACTAATGAGGCCATATTTGGCCTTGCTGATTTCCGTAGGTACTTAATCTTTGCTAGCTCTCTTAGAAATCTAGTGCATTGGTCACAAGGACACAGAGAAGTGAGTGTGGATGAAGTTGGTCACCTAAAGTCCATGTGCTACACAGTACCGTCAGCAGTGTCCACTTCACGCTCTGCTACTTGCCTCCAGGTGGGTGTAGGTGCCTCTCCGCGCAGGTAACACCAGCATCCCGGAGGCCTCTACCGCTAGAGGGCTGCAAAAACGCTGCACATCACCCAGGGTCCTTGGGAATCTGTGCTGTAATGTTTAAGTTTCTCAAGAGGAATTTTTTTTTTTAAATCAAAATTTGAGGTGGCAATGCAGAAAGGGGCTGAAATAGTTTGTTTCCACTAGTTCTGACAGTTTCCAACTCTGAACACTCTCCTACCCCTTCCTCTTTGGCTTCAGCCCCTGCAAGTAGAAAAGAGAAAGAGAGTCGGTCACAGCTGATACAGCAGGTGAAGAGAAAAGGAAGGCAGAATAAGAGATAATTGTGTTCTGAAATAGTAAAAGTGTTTATATAGACACTAATGTGGTTGAATTTGAACCTAAGTCAAGTCTACCCCTGTCACGTCTGGGCAGTTCTCACAAATTCTAAGGTACCAGCCTGAGTCCCTACACAGAGGCTAAGAAATCTCCCGGGAGAGAAACGTCATCAGAGAAGAGTGCAGCCAACGAGCTTGGCCTGGTGAGACCACTCACCGTCAGGGCAGGGGCTGGGCCACTTGGAGCTGAGCGTGGGGGCCTCCTCCCCCTCCCTCGCGCTCGGCCCCGCCCCTTTCCCTTCGGCCCCGCCCCCCACCCCCGCACCGCTTCTGCCTTCAATTTTGAGGAGGGGGCCCGCGGCTGGAAGTAAGAACTGTGAAATCCGCTGCTTGAAAGCCCTCTGAGCCTGGAAAATAAGAAACCTGTTTTGCTCACGTCTGATGGACTGGAACACAAAGAAAAAGGCAGGTGCTCCATCTTCCCCGAGTGGACACCTGTGGCTCTGACCTCACGTTTGAGCACCTCAGAGGCTCCACTGGCTGCCCCTCCACTGTGGCCCCGGGAGGCAGCAGCAAGGCCATTCCCGCAGTTTAGCAGGAGCAGAAGGCTTGGCAGAGGGTTTTCCTGGTGAGAGCCAGGTCAGGAAGAGAGCCGTGGACACTCTGTTTCCTGACGCATCTTCTTGTGTGCTCGCAAAAGGACACTGGTTAAGGTAAGACCCCGCCCCAGTTAATTTAAGGCTGGGCCATACCTGATTTTGTTATGTTTTCGTTTCTGTTTATGCCTGCACCCCCTCTTTTGGGAACTGCCACTTTCCCATTCCATGAGGTTCCATTGGGGCTGTGAATCAGGTGGCTTTGGCTTTCCAGCCACAGAGGTGGTCACTGTTGGGAGACAGGGTCCTCCCTGGGCTTCTTGGGCTCACATGCTGGGCTGTGCATGCCCAGAATGCAGTATCCTGACCAGTCTATTATCTCAGCCATTTCTGAGGTTGGTTGTTTATGTGGTTGGTAATCTTGTGAGACAAGATATTGTCTCTTCCTGGACAAAGAGCAGGCTTGCTTGCTATAAAACCAGTGTGTTCCCCAAGCTCGGTGCTCCTCGGCCGTGGTGTACACAGCTCTGTGGGTGGTGTCCCTCAGGGTTATGTCATCCGGTTGCTTCCATGAGACTGGCTGAGACCCAATGCAGTGACACTGATGTTCATGCTGCGTGCTGTGCTGTGAGTAATGAGGTTTCTTATCTCTGACCCATCCCTTGTCTTCTGGCAGCATGAAAGAAAGCAACAGGCTAACTTATCAGCTTGAGAGTATGGTAAAATCTAATCACAGAGAGGGTGGACAATGTGATTTCCAGAAATGGACTCAGACAGGGCTTCTCTAAAGTCTCTAAAGTCCTTTTTAGGGATTGATGTGGATTTAGGAGGGAAAATATGATGCCCTTCCCCGAGTTTGCCACTTGTGTAGATGATAATCTGGCAGCTATAAATGCTGGGGTTTGATTCATACTTTATAAATGCAGTTGCAGTGCCTGTTACTCAGATCCCTTCCCATTAGGGCTTTGGTGGGCTGTAAGTTATACCTGTGAAGAACGTGGATTCAGGTGCTAACCTGCTGTGTGCTCTCCCTACCCCCAACCAGTCCCCATCTCCACCTGTAGCAATGAAAACCACTCCCGGCTCTGATTGTTTTCCTTTTAGCAAGGGAGCTTTCCCACGCAGGTCTGAGAGCAAGCTGACCAGAGTATAAAAGTGGATGCCACAGCAGAGCTAACATTTTTGTACCCTGCATAGCCTAGAGTACGTGTCCACAGGCACTGAAACTGCCATGCCATTGAACGTGTGTCTGAACAGCTCAGCTCCTGCCTCTGCGGGGACACCTGCCACACTCCCTTTCTCCCCACACACCCAACTTGGGAGTAAACCCTCTGAGCCCTTCTATGCATTGCCTAGGTTTTGCCAGTAAATGGACCTCTAACTATTTAATTCCAGCAATCAGTGTGGATTTGGGATGGTGGCCATTTTAACTTCAGAAATTAGGTCCTAGCCTTCATATAACTCAGATTTCAGTACTATTAATGAAAAACTTCTCAGGTTCACTTGAGTTGTCTTGACTACCTTGGTGAGTATGGTAGAGACAGCTATAAAACCAGGTTTTGTTGGTGGGGTGTCCTTCAATAAACTGTTTATCCAGGGGTGGGTTGAGTCCTGCTTCACCTGCTCAGAAGGGTGCCTCTTTTGTACTTTGTGCAAAGGTACCACATATCCTAATGCTGGCCCTGGTTTGGGACCGTGAGGAAAAGACAGAGAGAATAGCAGTGGTATCCTGCCCCACCCCTCAGTCAGGGAACCTGCACCAGCAACCACTTACCTGAAGAGTCATTGTTAGATGAAAGAAAGTGAAAAACCTCACCTGGTTCTGTTGGGTTCTATTACACACAGCTGAATAAAATTCCTTAATGATGAATGAAAACATTAAGGAAAATCTCCAAGGGAACAGAAACAGGAGAGAAGCTTTCCTTCTAGGAGCAGGGATGATGCGTCTGACCTGGGTTTGAGGTCAGGATCTGTTGTCCTGTTCTGTGCCCCTGATGCTGACTAAGTGATTGTCAGTTTATACTCCCACCAGCTGTGTAAGGGAGGTCTCAGCGCCCCAGGTTCTCACCCACACTTGGTAATGCTTGTCATTGCGAGTTTAGCTTTTCTTTTGGTGTGCATTGGTATATAAGTGTATGTGGATGTGAGTTTTTTTAAAACCTAATTTTAGTATTAGATTAACTAAATGTTTATTAAAAATTTCAAACGTACAAGGAATAATACAGAGAACATCCACATGCCTAC
This sequence comes from Hippopotamus amphibius kiboko, assembly GCF_030028045.1. NCBI lineage: Eukaryota > Metazoa > Chordata > Mammalia > Artiodactyla > Hippopotamidae > Hippopotamus > Hippopotamus amphibius. Next base: position 86,142,001 of record NC_080189.1, on the reverse strand, counting down.
CACGGAGGAAGTAATTCAATATTTAGGCATATTTGCTCTTTTATCTATTTGTGCATGTGAATCATGTAAAAACAGTCATGATAACACTCACTCTTAAATACTTCAAAGTGACCCTCTTAAGAAGATGGATATTTTATGTTTAAACACAATAACCAAGAAAATTAATAATAGTTACTTAGTATCATACAATATTTAGCACATATTCAAATTTCCTCAATTGACTTGAAGATATTTGTTATATTTAGTTTAAAAAAATCAGGATCCATTCAAAGGTTATGCTTTTCATTTGGTTAGTGCATCTTTAGTCTCTTTTGTTGTGTTTTGATGACACTGACTTTTTAAAAAAAGGACCAGGCCAGTTGTCTTGAAGAAGCATCACATTCTGCAATTGCCTGATGGTCCCTCTTGGTGTCTCACCTGTTCTTCTCTGGTGTTTTCTATAAATTAGAAGTTAAGTGTAAAGGCCTGATTAAGCTAGTCTCATTGTGGTTTTAATTCACATCTGTTGGATTTCTAATGAGACTGAACACCTTTCCATGTATTTGTTGGCCATTTGGATTTCTTCCTTTGTGATGTGCCTGTTCGAGTCTCTTGCCTATTTTTCTACTCTGTTGTTTCTCTTTTTCTTACTGATTTGTAGGAGTTCCTTGTTCTAGATATGAATTGTGGCTACTGGAAAAAAAAAAAAAGCACAGCCTAAAAGCTGAGAATTACCTTTTATTCAGTGGATAAACTGAAGACTTAAGCCCAGGAGACAGCCTGTCACCTAGCTCTGAGGGATTGTTCCAAAGAGGTAAGGGAGGAGCCAGGATATATAGGAGTTTTTGCAACAAAAACCAGTAGTCAGAACATCAAAATATTACTGTTAAGGAAAGAAAAAACAGACATCTCAAGTTAATGAATTTAGCACTTTTCTGTGTATGGGAAAATGCAAGAGTCTGGGCTCAATGAAATCATTCCTTTGACATGCACCTTAACTATCTAGGGTTCATATCCTGCTTTTCTCCATCCTGTATCCCCTGAGGGTGCACAGTCCAGGAGGCTGTAGTGCCTGATGACTTGATGGCCTTACTGATATGGCAGGTGAATTCTTTGTCAACAGTTGAAAATATCTTCTCCCACTTTGTGGTTTGCTGTTTTACTTTTGTAAGAATATCTTTTGACGAGTTCAAGTTTTTAACTTTAATGTCCAGCTTATCAATGTATCTATAACCTGTTTAAGGAACTTTTCCTAACCTGGGGCCAAAAAGGTACTCTTCTAGATTTTCTCCTCAGTTGCCTTTAATCATTGGACCTAAAGTCCTCTGAGAAGTGTTTTTTGTGTATGGTGTGAGGTACAGGGAAGATTTCATTTCCTCCCCACAAAACCAGGTTTATTAAAAAGGTGGTCATTTCCCAGGTACTCCACAGAGCTACCTTTGTCATGACCCAGGGATCCCTGTGTGTTGGGAGATCCCCATTTCTATCCATTGTTCTAGGCTTCTGTCCTGGCACCAACACATTTTCTTAGTTATTCTAGTTTTATACTAAGTCTTGACCTCCAAGTGTTCAAGTTCTCCCTCTGTATTACTTCGAGAATGCCTTAGCTAAGATTTTGACATTTTACGCAAGAACTTTCTCAAATTTGGAGCTTCCCTTTTGGAATGAGGATCATGGCATTATTGTTCTTTCCTGGGCTACATACTCAGAAGTGATTTATCTAAATTCCCAGTTGGTCCTTTCCAGGGACTTTGCCACCCAAGGCTCAGATAAAGATCTGGTTTGAGCCCATGCAAGTCCGATGTTTGGAATCCCCATATTTGTTAAGTTCTACTTCTCAGAACAGGCTGACGTATAGAAACTGAATCTGAAATAGCTGGTGAACTTTTTAGGACAGATGACCTGATCTTTGGAAATGGATGGCTGACCGAGAGGTCATCCTCCTCTGGGGACTGTGCCCTGGAGAGAGAATGAGTTCTGGAGTCAGGTTTTTGGGTTCAGTTCTCGGATATACCAACTACTAGTCGTGTGACCTTGGGCAAGTTAGTTAACTTCCCCATCCTCAATTTCCTCATCAGTAGAATGGGATAATAATAGTATCTACATCACGCATGTGTATAAGGATTAAATGAGATAATGCTACATGAAAAGTTCCTGGCATAGAATAAGTGCTTGGTAAATGTTAGCCATTCTTCTTCTTGAGAAGAATTGCTCCTCCCTCCAAGGGCTTCGAGACTCACCTAGGAGAATGGCAGACCGACGTTCCTCTTGTGTTTCTAGATGCAGAGGGCTTTCCTCTGCACGGTCATCGACAAGGTGGCCTGGCATTATCATCTGCCCCTCAGCAGTACGAAGGGAAAAAACAGTGGGCTTATCTCCTTGGCTGAAAACTACCTAGTACACTCTGCTCCTTCAGTTCTTTGAATTCAGTGTTTCCAAGATCATAGAAATTACTGTTGGAGGGCGAGTGATGCCCCAGGGTCCTGTCCAACAGCAATTTCGGATCAGCCCTTCCTTCCTTTTTGGTGCAGTGGGGTATTTACTGCCCGAGGGAGCTGTCCCAGGTCAGGGGTGTGTGCACCGCCTCGAGGAGAGTCGGGCTGTCGGGGCTGCTATATGTGCCAGGGAGAAGCGTACAGTTTACGCTTAGTTTACTGGGGAACCAGAATGAAAGAACCCCATGGAGCGAAGCCGTGAGATTGTACCTCCCACAGACAGAAGAGCAACGAGAGACCGACAGAGACGGGGTGGGGGGACCCTGGAGCACACTGGAGGGGGCTGAGGGCCTGGACGAGGGGAGAGATGTGATCCTGGGAGAGTCGAGGGGCTGGGGTCAGAAGAGCACGGGGCGCTTGGTGTCGGCCAGAACAGCCTGCATGCCGGGCGGTGGGGGGGGGGCGGGCAGCCAGCCAGCCTGCCCCTCCCCCAAGCCATACCAGTTGGTAACCGTGTGGAGAAGTGGCTTTGGCTGTCCCGGCCTCAGGGCCATCTCCTGAAGATCGCCACTACTTCGGAAGCCCTTCTAGAGACAGAGAGGGAGGTGGCAGTATGGGAGGGACAGTCCTACGTCCAGTACCTGGGTGGAGCTGGACAGAGGAGGCTGCACGTGTTGCCCTGAAATGGAAAAATGTTTGCAGTTCAGTGAACAGGGGTTGCAGTTACACAATCATGTAATTATGATAGCACAATTATACCTATAGTATGATCCTATCTAACAATAAATGCATGTATTGATGTGTGCATCTGTCTGTCTCAAAGGATCTGAGAGGTTATTTCCATGGCATAAAAGTTGTTGTCTTTGGGTGGAATTCTTGGTGCTTTTTTATGTCCTTCTGTTTTCTGCATTTGTATTATGTGTCTGCAGATTTTTCTAGTTAAATGAGTTTTTATATTGTGTAATTAGAATAAAAAGAGAAGGAACATTATTAGGATGTTCCCTTTAACTTGTCAGGAATGAGGGTGGATTCCCATTAGAATCAGCATTTGGGATCAAGCCTCACTCATATTATACATGTGATAAGTATCATACACTTTCACACCTGTAACAGGTTTACCTCCGCATGTTGGCCACTGACCAGCTGCTAAAATGTGGGGCTCCTTCCAGTTTTAGGGTGAGAGCCAAAAGATCCCCCTGACCTTCCCCACCTTCAACTCCTTAAGGGTTCTGGCTAAGGTTGTTTGTATGGTAATATGGGAAAAAAAACCCAGAAGATTATGTCTGTCTGTATTGGGGAAAGACAAGGGGCCATCTTTTGTCTAATTATCCTCAGTGTCTGGCAGTGATGTTTGTATAACATTGGTCAGTGTTGCCTTCTGCACTTTATAGTGGGGGCTGATGTCAGTGACCCAAGAAAATTAGGGGTTTATTTTCTCAAGTGACAGGAGGAGGAGTTCAGGTCTGGTGTGGCGGCTCCAAAGATCCTCAGTGCCCAAGCTTCTCTTGTCTCTGCCCCACTACTGGGCTCACAAGACCATGGCTGGACCTTCAGCCATTGTGTCCCTGTTTCAGCTGGGACTAGATGAGGGAAGGGGCAGACATGCCTCCCAAGAGGGCTCACCCCAAGGCTTACACTTGTAGTTGGCGACATTCAATCTGCACAAGAGGATCAGACTAGTTAACAGTTTAGTTAATTTATGTATAAATAAGTAAATGTTTTATTTAAATATTTAGTTATATAGATAAGCAAACAACCTGGCACATTGCCGTGAGTTCTGTTACTAAAGATGGAGAGAGACTAGACCCTAGGCAGGCACGGAGCAGTCTTAGGTGTTGTAAAAGCTCTGCTTTTTTGCAGCAAAGTCCATAATTTATAGTATTCCAGAGATTTCAGGATCAAGGTGGATTTTTAAAAAACTGGAAAACCAAAGGTATCACAAATAATCCCCTGGGAACTCTGTTCAGCAAGGTGGTTCTTTTGCTGCAGTGGGTCAGCCAGGGTGCCCCCACGTTCACCCTCAGGGCAGAGGGTAGCTGGCATCTGTCAGTGGTCGATGGTCTCAATACAGATGATCAAGGAGAGCTGGCCCAGGAGCACAAGGTTCTTACTTGTCATTCCCCTGTTCCCTCTATCCACGTGTGGTTGGTCCCCCTGGCGTTCTTGAAACAATCACTAAAGTTGCAGACGTGCTTGGCATTGCAGTTTTTAGACGGAACCCTGTGCCCTTTTGGGGGGCAGGAGAGCCCTGAGCACGGAGACCCAGGGACCCCCAATGGCCAGAGATGGGCTTCTTGTAAAAAGCCCATCTTGTAAGACAAATGCTTGAAGAATTGACAGAACTGTCATGGAATCTCTCTTTGAAACATGTGCTCCTTAAAGTATGGAAAAAAATTGTGATAATATACATTATCTGGGCCTGAAAATAATGATGGTCTCTTTCAAAACCCAGGTGGGACAGCCCTTAACTGCAAAGAACCTGCTGACCAGAATTACGTAAGGCAAGGGGCAGTCCACGGAAGAAAACGTAAGGCTACTTCAAGAACAGGCCCTATTCTTAGGGGAAGCTGCCCCTGGGAGGAATTCCCAGGGAGAGGCAGTATTCAGGAGGGTGGTTTTCCAGGAGGCTGGTTTTGAGTGAGGAGGAAGGTTGCTTCAGGATGTTACATACGAGGAAACGTGTGTAACATACTTAACCCCCCCACCCCCCATCCTTATCCCTTACCTCCCACCCCTACTCCCCACCCCATCCTCATCCCCTGAATAAGTACCGATCACATCAGGACTATGATTGCTTTGAGATCTAAAAGGCTCGTGGGAGCATTCTAACTTTGCTTAGTCTCTAACTGTGGAAAACTTCAGCCTTGAAATGGGAAACTTGGGACTTCCCTGGTGGTCCAGTGGTTAAGACTCCACGTTTCCAGTGCAGGAAGCACAGGTTCAATCCCTGGTTGGGGAAGTTCTGCATGCTGCGTAGCAAAGCAAAACAACAAAAAAACAAACAAACAAAAAAGGGAGACTCCCCTGGGTCCACCTCACTCAGCTCAAAAAAAGCATCCTGTGCAGATGTGAGAACAGACAGACTTGAGGACACGGTGCCGGGGGCGGGGGTGGGGTGGGGTGGGAAGCTGGGATGAAGTGAGAGAGTAGCATTGACATATATACACTCCCAAATGTGAAATAGATAGCTCGTGGGAAATTCCTACATAACACAGGGAGATCAACTCGATGATGGGTGGTGACTTAGAGGGCCAGGATAGGGAGGGTAGGAGGGAGTCGAGGGGAGGGGATATGGGGATATATGTATAAATACAGCTGATTCACTTTGGTGTACCTCAAAAATTGGCACAACAGTGTGAAGCAATTATATTCCAATAAAGAGCTTTTAAAAAAAAAAAAAAAGCGTCCTGGAGCCCCACGACATGTTACTGCCCTTCCCTCGGCCCTCTTCTGCCCTCTGCTGGAGTGTTGCTTCCAGCACCACTAGAGTTTACTCTCAAAGCTTTCTAGAGATTTTGGTCAATTCTTGATACTCCTTTTTGACCTATAACAGAGAAGCTGACTTACAAGTTACAGATTTTTGTGACTTATAACTGAATACTAAGTAAAATCAGTGCTATATTAACATAGAATGAGCAACATCACTTATGCAAGCAACGGATGAAGACAGTTGCTTTTTAACTGAACTATCAACCAAGAAAAGAAAAAAATAAATTTCTTGTACTTGAAAAAAAAATGCTTATTGATGCCTATACTATATACGATACTGTACTCATCCTTAAAGGGACACATAGAACGAGTTATTCAGTTTCTGTTTGCAGTGAGATTGTAATTACATAATCCAGGAGGAGGGGAAATAATTATAAAACCAGATGGCTCAAAATAAACCCCATGAGGGAGTACCAGATTGTGACGGGGCTCAGATGAGGGCGCGCTCAGGTTCCTTTAGAGATCAGGGAGGTCTCAGACAAGCAGCAAATGCACCTAGGCTGTGAGGAGGTGTGAGCGTTCCAGCCACGGTGAGCACCAGGAACAAGGTCTCAACAGAGGGGAGAACGGGAGAACGGGCTGTGTTTGGAATGTGAGAGTGGGCCAGCGGGTCCAGAGAGTAGAGCCCATGGATGGTGGCAGGGAGAAGCTGGGGAAGGCAGGTAGGAATGTAGTTCTTTTTTCCCTCTTTGTTCCATATTTTCATATTATTTGAAGTTCATGGTTAATAAACTGAGTTTACTTACTGTCAGTCTAACCCAAATATAAAAAAAATATATATATATATATCATCTGTACTCATATGTTAGTAAAAGATTGGAATGAGATTTTCTTAGGTTTCTTAGAGACTAATCCTGAGATCTATCAAATAGTTCATGTAGGGATGGATCAGTAAAGGCTATGCAATGAGATAAGAGTTTGAGATAGGAATCATTTTCCCCCCACGTTCATCTTTTTATTGTGAAATGAAACCATATACAGAAAACTACAAAAGTTTAGCTTAATGAATTATTACAATATGAATATCCACCTTGTGTGAACAAACATCCAAACACAACTTCTTCCCTCCCCCTGAAGGTAACCATTATTCTTTCATAGCAATTTCTCACTTTTGTTTCATTTCTTTCTAGTTTGTCATCCAGCTGTGTGATTCTAGACACTGTAGTTTAGTAGTCTCTCCCCTTTGAAAGTTTGTTACATCAAGTCACTTTTAATCTACAACTTCCCCCCATCCTTTTCTTTTTTTATTATCTATTTCATACATATTAGCGTATATATGTCAAACCCCACTCTCCCAGTTCATCCCCACCCACCCCCCCAGCTTTACCCCCTTGGCGTCCATACGTTTATTCTATACATCTTTGTCTCTACTTCTGCCTTGCAAACCAGCTACATCCTTTCCTTTTCCTTAAAATTTATCCGTGGAAGAACCTGGGCTACTTGACCTGTAGTTTGGATCCTGTGATGGCATGTGCATGGCATGTTTTGTATTCCTCTGACCTCTGTGTTCCCTGCAGATTGGCAGTTGTATCCAGAGGCTGGATCCCACTTGGGTTTGAACTGTTTGGCAAGATGCTAGGTGGTGAAGCTTCTTTCATCTCATAACCTTTGACTGTGTGATGTCAGTAGCCATTGATTCTCAATAACTAGATCCACTAATTTGTTGGTCGTCGAGAAATGGTGATATTCTAAAACTATCATTTCATTTCGTTTATTAGTTGGATTACATCTATAAGCAGGTGGTTTCTCATGGTAGAAGTTCTTTATAGAAGGGTACCGCTAACATCTTATATAATCCTAGGAAATTCACTCCCTCCTAAGCCTGACCCCTTAGCAGTCAGCTCTTGCAGAACTTTGCAGAGCCCAAATTGGCCCTAGAAACACTGGCTCAGACCTTGTCTGGCACTGGCCACATGTGGACCCAGCATCAGAGGACCCTTACGCCCCTGGTGACCCACTCTCCATAGGGTGGGATAGCTGTTTCTGTTCATGTGGCAGATTAGATACTCTAAATGCTCTTCTGATTGGAAAACACCAAAGTGCTAGGTAAATATTTTTTAAGTATTTTGTTAAGCTTCTCTAAAATAAATCTGCAGAGGTAGAAGAAATGAAAAGAAAGCAGGAATCTTGTGAGGCAATTGAGTGACAAAGCTGGCTTCTGCACAGAGTTTCTGCTGAAGTGTGGAGACCTTGAGCTTCCCCTTTAACAGTTTTCGGTGGCTCAGGGACAGGGGATAAGGCTAGGGCATGCCCAAGGGGGAAGTTTAGATTAGGAGACCCTTTTGCATAAGCTTGGGAAACCAGCAGGCTATAATCTGAGGGTAAGTGTGAGCAAGAAATAAACCTGTTGTGTTACAGAGGACAGCAAGGAGACGTGCCTGTTTCAACCTTCATACCAGGCAGAAGGAATAAAAAAAATCTCTCCTGAGAATTTCTGATGACAAGCTGGCTCTCACAGAGTGGTGATCACAATTTATGTAACCACCTCAAATGGACAATTAAGAATGGTTCTTGGTTGCTAGTGTCTCTAGGAAAATGGTAGAATCAAACATAAACTCTCTCTGAGGAATACAGTCTCAGCAGCTTCAGAGATTTTCTACAGAGAATTTCTTCATTTCCAAGTAAGTGAGCAATTGAGGGTCAAAAATTATTTTTGAAAAAAGCAGGTGGTGGAAATGAGGTACATGACTGAGGCCTAGTTGAAAAAAAAAAGAGATCAGAAACAGACCCTAAAGACTTTGGATGTTGGAATTTATCAGACACAAACTATAAAATAGATGTATCTAATGTGTTTGAACAAAATAAGCTTGAAAATGTGATTGCAAAAGAGACTAAGTAAATTTGAAAAAGGAACAAATAGAATTTTTAGCAAAAAGGTAATTATTAAAAATTAAAATTCCAAGGATTATTTCAATATCAGATTTTAGATGAAGCTGAAGAGAGAAATGGTGTATTGGAAAAGAAATTCAAATAAATTATCCATAATGCAGATCAGAGGCACAAAGACACAAAAAATGAGACTTAAAAGGGAGAGAGGATCTAAGTACATGACCATCCAGAGTTCTAGAAGGAGACAGTGTCAATGAGGTGACAATCAAAGAGACAATGGATGAGAATTTTCCAAATCTGATGAAAGCAACCAATCCTCATCTTCAGGAAGACCAGGAAATCCCAAGTAGTACAGATAAAAAGAAATCTTCCAAGATACGTCATAAGCAAACCATAGAATACCAATGTGAAAAGATCTTAAAAATAGTCATGTTAAAAAGGAACAGCAAGTAGAGAAGCTTGATCCGTAACAGCAAAAACAGAAGCCAGAAGATAATGGTACAGTAGCTTCAGTTTGCTAATAGAAAACTCTCAAACTCGAATTCTGTACTCACAAAATATTTCTCAAGTATTAGGACAAAATAATTTTCAGAGAAACAAAATTTGAGAGTTTACCAACAGCCCTTCACCAGAAAGAAATTAAAGAATAAACTTCAGGAAGAAAGGAAAGCTCCCAGAGGTGCTGAGAAGAATGGTGAACAAAAACGGTATGGGTATACATAAACTAATATTGACTCCTTAATGATATTAATGAGTGTATATTTGTGGAGGCAAAACAAAATAGAACCAAAATACTGAACAGAAATAGCATGTGAATTATAAGTGTGTGATTGGAATTAAAACATTCTGTCCTTCTTGTATGATTTGTGAGGTTAGGGATATTAACTCTAGTCTTTGTAAAAATATGCATCTTAAAACATCTAGCGGTAATCATTAAAAGAAGATGGGGGAGTGAAAGAGAAGTAAATGGACTACAATATAGTTAAAAGATACAGAATGTCAGCCTGGATTGAAAATAAATAAAATCAGGGACTTCCTTGGTGGTCCAGTGTTAAGACTGCGAGCTCCCAATGCTAGGGCTTGGGTTCGAACCCTGGTCAGGGAACTAGATCCTGCGTGCTGCAACTAAAGATTCCACATGCTGCAATGAAGACCCACATGTAGCAACTAAGACCTGGCACAGTCAAATCAACAAGTATTTAAAAATAATAAATAAATAAAATCATTACTGTTAAATGAGACATAGGGACACAAAAATGTACAAAGGAGAGTAAAGCTGGTTCCTGTGTAATGATTAAAGATCTACTGGTAAGTTATCTAAACTTAAATGTACCTGATCACACAGCGTCACAATATTTAAAACAAAGTGACAAGTCTACCAGGAAAAAGTGACAAGTCCATCATTACAGTGCAAGATTTTTACCCATCACTTTCAGTAGGGTTTGGATCAAGCAGTCAAAAAGCAGTGAGAGATCTGAGATTTGAATAGCACAATTAGCAAGCATTATCTAAAGAACATGTATGAACAATTGGAAAATACACATCTTTTTAAAAGAACATATAGAATTTGATAAACATACTAGGTCACAAATCTAGCTTTTACAGACTTCAAAGGTTCAGTATTATACAGAACACATTTTCTGACAGCAATCCAATTTTGAGATACAGAGAACACTGAAAAATCTCCTGTATTGTTCAGCATTCAGTGATTCACAAGTCTCTATTTTAGGCAGAAAAGGAACTCATACTGGAGATTAGGTGATTACAAAATTGTTAGAAGGGATGGAGAAGTGAACTATTGGTGGGCCTTCCAGACAAGATTTCCACAACAGAAGCCCTGAGTGGAGCTGCCTTCACCTCTGCCATAGGTGGTAAGGTGGGAAGCAGAGGCTGTGCAGGTAGGGCAGTCTGTCGTGGCACTGGGGCTTTGGAGTTGAAGATAGACCATCAGGCTGCAATCCAGGGATCAGGAAGCAGCCACTGCTGCCTACACCCTGAAGCCAGGGACTGGACGTGAGAACCCTGAGTTCAGTGCTACCGCCATCAAAATGAACTCTCAACGCCCAAAAAGAGAGCAGACGTTGGAATGCTAACGAAGAAAAACCAAACAATCCGGAGAACTTCTCAGTATGGTGATGATGCTTACTACTTTTTTTTAAAAAGCACCCCCCCCCAGCTTTATTAAGATATAATTAACATGTAACATGGTATAAGTTTAAGGTTACAGTGTGTTGATTTGATACATTTATATGTTGCAAATGATTACCATTATAGCTTTAGCTCACACCTCTATCACATAATTACCATTTCTTTTTCAGAGTGAGATCATTTAAGATCTAATCTCTTAGCAACTTTCAAGTACATGATACAGTATTACTAATTATAACCAACAGGCTGCATGTCACATCCTCAGAACTTATTCATCTTATAACTGGACATCTGTACTCTTTGACCAACATCTCCCCATTTTGCCCACCCCCAAGCCCCTGGCAACCTCCATTCTACTCTGTTTCTGTGAGCTCAGCTTTTTTAGGTTCCACATACCAGGTAGTATTTGTCTTTGACTTATTTCACTTAGGATGATGCCCTCAAGGTCCATCCATATTGTTGCAAATGTAGCATTTCCTGCTTTTTTATGGCTGAATAATATTCCATTTTGTCTACATATACTTCACATCTTTATCCATTCAGCTGTTGATGGATACGTAGGTTATTTCCATTTCTTGGCTATTGTGAATACTGCAATGAACATGAGAGTACAGATATCTCTTTGAGAACCTGTTTTCATTTCTTTTGGATATGTATTCAGGAGTGGAATTGCTAGATCATATGGTAGTTCTAGTTTTGCTTTTTTGAGGAATCTCCACACTGTTTTCCATAATGGCCGCACCAATTTATATACCCACCAGCAGTGAGCAAGGGTTCCCTTTTTTCCACATCCTCGCCAACATTTAACTCTTGTCTTTTTTATGATAGCCATCCTAACACTGTGAGGTGATACCTGATTGTCCTTTTGATTTATAGTTCCCTGATGATTAGTGATGTTTCACACCTTTCATGTACCTGTTGGCCTTTGGATATCGTCTTTGGGAAACTGTCTTTTCAGATCCTTTGCCTAGTTTTCAATCAGAATTTTGTTTTTTTTTTTTTGCTTTTGAATTGTAAGAGTTCCTTATATATTTTGGATATTAATCCCATATCAGATATATGATTTATAAATATTTTCTCCCATTCAGTAAGTTGTCTTTTAATTTTCTTTCTTGCCTAATTTCCCTGTCTAGGACTTCCAGTACAGTGTTGAGTAAAAGTAGCAAGAGTGGGCATCCTTGTCTTGGTTGTGATCTTAGAGGAAAAACTTTCAGCTTTTTAACCATTGAGTATGATGTTAGCTATGGCATTGTCATATATGGCCTTTATTATGTTGAGGTACATTCCTGCTACTCAGTTTGTTGAGAGTTTTGTTTATTTTTTAACCATGAAAAGATGTTGAATTTTTCAACCGCTTCTTCTACACCTATGGAGATGATACGATTTTCATCCTTCATTTTGTCAATGTGGTTTATCACATTGATTTTGTGGATGCTGAAGCATTTTTGTATCCTTGGAATGAATCCCACTTGATTTTGGTGTAAGATCCTTTTAATGTGCAGTTGACCCTTGAGCAGATGGGGATTAATCTGCAGATAATATAGTCGGCCATCTGTATCTGTAGTTCCTCTGCATCCATGAATTCAACTAACCATGGATCGGGTAGTACTGTCATATTTACTATTGAAAAATATTCCCGTTTAAGTAGACCCATGTGGTTCACACCTGTGTTGTTCAAGGGTCATCTGTACTATTGAATTTGATTTGTTAACATTTTGTTGAGGATTTTTACATCTATGATCATCAGGGATGTTGGCCTGTAATTTTATTTTCTCATAATGTTCTTGTCTAGTTTTGGTATCAGGGTAATGCTGGCCTTATAAAATGAGTTTGAAAGTGTTCCCTCCTCTTCAGTTTTTTGGAAGAGTTTGAGAAAGATTACTATTGGTATCTTCTTTAAATGTGAGGTAGAATTCTCCAATGAGGCCATCTGGTCCTGGACTTTTCTTTAAGAGTTGAGAGGTTTTTGGTTGCTGATTCAGTCTCCTTACTAGTAATTGGCTTGTTCAGGTTTTCTGTTTATGAGTCAGTGTTGATAGTTGTGTGTTTCTAGGAATTTATCCATTTTTTCTAGATTGTCTAATATTTTGGTGTATAATTCATAGTAGTGGCCTCTGATCCTTTGTATTTGTGTGGTATCAGTTGTGATGATATATAATTTTAATTTTCTCTTTAATTTTTAATTTAAAGTCCTCTCTTGTTTAGTCTAGCTAAAAGTTTTCTCTATTTTGTTTATATTAAAGAAAAACAAGCTTTTCATTTCACTGATCTTTTCTATTGTCTTTTTAGTCTCTATTTCATTTATTTTTGCTCTGATCTTTGCTATTTCTTTTCTTCTAACTTTGGACTTTGTTCTTTTTCTAGTTCCTTGAGATATAAAGTTAGGTTGTTTATTTGGAATATTTCTTGTTTCCTAATGTAGGCGTTTGTCACTAAAATCTTCCTTCTTGGAACTGCTTTTGCTGCATCCCATAAGTTTTGGTATGTTGTAGTTCCATTTTCATTTGTCTCACAATTTTTAAAATTTATCTTTTGATTTCTTCTTTGATCTATTGGCTGTTCAGGAATATGTTGTTTAATCTCCACGTATTTGTAAATTTTCCAGTTTTCTTCTCTTAATAGATTTCTAGTTTTATATCTTTGTAGTCAGAAAAGGTGCTTGATATGATTTAAATATCTTAAATTTATTAGAACTTCTTTGTAGCCTAACATATTACCTGTCCTGGAGAATGTTCCATTTGCACTTGAAAGAATATGCATTCTGCCGCTCTTGGATGGAATGTTCTAGACATGTCTGTCAAGCACATCTGGTTAAACATGTTGTCTAAGTCCAATATTTCCTTATTGATTTTCTTTCTGGATAATCTAGACTCAAAAGTGGGGTATGGAAGTTCCCTGTTAGTGTATTGCTGTTTATTCATCCCTTCAGATTTATTAATATTTGATTTATACATTCTGTGCTCCTATATTGGGTGCATAAATATTTACAAATGTTATATCTTCTTGAGGAACTTATCCCTTTTATCATTCTGTAATGACCTTCTTTGTGTCTTGTTACAATTTTTGGTTTAAAGTCTATTTTGATTGATATAAGTATTGCTATACCAGTTTTCTTTTGGTTTCCACTTGCAGGGAATGTCGTTTTCCATCCCTCCATTCTTGGTGCTATGTGTGTTCTTAAAGGTGAAGTCTTTTCTAGGCAGCATATAATTGGGTCTTTTTTTCTTCTTTTTTTCATTCTCTAACCATGTCTTTTGGTTAGAGAATTTAGTCTATTTACATTTGAAATAATTATTGATAGTTATAGACTTACTATTGCCATTTTGTTAATTGAGTTGTTTTGCAATTCCTTTGTTCCTTTGTTGCTCTCTTCTTTTGTGATTTGATGATTTTCTGTACTGGTATGCTTAGATTCCTTTCTTTTTATCTCTCGTATGTCTGTTAGAGGTTTTGCTTTGTAGTTAACCATGATGTTTACATAAAACGTCTTACATTTATAATGGTCAATCTTAATCTTCTAACAACTTAACTCTGAAAATAAACAAAAGCTCTATATATTCACTCTCCATCTCCCTCACATTTTATATTTTTGATGTCACAGTTTACATCTTTTTACTTTGTGTATCCTTTAACAAATTATTTTAGTTATTAATGCTTTTGTCTTCATACTAGAGTTATAAGTAATTTATTCACCACCATTACATTAGAATATTCTGGGTTTAACTATATATTTGTCTTTACCAGTGATTCTTACACTTGCATGTGTTTTCCTGTTACCAGTTAGCATCCTTTGGTTTTAGTTTGAGATATTCCCTTTAACCTTTTTTTGTAAGGGTAGTCTGGTGGTGATGAACTCCTTCAGCTTTTGCTTGTCTATAAAACTTTGTCTCTCCTTCAGTTCTGAAGGGCAGCTTTGCTGGGCAGAATATTCTTGGTTGGCAGTTTTTTTCTTTCAGCACTTTGAATATATCATCTTACTCCCTCTGGCGTGCAAAGTTTGTGATGAAAAATCTGTTGATGGTCTTATGGTGGTTTCCTTGTATGTTATGATTTGTTTTACTCTCGCTGTTTTTAAGATTCTCTTCTTTGAATTTTGACAATTTAATTATGATCTGTCTCAGGGTAGGTCTCTTTAGATTAATCTGATTGGTACTCTTTGGACTTCCTTAATCTGAATCTCTGTTTCTTTCTCTATGTAAGAATATATTTTCAGCCATTATTTCTTTGAATAATCTTTCTGCCCCTCTTTCTTTCATTTCTCCTTCAGGGATCCCTATAATACATTGGTGCTTTTGATGGTGTCCCATAAGTTCCTTATGCTATCTTCACTCTTTTTCACTTTTTCTTTTTGCTCCTCTTATTGGATGCATTCCACTGTCTTGTGTTTGAGTTTGCTGATCCTTCTTTCTATTTAATCTAGTCTGTTGTAGAACCCCTCTATTGAAATATTCAGTTCAATGATTTTATTCTTTAGCTCTGTCATCTCTGTTTGGTACTTTTTTTGGCACACGGGCTTAGTTGCTCCGCGGCATGTGGGATCTTCCTGGAGCTGGGATCGAACCCATGACCTCTGCCTTGGCAGGCGGATTCTTAACCACTGCGCCACCTAGGAAGCCCCTCTGTTTGGTACTTTAAAAATATTTTCTCTGTGTTGAAATTCTCACTTTGTTCATTCATTGTTCTGAGTTGAGTGAGCATCTTTATGACTGTTATTTTGAACTCTTTATTAGGTAAATCACATCTTCATTTCATTAAGATCTGCTTCAGGACTTTTATCTAGTACTTTGTACATAGTCCTCTTTTTTTTTTTTTTTTTTTTCCATTTTCCCAGACTCTTTGTGTTGATTTCTGTGTATTAGGTAAAATAGCCACCTCTCTCATCCTAGTCTTTTTTTTTTTCAGCTGCACCACGCAGCTTGTGGGATCTTAGTTCCTGACCAGGGATGGAACCCATGCCCCCTGCAGTGGAAGCATGGAGTCCTAACCACTGGACCACCAGGGAATTCCCTCTCCTGGTCTTGATAGAGTAATCTTATGTAGGAGATGAACCTTGTCAAGCAGCCTGGCCTATGCCCCTGGTTGTGTCTGAGACCTTTGTGATTGTCCAAGTTGCCGTCTTTGTCTAGTAGTTGAGGCTGTGTCACGACCCATCAGTGTTCGAAAGGGAAGATTGCAGTCAGCACCTAGATGCAGGCCAGTTGCAAGCTGGACCTTCAGGCAACACCTTGGAAAATAAGTCGTTAGGCCCCTTCTAGGGAGAAACTGTGAAATAGGCATTTTTGCCTGTTCCTTCTGCACTGGGCCTGGGTATACAGCTATGGAAGGATGCTTCTGAACCCATTAAAAACCTCTTGCTTGCTACTGTCCTCTGGGACTCCTGGATCAATCCCCATTGCTGTTAGAGCCAGGTGACCTGGAAGGGGTGGGGGGTGGGGGGCTGTTGCTCAGGCAGCAGCAGCAAAAACTGGGGCACCACGCATGTACACTAGCTCCTTCCAGGGAGCTCCTGGTGACCTGGGGTGGGCTGGAGGGAAAGGGCAGGAGAGGGTTCACGTGCATCCCTTGTCTCTCTAGAGAATCACAGATGTGTGCTGTTAGAAGCCTGACCCTCAGGCAGCAGCTTTTGAAGTATGCAAATTAGGCCCTTTTCGGGGGAAAGACTGGGAGCTAGGCATTCCTGCCAACTCTCTGTGCCCTGAGCCCTGGGGGGATAGCCATGGTGAGTGCTTGCACCTGTTAATAACAGTTGCTGTGCTGGCTGTAGTCTTGTGGGTCTCATGGATGCAAACCCTGTTGGGTTTCAGAGCTAGGTGTTTTGGGGACTTGTCACTTAGGTTGGACTCTTAGAAGTTGGGACTTTAAATATGCGTTCCAAACTCTTCACTCCTCAGGGAGAAGCTGGGAGTTGGGGGCTTGCCTTCAGATGTGTGGCGCTGTGCTGTAGCGGGGTTTATGATGGGGGTGTGGCTTAGCCTTTCCTACCCATTTTGATGTGGCTATTTTCTTGTTTGCCCAATGTGTAGGAGTTGCTTAGGTAGTTTCCACATTTCTTTCAGAGGGAATTCTTCCATGTGTCCAGGTGGGGGTGGGAGGTGGTGCACACAGGATCCCTCTATGTCACCGTCTTTGAAGATTTCCCTGATGATGTTTACTTCTTTCAGCTCATGGGTAGGTGCATCCCATAGAACTTAATTCACATTCAGGGAGTCTGAGTATGAAATTGGGAGTCTGACATATGAAGCTTTATCTTTCCAGGCTCTGGAGGATTGGAAGGCAACTAGAAAGAGGTTTGGCATGGATGACAAATGCCAGTGTATCAAACCCACTACAATTTATGGGTCAAAGAAAAAAATCATAATGTAAATTTAAAATTATTTAGAATTGAAGACTAAAACACTGTGTATTCAAACCTGTGACGTACTGTTAAAATTACACCCAGAAATCGATAGCTTAAATGTTTATATCAGAAAAGAAAGGATCAATATTAATGAGCTAAGATTCCAACTTCAAAAATTGAATAAACCTAGTATATCATAAACCCAATGAAAAACAGCAGTTTAGAAATAAGAGCATAATTTAGTAATTATACAAGGCAAATAAAGATACAATCGAGAAGATAAAAACCAAGAACTGGTTCACAGCAATAAAACACTTCAGGCAAAATTATCCTATACAAAAAAGAAAAGATATAAGTAAACAATAATAGGGTTGAAAAAGGGAATAGAAATACAGATGTGCAGACACTGTGATAATAAAAGGATATTATGAACATTTTTGTCATTGAAGACAGTCTAAATGACTACATTCATAGAAAAATATAACTTACTTAAATTGACTGAAGAATAAATACAAAAATGGATAGTCTTATGATCCTTAAATAAATTGAATCAGTAGTTAACATCATCTCTTAAAACACCAAGTTCAGAAGGTTTTATAGGTGACTTCCATTCAACTTTCAAACACTAGGTAATTCTGATTATAAGCAAACCCTTTCAGGGAATTTATTTCAACAAGAGTTGGATTTTTAATATGACTATTCCTATTTTTAAATATTGGCAACTATTGAAACATTTTTGTCAGTGCAGGCAAAACAAAATATGTCTGTAGGCTTGTTTGAGCCCACAGTCTGCCAGTTTGCAACCCTTGATCTAAACTTTACAAAGCTGATCCAAGTCATAGTGCAATTAAATTGAACAATTTAGGTCTAACATTAAGGAAGGTTGCTGATGGAATTATGAGACACTGACAGAATTTCCATAGGTGGTTATAGAAATAGTCTCTGAAGACTAAAAATCACAGCTAACTGTAGAGTTCCTAATAAGACTGACATGCAGCCCTGCTTGGAGGCAGAAGGGTGGACAGGGTGACCTTGCTGGGTTGTCTCATGGATTTCCTAGCCTTTCCAACAAATTGTTTTCTTAACACTTTCCTTCTTTGTTACCATCTGACCCAATAATAAACACAGTGATTTGATGCTTTGTGTAGACATTCTGGCTGCAGAAAATAAGCATTACAATATTTAGGTCTAATTTAGGACCCAGAGTCTTCTACATTGTTCAATTATTTGTACTTATTTTATTAGAAGAGGTAATATACTGTAGTGATTAATAGCATAGACTTTAGGGCCAGACTAATTTAGTTCAAATCCTGGCTTTACCACTTCACACCAATGTGACCTCTCTATATCTTAGTTTCCTCACCAGTAAAATGGGAATAAGACAGACAGAATCCCTGTTCTTATTTTTAAAAATTTATTTTATTGAAGTATAGTTGATTTACAATGTTGTGTTAATTTCAACTATACAGCAAAGTGATTCAGTTATACATATATACATTCTTTTTCATATTCTTTTCCATTATGGTTTATCACAGGATATTGTATAATTTCCTGTGCTATACAGTAGGACCTTGCTGTGTATCCATTCTATGTATAATATTGAGTTGGCCGAAAACGGGTTTTTGGAAAAGCCAAACGAATTTTTTGGCCAGCCCAAAAGTTTGCATCTGCTAATCCCAAACTCCCAATCGCTCCCTCCCCACACCCATCCCCCTTAGCAACCACAAGTCTGTTCTCTGTCTGTGTCTGTTTCATAGATAAGTTCATTTGTGTCGTATTTTAGATTCCACATAAGTGATATCATATGGTCTTTCTCTTTCTGACTTCACTTAGCATGATGATCTCTAGGTCCATCCATGTTGCTGCAAATAGCATTATTTCATTCTTTTTTAAAAAATATTATTTTAAATAAATTATTTATTTATTGGCTGCATTGGGTCTTCGTTGCTGTGCACGGGCTTTCTCTAGTTGTGGCAAGCGGGGGCTACTCTTTGTTGTGGTGCATGGGCTTCTCATTGTGGTGGCTTCTCTTACTGTGGAGCACGGGCTCTAGGTGCATAGGCTTCAATAGTTGTGGTACACAGGCTCAGTAGTTGTGGCTTGTGGGCTCTAGAGCTCAGGCTCAGTAGTTGTGGCTCAGGGGCTTAGTTGCTCCTCAGCATGTGGGATCTTCCCGGACCGGGGCTTGAACCTGTGTCCCATGCATTGACAGGTGGATTCTTAATCACTGCGCCACTAGGGAAGTCCCATTTCATTCTTTTTTTTTAATGGCTGAGTAGTAGTCCGTTTTATATATGTAGCACATCTTTATCCATTCATCTGTCAATGGACATTTAGAGGATCCCCATTCTTAGAGCATTCACATTCTTTTTTTTAAGAACTTTTATTGAAATACAATTGACATACAATAAACTGCATATATTTAAAGTGTACAATTTGATATTTTTTCTTATTAGTAATGTTTATATGGCAATCCCAATCTCCCAATTCATCCCACCCCACAGAGCATTCACATTCTAGTTGTGGGAGACAATTTAAAAAAGACATATGTCAGCAGACTCTATCTCCACATCCCTGAATCTGGACTTGGTCAAGTAATTTTGTTTCATTTTTTTTTTAGCTCTTTATTGGAATATATTTGCTTTACACTCTTGTACCAGTTTTTGAGGTATACCAAAGTGAATCAGCTGTATTTATATATATATCCCCTCCCTCCCATGACTCCCTCCCACCCTCCCTGTCCTGGCCCTCTAAGGCATCACCCATCATCAAGTTGATCGTCTTTTGTTATACAGCAACTTCCCACTAGCTGTCTGTTTTACAGTTTGTAGTGTAAATATGTCTATACTACTCTCTCATTTCGTCCCAGCTTCCCCTTCGCCCCCCACCCCAGCCCCGTGTCCTCAAGTCCATTCTCTACATCTGTATCTCCACTCTTGCCCTGTCACTGGGTTCGTAAGTACCATTTCTTCAGATTCCATATATATATGAGTTAGCATACGGTATTTGTTTTTCTCTTTCTGGCTTACTTCACTCTGTATAACAGTCTCTAGGTCTATCCACCTCATGACATATAGTTCAATTTCATTCCTTTTTATGGCTGAGTAATATTCCATTGTATATATGTGCCACATCTTCTTTATCCATTCATCTGTTGATGGGCTTTTAGGTTGTTTCCATGTCCTGGCTATTGTAAATAGTGCTGCAGTGAACATTATGGTACGTTTCTTTTTGGATTATGGTTTCCTCTGGGTATATGCCCAGTAGTGGGATTATTGGGTCATATGGTAGTTCCATTTTTAGTTTTTTAAGGAATCTCCAAACTGTTTTCCATAGCTGCTATACCAGCTTACATTCCCACCAACAGTGCAGGAGGGTTCCCTTTTCTCCACACCCTCTCCAACATTTATTGTTTCTAGATGTTTTGATGATGGCCATTCTGTGATGTGAGGTGATACCTCGTTGTGGCTTTGACTTGCATTTCTCTAATGATTAGTGATGTTGAGCATCTTTTCATGTGTTTGTTAGCTATCTGTATGTCTTCTTTGGAGAAATGTCTATTTAGGTCTTCTGCCCATTTGTGGATTGGGTTATTTGCTTTTTTGGTATTAAGCTGCATGAGCTGCTTATATATTTTGGAGATTAATCCTTTGTCAGTAGCTTTGCTGGCAAGTATTTTCTCCCATTCTGAGGGTTGTCTTCTTGTCTTGTTTATGGTTTCTTTTGCTGTGCAAAAGCTTTTGTTTCATTAGGTCCCATTTGTTTATTCTTGATTTTATTTCCATGATTCTAGGAGGTGGGTCAAAAAGGATCTTGCTTTGATTTATGTCATAGAGTGTTCTGCCTATGTTTTCCTCTATGGTCATATAATTTTACTTGGCTAATGGAATGAGGTAGAAGTGATGGAGCTCCAATTCCAAGCCTGGGCCTCAAGAGTCTCTGTCTGTTTCCACTTACCTTCTTGTACTTATGCTACTTCCATGAAAGGGACATGCCCTGACTAGCTTGCTAATCACAGGAGGAAGATGAAAAGATAGGGGCATCTCAGCTAAATTTAGCCTAGATTATTCAACCCCTAGCTGGCTACAGATGTGTGAGTGAGCCCAGCTGAGATCAGCAGAACTGCCCAGGCAAGCCTGGCCTAGATTAGCCAATTCCCAAGCTGACTAGCAGATAAGTGAGGATTAACAAATGGTTTTGTTTTAAGCTACTGAGTGTTTTGTTACACAGAAATAGGTGACAGATGAAAATAATTATCAAGTTGTACTCTAGGTCCTTTTTGTCCAAGACTCAATGTAAATAATACTTATTTAATCTTAAATTTAATGGAAATTTTATATACTGTAATAAAAATATTAATAAAGTCTCAGTTTGTGTGAAATTTGAAATAAAGGAAACATCTACATCTCTACCATCACCCACTAACCAAATTTTGTCAAGAACTGTATCTTTAAGTTTGGCTGGTTGTGCATTGTACACTGTGCAGGTTGACAACAGAATTGCTGGATATTCTCTGTCTGGATCAACCTTAAATTATTGTCTTCCATAATATGAGGTCTCTACTGAATGCTTCATATAAAAGCAACTACCTTGGACTATCATTATCTCCATTTAACAGATGAGGAAACTAAGGTGTATAGAGGGAGGTTGAGACCACACAGCGAGTACTGACTTCCAGGGTGATGGACATTGCAGGACATTATAAAAATCCTAATTGCCTAAGATATTTTTTATTTATCACAGGACATAATTGAGGAATGTACAGTCACTACAGGAGGTTGAAGTCAATTCTTCACTCAGGCTCAGAGGGGCAGCACAGGCTTATGGGACATGTGCCCTCTGCTTTCTGTACTCAGAGTCTTGAATTTCTAGTGATTTATGACCTTGGTGTTGCATATTCTCCATGGCCTTTGATGTTTTCAACCCTACACTTAACATTTCTAGTAACAGTATTGTTCTCTGACTCCTGCATACATGTCTTTTGTTTCCTACCTTATCAATTCTCTTTGCTGCTTTGGGTTAAACTTCTAAATTCCCCAGCTCTGTCTTCAGTTCTTGTGAATAGTGTTCTTACCTCTGCCCTTTGGCTCATACAAACCCCGCCTAGGTAGGAAATGGGTCATTTCTACCCCCCTCACTACTTTCTTGGCTTTGCAATAAATTTCTGGCCCTTTGTTGCCCTCTAGTGGCCTTCTGAATTATTGCAGTTTCTATGATATGCTTAACCCTCTGTATGCTGGAAGCAGTTGCTGAGACCAGCAGTTTTAAAGAATGTGGTTCACGATTGCATTTCATCTCTGACTGGTTTCAGCCTCCTTCGTAATACTAAATTGTGTGTTTAAAGAATGTGTGGTCATTTAAATGAAAGATTTGAAGCAAATTAATGAAAATTACTTCAGAGAACCCAAAGAAAGTTCTACTCTAATGTTTTGACATCCAGTTAGCACCTCTTCTAACAGGTACTTTTGCTCTCAGTGTTAATGAGAAGTCAGCAAATAAGTCAGTCGACACACATTTACTGCACACTTGGCAAGTGCCGCACAGTCTTCCAGATACTACAATTCATCTGGAAGAAAATGTCCTCCACTGTATTTCAAAAACAATTCTGCTATTATCATTATTAAAAACAAAATAAACACACACAAAAACAGCTTGCATGATGTATACGGGGAGGAAAAGCTCGTGTTGTCCTTTCTAATCCCAAGTGCATCTACACGGCTTTATAGTGCTGGCTTGGTTAATTGCAATGAGATCAGATAAGTCACAGATAATGGGATAAATAAGACACGATTTATTTATTTTTTATTTGTTTTTGTTTTTATTTTTTTAAGAACTTTTATTGAGATACAGTTAACATACAATAAACTGCATATATTTAGAGTGTACAATTTGGTATCCCAATCTCCCAATTCATTCCCCCCGAATAAGACACGATTTGTGGTAAACCAGATTGTCCGTGATGAATGTACAATGGGTAATTCAATTTCCTACGGCAAAAAGTAAAACAAATGTCACAGAAGTCTCTAGGTTAAGGGTTACATATCAGTAAATAATTGCAACTACAATAGAATTTCACAAGAACGCTTGTGACGAACAACCCAATTTTATGATTTGGCTTCAAAGGGCCTTCACCTCAACTTGGCTAAGAGTTAGGTTTTTTGGTGTCTTCAAGACTGGCTCTGGGCTTGTATTCTCAAAGCGTTTGTGATAATAATCATATTTTTATCTTCTTGAAGTTCCATAAGCATGTTTGAAACATGTAGCCTCTGATTTCAACTATAATCTTAACCAAGTTGAATCAAGCCTCCTAAGTTTATAATTTTCTGTTTTTACACAGAGACAACACTGATGGCCAAGGAGCTTACATCCTTGCGAGGGAGAGAGCTGATGAGGATGTAGCTAAATCCCTAAGTCCAGGGAAGCAGTGCCTCTACCAAGTCAAGTTTTTTCTCTCTCTCTAACCCTAGATCCTTTGGCTTCCAAGGAGAATATTCAAAATACTACTCTCTTTAACATCTGCTGTAGTATGGGCAACAGCTGTTATTTCTTACAGGCATCTACTGACCCTGGCTGGCTTTGTTAGCGCGCGTTCATGTGCTTGCCACAGGGAGGCCAAACAAACCGAAACGTCAGAGTTTGGAGCAGAGAAAAATTTATTGCAAGGCCATGAAAGGAGACGGGTGGCTCATGCCCTAAAAAGCCCTGAGTTCCCTGAAGGGTTTCGGCAAAGCATTTTTAAAAGTCAGGTGGTCACAGGGTATATGACCAGCTTGTGCACAATTCTCTAATTGGCGGATGGTGAGGGAACAGGGTGGTATCACAGGGGTTAACATTATCAGTCCTTAGTCATCATTGTTTTGGTATTTGGAGGTGGGGCCTTTGGGAGGTGGCTAGGTCGCCAGTGCAGAACCATCCACATTGAGGCGAGACCCACCACCAGCAAAAAGATTATGACTCACTAAGATCATGGTTAACTTTTTTCCACAATATTTTTTAATTACGGTGCGTACATTGGTGTTTTAGACATAATGCCATGGCACACTTAATGCCTACAGTGTAGTGTAAACAACTTTTACATGCACTAAGAAACCAAAAAATTCATGTGACTTGCTTTATTTGATACTTGTTTTATTGAAGTGGGATGGAACCGAACCTGCAGTATCTCTGAGGTCTGTGTGTCCTAGAGGCCCTCCCAGGGCCTGGTGGGGGTCCATGTAGGTGAGGGGCCTGAAGCTTAAGATTCCTTTATTTGATTCAAGGTAAGTACTGCCCTGCCCTTCCCTGTTAATGGGGACACTTTCTCAGGCAGAAAGCTTTTTCATCATCTTTTTTTTTCTTTAACAAATTTATTTTTTGGCTGCGTTGGGTCTTGGTTGCTGCACGTGGGCTTTCTCTAGTTGCGAGCGGGGGCTGCTCTTCCTTGTGGTGCTCGGGCTTCTCACTGCGGTGGCTTCTCTTGTTGTGGAGCACAGGCTCTAGCCTTCAGTAGTTGCAGCATACAGGCTCGATAGTTGTGGTGAACAGGCTTAGTTGCTCTGTGGCATGTGGGGTCTTCCTGGAGCAGGGATTGAACCTGTGTCCCCTGTATTGGCAGGCGGATTTTTAACCACTGTGCCACCTAGGAAGTCCCCATCATCTCTTTAGTATGGGAAGAATTTCTCCCTTCCTGTCTGCCTTACATCTTGGTATATTTTCTCCTCAACCCTGGCAATGAGCTTCTCCCCATCTCTCTACTGACACTGCCTCTGCTAAGGTGGTCAGCAAACTCAGAAGCCCAACAGCTCTTTCAGGTCTGCTTCACTGGGCCTCCTCTCAGCATTTCTGCATTGTTGCATTTTCTCTGCTAGAAGTAGCTCCTTTGACTTCCGTGACATAACCCCTGCCCCTCACCATACTCTGATTTCCTCTCCCACCCCTCCGGGGTTTCTGTCTCCCTAAATGTGGCCTTCCTCCAGGTTCCGGCCTTCCCCAGCTTCTCAGTCTACACACAACCTGGAGTAATGTCATCTACTCCCGTGACAGTGGCTGATACCCACGTGCTCTGGCTCCCACGTCAAGGTCTTAAACCTAGACCTTTGTAACCACCCATTAGACGGTGGACTCGAGGCAGGGAACCATATGCTATTCATGTTTTCATCCCGCATCCTGCAGGTGCTTCATACATGTCTGGATGAAAGAATAAATTAGTGAGTGCTTGCTAGTGAGACCGAGGTTACATGGTAGTAAGTTGCAGTGCTCAACCATGTATGAAGTACTTTATACAGAGTGGAAAATACAGAGGATCCTGCCAGAGTGGCTTTTAATTACCCCACTTAACTATTCGTCGAACAGGTGAAGTCTTAAATATGAGTAAAATGAAAACAAAACCACCAAAAAACCCAACAGACCAATTCCATTTCACATGGAGATCGGAATAAATACTGCAGATTTTCATTGGAAACTCCTTTAAATCACCCTTTGGCATCTTCTGGGTGGTTCTGAAAAACAATTTGTTTTAGCAGTTTGGTGAATAAAGGCCAAGAAATGTAGAATTTCTTCAGACATTTTTTCCTGTTCTTTCAGTTACGGTTGATGACAGCTTCAAATTTTCTTAGACTGACATATATAAAATTGGATGGCATTTCTTTGTTGTGCAACTAATAAACTCTTTCATCTGTTTTGAATATATTTTCCCCTTGAAGTCTGAATACATGCGTAGGCTCTGTCTAAACATAAATTGTTTGAACAAAGAGGAAAAAAGATCTAATGTAAGAAATCATTGTTCCTGAATGGCACTAAAATCTAGTTTGTTTGAATTTCTTCACTTTTCTTTTCCCAAACAATTGTTCAGTACAAAAAAAAAAAATCAGAAACTTAATTGAATGAATGCAATATCATTTAAGTAATAACATTCTCTTAGGCTGTATAATAAATCATTTAGAATTCTACTCTGCTGCTAATATTTTGAGCTCAGTTGGTATTCTGATTCCAATTTTGTTAACTCGCTAAGCAAGAGCTCAGGTGGTACCCACTCACACCCTGTACTTTTAGGTGGTACCCACTCACACCCTGTACTTTTAGGTGGTACCCACTCACACCCTGTACTTTTAGGTGGTACCCACTCACACCCTGTACTTTTAGGTGGTACCCACTCACACCTTGTACTTTTTAAAGTGAAACTGGGAAATCTGAAATTCTTTGAGGAAGTTGGTAGCAGCATGAGTTGCCTTTCTTGGAGGCTAGGAAAAGCATCAGAGGTGAAGAGAGAGGGCGTCGGGTGGAGAAATAGTGATGCCCCAGAGAGAGGGGAGAGTTCTAGAAGCTTCAGGAATGAGCAAGGAGACTGAGAGTCCCTGCGAGAGGAGTGAGTTCCTTTAATGTTGGAGCATGGATCTCAAGGTGTGGTCCCCAACCAGCAGCAGTGGTGCTTGGGAGCTTGTTGGAAATGCAGATTCTAGGCCCTTACCCCAGACCAACTTGATCAGAACCTCTGGGGTCGGGCCCAGACGTATGGGTTTTATCAAGCCCCCCAGTGATTCGCAAGCGTACTCAGGTTTGACACATGATTTAGAGGGAGGTGGAACACCGCTGTGCATGTGAAAATGTTCCGTTAAAAACGTATTACTGGAACTTCCCTGGTGGCACAGTGGTTAAGAATCCGCCTGCCAATGCAGGGGACACAGGTTCGATCCCTGGTCTGGGAAGATCCCATATGTCGAGGAGCAACTAAGCCCGTGTGCCACAACTACCAAGCCTGCGCTCTAGAGCCCACAAGCCACAGCTACTGAGTTCACGTGCCACAACTACTGAAGCCCGAGCGCCTAGAGCCCGTGCTCTGCAGCAAGAGAAGCCACCTCAATGAGAAGCCCTTGCACGGCAATGAAGAGTAGCCCTCGCTTGCCACAATTAGAAGAAGCCCATGTGCAGCTATGAAGACCCAACAGTCAAAAATAAATAATAAAATAAATCTTAAAAAAGATATTACTGATTATTTTTCTTTAAAAATAATGTATTTTAGGCAATACTACACAGGTGATATATTTTCTAAAGCAAACCAATTTATCTGGCTTTTTTTCCTCATGGTTAGTATCTGGGAGATGAGTGACGTTGTCTACCATGACTGGGTGCTAAATAGGGTACATTTTAAGGATGGGTGTAGAGGGAACATTCTCAAGTCTCAGTGTGGTTGATGAGCCAGAGAAGAATGATAGGTTGCCTTCTTGCTAAAATTATACAAGTCAGTATCAAATTTTCACATCATTTGTATATAGATAGTATTTCCATTCAACTGGCATTGCAAACAAAAAAAATCAAATTTGGGGTAGTATATAATTTTATTTTATCGTTTGCCATTAACTGAGCTAAACTTATTTTCATTTTAACTTTCCATTTTTTTTCAAGCTTTTCCTTCTGTGTTCATGGTTGGGGTGTTAATAGCATGTCAAACTAATTGCACTCCTCATGGTCTAATTCTATTCACTGTCATTTTTGGCAGTAAAATTCCGAGTTTGGCATGCTCTCACACTGACACAGGCTTGCTAAATTAGCTGAGCAGAATCTCAGAACGCTAGAATAAATCCAGGCAGAAAAAAATCCAAAAATATCATCAAGGATCGTACAGGACATTTAAGAATTCTGGTTGGCTTATGTGTCCACTCCAGGGAAAGCTTGCTCTGTTGACCTCACCCTCGCCACTCTGGCTTTATTGATGATGGTGTTTGTTTTCAGTGTGTGTTTCAATATATTAGTGAAGGACTCCGTGGGCTACACATGGCATGACAGAAACCCAACTCAAACTGATTTCAGCAAAGGGAGGCTGTATTGCCTCTCATAACTGAAAAGACCAGGAATTATCTGGCTTCAGGCATGACTGGCTCCAGGGGTTCAAGTGGTGTTGTGTCTAAAGTAGTTAGGCAGTCTCTAAAGTGGTTCCCAGTGATTCCTGCCTTCTGGTATTCTTGCTCTGTGTAATCCCCTCCTCTTGAGTGTAAGGTTGGACCTAGAGACTTGCTTCTGACGTAGAATATGGCAAAAGAGATGGGATGTCACTTCCCAGGTTAGGGCACAAAAGGGCTGACTTCTGTCTTGCTTGCCATTGCTCACTCGTGCTTTCCCAGAGCTTGGAGTCAAGCTGCCACGTGGTGAGTAGCCCTGTGGGGAAGCCCAGGGCAAGAAACGGATGTTTCCAGTCCTCAGCCAGCAGGAACCTGAGGCCTGCCAACAGCCATGTGGGTGAGCTTGGAAGTGGGTCCTCTGAGCCCGGTGCACAGCCATGTGACTGCAGCCCTTCCCCCAGTGGGGCCTGGAGAAGACTGTAATCCCGGTCAGTATGGTGACTGCAGCCTTGTGAGAGACCCCGAGTCAGAACCGCCCAGCTGAGCGCCCCTGTGTTGCTGACCCACAGCGGCTGTGTGTGTTGGGGTAATTGTTACATAGTAATAGATAACAAGTACGGATGCCATTCGCCCTGGGATTCTCTCTCCAGCTGCAAGCAGTGCTTTCCTCTGTGAGCGAGGCCTCTGTTACCAAGCAGACCTTCCTCACGAGGTGGCAGGATGGCAGCTGGTAGCTCCCGGGTCCCTCAAAGAGTAAGTGACTTTCTCCCTTGCAGTGAATAAAGGAAAATTCCTGGGATTCAGTCTCATGAAACTGACTTGAGTCACTTCTGGTTGGAGCATTTAGCATTAATGTTTCTTAGGCTGCTCCCCTGATGGTTTGGAAACATCTGAATAGTAATTGTCCCTGGAGGGTAAAGCTCCCCGCTTTGAGCCTCTCTGAGTTCTGGCATAGGCCAAAGGGACCCTAGAATTCTGTCTGCGTGTTCTTGGCCATAGGTGAACCTCGACTGAAGTCAAGGTGCTGGGACAGAGAGGGCACAGATGACTTAGTTGAGGCAGTGGTCAGTGTCTCCACAAGATATCAGTTTACTTATTGACTGAGATCTGATAGTCATTGTACGACTCTTGAAGCGGGCACAGTTTTCATCTTCTGTCTTCACGATTAGTATATATAGCAGCCTTCCGGGCCCAGTGATTGATTCAACCCCAGAAATCATACCACGTCGGTGTGCGCCACGTGTTGAGAGTGTCTGATGCAGTTCTGTTCCCAGCGTCCTCACCTCTGGAACATTCCTCCCCGGTTTGGCCCGTCTCTGGCCACCTTCCAGTTGGCAGTGGTAGGATGTCACAGGTGAGGGCCAGGGCTTTACGTTGAGAGACCTGGGCTTGAGTCCTGGCTTCACTGTTTACAAGCTGTGCAGACTTGGCCTCTCTGAGCTGTAGTTTCTAAAACGGGGATTTTACTACCTGCCTCATAATACAACTGTTAAGTGGCACAAAACCTGCACTGGTGTGTGTGTGTGTGTGTGTACAGTCAGTCCCTGGAACACAGTAAATGCCTCATAAATTGTCAATAGAAATATTGTCTCAATGTCCTTCTTCAAATTTAGAAACCAGGTCTGAACTTGGCACTTCAAATAATGAATAATTAATTTGCTCACCCTCTTCTGAACTCTTCTACTAAAATAACTTAGTTTGCAATCAATCTTTTTTTCAGGGGGTAGGGGTGGGGTGGGTAGCCACGTCATACTATTGACTCAAATTGATTTTATAATGAACAAAAAACCTTCCCATGTCTTTTTTTTAAAATTAATTTATTTTACTGGCTGTGTTGGGTCTCTTTTTTGCTGTGTGCAGGGCTTCTTTTTAGTTGTGGTGAGCAGGGGCTACTCTTCGTTGTGGTGCTCAGGCTCCTCATTGCCGTGACTTCTCTTGTGGAGCACAGGCTCTAGGCACGTGGGCTTCAGAAGTTGCAGCACATGGGCTCAATAGTTGTGGCTCACGGGCTCTAAAGCACAGGCTCAGTAGTTATGGCGCATGGGCTTAGTTGCTCCGCGGCATGTGGGATCTTCCTGGAGCAGAGATCGAACCCGTGTCCCCTGCATTGGCAGATGGATTCTCAACCACTGCGCCACCTAGGAAGCCCCCCATGTCTTTTTTATGTGAAACACTGATAAACCATATCCCTACTATTCTGAACTCAGCCATTGAAATTTTGTACCTAAACCCTTGGCTTCACATTGATGCCGCTAACATTCTGCTTTGTTGTTTGTAGACACGTCCATTTTATCTGCGCAGTCCTTTTGAATCTTTTCCTTTATCCAGCAGATCTGTTGGATGTGCACTGTGTTGGATGAAGCATTTGTCTGTAGGGTGAGCAGGCCATCCATCCCCTAAGATGTTGAGAGAGCCCATTCTAGATGCCCTTTGGCTGATTAATCAGTCTGATCTCTTTATTTATTTGGCTGTGGATGCTTCTAATTGTTCTCATTATCAACCCACATGGCTTCATACCATCCACCTGGATGCCCTAAAAACCTTTTTCAAGTACTTTGTTAAAATTCATGGTCTGTGTGTCATCTACATTATTATAGCTTTATAGAAAAAGAAAATGAAAGGTTTTGTTACTTCCATGTTGTCGGCTGTATCTTGATTGGGCAGAAGCCCCAAGAGGCAGATTCCTTTATAACCTGTGAATTGTACTCTTGCTAATATTTGAGAGTTCCTGCTAGTCCATATTTTTGCCAACACTTGATATTATCAGAAGTAACTGTCAGTTTTCTGAGGATGAAATGGTATCTTACGGTTGTTATAATTAGAAACCCCCAATTATTATGGAGATTGAGCATATTTCCATATTTATTGACAGTTTGGGTTATGGGTTTTTTTTTTTTGCCAGTTTGTATTATTTGCTTATTTTTCTGAACTTTGATTTTTTAAATTTAGTAATATATCTTAGACCTGTCTATACACGTGCATGTGTAGAGTGTGTCAATGAAAAATCAAATAACAGTGAAGCTAAGAAGAAAGAAAAGAGAATTTTATATGAGCCAAATGAGGATTATAACCCAGGAAACAGATTCTCAGAAGCTCTGAGAACTGCTTCATTGATCTAGAGTTAGAGATACAGTTTTATACTTTTTTGAGACAAAGCATTTATATGTCATATTGACAGGTTAGTGTTGTGCACACAGTTCATCAAAGATTTTTTTTTAGTCAGTTATGCACGTACAGAACAAGCCTTCAGTCCATGAGACCCCTTGTATGAGATGAAGAAGAGACATTAATCTTAGAATGACAGTGCTGGCGTCTGAAGAAAGGGACCAGTTTTTCTCAAAGGTTAATTTCCTCCTCCTGCTTTGAGGAGGTCTGGCTAATGTATAATGTAGGTGTATTATACATTACATGTTGGAAAAGGCCTACCACAAAGGGCGCATGTCATTTTTTTTTCTCTCTCTCTCTTAGTTTGGTTGTCCTATCATAGAAAAATTTGTGATTTTTCCTCATCATCTTCCCCCTTTTGATCATAAATCTTTTCATAGAAAGCATTAGATGATCAACTATTTGGTCCCTCAGTGCCAGGGTGGTTGCTTACCTGCCCCAGATCACGTCCCTCAGTGCTGGGCCTTGATAGTCCAGTTCTTTCTTTCCTTGTAGGGCCTTATGCTAGTAGAGTGCTTGGCAAGGACTTATAGTCAATTCTAGGGTGTCCAAGAGGACTTAAGCCAATTGTATCTTATATGGGCATTGTGCATGTCCAGTATCTTATACAGAATTATAGATGTGATCACCAGTCTCAATTTGTTTAAGCATTTATATATAAATCATAGTAAGTTAATTAAATGCAGTAAACAAGCATATAAATATATTGATGCAGAAAAGTTTTATAGATTGCACATTTGATCAGTCATCTCAGTTGCTGTACAATCACTGTATGTGTGCTTTTGGCAGTAGACTTAAAGCAAGCAGTGATATATGTTATGAGTAATTTGACAGCCAGGAAATGGATGGAAACACATATTGTGAAAATAACAATTGTCTGTAAAGCAGAGAGGAAAAAGGTGTCTAGTGCTGAGGGGAGCCAACTAAACAGGTCATTTAAAAGGGCAGTCTTTCTTTTCTTTTCTTTTCTTTTTTTTAAAGGGCCATCTTTCTCACATCTTGTAACCATTTTGCTTTTCTCCAGGCGTGTCTCAGCCTCTCCAGAGGTGTTGACAGAAGTGCAACAAGTAGTGTGAGCTATAGCACTAATTCCTCCGTGTTTGACCAGTAGAAAATCTAAGGCAATTCCATTATCTAATACTACCTGGGCTAAGAAATTTAGGCATTTCTGCTATGATGCACTGCTTTTTGTGGTTTCTTCAGCCATGTGACCAACAGTGGCTGATAGATTTCTAAGTGTATCCCTGTTTAGGAATAGGAACCAAGATTCCCAAAAGGCTTTGCACCAGGTATTTTGGTATCTTGCTAGCATGGATCTCTTGACCCCATAATGGGGAGAAAAAGGAGATCCATCTGTCTTTTTGTATATAGACAATGGGGTAACATAATGTCCCAATAGCATAAACCTACTTGCCAGCTATTTCTAAATATTTAGAAATATGTGCCCATCCTTGGGAGGTGGGTCAGTTCCAATACCACATACAAGGACAAAACCTGGGGTAGCACAAGTGATTCCTCCCAGAGAGCTTTCATTCAGAGCTTCCTTAATGGGAAGTTTTGTTAACATAGTATTGAACCATGGGTCTTTTTTTTTTTTTTTTTGCAGGCTTTGCGAAAGCTATCTGTGTGACATTTGATGTGGGGGAGTTGCTGGCAGAAGTGACTCCTATTTTTTAAATTTCATACATCTGTTAATCAAGTAAGGAGCAGAACCAGGGGCTCCTAGGGTAAATTGTGTCTGGTCTCTAAGCACCACGGCTGGTGTCAGACAAGGGGTGGATATACTAATGTGTTAGAAATTTGAACCTGAAAGGTTATGCCAGGGGGAAGTTGATCTGAGTAAGTGGTAGCATTAGGAACATTTGAAGAGTCAGTGACGGGAATTACAAAGGGTTTAAATTGGCCTTGTATTGACTGAGAAATTTGATGACAAATCCAACGAGTTAAATTGTCCCCAGTAGCTATACTTTGTGATAGTTTTACTAAAGCATTTTCTTTCCATCCTAAACATTGGTACAAACTCATAGCTAGAAATAGAGCAATAACTTTCAATTTTGATAGACAGACATTTTGATAGATAGCTTGAACTAGTAAGATAAGCCTTACAGGCCTGCTCTCTAATCTTGGGTTAGCTGTCTACCCCTGCTGTCATCTCCTTCTCATCCTATCTTGGTGGGGCCTTTCTTAGTCAAACCTCGTGTCAGAAATAGGAGTTGCAGTCCATCAGGAGGGGAGGCCTTTTTCAGGTGAGAAATGTGAATCCAAAAGTTTGCTCCTTTAAGTTTTGCAGCGCAGGGATTTGTTAATACCTGATACGGTCCTTTCCAATGTGGTTGTAAAGAGTCCTTTGTTTTGTGTCTTTCCCAGTGGACAAAATCTCCAGGCTGTAACTCATGGTCCTTAAGGTCTTTGTCTCCCAGTAGCTCATCGTGGAAGGAATCAGTTACTAATTTTTCATTTTCTTTAAGCTCTTTGATGAGCTCCTGACAGTAACATAGAATATCACGTTTAAGAAGCATTGGGTCACACATACCTTCATCTGGATGCATAGGTCACCCAGCAATTATTTCAAAAGGAGACAATTAATGTTTACCAAAGGGGGTAGACCTAAGGTTGAGGAGTACCAAGGGAAGAGCTTTTGGCCACGGAAGATGAAAAGCCTCTGAAAATTTAGCCAGTTGTGTTTTCATTGTGCTGTTGGTCCTTTCTGTGAGCCCTGAGGACTGAGGGTGAGAGGCACAGTGAAAATGCTCATTACTGGCCAAATCTTACGAGTGGATTTAATGAGCTGTCCAGTAAAATAGGTTTCCTAGTCACTAGGCAACTCCAAGGGGTTCCTCAAACTGGAATTGTTCTTTCCAATAGTAACTTGCCTACTGTTAAGGTCGTTGCTCTTCTGCAAGGAAATGCTTACACCCAGTGTGAAAACACGCATACCATTACCAGGAGGTATTCGTAACCTTGAGAGGAAGCCCTCTGAAGAAAGTCCAGTTGCCAGACTTCAAAGGGTCCCTTCGGGAGGAGAACGTGGCCTTGAGAGCCATGAAGGGGCTCACCAGGATTATATTTAGGATGGATAAAACATCGGTGATGAATCTTACGAGCTACAGTGGGAGCATATTGTTTTCCTCATGATATCATTTATTTCAGGTGCTCAGTGGATCAGGGCATATACATGTTGGAGTGCGTGTAACTGAGCACTCAGAGGTACTATAAGCCTGTTATTTGGTCTGAACCATATTTGTGAGATGGGATAAAAAAAAAAATCCCCTTTTTTTCTTCCAGGCCTGCTTTTCATTTTCTGAAGCTAATTCTTGAGCCTGCAGAAGAAATTTTTTTACAGTTTCATCAGAGTTATGGTTGAGCAGAGGATGTTCTCAAAATTGGGAGGGAGGAAGACTTAAGGCAGCTTGTTTAGCTCCAGCATCAGCCTGTTGATTCCCTTTGGCTTCTGTGGAATCAGATTTGGAATGTCCAGGTATTTTAATGATGGCCAGCTGTTTGGACAATTGAATGGAGTCTAATAGTTTTGAGATTAGCTGTCCGTTGCTTATAGGCTGGCCAGAAGAGATAAGATATCCTCTCTGTTTCCATAGCCGTCCAAAAACATGAGCCACTCTGAAGGCATAGCAGCGATCAGTATAAATATCGGCTCTTTGATCTTTGGCTAATTGACAAGCCCTAATCAGTGCAATCTGTTCAGCTGCTTAGGCTTGATTTGGTGTCCGGTAAATAAGAACTTTCAATTACTTCTGCTATAGAAGTTATTGCATATAGAACAGATAATGTCCTTGTTCATCCTTTAAAAGGGATCCATCTGTAAACCACATTAAATCAGGATTATCAACGAGACCTTCTTGTAAATCAGTCTTAGGAGTGAGAAGTTAGTCACTTAGCATGATGCAGTCATGGCTGTGGTTATCTTGAGGTGCTGGAAGCAGAGTTTTGGGGTTAAGACTATTACATCCACCCAAAGTAATGCTGGGTGAAGAGTGGCCAAGGGACTCTGGGAACAGTGCTGAGTATGATGGGAGTCTGAGAGAGACTCACCTGAGTGAGGAGCGTAGTCAGAAGAGGCTCCATTACAGGTTCTTCAGTCGCTTTGCATAAGAGGAGTGTCCCTGAAATAAACCTCACAGAGTGGGAACCAGGAGAATGCCACCGCATCTAGCTTCCGACGATAACATCCTGTGGGCCAATGCGGGCCACCGTGCCTCTGAGTTCATACACCCAGGGTGTCTCCGCTCTCTTCATGCACAAAGAGGAAAAACGGTAATTTATAGTTAGGATGGCCTAATGCTAAAGCCTGGGATAATGCAGATTTTAAAGCACTTATAACCTTTCTCCTTCTGTCGTCCGTTCAGCTGGGTCGGGCTGGTCAGACCTAAGTAATGCAGAGAGAGGCTGGGCAGTGCAGGCAAAACTAGGTACCCAATTCCTCAACATGCGGTTGGACCTGGGAAGCCTCTTAGTTGTTTTTGTTTGTTTGTTTGTTTTGGAAAGTGAGAAAGCTAGGATTCCCTTAATTCTTTCAGAATAATCAGTAATCCTTCCTTAGGTATTAAATGACCTGAAATCTCACAACTGGTAAGCAGAATTGTAGTTTGTCTTTAGAAGCTAATTGTTGCAATAGATGGTTAGTGTCTCTCTGGCAGTCCTGTTCAGTTCTAGAACACAAATGTAAATCATCTATGTACTGATTTAAAGCAAAGCCGTTGGGGAAGTGTACGTCACCCAAATCAGCTTTAAGTATCTGATAAAAATCAGTAGGGCTTTCAGTATAGCTTTGGGGCATAACCACCCAGGTATATTGACGATCTTCCCATATGAAGGCGAAGAGGTGCTGGCTTTCTTTTTCTACTACAATACTAAAGAATGCACTGCATAGGTCTGTTACTGAGAAATAACAGGCGTCCGCTGGAATGGCCGAGAGCAGAGTGTGGGGATTAGTAGGAACCGCAGGGTGGCGAGGAATCACAGTATTATTTATAGCTCTCAGGCCGGAAACAAACCTGCCTCCATTTCCATTTGGCTTTCTTACCAGTAAAATGTTAGTATTACAAGAACTGGTACAAGGCATGATAAATCCTTTCTTAAGGAATTCCTGAGTAATAGGTCTTATTCCACTTAATGTCACTGGTCTCAGTGGATTTTTTTTTTTCTCTAAGAACTGTTATTGAGATACAATTGACCTACAATAAACCGCATATATTTAAAGTGTACAATTTGATATTTTTTTTCTTATAAGTAATGTATATATGGCAATCCCAATCTCCCATTTCATGCCCCCAACCCCACTTTCCCCCCTGAGTGGATATTGTCGGGTATTGGTTAGAGGCTGGAAATTATCAATAGTGACTTTAATAGCCATTTTAATTTCCCCGTATCTGAGGAAGAAGGTGATCACAATTTCTCAGGCACTTATGATAGTAAATCATTACTTTATTCTTGATTTGCCTGAATTTTTGTTTTCATAACCATTTTGTTTTCAGTAATTATGTTCTGATTTGCAGCTATATCTCCTAAATCTAAAATCATTTCACCTTTAGGTAAAAAGGCAATATGGGTGTTATATGCCTCTAAAAGTCTGATCCTATCGGTTAAATTAGAGCACATTTTACAAAAAAGGAATACATGTCTTCCTGTGATAGTTCCTAGCTGAAAAGTTATTGGCCCTGATTTAAAAAAACCTGCATAGGATATTTGCCTTTCAATGTCTGACTGACTTCACTTAGTACGATCATCTCTAGGTCCATCCATGTTGCTGCAAATGACATTATTTCATTCTTTTAATGGCTGAGTGGTATTCCATTGTATGTATGTGCCACGTCTTCTTTATCCATTCACCTGTCAATGGACATTTATGACATTTGGAGAAAGACAAATATCATGATATCACATATGTGGAATCTAAAAATATGATACAGATGAACTTATTTAC
This sequence comes from Hippopotamus amphibius kiboko, assembly GCF_030028045.1. Lineage (NCBI taxonomy): Eukaryota > Metazoa > Chordata > Mammalia > Artiodactyla > Hippopotamidae > Hippopotamus > Hippopotamus amphibius. The sequence goes on along the minus strand of NC_080189.1, from coordinate 86,104,864 downwards.
AAAACAGAAATACAGACATAGAAAACAAACTTATGGTTACCAGAAGGGAAAGGGTGGGTGAGGGATAAATTAGGAATTTGGGATTAACAGATACACACTACGATATGTATAATAGATAAACAGCAAGGACCTACTGTGGAGCACAGGGAACTATATTCAATATCTTGTAATAACCAATAATGGAAAAGAATCTGAAAAAGAACATATATGTGTATATGTGTGTATATATGTTTGTATAACCAAATCACTTTGCTGTACACCTTTAACATTGTAAATTAACTATACTTCAATAAAAAGAAATATTCTTTAAATCATCTGTAGAAAAAAAACTGCATAGGAAAATGTGAAACACCTGCCATTGAAATGATTATTCTGAGGGAGAGGGCAGTGAATAAGGGTAAGGTTAAGAACATATAATGTAGCCCCCTTGTCTACAGGGTCTTGGAAGTTTCCCTTCCAGTGGTTATTTCAGTTTCCCCTAAAGTATTTGTGAGGAGGAGGGGAAATGTCCTCTTGTAATCCTTGGAGCACCCCATCCGTTTTTAATTTTACCTTGTTCTAAGTGTCGATGGAATTTGTGGCAGTCTCTTTTAAAATGTCCAGGGTTTTTGCAATAAAAGCAGGTGCGGTCCTTTGGAGACTGGCTGGAATTTGGGCAGGGTGGTTTTGGAGGGCTGCCAAACTGCTGTAGCTGCACATTCATAATTTTGACAGTTTTGCCTTCTCTCCTTTCCGTAAGCTTTTAGAAAGCTTATCAGCTATAGTGACAAGGGCATTGGTGTGCGTCGTAGCCCAGTCAAGTTCATGTCTTTTAACTAGTCGGGTCAATTCTTCGTCTAGTCCTTCTAGAAAAATGGAATTTGATACTAGATCAGTCTGATGCTTCAGGAAACTCTGAATCCATGCCAGCATGTTGTTTGAATGGCTTTTCAAATCTTTCAAAAGAATCAAAAACAGTTTCTCCTGGCCTCTATTTGCACTGATGGACCTTTGCCCCATTTGTTTTCTGTGGGAGGATTTTCGAAATAGCCTGATACAAGTTGTGGGCAATTCCTCTGCATTTCCGGTGAGCTGTGGCCTCATGCTTTATGAACACCCCCTCTAGGTGCCATCCAGTTTCTCTCTTGGAGCCATCCTTTTGCTTTATTTTTAGAGACTAGTCAGTGTATGAACTGGTACAAGTCTGAATAGCCAGGCTCATAAGTTCTCACTATAAGATCAAATTCTTTAGCAAAACCTAAAGGGTCTTGGAAGGGAGCTGGAAAATCCTTAGTTAAATGCCTGAGTTCTGTCCTAGTCCAAGGGGTGTAGGTAAGGGCAGGTTCCCCTTTGCTTGTGGGCTTCTCCTTAAAGGGAGCTGCTGTTACCTTGGGGTTGCTTTCGTTTTCTACCTCAGATTCGGTACATTTTTCTTTTGGTGTTGGGGGAGCGCCAGCAGGAAGGGCAGGGCAGGGGAGCTCAGAGAGAAGAGGATAGAAAGAAGCTGGGGAAGGGGGTAGAGGAGGAGGAGAAGCAATGGCTTCCGGGCTGTTTCTAATCAGTTTTGGTTTGTTTCTTGCAATGAAGCCATTTTATTATTTCCTCATTTGGAAGCTTCCAGGTACCAATTAAAATATGCCTCCCGTTCTAGTTGTTTGATTTCATAGCTGGCTTTTTGTAAATGAGCACGCAAATAAGTCAATTTAGGTAAATCAAAAGTGCCCCATTTTGGCCATCTCAGGGACAAGTTACCTTTGGTCACATTTTCTCATTTGGTTCAATACTTGCACGTGTCGGTCCCATGGGTATTATACATAAACCCAGCTGGTGTCCCCATAGGTGGCTGTCTGTCCGGGAGCTGTTTGGCCTTTGAGGCACACTTTCCCATTATTAACATGGTAGCCTCATTCAGACGTGAGACGTGATCCGAGCAGTTTTCTCAGGGCCCTGTGATGGACCGGAGGTGTGCTGCTTGAGTCTAGCTCCCCAAGGAGGTACCCTTGGGTCGTTTGACTCTCTCGCGTGTCTCTGTTTCTCCCTCCTACAGTCTAAAACTGCTGTGGGTGCTCGGGGCACCAGGTGATCAGCCTTTATGATGCCCCCTGGTGGGACGTCCCTGGTGGTCCAGTGGTTAAGACTGTGTTTCCACTGCAGGGGGCATGGGTTCCGTCCCTGGTGGGGGAAGTAAGATCCCGCATGCTGTGTTGCATGGCCAAAAAATGGGGAGGGGGGACATTATGCCCCCTGGAGAGCAGAACATGTACTTAATGACTGCAGCGGGATTCTCTGTGGAACTGTTTCCGCAGGCCCTTCTGCTGGGTTCTCAGTCAGCTGAGCATGCCTTGTGGCCGGAAGGAGCAGATGCCCCTTTTTCTCTGGAGCTGAGCGGGCTCAGTCTCTCATTTTATTGGCAAATGATTCGTTCAGACCATATAGCAGCTTCTTGTCAATTCAAGCCAAAATTAGCAAAGATTAGCCACCTGTGTTTCCCTAGGCTTCCTGCCTAGATTCCGGTCAGGTCCTTCCTAGGAAAATGCATTGGTGCCCCTTAAGATTCAAAGTCCTCAGCAAAAAAACCCAAACCAAAACAAAAACCACCCCCCAACAAACAAATCCCCCAAAACCAGCTTGAATAAAATTCAGGGTGTCAGTCAAAGCAATGATGTCCAGATATCAGGAGAACTCAGCAAAGCACCTGAGGCGTACCAAGAAGCTGGTGGGACTCAGAGGTCCCGTGCTGGTAGGGAGCCCCTGTGCGGCGTAAACTCCCGGTGTCCTCTGGTGGTGTCTCCGATATCCTGTCAACTACACCAGGAAAATGACGAGACATCAAATAACGATCAAGCTGAGAAGAAAGAAAAGAGAATTTTATTTGAGCCAAACTAAGGATAACCCAGGAAATAGATTCTCAGAAGCTCTGAGAACTGTTGATCAGGAGTTAGAGATGCAGTTTTATACATTTTTGAGACAGAGTTTAGTATCATATTGACAGGTTAGCATCGTGCACACAGTTCATCAAAAGTATTTTTTTGTTTGTTTTTTCAGTCAGTTATGCATGTACAGAATGAGCCTTTGGTCAATGCGACCCTTTGTATGAGATGAAAAAGAAATATTAATCTTAGAATTCTAGTGCTGACGTCTGAAGAAAGGGACGAGTTTTTCTCAAAGGTTGATTTCATCCGTCTGCTTTGAGGAGGTCTGATTAATATATAATAGAGATGCACATTGCACCTTGGGAAAGGCCTACCACAAAGGGCACGCCATTTATTGTTTCTTTCTGTCTCAGTTTGATTGTCCTGCCTTAGAAAAATTTGTGATTGTTCCTTATCGAGTGTTTGTGTTTTGTTTATTAACAATTGCAGAGTGTCCCATTTTGTGGATCTAGCATGGTTTATTTAACCACGTTCTTCTGCTATTTAGGTTATTTCCCATTTTTTATGTCCTGGTGTAAACACTGCTCTCCTTGATAATTTGGTTAGTATATACAGACAGATACCATTCTAGGTGAGAAATTGTAGATTAAAAAAAAGTGTGTGCATTTTATATTTCAATGGTGATTGCTAAATGACCTTCCAAAAATGTTGCACCAGTTTCTATTCCTTCCCCAACAGGCCTCTCTTATGGTGCTCAGGAAGGCGCTGTCTGTGCTCTTCAGCTGACTAGGCCATTTGTACAACAAGCCCATAGCACCATCATCACTTCTGCCCCTCCGTTTATCACTACCTGAGTGCTTTCCAGGTGAGATCATCCTTTCGTGCCCAGCTTTCCACATGGCTCAGGGGGAGATGATATTTTTATTTAGCAAGCATTTATTCTCCTTTCATTCCTACCCTCTCCCCACACACACCTTCATGGGAAAAGTATATTTTCTTAACCCACTGATGTTGAGTTGGCCACATGACTTGTTTTGGACAATGGAATGTGAGTGAATGAGACACCAGCAAAAGTTTTTTCCTTGTTTTCTTTGGTTTTTAAATTGAGATATAACTGACATGTAACACTGTGTAAATTTAAGGTGTACAACGTATTGATCTGATACATTTATATATTGCAATATGATTACTAAGTAGCTTTAGGTAGCATCTCAATCACCTGACATAATTTTCGTTTCTTTTTTGTAGTGAGAACAATTGACCTCTAGTCTCTTAGGAACTTTGAAGTTTATGATAAAATATTGTTGACTATAATCCTTGTGCAGTGCATTAGATCTCCAGAAATTATTTATCTGCTGGTTGCAGGCTGTCCCCTTAAACAGCATCTCCTTGACCCCTGGTTACCACCTGTCTCGTGCTGGTCTCAGCCTATCAGTAACCAATGCTGTAGCTGGCCTGGACGTTTGTGGTTCTTGTGATTTCAAGATGCCCTTCAGCAGTAACCATAAGGAAACAACAACAACAACAACAAAAAGGTTTATTACTTACAGGACCTAGAACTTGCATGGCACACTTGGGGCCACACAGTGAGGTTGTAGTAGTGAGAGAGAGCACACTCACAGGACTGGGGTCTGCTTTTATTGGGGTTGAGGGTGGGGGTGAAGGGTTTCTCTGGCTCAGACTTTATTGGTGAACTTATAAGAAGGGGAATTTAGCACAGAAAGAGAAAACAACAGGAGGTGGCCTGGCTCTTTATCTAGTAATATGGCTAGTAATGTATTTATTGGAGATAGCCATCTTTGAAGTGGAAGTACTGGCAAAGTTTGTCAGGCACTTGCATTACAAAAAAGAAAAAAAACACTGTCAGGGTTTATGGTATACCACCATTTTACTCTCTGTTTCTATGAGTTCAGCTTTTTTAGATTTCACATGTAAGTGACAAAATGTATTACAGTATTTGTCTTTGTCTGTTGAATTATTTCATTTGGCATAATGCCCTGAAGCTCTATCCATGTTATTACAAACGGCAGGTTTTCTTTTGTTCTCATAGCTAAGTAATATTCCATTACACACACACACACTCTCCCATCTTTTTTGTCCGTTTAGCTGTTAAATGGACACTCAGATTGTTTCTCTAGCTTGGTTGTCGTGAACAATGCTGCAGTGAACACGGGTGTGCAGCTCCCTCTTCAAGATCTTATTTTCGTTTCTGGATGATACGGCAGCTTTATTTTTCAAAATTATTTTATTGAAGTATAGTCGATATACTTCAATAGTTATAAAGATACCTGTGTTAATTTCCACTGTACAGCAAAGTGATTCAGTTTTACATATATATATTCTTTTTTCATGTTCTTTTCCATTATGATGATAAATGGAACATTTCCTGCCATATCAATAAACAAAGGATGTCACAGTCATCAGTGATTGCAGCCCTCCAACATGAGCTGGGGAGCCCTGAGGAAACTCAGGACGTGAAAATACAGGATACTGGCCCCGGATAGCTGAGGGGCATATCAAAGGAATGATTTCAGTGAGTCCAGTCTCTTGTATCTTCCCATACATAGAAAAGCGATGAATTCCTGAACTTGAGATATCTGGTTTTCTTTATTTAACAATAATCTTTTGATGTTCCCAGACTACCTGCCCTTTGTTGCAAAATTCCTATATATCCTGGCTTCTCCCGTCGCCTCCTCGGAGCAGTGTCTCAGAGTTATCTGAAATGCTGTCTCCCTGGCTGCAGTCCTCATTTTGCCCCTCAAAACCTTGACTTGCAACTCTCACATTGTGCATTTTTTAAAGTCAACCACGGTTTATCACAGGATATTGCGTATAGTTCCCGTGCTATACAGTAGGAAGTTATTGTTTATCCATTCTCTATATCATAGTTTGTATCTGCTAATCCCAAATGCTCAATCCATCCCTTCGCCACTACCCCAGCCACTAGGACACCACAAGTACGTATTCTACTCTACAGTCTATGAGTCTGTTTGTTTTTCGTAGATAAGTTGAATTGTGCCAAATTTTTTGAATTCTTTTTTATTAATTTCAGGAAAAATAATTTAAAAATTTTATTGGAGTATAGTTGATTTACAATGCTGTGTTAGTTTCTGCTATACAGCAAAGTGATTAAGTTATACACATACATATATTCAATCTTACTTAGATTCTTTTCCCATGTAGGTTATTACAGAGTATTGAGTAGAGTTCCCTGTACTACACCGTATGTCCTTAGAAGTTATTTATTTACTAAATAGTATTGTGTTTACATCAATCCCAGTCTCCCAATTTATCCATCCCTTCCCTCTTGCCCTAGTAATCATAAGATTGCTTCACACATCTGTGACTATATTTCTGGGATGCACATGTCTTTTCTGATTATAATTTACTCCGGATATCTGCCCTCTAGTGGCAATACAGCATCATATGGTACCACTGTTTTTAGGTTTTAAGGAACCTCCATCGTATTCTCCACAGTAGCTGTTACAAAAGTACATTGCACACAACAGCATAGGAGAGTACCCTTTCTACACACATCTCCAGCATTTACTGTATCTAGACTTTTCAGGATGGCCAGTCAGACTGGTGTGAGGTGATACTCCTATGAGGTTTGCATTTGCACCTAAGTAATACTTACTGATGCTGAGGATAATTTCATGTGCTTTTTCTTTTCTTTTCTTTTTTTTCTCTTCCTTTTTGAAACAGTATGAGTAAAATTGACCTCTTGAAAGTGTTCTCCTGAAAACCTGTGCTGTTTTGACTCTGTAGTCGATGACCTACCGCAGGCCATTTCTGAGGGCAGGGGTCATGTACAGCCTGCAGGCCTGGTATTAGATGCCAATAAGCACCCTTGCTTTTCAGTTGCTGTTATGATAAATGACCACAAGGCGGCAGCATTTCTTCATGCCGAACTCTGGTTACTGGGGCCCCACTGCTTTAGTGAAAGTCGTGTTCCTGGGCTGTACATGAGAGTGGAAGGTGCCAGAAGAGTCAGTCCAGGGCTTGTGTCTCATTCCTTCATCCCCGTTTCCGATCACTGTCTCCCCCACCTCCAAAAGCTGTCCCCTGCAAAAGTGCTGTGCTTGGGGCTGTGGTCCATTGGTGGGGCAAATCTAGCCAAGCAGGCTGGAGGTGGGAACCCCAGCACCAGGGGATGTGGAGACCAGGTGACTTTAAAAGCGCTTCCAGACCATAGGGTCCACCATGGGATGGCTGCTCTAGGTGTGGGTTAGCTCTGGTGGGCCGGCCTGCCTGGAGATTGGGGTTTTGCACAAAGAGGGGGGCACAAGGCAGGTCCAGTGGGGGCTCATTTCCTGGTACATCCTTCCCAGCTCCATCAGCTCAAGGACAGTCCACCCCCAGGACCCAAGTCTTCTCAGACTCCAGGGATGTGAGGCCAGCCGGTTTGACCTAGACCTGGGGGGAATATTGTAGGCATTTCGGTTTATTTTTGAATTAATGTTTATTTTCTGAAGGAGCACCATTGATTTACAATGTTGTGTTGGTTTTAAGTGTACAGCAAGTTGACTCAGGTGCACAGAGATGTATATGTACTCTTTATCCGATTCTTCAGGGTGTTGAGTAGAGGTCCCTGTGCTTTGCAGTAGGTCCTTGTGGATGATTGATTTTATTTACATTTGTGGGTGTATCTTAATCCCAAACTCCTGGTGATCCCTTTCCCTGATGTGATCCCTTTCCCTGATGTTTTCTCTTTGGTAAATATAATGTGGTTTTTGTACTTGTGTGAGTCTGTTTCTGGTTTGTAAATGAGTTCATTTGGATCAGTTTATCCAGCTCTTAGTGATACCCTGTGATATATGTGTTTGTCTCTCTGAGTTACATCACTTGGTGTGATCATCTCTTGGTCCATCTATGTTGCTGCAAGTGATACCATTTCATTCTATTTTAGGGCTGAGTAATATTCCCTAGTGTATATGTACCACATCTCTTTTTTTTTTTAAAGAACTTTTATTGAGATACAGTTGACATACAATAAACTGCATATATTTAAAGTGTACAATTTGATATCTTTTTCTTATTAGTAATGTATATATGACAATCCAAATCTCCCAATTCACCCCCCCAACCCTCCCCGCTTTCCCCACTTGGTGTCCATATGTTTGTTCTCTACATCTATGTCTCTATTTCTGCCTTGCAAACTGGTTGATTTGTACCATTTTTTCTATATTCCACATATATGTACAATATTTAACATACAATATTTGTTTTTCTCTTTCTGACTCACTTCACTCTGTATGACAGTCTCCAGGTCCATCCATGTCTCTACAAATGTCCCAATTTCATTCCTTTTTACAGCTGAGTAATATTCCATTGTATATATGTACCACATCTTTTTTTTAAATTAATTTATTTAATTGGCTGTGTTGGGTCTTCATTGCTGCACACAGGCTTTCTCTAGTTGTGGTAAGTGGGGGCTACTCTTCATTGTGGTGCACAGGCTCCTCATTGTGGTGGCCTCTTTCGTTGTGGAGCACGGGCTCTGGTTGCGTGGGCTTCAGTAGTTGTGGCACATGGGCTCATTAGTTGTGGCTCATGGGCTCTAGAGTGCAGGCTCAATAGTTGTGGTGCACGGGCTTAATTGCTCCACGGCATGTGGGATCTTCCTGGGGCAGGGATCGAACCCATATCCCCTGCATTGGCAGGCGGATTCTTAACCGCTGTACCACCTAGGAACTCCTGTACCACATCTTTTTTATCCATTCGTCTGTTGATGGACATTTAGGTTGCTTCCATGTCCTGGCTATTGTAAATAGCGCTGCAATGAACATTGGAGTGCATGTGTCTTTTTGAATTATGGTGTTCTCTGGGTATATGCCCAGTAGTGGGATTGCTGGGTCATGTGGTAACTCTATTTTTAGTTTGCAAGGAACCTCCATACTTTCCTCCATAGTGGCTGTATCAATTTACATTCCCACCAACAGTGCAAGAGCGTTCCCTTTTCTCCGCACCCTCTCCAGCATTTACTGTTTGTAGATTTTCTGATGATGCCCATTCTAACTGCTGTGAGGTGATACCTCATTGTAGTTTTGATCTGCATTTCTCTAATAATGAGTGATGTTGAGCAGCTTTTCATGTGCCTCTTGGCCATCTGTATGTCTTTTTTTGAGAAATGCCTATTTAGGTCTTCTGCCCATTTTTTGATCGGGTTGTTTGTTTTTTGATATTGAGCTGGATGAACTGTTTATATTGTATCACATCTTCTTTATCCATTTTTCTGTCCATAGACTTTATGGTTCCTTCAACGTCTTGGCTATTGTAAACAGTGTTGCCATGAAGGTTGGAGTGCATGTGTGTGTTCCCATTTTAAGTTTCTATGGACATAAACCCAGGAGTGGGATTGCTGGACATAGCCTACCTCTGTTTTTCAGTTTTTTACGAACCTGTATCCCATTCTCCCCAGTGGCAGTTCCTAATCTTCATTCCCACTACTAGAGTAGGAGGGTTCCCTTTTCTCCATGCTCTCTCCAGCATTTACCTTTGTAGGCATTTTGAGGATGGCCATTCTGAGTGTTGCTGGGCGAGAGCTGTAGTCAATTGAATTTGTATTTCTCTAATAAGGAGCCTAGTTGAGGAACTTTTCTTGTCCTTTTTTTCCCCCTTTTTTAATACAGTGAGAGTAAAATTGAGCTGTTGACAGTGTTTTCCCAGAAGCCTGTCCTGTTTTAACTCTGTAGTCGATGACCTACCACAGGTCATTTCTGAGGGCAGGGGTCACGTACAGCCGCAGGCCTTGTGAGTCTTAGATGCCAATAAGCACCCTTGCTTTTCAAGTTGCTGTTATGATAAACGGCCACAAGGCGGCAGCATTTCTTCATGCCGAACTCTGGTTACTGGGGCCCCAGTGCCTTAATGAAAGTCGTGTTCCTGGGTTGTACATGAGAGTGGAATGTGCCAGAAGAGTCAGTCCAGGGCTTGTGTTTCATTCCTTCATCCCCGTTTCTGATCACCGTCTCCCCCACCTCCAAAAGCTGTCCCCTGCAAAAGTGCTATGCTTTGGGGCTGTGGTCCATAGAGGGGTTGGATCTAGCCAAGCAGGCTGGAGGTGGGAACCCCAGCACCAGGGGATGTGGAGACCAGGTGACTTTAAAAGCGCTTCCAGACCATAGGGTCCACCATGGGATGGCTGCTCTAGGCTTGGGTTAGCTGTGGTGGGCTGGCCTAGGCCTGGAGATTGGGGTTTCACCTGGAGGGGAGACAGAAGACAGGTCCAGTGAGGGCTCGTTTCCTGGCACATCCTTCATCTTCATCAATTTGATGAGAGTCAAGCCTTGGGTCCCATAATTGTCATAAGGATTTTTTTTTTATTGGAGTATAATTGCTAGAGTAAGTGTTGATATATATACGCTCAGTAAAGCCATCTTATTAATTGCTTTTGTAATTCTATTGTTCTCTTTTCATGTTTTCCACCTATCTTTGTAAACTGGTGATTTTCTGTGATAGTTTGCTCTATTTACCCCTTGCTTATCTTTTGTGAATCAATTTCATTTGATTTGTTTTCACCATGCATCTTACATAAACCTCAGAAATAAATAGTCCATTTTAAGCTGATAGCAACTATCTTCTATTGCATACAAAAATTCCTTTCTTTTCCTCTTCTCTTTTGTATTTTCTATGATATAATTTACCTCTTTTTACATAGTATATTTTTTATTAAATCATAGCAGCTGTAGTTATTTTTAACTCTTTTCCTTTAGCCTTTATAGTATAGTTATTTCATTAACACACCGTAATATTACAGAATTAGGCTTTGTAAAGCTGACTATTTTATCTTTACCTGTGTGTGGTATACTTTCACATGTTTTTATGTCATCATTTGGTCTCTTTTCATTTCAGCATGAAGAATTCCTTTCTGTATTTCTTGTAAGGCAGATTTTGTTCTCATGAAGTACTTCAGCTTTTATTTGCCTGGGAAAGTCTATTTCCCCTTCATATCTGAAGGATAACTTTGCTGGATAGAATATTCTTGGTTGTTTTTCTATCAAGACATCTAACATGTCATTCCACTCTCTCCTTTCCTCTCAAGTTTCTGCTGAGAAATCTGCTAGTAGCCCAATGGGGTTTCTTTTGTTGGTTACAATCTTTTTTTCCTCTGGTAACCTTTAGGATTCTCTCTTTGTCATTGATTTTTGACAGTTTCGGTATAATGTGTCTTGGACGTCTTTTTGCCTTGAAATAATAGTGTGATCTCTTAGTTTCATGAACATGGATGTCCAAGTCTCTCCCCAGGTTTGGTAAGTTCTTAGCTCTTATTTTTTAAAATAAATATTCTGCTTGCTATTCCCTTTCTTCTCTTTCTGGAAACTCAGTTATTCTAATATTTGTATGTTTGGTGGAGTCCCATAAATCATATACGCTTTCTTGGCTATTTTTTTCTTTGTTTTTCTCTGATTGGGTTATTTCAAAGTTCCTATCCTTGAGCTTACTTATTCTTTTTTCTGTTTTGTCTTCTGTGCTGTAAATGCTCTCTGTTGCATTTTTCATTTCATGTATTGAATTCACTAGCTCCAGAAGTGGTTTTTTTAAAATTTTTTACCTCTTTGTTAAATTTCTCATTTTGCTCATGTATAGTTTACCTGATTATATTGGAATTGTCTGTTTGCTTTTAGCTCATTGAGTGTCCTTAAAAAAAGTTATTTTGAATTGTTCATCAGTTAGATCATAGAATTTCATGCCTTTCAGTTCACCTGTTGGAGGATTACTGGAGTCTTTGGTGATGACATGCTTCCTTGACCCTTTATGTTACTTGTTGTTTTGTGCTGGTGCCGTTGCATTTGAAGGAGCACATACCTCCTTCAATCGTTACTAGTTGCCTTCAGGTGGGATATGCAGTTTGTTGGTCCTGTTATATCTGAGGTTTCCTCCTACCTCGTATGGGTATACCTGCTCCACACTTGCTCCCTCTTTTGGCAGAGTTCTTCAGCTTGCATAGTTTCTCTGGGGTTTGGTTATTATTATACAGCATTATTGCAACAGTAGTTGACTAGTATAAACTCCTAATGATTACATTTTAAGAAATTCTGTATACATGAAAATGTATATATACAATTTTACATAAGCGCGTGTGCATAATATAATTATCGTGTTACACAGTTTTTACTGCTGTCTTTATTTTTCTTTTCCTTATTAGGTTGGCTACCCCTCTCCCCGCATCCCACTGATGCCCCGTTTTCCTTCCCAAGTAACCCATGTTAACAACTTCGTATGTACCTCTCTGTATTTTCTCCATATTTATGTACCCTTATGCAATAATATGACCACAGGTACTAGTAACCTTCAAAATATGTAGCAACCAGTATGCACAGTATCAACCAACGAGAATGAACACTAGCGGACACATCCAGCGCTGTATCAGTTTATGCTGGCTAACAAACACACACACACACACACACACACACACGCACACACGCACACGATAACAGTTTCTATCACTGTTTGTCTTCTACAAAAATGGGGCCATATTATAGCCATCTTCCCTTGTTTTTTATACAATCCCTTCAATTCCAATTGTGATACGGCTTGTATGCATTCTTGTTAATTGTTGTATAAGACGTATTAAGTGGGCTGAGTGTATTCACATTTAGTCAGCAGTACCCTATTAGTGGACTTCCCCTTTGTCACCAGTGTTTTTGTTACCATGAGCAATGGTGCCGTGAACATTCTTGAACATATATTATTGTGTACTGGTGATTTTATCTCTAGGGCATCTAGTCGCAGGAATGGAAACGTGGACTGAATGATGGGAGGTAAATTTTGTGAGATGGTGTCAGAGAGTTTTTCAAGGTTCTTTCACAGTTTACATTTTTGTCATGAAGATTTAAAGAAATCCTTTCTCCTATATCCTACAGAGCCATAAGTAAGTGGCTTTTTGATTTTTGCCAACCTCATGGGTATAAAGTAACAATCTGCATTTCCCAAACCACTCGTGAACTCGCACACCTTTTCATGACTTGGCCATCTGGGGTTCCTCTCTATATCTCTGCTCATTTCTCTGTTGTCTTGCTTGTATCCTTGCCAATATGTAAGAGCATTTGCATATTGCAGATATTAACCCTATGCCTAGATTAAACAGTGTTTTCTTTATCTAGGATTTGTTCATTGGTTTGGCTTAAGCTAACTCTTGCCTTACAAAATGCTGTCACGGTCATGAAAACGTGTTTTACTGTATCTCTCTCCTTTCTCATTTTTCTCTATTTCTTCCTTTCTTCCCTCTCTGTATGTGTGTATGCACGTACACCTGTTTTCCTTCCCCTCGTTCTGCCTTTCTGTCTTTCTTCGTGCCTCTTGTTCTCTGTCTACCCCCTCACTGACTCCCTCTCACTGACGCTTCACCCCTCTGTTTTCCTGCTCCATGAGAATACTAATTTCCAGTGCAGAGAGCACTGTATTTTCTTACTTGTGTTACTTACAAAGCCAAGACAGACCCGAGAGGTGACTGAGGGCAGCACAATAGGGTTTAAAACAAATACATTTTCAAAATTGACTGAATTGGAGATCCCTTGAGCTTTTTCTTTCTATATGGACTCTCCAGTGCACCCTCCGAGATTCTGATTCCATAGGTCTGGAGTGGGGTGTTATGTACAAATGGATATCTATCTTAATATCTCCCCAGGGGATCTTAGGACACCATCAGGGCTGGAAACCTGCTAAAGCACTGAATCCGGGAGGCTAAACAAATGCTCCCCAGTTGGGCAGCTTGCTTGGGAGATTGGACAAGCTTGGCTGTTGTAGTCTCAGATAATTACCTTCAGCAACCAACCAGCTCAGCATAAGAGAGCATGAGGGGCTCACGTGGAGGAGAGACAAGGGTGGCAGAAGAGAGAAAGGGGAGGCTCAAGTGCAGCTGCAGTGCAGCAAATGTGCACAGGGGGGCAGTGTGGCCCCTTGTGGCTCAGAAGCCAACGCACACTGAGGCCTGCCCCGGGCTCTAGGAGGGCTCTGGCAGGGTGAAGGGCTGTCCCCTTCCCACTGTTACTCCCAGTGCTGCAGAACCTGGCTCTCAGATGGTTAAAGTTCATGCAACATTTATTGAGTGTGAATGATCTCATGTCAAACACCGTCCTGGGTTGTTTGATTTAATCTTTGTAACCATCCAAGGTAGGCACATTATTTTTACTCTACCACAGAGGAAGCTGCAGCTTAGGGAAGTTAATTAATTTCCTAGTGGGTGGCAGAGCCAGGATTTAGACTCAAGCCTGTCTGACTCCAAGCCAAATGTTCTTTTCGTTCAACAACTGCTACTTCATACAGGTAACGTGTGATTCTGCACGTATTAATAAATGCTAATTTACCAAATAACTTATTCATGCATGCCGATTATTTTTCTTTTCTTTCCTTCTTTCTTAAACAAAGGGATCGGTAAGAATAACCGTGTTACCTAAGAAATCTTAAAGCACACAGTCTGCATTTTAACAGGCGACGGAAGAAACAAAGCACGCGTGGCTGACGGCGGACTATCCCCCCGGGGTCACCTCCTCCACAGAGTGAGGCCCGGGCGTCACACCGAACGTCTGCAGACCTCAGGCAGGATTTTATTTGGCTGATGTGGTATTATTTCACACCCTAAATTTCAGTCATCCCTGTCCCCGCGCTCCCCGTTCCTCTCCATCGTTATGCTGCAGTCATCCACACCGCCTGCTGCGTGTCCGCTGATGGCAGCACCGGGGTGATGGGGTCTGCTGACCCCAGGGCCTCTGGGCCTCGAGCCTCACCGCACTCCATCTCCCTTCCCGGGCTCTGCTTGCCTCCAGGTGCTGTCAGTGTCGGCACGCTGGCGCTGTCTCTCGCTGGAGCCTCTCACGCCTGTGACGGCTGCATCCCTGGGCCCCTGCTGCTTCTAGCACCAGACCCGCCCCGGGCTTGCCAGGGCTACATTTAACTGCAGCTGCTTCACCAGGTGCTTGGGTATTTTCAGCCATGGAGGCAGAGAGTGGCTGAGCCGGAAGTTGCTGAGGGCCGCTGGCCGGGGCTCAGACCTACTGTTTTAGGTTGAAATTAGCGTCCAGGTTGTTCCAAGCACTTGGTCCCCTGCCCCACCCCCGCCCCACCTCAGCTTTTTCTTAATTGGAGCTGGGGAGAAGGGAGAAGGCAAGAAGTGATAGAGAATAAGACAGCACAGGGTCGCTCCTGGGAGCCTCAGAATTTGCTCGGTCACTTCTCTCTTCTCCATGACCAGCCACCCCCGTGGCACGTAAGTGCGGGACGATCGTGAGCTGGAGACCGTGCTCTCCAGCCATGTCCAGCAAGGGTGATGTGCGTGGCCAGGTCACCTCGACTGGCAGCTGACAGGAGGGCATGGTCTGTATTGCACAGTGAGGGCTGCCTGCTGGCCTCTTCTCTCCTGGCCCGCTCACCCCGGAGTCGCTGTCCAGGGAGCCACCAGCCTTGCTCTGGGCTCCCGCACTCGTGTCATCTGGTGTCCTTTCTTGACCTGGGTCTTTGTGGACAAAGCTGTGTTCCCAAAAGCCTTGGCCCGAGACTCTCTGAAGGTTCCCAGCCGCTGAGTGCTGTGGGCTTGGTAGTCCCTCTGGCCAGGAGAGCAGGTGTGCATGCGTGATGGCAGAGTCTCAGTGGCAGTTACAAATAGAACAGGACAGTGGGCCCAGAGATGGAGCGGCAGCACTGAAGGGGTGGGGAGGAGAGGAGGTGCACAGGGAGGGAGGATGTAGTCCCCAGGACCTGGGCGCCCTGGGTGAAGGAGGGTCCTGCCCGAGCATGGGAACCACCTCTGGCTGTTCGCAACTGATGCCCTTGGCCGTGAGTAAGATGCTGTCAAACATCCTATGAATCCCAGTGAAGCAGAGAGGACCTTCCCTCTTTCCCTAACTCCTCTGTGTCCAAGGCAGGAGAAATTCTATTTCTTGTGTTCAGTGTGCCTACTGGATGGCACCTCTAGCTCACAGCTCTCACACTGGAAGCAGCCTTGGGATCCTCTGTTTGGAGCTGCTCATGTTACAGAGGGCAAGCTGCCCCTCTGAGGTGGCTATTTCTAGGTCTGGGTCCCTGACCTCTCCTCCCCTGTTGTCCTCAGCACCTTTCTCTTTGTCATGCCAATATTGACAAGAGCTAGGTATCAGGACTCTGCACCAGGTGCATTTGAAACACTTTGCATGTGTTTGCACTCATTTAGACCTTACACCAGACATACCTATGAGGTAGGCACTGCTATTGTCCCCATTTTACAGGTAAGGAGTGGAGACCCAGAGAAGTTGAGTGACTTGCCCAAGGTCACACAGGATTTGGAGCTGGGTGTTGTGGCTCTAGAGCTCTTACCCATGGGGTGTACTGCCTCTCAGGGTCTTCACTGGGGCTGCCTGCTTCTTGTGCAGCTCCTGTACCAGATTGTGAACAACTTGAAAGGGATTATGTTTTAATCCCTCGGGACCCCTTAAGAGGCCAAGATTAATCTAGAGCCCAATATAGTAGTAGCTCAAACAGATGTTGGTTGAATGAATGAATGAATGAAAAAACAAAAGCATTAGTTAAACTAGTGTTCCTTGCCCCGCATTTTTGAGACTTAAGGTCTCTGAGGGGTTGACGTACAGGGTGGGACTTGCTGGCCTCTGGCGGGTAACAGGCTGGGAGATCCCAGCAAGCCTCACAGGGAGGGAACCCCCAGGCTCCTCCCCTGCTCCCTCCCGAGCCCCGCCGCCTCACCCCGCGTGCCTGTGTGGTTGTGCACACCTGGAGCACTGCACGTTCTTTTGGACCCTGCCTGCAGGCTGACGAGCACGCCAGGCGTCCAGCTGACTCCCCTGGCGGTGGCGGCAGCCTCCCCCTTGTGACCAGCCAGAAGCCAGGAAGGCAGTGAAGGCTTCCCTCGTACGTGCCGCACCACTGCCTTCGAGGATTTTCTGTGTGTGTTCGCTGTGTTCTTGACACCCAGGGCCACGCAGGAGGTCTCCGAGCACCCAGTTTTCTAAGGCTAACGCAGGCAGAGGTGCCTAGCACTCCCTGTAGCCAGAGAATGGGGGGCGTGGTTTTAAAGGGGGACGCCCGGGGAGGCACCACAGCACGCGCTACCGGCCGCTCTTACCCCAAAGACGGCAAGAGAAATGGCTAAAGGCTGAAGCGGTCACTGAGAGGGGGAAACAGGTGAAACAAGGGTCCTCAAACTGTGGTCTTCCGATCACCAGCAGCGGCGGCACCTGGGAACGTCTTAGCCACGCACATCGTGCACATTCTCAGCCCCATCCTAGCCCTCTGAGCGGGCCCCTCTGGGGGAGGGGCCCAGGAGTCTGTTTTCAAACGCAGGTGATTCTGATGCAGCCACTGTTCTTCCAAACTATCCCATTGGCAGGACGGATTAAAGCCTTCAGTGAGTAGTTACTGACTTCTGGGTCCTTTGTAGAGGGCCAGTCAAAGCACAAAATAGATTGGACACAATCCTTGTCTCCCTCTCCCTGACCCCGATGGAAACTCTGGACCAAGTAATGAACAACAGAATACAGAGCCAAGCATTACATTGGCTGAAAATCCCATTTCCACAAGAAGGGAGAATCAGGAGATATGTTTCTTATCCAAGATTTGTCACATCTGTTGGCCACCAATGATCAGCAAATGAATGGTATGTTAAACTAGTATCCTCCAGTCTTTTTCCAAGTGTTAAAATGCTGGTAACTCATTGGTTAAATTGCAAATCATGATTTGCCTCCCAAAGATTCTCAATACATATGGTTACTTAGAAACAATTTAGAAACCTTGGGAATAAAAGATTAAAGACCAGTGCAGTGTATCATTTAACCAGGCCCTCAAAGCAAGTAGTGTTATTCTAAGAACCTCCAACTAGGACAAAGTACTAATGAAAAATTTGTTAAACTGTTAGATTGTTATCTTAAAAATCAACACTGGCCCCTCTCTTAGATCATCATTTATGTAAAATCATATTAGTTAGTATCCTAAGTTTGAACTCTTATTTATTTAAGAGAAATTGTTAATTTACTAACCTTTTAATTCTTCCAGGTCAGGGAAGTTTGCACCCAGTAGATTATATCTGCTTTTTTATGTAGTACAGAGCCTGATCTGTTTTTAAGCCAGTCTGACAGTCTCTGTCTTTTAATGGATTAATTCCATTTATTTACTTTTAATGACAATGGGTATTGCTCATTTTATTCTCCCAACTTACATTATTTTACTTTGCTGGTTTCTCCTTATCCCTAGTCCTACTTTCACGACTTTGATCAAGTTAGCGTTTGTTATTTTTACCAGTTTTGTTGAGGTATAATTGATGTATAATAAAAGCCACTTTTTAAAGTATATAATTTGGTAAGTTTTGACATGTGTATACATATATCCATGAAACTATCACCAGAAGCAAGATAAGGAACATAACCAGCACCCCCACAAGTTTCCTCGTGCCCTTTTGTTATCTCCTCCTCTCCTCCCCCTCTCACCCACTTTAATCCCCAGGCAACCACCCATCACTTTTCTGTTACTATAGATTAGTTTGCACTTAAAGAATTCCATAGACATGGAATCATACAGTTGGTATGTGTTTTTGTTTGACTTCTTCTAGCCAGGATTATTATTTTGAGATTCATCAGCGTTGTTGTGTGTATCAGTAGCGCATTCCTTTTTATTGGTGTGTAGTAATCTATTGTGTGGATATCCCACAGTTGCTGTGTCCATTCCCCTCTTCGTGGACATTTGAGTTGTTCCTAGCTTTTGGCTGTTACAAATCAAGCTGCTGTGAACACTCACGTGCAGGTCTTTGTGTGGATGGGTGCACTCATCTCTTGGCTAAATACCTGGGAGTAGAATATGGTCTGGATATGGTCTGAGTATGTTTAACATTTTGAAAAACTTTTGTACTGTTTTCTAAAATAGTTGCCCCATTTTGGATTCCCACTATCAGTGTATGAGTATTCCGGTTCCTTCATTTATTAATGTTGGTTGTTTTCTTGTTACTGAGTTTTGAGAGTTCATTACATATTCTGGATATGTCCTTTATTGGATCTATGATTTTTAAATATTTTCTCCCAATCTATGGCTTGTCCTTTCATTCTTAAGACTATCTTTCAGTGCTCATTTCAGCAGCACATATACTAATATTGGAACAATACAGAGAAGATTAGCATGGCCCCTGCGCAAGGATGACACGCAAATTCATGAAGCGTTCCATATTTTTAAGAGAAAAACAAATACCGTATGCTAATGCATGTATATGGAATCTAGAAGAATGATCCCGATGAACATAGTGGCAGAACAGGAATAAAGACGCAAATGTAGAGAATGGACTAGAGGACATGGGTGGGGCTGGGGGGGAGTGGAGGCTGGGATGTAGTGAGAAAGTAGCACTGACATATATACACTACCAAATGTAGAATAGATAGCTAGTGGGAAGCTGCTGCGTACACAGGGAGATAAGCTCGGTCCTTTGTGCCGACCTAGATGGGTGGGATAGGGAGGGTGGGAGGACGAGGAGGGAGATATGGGGGTATATGTTTACATATAGCTGATTCACTTTGTTGTACAGCAGAAACTAGCACAACATGGTAAAGCAAATATACTCCAATAGAGATGTATATAAAAAAGAGTATCTTTCAAAGAGCAGAAGTTTTTTATTTTTAATGAAGCCTGATTTATCAATTTTTTATACTTATTGGAATTGTGTACTTAGTATTATATTATAGCTAAGAAATCTTTGCCTAACATAAGATTTTCTCGTAGGTTTCCTTCTAGAAGTTTTATAGTTTTAGGTTCATATTTAGGTATATGAGCTTTGAGTTAATTCTTGAATATGGTGTGATGTATGGATCAAAGTTCATCTCTCTGGCATATGGATATAGTTGTACCATTTATTGGCAAGATGGTCCTTTCTCTTCTGAATTGCTTTTGCACCTGTGTTGAAAATCAGTTGTCCATAGTGTGAATCTACTTTTGGACTCCATGCTGTTCCACTGATCTATTTGTCTGTCTTTATATTAATACCACACTGTCTTGATATCTGTAGCTTTATAATAACATTGAAGGCCGGTGGTGCAGCTCCTTCAACTTTCTTTTCCAAAGTTGTCTGTTCTATGTCCTTCGCAGTTCCCAATAAATACAGTCTTTCCCCATTATGTACAATGTTAGTGATAGGTTTTTCATAGAAGCCCTTTATCTAATTAAGGAAGTTCCTTTCTATTTTGATTTTTCTTAGAGTTTTTATCAGAAAGATGTTGGATCTTGTCAAACATTTTTTTCTGTTATCTATTGAGATGCTCATGTGGTTTTTCATTTTAGTTTGTTAATATGGTGACTTATATTTATAAAACATTGGTAGATTCTTGAATGTTAAATTAACCTTGCATTCTTGGGATTAAACCCCCATTGGTCACGATGTATTATCCATTTTAAACAGGCAGTTACCTTTTTAAGAGTTAAATAAGAAGAAAAAATATTGGACCAACACAGTTAATATTTCCAGTGATCTTCGGTCTTTTGTACAGATCCACATTTTCACCTGGCATCATTTCCATTCCTTTCCCATTCCTTTCCCTGTTCATTCTTACCTCTCTGAAAGACTTTACCATTATTATTATTATTTTGTAGTGTGGAACTGCCGATGAGAAATTTTTATCACTTTTATATGCCTCAGTGTCTTTATTTCACTTACATTTTTTTTTTCACTTACATTTTTGAAAGATACTTTCACAGGGTATAGATGATTTTTTTTCAGTACTTTAAAGAAGTTGCTTCATATTTGGCTAACTTATATCGTTTCTAACATTTTGCTTGTTTTTGCTCCTCTGAATGTAAGGTGACTTTTTTCTCTGTCTGGTTTTAAGATTGCCCCTTTAACACTGGTTTTCAGAAATTTGATATATTATGTGCTTTGGTATAGTAGTGTTCATGTTTCTTGTGCATGTGTAAGGAGTTTGTTATAAACATCACCTTTTGGATCTGTTTATAGTTTTTATCAAATTTTATAAAATTGCAGCTATGATTTATTCGCATATTTTTGTTTCTCCCTCTCTTTTTTCTCCTTTGGAGACCCTAATTATATGTGTATTAGGCTGCTTGATGTTTTCCCACAGTTCAGTGATGCTCTGTTTATATTTTAGTCTTCTCCATGTTTTATTTTGGGTAACTTCTACTGCTATGTCTTTAAATTCATTAATCTTTTTCTCGTAACGTTTAATACACTTTTAACCTCATTTAGTTTATTTTTTATCACAGATATTTTAAGTTTCACCTCTGGAAGTTGGATCTTTTAAAAATAACTCCCATGTCACTACTTAGCATGTTCAGTATTTTCTGCAGCTTTCTGGACATTAGGAATACAGTTATAACTACTATTTTGATGTCCTTTTAGGGTAATTCTAGCATCTGTGTCCATTATGCTTTGGCTTCAATTGATCACTTTTTTTCTCTTTATAGTAGATTGTAGTTTTCTGCTTCTTTGCATGTCTAGTGATTTTTTATTAGATGCTAGATATTATAAACTTTTTTTTGGGTTCTGGATGTTTTTATATTTTTATAAAGATTCTTGAGTTTTGTTCTGGGATGCAGTTAATTTACTTAGAACAGTTTAAGCCTTTCAGGGCTTGCTTTTAAGATTTGCTAGGCAGAGCCAGAACTGTCTTTATTTTAGGCTTAATTATTCCTGACTATTGATGCATGACACTTTTTGAGTATCTACCACATATCTCATGAATTATAATGTTTTCTAGTCTGGTTAGCAGGAACAGGCACTAATCCGGGGTCTTCAGGTGTTCTAGGTACTGTTTCCTTTAACCCTTTCAGGTAGTTTCTCATGCACATGCTCTGATCAGTACTCTGCTAAGTACTCAAGGGAAACACTGTACAGATCTCCAGAGCACATGCACGTGCTCTCTCTCTCCCCCTCCCCTCCCCCCTCAACGTGTGCAATTCTCTCCTCTGCAATACTCTGCTCTGCATGCAAATCATGGGAATTCTAGCTCCCATGGTCTTCTTGACTTTTCTGCTACATTTCTTTAACTCAGAGATTAACTCAGAGAATCCATCGAGCTCCCCTGGGTTCATTCCTTGTTTGCTTCCTGTCTCTAAGGGTTCACTTTCTTTGTTGCTTGGTGTCCAGTGTCTTGTACATCATAGATTCATATTTTTTTTCTGTTTTTTTAAAATTGTTTCAGGAGTGCAGGTAAATAGAGTTCCTGTTACTCCATCTTGGTTAGAAGCAGAAGTTCCCAGTTTCTGCCTTTAGTCATGCCTTCGATGAAAGAAATACTAGAGAACATTACTCCTTACATCCAACCTCAGTTGGAAGGTCTACTTGCCATCTTCCCTCTGGCTGAGTGGGATGTGTAGGGCCTTGGCTCAGGTCTCGGGAACTGGCCTTGGGGTGAGGGGTTGGAGAGCCCAACCCTTCTTGTGGGGGGTGGAGAAGGGAAATTGTGATCTGTATTCCAGATAAGAGTGTCAGAATGTACAGATTTTTTCCTTTAAAAAATTATTTTCTGCACTCTTATTAAACCTAAGATTTCTTTAGGCCCTGGCTTTTTGATTCAGTTCTTGCAAGTGAAATCCTGCTTCTCAAGTAGGAGGTCCAATACAGAAGGAACTCTGGATAGATCAGAGGATTAGATGATGCAGGTGTGGAACGGAATGGCATGCTAGACAGTAGAGCTAATTAGGAGAAACTTTTTAGATAAACTTGGAAACAGAAAACTCTTAGCAGGATGAAGTCCTGGCCTGTATTTTGAAATTATAACACATCCCTGTGAGGTAAAGAATCTGACTGGCTCAAAAAAGTTTAAGCCTTTATCTCCTGTGTAATATAGCCTTTAAAAGCCTCTAAAGACCTTTTGTGCTAATTGACCTTCAGGGCAGTAGTATTCAAATTGAAACCATTACTTTAAAAATTATATAAATGGTCATTTCTCTTTGTCAGACAAAAAATCCTTAGACTCCATGTTTGTATCTTCTCCCTTTATGCCTCAAGGCAAATTTATCAATAAATGTGATAAATTCCTTGCCTTCCAGAATGTTGCTAGAGTTGTATTATTGGCAAGACCGAAAATGGATCTGAAATATCGAATTCTGGGGTATGAATCTATACAGAGAACAAACAAAATAGAGCAAATGGATTGGGTGATGGGACCTGAAGAAGTTTGTTAGGTTTCTGGCACTGGAGGGCGCTTCTTGAAAGTACTCATCAGAGTGTTAGAGGGGCTGGGAGCCACTGGATGAATACAAAACACCATGGTGTATCAATTTTACATATTGATAAAAATTTATAACATTGTTTAAAAGTAAACAGATGTATTATGATATAAAATGCAAATTTTTGAGGATTTTAAGTTAAAAAATCAGACTTAGGAAAAACATTGAGCCTTGAGTTACCTTAGGTCATACTCTTAGAATCCAGGAGGCATAGGAGGTTCTGGTCATTCTCCTGCATGGATAGGGGTATTTCAGTGGGAAAATTGAGGAGCCTTGCTCTAAAACTTCAGTGCCCCTACAAGGAGGAGGAGAGAGGAGCCCCTTGTGGGAGGCCTGCAACTCTGCATGAGGCATGAAAGGAGATGTTGATGGGCTGAACCCATGCAGACACCCTCAAGAGCTACCAAAATGGGGACAAGATCACCTCACTCACCCATCTATCCCTCCATCCATCCGAGTATTCCACCATCCATCCCTCCTTCCCTCTCCATCCACCCACCCATCCATCCATCCATCCACCCATCCATCCATCCACCCACCCATCCATCCATCCCTCCATCCACCCATCCATCCATCCCTCCATCATATAAGCCTTTATTAAATGCCTCCTATGTATCTCAGATAGTAATACTTGATGAAGGCTAAAATGGATAAGAAATGGACTCTGATCTCAAGGAATTTAATGTCTAGTGCAGGAGTTCTCAAAGTTCTTCCTGCTGCTGCATATATAATTACAAGGTATGTGCTAAATTAATGAGCAATGCCAGATACTGTTGAAAGTGATTGACGTGAAATAACTCATTTAATATTTACAGCTCTTTGGTGTGGGTTCTATTATCATTTCCATTACGCAGCTGAGGAACAGGTGGACTGTGTTCCTTGGGCTGAGAGTCATTGTCTAGAGGGACAGGCATGTTTATAAATAATTATATATATATAATACTATAAGTGTGATTGGAACATAAGGATAGTGAGACTACTTATTGCTAAAGAAGTGGAGACCCCTGATTCCAGATGGAAGACCAACCAAGCATGGAAACCTCAACAGGGAAGTTCCTTTTCTTTCATGCTAATTATCACAGAATCCTGCTAATTTATCACAAATCACAACAAAGTAGTGTATACCTTGCTTTATTGCACTTTGCAGATACTGTGTTTTTCACAAATTAAAGGTTTGTGGCAGGCCTACACTGAACAAGTTTGTCAACACCATTTTCCCAATAGCAATCTGCTCACTTTGCGTCTCTGTCACATTTTGGTAATTTTCATAATATTTCACACATTTTCGTTGTTATTATAGTTGTTATAGTGATCTGTGATCAGTGATTTTTTTTTAATGCTTTCATTATTTTTTTTTAAAATTAATTTATTTTATTGGCTATGTTGGGTCTTTTTTGCTGTGCGCGGGCTTTTGTTGCGGTGAGTGGGGGGCTACTCTTCGTTGAGGTGCGCAGGCTCCTCATTGCCGTGGCTTCTCTGTTGTGGAGCAAGGGCTCTAGGCGCGTGGGCTTCAGTAGTTGCAGCACATGGGCTCAATAGTTGTGGCTCACAGGCTCTAAAGTGCAGGCTCAATAGTTGTGGCACACAGGCTTAGTTGCTCCGCGGCATGTGGGATCTTCTTGGAGCAGGGATCAAACCCGTGTCCCCTGCGTTGGCAGGCAGATTCTCAACCACTACGCCACATAGGAAGCCCCTGTGATCAGTGATCTTTGATGTCACTATTGAAAAAAGGTTATGACTCACTGAAGTTTCAGGTGATGGTTAACATTTCTTAGCAGTAAAGTATTTTAAAATTAACATATGTACATTATTTTTTAGACGTAATGCGGTTGCACGTTTAATAGACTACAGTATAATGTAAACATAACTTTTATATGCACTGGGAAACCAAAAACTTCACTTTATTGCAATATTGCCTTTTTGAGATGGTCTTGAACTGAACCCATGATATCTCTGAGGTCTGCCTGTACATGACTTTCCACAGCATTTGGCCTGTTTTCGGCAACTGAAGTGGCAAGGCACTGCTGACCTCTCAAGGCTGCCCATTTTGTCTTTGGCCAGCCTGAATGGTGGGAGATAGTATCTTTTATCAAAATCTATCTCCCGATAATTTATGGAAACCAGCCCTAGTTCTGTTTCTTAGGGCATCGTTTCTTGATATTCTGTGTATGGGATGTTAATAGACTATATGGGGAAATAAAAGAAAGAGTAGTGTACACAATAGGTATGGTAAATACATTCTATCACAGGTTTCTTTATTAGAGGACTTTCTCAGAATCTTTTGTATGCTCATGTGCTTTGTGAATCTCAGAGGAGAATTGCCTTTGTGGTATCTTCCAAACGTCTCCACCCTGCCAACTGCTTTCTTGATGGCCACGTGTTACCATCCCATTGGAAACAGCTGGGGCAGCAAGGCTCTGGGGCCCCTCAGCTAGAATTAGCGTGATCCTCCTTCCCTTCTCAGATGCTTGGGCATGTGCTCCAAGTATAGTCTCCTCCAAATTAAACATCTCGGCAACTTTCAGCCTTCTTCATGGTTAGCTTTTCAGACCTTTCTCCCTCTGGTCACCCTTCTCCAGCTTGCCAGTGTCTCCCCTAAAGTGCGCGATGCACAACCGACTATAATAGCTCTGTGGTAGTCTTTGGGTTGGTTCCATTGGACACAGTTAGAACCCTTGGAACACTGTCATTTTGCCCTTTCATTTTCGACCTGACCAGGGAGGTGTGGGTTAACCGACTCTCAGCACAGGAATGATGGATGCCAGGGCAATAGAAGCGTGTGGAATTTGGAGCTGTTCAAGGAAAAACTAGAATGATTTTTATTTTTGAAGGTTTGAAATGTCTAAATAAGCAAAGATTTGAAAGCCTATTATGTGTAAGGCGCTACAGAGGGCAAAAGAGGTGGAAGCCATTAGTCTTTCATGCAAAAAGCGGGTCGTTGAACTAGGGAGATGGTTAACAGAAAAGGCCAAAAATTCGAGCTAGCATCAGCAAATGCCCCATTATGCAGATCAAGTAGGGTGGTAAGGATGTGAGGAAGAGTCACTGTTAGCTGTTTTCATATTTTCTCCACGATATCCCATATATCCAGTGAGGATGAGTAAGCATTGCTGGTGGGCTGAAAGAGAGATGCTTTGCTTTGGAGAGTCTGTGGCTTGGCGGTGAAGTGAAGCTTTGATCACTGGATATTTTTTCCCCAAGATATTTCATAGTATTAGAAATGTGTTTTCTGGAAGACAGTAATGTTTACTCCAAGTCAAAAATCATGTCCTGAACTGGAGTCAGTTTCTAAAAAAGTACTATGCAGAAATGCCAAAACAGAGAAGGAGTTTTTTAGAGTATAAAGTATTACTCAGAATAAGCTAAGAAACACAAATATTTTTTCCTTAAGGCAACTCCCACACCCTAGGCAGGGCAGTGTGGTGCTCAGATCACAGACTCTGGAGCCAGACTGCCTGGTTTCCACCCCTGCTCCTCCACTTCTTAAGAGAGTGGCCCTGGCTAAGCACTTAATTTCTCAATGCCAGCCTTCCTCCCTACCCCCTTCCCTCCTTCCCTCCCTCCCTTCCTCCCCCTTCCCTCCTTCCTTCCCTCCTTCCCTCCTTCCTTCCTTTAATATGGGGCTACTAAAAAGTGCTTACCTCACAGTGTTGGTATGGTATTGTGGTGTTAATGAGTTTCTATATGGAAAGCTGTGAGAACACTCAGGATATCCCTTTTTATTTACTTATTGCTATAAAACACATCACCCTAACACTTAGCTTAAAATAAGAATCATCATTTACTTTCTTTCATAGTTTCTGTGGATCTGAAATTCAGGAGCAGCTTAGGTGGGTGATTCTGGCTGGAGATTTCTTGTGACGTTGCAGCAGACATCTGCAGGGACCGAGGTCATCTGGAGGCTTCACTGGGGTTTGAGGATCCACTTCACTCACGTGGCTGGCAAGCTGGTGCTGGCCGTTGGTGGGAGGTCTCAGTCTGCCTTCCCGTGGGCCTCTCCACAGGGTGGCTTGAGTGACCTCACAACAGGGCTGCCAGCATCCCCTGGAGTAAGAGCTTTAGGAGACCAGGGTGGAACTGCAGTGCCTTTTTTTTTTTTAATATTCATTTTATTTATTTATTTATTTTGGCTGCGCTGGGTCTTTGTTGTGGCATGCAGACTTCTTAGTTGCAGCATGTGGGCTTCTTAGTTGTGGTGTGTGGACTCTTAGTTGTGGCATGCATGTGGAATCTAGTTCGCAGACCAGGGATTGAGCCCAGGGCCCCTGTACTGGGAGCACAGAGTCTCACCAGTGGACCACCAGGGAAGTCCCTGCAACGCCTTTCATGACCTTTGTGACCTAAGTGTGGAAGCCACACACTGTCACTTCTCCTTTCTTCTGCTCTTATGCGGTGGGCGGGGGAGGACACAGTGGCAGGATTACTAGGAGGCGACCATCAGTGGGGCCACACCCTGCGAGGAAGCCCTGTGTTCTATTGTGTGACTGATATTAGGTACAGGATATACTTAAATGCAGAAAATTTTAACATCATGTAGTTCCTGTAGACACTCAGCATTGCTTTCTCAAAGGGGTGTTTTGTTAACGTGACTCCATTGCTATAACTCACATATCAGGGGTTTTGGCTTGTGTTCCCCTCAGAGTGGAGCCTGAGACAAGGACTTGGGCACCAGAAATTTATTTGGGAGGTGATTCCGGGAAGCTGAGGGAGGGTGTGGGGAAGGGAGGCAGGGAAGAAGGGGAAGCTGATATAAGGTGCGTAACGGAGGTTGCTTGCCATGGCCATTGTGGACGTGACTCCCCCGGGACCTGCTGAGACGGGTACAGAATTCCCCCCAGAAGTGGGAGTTGCCCACTCCCGCTGCCTGAGGGTTTCCCCTGGGAGGTGAACACCTCTGCACGTCAGATCTGTACCTGCAGTCAGGCTAAGAGGCCTCTACAGCACTGGGGAAGGCTCTGAGATAAAGCGGGAAGCCTTGGCTCTTGCTGGAGGTGGGCTGCCGTTGGCACAAGGTGAGTGTGAGCTCACAGGTGGGCTGAGGGACGTGATGTGGACTCCAGAGGCATTTGTGACATCAAGTTGGCAGAACCTGGGGATTAAGTGGATGTGTTAGTTTTGCTCTCTCAAGAAGCAGATGTCCAGAGAAGAGTAGATGTGTAGGGAATTTAATGGGGAGTATGCCTTGAGGAAGATAGGGACGGGGCTGGAAGAGGCTGGGAGAGCTGTCAGCCAGTGATGCAAGTCTGAGCTCTGGGGAGGAGAAGGGAATGGGAAAAGTTTGGGTAGAAAGAGTCTTGGATTGTGGGGCAGGTCTAAGAACGGTTCAGCCAGGCTGATGAGGCCTCAAGTCAAAATCTCCCATCAAAACATCCTGGGTTTCACAGGAATGCGTGTCCTGGTGTCCAGCTCGTGTGCAGCATGGCCTCGGGTTCACCTCAGCTTGGCCACCTGGCAATTACACTCCCTCAGTCGTTGGTTTCGGGCACAGTCTCCTGGCAGCCACCACTAGTTTTGTGCATGGACAGCACAGGTAGTTGCAATGAGTCTTGTATTTGGGGGAACCAGAGGTCACTCAGCCTGAGATACTAAGATCTTTCCTATCTCCTTCTGTCTCTTGCCCTCTCTTCCAGGTCAACTCCGAGAGAAGTAGCACACTAAGTCACTCACACTTTAGTAGTGACATAATTTGGCCTATATGGTCCAAATTATTCTACGACAGAAGGAATCTGGGACAAGAAGAAGACATGTGGGATTTGGGTGAAGAGCGCTTAAGGAAAGGGGCACAGATGCGAAGGGTAGGGGGCCGTCCTGAGTCCACTTTCCAGTTGAGCTCATGCCTCATCCCTGCTGGGAATGGAACGGAACCAATATCAGACTCTCCGTAGTGAAATAGCAGTGAAATGTGCTCTACACAGGTGTCACCACTCTTTGTCCAGCACAGCTGTCTCTCACCTCCTTCATATTTTGAAGGAGGGTATATTTTTTTTTGGTCACTGGAGAAATGAAGTAAATATTGTCCAGGTGGCTGGAATACCTGATTTGGGAAGAAGGGGAGAGACCCCGAGATTTTTCAGAGGTTGGTCCATCAATCAACTCAGTCTGAACCCCAGAGGTCAACAGTGGACATTTCTTTTTTTCCCTTTCTTCTTCTTCTTCTTCTTCTTTTTTTTTTTGGAGTATAATTGCTTTACACTGTTGTGCCAGTTTCTGCTGTACAGCAAAGTGAATCAGCTGTATTTATACCTATATCCCCATATCTCCTCCCTCCCGCGACTCCTTCCCACCCTCCCTATCCCAGCCAATCGTCCAGTTGATCTCCCTGTGTTATGCAGCAGCTTCCCACTAGGTATCTGTTTTACATTTAGTAGTGTATATATGTCAATGCTACTCTCTTACTTCGTCCCACCTTCCCCTTTGCCCATCCCCCCAGCCCCCACTGTGTCCTCAAATGCATTCTCTACATCTGCCTCTTTATTCTTGCCCTGCCATTGGGTTCATCAGTACTATTTTTTTCGATTCCATATATATAAGTTAGCATATGGTATTTGTTTTTCTCTTTCTGGTTTACTTCACTCTGTATGACAGATTCTAGGTCCATCCACCTCACTACAAATAACTCAGTTTCATTCCTTCTTATGGCTGAGTAATATTGCATTGTATACATGTGCCACAGCTTCTTTATCCAACAATGGATATTTCTTGCTCTCCCTTCCTACCCATGTCCTGAATCTCACACTAATTGAATTAGACTCTCTGGGCATGAGGCCCAAGAATCAGTATTTTATAAGCATTTCTGGTGATTTTCGTGAACACTAGAATTTGAGAACCACAGGTTCAAGACTAATTATGGTGGGACAACATCAAGGCCATAGCTGGGGACTATAGCTTCTAACACATAATTAAATATGTTGGACTATATCTGTGGGGTTGACCCATATCTTCTCTCCTGAATTCCAGACACCAACTGCCTCTGACTTCCAACTGTGTCCTTGATGTTCTTCCTGGGATGTGTACTGGGCTTCTCAGACTCAACATGTCTATAGCCAGTGCCCAGTTACCTACCTGGCCCTCCTAAGAGGCTTCTCCACCAGCCTTCCCCGTCACGGTTGGTAGCAACGCCATCCTTTCAGTTTGCTCACACCAGATGCTTCCTGCCTTCTCTCTTTCTCTCACTTTTTATGTCCATCCAACTAGCTCACTTTAAAATATCATTGACCCTTGAGCAACACAGGAATTAGGGGTGCAGGCCCTCCATGCAGTCAGATATCCACATTATAACTTTATAGTCAGCTCTCTGTATCCATGGTTCCACATCCTGGGATCCAACCAACTGCGGATCCTGTAACACTGTAGTATTTACCATTGAAAACACTCTGCATATAATGGACCTGAACAGTTCAAACCTCTGTTGTTCAAACGTCAACTGTGTAGCCAGAGTTGTTACACATCTTTTCACCTCTGCTACAACAACCCCATCATCACTTATCTGGCTTTATATGATAGCCTCTTAGTGGGTCTTCCTGCTTCTGTCCTTACAATTTGCACCTCCCTCTCACCTCTAGGCTACTCTCAGCAGTCAAAGTGACCCTGTACTCAAAACCACACCATGGTTCCCCATCTTTCAAGTAGGAACCAAAGTCTTTATAGTAGCTTACCCCCGACCTTCTCTTCTACAACTCTCCTCATTTCCCCTGCTGCAGCCACTCTTGACTCCCTGCTATGCTGGAATGCATTAAGCATAACGCTGCCCCAGGACCTTTGCACTGGCTCTTCTTCCTGCTTGGGCCACTCTTACCTCAGATACCTGAAGAACTCCTTCCCGCACCTTCTTTGCTTAAATGTTACATTCTCAGAGAGGCCTATCGTGACAGCCCTATTTAAAGTTGTAACTTTTCTTAAAAAATAAACTTTATTTATTTATTTATTTATTGGCTGCATTGGGTCTTCACTGCTGCGCGTGGGCTTTCTCTAGTTGCAGCGAGCGGGAGCTACTCTTCGTTGCAGTGCGCGGGCTTCTCATCGCAGTGGCTTCTATTGTTGTGGAGCACAGGCTCTAGGCACATGGGCTTCAGTAGTTGTGGCACACAGGGTCAATAGTTGTGGCTCACGGGTTCTAGAGCGCAGGCTCAGTAGTTGTGGCGCACAGGCTTAGTTGTTCTGTGGCATGTGGGATCTTCCTGGACCAGGGTTCAAACCAATGTCCCCTGCATTGGCAGGTGGATTGTTAACCACTGTGCCACCAGGGTAGTCCTAAAGTTGTAACTTTTCACAATCTGCATCCCACCCCCAGCTTTATTGAGATATAATTGGCATATTTCACTGTATAAGTTTAAGGGGTACGGCATAAGGGTTTGACTTACATATCTTGTGAAGTGATTACCACAGTAAGATTAGTTAGCATCCATCATCTGATATAGCAAAAAGAGAAAATATAGAAAGAGAAAAGAAAAAAAGAAAAAAATTCGTTTTTCCTTGTGATGAGAGCTCTTCGGACTTACATCCAACAGCTTTCCTGTATCTGCAGCCGTGTTCACTCCAGTCGCCCTGCTGCACGTCACACCTCCAGTGCTTATTTATCTTGTAAACTGGATGCTTGTACCTTCTGGCCACCCTCCTCCCATTCCCCCTTCCCCCACGCACCCCAGGCTCTGCTAATCACAAAGTTGTTCTCTTTTCCTATGAGTCTGAGTTTTTTTTTAATTTAAAAAAAAATTTTTTTTAGATTCCGCATATAAATGAGATCACATGGTATTTCTTTCTGTATCTGACTTATTTCATTTAGCATAATGCCCTCAAGTTTCATCCATGGTGTGGCAAATGGTAAGATTTCCTCATTTTTAATGGCTGAATAATATTCCATTGTATATATATGTATATATACACACACAACAGAATGTTATTGGAGATGTATATATATACAATGTTTTCTTTATCCATTAATCTGTTGATAGATGTTTTCATGCCTTGGCTATTGTAAATATTGCTGCTATGAACATGTGGGTGCAGGTGTCTTTTCAGGTTAGTGTTTTTGTTTCCTTTGGAAAAAGTCCCAGAAGTGGGATTACTGGATCATACGGAAGTTCTGGTTTTAATTTTTTTGAGGAACCTCCACACTGTTTTCCATAATGGCTGCACCAGCTTACATTCTCACCAACAGGGCACAAGGGTTCCTTTTCTCCATGTTCTCGCCTGCGTTTATCTCATCTTTTTGATGGTAGCCATTCTAACAGCTACCAAATGGCAG
Source organism: Hippopotamus amphibius kiboko (assembly GCF_030028045.1). Classification (NCBI taxonomy): domain Eukaryota; kingdom Metazoa; phylum Chordata; class Mammalia; order Artiodactyla; family Hippopotamidae; genus Hippopotamus; species Hippopotamus amphibius. Next base: position 86,072,623 of record NC_080189.1, on the reverse strand, counting down.
AACCAGAATTTGAACTGAAGCTGTGTGAGTTCAAAGGTCTTGTGTTTAGCCAGTACACGGTTGCTTCATAGTGTAAACATTTGTAATGATTCTTAACCTCTGTCCTATGCCCCTTTAAAAATCAGTTTATAAGCTGTGGTACACACTTTTAAAAAATGTTTATTTTGATTTTACTAATATTACTTCACTGCTCATGTAGCTAAGAGTGTGTGCCCCTTATCCTCGTGCGTTTCTGAGATTTGAGAATCTGCTGATCCGGTGGCACTGCCAGTTCTTTAAGGCTGGTGGAAAGAAGCTTTCCTGTAACTTCAAAGACTCATTCCTCTCTCCTTCCATTGGACTTCTGCTACTCTCTAGGGGTCCCTCTGAAGACAGTCAGCACAGGCTGCGTTATAGTACTCTGTTTAATTCAAGACCATAGATTTCTTGAGTATTTCTACCCTTGGCTCTGAGGGCACAGAGGATAAAGACACGGTTTTGCCTCCTCGGGCTCATGGTGGAGCCAGGGAGAGTGATGGAAAATGACACAGCAACAGAGACAGTGTCTCCTGGGCTGGTGGGCAGGAGCTGAGCCCAGCTGTATCGGGAGGCAAGCAGGACAAGGGAAGGGAAAGGAGATTCTACCAGCAAAGAAGAGAGCTCCAGCTCGGCACAGTCACAGGTGGCTTATCTAGGGGATGCTAAAGAACTCAGTGTGGGTGGGGCGTGCTGCAGTGATTGGATTCCAACTGTGAGGAGCCGGGGAGGTCTCTGTAACAACTATGGCAGGTTTTGAAGGAGGGGATTCACAGTCTGCATGTGGGGGATGGGGGAGCGGGACTAAGGGTCCATTGTTCTGTCTAATCCGCTTTTCTGCCAGGAAACCTCTGCAACAGAGCAGACCACTTCTCACTTATCCTTGTGTGCCTGGCAGTGCTCTGCTTAAAGTAGACAATCAGTAAATACACAGTGAAAAAAATGTTGCCGCACACATACACACCCCAATTTATATTTCTCTCTTTTTTTCTTTTAAGTAGGGCAATTAGGGATAGATTGAGACACCAGGAGGAAGTTCTCTGATCTCACGCTGAGCGCAGGTTGGTGTGTGGTTGGGGCGATAGGCTCTAGTTTCTCTGTGCTTTGGTGTTCTCATTGTGAGAGGAAAGCATTTCCTCTTCTTCCTTTTTCGTGGATTTTATCAAAATTTTGACTGCTCTGAGTATCTTCCTAGTCAGAACAAATGCATTTGGTATGGAACTAATAGTAGAATATTTAGGGGTGGGTTAACATGGAGATCCTGATGGCTAGCTATTGGGGTTACCAGTGCTACTGCCTGAATGGAGGTAAAGGAGAAAAAGTAAAACAGATTCAGTTTCTTGCATCCCAGATCTCTTTTCATGTTCTCAGACATAAATCAGTTCATAAATTCAAACAGAAAAAAATGTATATGCTTTAAAGAAAAGCAGGGAAAAAAACCAAGAAAAATACCTACCAACTATGGTTTTGAGGAATGGAAATATGGATTTTTTTTCCCTGAATTAATATTCATTTTGAGTAGAAGTGTGAACACTTGCCTACCACATTCTGTTGATGTTTGTGGATTTATTTTTAGAGGGAGGGAGAAGAAAAGAGGAAGAGAGACTGAGAGACCGTCAGACACTTAGCTCCTTGTCTATGTTAGAGTTTATTGAGACGTGGAGTAAAAATTAGCAGTAAGCAAATATTATCCACAACATGCTAAAGCTTAATCCATGGCCAAAAGACGGCCTGGCACTTAGAAGTAAAGTTTAGGCCCTTTTTCCATATGAAGAAGGCGCATCTATTTCCTATTCTTTCGGCATCATTTTTCCAAAGCACACACACTGATTAACTGATGGTTGTGATGGAATTCTGCCCTTCTCTTCTGCGTAATCTGAGAGATTCTTAACCATTTAAAACTTATTCAGAAATAAAAATCCACTCTAGTCAATGAAGAAACCACTTTATAGGTCTATATTATGGTCTATTTATATTTATTCTATTAAGTCCTTATTCACCCTGGGAAAATGATGAAGTCTTACATTTTTGTATTGTTTTATTGTTTACAAAGCATGTTTCATTCATTACCCAATGGAAATCTACTCTAAAGGAAAGACATTTTTAACTGAATCTATAATTAATAAACCTGAGATTCTAATATTTCTTGAGATCAGTTGGCTAGCACTTCACAGAGTCATGTCCAATACCTTTATAGTCTAACTCCTGTATCAGGGCTTGCTTTAAAAAAAAAAAAAAAAAGGAAAGAAAAGAAAAAAGGGACTGACTATAAAACTTCTGTAAACCTGTGAATCTTAGTAGGTCAATCAGTTGTGTTCTAATTTCTAAGTACTGATTCAAGCAGAAATTGAAATAAAAAGTATAAAATTTAAAATAAGCCACTGACATTTATTGACTACTTACTATGTGCTAGGCATGGAAAAGTACATGCATTATGTCATCTAATTCTCCTGACAACCCTAAGAAATGGAGAAATATAGTCACTTCTGATTTTCTAGATAAAGAAAGGGTTAAGAGAAAAGCAACTAAAAATAATGTTTATTGAGTGTTTCCTCTGTGCAGTCATAGTGCTATATGTTTTATATACAATTTCTCATTTGTTCCTTAAACCTGTGAAGGAGAAATCCATTTTATAGATGGTACAACCCAGGCACAGGGAAGTGAAGTATCTGGTCCAGGTTCACATAGTAAGTAGCAGAGCTGGGATCTGAACCCAAATAGTATTCTGCCCAGAATCTGAGCACTTCTTACCTAGCTAATGCTGCAAGCCAGTCTTTTCTCATTCTGTTTTGGTCAAAGGTTGGGAAGATGTGCGATCATTCAGGATGCTCAGGACTCTTGAGCATGTCAGGAGAGCAGCATCATAGCTTCTTGGACAAGCTGGTGATGAGCCATCTTTTCCTACAAGAAAAGGAGGAACTTCATAGGAACTTTTACAGGGACTGTGATGTGGGGAGAGTGTCTGGAAATACCACGTTATTGAGGCTTGAGCAGTAATTATGCTTCAGAGATTTTCACAGTTAGGAGTGTGTTTACTCCCATGAGTCTGAACACAGTTAGGTTAAGGAGCTAATAATAACAGTTGACTATACGCAAAAAGCAGCTCTGAGACTGTGGTTGTCAGTCTCTTAAATAGACTATCAGGCTATACTTACTACTTGTTTATTTTATATTATTTGTTATTGGTTTCAGGTGCACAGAATTGGATTAATCGTAATCCTGCTTTATAACACACTACATTGCTCCTTGGGACTTGTTTATACTGATCATTGTTTTAAATCTATTTTAAAGTGTAGTTAAGTGAGAACGTACTCTAATACATGCTTCTGGGTACTGTGGGCCCAGAGCTACAGCTCTGGCGCATGGTTTATCTGTGGAAACTTTTCCCACATTCTGGACATAAAATCTAGGAGGACGTGGCTTTGGAGAGTCAGCCCTGAAACCAAGAGCGTGGTGGCAATGACCCTGTCATTGATAAGAAGCTTCTCTCCTTTCCACCAGGGGTTAAGGTTTCAGGGCAGGGTCAGCCAGGGGCTTGGCGAAGACAGAGTGTTCATGACATCCTCTCCAAATTCCAAGGAGATGAAACAAACAAGTGGTCATTTTCCAGGAAAATTGAGGCCATGTTTCCAGTGCCCTGAGAGTCCTCACACTCACGATCCGTCCGCCAATTAAAAACGTTGCTCACGCCCTCAGCCCTTTTTCGTGGGAGGGCCAGCTGGAGTAAGGCCAGCGCAGCTGCTTCTGAAGGGAAACTGGGGAAGCTGCACCTTGCCCGCGGCCTGGCTAGCAGTCCTTTAACCAAGCATTTACAGGAAGAAGTTGAGATTGCCTTGCAGAGAAATCTTTTCCCTTCCAGGAAGACTTTCATACTTGTCACTTTCTTCCTTATCACAACTTCTTTTTGCTGTTTCTATGGAAAATGTATTTGTTCCAGCTTCCCTACCCCCAAAGTAGACTTTAATTGTGATACCAAAGTGAGGCATTTTGTGTTTCTAATGGTTGAGCTCACTGTAAAGACTCTTCCTCTATCCAGAGCACTGGGGTTAGTTTTCTTTTTGATTGTTTCTAGTTTGGCAGCAGGTTGCAGTGGCCAAGAGCATAACTCTGTATTCGTGTTGACCGGTTTCAAGTTCCAACTCCAACATTTACTAGCATATTTTTTTCTTAAGCCTTTGGCAACATATTTAAGTTTGCTAAAGTTTAATCTTTTTCTGAGATAATGGGAACTACCTCATAAAATTGTCAAGCAGATTAATTAAGATGTCCTTTGTAATCCACTCAGCACAGCTCTCAGCACATAGGTCCTCAGTAAAAGTTATTGCAGATTCTATTATGAGACGTAGGTCTTCATATATTTGTACTTTTATTTCCCTTGGGTGGATGCCCCGCAGTAGGATTTCGGGGTTCAAGAGTGTGTGCATTATACATTTTAAATCACGGGGCCTGATTACTGTCTAAAAATTTTACAGCAATTTACAATCCTGTTATTAGTGAACAGAAGAGGCCTTCTTTCCCAAACCTTACCAACATTGGGAGATGAGGAATTATCTCAATTTTGGCTAAATTAAATTAATGAGAAACAGTTTCTATTATTTTAATTTGTGTTTTCCTGGTCTTTAAAGAGACAGTGTATCTATATGTAGATTTATTGGCCATTTTCTGATTCTAAGAGAATCTAAGTCTGAACAGTCTATGTCTGTTCATAGCTTTTGTCTATGGGATTTTACAAATATTGCTATTTTGAATAAATATTAGTAATTTATAAAAACTCCCCGTGAATGGAGGATATTATCTATGTTGAAAATATTTCTCTCATCCTGTTATTTGTCTTCCTTTCCTTTTGTGATCTTTTGCTATACTACCATTTATGTTTTTTATACAGAGTGATGTAATCATTTTTCTTTGATGTCTCCTGGGTCTTCTCTTATGTATCAAAGATGTTTGAGTGCCATGTGTATCCTAGAATCATACTCCTGTCCTCATTTCACTGCAGCAATGGCTCTCAATTTTCTGTGGGCATCAGAATCACTTATGAAGCACTTTAAAAAATTGTGTTTTCTTGGGCTTGATCATGGGGTTTCCAGGGGTGGAGCTTAGATGCATGTTTGTGAAAAACAAGAGTCTCATTTTGGAAAAATGAGTCCTACTTAAAAGTACGAGGATGAGTCAAAAATTGTCCGCACTCTGACTGTAGAATTTATTTTAATTAACTTTAGAAAAGACAAATACATCATTTTTCAATGTAATCTCCTTGCTTTTCAATACACTTTGTCCATTTATCAACAAGCTTTTGTATTCCCTCATTAAAAAATGTTTTAGGCTGAGCTGAGAGCCACAAATGCACCACTGTCTTCACTTCTTCATCAGAAGTGAATCTTCATCTTCATAGGGCTGCTTTCAGGGGACCAAACAGGTGAAAGTCCAATGGAGCAAGATCAGGACTATAGGGAGGATGCTTTAACACCTCAAAAGGAAGTTTTTGCAAAGTGTCAACAGTGTGGACAGAGGTATGCGGACATGCACACCCTCAGACCACAAAAAACAAATCACTGCACGCTGCTCTTCTTTCGTGCAAATCACAAGTGGGGCATCCATTTTTGCTCGCACTGCAGTTACAAATGAACTGATGTAACACGTTCACACCTGCACAGCAGTAACTGGGGAGACAGTAGCCTTGAACGGAAAGCGCCAACAGAGGTTTTAATATAACCAGAGTGCGGATAATTTTTGACTCACCCACGTAGGTTCTTTTTTTCCTCCCAACCCCACCCCCACCTCAAAAGTAGGTTCTTAAATTGGCAAAATGTTGAGAGAGTTGTTGAAGTTGGATGCTATTATTGGGGCCCAGTAGTTGGCCCCAAGATGTGCCTCAATGGCATACTGATAATTTTGAATTAAAGTTATTTAAGAAATGGCCAGTGTAAGAGGAACACTATGACCCTCTTCTGTCCCCTCCAAAGCAGGAAATAAATCTCTCATATGAAAGGAGATAGTACAGGTATACCTATTGCCAGAGGTAGGGAATTTGGGCCCAGAAGCCTATATAAGTAAATCTTGTTATTTCTTTAATTTACTACCCCAAACCCAGACTCTGTTTAGATTCTTCACTGATTGAGCACCCGAAACCCAAGTTTCTTTGTCATGTCAATTCCTCACAAATTTATTGTTTTTTTAATCTAAAAAGTAGAAAAGCTGCCTACTTTGGCCACTTCTTAATCCCATTTCTATGAGACCTCCATGCACACAATTAAGATTAATTTTTTTCCTCTTAATCTGTCTTGTGCCAATTTTATTAGTCCAGCTGCAAGAACTCAAAAGAGGTGGGGGGGGGGAATTTCCTCCTCCCAACACTATAGATGGAATGTTTATATCCACCCCAAATTCATATGCTGAAATCTTAACCCCCAATCTGATGGTTTTAGGACATTGGGCCTTTGGGAGGTAATTAGGTCATGAGGGTGGATTCCTCCTGAATGGGATTAGTGCCCTTATAAAAGAGACCACACAAAGCTCCTCAGCCCCGTCCCTTCCCCTATGTGAAGTTATAGCCAGAAGAGGACTGTCTGTGAACCAGCAAGAGGGTTTTCACCAGAACTCAACCATTCTTGCACCCTCCAGCTTCCATAACTGTGAGAAATGCCTTTGTATTGTTTGTAAGCCGCCCAGTCTATGCTCTTCTGTTATAGCAGCCCAAACGAACTAAGACACTGGGGTGACAGGCACATTCATTATCTGTTCTTACTTTTGAATATGTTTGAAAATTTCCACAAGTTGTAACCTTAAAAGAAAAAGTTCAGATAGCAGGCGGAGCTTATCAAAGTTGCTGTCCTAATCAGAGTTGGCTAAGCAGCAGAGATGTTAAATTGACTTGGAAGATCAGCTAGGAAGGGACGTGGCTTCCTCATGGTGGTGTTGAGCAATAGGGGCTGCCCATGTGGGAGCTGAGCCAGAGCCCAAGCAGCCTGCCAGGGCTGTGCTGGGGCCTTGGACCCTGAACAGAAGGGCCTCCTCTCTTCCTGATTGCTCCTTGGCTTCTCTCTCACTTCTGTGGGACCCCATGGAGAGGCAGGAGCAGATACTTCTGTTCCTTGGGGAAGCAAGTGAAAAATGGAAGTCTGTCTTCAAGTCTCTCTCTGGGAAGACAGCAGCAGGTGGTGAGAGTGGTAGCGTTCCCATTTCCCATCAAGTTAACCTCTCTCTCCCTCCATTAAAAATCCTTTGTTAGTCATTTTACATGCACTCTGAATCTTCCACTTTCATCTCTCTCTCTCTCTCATATCCCCAACATGACACTCTTTTCCTAGTCACAGTAACTTCTTGGTCTTGACTATGATTTGCTTACTTCTGCAAATCTGCAGTAAAGTGTTAGGAACAGTATTAAAATAGAGGTCTTACCCTAGTGACACTTACCCAGAGCCCTGTATAGTATCTGTTATTAACAGGATGCACAGTTGAAGGAAGATAAACATAAAACACTGCAGTCAACCTGGGATGCCTCACCCAGACTTTCCCAATCCCTAGTCCTCACTTCTTGCAAAATACTACTCAAAACACAGCTCAGGGGAAGCCCAGGACAAACTGGCTCTCCTTTTGTCAGCAGGTAAGACTAAAGATAACCATGTAATTAAAGAGAACCATCAGTGCAAAGGGGGAGTTGAACTGTCAACAAGCAGAACAACCTCCCCTTAGGGGAAAAGGAAATAATTCTGGGGAGGAAGAGAACTTTTGAGAAGGTCTCAGTAGAGATTGGAGAGATTCAAGAGGACATTATATCCATAAATTGAAAGCAAGTTGCCATTGGAAGGAATAGTCAGAAAACTAGAATTCTTGAAATTGAAATATTGACAATATGATTATCAAAATTAATTTCAGTGACTTCCCTGGTGGTTCAGTGGTTAAGACTCTACGCTTCCACTGCAGGGGGTGCGAGTTCAATCCCTGGTCAGGGAAATAAGATCCCACATGCTGTGTGGTATGGCCAAAAAAAAAAACTTAATTTCAAAATTCCACAAAAGTCTGAAAAATAAGATAGATGCAGCCAAGGACTGAATTAGAAATCTGGAAGATAAAGTTGAAAAAAGAAATCTTCTGAAACTTAGAGACATGAAAAAAAAAAAGTGGGGAGGAGATCGAAGCAATTCACCCTCCATCTCCTTTAATAGGGGTCTCAAAAGACAGAAGGAGAACATGGAGAGAGGATGTGACTTTTCTCCAAAGAGAGAAATGACTTGGTCTTCAGATTGAAAGGACCCATCTCGATACATATTGGTGACATTTTTGCCCAGCAAGGATGAAAAAAAGTATCCTTAAAGTTTTCAGAAAGAAAACATAAAATTGCCTGGCTAATGTCACACTGGATCAGAAGAATCCAATCAGCAATACTGGCTGTTAAAAGGGAGCACCAAGTTCCAGATTCTAAGAGAAGTGATTTGAACATATAAATACACCCAGCTAGGCTAAGCCTAAACATACCTTCAGACAGACAAGGACTCTGAAAGATTGCCTTCTCTACACTTTTTCTAGAACAGTTACTCAGAGCTGTACTAGAGCCAAGCAGAAAAGGAACCGCAGAAAGAGAAAAACATGGGTTCCAAGAAACCAATCTAGGATGACAATGATACAACAATGACATGAATGAGGGCAGTTGCTCCGCAAGCCTCAACAGCGGTGAGTCCAAATTAGAACAGGGAGTCAGAGCCCTCCATGGAAACAGTTTTCAGGAAGAAGGCGGGTAACATCACACAAGTCTTGTGATTAGGATCTAGAGGTGTCACCGCGACCTGCTGCTATCAATGAGATGGTGGCATAAGTCTTTTTTTCTTTCCCCCCAACAAGAGGAAGAATAGCCACTGGATATTTTGGGAAATGGAAGGAAACACTCTACAAGAAAGTCATGGTCTGAATATGAAGCACGTCAGATTTTGAGCAGTTAGTGGTATATGAGAAATAGCGATGGGCCCTCTGAATTCAATACAGTCTGTTTGAACTTGTAATGGGTACTCGGTATACACATTTGCCTGTGTTGAATGTGCTTTTTTATTCCTGAAAGTGGTTTGCCATTTTTATAGTATATTTTCTTTACATATCAGCTTTTCCCTAATGACTTTTTTGGAGAATCACCCAGAGAATAAACTTAGGTATAAATTTTGTTCTCATCCTTTCTCTCTTTCCCTCTCAAAAAAAAAAAAAAAAAAAGAAAGAAAGAAAGAAAGAAAAAAAGAAAGAAATATGATTTTATGGTTTTTAACATAGTATTCATAACTTTGGATTTTTTTTATTCTCATGTCAAAGCTTATATTCATTGTCTATCTTTTTTATATTTTTTATTTTTCAAGTTAATTTTTATTGGCATATAGTTGATCTAGACTTGTGTTTCTGCTGTACAGCAAAGTGAATTAGTTATACATATATATATATCTACTCTTTTTTAGATTCTATTCCCATATAGGTCATTATCGAGTATTGAGTAGAGTTCCCTGTGCTATACAGTAGGTCCTTATTAGTTATCTATTTTATATATAGTAGTGTGTATATGTCAGTCCCAATCTCCCAATTTATCCTCCACCCCTGATTCCGCACTGGTAACCATAACTTTGTTTTTTACACCTGTGACTCTATTTCTGTATGTAAATAGGTTCATTTGTACTGTTTTTTAGATTCCACATATAAGTGATATCATATGATATTTGTCTTTGTCTGACTTACTTCACTCAGAATGACAATCTCTAGGTCCATCCATGTTGCTGCAAGTGGCATTATCTCATTCCTTTTTTTTTATAGCTAATATTCCATTGTATATATGTACCATGTCTTCTTTATCCATTCCTCTGTCCATGGGCATTTAGGTTGCTTCCATCTCTTGGCTATTGTAAATAGGACTGCAGTGAACATTGGGGTATGTGTATCTTTTTGAATTATGGTTTTCTCTGGATACATGCCCAGGAGTGGGATTGCTGGGCATGTATTGCTGGGCAGAGCTCATATGGTAGCTCTGTTTTTATTTTTTTTGTGGAACCTCCATCCTATTCTCCACAGTGGCTGTTACCAATTTATATTCCCACTGACAGTGTAGGAGGGCTCCTTTCTCTCAACACCCTCTCCAGCATCTATGGTTTGTAGATTTTTTGATGATGGCCATTCTGACCAACGTGAGGTGATACCTCACTGTAGTTTTTATTTGCAATTCTCTAATAATTAGTGATGTTGAGCATCTTTTCATGTGCCTCTTGGCCATCTGCATGTCTTCTTTGGAGAAATGTCTATTTAGATTTTCTGCCAGTTTTTTGATTGTGTTGTTTGTTTTTTTTTTGATATTGAGCTGCATGAGCTGTTTGTGTATTTTGGAGATTAATCCCTTGTTGGTCTCTTCGTTTGCACATATTTTCTCCCATTCTGTGGGTTGTCTTTTCATTTTGTTGATGGTTTCCTTTGCTGTGCAAAAGCTTTTAAGTTTAGGTCCCATTTGTTTATTTTTGTTTTCATTTTCATTACTTTAGGGGGTGGATCAAAAAACGTCTTGCTGTGATTTATGTCAGAGAGTGTTCTGCCTATGTTTTCCTCTAAGAATTTTATAGTATCCAGCCTTATGTTTAGGTCTTTAATCAATTTTGAGTTTATTTTTGTGTATGGTGATAGAGAGTGCTCTAATTTCATTCTTTTACAGTAGCTGTCAGGTTTTCCCAAGACCACTTATTGAAGAGACTGTCTTTGTTCCATTGTATACTCTTTCCTCCTTTGTCATAGATGAGTTGACCATAAGTACATGGGTTTATCTCTGCACTTTCTATCCTGTTCCATTGATCTATATTTCTGTTTTTGTGCCAGTACCATGCTGTTGTGATGATTGTAGCTTTGTTGTATAGTCTGAAGTCAGGGAGCCTGAGGACTTTGGATCTTGATTAGACAGTCATTTAAGTTCAGCATCTGGAAGCTTAAACTTATGGCCATTAAGAAGCATAACCTTAAAAAAATTTAATGTCAAAGCCTCATATTTTCCTAATCTTTTTGAAAAGTTCCTTAGTAACTAACAGGTCTTATTTTGAAGAAATACATATATATATATAAAATTCAGCCATGCCTCTAGTTTCACTTCACTTTTTTTCTGCTAAGTCCAAGTAAAATGAAATGTAATTTTTTAGAAATTTTATTTTTTATTGAAGTATGATTGACATACAACATTGTTAGTTTCAGGTATACAACATAATGATTCAACATTAAAGAAATATTTACAGCAGTTACCTCTGGGCTGTGAGATTGGAATGGTGTATGTGTGTGTGCAGTTTCTTTCTTCATGCCCCACTTTCCACCAGTCATGGCTTTCACACTTGCAAACTCATTTTTTCTAAGGAGCTTACCTACTTACTGATAGCAGGTGTAGGCTTTTGTGTTGAATGCTCCTTCCTGCAAGGTTTTAGTTTCTCAAGGACTGGGCCCGGGCCTCTACCCCGTTCCTGTTCCTCTGCCCTGGCTCACCCAACCTCAGGCTGCCCCCACCAGGTCCCAGAGGGCGTCTTGGGCAGATGAGAGCCTCTTGGCCCTGTGCCCCTCGCTTCCTGCAGTCTCTCAGACACCCCACATTGGGGGAGGGAGAAGGGGCGGCAGCCAGTCCAGGCTTGGGTAAGCATGGTGACAGGACCCCACGTTGCAAGAGCTTCAAGTTCTCTGCACCAATCATTAGACTTTCAAAGTCGCATAAAGTGTAAATCAGAAGCCCAAACGCGTACTAATGTCACATCAGCACAATAAACAAAGTAATCAATAAATAAAATAGTCTGGGAGGAACAGACTAAACTTAGAGCCTCTTCCCGTGAATAAGTATTTGTGGGGACACAGCATTTTTGGAGAAGTTAATCAGCTCATTTATTTGTAGAGATTCAGGGAATTGTCACAAGGGCCTGAAAGGATAATGAACATAGGAAACTCTCACATGTTGGTATCATCATGAAAAAGTCTTTCATGGAAAGGAGAGAGAATAGCACAATATGTGTTTCCTCCCCTTAAATCATAGATTCTTCTCCCTGCCATGCTTTCCTGCAGACAAGGAAGGCCTCTAGAAGAGACAATGAGAATAGAAAAGGAAAAGGAGAAACTGGAGAGAGGACATGAGATCTTGTGATGAGGATGAAACCCCGAGAGGCAGTGAGTACTTCAAACTGGACCATGAGTCATAGAGTGACGCATAGGCCTGTGGGTCAGTTTCCTTTCTTTGCCTCCAGATCTTGGCAGTATCTTGAATTTCATCTCTATGTTCTGCTTGTAGCATCTGTATTCCAAAGAGGCAAGGCCATTTGTAACATCTTCGTAGCTCCTGCATGCTTCCTGCTGGAAGGCAAATTCGTTAGAATGCATCTACATCCCAAAATAAATATAAATTTTTGGTAAATGGTTTTGAGAGAATATTATGTTGAATCATATGGAATTGCCATTTTTAAAGACCAAGGAAAAAAAAACCAAAAATCCCCAAACCCAACAGTCACACATTAGCGATTTTGTACTTTCAATCTAATAATTTTGCCTTTGAAATTATTTGGCTGTAAGTGCTGCATTTAATTTACCATTAGTTGGAATTTCCTGGTGGTCCAGTGGCTAGGACTTGGTGCTTTCATTGCAGTGGCCTGGGTTCAATCCCTGGTTGGGGAACTAGCATCCCTCCAGACCAAAAAAAAAAAAAAATCATAATTTATGATTAGCTACAATTTGTCTGTGACTACTACGTATAGGTTGGGAATTTATGTGAAATGAGAACTTTTAACCTACAGATTATTATTAGAGGTAATGACACTTTAGATGCTCATAAATACGAAAGGGAATAATGAATGGAGTTGACTTAATGTGGCATCTGTAAACCATCCTGTAAGCATTTATTGACTAAAACCTCATTGTTGGTGTTTTTATTTGGGGCTGTGGCTCTTGGTGGCAGGCTCTGGTGGGTGATTAATGTGCAGGAGGTTTATTAGAGGAGATGCTGGGTTAGCACCCATAGGGGTGGGGAAAGAGCCGCGTTGGACAGAGCTAGGGGCTGGGCTGCAGGGTTGTCACCACTGGCCTCAGCAGCCCCATAGAGAGCTTGGAGCAAGGATGGCCATCATACTCTCCAGTCTGGGGCACCTGTGAATTCAGGCTGCCATCTACCCTGGGAAGGGAGTTGTCCAGAGGGGACCGGTAGCTGTTAGCCAACAATTTTCCCAGCAGCTGGGGTAGCAATCCCTGTCATTGTGACATGGAGATCTGGGTAGCAAAGGACAGCATCCACCACAGTGCCAATTAAAAAAATTTTTTATTTATTTCGCTGTACTAGGTCTTCATTGTGGCTGCATGTAGGCTCTTAGTTCCCTGACCAGGGATGGAACCCGGGCCCCCTGCATTGGGACTGTGGAGTCTTAACTGCTGGACCACCAGGGAAGTCCCGCCAGTTTTTTTCAGGTCATCTCATAACACCCTAGCACTGAGCCTGGGGGGCAGAGGGACCAATGGCCTGTGTGAGGAGCTGATGGGGCTTGAGGCTTTTAAATAGACTTTTGGCTCTTAGGGAGAGAAAGGCTTTCAAACAGACTTCAGAGGGGAAGGGAGGGGATTGGGGAGACTTGCCAGCAGATGTCATGGTGGAGAGAGCTCTGGGCAGGGTCACGAGTCCTGCTCGTTGGATCCTCAGTGGTCTCACTCATGAATCAAGGGGGGTGTGAACCTGACAACCCCCATCTCCTCTTGTAGCCCTAGCACTGGGCGGTGCTCTGAGTCTCACCCCAGTGACCCCAAAGTAGAGCAAACCAGGTCAGTAACTCATTCAGATTTGAATTAGGCAGGTTGTGAATCTTCTCCTGGTTCCCTGCTCAGAATCCTGGAGATTGGTAAGGCAGAGATGAAGACAGCATCCAAGCCAGGCCATTTTATAGAGAAGCATGTTGATTTCTCCTTCCTCTAGCTCGGGGCTCTGAATAGGCACATCTATGAACAGGACAGTCCGTTTCATTACTGAGCAGCAAGCAGCAGGTCACAGAAGGAAAAAAAGAAAAGTGGGAGAGAAACCAAGAATTAGAAAACCAATGACTTAGTCACACACCCACTGTGTTCACTTGGGCAGCGTGTGGAACAATACAGAGACGATTAGTGTGGCCCCTGTGCAAGGATGACACACCAGCCCATGAAGCATCCTATATTTTTTTAGGAGTGATGAAGAAGTTCTGGAGATGGATAGCAGTGAGTGGTTTTACAATAATGAGGATGCACTTAATACCACAGAGCTGTGCACTGAAAATTGTTAAATGGTAAGTTTTATGTTGTGAATATTTTGTCACAATTTATAAAAAACAAACATGGCCCTAAGGGGTGGATAAAGATGTCATAAAGTATAAGTCATGTAATTACACTAATGAAGCCAATTATAGCCAAAAGAAAAGCAAATCTGAAAACCCAAATTCAGGCCACAACATGCACACTGGGGTATAACTACAAAGTAGTGGAAAGAGCCAACCTGGATATCAGCTGGGTTCAAAGCCAAACTCTGCCACTTCCTAGCTGTGTGACCTTGGACAAGACAGCTAACTGCTCTGAGCCTATTTCTTATAAAATTAAAATGATGACATCGGACTCACGTGTGTTGGGAGAATTGGACAAGTTATCACAGGCAAGGCATTTAGCATAGTAACTGGCTCCTAGCAGGCATTCTCTGAAGTGTTTCCTTTATGCAAGTGAAAGGTTGCAAACGCATTATGTAGTGGGACACAGACGCTAACCTGAAAAACAGAAAGGATAAAATAAAAAGACAGAAAATCTGGAGACATTATTCGGGTAGTAGTTCCTGGCAGAGGCAGGCCACTTGCAGCAAGAACACTCTAAATTGCTGAAAAAGACTTAAACACTTGTTATTAGAGAGCTAGCCTAGCTGCTGTAACTAGGAATCCCACCCCCCGCCCCACTCCAGCCCAATACAGTGGTTTAAAGAAGATGGAAGCTTATTTTTCTCAATGTAATAGTCCGGGGTGAGCAGTTCATGGCTGGCAAGGCAGCTCTGTTTCTCAACACAAGATTTCCATCTCTGGGTCCAGAGTGTTTGCATTAGATCCTGACATCGTCTAGGTAGCGGGAAGGGGAAAGGGTAGCATCCATGTTTCTTTTGAGGGTGTGACTCAGAAATGGCACACCTCATTTTCCCACCCACACCCCACTGACCAAACCTCCGCTATAAAGGAGGCTGGGAGAGTAAACTCCAGCTGGAGTTCTGCTAAAGAAAGGGAGATTGAATGTTGCTGTGCACCTAGCCATCTCAACCACATAACTTGCGTTCTGTTTTCTCTAGTTTATAACCACAGGCTTTCAGAAAAACAAAGCTAGCACATTCCCCAAAACGGAAGCACAAGTTCTTGCTTATTAATTCAATAACTATTTCTGTTCTTTGCTATATGCTAGTCATTACTCAGAACATGGCTTCCTGATCTCATGACGCTTGAATTCAGTAGGGGGAGAGAGTAAACAATAAAAATCAGAAAAACATGAGATACCAATATGTGCAAAGATGAAAATTAAGGTGATGAGGGAACAGGCGACTAGATGGCTACTTAGCTGGGTGGTTAGGGATGCCCTCACCGAGGAAATGATGTATAAGCTGAGCCATTTGAAGATCGGGAAGGAGAAAATGCCAGGAATGAGGAACTGTAGGTACAAAGGTCTTGATGGGAAGGGTGATTGGGGTGATCTTAGAGGTCTGTGGCACAGAAGGGCCAGTGTGGCTGCATTTAGCAGGAGAGGGCGAGAGGATATGAGACCAGCAAGGCAGGCAGGAGCTGTTTGCTCTCCAGCATTTCCCAGCACTGAGCACAGTGTACACAGGGTGGGCACCCAGTGAGGGTTTGATGAACGAATGTGAGAAAGATGAAGACCTGAGGCTGTGGACGGCCAGCCTGTAACTCAGAGCTCTCCTCTGTCTTCCTTGGGCAAAGACCAGATTGCCCCCTGCTCATCCTGCATACCCTCAGGTCTTGTCTCTAATCTCAGAGCCTCTTTCTCCTTGCACTTGCTCCCAGTGTCCTTGGTAGCCTGAAGTCCTCTTATTCACAATGGAATTAGGGAAGGAATTTGGGAAGGAGACAGATGCCTGAAGAAAATGGTCACATCTCCTCTTTGGCTTTCTCTATTCTTTGCTAAACAGCTCTAGTTCTCTTAGTGTTTCTCCATGTGGTTTTCCAGACCTGGGAGCAGCCTGATGCCCTGTCACAGTGCCAGTTAGCAGAGGCAGTGTAACGACAGAGTGCCAGGATGCGGGGGAGTTAAGGCTGTAGCCTTTGGAGCCAGACTGCTTGGGTGTGAATTCCCATTTTGCCCACTATTATCTGGGTCACCCCGAGTAAAGTACTTAACCTCTCTGGTCATCAGTTTACTTATCTGTTAAATGGGGGTCAGTAATAATCCGTGTCCACAATACAGAAAGCTCTGAAACTAAGGTTTTTATTAACTCACTTAGGGCTAAACAGGCCTGATCTGATCTGAACCTGTTTGGCAGGAACACTTGACGTGAAACTATTATCTTGACTTAACCCTCTTTAAAAACTAGTTGTGCATTTTGCTACAGAAATGTTCATGTGTTTGATTAAGGGACAGCCCCAGACCCTGCTGGAGGAGTTATATGTATGGGCCATACTTTTTAAAACGTGAAAAATTCTGAATTTGAAAAACACTGGGCCCCGAGAATTTCCGATAAGGGACTGTGACCTATCACTCTCCTTCTTAGAGTGTGGCAGCTAGAATGAGTGCAAGACTTTTGTTGCGGTCAGTGTACCAACTCAAAGTATAATAGGGGGTGAGGGGAGTGTCTGGATGACATCAGGTCACCCTCAAAACTCAAAGTTTTATCCTCTTGGTGAGGTGGCAAAATGTGGCTTGAATGATACGGTTAGGTGAATTTGCAAGGGCCCCTGGAAGGTGCTCTCAGGGGAGTCCCACCGTGCTCTGGCCACGGCCATTCCCCAGCCAGTGGTTCCGTAGATGATTTCTGTTAAATGAGGTCTCTTGGCTGTAAGCAACAAAAGCCTACATGAGCTAGCTCAAACCAGAGTATTCCCAAGGAACACAAGGCCAAGAGGCAGCCGGACCTTAGGGATGTTCTGGAACCAGGTTTAAAAGCCCTATGGAAACTTAAGGATTTCTTCTCTCTCTCCTCTCCTGCTTCTCTGCAAGTCTACTGTATCCATCTGTCTAGCTGAAGAGCAGTTTCCTCTGCTTTTGAATCCACTTGGTACAGATGCCCATTACCAACAGCTCCCGCATCATATTTCCTTCATGTATGAGCACAGCCCAATTGGGGTTGAACTTCTGAGTCCAAATTCCCCAGGAGGGGGCATTGGCTGGTCCAGTGGGCTAAGGAGGTGTGGTGGTAAAGAGTGACAGGGGTACCTCCTCAGCCCCTCGGTGCCCAAGCTGTGTATGGTTTCCTTCCACAGGCCTGCATCTGAGCATCTGAACACAGGACTTCCCCTGGTGCCCTTTTGTACAGGCGATCCAAGACCTGTCCTTGCCCATCCACTCCTTGGGGCTTCGAGCAGCTTTGACTGTAGCTCTTGCTCGTTCCTCCTGCTAAGAGACAAAATCCAGAGAAGCCCAGTCCCAGGGAGAAAATAGGAGGAAGAGTCCCTGGCCTTCCCTCTAACGTGGTAGACAAATCCATGCCTTACCAAGGTTTCACTTATTGCGGCTCCTTTAAATGTATAATTACCTAGTACTCAGCATGTTTACTTGATGAGGGGCAGGTGGGCGGGGGGTGTCAGAAAGCAAGGGTCTGCTTTTGCCCCATCTGGGAAGTTATTTTCTTCTTGCACTTTTGGAGGACTTTTGGGGAGGGGACAAAGCCAAATGGCTTCTGACTTGGGAGGACAAGCCACTTAAAAACTCTGGGACCCTGCTCTCAATCTGTGTAACTGAAGATAAGTAGCCCAGGACTGATCTTTTCATACAGATGTAGAGGAGAAGAAAGAAATGTCTCCATCCTTGAGCATTTACCTGGGTATCAGAAAGTTTATTCTGAGATGAATTCCATAAGAACCTGTGCAAATATATGTTGCAGTCACTGGTTCTTTCTTGGCATTTGAGCTAACGTAGAATTCTTTCCAGCCCTCCCAGGTCTGTGGTTTGACCATCTGGCGAAGGACCAGCAATGCAGTGTACCTGCAGACAGTAGAGGGATCTAGTCCTTCCAGTTGTGGCCTCCCTGAGGCAGCCTTTGGTCAGATTTTCCAGGGAGTAAAATGACCGCCTCTCTTCCAATTGCTATGCCAGCAAAACATAAATAACTCCAGCTTAAGGTATCACCCTTAAGATGCACGCAACCAGCATGCAGTTATTCAGTGGCTGTCTTTGCAGTTTTGGTACAATCAGGTCTTGGTGGAAAGAGCTGTGGTCTTAAAATCAGGATGCCTGGACTTTAGTCATAGTTCTGTCACTGTAAAAACATGGGCGAGTCGCTCACTCTTCCTGGATTTTGATTTTCTTGTTGTGAAACGAGAGTTGTACTCAGTGATTTCTATGATTAGTTCCTGCTTTAACTTGCCTTTGAGCTTCACAATTTTAGAGCACTCCAGACCTTTACTGGAAAGTGTGTGTCGAAGAAAGGTGAAACTCAGAAGAGCCAGTGCTATGAGTTTGCTAGGGAGACTGTAACAAAGTACCATGAACTGGGTGGCTTAAACAGTGGAAATGTATTGTTTCATAGTTCTGGAGGCTTGAAGTCCAAGATCAAGGTGTCTGCAGGGTTGGCTCCTCCCGAGGGCTCTGAAGGGGAACCTGTCCCACATCCCTCTCCTAGCTCTTACCAGCAGTCCTTGGCATGCCTTGTCTCTCTGCCTTCCTCTTCACGTGGCATTCCCTCTGTGTGTCTGTCTGTCTCTGTGTCCATGTTTCCCTTTTTTTATAGAGATATAGTCATATTGGTTTAGGTCCACCCTAATGACCTCATTTTAACTTGATTACCTCTGTAAAGACCCTATTTCCAATTAAGGTCACATGCTGAGGTACTAGGAGTTAGGATTTCAACATATCTTTTTTGGAGGACACAATTCCACGAGCCCATTGCCGCAGTCATAATATGTGCTTAAATATTTCTGTATGGAAGGAATGAAGAAATGGACTAAAAATAGGTTTTTGAATTTTTTCAACTAGGTGACACCTTCCTCTTATTTCTATGGAATACTTGAAGCTGAGTTTATCAGGTATTATTGGATTTGAGACATAGTATCCTTTCAGATGGCTCCCTCTAAGGAAATACTACGGGTTCCTTTTTTTCTTCTCTTCCTCCGTACCTGCTTGTTCCGCCCGTTCTTTTGTGTCTCCAACGCCAATTGAATTAGTCTTACTCTATTTTTCTTCATCTCCCTACCTGGATCTCCGAAAATAAAGGAATATGTGTTCTTTATTCACTGTCCAGAGTGAAAATGGAGGCATCATCCTCACTGAATCGTCACTTCTGCTTTCAAAGCCTCTTTTCTTCCTCCCCACTTTTTCAGGTGCTTAGAAACCTTGGGCCTGGAAGGGACCCGAGATGTTTTCTGAGGCCGCAGGTGGCTTGGGTCTCCTTGAACGACCTACATTTTTAGGCTCCGCGTGAGCATCTCTCCACTTCTGCGGTGTATTAGATATCCTTTCTTATGTCAGCTTAAAATCCATTTCCCCATTCTGTCACCGGTGAGCTCTCTAGAGTGTGAGAGAGCAAAGCTATTGCATCTCCCATGGGACGCCCTTAGAAGCAACACCAGCTACTCAGATTCAGACTCCTCTTAACATTTGAGAGGCAGCTTTCTCTGGGTCCGCTAGTTATTTAACCAGTCCACTGCAGGGTCTGCAACTAATTAGTTGAAATAACCTGGGCAGGTGATATAACCTCTTTGAACATCAGGATCCACATCTTTGAACTGAGTTATTGCTAAAAGACTTGAATTTCGGTGGTCTGCTGTCTCCCTGTCTAGCTTCATTTTTCTGAATCTCAGTCATTCAATCCACAGAATGAACATCACAGTACTTGCCTTCCCTCACAGGACTGCTATGAAATCAAAGCCGATCATATTTGTCTTTTTTTTTTTTTTTTTGCTCATAACTACTGCTGCTTCTGCTGCTGTTAGGGGCCTGGCAGGAGTTCCTCTTTCTAGACTGACTCAACACCGGAAGCAAATGAGAAACTTTTGCTGCGCGTCACCCTGAGCTTCTAGGAAGTGGCTGGGGACAGGATGTGTGGGAAAGCCAGGAGGGTTATTCAAAGAATGAGTTCCAACCTGCAACCCAAGTTCTCATTGTTAGCCAGCTGCCTGGGAAATGGCGACATTCAGTTCTTAGAAGAGCAAACCAGGGAGAAGTGCATTCACTGTTTTGGAACAAATTCAGCAAAACACAGGATGATTGGCATCCTTTTGATCCCCTCCCTCATCCATATCAAGAACTAGCTCCCTTTGACTTCAGAGACTTTAAGAAAAAAGGTACAGAAAAGGGTTCTTTTGTAAAAAAAAAAAAAAAAAATCACAAAAGAAAATAATAGGGGTTTGTTTCTTCCTGGCTGGCTCTTTTCTCACACATCTCTCTTCTGGCGTGAACTCTCTGTGCACAGATGACAGTGTGCTTACCAGTGAACTGAATGGGCCCTCCCTTATGGATGTGGTCCAGAGGCCCCCACCTGGTAGCACTGACAGCCATTTGGGTCCTTTCCATGGAACCACTGAGCATTGTTTCATCCTTGGGGTTTGCAGCCATCCTGGGCCTCTTGCTACACTGCTCTAGAGCCTAAGAGAGCATTTGGTGGTCTTTTCAGCCACTCTTATGAGGAGAGAAGAGAGGTTGCTTTCAAGAGCCTGAGGGCTTGCATCTGTCATGCTTACACACGAATAATTTTAGTATCCAGAGAATCACATCAGGAGCTAATTAAAGCCAGTCCTAAATTATTTATCTGGGTCAGATTTTCGTTCACTCTCTTATTCAAGATAAAGAAACTGTTGCTCTGTTAGTATCATAAAACCTCTTAATGAATCTTTGATGTTGCTCTGTGCCTTTCTGATACCCTAGTGATTGTTCATTTTTGTTTGGGACCTGACCTTGGTATAAAAAATCTACAAAATTTACCCCAATCCTTATTACCTCTATGTGCAATCAGCTGAAAACTTGTTATATAGCATTGGTGAAACCACCTGGTAGTGGTATGAATGCATATTTAGAGATGACAGAAATAGGAATTTGAAACTTTATCTTTAAAAAAAAAAACCCCTAAAGTAAGCAAAATATAAAATATACATAATTTTTAAAAGATTAAGGTGCCCATATGAGAGCAGTGGTTCTCAAACTTGTCTATCACGGTTAATGCAGTAGGTCCTGACATAGCCTCTCAAAATCTGTTTTTTAAAAGCTCCACTAATGATTTTGATAGACTCCATTCTACGAAATAGTCTTTTATGTTTTTAAAGTCAAACTCTGTCAGCATTGGCCCTTGTGATGTTAGTTGTTCTCGCCAACCCAAATTAATTCCCTTCATTTGAGTGATAAACCACAAGCTGGACTTATTTATTGCATACTTTAAGGACATTTAGATGAGTTTACAAAATCTTAGCTAAGGAAGTCTACTGCTCACAAAGTAATTTCTATTACATTCCTTGTTAAAGCTTTTATTTCTTTTGTCTTTAATCCTCTTCTAGCTGAGAACAAAACAAAACCCCCAAGAAAAACAGAGTAGGGAATAATTTGAGAAGGAAACTTTTAAATGGCCATGTACACGTGTTTTCGTGTATGTAGTTGTGTTAGTCTGGGGCTTTTTCGGTTGCAATATCAGAATCTACCTCAAATGAGCTCAAGCAGAAAAGTGAATTTATTGACTCATGGAACTGGAAAGTCTAGGGATGCAGCTGAGTCAGCTTGATTCAGAGAATTCGTTAATCACCCCAACTTCCTTCATAATCTGAGCTGTCTTTTCTCTCATTGGACGTAGGCTTCTTCCATGTGGCTAAGAGCAGTGGCCACGAACAGCCTGAGATTCACAAACCCATAGCCAAGAATGCTAATAGAAAGACTTCTAATGTCTGCTTATTAACTCTAGGAAAGACTCCACTTATTACCTCCTTGCTTGGGTGCTATCTCTTTGCTACGATGGTGCATGGTGAGTGACAGCACCACCTAGACTATATGGAATGTGGAGGAACCCTCCAGAGAAAAAGTCGCTCTAGAGTAGAGGCTGGCAAATTGTTTTCTAAAGGGCCAGGTAGTAAGTATATTAGGCTTTATGGGCTACATAAATCACTGCTGCATATTCTTTTTCTTCCACCCAGCTTTCTTATTACCACACTGAGGAAGACTTATTGGGAGTAGGATCAAAATTGAGCAGAAAAAGGAAAATAGGGACAAAGGAAAGAGGGAATGTAGAAAAACAGGTGAGGGTAAATTGGAGCATATTTTAGAAAGTATTCAGGCCATATTTCTTATCACTAAACAACAAAACGAGCTTTAGAGCTGTGAGGCTAGAAAAGTGATTATTGGCATCCACCCTTTGCAAGAGTAAAAGGAAAATTCATTTCACTTAAATAGGAGCAACCAGAAAAGACTGTGATTAATGTCCATACAAAGTTCTTATAAGAAAAAATATAAGGAGCAGAATAACATTCTTTCAGATGAAAGCACACCAGAAGGACATGCTCACAAAAGAGATGAAAAGCATAGCCTAAATTTAAAACAAACTAAAATGAAATAAGAAAATGATAGAAACTATGGAAGAACAACATAAATCAAAGGTAGAGAAGCTCATAAATGAAGTATTTGGAGAAATAGGAATATTTGAAAATAAAGGTGACAGAACTACCTCAGACAGGTATTGGAAACTTAAAATCATTTCTGAAATGAAGATGAAACTGTATTGACTACAAGAGCAAATAAACACATGTAACTCATTTTATTTAATTTTATATATTTTTGCTGTTTTTGAAATAAAGTTGATTTGCAATATTATGTTTCCATTGTACAACATAGTGATTCAATATTTTTATAGATTATAGTCCATTTAAAGTTATTATAAAATATTGGCTATATTCCCTGTGCTGTACAATATATCATTGTAGCTTATTTGTTGTATATATAATAGTTTGTATTTCTTAATCTCCTACCTCATCCTGCCCCTCCCCCCTTTCCTCTCCCCACTGGCAGCCACTAGTTTGTTCTCTGTGAGTCTGTTTTTGTTTTGTTATAGTCATTTATTGTTTAAGATTCCACATATAAGAAATAACATACGGTATTTGTCTTTCTCTGTCTGACTTATTTCACTTAGCGTAATACACCCCAGGTCAATCCATGTTGTTGTAAATGGCAAAATTTCATTCTTTTTTTTAATGGCTGAGTAGTATTCAGGTGTGTGTGTGTGAGAGAGAGAGATCACATCTTCTTTATCCATTCATCTGTTGATGTATACTTAGGTTGCTTCCATATCTTGGCTATTGTAAATAGTGCTATGAACATTGAGGTGCATATATCTTTTCAGATTAATGTTTTTGTTTTCTTCAGATATACCCAGGAGTGGAATTGCTGGATCATGTGGTAGTTCTATTTTTAGTTTTTTGAGGAACCTCCATATTGTTTTTCATAGTGGCTCTACCAATTTACGTTTCCACCAGGGTTCCCTTTTCTCCACATCCTAACCATCACTTAGTATTTCTAATCTTTTTGATAATACCCATTCTAACAGGTATGAGGTGATATCTCATCGTGGTTTTGATTTGCATTGCCCTGATGAGTGATGTTGAGCACCTTTTCATGTACCTGTGGGCATCTATATGTCTTTGGAAAAATGTCTATTCAGATAATCTGCCATTTTAAAAACCAGATTGGGTTTTGTTTGTTTGCTATTGAGTTATATGAGTTCTTTATATATTTGGGGTATTAACCCCTTATTGGATATGTGATTTGAAAATATTTTCTCCTATTCTTTAGGTTGCCTTTTTACTTTGTTGATGAGTCCCTTTGCTGCACGGAAGCTTTTTAGTTTGATGTAGTCCCACTTGTTTATTTTTGCTTTTGTTGCCTTTTTGCTTTTTGTCGCCTTTGCTTTTGGTGTCAAATCCAAGAAATTACTTCAAATCCAAAAAATTATTTCTAAGGCCATTGTCAGGGAGTTTATGTTTTCTTCCAGGAGTTTTATGGTTTCAGGCTTTATGTTCAAGTCTTTAATCCATTTTAGTCAATTTTTGTGTATGGTGGAAGATAGTAGCCCAGTTTCATTCTTTTGCACATGGCTGTCCAATATTCTCAGTACCACTTATTTAATATCCTTTCTTCAAGGAATATTCGTGACTCCTTTGTAATAAATTAATTGACCATATATGCATGGGTTTATATTCATGCTTTTGCTCCTCTGTTCCACTGACATATGTCTGTTTTTATGCCAGTACCATCCTGTTTTGATTACTGTAGCTTTATGATATAGTTTTAAGTCAGTAAATGTGATGTCTCTAGCTTTGTTATTCTTTCTCAGTGTTGCTTTGGCTATTCAGAGTCTTTCATGGTTCCATCCAAATTTTAGGATTATTTGTTCCATTTCTATGAAAAAATGCCATTGAAATTTTGATAGGGATTGCATTGAATCTATCACTTTGGGTACTATGACTATTTTAATAATACTATTTTTTCCAGTCCATGAAAACAGAAGTTCTTTCCATTTATTTGTGTCTTCCTCAATTTCTTTCATCAATGTCTTATCGTTTTCAGAGTATAGATTTTTCACCTCCTTGGTTAAATTTATTGCTAGGTATTTTATTCTTTGTGATGCAATTGTAAATGAATTGTTTTCTTATTTTCCCTTTTTGATAGTTCATTATTAGTGTATAGAAACACACTGATTTTTGTATATTGACTGTTGTATCTTGCAACTCTAATGAATTTATTATTTTTAACTTTTTTTTTTTTTTGGTGGCATCTTTAGGGTTTTCTATATAAAATATGTCATCTGCAAATAGTGACAGTTTTACTTCCTCCTTTCTGATTTGGATGCCTTTTATTTCTTGCCTAATTGCTCTGGCTAGGATTTCCAGTACCATGCTGAGTAAAAGTGGTGAGTGGGCATCCTTACCTTGTTCCTGATCATAGAGGAAGAGCTTTAAGTTTTTCCTCATTGCATATAATGTTAGCTATGGGTTTGTCATATACAGCCTTTATTATGTTGAGATATGTTCCTTCTGTACCTACTTTGATGAGAGTTTTTATCATGAAAGGATGTTGTCAAATGCTTTTTCTGCATCGATTGAGATGATCATATGATTTTTAAAATTTCATATATTTTTTATTTTTGGCTGTGTAGGGTCTTCATTGCAGCATGCAGAATCTTTCATTGTGGTGTGTGGGCTTCTCTAGTTGTGGCATGTGGGATTTCTCTTCTCTAGTTGTGCGTGGGCTCCAGAGTGTGTGGGCTCTCTAGTTGAGGTGCACAGGCTCAGTAGTTGTGGCACGTGGGCTTAGTTGCCCCGTTGCATGTGGGTTCTTAGTTCCCCAACCAGGGATTGAACCTGTGTCCCCTGCGTTGCGGGTCGGATTCTTTACCAGTGGACCACGAGAGAAGTTCTGATTATATGATTTTTATCTTTCATTTTGTTAATGTAGTGTATCACATTGATTAATTTGTAGATGTTGAACCATTCTTGCCTCCCTGGAGTAAATCCCACTTGATCATGGTGTATGACCTTCTAAATGTATTGTTAAGTTGCGTTTGCTAATATTTTGTTGAGGATTTTTACTTCTATGTTCATCAGGGATATTGGCCTATATTTTTCTTTTCTTGTAGTGTTCTTGTCTGGTTTTGGTATCAAGGTAATAATACTGGCTTCATAAAATGAGTTTGGAATTGTTCCCTCCCCCTCTATTTTTTGATAGAGTTTGAGAAGGTTTGTTATTAATTTTTCTTTAACTGTTTGCAGAATTCACCAGTGAAGCCATCTGGTCCTGGACTTCTTTTTTTCAGAGGTTTTTGATCACCAGTTCGATATTCTTACTAGTAATTAGTTGGTTCAGATTTTCTATTCATTCCTGATTCAGTTTTGGTAAGTTATATGTTTTTAGGAATTTATCCATTTCTTCTAGGTTGTCCAATTTGTTGGCATATAATTATTTACAGTAGACTTATGATCCTTTTTTCTGTGGTTATCAGTTGTAATGCCTCCTCTTTCATCTCTGGTATTATTTATATGAGTCCTCTCTCTTTTCTTGGTGAGTTTGGCTACAGATGTGTCTATTTTATTTAACTTTTCAAAAAACCAGCTCCTAGTTTAATTGATCTTTTCTATTGCCTTTTTAGCCTCTCTCTCTTTTTATTTGAAATCTTTCTTGTTTCTTGAGAGCTTGTTTGGAGGTTCTAGCAGGGGAGCGCAGCTACTCATATACCCTTGACCGAAGAACGGTCCTCCTCTATCAGGGAAGGTCGTCCTCTTCGACCGAGCGTGCAGCTTCGGGAGGGACGGACGCACATGGAGCGGTGAGGGAGGAAGGGGACACCCGCCTAGCCAGCCAGATCAGCCGAATCAACCCTGGCAATCAATGGGGTGACAGATGTCGCAGCCAGATCGCCCTCACATCCTCTTTCTTGTTTCTTAATGTAGGCATTTATCACTATGAACATCCTTTTTAGAACTGCTTTTGCTGCATCCTATAAGTTTTGATATGTTGTATTTCAATTTTCATTTGTCTCAGTATTTTTTGTTTCTCTTTTGATTTCTTCTTTGAGCCACTGGTTGTTCAGTAGCATGTTGTTTAATCTCCACATATTTTGTGAACTTTCTACTCTTCTCCCTGTAATTAATTTCTAGTTTCATACCACTGTGGTCAGAAAAGATGCTTGACATTATTTCAGTCTTCTTAAATTTATCAAGACTTTTTTTGTGGCCTAGCATGTGATCTATCCTGAAGAATGTTCCATGTGTGCTTCCAATAGGCTTTTTTTTTCTTCTCCTGTGCCACATGGCTTGCAGGATCTTAGTTCCCTGACAGTGAATTGAACCTGGGCCCCTGCAGTGGATGTGCAGAGTCTTAACCACTGGACCACAAGGGAATTCCTTCCAATAGACTTTTAAGAATTACAAGACAATCGAGGATTTGCACACTGACTAGACATTTGATGATATTAAACACTGTTATTTTTAGGTGTAATGAAATATATTACAAACAATGAAATTTGGATTTCATTTAGAATGTGGTGAAAAATGAATTCCTTCTCACTTCTGATATTCTATTACAGGAATCAGCTCATCGATAATGCTAAAAATTTGTTTGGGGTAGATGCTACTATTCCTCATTAAGAAATGTGCTCATAGATAAATGAGTTGTTTAAGTGTCAAAAACTTTTGAAAAGGGGCTAACTCTGAACACAGACATACAGATCTTCAGATCTGTGATAAGCTGTGAAAACAAAAAAGAAATCATTGAGTATACTGTAGAATACTATCTTTCTCATATCACTCTGAAAAACAGAGAAGGCTTAGAAACTAGTTCTTTTTAGTGTACTTAAATCAAGACAGAAATATTGTTTCCAGTTGTTTGAAAAGACCTGACTTGTTCTTTTGGCCTAGAACTTCTTTGAGCACATGTGTAAATTCATACAAATAGAAGAACTGAAAGACAGTTTTTCTGCAAAGTACTAATTATCACTCCTAATGTGGTTCTCTTAGAGTGAAAGTGTCAAGTATAATCTCTCTTCCTCTCTCTGAATATTCTACATATTCACATATATATTCCATATATCTCTGCATGTCTGTACTCTCACTGCATAGTCTTAAACCAGTGGATCTAGAAAAGTTTTTAAAAGTGAGATTGGATCAGGATATGTGCTGAACTGGCACCTAGGCAGTTAGATGGCTTTGAGTATTCCAGTCTGAAGAAGGACACTTTCCAATCAAAGGAATTTGCCTTGTGTCTAGTAGGCTTAGCCCCCTTTACCAGGGTGTGAGTGCAGGATCTCCAAGCACATAGTCTAGGCAAGTGGCTCCCAGCTTCCCATGGTACCACATACACTCGAAAAGCTTTGAGGAAAGCTCAAGGAGGAGGTCAGGGTGGAGAGCCCACCTCTGGTTCTCTTCATGGTTTTCCTCTTAGGGGTTGGTTGGTTGTAGACTTGTTAGGGTGCCCTCACCTTCCTCTTTATGTTCTTTGCTGCCCTCACCTTCCTCTTTATGTTCTTTGCTCTCTTTTTGCCCACAGGCTGAGCTGGCTGAGGTGGAAGTCTGGCTTGCTGGTGGGCATTCTGGGTTGCCTGCTCTTTCTTTCACCACTTGGAAAGCTCTGCACATATGATTTCTTATTTTCACCCCTTGTCCCAAAGCTGCAGGCAGTCAGCTGCCTGAGAAGTTGTTTTGATGAGGCTGATACAGCCCTTCCCAGCTCCTACCGGCTCCTCAGTGAACAGCCTAGGTCAGCGTCAGAAGGAACTAAAAATATCTGGAAATGCTGTAGCTAGTCATTCTCAAGTAGCTGGGTCAGATGAGGCACCAAAAAAAAAAAAAAAAAGCATCATGGAGCCTGATGTTCAGCCCTGAAAACTGCAGGCACCTATTTATGGAAAGCCACTTTGTGATTTTAGCAGCAGAAGCGCGACGGACATACATATTCTCACACACCCATACTGTGCACATACTGTGCACACACTGCGCACGCACTGCGCCCGTGATGACCAAGCACTGCAGAACCTCATGCAAAAATACAGTGTCCGTTGTATATCTAGAGTTCCGCCAACAGTGGCTCTTGGAGGGGCTTCCTGGAGGAAGTGATAAAAGGCCAGGTCTGGAGTGAGATGCTGCATGTAGATACACACAGGGGTAAGGGAAAGAAGGAAGGATTCGTCGTGGCTGAGGCAGTGCAGTCACAAAGATGAGCATGGCAGCCTGTGGCTGGAAGTCTCGCTCTGTCCCTTACTAGCTTGTTACTGTCCATGTGTTTTCATCAGCTGTTTCACTTCTAAAGTGGTTGTGGTGACTACCCTAGAGAGCGGCTGAGGGGACTAAGCAAGGCCATTCATGCAAAGCACCTAGCATGCCTAGCGCAGAGTTACCGCGCGTACTCGGTCATTTCTTTCTTCACGTAGGAAATGGCGCAGAGAGAAAGTCTGTTTGCTCCCCACATTCCCAAAGCTCACCTGGTTATAGTTGAAGCCCCTAAGTTTGGCTTAGGGACCCACAAGATGTGGGGCTTCCTGGAGACCTAGGAGCTTGTGAATATAAGACCAGGGTGGATGATGCTGCACTGGGTCCGTGTAGGCCAGCGGTTCTCATGACCGTTCGTGGTTCAAGACACCAAATTTGTGGGCCAGGACCAGCATTTAAAAAACCAAACAGAACAGAGCAGAGTAGAACAGAACCAAACAGAACAGATGCGGCAGTACCAGAGGGCACTGCGCCAAGTACGGATATGTGTGTGACAGCGTTGCAGTGTGAAATGTGTTTCTTGCTGAGGGTTGTGGTCAAAAAGAAAAGACAAACATGCAAAAATTATGGTGTGGAGGATCAGAGATTTTATTTCGGCAGTTCTGACTACCCTGGGAATTCAGGCCTTCTGACCAGTGAATTCCTGAGGAGATCTTTGTACCACTTGTAGTAGTTTGAGGGGTCTGCTGGGGAAAGATCTAATTTGACTGTTCTTTTGCATAAAGCAGATGGAAATTCTAGTCTGGAATTTCCCACAAGAGGCAGATGAATGAGGGCTGTTTGAATGGTTGACCCATTCCCACTGATCATTTTTTGCCTTAAAAAGCATCAGTATTTGGCTCCAGGTAATGAGGACCTCGGAGCACGGAGCAGGAGAGGCAGACGGAGGACGAGACGTGGCTGGACCGTGAGGGGTGGTGGGAGGAGGAAGTGAGTGTTGTAGGATTATGAAGCACCATTCGCTCAGCAGGTACTTGGTGAACGTCCCCCGGGGGTCAGGCCCCAGCTTAGGCCTGAGGCAGGTGCGGCTAAAACGTCAGGCATCGTTCCTGCCCTCACAGAGCATAGCATCAAGTGGGAAAACGGATAAGGGCCTGCCAAAGCAGTTTTATCCAGTGAGTTGTATTTTTTGCCTAAGATTTAATGTGTCCCTGGATATAATATGGGATTGAAATAGCTTTTTAACTGTTTGTGGTACATACATTTTGTTCTCTTTTCCTAGTTTCAGAGCTAGCTGAGAGGGAGAGGGATGAGGTATTTCTCCTTCTCTGTGTATATATACACACATACATGCATAAACACACACGTATACAGTGCTAAATTAAGCTGCTTGTGATCCTCAGTTTTTTCAATGGGTTAGTGACTCAAAATAGCAGAAAGCTCCTTTCACCCACCTCCAGCAGTTGGAAAAACTCATTTCCAGAGGAGTCCTGGGCACCCCATTATCTTGGCTGATGGGGCCAGCACTGGTTTATCAAAAATGCCTGTTGTCATTTTTTTTATAACAACAGTAATTCTTGCCCCTTGTGGAGAATATAGATAGCACAGAAAAGTATAGACCTGGAACTCTCCTATACTTGGAAATTGTTGTCAGAAACCTCCTTAGAGGTTTATGTTTTTCCAGGTTATCATAGGTGAAGAGGAGAGGAAAGGACTTTTTTTTTTTTTTTAATTGAAGCAAAGTTGATTTACAATGTGTTAGTTTCAGGTGTACAACAAAGTGATTCTGCTTTATATATATATATATATAATCTCTTCTTTTTTAGATTCTTTTCCATTTTAGTTTATTACAAGACACTGAATATAGTTCCCTGTGTTGTACAGCAGGATCTTGTTTATCTATTTTATATATAGTAGTTTGCTAATCCCAGACTCCTAGTTTCTCTCTCCCCCACTCTCTTTCCCCTTTGGTAACCATAAGTTTGTATTCTGTGTTTGTGAGTCTATTTCAGTTTTGTAAATAAGTTCATTTGTATCAGTTTTTAGATTCCACATGTAAGTGGTATCATATTTGTCTTTCTCTGACTTCACTTAGTATGACAATCTCTAGGTCCATCCATGTTACTGCAAATGGCATTTTTCAGTCTTTTTTTTATTGCTGAGTAATATTCCAGTGTGTGTGTGTGTGTGTGTGTTTGTCACATTTTTGTCCATTCCTCTCTTGTTGCTTCCATGCCTTGGCTGTTTTAAACAGTGCTGCTATGAACATTGGGGTGCATGTATCATTTCCAATTAGAGTTTTCTCAGAATATATGCCCAGGAGTGGGATTGCTGGATCATATGGTAGCTCTGTTTTTAGTTTTCTAAGGAACCTCCACACTCTTCTCCATAGTGGCTGCACCAATTTACATTCCCACCAACAGTGTAGGAGGGTTCCCTTTTCTCCACACCCTCTCCAGCATTTAATTATTTGTAGACGTTTTGATGACCACTGTATTGATAATTTGTAGAGCATTCCCACTGGTGTGAGGTGATACCTCATTGTGGATTTGATTTGCGTTTCTCTAGTTAGTGATGTTGAGCAGCTTTTCATGTGCCTGTTGGCCATCTGTATGTCTTTGGAGAAATGTCTGTTTAGATTTTCTGCCCATTTTTTGATTGGTTTGTTTGTTTTTCAGCTGTATGATCTGTTCTATATTTTGGAAATTAAGCCCTTTTCAGTCACATCACTTGCAAATATTTTCTCCCATTCCGTAGGCTGTCTTGTCGTTTTGTTTATGGTTTCCATTGCTGTGCAAAAGCTTATAAGTTTGATTAGGTCCCATTTGTTTATTTTTGCTCTTATTTCAATTGAGAAAGGACATGTTTTGACATGTTATTAGATTTGCAGAGCCTGGAAATGGTTTGAAATGTGTCCTTTTCTCAGAGCTAAGTCATTCTCCTCTCTCCTCCCTGTAGGAAAAATACTGTGACCTTTCTTTCCTCAGGCAGGCTAGGGTGGTGACAAGTTGTATAAACCTCACAGAACCATTCTTGGCCATCTTTCATGGCGCCCTGTTCTCTAAGCAGAAAAGACGACACTGCTAGTGAAATTTTAGGATGGAGGTAACAAGGTTTGTAAAGCGCTTAAAGTCCTGCATCAGTATTTGGGTAGTGGTTTAAACAGAGTTGTGATTGTCAACCAGAGATGATGGGTGAGAATTCTCTGGTGGCTTATCCAAACTACACAGTTATATTGCTGTCATATCCAGGAACGTATCAGTGTACAGGAGTAAGTGTATGTTTCAGAAAAGCCCCACAGGTCGTTCTTACCCTATCTCTCTCCTACTCCACCTACTGATACAAAGAGGAATGCATGTAGACCCTGATCAAAGATACAGAGAGTGGAGTTGAAAAATATACAAATTGGAAGCTAAAGGGTTCAGGAAAAAAAATGAACAGGAGGCACTTTCTCAGATGCATCTTTTCCTGCAGTAAAACGGCCCCTGACATTGCTAAATGTGGCTTCCCAGGCATCACCATAATCTGAGGGGAGACAGCTCTTTGCCAGAGGCACATATTATCCCCAAAGCTTGGTAAATAAAACCCTGAGCCCGGAGCTGGAAGGCTCTGTTCCTTGTGAGTGCCGCACTTTGTTGGCACCGCTTAGGAGCCCAGTGATGCAAGTGTAGTTTCAGCCCGCCTTGTTCAGAAATCCCAAGCAAACAGGTCCTCTGATTTAAAGGAAAATAGCAGCAATTATTTTCAGTAAATTGTTCATTTAAAAAATATTTTCATCCTTTTTGCAACTTACATTTTAGACATGTCTGTTGTAAGTAGCAAATAGTTGGATTAAAAAAACATTCTTTTAACTGATTGTGTATGTGTGTGTAGGATATATTTATGTACTGTCGACATATATGTTATGTATATAGAATATATGTAGCATGCATCCTATTATTGTTATAATTATTCTTTTGCTGTTTTTCCCACTTGTTTTTGTTTCCTTCTCTCATTTTGGCCACCTTTTGAAAAATTTTGATCTTCTCCTGTTCGTTTGAAAGTAACACACTTTGTTCCTATTCCTATTAATTCAACATACATCCTTAACCAAAGTCTCAAGCTGATCAATAAGTTTAACCTCCTTCTGACAATTCAAGTGCCTTAGAACACTCTGAATTCCCTTTACCTTGCTCCTGAGTTATGCTATACCTGCAGATTTTAAATATTGTTTAATTTAAACCCATAAGACATCATCACTGTTGTTTCACACGGTCAATTTTGTTTCGTTGCCCCATGTGTATTTACTACTATTGCTCTTCTTTCATCTCTTACATTTCTTTAGCGAAGTTATGCTAGTGGCAACTTTTGTGTTTGGTGATCTGAAAATGTCTTTATTTTCACTCTTGAAAAATATTTTTCGTGGGAATAAGGTGTGTTGGCAGTTATCTCCTTGCAGGTTGTTGTGTTGTCTCCTGGCTCCCGCTGCTGAGAGTTCAGCTGTCAGTCTCCTTCCTTAGAGTGCAATCTTTTTTTTTTTTTTTTTGGCCACGCCACGTAGCTTTTGGAATCTTAGTTCCCCAACCAGGGATCAAACCTGGGCCCTCAGCCGTGAGAGCAGAGTCCTAACCACTGGAAGGCCAGGGAATTCCCACCATCTCTTTCTCTCTGGCTGCTCTGAAGACACTTTCTGTGCTATTGCTGATTTGCAGTTTCACTATAACATGTCTGGGTGTGGCTTTTTTAAATTTATCTTGCTTGGGATTTATTGAGCTGCTTTAATCTTTCACTTGCTGCTTCTTATCAGTTCAGGTAAATCCCGAGCCCTTATATCTTGAAACCTAGCTTCTAGGCCGTCTTCTTTCTTCCTCTTCTATAGCTCTGATGAGACACGTTAGGCCCCTCCCCACTTCCATGCTGCTTACCTTCTTTTTGATTTTGTCCATTTGTTTCTTGCTGCGTTCTGAATAATTCCTTCTGATCTGTCTTCTTCCCTTTGGTTCCCTCTAGGGCTGTCTAATCTGATTGTTAATTTCAGTTTCTGTATTTTTTATGTACACAAATTCTGTTCATCCCCTTTGCAAGTGTTGTCATTAAAAAACTTTCCTGTTCCCTGTAGGTATCGTCAAGCTATTTCATTTAAAAAAGCATATTATGCATATTTTATAATGTCTCATAATTTCCATATCTGAGACTTTTGGATTTTTTTTTTCCTGTCACTCTCATTCATGGTGTCCTGTTTCCTTGTGTGATTACTTTGTGAGTTGCTCATTGTCCTTAGAATATTATTTTGGGACTTCTTTGAGGCTTAGGATGAAACAGTATCGTTTCAGAGAGAATCTATGTTTTGTCAGACACTTAGCGAACTCTACCAGTCCAGTTTAATCTAAATTTATAGCTTGAGGTTTTTGTAATACGTAGGGGGTGTGGATTTGCCCTGCAACTAGATGTAAGGGCTCGCTTGCGGTGATAACGTCTCAGAGGTTTTTCTTAACTTGGTCTCCCCAGAGCTAAAGCAATTTCTCCTGCAGTGCCCTAGGGTTGTGGGGCTGGGCTTACTACTGACTGGCTCATCCTCATCGTGAAGTAGCCCTTCGCAGGATCTGCTTTATCGTCTTTGATTTCTGTTCACATGTCCTGCCAGTCACTAAAAACTGAGGCTCATGGTTCCCAGGGTTGGTAGACACCCCAGGACAAAAGTACCTTCAGTGCTTCGTTCTCTGTTCCGAGTCCATTTTCACTTGGATTTTGACCTAGTAATTTCTTACTGTCCTGTTAGTACAATACGAAAAAAGAAAAAAAAAAGTTCCCCATTCGTTTTTGTTGGGTTTTAGGGGAAGGTGGTCAGAATTACCTAGTCTGTTTCCATTTCTGGAAACAGAAGCGTCTAGTTATAAAAATACAAAGAGAGCTTTTGTCAAAAGTTTGGTGTTGCTTGGTTTAGAGAAGATTCTGTTTCTCCATCTATAAAACAGACATTTAAAATAGCCACCGGTTTTTGGAATCTGTATCAATGAAGTCTGTAGCACCCCTTGAGAGTTGAATTAAAATCATATTTACTTACTTTGCCTTGTTCCAAAAGTAATTTAAGGTGATTAAAATCTTTAAATTTCTAAGAGCACCACTAGCAGTTCAAATAAAGAGGAAAGGCATTTGGTAGAGAGCACCCTTAATCTCTGCTCTGCAATTACAGGCAGACATCACTTCATTGCACTTTGCTTTACTGCAGTTGTTTTTTACAAACGGAAGGTTTGTGGCAACCCTGCATGGTCAGATGATGGTTAGGATATAGCAATAAAATATTTTTAAATTAAGGTATGTATATTGCCTTTTTAGACAATGTTATTGCACACTTAACAGACTACAGGATAGTGTGAACAGAAGTTTTACCGGCACTGGGAAAGCCAGAAATTCATGTGACTTGCTTTATTGTTGATGTTTGCTATGTTGGGGGTGGTCTAGAACGGAACCCGCGATCTCTCTGAGGTCTGCCTGGAACTAGGAGTTCTCTCTCAGTGTGGCGTCTATGTAGCAACCCCCTTACGTTATATGCAAACTGTTTTATTTGCAAATGAGAGCTTTTCTCTGAAGAAGGTCCACAGCTGTAAGCACATTCTCAGAGGTGTAAGATCCAAGGAAAATTATGAACTACTTAAGTACATACAAGGAAATCTTAGGCAAATCATTTTTCCCCTTTATATGTTAGTTTTCTAACCTATATTTTGATGAAACACTTTACTTCATGAATTTACTGTAAGAATTTTCCAAAGACAGAAATATGTGAACATGGTTTGAAAGCTATCCGTGTTTAAAAAAACAACTTAGTAAAATGATGGTCTATTTTTTTTTTTTTTAACACTTACGAAAGTGTTCAGGGTATTAGTATTACAAAGGGTACCAAAACACTGTAGAAAAGGATTCATCTTAATGACATTTACTCAACAAACATCTAAATGTCTGCTATGCGCTGAATGCAGGAGATACAGATGAGTAAAAGACCATATTCTATATTGCCTCGTGCAGGACACAGACCCATGGATTGTAAGAGCTGTTTTGGAAATGCACGCAGTACCTGTGGAGGCCAGAGGACGGGCAGGTGGGGTGCGGATGGCAGATGAGTGAGTTGGTGCATGGTTCTTGGGGGTGTTATCACCTAACACCTAAAATGAGTTAGCCGCAGGCAGCATAAGCAAGGAAAAGAGTGGGGGGACGGTGAGAAATGTGTGCACACGCGTGAGTGTGTGTGGGGAGAGCAAGCAGGCGATGCTGGCACAGAAGACAAGGGGCTAGACGTGAGGCTGTCTGCGTGGCAGGGGCCAGGTCAGGGAGGGTTTTGTGGGTTAGGCTGGATTCTGAGCATTACCGTGGGCTAAGGAGAACGTCAAAAGCTTTAAAGCAGGGGACTGAAACTATTTGATTTTATTGGTAGTATGTAGTAGGAAGGGCGGGGGGCTAAGGATAGGCTAGGTAGATATCTTTTGTATTGTTTCAGGAAGAGATTTGTGCGCCTACAACGGGAGTTGGAAAGAAGATGGACTATAACATGATTTAGTAGGTAAATCAACAGGACTGTGAAACTGAATACATGTATAGAGTGATGGAGAGGGAACTCTCACTCGGGTGGTTGGCTGAACCCCCAAACGAGGAAGAGATTCAGGAGGAATTTGGACTTGTTGTATGTGAGTAGGTATCTGGGTGGAAATGCAACACAGGTAAGAAAGTCCAGGCTAGAGAGATAAGTGCATGGAGGCTTGAGTAAATAAGTGATTGCTGAGATCAGATGAGAAAAATATGGAGATAAGTAGGACGCGCCAACACTGAAATGGTAAGTGTGTGAAGAAGAGCCCCAGAGAGAGAAGGCACCCAAGATGTTACAACACAAGATGAGGCAGTTTCAAGGAATGAATTATGAACAGTGGCAAATACAGGAGAGATCCTCCAGTTAGAGAACAACTACACAATTTTTGTTTGACAATCAAGAGGCTTCTGTTTTGTTTAATGAGGGATGAGAACCAGGTGGGAGATGAACAGGAAGTGAGGCAGTAAATGGAGAGGAAATGTACACAGAGTCGGGACATGAATGGGAGAAGGGAGACTAAGCTGGCTTTATCTTTATCAAGGGAGTTTTTTGTTTGTTTTTGTTTTTAAATTTTAAGGATGG
This sequence comes from Hippopotamus amphibius kiboko, assembly GCF_030028045.1. Lineage (NCBI taxonomy): Eukaryota > Metazoa > Chordata > Mammalia > Artiodactyla > Hippopotamidae > Hippopotamus > Hippopotamus amphibius. The sequence goes on along the minus strand of NC_080189.1, from coordinate 86,035,630 downwards.
GAGAAACAGGAACATGTTTGTTTGTTGGCTGAGGAGGAAGAAACAGAAAGAGAGAGGTTGAAGATGAGTTTTTTCCTCAGGCTCAGAGATCTGGTAGAAATCTTCAGGCTACTTAGGAAGACCTAAAAAGAATTAAATTTGTAGCCAGTCCATCAAGAGTGCTCCTCAGCACAACAGCTGACCCATCCACCTAATAAAAACTATAGAACATCTTCCCTAGTTTAACTCAAAGTAACAACTCAGGAGGCAATTACAGAATTAAATAAAAAAATAAAGCAGGTCAGGATAACTGTGTTCTTAATTGTATTTTGTTGCCAACCAAAGAAAGATGCTTCTTTTCTCTGGGATGAACATAAATCAATGTAAACCAAAATTGTATCTTTCTGCAGAGGTTATGCTATAAACTGGTAGAAAAGTCAACTGATAGGTTACTCTACTCGCCAAGAGAGCAGTTTGAGCCCTGAAAAGTGGTAAAAGCCTCAGATCCCTTGTGACTACACCAATTAAGTCACCGAGTCCTATATACCAGTAAGGTGAGGGGTCAGTCAGCCCATGTGAGGGCATGCAGGCAAAATTCCCGACTATCAAGGACCTATTTTCATGTTAGTTAAAAAATTTTGAAGTCGGTATTTCGAGTAATTCTAAAATTCCATTCAAGGACATATTTCTCTTTGCTGGAGTCACAAATATTTTAATAAGTTTTAATGGAATGAAAATCGTGACCCAATTAAGAGAGAGTTGCCTCTGGGGAGGACAAACAACAAACAATAATTAGAGGAATTTTTGAATAAAATAAAATAATTTAAGATAAAGGGGGAAGAACCTGAATACCTGGATTTTATACTTGTATTTTACTTGGTGCAGAATGCTTTGGCTGGTTTCTCTTAAAAAAGTAAATATAACTCTTAAAACATTAAAGACAAAAATTCAAAAATGTATTTAAAGGCTGGAACACTTGGGCCTATGTCAGTGAAAAGGGATGTCGTAGTAAGTTAGAGAAACAAAGAAATTTTAAATCGAGATTATGCCTTCATTCCATCAACTCAACAAATATTGCTTGAGCAACTGGTAGAGGACATCAAGCCTTTGGCAATACACAGAGCACTAAAAAATCAGTTTGTTACTTGTCCAAGCATGTTTGTACCCTTCCAGGAGGCTGAGTGCCTCCTCTTGGCTTGCCTGGGTCAGTGGTCTCCACTGCCTGATCCCTCGAGGGTCACACCCTTCCTTGTGGCTGCCTCCTGCTGACCTCCTGGCCCCTTCCCTTCATTCACTGAGCACGTTGGCACCGGACTTAGTTTTCCTCTCCACTACGACTCTGGAGCATTTTAATGTCCACCCATCCAACTCACTTGTCTTTTTAGGTTTCGTGATCTTGTTTTGTCTCCACTTACTCACTGCAAGGCCATGCCTTGGATTGTACTACACGGTGAACTTGCTCCTCAGATCACTAATCCGGGCATCCTGGTCTCAGGCTAGCGTCTTCTGTCCTTCCCAGCCTCCTTGTTCAACAACTCCCAGTAGATTTCAGAGCTGCCATCAGGCCGTCCATCGGGCTCTCTACTGTCTTCCCAACACTGCTCGTTGCCTTCACGTCCTTACCTATTCAGTTTAGATACCGCAGGACCATTTTTCAACAACTCAATCTTAATAATTAATCAATTACTGTCCTTTGTTCTATCAGACGTATCGGGCAAAACCCCAAGCATCTTTATTTTCTCTGTGTCTGTACCTACGCATCAGTACTAGGGAGGAGAACCAAAATAAAACCACAAGAGGCAAATTTTCACTCTAATTTCTCAATCACCAAATATTTGGGTCCTCCACACCATTCTGTAGTCCCCCAACACCTCTGGTCACTTTACTCCCCATAATAACGGTTTTAAAACTTGCATTTTCAACACCCTCATCTTGCCCTGGTCTCAGATTTCAGAGGGAAAACCAAAGCCTGCATGTGCACTAGCTTCCTCTCCTTTCTCTCAGATTAAAAACTCTCCTTCCATCTAAAGCCAGTCCCTCCACCAGTGCTTTGGACCCCATCGTCCTCCACCTTCTTTGAAGCCCAATACCATGCTGATCCCTCTGACTCTCTGGCCTTTAACTTCTCCCTCTTTCCTGGGTCCTTCTCAGAGGTAAAGCAATAGCTACAGTGAGGCGCACGGTTGCCTCCTTCTCTCCTGCTTTACGCTTCCAACATTTGGTAGCTTCCTTCTAACACCTACCTCCTCTACCACCTGGAAGGGAATGTCTTTAAGCGGCCAGTTATTTCCAGGAGGTCAAATCCAATAGCTGCTGTCGCATCCCTCACTCTACTTGCTCTCTCAGCAGTATTCAACACCTGTGCAGAAAAATGCCCTTCCCTGGCCTTTCACGACTTTCCTCCTCCTGATTTTCCTTTCATTTCTTTAGCTACTGCTTGTCAGTCTCCTGGGCCTGCTCATCTGCCACTGAACTTTTGAGAGTGCCTATGGTTTGCCCTTGGGCCTCTTTCCTTTATAGCAGAGATCGCACATTTTTTTTTTTTCTTTAAAGGGTCATATACTAAATTATTTTAGGCTTTGCAGGCCATAAGGCCTGTCACAACTACTCAACTCTGCCACTGTGGCATGAACGCAGCCATGAACAATAATTAAACTAATCAACATGGCTGTGTTCCAATAAAACTTTATTTACAAAAACAGATGGTGGGCCGGATTAGGTCTACAGCCCATGGTTTGCCACGCCATACTCTACACTCTGCTTAGAGAAGTATCCTCTCTTGTGTCTCCAATGACCATTTATACATTAAATTCATACCCAAATCTGTATCTCCAACTACCTAAAATCTACATTTAAATGTCTCAAAGGCATCTCAAATCTTACCTGAGGAATTGTGCTCTTTGCCCCCCAAATCTGATCTCCCTCCAGTGTCCTTAGTAAGACACTACCATTAGTGCGCAAGGCAGAAAATAAGAGTCATCCTAGATGTTTCTCCCTCTTTCATTCTCTAATTCTTTGCATTGGAAGGATACCTAAAAAGGTAATTCTGGAAATGCCATTATTTGAAACACACAGTCAAATTTAACATTTCACTGATAGAGCTAAACTTTATTTCCATGTTTATTACATGTTTATCTTTGATGTTGAATACATATTAGATTGATTTAACATACAACTTGGGAGAAAAGCTGACATTCTCCACTGAATGGGTTAAAAAGGAATGTAAAACTACAAAATACTTGTTTAAGTTTGAATTCTAAATTATGGCAAACAGAACAGTAATTACCTTGCCATTTTTCTCTTTCTAGTTTTCCAAGATGGATTTCATTATAAAATGTTTTTCATAACAATTTATTTCAAGAAAGGAAATAAAGTAAAATGGTTTTAATGATTATCCCTTAAGTACAGAGTACAAATAAAGCGTCAACGCAGAACTCCTATCTCCTATTTAAAATACAAATACTTCATGATACTATGAATTGAGGGGGATTAACTGTTGTCAACTGCAAGTTTAGCGACTTAAGCAAACCCATACATGCCATTTGCTTTTGTCTGGAAGAGTCAGACTGATTTAAGGGTGACACAACAGAGTTCTATTTGATACCTATGTTACCCAGGAGCTACTCAGGATAGCCAAATACTAAGTGCTTACATGATGAAGATTCAGGATTAATCAATTCCAAGTGGCTAAGAGCTAATAGAATGAATAATTCCATTCCCCCAATGTATGGCCATGTACAAACGTACAGATTTTAGCATTCACTGAAAGTTTTAAAATAAAACTCTGGATGCTCTGAAACTGCTGAAACTCACAGTGCATAAAGACTGTTATCTGTAGTATAATGCCAGTGTTTAAACAAAACCAAAATTATGGGCGGTCACCAAGTTGTTACTGGTAATAGTTTCTTTTACTTCTCTATAAGCCCCTTAGCACATTTTGTGAAGAAAGGTGTGTTCTTCTTAATACTCCTACTCTTTACTTACTCTAGTGATAAAATACTTTCTCAAGTAACTGTTTAGGACAAAATGATTTATGGCTTTTCCATTTTTAAAATTTCACTTTTAATGTCATGTTGCTAAAGCTTTTCTAAACAGTCTTCTAATATCAGATTCTTAAATGAGAAAAGACAAGAGAAAAACTCCGTATCAAGGCACACCCCTTTTCTTACAACAAGGCTCGACACACTTTTCTGTAAAGGGCCAGATAATAAACATTTCAGGCTTTGTGGGTCATAAGGTCACCAGTGCAACGACTCAGTTTCTGCTGCTGCTGTGAGAAAGCAGCCATAGACAATATGTGTTTACAAAGAGTAGTCCGAATTTGGCCTGCAGGCCACAGCTGGCCAATCCCTGCCTTAGAACAGAAAGGATATCTAAAACACCCTGGTCTCTAGTCAGCTGTGATGACTGACTCAGAATCTAGTAGTTTAATCACTCTAGAACAGGCTGATGTTGAACACTTTGAATTTAGCCACTTTTCCACTTTTGGTCCAGATTCTTCTATTCAAACTCATGTCGTCATGTTTTTCATTCGGGATAATTTATCTTCATTTAAGAGCTTGCTTGAGCATTATTTATTGAGGGATTCAGTTTAAAATTAATAAATGATGTCCATAAAATTGAATATCCAATTTAATTTTCGAAAAACTTAATGAAAAAATAACAGAATCAAAACATTTAAAATAAGTACACTCACTACCCATTCCAGTAATTCATTTAAGTCATATCAACTATAGAATAGGAAAAATAAATTCAGAAGTGTAATTACTTTAAAATACACTACTTCCATTTCTGTCAGTATTTTACATTTATGTATATATTCTATAGTGTAAGCAGAAATTCTCTCTAAAAATCTCCTTAAAATCTTGAGGTGCATATTAGAGCCACAGGCAATATCTGACATATAAAATTGCAGTACAGGCCTTTCAAATTTGGCATTTCACTGGTAGAATACAATGACCAACGTGTATAATCACTGTACAGTGCCTAGACATTCCAGTAAGAACCATTATTTCCTTTACTGTAGAATGATTAATACATACTCTACAAGGGGCAGTGAGGGTTAGTAATTCTATTGGGTATGTCCTGACATAATTTTCAATTTGTACAATAACACAAACAACTTTGTTAAGGCCATGTTTTATTTGCTGATTAATGGACAAAAGGCAATGTAATTTATTTTCAAGTATTTTCTTGAAAGTCTGTGCTCATAAAAATCATGAAAAGTTGGAAAGACTGTTAAATCACTGAAACTTTAAATATATCTTACACAATCTTGTTTATACAAAAATACAAGTTAAATATAAACATAAAGCAATCATGATAATTTTATGCAAATCTGTTTTATGTGATCTTCAGTTATATATAAAAGTTTCTTGATTCTGTTTGTGAAAAGATCAATACCAGATTGAATTACTACCTATTGGCAAAGGGCCCTAAAAAGCTTACTGTAGCAATTATCTTTTACATGGTTAAGAGCATTTCCTAATTTGAGATCACCTAAACACTGGAAAAAAGAAAAAATGAAAAGGGCAGTATGTCCATAAACCAACAAATAATTTGGCTATAATGCATCATAAAACACAAACCCCACACATCTGTACAATAAACATTATGTATTACACAGGCGCACACACGCACACGCGGCCACACGCACACATACCCAGTCATAAAACAAAGCCTAATGACGTGCTGCTTCCAGTTCGATATTCAGCTGTGCATTTTTTCTTACTTCATCAAATGAATAGCTTTTTGTCACCTTCCCATTCTTGAAGACAGTATGGAGAAGATCCTGCACAAATATAACAATATTAAAATTTAATGATTATATTACAGTATCAAACAAAATTCTTAAGTAATGCTTTGATGAATTAGACTAGTCAAATACACAGAAATGTTGATAGTGTTCAAATTATGAAATGATTTTATACACAAAGAATGCTGGTGGAGCAGGCAGAGGAGCAAGGCATGATATGAAATGGGATGTAGAGATATTTAATTTTTATGAAAAGGCATGATCTGAATATTACAGTCTTAGAATAGTTTTCTTTAAAGGGAAAACAAAAAACCTAGCTGACCCATCTCTTTTTTTCCAGGTGGAGATGCTGACTGCTTTGGTTGCCCATAAGAGCTACGGCTGTCACTGATAATCATGCCTGACAGGTCAGCAAGGAAAGCCTGCCAGACCTTCCCTGTTCCTTGCCAAGAAAAGCTCAACACTGATTAAACTTATCAACCTAGAATTTACTCAACTTGATAATCACGAGTTTTGGACTCATACAAACGAAGTCATTCCTAAAAACAAGAAACCAAACCCAAGACAGAAACATGAATAGATACTGATTTCATGACTAATGCACAGTCACTGATTTTAAAGACGCTGTGTACATTCCAGAAGGCACCGGTACACGCAATTGGCCTGCTCCATGCAAGGAGAGCAAAGACAAATTACGAGAACTAGGACTAAACTCCCTTTGAGTCTGATAAAGCCATTCTTGTCTCACTAAGGAATTATCTGCCTCTACTTTCTCTTGAAAAGTCCACAGAAGGAATCTAATGTGCCCAAGTTTTCCATCTCATCTGAGGGTAAGGAGCACATAACATCATCTAATACTTTGGTCATTATGTTGTTTCCTTTTTCTCCTACATTTTATTATTAATTGAAGTATAGTTGATTTACAATATTATATTCGTTTCAGAAGTACAATGAGTTAATATTTTATAGATTATATCCATTTAAAGCTATAAAATATTGGCTGTATTCCCTGTGCTGTACAATATGTCTTTGTAGCTTATTTATTTTCTACATAGTAGTCTGTACCTCTTACTCCCCCCCAACGCCTACCTTGCCCTTCCCCGCTTCCCTCTCCCCACTGGTAAACACTAATTTGCTGTCTATATCTGTGAGGCTGTTTCTCTTTTGTTATATTCATTCGTTTCAGTTTTTAGATTCCACATACAAGTAATAACATACAGTATTTGTCTTTCTCTGACTTATTTCACACAGCATAATACCCTCCAGGTCCATCCATGTTGTTGCAAATGGTAAAATTTCATTTTTGTTTTTAATGGCTGAGTAATATGCCATTGTGTGTGTATGCCACATTTTCTTTATCCACTCATCTGTTGATGGACACTTAGGCTGCTTCCATATCTTGGCTATTGTAAACAATGCTATGAACACTGGGGTGTAAAAAGGTTTCAAATTAGTGTTTTTATTTTCTTCGGCTATATACCCAGAAGTGGAATTGCTGGATCATATGGTAGTTCTATTTTTAGCTTTTGAAGGAACCTCCATACTGTTTTCCATAGTGGCTGCGTTAATTTACATTCCCACCAACAGTAGAAGAGGGTTCTCTTTTCTCCAAATCCTGTCCAACACTTGTTACCTATAGACTTTTTGATGACAGCCATTATTCTGACAAGTGTGAGGTGATACCTCATTCTGGTTTGGATGTGCATTTCTCTAACAGCAGTGTTGAGCATCTTTTCATGTGCCTGTTAGCCATCTGTATGTCTTCTTTGGAAAAATGTGTATTCAGTTCTTCTGCCCATCTCCTGATTGGATTTTTTTTGGTGTTTTTACATCAGCTTTTTGGATATTTTGGATATGAGTCCCTTGTGGGTCACATCATTTGCAAATACTTTTCCCATTCTGTAGGTTGTCTTTTTGTTTCGTTGATTGGTTTCCCTTGCTGTGCAAAAGCTTTTAACTAGGTCCCATTTGTTTATTTTTGCTTTTATTTCTTTTGCCTTGGGAGACTGATCTAAGAAAATATTACTATGACTTATGTCAAAGAGTATTTCGTCTATGTTCTTTTCTAGGAGTTCCATGGTATTCTGTCTTACATTTAGGCTCATAACTGCTTTTGACATATTTTATCCCTGAACTGCTTATTGTGGATACAGGTGATTTTTACTGTTTGTCTTTTAAACTTCCTTAGTATATGCTTGATTTGCTACCTGTACTATATATATAGTTGCCTTTACTCACGAGGTATTTCCTTTTGTAATTAAAATGTTTCTAGTTACAGCATTTTTCCCCCGGCTTAGATTACTACTATTAACATTTCTTGTAAAGCTGGTTTGGTGATGCTGAACGCTTAGCTTTTGCTTGTCTGTAAAACTTTTGATGTTTTCATCAAATCTGAATGAAAGCCTTACCCGGTAGAGTATTCTTGGTTGTACATTTACCATGTCATCACTTTAAACATATTGTGCCATCCCTCTGGCCAGCAGTTTCTGCTGAATAGTCAGATTATAGCCTTATTAGAGTTCCCTTGTATGTAAGTTGTTGCTTTTCCCTTGCTGCTTTTAATATTCTCTTTAATTTTTGCCATTTTAATTGCAGTGTGGTCCTCTTTGGATCTGATCCTTCTGGGGCTCTCTGTGCTTCCTGGACCTGGATGTCTGTTTCTTTTCCCGGGTTACAGAAGTTTTCGGCTATTATGTCTTCAAATTTGTTCTCTGCCCCTTTCTCTCTCTCTTTTCCTACTGGACCACTATAATGCAAATGTTAGTGTGCTTGATGTCGTACTAGAGGTATCTTAAACTGTTCTCATTTCTTTTTTTTTTTTTTAAATAAATTTATTATTGGCTGTGTTGGTCTTTGTTGCTGCACGCGGGCTTTCTCCAGTTGCGGCAAGCAGGGGCTACTCTTTGTTGTGGTGCGCGGGCTTCTCATTGCTGTGGCTTTTCTTGTGGAGCATGGGCTCTAGGCGTGTGGACTTCAGTAGTTGTGGCGTGCAGGCTCAACAGTTGTGGCGCACGGGCTTAGCTGCTCTGAGGCATGTGGGATCTTCTTGGACCAGGGATTGAACCTGTCCCCTGCATTGGCAGGCAGGAGGAGTCTTAACCACTGCGCCACCTAGGAGGCCCCTCATTTCTTGTTATTCTTTATTTTTTTCAGCTTCACTCACTTCCGTTACTCCGGCTCCCAGCTCACTGCTCTGTTCCTCTGTATCGCTGAGCCTGCTGTTGATCCCTCCAGTGTGTCTTTCAGCTCAGTTATTGTGTTCTTCACCTCTGGGTCTTTATATTTTCTAACTCTTTGTTACAAACCTCTCACTCTGGTTAGCCAGTCTTTTCATGAGTTCTTTGATCATTTTTAAGATCGTTATCTTGAACTCTTGTATCTGGTAGGCTGGTGACATTTTCTGACCTTAGAGAAGTTGCCTTTTGCAGAAGTCCTCTGTGTTACAGCAGCACATCCCCTCTGGTCACCGGAGCTGTGTGCTCTAGGGCTCCTCCTGTGTGGGTTGCTTGGGTCTTTGTTGTGGCAGGCTGACTGCTGTGGGCAGCCTGGTAGACGTGGCTGGCCCCCAGTCTGGTTGCTTGCCTGGCCTTGTGTGTAGACTGCTTAATGCTGCTTGGTGGGGCTGGGTTTTAAGGCTGCTCGTTGTGGAACCTTGGGGGAGTCCCCAAGCTGCTGTCAGCCCACTGGTGGGCAGAGCCAAGTACTGAGGACTGGTGTTAGACTGCTGGTAGGTAGGGCCAATTGCTAACACAGCTGGCTATGGGGTCCAGGGTATCCTGAAGCTTGTGTTGGCTTGCTAGTGAGTGGGGCTGGATCCCAGAGCAGCTGGCTGAGGGGCCCAAGGTGCCTCCAAGGTCGGCTAGTGGGTCTGCCCAGGCTCCTTTCTAACTACTGCTTCTGCCCTGGGTCTCAGCACGTGTGTGTCTGTATGTACCCTTTAAGAGTAGAGTCTCTATTTCCCACAGGCCCCTGGGTGTCCCTAGGTGCAGGACCCCCAGGCTGGAGAGGCTGAGGTGGAGCTCAGACCCCTTGTTTCTTTGGAAGAACCTCTGAAATTGTAATTATTCTCCTGCTTGTGGATTGCCCACTTGGGGGTATGGGTCTTGATTACACCATGACTCTGTCCCTCCCACCTGTCTCATCACAGTTCTTTCTTTATAGCTTCAGTTGTAGATCTTTTCTGGTAGATTCTGGTCTTTCTCATCAATATTTGTTCTGTAAGTAGCTGTAATTTTGGTGTGCACATGTGAGGAGCTGAGCTCAGGGTCTTCCTACTCCACCATCTTGAAACAATCTTATCTGCCCTTGTGTTGGTTCAAATCACATTGCTCTTGCTGTGGCATTTTCTTTATCCATTTAACTTTATGAAAATTGCAACTATTGAGGAAAGGTAGCTCCTATTAAATCAAAATGTTTAGATGATCATAAATTGATTAGTGACTTGATGATCATAAATTGATTAGTGACTTAAATGTTCTAGAGTATCATTCACATACTAAATCAATGCCTTGTTTTAGTCAAAATCACGACCATGTCTAAAGTGACTTTTGTCCATATGGGGTAAACCAATTCAGCAAAGTTTTGGTGGTATAAGAGTTAAGTGAAGGCCACGCAAAGAACTGCGTAACAGACTATATAAAGGAGTCTAATTCTAAACGTTTTAGGAACTTATACATATTTTTCATTAAACAGAAAAATCTTATTGATTCTGGCTCAAAAATCTTAAAAGAATAAAAATAAGCAGAACATGATGTGGTATAAAGAATCAAAAGTTAAAAAAACTCAAGTAATAAATTAGTGTGCTTATGTTTAGTGTAAACTTTCCTCTGAGAACATGAATATTCATGAGTAGTTCTCCTCTAAAAAGGAGTAGTTTCTTTTTCAATCCAGTGGCTTAAAAAACAGAAGTTTTAGAACTTCTGAGTTCAGAAATGTAAGTGTACTTTTGTATGTTAACAAGCATACAGACTACATTAGCATACTATGAATGTTTCTAGTTTGGGTGACTTAAATCAGAAAACTTGGTTAAGTCTAGGTTTCATCATTTACTAATCTGAATCAAGTCTCATTGTTTTCACGTTACACTACTAAGATAATGTAATTTACCTTTTAAAAAAAGCTATTAAGAGTTGCTGTGAGAATCTAAAGAAAACCATCTGAACTGGGTTCTGTTGTTTTGAAAAATGGAATTATCTTTAACAACATTTTAGAATTTGGATAGCTCTTCTTTTATCTAATAAAATTACCAAAGTTTTACTATAACATTAACAGCTATGAGTCTAAGAACAGCATCCTTTAAGTATTAATAACTATTCCTGTTCAGAAATGATTCACTGCTAATTGGCAATAAGAGTAAGATCAAATATACACACACTGATCAATGACTCCCTGCTGGTCACTATGTGGAAGACCATTATTTTTTCTGGAATGTTATAAAATATTTCACCCAATGTATATAAAAGTCTCACATTTATTATCTAGCCAATTCTTGTTTTTCATCTTATTTTGGTAGGCCAGGTCAGCAATTATAAACATTTTACAATGAAAGTTTTGTCCTCCAAGAAAAGGATTATTCTGAAAATAATTTTAAATAAAGTATAACATAAAAGCTTCCTTTCTTAATTTGAAGAGCCAACCTACTACTGTTTAAAAAACAAAACAAATGAAAAAACAAAAAACAATAAACCCCCATCAGCATAGATACATACATGACCATATTCTTCAAGGTCTCCTTTTCCTTCCTCAAGTGTAACAAAATTCCCTGCTGGTGTCCTATGTAAAGATAATCGGCCCTTTTTGGACCTTTTGTTAGGATCAGCAACTGGGTCCTTGAAGACATTAACCTGGAATCCAAATTAAGAAAGAGAAATATCAGAAATGTTCATTCAGCTTCCAGTAAAAAAAATGTATGTACACAAAGCACTTTGTAGGTATAACTAAACCAATCCACATCTGGCTTTGAGAGACATAACTCTAGCCTGTTTTGGAGGACAGTGGACTCTGTTATGAAAAAGCTGTGAATAAAATCCAAATCTTGGATATCCTTTCTTTCCAGTGCAGAATACTAACACTCCATCAGTAGCAAGTCTTTGAGGTTAACAATGTGATTCTTAAGGTATCTCCGTTTATATTGTGCATTGCCCTTAAACTTATCTAACACATGCATGTTACTGAAAAATCAATCTCTGTCAATCAACTCTATTATATAATCTGTGGCAAGGGAACTAGGATTTTACTACCATAAAGGCTTTCCTATTTCATAACCTTTTCCCGTTTGTTTCTTTTTATCGTATTACCTTATTACTGTCAGAAGCAAAGAAGACCTAGAGAACCTAGAGCACAATGTTTCAGGATCAGAAAGGTAGGAGGCGACTGGAGATGGCTATGAAAGGAGAAGCAGACAAGGCAATTCCAGAACTTGCCAAAGGAAGATGGAGGTCAACTAAGGTAGGGAACCAGCTCGTGTGTTCTGAGGATCCCCTACACATAACCTTTAATACACAGACTCTCAAGAGCTTATGAAGAACTAGGGAGACTGTTGTTCAGCTGCTTGCAGCTTGAGTTCCCTTGTTTTAAGGCTACCAGAACAACTCAAGCATCATAGTTCACCTTCCTAAAACATTCTTTACCAGTGTTTACATATTTGCTTATCTTTAATACATGATGGCTCTTAGCTGACATTCTTGCTCAAATATGGTCAGCTTTTTGATTCAAAGGTATAGACCAATGCAGTGGAAATGAATTGACCTGCATCATCTCTCTTAAATAATCTCTCATTTCCCCTCCTTTTTCTCTGAAGTGAAACAATCACCCACTGTCTCTTTTCTTTCCTTGTTTCTGAGTCACGGTCAGGGGTACCTGATAATACAGTAACAGTTCAGGACCCATACTACATACATACTATTGCATTCAATACATGCATTCTACACACATACATAAGTAAGACAGCAACAACACAGGAGTAAAAGTTGAAGGACATACCCCAAGGCCATTGGTTACAACATAACTACATTTAAAGGAACAATTCAAGAGATCTCTTGTTAATTTCTGTAGCAAAGCTCCACCAGAACCGAAGGCAACATTTTCAATACTCCATTTTTTTTGCTTCATGCCTTCCACAATCTAGATTAAAAATAAAACAGAAATAAATAAATAAAAGCCAAGTAATTTGGAAGAGGAAGGAGGTAATTTTCCATGGGCCATATTGATGAATAAGCCATCCAAAGCTGTTTTATAACACCGTAAATAATGAGATAAGAATAAGGCCCACACAGAGTTACATTCCACTTTTAAAAGACCCACCCAGCCCAAAAGGGCAGCCCAAGGGACAAGTGTAGAAGGAGAGGGAACAAAGTTCCTGAATTTGTTTTGTTGTCACAGTGACTATGGTTTAGGTTGGGGGAATGATGGAAATAAGAGGGAGAAAAAAATGGCTGTAAATACCTAAGGTTACTTGAGTAAACTCTCATCTACCTCTTGAAGTTACTGCCCAGGTACCAGTGTCACAAGCAAGAAAAGGAACTGGGGCCTGGATGTTTGCCCCAAATTACCAGATTCTAGGAATGACTCTACTCATCACTAATAAATCTCCATACACGGTATCACATGTCACAGTGCATGTCATACGTAATGGGGCATTTAAAAATCCATGGATATTGGTGGTAAAACAGTATAAAATAACCTCTCCTACATAACAGTTGAGACACTGGCAGAGTCATCTTACTCTGGTTGGTACTCCAGTGCCCTAAGCAAAATTATGAACTGACTGGGTGTTACGATTTATCATTGAATCTTTTTTGGGAGAATAATCATCTATGAGAAAGAGAGACCTGTATGACCATAGAGTTCCAGCAACTAGTTCTTTCATGGGAAACATAATTTAGAAGTTACATTAATTTATTAATCTACATTATTATTAATGTCATTTGTATTTCTTTTTCCTAAGCAGGACTTATTTACATAGCATCTGTTTTCTTATTTAACACAGTCAATCACTTTTATGGTACAAGGTGGCAAATAAAGTTTAATACCCACTTTTAACTTCTTAAGAATAGTCAAAAGGAAGTAACTGGAAAGTCTGGTTTCATTTTATTTAAACAGAACTTTCAGAAGTGATGAGAAAATCATACGCAAGTTTAATAATTTTATGTGAGTCATTAATATAGATTTGCCATATTCCTCCCAATACCAAAAGTCTCAAATTGACCTTTTATCTATTCCTTATTTTCAACATTGCAAGATACAAATAGATAAACTCCAAGGACCTTCATCTATTAACAAACCTGCATTTAGAAATGCAACTGTTTTTTTTTTTTTAAATCTCGGCTATCTAATTCTCCTGGTGTATGCCAGCAATCAAGATGGAGACATATGTGATTTATTTTAAAGTGATTCCTCAGGCTGTACATAAACCCAGTCTCATGTCTTATTATACCTGAATCCAAAAGCACTCAAGGGCCCTGAATTCAGATTTATTTTTCACTGAACTAACTGTAAACCAAGTATAACTAAGACCATAATAAAAACCTTATAAACACAAAATTAAGGCATGTTTTAAAAAGTGAGTTTCAATAGGGAAGAAATACAAGGAGTGGAACAGAAAAAAAGGAGGAAAAGAAATGGAAACATAAAACGGCAGGCAAGGAGATTTGGGTAAAATAGATAGAGAAAATAGTTTCAGACCTGTCACCTGATTTTAGGTAGGCCTCAGAAGCACAAGGAGGAGGAAATCAGGAAAGAACAGTATCGCCTAATGGCATATCTCTGCATTTTAGGACCAATTTCTTTCAGATATTCTTCCCATATAGCTTCACCAAAAGTTGTGAACTTTAGATAATTTAAAGTTTAAGTGAATTTTTCTATTAAAGTTACAGGAAATTACAGAATTAGAGAAAAAATTACTTTAAAAAAATACTTATACAAATCAGAAGGAAATCTGATTAGACCCAGCAAAAATGCTATCTGAATGCCTTTTCTTGCTTCTAAATACTTATTCTGACCCACCTTCAATATGAAGAAAGCAGGGATTACTCTTTAGGGAATGAGTGCATCCTCATTAACACCAACTATTGATTCTCTGAGCATTCTGTTCAAGGTTTCACCAGTGCCAGAGAGTATCTGCCTCAATATTTAACTTCTTGTTCATGGAGTTGTTCTGAACTGATTCAACTTCTGAACTCATTCTTGACTTTAAAAATGCATACACATTTTCACAGTTTATTTAGAAAAACAAAAAGAAAAAAAAGAAAAGGAAAGCCAAAGAGCTTCAGTTTTTAAAGGGAAGTTCAAATACCTGATGGAACAATCGAACTTAAAGAGCTGCCTCCCAAAACAAGGAAGGGTAGGGATGAGCACTAGGAAGAGCACTGGGCTAACGGGTATTCTGGTACACAGCACCCTGCCCATGCTTCTTCATCTGAAAGCGGGGGTAAGTGCACGTGAGGGCATCTGCTAAAGTGGAGGTATGGGTCCTAGTTCTTCACTGATACAAAGGTCAGAAACCTTCAATTCAGCTGAGCTAGAAGACAACAGCAATTAAACATGCCAGCTGAGATTTCCTATGCTCAGGTCTTCCTCCTTTCTGAAGACTGTTCTTTTATTTCTTCCTTCCTTTTCACATCAAAACCCCTAATGTCCTAACACCAAATGTCTTAGAAGAGCTGGGCAAGTTTCCACTTTTCTTAGGCAAGTCAGTTTGGGAGAGTTAGTGGAAGAAACCTCATTTCTGTTATTGCAGGAGACCTATTCCAGACCTCCTCCTGGAACTCTAAACGCATTACCACCACAGAAGTACTGACGGTTATATGCAATAGTTCTCACTTATTTTTTTTTTGGTTTTGTTTTGGGCCACCCTGTGAGGTATGTGGAACTTTCCCGACCAGGGATCAAACCTGTGGCCCCAGCAGTCTTAACCACTGGACCACTGGGGAAGTGCCAACAGTTCTTACGTGTAAATAAATCTTTGGAAAACAAACTGTTTTTAATTTGAGTACTGACATTACTCTAACCACACCAAACTGTTTCAAACAGAAAATTCTTTTGGTAACTTGTGTTATACAAGTGGATACCATTTGAAACTATATACATTGAAATCTCAGTGCTTTATAACAGTTGACACCATCTACATCCTGGTATCAGTGATAGTCTTAATTTTTATGGAGTATTTTAGGTATTGAAATTATAGTTCTTTAGAAGCTTATCTAAGAAATAAAAGAGAAAAAAGTTTTAAGATAATATAAAACTTACACTATTTGGCTAAATCTAATAATAATAGTGGTAACAGCCAATGCTAAATTTAGAAGAGGTGACAAACCATTCGATAATCCTTGACAAAACACAGATTAATATCACTCAAGTTTCACAGCGTTAGCTACATGGAGTTCCATTCTATTAAAACTGACACCTATCTGTATAGTGTCAGGACCTTTTGTTTTATACACAAAGAATATTTTTTGACTGGCATTTTCTTGTTTCCTAGCGACACTTCTTGGGGCTCATCATCCAGGGTGGCCAATGAGGACTGGAAGTGTGTTTGGCCAGTACGTCTGTATTTTAAGTTACTATTATCTATAAATTTTAAGCAATTAACAGAAAAGACATACACCATCTTAAACACCTATTGAAAGACATTACTTAAATTATTAATATGCTGTTTATCAAACTAGTAAAAAGCAGTTTAATGATAAAGATTGCCTTATTGGAACTTTTAATATAAAATACGTACCTCTTGTAAGGTATTAATATCTACTCCATCACCTTGAATAACTCTAAGATAAGGTGGCAGCAACTTGTAGCCTTTTGAGTTCTCAGTAACAGGGAACTTCTTACCTAAAATATCCAAAACCTGTATGGAAAAATACACACCCAACACAAAATAACTAAAACTGAAAAAAAAGTGTAAAAGCTTTCCAAAGTTAAAAAAAAAAAATGACGGTTTGCTTTGCTAACGATCTTGAGAATATAAAAACTAATCAAATTACTTAAATTTTATAATACCACATATAAGCCTTCTAAAATTTTGTCGCAATTCCTTTTGATCATGTTAGACACAGGTAGCAATTTTCTATTAAGTCAGTTTCTATAACAGCTGACTCTTGAAACTAGGTTTGTATTTTTATTAGGTAAGAAGACAAACATGAAACCTGTTCAGTTTGCTAAAACCAGATCAGTTCATATTTCAGGCTAAGGTAGGACCTTCAGATTGGCCTATTACTTAACAGGATAGGAAAAGACCTCCTTGATTCTACACCCCACCTTTCTAAGGGGTAATTTATCACCTAGTCATCAGCTGGAAAACAGTGCGGGCAAGAGGGAAGGTGATAAAAGACCTACGCTGGATACTTGGCTTATTTTACATTTTGTGTGACCTTGAGCAGGTTTATTTTAACCTCTCTAAGCTGGTTTCTTTGTTTATGAAAAAGACATGGTAATATTGATCTTAGAGATTAAATGACACAGCTAAAGCAAAGCATATAACACAATATTTTTCCAGTAGTAAGCATCAATAACCTGCTCTTACTAGTGCTTTTCAAAAAAAGTAAACCAAGTCCTAAACGCTAAAAAAATGCAGCAAGGCTACATTGAGGATCAATAGTATCTCTAAAGAATCTCTACTTGAAAAGTATTTTCCAATTATTTTTATTCCACATTACCTTGCACATATTTCTTTTGCATAAAACCTTCAAAAGTACAGCAATGACTTGGGATAAAGGAAAAGAAAGAAACCACAAACTTGGTAACCAAATCACAGGACTGGTTAAAATGGTAATGCTATTAATTATAATTTTGAAGGTAAGTAGAAAAGAAAATATCTATTCAATAGTACTAAACTATCTATTTGACAGTATATAAGTAACCCATAACCCTGGATATCCTTTCTCTGTTATTGATGTGTGACCTTGGGCAAATCTATTACTCTCTCTGGGCTGTAACTCTAAAATAAGGGGACTGATCCAGATAGTTCTGAAATGGTGTGTGTATAAATGAAATTAAGAGTAGTGTTGATGCAGCTGGTCTCTAGGCACTTTAATAATCAAGTTATATATTAAAATTTACCTTTAATACAGTGTCAAGAGGATTTCCAGAATCAGGTCTGATTATTAGTGGTGCCTCTGTACTTCTTGATACTATTAAATGTCTTAGATCTTCACCCCATGTTTTCTCACACGCATTATAAATGTCATAGCTATCGCTGACCACAGAAACAGGCACTGATGAAAATTGTGTTACTATATGTTCAAAAGCATCTTTTTCATGGTCCTTCCCCCAAGCTGTTATGGTACTAGAAAACAAAATGAAAATACAGATTTACTTAGGCAGACACATTATCTGTTCCTGAATCATATCTCATGTTAACTATACTACACCGTCGACAATGCAGAGAAGGTGAGTGATTTAGTTAATGAATGCACATCAAAAGGTTAGTTAAATATTTGAGCCAAACCACCCCTGGCCAATTTTCAAGACTATAAGTAATCTCATTCCCCTCCAAAGGTTATTTAAACTCTTAAGTCATATTCAACCAACTATAAACTACATTGTTTTCTTTTTTAGTATTCCTGAACCCACTCATTTAAAATGAGTGAACTAAAAAATAAAAAGCACCTGCTGAATACACTCTATACATTACACTGAGATGTCAGAAAGAATGAACACATACTCCCATTATTTTGCTAGGCAATACAAGCACTTGGCTCCCTTCTGTGAATTTTCAAAATCATGTACCAATAATAGTAGGGACACACAATTCATCTTTCTTACCTTTCAAAATCTTACACTTAAAGGCAATTACTTAGGCAATTGTTTATACTATACCATGCATAGGTATAGTCAACTAACTGTTCACCTGTTACATCTTCAATTGGCCAGTAACAAGCAGTCATTTATTTCACTTATAGATTATCCACTACTACTTAATATATGCCCAGGGAATAAGAATTGTAATATTTAGTTTAAGCAAAACATAATTAAGATGGGAAATACAGTGTGAGAGTTTCTATTAGGCAAGAATGATTATAGTGATTTTTACACTGTCCTCAATAATGGTGGTTCTTTTTGAACAGATTAATGACATGTAACCTAAGTACTTGCTGATTAATATATAATTTTTAAAAGTTTTAAAGAGAAATTAGTAATGAATTTTAGAATTGTTACCATTTTCTCATGCCAACTAATTTTTCTTTCTCCCGAATTTGCTAGTCTGCCTCTACCCCATTTTCCGAAGTAAAATAATGAAAAGTGAAACAACCCATTCATTTTAACCCCATGCAGATGTTTATTTCAAAACTGTTTGAAGAGTCATACTAATTTATTTTTGAAATTGTTTTATTCTTATTTTTTTTTCCTAAAGAACTGAAGTAAACAACTTTTCTCATGCTGTCAATGGTATGCTGGGGATAGCAGAGCATGTACACTTCAGGGGTAGAAAGACTTAGCTACCCAGAACTATCTTGTCTGAAATGGAGAGAGAATGTATTTAGATATAACTCATTTTATAGCAACAAAATAGCTATGATGCCAACCATCTGCTTCATGCAAGCATATGCAGGCTAAAGGGAAAATTAAGACATGGACAAAGAGACGCCTCTTCTTCATATCAAGAATTGCTACAGTCATAAGGGAGAGAATTACACTCAAAGAATACCAACACTGGCAATGTAAGAACAAACTCGTAGAGTTAGCGGTCATTGTTTATGCAGCTGTCTTTTACTAGCATTATATCAATACAGTCATCTACCTTGGCTATTTGTGTGAATCACATCTAGCAACGGTTCATTTTTAGTCTTTTTTTTCTCTTTGGCATTTGAACTTTTCTGAAGCTTTCTTTCCCAATGACTTCAATGACATATCCCATGTTTTGATTCCCCCTCCCCCCTACTTCCATGGGTCCTCTTCAGTCTCCTCTAGATGCTGTGCGCACCTTCCTCAATATGAGCTGGGCTCTTGTCTCTCTCTATTCACCTTTCTATATGAAAAACACTCAAAGCTTTTAAAAATACCCTCGTAGTGAGAGTTTCCAAAATCTATACCTTATAGCCCAGGTTTTTTTTTTTTCTCTAGACTCCAGATCCATTTTGAACGAGTACCTTCATCTTATCATCTCACAGACATTTCCCATAGCACCCTCCACAAAATCTAATCATAACACTTATTCTAGTGTAATATTTGGTATGTGGAGATCATAAATATTTGTTTAATGAATTCTACTTGTGCTACTGTTCCAATTTCCAGTATCAAATTTAACTGGATACTTTTCCAAAGTCTGAGGAAGAGTTATGTAATTGAATATTTCTAAGTTCAGATTCATATATTCTTTAAGAAAATGTTTATAACAATGGCAATTCTAAATTTTAGCGTTTTCTTATTTTAAAGTTAACTTAGGTATTAATTCATTTTTCCTCCATGACTTTCTGATGTTGAAGGTGTAAAATTTTACCTCCTCCCTTTGGTGGGTTGGATGGAGGAACTAAAGACTAGAGAGATAAGTGACTTGCCCAAGGCCACCCAGTATGTCAGCTATAAGGTCACTCAGATTTTCCAACTTCACTCTAGAGCTCTTTTCGCTATACTATGCTGTTGTTTAAAAGACATGTCTATTTAAGAACATCTGACATATTAATTTGCAAATGTAGTAAATATTACAAAATTATAAAAATACAATAGATTTTCAACCTGTTTTAACAACAAAGCCCTGAAGATTATTCTCAGATTTACAGTATAATACTCAAGATGTCATTACTTTGAAATAAAACCATCCATGAAGAGTCTAATATATGAATACTACAGTAAGTTTTTTTTAAAGGTGTACATATATTTAAGACCAAAAATAAAAATACTGCAACCCTAAAATCTTGATCTGTTAATGTCACTCTTCACTAGTCTTGAAGCTTATATGCGAAAGTATTCAAGTCACTGCTAATAAAGCAGTGCTTATAAATGTTAGCTGAATCTACTCTCTACTGAGCCCCAATTCAAATCAAGTTCTAGCGATTTCATCTCCCAAGCCATGGCTCACATTTATCCCCTTCCTTCCATTTATTTAGTCACTTGGTTCTGAACCTGGTCATCTCTCAAAATTATGGCAATAGCTTCCTATAAATCTTCCTAACTTCTCATTTCTCACTCTTTTTCAATTCATGGGATAGCCCGCTATCAAAGTAATCTTTCTATTATACAGTATTTCTCTGATGACATCACTTTTTTGCTCAAACTTCAATGGCCACTCCTATTTGAAAATGGAATTAGAATAACCTAGCATGATGGGTAAGTAATTAACATTCAATGTCAAAATAAATTTTGAGGGCTTTTACTAACCTGCCTTCCCAGTCTACCCTACGTTCCCTACAAAATACATTTCAGCCCTCATTCCCTAAACACGTCCATACTTGCCTCTTTCATTCTTGCTCTTTCAGGACAATGCTGAATGCATGGCAGGCATGTAATAAATATTTACTCAGAGAATGAATATTCCCCTAATGTCTGCCATTAAATTTTACCAATCATTCAAGAAATCACAATTTACATACTATCTCTAGAAAACCTTTCTCGATCCAATCCTAACCAGCAGAATATGACCCTACTTTTCCTTCCTCTGCACCACTAGGGCACTTTATTAACAGAGCAGAATGCTGCTAGTGTACTATTTTTATCCAAAAGACAGGATTAATTCTTTATATCTTTCTATCCCTTGTAGCACTCAGTAGATTGCCTGGGATCAAAGCTCAGCTTTATTGACTGCTGGTTTTAGCACCCTGCAGTATTCAAGTATGAACTGAATTTAGTAAACCTCCCCAAACTAATTACACTAAATTATTTTTGTTATAAGAACCAGAAAATGGGTTTGGCATACATTTTAAAAACTCCACGAGCTTTCAATAAAATTAACTCTAAGATCTGAGCAGCTGTAGTCTAGATTATCATTGTCTTCTAGTTTAACTTGAGATGGTTTAGTAAAATCAGATAAGGAAAGCATAGGAAGAATCTGAACACTATTCCTTTCATCAAAAGGGCTAACTTGCTCATCTACAATTGAAGGTACTGAGTTCAGAATGTAATTTCCAGAGCAAAGATAAGTGAAGTCATGTAGAAGAGCATGGAAAGGGAAAACAGTCACCAGGTTTTACAGTGAGTGCTTTTGGAATTAATTTAGTGAATATAACTTATCTGCATATGGCAATAGAGAAGCTGAAAAAAACTCTTAAAATAAAACCTATAGAGCAATGTAAGAGTTAAATTGTTTCTACTAGCACAGTTAAAAGTTCTCTACCTCCCTGATACCAGTCTTTCTACAGACTATAAATACTGAGTCAGTACTGCTTAAATTCATGAGCATTTACTGTAGTACGTGACTCTGTAGTTAAACAAAACATCACTGAGTTACAAGTATAAGAATAAAAAAACTTATTTACAGAAAACCAATGTTAGAGGAGGATGGAAACAGAATTTTACCTGTGTTCTGCCGCTGGAACAGAATAGCCTGGGACAGGATCTTTCGTTCCATAGTATTTTTTAATTAAAGCAATTCCTGCTACTGTATCTGTTCCTTTGAAGTTAACCAAATGAGCAGATGCTCCTATGCCAGCAGTCTGGAAAATAAACCATAAACCAAAATCCAGAAAAAAGAAAAAGAGAGTCCCATACTTGAGGTACAGAGCATAGCCCCCAAGGGAATGACTGTCTTCAGCTATTCTTAAAGAGATATTTATTATGAGATCATAGTTTCTTATGACAAAGATCCAGTTTTTCCTAAATATTTAAGGATTCAACTGTTCCCTCCTCAAAGAGACCTATTTAATAGTGATCCACCCCCATTTCCCATCACCCTCTATCCCTTATTCTGCTTCATGTTTCTCTCTAGCATTATCTAACATCTGCTGTATTTATATCTGTGTATCCATCTGTCCATCCATCTATCAAATACATAAGGGACAGGGACATTTACTGAAGGCTACATTTCAGGTATTTTTTTTAACAGGCTGACACATATTAGGTATTTAATATATATCTTTGACTGAATCTCTGGAATTTCAAAATGTGGCCTACTTAGAACCAAGATCAATCCCAATAACTTCCCAAAAAGTTCACTGTGGTAATCTAACCAACAATCCACATTTTATTAATTGAGGTTCACTTCAATTTCTTACCTCTTGGGATGAAACTCCTCTGTAGCCAAAATCATGTAACTTGTACTCCAGACCATCTAAGTTACCAGACGTTTCTAACAAATATTTGGCCAATATTTTCTTCTGCTCTCTAGAATTTGTGGCCACTGTGATTGGATACCAGGACTGAACAAGAATAGTCTGCAGTAATAAAATTAACCACAAACATTAATACATAAAAAATTGGGTTCTTTCTGAGGAAAATCCTAGCTTTCTCTGGAGGTATGTCCTAGATTTCCATACTACCAGAAGTACCCACTGGACAGTTCAACTGTATGGCAGGATGCCTACCACATGCATTTCAGATATAGTACAGAGCTCAGCTCTCAAATCTGCAACACAAAGGAGAAGCAAACTAGGCCCTTAATAGTAGAGAATGTCAAATTACCTATTTTCGATCCAAAGCTCCAAAGAAGCAAGTAATATTTAAAAAAACTATCTGTGATGAAGGACCAATGTATTTATTTTCAACCTATCATGGACCAATAGTTTTATAAAATGTACTCACACTTGGCTGTTGAGGCAACTGCCATAAAAGTTTCTAAATGCTTATCCTTGATTTCTCTATTAAATGTGGCCCTGCATCAAAGAGTTCACAGACCAGCACTGGTCCATGAATAGTATACATCTAAAGAAGTTATTTATTTACTCCTCTAGGTAGTCTGGGTCTAATATGACTACTAGTAGGTTATATACTTGAGATATTTTTGCTAACACTAGAAAATTCTAGAAACATAACATTCATTGAGTTATGCTTTATGTTATTGGCTTTTATCAAAAGTCATTGTAAGAGAGCCACATAAATATTTCTGCATATGCTGTAAACTGTCTACAGCTCAGTTCCTATTATATAGGTTCCCAAATGAGGAAATGAAAGAATTGCTAGGTTCCTACCGTCTGATAAGAACTGTCCCTTGGTTTCCCTTTTCTCCTTGGCTGCCAGGAAACTCCAAAGAAAGTCTGATGCTTAATCCCAGCAACTATATTACAATGATTATGGCGTAGGAGTTTACTCCTCCATTCTAGGATCATAATTTTCTATTTTTTATTTTGTAAACTAGATAGTCTGCTATTACAAGCAGCTTCAAATTTGTTTCAGAAAAAGCTGCTAAGATGACAGCAATGCACTCACTCAAAAAGCTATTTACTTTCTTAAATTTTACAAAACAAGCTTTTACTGAATACCAGCTAAGTGCCCAATAAATAAGCAAAAAACAAAAAGATTATTTAACCTTGGACTTCCCAACTCAATCGCCTAAAAAGAAAAACTGCAGCGTTAGACTCCTATGACTGATTAACTATGGCTCCAAATTCTTTGCAGCTCCTCCCATCAAGATATAGAATCTATTTCTTCATCCCTTGATTCCAGACTGTCCTTATGATTTGCTTTTGACCAAGAGAATGTAGCGGAAGCCACATTTATGATTTCCAAGCTTCTGTTTCAAGAGGTTTTACAGCTTCTACTCTCATTTTCTTAGAACCTTGAGACTGCCATGTCGTAAAGAAGCCTAAGTCATGAAAAGAGGTCCAGCAGTCCCAGTTACCTGAGCTGAGGCCCAGACATGGGAGTGAGGCCATTTTAGACTGTCTTATCCAAGCTGAACCCCTAGCTGAATGCAGAGAACCATCCAGTCAACCACAGAATCATGAGAAATAACAGTTGTTTTATTTGGGGTAGTTTATTACATAATAGTAGAAAAGCGATGCAACTCCTAACTTGAACTCTATGACGAATCACCTCTAATGTAAGCATTCTTCTTCTGAAACTATTCTTCAGTAATTTCAGTGATTCCACTGACACTATGCGTGATTATCCTACTTTTAATCTTTAGTTTCTCTGACTTACTTTTTATTCTGCCACTGATTATCCTTCTAAAGCATGAGTTTAGATTCAGGCTGTGTCATTCCTTAAAATCCTTTGATGGCTATCTGTTGGCCATAGAGGAAGAAGGCCAATTCGTGTTGAAATCTGAGGCCTTCTACAGTCTTGCCTTGTTTACCATCTAAAGGTTTCTCTCATGATATTTTCCACTTTTATGCTAGTCTCCCTTGGGCTACCTGCCATTCTAAGAATACCTCAGCTCTTCCTGTCCCTTATTGAAAGCTTATTTTCCATTTCATTATTTCTTACACAGAATTCCCTATTTTTTGCTACCAATTCAGCATTCTTACTTATATTAGTGGTTAGTTAAGAATAAATTGCCCCTCTGCTGAAAGCCCTTAAGTAAGACATATCTTACTCTAATTTCTGTGCCCAGCATTTTTGGGGTATATAACTAGTAATCAATATTCACTTGCTGAATTTAAATTCAATCAACTCTCACATTTTTAATTTAACTTTGATATTATCTAGGAATATGAGAAAGATAAAAAACATAATGTGAAAAACTCTAGTTGAGTTATAAAGGTAGAAGATTGACCTTACCCCTCGAAAAATGCCAGGGAAGGAGAGAAATAACTATGAGACACAGTGATCCTTCACATCACCATTTCCTTTCCATAGTCCAACAAAATCAGCTTAAATTATACTCTTAATAAAATCACTCCCCTTTAAAAAAGATCACTGTAGGTGTAAGCAAGGGAAAAAAAGGCAAGTTAGTTTCGGTTAATCCAAGGTCTAACAAAGTAGGCCTTGTTGGAAACTTCTCCAAAACAGCAATTTGCCCACACAAATCAAGATAAAATTTTTAGCTGAAAACTAAGACTAAATGAACCTGCAAATTTTATTTAAGAAGTGTTCATTATAACATTACTGTGCAGGATAAGGAATTTTAAAGAATAAGAAATGGTGTGGTATAGTAGGAAGGGGACTGGACCTACTCTGTTAACTAGTCTGTTCACCTCTCAGGGCTCAATTTCCTCCCCTGTGAAACGAGGGCATTCGGTCAATGTAATAGTTTTTAAAGTCATCTTTTCAACAGCAAAAAGGTATTGTTTTGTCTTTTGGTTGGAAGAAATGGTTAAGTTTAGCCCAATATGCTCATTCTTCAGTCCCTCATAAGTCTGAGACAGCTCTGAAGAAAGCTTAGGCTCTCGTAAACATGTTTCAAATCTGATTTGAGGATTAAGGTTTCTTCTAGCACTGATGCTGAAATTGATAAAGCAATTCAATTTCAGTGGGTTTTAAAATTCAGTGTATGGTGAATCCAAGAATGTTATTAATAACTTTGCACAGGGAATTTCCTGGTGGTCCAGTGGTTAGGACTCGGCGCTTTCACTACCTGTGTTCAATCCCTGATTGGGGAACTAAGATGCCGCAAAAGCTGTGCAGCACAGCCAAAAAAACCCCACAAAAAACAAAAAAAAAACCTTTGTACATACTGGGAGAGGGAGCTGGGTGGAATACTACTTAGTAATGTTATTTCAAATGTTTTAACTCAAGGATTTCCTGAAGAAAATCTCAAATTTTTAAATAACAAGTTTGTTGGATTTGGTAACAGATTCCATTTAGAAGGTGGTAAACTTGGGCTGGAGATGGGTGAGAGGAACAGGAATCTCCTCTAACCCCATACAGAAACCCAAGAAAGAGGCAGAGTGACTCTGAGAAAGTGTCTTTCGGAGACGTGGTATTTAAACACAATTTTTTTTTATAAAACATAGGCTCTATCAGAGGGGGATTGTTTCAGAACATATATTTTTATGCCTTAGATAAAATATCTACCAAGGACTGAAATTATTTAAATAATACATATTAGAATAGAAGGTAAACTCGATAAGCAAATGAATACAGGGAGCTTTTTTCCTTCAAAATCTACCAGTCTCATATTGGATTATTATTCTTAATAATTTTTAAATTAAAATATTTTCATATTTGCTAACCAACTACTGCTAAAATGTCCAAATATAAACTTTTTTACTTTGTTTTTTTAATGAAAAACACCAAAATAACGATTATTAAAACAGGTACTTAAAATCTTTTTTAAGGCTAGTGTTTTTCACTTTTTGAGGAGGATAAGGAAAAACATACATTAAAAGCAAGGGAGACCTGGAACTAGTTCTCTGTGTCCATAAATATCTGCTTTATGAAACTCCAATTCAACACAGGGAAAGAGTTCTTATTGACTAAATCCTCAATCAGAAAACTAAAAAGAAAACAAGTGAAAAAATTTGGTGATTTATAGATAATGATTTTCAAAATAAGATTTATCTGTTTGGGATCTTTCAGCCTTGAAACTAAAGGATACACTAGATGATGTGGTTAAGAACTCTTCTACTCTTTTTATAATGCTATCCCCTCAAAATAAAATATCTGCTAGTAACACAGTATGAGAATTGTTAATAATAAGATATAGGTCTTTTTACTCTGAGTTCATAAGTTAATTCAAAGTTTTAAGACATAGCAGTAAACTACTTTTTAAATCTTTATTTTACTTAATTGTTCATTGTTTCATAGGCTGTTAGGCCATTATTAGTTGACAGCCCATCAAGAGTCTAGAAAGTTTTAAATTTCCTGTCAACTTAGCAAAAATGTACTTCAAACATATTCTTGACCTCTTACTACTTTTTCTAACCTTTTTCCAGTTTTTAAAAATGAAACTCAAATGTATTATTTTAGAATATAACAACAAATTAGTTTAACCAATAAACTAATAGGATAAAGAGTACCAAGCACTAAGTAAACACCGCAGATAATGGGGTAACATTTCTATAGTCACTTCCTAGGATATTTCCTCTTACAGATAAAAACCTAAGCTATTGATAATCTAATTAGATTCTTAATATCAAAGTGATGAGGCTGTGCAAACGCATGATTGCTTAAGTACAGATACAAGGAAAACACAGGCCTTGTAATTTAAACTCAGAGTACAATGTACTCCTCTTTTGGGCTTAGAAACTAAAACAATCAGTGAATCTTGAATATATTTAGATGAGAAATACCAGGTGGTAGAATCTAGGCCCTATACTGACTAGATAAGAATAAAGAAAACAGTTACTAAAAATTTGAGCAAACTTCTTTTAGCCTAACTAGAACAGAATAGCCATAAAATGTCTTAAGTTACTAAAAATGTACCTGTGCTGTTTTTATAATCTTTCTCTCTGATGGTATATATTTAGGATTGCAACAAATAAGATGGAGATCAACTGAGCTTTAGCAGTCATAATTCTTTACAATTTGATTTTAAAATCTCAGAAGATTAGATTTTACTGGAAGGAAACTTAAAGAATATTTACCAAGATTATTTACCTATTTTATAGGTGAGGAAATTGAGGCCTGGAAAGGTTTAGTAAACTGTAGGAGGTTACATAACTTTATTAGTAGCAATTTTTAAACTAGAATCCCAGATGAATGGTTTTTACATCTACAATTAATGTTAAATAAGAATGAAAAGCAAACAAAACAATTCACCTCAATCCAATTTGTAAGCCAGTAACATTCTGGATCTGTGTTTTCCACTGTGAAGAGAACATTTCCCCTGGGAATGACAGAGCCCTCAGGAACAGCTTTTACTTCTATTGGAAGATGCCCATCATATTTCTGGTAAGAGACAATAATGAAATTATTCATTCAACAGATGGTATGGTGTTACCTATTTAAATAAGGTTCTTTATATTTCACAGAAGCTAAACTTACTGTCATAGAAATTGCAATTGTAGATCTTATTTATATTGCTAGTAATCTGGTCAGAATATCCTTATCCTCCTGAAATAAAATTAGCTAAAATGATTAACAGTTTAGCACTAGTATTAATTTTTAAATTTTATGCTGTCAAAGTACTTCTGCTAAGAAAATTTATCACTTAACAATAAAGATAATTTCAAACTGATTTCAAAACAAAAAAGGTTTTTTCCTATTCTTTCCAAAAAAAGGCAACTTTATTCCAACATATTCTAAGAGCACTATCTTTCTTCTGTAGGTAGGTCATTTTCATAAAAGAAAGGCAAAAGACTGAAAGATAAAATAATGGACTGCTATTAGAGAGCACAACAAAATGAACAAACAGAAAAGAAAAGAGAGAACTCCTTGCCAGTAGAAGAATCTTAAATAGGTTTTCTCTATACTGGTAGTAGACCTGACACCATTTTGGTAGTAGACCAATCATAAGTATACCTTCTAGAGCTTTGGCAATCAATATCCAAATGTAACAATTCCCTCCCAAATTAGGCTGAGGATATAGTGGCTACATGGTATGTTACTAGATATTTAATTATGTCTCCCCTCTTTTAAAGTTAAAGGCTGTGGCTAACTTTTGGCTAGTAAAGTAGGTTGTTTCAGAAATCCTAACAGTTTATTTATGTGATTTGGGACAGGGTAACTAGATTAAAAAAAAATCATGATATAGCAGAAAGAACAATGCCTTAAAATCCTAGCTTGGATACAAAAGCAGGTAGGAGACTGTGGGCAAGTCATTTAGAATCTCTTTTGAGGTCTCAGACTCCATGCTTGTAAATGGGGTTAACACAAGATTATCTCTAGAGAATCAAAGAATCCCTAAGATTCTCTGAATATAAAATAAAAAGATTTACCACTCTGACCATGAGAATTCTATTACTAAGCACAGAACCTAACTTACCTAAAACTAGTATCCTCAAACAAACCAAATGGGCTAAGTAAATGAGTCAGCCAACAGATTTTACTGACCTTACTTAAGATATGGGAAAACTAGCAGAGTGCTTATCCAACTTCTTCAAAGACCCATAATTACCAAATAGTAAAATTCAATATTGCAATATAGCATGAAAGTTAAAGTATTCCTTATTACTTTGTGTTTGACAGTTTACAATGAAAAGGACATTCATTCATTTTAAAGATAATTAACACTTAACATGGCAAAATGCCAGCAGATCCCATTCCCGACCTGTCTTTGTGATAAAACCACCAGAGGACATTCAACTCTTATAACTCAATTCCCATGTCTTTGGATGCCCAAAAGTTTAAGTAAGGAATCCAAACATGTTAGATATGAATATTACAGTACAATAAAGAATGAAAATTAACTTCACAGATCCACACCAGACCATTCTAACTATTCTAGGAAATGTCCTGGAAGTAATGTGTAGTGAGACTCACAGCATCTATTTTCTTAGATACTCTACAGTCCAGAAAATAGCCTTAAGTTTTCAAATTGCCAAATAACCATGCCCATTCTTAATTATAGTGTATTTTCAAAGAAAGGATTAAATCACCTTTCTGAAAAATGCTAGTTATTTAAATTGTAATCCACATTACAACCAATTACTTAGATATGCTATAGTCTAGATACTAATCATCTGTCACCAGAGGAAAATTAAACATTACCTTTACCTTTTCACAAGAATGTCTATTATAAATATAATATTTATTATAAATATAACATAGCCTTTTTATTTATAGAGTCACAGAAAGAAAAGAGCTGTCATTACAGTTGACCCTTGAACAATGAGGGGGTTACAGGCACCCACCTCCACGCAGTCAAAACTCTGAGTATAATTTACAGTAAGCCAGCTCTCTGTAACTGCAGTTCCTCTGTATCTGTGGTTCTGCATCTGCGGATTCAACCAACTGCAGACTGTGTAGTACTGTAGTGTTTGCTACTGAAAAAACGCCACATATAAGTGGACCCATGCAGTTCAAACCTGTGCTGTTCAAGGATCAACTGTATAGTCTAATCTTCTATTCAAATTCCATAGCAAGAAATTTTGAACTAAAAGTAAAACCAAAATACACAGGTCAAAACATGAAACCATTTTTTACCTCAAGAATGTAGTTCCATCCCTTTTCATTAAAGACATCATCTTGGAAATGCTCTTTGTACACCTCTTTGGCTTCCTGGATCTTCTCTTTGGTCACTACTTTACCTAAAAAAATAAACATCTGTTTGCATTTCTAAAGGCATGCTGTGAGTTGCTGATCTGTCACAGAAATAACATCTCTAGTTATTTCACCCATTCTATGGATTAAAAAACAAGAACTGAGAGTTAAATGATTCAACCAGAGTCAACAGCAAAGTCAGAAAAGGAATCTGCACTTCCGACCACTTGCTCTAAGCATAAATGTTATTTCCTTATTTGAAAAGCAAATGTGCAGAAGAGATTATTACATGTATAGTATTTTTTTAAAATCACAGTAATAAGTGTTGGGGAGATTTTTAAAAAATCTCTATTAATTTATACAGTCTTCAGATTTGAGAGTAAGCCTTTGATAGGTGGTTTTCCAGGTGAATCTGGTCACTTTTTTCATAAAGGATGTCTTGGGGCTGATAATCCAATAATTTTTACAATTCCTAAGTTTTTCCCCCCAAATACACTTTTAGCTAACTTTATCTGTAAAATGAGGATAATAATAGAGTACCTACTTATGGAGTGGTTGTGAGGACTAAATGAGTTAAGACATCTGAATTAAACCACTAAGAATAATGCTGGCCTATAACAGACAATATATTTTAGCTATGATTAATAATAAGTAACATTTTATAAAGTTTTTAAGCTGTAGAAAATTGAAGTGTGACATTAGTCTTTGGTAACTTTCTCTAAATAAGATCGCTAGTAAACTCATTTAAAATATCTTGGGTAATCTTGTTGCAATGAAGTACTTTTGATATCCAAGTAGATTTTCAATAGTATAACATATCTGAACTATATGATCTTAAAATTGCCAAGGTTACAGAAAAAGGTTATTATCTGCATAAAATTCAACTTAACCTGTATTCAATTCTGAGATTACTTTTATTTGAAAAGGTTAGAGATGAAATTTTCCAAAACATATAAAAATGTTGGGAACTGTTTTCCCCTCAAGATACAATTACAAAATAGACTAGAAATGGACTTTCAGATAAGAAAGCACAGAAATTATTCTGGGAATTTTTTTCTGCTTTAAAATGCATTTGAGACTAAGTCCACACTTACAGGTAGTTTTGAAAAATAGGCCTTTCAGGTAAAATTGACTAGCATAAACATATTCTAATTATAATTGCTGGCATAATTCAAAATGAGTTCCCAGGTCAATAACAAATCCTTTACTTTGAATTAATGACTAAAGTCTATTAATAAACCAGATTAGCCTCAGAAAATTATTCACTTTTCTAAATTTATTCCCAATCTTACTAGTTTCAGAAAATCTTTCTCATATTTAGAACACCAAGCACATATATCAAATTATAAAATTTAATGCTTTCAAATTAACAGATTTCTATAGATTCCAAAAGAACCCCTAGTAATTAAATATCAAAATTAGACTATTCAAAAAAGTACTTCAAATAATAAAATATAACAATATAGGAGGAAAATATGAAGAGGTATATAAAAGCAGTGTTTGAAACATATTAGGAAAACAATACCTTTTAAGTACTTATTAAGAATGTACTGCAACCCATAAAATACTGTTTCCTCATATTTCACCTTCCTTATTTTGGAGTTTTCTGTCTTCTTTTCACGGCATTCAAAGTAGGAATAAACTTTGCTTGTGTTGGGTGGGTATTGTTTATAGTGAGTAACCTATATGAAAGAGAAAATACTTGAATTAGAAAATACCAGAAGAACAGAATATAAATTACAATAAAGAGCTTGAAATTGTTTAAAACCAGAGAAACTATACTGATTTGCTGTTGATCAGCTTCTTTTCCTGGCTATAAAGAATAAAAGTAAGTATCATGCTTATTAAGATCCTTTTAATAGTTCAGTATCTTAAATTCAAAACCCCAGAAGAGTATTAAATTTTATAAACAAACAGACTGAACTTAAGGAAGTACAAGGCCTCTCAGCTGGACACTTGGAAAAAAAATACAAATAAAGGTATCTCATTTACTCTTGGGGAAAAGTCTTCATTTGGGAAAGAGAAGCAGCTACTTGGGGGACACACACACACAATATAGAAGAATGAACTGAAAGCAGAATTTGGTACTGTTAGTATTTAAGTGTGGAACTCTGGACAAGTCAATAGTCAATGACTTCTCACAACTCTCCTTCATCTGTACAATGAGGTACTGAAAATGACCCCTTCTGATCTTCACAGTGACACTAAAAACCTGAATGAAAGCAACAGCAGGCAGCAGTGGAAAAAATATCCTGTTTTATAATCTTTTTCTCAAATTACATGTGAATTGGGAAATAAATGCCCATACAATGCAGCATTAAATCCTTATGAATTTAAAGATATGAAGAGGTATTATCACAAATTTCTTTTCCATGAATGTGGGTAAGAGCCACTGTTGAAAATTTATCTGTTTTTGTTTTTTAAAAAAACAAAGTGAGTGTTCACTATAATTTGAATTTTATTATATTTTAACATGGTTACAACGTTTTACCAATAAAAAATAAGTGAAAGAATAGTGTGCATTTTCCCATTTGAAAGAACAGGAATGATAATGTCTTAAAGCTCAAGGACAGGGTGGTGAACTAGGGTGGTGGAGGAATGATTGTTTGCAGACCGAAGACCACTGGGAACTCAAACCATTTTTCCTGCTTAGCTCTGATCTCAAGTTTAGGAAGACTAAACTTGTTTGGCTGCACAATCTCAATCCTAGTAAAACTTGGCTTTAATGTAAAGATTCTTTGTGGCTTAGCACAAAAACCCTAAAACAAATAGAGAGAGGAAAATGTTTAAAATGTTTCCTTTCTAATAGAAGCAACTTGCAACTCTAAAAATAGCACCCTGATGCTGCTTACAGGTAATGTTGGAGGTGAATCTTTATGTTAGTATGTGGTCTGATTGCTTAAGTCAGGCAAGGAACTTTCTGTTTTGCTCAGGTATAGGTATCTATATACTACAAGATATAACAGAGGCCTCATCAAAACCTAGAAGTATACGTCAGTTTTTTAAAGTTAGAACCCAGGGACTGATACCAATGTAAGTTTAAGGTTTAAGAAGTAGCTAGTGAAACAGCGAATACAGAATCCAGAGCAATTAAGTCTACCAGCCAATTCACTAACACACAAAAACAACACGTGTATATATGAATGATACCACAGTAATAAAAGATTGCTTACTTAAGAAACTGATTAGAAAAAGATATCACCACTTGAACATGTACCCATGATGTATATAAAAACGAAAATGTCCAGTTCATAAGCTAAATAACTCCAATTCCCTTAGTGGGAATAAGCAGTGAGGTGAAAGAAAAGTCAACCACAATGAAGTAAAATTTGAATAAAGTCAGATTCACAGTTGTGACTCAATAGTTAGTTTGGTCTTCTTCACAGTTCAGAACTTAATGGTGCATCTTTGTAAATGTACTTTTTCTATATCAGATTTAAAAGTATTAGAAGGCAAATGATTATTTTCATCTTCTGAGTAGACCAAGCAGTCAAAAGCTGAATGGAAATGTCCCTAAGCTATTTAACTCCATCTTGGTCTAAAAGTATACTAAAAAATTTCCATCATACAAATACAATTCCTGTTCTGGACAATAATTAAATTATGTTTATAATTTTAAAGCTTTACTTCAGTTGTGTTCTTTAACTATGGTACTTCAAACCTTTGCATAAATATTCAGAATGCTTCTCTGAAAACAAACATTATTAAAAATACAAAATTGTCTAGGCTTAATTAGAAACGAAGTATGACTTCTGAAATCTTCTTTGGAGAAGCTTAAGAGAAATGCTTTAGAATTTAGCTAAAGAATCTAAGTCATCTAAGGCAAACTCTCTGGCAATATGAAACATAATTTACTATTAACCAGCTACTAACACCCAATATGTCTAAAGAGGAGTAAAATGGTATATTCAAATCTATTTATATTGGCATATACACATGGTTTTGATGGGAAAAATTTTAAACAGAGCTTCTTAGCAAATATTTTCTAAGAATACAGCCCATAGATAATTCTAGTTTTTCTAGGTTTACTGTCCTCTTCATTTTACTTTCTGCTGAATTTGTCACCTTGAGCCCCTTGGAACTTTCACCAGAAAGTGAAATGATAGAGCAGAAATTCAAATTAATAAATTGTTATTTTATAAATAGTTCATTCGTTCACAAATACATACTCTGTACCTACTGTGTACCAGGCACTGTTTCAGATGCTAAGGATGGGGACATAAAATAGACTGACATAGTCCCTACTCTCATAGGGCTAGTGAGGGTTGAGAGGTCATAAACAAAATAAATTCAGAGCCAGATGGATGCTATGAAAAATTAAAAGAAAATGATGGACTAGAAGGGGCCTGGGAGACTTAGGGGGCCAGGAAGGCCTCTTTGATAGTAACATGTGAGCAAGATCTAAATGATGAGGAAATACTAAATATCTTGACTTCAGGGACAGAACAGAATGAAGACCACTGTGGTTGCGGCTTAGAGAATGGGGAGGAGGTGCATGGTTAGGTCAGAGAGAGATGCAGGGACAAGATCATGTAAGGCTCACAGGCTACCAGGGAGCTTGAATTTTACCTCAAGTGCAATGGGAAACCATTAGTAAGTTCTAAGCTGAGTGAATATGATCTGATTCACATTTGACAAGGATCAGCCTGGCAGAGGTGCAGAATGGATTACAGGGTGACCAGAGTGGACACAGAGCATCAGTTAAGAGGCGACTGCCAAAGAATAGGTTAGGTGAGAGACTGGCTCAGTATCTTTGGAGAAGCAGGCTGAAAGATCAGATTTGGGAATAAAGGGGGAAGAATTAAGGATGTCTCCTAGATTTCTGGCTTGAGCAACTGAATGAATAACAGTGCCATTTACTGAGATGGGGAAGGCCATGGAAGGACTGGATAGGGAAATCAAGAGCTTTGTTTTAAATATGTTAAGCAGACACTAAAAAAAAGTTTCATAATATTCAAAATTAAAGTGACCTGCCAAAAGGGAACTCTTAAATCATGTTGTTTTTCAGCACTGTTTTGACTTCCATCACTAGAGAAAATGGTTGAACAATAAACAAAATTACTTATAAGTAATATCCTCAGCAAACATTAACCCTAAAAATGTTTCCTAAACTGCAAAATGTAGCCTTCCTGCAACTAAGGGTACCGCCAGTACATAAATATATATGTGGTAAAGAACAGAAGCATGCAGGAAAGTGTAGTTCTAATAAAACTTAATTTCACAGCTAGTTATGTGGCTGATTTCCTTCATGAAAAAATAAGCTTCTAAAAATGGCAATCCCAGGGTCAAATATCTTTGTATAACAGTTCAAGACTGGTATGAGAAATAGTTAAGTTGCATAGAATCTTTCTGTGAGAGCAAAGTACAGTTTTCTCCTGAGCTTCTCTAGATTTCCCATAAGGTTGATGTGATGGTATTTCCAAGAGCTTTCCTCCCACAATGGGATCACATGACCAAAGGCAAATACAACTAACCTACTTTTACAGTTATAATCACTAAGAATCACAAGCCAACATTTTAACAACACCATGTGTATATGAGAGTACACAGAATGACAGATCCAAAGTCACAAACTAAGCTATGTTACCTGTGTGATACCTAAGGGCACTTATAAGAGGCACTTACATTGGCTAAGACACTGTGCCTCTTCAAAGGTAATGTGCCAGAAACAGCAAAAATCATGGCAGATTCTTTCTTC
Source organism: Hippopotamus amphibius kiboko (assembly GCF_030028045.1). NCBI lineage: Eukaryota > Metazoa > Chordata > Mammalia > Artiodactyla > Hippopotamidae > Hippopotamus > Hippopotamus amphibius. The sequence goes on along the minus strand of NC_080189.1, from coordinate 85,999,310 downwards.
TTTTCAATATTATTCAAGATTTCTCAAGCCCTGGACTTCTGCTGCCCTAGAAAATAATTCATTGCTATTTGGCTTTTGGAGCAATAATAACTTCAAAATACAACTTAAGGATTTTTGGATTCTGTTATTTTGCAGGGGAGAAACTGTAAAACCGGCCACTATCATTATGCTGCCTCTTCCCTTAAATCGGGCAGAGTTCCTAGCAACTTGTTCCTTTTTTTGCCACACCTTTAAAAGAGATTTCATAAACTGACAAAAAGGATTACCAGTTTCTGGTATTTTTCTTTTGAAAGATACTCTACAATTATTACTGACCTAATCCAATCTTCCTATGAGGTATAATCATGATTTATATATAGGATTTTATTTCTGTTGCCTGGGTTTTTCCTATAATTTATAGTATAAAATTTACTGGAAAAACTCCACCCGAAGAATGCAGAGGTACTCTCTGACATACAAATTGCAGCAGGACCACACTTCTCACAAGACTTAGGCTGCCAAGAGCGCCACTGTGACCATACTTAAGTGTCCATTCAGAAGCAATGAAAGAGAAGCAACCATGAAAAATAAAAACAGCTCAGAGGAAGATACTGGGTAGCTAAAGTCTGAGGCAGGACTAACTTGCCCATAAGATGATTGTCGTCTATCCCCAAATATTTTCCTCCAGAAAGACCAAACTTAAGATTGTTATTCTGCCACTAATGAGGAAGCAAGCTCTTTTTAAAAAAAGCTATCTTGGGTGCTTAATCACCATACATAAACTACACAGCTTTTTGTAACTTTTCTAAAATCAACTTTCACCCATCTTAGATTGTAAGGGACATCTTTTGTCTTTTAGAATTCCTAATAGGTCTCCAATATTTATTAAATTAATAGTGAAAATGTGCTGAGTTCTAGATAATCAATTTAAAATGATCTTTTGAGAAGCAACCCACAACGGACAGCACATTTCATACCTAACCTGTGATGTGGTTTAAACTGTAAACTGCTTAGGGATTACTTTCTTGTGCTATATATTATTTTTTCCAACTAGGGCTCAAATGACAACATCTTTCATTTTAATTTACTAATAAACAAAATGTTCAGAAATGTTGAAACCATTCTCTGCTATAGTTTGTTATAAACATTATCTACATAGGAGGGGAAGGAAGAATGGAACAGAAATGAATCTTTTAATGATCTATTTATTTGGAAACTTATCAATGGCTATCCCAGAGATAAGTGAAAAAAATAACCTGTCTTCTTTACAAAAAATGTTCCAAATGCTTTTTAAGCACTGCAATGGTGAAGGCCAGCACAAATACACCTTTCCCTAGCTGGCTCAGCACACTGTAAATATAACCCGGTAGATAATTTTGCTTTAAACCATTTTGAAAATATAAATGGTTAACACTTAAGATTAAATGTCCTTTTCATTTGTAACAAGAACCCAGGATGAAAATAAAAGAAACAACCACATTTACCTATTTCCTTAGTTCATCATTACGTATAACAAAGTTTGAGATTACAGAAATGAATATATATTTAAAATGCCCCTCCTTTGGTCCAAATTGTCTTGAGCCCTCTATAAAGGACATAAGTGAAAACAAAATTCCCACATGTTGTCATGTGCTTGGACACTATTCCATCTACTGTACTTGCAAGACAGCTTTCTACAGTGCCCAGTCAGCCAATTATCCTTTCTTCAGTTCTAGAAAAAATAAATCAACAATATTCTGCTCTTTTCCACCAATGCATTTAAAGCTGCTAGCTCCCTACTTTAACTGGCCAACAGTATGTAAGTACTGATAAGGATATGTATGTAACATTCTCATGTAATTTCTAAATATAAGGGTAATTTCACTACTTCTAGACTCAAGATTACCATTTCTGTCTCCTCTTCATCTAAGAAGATAAAAAGGCGAAAATGATAAACAGGCTATAAGGACGGCTAAAAACTGTAAGGAAAATGAAACTTAAAGACTAAATTGTGTGTGGAATACACAATCTATTTTACCGTACTGCTGTAAACCACTGGTATAAAACATATCAACCTGACTGAATCCCCTTGAGGGTTTTTCTGGGGGTAGCGGGAAACGAAATATCTTACTAAGATGATAATCTTCTTAAAAGGTTTTATATTAAAAAGGGGATAAAATACACCAGTCTGACTTGAAAATGGACAGGAATAAACTTTATTAAGTAGATGCAAATTTTAATGGTGCAGTTAAGTATGCCTTGCTAGCAGATTAGAAAACTTTAAGGTAACCACTCTTACCTTTCATCCCGGGAAAATGATGTTAAAGCAGTTTTACATTCCCTATACGTAATAGTTAGAGGAACTACAAACTAAATAAGCTTACACAGTTTTGCTTTTAAAAGCTGGACCAATCGACCTCCGTTTACATTTCCCATTTTCAATAAAATCAAAAGTTACTACATTAAAAAATTTGAAAATTATTGTAAAGATTTGGTTAAGGATAAATTCTAGAAAACTATGAATGAGACCATTCTAAAATCACTATTAAAAACACTTGAAACGCTATGATTGAACTAAGAGACCACAAGAGGAGCACAAGCAAACCATCCTTGATAGCACTATGATCTCCTTGCAACTGTGTTGATTTCCACTTTAAAATTCCATTTAAAAGACCACTTGTTAAAGAAACTTGGTTCTACTTTAAATAACAACCCACCTAAATTATCAAAAGTAGAAGCTTATAACCATCTGGGGAAAAAAGTTCAAAAGAGAACTTAAGTAAAACGGAATTCTCCAAAATACTTTACTGGATTATTTAAGGAAAAAACAAAAAACAATAAAAATCACAACAAAACCCAAAATCTGACAACATTATGCTTTAATCACTATATTTCAAACTACTATACTGTTCAAGTAAAAACTAAAATTTATTTCGCTGGACTTTGCTTAAAATACATGCTTAAAATAAATAAATTTATTTAAGTGGAGTTTCCGGTCAGACATGTCACCTTTTAGGTGTCCTGGCTAACAAAGCGTAATCCAGATTAGTTCATATAACTTGGAAACCAGGGGAAAAGATATTTACCAGATTTCTCTTTAATCACCCTTCCCTTTACCAACGTGTGTGAGTTTCAAATTAGGGGGCAGGTACACACGGAAGCGTCCAATAGCCATAGTAACAGAATGTTGTGTCGCTTCCCTCTCAACAAGTTCCTGCAGGGTTAACTACAATTCATTTAATTCCTCGTGTTTCACTTTCCTTTTCACAGACATCACGTAGTGGTCCTAATGGAATAAGGGCAGACCGGCCTTTGCAGCAAGGGTCAAGGAGCGTGAGCGATGACCAAAAGCAAAGGAGCTGGCCACGCAGCCCAGCGGAGCGGGAAGGGAGAATCCAGCAGGGCTCCCAGGGACAGAGCGAGAACAGAGGAACGTGGCCGGCTGCTCCGGCACCTCTACTACCACCTCGCCCACCCCTTCCTCGGGAAGGGATGTACCTGCTGATGAAGGGGTGAGCGCGCGCCACTCAGCTCCGCGGGGGAAACCCCACTTCTCAAACCCCGCGTCCCCTTTCCACCACGCAACCCCAGGGGCCGTTACCTAACCGACCCGCTCTTCGGGCGAGCCCTCGCCCAGGCCGGCCCTGTCCGGCCCGGGGCCAAAAGGCCGCTCTCCTAGGGAAGGCGTGAGCTGGGTCGGGGACGCCCCGGCCGCCGGCCGGCCGAGCCGCCCCGAGCCCCCGGCGGCCGGCGCGCGGCTCAGGCTCGGGCCCGCCTCAGCCCCTCGCCGCGCCCCCCCACCACGCGCCCCCAAGGCCCCGCCTCCTGCCGTCCATCCCTCTGTCCCTCCTCCATCCGCCTCCTCCCCACTGCGGCGCCAGCCTCACCTGCCCCATCCCGCCGCTGCCGCGCCTTCCCTCGGGACAGCCTCGCGCCACGACCCCCGCCCGGCCGCTCCCGTCCCGCAGCCCCACGCTCGTCCCCGACGCGCCCTCTCTTCCTCCGTCACCTGCCCCCACCCCGAGCCTCTACCTTGTACGAGTCGGTGGCCAGGAGGATGTTGAACTCGGCTTCTGCCGCAGCGTTCATCTCGGGCCGGATTGTGGGGGCCGCGCGCCGCGGGCTGCCCGGCGCGGCTGCGGGGGAGGAGAAAAATGGGCTTCACCGCTCTCCGTTGCTTAAGTCACCGCTCGGCCGGAGGGGGAGGGGTGAGAGGCGGGGGAAACGGAGCGGGGAGGAGGGGCCAGAGGAGGGCGGGCCCGGGAACCATGACGCGGCGGCGGAGGCGGCGCGCGCGCTCGCAGTCTAGGGACTCCAGCGGCCTCCTCGCCCCCACCCCATCGCCCCGGCAGGGACGCGAGGGGCGGGGCGCGGCCGCGCCTGCGCAGCGCGCAGGGGGCGGGGCGGGGCGGACGTGAGGCACGCGCTCTTCTCGGAGACACCCACGCTGGGAAGCGGGCGGCTGCGGGGAAGCGGGCGGCTGCGGGGAAGCGGGCGGCTGCGGGGCCGCCCCGGCCTGTGACCCGGGCGCCGCTTGGCTTTCGTTTCCCGGCGTGGCGCAGCGGGGTGGGGCCGGGAGGAGGCGTGCCCAGCCTCGCCACTCCTGCGATGAGCCTGTTCGCCCGACCCGCTGGCACCTTGCTATTCCGCCCAGTCCTGGCCCTTTTTCTGAGTCCTCCCGAAGTCACGCCACCAGGCTGGGGGCCGAGGAGCCTCCATCTGCCCGTCCCCCCGTCCACTTCACGCAGTTACTCACCTTTGTCTCTGGCTCGGATTAAGGATCGAGTCTTTTGCTTCCATCCCTTGTGTCCCTCCTGGTCCTCCTAACCCTCTCTTTAAAATCTGAAGAGCTGCGGTGAGGTCTAAGGTCCGAGGGGCCGGTTTCATCTGACGCGTCGACTCCGCTTTCCTCCGGCTCTGTGGCTGAGCTCTTTGATCCTCTGAGGGTGTTCTGATTTTCCCCGAGAAAATAGCCTGTGCCCGAAGTCGGGGGTTGGATTCAGTCCTCACAGGTAATCAGAGGACAAGAGCTAGTTGCAGCTAGCGTGCCGAGAAGTAAGTGGCAACAGGCCAAGTCTTTCACAGGGTGCGAGACTGACTTTCGTCATCGTTGTAATCGCTCGATCTTGGGAAGCGGGTTGGCAACCTGGAAACAGCGAGTGAAATGACGTCGGATGACTTCAGCCAAATGCGGGCCATCCGTTTGCGCAATTCTCGTACGTGGTTGCATTTTTGCGTAAAAATAAAATTCCCTTTGTCCCCATGATCAATAGTTGTTGGTTTGGTTTTTTTGTTTGTTTTAAGACTTAGGTTTTACAAAATACCGGTAGCTGGGGAAAAACGATTTAATGAAAACTGGTACAGGAACTTTACAGACTGTCATTCAAGTTAGTGGAAGTCTTATTTATGGGGGGTGAGGGCGGAGGCTGTGAATTGAGAGATTCATTGCCCCAAAACTGAGACCTCTTCAACTAAAGCAACTTCAGTCCAGACCACAGTACAGGTTCCTGACAGTTGCCTTCGTCTCTAGGTAGATTCAGTACAGGCAATCACAGAAGTGGTGCGATAGCCCTAGGGACTCACCAAGTAGTGAATAATACTAATGCGCTTAGAATTATTTTCAACAACAAAGTTTGAAACAAACGAGGCTTTTTTTTCTTTGGGGAGATTCTGTTATATTATTGTAGTTTAAGTAGTACAATTCAAAGAAGAAAAATTATCTTTTTTGCTCCTCTCAATTTGGAGCTTTTTTTCCTTCATTCATTTAAAATTTCTATAACCTACTTTACTTACATGACAAATGCATTTTGCTTATCTTCCTGGAATCCATGTATGCATAACTGACCATTGTTATATGCGCCTTATGCAGGAAAAAAATAGGATTCTGATTACAAAGTGGGCTTTGTTTATGGTAGCATTTTTTTTTAAAAAGTGCAAAATAAAATTTGAACTTGCAGTCTTTGAGTTGACTTTACAGTTTTAGGGTGAAAAGGCTTAAAATCAGTGCAAGTAAAAATGTTAATATTACATTGACATTGCTTGTTAAACGTAGAAAGTCATAAGGCCTGCACTCATATTAGCAACTTAAACCCTCACAGCAGTCTCCAGAGAACAAGAGGAAAATGAAGTCCTGTAACCAACAGAAAATCACCATTTGACTAAGGTAGAATTAGGCACGCTCTATATGTAACTACATGGTTAAGCCGGACCAATTTTGAATTAATCAGGATTTAGAACTATGAAATTATCACCAAATACAAAGTCAAGATTTCATTTTGAAATGGCCTCCCTTGAAAGACAATTTAACAGCTAGTAGCATATAAAAGATCTGAGAAACTGTTTCTCATAGGTCCCCACAACATGACAAATAATGACGAAAACAAAGACTCAGATGGGCCCCCTCACTTTGTTCAAAGGCCTGGATAAATCTGCCATTCCTACCCAGCAGCCGGTCAAGCAGGGTGAATGGGCATCCAGCTCCTTGTTTCTCTCTCTCCAAGTGCTACGCTACGAAAGGCCCGCGACTCATGCATTTGATCAAAGTGGGTGTTCCTGCACCGCTCCTGTTTCCACACACCCTCCCAGACAGCCTTTGGTACACTTTTGTATTTCACAGTTGCTTCGGATATTCTAATCAGACCTGAGTTCACCTCAGTAAAAACACTGGAGAAGTAGGTATGGGACTCACCCACCTGGAACTCCTGACAATGGTCCTATCCATCACCCTTCCTAATGTTCTCTAGCCTTACCAAGCTGCAACAGTTGTCACAAAGACAAATATAAAAGAGAAACCTTTCAATTAAACTTAAACCTTTTTCTTATTCAAACTTCCGTGGCTCTTTGGGAACACCCCAGAGTTCTAATTTCGTAAGGAAAAGGCCTCATCTACAGAAAGACATGGATCTTCATGAATCTGATTTTCAGTGCTATCCACCCCTGAAGCACTCTTTAATGACTCAGTTTGCTGGGTCCTCTGCAATCACGTAGGGATACACAGAAAACTGCTGAATCTTAGTCTAAAAGTATAGAAGTGATAGAGTAAATGTAACCCACATACAGGAAGAATTAACACACACAGGGGTTGTTCATAGACCTTCCATTAAAAAATTATATCTGGTACACTTTCTATGGTGTTCTCGTGGTCTGACTGTGTTACACTCTCCCAAGCAACTATTTGCCTGGAAAAAGTAAGGAAAATGTGTACATGTTCTGATGCTATGTGTGGGGATTTGGATGTCATAATTACTTATAAATTTTGCTGATGGCCACTTTAAGACTTAATGGCCAAAATCAATGACTGAGAGAATGAGATTGTTAGAACTATAAAAGGTTGTCGAGATCTTCCCAAACAGTGTTTTCCTAAGAGAGATTGGATTATCACTGATGGTAATGTGAAGTGCATATCAGTGGTACTAGATATACACTTTAATTTCAATTATTATGTATCTGTTTTTAATGATTTTCAGAAAAACATACCTAGCACATAAAACTCAATTTTTTTCTTGGGAATTATTACTTAGGATGAAGGCAAAGTTGATGCACATTTGGACTGGTGAACCTTATTACTCTCCTTGTCTTTCCTAACCTATCAGCTACTTTCTTTCTTCTTTTTTTAAAAAATAAATTATTTATTGGCTGTGTTGGGTCTTCATTGCTGCACATGTGCTTTCTCTAGTTGCAGCGAGCGGGGGCTACTCTTCATTGTGGTGCGTGGGCTTCTCGTTGCAGTGGCTTCTCTTGTTGCAGAGCATGGGCTCTAGGCACATGGGTTTCAGTAGTTGTGGCACATGGGCTCAATAGTTGTGGCTTGTGGGCTCTAGAGCGTAGGCTCAGTAGTTGTGGCACATGGGCTTAGTTGCTCTGTGACAGGGATCGAACCTGTGTCCCCTGCATTGGCAGGCAGATTCTTAACCACTGCACCACCAGGGAAGTCTCTATCAGCTGCTTTCACATCTTCAACAGAAGACTGGTTTTCTTGAAGAAGCTAAACATGAAAGGCTGCATACTATATGATTTCATTTATATAAAATTTTAGAAAGGCAGAACTTGTGTGAAAGAAAGCCGATCAGTGACTGTCAAAAGCTGAGGCTAAGGGAGGCCAAATGACTGAACAGGGGCATGATGAAACTTTTTGGGTTGAAGGAAATGATATGTGTGGTAGTGATTATACAACTGTTTACATATGTCAGAATTAATTGAATTCTATACTTAAAATTGGTGAATTTTATTGTGTATAAATTATATCTCAAGAAAGCTAAAGACTGGTTTTCTTGAAATCATTTAAAATATCTCCCCTCCCCCATTCTGTTTTCTTATGTTTGCATTTCTATGTTCCCATTTTACTTTACAGGATTTGGAGATGAGCACCATTTTGCTCTCCTTAAAGGACAGTTGTTAGAACAAAAATTTTTACAATTTGTATGGAAACACAAAAGACCCCAAACATTCAAAGCAATCTTGAGAAAGAAAAACTGAGCTGAAGGAAGCAGGCTCCCCAACTTCAGACTATACTACAAATCTATAGTAATCAAAACAGTATGGTACTGGCACACAAACAGAAATATTAGATCAATGGAACAGGACAGAAAGTCCAAAGATAAACCTATGGTCAACTAATCTATGACAAAGGAGGCAAGAATATACAATGGAGAAAAGACAGTCTTTTCATTAAGTGGTGCTGGGAAAACCAGACAGCTACATGTAACTGAACGAGATTAGAACACTCTCCAACACCACACACAAAAATAAACTCGAAATGGATTAAAGACCTAAACATAAGGCCAGATACTATATAACTCTTAGAGGAAAACATAGGAAGAACACTCTGACATAAATTGCAGCAGTATCTTTTTCAATCTGTCTCCTAGAGTGGAAATAAAAACAAAATAAGCAAATGGGACCTAATTAAATTCAAAAGCTTTTGCACAGCAAAGGAAACCAAAAACAAAATGAGAAGACAACCCATAGAATGGGAGAAAATATTTGCAAACGAAGTAACAGAGAAGGAATTAATCTGCAAAATACACAAATAGCTCATGAAGCTCAGTATTAAAAAAACAAACAATCCAATCAAGAAATGGGCAGATCTAAATAGATATTTCTCCAAAGAAGACATACAGATGGCCAAAAAGCACATGAAGAGATGCTCGACATCCCTAATTATTAGAGAAATGCATATTAAAACTACAATGAGGTATTACCTTACACCAGTTAGAATGGCCATCATCAAAAAAATCTGCAAACAATAAATGCTGGAGAGGATGTGGAGAAATGGGAACCCTCTTTCACTGTTGGTGGGAATGCAAACTGGTACAACCACTATGGATGATAGTATGGAGGTTACTTAAAAAACTAAATATAGAACTACCATATGATCCAGCAATCCCACTCCTGGGCATAAACCTGGATAAAACCATAATTTGAAAAGATACATGCACACCAATGTTCATTGCAGCACTATTTACAATAGCCAAGACATGGAAGCAACCTAAATGTCCATGGGCAGAGGAATGGATAAAGAAGATGTGGTGCATATATACAATGAACTATTACTCAGCCATAAAAAAAGAATGAAATAAAGTCATTTGCAGTAACATGGATGGACCTAGAGATTGTCATACTGAGTGAAGTAAGACAGAGAAAGACAAATATCATATGATATTGCTTATATGTGGAATCTAAAAAAATGGTACAAATAAATTAATTTACAAAACAGAAATAGAGTCAAGATGTAGAAAACAAACTTATGGTTACCAGGGGGAAAGAGGGGAGGGATAAATTGGAAGATTGGGATTAACATATGTGCACTATTATATATAAAATGGGTAACTAATAAGGACCTATAGTATAACACAAGGAACTCTACTCAATATTTTGTAATGACCTATGTGGGAAAAGAATCTTAAAAAGAGTAGATATATGTATATAGATAACTGATTCACTTTGCTGTACATCTAAAATTAACACAACATTGTAAATCAATTATACTACAATAAATTTTTTTTTAAAAAACAGGAGAAAGGATAGTTGTTGAAGTTGCTGAACATTTATAGAAACCCAATGTCGAAAGGAGTTTCTTGCTATTGAGTAGGAAGCAGGAAAAGGAATCAATCCCAATATGATTAAGTTCCATAGGAATATACAAGCACCTGGTATGTACATAATAATGTACAAAGAAGCACAAAGGCTTCAAAGAGAAACGTTCTCTGTTCTTTTCCAGTGCAGCTATGAAGTGACTGGGATCTGGAGTTTGGAGAAATAAAGTAATATAGGTAGCTAATTCATAATCCCTGGTATGTTCAGCATTGGATTGTAAAATCAAGATAAAACTGCATATGGATCTGACCCTTAAGTACAGGAACAACTTGTGAGAAGCAGTCAAGGCCTGGATAAAGATCAACCAGCCCCCACCCAATGTCCGCACCCTTGACTTTTTCTGTACCAAGAACTGCTCCAACTTGTGAAACCTTAAACTGCAGCCTTGCTTTCTCGGGTCAGTATATCCTGCCTTTCTAGTTCACTCACTCACTCTCCTCCTAGAGCTTTGTTGCCCATCATTTGCCCGTATGACTTCACTTTTCTCCTTATCTAGACCTAGCCCCACTCCTTCTACTGTCAGCATCATCTCTCGCCCCCTTATTTCCTAGCTGGCCTAGATCCTCACCTTTTTTGCCCTAGAGTATTCAGGCTGCTGAGCACCAATAGGAAACATCACACAGCCATGAGTCTGCCATCCAGAGCAGCACAATACAATGCTGCCTGGAAATTCTTTTATTCTTCCCACTCAGCATTCTTTCCCATTTTGCCCAGCAGTTTTGGGAAATGTTTACCTGTCGCCTCAAACTCCTTACCCCCAAATAACTCTATCCCTTTTAGCTGATGATAGAGTCCCCAATGTAAGAAAAACCAAGGCTATTGGTAGGAACTCCCTAAACTATAATAGCTATAAGAGCAGAGGTCTGTCTTATTTAGAAGTCTATTCTCAGAGCCACATGTAGTGCCAGGCACACAGCAGGGGCTTAGTAAATATTTCTTGGCTGAAAGGAGCTATTTCTATCACCAACGAAAGAAGGACGGGCCTTATGGTAGATTATATCATTTGCCCATGTTCAAAGCCCCTCTCTATAGCATCATTCACCCATATTCAAAGTTCCTCTTCTATGCCCTTGTCCTATCAAACTCAGGCATGACCACAGGAGTTGCTTTAACTATGAAATGTGGACTGAGCTGATGTGCATCACTTCACTTGCAGGAGCTTTAAGAACTCAGGCATGGTTGCCATTCTCTCCTTTCTTTCTGCCACCAAGACTGCAGGGTTCCAGATAGGGGCTGAGCCAAGAGCCTAAATCTTGAAATGTGGACAACACAGAACCGAATCAGAGCCAACAGGCACTGGACGTGTAGTGTCAGTGAGAAATCAACTTTTCTTGTTGTAAACCCTGATGATTTTGGAGGTTGTAACCACAGCATAACTAGATTTATCCTGACAGCGATAAACCTCCACACACATTTTCTTTTTTCTCCAGGCTCAGGGAAAGAGGTGCCCCTCCTTCTGCCCCAGGTTAACCTCCTTCACTTGTGCTCTGGGTCCACCTCCTGCACCCCCCGCCCCCTGCCATCTCCTTAGGTCCTATTCCTGTTAGTTGTCACCCCTTCTCACTTCTGAACCTTCAAACATCCCCTTTCTGCTGACTTCTTCCTGGCATACAAACATAATTCAATCTCTCCCATCTTCAAACAAAACCAAAAAGACCAACTTCCTACTCCAGATATCACAGTATCTCCTTTCCAGAAAAAGACGTCTGCACCTCCCATCTCTACTTTCCTCCCTCAGTCTGTGTGGTACTGACACTTTGGCCAGATAAGCTGGAAGTCACAAAAGTTATGTTTCACAGATGTTGGCTAGTAACACCAGTAAAAACAGAAATAGTCTCTTTTCTTCATTTAACCATTATCCCTCTTGTTTTTCCCTGTGACACCAGGGTGAGAGTGTTTTCTCCAAAGGAAGTCTGAACCTATTATTTCACAGTTCCATCTTCCATAGAACAGGAAGAAACCATCTGTTATCTACCCTAAAATTTATCTGAGCCTGGGCTAGTTACCTCTTTCTTTCCCAGGTGACTTTCCCATTCACCTACAGCACCTGTTAATCAGAGGCTAGGGAACAGTTTGGATCCCATCTTTGTCCAGGGCTGTGAATCCTGGGGCCAACTATCAGTCCCAAAGAGCCTGTCCCCATTTTTCATTGTGGCCTCCTCTAAAATTTAGAATTCTGGAGTTGGGCACATGGGATGAATTCCCCAGAGAAATTTCATGCTCTAAGTTGCATATAAAGAAATTGATCTGCTCTTCAAATACACCCTGACTTAGTAAGAATGAACAGGGGCACTACCCTGACAACTGAGCAGCATGTTTCTATATACTATTTAGTTAAAATAATCTGATTTAATTAAAGCCCATGGTTCTTGCCAAGGCTTTTTCAATGTTTTGTTCTGCTCAGCCATACCTATGATACAATAGACACTCGTATAAGAAGTCATTGTTCTAGATTTCCTTTTGTTTCTCCAAGTCACACCAACCATGTGGGATAATCAACAACTTGGGAAACAAACAAAATGGTTTAGTATTTACAGTTTTCTCTTCCCCTTCCAAATGATCCCAGCTCCTCCCTTCCCCAGGTTTCGAAGAGATTCATTTCAGTGCATTGATCACTCTTGGATTTGGGGATCATTCTCTCTCCTCTCTGCTCTGATGAATGGTAGCCTCCTCTAGCCTGCTTGTCATCCTTCTGCAGCCACACGTCCTGCAGTTGTGCTCATGCAGTGGCTTTGTGCTTCTGTAGATGATAGTGCTGGGTAAGGCTCCTGGCCCGCTAGTGATTATAGCTTGTCATACACCTTTGAAAAGAATTCTGGCTTTCAGGGTCCTCTCATCTCAGATACTTGCAACAACCTTCCAAGGGCTTACCTAGAAGGTCTTGGGATGGTACTATCATTTTAATAAAAAGACCTCCCCTCACTTTTCTCTGATAGGACACTTTCGGTTGCAGAAGTAAGACACTTGCTATTAAAGGTGGCTTAAGGAATAGGGGTTTAATTTCATCTTCAACAAGAAGTCTTGGGGTAGGTTTTTCTAAAGTGGTTCAGTAATTCAAAAATATCAAGATTCCTGGCTCTTTCTTTTTTCTGCCTCTGTTATCTTCAGTGTTATTAAAGAAGTATCTTTGTCACACATGTCACAAGATGACTGCACAGCTCTAAGTATTATGACCTCACACAAAAACATGCAGAAACAAGAGAAAGTAGGGTTTTGTTTCATGTGCACCTCTCTCCTTTTATTAGATGGGAAAACCTTTCCCAGAAACCTCCAACAGACTTCCCTTGGGCCCTACAGGCCGGAGTTGGATGTATGTCCATGCCCTAGCTGCAAGGGAAAACACAAAGGTGAGAATATTGGCGTATTCAGTTTCAGGAATAGGAGGAAAGCTCCAACATCAAAGAAGAAGGGGGTTAGAAATGGAACTACCATATGATCCAGCAATCCTACTCCTGGACATATATCTGAAGAAAATCCTAATTCAAAAAGATACATACACCCCAATGTTCATTGCAGCACTATTTACAATAGCCGAGACATGGAAGCAACCAAAATGTTCATGGACAGAGGAGTGAATAAAGAAGATGTAGCATATATATACAATGGAATATCACTCAGCCATAAGAAGAACAAAATAATGCTACTTGCAGCAACGTGGATGGACCTAGGGATTGTCATACTGAGTGAAGTAAGTCAGAAAGAGAAAGACAAATAGTATATGATCACTCATATATGGGATCTAATTTTTAAAAAATGATACAAATGAACTTTATTTACAAAACAGAAACAGACTTACAGGTATGGAAAACAAACTTATGGTTGCCAAAGGAGAAACTTGGGGGTGGGGGAGGGATGAATCAGGAGTTTGGGATTAACCCCAATATCGTATGATATCACTTATAGGTAGAATCTAAAAATTAATACAAATGAACTAATTTACAAAACAGACTCATAGATTTAGAAAACAAACTTATGATTACCAAAGGGGGAAGAGGGGCGGATGGTAAATTAGGAGGTTGGGATTACCATATACACACTACCATATATAAGACAGATAACCAACAAGGACCTACTGTATATAGCACAGGGAACTCTACTCAATATTCTGTGATAACCTATATGAGAAAAGAATCTGAAAAAGAATCAATATATGTATATGTATGGCTGAATCACTTTGCTGTACACCTGAAACTAACACAATGTTGTAAATCAACTATACTCCAATAACATCAAAAAAAAAAAAAAGAAATGACTGTGGCGCGAGTGACGACAATAATCTTCATATCACTACCAGCTAGGAGCCCAGGTACCTCAGGGGTCTCCTGTCTCAGAGTGAATTCATTCTCTGTCTACATGAAGGAATCTGTACCTAGACTTGGCCTCTTCTGTCTCTTTCCTTATTAGGGGGTAACAATCTCACCATTCCAGATAGTTCCATCATTCTTAAAGTTCTCTTCATAATTTCTACCACTAGCCTGAGGCAACCTTAATGTAAGCAGTATTCCTAGTGGCCTTCCTGGTACTCAGAAGCAACCTGAACAGGATATGTAGGTTAAAGTCCTGTTTCTGCCATCCATCTTCCCATCCTTCCCCCCATCCTCCCTGATTTTGCTGCTTGAAGGCAACAAAAGGCCATGTTTGCTCCCTATATGGTCTGATAAAAATTGTGGGGTAGCAAAAATGTTCACACTTTTTTCCCACAGTGATCATCAATATCTCTGAGGATAATCACTAAACAATGACTTATTCTCATATATTTATTCAACTACTCTCATTACTTTAAAACCTTACATTATGTGCTCACCGCATCATTATACGGAACCTAACACAATATTGTCAATAACAGTTTTCAAGGACCATCTAGATCCTTTTTAATATATTAATACTTACACTTTAAAAAATTAAAAGCTTCTGTTCAATAGTTATCACTGCCATTCCAAAGCATTTATTAAGCACTTCATTCCATGCAGTACTATTCTAGCTGATATATAAACAAAAGAATGCAATATCTTTTGCCTAGAGGTTTAATATTAAACATAGGAATTGTAATTGATCAAGTTAAATATTCCTACTTTTCACTGACAAAGAGGGAGGCCAAGCTCAGCCTGGGCTCCAAGGGATGGCTGCATCTTAGAAAGGCTTTTATTCAATTTCATTAACATTTCCTGAGTACTTACTATACTCAAGATCTTGTTGGGCTTATAGAGAATTATAAGATAGAATCTCTGCCATCTAGGGGCAAACAGTTTTCTTGGGGAAACCCAAGAACTAGTTTTCCCTTCTTCTGAAGGACATTTTACACCCCTTCAGAAATTGTACTTTAGCCTTGCTCTGCTAACATCCCACTCTGAACCACTGCTTACCTGCTGTTCTTAGGGCCCAGGATACACAGGCTGCAGCCCACTGTGGACTGATGGTACTCTGTCCACAGGGGCCTCCATGGAGGGCAGAGAAACACTGGACAGATGTTACTTCTTTTAAAGCCATGTCCCTTGTTTGAGCAAATCATTTCACATAAAATCTATATTAGGATGTAGTTAGACTTAGTTGGCTGTAAAAGAAACAAACAAAAACCCCACAATGGCCAGAATAATATTTAAGTTTACGTCTTTCTCTGAGAGTAAGCAGTGTAGAGATGATAGAATGGTTCAGGAAGCCACGCTCTTCTTACTTTCTCATCCTCGACCTGAGGCTTTGATCCCATGGTCTCAATTGGCTGTTTCAACTCTGCTCATCAACTTTGCATTGGATAGCTGCTGCGTGCAGAATAGACTGTAGGGCATAAAAGAGTAAGTGAGGAACCCAGCTAAATGACCACTGTGGTCCACATGAGAGATGGGAATGTCTTGGGCTAAGATGGCAGGAGTGGAAAGAGAAAGAAATGGGCAGATCTGAGATATTCGGAAGTAGAGTTAACAGGCCTTGTAGAGACATAAGATGTATATACAAGAGAGGAGATCTGGGCTTCCCTGGTGGCTCAGCAGTTAAGAATCCGCCTGCCAACGCAGGGGACACAGGTTTGAGCCCTGGTCCAGGAAGATCCCACATGCCGTGGAGCAACTAAGCCCATGTACCACAACTACTGAGCCTGTGCTCTAGAGCCTGCGAGCCACAACTACGGAGCCCATGTGCCACAGCTACCAAAGCCCGTGCACCTAGAGCCCATGCTCCACAAGAGAAGCCACCACAATAAGAAGCCTGCACACTGCAATGAAGAGTAGCCCCCGCTCTCTGCAACTACAGAAAGCTCGCATGCAGCAATGAACACCCAATGCAGCGAATAAATTTAAATAAATAAATGAGAGGAGGAGATTCATAAGGGTTGTATGGAGAAGAGTGGGATCAATGATGATTCTTAGGCTTTGGCTTTAACTGCTGGTGGTTCCATTAAATGAGTTGTGGACAACTTCAGAAAAAGAGTTTTAGGGGATCAAATTAACAAGTTCGATTTGGGCAGTTTAAGCTTGAGATTTCTGTTAGACAATTAAGAGATGACCTGCTTGCCTACTGAGTTTTGACTACTATGTGGATTTCTCCTTCCTGTGTCCTGATGCCTACATGGATAGACTGGTCCCCCAATACTTCCCTAATTAGAAAAAAATTTGTGTCATTATCCACTCTTCAGTTTTATATCTGAAAAGCCCTGGCCATTTGTTTCAGACCAGTCTTTGTAGCTCTCAGTTCCCCCAGCTTCATTCTGCCTGGTGCTGGTTTCCTGTCCCCAGAGTGATTTCTGACCCTGTGCTTCTGTAGTCACAGGATACCCTGGGAGCAAGTCTACACAAATCAAGCTGTTGGGAACAGACAAATCATTTTTTTCAATGAAATAATTTCTTTCCAATTCTTGGAAAGTTTTATCTTATATAATTTTCGTCTTTCGGTGTTGTCCATTTATTGGGTATAAGCAAAGAAATAAAATGCATTTTTAGAAAATGGCCAAACACTAAATAGATACTAGTAAGTTGGATATATATTACTGATATTTTCTTATTTTGAAAATAAATATCTATTGCAAATGAAGAGAGAGGCAAAAGAGAAGCTACTATAGTCTTCATGTAAAAAATAGCTTAAGGGTATCTCCATAGTACTAGAGCTGGTGGAGAAATAGTTCCATTAGGTTGCTGAAAGTTGATCAACACATAGAGGATTGTGAAACACTAACTAAATGGACAAACAATAGATTGGTCTCTTCAAGGGAAAATTTAATAATTGCCATGTGAAATAAACCTGACTTAACAATGGGATCCTATTATCTGTACAGCAAGTTTTCTCTGAAAACCAGTTTACATATTAATAATTTGCTTAACAGATACAGAATAGGACATAGACTGTTAGATGCTCTCAAAAGATGTCTTCATTAAATCGTCTATGTCTGGGAAATTAGCTTTCTTTATTCTGGAGATATTTTTATCCAGATTAGACATGTTGGTCTTCTAGAATAAAAGCAGCCTCCTCTTGGAGAGTATTGGAAAACAGTGAAAAATTCCACAGGTACCATTTCAACGTGCCAGGCAAGCTACAATGCAGTTGGAGAGAAGGAACAGTTTCATTTTATGCTAGTGGCATTTGAGCCATGTCTTCTTGACACAGGGATTGGTCCTTTTCCAATCCTACCAACAACACATCTGTATGCTGTCTCTTCAGCTATTCGTAACATGATCACATTCTGTTTTCACTTTTAGAAGATGACTTTTTCCTTATTTTATTCCCACATTCTGGATATTCCAGTGTAGTCCTTCATTTGCCAACAGTATTCAAGTTTTAAGAATGACTTTAAAGCTGTGTGTCAGAACCATCCCATTTACTAGGAATTCACAAGGTTCTTCTCAATGAAATTATTCAATTAATTATTAATTAATGATGTGTGTGAATCTACTGAAATGTGATGAGTTACATAATTTTGGAGGGTATAAACATGCCATGGGTCCTGAATTCCAATTAGTATATGGATATGTTAAAAATCAAAGAGGAAGTAAATGTACACTGATCATACTTGTTTATTCTAATTATTTTTACCCATTTAGAATAAGTTTGTATTGTTTGATCTTGTGACAAAGGCTGTGCAGCTAGAAATATAAATGTGGAGAGCTGGAAAATTATGCCATAAGTTATAATATAACTTGTTGAGCTTTTGTACATAAATTAAATTTAAAAAAATTAAACAAGCATTGAACACATAATTTAACTTGAACATTTATAGAATTCAGAAGTATCTAGGGTGAAAAGTGTAAGTTTATTTTTATATTCTGGTTTGCTATAAATTTGTTTTTCAGACATGAATGAGCATTGACTTTTCTAAAATAGTTTTCTCCTTTAATCTTTCAGTGTCATAAATTACATAGAGTGATTTCCCAATATTGAACCAACTCTGTTTACCTAGAATAAACCCTACCTCGCTCATGCTGTACTATTCTTTAAAATATTGCCATATTCAATTTGTTACTCTTATACTTGGGACTTTCACAGGTATGTTTAGGAATATTAGCCTAGAGTTTCCTTTTCTTTTCAAATACTATATCCTTGTCTGCTTTTAATATTAGAGTTATTACTAGTCTCCAAGATAAAGTTCAGAAGCTTTGTATCTTTTCCCAGGTTCTAGAAAATTTACACAACATAATAGTTTCTTGTTAGAATTCTTCCATGAAAGGACTTGGCCTGGTGCATTTTCACTGTTTGTTTCTTCTTTTAATAACTTTTGTATTATTGAGAAATTCAAACATATACAAAAGTAGAGAGGATGACATAATGAAACTCAATATACCCATCACCCAACTTCAACAACTGTCAGCTGAGGGTCAATCTTGTTAAATCTAGTACTGGCAAACCTCAGGAATACTGTGGGTTCCGTTTCAGATCACCTCAATAAAGCAAAAACTACAAAAGCAAGTCACATGAATATTTTGATTTTCTGCTACATATAAAAGTTATGTTTACACTATATAGTAGTTCCTCAACTGTTCAATAGCATTATATCTAAAAAAACAATATAGATACCTTAACTAAAAAATACTTAATTGCTAAAGTGCTAATCATCATTTGACAACAAAGGGTTGTCATGAACTTTTGATTTGTAAAAGGTTCTGTTGCTGTTCAATAAACCAGGGGGCAAAAAAATGATGTATGCTTGAATTTTAACTATTATTTAAAAGCAAATCCTAAACACTACATGATTTCATGTAAGAGATTAAAACTCTTTATGAAAACATACCACAGTATCTTTATCAAACAAACCATCCATAACAATAATTCCTTGAATATATTCCCTGAATATTATTCCCTGAATATTCCAAGGAATATTCTTTGAATAACAATAATTCCTTGACTATTTGAATATATTCCTTAATATAATCAAATCAGTGCTCAAGTTTCCAACTGTCTCATAAATCACATTTTACAGTTTGTCCACTTGAATCACAAATAAGGTCCACATCTATATTACAAAGCTACAGTCATCAAAATAGTATGGTACTGTACAAAAACAGAAATATAGATCAATGGAACAGGGTAGAAAGCCCAGAAATAAACCCACAGGCCTATGGTCAATTAACCTATAACAAAGGTGGCAGGACTGTACAATGGAGGAAAGACAGTCTCTTCAATAAATGGTGCTGGAAAAACTGGACAGCTACATGTAAAAGAATGAAATTAGAATATTCTTTAACACCATACACAAAAATAAACTCAAAATGGATTAAAGACCTAAATGTAAGGCTGGATACTATAAAACTCTTAGAGGAAAACATAGAAAGAACACTCTTTTACATAACTCACAGGAATATCTTTTTTGATCCATCTCCTAGAGTAATGGAAATAAAAACAAAACAAACAAATGGGACCTAATTAAACTCAAAAGCTTTTGCATAGCAAAGGAAACCAAAAACAAAATGAAAAGACAACCCATAGAATGGGAGAAAATACTTGCAAAGGAGGTGACTGACAAGGGATTAATCTCCAAAATCTACAAACAGCTCATACAGTTCAATATTATAAAAACAAACAACTTAATCAAAAAATGGGTGGAAGATCTAAATAGACGTTTCTCCAAAAGAAGACATACAGATGGCCAAGAGGCACATGAAGAGATGTTCAACATTGCTAATTATTAGAGAAATGCAAATCAAAACTACAATGAGATATCACCTCACACTAGTCAGAATGGCCATCATCAAAGTCTACAAACAATAAATGCAGGAGAGGGTGTGGAGAAGAGGGAACCCTCTTACATTTTTGGTGGGAATATAAATTGGTACAGCCACTATATGGAAAACAGTATGGAGGTTCCTTAAAAAACTAAAAATAGAACTACCATATGATCCAGTAATCCCACTACTGGGCATATACCCAGAGAAAACCATAATCCAAAAAGAAACATGTACCATAATGTTCACTGCAGCACTATTTACAATAGCCAGGACATGAAAGCAACCTAAATGCCCATCAACAGATGAATGGATAAAGAAGATGTGGCACATATATACAATGGAATATTACTCAGCCATAAAAAGGAATGAATTGGAGCTATATGTAGTGAAGTGGATAGATCTAGAGTCTGTCATACAGACTGAAGTAAGCTAGAAAGAGAAAAACAAATACTGTATTCTAACTCATATATACGGAATCTAAAAAAAAAAAAAATGGTACTGATGAACCCAGTGACAGGGCAAGAATAAGGATGCAGATGCAGAGAATGGACTAGAGGACCATTGTGGGGGTTGGGGGGCAAAGGGGAAGCTGGGACGAAGTGAGAGAGTAGCATAGACATATACACTACCAGCTGTAAAATAGATAGCTAGTGGGAAGTTGCTGTATAACAAAAGGAGATCAACTCAATGATGGGTGATGCCTTAGAGGGCCAGGACAGGGAGGGTGGGGGGGGGGAAATCACGGGAGGGAGGGGATATGGGGATATATGTATAAATACAGCTGATTCACTTTGGTGTACCTCAAAAGCTGGTACAAAAGTGTAAAGCAATTATATTCAAATAAAGAGCTTAAAAAAAACAAAACAAAACAAAACAAAAAACCCTAAAAATAGAGCTATCATATGATCCAGCAATCCCACATCTGGGCATATATCCGGAGAAAAACCATGGTTCAAAAGGATACAGGCACCCCTATATTCACTGCAGCTTCATTTACAATAGTCCAGACATGGAAGCAACCTAAATGTCCACTGATAGATGAATGGATAAAGAAGATATGATACATAATATATAAAATGGAGTATTATTCAGCCATTAAAAAGAATGAAATGATGCCATTTGCAGCAACATGGATGGACCTGAAGATTATCATACCAAGCGAAGTAAGTCAGACAGAGAAAGACAAGTATCATATGATATCACTTATATGCAGAATCTAAAAAAAAAAAAAAAAAAGATACAAATGAACTCATTTACAAAACAGAAACAGACTCACAGACTTAGAAAAGAAACTTAGGGTTACCAAAGTGGAAAGGAGGGGGGAAGGGATAAATTGGGAGTTTGGGATTGACATATATACACTACTATATTTAAAATAGATAACCAACAAGGATCTACTGTATAGCAGAGGGAACTCTTCTCAATATTGTGTAATAATCTAAATGGGAAAAGGATTTGAAAAAGACTAGATACATGTATATGTATAACTGGATCACTTTGCTGTACACTTGAAACTAACACAACATTGTTACTCAACTGTACTCTAATATAAAAAAAATTTTTTTAAAGCAAATAAGGTCCACATATTGCAATTGTCTGATATATTTTAGTCTGTTTTAATCTTGTTTTTCTTTTATATCTTTTTTTTCCTTTCAACTTACTTGTTGAGGAAATTAGGTTGTCATATAGTTTCCTGTGGTCTGAATTAGTGTTATTCAATAGAAATAAAATGAGAGCTACCTCTATAACTTTAAATTCTCCAGTAGCCACAGTAAGAAACATAAAAAGAGAGAGGTAAAATATACTTAAATAACATATTTTATTTAACCTAATATATCCAAAATATTATCATTTCAACATGTAATCAATATAAAAATCATTCACGAGATATTTTACATTCTTTTTCGGGACAAAAATCTAGTGTTGTATTTTACACTTATGTTACTTCTTAATTTGGACTCAGTTGCTCAAGTGTCGCATGTGACTCGTAGCAACAGTCACAGATCTGGCTTTTGCTGAATGCATCCCTGTGATGTAGGTTCCCATAATCCTCTAGACTCTGTATTTCCTGTCAATTGGTTGTCCCCTTAAATCTAGAGGCTTGATCCTTAGATGTTTTATTTAGTCTCTTGGCAAGACTACCTCATAGGTGGTATGTTTGCCCATCAGGAGGCACATACGTATCATCGTCACTCCTTGTGTGGTGTTGACGGCCATCGAAGCTTAATGTTTACATCTGTTAATTCATTTGGGGTTCATTAATTCTATTAATTCAATCGATCACTCTTTTTCACCTCTTAGCAGAAATATGTCTATAGAGGGAAACTGCTCATCATAAACTATCTGGGTATCTGGATACATAGTTCATACAAGGAAAGCAGAATAAATGCTTGATTCTTTTTTATTTACTAGGTTTCAAAGTAATGAGTTGGTTTTCTAGTATCCTCCAACTTAGATCAATGTTTTATTATTATCTCTTCTAGTTATCCCATTGCTGTATTAAAAATATCATTCTTGTTCTTTCTCTCAGTTTCTGTGGGTCAGGAATTCAGGAAGGACTTAGCTGGGTGCTCTCGGCTTAGGGTCTCAGATGGAGGCAGGAGCTGGATCAGTGGAGGGCTGGCGCAACTGAGGATGGCTAGGATTTCTCACTTTTCTGTATCTCAGGACCTTTTTGTGTCGTCCCTCTACAATGCATCATGTTGGACAACTCTCAGCGTGTCAACCTTAAGGCAGCCAGACTGCCTACATGATGGCGGAAGGCTTCCAGAGTGAGTATTTTAGTGAGATGAAAAGCTGCGTTGCCTTGTAAGACCTAGCCTTGGAAGTCACACACCATCACTTCCACCGTCCTCTCCCTCATAAGAGTGACAATTAGCCTTCTGCTCATGAATTATTTATGTATTGCATAATGATATTACCACAAGTGAGCAGCTGAAAACAACATGCTCACAATTTTTGTGGGTCAGAAGTCTGGACATGGCTTAGCCAGGTGCTCAGCCTCGTGGTCTCAGGATGCTGTAATCAAGGAACTGGTCAGGGTTTCAGTCTCACAGGAGGCTCAACTGTGGAAGGATCCACTTTCAACCTCATATGGTTGTTGGTAGTTGTCCATTTTCATGGACTGGCTGTTGAACTGAGGATTTCACTTTTTTTTTTCCCTCTGTTAGGACAGTTTTTAAAATCAAAATTATTTATTCACATAGAGAAATTCTTTACACAAATTTTTCTGCATGTGAGTTATTCAGTGAGCACCTTTTTTTCCCACATAGATTCTGCAAAATCAGTTGTTAAGTAAACAATTGGTGAAATTAGGTCCAAACAACAGAAATTTAACAAGTTATTTTACAATTATAGAGTATACTTGTCATACAATTCTTTTGGGGAAAACAATTTGTTTTGAGAATCAGATTAGCTCCTTAAGCTATTGTGTTAATTTTAATTCCCTTCTTCACCTTATATTGTGCAGAGAGAAAAGAGCTGATAAACAAAAGCAGTGAATTTAATTAATTAAAGCTATAAAGAATCACGTTTTTTAACGCCGATTTTTTTCCTATTGAAGTATTATTGACAAAGTATTATATTACTTTCAGGTGTACAACATATGATTCAGTATTTTTATACATTATGAGATGATCTCCACAATAAGCCTAGTTACCACCAGTCACCATACAAAGTTATTATAATATTATTGACTATATTCCATATGTGGTACATAATACTCCTATGACATTTATTTTAAAACCGGAAGTTTGTACCTCTTCCCTTATTTCACCCTGCCACATCCCTCTGCTCTGTGACCACCAGTTTGTTCTCTAGGATTTCAGTTTCTTGCTGGGTATTGGCTGCAAGCTACCCTTACTCCTTGTCACATGGAGCTTCCCAGTATGGCTGCTTGCTTCCCCAAATCCAGCAGGGAGAGACAGACTGCTAACAAGATAGGTTGCAATTTAATGGAACAGCATCAGGCCCATGTAATCAGGTCCATCGCTGTTACCTTTGCCATATTCTATTAGTTGGAAACAAGTCCAGTTCCCACCCACATTCAAAAGATGGGGATTACACAAGGCATTTTGGCTTTCTTTCAGTTCCTAGTATGTGCCATGATCTGTTCTGTCTCAGGGCATTTGCATAAATTATTCCTTTTCCCCAGATGCCTTTTTCTTCTCCCTGAGTTTACCTCGTTAATTCCTACTCCTCCTGCAGATTTCAACTCTATCCTAGTTGCTCTGTTTCTTGGGAGGGATTTGAGAAGATTTAAAACTATGCTGCTACTGTCATCTTCCCCCAGAGCATTTTTTTTTTTGCATAAATTTTTGGATACCTTCTAACTTTCTTGTTTTTTCATGTATGTAGTTTCTCTCTCTGTCTCCCTTTAAAAGTTTTGTTATGTATATCTTCCAACAAGATCATTCACTTCATAGAGATATTGGTCTTTAATAACCTCCAACAGTTAAATCAAATCTCCTCCATTCTCTACAGTTGTCTCCCTTTCTCACATGGTTTATTTGATGTTTTTCTTCTGTCCTCATCACACTTGCCAAAGATCTATTTCATTCCTGTTTCAAGGAAATAACTTGTAACTTCACTAAACAAGTTGTATTGTCTATTTAATAAGTTCTATATTAGTTCTTTATTAATTACTTGCTTTTACTTTATTTTGTTTTTCCTTTTCTAGTGTCTTGAGTTATTTTTAATCATTCTTGATTTTTAATATATTATTTAAATTGATACATTGTCCCCTGAGTATTACTTTGGGTATATTACTCAAGTTTTAGATAATTTTTTCTCATTTTTAGTTTATTTAAAAGCAATTTGCAATTTTAGTTTAACTTCCTCTTTAAGAGTCTTTCAGAAACATTGTAAGCATTTCTGTCATCTTTTTAATTTCTATTTTTTTTCACTGATATCAGAGAATCAAGATTATGATTTCTGTTTTCAAGAATTTCTTGGAATTTGAGATATTTCTTTTTGGGTTTATGTTCAATTTCTGTAGCTATTTCATTGGTGGTTGAAAACAATGTGCATACTCCTTTTTGAGGGGAGTAAAATATATTTTTGATCAAATTTGTTAATCATATTATTCAAATTCTTTTCATTCTTTCTTAAGTTCTGTTTACTTGATCTATCAATTTCTGATACATATGAATCTCCCACTGTGTTTGGGCATTTGTCAACTTCTTTTTTATTAACATTTTTATTTTATACTTTCCAAGTTATGTTAGGTAAAAGTTTTGACTGTTCTGTTTTTGTAGCTTTTTCTTTTCATCAATATGAAACATTCCTCTTTTTCCAAATTCAAAATTTTTCATCTTAAAATTTATTGCATGTGAAATTAATGTCACTATATTTGCTTCCTTCTTACTAGCATTTACCCTAGATATCTTTTTTTGAAAACTTTATTTCAATTGTTCAGGGTCATTTTGTTTTAGATGTGTCTCTTATGAAAAGAATACGAATTAAGAAAATGGTAATAGAAACACACATGTCAATAATCACCTTAAATGTAAATGGATTAAATGCTCCAACCAAAAGATACAGACTGGCTGAATGGATACAAAAACAAGACCCTTCTATATGCTGCCTACAAGAAACCCACTACAGACCAAGGGATACATATAGACTGAAAGTAAAGGGATGGAAAAAGATATTCCATGCAAATGGAAGTTGAAAGAAAGCTGGAGTAGCAATACTCATATCAGACAAATTAGACTTTAAAGTAAAGACTACTACAAGAGACAAGGAAGGCCACTACATAATGATCAAGGGATCCAGCCAAGAAGAACATATCACAATTGTAAATATCTATGCACCCAACATAGGAGCACCTCAATACATAAGGCAAATGGTAACAGCCATAAAAGGGGAAATCAACAGTAACACAATAATAGTAGGAGACTCGAACACCCCACTTACATCAATGGACAGATCATCCAAACAGAAAATAAATAAGGACACACAAGCTTTAAATGACACATTAGGCCATCTCAATTTAATTGATATTTATAGGACATTCCATTCAAAAATGACAGAATACACTTTCTTCTCAAGTGCACACGCAACATTCTCCAGGATAGATCACATCTTGGGTCACAAATCAAGTGTGGGTAAATTCAAGAAAATTGAAATCATACCAAGCATCTTCTCAGACCACAATGCCATGAGACTAGATATCAATTACAGGAAAAAAACTGCAAAAAGTACAAACACATGGAGGCTAAACAATACACTATTAAACAACCAAGAAATCATTAAAGAAATCAAAGAGGAAATCAAAAAATATCTAGAAAAAAATGACAATGAAAACACAACAACCCAAAACCCATGGGACACAGCAAAAGCAGTTCTAAGAGGGAATTTTATAGCAATACAGTCCTACCTTAAGAAACAAGAAAAATATCAAATAAACAACCTAACCTTACACCTAAAACAATTAGAGAAAGAAGAACAAAGAAACCCCAAAGTGAGCAGAAGGAAAGAAATCATAAAGATCAGAGCAGAAATAAATGAAAAAGAATGGAAGGAAACAATAGCAAAAATTAATGAAACTAAAAGCTGGTTCTTTGAGAAGATAAACAAAATTGATAAACCATTAGCCAGACTCATCAGGAAAAAAAGGGAGAAGACGCAAATCAACAGAATTAAAAATGAAAAAAGAGAAGTAACAACTGACACCGCAGAAATACAAAACATCACAAGAGACTACTACAAGCAACTATATGCCAATAAATTGGATAACCTTGAGGAAATGCATAAATTCTTAGAAAAATACAATCTTCCAAGACGGAACCAGGAAAAAATAGAAAATATGAACAGACCAATCACAAGTACGGAAATTGAGACTGTGATTAAAAACCTCCCAACAAACAAAAGCCCAGAGCAAGATGGATTCATGGGAGAATTCTATCAAACATTTAGAGAAGAGCTAACACCTATCCTTCTCAAACTCTTCCAAAATATTGCAGAAGGAGGAATAATCCCAAACTCATTCTACGAGGCCACCATCACCCTGATACCAAAACCAGGCAAAGATGTCACAAAAAAAGAAAATTACAGGCCAATATCACTGATGAATATAGATGCAAAAATCCTCAACAAAATACTAGCAAACAGAATCCAACAGCACATTAAAGAGATAATACACCATAATCAAGTGGAGTTTCTTCCTGAAATGCAAGGATTCTTCAATATACACAAACCAATCAACATGATACATCATACCAACAAATTGAAGGATAAATACCATATGATCATCTCAATAGATGCAGAAAAAGCTTTTGACAAAATTCAATATCCATTTATAAAAACTCTCCAGAAAACGGGCATAGAAGAAAATTACCTCAATATAATAAAAGCCATATATGAGAAACCAAAAGACAGCATCGTTCTAAATGGTAAAAAACTGAAAGAGTTCCCTCTAAGAACAGGAACAAGACAAGAGTGCCCACTCTCACCATTATTATTCAACATAGTTTTGGAAGTTTTAGCCACAGCAATCAGAGAAGAAAAAGAAATAAAAGGAATCCAAATTGGAAAAGAAGAAGTAAAATTGTCACTCTTTGCAGATTACATGATATTATACACAGAAAACCCTGAAGACTCTACCAGAAAACTGCTAGCATTAATCAATGAATTTAGTAAAGTAGCAAGATACAAATTAATGTGCAGAAATCTCTTGCATTCCTATACACTAACAACGAAAAAGCAGAAAGAGAAATTAAGGAAACTCCCATTTACCATGGCAACAAAAAGAATAAAATACCTAGGAATAAACCTGCCTGAGGATGCAAAAGACCTGTATGCAGAAAACTATAAAACACTGATGAAAGAAATCAAAGACGACACAAACAGATGGAGGAACATACCATGTTCTTGGATTGGAAGAACCAACAGAGTGAAAATGACTGTACTACCCAAAGCAATTTATAGATTCAATGCAATCCCTATCAAATTATCAATGGCATTTTTCACAGAACTAGAGTAAGAAATCTTACGATTTGCATGGAAATGCAAAAGACCCCGAATAGCCAAAGCAATCTTCAGAAGGAAAGATGGAGTGGGTGGAATTAGGCTCCCTGACTTCAAACTGTACTACAAGGCTACAGTGATCAAGACAGTATGGTACTGGCACAAATATAGAAAGGAAGATCAATGGAACAGAATAGAGAACTCAGAGGTAAACCCAAGCACATATGGACAGCTTATCTTTGACAAAGGAGGCACGAATATACAATGGAAAAAGGACAGCCTCTTCAATAAGCAGTGCTGGGAAAATTGGACAGCTACACGTAAAAGAATGAAATTAGAACACTTCCTAACACCATACACAAAAGTAAACTCAAAATGGATTAAAGACCTAAATGTAAGGCCAGACACTATAAAACTCCTAGAGGAAAACATAGGCAGAACACTCTATGACATCCATCAAAGCAAGGTCCTTTTTGACCCACCTCCTAGAATCAGGGAAATAAAATCAAGAATAAACAAATGGGACCTCATGAAACTTAAAAGATTTTGCACAGCGAAAGAAACCATAAACAAGACAGGAAGGCAACCCTCAGAATGGGAGAAAATACTTGCCAACGAAGCAATGGACAAAGGATTAATCTCCAAAATATACAAGCAGCTCATGCAGCTTAACACCAAAAAAGCAAATAACCCAATCCACAAATGGGCAGAAGACCTAAAAAGACATTTCTCCAAAGAAGACATACAGATGGCCAACAAATATGTGAAATGATGCTCAACATCACGAATCATCAGAGAAATGCAAGTCAAAGCCACAATGAGGTATCACGTCACACTGCTCAGAATGGCCATCATCAAAACATCTATAAACAACAAATGTTGGAGAGGGTGTGGAGAAAAGGGAACTCTCCTGCACTGTTGGTGGGAATGTAAATTGGTACAGCCACTATGGAAAACAGTTTGGAGGTTCCTTAAAAAACTAAAAGTAGAACTACCATATGATCCAGTAATCCCACTACTGGGCATATACCCAGAGAAAACCATAATCCAAAAAATAACATGTACCATCATGTTTATTGCAGCACTATGTACAATAGCCGAGACATGGAAGCAACCTAAATGCCCATCAACAGATGAATGGGTAAAGAAGATGTGGCATATATACACAATGGAATATTACTCAGCTATAAAAAGGAATGAAATGGAGTTTATGTAATGAGGTGGATAGACCTAGAGTTTGTCATACAGAGTGAAGTAAGCCAGAAAGAGAAAAACAAATACTGTATGCTAACTCATATATACAGAATCTAAAAAAAAAAAAAAATGGTACTGATGAACCCAGTGATAAGACAAGAATAAGGATGCAGATACAGAGAATGGACTGGAGGACACGAGGTTGGGTGGGCGGGGGGGCGAAGGGGAAGCTGGGACGAAGTGAGAGAGTAGCATAGATATATATTTACGCTACCAACTGTAAAATAGATAGCCAGTGGGAAGTTGCTGTATAACAAAGGGAGATCAACTAGATGATGGGTGATGCCTTAGAGGGCCGGGACAGGGATGGTGGTGGGGAGTCGCGGGAGGGAGGGAATATGGGGATATGTGTATAAATACAGCCCATTCACTTTGGTGTACCTCAAAAACTGGTACAAGAGTATAAAGCAATTATATTCTAATAAAGAGCCTAAAAAATAAAATAAAAAATGAAAATAAAAGCTAATAAAAAAAAGAAAGAAAAGCATATGACTGGATTTTTAAAAAAATACAGTGTTTTTTTCTGTTTATTGATAAAGGAAGTTAATTCATTCATATTATTGGATCCTGTCCTGACATTTTCTTTTATTTTTCCCATCCACTATTCTTGTGGATTTTTCTCTTCCCTTTGAAGATCAAGAGAAAGTCCTAAAAGTTCCCAGAGGAAAAAAGAGAGGTTACTGACAAAAAAATATGAAGCAGAATATCAATGAATTTTCCATCATCAATACAAGATACTGAAAGACAACAGAACAGTGTCTCTAGTTCTGAGGGGAAATTATTTTTACACCAGAATTCTATAGTGAGCCAAATGTGACTGTGTTCAAATATAAGAGAGAGAGAAAAAAAAAGACATTTTGGAACATGTCACAAATTCTACAGGACATGGGAAATGCCACTGCTGCCCACTGCTCAGTATGGAGTAGGGAAAACCATGCTGAAAGGGAGGGTCTCCTCTGGTCCAGCTCTATTTACTGTGGTCTTTTGTATTCTTGCCCAATTGTATTTGTGGCTCCTGAGCTTGGGGCAGTGGTCAGCAAACTGTGGGCCTCAGGCCAAACTCACCCTGCCTCCTGTTCTTGCCAATAAAGTTTAATTGGAACACAGCCATGTTCATTTATTCACATATCCATGGCTGCTTTCACCCTGCAATGGCAGAGCTGCAAAATTGTTACAGAGACTGCATGACTCACAAAACCTAAAATCAGGGCTGCGCTAAGGTGTGGAAAGAGAGGTAGGTGCCTTGGGTGCTCCTTTTTAAGGCTGACCTTGTACTTGCAAGACCCTGAGCACGAACGTCTTAAACTTTGCTCACTCACCACTTCTCCAGCCTTATTCAATTCCCCACCCTGCCTCAGACATTTACTATGTAGCCCTTAACTGCAATTATTCCCCTGGGTTAGAGTAACTCTGAAACAGTATATCTGGAATAGTCTTCTCTTGTACATGATATGGACCATGCTTCTCTACTTTCTACTCTTTCTGTCAATCTGATCATACATACTTTTTATTTTGTGATTCATTATTTTTTTAAATATATTTTTTCTAGGTATTTTGGGTAGTATAGGAGGGGAGCTAGGTCTATTTTACGGAGAACTCTAATGGCAATTCAGTTGAAACTACAGCATTTTAATATAAACTGCTATTCTTCGCTTGGTCCTTTTCTTAAAGTTTTCTTATAGAACATATTATTGGGAGGTTTATCTTTTCAGGTTAAATCTGACAGCACTGCAGAGGACATGGCATAGAGTTATATATCCTTTCCCAACTACCTTTTGGTCTAGTTCCTAAAAGGTTCATAAATATGTCACTGGAGATTTTATTCATATTGATTTTTTCCTCCTGAGTCTTTTTATATTTATTACACCAGGCATAGAATTAATATCTTTCTTTACCTCTTATTGCCTGCCTTGCACAGTAAAACACCATTACTGATTTGTTTATTTATTCAGCCTCTACTTTGTGTCAACTGCTGTGCTAGGTGCTTAGAATTACAATGAAAAAACTTTCTGCTCTCATGGAGTTTACAGTTTAGTTGGGAAGACAGAGACTGATCAAATATTGAATTGAATATTAAACCATGGTAAGTGGTGTGAAAGAAAAAAAATAAGAGGCTGTAATAATGTCTAAAAGGTGGTCCTAACCCAGGCTGGTAGTTCTGGGAATACTTCCCTGAGAAAGTTGTGTTTGAGTTGAAATCTGCAGGAGGAGTAGGAGTTAACTAGGTCAACATGGGAAGAAAAAAACACTTTATGTAAATGCCTTGAGGCAGGACTGAGGATGGTACATTCTGGGAACTGGAAGAAGGCCAAAGTGACCAGAGGTCTGATAGTCACACCCATGAGGGAGAGTAATGAAAAATGAGACTGGAGAAGAGGGGCAGGGGTCACACTATATATATATATATATATATATATATATATATATACACATATATATATCTTAATCTTTACAGCAATTGGAATCTTTTAAGCTGGGAAATGACATGATCACATTTAGGTTAAATTAAACAATCAGTTTGCCAACAGAATAGAAAATTGGATGGAGGATATGAAGCGACCAGTTAAGAGGCTGTTATAGCAGTCCAGGTGAGAGCTGGGGGTAGATTGGACTATGGGGGTAGATTGGACTATGGTGGTAAGAGAGATTAAAGGAAATTAATTGACTCAAGAGATATTAAGGGGACTTCCCTGGCAGTCCAGTGGTTAGGACTCTGTGCTTCCATTGCAGGAGGCATGGGTTTTATCCTTGGTTGGGGAACAGCACGGTCAAAAAAAAAAAAAAGGATATTCAGAAGGTAACATGAACAACTCTTTGTGATAATTTGAATATAGAGGATATTAAGTGGTGGGTGGCAAGGACAATTCCCAAGCTTCTGGCTTGCTCAGTTGAATGGATTTTGGTGCAATTTACTAAAATAAAAAACACCACCATAGATGAACTAAACTGTGGGGATATATCATGTGTTCAATTTGGAACTCTCTAGGCTTCCTGGATTTGGGTGTCTATTTCCTTCCCCAGGCTGGGGAAGTTTTCCGTTATTATTTCTTCATAATGTTTTCCTCCCCCTTCTTTCTCTCTTCTCCTTCTGGGACTCCTGTAATGTGAATTTTTGTCCACTTGTTGTTGTCCCATAAGTCCCTTAAGCTATTTTCACTTTATTTCATTCTTTTTTCTTTCTGTTGCTCTGATTGGGTGAGGTCCTCTGCCCTGTCTTCAGGTTCACTGATCCTCTCTTCACTTCATCTGGTCTGCTGTTGAATGCCTCTAGTATATTTCTGAGTTCAGTTATTGTGTTTCTTTAGCTCTGTGACCTCTGTTTGACATTTTATTTTCTGTTTGTTGAAGTTCTTACTGTGTTCATTCATTTTTCTCCTGAATTTAGCAAGTATCTTTAGGATCATTACTTAAACTCTTTTATCAGACCAATTACTTATCTCCATTTCATTGTTTGTTTTCTGAGGTTTTATCTTGTTCTTTCATTTGGAACATATTCCTCTTTCTTCATTTTGCATGACTCTCTGTGTTGGTTTCTATGTATTAGGTGGAGCAACCACCTCTTCCATAAGCACTGGCCTTATGTAGGAGATGAACCTTATCATTCAATCCTGACCTGGCTCTTGGTTGTCTTTCAACTTTTGTGATTGTTCAAGCAGGCTGTTTTATTTTCAATAACTCCCAGTAGTTGCGGGTGTGCCAAGATCAGTCAGTACCTAGATTCAGGCTGATTGGAAGTCAGACCCTCAAGCAGCAGCTTTTAAAAAATGCATATATATACAGTTTTGTGGGACTGCCAACATAAGCCCCACGGGCCACGAGAGCCAGGCAATCTTGAGGTGTCTCCTGAGCAGCAGTCACAAAAATTGGGGCTCCAGACGAGTGTATAAGCTCCTTTCTGGAAGACACTGGTGATCCACAGTTAGACAGAGAGAGCATAAATTTGGTGTCCCCCAGCCTACGTTCCCTGAGAGCAACTCTGTAACCCCTAGATGTGTGCTGAACCTGAAGCCTGCCCCTAAGGCCAAAGCTCTAGGACAAACAAAGAAAACACCACACCCCCAGCCTCTATAGCCAGGCTGTCAAAGAGTGCCCCTTGGGTGGCAGTCACGAAACTGGGTCACCAAATATAAAGACCAAGGCACCAGATGCTTGTAGAAGCTCCCCTTTGGGAGATACTAGAGCTCTGGAGTATGGGAGAGGGGAAGCACGAAGATGGCTCCCACTGGCTGAAGAGAGGCAGGGGGAGTGCAAAGATGGCACCTGCCAAAAAAACAGAGAGAGAAAAAAACAACAAAGAAACAAAGAAAAAAAAAATAAGAAAAGAAAACGAAAAGGAATAAAAAGACAACAAAGATGGTGCTTGCCAGGTTTAGCAAGGCAGAGGGGGAGCAGGAAGATGGCACCTACCAGCCTCTGTCTCTGGAGAGTATCCCAGCAGCCCCGTTCCTCAGACCAACGCTTTAAAATTAGCAGTAAGTCTCTTTCAGGTAAAATCTGGGTGCTTTTCAAAGGGCTGCTTCTGTGCTGGGCCCTGGGCTGATTGAGTCTATGTGGGAGCCCACCTGGAGCTGTTTCTCACTTTGCCACAGTCTCAAGGGTCTCGTGGGCATAAGCCCCACTGATCTACAAAGCCAGATGTTTTGGGGCCTCGTATCTCAGGTGCCGGTCTTAAAAGTTAGGGTGCCTGATGTAGGGTCTAAGCCCTTCACTTCTCAGGGAGAATCTCTGTGTTTCAGGTTCTATCCTGATTGTGGGTCACCACGCCAGGGGCAGGGGGAGGGAGTTACGGTGAAATTGTGTCCCGGCCTCTCCTACCCACTTCAGCATGATTTCCCTCTTGTTTGCCCAATGTGAAGGGGTTACTCTGCTAGTTTTTAGGGTTTCTTTTTCCCCAAAGGAAAAATTGTTTCATATATAGCTGTAGATTCAGTGTGTCCAAGGGAGGAGGTGAGTTCAGGATCTTCTGACGTCACCATCTTGAACTAGACTTCCATGTGTTTGACTTGGGGTGTTTGAGTTAGAAGTGACTCTGAGACATGCCAACAAATACTTCATGTAGCTGTCTTGGTCCAGAACTCAAAGGAAAGGTCCAGGATAGATGCACATTTAAGATATATGGTATTTAAGCTGTGAGTATGTTTGAGATTGCCTAAGGAGGTAGACTAGAGAGCCTACAATTGAACCTCGAGGAACTTACAGGCAGCATAAAAGAGGATGAACCAAAAAAGAGGAAGAAGAAGTAGCAGCCACAAATGAAGGAGGAAAACCAGAAGAGCATGGTATCATGGAAGCCAAAGGGTAAGAGTGTTTAAAGAAGGGGTTGGTCATCAGTGTGGCTATGGCATGAGGATGAGGACAAAAATATACATTGAGTCTGGTGACTAGAAAATTATTAGTGTTAGTGATCTTTATTAAAATAGTTTCATATTTTGGTAAGAGAAGAATCCAGATGGAGATAGGCTGAGAAAGTGGTGGGAGGTAAGGAAACGATGTCAGCAAATGTAAACGATCTCTTCGATGAGTTTGGTGGTGAAGGGGAATCTCCAAAAAAGTGAAGTGAACTTAAAATAGTTTATTTTTTCTTTCTTCTCTTCTCTTCTTTTTCTTTTCTTGCTCTTATTTTTTATTTTTAGTGCAAGAAAACAGAGCACGTTTAAAAGGGATACAAGGATGCAGAAGTTAAAGATTCTGGAGAGAAAAGAAATAATAAAAAACATAAGGTCCCTAAAATAGATAGGAGAGTGTGGGATCCAGAACACGATGAACCTTGGAGGCCTTGAAACATCTTTGCCCTCTCGGTCTTATGTCTTCTCAATGCTTAGGACCGTTGTGTCTTTGTTTTTTGTTTATTGTTTTTGGCTCAGTGAATAATAATGAAAGGGAGCAGGACCATTTAGGTTATTTTCTCTTGACATCATTACTCTAACGTTATGTACACAGCCTTTTTCCTTTTAAAATACATTTGTGGAATGTGCTTTTTAGGGGATGAAGTCCTTCACATCAAGGACTCTTTGCCAAGGTTGTTTTATATCTCCCCTAGCTCTCTTCGTGGGCTTTAATGTTTTCCCTTAAAGCCTGGTTCAAATTGCAGATAAATGCGGAAGACGAGGTACAGGCAGTTCTCACTTCTCATCATTGGTGCTGGTTTGCCTGGCAGTCCCCATAGTTTATGTCACTCTGTTATCCTGCAGGCAGTGGTTTTTGCATAGGTTCAAATGGTGAAAGCAACAGCATATGAGCAGTTGGAGTAATACACATGACAGTCAAGAGTTTATCCTATCCCAAAGTGATTAAAGACTTGGTTTTCAGATTACATTACATCTAAAGATGATCTAAACTATAGTTGAAGGTTGGTATTCCATCAGTTATTAGCGAGCAAGGAATATAAAAGCCCATTCCACATTAAACAGGTAAGCCATTCTAGAATAAGTAGAGAGAAATAAAAGCAAAAATAAACAAATGGGACCTAATCAAACTTACAAGCTTTTGCATAGCAAAGGAAACCATAAAAAAAACAACAAACAGACCACCTACAGAATGGAAGGAAATATTTGTAAATGATGCAACAGAAAGGAGCTTAATCTCCAAAATATACAGACAGCTCATACAACTCCACAACAAAAATATTTGCAAATGAATCGACAAAGAATTAATCTCCAAAATATATAAACAGTTTATCCAGCTCAATATCAAAAAAACAAACAACCCAATCAAAAAATGGGCAGAAGACCTAAATAGGCATTTCTCCAAAGACGACATACAGATGGCCAAGAGGCACATGAAAAGCTGCTCAACATCACTAATTATTAGAGGAATGCAAATCAAAACTAAAATGAGGTATCACCTCACACCAGTGAGAATGGGCATCATCAGAAAATCTACAAACAGTAAATGCTCGAGAGGGTGTGGAGAAAAGGGAACCCTCCTACACTGTTGGTGGGAATGTAAATTGATACAGCTACTATGTAGAACAGTATAGAGGTTCCTTGAAAAACTAAAAATAGAACTACCATATGACACAGCAATCCCACTACTGGGCACACACCCAGAGAACACCATAATTCAAAAAGATACATGCACTCCAATGTTCATTGCAGCACTATTTACAATAGCCAGGTCATGGAAGCAACCTAAATGTCCATCAACAGATGAATGGATAAAGAAGATGTGGTACATACATACAATGGAATATTACTCAGCCATAAAAAGGAATGAAATTGGGACATTTGTAGAGACATGGATGGACCTAGAGATTGTCATACAGTGTGAAGTACATCAGAAAGAGAAAAACAAATATCATATATTAACACATATATGCGGAATCTAGAAAAATGGTACAGATAAACCAGTTTGCAAAGCAGAAATAGAGACACAGATGTAGAGAACAAATATATGGACACCAAGTGGGGAAAGTGGGGCTGGGGCGGGGGGCAGGGGGTTGGGGTGGGATGAATTGGGAGATTGGATTGCCATATACACGGTACTAATAAGAAAAAAAATCAAATTGTACACTTTAATTATATGCAGTTTATTGTATGTCAATTATATCTCAATAAAAGTTCTAAAAAAAAGAGAAACAGATATTAGAAGCAAAAGAGAAAAAAAATAAACAAGGGTGAAAACTAGGAAAAAGAAAGGTAAGAAGTGTGGGATAAAAGAAAAGATAAGCTAACCCACTAATACAATTACTTACACTTAAAATCATTTTTTACAAGTCTCAGAATAACATTTCCTCAGCAGGCCTAGAAATCAATAACCTAAATTAAAGGGAGAGTCAGTGTTCTTGAAGAAGAATAAAAATGGAATGAGTTCCATGTAATAGCATGAGTAAGAAGGTAGAATCCATTCACAACATAGAGAAGAAGGGAGGTATTTCTTCTGTGCAAGAAAAATTAAAAGCAATTAGAAATAATAGAAAAACAAAAAGCTATACAAGAAAGTCAGAGTCCAAATATGCACTTTAAAATGTGTAAAGTTTTTCAAAAGTTGGTGGAAAGGAAGAAGAAAGTAGAATCCACTTGACCTTGACTCCAGAACGTTCTTTGAGTGGCACAGGGGTTATGATGATGGTACTGTAAAGGAAGAAAGGTACTCTTGGTTGTGACTGTGCTTCTTCTCTACAAAAGATCACTGCTCCTTAAGGGCAGCTCATCCCTGGAAATTCTGGTAACTACTCCTTTCCTTGTCACTTCTGACTTACAGATTGCCAACCATAGGGACTCACCATCCCTTACTGGTTTCCCTTAACCCTACTCACAGTTTTGTCAAAAGGTCTCTTCATTAAATTCTCTTCAATTACCTGTTTTGAGAGTATCTGCTAGTACCCTGACATCAAGAGAAACAGAGTGAGACAACGCTTTAAATTCCATGTATGTTCCACCCAGGGATGAATACAGGCCCATGAGGTAAGTATGAGATGAAATGAGAGACATTAATCTCCCCTTCTGTCAGTCTCAATCTCACGTCCATAAGCCTCTCACATACTCTGCTCATCTTGTACCAAATATGATTCTAGTGATTGATTGTTCATTTGTTTGTTAGGTCCAAATGGCTCTGAAACACAAACATACCTTGGGCCAGAGATCAATTCCCATAGCAACTATTAACTCATTTAGAACGACTGTACGAGTGGCTAAAAAGCTCCTCTCCTGCATCTTTGTGAAAAGATCAGGCTAGATCTGTCCCCACTCACCCCTCTGGAGACCTTGTGTGGACAAGGCACAGCTGCCACCCCCATATGCAGTGGTCCTGCCTATCTGTATGCCAGAGGAAAGACTGGATTTGTTGGACTTACTGAGAAACCACTCAGTCTGGAGCTTTACAGGCTGATAAAATACTAAACTTTAAATAGCCTCCGAACCACGGCATAACCTCCCAAATCAGTCTGGCTTCCCAAGTTGGGTCATAAGAAGGGACTTGTCGGATGTTTCCATGTGATACCAACACATCTCAACAAAAGCCCAAATCCAGGCATAAAGCTCATTGACTAATGGTTAAATTCTCTGTTTTTCAGGAAAACATCTCTCCTGATGTTCAGGTCATCTCAGTGGTAAGGATTCGGCCTCTCCTCCCTCCCCCTTCAGATCCACTTCCATTTCGGCTTCCTTTCCCTCACTTGCCCAGTGCCAAGGTCCTTCCATGTCTGCCTCACTCAGCTGCCCAGAGGCAATCACACTGCTTGTCTACACTCTGCTTCCAAATGCCCACATGAATTGTGATTCAACTGTGAAATAGATAGCATGGACTTCGAATCTCCCCATTCTGGGTTCTTTTCTCCTTCCTTGGTGCCCCTTTCTCCCATCTCAAGGTTCCAAGGTCTTTTCGCATGGAAGCAAAACCACTCACCCAAAAGGAATTTTTTTCAATTATGGATATTTGATCTGGATCTCCATTCTAATAATCACAAATCTTTGCATTAAGTACATAGGGCTTGCTTGTAGTACTTTGGTGTGGTTGTGGTGCTGTCGTAAGATCACCATTTTTGACCCGGTGTCGGTGTGGCCAGACGCCACTGCTGCTTGTTGATATAGCACGATCACCCTTCTCAACTTAGAGCAGTGACGAGGGCCGTTTCCGCCCAGCACTATCCTGGTGCTTGTCATGAAGTACACTGACTGATCACGTGTCACGCATTGTGTGGGGTACTTCACACGTGCTGTTCCATTTCATGCTCACGGCCACTTTGGTGGTTTTATTATCCCCACTTTAAAATAAGAGACTAAGCTAGTTTCTTCTTCCTAATGCTACTGTGTATATTTCCTTCCTTTTCTTTTGAATATAGGCTTTTTGTTTGTTTTTAGGACAAAGGATTGTTCCAAAAAATAACAACAATAATGGCTATTTATTGAGCATTTACTATGTACAAGGCATTGTAGCCAATGTTCTATAAAAATTGCCTAATTTACTCTTTATATCAATCCTTTGAGGTGGGGATTCCCTTAGAACAGAGAGATTAGATACTTTGTCCTGAATTACATATCTAGCAAGTGATAGAGTAGGGTTTGGACCTGAAACCG
The DNA here is from genome assembly GCF_030028045.1 of Hippopotamus amphibius kiboko. Taxonomy (NCBI): domain Eukaryota; kingdom Metazoa; phylum Chordata; class Mammalia; order Artiodactyla; family Hippopotamidae; genus Hippopotamus; species Hippopotamus amphibius. The sequence goes on along the minus strand of NC_080189.1, from coordinate 85,959,877 downwards.
TCTTATTCCAGCTCCTCAATACCAGTCTCCCTAGTTTCTATGTGGACCAATCAATACAGTGAAGAGTAAGTTCACTAAAACTTCAATAAAAAATGAAATGATGTTGTAAAAAACAAAATGTGCTATGAAAATCTCTTCTTGTTGGCTAATTGCATAACAGAATATCTGTGGAACTGGAAAAGAAAAATTTAAAATATTGCAAATAGTACCTAAGAAGAAAATTGGAAACATAGCACTCATGCTTTTATCTGAATTGAAAGTACACAAAGTACACACAAAAATTCAGCAGTGCCTTTGGTCTGGTTGTATTTCTTTCCTGATTTGTTACTTTCCTCTGGGAAATATTAACAAAGTCTCCTTAAAAAGTGGTTTACCCAGTAGATTCTTAAAATTCTACATAAGAGCACTGGAGGCTACTTAATTAATTGCTTGCCTTGTTTCACTCTTATTCTCCCTGCCAGGCACAACTGATGTTATAAACCTAACTTTGTACAATCTCCACAGAAGATAGGCTGGCCTCATGTACTTGGAAAAAAAGGACGTCGTAAATTGACTGGGCCTCTCATTGTGTACTTTTTATGCTATTCTTCTCTTTCGATTTCTCTTTCTCCAAAGTTTCTTTTCTCTTCTTAAAAAAATACCATAAATTTGCTACTTAATTCTTCTTTTTTGCTTCTTCTCAAAGCCTTGTTCACTTCCTCAAAAATAAAATTAGAGCCATTCCCCAAGGGTTCTTCCCTGGTTCTGTGTCTGCATTTCTATTTTAAATCAGTGGTCTCTTGTGTAAATTCCCATATCCTGACTGACTCCCTAGAACAAGCTCCGTCTTTTCTCTCTGTCTCTACTATTCTTCTTATTTTGCATGTCATCAATTTTTTTCCTGATATATGTTCATTTTTCTTTTTCAACATTTTGCTCCACTCTTATGGTCCTTTGTTACTGCCCTTTTGGTTGGCAGGACTGGGTAGCCCAATTACCATATGACCCTGCAATTCCACCCCTAGGTATATAACTGAAAAAAAACCAAAAACTGATTTAAAAAGATTACATGCACCCCAATGTTCAGAGCAGCATCACTTAATTGCCAAGATATGGAAGCAACCTAAATGTCCACCAACAGATGAATGGATAAAGAAGATGTGGTGTGTGTATACACACACACACACACACACACACACACACACACACACACACACACTGGAATAGTACTCAGCCATAAAAAAGAATAAAATTTTGCCATGTGCAGCAACATGGATGGACTTGCAGGGCATTGTACTAAGTGAGATAAGTCAGACAGAGAGACAAATACTACGTGATATCACTCATATGCAAAATCTAAAAAATACAACAAACTAGTGAATAAAACATAAAAGAAGCAGACACAGATACAGAGAACAAACTAGCAGTTACCAATGGCAAAAGTAGGGGAGCAGCTATATAGAGGTGGGGGAGTGGGAGGTACAAACTATTGGGTATAAGATAGGCTACAAGGATGTATTGTACAACACAGGGAATACAACTAATATTTTGCAATATCTGTAAATGGAGAGTAAGCTTTAAAAATTGTATAAAAATAAAAAATAAAGAAGCTCTTAAAAAAAAAGACTGAGTAGAATGGACTGGAGGACACGGGGTTGGGGGGGCGGGGGGTGAAGGGGAAGCTGGGACGAAGTGAAAGAGTAGCATAGACATATATATACTACCAACTGTAAAATAGATAGCCAGTGGGAAGTTGCTGTATAACAAAGGGAGATCAACTCAATGATGGGTGATGCCTTAGAGGGCTGGGACGGGGAGGGTGGCAGGGAGTCGAGGGAGGGAGGGGATATGGGGATATGTGTATAAATACAGCTGATTCACTTTGGTGTACCTCATAAGCTGGTACAAGAGTGTAAAGCAATTATATTCCAATAAAGAGCTTAAAAAAAAAAAAAAGACTGAGTAGTCCATTTCTGCTTCTCATTTTCTATATCATCTGAATTAAAGAAAGTATTGATTTGAAGCCCAATCCCCTTTTCCTCTTTCTCTTCTTCCCCCAGGGTTGGAGGTGTGGCTCCTGTTGGCTTAGGAAACCTCTGTTTTTTCCTGCATGACTGTAGAACAGTGGTTATTGATTGATCTGGGGGATTTTCCCAGATAAACATTTCTGACCTTCCCATTTCTTCTACCCTTTCCCTGATATTCTGTGAGTGGGGTAGCATGGGAAATAAAGAGCAGACACAAGTGTTTTGACAATTCTTTAGATGTGGTTTTCCTGCAGTGAACTTTTACTCTTCAGTCATACCACTGATTGAGATCCTCTACTCTAGAAGCTTCCATTTCTTGAGTCAGAAATAGACACATTTGTTTAAGGCAGTATCCTGTCAGTTGATGAATGGGCCATCAGTTTAGTAAGCAGTAGGTGGAGCACTTCTAGGGGGGAGATGTGAGTGACATGGGAAGGATGAAAAGCTTCTTTTCCATCTGCTATAAAGTAAATCACTTGCTTAATGTAAGGGTTAGGGTTGAGCAGATATTCATTTTATTCTAATTAAGAGTAGTTTCACATGTTGCAAGGAACTTATTTAAATCTTGACAGAAGACCTTAAAAAAACTGCTATTTTGAGTTATCAGACCAAATCTCTGGTTTATATACAGTGTCTGCCCCAAATTCTTCAAGAATTGGAAGCCTATTGAGTCCAAAGAAAAATACTGAAACAATTAATCTTTAAGCAATATTTAGAGGTTATCTTCTCATTTGGCTGGCTTAGACTCAAAACCTTGGATAGAAGTGATAAAAGGGACACTGTCCATCTCTAGTGAAACTGAAGGAGTCAATGTCTGTACCTGATGAGGCATCAAATCAACTGCATCTTCCAGAAGAGCAAGACTCGATTTTTTTTATTTGATGAAGAGATGCAACAAATAGGAGGATGAAAAAACACATTTACTGATTGGTCTGATAATGATTCAGACTGTGAAATCAATGACCAAGATTTAAATAAGATTTTGACTATAAATGAAACACCAATTTACCTGAGAAGACATCCTGGATGAGATCAAACAGTCAACCACAAATCTAGCGCAAAAATTACATCTGAGCTTGCTAAAGTTATCAATGATGGTCTATATTATTTTTTTTTTTTTGGCACACGGGCTTAGTTGCTCCGCGGCATGTGGGATCTTCCTGGAGCTGGGATCGAACCCGTGACCTCTGCACTGGCAGGCGGATTCTTAACCACTGTGCCACCTAGGAAGCCCATATGGTCTATATTATAATGAACAGGATTTATGCATGGAAGTAGATGGAAACAGACAGCCATAAAGAAATTGACAAGATGATCTAAAGTTTATATGGAAATTCAAGGGACCCAGAATGGCCAAAATAACCTTGGAAAAGAAGACAAATTTGAAGGATTCACACTTCCTAATTGTAAAACTTAACACAAAGCTACAGTAATCAAGACAGTGTGGCATTGGCATAAGGACAGACATTTACATCAATGGAATAGAACTGAGAGTCCAGAAATAAACCATGTGGTAAGCTGATTTTTGAAAAGGGTGCCAAGACCATTCAGTGGGAAAGGAATCTTCTTTTCAACAAATGATGACAGGACATCCAGATAGCCATGTGCAAAAGAATGAAATTCAACCATTACCTTATACCATATTCAAAAATTAACTCAAAATGGATTGAACACTGTGATATTATTATTTATAGTAAGAAATATATACTAATCTTCACCCTGTTTCTGGCACAGAGCTCCTAAAAACCTTAGGATTTCCAAAGTGATGAGAACAATAAAAGTATCTTTTGTTACGTTAATGAAGAGACTTTTGGACCTAAGGATGGGGCCTGTTTGCTATGGAGAACTAACCATGTGATTAGAGGGCTGAAACTTTTAGTCCCACCCCTTGACCTCTGGGGAGGGGCAAGAACCTGGAGGTCCTCACCAACTGTCAATGATTTAATCAATCATGTAACTATGTAATGAAACTTCTGTAAAAACCCTAAAAGTACAGGGTTTGGAGAGCTTCCTGACTGGTGAACACATGGAAGTGTTGGGAGGGTGGTGCCCTTGGAGAGAGCATGGGAGCTCCAAGCCTCTTCCCACATAACCTTGCCTTATACATCTTTTCCATCTGGCTGTTCCTGAGTTATATATTTTTATAATAAACCAGTGATCTACTAAGTTATAATATTTCTCAGAGTTCTGTGAGCCCCTCTAGCAAAGTAATCACACTTGAGGAGGAGGGGTTGTGGGAACCTCTGATTTATAGCCAGCCAATCAGAAATACAAGTAATAACCTGGGCTTACAACTGGCATCTGAAGTGGGTGGGTGGGGTAGTCTTATAGGATTGAGCCCTCAACCTGTGGAATATGATGTTATCTCTGGGTAGACAGTGACACAATTGAGTTGAATTGAGTTGAATTCTTGAGCACCGTGCTGGTGTCTGAGAATTGTTTGCTGGTGTGTAAGGACCTCCCCACTGCCACCTGACACACAGGTTGGAATTGGGTCCAGGAACCCATTTTAAACACAAATATAAGAGCCTAGAACTATAAAATTCTTAGAAGAAAACACATGCATAAATCTTTGTGAACCTGGATTAGGCAAGTTTTTCTTATATAACAACAAAAGCACAAGGAAAAATACAAAAGAAAAAAATAGTATTTTGGAGTTCATCAAAGATTAAAACTTTTGTATTTTAAAGGACACCATCAAGCAAGTGAAAAGGCAACTCACAGAATGGGAGAAAGTATTTGTAAATCATACATCTGATAAGGGACTTGCATCTAGGATACATAAAGAACTCTTACAAGTCAATAATAAAAAGACAAATACTGCAACCCAATTAAGATATGGGCAAAGAATAAAAAGATATTTTTCAAAAGAAGATAGACAAATGACCAATAGCACATGAAAAGATACTTGACATCATTAGCCACCAGGGAAATGCAAATTAAAAACCACAAGGAGACAGTACCTCACAGCCACTAGGATGGCTATAATCAAAATGACAGACAGTAACAGGTGTTGGTGAGGATGAGGAGAATATGGAACCCTCACACCCTGCTGGTGGGAATGTAAAATTGTACAACCACTTTGGAAAACAGTCTAGCAGATCCTCAAAATGTTAAATATGATTCAGGAATTCCAATCTTAGGTATACATCCAAGAGAAATGAAAACGTATGTTCACACAAAAACTTGTACACGAATGTTCACAGAAGCATTGCAAAAGAAAAAGGAACCCAAGTGTTCATCAACTGGTAAATGGATAAACAAAATGTGGTTTATCCATATAATGTAATATTAGTTGGCAATGAAAAGAAATGAAGTACTGGTACATGTTACAACATAAAGACATTATGCTAAGTGAATGAAGTCAGTCACAAAGACTACATTATTGTATGATCCCATTTATATGAAATGTCCAGAATAAGGAAAGCTGTAGAGACATAGGGCTGGTGAAATAGGGGAGGAGAATGTAAGTAGCTGCTAATTGGTACCAGCTTTCTTTTCATGGTGATGGAAATGTTCTAAATTTGATTGTGGTAATGGTTGCATAGTTCTGTTTGTATAACAAAATCATTCAATTGTACACTTTAAATGGGTGAATTGTATCACATGAATTATATCTTAATAAAGCTGTTACAAAAAAGAAAAAATGCTATTCTGTTGGTATAGAATAAATTCTTTAAAAACAAGTTCTGAAGACATTTTCTTGCATAGAATCTCAAGCCAATGCTAGTGACAGCAGGCTGACATTGAAGTATTGCTTGATGTTACACCAGAAAGCTGGAGGAAGCTTAAGGAAAAAAGTAAAGAGAGTACAATTGAAAACTACCTCTCTGATGTCACAAAAAGTTCCTGTTCCCAACAGCAAGATTTTTTTTTCTCAATTTTCTTACTCACACTTTGTGAAATATAAGAAATCAGAAGAAAAGACAGGAGAGTAGAAATGCTATTTCATTGTGGTTTGGGCCAAAGAAAGTTTTGCGTCAGACAGACCTGTGTTCAAATCCGGACTTAGCTCATTGTGGGGCAACAAATGCCAAAGTTATACAACTAATTGTAGGGATACAGATGAGCAACACTGTTCAAATCTGTTTTCTCTTACATAGTTCTAGAATAATTGGGTATTTATTTTTTAGCTAGCTAGTGTTCATTGACCCTTCTTTTGATACTAGTATCCAGAGATTTCTTTGGGGGAAATAGCATCCCCAATTCCTGTATTTCCGGTGTATTTGAATGAATTCCTGGTTTTCCATATCTGTGCCTCAAGCCTGGCTGATCAGCACATTCCATGGTTTAGGGATGGGGATACATCAAATTTAGCCACTGGGATTAAGCTTAGGACCTTTGTTTGAATTGTTGAAGTGGAGTTCCCTTTGCTGCTGCTAAACTGAATCTGACAGTGTAAATATCTGGAGCTGCTCAACCTTTATTGCACAGTCACAGCCTGAAAGTGTAGGCAGCATGGAGACATTAGAGTGGAGAGATGCAGAGGTTCTGGGCCTTGGGGACATCATATACAGTCTTTGTTAAAAGCATAACAGCATCAGCCCTGGACTTCTCAGTTATATAAGTTGATGCACTTGTTTTTAAGCTTAAACAAGTATAAATTGACTTTTCAGTTACCTGTACCCTAATGAATCCTAAAAGTAGCATTATCTCCTGGCTAGTTACCATGGCTGTGTAACAAATGACCCCCAAACCAGAAGGTTTAAAACAAGAAAATTTCATGGTTTACAATAAGAAAACATTTATTTTGCCACAGTCTGAGCAGGGTTGGAGGGGGTAGCTTATTTCTTCTCTATTTGGTATCAGCTGTGCTGGTTTGAACACTGAAGGCTGGAATCATTTAAAGCCTTGTTAACTGACACGTCTGGTGCCTGGGCTGGGAAAACTCAAACAGCAGGGACTGGAGAAGTTGGGGTTCCTTTCTCTCTCTAATTTTCCCTCCTTGCCCCCTCCTCTTTCTCCTGGTAGCTTCAGGATAGCTGAAGTTCTTACATGTCAACAGAAGACTCCCAAGGGAAAAAGAGCTCAGGAGATGCTCTAACGTTTTTTATGGCCTTGCCTCAGACGTCATGCAGAGCCATGTCCACCACAGTCCAAGGCCCACCCAAATTCAAGAGGAGCAAACACAGACAGATAAGTGTCAACATCATACTGTAAGAAGAACACATGGCTGGGATATACTGGTGTGGCCATCTTTGAAAATACCACTGAGCACTCTTTTGTGGGGTATTTGTAAGGATTAAATGGGAAAACTCTCAAAAGACTATGTTACGAAGATATAGTATAGAACTGAAGACCTCAGTTGGGCTGAGGGACCCTAAGGAGACCAGTGTGAACTGGAAATAATTCTGTAGCCAAGCCAGGAAAATGCTAGAGAGAAGAGATAGAAGAGAAAGATGGGTGGAGAAAGTAATTACCTGAGTTTTACCATGTTGCTCTTTAAGGGCAATGTACACGGAAACTTGATAAAGGAAATGTGAAATAACATTTATGTCATAAATCTCTTGTTATTTCTACATATGCTAGGATTTCTGATGCAAATTGTTTATTTACTTATTTTTGCAGTCATGCTTGAGTAATAAGAGAGGGTGGGAAATGGTGCAAGCTTCTTCTCTTGGTTTGAAATTCCCATGACCTTAGTTTTACTCTATTAATCATGTGACTGGAGCCAACTGCTGACTTCAATGTTCCAAAAATGTATCTTCAATGCTTTTTTTGAGAAGACATATAAGTATTTTGGAAGTTAAACCATAAAATTAAAGTTACAAAGTGTGAGCCAATGTTACATAAAACATCAATTAAATCATTGCTCAAGATGGGAATAGAAGGATAAAACGGATAAAGCCACAGCAAACATAATATTTACTGATGAGGCAACTGCAACTACATTGATTAAGTCACGGTGATGAAAAAAAATCCCTTTTAGATTCAAAGTCCAAAATATTCTAAAGGAATTAGCTTTCCAACTTTGTAAAAAAGTTGCCTCCTCTAAATTTCGATTTCTTCAGGGACAGAATGAGGGAGTTGCATTAGAGGTTCTTAACTTCTGTAGGGAGGTTGCCAGACTTCTTTCACAATCAGACAAAAGCTCTGGACCCTCTTCCCAGAGAAAATGCACAGACACAAACATTTTCCATATGATATCAGGGGTATGGCCTCTGAGTCCAGGTTTAAAATTCCTGGACCCCTCACTTTATTTTCTTCTTCTAAATTCTGTGATTGAGGATAGTTGATTTGGGCACAACTTTCATACATTCCCAGCTCTGGAAGGACTCCAAGTCCTCCTTGAGTTCATCATGAATTCTTGGACCCAGATCCAGCCTGAGTTGTTACCCATGCAGTCACACATGGCCCCAGGCTCAGAAGAGTCTCACACTTAGTTTAATGCTCTATTGTTGCCGTCTTGACGTTCTTAATTTTTGGACAAGGAGTCCCATATTTTCATTTTGCACTGGGTCCCACAAATGATGTAAGGGTCCCGCTCTGGCCACCCTCAGAGTCTCAACTCTTCCTTTTCATATTCCTGAGAAGTGGTCATCCAGTCTGTGGATAAATAGAGCAAGGAGGAACTCCACACTTTTTGAGGCAACCCGTGTCAATCCCAGGCAGATGGAGGCTTAGACATTTGTTTTTATGTTGTGCTGAAATCTACCTCTCTGTAACTGTACCCACTGATCTCAGTTTTCTGAATCTTGTGTGATATGCTTATCTTATGTGATATCTTATATCTTTTAAGACAGCCACCATTCCCTGCCACCTTAGAAGAAATCTAATAAATTAAGGAAATGAATCTTTTCTTTGACTGATCCATTGAAAAAGAAAGGCCGTAGAAACTCACATGAGATGAAAGATCACCCGCAAGGGCCAGATACGAAAATGAAATAAAGTGATTAGGATTGACACCATAGGATGACAAATCAGGACAAAGTTAAAAAGGATCAGCAGGGTTTGTGCTTCTGAAATGGAAACAAGCCATAGTGTTTTTTGCATCATAAAAAGGTCCCCAAAGAATGACCTATGCTCATACAATTCACTCTCATTTTCAAATTGGTAGTGTTAAGGAACAGATCTCTTTTTGGGTAGGGAAATGACTGAGCTTTGGTTGTTTCTTCTTTTTAAATAAGTAACTTAAACAAGCAAATGACATAAATACATAGGCTCTAGCATCCCTGTGCCAAAATGCGGCTATTTGCTATGTGCCCTGAGAGAGTATGTCCTTCTTAGGGAGAAACTTGTGTTTTTTTCACCTGTGTTTTGTTCCTCTGTGTGCTCTGGTGTCTAGTGTAGTGCCTGGCACAGAAGGCTATCTGTAAGTCTCTGATTCTGTAGTGTATGTTTCTGTGTCTGTGGCAATGATGGGCAAACATGATTCTCTGTGTTGGGGGGATGGAGAGGCCTGTCTTGCCGACCACACAGCTAAGGGCTCCCTTCACTGGGCATCAGTTCTAACCACATGGGAGTCAGGCAGGGTACAGAGGCTGGGAGGCATTGAAGACGACATTTTCCTTTTCACATTGTCCTCACTACAAAGAGAAAGGCAGAACCTACCTTTTTTTTTTTCTTTTTTCCACCATATAAAGGCATAGCTTTATCACTACAGACACAAAGGCAATCTGGAAACAACTAAAATTGGAAAACTGGCATCCAAAGGATAATTGACCGCAACTCTACAAAGCAAAATGGATTGGCCTAAATAACTCCATGCAACAAGACAATTCACTCGGTTGTCAGGGAGTATGATGTGTAACTCACCTTTTCTGGGGCCCCAACCAGGAGACCAGCTTGCACAAAACCACATGTTTGGCAGAAGTCGTGTTTTTTTGTGGCACAGGCTACTGGCAACACCTACCCTGAAATGTTCCAGGTCAAAACAGTTCCGTAGGACTCTCAGACATCAGCAGCCCACTTGTCCAGACCTAGAGAATTCAATCAACAAGCTGGTCAACACGTGAGAAAAGCAGTCTTGGGTATTATTAGTCAGCTGTTGCTGAATTGTTGTAGAGTATTAAGCAGCCCCTCAGCAGCTCTGGGGCTTTCAACAACATAGGTTTCCTTCTTGCTTGTGCTACTTGTCCTTTGTGAGTCCGCTGCTCCTCTGATCTTCATTTGATCCATTCCAGGCGCCCCCTCCCACCCCAACCCAGGGAAGATATGGACCCTCTCTGGACATACTGATCTTATTGCAGAAGTAAAAGAACAGTGATTGAACCTTGCAGGGCTCTTCAAAGGCTCTGCTGGATACAGGTGCATCACTCCTGTCCATATTCCATTGCCCTTAACACAGATCCGACTATTAAAAAGCATCCCAAGAGTGCTTCTGGAGAGATATATTTAGACCGTGATTTTTAACTTGCACCATCCTCAAATTCTGCATTTTCAAAATAACCTCTTTTTTAAAAATTGAAGTATAGTTGGTTTACAATATCAACTATTAGTTTCAGGTGTACAGCACAGTGATTCAGTAATATAGATAGATAGGTAGATAGATAGATAGATAACAGATATAAATTCTTTTTCAGACTCTTTTCCCTTATAGGAAAGTAACCTCTTTTTTATTCTAAAACTTTTTATTGTAAAACTTACACATAAAGTCTGGCCAGAAACTTGTTCCCCATTCATTGTTTTTTCCAGCTACCTAGTAATGATTTTACCATTTAAAACATTTTAACGCATTTTATCTTTTATTACTTATCGTATGGGTCAAAATGTAAAAAACAGAAGCATATACAACGAAAAGTCTCCCTCTCCCCGCTTTAGCCTGGCCATCCAGTTTCCCAACAGGCAACCAGCACTATTAGTTTCTCCTCTATCCTTTCTTAATCTTTTGCGCAAGCATGAACAGTGAACTCTCAATTCATTTCCATTTTCCTAAGAATGGGGTTATTACTAACATTGCCTTGTGTGTGTCTGTGGGGGGAGGGACGTAGCCCTGTCTTCCCTTTTACGACTTTCTGCTTTGATCTCCCATCTTCTGAACTTGTACAATTAGCCCCGAGCAGCCAGTGATCCATTACCATTGCATTCTTTATCCCACTGTCCCAAGAGAGCACAGCTCACAATGTAACTAACAGTCTTTTCATGAAGCCACAATAAAGCAAATATTACTGTCCTGGGGCAGGACCTCTCCAAGTTATTTTCCATCCCTCTTTCAAACAGTATTAATCTTCAGTCACCACGTCGAAAGGTTTTTCTGGCAAGATATCAAGAGATAAAAATTTTAGCTTGTCCCTTACTCCAGTTGGTGGGATCTGTCTCTTTTTTGTTTCCCTCTCTCCTCTACTATGGGAAAGAATGTTGCTCTTTAAAAAGTGCACTACCAAACAATGATTCAGATCTCCTAAACTTTCTCATGAAGAGAGTTTTCTACTTTTCATTTCTCCCCACACTTGTCCTCACCAGGGATGGAAGAAAGTCCTTGAGCGGATTTGAGAGCAGGTTGGACTTAGGGAAGGATTTTACCACTGGGTTGTTGACTGAATTCCATTATTTTGTGTGCCCAGAACTCACCTGCTTCCTTTTCTGCATATTGCCTCCTCCTTCCAGAAACGATCCCTTCTTTCTGTTTATCCACATGGTTGATTTTGGAGTGGCCAAGTTAGTTCAAATGTAGTTTAGACCCTGGCCACAAATGATCGGTCCAGAGGTGGACACCAGATCCAGCCTGGGCCAAGAGAGTTTTTCTCCAGGGAACTTAGACTTCGGTTTGAGACTCACGTCAGCCTCTTTCCAGATAGCTGAACTTACTAGTAGTAACATGGAAAAGTCTTTGGGTTATTTTTGCTGTTATGGGGATGGAAGAAATAGATGTAGATAGTCTGAAGAGAGGGAGAAAAGAAAGAGACAGTGATGAGACGGAGAGCTACTGACGGCATTCCTGTCCCGGCTGCAGCTGTTTCTGCCCTAGCTTTGCAGGAGACATCTTAACCTCCCTCTTCTTCTTCTTCTTTTTTTTCTTTAAGAACTTTTATTGAGATACAATTGACATACAATAAACTGCATATATTTAAACTGTACAATTTGATATATTTTTTCTTATTCGTAATGTATATATGGCAGTCCCAATCTCCCAACTCATCCCCCCCAACCCCTCCCCGCCAACCTTCTTTTAGTATAAGCTATTTCAGGTTGGCTTTTTGTTACTTGCAACCGGAGTCTAACAAATACTGAGGGGGTGTGGCAGCACCAGCCAGCCCTGCTTTCTACTGGGTAAGGCTTTGAGATCTACCACCCTTCCCTACAAAAAGCATTTTACCCCCTCTGCCAGTTAGAAGTTTATACGCTTTCAAAAACTTACCTCCTCAGATTGTATTTCTAACTGAAATATTTACCTGAAATAATTTCACTTTCATAAATGTTGACTTACAGTAGACTATCATTGACACATTGCTTATGGGGCAGGAAAAATGCTGTTTGGAATTTTTAACTTGTATTTTTTTTTTTAATCTAAGTATGTCCCCTTCTCCTACTCAAGCAAAACCTCAGCAGTATTGTGACAAAAGCTAAGAGTCTTGCAAATGTAAAAAACTGAGCCCATAAAGGAGGTGATACCAAGTGCTTCTGGGGAAATTTCTCAAAGCTAAGTAGGACCGCCAGCACCCCAAGGGATCCAGGAGCAGAGGAAATTTTATTTACCAGGCAGAGCCCCTGGGAAGTGGCAAGATCCCAGGAAAAATGTGGAAATGGTGTGTCTGGGCAGAAGGGCAGCCACAGACATCTTTGCTGAGATTCGCATGCCCCAGAGAGGCAAGGAAAGAGCAGTAAGATGCCAATACCCCCATGCATGTCAGGAAGTAGAACAGAAGACAGCTGCACATAAAGGGGCCTGTGAGGACAGGGATGGGGCACCTCAGCCCCGACCTGTGAAGGCCAAGCCCATGACCATAACTACAGGTGTCTCCATGGACGTGTGTGCAGACAGGACTGGAGGGCAAGATGCCACCACCTCCACCAGCCCACCCAGTGCCTTGGCTCCATTGGAGGCCCCTGGAACTTAAGACAAACCTTGCTAAATGGAGACTCCAAATTGATGAGAGAAAGTTTCCACCACCCTACAGAATGTAAGCCAGAATGAGAAATTAAATGGAGAGATAGAAAAAAAATGAAGGTATATTTTGTGCTCACTTGAATTTCTGGACTGAGATTCATACGTGGCCACCTGTTATTACATGGCTCTACTTGTTATTTAGGGCAAACAATGTACTTCCGAATGCGACTATGTTCAGTTAAAATCTGTAATGAAAATCTAAGAAACTGTTGCTTGTATTGTTCATAATAACTTGTGGGCACTTCTGTTGTGTCAAGCATTGTGCTAAGGACTTTAAATTCATTATTATACTCGACATTTATAATAATTTTAAAGGGTAGAAATTCCAGTATTTCATAGACAGGAAAATTGAGAGGATAAAATCCTGATCATTTAGGAATTATAAAGGATTCTATCCTATTTGTAGCAATTGCTTCTGTCAAGAGACTATTTAGATGGGATATCTATGCCAGAATAAGTTCTCTAGGGATTCCAAAGTAACGACATAGCATGTGAAGCCAAGACCACCATTAAGTAGCTTTTATAAAATGTTCGTTAGCATGGAAAGGCATTCAGCGAGGGCCAACTTGAACCAGAAGCTGTGCCAGGAACTTGGGTTAACAATGGCATCCTCTCCTTCAAACAGACCTGGTCCTGGTGGAGCTGTTAAAAGGCTCAGCAGGAGACAATCCAGATTTCATGTCTTGAGCACACTAGCCATGAAGTCAGAAAAACACAGCTTTCAGAACTTGGAAGGACCAACACAAATCACTTCAACAAGTCACTGTCTTAGACAAGCAGGGAGCCACTGTAATACTCCTGTTGGTGGTACTGCCAAGGCCCTGCGTGATCAAGGGGCCACTATCCGCCCTCGACCTTTTAATTATCTTGTCTTTATCTTGTCTTTTAATATGGTACTCTTCCCTCACTATCATGCTCATTTCCTCCAGAAGAGAATTATTTCTTTTATAAAAAACTCTCACAAGGGTTCAGATTACATGAGAAAACGAAAATCAGAAAATGGAAATTGATACAACTCTATACAGGTATTTGGCTCAGTCAAAGCGCAATGCCAGCATATTAGGGTTCTTCAGAGAAATGGGTCCAAGAGGAATATGTACATAGAAATACATACACGAATATGTACATACACACACACCCATATATATACATATAAATATGGAGAGAGAAAGAGAGAGAGAGAGAGTACGATTGGGATTGAGTGCTTGAATTTAAGGAATCGGCTCACACAGTTGTGGGAGCTGGCAAGTCTGAAATCCACAGGGCAAGCTGGCAGTCTGGAAACTCCGGTAGGAGCTGATACAGTTTTAAGTATAAACTATTCAGGGCAGGCTACTCAGGCTGGAAACTCAGAGAGGGTATCAACTGGCAGTCTTGAGGCTAAATCCCTTCTTCTGGAAACCTTAGTCTTTCTTTCATGGCCTTCGACTGATTGGATATGCTTCACCCACACTGGGAGAAGGTACACTAGTCTGCTGTACTCAAAGTCTCCTGGTTTAAATGTTAATCACATCTGAAAAAATAACTTTACAGCAACATCCAGACTGGTGTTTGACCAGGCCAACTACAATCACTGACTCATAAAGCTGAAAAGGAGTAAGTTCTGCCAAAGATAGACTGTATGGAATTTTTAGTATGTATTCCACCCAAAAAGTTTCCATGGTCAAGATGTTTTTGTGTAAACAATTTCAAACATATTTATTTATTGATGAAAGTCTTTATTACGCTCAACATACTGGGAATTCCTCAAGTAGGGGCTACAGCTTGTGGTGACCTCTGATTTATATAATCATAGACTCTTTTTTGTGTGAAAATCATCTCCTCTCAACCAGTGTTTCTGATTTTCTTTTTTATTGAAGCATAATTGACTTACAATATTATATTAGTTTCAGCTATACAAGTGGTTTGATATTTTTATACATTATGAAATGATCACCAAGGTAAGTCTAGTTACCATCTGTCATGGTACAAAGTTATTATAATATTAACTATATTCCTTATGCTATAATTATATCCCCATGACTTTTATTTTATAGCTTGAAGTTTGTACCTCTTAATCACCTTAACCACCAGTAGTTTGTTCTCTGTGTCTATGAGTCTGTTTCTGTTCTGGTTGTTTTGTTTTGTTTTTTATATATACATGGAATCTATATATACACATTCCATTCCTGGAGAGAGTTCCAGCAGTTCCCTGCCCTGTTGGCAGACACATTTCCTTCTCACACAGTCTAAGTGCCCTTTAAAATACTGTTATTTTGCTTTTGCCCTCAGGGTGGGTGAGTCTGTGCGTGGGCCCCTCAGTAATACCCATCCCTCGAGCAGGTCACCACATTGGGGGTGGGGGTTCCCCTAGATACCATGCCTCTGTCTCTCCTACCCATCTCTGTGTGGTCCCTCTATTGTCGGTTATGCAAACTATTCAATCAGCTCTCCAGTTCGCCTTCAGGAGGAACTGTTCTATATGTAGGTGTAGATTTCATGTGTCCGTGGGAGGAGGTGAGTCCAGGGTCTTCCTATGCAGCCATCTTGGACGGACCCCTAAATCATTGTTCCTTGATGTAGAAACAGTGATCAAAATCAATCTCTCTTTTTTGAAGCTGAGGAAACTGAGGCACAGAAAGGGGAAGGGCCCTGGCTCACAGAGAGTTGGTGGCAATTCCACATTCAAGTTTACCGACTTCAGTATTCTTAGCAAAAGGAAAATATAAGAAGCTAGTAGTAAGTGTTGAGGATTGGGGCCATTCCTAGGGAGGTGTTTAATTTGGGGCAGGCAACTGTGACTGATTCTGTACCTCTCTAGCATTTCTATGTAGCTGAATTCAGACCTGATGGATAAGTAGTAGATGGCAGATAGGTATATGATGGAAATGGAAGCCCAGCTGGCTTTGTTTTGATGTTGATTTTGTGTGTGTGTGTGTGTGTGTGTGTGTGTAGATTATCAACTGGTGGAACCCTCTCTTTTTTCCTAGAGCCAGTGACAGCTCAGTTGCCAGTAGGGGGTGGTGGAAAAAGATGCTGAGTGGGTCAATCTTGGGGTTTCAGGCAATTGCCTACATTTGCTGTACTTTGAGCCCAAAGATGAAAGAAATTCCCACCTGGTTAAAAAAAATGATGAGAAAAATTACAAAACAATGATGGCATGCTAATCAAAGGGGAGGCTGTCAAAGTTAAACATTAATAGAGGAGGAATTCCCTGATGGCACAGTGTTTAAGAATCCGCCTGCCAATGCAGGGGACATGGGTTCAACCCCTGGTCTGGGAAGATCCCACATGCCATGGAGCAACTAAGCCCATGCGCCACAACTACTGAGCTGCGTTCTAGAGCCCATGAGCCACAACTACTGAAGCTCCCCACACCTAGAGCCCGAGCTCTGCAACAAGAGAAGCCACAGCAATGAGAAGCCTGCGCACCACAACTAGAGAAAGCCCTCGTGCAGCAAAAAAGACCCAAAGCAGCCAATATAAATAAATAATTTGTTAAAAAAATTAATAGAGGAATATCCCTCAAAACTTTCTCCAAGGGAATTTAAAAATTCTTCTGTTGATTCTTTTTCCTTGGTTATTGGCTTGGGCAGAGGATTAAAAAGCCATGATTTCAGATTTGAAATATTCTCCTCTAGGAATAGACATCCACCCAATATGCAAATTTCTTTCTTTTTTTTTCTTAATTGAAGTATAGTTGATTTACAATGTTGTGTTAGTTTCTGGGTTTTTTAAAATTGAAGTATAGTTGATTTTTAATTTCTCAGATTCAGGTTAATCTTTACATTAAAGCTTCCTGGGAACTTTTGGTGATCCCGTGGCAGATGACATCACATAGCCCTGTTTGTATTTTCTTTTATGATAGAAGCATCAAACATAGGTGTATCTATTTTATTATACAGTGTACCTTAACACTCTAAAAAAATATGGTTAGGACTGAGACATATACTAAAATCATAAAACTATCCCATAGGGCCAGTAATACAAACAGACCAATATTTTGTTTGAAAATGGTCTGTGCTAGTCCTTCAGAAACTAACCTTGAAAATTAGGAGATAATCACTGCTGCACCCCCCTTTCTCTTTATATTGTCATGGACTTAGCACCCAATCCTCTTAATTCTCCTAAATTTCTCTCTTAGGGTTAAGAGACTCTAATATTTAATATTCATGGTATAAATCAGTTCTTGGTGGGGTTCTTACCCCTGCACTCTATCTGAGGCCATCATGGTTTCTGAAAAATGCAGAACAATAGATGCTATAGGTGTATGTACTTTCTTTATACGTGGTTCTCAGGTTGGGCTTCCTCACAGCAGATTCTGCAGAAAGGATTCCTGCACAAGTGATGTACTGAGGGAGTGATCTCTGGCGAAGTCTGTATGGGAGTGGGGGCAGCAGAACAGCACAGAGGAGGAAGCTGAGTAAAGTGTGGTTTCAGCTGAAGTCTAGCCTCAGTCTGATCCCATGGGGAGGTCTGGAGCAAGCACAACACCACAGAATTGCCGAACGTTAAGCCTGGGGGCAGGGGTTGTATCCCTTTATCTCTCACTTAATGGCTGCAGATCACCCCAAGGGAGCCTGTAATCCTTCAGTCATTTCTGGGTAGGGGGTAGTTCTCTGAAGAAGGATGCAGCAGCTGGGGGAACTGTGCATTGGCCCAGTAAATGGGATCTAAGTCAGTCACCAAGAACATCTATTATACCTAGGCAGACTTACTGTCCTGAATCCCCGCTTTTGTTCTTATTCTCCTGACCTTAACTAAACAATCTAGAATGAATGTTAAAGGCGTCATGTGCTAAGAGAGCCAGTTCTTGGCAGTCAGCTCCTTCTTGCACCCTGAACCATGTAACCCAAATAGCAACTGGATTTCCTAACTTTGAATCCCAAAATTTACCCTTACATCTTCAACCCTTGAAACCCTTTTCTATTTTCTAGTTTTACCAACTCTTTACTCAATTGACAAAAGTTTCTACTTACTACTCAGTCTTGGTCCTGGTAGGGCAGTGTATTAGTTATCTTTTACTGTATAATAAATTACTCTAAAACTCAGTGACTTAAAACAACAATAGACACTTATTTTCTTATAGTTTCAATGGGTGTGGCTGGGGTTTTTTTAGGCTCAGGATTTTGCTTTGTTTTTTATTTTGATGGGTTTTGTTCAGATATTAACTGGGGCTGCAATCATTTGAAAGCTCGATTAGGGATGGAGAAGTGCTTCAAAGGTAGCCTAGTCACATGGCTAGCAAGTCACATGGTGCTGCTGTTGGTAGGAGGCCTCTGTTAGCCACAGCTAACGTCCCCAGAAAGAGCAAGCCAAGAGAACAAGGCACATGCTACAATGACCTTCACAGCCTGTCCTTAGAAGTTGCACGTAGTCATCTTCATCAATTGGCCACACAATCCAGCTCTGATTCAGTGTGGGAGGAGACTGCAGAGGGTGTAAATAGAAAGCAGCAAGGATTACCAAGGGCCACCCTGGAGGCTGGCTACCAAAGGGTAGTATATTCCTATCTTTCTTCTCAATATTACCTTGCCTTCCCACTCTGCCAGTTTGGCGAAAACATGGTGACTCCCTACCCCGCTACCCATAGTTTATTTTATATCCCTGATATTTCTCAAGACTTCTACTTTAAGTGAGTAATGTAGGATGTGAAATCAAAATTTTAAATTAATAAATTTTTTAGCAGTTTCTAAGCTTTCAGAGATGTCTACTAACATTTCAGCAGTTGGTGACCAAGCCCATGCTCTCCTCATCTCCAATCTTCATGATTATATAGTCTTCAATTATGCCTACTCCCAGCCTTCATTTTTTCCTGGAGAGTCCACACTTGTATCTTTCCTCCTATAGCAACACTTCTGTTCTCTCCCTGTGTCTTCAATCATCCATTCTGGTGCTTTATCTACTCAACCACAGAGATTCCAAAGTGAAATTTCCTTCCCTCAAGATGGCAACTCTGAGGCATGGTTGTATCGAGCCCGAGTTGAAATTGCAAAATTAGGCAGCTTGGCAGGGGAAAGCCAGAAGTGGACACCAGAGAGGGGGCACAATCTTCAAAGAGACCAAGCCTTTTTGACCAAACACTACCTTTCGTGATGCCAGTGTCAAGGGATTTTTGCTTGGATATCATAGAGTTTTTCATTCTGACTGTACTAGAAGCACCACACAAAGGTTATACAAAGCTGTCTGCTTATCCAAATGGGGTTTGAGATATTAACGAGAATTTGACTAAGCCTGACCACTCTGCCACCAGTGGGCTTTATTTGCTTTTCACTTCTGTGATGCTTTTCATTTGTTCTAAGAGAGAAAAACTCTGTTCCGTTGGCACAGGCAATAGTCCTAACCCTCCCAACTGTCTTAAAAAGTATATGTCATTGGTCAGTAGAGGAGATGGAAGGAAGACTTCTATACTCTCACTGTGCTTCAAAATCTCAACTAGAGATAATAAATATTTTAGGCTTTGCAGGACACACGCGGTCTCTGTCACATATTCTTCTTTGTTTTTGTTTGTTTACAACTCTTTAAAAATGTAAAAACCAGTCTTAGCTCTGAAGACCATACAAACACTGGCCTCTGGTGGGATCTGGCCCCTGGACTGTAGTTTGGCAACCCCTGCTATAGCAAACAACTTACAAAGGTAGCAATGGCTCCAACAAAACTGGGGGAAAACAAAACAAAACAAAAAAACCACTTAAATACAAGTCACAGTCATTTGAGAAGCAAAGGTGCTGATTAAACAGCTATTAGAATCTCAAAATCAACATTAAATGTCTGCTAAAAGCAGGCACATTCAGTTAAAAGGACCAGAAAACAAGCTATTTAGTAGCAGAACTTTTTGGCCCAAACAGGAAGTCACATGGTTGATGAGACCCTAATAATGTGATCAGGTAGAATTATTGTAAGAAAAATACTAGGACAAGATGCAGTATAAGTAACTGAGAAGGTTTCACACTCTAAACAGTGTGATAAGTTAAAGTATAGTTGTCCCTTGCTACCCATGGGGGATGGGTTCCAGGGCCTCCCTGTGGACATCAAAATCCACAAATGTTCAAGTCACATATATAAAATGGCGTAATATTTGCATACAACCTAGGCACAGCCTTCCAAATACTTTAAATCATCTCTAGATTACTTATAATACCTAATATAAAGGAAATGCTATGTTATAAATACAATGCTAATGTTATGTAGATAGTTGCTGGCATGTGGCAAATTCAAGTTCTGCACTTTGGAACTGTCTGGAATTTTTTTTCACATGGTTTTGATTTGTGGTTGGTTGAATCCATGGATGTGGGACCCACAGATGTGGAGGGCTGACTGTACTGATGACGTGTTACATGATCTTGAAGAGGTTTTGTGAAACAAACTGAAAGACCACACAGCTTCTTTATCTCAACTGAATCAGCAGATTTCACCAATGAATGTGATGCTGCAATATTGGTAAATTTGCAAATAACTGTGAAATTCAAGAACACAAAGAATTGCCTTCATTTCTATCAACAAAAGGTCTGTCTTGGAAGAACGGTGTTGATTTCCAAACTGATAGTACTTTGTCAATGGCTGGTTTTATGAGAGCTTTTGTATCTTGTTAAAATTAAATTTTTCTCACATTGTCACAACACACTGCCTTCTTCACAGAGTAGTAGTGTTGTCAAACACTCTTAGAGATAAAATGAAAAAAAGTTTTGGATGATGCTACAAAATGGCTAGCTTTGATTCATAAAGACTAATTAACTTGAGAATATTTGAAACTGTAAGAAAACCTGGACAAAGACCATATATTCTGCTATACATAGAAATTTAGTGGCTTACCAGAGGAAGAGTTTTCAGCAGATTTTTTGAGCTGATAGGTGAAATTTAGAAGTACTTTCAAGATAAGTTGGCTAGATTTTGTTAAGTGCTTTGAAGATGAACAACAGCTGCAGAAAGTAGCCTTCTCAGCAGATACTTTTCATCGTGTGAACTAGTTGAACAAGCCTCTGTAAGGCCCTGGAGAAAGTGTTTTGATTTCAAATAGCAAGATGCTTGAATTTAAAAGATAACTGAAAGGGATTTCTGATTCAGGTGATGATGGAATAAGACCCTCCTGGGGTATAAAACCCCCTTGCAGTAAACAAGTATAAAACCTGGACATAAAGCAAAAAGCAATGACCTGAAGGCACTGGAGAGAGAAGAGAAGCAGACAGACACTGCTGAGAAATAAACTTGTGGAGGAGGGGAGCTGTATGAAGTAAGCTTCTTGTATCTGTGGCTTTTCGCCTGGGTGCCCAGCTAGCACATGGTGGCGAAGGTGTCAGGAGAAAATCCATGGTCTCTCTGATAGGGGAATTCAAGGATGATGGAGAGAGCTGGAGATTTCCTGAAGAGAAGGAGATAGAGAGGACTTTCCCAAATTCTGTCTACCGGTTTCTCTAATTCCTGAACCATACATGCATGAAACAAATTCAAGGCATCTTAGCTAAAGACAGATGATCCAAACTGAGACTGGAGATGCTGTTCAAGAAACAGAGTTGTGTAAGCAAAAAACAAACAAACAAACAAACAAAAAAACCTACTTATTGAAGAAAAACAACAAAATTAAAAAATTGACACATATATACTACCAAATGTAAAATAGATAGCTAGTGGGAAGCTGCTGCTTAACACAGGGAGATCAACTCGATGATGGGTGATGACTTAGAGGGGTGGGAAAGGGAGGGTGGGAAGGAGTTGTGGGAGGGAGGGGATATGGGGATATATGTATAAATACAGCTGATTCACTTTGCTGTACAGCAGAAACAGGCACAACAGTGTAAAGCAATTATACTCCAATAAAGAGCTTAAAAAAAATTTACACAACCATTCACAAAGTCGAGGAAAAATCCAAAATTTCCCAACAAAAACTAACCACGAAAATGGAACACACCCTCAAGAGAAAAGGAAATCAACTGAGTCAGAACTCGAGAGGAACTAGATATTAGAGCGAGCAGACAAGTACTTTTAAACAGCTACTATAATGATTCTCAGTGAGATTAAACAAAATATGAGCTCAATGAATGGGGAAAAAAAAAGGAAATTTTCAAAAACAAAATAAAAACAAACCAAAACTGGGACTTCCCTGGTAGGGCAGTGGTTAAGAATTTGTCTGCCAATGCAGGGGACACGGGTTTGAGCCCTCGTCCAGAAAGATCCCACATGCTGCAGAGCAACAAAGCCCGTGCACCACAACTACTTAGCCTGCTCTCTAGAGCCCGTGAGCTGCAGCTACTGAACCCATGTGCCACAACTACTGAAGCCCGTGCGCCTAGAGCCTGTGCTCTGCAGAAAGAGAAGCCACCAAAATGAGAAGCCCATGAACCACAACCGAGAGTAGCCCTGCTCACTGCAACTAGAGAAAGCCTGTATGCAGCAATGAAGACCCAATGCAGCCAAAAGCAAACAAAACAAACAAACCAAAACCAAATGGGCGATATTTGAATAAGTATTTGAATTAAAAAATTCAATATTTTTTGAAAAATACAATATTTGAATAAAAATTTACTGAATGAAAAAGAATTTTACTGAATGGTCTCATCAGCTGAATGGAGATGACAGAGTAAGTGAACTGAAAGAACAATAGTAATTATCCAATGTGAAGAATGAAAGAAGATTGGGGAAAAAAAGAACAGAACCTTTTATATAAATATCAAGTATTCCAACATATGTGTAATAGGAATCCCAGAAGAAGAAGAGAAAAAAAACAATAAAAATGACAAAGAAATTTCCCTAAATTTGATTTAAAAAACAGAAATTTATAGATAAAACATGCTCAAAGGACATCAAGTAGAATAAGCATAAACAATCCCACAGCAAGGCACATCCTGGTCAAACTGTTGAAAACCAAAGACAGGACAGCAAGTCTTCAAAGCATCAAGAGAAAAACAACAACATATTCTTTATAAGGGAACAATAATTTAATTATTCTATAAGTTTTCATCAGAAACCACAGAGAATGGAAGAGAGTGGAACAACATCCCTTAAGTGCTAAAGGAAAAAAATCATCAGCCCAAATTCAATAACCAGAAATAGCCTTTGAAGAATGAAAGTAATATAAAGATATTTTTAGATGAACTGAGACTAAAAGTATCATCACCAACAGACCTCAACATGCTAAAGGCAGTTCCTCAGGCTGAGGGTAGTCACAGAAGAATGAATAACATAAAAATTATAAGGGCAAAAGAAGAGTTTTTCTTTGCTTTTTTCCTGTTATTCGGTTTATATGAATCACATAACTATTTAAAAAAAAATAGAATGGTGTCCTGTATAATTTATGACAAATGGAAATGTATTATGTGTAACAGTTATAAACCACAGAGGGCACATGGAACAAATGGCTCCACGGTTTCTGTATTTTGAGTGGTACAGTATTAATGCAAGTGGGCTATGAGAAATTAAGGATGTATACTGCAATCCTAGAGCACTTACTAAAATAACATTATAATGCCTGAAAAAAAGTGAAAAGCTAAAAAAATATATATCAAGACACTGGGTATCAAGAAATAAAAGGCAGTTCCCACCTCTAAGAGACAGGAAACAAATGAAATAAGCCCCACAGTTACCCCAGCTAACTGCCAAAGAGTTTTAGGCAATGATGCAGTGAAAGGGAAGCCAGAAAGAACCCAGCTGCTTCCTGAGTTGAGGACTTGGACCTGGGAGAGTGGAGAGAGCTGCCTCAGAAGTCAGGAAAAAATTAGTCCTGGACTAAACACTGCTCTGCTTCTACCTGAGAAAGCTTAGAAGCAACCCCTGAAAGGGTCAAACTGTTGTCAAGCAGCCAAACTGTGTCTAAGGACAAAGATCAAGATTCTAGGAATGTAAATTAAGCAAGTTAAAATTAACAATACCTGGCATACAATAAAATATCATCAGGCGTATTAATTTTCTATTGCCGCACAGCAAATAACTGCAAAATTTCTGGCTTAAGACACCACTCGTTCGTCACCTCACAGTCATGCAGGTCAGAAGTTCGGCCTGGGCTCAGCTGGGTTCTCTGCTCACAATCTTAGAAATTAATAATCAAGGTATTGGCCTGGTCTCATGTGGACTCAGGGTCCTCTTTCATGATTCTTTGACTATCGGCAGGATTCATTTCCTTGCAGCTGTAGAATTCGTGGAGATTGCAACTTCTTCAAGGCCATCACAAACACATTTCTCTGACTTCCTTTGTCTCTGCCCTCTAGATTTCTTGTTAAGAGCTCACCTAAATAGTTCAGGCCCACAAAAGATAATTTATCTCTCAATTAATTCAACTGATTTGGGACTTAAATTTCATCTCTTTTGGTATATAATGTAATGTAATGCGAGTGATATCCTCTCTTCAGGCTAGGGGATTATAAAACAGCGTTGGTCGTTGGAATCATCTTACAATTGTGCCAGCTATACTAGGCATGAAAAGAAGCATAAAAATATGACCCTTAATCATGAGAAAATTAGATAGATTGAAATCAACTTACAGTTGATACAGATGATGGAATTGGTAGAGAGGGATATTTAAACAGTTATTATAACTATATTCTATAAATTCAAAAATCTAGAGGAATGACTGAACATGTTAAATAAGACGTAAAAAAATACAAATGTATTTCAAAGAGTGAAAATTACGATAACAGATAAAAAGTGCACAGGATGAAACTAACAGCAGAACAGACACTGCAGAGGAAAATATTAGTAAGTTTAAAAACAAATCATCATAAATAATCCAAAATAAAACACACAGAGCAAAAAAGAATAAACAGTGAAATGGGAAAACTTTAGTAGACTTAATATCAGTGTAATTGGAGCCCCCAGATTTAGGAGCGAGAGCAGAAAATCTGAGGAAACCGTATTTGAGAAAATATCAAACATTTTCAGAATTTGATAAATACTATGAATTCGTGGATCCAAGAAGCTCCATGATCCTTAAGCATAAGAAACATGATGAAAAATACATCAAGGCACTTTAAACTTAGATCATTAAATCCAGTGATGAAGAGAAGATCTTAAAGCCATCCAGAGCAAAAGACATATATAGAGGAACAAGGATAAATAGGATAGGAGATGTCTTGGAAATAATGCACGGGGGAAGACAATGGAGCAATATCTTTAAAATACTGAAAAAACAACCCTGACAAGCTAGACCTCTATATTCCGCAAAAATATCTTTCAAAAAATAAAAAAAGGCAAAATAAAGCCTTTGCTCTAGGAGGTATTTTAAAGGAAGTCATTTAGGCAAAAAGACAAGAATGCCAAATGGACATCAGGATCTACACCAGTAAATCATGAACAATGGAAATAGTAACTAGGTGAATAAATATAAAAGCTTTTCATTATTTGAATTTGTTCAGGAGATCACTGCTTAAAGCAAAAATAATAGAAATAGATCGTAGGGTTTATAATATACCTAAGTGAATGTGTGATGACAACAAGAAGGTCAAGAGAGGAGAAACAGAAACTCTTATAAGGTTCTTATATTATGGGTGAAGTGGTACAATATCACTAGAAGGTAGACTGTGGAAGGAAGTTAAATATGGATACTGTAAACCCTTAAACAACAACACATTAATACCAGTAATTATAGATAGTAAACCAACAACAGAGATGAATGGGTTCATAAAAATACTATCCAAAAGAATATAGAAAAATTGGAAAAGGGGATAAAGAACAGGTGGGGAAAATCAAACATAAATAGCAAGATGATAGACTTAAACCGAATCATACCAATAATGAAATTAAATGTAAATGATCTAAACACTCTAATTAGAAGGCTAAGATTGTCAGATTGGATCTAAAAGCAAGATCCATCTGTATGCTGCCTAGTGGAAACCCATGTTAAGCATAAAAATATAAAACGGGTTATCAGTGTAAGGATGGAATTAGATATACTAACATTAATTAAATTCAAGCTAGAGCGGCTATATTAGCAGCAGACAAAGCAGATTTTAAAAAGAAAAGAATAGTACTAGAATGAAGAGGGTCATTTCATAAGGATAAAAGGGTCATCAAGAGGATATAACAATTGTCAATACTTATGCCCCCGCATACAGAGCTTCAGAAATTCATAAAGCAAAAACTGATAGAACTGAAAGGAGTAACAGACTAACATACAATATAGCAAGAGATTTCAAAATCCCCTGAAAAAGCTGATAGAACACTAACACCCAACTGACCTGACTGATCTTTTCATAAAATGTCACCCACAACAGATTACACATTCTTTTCAAGTACACACACACACACAATTTATCAAGGTAGAACAAGTTCTAGACCATAAAAATGTCTTCATAAATTTAAAATAATCCAAATTATACTAAATATATACTCTGACCACACTGGAATTAAATTAGAAATCAGTAGAAATCTATGTGGAAAATCCCCAAATATTTAAAAACTAACACATTACTACATAACTCACGGGACAAAGGAGAAATCAAAAGCGAAATTACAAAGTATTTTGAACTGAATGAAACTGAAAATACATCATATCAAACTTTGTGGGATGCATCTGAACAGAATTTAATGTGAAAGTTATAGGACTAGACACCCATATTAGAAAGGAAGAAGGGAATCCAATCACTAACTTCAGCTTTGACCTGAGGAAATTAGAAGAGGAGCAAGTTAAGTCTCAAGTAAGCAGAAAAAATGAAGTAAAAATGATTAGAGCGTTAATCAGTGACTTAGCAAACAGAAAAATAATATGGTATAATCAATGAAGCCAAAAGCATATTCTTAGAGGAGGTCAATAAAGTCGATAAATATCTAGACAGACTGATCAGAAAAAAAAAAGAGAAGACACAAATTACCAATATCGGGAAAGTGGTAACATAACTATAGATCCTCATTATTAAAAAGATAAAAAGGGAATATTATCCATTATCTCAATACACTTGACAACTTTAAATGAAAACAGGCAAGTTGTTTGATAGACACAACTCCCAAAGTTCATTTAACAAATAGAAACTTGAATACCTCCATCTATGTTAAAGAAATTGAACCTGTAGTTAAAATATTCCAACAAAGAAAACTGCAACACCCCATGGTTTTACTGGTTAATTCTACCAAGTATTTAATGAAGAAAGAATATCAATTGCACTCAAGCTCTTCTAGAAAAGTAAAGAGAAATTATTCCCAACTCATTCTGTGCTCTAATGAAACATTCTTAAACATGTTTTTACAGTCTTGTGTATATTTCTATAGGAGAAATTTTAGAAGTGGAATTGCTCATTCAATTAGAAACAATATAAGGGTAAGCTCTCTCAGCAAAAGGTAGACAGTCCCTAAGTTCTGTTTGTCAGAGAGGGTCCTGTCCCTTCCAGCAGTCACAGCAAAGAAAGGAAAAATTATCCACAGGATTTAACGTGTCCTTAAGGCTTTCAAAGGAAAAGCTGTCTTTGGGAAAATCGGTGGAATAAGCACCAAGGAGAAGTGGAGCTCAATCAGCTGAGGTGAGAGTCAACCTGTTGTAAAGAGAGAAGACCTGACTCCTTTCCTATCTTTTAGGAACAACAGGTGCAGTTCTCTGGGAAGAACCCAGTGGGTGGCTGATGTGGGGGAGGTCTCTGCTATCCACCAACCTGACCGCACACACCCTATTGAAAAACTTGAGGATCACACAGCTTTCCCACACACGGGGAGGTCTGAGGAGAGTGGAGGTGTGGAAACAAAGATGGAAGGTAGTCGAAACACCTTATCGGTATCACACATCCTAACAGTGAGGTCTGACTGTGACCCAGACACTGTGCGACATACTTTTTCATAAATTATAATAATGAACTTTCACCACGCTTCTACAGGAGGTATCATTATGCCTGTTTTATGGATACAGATCCAGAGGAACAGAAAGGTTAAGTAACTTGCCCATGGTCACACAGCTAGGAAATGGGCAATCTAGGACTTAAATCCAGACCTGGCACAGAATGCACCTACTAAGCGTGTTCTGAATGAGATGGCCAGACTTGCAGATTAGGACAGGACAGGGACTTTGACAGTGTGAGGGATGTGGAGTAACACTACAGCAACCTGGTAGGGGAAGCGGGTGAGAGCCTCACCAGCACTCAGAGTAAGAACAGGTGTCCGAGCGTGCCTGCCCAGAGTAGCCACCTTGGCCACCAGGTCTGGAAAGGGGCCACATAAACGCTTATGGAGATTGGGATCATTTTTCCATCAATGAAGAGAGAGAGAGGGTTTGCCCTTTGATTGACCTTCCTTCTGTTGCTCTGCCCATCTGGATCGTGGAGGACATACACTCTGAAGAGTTCATGACTAGACCACCACTCTGTCTGGGGATTCCTAAGCTGTCCTCTGTGTGAAGCCACACGAACACCTCACTGTCTTTTGAAATGTTGCAGCCCTCACTGTTCATTTCTTAAAAGTCACGGCTATGCCAGATCATTCTGTGATAGTTTACTAAACGCTTACAATTCCCAACTGCAGCAGGATGGAGCTCTGTTTTGGGGCTACAATAAAAGGCACATCCCTATTTCTTTTTTTTTTTTTTTTTTTTTCTGTTTTGGAGATAACTGATGGGACCAGAAGAGTCACTAATTTTTAAAGCCATTGAAGGCAAAATATACGGTGCATGATCATCACAGTCATTGCATCATTATTGCTTTGTTAATTGAAAAGCAAGAAGAATGTTAACATAAGTGCTTTTCCTTTTAATCTGATCATCTATTAATTTATTCACGAAGATTTATTGGGTGAGGGCCAGGCTCTTTGCTAAGTGTTGCAGATACAGAAATGAGACTTAATGCCCTAAATTTCACACAAAAGATCTGGTAAGGCTGTGAATTCAACTGGCAAGGCAACTGGCCATCCAGAGGACCAAGTCATGCCTTTTGTTTGCAGCTCCCCCTGCTCTAGAGTCGCAAGGGATAAGAATTTCTTTTTGCACAGTCATAGAAAGTCCTTAGTTTCAGTCCAACACATGAGTCCGTAGTTTAGTCATTTGTCATTCCCTTTCTTTAAGCTGCTCAGTCCTTAAAGAAATAATTCCACCATCCTTAAATTTCTCATGTCCTTCAAACCACTTTAGGGTGGCAGCAATTTGGTTTCCCCAAAGCCATGCCTTCAACGGTACTTGACTCCTGGTGACCAAAGATACTAATTTAGTTAGCAGCTCCTCTCTCACATGACCTAGGCTGCCAGTTAACCCATCTATGGTTAGTAACGGGATCTGTAGTTGCCTTCAACAGCTAAGACAGATAACCGGTCTCACATTCTATGTTTGTTGGTTGCAACCCTCTTCTGGAACCAAGTTCTTTCATCAGGGTTCTCGATTACAAAAATCAGAAACAAATTCTGATTACTTTAAAAAGAAAAATGCTATACAGTTACATATTTGGTAGCTGCTACAAGTGACGGGAAGACCAGAGAACTGGGTTTAGAAAATGGATCGGAATGCAGGCTAGTACCCAAGCCCTAGTGTCCAGGGGACCAAGAGAACAAGTAAACGGACCCTCACCAAGACTCACACAAGGGCAGTCTCTTCAACGCAGAAGGGAGTTCAGTCAAAAAAGGACACATTTCTTCTATGGTTAATAAGACAGGAAGTAACCTGACCCATATGAATATTAAAAAGAGCTTGGACGATGGATTGTAATGATGTGCAACTAGATGGGGACGGATTAGAAGTGCCTTGTGAATCTAGAATAATGGAGCTTGATGATTTATTGGGTGTGAAGGGTGAGAGGGAGAGAAGGAGAGAGTGGAATCTGGGCCCACTCTCAGGTTTCTGGTTAGGAGGACTAGGTGACTGGCTAAGCTGTTGCTCTCACAGACATATCGAGAACTGGGGCTGGATCCTAGGTCCCCAATTCTAGGACAGGTGGTATGGTATAGTGGTTAAGAGACTCCGAGTATAGTCTTCTTGGGTTCAACTCCTAGCTAACCGCTTCTCAGCTGTGTGATTTTGGATGTGTGACTCAACTGCTCCACGCTTCGGCATCCTCATCTTAAAACTGGGGTAGTAAAACATCTGTCTAAAGAGTGGTTGCCAGGCTGAATGAGCATATATATGTAAAGCACTTAGAACAGTGCCTGACACTATTCAGTGCTCAATAAATGGTACTTCCATCCACTGCTCACTCCAATTAATTCAATGAGTTTGGGGGGTTGGCTATATCCCTATGAAAAGGCTGATCCAAAAAAGAAAAAAAAAACCCAACAAAAAACAGACTTGTATTTAGCAGTTAGGGTTTATTGGTAATGCTGTCCACCATGGAGAAATGTAAACCAGCCTGAGGACAGCCACTCATAAAGTGAGACACAGGAGCCACTTAGCTGAAGACAAGGTTCCAGAACATGTTGATCAGAAACTAAGAAAATGGCTTCTGCAGTCTGAGACCATGTCTTCTGCATATTCTAATTTCACTTTCAGAAACCACTAAATTACAAGTCACTTACAGCAGGAAAATGACACAGCATTTTGAAACCACTACTCTAGCACGAGCAAGTCCAACAGGTTTCTTATATAACAAGAGCTCTGGCATCACACCCAGGGGTTGGCTCTTTGCCATGTCCTCCATCCCCTAGAAAAAGGTATGGAGATAAAAAAAAGGGTCTGACCTACGCTTAGGGCACAGGGCAGTGTGCAGGCCAAGGCAGTAGGAGGCCAGTTCTACTCTGGCTTTGAGAGACTATGGAATATTCAAGGTTGAATGCAAATGGGAGGCAAAAGCCTACAGACCCCTGGTATTTCCAACTCCATCAGGGCATGCCTGGGGGTGTTCCGGGTGTAGGCCCTTCTGGAGTCAATGGGACCTTGAGAACTCACAAATCTCCAGGAGTTTCCTGCAGGGTCCTCAGTTCTGTATCAGCTCATAAAGGTTAAAACTACCCCCAAGAGCCTTTCCCAATGCCCAGAACCAAGAGAAGCTGGGTGTAGCACTTTCACCCCCATTGCACAGCAGTTCTAAATTTCCTTAAGGAAGAAAGAACCCAGGGCCAAGAAAGATAAAAATCAGTTTTCAAGCTGGAAAAAGAATATCCTACTCTGTAGACTCATGCAAAAACTAACGAAACATTTACCAAAACTTCTGACATAAACATTCTATTCATTTTCATTCTGGACTACTAGGATAATCATAGGACACTCACATTGCTTAAGAGCTCTAGCTGGAAAGAGATAGTCAGTTCTATAAAACATACACTCCCTCTACTTCTCTGAGTTCTCTTACTCAGACAAAATTGGCTTTGAGACTTGATGGATCTCCACTTGTGTTGTATGATCTAAAATTTGGAGTGTTTTATGTTAGGGAAATTATCAGCATAATGCTATTTTTGATATTGCTTTGAAAAAAGGAGACAGCATTTAAGGACAAATTCTTCACTTTATGAGGTTTTTTTTCCCTTGCAATTTTAGTGGAAGGAGTCTAATTGAATAGGTAGAATATTTCTACCTTAATGGTGAGGATTGCTACTACTTCTTATCAGGTCCTGGCCCTGGCGCTTGGCATGCACTCTCTCTAATTCTCATAATAGAGATTATTGCTCCATTACAGAGGGGAGGAAACTTGGGTTCTGAGAGGTTACTTCGGCAAGTCAGGGGCAGGCGTGCTACCTACTGCAAAGCACCAACTAACTCTTTTCACTATACTGTGACATCTCTTCCAAATAAAGGAAATTGTCCTAGAGTGAAGGTGTCTTCTGGTCTAGGTAATTCAAAACAGACCCAAACCTTCACTAGAAACTTGATTCAACCTTTTGCCAAATGGTAGGTATTTTAGGTATTTTTGAGGTGGAATCACACTTCCTTTAAAGGTCAAGGTTTCGTGTTTTGTTTCTATTTTTTGTTTCTGTTTTGCTTCAGTGCAATCAATTGGAGCAGGTCAGCATGGAAATACCTGTAATTTTTCAGCAGTTCTTGGGCAAATGCCATTGAGGTTGTACCCTGTCCACTCAGATCTCATCCTAGAGAAAGGCTCCAGGGGAACCTGCCCCCTTTCAGGGGACTTCCTGCAACTACACATTCTTTCTCTTTCAACTTGTGCGAAAAAGACCAACTCATCTGCCAACCAGCCCCCACCCCCTTCCCACATGGGGCCTATCAACAGATAAGCTCCTGGAGGACAGAATCTAATGTGATTTATCTTTCTGGTTCCCAAATGACACTTACCAAAGGCCTGCTGGCAGCTGAGACCCTATAGATGTCTACTGAGCAAGTGGGTGGATGTAAAACAAGATGTTACATGCCATAAGGAGGTGGGGGTACCAAATCATACTTCGCTGTTCTCAAGAAACTGATATTCTAACTGGGTGACAGGAAACCATCAGAAAAAAAATCCAGCTAGTATTTGACCTGGGACTTAAGTTACCTCTGTGGTTAAGACTGCAAACGTAGCAGGGAGCGCGGTGGGCTAGAGTCCACGGGGTTGCTCCACGCAGAGGAGAACACTGGAGGATGGAGGAGATTGGGGGAGGTGGAGAGGCATGGTGGGTGAGCACAATAAACATGAGGAGGAAGGGATGGCCAGAGAGAAAAGCACGTTAGCTGGAGGAAACTACAACTCTGTCAGTATCACTGCTGTTTTCTTCCTCCCAGCACTCCTCATGGACTCAGTTCAAGTTGGACCTGTCCACAAGTTTCCATTGTAATCCTCTGTTATAGCACAGGAGTCCCAGTCATGTGGTGGCGAGGCGTGGGGGAGGGCAGCCTGCAACAGACCTAGGATTAGGGCTCAGTCTTTTTCTGAGCCTGTGCCCCTGGGCTGTGACCTTCACAGTGCTTCTCAGTCTTTTTCCCCCTTAGGGGAGACAGAATGGCTAGAGTGGGCAGAGCTGGGTACTTCCCTTCCTCCAGATTGCTTAGGCTCTAGTAAAACCCCAGCTGATTGGATTCCAGAAAATAGTTTCCCCTGAGGGCAAGCCTTATTCAGAAGAACAGAGACTCTGGTATATTTCAAAATGGCTACTTTCCCTCTCCCCCTACTTGAAACTGGAGGTCAGGGCTGGGGGGGCGGATTTTTCTCCCACCTTCACTGTGAGAACCTGGTAGTGCTCCTGGAGGTCAAACTCATAAAAGTGTGGGGACCCTGGAGGCTGGCTCCCCCTGGAGTTCTTCTCTCTCTAACTTGTTCACATTGAGCCTCCAGCAATGTATCCATTATGGATCAGATTTTCCCATCTGGCACTGGTTCCCAAAGAGGTGTCTGCTCTGATAATCTGTGAGTCTCTGTATCTGACTAGGAGCATCTCTCCAATGCTGGAGCAGCAGATTGCCCTGTGATCTCAATTTTCAGGTGGACTGAAGAAGAGTTGTTGAGTCTTAGTTTGTTCAGCTTTTTTGCTGCTGTGAGTATTGGAGTGACATCTTCCAAGCTCCTGCAGTACTAGACATGACCACATCTTTCTAAAGCAACATTTTCCTGCTGTGTGTTCTGCAAAACTGAGTTTGACAGAGTTCTACAGAATGTTAGTGGTGTTCAACCACAGAAAGGTCCAGTGTTCAAGCAGTGTTGAGAAATACTGGGTTTCTTTATAACAGGTCTTTTCAGTGTCTTTATTATGCTGAATATGCATTGGAGTCTACACTTTATGGGATGACAGATTGTATTGTTCCCTAAATTGATATGACCATGAAGTTCTTTTGGAGAAGAGTATCTCATAAGACTATCTTCTTCAGAACTCAGGAAATGCTGCCTTCTGGTCTTTCAAATACGTCTCCTTTCCTGCAGGTGCCCCATCTTTGTACATAGTTGCCATAATCCGCCCATTTTCTGTTCATTCACCCCACAGATATTAATTAAGTCTCTGCTATGTGCAGGGCAGCATGGTGGATACTAGTTGTTTGGGGCATGGTGCCTTTTAGAGCTTCGAGTTTGGTATGGAAAGTGAGAAAGAAATGCACAGAAATAACTCCAATTCTAGAGACTTCAAAGAAAGAAAAGCCCTCCCCCAACATTTATTTCTGCTATTTACAAAAGATGAATCAAATTAAGCCTAGGGTGCCAAAATTGCAAACAAAATTTTTCTGTTAAAAGCTGTTTACTTCTCACATTTCACTGAGGTGCCAAGTTGCCTTCAAGAGCGAAGAAGACTATGGATCAGGTCATCAGAAGGTCAGTCTACACAAAGCTGTCCATGACCTTCCATCTCATTTGCTGATCAGTGCCCATTGTGACATCTCCTTAACTATGTTTCGAGGGATCCCTGTGGGCAGCATCTGCAGGCAGGAAACTCAGGACTGGGTAGACTCACTCTAAATGCTTACACTTCAGAAGAGCGAAGGGTGAGATCTGTGGCACCATTCACCTATTCAGCCTCTTGCCTGACTTTTGGATGCAACCGTTTCTGGCTAAAGGTCAAGTCTTCCAGAGCATCACTCCAGCTCCTAGTTACTGACAATACAAGAAATCAAAAGACAGATCTGCTTTTACACTAGGCATAAGCATCAAGAAGGAAACAAAAATTGGCCATGAGTAACCAGCATATTAATTTGGGGAAGAGAAGTGATCTTATATTCAGACAGGCAGTTCAGTGCAGCCTGAGAGGGTTGAGAAAATGCTATCCATAGTTTTTTCCTTGTCTGGCTCCCTCACTCAGATGCAGCTGTGCCTGAGTGAGGCTTTCTTGGGCTTAAGTAGTTCTTCTCTAGAAATCACCTCTTTAAAAGGCAAACACCTATGGAGAGGATATGACTTTATCTTACAGCTTTTGCATGGCTGTTATCAAACAACAACTTCTTGGGTTAACAGGAATCAAAGGCATTTCACCTCATCTCTTGTTCCTCAATTTCCTTATTCGCAAAATGACAAAGGAGTGAATTAGGAAAGTTTTAAGTTATGTTCCCACTTTATGACTCAGTAGGGCTCCCAGAATTCGGACAGTGTGAAGGCACTGGTAACTCGGGGAAAGGGAGGGGAAAGGCTCACAGGCATGAAGTCCAGTGAGTGGGTTGTAATGGGCATTCATTTTTTGTAATGAATAGAGAATAGAGAATACCAGATTCCACTGCATGTAAAAAGGTAAGTACTGTTTTGTAAATTCAATATATACATATACGTGAGTGTGTGTGTGTGTACACAGTATTCACTGGGTTGGAAATCCTCGTCTCTTTCCTTCTCTCATCTTCCTTATCTTCTGTCTTATCACTCCCCTTGATCTTCTCATGTCCTTCCCACTAACTAGATTTTATACTCAAACATGAACTCCCACAAGTCTTGGAAGTTACCTTGTTCTATAAAGGAATGAAGGCCCTTGCAGTGTAGTTTTGCTCTATACTAACAGCAAGGGTGGGAAGGACTGAAGAATATTGTGTGGATCAGAGTCAATTATTAAAGCTTCTTTAACTCAACAATTAATGAGTTGAAGGACAAGCCTTTGAGTTGGTTGGGACTTACTGAGGAGCCACTATTTGTAACACCTGACACAGTCTATCTAGAGCTTTTCATAAGTGCAACACGTGGTTTAACCCCAAGAAAGCCCTATGAAGTTAAGGAAGAGAGAAATGTCACTGGTTTTCAAAAAGGAGGTGGCAGACTGTATTTTCTAAAGATGGCCACAACAGTATCTCCTAAATGCTCCCATACAGTGCTGTCTTGTCAAATCCCATCAATACTTGGACCCTGTGTCTGGACTTCCTTGAATCTGATGGGACCTGTGATGACTCTGACTGACAGAACACAACATAAATGATGCTGTGTCAGTTCTGGGCATAGCGCTTAACTGGCCCGACAGCTTCT
This sequence comes from Hippopotamus amphibius kiboko, assembly GCF_030028045.1. NCBI lineage: Eukaryota > Metazoa > Chordata > Mammalia > Artiodactyla > Hippopotamidae > Hippopotamus > Hippopotamus amphibius. The sequence goes on along the minus strand of NC_080189.1, from coordinate 85,924,172 downwards.
GCTTCCTGCCTCTTGGAAGCCAGTCAACATCCAAGAAATAGGAGTACACTGAGACCACCATCCTGTGAGAAGTCCAAAGCCATGTGGAGAGGGCTTAGAGGATGAGGTACTATGTGGAGAGAGAGCGAGAGAGACGCCAAGGTACCAAACTCATGCGTGAGGAAGCGTATTGAAGGTGGATCCTTCCAGCCCTGTCTGCTCCAGCTCATGCTGCGTGCACCACAGACTAAGCACCTCGCCGAGCCCGTCCTGAATTCCTGACCCACACAACTGTGAGTGAGATAAAACTATGGTTTAAGCCACTGCATTTAGGGATGGCTTGCTATGTGGCAAAGATAACTGGAACAAAGGGCAAGGACCCACACACATGGAATGCTTCGAAGCATCTGGTTGCGGCCATGTAGAGTGCTTTATGTTAGTGTAGGAAGCTTCGGGCGATAAGAGCCCCCGAGTCGATGCTCTGGGCATACTCAACACCCTTGGAAAAAGCCAGCCTTCACGTAAGAGGTAACATACCTGTTCAAGATCGAAAAGGATCTCACCGTCAGATGCTAGTGACTTCTAGCATCACTAGGAGAAGTCTGGCACGGAGGAAGGAGACCCAGGATCATGACCCAAACTAATGAAAGCCCTTCACCATCTGGAGAGGCTCATCAGCTCTTAGCTCCCTACACCTAACGAAATTAATTCTTGGAATCCTTCTACTTCCTGGCTGTGGAGGAGCCAAAGACATTTTTTTCTCTGACTCTTTTATTTCCCTCCAAAATTGTATGTACCTTGAACCCTGGGGAAAATCAGACTTCAATCAAATATCACGATAATAAGCACATGAGCTATAATGCACTACAAGAAAGTTAAAATGCTACAGCATTATATGTTAAATCCTCAAGGAAACACAATTCAAATAATCCCTGTTTACTTAATGCCCAGTTCATATTTCCTCCAGAAACACATTCTATAGCTTGCGCTAAAAAAAAAGAAAAGAAAAGGAAAGAAAAAAAGATTGCTGTTTTCTTTTGTCTCATCTCTGGCAACCTTTGTGTTGGGTTTGGAAGCAGCTTCCAGGTGAAATCTGTCTGTTTCTGAGTTAACGTGGAAACAGGTCACTCCACAAGGGGGGCCTACACTGCCTTGTGACATGTGCAGGCACTATTGGACCTGTGTTTTCTTCTGGGAACCTCTAGGTATGCTAGGTTCTGTTTGTGGCCTACCCAGCTGTCATTCCCCACCTTCCTTCTTTGATAATAGACTTTGATTTTTTTTAATGTATCAATAGTGACCATCCCCTTCACTGGGAGACCAGGCAGTTCTTTGGCCCAAGGAGGTGACTGTTGATTAAATGAATGAATCAAAGTCCATCCTTTCTGTCAGTATCGGGTTCAAGAATGGGCACGTGACACAATTCTGGTGCATGAGGGCCAGAAGTCGGATGTGGAACTTTGGGGAAGTTTCCTCTCTTTCCTCTCCTCCAAGGAAGAGGTGCTCTCTCTTTCTGTCCCTGTTGTTTAGACACTATATGAAGGTGTGATCCTGGAGCCACCATCTTGTACACCATGAGGGAAGCCAGTCCAAAGGGAAAGTCAGTGTGCTGACCAGAGAGGAGAGAGAAAAGTACCCGTGTCCTTAACTGTATTATGAGCTGCTGAGTTAACCTACCTTGGGACTATGTTAACTCTGGGCTTCTCATCATGGGAAAGAATACTTTTTTCCTTGTTTAAGCCACTTTTAGTTGAATTTTCTCTTACTTGCAACTGAGAGCAAGTCATTATTCTTAATAGTAGTTAAGAATAAGAAATAAATGACTACGTGTGTACGAAAGAGGAAAAAACACCTTTGGCACTGGGGAGACAAAACTATTGCATGCTTCTGGATGGGTAAGGCTGCAGGCACGTGTGCTGGGTTCTGAATTGCCTTTGGGGAGGGCCTTGTTGGTTATAACAGCAAAGGAAGCCCCCTTAGGAGCACCTGAACTGACCTCAGTTTTGAAGGGCTCAAAATAAGGGAGTCAAGGACACAAAGCCACTCCCACATGGTCTCTCTCCAAGGCTTTGAAAGCCCACAAGGAAAATACAGAGGTTCAGATCTTTATCTGAAGACCTAAAATGAGGTTGTTCCAGCATTTGCAAAGAAGATGCACGCGTGCAGCTCAGCAGGGAAGGAATCCAATGGGGAAAGTAGGGACTTCATTACTGCAGCACCCAGTCCTGGTGACCCAGAAGGAATGCACATTGACCCATGGTTCATCTAAGGGATAGTAAAGGAACTTCTCTGCACAACAGCTCTGGCTGGCAGAGAGAGCTATCTGGCTTGGGCTGGCAGCCCCCAGAGAGTTGTTCAAAGCTATGGGCCTCTTGGATAAGCACCAACAACCTGGCTTGTGCTAGAAACACACTGCCGTCAGCTCCTGTGACAACAACCAGAATGATGAAAACACTCTTGACACTTGGAACTGCTCACACTTTAATTCATTTGTCACAGGATAAATGTGCTGTCCGTGTGCTCTGAACCAAATACTAATGTATTGCCTGGGATGAAGGAAACATAAATTTTCTCATCTGACAGATAATAGTAACTCTTCAATAAGCAGCAAAGAAAGGCTAACATGGAAGACTGACCACTTTTCATAGCATCCCCACCCCCAGAAGGCAACTTGGGTATGATAGGGGCTTTTAAAAAATTATTGATTTCTCTTAGAAGCTCCTGAGAACGAGGGAAGCAGCCCCGACATCCTGGAGCCGGCCTGGCACTCACAGCTGGGTCTTCGTGTTCCCTCGCTGAACGTAAACAATTTCACAGAACATCAACACGAGACAAGGCCACCCTGGGATCCTGACGGATCAAGACAGAAATAAGCGCACTTTATAATAATGTCCGGACACAGATGGAACTGGAACATTGTTCAAGACACCAAGCACCTCCCCCTCCGGACTGATGGGAGGGGCTGCTGCGTCCTTACCAACAACACAGCATTAGCCTTGCTTTTGCTTTGGTCTGCCCTCCCTCTAGATGAGATTTACAAATTACCATGAATGGGGTGGCTTAAAACACAGACATTTATTGTCTCACAGTTCTAGAGTCTGGAAGTCTGGAGTCAGGGTGCTGGCAGGATGGGTTCCCTCTGGAGGCTCTGAGGGAGAATACATCCCATGCCTACCTCCCAGCTTCTCATGGCTGCTGGTAGTTCTTGGTGCTCTTTGGCTTATAGACACGTCACTCCAATGTCTGCCCCCATGGTCACACTGCCTTCTCCCTTGTGTTTCTCCTCTCTGTCTCTGTGTCCTTTCTCCTTTAAGGATTCTTGTCATTGGTTAATCCAGGATGACCTCACCTCTAGAGCTTTTGTTTAATTGTATCTGCAAAGACCCTTTACTCAAATCAGGTCACATTCACAGGTACTGGGGATTAGGCACTGGACATACCTTTTAGGGGACTGCAATTCAACCCACTACAGACCTCTAAGCATAGAATTACTCCAGCTTCCTACAGCATCCTATCTAAGGCAAAGCCTCACTTCCTTAAACTCTCCCCAAAATACCTAACACAAACTCAAAGTCTTCTACTCCTTTTCTAACACTCTCTTACTGACGTGGCCCATGTTCACTGTGGCGTGTTCTCCTCACGGCAGTGAGTAATGAACCCAACTTGTTCAACTATAGGAGTGTTCCTGTTGGCCTCTGGCTGGAGGGCACTGATACTCCCTGATGCATAACATTTATTAACCCTAATGTGTCAGGCTCCACGTCAATGCTCAGATGCAAGAATCCACTGAATCTTTGTAGCAGCTCTATGAGTAGGTACTATTCATCCTCATTTTACGGATGAGAAAACTGAGGCTTAGAATTAGCATCTTATTGTTCAGGGTCCCGCAGAGAAACAGAACCAGAGAGAGAGAGAGAGAGAGAGAGAGAGAGAGAGAGAGAGAGAGAGAGAGAGAGAGAGAGAGAGAGAGAGAGAACTGATTACTTGTTACAAGCGGAGTGGCTCATGTGAATGTGGAGTCTGAGAAGTCTCACGACGTGCAGCTGTCAAGCTGGAGACCCAGGAGACCAACAGTTTAGTTCCAGACTGAGTCTGAATCATAATCACTCAAAATTGGGCTTTCCTGGTGGTGCAGGGGTTAAGAATCCACTTGCCAATGCAGGGGTCACGGGTTCGAGCCCTGGTCCGGGAAGATACCACACGCTGCGGAGCAACTAAGCCTGTGCACCACAACTACTGAGTCTGCTCTCTAGAGCCCGCAAGCCACAACTACTGAGCCCATATGTCACAACTACTGAAGCCCACGTGCCTAGAGCCTGTGGTCCGTCACAAGAGAAGCCACCACAACGAGAAGCCTGTGCACCGCGACAAAGAGTAGCCCTTGATCGCCACAACTAGAGAAAGCCCCTGCACAACAACGAAGACCCAGCACAGCCAAAAAGAAAAGAAAATAATTAAGAAAATAATAATCACTCAAAATCCATGGTTCATGGGAGAGCCAGTGGGGGTAGTTCCAGTCCTAAGGCTGGTAGGCTTGAGACTGAGGAAGGGCCAATGTTTCAGTTCACCCCAAAGAAAAGAAAAAAAAGCTAATGCCCCAGGTCTAAGGCAGTCAGGTGGAAGAAGCCTCTCTTACTCAGAGGAGAGTCAGCCTTTTTGTTCTATTCAGGGCTTCAACAGATCAAATGAGACCCACCCACTCTAGGGAGGACAACCTGCTCTACTCAGTTGCTTTAAATGTTAATCTCATCCAAAAACACTCTTAGAATCACCCAGAATAATCTTTGACCAAATACCTGGGCACTCTGTGGGCCAGCCAATTTGACCCAAGAAACGAACAATCACAGCATCTTTCCCAAGATCCCACAGTTGGCAATTGGTGGAGCCAGAATTCAAACCCCGGGCTGCCAGTCCCTCGAGTCCACACTTTGCCATAATCCTTCCCCATTTGCTCCCCTTTCACAGGTGGGCTTTCTCCAGAGACAGTCTGCAATGGATTCTGTGCTAATTTTCACTGATCTTAGAGTCGGAACCACACAATTTGGAAGTGAATTACACGCTGTCGTATATTTCTGCTGTTGTTTCACACATGGTTTTCTCATCTCTCCCATTAGATTGTAAGGAATTTGGTAATAAGGACTATGTCTTAAGGTTTAACAATAGCTAACGTTATTGAATACTTTACAGACTAGGCACTTTACATGTATTTATCCATTTAATACTCACAACAATACCATTAGGTGGCTACCTCTATCATGCCCATTTTACAGATGAGAAGACGACAGCCCAGATCCTGAGCCACCTGCACAAGGGCAGGAAGTGGAGCCAGGGTTTGAACACAGGCAACATGGCCCCAGAGTCGTGCTCTTAACCTCCCTCTGCTGTGCTTTTTGTATCCTTTCCCTTCAGTAGGGACCCATTCCCATTATCTGTCTCAGTAGGTGCCACAACAGGCACCCAGGCACTCTCTTTAGCGGGTTGACTGCAGGATAAAAGAGCTCCTCGGGCAGCTAACTGGCTCTGAGGTTGGCTGACCAGGTGTGTGGGTGGAGTCCTGTCTGCAGGGTGCACCTGGCTTGTGGTTTAGCCAGCACTGCTGCCTGGGACTCCCCTGGCCAGACTCCTGCTCCTCTACTGGCCTCAGCTCAAAAATACGCCTCCCAGGAAGCCTGGGCTACGAGTGCACTGTGGCATCACATGGCATTTGTCTTTCTCTTTCTGACTTACTTCACTTACTGTGATAATCTCTAGCTGCTGTGCTGTATAGCAGAGATTGGCACAACATTGTAAATCAACTATACTTCAGTTAAGAGGAAAACAAAACAAAAAAAAGAGTGGCCTGTGGCCCTCCCTCGGAAGAGGTGCTCAGGCATTCCTCATCTGTCTGTGTCCTGGTGCCAAGGCTAGGCCTTGAAAATGCAGCGTCACCTTACTAAGCACAGCCTGGCTTCTGTTATTATGAGACACTGCCCCACGAAGAGCTGCACAAACAGGTTCTCTGCAGAAGGGGAGACCTGTAGGTCCATCCCAAGCCTGGCACAGGGCCTGGTTGTGGGTCACCGGGCTTGGACACACCTGGCGCTCTTGAGGGCTGCCAGGGCAAACACTAACTCAGCACTTCAAGCAGTAGGAGCAGTGGGACCCACCCCCAGCTCCCAGCCCATCACCGCCACATGACCCAAACAAGCAGGTGGTGTTTCAATTTCCTGAAAGCTGAATTATTCCTCAAGTATGCCAGGAAGCCTTAAATTCTCTGGATGTCGTCAAAATCAGAATGGGAGTGTAGTTTTCAACTGGGGAAGGTGCCACTTCTTGGTGCCTGGATGTCCTATTACAGCACTTTTATTTTTGAAAATAAAATAAAGAAGGTCATCCCCTTCTCTCTCAAGGACTAGATCACGAGCATTTTAAGAGCAGAAGCACATGTTACTGATACTTGTCTTCCCCAGCCCTAGTACAGGGCCTGCAACACAGGAGTCATTTAGGGGCTTCTCTCCAAATGGTAAAATCTGTAGGATCTCCCCCTGATCTTTTATTCTATCACCATCATCAAAAAAACCTGGCTATAGGAGAAGAACCTCTGACAAGAAGGTAGGATGATTGTGGTTACATCCCAGCTCTGGAATAAACCAGCAACGCAACCTTAGCAATGTAAGTTTGCTTCTGAACCTCAGTTCTTTTATCTGAACGGACCACAAGGTTGGATTCAAGAAACTCTAATGTCCCTTCTAGTTTAACCTCCCATGGCTCTGCAGGTGACATGCTCTGCACAGAGAAGGGGTAACAGAAATGTGGTTCCTGCCATAACTGATTTTGTAGCTGAAGAGTGAGAACGTGGACAGGGATACACTGAGAGGTCGCCGCACCCCCCAGAGCTCTGGAGGTAACGCCTACAGGCACTGACTGGACAGGGGGTGGGATTGCGGGTGAGCGCCCTCCAGAGCCCTTGGGGGAGGTGGCACCGGAGTCCGGGCCTGTCCCATAGTCATGGCACCTGCTGCCGGGAGGCCCACATTCGAGACTTTGCCTGGGGCTCCCCATGCCTTTCCCACCCCTTAATCGCTGCAGTCCTGCTGTCAGAATCGGATGCAGGCTCCTCACCTTGGGCCACAGGCTTGGGAAAAACAACCTTCTTGCAGAGACTCCCCGAGGAAAGCAACATAACTCTTTGACCTTGATCCCCAACAAAGAATTTGTCTTGGGATCTTTGAAATCTTGGGAAAAAAAATACACTGGTACCTTCAAAGCTGGCCTTGTTTGATGTATTATAAAACGGGGGGGGGGGGGGGGGTTGACCAGCAGAGGGTGGACATAGAGAATTTTGACCTGTGAACCTACGATCCCTCATTTCCAGTTCCAGTTTAAACGGTTCGAGTTGTCATTCCTGTCTGCTATTTCCAAACGTTTCTTAAAGTCTTGTTACTCATTAAAGCTTGGGGTTAGCAGCTCCTTCGTTCTGGGAAGACACTACGATGGATAGTTGGTTATTAAAAGGAAAAGTGAGTATTCTGGAATGCAGAAATTCAAACCCTGCCTTTCCAAGGGGCTCCAGTGTCATCACAATAAGATACTGTTCTCATTGTGTGTAAAATTGTAGCTTTCAATTGTTTTCTATAGCAAAATGTTTCATCTTTAAAGAAGATTTAGTGTTCAGCGTCTCTGAAAACGGTTCCCCACTCTTGGAAAATATGTGGATGTCCTTATCAGAGTGCAGGCTGGAAGCTGGGCACCGCGGGGGCATTGGAAAACTATCCTCACTCTGGCTGACGGAGGGGTCACCCGCTCAAGGCCCATCCGGCTGGGCTGTTTGTTCTAGACCATTTAACTCAGACTTTGGAAAAGGATGATGTCTAATTTATTGCTCTCTGGTTCACTGTCTTATGAGGGACCCTCAGGCAAGACCAACCCTCCCTGAACAGTGAGGACATTTCAACAGTCCTGCTGGGACAGGCCAGAGGGGATAGAAAATCAGGGAGGATTTGGGGAACATTGAAATGGGGATCACGAGGCAAAGACTCCAGGCAAAGACGAATCAGAGGCCTCTTTTTCCTTCTGTCTCTGATGGAAGGAAACGCAAAGAGTCTAGGACTGATGGAGTGGGCTGCAGCTGGGCCGGGGGGTGACCAGCAGAGGGTGGACATAGAGAGCTTTGACCTGTGAACCTACGATCCCTCATTTCCAGTTCCCAGTTTAAACGGTTAGAGCGGTCATTCCCGTCTGCTGTTTCCAAACGTTTATTAAAGTCTCGTTACTCATTAAAGCTTGGGGTTAGCAGCTCTTTGAAGTTAAAGGCCTGGATGGTGACAACATCGTCCAAGAGGGACTGGCAGCAAAGGGACTGGGTCTCTGGAGGAACAGAGGATCAGATACAGATTGCGTGAGTGTTGGAGGCACCACTATGGTGGAAGATGTCCTGAGCGAACCCTTTCCGAATATCCCAGAGAAGAAGGGATCTTCAAAGCGGGAGGCCAGAACCCACCCTGTTGATGCTGGTGGGGACACTGAGGCAGCAAACAAGTGGGTTATGTTTAGTAAAGTTTCTCCTCTGCCTGGGGTAACAGAGGGCCAAGGCTTGCAGGGCCCTGTCCCTGGTGGGCAGAAGGGGATTCCGAAGATAGAGAGAAGCACAGAGGGCAAGACAGGCTAGCAATAATGATGAGAATAAATGTGCGGAGGGGAAATTAAGGGTTTTCTTGTTTTGCGTGTCGTTTTTGCCAGCAAGTGGCAGAGCACAGGAGAGTGAGCATCAGAGACAGGCGTCTTGTCCTAACTCTGCCACAAATGGGGTGCAGTCACCTCTCTTTCTCTAGACTTGTTTGCCCTTAGTGAGTGATATGTTTGCTTAGAGGGTGTCCGCTCTGCGTTCTCTCCCTAAGCGCATCTGCCACCACCACAAGACAGTTTGGCATCCCTCCCCTCTGGTCCTTACTTCCTTTTTAGATCTTTCTGGGGACTCTGCTTGGAGCAAATCTGACTACAGCATCTATTGGTCAAAACTGGCAAGTGCATCTACAGCTCTGTGTACCTCAGTCTGGTTACCCAAATCTGGATTGGATGGCTTAGGGGAAAAGATGCTTAAAGGGCTTCACCAGGATGATACGTCTCAACAGTTACAGCAGTGGCAGTGGGGGACTTTGCCACTTCAGATGCCAGTTCCAATTCCGGAAGAAAGTCATTTGTGTATTAGAACCTCAGTTAAATGCTACAGACATATCTGTAACCACTGCTCTCTAAGTCCTGGGCCCTGTTCTCCTTGTATGTTCAGTGACAGTGTGAGCCTGGCACACATTTGCACTTAATATACGTGTGTTGGATAAATGAGCTAATGGAATCTATAAATAGTTATGGGAATCATATTTTCCAAGCCAATCACCAAGCCATATTGTCTCCAATTTCATGCTGTTTCCAGATATACGAGGCAGCTTGAGAGATGTCATTTAGATGCTAAAACACTGAAATCTGGAGACCATTTTGGAGGTTTCTGAGGACTCGGCAGAATTTTACAAACCAGTAGCATCTTTAAAAAAAATAGATATACTATCACTACATAGTACTTTCATGCTCTCCCCGCCCTCAGACAGCTTACTACCACCTTCAAAGCAAGGCCCCAGATAAAAGCCTGAAGCAAGTGAGAATTATCCTTGGGGTTCTCAACGCTCCTCTAGAATTCTCCATCCCAAAGGCTGGTACCTTTCCTCTGCAGCAGGCCATCCAGGACCCTTCTGCTGGCCACTCTACTTTCTTGATGATGGCCCAGGCTCTGGATTTTCCTGATATCCCTCCTTGCTTCTTTTCCTCAAGTGATCGCAAAGGTATTCACTCTGTTCTCATTCAGCTTGTAGTTCTCTTAAAGTTTCTGTGGTTCTGAATGGGGCAGAGGAGAGAGAAGTCCCCAGGCCCCATTGAACCAATGTGGAGCCCTACAAATGTCCTCTGGAGACCTTGGGACAGTTCAATGCTTTACCCCACCCAGGAAACTGTGTGCTCTGACCTAGCATGCAGTCCAAGGTCACTTCGTCACTCCATTCTTCCTTACCTTATGGCATGTACACATCTTTTCAGAGAAGCCTGGAGAAATCTGCTGAAGCCAAATGTTTATTTCCTGAATCTCGTAATGCAGAGAGTCTCGAAGAGTATCCAAATAGGTTTGAGGGTGAGAGCTGCCTTAGCAAATGTCTGGGCCCCGGTGGATAGGGCCTGAGGTTTATTTCACTCTGATAAAATCTGTGCATTCCATCTTTCCATCATATAGCCTCATGGAATAGTTGGCCTCCTGCAGCAGGGTTTTTGGGTAATGGAAGCAGGTCTGCAAGGGTGAGAGCTGGGGGGGGGCACAGCAGGGTGTCATGGTTAGGAGCACAGACTTGGAAATTGACTGCCTGGCTTCAAATTCTGGCCCCGCCACGAAAAAGCCCAGTGTCCTTGGGCAGGTGACTTCACCTCCTTCAACTTGGTTTCCTCATTGGAAAACCCCTGCATCAGAGATCTGTAGTTACTACAACAAAAAATATTTAAAATAATTCCAAGGGATGATATATCTGCACCTGCTCTTAGGCAATCCCTGGGTCGGTGTTTTTCCAGAATATTGACATGCTTTTAGAACACAAAATATCCCTGTGGCTTCTGGTCAATGTCCTAAGTCTTATGGGGAGAAAAGGAAATTGACTGCTATTCACTGGACACCTAAGAAGTAGGCCTAGTTCTCAAAGCCATTTGTGCCTCATTACGAAGCTCTGTCAGAGAAGTGTCTGCTAACACCCAAGGTGATGCTGTGCGGGGCCAAGGACACTGGTACACAATGGGCCCTGGTGTCAGCCCCAACCTGACGTTCTCCTTTCCTATCAAGAGTCCTGTATTTGAGTGGCTAACATCATGCTTAGAGAAGGGGCCTGTTCCTGGTTCGAGGACTATGCTTCCTCTTGCCCTAATATGAAAGTGAAAAGCCTCCACACCTTTACACTGTGAGTGCCCTGATCTTACACAGGTGAGCCCGTGCTCGCAAGCTGGCTGGATGCTTGCGCTGAACAAGGTTACTAAGAACTCCCGACTGTTTTAGCATCACGTTCCTCCAAAAGCCCCTGAAATTCACAGAGAGAGAACTCCTCTAAGTTGGACATCAGAGGGGACAAGCCATCAAAACCTTGAGCTGCAATCCTCCCTGGTCTTACATAAAGATTAAAATGCAATTTCCTTCAAATAACGATTAGATCACCCACTTATCGCTTCTCCTGCAGTATCTTGTTTGGGCAGGCTTATTCCGTTCTTTTGGCGAGGGAAAAAGCAGCAATAGGCATAACTGAAAGGAAAAGGCAAAATTTCCTCTGAGGCTCATCTCTAATGTGAAAGTCAGCGCCTTATCACATGAATTGTCTAGTAAGAGTTATTAAGAATGTCTTTGGTTAAACAAAGCTGTACACATCAAAATGCCTGAGACTGGGTTAGAAAGGAGAAATAAATGCTAGAAAAAAATAGCAGGCAGCGTCGTCCAGGCATTCAGGACGGCAAAACTGCAGCACAGGGCACCACGTCCACGAAATCACAGCCACACCACACAGAGCCACCCCAACCACAACAGTGGCAGAAATGGCAGGAGCAGGAAGGATGCTAAGCGTACAAGAACCTGAGCCAGGGTGCAGTGAAAGAGCTTCCACTGACTTAGGAAGCCTGTTTTTCCAAAGCATGCTCGTGGAAGACAACAGCCAATCTCATTCCTCTCATCTGCTCTTTCTTCAACCTTTCACCTCCCACAGCTCGGATTCAACAGACAATAAAGGAATCACATGACTTCACAAATACTCTATGTCCGCAGATGACTGGGCAGCGTCCTGTGGCCCACTCAGCAGATGCTGTGTAATTCTCAGCCATCTAATCCTCATACCAGCCCTACGGAGTGATGCGGCCAGCGAAACCACGTCGCTTAAAGGTTGACATGTACACACTACTATACATAAAACAGATAACGAAGGTAGAGCACAGGGAACGCTACTCAATACTCTGTAATGGCCTATATGGAAAAAGAATCTAAAAAAGAGTGGGTATCTGTATATGTATAACCGACTCACTTTGCTGTACACCTGAAACTAACACAACATTGTAAATCGACGATTCACCAATAAAAATGAAAGAAAAATTGGCATAGGCTTGGTTTAGTCCGGCCCCCATCTTCATGGATGGTGAAAATCATTCTGCCTTATTTAACACATTTTCACCTGTGCTCTCACTTGTTACGTGTTTGTCACAGGGCAAGGCTGCAGCTTGTCACTGTGAATAAGCCACATCTGATCTCTGCCCACGCCGTACAGTCTCACGCAGGGGAAGAGAAGCAGGGACAATACACTGCGCTGAGTCCCATGGTGAGAGAAGTCCAAGATTTTTGAGGCACACAAAGGACAGTGTGACTCAGGTGGGGGGCATGGGGACGGGCCCGGGACAGAAGGTGAAGAAAGAGGAGGAGGAAACGAGGCAAGCCGTGGGGGGAGCAGGAAGAGAAGATTCACTTTATCTCAAGGATCCAAAAGGCCATGGCATCATGAGTAATTACTGTGTTACCACCTTTTCCTTATAGCAGGAACTATGAAATTAGCCAGGAAGAGCACACTTGACAAGAAAGAAAGTGAAGGACATGGTTCCTGGACCTGATGAGGAAGAGCCGTTTCCTGGACACTATGAAAGAATCATTACGCGCTCTGATTGGAAGATCTAAAAATACTTAAGTACCACGTCCCTGCCCATGCTTCTAAATCTTCATGAATAGATCATTATACCTCCCATGGACTCATGAATTTTGCAGAACATTTTAAACTCGTTGTTTACATAGAAAAAGAGCAAGCAAAACATATTTGTCTGGGTTCCCATGTATCCTAGGAGTAGCTCTGCAGCCAGAGAGCCACAGACCCTGGCTTGCCTGAGCACCCCCACCCCTCCGCCAAAACTGACACCACCTTGGTGTGACTGAGGTAGGGTCCCACAGAGCCCTGTGTCTCCTGGCACTTTTTGCCTCAACCTCTACCATTACTTAACAACCTTGTCATCACAACCTGCTCTGGAGACCACCAGGAACAATCCTGTCGTGTCCTACATCCCTGATTACATCAGCCCGGGCCACCGCCATCATCCCAACTGCCATCGTCACACGGCCCTACACATCTCCTAATCTAATGCAATGTCACAGCTGACCCCAACCCCTCAGCCCTCTGTCTTCTGGTCTAGGTCTGTCATTAGCAAAATCCTCCCCATGCTCACCTTCTTGCCCCAATCTAAGACTCATCTTCATTGCAACCCTCTTCCAACCCTCCAAAACATATAGGCTCTATATTCGAAATATATCAAGAATTGCCCCACCTCTCTTGACATTCACCGCTACCACTCTAATCCTAAGCACCATTCTCAGAAAGGGGGCACAGGGTGAAGGATGCCACCTCCATTGCCTTCAGGTTCTGTAGACCGGAAGCAGCTCTGTGGTCACAGGCAAGATCTGACCAATGGGCTCATCTGGGTGGCTCAAGCCATGGGTCACCAGAGCCCTGAAACTGTCCTCTATCCAACATGAATGAAGACCACCCCAAATCAGCCTGTCAGTACCATGCTGGTGGTCCAATCTTGAAAGATATTCTCTCTGTTTAGCAGGAGGGATCAGCTTACCTGGCTTCCCATCTGTGATAGACTTGGGTAACGGGACCCCAGATGATCCTATATGTTCAAGTCCTGGAGCTACTCCAGGCATCTGGTAGACCTCAAACAGGAGGCGATTTAGAGAGTTGAAGAGCAACTAAAGAGGAGAAGCAAAAAACATTGACCTGTACCACACCGCTCTCAGGTGGGGCTCAGGGAGCCCACCTGCATAGCAGCCATGCGGGGGAGACGTCGTCCAAGGTATACCTTCCCTCTCTCTCCCCGCTTGCCTTCCTTCCCCTGTGCTTGCCCAGCTCTAAGGGTGGTACTGTCTGGTACCACAGCTCAGAAATCAAATTTAACTTTGCTTTGGGCTTTCGCCTCAAACATATTAGTAAATCAGACCTTGTTCAGTCCCTGGATTACAAATAATCTCTCCATACTCTTATCAGCACAGTGAAGGCATTTACAGCAAAGTACCTGGCTAAACAAAGTGCTTTTCAAGTCCAAGTGATTGACTTCTCAGTTTCCCTTTAATTAAAGCAGATTCCCTTTTTAAGGGGAGACTTGTATTTCTGATAGCTTATTTTCCTTTCCCAAAGTAAGGACTTGTTTACATGATTCCTGTCCCTGGGCTAAGACCAAGGTCACCTGGAACACATAAAATACACCTGTATGCTCATGTAAGTACTGAAAGCTACAGGCAACAGGGTAGGAGTGAACTCAAGCCCCGCTTTACCTCTGCCACACTCCAATCTGAAGCCCTGGAGGGCTCTCCCTGGCCATCCTGTCTGTCTGCTGGTATGTGAGTAGCTTGTCAGGGAGTCCTGCCCAAGTTGAGAATTTTTGGTCTACTTCATGGTTTTGGATTTTGCTCCTCTTCCACCTTTACTTGTCCCAAGTATCCTTCCCAACTGGGCAGAGTCCAAGTGCACACTTCTAAGAAAAGGAAGCATACAAAGTTTTGTGAAAAACTATTTTTCTGAATTTAAGCATTAACAAATGTTACAATGTCTGTCATGTTCTCTCTGAGTTAATCCTGATGTCAGCAGCGACCGTTGCTCCAAGAGATGCAGGCAGTCCTTGACCTTCACAGAACTTTTACATGGTCTTCCCACTCTCCTGTGTTGGATCTTCAGAACTCTGCTGATCAGGGCTTTTATACTCCAGCTGACAAACACGTGTTAAGCCGTGATATGCTGGTTCTGTCTACCTCCCAGCATTCTGTTTTTGGCAATCGTTATTTGTGGGTGTTTATCCAAAGATTTGAACATCAAGAGCATTTTGGTTTTGTTATCTTATAAAAATGAATGGAAGGTGACAAAATGAAGGTGCCAGTACTGGTGATAATGTACTTTGGTGTGCTGAAGGCTGATCAGCTTGACCTTCAGTTAGATGCTCCACGACATCAACTGGTTGACTGTGAACTTAGTTGCAGAGGAACAGAACCGGCTGAAGAATACAGATATCATTCTGAAATATCATCCAAGGCAAGGGGTGTCGATGGAGGAACTGGGGTGCCTGTGAAGTATGGATCGAGAACGAGCAGTGATCCAAATGCTGACCTCTTCCTAGAGAAGGAAATGGCTGGCCTTCCACTTTCTCTTGAAAACCATTTTAAGAAAACGTACTGACATTAAATAGACTCTCTGTCAGTCAGTCGTTACCCCAGCTTTAAATAAGTTTCTTCTTAAGGCTGAGATAACTGGCAGCTGAGGTAAGAAATTATTTCAAAACACGTATTTTTATTATCTATAACGTTTATTGTTCTTAATATATTAAATAATACATCCACATTGCATATTCAAGCAAAAAATGATGTTTTTTGTCACAATTAAGGATTTTATAATGTCCTGAGCTCTCAAGAAGCAGAACCTTCTATATGACTACTGTTTAACTCTCAGACACTTGACTTTCAAATACATTTTCAGGAATTCATTATATATGAATGGAAGGACTTTTTTTTTTCCCAAATGGAAGGACTTTATATATGATTTATTGGGATATGATCTATCTCTCTGGGTTAGAACACTGTGGTGGTCTTTTGAAAAAGGATGTTCTCTCTTACAATGCAAATGTTGAATCTGTTTTCTGTATGTTTCCATAAATAACTGAGGCAGAAGTGCCCTTCAGTATCAAGGTCAGTCACTTGCTCACTGGCTTTGAGGCCAATGACTGCTGCCTGGAGACATTTAAAGGGCAACAAGCAAATAACACTCCCAGGCCACTGCTGGTTATGGGTCTGACCACGTGCTGGGGATATTGTCACCATGACTCAGGGAGAACTGACCATTTTATGTTGAAGAAACCAAGAATCAAGAGGATGCTGTTTAATCTTCACAGGAAAGATGGAGGCAGACCCTACACCCAGCCCCATGGAATGGGGAGTCTCACGTTTGAACAAAGTCAAAACTTTAAAAAAAAAAAAAAAAAAAAAGCTCAATTCTAAGTGGATCAAGTATATTCCTTTGCCAACAGAACTGCTTTAATTTTTCTCAAATATTTTGAACTGGAGTCTCACAGTATCGTGCTCAGAATAGTCCGGAGCTTATGGTGACCTATTTTTTTTAAATGTTCTAAAAATATAGACATCTAAATATATATTTTCTTTATATTTTGAAGTTATAATCCCTAGCCTATGACTAAATGTTTGGAGATATCAAAGTAAAACACCTTAAGATAAAGCTTTATCTTCATTGGATTTTGGAGAAACTTAAAGCAGAAATTTTAAAATCTAGATATTTAATAATGGCGTCCACTTGATTTGCTGGGCTAGGTTGTGTTGGAAAGTATTTGATGCCTATTGGACCAGATTCCCAGTGGACGATGTAGACAATGTAGTTGAAACATTATTAAAGATGGTGATAGATGGGGATTTATATAGAGGGTCAGAAACTTGAGAAGGTGAAATAGTCTATAATATATGAAAACCATTTTGAAAATATACTTATATAAATGGACAGGAAAGAAAAGTCTGGAAGGATATACACTCAATTGTTAACAGTGGTTACACCTGGTTGACGGGATTATGGTTTTTATTTCATTTTCTGTCTTTCCCAAAATTTCTATACTAACAGTGAATTTGTACGTCGACACAAACAATACTTTTTAAAGATGGGAAGGAAAAATTTGGGGGTGGGGTGGTAGTGCTGTGATGACCTTTCTATTCTAGTTCTCAGTAAGTTCTTGAATTGAAATAGGAACAAAGGGTTTTAAACTTTGCATTGTTCCATCAATGACATAATCATCCCATTTTGCATTTCATCTGTGAAGCTTTCATGCTTTCTTTACACCTAACCATAGAGCTGAAAGTCACTAAATCACTCAAGTCCCAAACTTTTCTATGTCTGAAAGTTTTAAAATTTACTGAAAAGCTCAGAGCCAACACTAAGGCAGAGGTGCTTATTTCCAGGCATAAATAGACAATTGTAGGTATTTCTTGTATGAAATACAAACTGAAGCTAAAGATCCTATCTTAAAAGATGAATGAATTGACTAATTGTGAGGAAATAGTTGACTGTGACTTAAGACAGAATTTTTTTACAGCGCTTGCCTGGTGAGTGAGGAGATGTGAGTTGGTGAGTGAGGAGATGTGATTTGGTGATCTCAACATCGTTTTTCACTCTTGGTTAATGCAGGCAAGTCAGTTTTTAACCAGGTTTTTTCTACAGCCAGATTGCGGATAATTTTCCACTCACCCTCATAACACAGAAGGACATTTGAGCTCATACAGCACCTCCACGCCTGTAAATCACTCCAAACCACTTTCAGGCCTAGAAGCGCTGATGATCAGAGTTGACATCAGGCTGGCACACAGCGAGGTGGTGCACTTATGTTTATAAGCCGACAGCCATTCCAACTGGTTGAGAAGCCAAGCTAGCGGGCAGGTGCCTGTACCTTATGATTATTCATTACATTGACAATCACCTCTGCTTAGTATTCAAGTGTACCAAGTCTCCTCTAGATTCTGTTAGATCCTGCTGCCATTAGGGTTTCATGTTTAGGAAACACCAGTCCAGACCAAACAACCTGAAAAATAATGTAAATATTTGTGCTAAGTTTCCCTGAAAAGGCAGCTCAGAAGATTTGCTTAGAGTACATCACCCGAACCTTTCTACACGTCCTCTTTAACCATCTTTACCTCATTTAGCACTTTTCACTCATGGCAATGACCAAAATTTCCTTTCTCTGTCCCCACACAGTTCTTTCTAGGAGGTGGCTTTTTGAGTTCCTATACTTTTCCTGTATGCCCCCCGTCCCGCCCCTTACATCTTACATATGGCTCTCCACACTGTACAAGGCCATTTGGATAATGTAGCCTGATTCACTCGAACTGCTTTACCAGTATCTGGAAATCTGGTGAATATATTCATTGCTCACTATGTTATCTACGACCATACCGATTCTTCCATCGATGACACTCAGACTTTTGTTACAAGAAAAAAATGAGCCGATACTACTCTCAGGATACTAACATTTTGTCCCAAGCAGAAGCTGGGTGGCTGGTTCACCATATCACACCACACCAGGCAGGGTGTTTTGAGCTCAGTCACTGCTGATGAAACCGTCCCTAAGAGGAGGATCTGCCAACTGCATCACAAATGTGCGTGAGCGACAGATTTTTCCCTGCCTCAGACATTAACGAACTGCAGATGGTAAATAGTTTTTCCCTATAAAAAGTGGATTTATTTCTCAGTCTGTTAAACTGCAAATGCCCAAAAAAGAACACAGCTCCCTGCCACTGCAAGCTTGCCAAAGTCTTTGTTCTTAAGTAATCTTAACTATAACTGCCCTTTGAGAAGTTAATATTCTTGGAATAGTAGGCAATACTTACTGCTTGGGGAATCAAACTGATTTCGTCCATGATGCTGTCATTATAATTTCTAAGTGAAAAATATTATCAATCCTGATAGGAACTTCTCTTCTCAAATAGGAGGTTTGGAGCTGCAATCCTTTTGTCCCCTTGAAAGATAGATGATAGATAGATAGATAGATAGATAGACAGACAGACAGACAGACAGACAGACAATTATATAATGGATATAGGGGATAAATGGAAAAGGGGCAGCAACTGATGTCACATAGAACCATAGTGGGTAGGCAACTGGGAGCCAATATACCTGTGTGACAAGAAAGAATTAACAAAGGGAGAAACAGTAGTTAAATTGTTCAATTAGAAGTGCTGGGAAGAACAGCTTGGTGAAGGCAGCCTGCCTGTGTGTCTTGATAAAAGGAAGACTTGAACTGAAGTCAGGAAAGAGAGAGAAACCAGCCTTTATGCCTGACAATTTCAAAGGAAAACATTTCAGCCTGATTTCACAGATTGAGCCAGGAAAGAATTCTGTTTTCTTGAGGGTCTGTTACTACGAGAGACTACTTGCCCACAGTCACACAGCTGGAAAGTGGTAGAGCCAGGAACTGAATTCAGGTCCTTCACATTCCAGAGATGCTGCCTTTCATCAGACTAGACAGCCCCATGTCAAATCAAGAGGCAAGGACTATAAGGCGGAGGAGGGAAGGAAGGAAGGAAGGAAGGAAGGAAGGGGGGAAGGGGAGGGGAGGGAAGAGGATGTAAGAAAGAGAGAGAGGAAGAGAGAGAAAGGGAGGAAGGAAAGAAAGAAAAAAATGAAAATCAATAAAAGTGTGTTGGTTGTGATCCTAAAATATAATACAAATAGAAGCAAATCACCAGCATGAACTCATGACTTTCAGTACAGATTTCAGATAGGTATAGAAATAGATATAGGTATGTGTTTATAAACATGTATTATTTAGAATCAACACACTCCAGTATTGATGAGCACACCTTGTGCCCAAATCTTGATTTCTAAATACCATATCCAATAAAAGGAACTAGCACTTTTTGGAAAAACGACTGATTCTGGGCTAGGGAAGGGAAAATGCAAGATGAGTCTAGAACATCTTGCGGTTTAAAATTGTAAGAAAGTACAAGAAAACAAAATGATAACATGTCAGGGACAAAGAACGCAGCTCAAATAGGCTTCTGCTAGCTAAATTAAGGACAGTTTGATCAAAAAATAATACTGATAGAAGGAAGCAAGGAATTATGACCAAGAGCATAAAATAAGAATCCACAGATTCATGCTTGTATAAGTAAATTAAAAAAATAAGTAAGTAGTAGAGGTAAGCAAGCTCTTTCTTCTAGCAGAATTCTAACTGAAGAAAAAAAAGAATCTGAAAATTACCATTTGACCAATTACCACACTAATTGTTTCAGGTAAGGATTATTAATGAATTCTAAGATTAGTGGGTGAAAAGTATGAGATACAGGATATCTACAGTTTCATAGTACCTCTACACAACACACCTGTTTTACAAGGGGAAAAATAGAGCTGGAAGACACCATCTTCACCAAGAGACCAGAGTTAACATCGTTAATAGTCAGATAAATTCAAATTTTGTGCCTTATGGTATGGTGCACTGAGAAGGACACACCATTCCTGTGATATTCTTGCCCTAAATTCACCACCTGAATTGAATCCTCAAGAAACATTAGACAAATCCAAATTGAGGGACACTCTACAAAATAACTGGCCAATCTTCTAAAAACGTTTCAAGGTCACAGAAGACAAAGACTAAGTGTTTTAGATGAAAGGAACTAAAAAAACATGAGAACTAAATGCAATCCATGATGCTGGATTGGATCCCAGGCCACAAATAGGGCCTAAGTGGGGACAACTGGCAAAACTTGAATATGGTCTGTAGATCAGTAGCACTAAATCAATATTTATTTTTTGATTCAGAGAACTGTATTATGGCTAAGTGTGATATAACATGTGGGGACTCTCAGTGAAGGACATGCAGAAATTCTTTCTACTTATTTTGCATGTCTGGAATAAGCTCAAAATTGAAAGTTAAACATAAAAAACAATTATTTTAAATGAAGAAATTGACATTTCCTCTGTTGTGCCCAATAGTGCCCAATTCAGAGCCTTCCAGGGTGCAACTCACAGGTTCCTTGGACAGAGGCTGAGGTGGACGGTGTTATCTTCACTTTAAAGAATGGAGAAGTGCAGGGATCTTAGGAATCAGCTAGGCCTTGCCACTAAAGTGCTGCCTGCGGACCGGCAGCAGTGCTAGCATCTGGAACTTATCAGAAATGCAGGCTCTCAGGCCTACTCCTCCTCCTCCTCAATCACAATCTGCATTTTAATAGCTCTCCAGGTGATTCGTATGTGTATTAAATGCTGAAAATTCCTGATTTATCTCAGTTATTCTCAACCTAGGATCACCTTGGGAGTTTTTTAAATCCCTGAAGTCTGAGCCCCACCCCCAGAGATTCTGATGTGACGGAAGAAGTGGAGACTCAGAGGCTAGAGGGTGAAGGTGAAGGATGAAGTACCAGAAGGTATTTTAAAGGTATCGTTTATTCATCCCTTCATTTGACAACTACTTTTGAGCACCTATGGCCAGGTACTCTTCAAAATACTGAGGATATGGGACTTCCCTGGTAGCGCAGTGGTTAAGAATCTGTCTGCCAATGCAGGGGACACGGGTTTGAGCCCTGGTCCAGGAAGATCCCACACGCGCGGAGCAACTAAGCCCGTGCACCTAGAGTCCATGCTCCACAAAAAGAGAAGCCACCACAATGAGAAGCCCGTGCACTGCAATGGAGCTCGCTGCAACTGGAGAAAAGCCTGTGCTCAGCAACGAAGACCCAACACAGCCAATAAATAAATAAATAAATAAATAAATAAATAAATTTATTAAAAAATATCTTTAGGATACAGCAATGAGGAAGACAAAATCCTTGCTCTCATGAGCTTACGTTCTAGATGGGGAGATGCAAGTTCAACAAGCTATATACCATATATGTAATCTGAGACTGAGATAAGGGCTACAAACAAAAATAAAACCAGGTAATGGAATAGAGGATGATGGAGGTAAGGGTGGGGAAGGCCCCTAGGAGCTGGTCACATCTGAATGAAGGGAAAAGAGGTAAAAATGTTCCAGACAGAAGGCACAGCAACTGAGATGGGAACAAGTCTGGGAGATGAGAAGGATTGCAAGCTAGAATCATCTGAAGTGGAGTGACAAGGAAGCAGAGATTGGCAGAAAATTTCTCAGAGGTATCAATGCAGGGCTTTGTGGGCTGAGATAAGGAATTTGATTTTTATTAAAGCACAATGTGAAACTACAGTAGGTTTTAAATTGGGAAATAAAATCTCCAATATACATTTAAAAACTGCTCTGGAAGCTGGATGAAAAATTGACTGTAGAGATACCAGAGAGGGGATTGGGATACCAGGTAAAGCCTGCGGTTTAGTAAGAGATGGTGGTGGCCATGGTAGGAGTAATTTAGATTTGGGATGTATTTTGAAGGTAGAGCTGATAGAAATTGCTGACACACTGGATTTAGGATCTGAAGGAAAGCAGAAAGTCTCATGTAATTCCTAGGTTTTGACCTGCACAGTGGGGTGGATGGTGGTATTGGTGACTATGATGGGACTACCTAACATTACTATGACTAGAGGGGCTCACTTATCTGTGGTGGGAAAACAAAACAAATCAAAACAAACAAACTGCTGCTCCAGAACCACTCCCAGCTGAACCTTTACTATTCCCTTGCAATGAAATTCCCACATCCTTCTGCCCTGATGAAATGCTGGCCCCTTCCCCTCCTCCAGTAAGAGTCTGGACCAAGCTGGCCAGACCTGGATGAAGAGAAGGCATCGACAAGTAAGAGAGCTAAAGGGCCATGGGACCCGTTCCTCTTCCCCTTCCCAGATAACTCACTGTAGTGATTGACTGGCATTTCCTTTAGTCCATGACATTGTGAGCAACAAATGGTGAAGAATGAGCACATGTGAACGGAGACTAATCCGATGATCAAATGACACTTCCAAAAAAAAACTGAAACAGATTTTGTGCTGTGCATAATTACTGTGCAGCATGGTAGACTCGCATGCATGTCATAAATCTCCGTAGTTAGGATATCATACAGCCAGGCTGACCAATTATAGAATCAGTTCTGGCCTGAGGTCTGAGATGCCCAGGAAAAACTCTGCATCTTAAGAGAAGCTCCCTATTATAGGCAAGTGGACAAGAGGAATTCTAAAGAGCATAATACTCTTTTTCTTCCTTATTTTTCTTTATGGGGCAGGGAGTATTTAAAGGAGGGATCATTTCAGAGAGGTGGTATGATCTAGAGAGAGAAGCAGAATAGACTAATGATAAAGGCATTACTACCGGTGGTCTAGCAGTTAAGACTCAGCGCTTTGACTGGTGAGGGCCCAGCTTCAATGCCTGGTCGGGGAACTAAGTTCCCCACAAGCCACGTGGGTGGCACAGCAAAAAAAAAAAGGGGGGGGGGGAAGGGGTTTACTACTTGTTAAGCATCTCCTAAGCACCAGGCACTAGATTAGTTGCTTTGCATATATTTTGTCTAATAATTATAACAATTTTACAAAGAGAATATTACCATTCCATTTTATGTAAAAGGAAACTGAGGTTTAGATAAAAACCAGTGTTATTTCCTGAAGGCCCTTGGGCCACAGATAAAGTACTCATGACCTCTACCAGGTAACTGTGAGCCACTCTGAATGGGCCAAAGAGTGCAGTGGAATTGGAAGAGATCTGCAGATGGAGCATGTCAGATGGGTTTCTCTCACTTGGAGGTATACACGGACAGTTGGTCACATGCTACTCTCATGCTGGGCATCCTGGGATGCAGAACCTGCTCATCTCATCTCTAAACTCTCCTACTTCTAGAGAGATGAATATTCACCAGGCCTTTCCCCTCTTCCATGGGGTCTGTGATCTGCTGAGTCTGCCTGTCCAAAACTTCTTTACCCCTTTAAGCACTTCCTACAAAGGTCTAGCAAGACTAGCTACACTGGAAAAACAGAAACACGAATTTGAAAATATACACACACCCTAATGTCCATAGCAGCATTCTTTACAATTGCTAAGATGTGCAAGCAACCTACTTTTCCATCAACAGACAAATGGATACAGAAGGTGTGGTGTATATATACAATGGAATACTACTCAGCCGTTAAAATGAATAAGATTTTGCCATTTAAAGCAAAATGGATGGACTTGGAGGGCATTATGCTAAGTGATATGTGTCAGACAGAGAAAGACAAATACTGTATGACACAACTTACATGTGGAATCTAAAAACAACAAACTAGTGAATATAACGAACAAGAAGCAGACTCACAGATAAAGAGAACAAACTATTGGTTACCAGTGGGGAGTGGCAACATAGGAGTAGGGGATTAAGAAATACAAACTGTTAGGTAGAAATTCAGCTACAAGGATGTATTGTACAACACAGGAAATATAGCCAATATTTTACAATAACTATAAATGAAGTATAAACTTTAAAAATTGTGAATCACTATTTTATACTTATAACTAACATAATATTGTATATCAACTATACTTAAATGAAATTTTAAAAAGACTATCTACACTGAGAAAATCCAGGTATACTGATCTTTAAGGAAAGAAAGAAGAGTATTTAGGGGTAAGCTGCGGTGGCCACGCCCTCAGAGCAGTAAAAGAATTCCCATGATGCTGAGCACCAGGTTCCTTCCATGGATGGGAGGCCTTGGTTGAACCCCAGCAAAGGGCACTGGGAAATCTCTCTGACCAGCCTTCATTGTTGTCTTATCAAGAACAAAGCTGGGAGCTTTGAACACAGCTTTACAGTGAGTGTCTGTGCAAAGGGGACATGATGGAGGAGACTACAGTTCTTACATCATGGAGAAGAGGACCCAAGGAATTAAAGAAGATATTCTGGAGGATGAGACTAAGGCAGAAGGAATTTTGTACCCTCATCCCCTGGAAATAGGTGGTGCTGGGTGATAGAAACCCATATACAAACCTCACACTAGTTGAGGGAAAATCCAAGAATATCTGGGCTTGTGCTCCTATTCTGTTCTCCTTGTTATGAGTTGAATTGTGTCCTTTAAAAAGATAGGTTGATGTCCTAACTCCTAGTTTCTGTGAATGTGATCTTATTTGGAAATAGGGTCTTTGCAGATGTAATCAAGTCTAAATGAGGTCATACTAGATTAGGGTAGGCCCTAAGCCAATGATTGCTGTCTTTATATGAACAGAAATTTGGAGACAAAGTCACACAATGAGAATACCAGCTGATGATGGAGGCAGGTACAGCTGGAAGCCAAAGAATGCTACAGGTTGCTGGCAACCTTCACAAGCTAGGAGTGACATGGAGCAGATTCTCCCTTAGAGCCTCCAGGAGAAGCCAACCTTGCCCACACCTTGATTTAGGACTTCTATCTTCTAAAACCATGAAAGAATAATGTCTGATGTTTCAAGCCACACACAGTTTGTGGTGATTTGTTACAGTAGCCGTATGAAACTAATTCACTCCTGCTATATCCAACATGGGGTGGATGTGGTAGAAGACCACTGGTGGAGAGAAGTGTCTATATAGATTGATGGCCCAATGGGTAGGAAGAAAGAGACAGAGAGGTACCTGTGTGAGCCTGTGAAGAATACAGCAAGTAATGAGGGCACCTTGTAGGTAGAGACCTCAGAGCTCAGTAGGGTCTGTAAGAGCCGATGTGTTTGCAAACATTTTCTTCCACTGCATAGGTTGCCTTTTCACTCTATTGTTTCCTTTGCTGGGCAGAAGCTTTTTATTTTGATGTAGTCCCACTTGCCTATTTTTGCTTTTGTGCCTATGCTTTTGGTGTCACATCCAAGAAATCATTGCCAAGACCAAGGTCATGAAGTTTTTCCCAATGTTTTCTTCTAGAAGTTTTACACTTTCAGGTTTTACATTTAAATCTTTAATCCATCTTGAGCTGATTTTTGTGTAGAGTGTGAGATAAGGGTCTGATTATACCCTTTTGCACATACATATCAGTGTTCCCAATACCATTCTGGATATCTCTATTCAAAAGAATTGAAATCAGGATGTTGAAGAGATGTTTGCACTCCCATACTCACTGCAGCATTATTCTCAATAGCCAAAGCATAGAAGCAACCTAAATGTCCACCAACAAATGAACGGATAAAAAAATGTGGTTTATGCATGTAACGGAATATTATTCAGCATGAAAAAAGAAGGAAATCCCGCCACATGTGACAACATTCTATGCCCTGCAGATATTATGTTGGGTGAAATAAACCAGTCACAGAAGGACAAGTACTACATGATGGCACTTTTATGAGGTATATAAAATAGTCAAACACAGAGAAATAGAGAGTAGAATTGTGATTTCCAGGGGCTTGGTAGGGGTGGAAATGGGGAGTAGGTATAAAGTAGGAATAGGTATAATGTTTGAGTTATACAAGATGATTAAGTTTTAGAGACTTTTGTACAACATTGTGCCTACAGTAAACATTACTGTACACTTAAAATTTTTAAGAGGGTCTCATGTTTTTATCACAATAAAAAATGATCAAAGAAAAAAAATTCTAAAAAAGAGCTGATGTGGGGTGCCAGTCAACAGGAAGAGAGGTTGTGCCCCTCAAGAACAATCACTATTTACTGCTAAGTTCAAAACAATAAACCAAAAATTGAACCAGCTGCTGAAACTTCAGCAGAGGTGCAGGGACAAGAGAAAGTGATGTCGAAACGCTAGGAGAAATGAGCTACATCTCAATGAGGTCTCAATGGTCCAGAGAAGGACCAAAAGAGAACAAGAAACACTTCATCCTTGTCACCTTGAATATCTATAAGCGCCTTCTGTGCTCACATGCCATCTGGGGAGAAGGCAGAAACCCTGAAAGACTGAGCAATTACCCAAATGGGACTACATTGACCTGAAATAGACTCTAATACTAAGAAAAACTGAGTTTCCTTGAATGGGCAAGCTTTAATCATCCCACTACCACTGCCTGCCAGCACTGGGAAGGGACCCCATGAGGCACATTCATTCCTTTAACTCACATGTGTTGACTGGCTACTAGGAGTCTGTAGACCTCTAGATCAATAAGAGAAAATAAATAAAGGTACATTCTTTTTCACATTTGAGTTGTAGTACATACATTTAGACTCTCCTATACCTACTAAGCCAATCCAGAATTGCCTCCCTCTCATCCTTGAGGGAGGGACTGACTTAGGATGGTGGTTGGGGGTGAATATCAAGTGAGGGAAAGTCTTTTGGCACATATCTATTGAACTTTTTCCCTGTACAAGACACTGTGGAAGAATACAGAGGAAGATGAGGCAATATGGGAAAGAGAGAGGCAGGACCATACAAGCAGAAGTATCTTCCTTCTCCTCTCCCCCACCTTTTGCAAATGGCCTTCATGAATACCTATTATACTAAATAAATCTCAACTGAATGTTAGGAAAAGGGAAGAGGTAGCCTAGGACCAAACTTTTGATGGCTTTGAAGAAAAGATACAAACTCAATTAGGCTAAGGGGTCCCTCCATGCCTCCCTCTAAAGTCCTCTGGATCTTTATGGAATTTTAGGATGAGCTACAAAGGAGAGAGGCAAGGACAAAGTTTACTGCAAAACACAAAAGAATGATGGAAACATTTCTCGCCCAACCCTCCCTAGAAGCATGTTGACAAGCCTGAAACCGTCTTCAAGCTGGCAATCATGCAGAACAGCCTGGCTGAAGATAAGCAGGCTATTAGAACTGTCTGTATAGCTAAGAGAAACAAACCACTGGAAGAAAGCAGCTCAAAATGAGTCAAGATTCATCCAATTCACTATCAAGCAAAAATGACTTAGGACAAGAACCATAGAAACATCTTAAATGGGTGTTTAGCACCCTAAAGTTAACCAGATGACATTCTTTTATAGAGCACTATTTTATTCAAATTCTTGATCAAAGACTTTGCCTCTTAAAGGGAAATGTGCATTTCATCGTAAGGGCAGAACCCAATATTTTGGCTTGCTTAGAAAGGCACGTTCTTCAGTTTATATGATAAATACAGATTGTGGCAAGTCTATTTTAGGCATGGCAAATATAAGCATTTTATTGATATCAAGCAAAAGCACAAGATAGGCAACCTTTTTCACTATACTAATGACTATACTGTGGAAAGCACATGAGATAATATTTCCAAACTCTCGTTCATCAACCACAAATCTAATGGGATCAAAATAAGTGCAGTGAGAATAAGCAATGATAACATTAAATGTTATGGGAAAGGAAGGGCTTGGCCATGACTGGCCATTTCTTGAATCCCTGTTTTGGCTAACATATCATATAACCCAAGGAGAATTTTGGTCTCCATTTCTACAGAAGCTGTAACAAAAGAAAAGGAGATTTAGTCCAAAAATCTCATTTCAAATGAAGAACTTTATAATAAGCAAAAATGACCACATTGTTAAGAAGTTTGTTAATGATGAAAAGAAAGTTGCTCCTTTAAATTCTTTTGGACAGTATTTAGATAAAAATAAGCTCCCTTGGAGGCCTGCTCATATTCTAGATTAAGTATGGGCTTTCTCAGAGTAGCTAGATTTTTTGCATATGAAAAAAATTGCTGTGATCATTAGTAAGAGGGATTACGTTTATTCAAGGTTGCACAGAGGTCAGAATAGGATCCAAAGTTTCAATAACAAAAGAACTGGGCCAATTAGGCTGCCTCTCAATGCAGTAGGTGGTTTTTTAAATTTAGTGAGCTCCTGGTTCCTTGAAATACTCAGATACTCTTAGTGTAAAATGTGTACGTCACCTTACAGTCGTATGAATCTGTGGCAAAGCTGTGATCATTTCTCAGAAGCAGCATCTTCCCTCCAGAAGACTGTGTGATCATTAGTGTGAGGTAGGGTGTCAAAGTGACATGGGCATTACTGTCAAGTAACTGACTCTGCATGGAATCTGATCATTTACGTGTGTCAGATTTTGCCTTTTCTCTCTGCTATGTCAAGAGTTCCTATCACAGAGGTGGGATTGTGACCCCACCCTTTTTCTTCACAGGGTTGGTGGGGGGTGGGAAGCTGCCTTGCCCTTTTTCCTGGCTTTGAAGTCTCCAGCTAATGACCAGGTGAGAGGACAATTGTCTCGTTAGTGTCTATGTCAAGTTTTATTCCATGATAAAAGGACTCTGTAAGGTCACTGCTTCCCAGGGAAAAACGACAAGATGAACCATGAGAGAAAACACGAGATGTGTGTCACCAGTCTGAACTCAGACCCTCATCTCAGCTCCCAGGGCTCTCTCTGAGAAGAAACAAGAACTTTCTGGATAGACCAATTGGAGGTCAGTCCTGTGATAGAGGAAATAAAGACATCTCTTGGCTTTTAGAAAAACCAGGGACAATAGAGAAGAGTTCTAGCATCAGAGTCAGGGGTGCTTTAAAGATTGGACTAAAGCAAGCTGCAGAATGATTCTTGCAGTAAATTTTTTAGTTTAAAAAAATAATGCTACATATTTTCTGTGATACATACATTTGTACTAAGTGCAAAGAAATATTTTGGAAGTGTTTATACTACATGGATGCTAGATTAGTCACAGTGGCTACATTTGAGAAGAGACTGGGATTGGAGAGATGGTCAAAAGGCACTTAAGCCTAGCCTATATTGTTTGAATTTGTACAAGGAAATCGTGTTCATGTATTGCTTATATAATTGAAAATCAATTTAAAGAATGTACATATATACATGTATGCATATATCATATACTTGCATATGCAAAGGATATCTCTAAAAGAAAATTCAAAAAGTTGGTAAGAGTTTTTGACTCTGGGAAGGAAGACCCAGCGGCTGGGAGGCAGGTCTGGAAGGGAGACATACATTTGACTATAAGCCCTTTCGCACCTTGTGAATTCTGCACCACACACATGTATTAAATAAAACAAATCAGTAATCAATGCAAAGTAAGTCAATAATTTAGAAAAGTAATTTTAAACGTTGATAATAATGAACTTTGAAATGAGCTAAAATTCCATTTTAAAGGTTTAGCACATAGTTTAGAATAATGGTTGAAGGGTTGAGCCTTGTAGAAGAGGAGAACTTGGTTAGAGAGGAGAGAGGTCCACTTTCAGGTCTGTGGGACTACGGCAGGTCATGGCCTAATGGTGACCAAAGGTCCTTGAAGCCGGGTGCAAAAAATACTTGGTATCTACACCAGTCTCCAAGTGCCTTCAGTTAAAAATCAGAATGGGGTAGTCTAAGATTAAACCAGATAGAAGTGAGAAGGAGGAGGAACAAGGAGGAGAAGAGGAAAGAGAAGAGGAAGAAGAAGGGGAAGAAGAAGAGAGGAAGAAGAAAGGGAAGAGGAGGGGGAGGAGGAAAAGAGGAAGGAGGAGGGGGGAGAGTGAGGGGGGAGAGTGAGGGAGGAGAGTGAGGGGAGGAGGAGGGGAAGGAGGTGAAAGAGAGAGATGTGGGGGAAGAGGGAAGTAGGGAGAGAGAGAGGGAAGGAAGGGAAAAGGAAGGGAGGGAATATGAATGAATGAATATGACTGTGGCTTTTCTATTAGAATAAGAACTTATTTAAGTCCTCGGGATGTAATGTAACGGTGACTATAGATAATAATACTTCAATACTGTATGGTATGTTTGAAAGTTGCTAAGACAGTGATTCTTAAGTAGATCTTAAGATCTACTACACCACAAGAAAACAAAGTTTGTAACTGCGGGTGGTGATGGATGTTAATTAAACTTATTGTGGTAATCATTTCTCAATATGTACACATTGAGAAATATATATGTATATATACATACATATATATGTACATACATACACACATATATCAAATCATGTTATACACCTAAAACTAATACGTTATATGTCAATTATATCTCAATTGAAGATAAAAAAAGAAATCCATGATGGTAAGTGCTCTGTTTCTTTACTTCTGTGTTTTCTAATATTAATTTTTTTATTACTTATCAATCTTAAGGGATCATTAGCACCTAAATTATAATAGCTGGAGGCTGACACACCAAAAGGCCCCCGGTTTGATAGTTGCAAGTGTATGTGCTGGGAAATGGTGGTGGACCTGAGATAGCTAGAAAGTGACATAAATAAAACTCTGATAATAGAGGTGGGATGGTGATAAAAGGTGGCTACAACTGGACCTGTGCATCAGACTTGAATTCCTAAATCCTAATCGACATCTATTAAATTGCCTGGGTAGCAGAAAATTTTACCCCAAGGCTGGATAGAAGCCAACAAAGGATGAAGGCAAAGGCATTTAGTTTTCCAAGTAGTGACTTAAGTGCTATTTCCTTTGAATACCATCTTCCTAAACTTGATAACAAAAATAAAGGGGTGGGATAGATATAGTTGGCCATAGATTTCACTCACTTAGAGGCCCACTGAGCTTCAGGGAAGGAAGCAAATGTAGCACCTACATAAGGTAGGACTTTTCAGTAGAGGTCGGGGTTCTTGGGAACATGGAAACCCCTCAGGCATCATCAAATTGAAAATTATCCACAAGGCTGTGCCATCTTGGGATGACTTACTAGCTTGGTCCAGTCACTTAGATTTAATTATGGCATGATAACCATGTGACAGCTATAAGCCTGCAGTGTCCAATATCCTCAACTGGGCTGGAATATGCAGGTGGGAAGAGGGTTTCTGCCTACTGCATATGCCAAAGGGCACATCCTATCCATCTCTCTGAGATCTCATGCTTTGAGAGATGGTTTTCATCTAAGTATCACAGAGAATTTTCCTCTGGCTATTTTCTTAGCTCCAACTTTGTATTTAACATTTAAAACTATCTCCTTATCTGCAATCAACTTAGATGGTTTCCAGAGAATTTATTATATTATTTGTGTGTAGAACAATGTAAATCACTTTCTACTTTTGAATCATCCCACATAACATTCATACTCCAACTCAACTCACAGGCATAGGACTCAGCACAGGAAAAGCCTGTAGTCTCAACCATACTATAGGGTGTTTCAAGCTGCACCACACCCAAGAGGAAATTCACAGTACAATTTTTTTCAACACTTAGTAGTCCAAAGCACCTTTGCAGGTTGGAACAGGACACATTCTCTTCAAAAACTATTACAGAAGACCAAAGACAAATACAGTTGAACTCTAAACATTGTTTTTTCAGGACATGGGGAGGGACAAGTTTAAAAGGGCAGAACCACAGTCTGTTTTGTTTCCTTCATTTTACTTTTTCATTTTGTTTTCTCAGAGGTTAATCTCCTCTTGTTTACACACGCCACTGAGACTTGTGGCTTTGCTACCTCTTTCCCTTTGCATCTGGGCATAGAGATGAGAGGGCTTCCAGAAAGAGTGCTAATTACAGGCTTAATTCCAGCCCCAGGTCTGCCATGAACAATACCAGCTTTCCCATACACCTGGGAATAAAAGCCTGCCATCAAAGCAAACATTTCTCTCTCAGTTCCAAAAGATTCATTCAGGGAACATATACCCTTAGGCTAGAAAAAGAGGCTCTTTCTTTTTCCCAGGGGGCAGAGATTATTAATTCAAGGTCAAGTTGGAGACATTTGGGTTTAACAATGTCTTATTATTAAATCTTATTTCTAAATAACCCTTTATTTACCAGAGCTATGTAGACAGAAAAGGGCAAAGAATTAAAAATTCTCTTCACATCTCTGCTCTTTGGCAAAAGAAAGTTGGTTAAGTCAATTAGTTTTCCTGTAAAAGGAGAGTAAAGTGATTAGCTTTTGTGGAAGAAATCATGTGATTGAGACTATCTCAAAGCTGTTATTTAGGAGAAATTATAGAGACCACATGAAAGTAGAACAAAGTCCTGAAAGAAAAAACAAAACAAAAAAGCCCTGAAAACCCAGAATTCTACATCCAGTGAAAATAGCTTCCAAAATTGGAAGTGAAGTAATTTTCAAATAAAACAAAAATAAGAGAATTTGTTGCAGGCAGACCTGCATTATAAGAAATGCTAAAGAAAGTACTTCAGGCTGGAGGAAAATGATGTTATATAAAATCTCAGATCCTAAGAAAAGAATGAAGAACATCAGGAATAGTAACCATCTGGATAAATGCTAAACTATTTGGTATTTTACTTTCCTCTTTTTAATTTCCTTATTATACATATAATTGTTTAAAACAAACAAAAAATATGTTGCAGAGTTTAAAGTATGTAGATGTAGTACAATAGCTATGGCATAAGGGGCTGGGGTGGGACTAGATGAACCTCTATGATTGTAAGATTTGTATATTTATTACCTGCAGTGGTACAACATTAGCTATTAGCATACTGTGAAAACCTAAAAAAATTAAAACTGTATATTGTCATTTCTAAAGAAATTATTAAATATACAATGCAGAGAAGTATTGCAAAAAGCCATAGGAAAATTAAAATGGAATTCAAAAATTATTCTAATAATCCAAAAAAGACTGGAAAATGAGAACAAAAGAGCAGAAAACAGAGATGAAAAGAAAACCAATAAGAAGACAATAGACTCAAATTCAACCATATCAATAATTATGTTAAATGATATTGAACTAAACACTCCAATTATAAGTTAGAAATTGTCAGAATAGATAAAAATGCATGACCGAACTATCTGCTGTCTATAAGAGAAGCACTTTAAATATAAAGACCCAGGCAGGTGGAAACTAAATAAATGGGAAAAGACAAACCATGCACAGTAAGCATAAAAAGGGACTTGGTTACACTAATATTGAAGCAGATTTCTATACTATAAGATTACCAGATATAAAGAGGGACATTTCATTATATAAAAATGTCAGTCCATTAGGAAGAAAAAATAATCAAATATGTGTATGCTTAATGTAAGAGCTTCAAAACACATGAAACAAAAATTGATAAAACTAAAAGGAGGAATAGATACATTTCATAATTATAATTGGAGACTTTAACACTCCTCTCTTAAATATCTGAACAACACTATAAATCACCTTGATGTTCTTGATGTTTATTGAATAGTACACAAAACAGTGGGAAACACACATTTCTCAAGTTTACATAGTACACTTACCCAAACAGAACATGTACTGGACAATAAAAGTAGTTTTAATACACTTAAGAAAAAAGTTCTCATTTATCTAGGAATAGAAGAAGACTTCCTCAACCTGATTAAGGCTATTTATATAAACAAACCCAAAAAACGTATAGCTAAATTCATACTCAGCACTGAATGTCTCATTGTTTTCTACTTAAAGTTAGTAGTGAAGCAAAGATGTCTATTCTCACCACTTCTATTCAACACTGCATTGGAAATCTTAGTGCAATAAGGTAAGAAAAAAGAAGTAATATGAGTAAAATTAGAAAGAAAAAATAAAACAGTTTCTATTTGCAAATGACATGATAATGAATGTTGAAAATTCTAAGCAACCTATGAACAAGCTCTTAGAACTAATATGTAAATTTAGTAAAGTCAAAGAATACAAGGTAAATATATGGGAATCAACTGCATTTCTATACATTGGCAATAAGAAATTAAAAGATGAAATTTCAAAATTCCATTTACAATACCATCAAAAAACACCTAGTAATAAAATTATCAAAAGATGTGTGAGATATGAACACTGAAAATTATAAAAGAAATCATTAAATATACAATGCATTAAATATACTGCAAAGGGTAATCAAAGAAGACCTAAAAAAATGGAGAGAGATACCATGTTCATGGATTGGAAGACTTGCTATTGTTAAGATAGTTTTCCCCAAAGTGAGCTATAGATCTCATGGAATTTGAATAAAAATATAAGCAAATTAAGAAAATAAATTAACAAACAGATGCTAAATATTTATTTGCAAAGGCAAAGGACCTATATTAGCCAGAATAATTTTGAAGAAGAATAACAACGTAGAAGAAGTTATACTATCAGGTTTCAAGAGTTACTATAAAGCTATAGTAATCTGGACAGTGTAGTATTGCTATAAACATATAGATCAATGGAACATGATAGAAAGAACAGAAATAGATTCATACTTATATGATCATTTGATTTTCAACAAAAATGCCAATGACATAATTCAATGACAACTGGATATTTGTATGGAGAAAAAAATGAATCTCATCCCTTAACTCTTGCTATGCATAAAAATTAACCTAAAGTAGATCACAGACCTAAATGTAAGAGCTAAACCAATTAAGCTTAGAAAAGAAAATATAGGTGAAAATCTTTGTGACATGGGTCTAGGCAAAAGGTCTTAAACAAAACACAAAAGGCAAAAACCAAGAGAGAAAATTAATAAAATGAACTTTATTAAAATGAAAAGCCTCTGCTTTCCAAAAGATATGGTTAAGAAAAGGTAAAAATTAGCCACAGACAGGGAGAAAATTCATTGTTCATCTGTCTGACAGGAGCTTGTTAAAAAAAATGGGTACAATATTTGGACACAAAAAGATATGCAAATGGCCGATAATTACAGTAAGAGTCTCATCATCACTAGCGATCAGGAAATTATAAATTAAAACCATAATGAGATATTATGAGATAACCTCTAGAATAGCCAAATTTTAAAAGACTAAAATAACAAGTACCAGTGAGGATGTGGAGCAACCACAATTTTCATACAATGAGATGTAAATGAGGTCCTTATGAGAATGTAAAATGGTACAACTGCATGACAGTATCTTATAAAGTTAATATAGTTATGATATGATCTATCGTTCTCACACATAGGGATTTATCCAAGTGGGGTGTTAATATACATTCACACAAAAACTTATATGCAAATGTTCACAGCAGTATTATTCATATTAGCCCTAAACTGGAAACAACTGGTAAATGGGTAAAAAAAAAAAAATTGTGGTACAACAGAACACTACTCAGCAGTAAAAACAAATGAAGTATCAATATAGACAACAATATGATGGATCTAAAATACATTGTGCTAAGTGAAAGTCACACACAAAGCTACATACTGTATGATTCCATTTATATGAAATTCGAGAAGAGACAAAACTATAATGACAGAAAGCAGCGCACAGGTTGCCTGCAGCTGTGGGTTGGGGATGGGAATCCTGAGAGAACTTTCTGTGTCAATGGAAATGCTCTGTGTGTGGATTAGTTAGGTGGTGGCTACATGGCTGCATATATTTTGTCAAAGTCATCAAACTGTACACTTACGAGGGCAAATTTTATTGTAGGTATGTTACATCTCAATAAAACTGAAAAAAAAAATCACCCCTGGCTTTAGATAGACAATTTGGACAAAAAAGAAAAGAAAGAAAGAATAGAAATGAGAGAATTACATTTCAAAACTGGTTAGTCCTGGTCCTCCAAGAAACAGATGCCACAATGGAATTAAATATCCAAAGATTTTATTAGGGGAAATGCCTGCATGAAAGGAAGGAGGGAAGAAGCCAGGGAAGGCTGGGAGAGCCACCAGAGCAAGATGCAAGTCAGGGTTAGATATGTGGTAAAGATTTGTTGAAGAAATTAGGAGCTTCTCTAAGAACTTTGAAGTCAGGGGTCAGAATAATAAAGTTATATTTACATAATTTCTTATCAATAATAACATTAGGACTTCCCTGATGGCTCACTGGTTAAGAATCCACCTGCCAATGCAGGGGACACGGTTTCGAGCCCTGGTCCGGGAAGATCCCACATGCCTCGGAGCAACAAAGCCTGTGCACCACAACTACTGAGCCTGTGCTCTAGAGCCCTCAAGCCACAACTACTGAGCCCATGTTCTGCAACTACTGAAGCCCGTGCACCTAAAGCCCAAGCTCCACAACAAGAGAAGCCATCACAATGAGAAGCCCACACACCCCAACAAAGAGAAGCCCCTGCTCGCCACAACTAGAGAAAGCCCATATGCAGCAACAAAGACCCAACACAGCTAAAAATAAATAAATAAGTAAATATTAAAATAATAATAATAATAACAACATTAAAGAGTTTCAGGGCAGAAAAAGATCTTAGACATAAACTAATCCTGGATAGTAACTGTGAGAGCCAAGGACTTCACAGGGACCTGGGCTTCATTCTGTCTGTGCTGGGACCAGCCACTGGACGGGACTGGAATAGGCAGCTCATTTCCTAGGGGGCCAGAAGCAGACAAATGCAAAGAGGATGCATGGGAGGTGTGGATGAGGAAAAAAGCCAAGTCAGTACAAGGGTCGAGACTGATGCATCAAGTCTGAGAAGTTATAAATAGGAAATGAATCAAGCAATCAATAGTCCAGAAAATCAGGGGAAAAGCAGTACTAGGTGGACTGAAACAAGACAATTCAATCTCAGGTGGTGAATAGGCAAGGGTCTTTTATTTTAAGATGATTTTATGGCATAGGAATAGGGCAGCTGGCTTCATATTACTGATGAAGCCTACAAAGATTTAAAAAAAATGCTTAATTCCATACAAACAGGCACCCTTCAGATAGCAGCGGCCTCAAGGACAGTTTTATTAAAGATTGCCAGTGAGAACTACGTTCAAATCTATGAAACGTGTTTAGAATAATATGAGTGGTGGTCCGCCATATATCTAGAGATTTTCAAGGGCTGATCTGAGTGATGCATTTCAGTGTTCGTAAAAAGATTAAGATGGAAGGAAAGAAGGCAGTAACCTTTAAGGGCTGGCACAAAACACAAGGAGATTCAAAATTAAGCCTTGAAGCCATTTTTATAATATTGATTTGGTGCATTGGAGAGCAGAGCATTAATTGTAACTCAATACAAGGGTAATTAAGGATAACGGTGCAGCCATCAGTTAAGAACTTAAATATGTTTTGGCAAGATTTTCTCATTATTTGAGGTTTTTCTGAAAAAAAAAATACATCTTCTCTGAAGAATTTTCTCCTATTATTGATCAAAATTTTTTAAATAAGATGATTCTGTCTGAAGTATAGAGAATGAACTGGAGCAGGAGAAAACTGGAGGTGGGGGGAATCAAGTAGGAGTTGTCACCTAAATTCCTACAAGAGATTATAGGGGTCTAAAAAGGAGACATTAAAAAGTGTCAGTGGGATGAAAAGGAGTAGATACTTGAAAATATGTGGGTGGAAGGATGATCAGGACCTGGTGGTTGCTTAGGTGAGAGACGAAAGGGTCAAGGAGTTAACACCTGCGCACAGGTAAGAGGTTAGGGCAGCTCTGTGGGTGGTCCACGTCTAGGGCACCTACAGGGAGACGCTGGTAGGCAGCTGATTACAAAGCTCTGCAGCTTCTTTCCTATGGAAATCTGCACATTTATTCCCTCTATCTGAACCCTTGTCCCCAGACTCACATTATCAGGAATCACCACATCTAACACACTCTGCTGCTCCTCCTTATGCTCTATCATCACACTCCATTTCCTTTCCAACCCTTCTGAAGCATCCAGGGCCCATACTCATCTCCGAAGTCCTCACAAAATCATCCGTTTCAGCTCTTCTGCTTTCTCCTCATTTTCAACTAAAAGGAGCCACCTACAGACTCTGCCTTGTCCAGGATCAAGCCACACAGCAGACACAGCCCTGTCTCCATTCATTTCACCCTGGAAGCATTTCTCTCCTTCCTTTTCTAACCCCACTATCACCTAAACCCACAATAACTACAATCCCAAACGCGGAAGAGAAATTTGGAGACACTGGTTCAATTGTATGCAACAAAATTCATACTCAAGCTAAAACATTTCACAATTTTCACACAAACAATGGGGGGGGGAGGGTGTCTTTTTTTTTCTTTTACTTTTGTGCACCTTAAGGACCCTTTCAGGTGATCATTTGTACAACAAAGTAACAGTTTTCCTTAGAAGTGAATTGAAATCTAGTCTTTTAAAGACAATGCTTGCAACTTTGAGAAGACAGCTTCCATTTCCAATCCCCCATTTCGTTATATAAAAATATTTACCAATGAATTATACTAAATATATTTTAACAAATTGACATCATACTATATATAGGAAAGCAGAAAACAAAAAGATTCAAGTCCTGGAAGAAAAATCTCTGACTTGTATCAGTTAGGATTAGATTTGGTTGTGGATAACAGAGACTCAAATAACTGATTTGAACAAGAAGGAAGCCTGTTTTTAGTAGGGTTCTGCTCTTTGAGTCCTAGAGACCCTCGACTCCATATAGCTCACCACTCTGCCATCTCCAGAGGGCTCTAGAAGTGGCCTTCATCCTCATGGACATCTAGAGTCTAGAGTTCACATCTGCACTCTGGACAGAAGGATGGAGGAAGAGTCCAAAAAGAAAGGGAAGTATGCACCTCAGGCTCTCTTTTAGGAGCTGCATGTAGGAACCGTCATGAATTTCACCAGCCAGAATTTAGTCGTATACAATGTGTAGTTGTCAGAGGGGCTGAGAAAGATTGTCTTTTCTGGATGGCCATGTGCTAGCAAAAAATGTACAGTTTCTATTACTAAGAAAGAAAGCAAAAATGGATTTTGGGGGACCACTATTAGATCTGCTGCAGAACTGAACTTCTGATTATTTCCTTAAAACAGATTCCTAGAAAAATAATAATAATAATAATTCTTGAGTTAAAATATATATGTATTTTAAAAACTTCTTGCTGAAACGATGAGCCACTCATCAAAGTTAACTTCTCTTTTCTTTCTGGGCACACAGGCTCTATTTGCCAGTCTCTCTTACAACAGGATGTGGTCATACTGAATTGTGTCTAACAGAATTTAAGCAGAAGTGCTGCGTGCCACTTCCTGGCCAGGTCCTAGAAAGCCTTCTATGTTTCCCCCTTTCCAGCTGGTGAGGATGGAGACATGCCCCCCACATACTTGGAAACCATTTATTAATGAGGGCAAAGCTGGCAGCATCTGTTTGCCCACCTACTATTTATGATGTGGCCAAAAACAAACTTTTAGTGTTTGAGTCTTTATCCTTTTGAGGGTATTTTTGTTACAAAAGTTAACTTACCTTAACTAAGACAAAGCTCTTGATAAACATCGTGCAATCATTTCCAAAAAGATGCTATCAACCTCCATCTCACCGAAAGAAGATGTACAAGCCTCTTCTCCTTAGCACAGTGAATACTGTGAATTTTTGAAATAGTTGCCAACTTTATAGAAAAACAATCATTGCTTGCTATGCATGTCTTTGTTGTTTTGTGAGGATGAACATTTTGAAATGTTCACTAGCCTTTGTGTATCTTTGTGCCCTCTTTTTTGTTGCTATCACAAAGCTAAGGATTTTTTAAAGGACTGATTTTTTTTTTTTTGCAAGGTTAAGATTAACCCTAGTTAAACAGATGGATACTTCTTTGGACAAAGGCAGTATACGAAAATGCATATTAATATAACAGATAAATGAAGGAGTCTATCATTTCTTTGTTTTGTAAAGCAAAGAGAAATCCTCAGCCTAGAAGAGGGGACAGGAATTAAGTCAGGCATCAAGAGAATCACTTTCAAGTGAAACAGTAAATGGCCAGTAGAGCCCAAACTCATATGCTCCCAGTAGTACAGATTTTACAGTCCTTCACTCATTCACGTAAGTAACAAGAAAGATTATTTTCTCATTCTGTACCTAGTGACATCTGAGGGTCTGTTACCGTTCCTAACCTATCAGCTGTTAATAGTTCAAAGAAAAACACAGTAAAATCCTGGTTCCTGGACTTCTCCACATACACATGAAGCATTTTTTCACAACTCTTTCCATCCCTGATCCACCCCCCCTTTTTTTTTTCACATACCACAATCTGTCCAACAGCAAGTATTATGTGGCGCTACCAAAAGATTTCTGGGATGATTTATCCCCATCTATAACACCCTT
The DNA here is from genome assembly GCF_030028045.1 of Hippopotamus amphibius kiboko. Lineage (NCBI taxonomy): Eukaryota > Metazoa > Chordata > Mammalia > Artiodactyla > Hippopotamidae > Hippopotamus > Hippopotamus amphibius. The sequence goes on along the minus strand of NC_080189.1, from coordinate 85,884,048 downwards.
CATTGTTGGTCCTTGTTGCATTTTAGAATCACTTCTGGGCAAGGGGTGGGGTGCGTGGCTATTGGGGACATGAACTAAAATGCTGGTGGGGAGGGGGCAGGGCCAGGTAACTTGAGTATGATGTAGAAGGTTGTATTTGCTTCTATTTGCCAGACACCTTCTGTGTGCCCCACTGGGTTCACTCTCCCAGCTCTCTGCTTCTCAGCTGATCTGTGTGGGTAACAGTAACAGCCCATCACCCTTGGTGTCCAGGTGAGTTCTGCCACTGGGAGCCCCAGGAGGCAGGTGATCAAGATGGGTGCTTATACTCCTGGTCCCTCCCTGTGAATCTGCCTCACATCACCTGTGTCCCACAGTAACCCCCTTCTAAGACTCTCTCTCCTTCCAAGTTCTAATCACTTCTCCCTGCCTTCGTCCCTTCAGGTCTAGGGATAGGACCAGCTCTGCTCCTGTTAGCCCCAGACTCCTGAACGATTCTTTCTTTTCTCTTATATCCTGTCCGCATTTTGGGGAATTAGGTGTAAATAAACCCTTCTCAAATTATTCTGATTTGAATGTGACATCTATTTTTTCATTGAGATACAGACTTGCATCTGTCTTGTTGAAAAATGTGTAGCTGTTGCTTTGCTGCATCATAAAGAGAATTTTAAATTTTCATATGTGAATTCATGTTTTTTTAAGAACTTATTGTTTGATAGTTATTAAGTTTGACAAGGCGCTTTCAGAAATGCAACCACTATACATCTGTGTGTGTATAAAATATTTGTTCATCTTATTTATAGTACACACACACACACACCATGGGTACAAATCAGGATCACCTGAGGAGCCTTTCTTTCACCATGATACTTAGACTCCACCCCAGATTTACTGGATAATCTTCAGACTAAGACTGAAGCGAATGTAGTTTGCAAAATTTGGACTGCACTCCTATTTAAGATCTCCTACCGTATATGATATAGTTGCGGCAACTAAGCTTCTATAAGAGTAACCACATGCTCAATATCACCTGCATGGCATCTAATAAGCCCTGCGTATATGCCAAATAATGGCAGTACTTTGTATTTATAAAATAACATTTATTGGGGCTTCCTAGGTGGTGCAGTGGTTGAGAATTCGCCTGCCAATGCAGGGGACATGGGTTTGATGCCTGCTCCAGGAAGATCCCACATGCCACGGAGCAACTAAGCCCATGCAACACAACTGCTGAGCCTGCACTTTAGAGCCTGTGAGCCACAACTATTGAGGCCCATGTGCTGCAACTACTGAAGCCCACGTGCCTAGAGCCCGTGCTCCGCAACAAGAGAAGCCACGGCAATGAGGAGCCTGTGCACCACAACGAAGAGTAGCCCCCACTCACCGCAACTAAAAAGAAAGCCTGCACACAGCAAAAAAGACCCAACACAGCCAATAAAATAAATTAATTAATTAATTAATTTAAAAAATAGCATTTATTCTAGGACCTCTTTTACAGTAGCCATGACAAGGTAAAATTGCTATTCTATCATTCCCATGGGATAAGGCCCACAGAAGTGGGAGGCCCTGATGTTACTCAGGCATCCATTTTTCAATGAAGATAAGTAAGGGAGTTATGTCAACAATTTTAATGGGTGACTTTGAAGTTAAACTTAATGGCATGACATGAAGAATCAAGTCCTCATTTGGGGAGGAGGGAGTAAAGTTACTAAATGCCTGAGTGCTCTGTCTTTAAGCATTATCATTATTAGTAAGAAAGGTAACGACCTCCTGATTCACTGACCTTGGGATGGGCAGTCTCCCTTCTTATGAAAGGCAAATGGCATCCACGTTGGCATCATAGCAAACAAATATTATTGCTCTCTTTACTGAATACTTAAGTGACTCTGCAACTTCTATCAATACCATTAGTTACTCTAGGCCAGAGGTCAGCAAACTATTTTCCATGGGGCAAATGCAACCTGCACAGGTACGTGTAAATAAAATACAATTGGAACACGGCTATTGCCTTTTTTTTTTTTTTAATGTATTTTCTATGGTTTCTTTCATGCTACAACAGCAAAGAGCTTCTTAAGATGGAAGCTTAGATTATTATGTTCAGACTTTTTTTCCTAATACAAGTATTTAAAGTTATAAATTTCCCTCAAAATGCTATTTAGCGATAGACTATAGATTTTTATACGTATTTTATCATTCAGTCCAAAAATTTTTCTAATTATCTTTGTGATTTTTAATGATCTACGGGTTATTTATGAGAGTGTTGTTTTATTTCCAAGTATTGGGGGCTTTTGTAGATATCTTATTAGTATTGATTCATAATTTACTGTTGTATGTGTTAAAAAAAATCTATCAACAATGTCTTATAGGCCAGCATATGGTCTACATTGGTGGACACTGTGTGTGTGCTTGAAAACAATGTGTGTTATGCAGCTGGTGAGTGCAGTGTTCTGGAAGCGCTAGCGGGGCTAGCAGTGTCGCTCAGGTACTCTTCCTCCTTCCTGATTGTTTTGTTTAGCGGTTCTGCTGACTACTGAAAGCAGCATGTCAAACTCTCCAACTCTTGCTTGTGGATTTATTTTTCCTTTTAGTTTTGATGGTTTTAACTTCATGTATTTCATTTGTAATACTCGTAATTTGTGTCTTTTTTTTTTTCTTCTTCTTGGTTATCCTACCCAGAGACTTGTCAGTTTTGTTGCTCTTTCCATTGAACGAGCTTTTGTTGATTTTTCTCTATTTTTTCAGTTTTCAATTTAATTGATTTTTACTTTAATTTTTCTTATTTGTTTTCTTCTGCTTGCTTTAGGGTTATTTTTATCTCCTTTTCTACCTTCCCAAGTTAGAAGCACAGGTTATTGATTTTAGATCTTTTTTCTTCAATAACATATGCATTCAATGCTATAAATATTCCTCTAAGCATTGATTTTGCTGCATCTCACAAATTGATAAATTATATTTTAATTTTAATTTAGTTAAAATATTTGTCTTCATTTATCTTCATTTTTGAAGTATGCAACTAACTTCCTTGGATATAAAATTCTATGTTGGTACATTTTGCACCTTGAATATTTTTTCTAGCGACTTCTGGCTCCGTTTCTGATGAGATGTCAGCTGCTAATTGTATCATTGATCCTCTGTATATAATTTTTTTTCTGGATGATTTCAAGATTTGCTCTTTGTCTTTGATTTAGGTGTGGTTTTCTTTGTATTTATCCTGGTTGGGTTTTTCTAACATTGTTGGATCTAGAAATTAATGTTTTTCATCAAATTTAGAGAGTTTTATTCATTATTGCTTTAAATATATTTTTTTCTTCTCTTCCTTGCTCTTAACTCCTTCTAAGACCTCAATTTCACCTACATTGGATCATTTGATATTGATCCAAAGGTCTCTGAAATTCTGTTTATTTTTCTTTATTTTTTTATCTATTATTTAATAATTTTTCTTGATCTATCCTAAAGTTCATTTATCCTTTCTTCTATCATTTACAATCTGCAATTGAACCCATCTAGTGAATTTTTCATTTCAGTTATTGTATTTTCAACTTTAGATTTTCCCTTTATTTACTTTCACATAGTTTCCATTTATATGTTACGATTCCCCATCTGTTCACTCACTGAGAGCATGCTTCCTTTTGATTCTTTGAACATATTTATAATAGCCACTCTGAATTTTTGTCTGCTAAATCCAGTATCTGGGTCCACTCAGAGTCAGTTTCTATTTTATTGCCTTTTTTCCTATGAATAGTTCAAATTTTCCTGTTTATTTGCACATCTGACAATTTTGGCTGAAAACTGGATAACTGGATGATACAATTTAGCAACTCTGTAATCTGCTATGTTCTTCTGAGGACAGATTTTATTGCTGTAGCTGTTTGTTTGCCTAGACTCAAACTATCTCCCTTCACACTGGGAAGCAGCTGATATCTCTGTTGGGTTCTTTCAGCTTTAAGTCACTGATTTTTAGCCTGCTTCCCAGAGACCTTCCCTCAATCTGTGTAGGTTAGTGGTTAGTCAAGGATTTGGGTAGGGTTTATACTAGATTTTTCAGTTCCCTTGCTGGTCTGTCTGACTTGAGCTCTTTCCTCTGACATTAGAAATGTGTAGGAGACAGTGCTAAATCAAAAAAGCAGCAAATTCACAAACGGACCCACTGTAGTTCTTTTTTTTTTTTTTTTTTTTCTAAACTGGAGTCCTTGAGGTTTTCCCTGTGCTTGTGTGGTTTAGCAGTCACTAAGGATGTGGCAGAGTTTACACTCAGATTTTGGGTCTCACTATTTCTGTGGCTCATCACTTTCAGGATTTCCCTCCCTGCCGTGCTAAATTTCCAGCTTTTCTGTCAATCCTGAACTTCTTTCTGTGTCACTTCAAGCCAATAACACTGTGGTTTTCTACCACTGGAACTGAGGAGACTGGGTGGTGCCTTCAGACAACAACAACAAAAAACAAAGATAAATAAACAAAACCCTAGAAATCTTTCTTTACCCATTGCACTTGTGATCTTTCAAGACTAAATCGCCTCTGGTTTCCATTTCCTTTGGCCACTGTCCAGTGCCTTCAAACAGTGGTTTTTTTTTTTTTTTTTAAATACTTTGCTCAGATTTTATCATTTTTATCTGCAGGAAGTCTTGCCCAGCAAATTCAATTCACCATTACCAGAAGCCAGACACCCATCAGTTACTTTAAAGGGGTTTTTGGCGGTTTTCGACTTTATTGTATGCTTAATATTAAAGTACTAACAACCATTAATTAATTCAATTTAATTTAATTAATTAACTTTGAACCCAGTATCAATCCCATAGTCATCAGATATAGGTAGAGGTCCTATGAGGTGAAATCCATACTTGCCTAATTCTATTTACTCATGACAACTTGGTGAACTCCGCACACTCAGAGCTATTCGTGCGAGGGACGATTATGAAGTAGAAAACTAGTTTGTGTGAATGAATAAGAATAAATTCATACTCATAAATCTTCTAAGATAGCAGATATAGCATTAGGAAAACAATATTCTGAAAGATCTGAATCTGAACATTCAGAAAAATTATCCCTAATAGTATGTAAGACTCATCTGTCAAGGCAGGGGATGTAAGCAGAGAGAAGGTGGAGGTGTGTCTCACAGGAAATAGGAAAGCTAGCGTTGGTGGAAGATCACATAGCTCTGATCATTACTGCTCCACTTTGGGGCCACATCCAATAAGTGGATCAACTTGGAATAGGCACCCAGAGATGGGTCAGGTCCCCAGATAATTTCCACCCCAAAGTGGCATGAAGACCAAGCCTGTTGCTCTCTCATTCAAAGACCCTAGGTTTTCTAGACCTTCTGCCATATGCAAGAAACTCTTATTTTCTGCCCAGCACCAGGCAGCAAGATGCAAACTCACCTCCCCCTCTCCTACCTTCTTTCTTTCTGCTCAAAGAGTGACAGAAGGAAGGAAAAGCAGTGAAACATCAGGAAAGCCATAAGCCTGTGTCTCTGCGTTTCAGTTTTATCCTGATTAGCCTCCAGGTAAGAGCAAATTGCTAATGAGAAACTTGGAAAACACAGCTTAGCAGACTGACATTCCATTCAGACACTCTTAACCAGGTGTGCTTCCTGCACAATAGCTCTGAGGCCTGTGCACAGTTGCAAAGATTGTTGGGTTGGGGGGGCGGGGTTGGTGGTGGTGGCTGCTGAGCTCTTCAGTGTCGCCAGGCTCCCCACAATGGGTCTTTCTTGGCTGAATCACAACCTGACCAACACAAAGCATCCGCCCGTCCCCTCAGCATCTTGACCAAACAGCATTTAATATGTACCACATACACTTGGGCCTCTCCTGAGGACATGTTAGAAGAGGCCAAGTTCACCCTGGCCCTGATGATCTGCAGCTTGAAATCTCTGGAGCATCCTCACGTCTGGGGTGTGAACACCAGCCCCTGAATGGAGAAGGGCAAAGGACCTGGACATGCTGGGGCCTAATCATACTCCCATGCAGTGATTATTTGGTTTATTCCCTGGATGTGACTAATTGGAACTCTCCTGCTGTGGTTTTCTTTTCTAGGAGGCTGGGTCTGAATCTCAACTATCACACTGTCATCTTGCAATGATTGTGCAACTCAAAAAATGCTCTATTTAAAGTTTTTGGGCTGCTGGACACTTCAAGTGGTTGTTTGGAAACTTAGAAAAACTCATCAGAAGCAGAAATTTACCTTTCTAAAGATGAAGTGACACATGATTAGTTGCTTTATCTCACACTTTTGGTTAAGCATTCATATTAGAGCTGATTTTTGCAATGGTATTACTGAGTGTTCTAACAGCTAATTTTGTGAGTGGACTGACGTGCGCATATTATTTCATTGGCATTAATATTTCACGCCTTACATTTCCTTCAGTCCCTGAGACATTCTAAGATAATTAATTGACCAGAAAAACTGGTCTAACTAGTGGATTCACACAATAAACACTGAGTGAACTATTTGCCTGAACTGCCCATCTTCCAGCTGGTGACTTTTATGTCATAGCATTTACCAAGCTTCAGTTCACTGGTTTATCAACTTCTGGCATTCATTCCACCCATTAGGCCCCGGGACATTATTTCAAATGAACAAAAATCCCTGCTCTCAGGGACATATGACCGATGATAGCTGAGTAAACAAGCAAATTAAAAGGGAAAAATTCAAATAATGATAAATGCTTCGGGGAAAATGAAGTCAAGTGATGCAGTCCAGAGTTCCTGGTGGGCTAATTGAGGAATCCAACCACCTGAAGACCTGTGGGAGCAGCATTCCAGATGAGTGAACAGGAATGCATGTGGCTGAACCAGGCCTCCAGTGGAAGTCTAGGGGCCTCACTCATTCATTTGTTCATTCACTAATTCGTTCAACCACAGAGAGCAAGCAGAGGCCCCAGCTCCTGTCTTGGAGTCTGACTTAGCTCTCTGAACACTTTGGGGAGTCACTCTTTTCTGTCCGCCTTCAGCTATAAAATGCCTGGGGTTGCATCCACTTCTCCATTTATGATTCTTCTAGCTCCTGGATGAGAAATCGTGACCTAATTAGGGCTTGCTTCGCTTAGCTGCCACACATCTCTCTCCATGCTTTCCAGGCAAGTCTCTGTTCACACACGTCAATGCCTGGCACTAGGTGGTTGTCAGGGTCACTCACTGGACCCTCAGCCAAACTCTCCATTTAGCTTTCTTACTCTTTCCTCATAAATCAATTACTGACAGTTCTATTTACTTTGCCATAGATGATGGTAAAATGCTGGGAATAGAAGAGATTAAAAGCACAGACCCTCAGAAATGGGGGGAGGAGTTGGCATTGCCCCTCATAGGACATGTGGCTTCTGTGGCCAAGGCCAGTAAGGATGCTGGACAGGGAAGGATCTGGAAGGCACTGAGACTTGCAGAACTCCCAGCCTAATTCCCTTCCAAGTGTTTCTGGCCACTCAAATAGTCTTCAGTTGCTCACTGCCTGGACTACTTTTCTGAAAAGTTTGCAAATAGAGCACCAACCCCCCTCAGATACCTCCTAGGGAGCTTCAAGATTTGTTCTTTAGCAAGCACAGGATCTGAGGTTTCTTCCTTTGTCTTGACTGTGTGGCTTTTGAATGTAGCTTCCCTGGAAAACTTGGTAAAAGGAGATGCATTTATTTGCCAGGGCCTCCTTAAATGCAAGCAGGTCCTGGCCTTTCGAATGTCTCTGGATTCCATCCACTTCATTCCATCACCACCATGTGAGTCCAGCATCCCCTCTTACCTGGACCACGGCACCAGACTCAAAACTCAGCTCTCTTCACGCAATCATTTGCCACTCAGCAGCCAGAGCCTCCTCTCTTCAAAACACACGCCTGATTTTGCCCTGACCATGCTTAAAACCTCACAACGGCACTGCTTTCCTCTGTGATAAAAATAAAATGGATAAGCTTCCACCTGCTCTGGCCATCCTTCCAGACCTGTTTCCTTGCTGTGCCATCCTGGGCCATTACTCAGCGTCTCTGGGCCATAGTTCCTTCATCCATAAAATGGGGAGAAGAGTCCCTATCAGCAAAGGAGATAATGTGTGCAAAAGCTCAGGATGTGTGTGGAAGGCATGAGGCAGAGAGGAACTCGGAAAATGGGACCCTGGTAACAGCTCCTTCAGCCTCCTTCTCTGGCTCCGTGTGCTTCCTCATCTCAGCACAGATTCACAGCTAAGCAGCCATTCCTTCAGGGGCCCAGGACCCAGCTCCCGTGGACCACCTCTGCCCATACCTTCCGACCCCACCAGGTGAATCCCCAGGGCCTCAAGGTTTTCAAAGTAGGGGAGGCGGTCCAGGATGGAGAGAGGCGGAGGAGTCAGTGCTGGGCTCGGGGCTGGTTATATAGCAGTATATCAGCCTGCTGCTTTGGGCCTTGCTCCCCTGGGCCTCTGCCTCCAGGATGCCCGGAGGGCCCTTCAAGCACAGCCCTGGCCTTGGGGCTACGCAGTCATATTGGTACCGCAGAGTCTTTTATTATTTCCCGCCATATCAAATAGCCCTGGAATGCTGATTAACTGCCAGGCAGCCGAGGCTCTGTTTCAAGGATGGCAGAGCTTGAGCACTTATCCAGGACAGGCTCTCTGGTCCTGGGTGGACAAACTTCCTCTGGCATCCTGCGGCATCCTAGCTGCTCCTCATTTCTGCTTTCAGCTTATTTCTTACATTAGAGGCAATCTATCTCGCTAGCTTAAAACAGCAATGGCCAGCCAGTGCCCTTGTGAGGCCTGACCTGCCAAAGGACAGCTAGTAGGGACCTTTTGGGAGACGGAAATCACAGCTTCAGTGCTGTGTAGATGCTGACCTAGATGCTTGGGCAGCAGCCACAGAATTTCACCAGGACCCCTCCCAGCCCTGCGCATTACATGCCAGCTCCTCTGTTTGCCTTTAAAAAAGAAAAGACTCCAGCACTTTCTACTGACCAGACACTATGCTAAGCACTTTATGCAAAATAATTCAATTAATCTTCACCACAAATCTGAAGTCAAAACCATGATGACTCTCACCTTACAGATGATGAAAGAACCACTAAAAGATTAAAGCATTTACCCAAGGTCATGTAATGAGTAAACGTCTGACTCCAGAGCCCACACGTAGAATTTAGCCACGACGCTACGCGGTCTTCAGAGGCCCTTAGTATCTACATTCTCTGACCACATGAACCAAACCAGGTAATAAACGGAAAGCACTCAAAACAGTCCCAATGGGGCCTGGCCTAGAGTCAGCACTCAACACACCTCCCTTCACGCAGAGGCACCCTGGAGGGATAGCGAGAGGAAAAGGCTCTCGACCGGACCGCTGGCTCTGCCACTAGATCTGCATGATCTCGCTTGGCTTCCATTTCTTTTCCCGGGACCTAGGAATAATGATGACACATGTCCTCGACTCATTGTGAGTATGAAGGGAGGTAATATTTGTCAAGCGCTTCGGACAGAGCCTAGAACGTACTAGACGTTGCCTTTACTAAAATACACATAGGTGGGCGCGGACCTCGTGTCCTTGAAGACCTGGTTCAAGACCTGATTTCAAGTCCTGGTTCTGTTTTTACTGTCCGGGACACCTGGGATAAACTACCTGCCCTGTCGCAGCCTTAGTTTCCTTACTGGTGAAAACAGAACCACAACTCCTACCCCTAGGGCTGCTTGTGAAAGAAATGAGATGAGGTGTACAGGAAAGCACAGAATTAGACACACATTAGGTGCCTAATAAACGTCATTCTTCTCTTTTCCCAGGCAGGTCTCTACAGTGTCACGAATATGTAAGCTAGCTTCTGCCCTCAAATCTTTCTACTGTCTTGCCTGCAACGCTCTGTTGTTTCCTGTTCCCCTTGCAGCCCTCTGTTCTGTCACCTTGGGAACGCGGCCAGCTCGAACTTTCTGTAACACTCTGAGGGCCTTGGAAATTCTTGGAGATGTCTAATGACAGCAGTTCTGAATTTCCAATGCGCCAGAGCGGACAGCAGTTCAGTTGGCAATTTCCCAGGCCTTTCCATAGAGAGGAAGAGTGAGTGAGTGAGTGAGTGAGTGAGTGAGTGAGTGAGTGAGTGAGTGAGTGAGTGTGTGTGTGTGTGTGTGTGTGTGTGTGTGTGTGTGTGTGTGTGTGTGTGTCCCTTCCAGACAGGTGTGGGCCCTGTTCTGCTCTGCCCATTCTGGACATTTGAATTCCGCCTGCCGATGTCCGTGGGATGGATCCAGGTGGGTTCACCTAACACCAGTCTCTCCTGAGGTATTGTCTGTAGGAATGATTTTACCATGGGCAATAAAAGCATCTAAAGGGATTATGTAAAAAGAGCTGCCATTTCTTTGCTACCTGCCCCAACTGCCATTGTGCTATACGCTCCTTGCTCAGGGACCACGTCTTACCCTCTAATATGTTTAGCAATGAGGTTCCTATATCTACCAACCCCAATTAACCCATTCACCCACTGAGCCTTCAGGCTGAGACAGTTTAGGGGAGTAAGGCTCCCAAACCTGGATGAGCATCGGAATCTTCTGGAATACTTCTTTAAAAAAAAAAAAAAAAATCAGGGTGAGTTACCATCCCAGACCTAGGGCCAGGCAGGGGCCCATGAAGCTAGGATGAAGATTGGAGACCAAGGTTCAAATGCCAGCCCTGCACCTCAGTGTGGCCTTGGGCAGGTCACAGCCCTCCCTGCCTCGTGGTGTCCTCACCTGGGCAGTGGAGATCACTGTACCCGCCTTCTCATTTACCGGCAGCATTGTGGTGATGAAAGGGGATGCGGAGGGCCAAGCTCGGGTCACGAATACAGGGTGTTTCCAGCTCCCTCAGCCATTTGTGTGACCCTCCCAGCCTGGCACTCAGTCTGCCTCATTTTACAGTTGTTCGTGGCACTGTGTGGAGAGACGATAAGCAGAATTTTCCAACAATCTATTCCAACTAAGTTCAGTGACTCCAGGTAGCTCTCTAACCATGAAGAACTGCAGAACCATCCTTGGTTGGGGCAGAGTAACACATTTGGGGAAGACAGGCACCTCTGCCTGAATGTCATCTTTGTTTGGATCTTAATTAGGCATAGAGGCTGCATTCTCAGGAATTAGCCCCCAGAGACAGGGGTTTTAAGTCCAGCACGAACATTTGCTTGACCAGGTTTTCTAGTGCAACACCTCTCTTCTGCCCTTCCTTTCAGGCTTTATTTCTTGACCGAGGCTCTCTCACCTTCGTTTGAAACAACTGGTCCTTTTATATCCCAGGCTTTCATGTAAAGCTCCTGCAAATCCTGTTTGGAACTAAATTGGATTTAAGGCATGTGTAACAATCATGTTCCCCAAACTCCGCTGCTTGGAGTGAAACAGGATCTTAATTAAAGAGAGACACAAAATACGGTTCTCTGGATTTACCCCAATGCACTCTGTGGCTGCTGCAACCCCACATCTTCCCATCAAGTTGATCCCCCAAAGTCTGGGATTCTTCAGTGAGTATTGTACAGATGCTGAGCACAGGGGCCCTGCTGCTACACGTGGCACCCGCCACTTTCTTCCTCACCTGCCTGCGCTCCCTGGGCTGACGTCTCCACTGCTGGGGACACCAGCAGTGGCCTTTCGCAGCATCCCCTCCATGCTGCTGCCCACCCCGGTCCGTGCCGAGGCTGCACCTGCCCAGGGAAAGGACGCTGAGAGCTGCCTGGCCCTGGCTGTTACCGCTGCGGCTACTGCTGCTTTCCGTAACCTCGGGATGTTTGAGGGAAGAGCTCGTTTAGTTTTTACTTGCCCTTTTATTCAAACACCCTCAGCTTAGGACTCAGGTACAAGTCCCTGCATGCTAGGTCACAAGGCATCTGAGTGACAGGCACGGTGCTGCTTCCAAATTCCCACCAGGACCACCCCACACCCCACCCCCAACCCTGGTCCATTGCAATTGAACCCGGTAGGTGTCCTCCACTTTCTCCTCCTGTGGAGTGAGTCTTTCCTAGGAGGTTCCTGGCCTTCAGGTACCTAGAGCCATGGTGGGCCCACCCCACAAGTCAGGTAGGCATTCCCAGACTTAAATCTAAATCCTAGTGGTAGGAGGGGTGCTAGCGAGCTTAAGTGCTGACTCCGGATACAAAGCAATGAACAAATAATTGATACATTAATTAATAAAATGGGAAGGAACAGAAGGAAAAGAAACATGGGAGGAAAGTTTTTAAAAAGAAAAAAAATAGAAGATTTTGGAAAGCAGATCTTAATCCAAATTCTAAACTCTCTCTCACTCAATCATGGTGGAGTGAGGAGGGGGGAGGAAGAAGCTAGGGGAGATCTCACCACTTCAGTACAAGCATCAATAGCTAGACGCATAAAAACATAAGCAGATCAGAGGGTGAAAGCTCCCTAAGGCCGAGTAAGGTGCTTTGCTCACTCCTGCCTCTCAGGACATTAGAGAACGCTTGGGAATGCAGACAACGGGGAGCAAGAATTGATCCCTTGTCAACTGATCACTCTGGTAAGAGAGCCCTGATACTTGGAATTTCAGCAAAATATCAAACTGCAGTGATTTTTTTTTAAACTTAATTTGAGATATGCTGCTTGGAAGACGTATAACTTCCTGGAATGAGGACTCCAGATCGTCAGGCAGTAAATCTGAGATGCTTGAGCCTCTTTAACGCTGCCCTGTAGCTTAGCAACCCTAAATAAGCACAGTCCCCCACATCCAAAGCCTGGAAAGCGCCAGAGGAAGAGTATGAAGCAACGGGTACACAGAGGACCGGGGAACTAGCTCCTTTGACCTGTTGCTTCACATTTGCAAGATCTAAGGCTTTTGGAGATGCACCTGGGTCAAGTATAGGGCAACACACGTAGGCCTCCGGCATGGCCCACTCTGTGCATGCGGCGCTGTCAGCGTAGGAGCACAGAGTGAGCGTGAACGTGGAGAGAGGACGTGAGCCTGCCCAGCGGCGGCCTCACTCTCTGGACTCAGCCTGACTCTCTGGCTGCAGTCCGGGGAAGGGTCAGCTGCAGGCCCCACCTTGCCTCTCCCCCACCTGCCCCTCACTTGCTCTGGCTTTGTATTAGCCCACCTTGCTGGGGCCCCTTGCATACCGCATCCCACTTCCTTCGGGACCAGGGGAGGCTCCACCTGAGAACAGATACAGTGCTCCAGTCGTAGGTGGCATTTGATAGTTGTTTGATGAATGAATAATGAATGAATAAATGAATGAATGAGCAAAAAACTGAGTCTAAATGTTCACGTTTTAAAAATAATAAGTTTTCTACTTCTACAGCATGGGGAAGTGGAGACCAACAGCTCTCACAATATCCTGTTACAACGGAGAGAAAGAAGTTTTCTTGTACTTGATTCCAACATTAAATTATAGCAAATTAGGAAGAGTTTTATTTGGTATGGGGGAAGGGGATGGTTGGGAGGAAAGGGTGAGACTTAGAGAAGGAGAGAAGTCTGTCTTGGTAAAGTGCGGACCAGCATCTGCCGTTCTACCCCAACCCAAACAGTTCCCAGGTGTCAACTCTCAACTCCCAAGCAAGGCTTCCTGGATGGATGTTGGTACCTGACACTGATAACAGCGCTTTTCCCCAGGTTCTGCTCACTCAGTATCTTCCTCTTCCCCAGTGCTATTCTCTTGAGTGTTTGTGTCCCTGCAAAGTTTATATGTTGAAATCCTAAACCCCAAAGATGATAGTATTAGGAGGTGGGGCATTTGGGACATGCTCAGGTCACGAGGGTAGAGCCCTCATGAATAGGATTAGTGCCCTTACAAAAGAGGCCACACAGCGACCCCAGGTCCCCTCCACCATGTGAGGACACAGTGAGAAGATGCCAGCTATGAACCAGGAACAGGGCCCTCATCAGAACCCAACCACACTGGTGCTTTGATCTTGGACCTCCAGCCCTCAGAATTGTGAGAAATAAATTTCTGTAGTTTATAAGCCACCTGGGCTCTGGTACTTCACTGGTGCAGCCCAAACAACTCAGACAACTACTATCTTCCCTCTTCCTTTCCAACTCACACTTTGGGTCAGACTCAAAAGCTAGTCTGGTGCCCACGGAATAAGGCTGCCCTGACTGAGTTTCAGAACCTAAAGAACCTTGCTAATATAGCATCTTTGTAAAATGAGAAACAGGGGTCCCTAAGACTGTCACAGCTCCACAGGTGCCTAGTTAAGTGAATGGAGATGTTGCTTTGTGTTAATTAGAAAAATATTCTGAATCAGTGCTGGTTCTGGCAGAAAACAGATGACAACCTTGAACTGGATAACTCAGGAGAGTGTTAGGGAGGCACCATTTTCAAAGGCACAGGTGGGATTTAGGGAAACCCATGAGGAACAGCACAGCACCTTGGGGCCAGCAATGGTGTGGAGCCTTTAACACTCCAACCCTGAGGAGCAGCAGCAGGGAATCCTGAATTCAGAAACCCACAGGGGCTGCAGCTGTGGGAGCCGTGCCCCTAAGTAAAGGAGACAGACAATGAATGGCCACCCAGCGGGGAGGAAGCCACGAGAAATAAACATGCCTCTCTTTGATCCCCTGCCAGTGCCTCCCGTTGGCGGACCCAGCCATGTGCTGGGGGGTGAGGAACGCAGTCCACACAGGCCAGCCGTCCAGGGCCCACGGGAGGGTGAAGGGTGGACTGGATCTGGAGAGGCACGGGGAAATACCCAGCAGAGCACCCTTCCCTGCAGGCAGATGCAGCCCTGGCCAGCAGCACGTAAGGGGCAAGCGTGGACCACATTTCAGTCCCGCCCACTCACTCTCCTTGGCCAGACACCCTTCTGCAGGCATGGCCTGCTCAGCCATCTATGGTGGTCCTCAGAGCCCTTGACAGCTATACCCCTTTTCATGGGCAAAAATATGACAAAAGGATCCCATGTCCCAAAAGTAACTAGAGAAAAATAAACCATTTTCCAAGCAGACGTCTCCTCCAATTTTACTCTTCTTTCAATTCTCCTGTAATCTCTCCATGAACCTCTTTCTTCTCTCCACCGAATGGCACAGCCATCCAGCTGGTCTCCCGAGGCAGGAATCAGGGGTTCATTCTGACCATCTCCTCCCCCGCCTTCCACATCCAAACAGTGACCACCGTGTCGGCTCCCCTCTGGAAATTCATCACCGCTCTCCTACTCTACTGCCAGAAGTCATTACCACCTCTCCCCAGACTGACCAGCACAATCATTTCCAAATCCAGCTCCCTGCTTCCACATGTAGCCAACCCCTCTCTTCCTCCCACCCTCTCTGTGATCACTGCTGGGATCACAGCATCCCACCACTTAAAATCCTTCTGTGGCTGGCCTTTCACCTTTGGCAAGTTCAAATGCATCAGCCTGACATAGAAGGCTCCTTATGATCCTGCCCCAACTAGATCCTGTAGCTGCACTGCAGCCTCCCCTCCCACCACATCCACGCAAGCTACCCCCAAAATACTGACCCTTTTGCAATTCCTCCAATGCACCAGGCTCCCTCCCACCCCCAGGGCTTCACCCAGGCTATTCTCTCCGCCTAACATGTCCTCTTTCCTTTGCACCACCCAACTGCTTCTCCATCCAGCCTTTTGGGAATATCTCTTCTTTTTGGAAAACTGTCCTGGTCCTTCCTCCCTTTCCCTGCGAGAGCTGAGTTAGGTGTCCTTCGCTCATACCCACACTTCACACCCCTTAACACCGCTGTGCACCTCTCCTGATCGCATTTCTGACACGTGCTCTCACCGTTCACTTTCTTGTCTGCTGCCCTCACCACCCCTGCAGCCCCGCTGCCCAGCACAGTTCAGGCTCTGCCTATTACAGGGTCTTCAAGTGCCAACTGAAACGAAGTAAGTCGCAACAAAATGAAACCTTCCCAGGGTGGCACTGCCTGGCTTCAATCCACCTAATCCGTTATCATGTGTGACCACTGACCATGGCAACATGCTAGGCGTCCTTTATTGCTTATGAATGAATGTCATTTCCCTTGTTCTGCTTTCTCCATGGTTTATACGCTTTTAAGACAGAGAGAACCCTGTCTTCTAGTTCCCAGTGATTTCTCACCCAAATTCTGTTTGAGGATTTTGCCAGACACTAGACAAAGCCAAAGGAAATTAAGCCCATTCATGGGGTTGCATTTCATAGGCAAATAAATGTTGTCCAGCTCTCTTCCCCCAAGGGCCTGGTCTCAATGCATTTTTCAAGTAAGCTACTTTCAAAATCTCTCTCCTGCCACCACTTACTTCATTCAGATCTAACTGAATGTGGAAGGGACCCGGACTGAGTGAAACGTATGTGTTCATCTCACATAGGTAGGAACCTTGGGTAAATCATCTGACTCACATTTGGTTTTTGTTTAATTGCGTGTCAGGCGCTCTCCTGGAGGTATACACTGGAGTTCATTGTGACAGCAGCAGTGGCCTGTACTTACATGATGTTTGCAGGTTATGGAGCACTTCTCATGGAGCTTCTCATTTAACTCTCATGCACACAAGAGGCAGGCATTATTACTGCCGCGACTGTTTTCTAGATGAGGGTATCAGATGTCTCAATTTAAAACCTTCTCATCTGCCCTCTTCCTCTAGTCACTGCTTCATCAAGCAGCTCTACGCAGGGGCTGCCCAGATTCACTCAGGTACAACTGGGCAGCATCTGGTATCTCTGACACCCCGGATGGGGGGCCCAAAGCATCTACTGGAAGCTCATATATTGTGAAACAGGAATGGAGAGGCGTCTGTCCTCATGTGGGCTCCCATGATCAGTAGGGGGTGGGCCAGCAGGTAAATGCCCACCTTAGCCATCTGAGACCCACTTCCTAGGGCTCCTTCCAGGGTCCACGGGCCCAGGGCCTGTAGTGGTGGCCAGCTCAACAGTGCATCCTTGTGCTGGCTCTTCCTTCTTTCCCCGTTTTACTTTCCCTCCCTCACTTCTGCTCCTTGGGATGTCTTCCCAAACCAACTAGCTGTACACAAGCCTTTATACCTCTAGCTGTGCTTCTAAGGAATTTGGTCTAAAATCATGAAGTTAGATGACTTGCCAAGTACCCCAGAGTTCACGTGGAAGACTGTAATTTATAGGCAGGTCTCTGAATTTCCAAGCCCCATGTGCTCTCCTCTCTCTCCTCCTTGCACCAAGGGAACGAATGTAGAAACAGAGTCTTGGATATAGAAACAACCAACTACAAAAGAGAGGTGTCAAGTCAAATGCAGAAACAAATGACTTTGGAGCAAAGTGATTGAGTGGGGTGGGTGTGTGGGCTGGTGAGGAAATGTTTCTCAGCGTAGGTACCCAGGAGACCTCTCCTAACCACTCTCTCTACCGTCAGTGCCATCTGGTGTTTTCTCTGCCAGCAGACTCATTTCTTCTTAGCACTAATTACAATGTGTAAGTAAATATTTATTTTCTATTTGCTTATTGTCTCTCTCACTCCCAAGAGGGCAGGGACCATGTCTGTTTTGTTCATCATAATAACCCCAGCTCCTAGCACAGTGCCTGGGACATAACTGGCAATGAATAAACTGGCAAATTAAAAAATCAAAGAAAGTCAGAGAAAGACAAATATCATATGATATCACTTAAATGCGGAATCAAAAAAAATGATACAAATGAACTTATTTACAAAACAGAAACAGACTCACAGACATAGAAAACATACTTACGGTTACCAAAGGGGAAAAGAGGGTGGGGGGGGGGAGGGATAAATTAGGAGTTTGGGGTTAACAGATACACAACTACCATATATAAAATAGATAAACAAGGACCTACTGCATAGCATAGGGAAATACATTCCATATATATATACACACACACACACACACATTTACAGTGATTCAGGTGTACAGCAAAGTGATTCAGTTATAACATATAACACCTGAATCACTGTAAATCAACTGTACTCCAATAAAAAAATCAAACACAATTGGTAAACAAAATAATAAATCTGTTCCTAAATATATGAATAAATGAACGCATGGCATTATGGGCAAGGTGAACAGCATAAAGAAAGGCATGGAAGAATGTGTGAATACAGCCTGTTCGAAGAATGTCTGCAGTTGGTTTGGTTATACAGGGTGTATTTGTTTGGAAGAGTGGGGAGGCCGGGAGTGGTTGGGGAAAATATTTCTTACAGTTCTATTGAGACCATAGAAGTACCCTGGCCACATTCTATGTGTTGGAAGATGATATTGGCTCTGCCCAAGTGGTTATATAACTTGGGTTTTGAAATTTCTGCTATCATCCACAGTAAGTGTGCCTTCTTCCCCACTGGGCAGCTGGCAGAGGTGTTGGCAGGGTCTGACCTTGTTTGCTGGTGTGGACCCTTGTATGCCAGGTGTGCCTTGGGTTATCTGCTGCTGTTGTCACCTGTTGTGTTTTGTGCAGCTGGATACCGGCAGAGTCTTTCGTAAGTCTCACCCATTAGCCTCTCTCAGAATATCTGTTTTGGGTTTTTTTTAAGAACTTTTATTGAGATATATAATTGACATACAATAAACTGCATATATTTGAAGTGTACGATTTAATATTTTTTATCTGATTCGTAATGTATATATGGCAATTCCAATCTCCCAACTCGTTGTTTGGGGGTCTTGCTGCCTTTCATTCTCTGCCTTGCCTTTCTCATCCGAACGCTTACACCCTTGAACACCAGCCTGCAGATCCCTAATAATCATACAAGGTGGTATAGGATGCCTTTTTATTCATTTATTCACACACATATTAACGGCGTGCTGGTGGACAGACACTCCGCCCGGCACCCTTGTCTCCTGGCTGACTGGTGAGTGTATGCACTCGGCGCTGTCCGAGTGCCCTGTTCATCTCCTGATGACTGAGATTCATCACGGCATTCTCTCAGCCCCGGTTTGCTACGGTGGGCTCACCACGCCTCAGTTCCTTTCCTAGGCACTGCCTGTACTTAAGGACCATGCTACAAAAATAATAGACGATGGAAGAACTATTTCCCTGGTGTCTTGCCCTCAGCACAACTTCAGCAAAAATTAAAAAATTCCAGCTATTCAGCAACCCTCAGCCAGTTTCCCTCCTCATTTGGCAAGCCTGGTTAGATGTGGGTGGCCACGTGCTCCCTCCTGGCTCCTTGAGAGCTAAGTTTATTCCCTCAGCGTACTGACATTTCAGGAACCATGAAATTCACCTTTAGCACTGTTTATTTTTAGTGTCTCTGTGTTTATATTTAGAAGAGAAACTCTGACAGGCCTCTAAGAGCAGCAGTCCTGCAATTTTTGCTGGAGCACAAGGAGGCCACGAGGAAGGAAAATAAGTCGTGTGTATAATGCCGCATTCGTTTCCTGGAACTGGTGACACCACACAGGCACATGTATTGAAAGAGACAGAAGCATGGTCCGGACTCACCTTTGGTTGCTCAGTGCTGGCCATTCACCCAGTCTCCCATTCAGGACACTTCTGCTGCTTTACTGGGGGGATGCTAGGAGAAAGGCAGGTGGACCAAGAGAGGTAAAATCACTAAGAACTGCAGTAAAATCACTCCCAACCTGCAACTTGCCACGTTTTCTTCCTCTTTTCTTTTCAGTGCACTTTGCAAATTTTTAAAGTATTATATGTGTGTGGTAGAAAATTCAAAAGGAACAGTTTGTAACATATAGACAAAGGGTTAGTAGTTCTAATATTTAAAAAAACCTCTTAGACATTGAGGGGCAAAGGACCAAAAACTTGATAGAAAAATGAGCAAATGATGTGAACAAAAAATTCACAAAACATATGTATATATTCCTTTAAACATATTAAAAGATGCCCAAACTCTCATTATTAGAGACATAACTTAAAATGCTATGGTATATTTCACAAAAGGTATTCTGTTTCTCACCTATCAAACTGATGAAAATTTAAAAAGCGTAACAATGAAATCTGTTGGGAAACAAGTTCTTATACATTGGTGGCGGCAAATTGGTACAACCTGCATGGAGGGAGATTTGCCAAATGGAACAGAACTACACATAATACTTGCATTTGACCCAGAAATCCTACTTCTAGGAATGTATCCTGAAGATACAGTCCCAAGAATAGAAAAACACATTTCTACAAGTTGACTCACCTCAGTATCATTTTTAATTATAAAACACTGAAAATAGCCTAAACGCCCATATGTGGGAGATCAGTGAAATACACAAAATACATCCACTCAGTGGAGTCCTATGCAGCTGGATAAATAAACGAGGGAGATCTCAGTGAACTGATATGGAGAGAGTTTCCGGATATATTGTTACCTGGAAAAAGTAAAGTGCAAAAGAATGCCTGTACTTATATGCTACCTTTGATGTCAGAAAGAAAGAGAAATGAGAAAAAATACATGTATTTGCTCATGTGGGCAAAAATAAATACAGAAAGAATAAACCTGAAATCAGGATCAATTACCTAGAGTGGGTAGATGTGAACAAAGTAAATAAAATGCAGGAACTGAAATACAATGAAAGGGATGAGGGGGCTATGTATCTCTTGAGTTTACCTTTCTGTAACCTAGCAACTTTCAGAATCATAATAGTGTTTTGTGTGCCAAAAAATCAATAAGTAATTAAAATTGAAAAGAAAATATAATCAAAATATGGTGTGGGAGATCCCAAATAAAATATGGATAATAGCAACAAGTGAACCTAACTCTATTACAAATGCATAATATCATTTCTTATACTGTGGTTGTTTAAGGAAGATACAAGAATTCTTTGATAGTTTTTGCAACTTTTTTCTAAGTTTGACATTTTTTTCAAAATGAAAAGTTAAAAAGGAAAAACTGAAGGGGCTACGGAAAAAGGAACTAACTTAATAACTCTGGAAAACAGTATTTTGGCTATGTTTGTAAGGCTAATGTGAAAAAGAATGGTGCACAAATATTTTGTAATTTTGTTTTTCCCAGAAGTGCAGATTAGCAATTCTGAAGCTATTCTGAGTATTCTAGGATTGAGCAAATACGTCAAATAGCGTAAATAATGAAAGCCAAGTTACTCACTGTAGTAGAAAGACTGTAACTGAGAATAGAGGGAAAACTAGAATAAATTGGGTTGCTGGATTAGAGTTAGAGATACTAATAGAAACCCACGATCAATATGAACTCTATATGCACATACAGATCTTACAAAATAAATATTTGCAGACAGATGGATTCAGAAACAAACATAGATGTGTGTGTGTATGTACCTATATTCTTCACTCTGTCTGCTGCAAGGGACCAGAAGCAATGACACTCTAGCACCAATGAGCACATTCAGTGACCATTTTCTCATTAAAAAAAAAACAAAAAAAAAACAAACGCACAACAACAAAAACCCTTGGAGAAATGGCTGATTCCAGGTCTGGACAGAGTAAGGACAAGATGAGCCTAGAACATCTTGAGATGACAGAAAGTGAGAAAATGTTCCAAATACGATATGGACAGGTCAAAAGGACACGCTGGCCAAATTCAAGGGGCTCCCAGTAACCAAATCTGGGATGATGCGAGTAACAAAGTAGATGACAAGAGTAAGAGATTATATGCACAGAACAATTAAATGTCCATGAGTCCATACTGACATAAATAAGTAAATAACCCACTAAAGTGGGGGAAGCAAATCTCTCACAGCAGAATTCCAGCTCCTAACTGTAGAAGGGATGAGAAAAACAGAAGTTAGTAGTTTGCAAACACTACACTGTTAATTGTTGCAGACAAGAATCACCAACAGATGCTAAATTACTGGGGTAAATATGCTCAGAAAAAAGTTTGCATAGCCTCAAAGTGTAGGGCAGAAAGCTCACTTAGCCATGTGACCAAAGTCAAGCTCACCAGTCACGAGATACTGACGTCACGTGCCTCCTGATACGATGCACTGAGAAGAACACAGCACTGCTTTGCTGATATTCTCACTAAAAATTACCTGAATCTCATCAGGAGGAAACATCAGACACATTCCAGTTGAGTGTGCTCTACACGTTAACTGGACAGCACTCATCAAGGTCAGGGAAGACAAAAACTGAGGAACTATCCCAGATTGGAGCAGATCAAGGCAACATGAAAACTTGATCCTGGAACATAAAAAGGACACTAGTGGGACAACTGGTAAAATCCAAAGTAGGTCTGCAAGTAGTTCTTAGTATTACATAAAGGGTAATTTCCAGTACGGTGGTTATATAAGATGTAAAATTTGAAAAGATACAAGAATTTTTTGTTTTCCTGCAACTTATTTTCTAAGCCTGAAAATTTTTCAAAATGAAAAGTTAAAAAGAAAATATAAATACAATTTTAAAAGGAAGAAAATAGTATACAATGTTCCTAACAACCTATTCTCCAGGAATCAATTTTCTTCCAACAGAGAGCTACTATTAACAACTTCTAGTGATGCTTCCAGAAATTTTCTATTCAAATACATACATGAATATTCATATGTGTTATGCATATGTGTGTTAGAGACCCTTCCATATAAGCATGTGGCATTCTCTTAATGGCTGTACAATGTTACATACATTATAGATACAATATACAGATATTATATACATATATATGTTACGTATACTAATGTAATTATTGATGGTCATTATGATGTTTTTAATATTTTTGTATTACAAACAATATATATGAATTTAATTAGTGATGAACATTTATGATGTTTCTGATATTTTGGTATTTTAAACAATACTACAATCAATGCTTCATTTTCTATATATACTAGTACTTGTAGTATTAAACGGGTAGCAAAACTGAAGTGGAGTCTCTGGTTCAAAGTGTATAAAGATTTTAATTTTTATTGCTATGGCCAAATTGGTCTCCAAAGGGATATGCCACTTATATTCTTACCCTCAGCGCAGCAGAGTGCCTGTTCGTCATGAGCTCCTCGATATGGTGTATAAAATGGTCTGCACCAATATGATGGGCAAAAAGCATACCTCATTGTAGTTTTATGATGCATTTCCATTACTGTGAATCAAGTGAAGGCTTATTTCATATATGTAATTCCATTTGTGTTTTCTTTCCTCTGAACTGTAGATTCGTTTCCTTTGCTTACTATTGGAATGGGGTTACTCGCTGGTCTTCCTCTGCATTATTTCCAAACTTGACAGAACCTTGCAAAATTGGTATTATCATCCCCATGTAGCAGATAAAGGGAAAAAAAGGCTCAGGGGGACAAGGCATTTTCCTAAAGCTAGAATGCCATTTGTGTATCTGTGTAGCTAAGAATCTCCATTTGCCTAGCTTCAACCTGAGTGCTTTCTACAGCCTTTTGCCCAGATTAAACTGAAGAAAGGAAGAAGGAGGCCTTTGTCAAGTGTTACCTGAATAGTGGCCAGTGGACCTTGACCCCACATATTGAATTACCTCCCTTCCTCCTGGTAGAATGACCTCTTTGACTTTCACATGCTCACTAGTTCCAGCTTCACTATGTGCATATTTCTATTAAAATTATATTAATTTCATGCCTGGCACTCAATTCTATTTACTTTATAGAGACAAAAGATGAGGAAAAAGGTTCAAAAGGAAGACTTGGAAGTATTCAAGTGATGCCTGGAAATCTGGTACAAATTATTGAATATGTTAGAGAATATAGCCATGTTGGTTTGCAAGCCTGTTTTTCCCAGGTGTGGTCAGTGAATATTAGGGCATCAGAGTCTCTGAGGGTCATGCAAAAAGTGCATCCCCAGGTTCTACCAGATGCCTACAGAATCCTCATCTCTGAGTACAAAGTATCTGCAGTTTCCAAAGGCTCCCAGGTGATTCTTTTCTATACCAAAGTTAATGAACCACTGCACATGTCATCCAAACTGTGACCACAGACTAGAAGCATTGGCAGCACCTGGGTGTTTGATAGAAATGCAGACTCTCAGGCTGTCTCCTAGACATAGTGGATCAGAATCTGCATTTTAACATGATCCTCAGGGGACTCCTGTGCACATTAAAGTTCGAGAAACACTGCTCCAGAATGATTTAATATTGAGTGTGAGGCATAGACTTTTTATTGGGGTGAAATGGACACAGTAAACTGCACATATTTAAACCGTACAATTAGATAACTTTTGACCTATGTTTTTAGCCATTAACAATCAAGAGAGTGAATATATGAAGCATCTTCAAGAGTTTGCCCTTTCGAATCATAAGAGACTACTACGAGCAACTATATGCCAATAAAGAAATGGACAAATTCTTAGAAAGATACAATCTCCCAAGATTGAACTAGGAAGAAATAGAAAATATGAACAGACTAATCACAAGTACTGAAACTGAATCAGTAATTTAAAAATTTCCAACAAACAAAAGTCTAGGACAGTTGGTACCACCACTATGGAGAACAGTATTCCTTAAAAAACTAAATATAGAACTACCATATGATCCAGCAATCCCACTCCTGGGCATGTATCTGAAGAAAGCCATAATTTGAAAAAATACATGCACCCTGATGTTCATTGCAGCACTATTTATGATGGCCAAGACATGGAAGCAACCTAAATGGATAAAGAAGATGTAGTACATATATATAATGGAATATTACTTAGCCATAAAAAGAATGAAATAATGCCATTTGCAGCAACATGAATGGACCTAGAGATTATCACACTAAGTGTAGTAAGTCAGAGAAAAACAAATATCATATGATATTGCTTACATATGGAATCTAAAAAGATGATACAAATGAACTTATTCATAAAACAGAAACAGACTCACAGAGTTTGAAAACAAACTTATGGTTGCCAAAGGGGAAATACTGGGGGGAGGGATAAATTAGGAATTTGGGATTAATGTATACATACTACAATATATAAAATAGACCATCAATAAGGGTCTACTGTACAGCACAGGAAACTCTACTTAATATTCTATAATAACCTATATGGGAAAGAATCTGAAAGAGAATGAATATATGTATATGTATAACTGAATCTAACACAATATTGTAAATCAACTATATTCCAATATAAAATAAATATTAAAGAAAAGAGTTTTCTCCTTTACAGTCCCTCTCTCCTGTCCCTCCCCCAAACCCCTTCATCCCACATAACCCTTGATCAGCTTTCTTTATTACAGATTAGTTTACATTTTCCAAATTTTATATAAATGGACTCATATAGTACGTACTGTATCTGGCTTCTTTCACCAGCATAATAACTAGAGATTCATACATATTGTGCACTTATTAATAGTTTACACCTTTTTGTTGCTGAATAGCATTCCACTGTTTGGATGTATCAAACTTGTTTATCCATCCATTGATGCATAGACATTTTAGATTTGTTCTTAGTTTCTTTGCTGTTACAAATAAATAAAGATGGTATAAACGTGTGTGTATAAGTCTTAGCAGGACATGTGACTACACTTCTCTTGCTTAAATACTAGAGTAGGATGGCTAGGTCATATGGTAGGTGTATGTTTAATCTAAGTGCCAACTTACCTAAGCAACTTTGGAAATGAGTGGCATCTGTAAGACTTAAGGCAAAAGGAACTGCACATAAGCACTGCGTTCTAGTTGACAAAGTTGTTCCCTTGTGTTAACAGTTATGACACTGCTATACATGTGTTCTGGAATTAAACAATTAAGTACATGGATAATGGATAGTAGGAGCCAGGTTTCTCACTGCTGAAATGGAAATTTATAGATAAGCAAGGGAAGGAGGCCAGAATGATCCTTGTGGTAATGGATTAAAATTGCAAACATCAGTATGAACTCATGTTTAGCTTGACATAGATACAGATGGTTACATATAGAAATATTTATTGGCATGCGTAATGCATAGGTTAGTATATACACATACATTCTCTTGCTCTGTCAGTTGAGGGAGCCTAGAACAATGAGCACTTCTACAGCCCAAATTTTGGTTTCTAATACCATTCTCCAATAATAGGAACCAGGGCTCCTTAGAAAAATGGATAATCCTACAACTGGGTAGAAAATATAAAAATGAAACTGGAGTATCCTGTAGGCCCAGAAAGGAAGGAAGTGCTAAAAAACAAACAAGCCAGCAACCCAACCCCAATGACAGGGGTATATAAAAGGGACACAGGAACCAATGACTAAAGCTGTGACAATGTGAGCAATAAAGTAGCATTGGATTATAACAAAAGAATAAAATAAATATCCATGAGTCTACACTGATATAAATGAAGGGTTGAAAAAAATAAATATATGGGAAGAAGAGAAAGATCTCCCATGCAAAAGAGTACCAAATAATTTATATAAATACTCTGCCTTTAAGGAGATGGCTTATGATTCTCTAGTCCTTAAGTGTGGGTGGTACATAGTGACTTTCTTCCAAACAGTACAGTAGGTGAAAGGTGAAAAAAAGAGAGTAACTTTACAATGGATAAACCTGGCAAACATGACCTCAAGTCAGGTGATCAAGGTCAACATCAAGCATGTTAAGGCATGTAGATAGTAAGCACTACTGACATGATGGGAATTGTATTTTACCTCCATGATATTCCTCTCCCATAGCCATCTCTCTAGCATACTCATGAGAAAAATAGACAAATCTTAATTTAGAGACATTTTGCAAAATATCTGACCAGTACTTTTCAAAACTGTTATGGTGATCAAAAAACAAAGTCTGAGAAACTGTCACAGACAAAAGGAGGCCTAAGAAGACATAATTAAGTGTAAAATATCTAGATGAGATCCTGGAACGGATTAAAGATATTAGGTAAAAACCTAAGGAAACCTGAATAAAGTCTAGACTTCAGTTAACAATAACATATCTATATTGGCTCATTCATTGTAATAAATGCACCATACAAATGTAAGATGTCAGTACTTGGGGAAACTAGATATAGGGTGTATGAGAACTCTCTAAACTATCTTTTCAACTTTTCTGTAAATCTAAAACTGTGCTAGAAAATAAAGTTTATTAGAATAAAAATAAATGGATGGAAAAACTAGATTAATTTCAAAAGGCATAAAAGACATAGTAAGCAAATCAGAAAGTATAGACCTCGTTTGGATGCTGATTTAAGTAAATTGTCTTTTTTTTTTTTTACAATTTGATTTTTTTTATTAGTAATGTATATGTGGCAATCCCAATCTCCCAATTCATTCCCCACCCAAGCAAACTGTTTTTAAACACACTGATGCAAACAAAAAATAACAAAGTAAAACCAATAGTGACACTTGAGATTTGAATACTAACATTTAATGATTTCAAGGAATTTGCTATATTTTCAGATGTAATAATAGAATTATAGTTATTTTTAAAATAGAGAATATTTTAGACATATGTACTGAAATATTTACAGAAGAAATGGCATGAATCTGGAATTTGCTTTCAAATAGCCTAGGGTAAGTGGTGGATGGGGGTATAGTTGAAACAAGGTTAGTCATAAATGGATAGTTTTTGAAGTTGAGTGATGGGTACACAGGAGTAAGTCAAACTAGTCTACATATTTTTGTAAATGTCTGAAAATGTCTATTGCAAAAAAGTTGAGAGAGAAATTTTTTTCGCAACTAGAGTCTCAAGAGGAACATGCAGTGCCCTCTATGGACATTGAACTTCTATCTCCCTCCTTGACCTGTCCATTCTAAGGTTTTTCTGATTTTGGCCCCTGTTCCCCAAGACTGTAGTTGTACCGTCATATCCTTGATGCCAAGGGCTGCCTTCAATTCCCATATTTTATATAAGTGAGATTGTGGATGCCCAGACACAGGTTTGCCAGAAGAAACAGGGCAGTCTTTGACAGCATATTTGGAAAGATCTGGGATCCTCCATATGAGTTATGGAGGCTCCAGAAACAGATACTTAAGCAGTTAAATCTCATCGCAGTTTCCAATACAATGTGGCCTTGTGGTTCCACAGAACCCAGTTCACAAAGAGCACCGTTGTCAACGGGGACATAAATCCTTCTCCAGAACTACTGCCAGAAGCATATGAAGGCATATTTTTACTAAAGAAAGAGGGAGGGAAAGGAAAAGGAAAGAAAAAGAGAAGGAATGAGAAGGACAGAAAAGTTTCTGCATTATCTTCTTGCAGACCAGAACCAAGTGACTATCAACAAAATAATCATTAGCAAATGGGCACCTCCACCAAGTTCAAAGGGATTTTTGAAAGTTAACTAAGGATTTAAGTGCCACGCTCGTGAGAACTTTGAGGTTTTGAGAGTACTGTAAATCCTTAAATTTCATTATATTCTTGTTAAAAAAATTATTGAGGGATAATTTATGCCCAGTAAAATCCAACCTTACGGTGCATAGGTCTGAGTTTCAACAAATGCATCATCATATAACCATTACCACAATCAAGACATAGAGCAGTTCCAACACCACACCACACCCCACCCCACCCCTGGCCCGGCCACAAATTCCCTTGTGCCTCTTTGTAGTTAACCCCTTCCCTCTACCAGCCCCATGTATCCACTGATCTGTTTTATGTTTTTAATACATCTTTCTTGGAGTATAATTGCTTTACAATGTTATGCTAGTTTCTGCTGTACGACAAAATGAATCGGCTCTATTTATACATATGTCCCCATATCTCCTCCCTCTTGAGCCTCCCTCCCACCCCTCTAGGTCATCACAAAGGACCGAGCTTATCTCCCTGTGCTATGCAGCAGCTGTTTTTTTTTCTGGTTTTGCCTTTACCAGAATGCCATTAAGTAAGTAGACTTCCAAGTCTGACTTTATTCACATAACCAGATATGTATTTGAATTCTAGCCATGTTGTCATACGGGTCAGCAGTTCATTCCTTTTTATTGCAGACTCATAGCCCGCAAGTCTGTTTATCCGTTCACCAGTTGAAGTTCATCTGGGTTGTTTCCAGTTTGGGATGATTACGAGTAAAACTGCTATAAACATTCACGAACAGGTTTTTGTTTGAACATCAGTTTTTATTTATCTTGGATAAATACCCAGGAGTGGATTTGCTGGATCTCATGGTGAATATATATATTTACCTCTATAAGAAATTGCCAATCAGTTTTCCAAAGTGGCTGTACCATTTTGCCTCCCCAACGGCAACTTATGAGAGTCCCAGTTGCTCTGCATCCTCATCAACACTTGGGATTCTCTGTCCCCACCCCACCTCCCATTCTAACAGCTGTATTGTTACATCTCATGGTTTTAATTTGCAGTTCCCTGCTGGCTGATGATATTGAACATTTTAAGGTGTTTATTTGCTATGTATAAATCCCCTTTAATGTGTTCAAATCTTTTGCCCAATTTTTCATTGGATTGTTTGTTTTCTGAGAGTTCTTTATGTACTCTGGACACAAGCCCTTTATCAGATGTATGTTCTGCAAATATTTTCACTCTGATGTGACTTGTTCTTTCATTTTGTTAACAGTGGCCTGATGGTCAACTTGACTGGCCATGGGGTGTGCAGATTAAATATTATCTCTGGAAGTGTCTATGAGGAAGTTTCCAGATGAGATAAGCATTTGAGTTGGTGGACTCAGTAAAACAGACTGTCCTCTCCAATGTAGGTGGGCATCATCTAAAGGGCCTGAATAGGAGAAAAGGCATATTTTTGCTAAAGACGAAGGAGGAATTTCCCTCTTTTCCTTCTGCCTCCTTGCTTGAGCTGAGCCATCGATCTTCTCCTGCCTCAGTGCCCTTGTCTCCCAGGCCTTCAGATCTGGTCTGTAATCTAGATCATCAGCTCCCCTGACCCTCAGGCCTACAGACGCAGTACAGAATCACCCCACCAGCTGGGTCTCCATCTTGCAGATCGCAGATTATGGGATTGCCCAGCCTCCAAAACTGCATCAGCCGATTCCTTATAATAAATCTCTTCCTACGCATGTAATCCATTGGTTTTGTTCCTCTGGAGAACCCTAATACAGTGGCTTTCAAATAGAATATTTTAATTTTGATAAAGTTGAATTTAGCATTTTTTCCCCACGGTTTGTGCTTTTTGTGTCCTCTTTGAGAAATTTTTGCCTAACACAAAATTGTAAAGATATTCTTCTATTTTTTCTTCTAGAAATTGCATCGTTTTAGGTCCCATTTAAGTCTATGATCCAATTTAAGTTAACTTTCCCCTATGGTGTAAGGTAAGGACAGAGTACCTTTTTATATATTTTTTTACATGTAGATGTTCAATTGTTTCAGCACCATTTGTGGAGAAGACTGTTCCTTCTCCATTGAATTATCTTGTCACATTTGTCAATATCAATTGACTATACATGTGAAGGTCTGTTTCTGAACCCTCTAATCTGCTCCACAGAACTACGGTTTGTCCTTAGGCCAGTGTCACAGTCTTCGTTACTGTACCTTTATAAAAAATCTTGAAATCAGGTAACGTGAGCCTTCCAACTTTGTCCTTTTTCAAAATTGCTTAGCTGTTCTAGAACTGTTGACTTTCCATGTACATCTTAGAATCAGTTCATCAAGAACTACAAATAGGGCTTCCTAGGTGGCGCAGTGGTTAAGAATCCGCCTGCCAATGCAGAGGTCACGGGTTTGATCCCAGCTCCAGGAGGATCCCACATGCCGCGGAGCAACTAAGCCCGTGTGCCAAAAAACAAAAACAACAACAACAACAAAAAGACAAAAAAAAAACAAAAACAAAAAAAACTACAAATAGACTGATGGGATTTTCGTTGTGATTGTAACCTATAAATCAATTTCAGAAAAATTAACATCTTAGCAATATTGAGTCTTCTAAAACATGAACACAAGATACCTCTCCATTTATTTAGTTCTTTTTCTCATCAAGGTTTTATGGCCACTAACATATAAGACTTGCATGTACAGTATTTTGTTAAATTTATTGCTAAACACTTTTTGATGCTATTACAAACGATGGTGTGCTTTTAAATTCAGTGTTCAATGATTCACTGCTTGCATATAGATATATAATTGATTTTGCCTACTACTCTTGCATTCTGAGAAATTATTACAGGATAAGTAGGGGTCGGTTACACAGGGTAGAGTGAGTCGGAAAAAGAGGAAACATCTCATGTGAAGGCACTGAGGCATGAACAAGATGAGGTGCGCAGGATGGTGACCCTAAACAGTCCATCCTGATCCAAGTGTCCACAGCAAAGCAAGAGGTTAAAGGAGGTGACGGATTGTGAGGCTACGGGGGTAACTTATAGAGGGCATTTAAGCCAAGCTAAGGGGTTAAGCGGTTTGGAGTTCATTCGCTAGAAAGTGGGCATGCTACTGAAAGGTTTTAAACCATCAAGTTCCACATCAGATCGTTTTAGAGAGAAGGGTTATGAGAAGAATGGATTTGCCTGGGGAGAGGGAGGCGAGTGATGAAGAAAATATTTGAGGCAGGGAGATTGGCTTAGAGCTGTGAAAATAATTCAGTACAGAAGAGGGTAAGGCAGAAACGAAGGAGAATGAGGGCTGGGGAGTGGGGGAGATTCCAGATGCATGGAGGTTGAATCGGCTGGTTTTGGTGCCTCTGCACTCAGGTGCCAGCCTCTGCTCATTGCCCCAAAGGACCCCCATCCGCACATGAACAATAATGCCAGGTCTCTCTAAACTCAGACGTTTTCATAAGTCTCTGTGTTGTGTTGTCTGTAAATACTTCAGCCTAGGCACTGTGTAACGCACAGGCGGGCACATCGGTTTTAATTCAAATCCGAGGGATGGTTAGTTATCATCAAAAATAAACTCTGCAGGGGGTTAGTTAGCATCTGAGGTCATTTCTCCAAAGGATGTGGTTGCCTCATCACTCCCTATGTGAACAGGCACTAGAGGGAGGGGTGGCTAACATAACATAAAGGGAATTAGAAATACTGTTTCATTGGTGAAACTTTAGTACATATGGATTAACTAGGAATCCTCAAATTTGCATGAATTAGAAATTTACAAGGGAATTAGCAGCCCTGTGCCAAAGACCAAATATTAGAATAAGAGATACTCCTAGCGCTCCTGTCTCTCAGGAAATTACAAGGGTCAGGAGCTCTGTGCCAGGAATCAGGGGCAGAAGCCAGCATATGCTTTCTATTATCTCAGTTCCTCTTTGGGTTTGCCCTCCATTACTCAGATGATTCTGTCTGCTGATCCAACCACAAGCCTAGTGTGTTCTCCTGCCACTAAAATGCTGTTACATCTGTTTTGAGTGAACCTTTCATGCAAAGCACTTGTCAAGTGCCTAAAGATGAGAGAACTGGAAGCAAGCTGACCAGAAAAGGCATCACTATGGTTGTCTTGTCTGCCAAGACAGGCTTGTTGGGAGGCCGGATTCCACCTGCTTTCATGGCAGGCCAGCTCCAGGCAGTGAGGTTGGTGGAAAGGAACCCAGAACTTTCACTCACCTCCAATCATTCCCTGTGTACAACCTAAGCCCAGGTAACTTAGATCAGTTAGCAAAGCATCCCTTCCTTTCAGAAACCTCCAAACTCCCAATACTGTCCCCATAAATCTTTGCTCACATAGTCGGTCCCCTAGCCAGTCCTTCCTGGGGCAGAGCCTCTGGTCCTCTCTGTCCCAGGTAACCCATCTCCAAATCGCACCATCTTTCCTTCTGTGGGCATCTTGCAGCCTCTGAACCATCACAGCTGTAAGTTTAGCTGATTGTCATTCTCAAGTTATTCCATGTGCTAAACTGACCTCCCCAACTGGAAGAAAGACTCTTAGGGGATCCTGATCCCTTCCTTCCTTCCTTCCATATTTTAAATACTATGGTTTGGCACTACCCTTGACCTTGGGATACATGGTCCTGGTGGACAAGGCAGACAGCTTCTGCCCTAACATGATGTCCAGTTTAACAGGGGGAGACAGACAAGGAAATGGGCAATTAGAGTAGACCACAATAAGGGACAGAATCAATCCGTTCATTTATTCATTCACTCATCTCACAAACGTATGCAAAGCTCCTACTATGTTAGCCACTGGGGGATATAACTGTCTAAGATACAACCTGTCCTCATCCACTCATAGTCCAGGAAGGGGAAGTCATGATCGGAGAGCCAACTAGTCCACAGTCACAAGGTGAGGTGGAAGCTAAGCCCTGAAGGATGGGGAACGGCTAGGGAAGGTTGATACCCAGCAATTACTTGGAACTGAGCAGTGCTCAAAGCTGCTGGGAACCTTCAGCTCCCTCTTCGCTCCACAGATCTCTAATCTACCGGAGAAACAGAAAACCAAGAGACAAACCACCACGTCTGCCCATCTGTTGTGCTGCACAGGGAGGGGCATCCCCTCTCCAGGCTAGCGTTCTCCCCAGAAGCCCTTCTCATGACGGAAATTCCCCGAGACCTCACCAGCTTGTAGAGGGGGGCTACCTGTGTTTTCCCTTGAACAGTTGGATGTTAATTTATCCCTGGAACCTGCTAAGAAGCCCCAAACTACATTTGTATTCAACCCACAGGAATCCCTCTCTCTTTGAAGTAAGAACATATTCCATGACATAGTTTTCTCAAAGGGAAGGAACAGAGCAAAATGTAACAAGACCACCCCCCACCCCATTTTCGGGCTGCAAGGCTCCAGGCTCCTGTCCTGGTGCAAAGGTGGAGGAGGGGGAACCTGGACAAAGTGTGCATTCAGGCCGCAGCTCAGGAGCACAACTGGGATGTCTACCGGCTCCCTGTTTGTGTCACACAGTGTAGGGTGTTCCCAGCACCCCACCCCCACCCCTGTAAGAATCCCGCTGTGTGAGGATGAATCAGCAGAATCTGTCAAAGTCTGAGGTGGGAGGGCCTGCCCCGCCCATGTGGCCTCTGTGTCCTGGCTGGGCGGCTGCGGACTCCGGACTCCCCTGTCTGAACCTGGCAGTCTCTCAAATCTTTGCCCAAGCACTGCCTTCCTGCTCAGTCCCAACGTGACTTGTTCGTGGTCATCCTTCAGCTCTGTCCCCACTGCTGGCACCACTCAGGAGGACGGGTAGGGCGGCTCTACCTCCCCAGAGTGAGTCCTGCATCGTCCACATGGCTACACAGACCTACTCACAAAATCACTGGCGTGAGAACATACAACTGCTCAACACTGAATGAACAACCACAAAAAATACTAATTTACATTTTCTACAGAATAAAATGACTTTTTAGAGGTGGTGAGACCTATTTAGAGAGGTGGAAGCCGGCCTGAGGAAGGACAGAGTAGATGGCTCAGTTTTACAAATCATTTCTTCCTCTGTGGTTGATCTTATACAGCTTAAGGCCACGTCTTTGTACTTCTTCAGTTTCCGAACTTCCCTTTCTGATCTTGCTTTACATAAAATACATTTGAAAGGTCAAAGAAAAATCCACTGATAATCCCAACATCTCCCTGCAGACAGTAATTTTTATCTCCTCTCATCAAGGTGAACTACCAAGTAGATACTTTGATTCCATCTCCTTTCCTTTTTTTTTTAAATCCCCTCCTGCTGGTAGTACTAACAAGCCAGGAAATTTTTGTTTGCTTAAGACACTTTTTAGAGCATTAAAAACAAAAAACATGTTTCTCATTATGATCCTTGCAGCATCCCCCTGTGGCAGGTCTTACCCCCATTTTTCAGATGGGAAAACTGAAGCTCAGAGATGTTGCATAACTTAGCCAAAGTCACCCAAGTGGAAAGCAGGAGAGTCAGGTCTGAAATTTTTTTTTTTTTTTTAACATCATGCTCAAGATTTGTTTAGTTGAAGTAAGCAGCAAAAAGGAAAAACTAAGGATCTGAATAATTCACCATGGGATAATCAGCCCACTAAATAGGTTAATAGTTTGTTAAATGTTGGGTTTTTGATGTTTCCTGCTATTAAGATTATGATGGGCATGGAACCAACCATATTCCCCACTGATGATCGCACACACACACGATTACTTAGTACTACAAGCGAACAGCTGTTACCCCAGAAACTTCTGAAAATATTACAGATCCATGGTAGTGTAAAAGGGGCCCCGAGTAGGATATGTGTTGATTTTCTAATGACTAGTCAGCTTAACTCAGTGTGTTTGTCCAGCTTTTGCCCTCAGACATTCCAAAACATTCTGCAATTAGCTCAAGAGACAGCGAATGATAGCTGTTAGAAACTCTCAGTGCTAGGAACCCTCGGGAAAATCCTCTCTAATTACCGTGAAAGCTGCAGGCACATGAGCTGCATCTTGGAGAAGACGAGGCAGGGCAGACGGGTGGAAAGCAGGAGGGCGTGGAGAATGTGGGGAGGGGCATCACTGCTGTGGACAAATGCAGGCCCCATATTCCTCCCTTGAGTAGAATACAGGAGCTGGCTTCTAAGACTCTCCCCACGCCTGGAGCCTGTCTAGAAGACATTCTACCCATCCTCCCTGGCCGCAGGTTCTCTGCGGGTGGAAGTATCCTTAATATTTTTCCAACCAGTGACGTTCTGCCCCATAGCCATTGTTTTCTATCCATTTCCTTATAGGCTGAAGCGTGATTGGTCTGTGCGCCAGACAAGACCCTGAAGCTTCTCCCTTGATGCTTTTTGGAAATTTGTTTGTAAAATAACATTCTACCCACCATTTACTCCATTCTCTGGGCAAAGAGATTACATTAAATGGGAAAGACAGATGTAAAATCCTATCATTTGTGTATCAATGGTATGAGTTCCATTGGAGGAGGCTCAGTGTGGGGGACCAAGGTCAGACAGGCAGGAACACCATGGTCCCACCCGAGAGTGTCAAGCAAGGCACACAGAACTGGGTGTCTGCCAGACACAGGCAGGGAAGAGCATTCTGCATAGAGGGAACAGTGCATACAAATGCAGAGACCTGAAAACAACGGTGTGTTTGGCAGACAGCCAAAATATGTCTGCATTCTTACATTAACGTGTGCGTGTGTGTGTCTGTGACATTCTTACACACAATGTAAAGCTGGTTGAGGCCAGGTTGGAAAGGCCTTGTGTGATGCATCTTGGAGTCTGCATCTTATCCCACCCTAGTGAGGTGGGCTTTTAAGCAGTAGAGTAACATGTTCAGTTCTGAGGTCTAGGAAGGTGACTCTGGTGGCAGTGGGTTGGAAGGGGAAGATTCTGGAGGCAGGGGAGCCAGGTAGGAGCAGTTGGAGGAGTTGTGGAAAGGACAGAGGACACTGAGCCCAGCCAAGGTGGGCAGTGAATCAACAATGACAGTCCTCACAGGCACTAAGAAGGAAGACACCATCGTAAACAACCCAACTGACTGACGAGGACAGAGGGCTGAATATCCCTGAGTGCCAGGAGTCACACCTGAGGCTGCCGTGAGGCGCCCCTGCCAAGCAGGGGCTCGAGAAAGCTGTGCATTTCAGGAAGATCATTATGAAGTGGGCGAGGAGTTTTGCATTTTGTTTTATTCTTTGAAAGAAATGGTAAAACAGTTACTTAAGAAAGGCTTAAAACCACTGGGCTTTTTTTTTTTTTTTTTTTTAATCAAGTCTAACTTCTGAGCAGAGAGGTCTACCACACAGGGACTGATAAGATGGGGGCAGGATATTTTATTTCACTTTAGCAGAAGACATTTTTCTGTTGCTTTTGTACTAGGTTTTTGTTTTTGTTTTTGGGGGGTTTTTGGTGTGTAGGGATTTTTTTGTTGTTTGTGTTCTGTTTTGTTTTGTTTTTTTCCCTGCAATTAATCTGCCACCTCGTGGCCTAATGAGAAATTTCAGTTCTCACAGATGGGAGAGGGAGGATGGATGAAGTAGGAATGAATATTCTTTTGGCCAATGTAAGCACCAGCACACTATCGACCGTCACAAACAGTACATCGATACAGGAGTCCTTCCTCTGACTATAAAATTCCCCTCTTACCTGCTAACCAAAAAGCATTTTTGTCATTTCCCAAGAATTCATGGAATAATATGAATCATAGACACTTCTTCTATCTGTATGCTTTTGGCTCCATAAAGTGAAAACTAGAATATGGTCCTTATATTTTAATGGGAAGCAAAATTGCCCTAAAGCTACAAAGCACCCTAAGACTGTTTCAACATAAAAAATATTGCTTAAAAATAATAAAGTGAATTTACAAACATAGATGAAACCTGGATACTGAGCAAATACCCATTAAACTAAAAAAAAGTGAACACAAGCGGATGAATGGAGCCCTTTTCTCTGGCTGAGTCATGAGACCCGTGTGTAATAATTGATCTTCTTGAGAAACTGAGAGGATGCTTGTGTGGGAGATGGGTGGTCCTTGAATCGAATCACTTAGATTCTACACAAAACAAGTAAGCAAGGGCCCCAACCCCACATGTCCCCTTAGTCAAGAGTGCAGTGCAGCAAGGTGGTACTGGGGTCAGCCTGGGGTTCTGCTGGCCTCTGCTGTGTAGACCTTTAACCTTTAAGTTGCTGGATAAGAGTGAGGCCTGGAGGGGAGTCCCAGAGAAGGGAGCGGCTGGGGCACTGGAGAGCCAGACTAGTGCATGCTGGCTGAATTTTAGTCCTGCCCTTAGTTCAACCCATTCTCAACCTCAGAAATGGTGCCAAAGAAAGATGTCTTTTATTTTAATTGAGAGATAATTGCATATCACATTATATTTGTTTCAGGTGTACAACACAATGATTCGATATTTGTACATTGTGCAAAATGATGAAAGATGGTTTTTAATAGTTACATTCTTCTGGTCCAATATAAAAAATCATTAACCCAGATGTGGCCAAAGTTTATTTTTTGCTCTGTTGTGAAGCAGGGGTGTCCGAAGCCAATTAAAAACATAAGATTTTTAAAGGATGTTTTGGCCATCTAGTTGCTAGTGATTTTCCCAAGTTTCCATTTCTATACCTTCCTTTTAATCTGATGACACAACTTTCATTAATTCTAAAAACAATTTCAGTCAATCCTCTTGTTTTCTGGGCCTAAGCATCTTATTCATAGTGACAATTTAGTGTCCTCCTTCCTAATAGTTATTTTTCAAATTTGTTGTATATCTTAAGGAACTGCAACATAAACCTCTTCCTGAATTTGGTAATGTTCGTTAGCAACAAGCCTCTACTACTCTTTAATACAAGAAAGAAATGCACTTTTGAAACATTGTATGCTTCAGATTTTTTTTACTAATTTAGAATACTGCCTTCCCCCAGAGTCCAGATGATGATACTGATGATGTTGATAATGGCGGTGACGGTGGTGGTGATTTTACTCTATTTGCAATGTATCAAAGAATGTGAGAGCTGGAAGGAAACTGAAAGGTAACTGAGTCCACTCAGCTGCTGTTAAAGTCACGTCTATGCTGAAAACTCAATTTTGTTTTGATCTCCTTCTGTATGCACACTGATGGAGGGGGAAAGGGAACCGATTAATATGTAGAGAATCATGGAAAATATTACGCAAATGATATGGAAACAAAAGTGATCACTTTTGTGATCCCAGTGGTAGAAGAAGCTGAGGCTGCCGGCGTGGCTGGAGTTGGTTGGGTCCAGGAGGCTGGGACAAAGGTAGGTTGGCTGGAGGTGCAGGTAACAAAAGATGAAGGAAATCAGGAGAGATAAGGGGCAAACACCTTGGACTTGGGAAAGACACTAGATAAGTACAGGGCTCAAGCACCTATCTTGGAGTTTATAATCTGCTGGGAGGAGTGAGGGAGAGAGGAAGTGTCACTGATTCTGCTCCCAGCAATGTAATGAAGTGGAAAACTGGGTGGTGACCTGGAAAGTGGTGTCGACCAGTAGTTCTCAACCTTGGTTGCATATGGGAGTTACCTGCAGAGCTTTGAAAAATCCCAACGCCCAGCTTCCACACCTCACTCTGGGAGTGGAACCCAGGCACCCTATTCTTTAAAGCCCTTGACATGAATCCAATGTGTAGCCAAGGCTGAGAATCATTAGTGTAGAAAACAGGAGATTTCTACCCCCAGCAGGTAGAATGGCGATGTCAGTTTATAAGATTAGATGTGACACAGCTATTGGCCTGACCTCCCCAGCCCCATGAAAAGAAGTACTCCAACCTGCAAGCTCTGCTTTATGTAGCACTTGGTTTAGTTGTGAGCAAGCCCTCGGCTGTGTTAGGAGCTCAGTTCTCATCAGCTGGTAGGAGGGCAGGGGTTAATTTCACCACCCTGGGCAGACACTTTATTCACATGGCATCCCCAGTCTCAGAGAACTACCACATTTCCCTCCTCCCAGTGTCTTCCCGACTGGTGTTTCTGGTTTCAATCCTACACCCACTGGAACTTGAATCATGCGCCACACACCAGCCAACGTTGCCAGGACTCCTTTCTCCCTAGAGCTGGATTGTGACCCCTTGTCACTGGCTGCTACTTCAGGGCCTCCTGCAGCCTGACGGATCTCCCCAGTGCGTCACCAGATTGGACACATCTGGTGTCAACTCCAGCATGGAAAGAGCTGGGGTCCTGGAATCCTCTGGGATGAGGGTATTTGCAAGGCCAGCGCCTCGCATTGGGGCCACCCAGTGTCTGAGTAACCTCCTGGAGACTGAACATCCTAGGTCCCAGCTGCCTCCCCTTTTCTGCTGGCCCATTGCTCCCTCGAAACTGAGGCCAAATGGTCAGAACTCAAAATCATCCCACCCAGCTGGTGGGAGGGTAAAACCTGAGCCCTTGGGGCGGGTTGGGGGGAAGGGAGCAGGTCAGTCAGATGTTCTGGCGACTGAGAAATCTGTGGGAAGGTACTGGAAGATCACGCAGTACTCCTTGGTGAACTCATCACCTGGAGTCACCACAAAGGCTTCTGAAGGAACGAAAAAGATGGGGGAAAATGAGATGCGAGTTATGCAGGTAACAGATTTGGAAAGGAGAGGGGCGCCCTGCTCAGAGCGTTGTCTAAAGCAAACGTAGGGCAAGCGAGGCGCGGATGGGTCCAGCCACCATCCACAGCAGATGTCGCTCATGGATTGCAACGTGCCTGCCTGCGACACCCAGACTCGGACTTAAAATTTGTCTCGAGCCTGCATTCCAGGTATTCACCACGAATCAGTCAGAGCTGTCATGCAAGTTGAAAATTACGAGCCACCCTGGATCTGAGTAAAGAAGCACCTTTTTTCTTCCTAAGCCACCAACACGATCTAGGCATGCGCGGAGGAGGGGCGGTCAGAACAGGAAACCAGACAGGAAGGCTGAGCCACGGGGCAGCACGCTCGTTTTTTCAAGGCCTTGTAGTATGAGCATTTAACACTTTTTCTATTGAATCATGGCCAATCCACACAATTCTTTCTTTTCTCCTAATTCTCTTTTTTACCCCAGGGCCATTTCCTCTCAGCACACTCTCTCCTATAATCCCCCCACCCCCTCTTTTTTTTCCTCTAAATTGGCTGGTGTGCTGTGGAGCTGAAAAAGGAACAGGGCTTCCTGGAAGTCCCTCCTGACCAGCAGGCAGCCCGCCAGGCCGAGGCTGTGGACAGAAGAGGCGTCTGGGGAGCCGCCCCGGGATTCAGGAGCGCCTCCCGTTGCTGGGCGGCCGTTCCTGCCTCTTAGAATCTGATGTGTGATCCTGTGCTGACCCCTGCAAATGCTTTACGTTCTGCAGGCACCAGATGTTCCCTGAGAGTGTCCTTTTTCTCAAAGTCAAACAAAAACACAACAACAAAAACAGGAGCTTGTTTCGCCTGTCCCCCTGGAAGAGAAAGGGCATCCAAGCAGATACATTTTGCCAGCGTTTGGAGATATGAGACCAGCCTTAATCGGGAATAGCTGCCAGGCCGTACTAGGTAATTTCTAAAGGGATGGTAAGAGCATTTAATTTAAGACACCCCCCTCCCCCCCCCCACCATCTCCACCCCAAGCTGCCCTGAAAGCTATCAGCTTCTAATGTTTTTTCTTTCTCTTCCATGGGGTTGAGTCCCCTTTTTCTTCCCAATGTAGTATATTTATTAGTTTTGTATAGCAGGCATTCTAATATTTGGTGAACTGAATTATGTGCTTTCATTGTTTAAGTCCTACACTGCCAAGCCTGGAGAACTTTCTGCCACCATCCGCCTAGTCACCACCATTCTCCCCATCATCCAAAATGGAAACCTCAGAGTCACCACCAATGATCCTTTCTTCTGAATCTCTGACATCGAACTGCCTCAATGTCCAATAGATTCTCCTCTCAAGATGTGTCTGGATCCACTCCTTTCTCTTTCCATCCATGACTTTCCCTTTGTCCTTATCCTCATTGCTTCATCCTTGGGTTACCTGCAGCCACTGGTCTCACTCACCCTCCAGCTTCAACCCTGCCACCCCCAGACCAGTATTCCTAACCTCAAAATTTATCTTGTCACTATCATATTCCATAACCTCTCATAGAATCCCGCACTGACGTTCAAAGCCTAAAACTCTCTGGGCTACTATGCAGACCCTCAATAATCAGTCACCACATTGCCTACGGACATCATTTCTAATTATTTCTGAACAGTGCGCATGTGCTCCAAAAATCATGTACACACACACACACACACCCACCCACACCCACACACAGTAGGCCCTTGCTTGATGTATTGATACAAGTGGCTTTCTACATTTTAGCATCAAGCAGGTGTTCAAGTGAGACCCCTGAAACTCCACGTGCTCCTAGCAAGACCTCCCCACCCTCACCTCACCACTACCATCACGGGCAATTTCCATTCTGCTTTTGAATGGATGTTTTCAGTGAATACATTGAAAAGAACGCTTCTCTTGGTCATGATCTGGGAGCCCCTGGTGAACATACTTAAAACAATCATCATTCACTGATGAGACAGGCTTTGTGAAAGTTCAGGTTTCCAGAGGAGAAATTCCAACACTTCATTGGAGAAAAAAAAAAAGTTTGGATGCACTGGAAAGGGTAGGAAGAATAGTTTGACCTTGCCTACATCACCCTTCTCCCAAGGTGGCACAGCTTAGGGGCTAGGAAGACCTTCCTTGGGCATTGATTTATCCCACAGGTGAAAGGGAGAGCGTGTGAGTGACACCCTGGTGCAGGACACCTCCAAAGGGCTCATTCATCTCTCGCCCCATCTGAAGTACTAAATTAAGAGCTCTATGATTTGGAGGGTGGGAAGTGGTGGGGAGAAGAGCAGATAGAACTCTTAGAGGACATGAAAATGACACAGATCCCATCTGTCTTGTGGATTCCATCGAGAGGCCAGCCCACAGCTGCTGGGCGAGCCTCACCCACAGATCAACCCCAGCTGGCCCTCGGGCACCCACAGTGCTCCACATGCCTCACCCACACCTATACGTGCAACCCTGTGGCCAGCTCCCTGTGAGTGCTCCTGACAACGGCCTGAGTGGGTTTTGGCAGATTGGCAGTGAGCACACACAGAAAGCTGGCTAATCTGTAGGCCGGGGAGAGACCACAAACTTGAGCTTTAGGGTCACATGTGAGAAAACAAAAGAGGCTGTGAGCACAGGGCCTGGTGCATTGCAGAATCCAGAGAAGGCATACATCTTAAGAATCCTGCCACAAGAGGGAGCAAGGAGCTTGGAGCAGGTGTAGCCATAGAAGGCCTGAGACAGCCTCAAAATCCCTAGCAGGGTTGATAGAATGTCTCTCTCCCCCAAATGCAGTTAGTAAAGACTGCAGGGCTTGATTGACTGCTACTTAAAATGCAACACAAAACTTCAGGGAACATGAAAAATCCAGGTGATTTGACACCACCAAAGAATCACAATAATCTTTTAATAACCGAATCCAAAGACACGGAGACCTATGATTTACCTGACAAAGGATTCAAAATAGCTGTTTAAAAGAAACTCAGTGAGTTAAAAGAAAATACAGGAGGACAATTTCCAAACCAGAAAGAGGAAGAAATAGAAAATATAAACAGACCAATTACCAGTAATGATATTGAATCAGTAATTTAAAAATTCCCAACAACAAAAAAATGTCCAGAACCAGATGGCTTTACAGGTGAACTCTACCAAAAATTCAGATAAGAGTTAACACCTATCCTTTCAAATTATTCAAAAAAAAAAAAAATTACAGAGGAAGGAATGCTTCTGAACTCATTATATAAGGCCAGCAAAACCCTGATACCAAAAGCGGACAAAGATATCACACAAAAAAGTAAAATTACAAGCTGATATCACTGATGAACACGGGTGCAAAAATCCTCAGCAAAATACTAGCAAACCAAATTGACCATTAAAAGGATCACACACCATGATCAAGTAGGATACATCCCAGGGATGCAAGGATGTTTCAATATCCACAAATCAATCAATGTGATGCACCACATTAACACATTGAAGAATAAAAACCATATGATCATCTTGATAGATGCCAAAAAAGCTTTCAATAAAATTCAACATCAATTTATGATAAAAGAAAAATTCCCCAGAAAGTGGCCATAGAAGGAACACACCTCAACATAAGAAAGGCCATGTATGGCAAATCCACAGCTAGCATCACACTCAAAGGTGAAAAGCTGAAAGCATTCCCTCTAAGATCAGGAACAAAACAAGGCTGCCTACTCTCACCACTTTTATTCAACATAGTTTTGAAAGTCCTAGCCACAGCAATCAAGAGAAGAAATAAAAGGAATCCAAACTGGAAGGGAAAAAGTAAAACTGTCACTGTTTGCAGATGACATGATACTATATACAGAAAATCCTAAAGACACTACTAGAAAACTACTAGAGCTTATCAGTGAACTTGGTAAAGTTGCAGGATACAAAATTAATATGCAGAAATCTGTTGTATTTCTATACACTAACATATGAAATAGCAAAAGAGAAATTGGGGAAACAATCCCATTTACCTTAGCATCAAAAAGAATAAGATACCTAGGAATAAACCTACCCAAGGAGGCAAAAGACCTGTACTCTGAAAACTGTAAGATCCTGATAAAAGAAACTGAAGACAACACAAACAGATGGAAAGATATACCATGTCCTTGGATTGGAAGAATCAATATTGTAAAAATGACCATATTATCCAAGGCAATCTGCAGATTCACTGTAATCCCTGTCAAATTACCAATGGCGTTTTTCACAGAACTGGAACAAAAATTTTTTTAAATTTATATATATGGGGGACTCGAGGTGGGGGTGAGTCAAGGAAAGGAGGGAACACGGGGATATGTGTATAAAAACAGATGATTGAAATTGGTGTACCCCCAAAAAAATAATAAAAAAAAAAATAAAAAATAAAAAACAAATTTATATG
Organism: Hippopotamus amphibius kiboko; assembly: GCF_030028045.1. Lineage (NCBI taxonomy): Eukaryota > Metazoa > Chordata > Mammalia > Artiodactyla > Hippopotamidae > Hippopotamus > Hippopotamus amphibius. The sequence goes on along the minus strand of NC_080189.1, from coordinate 85,840,315 downwards.
GAAACACAAAAAACTCTGAATAGCCAAAACAATCTTGAGGGAGTTTTTCTCTAATACCTTTTATATTGCATTCATTTCTAGTATCTCTATACACTTCTGGCTGGTTTGCCACTCACTCTAACCAGACCACACCTTAGCCTAGCAGAGCTGTGGATTTTTTTCCTGTTTGTTTCCTACCAAGTTTGCTACTTATCCTGACAAAGACTCTGGGTATCCGTTTTTGCTCTCTGCTCCCAATCAAGTCAGTCCCCTCTGGCTGTGAAGCTGCTGGTTTTCATAGCCAGTTCTACTCCAGGAAAGCTACTGACACATTTCTCACCAACTGAGCTGGAGGGGCTGTGAGCAGCCCCAGGCAAGAAGGTTGCAAACTCCCACTCTTACTTTAAGCGCTAGCAGTTCTTTCTGGATACAGGCTTCTTAATTTGTTGTTTGCCTTTGGTTAACTTCCAGAGCCCTAAAGTGATCATTTTTTGACATTTTTTTTCCAGTTTTATACTTGTTTTTTGCAGACAGAATTTTCTAATCTGTTCACGACAGTTGGAAGTCCTGCCTCTGAATGTATTTTTACCATAATTTTTGCTTAAATCAAATTCAGAGTATACTGTAAATATGTAAACGAGTTTATATCTGAAGTAGACAGTAAACTGTGCTTATTTTATTGTTCATGTTAGTTTTTCTTGGAGTTAAGAAATGCCTCTTATTTTCACTTACATAAATTAAATCTCCCCAGGCCATCACCTCAATAAAGTTTTACTATGAACAAATATGTCAGATAAACTATCACTTTTTTTTTTTAAATCTGGAGATATTCCTCTTAGAGTCCTTCATTCTTCTATTTCATCTTGACTATTTTTTCATTAGGTCTGCTGTACAGCTATTATTCTAAGTTTCTTTCATCTCTTCTGTATTGGGCACATTGTTTCCTAGGTTAACATCTTTGTCTTGAAGGTCATGTAAAACAGTGACCTAAAAATGGCCTCTGGAGTTAAACTGCCCAAGTTCAGATCCCAACTCTATATTATTAGTTGTGCCACCTTGGAGACATTGCCTATCTATGCCTCAAATTTCCCATCTGTAAAATCATTGTGAAAAGAACAGTACTTACCTCAGTCAGCTGTCCTCACGATCAAACAAGCAAGTCTATAAATACCAGCTACTATCATTGGGGCGGGGTAGCTTTTGGTGGAGCATGTGGAATTTTCTGAGAAACGTGTAAAAGTATAATTTTTTAGACGCTGTGTGGATAATAATTCTACTAACACTTGGTTATCTGATTGGGCATAGGATTTTTAGGTTAAAAATTATTTGTCCTCAAAATTTTAAGGGCATGGTGCTATTAGTTTTGTAGTTTCCTATTCCTATTGATAAGTCTCATAATATTCTGATTGCCATCCTTTGTGTGTGTGTGTGTTTTCTTTTGAAAGTTTTTTTTAATGGAAGTATTACTGATTTACAGTGTTGTGCCAATCTCTGCTGTACAGCCAACTGACTTAGTTTTACACATACATACACTCTTCTAAAAAATTTTTTCCATTATGGTTTATCCCAGGAGATTAGATATAGTTTTTTGTGCTATATAGTAGGTCCTTGTTTATCCTTCTTTTTGAAAGTTTAGAATGTTTTATTCTTGGTGTTGTGCAATTTCATTCCGATGTGCCTTGGAGTATTTCTTTTATTCACTGTGCTTGCTACTTCACTGACCCATTACTCTAAGAATTTTTCTTGTGTTATTTCTTTGATAATTTCCTCCCCTGATCCTTCTGTTCAGCCTTCCTGAAACACATTAATTAAAAATTGAATCTCAGGGATTGACCTTTTTACTCCTATTGTATTTATTTCAATACTTTTCCTTCACTCTGGGAGAGTTCTCTTCTAATCTTTCTATTGAATTAAAAAAAAAATTCTGCTAGTGTTTCTTAATTTCTAAGTGTTCTTTTAAATTTCCTATTTTTTATTTTAGATAACTTTGTTTTGTTTCCTGGGTGCACTTCTGTCTTGTATTTCTGAAGATATAAATGATATATGTATATATTTTTTCTCCTGCTCCATGAATTATCTGACTTTTTTTCTGAGTTCTTTTCTTTTTCCTGTTGGCTTTATATGTACAAAGCCTCTGAAATGAAGGCATTCTCAAATATTTGGTGACCTTTGGCTCTCCTTTGTCATATAATAGTGAGGCACAAAAATTTCAAAGAGGGCAAGATTTGCCGACTTCGGAGCAAAAAATCTTTTATGTGAATTCAAAACATCAACAGAGATCTTTTCTTTGAGGCTGATCATTGCCATAATAGTTAGCTCAGCTAGGATTGGCTAGGTTAGCTGCAGTAATAAGTAAAAATTTAAAGAGCCAAAACTCAATGGTTTCACACAACAAATATTTATCATTCCCACTACATGTCCAGTGGTGACTGGTAGTAAGCTTGGCTCCCAGAACAGAGTAACTTCAAATCATCTAAGGCTATCACTATTTCATCATGAAATTAAGTGTTTGTCACAGCAAGGGAAAAGAAAGCACGGAAAAGGATGCATTGGCTCTTGAATGATTCCACGCAGAAGCAAAATACATGACTTCTTCTCATATGTCATTCACTAAAGCAAGTCACATGTTCACTCATGTCAAAGAGTGGGAAAGTGCAGTTCTCCCAGGTGCCCAGGAGAGGAGAACCAGCAGTACTGGAGAGCAGCACTAATGTTTACCATACCCACTGGGTCACTCCCTTAAAAAACCTTATTTGTGGCTTCCCCCACTCCTCCTGGATTATTCAGACACTAACTCTCCACTTGCCCACATCTTGGCAAGTTGCTCCCTTTTCTTCCCCTTGATGAATACAGTATGTTGACTAAATTAAATAGCACTCAAGAAAAGCTAGATGTAAACCCAAAGAAGCATTCCTCTGTTCACTAAACTTCCTGCAGAAGAGAGAAAGCTACAAAAACCCTTCAATTTTTCTTTTTCCATCATCCTATGTCTTCCTGAAGTCACTCTTGATCTCATCACAGGGCCAGTTAAGAGAGGACACTGGGTGGAAATGAAGGTAGCAGCAAACAGAGCTGCAGTTTGGAGCTGGGTGTGGCCGGCTTCCAAGGGACTAGTTTTGCAATTTATTAGTAACATTGTGCAGCGACACATGAAAGGGAGCGAAGCTGGCCAAAGAGGCTCTCCTAACAGCAAAGTCTTTTAGGACCCGGAGCCATGAATGACGACACAATACATCTGCAGGTTGCCAGGCAGTGATGGTAGAATTCAGGGTTCCTGAGCAGAAGCAACTTAGATTCTTCAGTGACAGAGAAGAGTTCAAATTTGAAGGCAACTCCCTCTCAAAGTCTGCATCACCCTGGACAGTGAACAGGTCCCAGGCAACAAGGCTTTAAAATACTAGACACAAAAGTAATTGCAAACCAGATAAAAAGTGTCTCCAAAAGTTCATGTGAAGATTGGAAAACCAATCTGTTTCTGTGCCTCTGGTTCCAAGAAACTAACTGCTGAGGATACACATAAATGGTGTCTGACTCATTGTTTCCTTCCTTAATTCTGCTGGATGTAGAATTAATAAACAACCACAGATATTCACTCAAGCTAAAATTAGCATCCTTGTCATAAAACACTGACTTGTTCCAAGATTTGGAATGAGACTAGCCAGCAAACAAACGGGTGCCCTAGCTCTGTCACCCTAAGTCTGCTCTCTCAATCCTCTGAGCACAGGGCACCCCAGACTCATTCCCTATTATTAGTGGAGAGTCACTGAGAAAGCTCCTAGGCCACAGCTGGGCCTCCAGATGTGGCCTCTGGCACCCATCCGCCTTCTCATCAACAAACAACTCAGATCCACTGTGTTATGAACTTGCCACTGTGCAGAAGTCTTTAACCACCTCTGGATCACAGTGTAAAAGATGCCCTTTATATCTTTAAGGCCTCATATGGTCTGGCAGCTGATTTGCTAACTGAGGTCCCCACATTGATCAGTCCTTGGATGCGGGCCACCTTGGGGAGGAGTATAACCTTGGAGGAGGCAGCTCTTTGCAGATGGGACAGTCCTTCAAGAAGCTGACAAGTGAGGGCTGCTGGCCCACAGCACTTCCAGGAGCTGTGACAACAAGTCTTCATTGAAGGGGGATCTGGATAACACACCCCAGTGCCTAACACAGCTATGTCAAGTCCTTCTCCCTGCAGACCCTCCAATCAGACTTCAAACTTCTTCAAATGTCTGCCTCAGATTCACTTGGCCCATGGTTTTCAGACCAATGTCACTTGTCCCCAAACTCTCCATCCTTTCCAGTGACCTACCTCATATTTCCCCACTTCATTTCTGATTTGTCACACTGGCTCATGTCTATCTGCCCCTATGATTAAGTTTAATTCCATATTTACGTTGATGTTTGCTTAGTAACTTTCCTCCGTGGTTTTTAAATAGCCAGCTCCTGTCTATGAAAACAAAGAATCAGGCTCCAAATCATGAAATATTTGCTGAACATGTCCAAACTCAGTCTAATTTACTGCAAATTGTGTATTCCTGTCAGTTCCTTCCAGTCACATGAGAAATATACTGGTTTTTCTAAGGGAGAAGAGGACTCATTTCCCCAAAATGACAAGAGAAGTTGGGTCAGCTAGAGTTAGAAAGCTCCTTTAAATCTTCTCTGGCTCTTGAGCTGAGAAGATGAGTTGATAAACTCTCTCCTGACCATCTACAGAGTAGCTTCAGCAATATTAAGCTTCGTTGGGCCAAACAGCTTCTGAGTCTGGTTTCACCTAATGGCACCTAAATACATTCTTAAAGTTCAATGATTAATCATTTCAGTACTCTCTGGCTTTATCCCCTGGTTCTCCATGTATAACAGGACAAATTATGTAATACATTTTCTGGCATTGATTCCATTTGATTGAATTCCTCCCCATATTTAGCTATAATCTGTAAGTATTATCCAGTATAAGCAGTCTATATGAGAATTGTGAATTTTTTCCCAGCATGGTCTCTTTTCTAAGCATAATTACAAACTAGGCTTAAAGGCTCACCCAGCTCTTAACAGGGGACTAGGTAAGACCCCAGCCTTGATTTTCTCATATTTGGATACACTCTTTCATCACCTCCAATTCCTGGTTAAATCTTCCCGCTATTTTTAAACAAGGCTTCCAACACAACAGAAAATGCATGCAGAGACTCCAGAACAAAGTGAGATCCAAAGTGACTCTCAAGCAATATGCAGGGAAAGGGGGGTGGGCAGAGGGGAGAAGCAGAGAGATCTGAAAAGTCAACTGAAACAGCAGATGTATGTATGTTATCCAAATGATCTGTTTCCATGTGCTCTATAAGGAGAGAAAATGGGATTGACACTTCGAACTTTCCATCCTTAAGAAGATAGTCCCTCGGACCCATCACAAAAAGGCACCGTTCTGAAATTGTCTTCTGGTTGTAGGGATCGGTTGCCATGAGAACCACGAGGACACTTCCTCTCCTGTCTCTGGCAATCAAAAGCACACTTGATTGGCATGGCTAGCTAAGGTGAAAGGTGCCTTGTTGAATGAGAAAACAGTTTCTCTCTGGGATACTACTTCACACATGGAACCCAAAACTGAGCACAGGCACTTAGGTACCACCTTTGTCTTTGGAGGAGCTAATGAAGAAAAGAGAATTTTGTTGTTTTTGTTGTAGTTGTTTGTTTATTCGGTCACTATAAGTTATACATTATTATGTAAGGCCTTAAAATGTATTGAGAATCTATGGATGTTGGAAAAGACACTGAAAATGTAAAGTGGTTAAGACATACTGCCTGTCCTTGAGAAAGACAGCATCTATTTGAAGAAATGGGACGTTGAAAGATGATTTAATTCCTTTTTTGGGGTTAGAGATCTCCTGCTTCAAGTCCCTCATTTCAGAAAAGCACGCAGCACTGAGGGCTATAGTGATTTGTGGTTTATTTAGAACCACTCAGCTAATTAGTGCAAAAAGTGGGACCAGAGCTTGGGTCTTCATATTCATAGTTAAATGAAATTTTTGTTACCCAAATTGCTCTCATAGTCTGCAACAACTCAAGATTAATCTATGAGTCAGTTCATCCTAAAAAAATATTTTCACCTACTTTTAAGAAAAATATTTCAGGTATATAAAAAAGTACCAAGAATAATCCACTGAGGCTCATGTACCCACTACCCAGCTTAATAAAATATTAGTCACAAGATACTCTCTCTTTCCTATCCCTTTCCAATATATTCCTCCCAAGAAGTAACTAGTACCTTGAATAGGCTCTTTATCATTTCCATGAATATTTTAAATGTCACTACATATGCATACATCCATGAATAATACATAGTATTATCCTGCATGATTTAAAACTTTATAAATGGTGTCATACTGTATATGTTATTCTGAAGCCTGTTTTTCACTCAACATACAAGGGTGAGTCAAAAATGATCCGTACTCTGGCTGCAGAATTTATAGAAGTTTTAATATAACTGGAGTATGGATCATTTTTGACTCACTCTTGTATTTTTGAGATTTATGGACATTAATATATGTAATTCTAATTCCTTTTTGCTGCTAAATAGACCACCACTTGTTTGTCCATTCACATTTTTCCTGTTCGTAGAATGGTTCCAATTTTTTTTTGTCATTTTGTGAACACGTGCATACTGTTACCTGGGGCAGATTGAGGATGTGTACTAGAAGTCAAATTGCTAGGTCACATAGTATGCATATCTTTAAACTTACAGGATTCTCATTTCAGCTCTAGATGGCTCATCCTCACTGGGTTTGGTTTCATAAATCTACCTGCTTCCTTCCACACTGCTGACTTTGCAGGTGAGTGCAAGTTTTGAGTTTAATGATGGATGAGTTTAACACACCTACCTATTGAAGACTGAAGATGCAGGCTTAGTTTATGTTGGGATAACACTCTTTGGAAATCCAAGTAGAAATTGCTGAATTGAGCTGGTTAGCTTATTGGGGCTTATAGTGAGCTCCAAAGGGAGAATCAACATATGTGCTTTCAAACAGAGAGATTGTTCCTTTGTGTCAACCTGGGGATGTAGCAGAGAAGTACACTCTTATCAATACAAGTAGAGCCAGCCTTCCTGTGAGGGTAGTAAAGACTACTGATGTGATACAAGTTGGCTGATGCTATGGCTTTCTCCCAAGGCACTTGCCCTTTGGTTGTTACTGAAATTCAACCACTTGTTCTAATGCAGTCCTCCACTGAAACGCAAAGAATAAGACAGGAGGGTTCAAGTAAATTACTAAGATGCAATATTCAATTCAAACCTTAGTATGAAGGACATTTTGGTGGGGGTGGGGTGGGTGAGAAGGGTGCGGTATAAAATCTCCAGAGAAAAACAGATGCCTAGGGGTTAATAGTGATAAGAGTACAACTGAGTTAAGTCTTTTAAGTACCACCCCATCCCCTGCTTTTTAACCATCTTCTCCATGAAGCATTCCCCAGTCTCTAGCTACAAGTAATCTCTCTGCTCTGATCTCCTACAATACCTTGTACTGCTTTTATAACCTCTTTTTATCACATACTCAGTTTTATTATAAATGTGCAAGGTCAGGGGTCCACGCATAGTGGATTAGATATCTGTTGTTGCCCCAAACTTAGTGGCTGAAAGCAACTATTGATTTGCTCACAATTCCGCAATTTGGTCCTAGGGTTCAGCTGGGTCAGTTCATCTCGGCTCCATGTGGTATTCGCCAGGGTCCCTTGTGTGGCTGCACTCAGATGACCATGCGGCTGGGGCTGGGATGCCCTAGGTGTCCCGTCATTTTCCTGGGTTTCTCTCCACGTGGTCTCTCCAGGAGGATAGCTGAGACCTCCTTACATGGCGGCTGGCTTCCAAGAGAGGAAAAAAGGAAGGTGCCAGGCCTGACAGGGTTAGGCTTAAAGTGTCACTTCTGCCTCATTCTTCTGGACTCCACGCCTTGATAGGAAGAATGGCTTAAATGTACAGAGATGGGAGGACTTGCTGGAAGACATCTTTCAAGACAGTATGCTAAGCATAGAATCTCAGATAAAGTGTTCGACAGATAACTGAACAAAAGTGCTTCTTCCAGAGCACTGGTCAAAGGGGTGCTGAAGAAAAACATCCCTTTGAGGCCACCAGTGAATAAGAAAGTCAGTCTATACCATTTCAGGTAGCATGGAATCCAGAAACGGAACCACCAACGGACCTGCCCACAAAGCGCTGCTCACCCAGTTGGCTTGGCTGGGGCACACTGGCCACTGCAGCACAGTGTGGCTGTCATTAACGGTTCACAAAAATTCCCATTCTCTTCCCTGAACAAATGCATGTCCCTCCTCACTCTGAAACTAGATGTGGCCATGTGATTTGCTCTGGCCAGTGAAATGTGAGCAGACATGGCATTGGTCACATCTAGACAGAAACTTTGGCACCACTGTACCACCCATCCCTCTTTTCCTGTTTTCTGCCCTAGTGAGATGGAACATCTATCAGTCTGGGTCCCTGAGTGACTGCAGTGAGGAGAGCCCTTGTGGGTATGACCTACAGCATCACTCCAGGGGCTGGAGAGTCAAGATCGGGCCCAGGCAGCCAGGATCAAAGCCAATGCCTCATGGAGCATGAGTGAGAAATCAACTTAGGTTTTGTTAAGTCACTACAATTCTTAGGATGTCTGTTACTATAACATAATTGTATTATTTTCTACTGCCGCATAACAGATTACTGAGATGTAGCACCGAAAGCAACACACATTTATTATCTCAGTTTCCACGGAATGGGATTAGGCATGGCTGAGCTAGATGCTCTGCTCAGGGTCTCACAAGGCAGGTATCACAAGGTCAGTTGGCTGTATCCTCATTTAGAGACTTGACTGCAGACAAGTCCACTGCCAAGTCCTTCAGGTTGCTGGTGGAATTCAGCTTCTTGCAGTTGTAGGTCCCTGTGTTTTCTTTTTTTTTTGCTTTTGCTTTTTAAGAACTTTTGTTGAGATACAGTTAACAGACAATAAACAGCATATATTTAGAGTGTACAATTTGGTATCCCAATCTCACAATTCATTCCCCCCCCCCCCAACCTTCCCCACTTTCCCCACTTGGTGTCCATATGTTTGTTCTCTACATCTGTGTCTCTATTTCTGCCTTGCACACTGGTTGATTTGTACCATTTTTCTATAGTCCACATGTATGTGTTAATATACGATATTTGTTTTTCTCTTTCTGACTCATTTCACTCTGTATGACAGTCTCTAGGTCCATCCATGTCTCTACAAATGTCCCAGTTTGTCTACTAACATTGGGTTTTGTTTGCTTTTCTTTCTCTAGTTTCTTTAGGTGTAAGGTTAAATTATTTATTTGGGATTTTTCTTGTTTCTTGAGGTAGGATTGTATTGCTATAAACTTCCCTCTTAGAACTGCCTTTGCTGCATCCCATCGGTTTTGGATCGTTGTGTTTTCATTGTCATTTGTCTCTAGGTATTTTTTGATTTCCTCTTTGATTTCTTCAGTGATCTCTTGGTTATTTAGTAGCATTTAGCCTCCACGTGTTTGTGTTTTTTACAGTTTTTTTCCAGTAATTGATTTCTAATCTCATAGTGTTGTGTTTGGAAAAGATGCTTGATAATGATTTCAATTTTCTTGAATTTACCCGCGCTTGATTTATGACCCAAAATGTGATCTATCCTGGAGAATGTTCCATGTGCACTGGAGAAGAATGTGTAATCTACTGTTTTTGGATGTAATGTCCTATCTCTATTAAATCAAGCTGATTTATTGTGTCATTTAAAGCTTGTGTTTCCTTATTAATTTTCTGTCTGGATGATCAGTCCATTGGTATAAGTGGGGTGTTAAAGTCCCCCACTATTATTGTGTTACTGTCGATTTCCTCTTTCATAGTTGTTAGCATTTGCCTTATGTATTGAGGTGCTCCTATACTGGGTGCATATATATTTATAATTGTTATCTCCTCTTCTTGGATGGATCCCTTGATCTTTATGTAATGTCCTTTCCTGTCTCTTGTAACATTTTTTATTTTAAAATCTATTTTATCTGATATGAGTATTCCTACCCCAGCTTTCTTTTGATTTCTGTTTGCATAGAATATCTTTTTCCATCCCCTCACTTTCAGGCTGTATGTGTGCCTAGGTCTGAAGTGGGTCTCTTGTAGGCAGCATATATATGGGTCTTGTTTTTGTATCCATTCAGCCAGTCTATGTCTTTTGGTTGATGCATTTAGTCCATTTACATTCAAGATCATTATCGATATGTATGTTCCTATTACCATTTTCTTAATTGCTTTGTTTCTGTAGGTCCTTTTCTTCTCTTATGTTTCCCGCTTAGAGAAGTTCCTTTAGCATTTGTTGTAGGGCTGGTTTGGTGGTGCTGAATTATCTTAGCTGTTGCTTGTCTGTAAAGCTTTTGATTTCTCCATCGAATCTGAATGAGATCCTTGCTGGGTAGAGTATTCTTGGTTGTAGGTTCTTCCCTTTCATCACTTGAAATATATCATGCCACTCCCTTCTGGCTTGTAGAGTTTCTGCTGAGAAATCAGCTGTTAACCTGATGGGAGTTCCCTTGTACGTTATTTGTCGTTTTTCCCTTGTTGCTTTTAATAACTTTTCTCTGTCTTTAATTTTTGTCAACTTGACTACTATATGTCTTGGTGTGTTTCTCCTTGGGTTTATCCTGCCTGGGACTCTCTGTGCTTCCTGGTCTTGGGTAGCTGTTTCCTTTCCCATGTTAGGGAAGTTTTCAACTATAATCTCTTCCAATATCTTCTTGGGTCCTTTCTCTCTCTCTTCTCCTTCTGGGACCCCTAGAATGCGGATGTTGGTGCATTTAACATTGTCCCAGAGGTCTCTTAGGCTGTCTTCAGTTCTTTTCATTCTTTTTTCCTTATTCTTTTCCACATCAGTGATTTTCACCATTCTGTCTTCCAGGTCACTTATTCGCCCTTCTGCCTCCATTAATCTGCTATTGGTTCCTTCTAGTGTATTTTTCATTTCAGTTATTGTGTTGCATATCTCTGTTTGTTTGCTCTTTACTTCTTCTAGGTCTTTGTAAACTTTTTGATCTTTGCATCCAGTCTTTTTTCAGAGTCCTGGATCATCTTCACCATCATTATTCTGAGTTCTTTTTCTAGAAGGGTGCCTATCTCCTCTTCATTTAGTTGTTTCTCTGGAGTTTTATCCTGTCCCTTCATCTGGTACAAAGTCTTCTGCTTTTTCATTTTCTCTATCTTTCTGTGACTGTGGTTTTCAGTTCCACAAGATAAAATACTGCTGATACTGCTTGATACTGCTGTCTGCCCTCTTGTGGAGGAAGCTATCTAGGAGGCTTGTGTGTGCTTCCTGATGGGAGGGACTGATGGTGGGTAGGGCTGGATGGGTGGAGCTCAGTAAGACTTTAATCCGATTTGGTGGGAGGAGCTCAGTAAAGCTTTAATCTGCTTGTCTGCCAATGGGTGGGGCTGTGTTCCCACTCTGTTGGTCATTTGGCCTGAGGCCACCTAGCACTGGAGCCCACAGGCTCTTTGGTGGGGCTAATGGCAGACTCTGGGAGGGCTCAGGCCAGTGAGCACTTCCCAGAACCCCTGCTGCCAGTGCCCCCATCTCCTCAGTGAGCCACAGCTGCCCCCCACCTCCACAGGCAACCCTCCAACACCAGCAGGTAGGTCTGATTCAGTCTCCTATGGGGTCACTGCTCCTTCCCCCTGGGTCCTGGTGAGCGCACTTTTTTGTGTGCCCTCCAAGAGTGGAGTCTCTGTTTCCCCCAGTCCTGTGGAGGTCCTGCAATCAAATCCCACTGGCTTTCAAAGTCTGATTCTCTGGGGATTCCTCCTCCCGTTGTTGGGCCCCCAGGTTGGGAAGCCTGACGTGGGGCTCAAAACCCTCACTTTAGTGGGTGGACTTCTGCAGTATAACTGTTCTCCAGTGTGTGAGTCACCCACCCAGCATTTATGGGATTTGATTTTAACACGATTGCGCCCCACCTACCATCTCATTGCGGCTTCTCCTTTGTCTCTGAATGTGGGGTGTCCTTTTTGGTGAGTTCCAGTGTCTTTCTGTCGATGATTGTTCAGCAGTTAGTTGTAATTCCAGTGCTCTTGCAAGAGGGAGTGAGCTCATGTCCTCCTACTCTGCCATCTTGATCCTATCTCCCCAAATGTAAAATAGATGGCTACTGGGAAGCTTGGTCCCTTTGTTGTTGCTGATGGTCATCTGGGTGCTGCTCTCAACTCTTTGATGCTGCCCACATGCCTGGCCATGGCACCTCCATCTCTGAAGACAGCGCCACAGAAAAAGTCCCTCATGCTAAACCCATCTTGCACTTCAAATCTCCCTGACTTGTCCAGACTTGGCCTCTAGACTCAGATTTAAAGGGTTTATATGACTCAAGTCAAGCCCCCCACCCTACTCCCAGGATAACTGCCCTTTTTTCAAGTCAGATGTTCCATATAAATCCATTATAGTTATAACCCTGGGGTTTATACAGAGAGTGTACACTAGGGTGTGGGGATCTTAGGGGACATCTTTGAACTCTGCCTAAGGCACTAACCTAGTCAATCCTGGTTGACATACATGGTTCAGATGCACCGAGAAGATTTGAAAAAGCAGCAGAATGAAACGCGTTCTCTTTTTAATCCTAGTCCAATTCCTTTTCCAGTTCACAACATTTCCCCAGAATGTGTATCTTGGAACTTTTCCACCAGAAAGGACAATAGCTCATCAAATCCATGTGCTTGGAGGACCCATGAGAGTCAACCTAAGGTATCCCAGGGCTGCATGGTTCCCTTTAAGCTCTAAGGTCTAACCACAGCTCTGCCCTCTAAAGGCTCTCACATTCTTTGTTACCACATTTATAAACCACATGTGAATTACTACAGCCCTTTTAGAAAATGACTTGGAAATCTATATCAATGAGCCTCAAATTGTTCATTACCCTAAATATAGGAAACAATTCCCGAAATCATCCAAGGAAATGCTCAGATTTATGGGCTAGATGAAGGACTGCGGGTTACTTATCATCAAACGAAAATACACTCAATATTAAACTTTAGAGGACTAGATACATAAATTAAACCAGGTTTGTATTATGGGTTATTGTATAGCCATTAAAAACTATATTTTTGAAAAATATTCAGAGACAGAATATTATGATTATTAACTATGTTAAGCTATTAAATAGGATATAAACTGTATATAAAAATTATTTCATTTTAAAATAAATATAAACATGAGAGTAACTCAAGAAAATATGACAAAAAATTTCAACTGTTTACTTCAAAGTAATAGAATTATTTTTTCTTTTTGCTAAGTTTCTTATTTTTCAAATTTCAGCAATGAAATTATACTGCTTAGAAGACCAGGAAAACAAACAATAAATGTTATTAGTTTAGAGCTTAGAATAAATTGCTTTCAGGTACTTCTAGCACTTTCAAGGCAGCCATTTATAAATTATTAATAGTACACAATAAAAATGTTCCCATTTATTTGTGAAACAAGGCAATAATTTGTTGACTTGCTTTGCATGTTTGCAAGTGCCTGAAAGTTGCAGAATTTATAAATTACAAATTTATAAATATATATAAATTTATAAATTATCCAGACTTTGGGCCATTTTAGACTAAATTTCAAATCAGTCTGCATTTTCTTTTTTGTTGATTATACTTGACATACAATATTATATTAGTCTCAGGTGTACAACATAGTAATTCAACATTTTTATGCCCTGCAAAATGGTCATCACAATAAGTCTAGTTACCATCTGTCATCTTACAGTTAATATATCCTTACTGACTATATTTCCCATGCCATACATTATATCCCCATGACATATTTTATAATTATAAGTTTATATTTCTTAATCCCCTTCACCCATTTTGTCTCCCTACCCCCACTCCCCCCTTCACCTGCAACAACCACCAATCTGTTCTTTGTAGCTATAGGTCTGGGTTTTGTTTTGTTTGTTTATATTGTTTTATTTAGATTCCACATATAAGTAAAATCATGTGGTATTTGTCTTTCTCTGACTTATTTCACTTAGTATAATACTCTCAAGGTCCATTCATGTTGTCACAAATGGCAAAACTTTATTCCTTTTTATGGCTGAGTAGTATTCCATTTTAAAATCTATCTATCTACCTATTTATCGCTTTTTAGTTTGATATAGTGCTCATGGATTGGAAGAATTAATATTGTTTATTAAAAACTTGAATGTAAGACCTGAAATCATAAAATTCCTAGAAAAAAAGATAGGCAAAATGGTCCATACTAAAAAATTTTAAAAGAAAAGCTTACCAAACTTTACCAGGAAGAAATCTAAAAACAGGGCTTCACTGGGTTTGGATTTCAAACAATCTGGTGCATTGAAGATGGACAAAAAGAGAAAGGCTTGTATAGACGGAGGAAGAAGAAAGGTATACAGGGAAACCGGTGAGAACACATCGCCCATTTGTCCAAGATACAGCCTCTTGGCCTCAGGCCTATTTCTTCTATGGCCCATGAGAACTTTACTGTTAAGAATCCCCAAAGTGCTGCCTCAAATCTGGAATTAGGAAGGACGATGTTCCCCCGTCAGTGTAGAAAGCAGAATTTCTATTCTTGGTGTGTGCCTTTTTCCTCCCTTATCAGAGGCACCCTGGGCTGAGCCTGTGGTCCTTGGAGTTGCTGCCTTATTTTCTTGTGAAGCAAGCAGATGAACAAATAAAGACTAATTAAACCTATCACCACTGAGAAGTCAGTAAAATCTGCAGGAGGCTTGAAAAATGGAACAGTCTATGGTTCAGCTACATGGACCAACAGGCTTTTGAAGTCCAACATACAGATGGAGAAAATCATACAGGCTGAGCTTAGGGGAAAAGTGAGTGATTTGTCTAGTAGATGTAGTCCTCTTTCCTGTTACAATTAAGGGTACACTCTACAATTGCTTATTTGCAGGTGTTTGTTTTGAAAAAGACTGATTTGAGAAATTAAGTTAAAATACAGAAAGAGGTAGAATTACTTTTTAAAAAGCTTGTTCTTTGTAAAAATCAACAAAACAGGAAGACTATTAGCTGGCTATGCAAACAAAATAAAAGGAAAAAGCACAATTATGCAAAATAAGTAATGATAAAAGGAAAAATATTATTGAAAGAAAAGAAACATTAAAAGCCATAAAAGATTATTTAGAACAATTCTACAGAAATAAGTTGAAAAATCTAGATGAAAAGGATAATTTTCTAGGAAAAAAGTTTATCAAAACTGAGTGCAGTAAAGGTCAAAAATAAAAAATTACAGAGAAGGAACAGTGAAAGTTATCAAGGTGCTACAAACCCGCAGAAACCATCAGGCCCATAATGTATATTTTCACAGAGTTTCTACCAAACCTCAGAGACTAGACACATCCAATGCTATCTGAACTCTTCCAGAGCAGATGTAAAGAAGGAAAACTTCCAACACATTTTAACCAAATGAGTATAACACATACATTTGATAAATATTGCATTAACAGTACATGTAAAAATTTATTATTTGATAAAGGTGATATACCAAATCATTTGGGAAAATAGACATTTTCATAATAAGTACTGGAACAATTAACCATTTGGAAAAAGTTAAGATTGAATCCATACTTTATACCATATACCATTTGGAGTTTATGCAGAGATCTAACTGCCAAAATATGAAACCGTGCAAATACTTGTAGAAAACATGGGTGAATTTGTTTATTACTTGGGAGTGGGCAAAATCCAGAAACAACAAAGGAAAAAAAATTTTAACTCAAATACATTAAAATTAAAATTATTTTGCATAGCACAGACCACCATAATCAAATTTAAAGAAAAGGTCCACAGCATTGACATATATACACTACCAAATGTAAAACAGAAGCTGCTGCACAACACAGGGAGATCACCTCGATGATTGGTGATGGCTTGGGGGGTGGGATGGGGGGGTGGGAGGGAGTCGCGAGCGGGAGGGGATATGGGGATATATGTATAAATACAGCTGATTCACTTTGTTGTACAGCAAAAACTGGCACAACAGTGTAAAGCAATTATACTCCAATAAAGAGCTTAAAAAAAAAAAAGAAAAGGTCCAACTGGGAGTAAATATTTGCTACTTATGTTACCAAAAAATGACTAATCTTCCAACATATAAAGAGCTCTTAAAAATCCAGAAGAAAAAGACAAATTTATGAAAATGCTAAGCAAAAGACCATAACAAACACTTCAGAGAAAAATAAATGTAAATTGGATTTAAATGCACAAAAAGATCCATGAATCCCATTCGGATGAGAAATACAAATAAAACTTCACTGATGTAACATTTCTCATATTGGCAAATATACTGAAAATATACTCTCTCTGTGAGGGAACAGGGAGGCATATATTAATGTTGAGAAGTGGAAAACAGCACAACTCCACACAAACAGGGATTTGGCAATATCTAACAAAATTTTACATGAATTTACACTTTGACCCAGCAATCCCACTTTTAGTCTCTATCAGGAAGATATACCCCCCCAAAAACAAAATAACATATGTACAATGTTATTTATTATGGCTAGTATTTGCAATATCAAAAGATTGTAAATATCTCAACATCCATTAAAATAAAGGACTGGTTAAATAAACTCTGGTTACTTCCACACATGTAGCTGTAAAAAAAAAAAAAATGACAAAGACCTCTATGTGGTAATATGAAGTGTTCTTGCTAAAAGCAGCAAGATGCAAAGCAACGTATATAGTATGCTTCTTTTGTGCTAGAAAGGAAGGGAAAAGAGACAGACAGACAGATACATAATAGGAGAAAGAGAAAGATTTGCTTATGTGCTTATTATTTTCAAAATGAAACACTAGAAAAATCATAAACAAAGAAAATATGCTATCTACATGGAAAACAGACTGGAAGGGGTAAGAGTTGAAACAATACTTCTCTGAAGTTTCCACTTTTAGTTTTGACTTTTGAGCCACATAAATGTTTTACTGTTGAATAAGACCTAAATTAAGGCATGACATGTTGTGCTGCCTTGACACCTGGCAAAATCAGGAGGGTCTTGAACTCTGGTCCCCCTCATCCCTGACTCTGCTCCTGTGGATAAGGTTCTTCAGCCAAACAACTCTCCACAGCAAAGGGACCAGGCACAGTTCCTGCTTCTATCTGAGTAGAGGGTTTCAGCTCTTTGCCAGCTCACAGAATTATTCAAACAAGTCAATTACATCCTCCCACAGGAACGAGGGCGGCACCTCACCCTCTTTATACTACAAAGCTTGTCTCCCACAACTACTGGTTGTTCACTCTGTTCCTCAGTACAACCCCTGAGTGGCCCTGAGGACCTGCAGTGTCCTTCCCTGGGCTGTGAGTATATGTGACTGCTATCTTATCTGTCTGGTGTCAGGTATTGTGTATCTGGCTATTCCCCTAATCCTAGGGTGAGAATCTCTCCCTCATCAATGAATAGGAGGCAATGAAAACATCTACATATTCAAAAACAAAATAAAACCAAAAAAAATCAAACTGTAAAACTGAAAACAAACTGAAATCAAATGAACCTAAGAAAATATCAAATTGGTAATATAATTATCCATAAAAAGGAATTATTTCAACTGATCTTTGTTCATTTTTAGTGGAATATATCCCAGGATTTAATGGTAACAGTAGTATAATTTTGAAATTATTTTATATATTTGGAGGACAGAAAAAAATTAGGAAATATATTACTAGCAACTGGTGGAAAAAAAGAGATACAAATATAACATCAAAGAAATTGAAAGGGGAAGCTGAGACGAAGTGAGAGAGTAGCATAGACATATATATACTACCAACTGTAAAATAGATAGCCAGTGGGAAGTTGCTGTATAACAAAGGGAGTTCAACTCAAGGATGGATGATGCCTTAGAGGACTGGGACGGGGCGGGGGGTGGGGGGGGGGGAGTCGAGGGAGGGAGGGAATACAGGGATATGTGTATAAAAACAGATGATTGAACTTGGTGTACCCCCAAAAAATAATAAATAAAAGAGAACTAAAAAAAAAAAAGAAATTGAAAAATATGTAACGCTAAACTTCAATTGGAAACATCAATGAAAATTCATAATTTTAAATACACACACACACACAGAGTAGACCCCTGAACAACATGGGTTAGAACTACGATCCACTCATATGCAGGTTTTTTTCACTGACTACCTACTACAGTACTAAATAATCCATGGTTGGTTGAATTCTTGGATGTGGAACCATGGATATGCAGGGCCAACTATAAAGTTATATTACATGGATGGTTGGTACCCAAACCCCTGCATTGTTCAGGGTCAACTGTACAAAGCATCTCCATCTATGGAAAGGGCCTTATGCAATCTTATCCTTGTGGTGATGAGCATCACCTGTCTCATTATCTTGGTTTCAGTAATCGCACTATTCCCCAGTTAAAGGAACCAAGACTTCTTGGAGAAATAACTTGAATAAGTACAAGGTGAGAACAGAACATTTTATTATGCCAGGAAGCACAGAAGCGCTCAAATATGACACACAAGCCAACTGAGAGGAGCTACCACAGGTAATATTTGGCATAATTTAAATATCAAAAAGAAGAATGTAATTCTTGAACATACTGAACAAACAAAAATCCACAAGTCCATGCTTATACTCAAAAAAAGAAATAAACTGATTTATCCGCATTAAAGGTGACATATCATCTCCTTATTCAGAAAAATACTAGAGTTTATCCTCATAATTGGGAGGACCTACAGTTCATCCTTAACTGATGAGGGGCAGTTTATAAAAAAATGTTTGAAACAGAAAGGAGTGCCAGGTAATGAATGAGGGTGAATGACAGAATTAGAGAATTACCCATATTGCAATTTTCAATAAAATAATTTACTCAGGCAAGAGTCATCAATAAATACTAAATCCAGTAAGTGAAAGGTTGGTGGGGAACAGGACACTTGCACAGGGCTGGATGACTTGGCAATGATAAAGGGAAAATATTTCTACAGTGGAAAGATCTGACTGTCACCACCTTAACCTAGTGATCAAATTAGCATCACTAACAGTAAAGCAATGGACACCATGTGTCT
The DNA here is from genome assembly GCF_030028045.1 of Hippopotamus amphibius kiboko. NCBI lineage: Eukaryota > Metazoa > Chordata > Mammalia > Artiodactyla > Hippopotamidae > Hippopotamus > Hippopotamus amphibius. The sequence continues at coordinate 85,821,314 of NC_080189.1, read as the reverse complement.
GCTGAGATGATGCAGGATGCCTACACAGATCATCTGTGCAGTGTCCTTACCAAAAATATTTAATCTCAATCTACTGCTCTGGCATCTTCATACTGTTAATGTCAGGAAAAAAGTAAGAGTCTATATTAAAAGAAACATGATAGCCAATGCCTATTTATCTGAGTTGGAAGAAACTGCTATCGATAGTATTTTGAGAACAATGGAAAATTTGACTATGGACTAGTTAGCAGTTGATATAAGGAAACCATTGTTAATTTTTAAGGTACGATATGGTAGCATAGTATAAGGAAATACTCTTATTTTTAGAAGATATATGCTGAATTATTTGTGATGGAAGTGCAATAAGACTGCAAATTGCTTTAAAATGATTCAGCAGAAGTTACATAACAAAGCAAATGTAGTGAAGTGGTAATAATTTTCTAATGTGAGTAATTGGTGTAATGATATTGGTCTCTCAATTTTTTCTGAAAACTGAAAATGTTTATAATAAAAAATTATAAGAAAACATTGTCAGTTTACATCATCTGCTTTATTTTCTGAGGAAGACATGGCTAAGCTTGCAGCTTACCAACGCTCCCACTGAGAAAGACTGAACAAACTGGGTAAAACTGTAAAATCCTCTAATGTATAAAGGCAACAAAAAGGTGCTGATGCAACAAGGGACTGGAGGGCACAGGATTCTAGAGCAAGGAGAACCGTGGAGAGATGTGCTGATTTCTGCAGCCTCTGTTGTTTTGGGGGGGTATCTGCCAAATCTGGGCTCAGGGCAAGAGGCTGAGCACCTGGACTTTGCCTGAGCACCAGGTCACAGCTGGGGAACAGAGAAACCAGGACCTTGGTGGTCTCAAGGGGCCAGAAAGATAAAACGAAAGACTTGGAGAGCTGACATCCAGGTGGTAATAGAAGGTCAGAGAACTGAGCCTAATGCATGGGCTACTTTCTCCCCCAAGAATTTTGTCTAATTCTGGAGCTGCATAGGGTATCAGACTAAAGAGCTAAGAAGAAAACCACTGCAAAACTGAGAGGGGGTTTCCTGTGGCCTCACTGTGATGTGGATGAAGATTCGAGTTCAAGGCTACCAGGTGAACGTGGCCCAGTGAACACGCTAGGCTCTTGGTCAAAAGATTTTGAAAACTATCCTTCAGGAAGAGAAGAGAATCAGATCCAGACAAGAAACTTTCAAAAACTGCAACCAGCCTCAACTCTGCCTCGTTCCTGGTTGGTTTAGCGGGATCGGCTGTCACTGTATCTGCTGATTGGAAGAAAGGATAAAGCCTCTGCTTGTCATTTGACAAGGATGGTGTGATGACCAAGACTGGCTTAAACTGTTTAAGGCTCATCATTCCCTTTACTCCCAGTGGGCCCAGAGAGGGACCCAGCCTCTCCAGAAACACACCACCTCTTAGAAGAGGGTGAACCCAATCATGGCTCAGGGAGCAAAGAAAGAGGGAGTAGTAATTGAGCAGATAATCAACAATCTTGCCAAGTCATCTACCAGCTACCACTACCGGACCTTAGACAAGCTATTCAATCTCTGAGCCATAATTTTCTCATCTTGTAAAATTCAGATGACAGCTATACCTCAAGGCTGCTGTGTGTATTGAATAAGATGATACACAGTGAAAAAAAAATCACTTACCAAATGTCTAGCTTATTTTTTAGCACTCTAATATTGCTTGCTATTATTGTCCTGTCATGGTTTCAAGTTCCTTCTTTTAGACACGTTATGATTGTAAGTGGTCCTAATAAGCATGGTGACTCCACCCCAACCCATGTGTCAGATGTGTGCTGAGCAGCCCAGACAGAAGGCTCTTGCTTCTCAACCTATGACTCTGACACCTGGAAAGGCACCTCCAGGAAGATGGGCCAGCAGAGTGTGAACTGCCCACAGGGAAGACATCCTTTTCCTCCATCACTCACGCCCTCTCTGGTGCCCCAATTCTGCCTTTAACAGTTTATTAACTTCTTACTTTTCCACTAATAAAACTGCAGGATTCAGAGGTGAGCCAGTGGATATAAGAACCATAGAATAGATCTGACAGGTGTTTTAAGAGCTCCATTTTGACTAAGAGATTTGGGGTGGGTGGGGATGGAGAGTTAAATCACTTAGCAAAAGTTATACTTCAATCAAGTCGAATGACAGTAATTCTGATTTTAATACCAACAAACATATTATGGAAAAGAATACAAAATTTTCATGGATTTCACAAATAATATGCAAGACTTGAAGGAAACTTCCATTTGGAGTGGCTGACTGATCACCTCCCTCTGCCTGTCAGATCACTGCTGTAGGAAAGGCTTAGACGCATCATGCTTCAGATGAATATTCTAGACTCTTTTTTTAAAAAATGCAAATACTAGGAACCTCACGTTTAGCAGAGGATGTTTTTTCTTTAGTAACAGACGTGACGGGGGAGCGTGCTCGCAACGGACACCTGTGGGAGAAGGAGCGACCCCCAAAGAGCCAGGACAAATGGCTCCAGGGAGGGAGAGAAGGGAGCAGTAGACACTAACTGGCCCAGGGACACTCTTGTAGGCTGCGTGAAACTGCACACTGATGAAGCAACAGAGGTAGAGGCTAAGAGTGTGGACAAACGCTCTTGGTTGTGTCTTTTTTCTTTTTCTTTTATCACCGTGGTCCATGCATTCAAAGTCTTAGTTCTTTCTATTATTGTCCTGTGGGCACAATGGCACCTTCTTTGTTGTGTTCATGGTGAGAATCAAGTTAAGGAAGCTGATGTAGGTAACTCAGTACAGTTAATGACACAAAGTTAAGTGCTTAATACATGTGGTATAACCTGTAAGTCTACTTTACCAACTCAAGAGCCCCAAGAGCCTTTTTCGGGTAATTACTGAAACTAATATCTATGAGCAGGGATTCCGTGATCACTAGAATGTTATTCCTTCTTTAAAAAGGGGACATACCTAGCTGTGATCATTCCAACACCAGGGGCACATTTTGTGCAAGGAACCATCCCAAGAACTGGGCAGTTTGGTCTTATCCTTGGTCATGTAGCTACTCTTGGTAACTTGTTTCAAACAGGAAAGAAGATGATCCCTTTGCTAGTTAGTGGGTATAACAATGTGAGCTGGATATAAACAGGCTGTGAGGCAACAAAAATAAACCAGACATGGACCTGCTTTTAAAACAATTCGCCCTCTGGGAGGCGGGGGAGGGGATAAGACATCCCATTCACCACCAGGGCAGGATGGAAAGTGCTAAGTGCCTCAAGGTTATGAATACAATACCACAGGATTTAAAAAGAAAACAGAAAGAAACCCACTTCAAAGCCAGATTAGTTACAAATGAAGGGATCAAGATTTACTGGAGGAAAATTTCAGCCAAACCACTACAGCTGTGAGGAACAGAGACTCAGTTTCTTACAAGTAAGGCTGCTGTCTTGAAATTCTTGAATATTTTTGAACAAGGAACGTGGTGCTTCCCTTTTTCACTGGGCCCTGTAAATTATGAAGCTGGTCTTCAACGGGACCTATGGGGTCAGGAAAGGAGGCTGGTAACAGGAGTAGGGTTCGGATCTGCCAGAGCACAGGTGACAAGTTCATTGCTCTTAGGGTCCTGGGTTCTTCCATGTTTCCCTACCATTCCTGCTACTATCAGCTCATTACCTCATGCCTTGCTGCACGTATTTTTTGCTCAGTTACGGCTTTTGTTTGCTGGCAACTTCTCCAGGACCTACTGCCTCACGGCCTCTCGGCCTGCCTCTCCCACAGGGCAACTGTTTCTGTAGTTTACATTAAGATTGCCTAAGAGAGAGTATGAGTGGCGCAGTGCACTCAGATGCCTGCTGAGCAAAGCTCCCATCAGTTCACCTGACCGTCTGCTGGCCAGGGCTCCCCACCACCTCACCAGCCAGCCACGGCCGAGGGAGAGGGGTGCCCAGTTACACGGCCAGGGAGTTAGGGTGAAGGGATCGCTTGGGCTACTTCCCCCCGAAGTGGAGTTATCAGTGGGCATCCCCATAGAAGGGATGGTGGATGTGGCAGGCATCCACACATGGTAAAGGGAATTCACATTTTAGATGACCTTGAAAGATCAGGAAGGCACAGACACATGCAGATAGGGGAAGGGCATTCAGGGCTGGGCTGTGATATGCAGATAGGAAGGCACCGACCTGGGGTACAGGGTGGCTGGAGCCAAGGGTATGTGAACGAAGGAGGGCCTGGAACACACAGCTAAGGAAGCTTCATTCCATATGGTATTCGAATGGGGGGATGAATGGGGACCTACCATGAGGTTATCTTGATGCATATTTCACTGCCCCTGGGGAAAGTCCTTACAAAGCAGCCTGACAAATCCCCAAAGTGGAAGCTCAGGCTGAGGGTGCATCCAGCCCTGCGTCTCTCAGCTACCCCATCCGTGCCAAGAACACAAGGTGCCTACCAGCCGGCGGGACAGAGGCTCCCTGGGGCTGCTTCCTCGTTCCACACACTGAAGGAGGATAAGCCCATGACAGTGGGGGACTTCTAAGCACAGGTACTGAAGGATTCCAGGGGGCGTCTTCATCGATAGCCTGTCTGGCAGCAGACGGCAAGTGTCTAAGCTAACAGGTGAGGGTGTTATAGCATCCAGGGCTTTCTCCAAACCCCTTCGCTTTGTTCCCCCCCACATATCTGTCAAAATGCTTTGCTCTAACGGGAAAAAAGTCTCCTGAATTGCAACCTGTTTCTGTTCCCTCAAACATCTCTGTGCATGAGGTGACACAGTGAGGGCACCCAACAGTTCAATTGCACACGCAGCCACTGGGCTGGGCGCCGAGTGCACATGCGTGAATAAGACCTGCCTCTATTCTCAGGACTCTCACAGTCTAAGGGAGGGCAACCGCGACGCTGATACCAACTACCAACACGTGGGACAACCACCATGGACTGGGTCCTGCTATTCCAGCTCTATAATTATCAACTGATTGAATCCTCACAACAGCCCGAGGAGGTAAATACTATCATTATCTCCATTTTACACAACAAAACCACTGGACGATTAGTCAATAACGAGAAAAGCTACACCAGAGATGGGGACAAAATGCTCTGAGAGCGAAGATAAGCACTTGACTGATGATACATTTGGGGGTGACGTTTATGATGTCAAGGGAAGTAACAGCTGAGCCCAGGCTGCACAGATTAGAAGGGTTTTACAGGGTTAAAAGGACGAGGGATTATTCCAGACAGAGGGACTAGCGTTAGCAAAGGCACAGAGGAACGGGGTACGTTCCCTCTGCAGCAGGCACATCTACTCGGGCTGAACCTACAGGACACAGAGGAAGGGGTGGTGGAGGTGAGGAGACTGGGAATAGAACTTGAGGTTATACACGGCGCGGAGCCCTATACCAATGTCCCAATCCGGAGTCAACTCATGGCCTAGCAACCTAATACCGGGGTTAACGTGACCCCCATAGCAACCTTTGTTTCCTGACTTAGGCTAGCTGATAACACGACTCCACCTTAGGGAAGGTATTCACCATATGGGACCCTGGCCTATCACCTAACGACACCCTTTGTCTTACGGCGCACTGACTGATCGATTAACGCCATTCTCCGAGCAGGAATTTTCTCTCCTGGGGTTATAAAAGCTGGCTGCGAGCCCACAAGAGGGCCAGCTTTCCCTGGTCTGCCAAATGTCGTGGTCTGTGCGCGTGTTGGAAAAGAACTTCCAGACACAAAGCATTTTAGAAGAGAATGAGTTTATTGAGGACAAAGAGAGTTTAGTGAGGGGCACTGTAAAGACAGGGGGACAACTTCCTGGCAGACACGACCCCATACGTCAGGAAACACAGCCTAAGTCAGGAAATAAAGGTTGCTAGGGGGGTTGATTTAACTCTGAAATTAGGTTGCTAGACCATGAGTTAACTCCGGATGGTGACTTTGGTATAGGGCTCCGCACATAGGAATTTGGGTTCTCCTGTAGAGTCCCATAAAGTATGAGACAGTGGGGGGATGAGAAACCTGAGCAGATGATTTTAAGAGAAAACTTTGGCCTAAGAATGGAGAATAGAGGGGAATAAGGTTGGAGGCAAGGAAACAAAGGCTAAAGGGAGAGGCAGGAGTGGTTTTAACGGTTTGAACTGGTACAGAGAGAAACAGACACAACGGAACCCCAAGGTAATGCCAATGGAAGTTACTGAGCCCTTGTCGAGGTGTACAGGGATGGGAAAGGCTCAACAACCACCAGTGGAGAGAGAGGAATTGATCACTGTATTTTTTCATGTTGAAGACCACAGAAGAATCCTAAAATTACTGTCCTGTTTTGGCTGCTGGGACAGAACAGGGAGCCATGAAAGGCCTGCGGCAGGATGAGGCCAAGGGCAGTGAGGAAATGAGAGAGGTTGGTGATGAAGGGCGAGGGTGGAACCTGTGCACGGAACAGGATACATGTGAGCGGCTGTGAGACGCTGGCAGAGGCCTTGAAGGACCCCCCCCAGCGGCCCCTTCCACTGCCAGCTGCCACCCGGACCAGGTTGTGTCCTCAGTGCGGAGGGAGTAAGAAAGGAAAGGGAATGGGTGGAGGAAATCATATTCGTTTGATGCTTTGGGGCCCAGAACAGTTGGTAAGTTCTCTCCACTCAGCAGAAACAGTCAGCTAGTGTCCCGTTTCAGTTTCTCTCTCCAACCATAACTTACTGCTTGCTTAACTATTATAAAATAAGTATGAGGAAAGGAGAACCAAGGAAAAGAGCTTCATTTTTATTGTTACTGCAAGTGGCTGATGTGGTTTTCTTCTCAGTGGTAAACTTAAAAAATACATTTTGAATAGAAATTATTTAAAAACATATTACATGGTTGCCTGCCTTCTTTAACAGGACATATATACATTAACTAAAAAAAAATATGTACGTGTGTGTGTATATATGTGTATGTATATATATGTGTGTGGGTATATATACTTATATATATACACACAGTTGACTCTTGCACAACACAGGTTTGAACTGTGTGGGTTCACTTACGCATTTTTTCATTAGCAAATACTACAGTACCACGTGATCCGAGGCTGGTCGAATCTGTGGATATGGAGGGAAGACTGTAAATTATATGTGGATTTTCAACTGGGCAGAAGGTTGGTACCCTCAGCGTCTGTGTTGTTTAAGGACCCTTAAACAACTTAAACTGTATAAATACATGTATATATATATATATATATATATGTATATACACACATACATATAATTACACATATTATATACATACTCCTGTATTATAAAGCCCTGATAATCATCCTGACGATGGAATGTTTTCAGTAAACCAGCTAATATTATTACCAATATTTTAACTTTTCTTGATCACTCAGCTTATGACTGTGAAGACAAATGCGTCTATCCCATGAGGATGCTGTGTGTTACGCTGGGAGAATCCTGGCCCGTGCAGGTGCTCAGCAACACTGTCAGGCTAAGTGGCCTCAGACTGCTGTGCTGCTAGAGGGCTTGGGTCTATTTTTTAAAGATACACCTGCCTCTCCTTACTGTTAGCTCTCTCACTGTTGATGGTATTCAGCACAGCATGATGGGGACCAAGTACAGCATAGCTGGAAATGGATGTTACAAGACATGCTCAGCTCCAGACAGCAGGAGAGCTGTAGAAAATGCTGAGAATTTGTTGAGAACCAAGCCAGTCCCTTGCTGGCTCTGTCTCTTCCCTAGCCCCGGCAGAACTGGGGGAATTAAATTCCTTTTTGGCTTCAATGTTCCTCATGTCCACAGCAGACTGTAGTGTGCAAAGCACAAAGTCAGCAGGTCTGACTTAGGAGAGGCTGGGACACCCTGTTCTATAAATGTTCTGTCATGAGACCAAAATAACCCATGTGTTTGGTGGCCAAATTTAACAGCTGTAAACTGCTTCCTGCTTTTAGTATAGAATTACTGGAACAGAATTTTTATTTCTCAGGTTCCGCTATCTAAAAACATTTAAAAAATACAAATATGCATAAAGAAGAAATTAAAAGTCACCCATAATCCCATCACCCAATAACCACTAATAACATGTAAGGATCATCCTTCTATGGAAACATATATTTTCTTTATATGTTGCAGTTGTGCACTCTATACTATTTTGCCAATTTTTTTTCTTACCAATACTTTGTGTCTACATTAACAACACAATGAATATGATTTTACATTATTCTTGTTAATTATGTAATATCTTCCCATATGAATGTTAAAAGTGATTCTTTTAACCTGATAACTTTTTCCACCTTACATTTGATTTTCTATATTCTCACCCTCTTATATCCTCCATGTCAATCTCATGCTTTTATTTGCCAGGTCAATAGGACCTGTATGTTTCATACATGGGCCAGTGTTTCTTCTCATTAGGAAAGTCACGTCTCACGCTGACCTACCCTGTGGTGTTTAGACCTCCCACCACCTGGCCCACTTCCCAAGACCCTCTCAGCTTCTGCCCACAGGACAGGTTCATGTCATCACCAAGCTCTTTTAAGAAGGGTTGTTTGCTAAGGAAAATCACCCTGTCCTATTTATCCAAGACCTGACACAGAGGAAAACCTTTCTTTCCCAGCCATGTCTCCAAGTCTAATCCTTCCCAACCATCTCACAAATACTTGCTTCTGGGGAAAGAGAGGAGAGGAAAGGAGAGGGAGGAGAGAGGAGGAAGGAGGAGGAAGGAGGAAGACAGAAAGAATGGCTGGCTCATTCACTGCAAGTCTACTGCCGCTGTGAGACAGAACATAAAGACCATGGCCTACTGGTGCTCAAGTTGTAATATTGGCCTTAACTTAGACCAAACCCAGCTCTATTTATCATTAGTTTCAAGTCTTTAACCTTGGGGAAATGGAGAGCATAAAAGTGAGCACTGTGATGTCAGGTGTCGCTGACTAATTGGCAATTTACTGATATCTCAGGATTGACACCAGTGGGTAAAGAGGGGCACTAAAAAGGCAGCTGACCTCATCAAGTGGTGAAAGAGACCGGTAAGGAAAGGTACGTCATCTTGGGTGAGTTATTGATACTAACTCTTCTGCACACACATTGCTGGATCTGTAAAAGGGAGTGGTACACATTAAGTGCTCAATAAGTGGTAGCTTTTTTTCCAATACCTCATACAGTGTTGGGCTCATAACACTCACTGGATAAATTGTGCAGAATGGATAGTGATTGAATATAATCATGGCTGCTATAGCAGAAGTATGTATTTCAGATGATTCCATTGTCTGAAGAAACAAAAAACCCCAGACAACAGTAACTGTTCTGATTCCACAGTCTCTAAGCAACCTTCTGATAAATTTGGGGTGTCTCAGGCCAAGCATGCCCAAGCACTATGATTATTAGAAAATACAATCCCTCCTAAAAATAAAGGAGCATTCTCTTGCTTGGGTTGGTTGAAGTCAGTCCTATAGAACCTGTCAAGTCTTGGTGGATCACAGTGTGTGCTCAACCAGTATTTGTTGAATAGATGGATGGATGAGTGAATAAAGAAATGAATGAATTTGAGCTTCAATATCTAGAAGATAAAACCATGATCCATTGATTTCATATTATTGTGGCTTTGTCTATTTAAATCATAAAGTGGTGGGCTCCGCTAACCAACTCTTTTGGATACAAGAAACAGCATAAAGAACTCAATTATCAACATCATCCAGTTATAGAGTTGAAAGGAATATTAGAGTAATTCTGCATACTAAATTATCCCTCATGGAATTTAAAATCTAAAGACACTTTCCAGGCGTCTTTCAACCTCATTCTCCCCACACTCTATTTCCAAGCTCTTAAACCGGCTTCTATCCTAACCTTAGCAAAGGGCTCCCATGACAGAGACATATATTTTGGAATAACTTTGGATACAGCTACAACCTTAATGAGATTCAGAATCCGCAGGAACAGTGAGGCATCTAAATTGAGACAACTGATCCCAGACAAAGGTTGCTGCCTTTAATCCACCTTACCTTACCTGAAATAGTTTTATCATATAGAACCTCACAGCCAGGCGAACCAACACTCTTACTGTTGTCATTCCCCAGAGATCAATGACTGGACTAAGATGTCTAAATCTAGACAGCTGTTGGCTTGATGGGAGTGGCAGAGACAGAATTACTGGCTATCCAGGAAAAGTAAAAATTGTGTGTAGGATAAGTCATGCTGTCATGATGGAATGATGCAGGTGGTTTGGAACAGAACATAAAATCATAAATCCTTATCCACACCCCTCAACTCACATTCTCCCCCCAAAATGATTGGATGACATGATTTCTAAGGCAACCCTAGATGTTGAAATTTGATGATCATGTATTCACATTTCTACATAAGGTGGCTGTGGGTAATACAATATAATTATAAGTATATATTTCTATATAGGGAGTGTGGGGGAAGGGGCCAGTGAGCAGAGAGTCATTGAGAGGAGCTGTTTTCAGGTATGGGTAGAATAAGAGGAGAAAAGAAGTGAGAGAAGAATAAAATGCGTTTAAGTAGTCTGGAAACTATGTATATCCTTAATCATGTTCAAAAACTAAGAACAAAAAAGAAGACTGAAAAATTTGTTTTCAATTACTTTGGTCGGGTAGGCTATGTACTTTTACCTAATTCAGCTCCAATACTGAAAAATACGGTTGAAGGCTTTACAAGCATCACACTTATAGAAGTGTTTGGAAGAACTCTGACAATAAGATATGCAGTCTGGTAGAAATTCCTAGACTCCAGAGGACTGCGATATAAAAATAATGATAATAATCATAGTTGTTTACTGAGTATTTACTAAGTGCCAGTCACTATGCTAAGACACATATGATCTCATTTAATCTTTACAACAATCCTACATCAGTCTCTTGTATAGATGAGGGGACTGAGGCTTAGAGTCAGTAAACTGACCCAATCTCATAGCCAGTAAGTGCTGATGCAAGAATTGCAACATAAATTTACCTACATCAAAAAACCCATGAGTTTCTCTATCATAGATGCCTGTGTGTAAGTCTTTGCTTGGCTTCTTTCTGGCTTTTTCATGAAGTAACACAAACTGTTCTTATCTGTAAAATGATCAAGACTTTCCTACTTTGTAAGATTGTTGGGAGGACTAAGTTACCTAGCATATTTAAAGTACTTAAAATACAACTCTGCTGTAACAAGTGATTGCTGTTACCCATGTGAATGCCGCTAGCTTCCTGTGTGGGCAGGGGTAACCACTCAAACTTTATGAGCATAATTTTTTTTTCTCATGGGTAAAATGAAGTTGGGCTATCAGATCTTACAAGTCCTTTCAGTTCCAACCTTCTTTGATCATTTTTCTCTAATAAAGCAACTGTAGGTAGCCAGGAATAACCCTACCAGCAGCTGGAATGAGGGATGAAGAAAAACTAGGAAAAATACGCCTACCAGATGAGACCTCAGTCTGGAGAATGGGTCAGAAAGGAGACCTTTATCATCGTTTCTATTTAATTTCATCTTCATGCTGGTTTGGGAGCTGTTATTTCCTTTATAGAATTATAAACCACAAAGACCTTCTTGCTTAATCTCTTTATCTCCTTGCTCTTGATCTTGCAGGAAAAAAAAAAGAGAGATGCTAATAGTTGTACATTCATTGCAGCCAACTTTACATGAATATAAATCCTGCAAGTCGACTGATTCGTTCGATCTGAATGTCAGCTCAGGGTAGGTGGAGCTAAACGGTTTCCATGGTTTGTTTTATAGCATGTGGTTTACATTTTTTCCAGCCATGAAGAATACATTTGGCAATGCGGGTGCTCTGTCACCATGACAATTTAATGTCAAAGACAATCCATGGAAAGAAAAAAGAATCCATTAATGTGGTGAGAGTTGACCCACCAGCTTTACAGTTCAAAACGTATTATTATAGCAATAGTGCTGACATATTTTGACAATTCAGGACAACTATTTACTCCATAGCCTTCACGCTTTTAACAACAAGGCTTCTGTAAAACTACTTTTAATCAGCAACATCAGAATTTATAAATTCTCATAGGGCCCTAGAATAGTTTGAGGAGGAAGCCACAGAGAGCGCTGAAAGATACAGTTAGCTGAAGGTCACAGGTGGAAGTATATATTTTGATTCCTCGTTTCTTCATTTTAAAAGAGGGAAAAAAATCCTTCCTTAGTGTTAATAAATTTAGTTTTATTTAGTAAAAATGTTGATTTGCTTGCCAGAATGTGTTCTGCTGTCCCTGGGTGACTGACAGTTCACCTAAAGTTCCCTGCACCCTGTCCTTTGATGTTAATTTGGTTTAGAGATAAAGGTGTGCTTTCCTGATATTCTCATAGTAATTATACTACCAAGAGCCTGGAGTGATTCAAGATAAAAACAGAAGCTGACAGTATGGCTGGAAGCACTGTCCTCATTCTCATGCCTCACGCCCCTCCAGCCGCCATGCCATCCCAACCTAAGCCCTGTGTCCCCACTCTGACCTGTCTGGATCCCAAACCATCCCTCCTCTATTGAAACAGGACTCTGATTTCCCAAAAGATGGAGAATTATATGGAATGACTCTTGGATATATTTTCCAGCTCCATTAATTTATTCATCTATTCAATTGGTATATTTGAATGTCTATTTTACCAGGCATCTTCCACATGCTTCATTACGCGCTACAACTTACTAATCATTTATCTACAACTTGTTTATGACTTACCGAGTGTGTATTTGATCCTATCGACCACCTCCAAGACTGAGGAGCCCATTGCCCCTTAAGGCAGCCTGTTACAACTTTCCAAGGCTTTGTGAGAAAAGACTTGCTTACATTGAGGCAAAATGTATCTTCCTGAAGTTTTTGCCCCTTAGTATTCCCTTTCTTCCTTTTCCATAGGGTTCACTCTTTAAATATTTGAAGATGGAAATCATGCTCCCTTCAAGTCATCTCTGTACCAAGTGAATCATCCCTATTTCCCCACCACGATTTTTTGTATGACAACACTATGAATTCCCTTAACTTTACCTGAACATCTCTAAGCCCCTCTGAAAGTATAGTGCCAGAGAAGCCAAAAACAACCACTCCGATATGGCCAAGTTGCCCATCAAGAAGAGCAGAAACATCTCATATCTTATTCGATTACTATGTACTCAGAACTATGTCCTCTTCATTTATTACAACCGTAAATGTTATAACAGCTATTATTGAAGGATAGACATTGTACTAAAAGAGAAAAATACTTTTGCGACATGTTATCAAGTGGGATTTTTTCTCCTATCATCCCACAGTTGGGGCTAAGGCCTCAAAGCGGAGTCAAACTATGCCAAGTAACCCACCCGGCTGTGTGTGTGCAAGCAGCAGTTTCCTGTGACTATGCACAGAGGACTAAGTACTGTGAGAGGTGGTCCGCCTCTCAAGGAAGTGTGAATACTTTCATCCTTGCCCTCAAAAAACCTTCTGGGTGGGGGGTGGGGGGGAGCGGGGTGGTGGTCTCTAAGAGAATCACTAGTAGAGGCTGGGGGTATCTGCAGGAAGAGGGACTGGTAATCCATTCTCCAACTGGACATTTGCTCCCGTTCATTTCACCTCAGTGTGCTTCAGCCCATGCCAGAAAAAGCCCTGGCTTTTTCCATATCTTCCACCACTCTGAACTCCCTTGATTCTACTCACCAAACTCATACTCGTTTAATTATAAAGACTGAAGATGCCTCACTTGATACTCCAGCTCGAGCACTATTTATCCAGATGACCTCGGGCAATTCACTCAACCTCTCCTGCCCCAATTCCTTTAATCTGGAGAGTGGGGGTCATAATAACTAATTCCTAGGGCTGTGGTAGGGATGAATGAGTTATATTTAAAGTGATTTACTAAGTGCCTTGCACATAAGAGGAGTTCTAAGAATTCCCTCCTATCTTTCAATCTTTCTCCTTTTCTTACAACCTCCATCATGTTTTCCATAGTGGCTGCACCAGTTTACATTCTTACCCACAGTACAAGAGGGTTCCCTTTTCTCCACATCCTCACCAACGCTCATTTGTTATCTTTTTGATGAGAGCCACTCTGACAGGTGTCAGTGATATCTCATTGTAGCTTTGCTTTGCATTTTCCCGATAATTAGTGTTGCTGAACATCTTATCATGTGTCTCTTTGGTCATAGGTGGTAAGATTTAGGCTTTCGAGAACGGAGAGACACCCCCCGCCCCCACCTTGAATCTAAGCCTCATAATCCAGCCCAGTTTACCAGAAAGCTCTTTATTAGAAGATGGATCATGAGCGGTGATAATAGAGTGGTATCTTCTGTGAGATGTTCCACTTGTTCTTTGAGATTCTTTCTTCTTCAGGAACGTCAACATGACAATGAGTGGCAGGGTGAATCCAGGACTTTAGCATTCCTGGGTCCCATGGTTGGCATCTCCGTTACTACTGGAAAACCTCTCTGACATTCATGTTACATGTGGACACCTTCCCACCGTGTATAATACATCCAGACCTACCTCGGCTAGCAAACCATGACTGCAGGGCACACTGTGAGACCCCCTCCAGGGAAGGCTTTATCACCCCAGGCCTGGGAGAGCTGTTTGCAGATGGTGCCCAGCTGTCAGTCACTCAGGGCATGACGAAATTGCAGAGTACTGCCTCGCCCAAGGTCACGTGCTTCCTGGGGTAGCCTGCACGCAATGACTGATCAAGTACGGGTATAATGATCAGGTCATTTTGACCTAATGCAGGATAATTCTGACAGAACTCCCTTTGGAATCAAACCCTCGTTGACCACATGATTCCGCTTTGAGCAACAAAACATCAGCACCAGTTCCATAGTTTTCTGGGAATTCTCAATTTTCTTAATAGAAATATTACCATATTCTAGTTGGTTTCTGTGGGAAGCAGAATAATCCTCCCACTCCCCCCCCCCCCCCCCAGCCAACAGATACTCAAAAATATCCGTATCCTAATCCCTGGAATCTCTGAGTATGTGACCTTACATGGCAAAAGGGACATGGCAATTGTGATTAAGTTACAGTTCTTGAGATGGGGAGATTACCCTGGATTATCCAGGAAGGTCCAACATAACCACAAGGGTCCTTATAAGAGAGAGACAGGAGGGCCATAATTGGGGAAGATGTGATGACGGAAGCAGGGGTTGTAGTCAGAGAAAGAGATTTGAAGATGCAGTGCTGCTCACTTGAAGATGTTGGAAGGGGCAATAAGCCAAGGAATGTGAATAGCCCCTAGAAACTGGAAAAGGCAAGGAATGGATTCTCCTGAGAGCCTCCAGAAGGAACACAGCCACGCAAACATCTTGCCTTTAGCACAGCAAAATTGATTTCAGACTTTTGACTTCTAGAACTATAAGATTATAAATCTGTGTTGTTCTAAGCTTCTAAGTTTGTGGTACTTCATCACAGCAGACAGAGGAAACTAAGTTTCCTTTCCCCTTTCTCCTTCCTCCATTCTGGACTATGGATAAAACAGATGGAGCTGCAGCACCTACTTTGAGACTAGGAGGAAAAAGACCAAGAGACACACAGAAAGGTTTTCTTGACATCTTTGTACTACCTACCACTGAACTAATGCCACCAACTGCCTACCTACAGATTTCCTGTTTCGTCAGGAAACAAAAAAATAATAATAATAAAAGACCAAAAAACATTGCTTAACTCCTTAAGTCACTTTAATTACATGTGCATTACCTCACAGTTGAATGCAATTCCTATAGGATGCAGCAGTCAGTAAAATGATGTGGTTGAAATCTATTGTTATATGACAATAGCCATGACAATCATTAAGTGAAAAAAGACATGCTGTAGAGTCTGAAGTATGATTCCATGACAAACATATATGTACACATATACATGTGTATGCACACACACACATATACACACACATTTTTAAAAACTATTTGTAAGGTAATACTCCAAAATGTTAACTGTCACTTTTGTGTGCTATTTAGCTTTCCTGCTATATTTTGTTTGTACAATAAAATTAAAGTAAGGGTTTTTAAGACTATAAGGGAAGGCACTAAGGGCAGAAAAGAGTCATAAAAAGCAGTGCAATGATGAGTAAGAAATTGGCAAGCATCGATGTTTATCTGTAGGTAAATGAAAAAAAAAAAAAAAAAAAAACCACAGAAAAAGGCTGATAAAGAGGTTTTGTAATAAGAATAGGATGTTTCAAAGGCCAGGCCAGAGGGGTGACTGTGCACTCATGAATTTATTTTAGTGGAATCTCAGAAATGAAAAAGTGAAAATACCAATCAGAGACTCCAAAAATAAACTGCTTATGTTGTTTATAATATAAAACAGATAGTCAAAATTACACACAGAAATGCATGCTTTTTAGAAATCATCTCATTCCAGCCTTCCCTGTTCCCCGACTCTGCTTTATTTCACCTCATCTGACAGGTTTTATTTTTTACCTTTATTATCTATCTCCCTCTACTAGAATTTAAGCACATGAAAGAAGAAAGTTCTGCCTTTCTTGTTCACTGCTTTATCCTCACCTAGAACAATGGCTGTCACACAACAGTTCTCAGTAAATACTTACTGAGTGAACAAACTACAGTAAGGGTTAGTAAACACTTTCTGTAAAGGGTCAGGTAAATGGGCTCTGCAGGCCAAGAGGCAAAATGGATGGTGTTATTTAGCAACTATTAAAAATGTAAAAACAATTCTCGGCTCAAATCGTGTAAAGCGAGGCAGCGGGTCAGACTCGGCCTGCAGACCGTGGTCTGTCAGCCCCTGAGCTGGAGGATTAACAACGCAACAAAAATGAAAACTATCCTCCAACTATCCTTAACCTCACACATCATTTCTGGTAACTTTCAGGAGCTCGGCCAATAATACAAATGTGGAAGCAGCACGGTACTTCCCAATTCCATGCCTTTACAGAACCAGGAACGTCACTTATTCAGATCTGAATGTTATCAGATAATTTAAGGGGGCCACCAGGTCACAGTCGTGTTTAACTTGGATTGGCCAAGAAGTTCACTCAGGGTTTTCCATAAGATGTTGCAAGAAACCTGAACGAACTTTTTGGCCCACCCAATATTACTAAGGGTCTGCTTGCTCTGTCTTACGCATCAGGCCAAGAGCTAGAGGCACAATGAAAGTTTAAATTCCAGCAATAAAATATATTCTTAATCCTTTGAGAAAAGCAAGCGATCAGAGACCATTCAAATTCTGTATTTAAAACTTCTCCATACAGAGTACATATTAAAAAAAAAAAAAAAAAGGTGTCAGCCTGATTCTAGAATGGTGTTGTGCTAAGTCTTATTCTGTTTCTCTTATTTTCCACTTACCAGAATGCTTAAGTTTTGCTCATGTTTGTGAATATACATGTATCTCATTGCTTTTACCTACGGCTTAACAGTCCAGAGGACACATCTGGCACAGTTTATTGATCCTTTAGTTTGATGGGGGGCCCTTGGGTTCCTTCTAATCCCCAGAAAACACAAACACACTGTAACCAACATTCTCGCACAGTCTCATCGGGGAGCCGGGTGAGGTTCCATCACAATGCTTCCCCCAACTGGGTGCCTCACCTGTGTGGCCGAGCAGGACCCTATGGGGCCTTCCCAGGACCGACCCCTCCCCCACATCCTCTGCCTGTAGCTCCTCGCAGAAGTATCCAGATAACAGTATCTCATGCATATCCCCGGAGTTCTTCAGATGCTAAAACCACCACCAAATGGAAGAAGTGAGCCCCCAGACCTTCTGGTGCCTAAGGAGTGACCACTATCAACCAATCAGAATTGTGCGAGCTGATCATGTACCCTGGGACACCCTCCTCTACCTTGCTTTTAGAAAGGCTTTACTGAAACCTTTCCGGGGAGTTCAGGGGTTTGAGTACAAGCCACTCGGTCTTGTTGCACAGCCCCACAATAAATCTTTCTGTAGGACTCGCGAACTTGCATTTGGTAACACCCGCAGTGTGTAAGGGTTCTCATCCCCGCCCCCCGACAAACTCAGTGATGCTTGGCTATAGCTTTCTGATAGCTGCCCCTCTCATGAGTGCAAAGTGATGGCACCCTGCTCTAACTGGCTCTTCTATGACAGCTGATGGAAAGTGAGCAGTGCTCTGCATTCTTCCTGGTCATTTGGTTTCCCCTTTTGAGACTGGCCTATTTATAACTTTGATCATTTTTCTGATGCTTTTCTTGCCTTTTTTTTTTTTTCCTCTTTTCGGCATCCCTTGACTGATGATCCTTTGGCAATTTGGGATATTGCACACACAAAACACATCTCCCAGCTTGTCCCTTGTCACTTCTCTGCTACTTCTGTCTATGATAACCTTCATCACACTTAACTCTTGAATTGTGATGTAGTAAAATTTTGTGCTTTAGGCTGTTTAAAAGGTCATAAAGATTCTCCTTCCTTATTCAAAGGTCATAAAGATTCTCCTACCTTGTTTCCCCCTCTGGTTATCATTTTATTTTGTCATATTTAGGTCTTTTATCCACTGAAGATTGTTTCTATATGTGATGTGAGACCCCATCCTGTCCCTACTATTTTGGAAAGCCTCCATTATCCTACGCCAAGTTTATATACAGAGAGTATTTTGGGAGGGAATGGAGAAGGCAGGGGACCTGATAAACTGTGTCTAAAATATGTAAGAAAGAATAAAGGCCCACAATTGGCAAAGGCAATGCTTCAAAGAAAAGCTTAAGAAGGAGAATTCATGTTATCAGATTTTAAAATGTTTTACAAAGTCACAGCAAAAAAAAAAAAAGTGGTTCTTGCAAGTAGACTAAAGTATCAAAATAGAGAGCTGAAAAACATATCTGTATATCTATCTATATACACATATACAGCAGATATATATACATACATATATGTATACACACACACATACAGTCTCTGTTTTGTTACCAAAAAAACCCACCCCAGAATGAAAACCAAACCCCTACTGGAATTTTGATTGGAATTTCAATGAAATTATAGACTAATTAGGGAGGCAACTGATATCTTTAAAATATTCAGTGGTTTCATCCACAAAACATGGAGAAGCTCTCCACTTACTCAGATCTCCCTTTATCCTCTCAGATGCATTTTCCGAACCAAATAGTCCATAGATCAGGATTCGGTTAAGAAAACAGAAAGCACTAGAGACATTTCAGGTAGGAAGGGATTTAATCTAGGGAATTAGAAGCCTACACAGTGTTTGGAAGGGTAGGAAGACCAAAGATTGTCAGCTGGCTTTCAGGAGGTCCAGGATTGCAGGGATGTCGGGAATGGCAAGAATCTCAGGAAGAGCAGGGAAGCCACCTGCAGCGCCCAGAAGCTGCCACAACCTCACGCCTGCCAACTGCCCCCACTTCTGTCCACAGCCGTTAGCAATGAAGTAGAGTTTTTCCTATTATTTCTCCTTCCAAATGCCATAGAAATCCTCCTCCTTGGCAGAATCTAATCCAACCCTTCTCCACCGGCCCCACCCTGCCCAGAGATAGAAATGATATCAAGTTGACCAACAACAACCCAGCACAAAAGAAGAACCGCAAGTGCCTAATCATGGTAAGTTTAAGTTTAAACTTTTGCAATAAGTTTCAGTTTAAAACACACAATATCACAATTATTTTAAGTATGATTCAAAGGAAGCCCATTTTAGTTGCTTCCATAATATCGTTTCACTTGGAATCATTAGAAAGATTTTAACATTTGCAGAAGCTCACTTTTCAAACAGGATAATTTTTTCATAAGGAATATATCTCTGGAAAGATCACCTCGGCAATGTGATAGAGTAATCCCCTCACTCCTCAGGCCTGGCTAGACCTTTATCGAGCTGTGTCTAGTTAGAATTCCACAATTTGAGAGGCGCGAAGGATGCAATGACTGCTCAGACAGCAGCAATAAAAGTCATTCAAATATGGGGGAAGAGCAAATGGGATTTATTTTACATAACACACGTGTGTGTGTGTGTGTGAGAGAGAGAGAGAGAGAGAGAGAGTGATTAATAGTCCTATAGTACAAGTAGGATTATTATCTAGAGCCGTGATCTTCAGAGTCTTCTGTTCACACGTCCTTGTCAATAAAATGCTTGGATCATGCGCCAATATAGAAATTAAAACAATGAAAGAGAATTTTAAAAAGAGGTTCTAGTGTTTCCTTCCAGCATCCCAGTGGATCATCTTCTGCGGCCCCCTGGAGAGAACACCGACGTATCTGCTCTCCCATGTTTCCTCTGGGTTCTTCATCAAGCTGCCCAAAGCCAGGCAATGCACACACATTGCCCATTACATGCAGCACGATGCCTTCATGAAGACCGAGAGTCAACATCTAAATCAATGGTAGAATTGATCAACTCCTACAGTCAAGTTTACTCAAATGAGGACATAGCTGCCAAGGAGCGGGCAGAAGTGGGCAGGGTATAAGGAAATCCCTACTCAGAGATCCCTAAAGAAGGAGGAGGAGGCAGCTGTAGCAAAGTGGGGTGCAGGTTCTAGAAGGAACGCTGAAGCCAAATGGAGATAAGCTATAAAAAGAATGAGAAACAAAGCCCAAGAAACATCAAGTTAAACCAGACACCAAAAGTAGCTGCCAAAGTCACACAAAAGAAAAATCTGCTGGAGTTGGGGCGTAGGGGTGAGGGTGTGGTTCACAATGCGGATGGAAAAAAAAGAGACAGAGTGAGCAAGCAAAGTGCTCTCATCCAGAAGCCCCAAAGCCCAGAGCTAGAATCTGGGAGAGCTGCAGACAGTGTCAGATCAAATGTTAGGAGCCAGGTAGGAAGAGTCAGAGCTTCCAGGGCTCAGAAGTTTACAAGGCAATTATCATGAAAATATGCCTGGGAGTAAGAAGATTCTTTTAAGACAGACAATTATTCTCAATTTTATGATTTCTGATCTTGAAGATTTCTCAACCTTTCCAACCTAGGGTGGCATGAAGGCTCTGACAGACTTTTTGAAATGTTAGAGCTCAAAATACAAGTCAAGAGCATTGCTTGGTAGAGAACACACATTTCACTGAAGGTGTGTTTAATGCTGATTTACTCTAGATGAATGGCGTTCCACAGACGGACACGGTCCACAGAGAATACCTGGGGAATGGGACCGCCCGGAGTCATACAATGTGGAGGCATGGTGTGTCCAGGGACCAAGTACTGTTCTGGGCCCCCCAGAAAACAACCGCTGAATCAGATAGCAAAAGGCTCTGCCCTCACAACTTATATTCCAGTGGGACTGTAAGCAGATGGGGTAGGAATTCCCAGAGAGAGAGAACCAGGCATGACTTTCTTGACATAAGAGAAGCCACTTTTGACATCAGAAGCTATTTTTTGGCCTAAGCCATTTTGTGATCTAAGCCTGGCCACAATGCTTGTCTTTGAACAGGTCTCAGAAATGAATGATCTTAAGGGAACAAAAGAAGGCAGAAACGAATGACTGTTATCAGGCAGGAGAAGTGACAAGAGCAAAAGTAACTTATTAGTTGTGAAGACTCCCAGTTCTGTTTTATTGGTAAAGATTAGCCTGAAGAGCTAGATCAACTGGAACCTAAGGGATGATGACATTGACCTTTTCTGATTCTCGTGACTTCAGTCAACTGAAACTTGGACTCTGTCCACTGCCCAAACCCCTTCAAGTACTGCATGTACCCTTAGCATAAAACTTCCCCAATGCTGCTGTCAGGGGAGACACTGCTTTGAGAAAGGTCCTTAATGTTCTCCTTACTTTGCAAGTAACAAATCCTTCCTTCTCCCAATCTTTGGCTTGGTTGTATCTTCTGGCTCGACTCCCACCAAGAAGCGAACCCAGTTTTCGGGTAACAGGACAATATCAAGTAAGCAAAGAAAGGGATAATAAATTTTAGACAGTAACAGTCCAGTGAGGAAAGCAAAGCAGGAGATGGCGTAGCATGAACAAAGGGAGGAGCAAGTTGATTCTGTAAGAAAGTCCTCAGGAAAGAGACTTGCTTCAAGGAAGTGAGCAAGCCGTTTGGATCTCTGAAAGAAAAGCCTTCCAGGCACGGGGAATACCAAGTATCAAGCTTCTGAGGAAGAAACGTTTTCCGTGAGTCTGAGAACACAGCAGGAAGATCAAAGTGGCTGGAGAGGACTGAGTAAGAGGAAGAATGTTTAGAGGCGTGATTTGAGAGAGAAGAGCTAGACCTTGAAGGGCCTTGAAGGTCCTGGTGGGAGTTTGAGTTTGAGTTTAAGCATGGTGGGGGAGGGGCAAGCTTTCAGATTTACACTTTTCAAAGATCCCTCTGGCTGCAGTGTAGGAATCACTGACCACAGGCCCCCAAGATGAGAAGTAGTAGCATGCTGGAGCCCTAGGGGCTGGCTGTCAGGAGTTTTGTGAACCACTTGTTAAACACAATCATTATTCAAAAATCAAATTCTATAAACACAATTAGATTATATTAAAGCAAAGCTCATAAATAATGAAAACTCACCCCTCCCTAATTATTTTACTGGATTTCACCATTATCTATGGTCTTGAGGGTATCTGTGTCTTTTTATCTATATGGTAGAAATGCTACATAGCTGGGTGCTAGTGTGCAGTGAGGTCACGTTGGAAGCTTGACATTGGCCATGGTTGGAGAACTTACACCACAGAAACTGGCAAAGGCTACAACGCAGGCCTTTCCCTTTCTCCCCCGAGAGGTGACTGTTAGACATTCACCATTAGACCCGCTGAAGCAGGGAGACCAGCGGTCTGTGTTGAGAAATGCTGGCATCTCAAAAGAGGGTGGTGGTGGAGGTGGTACAGGCAGTGGCTTGGTTCCACGTGGCTCTAAAGGTGGTGTCAACAGAAGCTGTTGATGTATTAGATGTGAAAAGTAAAGAGAGGTATAAATAATAACCTCTAAGATTTTGAACATGAGTCTGGATATACAGTCAGCCCTCCCTATCAGCATGTTCTGCATCTGCGGCTTCAACCAACTGTGGATCAAATTCCACGTGGATGCTGAATCTGTGGATAGCAAGGGCCACCGTACTGCACCATTTCATGTAAGGGACTTGCACATCCGGGGATCCTGGTATCCACCCAACAGCAATCATCACATACTAGATGTTGATGGAAACTCTGAATGTGGTAACTGCATAAAGTCAGGACTTGTCTTTATTTTCCCAGCACTTAGCACAGTGCCTGGTATATAGCAGGTAGTCAGTGTCTAAGGCAGTCATACCCCTGTGACAGGATGTTATCCTATATACTTGGGGATCTGCAAGTATTTGGGGGTTTACAAGAAAAGCCATACTTATTTCATCCAGATCTAGCAATTACATCAATTTACTTGAAAACTATAGCTGGAAAAAAACTGTCACTTTGAAACACAGTGCTTTCTAACTAGTTCTACATACCTGATGAGTTATACTCATTGGAACTGAAGATTGCCTTTAGGGGGAATTACACACTATAGCAAGGATACTTTAAACAAAATTAGGCCAATATTTGTTTGTGAATTATCATTTCCTTGTAATACGTCATTTGATACGAAAGGGAACAAGAGATTTGTTTATTAATGTAAAATTCAAGTTTAATTTTAAATATCCACTAACTGCCTTCTCTGACCATCCTTCCAAAGTAGAAGTCTCCTCCATCTGCAATTTTACTCTATTGCATCATTCGATTTTCTTTAAAGAACGTATCACATTTTAAGTCAGCTTCACCATTTATTGTCCTACTTGTTAATTGCTTGCCTCCTGCATTTGACTGCAAACTGTACGAGGATGGAGACCTTGTCTGTATCAGGCACTGCTGTAGTACAGCACCTATTACATGATGGGTACACAGCTGGATCTCAATAAATATTTACTGAATGAAAGGATTATTTAATAAATGAGCATAGAATCGGACAGGAGGCCTGAAAGGCATAAAAGGCATTTAACAATTTATCAGGTTGGCAAAAACCTCACATTTTATCAAATAAACAACTTCCCTACTGAGGTCTATTTGACAGAGCTTTGTGAATCAAACACACCAAGAGCGCCTATTTGACCTGCTAAAGAAAATCTTGTTTGAGAGGTAGGGGACAGTGTGTCTCTGTAGAATTTTGGAAAGTCTTGTTATTTGTTGCAAACAACAGAATCCACTCTAGTTAGTTTTGAAAAATGAATTTACTAGTAGACATTAGGTAGCTCATAGAATCTCCAGTAGAACTAGAAAGCCAAGCTTGGAGGCTACCCAAATGGAAACAACACACAGAACACACCAGAGGATAGCTCCCTAAAATGCCATGTTCCCCATGGCCACACACACATACACACACACACCCACACACAAAGGCAGCTTGCATGGATGACAATGTGCACTGGATGCCACAGGCTCAAGCTGTTGCTGTCCCCTCAGAGCTGAACGCAGCTGCAACCAACACCTCCAAATGCGTGGATTCCAGATGGTGACTGCTTCCTCACATCACTTTCTTCTCAAACGAAGTCTTGGTCTTATTTGGGTTAACCTAATGTCAGAATCTAGGGCACAAAAATTCCTCCCTTGGAGAGGCTAGACTCATATTGTGGGAAATTATCCAAAATAGGAATGATGGGCAAATAAGCTGGGTGGATGAAAACATGGCACATGGCCACTACAGTCCACTCTTCCTTCCTCACGCCTGCAGATTAACACTTTGCTGCCACCACTAATAGCAAAATGATGGCTTCAACATAACCCAACTCCCCATTGTACAAACAAGAGCACACTCATCCTCTCCTCAAAAGCAGAGAAGAGAAAGTCTTGTCAATTACTACATCCAGCTTCAAGTCCAGGACCTCCCGGTGATATACCTTTCTCCTCTAATTCTGTCATCAATGTATCCATGTTCTGAATCCAAGGAACTAAACCATAAATTGAACCAATACACTCTATATGAAAAAATAGAAGAGGGAAAAAATGGAAAATTTTAAATGCATACATATTTAAAATACACAGTACAGGGACTTCCCTGGTGGTGCAGTGGTTAAGAATCCACCTGCCAATGCAGGGGACACGAGTTCAATCCCTGGTCCGGGAACACCCACATGCTGTGGAGCAACTAAGCCAGTGCACCGCAACTACTGAGCCTGCACTCTAGAGCCCACGAGCCACAACTACTGAGCCCATGAGCCACAACTATTGAAGCCCATGTGCCTAGAGTCCAAGCTCCACAACAAGTGAAGCCACCGCAATGAGAAGCCCGTGCACTGCAACAAAGAGTAGCGCCCGCTCACCACAACCACAGAAAGCCTGCGCGCAGAAACAAAGACCCAAAGCAGCCAATAATAAATAAATAATTAATTAAAAAAATACACAGTATGAAGGAAATATGGCTAGACATCATAATCCTCATTTCTACATGGATTCACAGGGCCATGGCTGATATTTATGACTCCCACCCTCCACTATTCATTCCATGTTCTTGTTGTCAGCCCCTCAGGTAGTCGAGGTTCTTCCCTTAGTAGGTTGACCTACACTATCCTTCCTAAAGCACCGAGCCCTGGATAGTCCCGCCTGCGTGAGACTGCTGTAGTCTTTCAATAACTTTTATAATAAGCTATACTGTCCTAAACAGCACCACAAAAGAAGCAACACAACAGTCCCTGGTCCCACTGTGTATCAAGTACACTATTCTTCCTTAGTAATCAAGAGCCGCCACCCCAGCCAATCCCTTTTATTTTTTGCCTGCTTATCCAATGGCATTTTCCTGCTTCCCCAAAACACCTGGGTGGCTGGCTCAGCTCCAATTTAGTGCAACTGCTGTTGGATGCCATAGTGGAGGCATCCCTTCCTTGGTTACTTGGCCTCCAAACCAGCAGAGGCCAGTGTCATGGGGCTAGGAAGCAGATATTTCACTGGTCACTAATTAACAGTAAGTCAAATGTGTCATTTCCACCTCCACTCTTGGTTCCCCGGCACATGCTTTGGCCAAGGGAGAAACTGATTGAATGCTATATAGTGGAAGAGGCTTTTGTTAAATTTCTTTGCAAAGTCTTACCAACAGCTTATTGTAAATAAAGCCACTGTAAGTGCTCAAGTATCATTAATTATCACACTTAACTACTTCCCCACATGAATTTGTTTTGCCTTTGGGATTTTTCAATAAACAGCTGTCTAGAATTCCAAGGCATCATATTTCAATTCGTAATTATGGAATCAACAGAGGATGAATCCATGCAAATAATGAGTCCTATACTGCTTGTAGAAATCAGATATCTAAGTGAAGAAGGGGAAGTGGGACATTAGATCTTCTATTCCTGTCATATTAGAATAATGCTGTGTGTTAGTCAGCTTAGCCTAGATTAGTAACAAACAGCCCCCATATCGCAATTATATTTTTCTGATTGCATTACATGTTAGTTTTAGTTTAGCTGAGACTCTGCTTGCATCTTCAACCCAGGACCATGTTGGAACAGCAGATCTTGCACATCTTGGGACATGAAGCTCAGGTGGCAGAGGGAAAAAAGAAATGAGAAATGGCAGAACCTCATCATCTTTTTTTGACTGGCATCATAATTTCAGTATGAAAGTGCTCTGCAGAGCGTCAAGAAGATGTTGACTTTCAGTCTCTATAGATACATCATAAAGAACCCTAGGATTTAGGCTAGAGAGTTATTGCATTCATGTTCTGAGAGGTAAAGTAAATTTCCTGAGCACATGGTCATATTAAGTGGTATATGGTGGGTTCAAATCAAAGATTCAGATACTTAATACACTCACTATTCTTCCTATTTCATAGTGATAAATACATCCTGGTGGTTTTCCTGTTACTGTCGTCTAAGAAGCTCCATGATGCTCTGTGATCTTAACCTTCCTTAGAGGCTCTACTTAGAGAAGACTATGTCCTTAATTATGTCACCATGGATGCTGCCCTCATGGATTCTGCTTCAGTCTTCTCATCACATGTTTGACTATACGTTTGGAAGAGAAAGACCTAATATAATGCTTGAACCACTGCTATTAAATGTACCAGCAATATGTTGTATTGTTTCCATCAGAAATTTTGGTATTATATTTCATTGATTCACTGCTCTGAGTTGATCAAAGCACTCTTAAGATTCTGTTGGGTTGGCCATAAAGCTCTTTTGGGTTTTTCCATAAGATGTGACGGAAAATCCCAAATGAATTTTTTAGCCAATCCAATATAACAGATCTATATTGATTGAATGTGTGTGAAAGAGAGGATCAGCAAGGAAAATGCTTAAGGAAATCAAACTGTTCTCCAGCTATCAAAATGAATTATCTTCCCATAAAAGATACATGTTGTAAGGGAAATTGTTACCTTTAACTTTCAGCAGGCGATTAATAATTTACCTTAACCATATTACATAAAGCACATCGGGGAACTGTTTGCACGAAGGCATGGGCTAGAAGCTGCCTCTGGAATCAATTTTTATATTTTAAACTGCTCTAAAGGAATATTTCTTATAGACTTTACCAGTCAACATAATCCACCAAAGGAATTTTTTTCTCCACAAGGAATAACCAGGAATCAGTTTAACATATATATTGAATTTCTAGAATTATTTTAGCAGAAAAACATCTGCAGTAGATATTTTGTCAATAGGAATCAAAGCAGCCTATGCAGCCCCCAGGTGTGTTTCATTGTGTTTTGAAAGGAATTTGAGGGGGTGGGGAACTTGAAAAAATTATTCTAAACGCCATATGGGAAAATACACACATGGGAATAACCTGAGAAAGGTTAGAGGGGTAAGAAAATGGAGAAGGAAGTAGAGAAGAAAGACTTGCCTGCCAGTTTTTAAAATATACCACAGAGTTACAGAAATTAAAAGCCAGTACTGAGCCAAAAATACAGAGGCAGATCAATGAATCAGAATAAAATACCAAAATAGTGACATGGATATATGAGAATCTAGTATATGAGCAAGGTGCCATTTCAAACCTGTGGAGAAAACATGGTTCACTTAATCACTGGTATTGTGATAACCAACAAATGCTTCAGAGAAAAACATCTGGATTTCTATATCACTCTCAGACCAAATAAATTCCATATGGATCAATGATTTAAATATTTAAAAATAGAATTAAATATAAAGTACCAATCATGAGTTGGGATTTTTATAATGTAATCTCCTTTGACTTTTCTATATTTGCCATTAAGATACATGTTTCATCAAGATAAGGAATAGCTTTACTTCAGTTCCCATTGCATCCCTAACACCTGGCATAGTATCAGGCACACTCAGAAAATCGTCAAATAAAGAATTAGTTATTTGCCACATATGATCAGACACTACTGTTTCTTACAGTGGGACAGCATACCCATTTGTCCTGTTTAAGACACTTATGGCTAGGAAGGAATCTAGGGGTGAACCTCAACACTGTGGACAAAAGATCAATGAAAAAGACAACATATGTTCTTAGGTAGATTGCTGGGGCAAATAAGACTTGGGTAGGCTTTTTACCACTCAGTCAGTTATTCTACAATCTGCAGTGAGAGTCGGTTCTGCTGAATTACTAAAGTGCTGACATACCATGATTTGTGCCTTTTCTATTCTCATCAGACTAACTGAGGATGTAAGGCAAACCAGAAAACCATTCTAGATGCTAATCTGTTTATACCTGAGCATCAATCTGTTTTTAACCACAAACACTGGTGAAAGTACCGTGGTCCAAAGTTCCCACCATTCCCTCTATTGTAGATCTCTATGTCCTCGAAGATCTGTGGTGAGACTGTTCAATATAGCATGCTCTTGTTCATTGGCAACTGCCATGGAGCTCATTAAATATGGTAGAGCAGAACACAGCACTGTTATCATCATCCACTAAACCTTCTGAAGATGCATCATAATGACAAACAGAGAAAGCCAAAGCACCTCTCACACCATGACAGCTAAAACAGAGTCACCTGCTACGTCAACACCATTAGCTGTAGTGGGTAAACCATGAGATGTGGACCAAGAGATACCCAGTTCTAAATCCTGACTTAAATACATACAAGAGCTACCAAGGAGTTTTTCTTTACTTGAAATATTCTGTTGAAGGCCAGTTCTCTGCTGACCTAGGAAACCAGGAACCCCAGACACGGTTAGACCGCCTCCTGGTTTGCTCCCCACCCACTCTTGCAGAGCCCTGCCTCTTCCCTTTAACCGGGCTCAGGGGGAGGGAAGCAGTGTTAAGAGGGGGTGGACATAAAATGATATTCTCTCAAGCCTATTCAGGAACAAACCAAATAATCTAAAGGAGGATTCATGTAGGAAAACAAGTTAATACAATCAACCAGAGTGAAGAGGTAAACTAGAGAGTAGGTAGAAAAGAGGGGAAAGAACGACAGCAAAACGGTTTCATGGTTCAAGGTCTAGATCCTTCCATTAGATCTGAAATCAAGTGGGAGAACAAGTAAATTTGAAAAAAAAAAGTTTTGGTAGTAATGTGGCCATGGAGATTTGGAAAAAGCAATTCAGCTAGCTTCTGTGATGAGAGAAAGAGAGGTAAATCTCCAGAAAGGTACCTTACGAACTAGACAAGAGAAAGAAAAAGGAAGAGAATTTTTAAAGCCCAGTATAAAGAGTAAGAGAGAAGAGGGAAATGAGATAAGATGACATTTTGAAAAAAGATAAGATTCTACAAAGAAATAAATCCTTTCTTTTGTGAAACATCTTACGGGGGTGGGGGATTGCCAAAGGGATGGAGTGTTCTACTTGCTTCGCTGGGTGCTTTGCACAGTGCCCCAGGCACAGAACCCCTTATAAAGGACCCTCCCCATTCTTCACAGCTGATCCCTTCCTCCACGATGAGCCCCTGAGCTCAGACAACTCACCCTGAATTGCATGAAGGCCACATCATGACATTTTTCAAGGCCTGTGAGCCCCTGGAGATTACCGCTTAGTGCCGGGCAGTTATCTACGGAATGAAAGGTCCAGCCACGCCCACTTCATCTTATCAGCCAGTCAGTCAATGGCTCTACACGCATTGAGCACCCTCAGTGCCCTGCATTCAAGAGGTGGGGGGGGCGTTCCATCCTCAAGAAGCCTGACGGCCAACTACCCAGCTGCCTTTGCGTCCAGAGGGAGGGAGGAGCACTCTTGGGGTGGGGGTGGGGGGTTCCCCTAGCTCTTTACTATTCCCTCGTTTAAGAACCCCCTCCCATCCAGTGTTCTTCCTCTCCCATCCAAACTTGCTCCAAAGAATTTGCTGTGTTGGGGAGAGGAAGGGCTTGGGGGACAGTAGAGCTTTTCTGCACCCTCAAATCATTTCAGGTAGCCTCTCCCTCTTACCACTAAGCCATTCTCATTCTCAGATCTTTCACCTAGTGCTTTGGGAGGATCTACCATGTAGCCACTGGCACCATCTGACATGAACGCTGACACATGCAACATCTGTTAATATCATGTCTTCAGCAGAAAGGAGCCCCTTAGCCTACCTTGCTGGATCCCCAAGTTCAACAATACTGCACTTAAAAGCATTATCTTTTCCTTTGTTTACTACCACAATAATTCAATCCGCTGATGCTCAGACAGCAGGGCCCAGAAGAATGGAGGAGGGGCAGGGTGTTTTGTAAGAGGGAGATGGCAGAGAGAACACAGGGTGGCATAAGGCACTTTGGAGATGAGTCCTAGCAGCCAGAATACTTGGGTGCTAGGAGGAGACGCTTGGAGGCTCACTGATAGGGAGAGGAAAGATAAAGTAAACCTCAGAACCGAAATGAACTTTTGCCTGCCTCTAAACATCTGTGAGGCCCTGCTCAGCACATAGTTTGGAAAAATTAAAAACCAAGCCAGATCCTGTAAACCCTATGTATACAGGAATCGCTGCCTGCCCCTCCTCTGAGTCATCTACATTGGTATAGGGCCAAACCAAACTTGGAGACAGTTAGAAAGCGAAAACTTACTTAATCCTGGATCTATGGTGTCATCTTGCTCTGAGGCCTCCCAGAGATAGGATGGCATTATGTGTTAACTTTATCAAGGCCTTCTAGTAAACTAGAAGAGAAGTTTCAGGAGTATACACACATGTATACATTTGAAATTCAGAAAGTGATAGAAATAAGTCTTACATGGAATGGATCTCAAATCTCTTTACCTGAAGGGAAAGAGAAGTCAGTAGCTGCCAGGCCATGGCTTACTCCTCACAGAGGCCCAGATGGGCACAGATGTCAAGCTCCTCAGACGTGTGTGGACCAGAAAGAAATGTGGCAATGGGGAGGAGAAAGCCATGCTCTGAGACCAATAACAGCCAATAAAAACCTAATGCAAGCCACACGTGAAAATGTGAGTTTAAAACCACATTTAAAAAGTGAAAATAAAGACGTGGTACATATACAGAATGGAATATTACTCAGCCATTAGAAAGAATGAAATAATGCCATTTGCAGCAACATGGATGGACCTAGAGATTGCCACACACTAAGTCAGACAGAGAAAGACAACTATCACATGATATCACCTATAAGTGGAATCTAAAAAAATGATACAAATGAACTTACAAAACAGAAACAGACTCACAGACTTAGAGAACAAACTTATGGTTACTAGAGGGGAAGGGTGGAGGGGAGGGATAGTTAGGGAGTTTGGGATTGACATGTACATACTACTATATTTTAAATGGGTAACCAACAAGGACCCACTGTACAGCACAGGGAACTCTGTTAAATATTATGTAACAACCTAAATGGCAAAAGAATTGGAGAAAGAATAGATACATGTATATGTGTAACTGAATCACTTTCCTGATTCAGGAAACACAACAGTGTCAATCACCTATACTCCAATATAAAATAAAAAGTTAAAAAAGTGAAGAAACAGAGTGAAATTAAGTTTAATAATGTATTCTATTTAACCAACATATCAAAAATACCATCATTTCAATATATTTATATTTAGGTAATCTAAATATAAAATCGAGTGGTTTTACCCTTTTTTTATACGAAGTCTTCAAAACCCAGCATGGATTTTATACCTACAGCACACCTCAACTGGGACTATTCACACTGTCAAGTACTCAAGAGCCACATGCGGGCAGTGGCTACCATGTTAGACTGTCTGTGAGGGAGTAAAAGTGTCCAGCAGGTCCAGCCTCGTGTTTCAGAGCCTGTGACTAGCAAGGTGGCTTTGCCAGGCGTGCCACTGGTTCTCACCCTTTTCCAGGCGCTCTAATGTGTCGCCAGCAGTTCTGAGATATGCTGTGAATAATGTGTTGCTAACTGGTCAAAGTGCCAGAGATTGCCAACAATTTACAGAGGACTAGCAAGACGACCTACCTTGCTTACTTGCATTCTGACATTTTTTCTTGAGTGGGAAAGAAAAGGGTGTATTGATGGCCACTGTAGCAGAAACTGTGTGTCACCCAGGTGGGCACCATCACCTATGTCTTGTTGCAGGAGAAAGAGACACATACAAGCGATTTCCTGTTAGGTCCTACACTCACCATAATGCCTTGTGCAAAGCAGGTTCTTGATAAATACGAGGTAAGTCAACAAGACCCCATACTCAGCAGACCCCTATCCTGATGACATTGCCCGTTTTACACTACGTGGTGCAATGAAATCACAATGTGCATTGAATCTGCACCCCAAGGTTCCTTTCTGCCATCAAGTTATAGGATCTACTTGTACATGCAGGGGCGCCAGAGAGCGAAGACACTCAAATGGTGACACTTCAGAAACTTTACAGACAGCATATTTTTGAACATTTAGGGCTTTCCATACACCCCTTAATTCTTGCTATTTAAAGTGTGGTTCTCAAACCAGCAGCCCTGTCGTCACCTGGGAGCCCCAGAAGGCCCCAACCCAGACCCACTGAATCAAAATATGCATTTTACCCAGATCCCCAGCAAACTGCCAGGCAGAGTCAAATTGGGAAGCAGTGCCTGCGTCAGACCTCCTGGGTGCTCACCTGAGTTGACTGTCCTTAGAGCAGGCCTTTCCCTGTTCCCCATCTGAGTCATAAGCCTGTTTTAGCTGCTTCTTCTAGAAATGTGCATGGTTCCCACAGTGCATAAAACAGTGAGAAACCACCAACGTGGACACCAGCCCCAGGCCAGGGACTGGCTGGTTCTCTCAAGTCATCCCAAGTATGAGGCAGCACATCCACCCAGGTCTCAGAGTTCGGGGGAACAGATGACTGTTTACCACAACCCTACTCTGGCTGCTACAGAATAGACCCTGAAAACCTTGGAGGGACATTCAAGTGTCCCTCTGACCCCAAGGCGGTTATCGCTGCTGCCTTTCGTGCTCTGCTCTTGACGCGCTGACCTCCCGCCACGTCCTGCAGCATCCTTCATTGCATCCAGATTCCTAACTGAACCCAGGACCTCGGAGACCGCTCCAGTTCATCCTGACATAAGGCTAGACACTGGGCTGCTGGCAAGGCCAATAAAAATGTGACAATTTCGTACTCAAAATCCAAATAGCTATTATTCAGAATCCTCTTACAGCTGAGGGAGATAAAAATCAAATAGACATGAACATGAACTCACTCTTTTCAGGCAGTACCTGTGTGATAAGAACAGCTGCCAAAGGGATACCAATCAATTAAAGAAGGCAGCTGGACCTCACATCATCACCTGTGGTGCTTAAGAGACAGGATATAGAGAGGATAGAATATTTCTTCTTCAATGATGGCGATAGAAAACCACCATAAGATGAACATCACAATAAAACATGTCGTTGGCGATGACTTCCTGTTGATAACTAAAATTAGTGGGCAAAAGTATGCTAAGAAACAGACCATTTACACAGCTTTAATGTTTGACAGTGACAACAGACAATGTGAATAGACAGATCAGGGGTAAGACACGTGCACATCATTTCTCCCCGTCATGATGCACAGAGGAGGTCACACCTCTTTGATTGCATTTTTGTGAAAAAAGTGTAACTTCAACCTAATTGTGTGTGGCATTGTGTTATAGTAAGACACAGATTTGGTCTTCATCCTGGTTCCTGGCACAGGGATTCTAAAACCCTCAGAATTGTTGAGTAATAGCAAATTTTGTTATTTATAATGAGCCTCTTTCAACCACACCTGAGTTTATACTAATGCGGTGACTCTTTGTGGGTCCCTGGATGGCCTCAGGATAGGGCTGGTTGCCAGAGGAACCGACCACGTGATAAGAGAGTTGGAACTTTCAGCTCCATCCTCTGACTTCCAGGTACAGGATGGAGGAGAGAGGGGCTGGTGACTGAGTCTGATCACTAGTGGCCAATGATTAAATAAGTCATGCCTGCCTAATGGAACCTCCGTAAGACCCCTCAACAATGAGGTCTGTGGAACTTCTAGGTTGGTGAACGCATCAAAGTGCTGGGAGGCTGACGTGCCCCGAGACGACACAGGTGCGCCACACCTCCCCCTCCCACCCCAGGATCTTGCCCTGTGCATCTCTTCCATTTGAGTTGTATCTTTTGTAATAAACCAGGAATATTAAGTAGAGTGCCTGAGCTCTGTGAGCCATTCTAGCAAGTTACTGAACACAGGGAGGGGTCATGGGAACCCCCAATTGGTACCCAAGTCAGACAGAAGTATGGATACCCGGGGCATCCGATACCTGCCACTGCTGTCTGAAGTGGGGGGCACTCAGTGGGGCTGAGCTCGTGACCTGTGGAGTCTGATACTAACTCCAGGTAGTGTCAGAATTGAATTGAGTTGCTAGGTGATCAGTTGGTGCCCAGTGACTTGGAGAACTGGTTGGTGTTGGGGGAGAAACCTGCATATTTAGTGTCAGAAATATTCTGTGCTTAGAAACAGATCTTAGGGTCATGACAATACGAAACTTAAGGACATTCTATGTAATAACTGGCCAGTATATTTTGAAAGTGTCACGGTCTTAAGAAAGGTTGAGGGATTCTTTCAGAATGGAGGACATGAAGGAGGATATTAGGAGACGTGAAAACTAAATGCACTTGGGATCCTAGTTGGACTCTGGGCCAATCAAAAGGACATTAGTAGAAAAACAGGTGAAATTCAAATAAGGCATTTGGATTGGTTAAGAGTATTATGACCATGTTAATTTCATCATTTTGACATTTGTACATGGTTAGGTATAATGAGTATTAGGAGAAGTTGGGTGAAGGATGTATAGGAATGCTGAATTATATTCTTTTATAGCTTCCTTTTTTATAAATCTTAAATTATTTCAAAGTGAAAACCTAAAAGAAAAATGTTTCTTAAAACACCTCCAAATCACGTTGCTGTGACATTGTCAAAACTGTATAGATTTTAGAGCTGACAAACCTGGCTTTGAATTCAGCCTCGGCCACCTGCTGGCTCTGTGACCGGTGAATCACGTGGCAATTCTGAGCCTCAGTTCCCTCACCCATCAAATAATCCCCACTTTGTAGCACTGTTTCAAGAATTGGGAATAACATATATTAACCATGGAGCACAGACGCCATCACAGAATTGGGTGCTCAAAAAATGTTAAATTGTTCGTTCTTAATAAATCTCTCTTAACAGCTCCCTACTGCTTACCAAATGAAGTTCCTACTTCTAAACATGACTTTGCAGTCCCTTTGCCGTGGTCCCAAACTGCCCCAGCCTCATCTTCCCAAGGTACCCCTGGCCCAGCCATCCTAGCCAACCGCTCACAACTTGACAGACCCTGTGTTCACTCCTTTATATGCTCACACCATTCCCCCGGATGTGTTACTTGTCCGCAGGAAGGTCATAGGTACCAAATAGTCAACTGATCAGCCAGTGTCCTGCGTTTGAGTCCAGCTTCATCGAGGACTTAGTGACCCTCAACAAATCCTCACCTATCCGTGTTGCCATGTCAAAATTAAAACCTCCATGAAGCGGGATAACAATAATAATACCTCAAAGCGTGGGAGGATCAATGGAGCCTGTGAAAGTGCCCTATAAATTGCAGCCTGAACCCAGAGGCACTTGACTTCAGCTGCCAAGAAAATAAGCTGAGCAGTTGTTTTTCTTTTAATACCAATACTTTGATGTCATCCTGAGAGTTTTTTTTTTTTTTTTTTTTAATTTGCCCAAGGGATTCTAAAGCGAAGCCAGGGTGAACTACTGATCTTAACTCAGTGCTTCTCAAAGGGTGGGCCCCGGAACAACACCATCAGC
The DNA here is from genome assembly GCF_030028045.1 of Hippopotamus amphibius kiboko. Taxonomy (NCBI): domain Eukaryota; kingdom Metazoa; phylum Chordata; class Mammalia; order Artiodactyla; family Hippopotamidae; genus Hippopotamus; species Hippopotamus amphibius. The sequence continues at coordinate 85,785,492 of NC_080189.1, read as the reverse complement.
ATCACTTGGGAAAGTGTTAGATACGCAAATTTTCAGTAAGAGCCTCGCAGCCCATGTTTTAACACGCCCGCAGATGTTTTCAACGCACTGCTAAAGCTTGAGATAGTGTCTCAAATAATTTTTAATCTTCTCCATCTGAGAAAAGCTTATACTTCGTGGCCCAACCCAAATGTTACCCCCTCTGCAAGGCCTTCTTACCTTCTAGTCTCACTGTGGTATCATCTCTCTTACAATGTTTATCACAGTAACATCTTATCCAAAGCTTCCATCACAATCTTTCCTAAGATCTTGGGAGTTATTTAGGGGCAGAGTCTATTTTTGTATCCCATTCCTCAAAGTGCAGGCCATAATATGCTGCGTGTGGAAGCTCTTATAAAAAAATGTTGAATTGCAGAGACTTCTTTAAAGCTCACTGAGGAAAGAGTTGTGTGAGGACTAGCTTAGAGAGAGAAAAAGAAAAAGAGAGCTAAGTAGGTAAAAGAGAAAAAAAAAGAATGTCTAAGATATTCCTCTCCATATGGTAGCTAGTATGCCGCACTTACTATAGCCCAAGGCCTCATCTGACTACCTTACTTACCTGGATTAACTTATTTAAGCCTCAGAACAACCCTATGTGGTAGCTACTGTTATTATCATTATTTTACTGACATGGCAACTGAAGCACAAAGAGGTTAAGTAACGTGCCCAAGGTCACAGTTTGTAATTGGCAGTTAAACCCGAGCTCAGACTTTCTGGCTCACTCTCTAGCCTCCTAACTACTCCATACGACTAGCATTTGTATGGCAATACAATGTTACTGATTCATGTTATTACCAACAGGCTGTCTTCCATTTTATACACCTATAGAAACTATAGGTAACAGTCAACCATCAACCTTCCCTTATCCAATTCTCCCTGAAATAATGATATTAATGGCAGACATTTAGACGATGTTTTCTATCTATTGGCTCTGTTCTAAGAACACAGAAATGAATTTATTTAATTCCTCAGCAAGCCAATGAGACAGATACTGTTATGGTCCTGCATCTCCCATATAGGTAAGGCACAGAGAGGTTCAGGAACCTGCCCAGGTCACACAAATAAGTGAGTGGTGGACCAGGATATAACCCCAGGCTCTTCAGGGTCTGTCTCTTTATTACTTTGCTATGGAGGCTTTCTTTGTAGGGGAAATTGGGGATACATGACGTTAGAACAAGTTTTGTTACTGTTTTTGTTATATGATTACATCCCTCATAGGGTTGGTTATGAGAAACATATTGCCAACAAACACAAAGCACTCAGAACAGAGCCCAACATGAAGTAAAGACTGTGTTCACTGACACTGGTTTGCAACTGTCAATGGCCCATCTGGCCTATCGGATCACAATTCTGGCCTCATAAGCCCTGTTTGAAAATCAGGATATCGTGACCTTCTCCCTGTGGGATCCCAAGTAACCAAGGCCATGGCTGGCTCTCCCTGGGGGAGGGAGGCAAGCCCACTTCGGGTCTTCTTCCGAAACTTCCTGATAGGAGTGATATGGAGTCACATGTTCAGTAAAGGACCTTGAGCTCGGACTTAGGTAATGCCCAAGTGCAGCCATGGGAAGCACAGTGCGTGCCTCTAGCACAATATAAACAGCGATCTGAAAAAAGGACATAAATCAGGGTATGCCAGTCCATGGGTGGTCAACCACCTTCCAAGTAAAACAGTCCATAGCAATCCACAGCTGTAACACTCTGCCGCGGGGCTGATTAAGACCAAGAAGTCAAGGCCATCTGAGCATCAACAATGTCAGAGTGGGCAGTTCTCTACAGAGCTCTCATCCGCCCTCAGACTCTAAGCTCTAGAGAGGCGGGCCTGCCTGATTTTCTTCATATGGAATAGGACCACCAAACCTCAGCACCCCACCTTTTCTTAAATTCACCAACTTTGTGATGGATCTGCTGACCTAATTACCTAAACCTCCTTGCACCTCAACCACCATGCCTCTCAACCAGCAATGGTTAATTTTCACTAGCCAAAAAGAAAGAGTCCCCAACTTCTATCATTCTGTTGGTTCTGTAAGCAGCTTTTGACAGGCTGAAGCTCTTTGCAGGAAAGAGCTCTCTGCAGGAGCACCCTTTGTCTTGACACTGACCTTAAACCAGGCACCCCCATGCTCTACTCATCTCTGCCCTGAGCACACTTTTCAAATCTTTTGATCACACAATACTTTGCCTAACCTGTTGGTTCTTTCCATAGATCAAAGTAGACATGAAGAATAAGTAATTAACAGATGACCAGTTCTCTTCCCTAGCTTCCCCTTCAGTAAGCTCGAGAACAAACTGTGTGAACAAGACAGCATCTAAAGAAAGATCATCAGGAGTAGACAAGCCTGCACGTAGTGGGGGACGGCGATGACGCCGACCCCTATATCTCAGTGATTAACTGAGATTACCTCCCTGTTTCCCTTTAAAAGCTTTCATGGCCAAGCAGACTCTTCAGAGGTCGTTTCTGGAAGACGGTAAGTTAACCATCTCCTTAGATTGCCAGCATTGTGATTAAAGGCATCTTTCCTTTCTATCAACATTTGTGAGTTTGATTATGTAAGCGGTGAGCAGCAGGACTTGATTCAATAACAGTTCCAATCAAAACTTCCAGCAACTCAGGTTCATCCTGAATCTTGTCTAGGCTGAGAGAAGACTCTCGGCTATTTGTTTCACGTCCACCTTCCCCAGGCCCATTTATCCCACTTCCAAATCTGCACACCTACCTGTAAAATATTTTGCCCATGGAAATGTGGCCTTCTAAATGGGAGGATGAGCCTTCCTTTCTCCAGTTCATTGAAAACACTCCTGTGAAACAAGACACAGATTATGGACACTATAGGAAACCTTATACCCCAACTCTTTAAATAAGAATTTAGAATAAAGAATCTTAACCCTGGCAGCAAATTAGAATTATCTGGGGAAATTTTTAAAAATACAGATGTCCTGAAGCTCCAGATGACAACGTAAGAGGCTCCTGAACTCACATCCTGCCATGGACATGCCGAATCTACAGCTACATAGGGAACAATTCCCTCTGAAAGAAGGCCAGAAACTAGCTAAGCAACTCCTATACATCAGGCAAATGAGAAAGAAACCCACACTGAAAGGGGTAGGAGAGACTGAGACACAATCTCATCATAAACCCAACCCCCAGAACAGTGCCATATAGTAGGAAGGGACTCAACTCCCAGCTTCCCTCTGAGGAGTGAAGGGTCTGGACCCATCCAACATCTAGCACCTCAGCTTTTAAGACTTCTACCCAAGGGATGGGCCCCCAACACCTAGCTCTGAAAGTCAATGGGGCTTACACCCAAAACCCCACAAGACTAGAGCAAGGAAATGGGCTCCTGAGGACTCACAGTGGCTACTCCCCTGACCTTCAGGGGCTCAGCACAGAGGGAGAAGACTGAAACTGAAAACCCATCTCCCAGTCTTTCACTGAAAGAGGCCTATTTGCGTATCTTTAAAGCTGTAGCTTGAGGGTCAGGCTCCTAATTTAACACAAATCTAGGGGCTGACTGCAGATCTCTCCTGAGGCTGGCAGGTACCACCTTCATGCTATCCCCCACCAAGTCACCAGTATCTCCCTAGAAAAGCCTGTGCAAATAAATGTTTGGTGCCACGGCTTCTCTAGCTGCTACCCAGGAGACACACCCCCTTGACTGCCTGGTTCTGTCAGCCCAAAGAGCTCACATTCACCATTATAAGAAATAGTTCTTAACTGGCTATTCCTCCAGGGTTCAGCACACAGGGAGCAGAGATATGCCCATCTCCAAGTCTTTCCCTAAAAGAGGTCTATCGGCATACTTTAAAAGATGCTGTGTGAGGATCTGGCTTCCAAACAGCCAACATCTAAGAGCTGACTGAAAACTTCCCCTTCAGGACACTGACAGATCATGACACACCCTCAACTCCTTGGAGCCACTAAGAACAAAGAAGCCTGCTTGGATAATCACAAAGGTTTGAGAGCTAAAGCCAGACTAAATGGTAAGGTTCATTTCCTGTGAGAGATGACCCCTTCAAGACTAAGAGAGGTGGTCATTTTATCTAAGGCATAGAAACACAGAGTTAAGTAAAATGAAGAAACAGAGGAATATGTTCCAAACAAAAACAAGATAAAATTCCAGAAACAGACCTTAGCGAAATGGAGATAAGTGATTTACCTGATAAAGAGTTCAAAATAACGGTCATAAAAATGCTCACCAAGATCAGGAGAACAATGTATGAACAAAGTGATAATTTAAACAAAAATAGATAGAAAAGGTAACAAAATACCAAACAGAAAGCACACAGCTTGAGAATAACTGAACTAAAAAATTCAAAAGAGGGGTTCAGCAGCCGACTAGATGAAGCAAATGAATATATCAGTGAACTGGAAGACAGGGCAATGGAATTTAAGTAGAGGAGCATCATTTTTTTAAAAAATGAAAAAGTGAAGACAGCTTAAGAGACTGACCATAAAGCAGACGAATATTCACATTACTGGGGTCCCAGAAGGAGAAGTGAGCAAGTGAAACAGGCAGAAAGCTTGTTCCAAGAAATAATGGCTGAAAACTTCCCTAACCTGAGGGAAGGACAGGACACCCGGATCCAGGAAGCCCAGGGAGTTTCATATAAGATGCACCCAAAGAGGCCCACACCAAGACACATTATTATTAAAATATGAAAAGTTAAAGACAAGGAGAGAATCTTAAAAGCTGCAAGAGGATAATACCTTGTTATATACAAGGGAACCCTCATGAGACTATCAGCAGATTTTCTGGCAGAGATTCTGCAGGCCAGAAGGGAGTGGCATGATATATTCAAAGTGCTGAAAGGAAAACCCTGCCAACCAAGAATACTCTACCCAACAAGTTTGTCCTTCAGAATTCAAGGAGAGAGAAAGAGTTTTCCAACAAGGAAAAGCTGAAGAAGTTCGTTACCACAAGACTGGCCTTACAAGAAATGTTAAAAGGGATTTCCTCAAGCTGAAACAGAAGGTAACAAGTAGTAGCAGGAAAACATATGAAAGCATAAATATCACCAATAAAGTTAGATATATAGTAAAATTCAGAATACTCTAATGTTGTAATGGTGGTGGGTAAATGACTTACAAAGCTAGTGTGAAGGTTAAAAGAAAAAAGTATTATTTACTGTAACTACATAATTTGCCAAGAATATACAAGATAAAAAGATGCAAGTTGTGACATCAAAAAAATAAAATGTGGGGGTGGGGAGTAAAAATGTAGAGCTTTTGTATTCATTTGAACTTAAGCTGTCAATAGCTTAAAATATTTTGTTATAACTATCTTTTATATAAGCCTCATGGTAACCACAAACCAAAACCTTTAATGGACACAAAAAGAAAGAGAAAGGAATCTAAGCAAAGACTACAGAATTTCATCAAATCACAAGGGAATAGAGCAAGAGAAGAAAAAAAACAAAGGAACTACAAAACAACCTGTGTTGTACAATATATCCTTGTAGCTTATTTTATACATAATAGTATGTACCTCTTAATTCCCTGCCCCTATATTGCCCCTGCCCCTCCCCCTCTCCCCACTGGTTATCACTAATTTGTTTTTACATCTGTGGGTCTGCTTCTTTTTTGTTATATTCACTAGACTGTTGTCTTTTTTTAGATTCCACATGTAAGTGATATCATACACTATTTGTTTTTCTCTGTGTGACTTTTTCCACTTAGCGTAATACCCTACAAGTCCATCTATGTTGCTGGAGATGGCATTATTTCATTCTTTTTATGCCTGAGTAGTATTCTGCTGTGTGTGTGTGTGTGTGTGTACCACATCTTTATCCATTCATCTGCTGATGGACATTTAGGCTGCTTCTAATAGAGCTCATCAACAAATTCAGCAAAGTTGCACGATACAAAATTAATATACAGAAATCTGTTTCATTTCTATACACTAGCAACAAACTATCAGAGAAATTATGGAAACAATCTCATTTACTACTGCATCAAAAAGAATTAAATACCTAGGAATAAACCTGTCTAAGGTGGTAAAAGACCTTGGAAAACGGAAAACTATAAAATACTGATGAAAGAAATTAAAGATGGCACAGATGGAAAGATATACCATGTTGTTGGATTGGAAGAATTATTATTAAAATAAGCATACTACCCAAGGCAATCTACAGATTCAATGCAATCCCTAGCAAAATACCAATGGCATTTTTCACAGACCTAGAACAAATAATTTTAAAATTTGTATGGAAACACAAAAGACCCTTAATAACAAAATAATTCTGAGAAAGAAGAACAGAGCTGGAGCAATCACACTCCCTGACTTCACACCACTACAAAGCTACAGTAATCAAAACAGTATGGTACTGGCACAAAAACAGACATATGGATCAATGGAACAGAATAAAGAGCCCAGAAATAAACCCACACACTTATGGTCAATTAATCTACAACAAAGGAAGCAAGAATATACATTGGAGCAAAGGCAGTCTCTTCAATAAGTGGTGCTGCGAAAACTAGACAGCTACATGTAAAAGAATGAGATTAGAACATCTCTAATACCATACACAGAAATTAACTCAAGAAAGATTAAAGACCTAAATTTAAGAGGGGAAACCATAAAACTCCTACAGGAAAACTCACAGGCAGAACACTCTTTGACATCAATTGCAGAAATATGTTTTGGATCTGTCTCCTATGGCAAAGAAAATAAAAGCAAAAATAAATAAATGGTACCTAGTTAAGCTTAAAAACTTTTGCACAGTAAAGGAAAACGTCGACAAAACAAAAAGACAACCAACTGAGTGGGAGGAGATATTTGCAACTGATATGACCAATAAGAGGTTAGTATCCAAAATGTATAAACAACTCATACATCAAAAAAAAAAAAAAAATGATTAAAACTTGGGCAAAAGACCCTGAATAGACATTCTTCCAAAGAGGAAATGCAAATGGCCAACAGGCACATGAAAAGATGCTCAACATCACTCATCATCAGGGAAATCCAAATCAGAACCACAATGAGATATCACCTCACACCTGTCAGAATTGCTATCATCAAAAAGAACACAAACAGGTGGGGGGGGACTCGAGGTGGGGGAGTCAAGGAAGGGAGGGAATACGGGGATATGTGTATAAAAACAGTTGATTGAACTTGGTGTACCCCCCAAAAAATAATAAATAAATAAAAATTAAAAAAAAAAAAGAACACAAACAAATGTCGGTGAGGAAGAGGAGAAAAGGGAACCCTTGTACACTGTTGGTAGGAATGTAAATTGGTGCAACTGTGAAAAACAGTATAGGGCCTTCTCAAAAATCTACAATTTTTAATACATTTTAAAAAATTTCAAATCAGTTTGAAAAAAGAAAACCCTACTAAAAATACTGAAAAAAAAACAAAAGTCAAAAAATTAAATACAAATATGCAATAATCTTGTGAATAAAATATTTGCCCCTTACCAGTACTCAAATATATGCAAATTAAAATGGCAATTAAACAAGGTCTTGGCAAAGATTGAGTTTTTTACAATAAACTGTGTTGGTAAAGATACAGTGAGGTATATCCTCATGTACTTCTGGTGGGAGTGAAAAAATATTCAGGCTTCCTGAAGTACAGCTTTTTAATATGAAGGGTCTTAAACGTGCTTGTCCTCTATGAACTGAGTATTCAACTTGCAGAGATTATTTTACAGGGCGTGTAGAGGAGAAACACGTTTTAAGTATATTCACTGAAGCATTGTTTGTTCAAACACTGGAAACAATCTAAACATTTAACAGTAGAAAGATGATTAAATTATGCTTTTTACATAAAATCAAAACTATGCCACCATCAACAACAGAAGTTTTGATAAATATTTAATGATAGAAAGTGATATTGCTGGGTGAAAAACAGAATATAGAACCATATACAATGTAATCCCACTTTTGTTTAAAACTATTTGTATACATAATACATATTACATTTTTGAAAGGTTTTAAGTTGCAGTTATCTCTGGGTGGTAGAGCTAAGAGGTCTTTTTATTTTCTTTTTAATGCTTTATGTGATATTATTTTAACACCAGAATATAAGCCCCTTCAGAGCTTACCACTGAGTATCTTCTGCTTCTTACATTATCTGTCATAGGAAGGGAGCCCAATAAAACTTTATGGACTTAAAGATTGAATAGTTTCTCTATTGCCAAATTTTCTGATCAGAATTTTTATAATTAAATGCTTTTATTTCAATACAAGTATCTTTTCTTTTTACGGAAAAAAAAACAATGAGACAAAACACAACTAGATTTATCAGTTAAAATTTAGCACAATTCAAACACCCAGTATTATGTCCTTTAACTGACATTTTTAAAAAGTTGTGACCACTGGAAAATGCTTATTATATAATGTTAAGGAAAATTAGAAAATGAAATTGTACATGTAATGTGATCTTTATCTTTGAAAAAAATCTCAGACACAAGAATTAAAATATAAGAATATTAATAGTAGTTGTTTCTGGATGCTGGAATTATTGAAATTTTTTTTTTTCCTTCTTTATCTTTTACCTCCCTTCCAAATTTCCTAGCATGAGAATGTATTATTCATATACTCAAAAAATGTTTAGGTTAAACTCTTTTCCCTTTTGGGGGAGGACATGTATGTAAGGAAGAGAGGGCAACAAATTAAGTTAGAAAAAACAGCATAAAACACAAAATTTAGTGATTGGACAGAATATTTGAAATCAGTAATATATGTCAATGTTTCTGTGCATGGTTATAGTAAGGATTTGGGGGGAGGGAGGGAGAGGATGAACTAAAAGGTCAGAAGATCAGGGTTTCATGCCTCAATAGCATCACACTTCCACGAGTCATCACACATCCATGGCCTGGGTCACTCCAACTGAAGCTATCAAAGAGCTTGTGAGAAAAGAAACTTACCTACTTCCTCCACTAGGCAGCACCTCTACCAAGAGCAGGTAGTGTGCAAGCTGGGCAGGCTCTAACTAGTTCCTTTCAGCCTGTTGGGTCCTATCCTATTTGCCAAGTGTCCTGAGACAGTTCTCCCCTCTACTACAGCTTCCCAGGTCATACCTGGTCTAAGTTAGTGAAGAGAACCCCAATGGCTCCCCATTGGGGCAGCAGCTCCACTATTTTCCCTCTACGATGCGGCCAGCACTTGGGGGGAGAAAAAGGAAAACATATGTCAGTTCTGCTTCATTTTTACAATGAACTTCACTTTTCTATAATTAAGTGTAAGCCAGAATTATTCCCTATAGTCATACTTGCTGTGTCTATTTTAAACATTCTCTTTTAAAGGGTTAACCATAAACTGAATTAATGAAAAAAAGATGTGGGTGAGATCAGCGATCACACAACTACTCTAGACAGAGCTCAGCAAGTTGGAAATAAGCACTTTAACTTGAAAATCAATTATTTCAGAAACATTAAGGCACTCTCTTTAATCTTTTCAGATTATATCAAAATCTTGGCTTTCAGACCAGAACTGGAGAGTGTTTATATGCTAGTGAGAGTGGAACCTACTGCAAATAAATTACATCACTCTCCTTCTTAAATGTCAAAAACAGTAAGGGCAGCATCTCCCGAGACCCATAAACACTCAGCCTACAACCCTAAGCCAAAGACTTTCCAGACATTGGGTCCAACTAGTCCCCTCTTTTTCACTGTTTTTTAAGATTACAGGTTGGATCTATTGCCAGACTATTTTCACCAGAGCTCTTAAACCCACCTTCCTCCAGGTCCTTTGAGGACTTTGGGACTCATAATGGAATTCACCATATTTGGACCCAAAGAGTGGTAGTTGCTGCCCTGCAGTCCCTAAGGAGAAGTAGAGCATCCACCTGAGATAACTGAGTAGAGAGCCAAGAGTTTGAAAGTACACAGCTTACTTCAGGTTCGGGGCAATTTCTAAGAAGAGGAGAGTCTAGCTCAGTGATGTCCCCAATGCAGTTCCCAAAAGCGAGGCTCTGGGATAAAAAGGAGAAAGCTGGTGTTGAAAGAGCAGGACCTCCCACTGAGTTGGCATAACTGTAACTCACAGAGCAGACTGTGTATGCCCAGGCACAGAGGGTCAGTGGTACCCAAGAGCAGGTGGACTTTGGGTGTTGAATGGGATCAAGAGCTCTGGGGCTGAGAGGAGCTGCATGTGTGTGCCAAGCATATTACACTCAGCGAGGCAAGTAGTAACTCATCATAGATTTGGGTACATGTATGAACCAATCAAGCTCAATTAACTAAGCTTAATTAAGCTATAATCCAGGCTTTTGATTCCCCAGCAGTAGGTATGGCTCAGGAGATTTGGGTTTTATCTATTTAGGGGAATTCTTACAAAGCAATGTATAAATGTGATCCTTAGTCAGTCAGTCAGTCTGCGGGAAAGATACATTTTATTTTGTTGGCCTTCTTGACCCATCCTATTTTAGCTAAACTCAACAATTAAACGAAGACTTTTGTTTGGTGACTCATGTCATAGTTTTGCGCTGTCTACGAACTCAACAATTTTAGGCTGAACGTTGTAGTTGTCATCTGCTGTGTCACTTACTATGTTTGTGTGAAAGCAGTACTGAGATTGATGGTCAGAACTTAGAATTTTGTCCATTTCCCTCAGTGTTCTTCCCACAGTCAGTCAACCCACCATCAGAGCATGTGACCTAAACACATACGTACATATACACACACACCCCACCACCACCACCTACACATGAAGATAACTTGACAGAGTTCACCAAGTCTTCCTTCTGGTACTTACAACCCCAATCACTCATCTGCTGGATGACACAGATAAAATGAGGATGCCCCCTGAGCTGTTACCTATAGAGAAGGCCAGAAACTCCATGTTGTCAATTTACCTACATGTAAGTGGACTGATTCAACAAAAGCTGACATCAAGTGACACCTCACTTATTCCTTTTCTAAAAAAAAATTCAAGTACCCAGTGGGCAGGATGCCTATGAGAGCCCAGAGTATTCTCCCCACAAAGAATTCTATTTGGAGAGAAGATTTATAAACAGAAGGTTGTTGGATGAGTATCCAGTCTAAGCCTTTATTGTACTAATGCTGGGCACCCTCAGGTTTTGGCAGATTGCTGCCTTGCTTTCCACTGTGGGCACATTCCAACAATCTCATGGGTGGCCTGGAAAGTCAGGGCTTCTCCCCACACTCAGTGTTGAAGGTACACCAACATATTCTATTCCCTGATCCTCTTCTCCATTGTCCATGGGACACCAATCTTCTACTGAGATATTCTGGTTCATGCAATCTGGCCTCAGCTCCATCAATTCCTACATCTTTTTAGTCACCAATTTCTTTAGAGTGCTTACTTCTACTGATTCTTGATTTCATCTCTTACATGTAGGTTCTTCCTAATTTCAGTCCAGAGAATACGTTAAAGTTCTTATTTAATGTTTTGCTCTTTTAATTATCTTTGCATCAAAAACAGATCAAAATTTGCTATTATGTAACGTGGACGCTTCACACAACTGTCAGTGGTAGGGTGTCCTGGTTAATTGAAGACAAGAGGGACTCAATCCTTTGACTATACAATACCTTAACTCAAAATTCACGAACAACAATTAGTCCTTTAGCCACCCTGAACTTCCTATCATTCTTTAAGTTTGGTTACAGTCAACAGACATCCACACACATTAGCATGAGTGAAAAGAGGGGTTTCTCAGAAGGATACTTCCACAGAAACTAATATGACCAGACTAAAGAGAAGAGGAACTAGGACTTGGAAGTAGGTCCTGAGATTGTTCTGCTTCTCAGTGGTTTGATAGTCTTTCCTCTCTTTCTGATGATCAAGGGCTGTTTGACCACCTCACCCTGCATCTGCATCTCCTCTCACTTCAGTCAGTTTCTTCTATTGTGTATGGCCCAACCAGGCCATCAGCCCCAAGTCAATAGGATCTAAGATAACCCAACAGCCCCATGATTCAAAAATAATTGAAGATAGAAGTCAAGATGTTTGTATGCATGAGGATCAAAATTAGATTAAAGTAAATATGGTAAGCTACTCAATTGGACTGAGGTGTAAGTATGGCTTTGAACTTATAGGATTTGTTTTTTCTTACGCTTTTAAAATCCTATTTTCTTATACATATACACATTGTATTCATTTCCTACTGTTGCCATAACAAAGTGCCACAAACTGAGTGGCTTAAAATAACAAGTCTTTTTTTCTTGTAGTTCTGGAGGCTAGAAGTCTGAAATTAAGGTATTGGCAGGGCCTTGCTCCTTCCAACACCCCTCCTTGCCTATTCCTACTTTTTGGTGGTTTGTCAGCAATCTTCAGCATTCTTTGGCTTGTAAATGCATCACTCCAATCCCTCCCCTGTGCATCTTCATATCATCTTCCCTCTATGTGCATCTGACTGTATTCAAATTTCCCCATTCTATAAGGACACTAGTTATATTGGGTTAAGGCCCACCATAATGACCTCACTTTCATTTGATTGCTTCTGTAGAGACCAGATTTCCAAATAAGGTAACATGCTGGGGTACTGGGGGTTAGAACTTCAACATATATTCTTTGGGGGAAAATAATTCAATCCATAAAACATATATAACTATAACAATGAAAGATCAGAAAGAGAAATTAAGGAAACAATCCATTTAATGTTGCATCAAAAAGAATAAAATAACCTAGGAATGAACCTACCTAAGGAGACAAAAGACCTGTACTCTGAAAACAACAAGATGCTGATCAAAGAAATTGAAGATGACAAAAACAGATGGAAAGATATACCGTGTTCTCAGATTGGAAGAATCAATATTTTCAGAATGAATGTACCACCCAAGGCAATCTACACATTCAATGCAATCCCTATCAAATTACCAATGGCATTTTTCACAAAACTAGAGCAAAAAATTTTTAAACTTTGTATGGAAACACAAAAGACCCTGCATAGCCAAAGCAATCCTGATAAAGAAAAATGGAGCTGGAGAAATCAGGTTTCCTGACTTCAGACTATACTACAAAGCTACAGTCATCAAAACAGTATAGTACTGGCACAAAAGCAGAAATACAGATCAATGGAACAGGATAGAAAGCCCAGAAATAAACCCAAGTACCTATGGTCAATTAATCTGTGACAAAAGAGGCAAGAATACACAATGGAGAAAAAACAGTCTCTTTAATAAGTGGTGCTGGGAAAACTGGACAGCTATATGTAAAAGAATGAAATTAGAACATTCCCTAACACCATACAAAAAACTAAACTCAAAATGGATCAAAGAGCTAAATGTAAGGCTGAACACTATAAAACTTAGAGGAAAATATAGGCAGAACACTCTTTGACATAAATTGCAACAATATATTTTTGGATTCACCTCCCAGAGTAATGAAAATAAAACCAAAAACAAACAAATGGGACCTAATCAAACTTAAAAGCTTCTGCACAGCAAAGGAAACCATAAACAAAATGAAAAGATAGCCCACAGAATGGAAGAAAATATTTGCAAGTGAAGCAACTGACAAAGGATTAATCTCCAAGATATACAAACAGCTCTTATAGCTCTGTATCAAAAAAACAAAAACCCAATCAAAAACTGGGCAGATCTAAACAGACATTTCTTCAAAGTAGACATACAGATTGCCAAAAAGTACATGAAAAGATGCTCAAAATCACTAATTATCAGAGAAATGCAAATCAAAACTACAATGAGGTATCACCTCACACCAGTCAGAATGGCCATCATCAAAAAATCTACAAACAATAAATGCTGGAGAGGGTATGGAAAAAAGGGAACCCTTTTGCACTGTTGGCAGGAATGTAAATTGGTACAACCACTATGGATTCCTTAAAAAACTAAAAGTAGAATTACCATATGACCCAGCAATCCCACCCCTGGGCATATATCTGGAGAAAACCATAATTCGAAAAGATACATGCACCTCAATATTCATTGCAGCACTATTTACAATAGCCAAGACACGAAAGCAACCTAAATGTCTGCTGACAGAGGAATGGATAAAGATGATGTGATACATACATACAAGTGAATATTAGCCATTTAAAAAGAATGAAATAATGCCATTTGCCACAACATGGATGGACCTAGAGATTATCATACTAAGTGAAGTCAGTCCGTCAAAGACATATCATATGGTGTCACTCATATGTGGAATGTAATTTTAAAAAATGATACAAATAAGCTTATTTACAAAACAGAAACAGACTTAGAGATATTGAAAACCAACTTGCGGTTACCAAGGGGAAACACAGTAGGGAGGGATAAATCAGGAGCTTGGGATTAACATCCACACACTACTATACACAAGACAGAAAACCAATAAGGAGCTACTGTATAGCACAGAGGACTCCACTCGATATTCTGTGATAATCTATATAACAAAAGATTCTGAAAAAGAATGAATATATATATATGTGTGAAACAATCACTTTGCTTTACACATGAAACACACGCCAATAAAATTAAAAAAAAAAAAAATTAACCCTCCCAAAATACTTATAATTGTATATAAAGACATAGGTATGACCATATGCATAGATTTTTATTTTTAGTGAAGTTATTTTCTTTCACTTTTTTGTTAACTTGGCTGTCTCTCCCTTCTCCTTTCATTCTCCTTCATCAGCCCTGCCTCCTCCTACAACTGAGGCAACCAATTTTTTACCTAACATACATCCTTCCATCCTGTTATCTGTACTTACATAAACCCACTCACACACACACATTCTTATTTCCCCCTCAACTATAGGATTATATTTCTCCTTTCCTTACTCAAAAGTACCTTGTGGCAATTCTCTCTAAATAATCTGGTTTAATTGTAACTCGTTTTTTAATTGAAGGAAAAAATATTCCTCTGTGTGACATGTACATAAATTGTTAAGCTCCTACTTTGTTGATGGGCATGCTTTTTCTTGTTTCTTCCCTCTGAATGATGCTGTAGTAAAAACCTCCTTGGACAAATATCCTCAAAGCTGCTGCCTTTATTTCTAGGGGCTACCTTCACAGGAGTGCAAATTGCTGGGTCAAGGGACACATGTACTTCTAATTTGAATAGATGCTGTCAAGTTTGTGTCCCAAAAGATTTTTGCACATCACATTCTACCAGCAAAGTATCACAGTACATTCCCCCTCCCCCCACACCAGCATACGGTATTATGGCTCTTTCTGCCAGTTTAAGTGTAAAATGGTTTTATTATTAACTTGACTTTGCCTTTCTGTGACAACTAGTGAATTTGAGCATCTTTTCAAATATTTGTTGGCTTGTTAGCCATTTGAATTTATTCAGTAAGGTTTTCATCCGTATCCTTTGAGCATTTTTCTCTCATCTTATCTTTTTCTCAAATTTGAGTTTGTGTTTTTATATATAAGCTTTGTCACTTGCATTACAAATGTACATCATTTATCTAAAGTTGACTTTATAATTTTTAAATCACATATATTTTCCTTTATAGCTTCTGGTCCTGGTTTTGAAAAGGTCTCTTCCATCCCTAGAATGTACATGTAGCCTACCAGATTTTTAAACAATCCCTTCATAGTATTTTTTACACTTAAATAATCTATTTGAAATGGACTTTTCCATATAGTATAAAGGAGGAGTCTGTTTATTGTCTTCCAAATGAAGAGCCAGTATTATCTAGTACATGTTACATCTTTTCTTCACTGTTATACATTAAATTCTCATTCAAATTGAGATTTGTATCTGGATCTTTCTAGCAGCCAATTCAAAGAGGAAACACAAAATTCTGGGAGGGTAGTCGGCATTGTAGCTACAGTAGTTTTGGGGTAAGGGGAATTTAGGTAACTTACTCTTCCTTTGGCTTAGCTGTATATTCGACTTTTCCTATAATAAGCATGCAATACTGCTTTAACAAAAATAAAGGAGAAAAAAATATAGCAAACACAACTAGCTTCATCATCTGTAGTGTCCAAGGACAAAAACAAACTGTAACTAGGGAGCAGCACAACTATTCCTGGAACGGAGATCTGAGAAGTGTTTCTCCCTGGGGGGAAGGGAGAGGCAACATGTTAATAGGGGTGGTCCCCAGAGACCCTGGAAAATCTCTTTAAAGGCCAGTTGGCCCCGAGGTGAGGGCTGATTAACTTTTGGGAAATCATTTCCTTCAGCCAATGAGCTCATTGTGAAATAGGTTGTGAGGTGGGGATTTAAAGTGAGATTAGCAGTATCACGTGTTCAAGGGCAATGAGCTTAATTCATTGGAAGAGCAGGTTGCTCCGAGCTGATGCAAAAACTACAGAGGCTGAGTGTTCTGTTTGTGTGAAATGATGCAATTATTGCCTGTGTTAAACAGCAGATCAGTTACTGACAGTAATTTACATGCTTCAAACAGTACCCTGAACTGGAGATTAAAGGGCACATTCAAATTATGTGAAAGTGACCAGATTCTGGTAAGCACAGCATCTGTCCCTAAGTGATACAATCCGTTAAAGCCCTCACGTCTCCATAAAACTCCCATGGCACGAGTAAAAGCCCTGCAGTACACTTCCAAGTCAGAATTGTTGGCTCCCAGGGCAAAATGACTACCAGCAGCACAGCCCAAGGTAACCCAGACAGACTCCCCTGGCTTCTCCACCTGGTGGTCCCCCTAGGGAAGGTCAAAGCGGAAGGTGTGGGCCAAAACCTTCTACAGCTCCCTGCAAGGACTGACACTGGGGATGGAAAGGAGGCGGGGGTGGGGGGGATGTGCAAATCCAAGTGCATACTGGAATTCCAGCCCTAAAACAGCTTCTCCGAAACCAGCTATAACAAGCACAGCATCACGTTTCCTGGCACCATTTGTGAGGATGGTAAGTTAGAACTTAGTGGTCCAGGGAGGCTACTCTCCACAGGTCTACTAAGCCGAGGATAAAGCTTCGTGTCGGGAGGACATCACCTTTAGGTAATCCTCCTGAGAACAGTACTCCTGGGAATTCCCTGGTGGTCCAGTGGTTAGGACGCCACACTTCCACTACAGGGGGCACGGGTTCAATCCCTGGTTGGGGAACTAAGATCCCTCAAGTCGCCCGGTGAGGCTGAAAGAAGAAGAAGAAAAAAAAAAAAATCACCTTCCTAGAACAGTATGTCTCACCACTGAATCCTTGATAATTATTGACCTAAGTGGTGATTCGTTGGAATACAGCTATTCTATGATGATGATGAAATAGAAAACTATACACATTGGCAATTCTGCCAAGCTGTGGGAAGGGATGACACCTTCTTAATGGCATCTAAAGGGCCTCATGAGATCTGAATGAAAGCCTCCCACCTTCTTGTGGGAAAGGGGCGTGGTGACAGAAGACTTTGGACTTCTTCATTACCCAAAGACCTTGAGGCCCTAGTGTTTTACTTTATCATCATTGTTTCAGTCTTGAACGTTTAGAAGCAGGGGTTCTCACATAGCCACCTTGGGCATTAAACAATAAAAATCGCAATAAAGCTCCCATCTCTTTTAACTTAGAGAAATAAAACAGATTTTCCTGGTGTGCCTTCCAAGACAAACTGGCCTGGAGATAAGTGTCTCATTAAATATTGGGAGGTATTTTCCAAAAATTTCAACTTTGGTTTTGGAATCCTTTGTACTGTATCCATTATTTATCTTAGAAATGGATGAGACCAAAAGGGCTTCAATTCTAGGTGGTTGCTATTATTTTTACTTCCCACCACTTAAAGAGGCCGGCCAGGTTTTTTCACTTGTTTATTGGCTTTTGCTCTTTGCTATTTTTCCCCTCTGTCAGGGGTGTTTGTTACTGGGTAGTCTGTCAGATCTGGCACTTGAAGTTTGAGTCCCAGGTGTGTCAAGACCATAATTCACTTAAAACTAGCTTTGAATTCTTAGCAGCATCCTTCATGATAGCAGCTGAGCAACTGCCTCAAGACACACGAAGTGGACTCGTATGAAGTCCTATAACACTGGTGTTTCTGCAGACTAACTTAAGCTGTGTTCTAACAGCCAGTGGATGTGAAGGCCTGTGCGCCTGCGTGGAAAGACTTGGCCCGGTATTTAGATCCACTAGGTGTTTGTTACAAGCTATATGAAAGAAAATCTGGGCGCAGTGTCCTTTTAGTGACTGGAACTTCTATCCGATGTATGATGCACGTAAGTGAATTGTTTAACAGACCCAGGTGTGCCAGACCCTGATTCAGATAAAAATGTAGCTTTAAATCATTAACACACCCTTGATAGCACATGAGAAGAGAAACTACCTCTTCTACACACATAAAGTGGACTTGTCTAAAGTTCAAATGTGGCCGCAGGGCACCGAGGGAGTTTATAAACCTTCAGGTCCTTAATTCCTAGAAGCACGGCCTGGCCTCCAGGGTTGGGAGTTCCAGTGCCTTACAAGGTCGACCTTCCCACTTGGGCGAACTTGGGTTTCCCCAACATGATGGGATAAAGCAATGCAGGGGCCAGTATCCTCCGTTCCCCCCCCTCCCCACCCCACACAGACTCACCTGTCCCCTCCAAAGCCCTACCCGTCAGACCGGTTCTCTGGCTTTGTGTAAGAGAATCTGCTGGAAGGGCTGAGGAGGAGGTGGGGAGCCATGAAGCTGGGCAGCCTGGTGTTGAGGGCAGCTGGGGGACATGAAAGGGTGGAAATGGACAGAAAAACAGGGCATCTTAAGAAGGGCTGCTCAAGACTCCCACTCAGCCCTTGTGTGGACCAAGAGAAACGAAGCGCTTCATGTATTCTGACCCATCTTGGAAACAGCACCTCCTCTTACTGCCTGTTTACCACACATTCCCCTTCGTCAGTTAAGCAGCCTGATTTTCTTCGGGGTGGGGTCACCTCCACCTCAGTTTGAGGTTTGGGTGTGGAACTCCTGCCCCCTCCTCCCCCACTCCTGTAGCCCCGGCGGCTCAGCACCATCCTCCAGGGTCAGAGTTTGGTTCTGGGAAAGCCAGTCCCTGGAGTGTGCTGGGGCCGCTGTTCTCAGCTAAGCAAGCAGCTAAGCTGTGGGGTGTGAGCTGGGATGTGAACCACGTGCCCCTCCGAGCCTGCCCAGGAAGGCCAGGGATGGAGACGGGTTTCTAACCATGTGATGGGAATCCAGGGGTGACTGGCTTCAGCCATTATTAAGTTCTTTATTATGTCTGACCGGCTCACTTGTACTAGGGTTTTGCCCCTTGCCACCAACAGTTTCTTCATCCAGTGCTATTTCGATCATGTCTATGTGGGGACTGAGTCACGTGACTGAAATACACCTCTCGCAGCTTCCTCTCATTGACACAATTCCCTCAGAATCAAAGGAAGAAAATCCCTCGCCTCAGACAGGTGGCTCCTGTCAGTTCTCTCTAGCCTCTTCTCCAGGCTAACCCTCCCAGTTCCTTTATGCTTTTATGGTTTTTACACAAAGAACACAAAGGCGAAAGATCAGATGTCAAGTTCCCTCCTCAAAAGGGTGTGGGGCTCCTTATCTCAGTTGCTTTCCTTCCCTTTGGGAAAAGAAAGACTAGTTGAAGCTCCTCAGTGTTCAATTTAAAAAGGGTATCCTGAGCAAGCAGGGCCGCGTGAGCCACCGATCTGGGGTTCCTACCTGCAGGTCACCTCGGCGTGACCTAAATCATTTACTACTTATATGTAAGTTTGCAAATAAGTACTTCAATCTTTTCTAAGTTGCATAAAACTGTTTCTCAAGTGTTCTCTTGAATAACAGGGCTCTCGCCCACTTCTCACTGGCCTTCTGCTCTGCTCTCAAGAAGAGCAGGGAGGAGAAGGTGTGCCAGGGCGCTGACCAACGAGTCAATGACCCTCAATCATTAGTGCCATGACCGAACAAGCGTGGGGACCATGGGACTGGACGAGAAGCCCCTCGAGGACAGGACTGGGTCATATCTGCCCTCGTATTTGCAGAGCCTGCTTGAGAGCCTGGCAAGGTAGGAACTCAACATATGTCATGAATGATGAACACACAGGTGAATGAACAGTGTACATTCTTGGGGCAAGAAGGAGGGTAACCTGATGAGAGCAAGGGCACCTTGGGTCATGGGAGAAGCTGGCAGTAGATGATACTTTGGAGTCAGAGAATGAGGAGCCCTGTACGGCAGGCAAGAGTGTTGGTGGGGATGAGCCTGTATGGGGGCAGGAGAACTGAGCTGTGGCATCAGGATCCCAGAGCCCTACGCCCAGTTCCACCACTAACTCTCTCTCTCACTCCCCCCCTCAAAGGCTTCAGTTTCCCCTCAGACAAGTCAATCGGAACATGGGTTTCTCTCCTGTCTAGAACTGAGATCTAAGACTTGCAGGCCTCTAGTAGGACACGGAGCGCCATTGGTGGCATCACAGCCCATGTGCCAGGTGGGGCTTCCCTACACACTTTCTGGCACATGATGCTGCATTGCTTTATGTTCATCCTCATCCTCCAGCCTGACCATTCTTGAAGTTAGACTATATTTTTTATGTGCCTCTACGATGTTTAGCCTATCAATAAACTGAGGATTACCAACTGGCACCCCATGGACTCCATCCAGCCTGCAGAAGTATTTACTTTGGCTGTTTTTATAAAGGATGTTGCAGGCATCATAATGACATCCCAAAGACGTCTTTGGGACGTTCACATCTTAATCCCTAGGATCTGTAATCTAACACCTTACATGGCAAAGAGGATTGTGCAAACGTGATTAATTTTTTTTTAAATAGCAAGATTATCCTGGATTGTTTGGATGGTCCCAATGTAATCACAAGGCTTAGAAAAGAGGAAGAGGAGTCAGAACCAGAGAGATGGCATCATAAGGAAGACTTGATTGTCTGTCACTGGCTTTGAAGATGGAGGAAGGGGGTCACGAGCCAAAAAATACAGAGGCCCCGAGAAACTGAAAACAAATTCTCTCCTAGAGCCTCAGCAAGGAACACAGCCCTGCCAACACCCTAATTTTAGCTCAGCGAGACCCATTTCAGACTTCTGACCTTCAGATAATACATGTGTATTGTTTTAAGCCACTAAGTCTGTAGTCATCTGTTACGGAAAACCAACACAGGAGAAAAATCTGAAAGCCTTAGGCAGGGCAGGCACCGCCCGCCGCAGTCAGGCCTATTACTTCTGTCTGTTCACCACTAGGCGTCATTTGCTCCTTTCTGCTACATTTGTGACCCCTGCTTGAGCCACTCTCATCATTCAAGTTACTAATTGAATAGTAAGAACCTATGGCTGGATATCAGGATTGTGACCCTTAATTCTTCCAGTAACCAGCAAAAGGGCTGTGGACCTGTTGGTTGACCTCATCTGGTACTCCGATCCTTGTCAATAGAATCAAGGGCTGATAGTGGACTATCTCCAAGGAATCCTACTCTAGAGGATCATGGTTCTGTTACTGATTAGTAACACCCTATCACCAGCATATAATTTGGGTTTTGACACTGCAGTGACTATTGGTGTCCTGGTGACTGGGATACGAGTAGTTCCCAGCATCTTCTCTGGCCCCTCTGGGTGGCGGCAGTCCCAAACATTCACCGAGTGCCCGCCCCAGCAGGACCTGCACAGCCCGGGAAGAACAAGGACTCAGACCCTCAGCCCTGAGCTTGTTGTATGGATATAATGACAGAAGAGGCCAATGACCAGATCTCAATTCTCTGTGGCACCAGAGGCATTACATTGGTTAAAGGCAATTAAATAATTGAGCAATGCATCCTTAATAAATTCTGTTTGTTGTTCTATACACAGCCAAGGAATGGCAGTTCTTCCGTTGTCTGCTTTCCTATCTCCCCTGTCCCCTGACATTCTAAAGTATGCATATTGATCCCATAACTGGTCCTTATTGCTTTTCTTCCTTCCTCATAGAAATAGCAGTGTGTATTAAAAATGAGCAATCTTTTTTTTTTTCTCCACTGGACTCAGACCAGGGAAGGAAGGTTGAGAGAGAAAAGCAGAACACAGAATAGTCTAGGTGGTGGGAAAGTTGGTATGAATGTTCCCAAACTCAGTTCAAAGCATCGACTTGACATTTTCCCACCTCAAGGGAATTTCCACCTTAGGTAGCTTGATCAGCTGTGCTGGGGGCGGGGCTTGATTGTCTTGCTAAATCAGAGTCTTTTCCAGTAAAGTTTTTTTTAAAGGCCTTGAGTTTTTTCTTTAATTGGGGTATAGTTATTTTACAATGTTGTGTTAGTTTCTACTGTACAGTGAAATGGAGTTCTCTGTGCTATACAGCAGGTTCTCATTAGTTATTTTATACATATTAGTGTATATATGTCAATCCCAATCTCCCAATTCATCCCACCCCTCTTTTCCTCCCTTGGTGTCCACACATTTGTTCTCCGTGTGTGTATCTATTTCTGCCTTGCAAACAGATTCATCTGTACCGTTTATCTAGATTCCACAAATATGCGTTAATATATGGTATTTGTTTTTCTCTTTCTGACTTACTTCATTCTGCATGACAGTCTCTAAGTCCATTCACGTCTCTACAAATGACCCAATTTCATTCCTTTTTATGGTAATAGCAGTAAAATGAGTTAGGTTCTAGTTCAATGGCCATTATCCCTTCAGGATGCAGCTCCCCAGCCCATTCTGAAAGGCTACCAGATTTCCTGCCAAGGGGAGGTTGTTAAGAATGGTAAATTGCAGGTTTCTAGAGGTACAAATCACAGCATCCAAAGAAAGGACAATCTCATCTTCTTACCCTGTGACCCTACATGCTTATATACTGAGAAGAGAATCTACAGAGAGAAAATCTGAAAGAGAGAAGAGGAGTTCACAGCCCCAAACTTTTTTTCTTCACTATTGTAGTAGGGGGTGAATCTCCTGTCTGTGAACAAATAATAAAATAGACATCACTGGCTTTATGGTCTCTGATTTGAATTCATTTCTGACTGAAGCCCACATTCCACTATACTAGCAGAAAATGTAACCTTCGGCCTTGTTCCCTTACCTGTGATGTGCATGTATTCGGGAATCCAGCAAAGTGTCAACACGTCTAGAGTGGGAGTAAGACACCTACTGTCCAGGTCTACCTGGGGCCATGGTCTGGTGGTCTCTGCTGCTTGCATCCCATACTTGGGACACAGAATTTTTGACCAGGCTACCCATGGCCCTTTTGCCTAAATACACCATGCACCACCCCTCCGGAGTCCTGCTGCCCCCAAGGTATTTCCCACGGCTTCATCCCTGCTGTGCCTGTACCTACCGTCCTCTCTCCTCTCCCGCCTACTCTGGAGAGAGTGGACTTTCTCCAGTGTGACAGGGAAGCTCCAAGCTAACCTTGCCTCCTTCAAGATATCCTCTTCATATCAGCACATCCTCTTCTCCCTCTCAACTCTTCCCAGACCCCAAGGAATCAGACTTGTGGAAAACAAAAGCTAGAAAGACTAAGTCACTTCTACTTTCCAACCTGCCTTATACCCCTTGAGATGAGGAGCATGGAACAGACTCCCAGTTTGAATGAAGGAGAAAACACATAGAGAAAAAAAACCTAAGTACTATAAAATGATATCTAGCCACAGTAGGCTATAAATGGTAACCCTGGAAAAGGCTGCCAACTCTCCCCCCTTGAAAGATAAGTATGCTATGAACACATCTTTCTAGTGCTCCATCGCTTTCCCAGCACCAAGAACACAAAAGAGGGACTCAATAAGTGTGTTCTTTTTTCTCTCCTATTGGCATTACAACACAAAAGATTGAATGTAAAAGTTTTCTGTTCAAACAGCTAAATTTCTCCTCTCCTGTATCTTACTGTTTTACTGTATAACAAAAGCACCCCTCATCTCCTTTATCAAGGTTCATAATTCTATACATTATGTTAAGAATTCATCTCTTTTCGGGACTTCCTTGGTGGTGCAGTGGTTAAGAATCTGACTGTCAATGCAGGGGACATGGGTTCGAGCCCTAGTCTGGGAAGATCCCACATGCCATGGAGCAACTAAGCCCGTGCACCACAACTACTGAAGCCCACATGCCTAGAGCCCGTGCTCTGCAACAAGAGAAGACACTTCATTGAGAGGCCTGCGCACCACAACAGAGTGGCCCCCACTCACTGCAATTAGAGAAAGCCCACACACAGCAACAAAGACCCAACACAGCCAATAAATAAATTTTTTTAAAAAAAGAATTCATCTCCTTCACCTTGAGCTAAAAATATGTGCTCACCATGTTCAATTTTTTTCCACTTTAATAATGTTCTTATTTAACCCAATATATTTAAAGTCATCATTTCAACATGTAGCCAATACAAAATTATTAAAGAGACTTTACCTTTTTCTTTGTATTATGCCTGTGTAATCTGGTTTGCATGCTAACTTGCGACACATCTCCACTGGTCTAGCCATCTGTAGTTAGTGGATACTTCACATGTTTTTAAAACAAAAACTGGCAGCCTGAGAAACTGATCTGGGTTATCTTGCTTAACCTAATGTGCAAGCACAGTGCTCTGAATTTGACCACAGTGGCTCAGATATAGAACTAATAAACTACTTGGCACAGACACGTTACCTATTACAGAGATAGTAGGATGGAGGAGGGGCACAGTAAGTAAAAATAAGAATTTCTAACTGAAATAACTCCATTTGTAATTTACATAGAGATTTCAGAGTATCAAGTGGAAGGTGTCAGGGAATTCAGAGCTCAGTCAGAGCGAACGTTCAAATTCTGAAGTACTTTGCACAGAAAGACTTACAAATGGATTGTTTCAAAACTACAGCCACTCAGTTGTTTGGAATTTGAAATGCATTTTCATAAAAACATTATCAACTATAGTTTGTTTCCCATGTAAGCCCAGAGATACCATGGTTAAAACAAAACAGGAAAACATCAAAATGTCTCATTTCTCTTAATGCCATTTTAATAGAGAAGAAAAGCTAAGAAAGTGGACAGCTTCCTTCATGTTTGTTTAGCTTTAAGATCTCAAGAAATATCAGACTTTCAAAGGTTTGAGACATTTAGGGAATTGGCTTTTTATTATGTCCATTCTTTTAATTCTTTGTTCTTAACGCTGCAGCATTGTTGCCAATAATCTGCGGGGATATCGGCCACAATCATAGCCAACAGAATGGGGCTCAAAACAGAAGAAAAAGGGAGAACGTTTAGAGACACCACGGTAATTTGACAAGAAATTAACCGAAATGGGAAAGAGCAAAGGAGTAAAAGTGAGAGGCGTGCTTGTGATAAAGGCATTACCCAAGGTGTTGCTAACAGAGCTGAGAAATGAGGAGAATGTGCAAAATTACACCCATGAAGGAGGCAGGACAGACGTGGGCAGAAATCAAAAATCCACATGTCTTCAGGGGCCAGGCAGGTGCGTGAAAGAAGCAGGCTGGGTATGAAAGAACAGGAAATAGTGGAGACTGTGGCAGATTACAGAGTTCGGGAAATTCTGATTTAATTTTTTTCAAAGTATCAGTGAAAGTCAAAGCAAATCCACGTGTAAGCTGAGTGTGGTCTGCTGGCCACCTTTCAGAATCTTTGGCAAAGCTATCAAAAGCAGGATGTCTGGAGTCAAACTACTTGGTTTCACCTCCCTGCTTCATCACTTAGTGGTTCTGTGACCTCAGTTTCCTTGTCAGTATGAGGATTGTCCTATTTCACAGGCTTGTTGTGAAGACTGAGTAAGCTACCATAGGGAAGATGCTCTGCATAGGGTCCAGCAGGCCTCTAATACGTGCTCAATAATTATCCACTAGAATGTAATCCCCTCATCAGCCTGTCTGTTGTTGTATCCCCAGTAACCATCGTAGTGTCTGGCACATAGTAGGTACTCAGTACTTGCTAGATGACTGAATAGATGAAGGAAAGAGAAGTAATTATAGGGAAGGGATGCAGGGTTATAAAGTTTTCCACACTATGAGGCACTTCAGGCTACCGTGATTTCTAGGCTATATTTTGGGGAGTATAGAGTACTATGACTTCATGAATCCAAAAACATTTATAACTAGAATGCAATGCATCTTACTTCTAGTCTGTGATGGTTAATTTTATGTGTCCACTTGAACAACTCATTAGATACCTAGATATCCGATTTAACATTATTTCTGAGTGCATCTGCAGAGGGTGTTTCTGGAGAAATTAGCATTTGACTGAGTCAACTGGGCTGAGCAATGTAAATTTCCCTCCCCAATGTTGGAGGTGAGGGGGCATCATCCAATCCGTCAAGGATCTGAATTTCTCTAAAAATTCTCCCTTTTTCTTCTGTTTTGAGCCCCATTCTGTTAGCTATTATTATTATTATTGGCCAAAAGGCAGAGGAAGGTTGAACTCGTTCTCTGTTTGACAGCATGAGTTGGGACGTCAAGCTCTTCCTGCCCACAGCACTCCTGGTTCTCAGGCTTTTAGACTCAGACTGGAATTTACACCAATGGCTCTCATGCCCTCAAACCTTTAAGCTACACCACCAGCTCTCCTCAGTCTCCAGCTTGCAGATGGCAGGTCATGGGACCTCTCAGCATCCTTAGTCACATGAACCAATACCTTGTAATACATAACTTCTTGAATTTTTATAGGTACATAATCTGCTGGTTCTGTTTCTCTAGAGAACCCTGACTAATACATAGTCCAACCCTTTCATTTTACAAATAAGGAAACCAAGACCCAAAGAGACTAAACCAGGTGTGCAAACCAGGTAGCCATTATGAGGAAGTAACTTTTTGTATTTTTGTGTTTCAAAATGCTCTTTTGCATGAGGGAAATGCAAATGAAAACCACAATGAGCAATCATCTCACACCTGTCAGAATGGCTATTATCAAAAAACAAAGTGTTGCAAGGATGTGGGGGGAAAGGGGAACACTTGTACGCAGTTGGTGGCAATGTAAATCAGTACAGCTATTATGGAAAACAGTATGGAGTTTCCTCAAAAACAATAAACAGAATTACCATATGATCCAGCAATCTACTTCTGGATATTTATCCAAAGCAAATGAAAACCCTAACTCAAAAAGATATGCACCCCCACACTCACTGCAGCATTATTTACAATAGCCAAGATATGGAAACCACCTACATGTTCATCAGTGGATGAATAAAGAAATCGGTCATGTATATACAATGGACTATTATAAGGCCATCTGCAACAACATGGATGGATTTTGAGGGCATTATGCTAAGTGAAATGTCAGACAACAAATACCCTATGATCTCTCTTATGTGCAATCTGAAAAAACAAACAAAACAAAAACCCAACCTCACAGATATGGAGAACAGACTGGTGGTTGCCAGAGGTTGGGTTGGGGGGTAATAGGTGAAGGGAGTCAAAAGCTAAAAATAAAGAAAGAAACTTGGAATATGATTAATCCAGAGACTATCAGGTCCTAGAAAAATTGATTTATGGAGATAAAACTCATGGTAGGCTGGGGTCTACTAGAAGTAATAGTACTGGTACAGTGTAATAACCATTTTTTTCAAAGCCACTGACATACATTCTGTGATCTGACATGATCCTTCCATCAGGAAATACATATAGCATATTTTTATCTGGCCTAACAAATGTTATCAACAGACTTGTGTATTCTTTGATCAGTTCCCCCAAGATCACTGTTGCCAGGGCTTTTTTTGCATGATTAGTGACTTCACATGGCAATTGTTTTCCATTATATTGCCTTCTGTTGTCAGTTACTTGGGGGGAAAATTCTATTATAGGAACTTGGCCTTTGAACAACATAGGCCAGATTTATCGTCCCACCTGAAAATTCTGAAAAAGTAAAGTATGTACAACAGTGGTTTCCAAGACTTGGACATCAGGTAAGCAAGGACAGTGACCTAAAAAGCTGAGGGAAGAGTGAGATAAGGGAAGCCCTACAATTGCCCCTACTTACTGCCTTGAGTTTAAGGTCATAGCACAGGGAGAAGGAACCCAGACAGAGCCCAGTAGATTCCCTGGGTTGAAAAAAACAGAGTTGAGTCTGGGAAGACCAAGACAGCTCGAATTTGCTGGACAGAGTGCTGGAGAGGAAAATGTTCCAAGAGAGAGGGCTGCAGAGGGTCCTCCTTGAGTATTCAGCACACTACTCACATGCTTGTGATGAAATTGCCAGAGGCTGAGAAAAGAACCACCTGAAAGAATTAGAGGAATATTCCTACAAGTCAGACTGGAAAAAAAAGTCATGGGGCTCAAAAAGTTTGCCTCAATAATGAGAAATAACTCTAGACAAAACACCGCTTTGGTCTTGCCTAAAAAAGCTTAAGAGCCTTGGATAGACCTTGAGGGCATTATGATAAATGAAATAAGCCAGACAGAGAAAGACAAATAACAGATGGTATCAGTTTAAAAAAATATTCCACATATAAGTCAAATTCATAGAAGCAGTAGAAAAGTGGTTGCCTGGGAGTGGGGTGGGGGAGGGGTGAAAGAAATAGAGCTTGGTAAAAGGGTACAAATTTTGAGCTATAAGCTGAATAAGTTCTAAGGATCTAAAGTAAAGCATGGTGACTACTTGGCTGATTATATGAGGTAATAAATGTATTAAGTAGATGGCAGGAATTCTTTCACAATAGTATGTTTATCAAATCACCACAATGTACACTTTAAATAAATTACAATTTCATTTGTCAATTATATCTCAACAAAGCTGAAAAAGAAAGAAAAGCTTAAGAGTAAGATCTGAAAGGCTAAAATCATCTCCCAGTAACTCTGATCCCACACAAAACATCAAGAATATTTACAGGAACACAAAAGTATCTAGTATCCAACAATGTCAAATTCATAATGTGTGCTATCCTATAAAAACAGTTACCATGCATGCAAATAAGCAGGAAAATCTGACCCATAATGAGAAGACCAATCAAAAACCAAGAATTGTCATAGATGTTAGAATTAATAGACTTTAAAAATGGTCATATTGTGTTCTACGTGATCAAAAAGCTGGAGGGAAGATTGAATATGTTAAGTAGAGACACAGATGTTATTTTTTTTTTAAAGGACTCAAATTGAACTTCTGCAGAAACAAAATGCAATATGTAAGATTAAAAAAACCAAACACTTGATAGGATTAATGGCAGCTTAGACATTGAAGAAAGAGTAATGATTTTGCAGATATAGCAATAAAAATTACCCAAAATGAAACACAGGGAGAGAAACAAACAACATTAATGGAATTTATCACAGATACACAAGCCTGGTTCAGTATTTGAAAAATCAGTTAATGCTACCAATCATGTCAATAGGCTACAGAAGAAAACCACATGATCCTATCAATAGATGCAGAAAAAGCATTTAACAAAATCAAAACACCCATTAATAAAAATTCTCAGTAAACTAGAAACAGAGGGAAACTTCCTCAACTTGATAAAGATTACCTACAAAAAGTCTACAACTAACATTATACTTAACAGTGAGAAACTTGAAACTTTCCCACTATGATGAGGTACAAGACAAAAATGTCCCATCTCACTACTCCTTTTCAACATCATACTTGAAGTTCTACCAACACAGTAAGACAAGAAAAGGAAATAAAAGGTGTACATATTGGGAAGGAATAAAACAAAAACTGTCTTTGCAGATAACATGATCTAAAAAGATGGATAAACTCAAACTCCTGGAACTAGTAAGAGATTATAGCAAGGTTGCTGGATATACGGTTAATATACAAAAGTCAATTACTTTCCTATACACCAGCAGCGAACAAGGAGAATTTGAAGTTAGAAAACAACAATTTACATGAGCCCCCCCTCCATGCAATACTTGGTATAACTCTAATAAAATATGTACGTGATCTATATCACAAGAACTAATATGTACAGAATCTATACAAGGAAAACTACCAGACTGGGTTCTTTTTAGATTTTTTAAAATAAGTAAATGGAGAGATATGCCATGTTCATGTTAGGAAGACAATATTGTTGACATTAATTTTTCACAATTTCATATATACATTCAATGAAATCTCAATAAAAATCTCAGCAAATTTTGTGGATATCAAACACACTGAATCTAAAGTTTATATGGAGAGATAAAAAAACAGAATAGCCAACGTGATACTGAGGGAAAAGAACAAAGTTGAAATACTGATACTACCTGATTTCAAGACTTAATATAAAGCTATCATAATCAAGACAGTATGGTATTGGTGAAACAACATACAAATGGATCAGTGGAACACAGTAGAAGCCCAGAAATGGACCCATATAAATATAGTCACCTGATCTTTGATAAAGGAGAGGCAACATAAAAGCAATCAAGATAGTCTTTTTAGCAAATGATACAGGAACAACTGGACATCCACATATTAGGTAATGAATCTAGAGAGAGAACTTATACTCTTCACAAAAAAAAAATAACTCCAAAATGGATCACAGTGGACTTCCTTGGCAGTCCAGTGGTTAGGACTCCACACTTCCACTGCCAGGGACCCAGGTTCAATCCCTGGTTGGGAAACTAAGGGATTCCATATGGACAGCCAAAACAAACAAACAAACAACTGAAAAATGGATCACAGACCTAAATGTAAAATGCCAAACTATAAAACTCCTAGAATATAGAATAAAACCTAGATGACCTTAGGTATGGCAATGACTTTTCAGATACAACACCAAAGACACGATGCATGAAAAACAGATAACTGGATTTACACAAAGGAATAAAGAGTACCAAAAATGGGTTGAAGTCTTTCTATGTAACTTGGATTGTGGATTTGAAGTTTGTCATTACTTATCACCAGAACATGTATGTTTGTATAGGTTGTACATTATACAATTATATGATTCCAGACTTCAAAGGCTCTTACGGGGAGGGGGGGGGTGGTAATCCCAAGGAAAGTCCCTGGGAAGTTAGGACAGTCTAGAAGGCAGTCTTGTTTGATTTCTTGTTCTAGTAGGAGTAGTGTATTGACTGAACCAACACATAAACTTAGGTATCTAGACAGAGATAGGCTTGATTAGGTTTGGGAGGATATATTTCACTCAAAAAAAATGAGCCTGACCAGGCACTGGATCAAGTCAACATATTTAAGTGTTTGTTACATTCATAGCACCATCCCCAGTATTATAAATGCTGCCATTCTTTATTCACTAAAATGTAGTATATGCACAACCAAAAATCCCTGCACTGCAATTTCTTTCTCTCTCAAATAGGGATAATGTTCCCTATTTTATGGGGTTATAACCAGAACAAGATAGTACACAGGAAACCCTTGGCACAGCTCCCCATACAGAGTAGGTATTTCACAAATAAGTGTTCTTTCAAGTATCAACCCACTGGTCTACCATTCAGACTCTTCTCTAGGGAAATGGTGGTAGAAGGGGAGACAGATCAGTCTAGAATCCTACTATCAAAGTATGGTACCAAGACCAGCAGCATCACCACCTGGGAGCTTTATAGAAATGCATACTTTCAAAACTCAACCTAGACCTACTGAATCAGAATCAGGTGATTTGTTTAGACATTCATGTTTGACCACTGTTCTAGAAAACTGCCCTATCTGCACCTACCTTTCCAGCCCAACAGCTTCCCTAGAGCTCCAAAGTAACTCTACTAGATAATCTGCCATCCCTCTCCACCCTGCCTTCTCGGGTCTTCGTGTTCTTTCCCATTTTCTCCAGCAGACAAGAGGAGGAAACGTGCCCAATCAGACAAGCCTCAGGACTGATGTCTAACTGCTGTTCTTTAAAACCTGTCAGGAAAGGATGAAGTGTGATATATCTGATTTTCACGTGGTTTAGGGCTTCATTCCGTGTTTTCAGTAAGTCACCAGGTCCAGTTCTCTATATTTATGTAACAAAAGAAACTACGAGGATAGTTCATTATCGAACGAACAGATAGTGTGGGTGGGAAACCATGGACCACATGATACATGCTTCCAAACCTATCAAGAAAAGTACCTAATTAGTTCTGCTCTATAAGAAAAGCTTTGTACATAAGAGATGACTGTGTTACTAGTTCTTGGAACCTCCACGATACTGGATTTAACCTCCATCTAAACAATCTGAAGACACCAGCTCCAAGCAGATCCCACTATGAATAAAGTCCTCAGCTGTGCCCATTTATTAGAAGGGGGAGAGCATCTGGTTCAAAGAGCCTGCATTTTAAAAATCACAATTACAAAAACAACTAGAGATCTAACTACACGCTAAGTGTGATGAGGGCCTCAAGGGGCAACCTACCTAGCATTCCCCTGCAGGAGGTATGGCCTTGTCATATTGTTACAAGAGCCCAAGAGTCTGGGGGCTCCCTGGAAGAGAGGAGGGTAAAGGATTTGAGAGAAGACCCTTGGGCCAATAAGAATTCTAGAAAAGGAATGACAAAGGACACTCTAGTTACGGAGAGATCTCAGCCTGAGGCTGGTGTCTGTCTTCATCCTGGGTTGCCAAATGCTTATTAAGAAGAGTTACTTTGGGGAGTGGCATTGTTAAGAGTCTCTCTTCCATCCTCAGAGGAGCTTCCCTTCACATTTCTTAAGAGAGAAAGGGAATATCAAAGTACTGAGGGATTTAAAGACTTGAAACATCAGGGCTGTTGTAAAACACTCCAAACACAAGCCTATCCTGGGTAGGAGCCTTGTAACTCTGATCAGAGAGGACCTTCCACCATCTGAGGGTGAATAGCTACAGGAGCTCCGAGAGCCGCCCAGACAGAGGTGCCTGATTGTTTGGTCTCAATTGCAACTCAGGGACAGAATGTGATCTCGACTTAGAAGAGTACTGGAGGCCACAAGGGCTGTCAGGAAAGAAAGCACATGGGTGGGGGCACTGAGAATGTTGTCCCTGACATGGTTCCAGAGAGAAACCTCCCATGTCACTTTTGTCTCTAGTGTGTGCCTCTGTTATCTGTACCCATCACACTGAATTACTCTAGGTCATTCCCTTTTTTCTCTGACTAGACTATGGCTCCATGAGGGGTTGGACTGAGGCTAAGTCTTACTCATTTTGCATCCCTACCCCTTAGCAAAGAGCTTAGAACTTTATAAATTTTAGTGGAATGAATAATGAGGTTCAGAGGCAAAGGCTACTTTAATGACTATTTCTACTGGTACACAGACCCCCCCCCCCCCCGACTGTCATCATCTGGCTGGTATGGTTTGAAGTAAGAGATTAGAAACTATTATTAAATGATTACAGCGATTTGGTTGAAAACCTGAGACTAAAGCTATAATCCCCTGATTCTCAACTAAGAAATCCCAACTACATTACTGACGTGGTCTAAATGTTTACATTCCTCCCCAGTTCCTATGTTGAGATCCTAACCCCCAAGGAGATGGTATTAGGAGGTGGGGCTTTTAGAAGTTAATTAAGATCAGGAGGCTCTGCCCTCATGATTGAGGTTAGCATCGGTTGCTGTAAAAGACTCCAGAGAGCCCCCTTGCCCTCTTCCATCAAGTGAGGTCACAGTGAAAAGACTCTAGGAACTAGGAAGTGGGCTCTCACCTGAGACTGAATCTGCTGGTACCTTGATATTGGCCTTCTAGCCTCCAGAACTGTGATAAATTTGTTCATAAGCCATCCAGTCTGGACCTAGAGACTGTCATACAGAGTGAAATGAGTCAGAAAGAGAAAAACAAATATCATATATTAACACATATATGTGGAATATAGAAAAATGTTACAAAGCAACCGGTTTGCAAGGCAGAAATAGAGACACAGATGCAGAGAACAAACATATGGACACCAAGTGGGGAAAGCAGGGAGGGTTGGGGGGGGATGAATTGGAAGATTAGGATACCAAATTGTACACGCTAAATATATGCAGTTTATTGTATGTTAAAAAAAAAAAAAAGCCATCCAGTCTATGGTGTTCTGTGTATGGCATCCCGAATGCACTAAGACAATCCAGGAGGAAAGTGATCTGCCTTCTTGGGAGTGCCCTGTTCTGCTTAATTAGCACAGCTGAAGAGTTTTTATGCAACAACAAAAAAAAAACAAAACAAAACAAAAAAAATCAGTGCCTTAGATTGATTACAAAAACGGCTACAATTCTTCACACTTCCCTGTATCTATACCCATTGCAATGTGACCCTGTGGCCCCTCCCGTCAAGAAGTGGATTCTATTTCCCCCACCCCTGACTCTGGACTGACCTTGGGACTTGCTCTGGCACAGTGTGTGATGGAAGTGATGGTGTGCTGGTCTGAGCTCAGGCCCCTAGAGACTTTGCACATTTCCACTCTCTCTCTCTGAATCCTGCCACCACTATATAAACAAATCCAGGCTAGCCTGTTAAATAATGAAAGACACGTGGCCTGGTCACACATTGACTCAGCTGACAGCCAGCCAACTGCCAGATGTGTGAGGCCATCCTAGACCAGCAGCTCCAGAAATAGCTAACTGATACATGCAGAATGTTTAAAAACAGTTTCACTCTGATCACTAACTCTGCTAGTCTCATTCTACCTTCAATCAGACCAGAATCTTCATTATTTTAGAAGGGTCAAAGGGGAAAATAATCAAGCCCTCACATTTTTCCTTGACACAGACCTCGGGGATGAGTTCAAAAGTATCAATCCACTTGCAAATTTGATCGATTTTTTTTTTCCAGGTTTACTGGCAATTGGAAGGAATTGATAATAGTTGCATGCTAACCAGAGACCTTACTAACCTGAGCTGCTTTATACTGAAGAGAGTATGCATGCTTGCAAGGCTCATTTACAAAAGCAACTTAATCTATGTGCTGATCGATCCAAAATGCAGAGTCAAGAGTGTCACTATTAAGAGTTATGATAAGGAATGCCCTGGCAGTCCAGTGCTTAGAACTCTGCACTTCCACTGCAGGGGGCACAGGTTCAATCCCTGGTCAGGAAAGTAAGATCCTGAATGCAGTGCAGTCAAAATAAATAAATAAGTACATTTGTTTAAAAAAAAAAGTTATGATAAACTTTTGTTAGAATTAGGTTCAGCTCTCAGCAACATAAAACTCCAAATGACAATAGCTTAAACTGGATTGCCATTTCCCTTACATAAACATCTAGGAAAGAAGATCAGGACTTCATGGTGCCGGGGTCCCAGGCTTCCATCTGGATGCACTACCATGGATGGCCTTGACTCCAAGATGGCAGCACGTGCATTCCAAGCAAGAAGATAAAGGGAGGGGGAAAAGAAAAGGCAAAGGCAGAGTAGGAGGATTTTTAAAATGCAGGCTCACCTATCATGAACATATCAAAAATACATCTACATGTGGAACAATCCTGAAAATTCACTAGAGACTGGCAGAAAGACTCCTGTACATCCAAGGCTGTAAAAAATAACCACATGGAATCAGGTTAGGAGGGAAGAGAAGAGAAGCCAAGGTTGGGACCTGTGCTCCCCCCTCCCCCCCCCCCCCCCCCCCCGCCGAGGGGACTGAGAGGGAAAAGGAGATCCTCCCTGGGAAGGGAGCAGTTTGAGCCACATATTGGGTCCCCCAGCCTTGGGATCCGACACAAGGAAGATGAGCCCCCTTGGCTGGCTGGAGGGTCAGTGGGGTGAGCAGGAGGGCTGTGGGAAGCCTGGACTCCACTCATGAGGGGTGTGCAGACACCTACTTGCTCCCTAAGAAGAGCAGACTGAAAACTGCACAGCCACCCTGGCACGTGCTTCAGCCTGAGCAGAGCAAACATGCCAGCTTGGCTGCTTCAGGACACAGTACACACTGGAGCATGAGTTGCCACGGCTGAGAGAGCTCAGCTGTGAGACAGGGGTGGCTCAAACCTGAAGCAGCTTCTGAGTCAGGGAAAGGCATCCATTACTGGCACTTATATAGACAACGCATGAGAAGCAGCCCCAATCTTTGTCTGAGGCCAGATCACCATAGCCTGCACCTCAACCCACGCCAAGAACCCACACAAGCCCTGCCTGCCCTCCAGCACATCTCCATACCAGGGCGAGGGCAGCAGAGGCCAAGGGGAGAGCTCAGCTGTGAGGGACAAAGGAGGCTCAGACCTGAAGCAGTGTCTGAACAGGATGGGAGCAGTCATTACGGGTGCTAATACAGACAGCCCATCAAAAGTGGTCCAGGGCTCTGACCCCAGCTGGACCACTACAGCCCATACCCCAGTCTGTGCTGAGTGCCCCCACCAGCCCCTCTCGCTCTAGCACTGCTCCCTTCTGGGATGTGGGTGCCAGTGCTGGGAGAGGAGAGTGCATACACTTAACGGGGAACAGGGCCAGCTCAAACCCAACCTTTAGGCCTCTGCTCCAGCAACTTGGGGCCCAACATCACCCCAATAGGGTGGTGAGGGCCACTGAGCAGAATCGAAGCCCTGGTTCACACTTGGCTCCAGCCCTAGCCCCTCCACCTCCAAACCCAATTCTGAACAAGGTGACAGCTGTCAGCAAACTGAGGAAAAATGTGACGTGTGTTCATGTCAAATCCAGCTCTCCTACCAGAGGAACTGGCACATGCAATCTGCATAGGGAGGCTCCCACACAGGGGCACCCCTTCCAGATTGCAATACTTAACTCTTTCATTCATTTCACAAAGATAGAAAGATAAGCAAAATACGAGTATTTTGTGTCAAATCAGAGAAAAAAAAAAAAAAACCCTGAGAACTAATGAAACAATTTATCAGATAAAGAATTCGAAGCATTAATAATAAGAATGCTAACTGAATTATGGAAAAGAATATAGTAACACAGTGAGAAAATTAACAAGGAACCAGAAAGTATTTAAAATGAGCCAGTTAGACCTGAAGAATAATGGAAATGAATAACACACTAGAAAGAATAGGTGACACAGAAGAAAGTGTAAGTGATCTGGAAGACAGAACAATGGAAATCACCCAATCAGAACAGTAAAAACAAACAAAAAAAATTGAGAACCGTTTAAAGGACAACGTCCAAGTGTGCCAACATTTGCATTATAGGGGTCTCAAAAGGAAAAGAGAGAGAAGGGGGTTGAAAGCATAATTGATGAAATTATGGCTAAAAATTTCCTTAACCTGAAGAAGGAAATAGATGTCCAGGTACAGGAAGCACAGAGGCCCAAACAAGATGAACCCAAAAAGACCTGCACCAAGACATATCACAATCAAAATGGCAAACACTAAAGAGAGAATTCCAAGGGCAGCAAGAGAAAAAAAGAGTCACACACAAGGGAATCCCCATAAGGCTATGAGTAGTTTTCTCTGCAGAAACTTTGCAGGACAGAAGGAAGTGACATGATAGATTCAATGTGCTTAAAAGGAAAAACCTGCAACCTAGGATACTCTACCCAGCAAGATTATCATTTAGAATTGATGGAGAGAGAAAAAACTTCTCAGACAAAGCAAAAAAAAAAAAAAAGTCACCATACTAAACCTACCCTAAAAAAAGGTCTTCTCTAAGTGGAAAAGAAAGACTGTAATAAAAAGTAAGAATCTACAGGAAAGGAAAAAATCCCACTAGTAAAGGCAAATACATAGTAAATGCTGAGGTTCAACCACTTATGTACATTAGTATGAAATCAAAATTTGCACAATCAGCTATAACTACAAAATCAGTAAAAGGATCAACATGAATATGTAAAATATGAGATCAAAAACAAAATGTGGGGGAGGGGAGTAAAAAAGATGTAGAACTTTTAGAGTGTTTAAACTTGAAGGACTCCCTGTTTAAAACAATTAGATATATAGTAGTTATGGGCCAATATATATGAACCTCATGGTAACCACAAATCAAAAACCTACACAAAAATTAAAGAGAAACAAACACAAGCACACCACTAAAGAAAAACAAACAAAAAAACCAAACCGCAAAGGAAAAACCAAAAGGAGAACAGAGGAGAACTGTAAAACAACTAGAAAATAAGAAATAAAATGGTGATAAGTGCATGCCTATCAATAATTGTTTTAACTGTCAATGGACTAAATGCTCCAATCAAATTGGATACAAAGACCCATCTATATGCTGCTTACAACAGCCGCACTTCAGAGCTAAAGATACACAAACTGAAAGTGATGAGACAGAAAAAGATATTTCATGAAAATGGAAACAAGAAAGCAGGAGTAGCAATACTCATGTCAGACAAAATGAACTTTAAAACCAAGTTTGTAACAAAAGACAAAGGAGGGCATTACATGATGATAAAGGGATCAATGCAAGAAGATATTATACTCATTAGCATATGTACCCAATACAGGAGCACCTAAATATATAAAGCAAATATCAACAAAGAAATTGACAATAATACAGTAATAGTAGAGGACTTTTAACACACCACTGACATCAATGGACTGATCATCCAGACAGAAAATCAATAAGGCAACCAGTGGTCTTAAATGACACCACAAGCCAGTTGGTCTTAGATACCTATAGGACATTCCATCAAAAACAAAATAAAAAACAAAAAACTGCAGAATACAGTCTTCTCAAATGCATATGGAATGTTCTCCAGGATGCATCACATGCCACATCACAAAACAAGTGTAAACAAATCTAAGAGGATAGAAATATCATATATTTTTTTCTGACTACAATGGTATGAAATTAGAAATTACAGAAAGAAAAATGGGAAAAAGACACATGGAGACTTAACAATATGCTACTAAAAAAACCAGTGGGTCAATGAAGAAATCAAAGAGGAAATCAGAAAATACCTCAAGACAAATCAAAGTGGACATACTACTTCCAAAAAACCATGGGATGGGGGGCTTCCTAGGTGGCACAGTGGTTAAGAATCCGCCTGCCAATGCAGGGGACACGGGTTCAATCCCTGCTCCAGGAAGATCCCACGTGCCACGGAGCAACTAAGCCCGAGTGCCACAACTATTGAGCCTGTGCTTTGGAGCCTGTGAGCCACAACTATTGAGCCCATGTGCTGCAACTACTGAAGCCCATGCGCCTAGAGCCCATGCTCAGCAACAAGAGAAGCCATGGCAATGAGGAGCCTGTGCACCACAACAAAAAGTAGCCCCCACTCACTGCAACTAAAGAAAGCCTGCACACAGCAAAAAAAAAAAAAAAAAAAAAAAGACCCAACACAGCCAATAAAATAAATAAATAAAAAAAAAAAAAAAAAAAAAAACTATGGGATGGGGACTTCCTAGGTGGTGCAGTGGTTAAGAATCTGCCTGCCAGCACTATTTACAATAGCCAGGACATGGAAGCAACCAAAATGCCCATCAACAAATGAATGGATAAAGAAGATGTGGCATATATATACAATGGAATATTACTCAGCTATAAAAAGGGATGAGATGGAGCTATATGTCATGAGGTGGATAGACCTAGAGTCTGTCATACAGAGTGAAGTAAGTCAGAAAGAGAAAGACAAATATTGTATGCTAACTCATATATACGGAATCTAAAAATGGTACTGATGAACTCAGTGACAAGAACAAGGATGCAGATACAGAGAATGGACTGGAGAACTCGAGGTTTGGGAGGGGGTGGGGGGTGAAGGGGAAGCTGAGACGAAGCGAGAGAGTAGCACAGATATATATATATTACCAACTGTAAAACAGTCAGTGGGAAGTTGTTGTATAACAAAGGGAGTCCAACTCGAGGATGGAAGATGCCTTAGAGGACTGGGGCGGGGAGGGTGGGGGGGACTCGAGGAGGGGGGAGTCAAGGAAGGGAGGGAATATGGGGATATGTATATAAAAACAAAGGATTGAACTTGGTGTACCCCCAAAAAAATAATAATTAAAAAAAAAAAAAAAGAATCTGCCTGCCAATGCAGGGGACACAGGTTTGATCCCTGCTCCAGGAAGATTCCACACACTGTGGAGCAACTCAGCCCATGCACCACAACTATTGAGCCTGCACTCTAGAGCCTGTGAGCCACAACTATTAAGCCCATGTGCCGCAACTACTGAAGCCCACATGCCTAGAGCACATGCTCCACAATAAGAGAAGCCACAGCAATGAGAAGCCCATGCACCACAACAGAGTAGCCCCCACTCGCCACAACTAGAGAAAGCCTGTGTGCAGCATCAAAGACCCAACATAGCCAAGAAATAAATAAATAATAAATAATTTTGAAAAAGCAAAACAAAACAAAGAACTATGGGATGCAGCAAAAGCAGTTCTAAGAGGGTAGTTTATAGCAATACAAGCCTACCTCAAGAAACAAGAAAAATCTCAACCTAATCTACCATCTAAAGAAATCAGAAGAACAAACAAAGCCCAAAGTCAGCAGAAGTATGGATGTGAAGATCAGAGAGGATATACAACAGACACCAAAAAAAAAAAAAGTGAAGATCAATGACACAGAGAACTAGGTTGTTGGTTTTCTTGTTTTTTTGGTTCATTGGTTTTTGTTTGTTTGTTTGTTTGTTGTTTTTTAAGATTAAAATGAATTGGCAAGCCTTTAGCCAGGCTCATCAGAAAGAAAAAAGACAGGACCCAAATAAAATAAGAAACGAAGGAGAAGAATAAAAACCAATACTATAGAGACAAAAAAATAATAATGATAAGAATACCATGGCCTAACAGTTATATGACAACAAAGTGAACAACCTAAAACAAACAGACAAGTTTCTAAAAGCGTACAACCTGCCAAGACTGAATCAGAAAGAAAGAAAGAGGCTGAACAGACCAATAACTAGTAGTGAAATTGAATCTAATAAAGAACTCCCAATAGAAGTCCAGGACCAGACAGCTTCATAGGAGAATTCTACCAAACATGTAAAGAGTTAATACCAAACATTTTCAAACTATTCCAAAAAATTGAATAAGGAATACTCCCAAATAGTCTAAGAGGCCACCATTGCTCTGATACCAAAACCAGACAAAGATACCACTAAAGAAGAAAATTATAGGCCAGTATCTTTGATGAATATAGATGCAAAAATCCTCAACAAAATATTAGCAAACCAAGTTCATTAATATATAGAAAAGGTCATATACCACAATTAAGTGGGATTTATTCCATGGATGCAAGGAAGGTTCAATATCCACAAATTCAACTATTTGATACACCACATTAATAAAACCAAGAATAAAAATTACATGATCATCTCAATAGACACAGAAAAAGCATTTCAAAAAATTCAACATTCGGGGCTTCCTAGGTGGCGCAGTGGTTAAAAATCCGCCTGCCAATGCAGAGGACATGGGTTTGATCCCTGCTCCAGGAAGATCCCACAGGCCATGGAGCAACTAAGCCCGTGTGCCAAAAAAAAAAAAAAAAAAATTCAACATTCATTCATGATAAAACTCTCAAAGTTGGTATTGAGGGAACATTTCAATATGATAAAGACCATTTATGACAAATCCACAGCTAACACCACACTCAGTAGTGAAAAGCTGAAATCCTTACCTCTAAATTCAGGAATAGGACAAGGATGCCCACTCTCACCACTTCTATTTAACATAGTATCACTATTCCTAGCCACAGCAATCAGATAAGAAAAAAAAAAGGCATTCAGATTGGAAGGGAAGAAGTAAAACTGTCACTCTTTGCAGCTGACATCATACTACATATAGAAAACCCTCAAGCCTCCACCCAAAAAATATAAGAATAAATTCAGTAATGTTGTAGGATACAAGATTAATATACAAAAATCTATTGCTTTCCTCTACACTAATAATAAACTATCAGAAAGAAAGAAAAGAATCCCATTTAAAATTGCATCAAAAAAGAATACCTAAGAGTAAACTTAACCAAGGAGTTATACTCTCAAAACTATAAAAGACTGATGAAAGAATGTGAAAATGACAAATAAATGGGAAGCTATCCTATGTTCTTGGATTGAAAGAATATCATGAAAATGGCCACACTACCCAAAGCAACCTACAGGTTTAATGCAACCCCTACCAAAATACCCATGACATTTTTCACAGACCTAGAACAATCCTAAAATTCATATGGAACTACAAAAGACCCCAAATTACCAAAGCAATCTTGAGAAAAAAAGAACAAAGCTGGAAGTGTCATGTTCCCTGACATCAGATTATACTACAAAGGTATAGTAATCAAAACAGCATGGTACTGGCACAAGAGCAGACACACAGATCAATGGAACAGAATTGAGAGCCCAGAAATAAGTCCATGCACTTATAGTCAATCTATAACAAAGGAGGCAAGAATATACAATAGAGAAAAGACGGTTTCTTCAATAAGTGGTGCTAGGAAACCTGGACAGCTACGTGTCAGAGAACGAGATTAGTACCTTTCCTCACACTATAGACAAAATAAACTCAAGCTCAAAAAAGGATTAAAAGACCTAATTATAAGACCTGAAACCATAAAACTTCTAGAAGAGAACAGAGGCAGAACACTCTTTACATTAATCATAGCAGTATTTTTTTTGATTTTTCTCCTCAGGCAAAAGAAACAAAAGCAAAAATAAACAAATAGGACTTAAAAGCTTTTGCACAGCAAAGGAAACCATGGACAAAAAAAAAAAAAAAAAAAACTCTCACTGGATGGGAGAAAATATTTGCAATTTTTATGACCAATAAGGGATTAATATCCAAAATATATATACAACCCTTGACAACTTAGTATCAAAAAACCCCAACTTTTCGCCCCCGGCGCGGGGGCTGGGCACGGAGACGCGGGCGGGCACGGCCCTCGCGCTCAAAAAAAAAAAAAAAAAAAAAAAAACCCCAACTTTAAAAATGAGAAGACCTGAATAGACATTTTTCCAAATATGACATACAGATGGCCAACAGGTATGTGAAAAGATGTTCAACATCGCTAATCAGAGAAATGCACATCAAAACCATGATGAGCTATCACCTCACACCAGTCAAGATGACCATCAAAAAGCCTACAAACAATAAATGCTGGAGAGGGGGTGGAGAAAGGGGAACCCTCCTACACATTTGGTGGGAAGGTAAATTGGTGGAGCCACTATGGAAAACAGTATGGAGATTTCTCAATAAACTAAAAACAGAACTACCATATGATCCAGCAATTCTACTCCTGGGTATATAGGCAAAGAAAATGAAAACACTAATTGAAAAAGATACATGCACCCCAATGCTCATGGCAGCATCATTTATAGTAGCCAAGATATGAGACAAAACCTTAGTGTCCATCAACAGATGATTGGATAAAGATGTGATATAAACACACACAATTCATTAAAAAAATGAAAATTTCCCATTTGCAACAATGTGGATGGACCTAGAGAGCATTATAATTAGTAAAATAAGTCAGAGAAATATACTGTATAATATCACATATGCAGACTCTAAAAAATAATACAAATGAATGCATGTAACAAAAGAGAAGCAGATTCACAGATACAGAGAACTAGTGGTCAGCAGTGGGGAGAGGGAAAGTTGGAGGGGTAAGATAGGGGTATGGGATTAAGAGCCACAAACTAGCATGTATAAAATC
The DNA here is from genome assembly GCF_030028045.1 of Hippopotamus amphibius kiboko. NCBI lineage: Eukaryota > Metazoa > Chordata > Mammalia > Artiodactyla > Hippopotamidae > Hippopotamus > Hippopotamus amphibius. Next base: position 85,742,471 of record NC_080189.1, on the reverse strand, counting down.
AATAAGCAACAAGGATATACTGTACAGTACAGAGAAATACAGCCATTATTTTGTAGTAACTTTACATGGAGTATCATCTATAAAACTATTGAAGCACTATGTTGTACACCTGAAACTATATAATGCCGTCATCTTATTAGCCTCTTACCAGCCACACCTCGCTGCAAGGAAGACTCAGAAAGGGAGTCTTTACTCTGAGAGGCCTAGTACTTAGATAAAAATTGTATTACTATGGAATCTGGAAGACAAGGGAGATTGTCAAAGAATGTTTAACACCTTTTTTTACACCTTTCTACTCAGTGTCAGTAAGGGCATCCTTCAACTTTCAAATGAGTTGTGTTTTCAATTATATTTACACATCAATTGTTTGTAACCTGGAAAACAATTCCTCACAGAAACAATATTGTTTCTAAGGATTTTGTTCCCAGACCAATAAACAAAACCTGTTTTAGCCTACAGTGTCTTTGAAATATGGTTTTCATCTATACTCAATAACCCCCTATTCCATCATTTCAAGAGAAAAAATACATTCCTAATGATTGCAGACTGTCTCTAGCTTAGGAACAGAAAGGTACCTCCTGAAACAGCAAAGGCTGAAGGAAAAGGGGACCCCCTCTTGAGCCATGAAGGTGCCCTATATTTGCATCAGAAAAAAAAAAAAGTCTTCCTAAGGCATTAATTACACTATAAGGCTCTGACTTGGAGAACACAGTGCCCCGCAGGGCACACTCCAACCCATGTGTGGATGGAGTGTGGCTGACCACACTCCAACCCATTTTAGCCTATTCATCTTTTATTTGTTGGGGGAATTGTGCTCCTGGAGACCATGTGGGCCCAGTTATGTTCTCAAGATATATGAAGATGGGTGCAGTGCTGAGCTATCCTGAGCTGGAGGCAGTCCTTTGCCTTCACTCTGCCCCAGTTCCAGGCTTCACCAAGGGCAACTGCAAGTACAATCAGCCTCCCTTAATGACTAGTCTTTGACCAAGTGCATGATTGGCTTCATCGAAGGAGACACTGTGTGTGATAAACACACCCACAGCCTCAGAAACACAGAGACCAAGCAATAGAGAACAAGGCAAGAGAAAGAGTAAAATGTGAGAATTCATGCCAGTTGATCTGTCATTTTCTAGACATCTAAACTGTGGGGGACATGGACCATGAGGCATTTCCTGTAACACACAGATGTCTGGAATGACTTAATCTGGCAGTTTGTTGTTTTCTGCTCCCATCAAGCAGTTCACCATTGCTGACAGATGTCTTTCCTGATTATCACTGGGAGCCTTGCTACTCTGAAAGCTATTGATTAATGCATCCATCTTCCCAGCCTTGGAAACATTTCCACTAGGCTGCTTAGGAGAGTTGATTAATCAACTCTTCTTCATATTTTCAAGCTCTCTGAAAATTCTTACAGAAATTCATATGGGGAAGAGAAATCAAGATTTCCAGGGACAAGTTTCAAACGGGCTTAACTTCTTTTGTGGGCTACTCTTCAGAAATTTGCTTTGCTAACTGGTCAAAGGACTTGCCTAATGATAACACAGTCTCCTTTTAACTTATTTTCCAGCAGAGAGAGGGTGAGAGGCTTTTTTTTCCTCTCTCCTTAAGTGGACTAAGTTTCTTTTAAGAGGTTGAATTTTAACTCAATTTCAATCACAACAAAGGTCCTAGATCTTTCCTATGAGTACATACAAAATTACTTTTTCTATTGCGTTTCAGTAAATTGGTGGTCAGTGGGAGAATTAAAAGCTCTATAAAGCCCTTCTGCCGCTTCCTATGAGGAAGCTGGAATACTACAGATACTACCACAAAGTTCCAAGAATAGGAATGATACACATAGATTGATGACTAACCCACACAGAGGGCTCACAGCAATTGAGATTCACAGTGTGAGATCCACGCTGTTTCCAGCAGAGCTAGACTTCCCTTCTCTTCCAATAACCAAAGAAGCTCTATGACCCTACCCAAAAGATCTCTGAACTTTTTTTCCTGGGCATTTAATACCATCCTTAGATTCTGCTGCCTAACCTTCCTTTCCTCCCAAGGATTTCAGGATATTCAAAAATATGTCTTCCATTGAGTAACTAAGGATTCAGAATGTAATATATCCTCGTGTAGCACTTCTCACACCAATAAAGTAGGTTGGCTGATTTACCCCCTCAGTGAAAAAGCAGGGGTGATGATCGGAGTACTTGACCACACCAAGCATGGCAGGCAGCAATCAGAATGAATGTTGGCCATCATGTCAGCTACATACATACTGCAGAAGGTTGGCCTCATCACAAGTGGGGAGACGTCCCCTGGTGACCAGCGTCCAGATTGGAAGATTCCTCCCTTGTTACCATCTTTCTTGAAGACAGGGCATAGCTCTTTGTGGCCTGGGGCTCTTTCAGAGGATGCACCCTTCCCTCTTCTGGAAGTTGAGTGAGTCTCTTTAGACTCCGTTGAAGCTGAGCATCTATTTGTAGCTTCCAAACATGATTACCGTGTGTAGACTGTCCCCTGCTCCCCAGTCACCAAGGTGTCAATTCCACCTCCTGTCATCCCAAAGCATTCCTGCCTCCTGTCCCCTCAGAGACATAGGTCAGGCACACATTATGTCCCATCCAGATTTTGTGTAACTAGTCCCCCAGGCACGCCTTTGTAATTCAGCCTGCAAACACAGGGAGCGTGTTCTAAGCACAAACCTGAGTGGATCACTTTAGTGCTTGAAATAATTAAATGCTGCTCTGTAGAAGCGTAAACCTCAGTAATATTTCCAGACACTTTGTGAGGTACCCCTACAAGATTCCCCCATTCCCCAGTCAAAGGCTGATGTTCTAATCAAGCCCAACTAGTGCAAGTTCCTGAAGGCACTGTATCTTTGCCATGACATCTAGCCTCACAAAGTGGGGAGACCTCAAAGGGTGACAGCTTTCAGTCATTTGAGGATAAACTAGTTATTTACTCCCAGGTTGAGTGCAGTGGTAGAAAGACTTAGGAGGGTCTTAGGAGGACACTTATTTCCTGGGATAACCTTGGTTAATTCACCTGGTCTCTTGCAGGTTGCAGGACATGGCACTGTCATTTTTCAAAGTTAAAAAATGAAAAAAAAATCAGCAATTTCATTTAGTTTAACCTCCATTAAAATCTCCTGCTCTGTGAAATGCAGCTATTACTCCCCACCTGCCAGGCCTGCTGTGAGGTGGTCTAGCATTGTGATTAAAAGCTTGGGGGTTAGAACTGGGTTAGAGTTGGAGCTTTGACTACCAGCTGGGTAGACCGCGGACAAGTTATCTCACCTTTGGGGGCCTCAGTTTCCTCATCTATAAAATTGGGGGAAATTGCAAGCCCTTCTTTATAGAGAAGTTGTGAAAATTGAATGAGAATTTACATTCAGGGCTGAGTTCCCAGTCAACATCCTCTAAACAGCAGTTATTGTGAGCAAATACAATGGTATGTGGAGCCCACTTTGTAAAATGCTCTAATTTTAATTGTTCTGCAAATAGCTTAACAGCATAACAAACTTGCAACCTGACTGGTTGGTGGATGGACACTATCTTTAGATGCTGAGTACCTTCCTCACTATTTAACAGCCTCCATTCCCCCTCAGTATTGATCACGATCCTGAATGGATGTGTCTACATGCTTTCTTCTCTTTCCTTCCCTCCTACGTGGTCCACGTGCTACCATCATGAGTTTCAAAAGGTTGTAAAAGAATTACAGGGGACCCAGCACCTGCCCCATCCCCTTTCTCAGACCCCCATTAATTCCTGAAATAGTCCAAGTAGTCATCAAGAAACGATGCTGGCACAGGTGTGTTATGAGGCTATTTAATAGCAAGATTGCAGTGAAACCATGCCTGTTTACAAGAATAGCTTATAAGATGATGATGCTTCACCGTGGGGTGACTCCTGGCTTAACCTTGCGTTCACAGGGAGCCCCAAGCCCGAGTTCTTTAACTACCTCACCCACTGGCCCTGCTCAGTACTCCAGAGAAAGGTGCCCACTCGGGAACCTGGGCAGCTCCACCAGGCCAGCATCATAAGGCACTCACCTCACACCTTCTACTGTTCCCTCCTTGCTGGCCCTTTGACAAATGCCCACATGGCTCTGCTCTTACATTCTTCAGAAATGGCCTGGTGAGGCCTAGGTCTTCTCTGCCTTCGGGGAGAAGCTGTTATCTTTCTGAAAGGCTTTATGCTGAAGTTCTCCAGAAATAAAGATGCACATTCCCCGAGGTGATCCAAAGCCCAAGTGAGGGGAACCTTGGCACCAGCCAAGCTGAGCTTCCCTACGCTCACCCCTCCTGGCCTTCCTCCAACTCTGGTTTAGAGGAGCTGTTGGAGGGGGTGGGAGGACAAGAAGGCCTCTGCTCCTTCCTTAACCCAGGCCCCAGCCAGAGGCCCCCGGGATTGGCCACCCAGGCCCAGCTCTGCATCCCCCGTCCTGGTCATCACTGCTTTCCACTATGGGCCAGTCCTGTACCTGGGCAAGTAAACCCAAGGAGCCTGTGCCCCAGCCGGAGTGACCAGCTTCCTTGTCCTTGCTGCGCTGACCACCTTGGCTCCTCATTCTGGTAACTGACCTCCTCATGGTTACAGTGAACAGGCCTCACCTGTTCCCAGGCCCACCCACATGCTCTTTTGATCATTTTCCTGATACCTCAGTTCTTAAGGTGAGGGCCTGACTCATGCCCCCGGCCCTCCTGAGGACCATGACCTCCATCTTAAAACCCAGCCAGAATTTGATGTATGATGTGGTGCAAGGTGAGGAGAGGCTGGTGTTCCCTGCTGGAGATGGGGGGAATATGGTCACAAGAGAAAGAACAAGAAAAGAGAGAAAGATGCAGCAGAGGACAGAGTGGAAAAGAGCATCCAGGGGGAAAAAGGAGCTGGAGAGATTCCAAATAGCACAGCTGCTGGGAATCCAGTACTTAGCTCTTCTGCCTCAAGTAGTTTTGAGGGACTGAATACAACTTGATTTTACCCACCTGATTCATTAGGGGACTCCTAGGGCTTTGAGAGCAAATAAGGTCAGGAGGAAACACACAGAAAGCTACACTAAGCGTTTCTTCTCAGCTGTTAATTTAACACGGGGTGTGCACCTGCAAGGCAGCAAGGACACTTCTAATTACTGCCTTAAAAAATGCCTAGCTTTTTAATATTTCCTTGCCTCCATTTTAACTTTGCCAAAGTGCGATCCTCGGAGGCGTATGTCTTCAGTCTGGTCACAGCCACTGTGACATCTCAGTCTACAAATGGTGCCCCGCAGCTGTGGACAGGACCCTGAACTGGATTCCAGATTTCTTCCTCTGTGTAAGACGTGGAGCGCATATGCTAAGTGAAGTAAGTAAGTCACACAGAGAAAGGTAAATGTTGTATGTTATCACTTACACGTGGAATCTAAAAGATACAACAAACCAGTGAATGTAAGAAAAAAGCAGCAGACTCACAGATAAATAGAAAACAAGCTAATGGTTGCTAGTGGGGAGAGGGAAGGGAGGAGAGGCAACGTCAGGGGTAGGGGAGTAAGAGATACAAACCATTAGGTACAAAAGAAGCTACAAGGATATATATATATAACACAGGGAATACAGCCAGTATTTTATAACTATAAATGGAGTATAACCTTTAAAATTGTGAACTGCTATATTGTACACCTATAAAATATTATACAGCAACTATACTTCAATAATTTTTTTTTAAAAAGAAAGTTTTTCTCTTGATTGGGTCAGTTTTCTGGGTCTATTCATAAGTCATATACATGTTCTATAAATACAACAATATTTCCAAGAAAAGTCATATATAATCCTTAATCAGTTATCAAAATCTTGTTAAAATTTGATTTTTACATGACCCCTCCTCGTTCCATCACCATTTCTACAGGATTTGCTTCCTATAGCACTAAGTTTTTTTTTTGTTTTTTTTTTTTACCTCTGCCACTAGTTACCCACTGAGATCTAGGTACACTAATAATAATAAAAGCAGCTAATATTTACCAAGAACTTCTTATCTGGCAGGCACCAATGGCTTTACAGATACTATTATCTTACTTTGTTCTCATAACCTGTAGATGTTGTTATCTCTAAATGTCACTACAACAGAAAAGAGGTCCTGAAAAGCTTCTTACTGCAAGACATCTAGAAATGACTCAAACTGTAACAAACCGACTTGTCAATGCAAATCTGAGCTGATGAAAAATAGACAAAATTCCCTAGGACTGAAAACAAAAACATAGAAGAAGCTGAAGGCCAGGGTGGTAAGCAAATCCAAATGGCTTTAGCCGCCTTAGGAGGTTGGCTGGTTTTCCCAACCAAAGGGTTTGGATTTTAATCATCACTTGGGAAAGGAAGGCCAAGGCTTAAACTCACTCTAGGTAGAAATATTAAGGAAAAAATGCCTGTATTAGGGGGGAAAAAAAGGCTCGGAAAGGAAAAAAAAAAAACAATGATCTACACATCCATGTTGAAAAATTAACCACAAATTAAATCCTAAGAAAGTAACAAGGAGCAGAAATTAACATAAAACAAAACACATGTATGGCACCTAAAGCAAGAGCCCTTGAAGATGTACAAATTCAGTGGAGAGAGGGGCCGAGACAAAATTCTACCCACAACCAAAGGGAGACCGCAAAGAAACTTGCCTGTCTTGTCCTGGTTCTGAATTGAGGACCGAAAGGCTCTGGGAATTCATAAACATGGGCCTCCCCGGCTCAGGTTGGAGCAGGCAAACAACAAGCTAATAAATAAGCATAAAAGGAGTCTCTGGCTGGCTAGACCCCCAAAGCACCTGGCAGACACAAGGGCAAGACCCCTGACACAAGACATACCCTCCATGCAAGCTGCCCCCACTCACTGTCCAGAGAAGGGGTCTCAAAAGCTGTTGACTCCTCTCATGCCCGCGGTCCTCGGCGTCTGAGTCCACATCCGTCCTTTGTAAGTTCTGACTCTCAAAGAGTGATGCTGGAACTACCTGCATCAGAGTCACCTGGAACTTGTTAAAATTGCAAATCACTGGGGCCCAGCTGGGACCCACTGAATCAGGTGCTCTGGGGTAGATCCCAGCAATCTGTTTAACGAGCCATCCAGGTGATTCTGATGCACTCACTTTGAGAACTTTATACCCATTCTTCCTCCTGCTGGGGAAGAAGAAAACCTTCTACCCTTCTAGGTTTTTCTGACTGGTCTAAGAATTAAAGTGACATGATACAAATTAACAGGTGAAAATCACATTTGAACGAGAAGGTTCAAGAAAGATAAAATGAGGGTTTTATGCCATCCGAAGCTAAGGGACAGACTCAGGTTCTGGGGCTTCCAAGGCCAGGGAGGGTCATTCACAGGACAGTAGGAAGAAGAGCAGATGTTTGGTAATTAGATGTTTGCCCTGCCATGTAGATGGGACCACTTCAATAAAATTCATCTCTGGTAATAACTTTCTCTGGGGGTAAAAAAAAACAGTTTAAATTCTTCTAGGTAGTTAAGGGAGAGGTAGTAGTTTACTCTTGAGTCCCCAAGTTCTTCACTACCTTCAGCTAATAATAGTCCACATGCCAAAATTGCAGAGCACAAACTGGGGAGACCTGTTCTGAACCCCTACATTCCCAATGACTTCCACCAAGACAAACATACTCAATAAAGTCCAGTAAGATTGATTGGGAATTATCACTCCAGAACCCAACTATATATTATGCCTACCAAACCTTAAATATAATTTTTAGACCACCAAACAGAAATTTTATTTTTAAAACACTGGATCGCACGAGTCATTCTTTTCACATTTTATGTAATAAAATAGTAGACCCTTTAAACAAGTACAGTTTCAGCTTTAAAAATGAAATCTCATATGATTATTTATAACCTATTTATGTAATAATTAACATGACTGAAAGATACCAATTACTTTCACATGACTAGAGCACCATTTACATAAATTATAATGCTAATAATCTTCTATTTTCAGTCTAGAATTTGGGTGTATGTGCTGTGTTTTTACTTGGGTAGAAAGAACCACTCCTCTTACATAGAATAAGTATTCTGTTGCTTTGAATACATGAATGGTTTTGAAATTAGGACATAGTGCTTGGGATACAACTAAATCATCTAGTCACCTCCAATTCCTCACCCTTTGAGTTGTTAGTTCTTACATACCTGTGTTCACAGTGTTTGTTTATCTCAACTTCACAAAGGTCTGAAATGCTGAAAGACTTCATTAAAAATAAGAACTTTTGTTTCCTAGCATCTATGACATTATGTTTTCTATTTCATATTGTTGTTTCATCAGAAAACATGTTGCATAAATTTCCCTGGGTCATGCTGTAACAAAGACAGAGAGGACTTACTGCTTTAAAAAGGATGTTAGGATCCCAGGGGCGGGGGCGGGTCTCTACATTAGTAGAACTACTACAAACTGGCATTTGTTTGCTCAGTTCTGTGAATCTAAAATTTAAGTGGATATTTTATTTTAAAATGATCAGTTCCTGGTACAAGCTGTACACAATACAATTATTTACAATAAAACATCCCATTCAAGTGATAAGAAACTTTATGTCTATCATACAAAGCATGTCTTACCTAATTTCAAGATTTCAGACTAACACAATTAGTGATCGGAATGATCTTTTCCTTTTACATTGAAGTATAGCTGATTTACAATGTTGTGTTAGTTTCTGGTATGCAGCAAAGTAATTCAGATACACACACACACACATATATATATTCTTTTCCAGATTCTTTCCCATTACAGGTTATAAGACATTGAGTATAGTTCCCTGTGCTATACTGTGGGTCCTTGTTGTTTATTTTATATATAATAGTGTGTGTCTGCTAATTCCAAAGTCCTAATTTACCTACCCCTCTTTCCCCTTTTGTAACAATGTTTGTTTTCTATATCTGTGGTCTGTTTCTGTTTTGTAAATAAGTTCATTTGTATCATTTTTTAGATTCCACATATAAGTGATAACATATATGTCTTTCTCTGTCTGACTTACCTCACTTAGTATGATAATCTCTAGTTGCATCCATGTTGCTCCAAATGGCATTATTTCATTCCTTTTTTCTGGCTGCATACTATTCCACTGTATATATACGTACCACATCTTCTATGCCCATTCATCTGTTCATGGACAGTTAGTTTGCTTCCATGTCTTGGCTATTGTAAATAGTGCTTCTATGAATACTGGAGTACATGTATCTTTTTGAATTAGAGTTTTATGTATATTTGCCCAGGAGTGGGATTGCTGGATCATATGGTAGTTCTATTTTTAGTTTTTTAAGGAACCTACATACTGTTCTCAATAGTGGCTGTGCCAATTTACATTCCCACTGAAGGGGGAAAGGTAACCCTTTTCTCCACACCCTCTCCAGCATTTATTGTTTGTAGGCTTTTTGATGATGGCCATTCTGACCAGTGTGAGGTAGTACCTCACTGTAATTTTGATTTGCATTTTTCTTAAGGATTAGTGATATTGAGTATCTTTTCATGTGCCTATTGGCCATCTGGATGTCTTCTTTGGAGAAATGCAGAATGACCTTTAATACCATCTGCTTCCATTCCTTGTACTTAAGTACAGGGGCAGAGACTATTTGCCATATGTGCAATAGATGTAAGAGCAAAGTAATTCTGAGAACGGTCCCGGGTGGAGAAAGTGTTTCTAGGCAAGCTACCTGCACTGCCCAAGCAGTCTTCGCTGGTGACTAAGTTTCCACCTGAGTCCCCTCACCCCACATCTCCTGTCCTTTACTCTCTCAGTTGCCTCAAATATGTACTCAACTCTCCAGACCCAACAGTCAGGACTTGTGTTCTTGACAGGTGTCTGACCCATTCCCTGTCATTCCATCTCAGGTGACAGAAGGATGAGTCATCATAGAGAACAGCTCCAGCTCTACCACCAAAAGCATACTCATCCCATACACAGCACCCTCCCCAATAGCAACATCGCCTTCATTCCCTTTTCCACACCCACCAGCACTAACCTCCGCATCAACATTTCAATGGGTCACAAACATCAACACAATCATTACCATTATCTCAAATACCATCACTATTTTAGGAAGTCACATGGTATGTTGCAGAAAGAAAAGGGGCTCTGAAGACAGTCTGAAATACTTTGAAACTATAGCTGTATCTCACCATTTATGGGCGCTTGGGCAAGTTCCTCATCTTGAATGTCTTTCCTCATCTGTAAATAACAGGGATCATACCTTCCTCATTCAGTGTCTGCAAAGATTAAATGAAGTCAAGTATGTACAGCATCTTGTACAGGAGTGGCTCCCAGTAGGTGCCCAGCAAATGTTGGTATTTTTGGTATCTTGTGGTACTCAATAACCCAGAACACGCGACAATGGATACACGAACGAACAAACGTTCCTTGGAGAGCAAAAGGAACTGGCTGTTCTCAAGGAATATTTTATTTAGGCTGGAGGTTTTCAAACATTTAGTTGCTGTTTAGTGGTGAAAACCTTTCTTCAAGTAAAATCATATGCAAAAGAGTCAACACTGCAAATAAGAAAAATGGAGCTGTTTCAATTAGAGTTGGGGCTGGGGGTCTGGGGCCCTCTTATTCAAACGCATGTGCTCGCTTCATTGCTTGCTAGCTCACCTTTGCCCTGAGACTCCAGAAAGTGTAGTTTGAAACCACAGATCTAGACTACATTCTCAAAACTAAATTTTACTATATCGTTTATCTAGGTTCCACATATTTTTGTTAGTTATACTTTCTGTTTGTTAACGACAAATGAAATCTTTGTCATTACATCTTCTGACTTGTTTTGTTGTTGGTAACATAGGAAAGCTTCCTTTGTAGATAAGAAAATTATCTTAAAAATTCTTCAAGTGTATCCGTTTACTCTCTTGGGTTTTCCAAGTACATAATCACATCGGTTACAAAAGTTGACTTTATCTCATCTTAGCCAATATTTTTCTCTCTTATTTGTTTCATGTTTTAGTGTACGCACTAGACCTGAAAATAATATTATTTTAAAATGGTCCTGCTCTATATCCTTGTTTAGGTCTTGATTTTAATCAGATTTCTTCTAGACCAGTTGTTCTCTACTTTTCTGCTGGAGTCCCAACCCCCTGAGATTCTGATTTAATTTGTCTGGGGTAGATCTCAGGCTTTAGTAGGTTTTAAAAGCTCTCCAGGTGATTCTTATGTTCAGAAAATTTAGACCTCCAAGTTTCAGGTAATTTACCATGAAGTATGTTAGCTGTTTATTTAATATAAATATTCTTTATCATGTTTAGGAAGGATGTGCTGTTTTAGAAGCCTAAGATTTGCTTTTTTGCTTGTTTGGGGTTTTTTGTTTAGAAACTATTGCATTTCTCTATTGAGATGATTGCATTATATATACATATATACACATATATATTCTTATTGGCTATATTAAAGTGATGAATAAAACACCTTTGTGTTTATTCCTAGGTTAAACTTGGCCGTGACAGGTAATCCCTTTATTGTTTTGTTGAGTTCAGTTTGCATGTAGAAGGATGTATTTGTACATATTCTCTGTCCTACTCTAATAATGACAACAATAATAACAGCATTATGTTTAAGAAGTGTTTATCTTCCAGATAGTGTTTGAAATCCCTTATATGATTATCTCATTTACTTCTCAGTCTTACACATATGGAAACTGAAGCACGAAAGGATTAAACATGCTGCCCACAGTCAGAGCTAGGACATGGGACAGCCAGAATTTGAACTCCAGTAGCTGCAGCTGGAAGGCATGTCAGGAGCGCCCCCTCCACCTACCTCTCAAAGGCATCATGTGTCCCATGGGTGAGCTTGGGCAGCAGACAAGCAAGTTCCTTAACCTCAGATTTCCTCAGCTGGCTCATCAGTAAAATGAAGATAATAGTTATCACTCTCTTGTCAGGAGAATTGCCTGAATTAACATCTGTGAAGTGCTCAGAACCACGTCTGACACTGAGTAAGGACCACATAAGTGTCTGTTAAACAGATCCTAGCCAGGCTATCTGGTTGTGGGTCTTATCCATTACCTCTTTGGAGTCAGAGTTATGCCAGTTTAAAAAATGACTTGAGTAGCTTTCATTCTCTTGCTACTTTTTCTTAAATCAATTTTAGTTATTTCTATTTCCTCCCAATCATTCATTTTCTATTTTTATTAGCATAGGTACATAAAATTTTTTTAATAAGTTCTATACTATCACCTTTTACTTACCTAATTTTTTAAAAAATTTTCTCTCTGTTTACAAAAAAAATAAAACTAGTTTTGATTTTACTGATTTTGTTTTGGTTATTCCAAAAAAAAAAAAAATCAGACCCTGAATTTATGTATTAAGGCTATTAATTTTCTGTTTTATAAATGATTGATTTTTTGGTTTTTAAATCTATCTTCTTGAGTAAAAGGCTTCATTTATCTCATTTTAATCCAACACCATAACTTTCCCTGCATGTGGCTTTGCATATCGACAATCATTTCATTTGTGCCATTGCTCATCCACCTGCTTCTGAGGTGTTGCCCCACTTTATTCACCCTTCCTCAGCCCCTTTATCAGTCACATTTATTCCCTCTCCATTTGCTCCCTCAGGCTGTCTCCTCTGGGGCCTCTCTGCCAAAACAGACATTCACTTGACTCAGTTTATCTCCTTCCAACATATGGTGATTATATATAATTGCAATGATGGAGGGGAGATTAGATTTTTCATTCATTTTTCTGAACCAGTTACATGATCCAGGCTCACAAAGGGACAATTGATAGCTCTCCCACACAAACAAGAAGTAATTAGAAAATATAATGAAAGAGCTGGTGCCGTTTGCCCTAACAGAAGAAAGAGGAGGAGGAAAAGGAAAAAGAGGAGGAGGAGGAGGAGGGAGGGAGGGAGGGTGGGAAGGAAGGAAGGAAGGAAAGGAGATAGGCATAAACTTAAGAAACATGCAGGAACTATATAAAGAAGACTCTCACGAAACTAAAAATCTTCCGAGAGACATTTAAAAAGAAAAACAGCTTGAATATAAATGGAGAGATACTCCTTGTATTGAAATAAGAAAAGCTAATATTGTAAGAATGTCAATTCTCTCTAAATTAATATGTAAATTTGTTTCAACCCCAACAAAATATTAATTGATTTTTAAAATCAGAGCAGCTGGTTCTCAGCTTTTTGTGTAAATATCAAAACTCAAGCTCAGCCAGAAAAAAATTTCTGAAAAGGATGCATGATGAATTAGGCCACGCTCTACCAGATAATGAAGTATATTACAAAGCACATGTGATGAAGCTAGATGAATGAATCATGAAAGAGAATCCAGAGCTGAACTCAAATGCATATGCAAATTTAGTATATGACAAAGGTGACATTTCAAATGCATTATTCAAATACTAGTAATAATGAAACTTCATAGTTATGATACTTTTTTAAATGTTTTGATTTTTGTTATAATGTTACATATTTATTATGTCATAACATTTGTTATGAATGTTATGCATTTTTATATAAAAGAATCTGTAAATTCCTAGGAGAAACTGGAAATTATTTTTATATTATGGATTGGGTAAGGCCTTTTAATATTTACTGAGCACTTGTTGCTAAGGACATTTTAAACACTTTACATACATTTATTTGATCCGCACACTATGTTCTCATCCCCATTTGACAAAGGAGAAAGCAAAGCACAAGAAGCTGAAGGAAAGTTGGCTCTTGACCCCATGGCTCAAAAGTGGCAGAGTGGAAGTACACAACTAGATAGTTTTACTCTAGAGCTTGTGTGCTCAACCATCATGATAAGCTAGCTGTGTAAGCAACCCACAAATGACCTGGAAAAGAAACAAAGATGGAGCCCCGTGATGGTTCAGCTTGCTGGGCTTAATCTGTCCTTAGCCTTGAAACCTGGGCAATACCTGACTACATATGTTCACAGGTTAGTCACTGTTAGCACAGGTATAAAATGTCTTGGCATTATTATCTAACCTGTCATAATGGGTAACAGGATCGCCCTGATGGCAGAGAAATTGTTCCCACAAGCAGGAAGTAAGAAACAGGTGATACAATGTGTGAAAAGCAGTTTTACAACCCGGTAAAGTAATTATGCTGGACCTGGCAGGACCTTACCTTGGAAATACAAAATGCCATCATAAACAACCCATGTGTTTCCCACAAAGAAGAAGAGCAAGCACACCCAACATCTGCATGCCTGATGGCACCTAGCATGCTTTGTTTAAAACCTGTCTATTGAGTGTGTCATAGTGTTAAAGAGAAAAACCACATGGATTTGTGTTCCATGATACCAAAACCTGGATTAATACCTAAACTAATTGCAGCTTCCGCCTTTCCTAGAAATGTACTCATAATCAACCAGTTTGAAATTTTCCCAGTCAGCACCAATGAGGTCATCTGTCACATCAGCTGGCCCTTTCTATCCCCTCCCAGAAGAAAAAGAGGCCATCTGCATGATAAAATTCTGGTCCCTCCCCCCAAAAAGAAGTCTGGGCCCAAAATTACCCTTTCTTTTCTTTTGCTAATGCCTTCCTCGCCCCACCCTCCTTTCTACAAAAGTCTTCCATTTTGTATCTCTCCTAGGAGTACTACAAAGGTCTGGGAGGAGACATGGTGAAATTATTCTTAACATCCAGAGTGAAACAGGTCTTTCCAAAACTTGAACATTAAGATCAGATGTTACGATGGAAAAGAAGGATCGTTTTTACTCTATTAAAATTAAAATTTTTGTAGAGAAAAAATAAAGTGAAGAGGCAAATGAAACTTAGAGAAAATATCCGTACCACCCATAGTAGACAAAAGGCTAATTTCCATAATACATTAAGAGCTTTACAAAAAACAAAATGCGATACAAAACAATAATAATAATAATAAACAACCCAATGGCATGAACAGCGGGTACAGACAAGAAGTCCACTAGAAAAAAAATATAAATGGCTTAACAAATATGAAAAGCTGCTCAACCTCATAATTTTAGAGAGCAATTTAAAATAAAAATGAAACACCACTATTCATCTATTGGACAAAAATCTTTGCTAATGTACAATACTGATGAGAGAAGAGGAAGGAGGCACTTTCAGACATGGAAATTGCACCTCTTCTTTGGAGGGCAATTAAACATGACAATAGCAATAATGATAATAGTAATAGCTTTGTCAACTGAAAGAAAAATGCACCACCTGAGAGTTATAAGTTTAAGTATTACCCAGGGTCCTGCTGAGGACGACAGCCCAGGAGACGGCCATGCAGTAGCTCTGAACAAACGGCTCCAAAGAAGTAGGGAAGGAGCCAGTAGATACGATTTTTTTGGCTACAAAATACATGAGGTCAAGCATATATCTTGGTAAAAGATTACTGCTAATCCCAAAGAACATATCTCAAGTTAATGATTTAGTGCTTTTCTATACATGGGAAGGTCCGAGAATCTGGGGTCATTGAAATTCTTCCTGAGATATGCATCTAACTATCTAGAGGCACTGTCCGTGGGTGACTGCAGTGGGTTGTGACTTAACCCTTAACTGGGTGATGAGGGGCACTCTTTGTTCTTTTTTTTCACAGCTTACACTCATTGAGTATTTGCTATATTGGACAGACACTGGTCTATGTGTTTAGATATTTTAATTCATGCACTCCTCATAGCAACCAAATGGTTTCTATTGTTATCCCTTTGGAAACACTGAGGCACGTAAAGATTAAGATACTTGTTAAAGAATAAGGTCCTACTGTACAGCACTGGGAACTATATTCAATATCCTGTGACAAACCATAATGGAAAAGAATATGAAAAACTACATATATATGTGTATAAATGAGTCACTCTGTTGTACAGAAGAAATTAACACAACATTGTAAATCAATTATACTTCAATAAAATTTTTTCTTAAAAAGCGAAAAAGACAAATGAATCAAATTGGAAGGGGAAATAAAAAGGATTAAGAAACTTGCTCAAGATCACATGTCTAGTAAATGGAGAAGCTGGGTTCAAATAAAAACTGTCTGAAAAATTCAGTTTAAAATGCCAAGTTTGACAATGTCCATAAAAATTTTAAATGTTTACACCTATGATCTATACCCATTCATTAGAATTAGATTTGGCAACACAACACAGAAAAGAAAATAACTATCAAGGTAAAAGCGTATTTCTCCCCCACGTAAACAAAGTTCAGAGGTATGCAGTCCAAAACTGGTGGCATAGCTCGATTACATGAAGAGCTTAGGAATCTGGTTCTTTCTAGCTCAGCATGCACCCTCCAAAGGGTGTGGCCCTAGAGCTCACAGTCCAAGGTAGCAGGTGAATTACAGGCGGGAATAAATAATAAAGGACAAAAGCATGCGTCAATTGTCTCAAAGAAGTTCCTCAGAAGCTGCCACATGATACTTCCTCTTACATTGCTTTGGCTGCAAGGGTGGCTGGGAAAGGTCTTCATTCTGAGCAGCCACAGGCACAGCTAAGCACTGATAATAACCACGGAAGAGGAGGGCAATGGATACTGAGGGGTCTCCGTCCTTCCTACTGACACCACAATTCCAGTTCTAGGAAAATTTCCAACAGATGAATGGCACATTTGTGCAAAACCATGTTATACCGATTATTCTCTGTTTATCCTTCCAGATGTATTTCTGACCCTGTTCTGCCAACCTGTGCCCTGGGGCCGCACCTCCGTGGATCAGCATCATTTGGGCTTCCTCATCTTCTGGATTCCACTTGTATTCAGCAGATGTGTCAGCAGGAAACCAGAGAGCAAGAAGAGAGCGCAGTCAGGATATTTACTCTGATGGCTGCAGTTTTGGCAGTGGCTACACTTTTCAATCTATGGCCACAGCTCCTGTTGGGTGGCCTCTCTCATAGGGCTAAGGGCTCACTGGCTTCTACCAACACTGCTCCCTCCCCTTGTCCTTTCCTGCCTGCGGAGGGGAGGGCTTCTCACTGCTGCTAGTTCCTGACCACTTAACCATGTACCGTTTGGTCCATTAATCCTGCCAGCACCTCTGTCCGCAGTCCCTCCATGACACTCTCTTCAGTTAAGCTTTGGATGTACCATCTGCTTCCTCCTGGACCCTGGCTGATACACATGTGTACAAGGACTTTTTTACTGCAGCATTGCTTGAAATCATGATTTCAAGCAATCGTTTATTTACTAGAAACAAATTAAATATTCATCAGTAGGGGTCCAGTTAAATACATATAATATAATCAGAATAGAAATATTATGTAGCAGTTTAAAAAATGTCTCACTGTACTATACTATACACTGAAAATTTTAAGAGGGTCGATATCATGTTATATGTTCTTATCACAATTAAAAAATAGGTCTCTGGAGGTAATAAGGAGAGCTCTTGATGGTAAGATGCTACTGACTGTTTTTAAAATATAGATATAAATATAAATTTAGATAGATGTGCGGATAATAGTGGTTACTTCTGCAGAAGAGTAACGGAAGCCCAGGGCAGGACAGAGATTTACTTTCATTTTTACCATGTGTATATTGCCCTCATAAACAAAACTAGTTAGGGAAAAAATATTGCTTTCCTCAGGACACATATAAGGAAGTGTCGGAATAGGACGATAACGTTCCTTTGATAGTCCATTATTTAATTGGAACTCTAACTTCCTCTCCTCTCCACTCTCTGTCCTCCCTTTTATCCCCCCCACCCCGCCCTATACAGGGCCACCCCAAGGACCCTCCTTCTAAGAAAGGGCAGCACCTCCTCCCCTTGGTGCTGGTGTGGTTTTTACTGTGGCTCTCCCCAGGTCACTGTTGCTCTCGTAGCAATCAAGCTTTTCTATGGTCCAGAATCTCCTTATCTGCTTATAGTTCTTACCACTAACCTTTCAAGGACTGGCCTCTTAGGAAATTAAACTTCCTTTCAGGTTTCTGAAAAAAGATCTTACTCTTAGTTTACAGCTCTTGGAACATAGTGAATTCTGCTAGGATTGACCAAAAGGACCCTCTGGTTGAATTCCAAAGATCTGGTCTCCCTCTGGGTTGAATTCAAAAGCACCAGAGTCTTGGTGTGGCTTTTGTCTTTGGATTCCATTCCTTCCTTCATTTCTTGACTTAGCATCAATATATTGAGCACCTGTGTTACCTGAAAAACTGGGTTTACCTCTTGGTGGGTGTCAAGCCAAAAGACACAACCAAGCCAAAGATCAGGAGAAGGAAGGATTACTTGAGCAAGTAAAGAGAATACCAGGCAGCTTTCCCAAAGTGGTGTCTCCCTGAACAGCAAAATTGGGGAAATGTAAAACTAAGGCCACATGCATATTCATGAAAGGGTTTGAGATGTGTATGCATATTCATGAAGGGGCTTGAGCAGAGAAGAATGCCGCATAGAGCTGGGGCAAAGGTTGACAGAGTCCAAGCTTTGGAGAACTAAAGCCACGAGGGTCAGAAAAGGTCAACATCATCATCCCTTAGGTTCCAGTTGATCTGGCTGTTGACCTCTCAAGGGGATTTAAATTCTGTAAAACAGCTCAAGAAAGTGCTTCAGCCTAATCTTTACCATTGAAACAGAGCTGAGTCTTTACAACTGATTTGTTATCTTTGCTATTATTCCTTCCCTTGCCTTATAACAGTGGTTTGTTCTTTTGTTCCCTTAAGATCATTATTACTGAGACTTGTCAAAGGGCAAGCTTTGTAGCCAGGCTCAGATCACAAAATGGCTCAGGCCAAAATGGCTTCTCTAACATCTAAAAGCTACATCTGGTTCTTTTCCTCCAGGCACCTCCTACCCTATCTGCTTACACCTGCTCTGTTCCAACACTCTAGGAGGTGCCAGAAATTAAGAAAATGAATGAAGCCTGTCCTTGAGAGACTAAGTCTTATGGAGGGGACACAAAAGTGTAAGAGGTGCCAACAGAAGTGAATGTAGAGATTAGAGTCAGGGCTCAGAGAGTGAGTGGTGGATTGTAACCTGGGACCCGGATGCGTGACTTAGAAGGACTTCCTAAGAGTATGAGAGGTGGAGGTGGTTGTAATGAAACGTGCTAAGGGTGCCCTAGGAGGTCGAGTGAAAGGAAAGACCATTTAAAACATCAGAAGCACTGCAACTGAAACAGGAGGGAAGGGGGTAGGGCACAACTTTTGGAAGAATGACATAGCCCGAGGACATAACAAACTGATTAGAACCAAATGGGTCCAAGATAGTGGACAAGTCAACTTCCAGGCGCCATGACAGTTCCAAGGCTGACCAAGATCAAGAACTGGGGGGTGGCCCAACTCTGGAATACTCCACCTACTCATTAGCCTATGAAATTACCCACCCTTACAAAAACTGACAACCCCCACACCCTGGTGCCTTTCTCATCTTCTGAGATGGCCCACACCCTGTCTGCAGAGTGTGTTTCTCTTTAAATAAATCTCTAAATAAACTTCTCTCCTATCACTTTGTCTCTCACTGAATTCTTTCTCTGGTGAGACGTGAAGAACCTGAGCTTCATTAAGTCCTGAAACCAGGTGTGTGATCTCAGTTGGGAGATCTTGGGTTTTGGATGGGTTAGAGTCCTGGCCGCATGGGTTCAAGTCCCAACCTGGGTTTAGGCTAGGTTTGAGTCCCGGCACATGGGTTCAAGTCCCAGTCTGAGGTGCACGGTTTCACAGCCTGAAGCAGGACACTTAAAAAGGTTGATGGAAGATGAAAACAGGAAGTCAATATGTCGAAGGTCATTGGAGTCATCCCTATCCTAGAAAAAATCAAAGGGAAAGATGGAGGAATAGGTTAAGAGTGCCTGTCAAAGTCAATATGCAGGAAAGAAAAAAAAATAGTTAAATGTTTGGCTGTTGCTTTCAACTGCATTGAAAGGTGTTCATGTTAAGATGCTTCCTTAACATTCTTGTACCTATAGGGAGGAAAATGACATCTAGGCATAAAATAGTAGGGCACATTAAAGAAACTGCTGATTGTTGATGGTGCTAGAGCCTAGAGACATGGACAAATGGCCAGGGAATGATAAGGACCCAGTCACTGAACCGGGGGCATCACGGTAAGGAGAGTTCCAGCTCATCTCTACTCCTGGCTTCTAGATGTCTTTGAATATGTCATGTTAACATTGTCTCTGGGAAATCTCTGACTCACCTATTGGGGTGTTGGGAGAATTTAATTTAAAATGTGCATGAATGCAATTTGAAAAAAAAGGAGGCGGGGTGGGGCTGCATGGGAAAGGCCTTTGCTATCATGCTGGAAGTATGGGGAACCACGGTTTGGCCAGGCAGTGATGCAACCAATTACGCATGTTAGAAAGATCACTCTAGGGGGATTACAGAAGTGAGGTCAATTGTGATACTACTGCATTGATGCTGAGCAAAGCTGGAGAAGGGAGAGGCATACGAGAATGTGGATGCAACTAATTACTAGTTAAATGATGGGAGTGAGGGAATGGGAAGAATTGAAGAAATCTCCTAGTTTTCTGGTGACCCAACAGGTGGAAGTGTCATATGCTGTGACAAAGAATAAAGACAGAAAGGAAATTTGGGGAAAATATGTTGAGTTTGAGGTTATTTGTGCGATGGTCATATAATGAGGTCTAGGACATGGTTAAGAAGGAGAATAACTCAATCTCATGCTTTTACTTCTATCCTCTTCCTCTACTTAATCTCTCTTGTCCCTGCCCTTTAATCCTTGACCCTCCTGTCTCCTTCCCACCCCAGTTTTGCTTAGTTAACACCTACTCGCTCTTTAAAGATTAGCTCAAGCAACACCCCATCCAAAAAGTCCCTCATGATGTCATCTCTTTCTTATAAAGCTGAGGCAGGTGGTTTCCCCCTCATGCTCTTAAAAGGTTCTGTGCTCATTTCTATCATTACACCATAATGTACACAGAATTATAATTCATTTACGGGTCTGTCTCTCCTACATGATTTTAATCTCCTTGTCAGTAGGGTCTACATCTTCATCTCTAATATCCTCAATATATAGCACAGTGGATATATATTAGGAGCAGGTTCTCAGTGATTGTTGAATGAATGAATGTCTTAAGTGGGAGAAGGAACATTTCCTTCTCTGAGGCTGGAGTGGAGGTTGGAGGGTGTTGAAGGTTGGGGTATAGCGGGCTCAGTGAGAGATTGAAGCTTGTCAATAATCTAAGCTCTATCTATGAAATAAGAGTCATTTCCCAAAAGAAAGGTGAGAAAGGCACGTGCAGGAAAATGATGGAGGTTTGGAATAGCTTCTGTAATGAGTGGGAATGGAAGGTGACCAGACCTATTTAAGATTGTCAAGGAGGGACTTCCCTGGTGGTCCAGTGGTTAAGACTCTGTGCTTCCAATACAGGTGACACAGGTTCAATCCCTGGTCAGGGAACTAAGATCCCGCATGCCACTCAGTGCTGCCAACAGCAACAACAACAAAAAAGACTGTCACGGAGCCCTAAGGGTCCAGCTGACATTGGTAACAATAAAGTGACCCCAAAGACTATGTGATTCCTTCCAGCAGCTCAGTGGGTTGGGTGTGAGAGAGGAGAGGACTAAAAGCAGAACTCATCCAAGACTCAAGGCTAGCAAGGCAGATTTGGCAGAGGACGAGAGGCTCTGACACAAAGTGACACATTGTGGGGTGACTGGATGAAGAAGCGAAGTGAAGCCACAAGGGACAACAGACCAAGAGAAACAAGAGTGAGGGAGTGAGGAACCACAAGGCTCCATCAGGCTGAAGAAGAGAAGTTGTGGGTAAGATATTAGGACACCTGATCAGGGAGAAGCTCTTTTGAGAGACTAGGAATGTTAAGGTGGAGATTCCAGAGTTGGACATCTGGATGGTGACAGAGCCCAGAGTGCAGCCATGGAAGTTAGCTCCTAAAGGGACCTGGTGAGTAAGGTTGTGGGAGTCAGACCAATTAGAGAACTCTGAAGCTATGTTCTTGGACCAATTGTCCCAGAACTCTGAAACTGCCCATAATAGAGGCAGGAGCAGGGAGAAAAGGAGGGTAAGAACAAGATTCTAGAAAGTTCGATGAAAAATGGGTGGTGCTCAGGGATTAAATAGATGGAGTGAGAAGCATGGAGGCAGGAACTTCAAGGGAGAGTAGAAAGGATTTCTGCATGAGAGTTGAAACATCATGGTCAGGTGTGGTTATAGGGAGCCTGTAGAATACTGACCAGCCTCTCTCTTAACTCTGAAGGAGTTTTTTCCCTAGTGCAGCAAAGTCTCCAACCTCAAGAGATTAAACAGCCTTTACCTTTGTTCTTTGTTCTGGCATCTTGATTCTGCTTTCAGAGACAACTTTTAATTTGAGTTCCCCAATCTCACGCTCTTGTTTTGTTTTTCCATGGGCATAACTGCATGTTCCTAGAATGTTATGATGCTCTTTCTCAACAAAACTAATCTGCTCTTTCATTCCTTATGGTGATTGATAGGATCAAGTCTACTGGACGTAAGCTGAGTTTCCTGCCAGTTGATGATGGACTGACATGCTACTCTTCCCAATAAATGTATTTACATCTTGGAAGATCCTCCCAGAAATATAATGATATAACCCAACCCACCCTACACAGTCAGCAAGAAGGCAGCCTTCCTGGTGTACCTCAAAACAGAAAGCTCTATGTGTTCTAGAGCTTCTTCTTTATGAGTTTAAATCCCACATGAACAAGTAGCCCAGAGGCAATGCTGTAAATTATTTTAAGTTAGGAAGCAAAAGAAAGATAAACTGGCAGAAAGATATTTTAAGTTGATAGGAAGAAGGTAGAATAACAATGCCCTAAACTCACAGACATTCACACAGGACATCATATGTTCTCAGGATTTCAGGTTAAACAACATGTGGTTTACATAGTAGAAAAGCTCCAGCCTTGCCTTCCTCTTCATGCTCTGTCTGTACCTGATCACCATGAAAGCTGCTGGCCACCTACTAAAACAACACTATCTATAACAGATGGAAATTGAGTGCCCATAAAATACTGCGGTGGGCATGCGTAGGCAGAGGATATGAAGTATAAAACATGGTCCATGCTTTAAGAAACGTGAAACTTAAGGGAAACCTAAGACAAAGAGACACAAACAATTAACTGACAATAAAAGTCAGAACCTGTGTTAAAGTAATGCAACTTTCTGTCAGCGTCAAGGATGAAACACTTTGCCCCTTTGGAATTGTTAATGTTGCCAACGTGCTAGAAAGTTCCCTCGAGTGTTGGAATGTTGTGGCAGGTTGGCCTTTCCTGAGCACAGACATGTCCCAAACCCGTGCATCGTGACACCAGCCAGTCAGATCAGTAGACTCTTTGTCCGCTAATTCTTGCACCATGTGCAGGCACATCTATCTATCTACGATGACATCTGGCTTAACGAGGTAGGTCACGCCAGGGCTCCTGGCTCAGAGACAGTGAGCAGCACAGGAACATGCTGTAACTGAAAGCCACCATGATGATTACCTTCCATAGAGAGACTTTTATGGGTAGGAAGGCCAAGAGAAGATTCTAAGCATCATCATAGTTTTTATCTTCAACCCAACCTCCTCTTTCTTTGTTATACAGCCTCCACTCTAGTAAAATATACCAATTCAACACATCTCTACTACCTTGACATAGAGTGTTATAAGAAATAACATCTTACATTGTGTAGTTCATTTATAAAATGCTTCCACACATATGAAGTCATTTGATCCTTAAAGCAAACTCTGTAAAAGTGAGTATTATTGACCCAATGTACATGGGCTTCAGGTTCACTCCACCACTGAAGCTGAGTAAGCAGTTATCGTCCTCATCCTCAGGGGCAGGAGCCCCCTCCTTGTAGAGCAGCTGAGCCTGGTTCTACATGTCACCACTCTTCTATCTCTAGACCCTACCTCTCTTACCTGCCATCTCTTTCTGCTGATACTCTCTGTGGAATTCAATTCCATTTAATAGGCAATCAATGAATGCCAACCATGGGCCAAACACAATACTAGGATTTCAGGTTACCAAACTGACACCCTCAAGGAACAGCCAAACGAACTAGGGAGACAGGGAAATAAATTAGTATAATATGGCAGCTCTTTTTACAAGAGTGAGATGCACAGGTACCACAATAGCTCCAAGAAGGGAGTAGTTAACTCTGCCTGGTAGGCTTCAGTAAGTGGCAGCTGAGCCAGAAGTTGAAACACGAGTAAACAGCGTAGAGAGGACATTCCAGGCAGATGGGACAGTCTGAGAAAAGGTAAAGGGGTAGGGAACTACAAGAAGTTCAATTTAATTCATCTCTTACGTATATCAACACCCAATGTCATTGGAGAAAAACACACAACAGTTACCTCAGGCCCGTTGACCTCAAGTAAGGTCACAGGGCTACTCACTTACACCTCTAGACTACTACTTCCCAACTCCCTTCGCTGCAGACCTCCAACTGTTCACTCTTTTCTTATACCTTTGCTTCCTACTGCACTGAGAAAAAGGATCCAGTGAGAAGAGAATTTGCAAAGTCACCTGCTACCTACCATATCTACCATCCCACCTAGATCTACTCCCATGTCCTCTTCTCCACCAGCATTAGTATGGATGACCTGTTCATCCCTCTCTGAGCCAACTCTTCTTTGGACACTGAACTTGAGGCACTCTTGCCTTCTTATGTACACTGCTGCCAGCAATTCTCCCCCACTTTCCCGCATCATCATTTCCATTGGCAAAATGGACAATACAAAAGCCCATTGTTTCTCCAAGCTTAAAAAGAAAAAAAGCCTTCTCTTGACCCCACTTCCTTCCCTCCCCACCACTGCCTCATTTTCCTCCTTCACTTTGTAACAAAACTCCTTGAAAGCATTGCCTTACCCACTGTCCCTAGTCCCTCTCCTCCAATTCTCTGGTGGACCCACTCCAATTAGGCTTTTCCCCAATGTTGCTGAAACTGCTCTTGCCCTGTGGTGACGGTCTCTACTCTGCAAAATCCAATGATCATTTCTTTGACCTGCCATCAGCACTTGACCTATTTGATCTCTCCTTCCTTGAAACATGTTCTTCACTTGGCTTCCAGGACTTGACAGCCTCCTGATATCGCTCCTCCTCCTCTGGTGGCCGTTACCTCCAGTTTCTTTGCTGGTTTTTCTGAATCAGCCAGAATTTAAAGAGCTAGAGCCCCCAGGGTTTGGTCCTTGTATATACTTCTCTTCCTCATTTACTCTTACTCCCTAGGTGATCTCATCCAATCTGACAGCTTTATTTTACTTTTTTTTTCGTCATAGCTTTAAATACCAAGCAAACTACCCACGAGTCCCACCTGAACCTTTCCTCTAACTCCAGACACCTATGTCTAACAGCATACTCAAAACATAAGCTTGGATGTCTGACAGGCATCCCAAAATCACCATGTTAAAAAAAACAACTCTTGCTATTTTCTCTAAAACCCACTCTTTCCATGATCTCTATTGAACACAAATTGAAACTATCTCCAACCTGTGGCTCAGGCCAAAAACCTTGGTGTCACCCTTGATTCCCACTGTTTTCTCATACTCCACATTCAATCCACCAGCAAAGCCTATTATCTCCACCTTTAAAATATACACAGAATCATAACCCTTCTCACTGTCTCTATCACTTTCACCCTGGTCTAAGCCACAGTCATTTCTGGATTATTCAATACTTCTTCTTTTATTTCTCTGCTTACTCTCTGCCTCCCATCCCATTCAACCCTCCAGAGAGTAGCCAGGGTGATTCTTTTAAAATGTAAAATAGATCAGGGCCCTCAACTGACTTTCCATCTCACCTGAACAAAAGCCAAAGTCTGCCTCCCCCATCCACTCCCAGCAACCGCCCAACCTCTCTGACTAAATAAATGAATGAGTAGGGAATTCCCTGGCAGTCCTGTGGTTAAGACTCAGTGCTTTCATGGCTGGGGGCCCGGGTTCAATCCCTGGTCAGGGAACCAAGATCCCACAAGTTGCATGGCATGGACCAAAAAGTAAAAAATAAAATAAATGAATGAGTAAAGGAGTAGATGAGTGGGTGTTAGCGAAGAGGAAATTGGTTTGAGAGTGACACTAGAGAGTGGGTCAGGTGATGAACAGCCTTTTTAACCAAGCCAAGGAGTTCAGACTTTATTTGAATATAATGGGTAGTCATCAAAGTTGAAGAACTTTAGTATGATAACTCTCTCCAATAAACTCTCTATTTTAGGATCGAATCCACATGTCACTTTTTACACAAATCCTGACTTTATTTCTTTACTAATCTCCCACCTGCACCCAGAAATCCAGCCACAGCAAACTCCTTGCTGCTCCTGTAATATGTCACATTTCCAAAGTTCCATGCCTTTGCCCTCTCTCTTCCTTATTTCTGAAATGCCCTTCCTTACTTCATCTGTCTGAAACAGGTCTACTCATCCTTCTGGACTCAGCTCAAGTGCCATCATCTTTATGAAGTACTTCCTGACCATCCCAGAGAGTGATATGTTTTCTTTTTGGGGGCTTCCAGAGTATATTTTACCCACTTCTATTATTGATTTTGTCACCTCATAGTTATTGTTTACATATTGGCAAGTCCCTGGAGCACAGGGTTCATGATCAATTCTTGATGGGACCCCTGCACTTTGCACACACAGTGTCTTCCATCTAGTAGATGCTCAATGCCTGTTTGTTGAATGAAAAGGAGCCAGCGAAATGGAATGAAAATTAGTAGGGGAAATATATAAGAGAAACCTGGAGAGTGAGATGTCTTCAAAACCAAAAGTGGGATTTTCGAGAAGTAAGAAGTGGACAGTACTTGAGAGATTTAAATAAGCTGACACTGGTCATTGTATTTAGGAAGTAGAAGAGAAAAAAGGGAGAAGACTCAAATCAACAGAACCAGAAATGAAAAAGAAGTAACAACTGACACTGCAGAAATACAAAGGATGATGAGAGACTACTACAAGCAACTATATGCAAATAAAATGGACAACCTGGAAGAAATGACAAATTCTTAGAAAAGTACAATGTTCTAAGAATGAACCAGGAAGAAACAGAAAATATGAACAGACCAATCACAAACACTGAAATTGAAACTGATGAAAAATCTTCTAAGAAACAAAAGCCCAGGGTCAGATGGCTTCAAACTCTTTCAAAATATAGCAGAGGGAGGAATACTCCCAAACTCATTCTATGAGGCCACCATCACCCTGCTACCAAAACCAGACAAAGATGTCACAAAAAAAGAAAATTATAGGCTAATATCAATGATGAACATAGATGCAAAAATACTTAACAAAATACCAGCAAACAGAATCCAACAGCACATTAAAAGGATCATACACCATGATCAAGTGGGGTTTATCCCTGGAATGCAAGGATTCTTCAATATATGCAAATCAATCAATGTGATACACCATATTAACAAATTGAAGGATAAAAACCATATGATAATCTCAACAGATGCAGAAAAAGCTTTCGACAAAATTCAACATCCATTTATGATAAAAACTCTCCAGAAACTGGGTATAGAAGGAATCTACCTCAAAATAATAAAGGCCATATATGACAAACCCACAGCCAACATCATTCTCAATGGTGAAAAACTGAAAGCATTTCCTCTAAGAACAGGAACAAGACAAGGATCCCCACTCTCACCGCTATTATTCAACATGGTTCTGGAAGTTTTAGCCATGGCAATCAGAGAAGAAAAAGAAATACAAGGAATCCAAATTGGAAAAGAAGAAGTAAAACTGTCATTATTTGCAGATGACATGATACTATATATAGAAAATCCTAAAGAAGCTACCAGAAAACTACTAGAGCTAATCAAAGAATTTGGTAAAGTAGCAGGATACAAAGTTAATGCACAGAAATCTCTTGCTTTCCTATACACTAACAACAAAAAAACCAGAAAGAAATATTAAGCAAACACTCCCATTTACCACTGCAACAAAAAGAATAAAATAACTAGCTAAGGAGGCAAAAGATCTGTATATAGAAAACTGTAAGACACTGATGAAAGAAATCAAAGATAATACAAACAGATAGAGAGATATACCATGTTCTTGGATTGGAAGAATCAACATCGTGAAAATGACTATACTACCCAAAACAATCTACAGATTCAATGCAATCCCTATCAAATTACCAATGGCATTTTTCACAGAACTAGAAAAATTATACAATTTATATGGAAACACAAAAGACCCCAAATAGTCAAAGCAATCTTGAGAAGGAAAAACGGAGCTGGAGGAATCAGGCTCCCTGACTTCAGACTATACTACAAACCTACAGTAATCGAGACAATATGGTACTGGCACAAAAACAGAAATATAGATCAATGGAACAGGATAGAAAGCCCAGAGATAAACCCATGTACATATGGTCACCTTATCTTTGACAAAGGAGGCAAGAATATTCAATATGTGGTGCTGGGAAAACTGGACAGCTACATGGAAAAGAATGAAATTAGAACACTTCCTAACACCATACACAAAAATAAACTCCAAATGGATAAAAGACCTAAATGTAAGGCCAGACACTATAAAACTCCTGGAGGAAAACATAGGAAGAACACTCTTTGATGTAAATCACAGCAAGATCTTTTTTGATCCACCCCCTAGAGTAATGGAAATAAAAATAAAAATATATAAGTGGGATCAAAGGAAACTTCAAAGCTTCTGCACAGCAAAGGAAACTATAAGCAAGACGAAAAGACAACCCTCAGAATGGGAGAAAATATTTGCAAATGAATCAACAGACAAAGGACTAATCTCCAAAATATATAAACAGCTTATCCAGCTCAATATCAAAAAAACAAACAACCCAATCGAAAAATGGGCAGAAGACCTAAATAGGCATTTCTCCAAAGAAGACATACGGATGGCCAAGAGGCACATGAAAAGTTGCTCAACATCACTCATTATTAGAGAAATGCGGATCAAAACTACAATGAGGTATCACCTCACACTGGTTAGAATGGGCATCATCAGAAAATCTACAAACAGTAAATGCTGGAGAGGGTGTGGAGAAAAGGGAAGGTTCTTGCACTGTTGGTGGGAATGTAAATTGATACAGCCACTATGGAGAACAGGATGGAGGTTCCTTGCAAAACTAAAAATAAAGTTACCATATGACCCAGCAATCCCACTACTGGGCACATACCCAGAGAACACCATAATTCAAAAAGACACAGGCACTCCAATGTTCATGGCAGCACTATTACAATAGCCAGGACGTGGAGGCAACCTAAATGTCCATCAACAGATGAATGGATAAAGAAGATGTGGTATATATATATATATATACAATGAATATTACTCAGTTGTAAAAAGCAATGAAACTGGGACATTTGTAGAGATATGGATGGACCTAGAGACTGTCATACAGAGTGAAGTGAGTCAGAAAGAGAAAAACAAATATCGTATATTAACACATATATGCGGAATATAGAAAAATGGTACAAATCAACCAGTTTGCAAGGCAGAAATAGAGACACAGATGTAGAGAACAAACATATGGACACCAAGTGGGGAAAGCAGGGAGGGTTGGGGGGGAATGAATTGGGAGATTGGGATATCAAATTGTACACTCTAAATATATGCTGTTTATTGTATGTTAAAAAAAAGAAAAAAGGTACTGATGAACTCAGTGGCAGGGCAAGAATAAACACTCAGATACAGAGAACAGATTTGAGGACCCGAGGTGGGGGGGAGGGGTGCAGGGGGGAGGGGGGAAGCTGGGACCAAGTGAGAGAGTAGCATTGACATATATACACTACCAAATGTAAAACAGATGGCTACTGGGAAGCTGCTGCATAACACGGGGAGATCAACTCAATGATTGGTGATGACTTAGAGGGGTGAGATAGGGAGTGTGGGAGGGAGGCTCAAGAGGGAGGGGTTATGAGGATATATGTATAAATACAGCTGATTCACTCTGTTGTACAGCAGAAACTGGCACAACAGTATAAAGCAATTATACTCCAATAAAGATCTGAAAAAAAAACAAACAAAAAAAGAAAAAAAAAAGTAGGAGAGATTTAGAGATATAATAAATAGTCAAAGTTCAGTAGCATATAACGGAAATTACCTTATATGTAAGCAGAGATTTAATAGGAAGAACATTAGAAGGGCTGGATAAGTGGGGCCTAGACTCCAGCACAACACGGCAGAATTACTGTTCTGCCAGAGTGACTCCAACCTCTGCCACAACAGGAAAGCTGAAAACAAGAAGGCCACTACCGGAACTGTTGCCTCCAGAGCCACGACACCTGCTAGGTTTGCACCAGCCGAAACAGACGTCCTATACCCTGCCTCTGGATACCAACAACTGCCCCTAAATCCCTGCTAATGCTGCCACAGGAAAACACATCTCCATGACTGTGCATTTCTACTGCTGTGTAACAACCGACCACAAACTCTTTACCCAGCACCCATCTATTATCTCAGTTTGGTAGGTCCAAAGTCCAGGCAGGGTTGTCTGCCTGGGTCTCACCAGGCAGAAGTCAAATTTTCAGCAGCCTGGGTCCTTATTTGGAGGCTCTAAGGAAAAAATCTCCTTCCAAGCTCATGTGGGTTTGGCAGAATTCAGTTCCTTGAAGTTGTAGAACTGAGTCTTTGTTTCCTGACTATTGGGCAGGGTGACTCTCAACTTCTAGAGGCCATTCACAGGTCCTTCCACGGGCCTCCTTACAGGCCGTCTCACAACATCACAGTTAGCAGCAAGATTCTTCAGATGGAATCCCCCTCCCACTAATCTCTCTGACTTCCATTACTGCCTTCAGCCAGAGAAAACTCTCTGCTCTTAGATGGGCTTATGTGATGAGATTAGGCCCATCCATCATCTCTCTATTTTAAGATCAACTGTACCATTTAACGTAAGATAGTCCTGGGAGTGGTATCTCACCATTTTCACAGGTTCCCAGGATTCGGGTGTGGATCCTTGGGAGTTCTTTTTATAACTGTGCTCACCATGTTGTGTTTGCCAGAAAAAGCAAGAGAACCAATAGGTGCACCTTTCACCTTCTGAATTAGTAGAGATTTTCCAGAGAAATACAACCAATAAGATGTATATCTATATAGATAGGGATTTATTATAAAGAATTAGCTCACACAATAGGGGCTGAAAAGTCCCAAGGTGAGTTAGTAAGCTAGAGATCCAGGGGAGCTGAAGGTATAATTCTAGTCTGAAAGCTCAAAGGCTTGAGACCCAGGAAAAGCTGATATTTCAGTTTGAGTCTTAAGGCAGGAAGAAACCAATATTCCAGTTTGAAGGCAGTCAGCTCTTATTTGTGGGTGGGTCAGCCTTTTTATTCTATTCAGGCCTTCAGCTGATTGGATGAGGCCCACTTACTTCAGGGACGGGAATCTGCTTTACTCAGTCTACTTATTCAAATGTTAATCTCATCCAAAACACCCTCACAGACACAGAATAATGCTTAAGCAAATACCTGGGCACCCCGTGACCCATTCAGGTTGACACATAAAGTTAACCATCACACTTTCCAAATCTTGTGCAAGTGCATCCAAATGGATGAACCTAAACCTCAATCAGAACCTCAGCTTCAGAGAGTCAGATGGTTCAGGAAGGTGCATTAGAACAGTGTCTTTCAATATCTTGACCCCAACCTACCTTAAGAAACACATATTTCATTACAACCCAGTGTAAGCATGCATCTATACATGTAAATAAATGAAACAAAATTCCATGAAACATTATTTATCCTTACTAAGTGTAATGTATATTTTCTTTATGGTTCTATTTCATTTTAACCACACTGATCTTGATCCACTGAATGGTTTCATGACCTTCCAAAAACAAGGCATCATTAGGAAGGTGGACTGATTTTGAGGGTCCATCTATTGCATCCATTCCAAGTGACCTTTGGGAAGCAATTTTCCTTCAGTTATATGTCTCATAATATCTGGCATGTAATACCATGTTTGTTCAGTGGACCTGAATATAGACAATGGCTTTTAATTTAACTTGGAGTGAGGGGTATGT
Organism: Hippopotamus amphibius kiboko; assembly: GCF_030028045.1. Lineage (NCBI taxonomy): Eukaryota > Metazoa > Chordata > Mammalia > Artiodactyla > Hippopotamidae > Hippopotamus > Hippopotamus amphibius. The sequence continues at coordinate 85,710,685 of NC_080189.1, read as the reverse complement.
TGATAACTATCCAATAAAACCAAACAATAGGTATTAAGTGACGCTTTTTGCTGTTCCTTACCCCAATGCGGGGCCCAAATGCACTGGAATATATGGGACCTATATTTCAGGGAGAAAAGTGACTACCAATGGGATATTCACATGCAAAGTTCAGACATGACTAAGTATTATCAATAGGTGTTGTAACATGTAGAAATTGTCAACTTCTGTGCCACTTATAATAAGTGCTTAATGACTGACTTGGATTATCATGTCACAGGGTAAGACACAATTTAGAGAATGTTCTTATTCAGACAACCCTAAACTTTCAACAACTACTTGGGTTTCATATTACTATTACATGTCCCCAAGATGATGAACTACCCTTCTGCAACAGGAAAGGCCCGAAGAAGGATTCATCCATTTTCCACCACTCAAACTCTCTTAGAAAATTGTTCTCCAATGAAATGAATTACTTGTTTAAATGCTTGATTTTTGTTATTTGGATAAGCAGTAGACATATTCATGAAAGCACCAGCCCCATTTAACTGCACCCATGCCCCAGGCAGCTCGTAAGGATCAGTCCAGAGAGTTCAACTTGAATTGATCCTCTTTATCTCTGTTGCCGCAGCACTGGCAGAGTTTCACATAGTCAAATTTAATTCTGTCTGACTTAGGAAAAAATCAGGAATCTGGCCTCTTTAAACAAGGATCATATTATAGAGTCTTCCTCATCCAGCTGCAACAGGTGTGAACAAGGCAGGGAAAGAGGGTCATTGTGTGATCCAGGAAGTGAAGCTTTAGGGCTACCTTGTGGTGGTTGTTACAAAACCTAAAAATTGCTTAAAGACTAGAAAACCTTGAAACCAGTGAAACTGTGATGATTTGAGGATCTTACCATTAAGATTGTCAAATATCTGGATATACGTTCTATACAGAAGCAATAAGATGAAAATTTTCATTTAATAAATATTTAACAGAAAACAAACACGGTTACCAGACGTAAGGGGGGGCAGGGATAAACTGGAAGATTGGGATTGACATATACATACTAACATATATAAAATAGATAACTAATAAGGACCTACTGTATAGCATAGGGAACTCTACTCAATACTCTATAATGGCCTATATGGGAAAAGAATCTAAAAAAGAGTGGATATATGTATATGTATAACAGACTCACTTTGCTATATACCTGAAACTAACACAATATTGTAAATCAACTATACTCCAATAAAAATTTTTTTTAAAGATTTAATGAGCACCTATTATGTGGTGTTTACAGTTCTACTATAACTGCAGAAGTGATCAAAACAGACCAAGTAGGAAGAAGCAGAGGATAACTAACTGGTAAACAAGTAACTAATGAATGGCAAGGTAAAGGGTATACTGGCACTCAGCATTTGAGACCTACCATCAGTTCTGAGTTGCTTAAAGCAAACACATAATATGTTACCTATCCCATCTATGGGCCACACTTTCAAAAGCTATGACACATCTCTAACTGCTATACATTATAACTACCACAGTGTTTCCCCTTTCTCCTAATTACATTTATTTTTAAGAAATGGTATGATTCATTGAAAGGATATTGGGGATTCAGAGAATCAGTAGATGCTGGAGGACCAGATTTGAAATAGTATCTCTGGAGGTCAAGAGGCAGGACATATAATCATGTGTTCTTTATAAACAGCTTTATTGGGGGTATACCTGGCATAAAATAAACAATACATATTTAAAGTATACAAGTTAATATGTTTTAACTTATGTATACACCCATGCACACATCACCACATCAAGGCAAGGAACATATATGTTGCCTCCAAAAATTTTCTGGTTTTCAGTTATCCCTCCAGCCCATACCTCTCTGACCTCCATCCCTAGGCAATCACTAGTCTGTTTTCTGTCACCATAGATTATCTTGCATTTTCTAGAATATTATATAAATGAAATCATAAAAACATACTTTCTCTTTTTTTGGGGGGGTAGGGTGTCTGGCTTCTTTCACTCAGAATAATTATTTTTAATTTTATCCCTGCTGTTTCTATGACCATTCACGTAAAATTCTTTGTGTGGATACAGACTTTGATCTCTTTTGGGAAAACATGTAAAAGTAGATTGGCTGGGTCATATACTAGGTGTATGTTTAACTTTTTAAGAAATTGCTAAACTGTTGTCCAAAGTGGTTGTGCCATTTTTACATTCCCATCAGCAGTGTATGAAAGTTCCAATTGTTTCATATCCTAGCTAACACTTGGCAGGGCAATCTTGTAATTTTAGACATTGTAATCAGTGTGTAGTGTTATCTCATCGTTTTTATTTGCATTTCCCCTCATGAACAGCTTTTTATGTGCTTATTTGCCATTAATATATCATCACTGGTAATACATCTTTTCAGATCTTTTGCCCATTTTTATTGGATTGTTTATTATCTTTACAATATTGAGTCTTGACAGTTCTTTATATGTCCTAGATGAGTCCTGCATCGCATATATGATTTGTAAATATTTTCTCCCAGTCTCTGTCTTGTCCCATACTCTAAACAAAATCTTGAAAAACATAAGTTCTCAGTTAATTGAAGTCTAATTATTTTTTTTTTCTTTTAATGAATCATACCTTTTGGTCTTGTAGCTAAGAAATCTTTGCCTAATCCAAAATCAGAACAATTTTTTCTTTAGGTACTTTAAAAATGTTGCTCCACTGTTTTCTAGACTGCATTGGTTTTGATGAGAAATCTCCCTTCATTTTTATCTTTTTCCTCTGGCTTCTTTTAAGATTTTCTCTTCATCTGTGGATTGAAGCAATTTGATTATGGTGTGCCTTGCTGTAGTTTTCCTCATCTTTCCAGTGTTTGGGGTTCATTGAGTTTATTGGATCCCTGTGTTTATAGTTCTTATCAACTTTGAAAATTCTTATCCATTCTTTATTTGTTTTCCTGCCTGCCCTTCCCCTTGGGGACCCAATTACATGTATATTCAACCACTTGAAGTCTTCTTTGTGTGTTTCATTTTAGATGGTTTTCATTGCTATGTCTTCAAGTTCACTAATCTTTTCGTCTGCAATGTCTATATGCCACTAATCCCATCTAGCAATCTTAGACTGTGCTTTTCATCTCTAGAAGTTTGACTTGGGTCTTATTTATTACTTACATGTCTCTATTTAACATGCTTAATCTGCCCTCTAATTTCTTGAACATATAGAATACAGTTATAATAATCATTTTAATGCTCTTACCTACTAATTCTATCATCTGTATAATTTCTAGATCAGTTTTGATTGATTTTCCCCCCTCATTATGGGTTTTATTCTCCTGCTTCTTGGCATGTCTAGTAATTTTTGATTGAATGCCAAAGTTGTGAATCTTACCTTGTTGTGCGCTGGATATTTTTGTATCCCATAAATATGCTTGATCTTTGTTCTGTGGTACAGTTAAGTTACTTAGAAACAGTCTGATCCTTTAAAGTCTTGCTTTTAAGCCTTTTTAGGGAGGACAAGATCAGCATTTATTTGAGGGATAATTTTCCCCCACTACCGATGCAAGATTCTCTTTAGAACTCCACCAAATGGCATGTAAAGTATGAGGTCTTCCACACTGACTGTAGGGAACATGTATTATTCCTGGCCTTATGTGACCCTGGGTGTTGTTCCCTCTGATCCTTTTGATTATTTCTTCCACTGGGCTTTAATAGTTTCCTTATACACATAAGCTGATCAATACTCAATTGAATACTCTGGCAGACACTCTGTTGATCTCTGGATTTTTCTCTCTGCAGTTTTTCTTTTCTGATACTCTGTCCTGTGAAATCTAGTAGAGTCCCTAAACTACTGACTCCATCTCCACAATTCTGGAAAACTGCTGGGTTCTTCCTGGTTTCTTCCTCTCTACACCACAGCCTCAAAACTGCATCCAGTCAGGAAGCTAAGGCACCATAGGGGTCACTTCATTTATTCCCCAGTTTCAAGGATCACTGTCCTTCACTGACTCATATCTGATGTCTTGAAGACAGTTGTTTCATATACTTTGTCCACTACTTAGTTGTTTCCAGCAGGAGTATAAATATGGTCCATGTTATTACATTTTGGCTAGAAGTGGAAGTGTTAACTCCAAACTACATTTTAACATTGTCTTACTGCCATGGTCTTGTTTTCTAATTTTTTTCTTCTTAGATGGTAGATTTCATTTGGACATATGGGGAATGACAATCGCTAGACATGGGGAGAAATTAGAGGGAATGAGCTGACAGATGGAAAGTATAGTTTAAAAAGAAAAAAAGGGGAAAATTAGAAATGGAATGAGAACAAGCAGTCAAATTCTGGAGAAAGGAATTGACAGAGATTATCAAAGCTGTTTGAAATCCCAGCCCTCACCTTTAGCAGATCTAGTATATGACTGCAGAAGGATTCAAACTACTCTCTTCAACTTGGAAACTTTAATCTGTCCATGAGATTTATTAACTTTTACTGGTCTTCACAGAAGACTAACAAAGGCAAAGCTTAGGAATTTGTCATCTCTGTTCCCCGGAAAGAAAAACTCCAAACCTACAGAGTAAGTGACAAACTCAAAGTCACTCAGAGAACAGTGCCTGCATGAGAGCTAGAAGTCTTAAGTATATCTTTTTACTACTTTGTTCAAATGGTTATCTAGCAATGTTCACCTTGGGAGAGAGTAGCTGTGGCACAGAGTAAAACACACTGGACCTAGGGTAGGAGTCTAGGGTTGTAGTTCAACACTGTCACTAATGAGTTATATGACCTTGACTTCACTTCTCCAAGTCTCACTTTCCACGGCTGCAAGCTGGAATAAGAACTCCAACATGAGGGGTTCCTGCCAGGGTTAAATGAGATGATGCGTGTCAAGTTTTACACAGTGCCTGACACTTAATACTACATGTGAGTTTCCCTGTATTATCTCCTCTAGAGAGATCTGCATTGTTTTTTTGTTTGTTTGTTTGTTTGCTTTTGTGTTTTTTTTAGGCCACGTGGTGTGGCATACAGGATCTTAGTTCCCCTACCACAGATCGAACTCCTGTCCCCTCCCCCCCCGCCCCCACACACACATTGGGAGCATGGGGTTTTAACCACCGGTCCGCCAGGGAAGTCCCTGTTCCCATCCTCTTTTTTTTTTTTATAAATTTATTTATTTATTTATTTTAATGGCTGTGTTGGGTCTTCTTTGCTCTGCACGGGCTTTCTTTTTAGTTGCGGTGAGTGGGGGCTACTCTTTGTTGCAGTGCGCAGGCTCCTCATTGCCATGGCTTCTCTTGTTGTGAAGCACGGGCTCTAGGTGCGTGAGCTTCAGTAGTTGCAGCACATGGGCTCAATAGTTGTGGCTCACGGGCTCTAAAGCACAGGCTCAATAGTTGTGGCGCATGGGCTTAGTTGCTCCGGAGCATGTGGGATCTTCCTGGAGCAGGGATCGAATCTGTGTCCCCTGCATTGGCAGGTGGATTCTCAACCACTGCACCACCTTGGAAGCCTGATCTGCATTGTTTTTAATGGAAGAATGTCTTAAACAAAGAGATGAATCTGCCACTATGGGAGTTTCCCTGCATTATCTCTTCTAGAGAGATTTGCATTTTTTTTTTTAATGGAAGGATGTCTGAAATACAAAGAGATGTATCTGCCACTAGGGACTGTCAAATAAGAGCTGGGGAGAGGACCGGCTTACTGGCCCACTTACTTCTACTCATCAGGCCATCCCTTCCCTGAGCTCCCTCAAAATCAAAGAATCAATGTCAGAAGACCTGAGGCTCACCTCTTAGGTAGCTGATCTCAGATTATTTAGCCCCTCTTAGATGTTAAAATAGGATATATACAAACCACATATCTGATATGGGTTAATATTCTAAATACATATGGAACCCATACAACTCAACAGCAAACAACAAAAACAAAAACCCACAAAAAACCCAAAATACCCCAAAACACAACAAATAATCCAATTATGAAATAGGCAAAGGATCTGAATAGACATTTTTCCAAAGAAGATATTCAAATGGCCAAAAGGTGCATGAAAAGGTGCTCAATATCACCAATCATGAAAGAAATGCAAATCAAACCACAGTGAGTTATCACCTCACACCTGTAAGGATGGCTGTTATCAAAAAGACAGGTAACAAGTGTTGATAAAGATATGAAGAAAAGGTAACCCTTGTACACTGTTGATGAGAATGTCACTTGGTACAGCCACTATGGAAAACAGTATGGAGTTACCTCAAAAAATTAAAAACAGAGCTACCATATGATATAGCAATGCCACTTCTGAGTATATATATTTGAAAAAAAATCACTGTCTTAAAAAAGATACTTGTACCCCCATGTTCACTGCATCATTATTTACACAATAGCCAAGACATGGAAACAACCTAAGTGTCCACTGTCAGGTGAATGGATAAAGAAAATGTGGTATACATATATAGAATGAAATATTATACAGTCATAAAAAAGAAGGAAATCCTGCCATTTGTGTCCACATGGATGAAACCTGAGGGCATTATGCTAAGCAAAATGTCAGATAGAGAAAGACAAATACTGCGTGATCCCACTTATATGTAAAATCTGAAAGAAAAAAAAACTCTCAACAGAGGACAGACCAGTGGTTGCCAGAGGTGGAGAGTAGGAGTGGGGGAAATGGGTTTAAAAAAATGAGGATAATAATAGGAAAATGATATTCACTGAGCACGTGCTCTGTGTGGCCAGGTACTGCACTAGCACTTGGCCCACACTGTCACTTACTCTTCATAATCTCCATTTTATAGATGAAGCAACTGAGACTCAAAGATTTTAAGTAACTTGTCAAAGATTTTAAATAACCTGTCCAACACACAACACAAGGGTATACGGATGGGAAGGGCACCAACTCTGCTTCTATGCCAACTCGCGTGCTCTCAACCACACTGTCATCCTGCCCTCTCATCTGCGTGCTAAGAATCCACTGAGCCCAGGACTGTAAGTGTTAAGGTTGTGTGTGGCATATTTATGCCCTCACTGAGTTCTTCTTCTTTTCCCTAACCCAGAACATTCTCCTATTACCCGAAACCTCACTCGCTGTGCAACGTGACTTCCCTCAAATCCGTCTCAAAGCAAAGGCTACTCTTTCTCACACAACCTACCTCTCTCCCAATCCACAGAAGGTGAGGTGGACCTTCACATAGGACTCACTACAGCTCTGACACTCTGAATCACCTTGAACAATTCCTCCTGTGAGCCTCATTTACCAGCAGACAGTCTTCATGCTTCCCTCTGCCCACCCTCATCCCTGTCATCTCCTTCTACCCAAGCCACTCGGCTCTACTCATGAAAACTCTGGTACCTGACTCCTGGACCTTCTCCACCCAGATTCTTGTCATCATCTAGGTAATTTCAACATCTTCACTAATGACCCATCTAACACTCAAGTCTCATGGTTCCTAGACTTGCTTCCACTTCTGCCCGTGTCAGAAACCTACTCAGAGTCCTGGTAGTCCAAGGAGTAAGCTGCCTACTTCTCCCACTGATTGAAACTATACACTGGTCAAAATATGAAGAACTACTTAATAAACTTAAAAATTAACAAGAGCAGGCAAGTGGATGAAGGGAACCCAAACTTGAAGAATGACCCTGTGATGGTTGTTGTGTGTCAACCTGGATGGGCCATGGGGTGTCCAGATTAAACCTTATTTTTGGTTGTGTCTGTAAGAGTGTTTCTGGATGAGATCAGCATTTGATTCAGTGGACTCAGTTAAAGCAGACTGCCCTCCCCAATGTGGGCAGGTATTATCCAATATGTTAAGGGCCTGAATAGAACAAAAGGCAGAGGAAGGGGAATTTGCCCCCTTTTTCCTGCCTCACAGTTGAGCTGGGACATCAGTCTTTTCCTGCCCTCTTGGATTTACACCATTGGCTCCTCTGGTTCTCATGTCTTCAGACTCAGACTGAATTATACCACTGGCTTTCCTGGGTCTCTCGCTGACAGACGACAGATCAAGGCACTTCTCAGCTTCCATAATTGCATAAGCTAATTCCTCATAATCAATCAATCAATCTCCTATTGTTTCTGTTTTTCTGGAGAACCATGACTAATACAGACTCTTACATAAAAAGTTCGTATTTTTTCCTCTCTTGTCTTCTGTGATTGACCTGAGGGTGACCCTTGTGTGAAACTCTGAAGTGGGTTTGGGCTACAAAATAAGAGAAATCCTGTCTTCCTGGCCAGAGGACTGGGAAAAGAGGTTCCTATTCACTAAAGAATGGGGAGGAAATCTGGGGTTTTTTTCTTTTTCTTTTTCTTTTTTCTCTTTTTTCCTCTCTTTGCCCTGCCCCAAGAATAGCCTCAGTTGCAGAGCTACACTGTAGTGAAATGATACCCAAAACCCCAAAAGAAAACCCATTTTTCTGGACAAAAGAACCAAGAAAAGTGGTCAGAGTATGAGGGGGATCTCTATTAATTTTTTGTTCTCTATTTTCTTGCCAATTGCCCCGAGGGCAGTGGAACATAGCAGAAATGTGCAACAGCAGGCCAGATAAACTTCAAAAGAAATCGTAGCTTTCAGGGCAAAGGACCAAGAAGAGGGGTCCTTTGAATGTAGAGAGTATAGGGAAACCCAAGAAAGGAGAGAACTAAGAAGGGAATCCCCAATTCTTTGCATGAACCAACACAAATCCCAGCATTTCCCCTGACATATGCATGGGATGGACCCAAAGCAACACGGAAACAGCTTACAAATTGGAAAGGAAAAATAAAATAATCTCAACTACCAAATGTCATGATGATCTACACAAAAAAAAAAAATCCTGAGGCATACAGACAGAAGGTTTCTAGAACTAATAAATAGCTTAATAAGGCTCTAGAATATAAGGTCAGTATATGAAAATCAGTTTTATTTTTATATATGAGCAATGAGCAATTAGAATATGATAAATTTTTAAAGTAGCATTTAAAAATCACAACCCCAAAATATAACACTTAGATTTAAATCTAACAAAACACATACAGGATCTGAAAGCTACTGATGAAAGAAATCAGTGAAGATGTAAATAAATGGAGATATCTGTCACATTCATAGAGGGAAGCCTCAATATTGTTAAGATATCAATTCTCCTCCAACTGATCTACAGATTCAACATAATTCCAATCAAAATTCCAGAATTTTTGTAGATAATCAATAAGCTGATTCTAAAATGTGTATGGAAAGACAAGAATAGCCAAAACAGTTGTGAAAAAGAACAAAGCTGGAGAACTCACACTACCCAATGTTAAGACTTACTATAAAGCTACAGTAATCAAGACAGTATGGTATTTAGGAAAAGATAAACACATAGATTAAGGAGACATGATAGAGAGTCCAGAAATTGATTCTACACACAAGTATAGCCAATTTTTGACAAAGGTACAGAGCCAATTTAATGGAAAAAGGATACTCTTTTAACAAATGTTACTAGAATCATTAAATATTTACAAGTAATACAGTAAATCTTGACTTAAATTCACACTTAATACAAAGTTAACTCAAATGGATCATAGATGTAAATGTAAAATGTAAAACTATAAAGCTTCTAGAAGAAATAGGAGAAAATCTTTAGAAACTGGAGTTAGGTGAGGAGTTCTAAGACGTGAAATGAAAAAAGCATGATCCACACACCTTTAAAAAATAGTAAACTGGGCTTCAACAAAATACAAAGCTTCTGCGCTTCAAAAGACACCATTAACAGAATGAAAAGAGAAACCAAAAGCTGGGAAAAAATATTTTCAGATCACATATCTGACAAAAGGTATGCATTCAGAATATATTAAGAACTCCCTAAACTCAAGAATAAAATAAACAATCTGAAGAGAAAATGGGCAAGAGTTGAAAAGCCACTTCAAAGAAAATGTACACATGGTAAATAAGCACATGAAAAACTCCTAACCAGCTTTGGTTACTAGGGAAATACAAATCAATCTTAGCTTCACAATCATGGGGATGGATGTAGCAATAATTAAAAAAAAAAAACCAAACAATAACAAGTGTTGGCAAAGATGTGGAGAACTTAGGACCCTCACACATTGCTGGTGGAAATGTAAAATGGTAGAATCATTTTGGAAAACAGTTTGGCAGTTCTTCAAAAAGTTAAACATAGAGTTACCCTCTGACCCAGCAATTCCACGCCTATGTGTATACCCTAAAGAAATGGAAATGTATGTCCAGACAAAAACTTGTACACAAATGTTTATAGCAGCATGATTCATAATAGCCAAAAAATGAAACAACCCATATATCTATCACTGATGAATAAACAAATTGTTGTGTATCCATAAAATGGAATATTATTTGGCAGCAAAAAGGAATAAAGTACTGATACATGCTACAACATGAAAGAATCTTTAAATCCTTATGCTAAATGAAAAAAGCCAGTCACATATTATGTGGTTCTATTTACACGAATTTTCCCAAATAGGAAAATCCATACAGACAGATAGGACGTGAATGGCTGCCTAAGTCTGGGAGGAGGGGCAAATAGGGTATGACTACTGAATGGGTACAGGATTTCCTTTTAGGTGGTAAAATATGTTGGAACAAGGTAGAAGTGATGGTTGCACAACACTGTGAATGTACTAAATGCCACTGAATCAGACACTTTAAAATGGTTAATGGTTAATTTTACTTTATGTGAATTTTACCTCAATAATTTTTTTCCCAAAGCCTGGAATCTGGAACCAATTATTTTAACTATGCTCTCATGAGTACCCCATGGTTCACCTACACTTTTGGGATTTTGCTTCACTGGCTCTGACAGTTGGGTCAGTCAGGTTTCCATGATTACCAATCTTCTTGAGGCCCTCAACAATGCCCAGTTTCAGCAGTTGTTCCAAACTTTTATTGCTCATCAAATTAAAATCACACCCCTCTCCCCTTCATTCTTAACAAATGGAATTCATTTTTTTACGAACTTTGAGATATCGTTAACAGAAAATAAACAGCATATATTTAGAGTGTACAATTTGGTATCCCAATCTCACAATTCATTTCCCCCCAACCCTCCCTGCTGTCCCCACCTGGTGTCCATATGTTTGTTCTCTACATCTGTGTCTCTATTTCTGCCTTGCACACTGGTTGATTTGTACCATTTTTCTATAGTCCACATATATGTGTTAATGTACGATATTTTTTTTTCTCTTTCTGACTCATTTCACTCTGTATGACAGTCTCTAGGTCCATCCATGTCTCTACAAATGTCCCAGTTTGTCTGCTAACTTTGGGTTTTGTTTGCTTTGCTTTCTCTAGTTTCTTTAGGTATAAGGTTAAATTGTTTATTTGGGATTTTTCTTGTTTCTTGAGGTAGGATTGTATTGCTATAAACTTCCCTCTTAGCACTGCCTTTGCTGCATCCCATCGGTTTTGGATCGTTGTGTTTTCATTGTCATTTGTCTCTAGGTATTTTTTGATTTCCTCTTTGATTTCTTCAGTGATCTCTTGGTTATTTAGTAGCATTTAGCCTCCACATGTTTGTGTTTTTTACAGTTTTTTTCCAGTAATTGATTTCTAATCTCATAGTGTTGTGTTTGGAAAAGATGCTTGATATGATTTCAATTTTCTTGAATTTACCCATGCTTGATTTATGACCCAAAATGTGATCTATCCTGGAGAATGTTCCATGTGCACTGGAGAAGAATGTGTATTCTGCTGTTTTTGGATGTACTGTCCTATAGATATCTATTAAATCAAGCTGATTTATTGTGTCATTTAAAGCTTGTGTTTCCTTATTAATTTTCTGTCTGGATGATCAGTCCATTGGTATAAGTGGGGTGTTAAAGTCCCCCACTATGATTGTGCTACTGTCGATTTCCTCTTTCATAGTTGTTAGCATTTGCCTTATGTATTGAGGTGCTCCTATACTGGGTGCATAGATATTTATAATTGTTATCTCCTCTTCTTGGATGGATCCCTTGATCTTTATGTGATGTCCTTTCTTGTCTCTTGTAATATTTTTTATTTTAAACTCTATTTTATCTGATATGAGTATTCCTACCCCAGCTTTCTTTTGATTTCCATTTGCATGGAATATCTTTTCAAACCCCTCACTTTCAGGCTGTATGTGTGCCTAGGTCTGAAGTGGGTCTCTTGTAGGCAGCATATATATGGGTCTTGTTTTTGTATCCATTCAGCCAGTCTATGTCTTTTGGTTGATGCATTTAGTCCATTTACATTCAAGGTGATTATCGATATGTATGTTCCTATTACCATTTTCTTAATTGTTTTGTTTTTGTTTCTGTAGGTCCTTTTCTTCTCTTACGTTTCCCGCTTAGAGAAGTTCCTTTAGCATTTGTTGTAGGGCTGGTTTGGTGGTGTTGAATTATCTTAGCTATTGTTTGTCTGTAAGGCTTTTGATTTCTCCATCGAATCTGAATGAGATCCTTGCTGGGCAGAGTATTCTTGGTTGTAGGTTCTTCCCTTTCATCACTTGAAATATATCGTGCCACTCCCTTCTGGCTTGTAGAGTTTCTGCTGAGAAATCAGCTGTTAAACTTATGGGAGTTCCCTTGTATGTTATTTGTCATTTTTCCCTTGTTGCTTTGAATAACTTTTCTCTGTCTTTAATTTTTGTCAATTTGACTACTATATGTCTTGGCATGTTTCTCCTTGGGTCTGTTCTGCCTGGGACTCTCTGCACTTCCTGAATTTGGGTAGCTGTTTCCTTTCCCATGTTAGGGAAATTTTCAACTATAATCTCTTCCAAGATTTTCTCAGGTCCTTTCTCTCGCTCTTCTCCTTCTGGGACCCCTAGAATGCAAATGTTGGTGCGTTTAACATTGTCCCAGAGGTCTCTTAGGCTGTCTTCAGTTCTTTTCATTCTTTTTTCCTTATTCTTTTCCACATCAGTGATTTTCACCATTCTGTCTTCCAGGTCACTTATTCGCCCTTCTGTCTCAGTTAATCTGCTATTGGTTCCTTCTAGTGTATTTTTCATTTCAGTTATTGTGTTGCATATCTCTGTTTGTTTGCTCTTTACTTCTTCTAGGTCTTTGGTAAACTTTTTGATCTTTGCATCCAGTCTTTTTTCAAAGTCCTGGATCATCTTCACCATTGTTATTCTGAATTCTTTTTATGGAAGGGTGCCTATCTCCTCTTCTTTTAGTTGTTTTTCTGGGGTTTTATCCTGTCCCTTCATCTGGTAACAAAATCCTCTGCTTTTTCATTTTCTCTCTCTTTCTGTGGCTGTGGTTTTCAGTTCCACAAGATAAAATACTGCTGATACTGCTTGATCCTGCTATCTGCCCTCTTGTGGAGGAAGCTATCTAAGAGGCTCCTGCATGCTTCCTGATGGGAGGGACTGATGGTGGGTATGGCTGGGTGGGCAGAGCTCAGTAAGACTTTAATCTGATTTGGTGGGCGGAGCTCGGTAAAACTTTAATCAGCTTGTCTGCCAATGGGTGGGGCTGTGTTCCCACCCTGCTGGTCATTTCGCCTGAGGCCACCTAGCACTGGAGCCCACAGGCTCTTTGGTGGGGCTAATGGCAGACTCTGGGAGGGCTCAGGCCAGTGAGCACTTCCCAGAACCCCTGCTGCCAGTGCCCCTGTCTCCTCGGTGAGATACAGCTGCCCCCCACCTCCGCAGGCAACACCAGCAGGTAGGTCTGGTTCAGTCTCCTATGGGGTCACTGCTCCTTCCCCCTGGGTCCTGGTGAGCACACTTTTTTGTGTGCCCTCCAAGAGTGGAGTCTCTGTTTCCCCCAGTCCTGTGGAGGTCCTGCAATCAAATCCCACTGGCTTTCAAAGTCTGATTCTCTGGGGATTCCTCCTCCTGTTGTTGGGCCCCCAGGTTGGGAAGCCTGACGTGAGGCTCAAAACCCTCACTTTATTGGGTGGACTTCTGCAGCATAACTGTTCTCCAGTGTGTGAGTCACCCACCCAGCATTTATGGGATTTGATTTTAACATGATTGCGCCCCTCCTACCATCTCATTATGGCTTCTCCTTTGTCTCTGAATGTGGGTTGTCTTTTTTGGAGAGTTCCAGTGTCTTTCTGTCGATGATTGTTCAGCAGTTAGTTGTAATTCCAGTGCTCTTGCAAGAGGGAGTGAGCACATATCCTCCTACTCCACCATCTTGATCCTCCATTTTAAAATATGGAGTAAGTAGAAACTATCAAGTGTCTGGTACTTAGTAGGAGCTCAATTAGTATGTATTGAACTGACGAAGCAGCATCTCCAATCTCCTACACTTCACTACCACTGAATATCTGCATCCTTTGCTCCCTTTCCTCTTGTCCTAAAGAAGTGTTGCTCAGTATTCTTCCTTCCCAAGCTAGCCTCCATGTCACCCTCCATGGGTTCTTAATGCCCCCAGGTAATGCAGACACCTTATCAGGACATTTCCAGCCTCACTCTCCCTCACCCAATCACAGGGACTGCTTGCCCTGCATTCTCACCCCTCTCTGCCCTTTCACCTTGATGTGGAAAACTCAGAGTCAGTCTTCAATACCTATCTTAATGCTCAGGAGACTTAGCCTCAATCCCTAAGGCAAATGAAACTTACCACTGGATTTGACAATAATCAGGAAGTTACTGATACACAAATGAAGACCTTCAGGGACCTTTGGGAAGACAGATTCAGTGCACATGCCAAACTGAAGCACACTGAAGGGTAAACTATACAAGACATTATTTACTTTTTTACTCTCACTCTTTCATGAATGGACAGTAAAGTTTTTCAGAAACATGGTATACTATATCTCAAAAGATGGGGTGCAGAAGCAGATATGAGAATTCAACTGTCCTTTACTAAACCAATCATTAACAAGCTTGGCAAAAATGTAAAGCAATACTCCCTTTCTCACTGATTTCCTTGGGAAAATAATGTTATTTTTCATAAGAATGTTATTGGTGTTAATATGTATTGGTTTTATTGTTGCTATTTTAAATCATTTAAATATTTTTTGAAATTTCTTGGTTTTAAATTCTGATACAATGTACATCAATAGGTATGATGTACACAAACAAAAACCCTTTGGGGTCCTCAATAACTTAGTAAAAAATGGGTCCTGAGACCAAAGAATTTTAGAACCACTCCATTCCAGGATTGCTAAGCAGAGCAGTGAGGCTGTCTGAGGCTGGGTATTGCATATTTGCAATGGAGCTGGTTACTCTGTTTTCTTCAACAGTATCTGTTGGTCTTGGCGTGGGAAGGAGGAACAAAGAAAATGCATTGTTGAGCTGATTCAGTACTGGGACTTGGCAGAGATGCTGTAGCTGGCCTAGGTCAGGCTGTCTTGTTCTTCTGAACAAAGAGGATAAACTGTGACCTTAATAAATTACCCTTTACATTTTGTAAGAATTGGGACTTTTAAGAGGTTTAATTAGGAAACCTGATTAACCTGAACTTCCTTCTCCTTCACAGATCCCTTTGGATCATTTAAATCTAGTTAGTTATGTACTTAGAGCAGTTTTTCCAGCTTCTTATCATCTAGTTCTTATGTTTAGTGAAATAAATGAAGACCATCTCTTCAACTTCATGGTTTGTTCTGTCTCTGATGATAAAACCATTCTTGGTTCACTTCAAGTAATGGAGTCTGTTAAATTATATACTCCTTGATCTGACCAGATTATAAATTTCCATATAGCTTGGATATTTTAAAAAGGAATAGAGATGGATTGTTAATCCATTGATTCACCCAACAAATAATTTTTGGAGCATTTAGCCCGAGACAGGCACTATCCAGACATGGGGAGGACTCAGCACTAAACAAAACAGGCAAAGATCCCTCCGCTCTTGGCACTTACACTCCAGTGGGGGAGACCAAGAAGGGAAAAAAAAAAAATGAAATAGAAACAATGGTAGATAATAAATGCTAGAGGGAAAGAAGTAAATAAATTTGGGGAGATGATATAAGAACTGGAGTTATGAGTGTCAAAGCTAGATAGGGTGACCAGAAAAGATTGCACTAAGATAGCATTTGAATAAGGACATCAAGCAAATGAGTGAGCCACATAGTGACAGGAGGGAAAAGGAACCCAGGCAGAAGGAGTCACAAATTCCTGAAGGCAGAGGAGTACCTGGTATGCGATGGAGAGCAAGGAGGCCAGCATGGCTGGAGAAGCTGAGGAGGAGGAGGAGGACAGACAGGAAGTGGGGGGGAGGGGAAAGGGGGGGGGAAGACAAAGGAAGAGGAAGAACAGTGGATACAATGCTACCAGCAATAGATAAGGAAGGCACAGCAAAATTCAGCCATGCCAGCTCCTCTTCCTCACGTTACCTACTATAGTTCTTTCTTTTTCTTTCCCTCTTTCTTTCTTTCTTTCTTTCTCTTTCTTTCTTTTTCTTTCTCTCTCTCTCTCTCTCTCTCTCTCTCTCTCTCTCTCTCTCCCCCCCCGCCCCCCTAACTGAAATAGAACCGACATTCTTTAACCTGTTTTCTCCACCATACAGGGCTCATTGTATTCCTGGCACTTAATGAAAGCAAGAAAATGAAAATAACCTATATGTCCAACAATTGAATTTAAATAAATTATGGCATGCTATGTGACCTTTAAAATTCATAACTCTGCAGTACATTTATAACTTAGGAAAATCCTTATATTATATGACTATATACAAAAGCAGGGCTTTGTCCATCAATAGAGAAATGAGTAAAGAAGATGTGGTACATATATACAGTGGGATATTACTCAGCCATAAAAAGGAACGAAATTGTGCCATTTGCAGAGATGTGGATGGACCTAGAGATACACGAGTGAAGCAAGTCAGAAAGAGAAAAACAAATATCATATAATATCACTTATATGTAGAATCTAGAAAAATGGTACAGATGAACTTATCTGCAAAGCACTAATAGAGACAGATGTAGAGAACAAACATATGGACACCAAGCGGGGTGGGGGGGTGGGATGAGCTGGGAGATTGGGATTGACATATACACACTACTATGTATGAAACAGATAACTAGTGAGAGCCTACTGTACAGCACAGAGAACTCTACTCAATGCTCTGTGGTGACCTAAATGGGAAGGAAATCCAAGAAAGAGGGGATATAAGTATACATATAGCTGATTCACTGTGCTTGTACAGCAGAAACTAACACAACATTGTAAAGCAACTAACACGGTAAAGCAATTAGACTCCAATAAAAATTAGTTTAAAAAAAAAGAAAAAAAAGTGGGACTCAAAGTTATGTAGCTAACTTTGTTTAAATGCATGCATATATACCGTCTTCTTCCTCTATGGAAAATTAATTATCCACAGTTTTAAAAGAGTTTACCTTCAGGTGGCTGAATTATAAGAATTTTTATTTCTTTTTATTATTTTCTAACTTTTCTGCAATAAACCTATATTACAGTCACAATCAGAAAATAATAACACTTAGAAGTGAATTAAATAATTTGGTCCAGTATTGCTTGAATCAATAAAACATTTCATCTCATAAATTTATTAAGCACCCTCAAGATATTAAAGGGGGGTTAAAATAGTCCATTGTTAACACTGCTAAGGTCTGTATCACAATGTGAGTCTATAGATAATATATTTATTTTGAAGATCACATAATCAGTTTTATCTATTTGCTCTAGAGCAGAACTAAATGAACAGACTCATCTTGGACCCCCATTTACTCCTGATTAAAATATTAACTTCCAAAATATTGTCTTAAGTAGGTCCATCTCAAAGATTCTATTATATTTAATACAAGAAATAGTAGAAAATTAAGACCCACAATGATAAATGGTCACTGTAAAATCTCATTATTTTTTTGACCCAGCATCTTTTCTAAAAGATTATACTGCTTGATATGACAGGAGAACCTCTTTAATTATCTCAGTGTATAGAATTTAGAATATAGTGAAATGACAAAGCAAAACCATATTTTATGTTGCATAACCTCAGGCCTCTAAATTTCACAAAACTCAAAAAATAAAACAGTACCAGCACCATGGATTCTTACCCTGTGATCACCCCCAGTCAATGCCCCATCTCCCACCCCAAATTTCACTAATATCCTGACTTCCAACACCATAGGTGAGATGTGTTTGAAGTTTACATGAACAGAATGAAACAATATGCATTTTTGTTTTCCTGGTTTCTTTCATTCAATATCATGAGACTCCTCTATGGTGCTCTGTGTAGCTGACATTCAGTTATTTCCACTGCTGTACTGTCTTCTCTTGGATGAGTATTCTACCATTTAGTGATCCATTCTATCGTGGGTAGACTTTTGAGCCGTTTCCTTGTTACAGAGCTCAGGTTTGGTTACTCACTGCATGACAGGCCAACAAGTCAAGTGACAAGGTGTTGAGGTAAGGAAAGCTCACTAATGGAGAAGATGATGGACTAGTGTCCTCAAAAGCCATCTTAACATCTCGGTGCAGGCAAAGGGCTTTCAAAGGCAGCATGAAGGGCAGGGCTGAAGGGCACGTGATCAGCTCGTGTACAATTCTCAGATTCGTTGGCATCAAGGTAAAGTTTCAAGCATCACCCATCTTCTGGTTTCAATCTGTCTACAGATTGTGGGGGTCTATGTGCTTGTGGTCATCAGTTTTCATCTGGTAGGAGTCTGCTTCCTGCCAAAATAACTTAGGAATGTGTGTCAGATCTTTATCTAGCTTTCAGGGAACTGGGAATTTGGAGACTCTGTTGTGCGGCTGGTTTATAGTCTAAAGTATTACCAGTTTCCCAGTCAAACAGCTATTCTTTGTTTCCATATCTTCACATTTCCTAATCATTAACTCTTTAGACAGCCTTTTGAGACTCAGGGGAGGCCTAGGAGACTAAAGCAAAATCCTTTTACTTCAAAGGACAAGGACACAGGCTTGTATGTGGTTTCAACCAGGCTGGCATTGTTATAAGAAGGCTGCTGTGGACATCCCTGTTCCATGCACTTGGATAGAAGCATATCTCCTACACTGTGTTAATGTTTAACCACTTTGGTCCTAAACCCTGCTGTACATTGGCATCTCCCTGGTGCCTGGGCAGCAGTTCCATAGGGAATTCTAATCTGAGCTGGGATTAAGAACAACTGAGCTAAATGCTGAAACTCCCAGACAGAGGAGGAAAGGAATCCAGTTCAGGGGATTTTGAATGAATCGTTTCCAGAAAGAGGACTGTAACATGCAATGTACAAAATAAGCTGTGTCCAGTTTGACTTTGTCTTTCCATTTTTCCCCTTTGAGCTCCTAAACCAAAAGACTACATGGACTGGGTTTAAGATACTGTAAATGGCCTCCAGATTATTTTGAAAATTCCCCAGATTCTCAAAGCAAAGTTATTTTAGACATGTTTTAAAGATACATGTGTCATCAGACACAGAGAACAGACCCGTGGTCACAAAGGGGAAGAGGAAGTGGGGGAGGGAGAGGGATGGATTGGGAGTTTGGGGTTAGTAGGGTTAGTAGATGCAAACTATGACATTTAGAATGGATAAACAACAAGGTCCTACTGTATAGCACAGGGAACCATAACCAATCTCCTGGGATAAACCATAATGAAAAAGAATGTTAAAAAAAAAAAAGAATGTATATATGTGCAAAACTGAGTTACTCTGCTGTACAGCAGAGACTGGCACAACATTGTAAATCAACTATATTTCAATTTAAAAAAAGATACATGTGTCATGATTTGGCATACTTTGGGTGGGGGATTAGGCTTTCAAAAAGTTAGACAGACACTAGTTGGTTGTCCCAGCTCCATAAGAGGGATACTTCAAAAAGGCAAGAGTTAATTTTCTATGGTCCAGCTCAGCCTGGAATTAAATGAAATCTGCTTAATAATCATTGTTGCAACTGAGAATTTGGTTGGCACTGTTTAATTCCCTGGTTTCCTGAAACTGTTTTTTGGACCCATGCCCAGGAGCTGTCTTGATGAATGTATTTCAGAGAAGGAAAAAAACAAAAATGAACAATGTGGCTCTAGAAAATACAGCAACAGAATGCACTGAAATATCACAAAGCTCTAAAAATATGTTCCTCTTCGGGATCAGTCTCCGATATGCATTGGAAGATAGGAGAGAACAGAAGCCATAAACTCAATTCTTTTGTGACATGTGCAGAATAAGTTAGAAACTTAATATTTATGTGTAGTCAGGTAGTTCGATGCCTTCAATTTGTAGTGTGAGAATTGTTTTAAGTTCCCACAGGACCCAGAATAACTCCTTCCCCAGCCTCCCCTCCTGCCTGACTTGGCATGAACTCAACCCCTTGACCAAGAAACATTATTTGAACTTTGACCATGTGTCAGGATGCATGAAAGGTTCTGTAGGCATATTAAGACCCCATCCTTCCTCTCAAAGAACTTACAATCTTTTGGGGGTGAGGAAAGCCAACACTCATACAAAGAAAACTAAAACTTCAAGGCCAAGTATGATGTGTCAGAAGAAGCCCTGTGAACTGAGTGATCAGTACAGGCTTCTCTGGAGCAGTAGGCTTGAACTGAATCTTAAAGGATGGTCAGGCTTCTAATGGACAGGCAGGAAGGAGGAGAGCACTTCAGACAAGAGCAAAGGTGCAGGGCTCCCTAGGTGGTGCAGTGGTTAAGAATCCGCCTGCCAATGCAGGGGACATGGGTTTGATCCCTGCTCCAGGAAGATCCCACATTCTGCTGAGCAACTAAGCCCATGCGCCACAACTACTGAGCCTGTGCTTTAGAGTCCGTAAGCCACATCTATTTTATTTTTATAAATTTATTTATTTATTTATTTATTTATTTATTTATTTATTTATTTATTTTATTGGCTGTATTGGGTCTTCTTTGGTGCACATGGGCTTTCTCTAGTTGTGGCGAGCTGGGGCTACTCTTCATTGTGGTGCTCGGGCTTCTCATTGCGGTGGCCTCTCATCACAGAGCACGGGCTCTAGGCGTGTGGGCTTCAGTAGTTGTGGCACATGGGCTCAATAGTTGTGGCTCATGGGCTCTAGAGCGCAGGCTCAATAGTTGTGGCGCACGGGCTTAGTTGCTCCGCAGCATGTGGGATATTCCTGGGGCAGGGATGGAACCCTTGTTCCCTGCAAAGGCAGGCGGATTCTTACCCACTGCGCCACCTAGGAAGTCTGAGCCACACTATTGAGCCCATGTGCTGCAACTACTGAAGCCCACACGCCTAGAGCCCGTGCTCCACAAGAGAAGCCACGGCAATGAGGAGCCTGTGCACCACAACAAAGAGCAGCCCCCACTCACCGCAACTAAAGAAAGCTCGCGTACAGCAAAAAAAAGACCCAACACAGCCAATTAAATAAATAAATAAATAAATTTAGTTTTAAAAAAAGAGCAAAGGTGCAGCAAAGAAAGGGGCAGATGTTCAGAGAACAATAACAATCCCATTGGAATCTGAGACTCTTCTAAAGCAGCAATTATTAAAGTTTTGTGATTGGGACTAAGAGCAGAAGATGACGTATATTCATAATCCATCAATTCCACATCCCTGTGTTAGAAGATGCCAAAAAATTTGTGACGATCGAGTAGACAATCAAGATGGTGACAACCCAGCAATTTGATAGAAACAAAACAATCAAGAGTGAAAATCCTAAGCAAAATCCTCCATATATGAATTAATCCCCAAAATAGCAGCAACTGAAATCCATGAACAACTTAAAACCACTTTTATGATGCCCTGTTCAGGGCATTCCTCCCAGCTGCACATGCAGGAAACCTCATCTTCCATCCTTCCCTCATCAACCTCTTCCCTACGATCCATCGAGCAACACTGCCCACAGCTCTGCCTCCCTGCCAGCCCAAGGCAGCCTATCTCTCACCACCTTCCAACTGGTCTCCCTGCTGTATTTCTTAACCTCCGTGCCCCCCTCATTCTTCCCACCTCAATTCCAATCCATTCTTTACACAGCAGCTAGAATGTCATCTAAAAATCCTCAATCTGAGCAGACCCCCCACCCCTTAAAGCACACCTATGGTCTCCACAGTACCCAGGATAAAATATAGAATTTGTTACATGCCCACAAGACCCTGGAAGGACCTGCCCTGTCCCATCTCTAAAGCGATCTTTCCTCCTGCACCTTCATTAGGTGATTGGGATCTGCTCTCTCCTGGTTCCTCAAACTAGATCTGATTTTTCCAGAGTCTTCCTAGAATGTACTAGGCATCCATTCTTTACCTGGCTAATTCCTATTATAGGTCAAAGCTTAAAGGTCATTCCCTACAGAGACCTGCTTCGACCAATCCTCCAGCCTAATTTTGTCCCCCATGTTATTCATTTTCTTTTATTTTATGGCACTTAGCACAGTTTATAATTATAGATGTAACTTTTAAGGCTCAAAACATCATGAAAATATGGACCACATATGTTTGATTCATCACTGTGTACCCAACCTAGCAGCCTGACACCTAAGGTTTGCAATAATTATACTTACAGTGCCTGAAATGGAGGGAATTCCAACTACCTCTGTGTGCTAGATTCAAGTCCTCAATAATCTCCATCACCAAATTCAGTAACTCATTTGACTGTTTACTTATAAGTAGTCTTCATTCACATATAAAAAAAGGAAGGGTCACATCTCTCAAGCACAGAAGAAAAATATTGCATTTTTTGATAGCGTAAGCCTTGTATGGATGCCATTTTGACCAACAAAAGGCTCTGCCCTTGAGATGTAATGCATTTAAAAGTAGCGGAGATTATGGAAAGGAAATCATCATCACCATAATAATATAATGTTTATTGAGTGTTATGTGCCAGGCTTTCTACTACACTTTTTACAGGCATTATCTGCAATCTTACAACTATCCTGAACGCAGGCATTATAGCCTCCATTTACAAATGAGAAAAGTAACACATTACCTTCCATAATCACAGAGCTAGTGGGTAGGAGGGATTGATGGAGCCAGGTCTTTAAAAGATCTACAATTTGCACAATGTAATCTCTGTGAAATTAGCAAAACATTGTGGAATTTCCACCTCTACTGACATTTTCCATATTGGTTGACAGGAAGGACATTTACCAATATTCATTTTATTTTTCCAAAGAACCATAAATGCATTTTGAATAATAAAGAATGTCATTCAGAAATAAACATTTTCTTATCCTAAAGTTTTGGTTGGAGAGACTTTAGGATTAAAAAAAAAAAAAACACCTAGGGGATAGAAAAGATGGCGGTGAAGTAGAGAGACGTGGAGTGCATCCTTCTCCACAGATGCATTGGGAATGCACGGAAGGACGCAGTAATTCCCACAGAGAACCAGCTGAACACCAGCAGACGGCCTCGGACACCAGAAAGGACTGCGGGGAGCCCGACATAGCCGGTAGGGAGGCATCTACGAGGGCTCAAAGAGGGTGAAGCGGCGGAGCTGTGGCAGACGGGAGGGAGTGAGAAACATATGGAGGGTCCGCAGCGCAGCTCAGCTCAGTGTTCCCGGACCGAGACGTCGATCCGCGGCTGAACGGACGGTCCAGGAGCGGGAGCGTGGGAACCGGAGAGCTGCTTCAGGGTGAGAAACATTGTTGCCGGTAGGGTGACGGACCGAGAGCACAGGAGGGAGGAGGTCCGCGGAGAGGAGTGCCCGTCCCTGAGAGCTGCCCGGCCATCTCTCTCTTTCCGCGCCTCTGCAACAGGCAGTGGAGAGACGCCCGTGGGCCACCTAAGGCGCTCAGGGATAACAAGCACCCTCAGGCACTCGGGCGGGGCTAGATTAAAACCCCTTGGAACCTCGAGAGAACTCGAGGTATGGGAGGAGGCGGGGGTGGGGGGTGAAGGGGAAACTGAGACGAAGCGAGAGAGTAGCACAGATATATATATACTAGCAACTGTAAAATAGTCAGTGGGAAGTTGTTATATAACAAAGGGAGTCCAATTCGAGGATGGAAGATGCCTTAGAGGACTGGGGCGGGGAGGGTGGGGGGGACTCGAGGCGGGGGGGAGCCAAGGAAGGGAGAGAATACGGGGATATGTGTATAAAAACTGATTGAACCTGGTGTACCCCCCAAAAAATAAAAATAAATAAATAAATAAAAGATAGAAAAAAAAAAAAAAAAAAACCCCTTGGAACGCCAGCAGCAGGGAGGCTGCTGAGAGAAAAAAAAAAAACAAAAACAACAACAGCAACAAAAAAAAAACCCGAGAGAGGCCCAACTCTAAGACTTTCTGTTTACGCCTGAGCCACCGGTGTCCCTCTGCAACAGGCACCTCCAAGCCTGACTGAAACAACAGTGCGCCACTGCTCACTCACTCCCAAGAGAAGGAGCCACTATTGTACCCTCTCCCTCCCCACACACCAATGCTTACAGACGAACAATAAAGGAACCTCTGCTGGTCACAGAATAATGCAAAAAAATCCAAGGCAAGGAGAAGGACACTTACAGCTGAGACGCTAAGGAAACAGAAATAGTAGTGTCAATACCTATTGAACTGGTCCATTCTGGGATCAGTTCTGGATTTTTTTTTTCTCTCTCTTTTTCTCTCTCTCTCGCTCTCTCTTTTTTTTTTTTTTTCTTTATTAAATATGATCTTAGCCCTAAGGGATCTACAAGTTTTATAACATAATTTTTTAATGATATTTTTTATTCCTTTTTTTTTTTTTTGCCTTTTTATATACTTCTATATCTAGCTAAGTTTTTGGTAGTATGGACAATACATCTCTCATACTTTCCTTTCATCCCTTTCTTTTATACATTTCTATTCCTTTCTTTTTATTTGCATATTTCCAACCACATTACGCTCTTCTGTTCCCCTTTCTTCCAGCCATTTTAAGTTTATTTTATCTTAACATACTTATAAGCAACACTATTGGTCTGCTCAGACTCCTTGCTCTATTCTCCAGAGGACGCACTGCCTTGGTATTTAATATTATTAGGCTTTTGTCTTTATCTTAGTTCTTAGTACAGTTGTCTAATTACATTCTGAGAATCTCCATTCTCTCTGGTGGTACTCTGGCTCTTTTTTATATTTGATCCTAGCTTACAAAATCTCCCTGGATTAATGTTTGTATGTGTAGGGTGTTATTTGTTTGTTTGTTTGCTTTTGCTTTTGTCTCTGATTTGTTCTGTTTCAGCTGTCAATTTCTGTTGGGTTTCTCTTTGAATATTTGATAGCACACTGGGGTTCTGTCAGGTCTTTCTAGAGCCTTATGTCCTAACGATTCAGTAATTGTGTGTCTTATACATGTATGTGTTTCCTAGACTTAATATTCGTTTAATCCAATACTTGGACATTAGTCTGAGGCTTGGACAGTCTTCTATAAACACCTCTATCGCCAGGACAAGCAACTCCAAAAGTTTGGACAACCATGAGGAAACAAAGAAACACCATGCAGGCAAAGGAGCAGGAAAAAAACCCACAAGAACAAATAAATGAGGAGGAAATAGGAAAAATGCCTGAAAAAGAATTTAGAGTAATGATAGTAAAAATGATACAAAATCTCAATAACAAAATAGAGAAAGTACAAGAAACAGTTCATAAGAACTCAGAAAAACAAACAGCAATGGATAACAAAATAACTGAAATTAAAAATACTCTAGATGCTATAACCAGCAGAATGACTGAGGCAGAAGAATGAATAAGTGAGTCGGAAGATAGAATGGGGGAAATAAATGCCACAGAGCAGGAAAAAGAAAAAAGAATAAAAGGAATAGAGGACAGTCTCAGAGACCTCAGTGATAACATTAAGCGTACCAACATTCGAATTATAGGCATCCCAGAAGAAGAAGAAAACAAGAAAGGGTCTGAGAAAATATTTGAAGAGGTTCTAGTGGAAAACTTCCCCAACATGGGAAAGGAAATAATTCACCAAGTCCAAGAAGCACAGAGAGTCCCATACAGAATAAACCCAAGGAGAAATACACCAAGACACATATTAATCAAATGAATGACAATTAAACACAAAGAAAAAATATTAAAAGCAGCAAGAGAAAAGCAACAAACAACATATAAGGGAAAACCCATAAGTATAACAGCTGATCTTTCTACAGAAACTCTGCAGGCCAGAAGGGAATGGCAGGATATCCTGAAAGTCCTGAAAGAGAGAAACCTACAGCCAAGAATACTCTACCCAGCAAGAATCTCATTCAGATTTGAGGGAGAAATCAAAAGCTTTCCAGACAAGCAAAAGTGAAGAGAATTCAGCACCACCAAACCAGCCTTACAACAAGTGCTAAAGGAACTTCTGTAAGTAGGACACACAAGAAAAGGAAAACACCTACAAATACAAACCCAAAACAATTCAGAAAATGGTAATTGGAACACACATGTCAATAATCACTTTAAATGTAAATGGCTTAAATGCTCCAACCAAAAGACACAGACTGGCTGAATGCATACAAAAACAAGACCCTTCTATATGCTGCCTACAAGAAACCCACTTCAGACCAAGGGATACATATAGACTGAAAGTAAAGGGATGGAAAAAGATATTCCATGCAAATGGAAGTCAAAAGAAAGCTGGAGTAGCAATACTCATATCAGACAAATTAGCCTTTAAAGTAAAGACTATTAAAAGAGACAAGGAAGGACACTACATAATGATCAAGGGATCCATCCAAGAAGAACATATCACAATGGTAAATATCTATGCCCCCATTATAGGAGCACCTCAATACATAAGGCAAATGTTAACAGCTATAAAAGGGGACATCAACAGGAACACAATAATAGTGGGAGACTTGAACACCCCACTTACATCAATGGACAGATCATCCAAACAGAAAATAAAGACACACAAGCTTTAAATGACACATTAGACCATCTCGACTTAATTGATATCTATAGGACATCCAAAAACGACAGACTACACTTTCTTCTCAAGTGCACACGGAACATTTTCTAGGATAGATCACATCTTGGGTCACAAATCAAACCTCAGCAAATTCAAGAAAATTGAAATCATATCAAGCATCTTCTCAGACCACAACGCCATGAGACTAGATATCAATTACAGGAAAAAAACTGCAAAAAATACAAACACATGGAGGCTAAACACTTCACTCTTAAACAACCAAGGAATCACTACAGAAATCAAAGAGGAAATCAAAAAGTATCTAGAAACAAATGACAACGAAAACACAACAACCCAAAACCTATGGGATGCAGCAAAAGCAGTTCTAAGAGGGAAGTTTATAGCAATACAGTCCTACCTTAAGAAACAAGAAAATGATCAAATAAACAACCTAACCTTACACCTCAAACAACTAGAGAAAGAAGAACAAAGAAACCCCAAAGTGAGCAGAAGGAAAGAAATCATAAAGATTGGAACAGAAATAAATGAAAAAGAAAGGAAAGAAACCATAAGAAAAATAAATAAAACTAAAAGCTGGTTCTTTGAGAAGATTAACAAAATTGATAAACCATTAGCCAGACTCATCAAGAAAAAAAGGGAGAAGATGCAAATCAACAGAATTAGAAATGAAAAAGGAGAAGTAACAACGGACACCTCCGAAATACAAAACATCATGAGAGACTACTACAAGCAACTATATGCCAATCAATTGGATAACCTGGAAGAAATGGATACATTCTTAGAAAAATACAATCTTCCAAGACTGAACCAGGAAGAAATAGAAACCATGAACAGACCAATCACAAGTACGGAAATTGAGGCAGTGATTAAAAATCTCCCAACACACAAAAGCCCAGGACCAGATGGGTTCACGGGCAAATTCTATCAAACATTTCGTGAAGAGCTAACACCTATCCTTCTCAAACTCTTCCAAAATATTGCAGAAGGCAGAACACTCCCAAACTCATTCTACGAGGCTACCATCACCCTGATACCAAAACCAGGCAAAGATGTCACAAAAAAAGAAAACTACAGACCAATATCACTGATGAATATAGATGCAAAAATCCTCAACAAAATACTAGCTAACAGACTGCAACAGCACATTAAAAAAATCACACACCATGATCAAGTGGGGTTTATCCCTGGGATGCAAGGATTCTTCAATATACGCAAATCAATCAACGTGATACATCATATCAACAAATTGAAGGATAAAAACCATATGATCATTTCAATAGATGCAGAAAAAGCTTTTGACAAAGTTCAACATCCATTTATGATAAAAGCTCTCCAGAAAATGGGCATAGAAGGAAATTACCTCAACATAATGAAAGCCATATATGCAAAACCAAAAGCCAACATTGTTCTCAATGGGGAAAAACTGGAAGAATTCCCTCTAAGAACAGGAACAAGACAAGGGTGTCCACTCTCACCACTATTATTCAACATAGTTTTGGAAGTTTTAGCCACAGCAATCAGAGAAGAAAAAGAAATAAAAGGAATCCAAATTGGAAAAGAAGAAGTAAAATTGTCACTCTTTGCAGATGACATGACATTATATATAGAAAACCCTAAAGACTCTACCAGAAAACTGCTAGCACTCATTGATGAGTTTAGTAAAGTAGCAGGAAACAAAATTAATAAACAGAAATCTCTTGCATTCTTACACACTAACAACAGAAGAGCAGAAAGAGAAATTAAGGAAACTCTCCCATTCACCATTGCAACCAAAAGAATAAAATACCTAGGAATAAACCTGCCTAAGGAGGCAAAAGATCTGTATGCAGAAAACTTTAAGACATTGATGAAAGAAATCAAAGACAACACAAACAGATGGAGGGACATACCATGTTCCTGGATTGGAAGAATCAACATCGTGAAAATGACTGTACTACCCAAAGCAATTTACAGATTCAATGCAATCCCCATCAAATCACCAATGGCATTTTTCACAGAACTAGAGCAAGAAATCTTATGATTTGTATGGAAACACAAAAGACCCCGAATAGCCAAAACAATCTTGAGAAGGAAAAATGGAGTTGGTGGAATCAGGCTTCCTGACTTCAAACTATACTACAAGGCCATAGTGATCAAGACAGTATGGTACTGGCACAAAAATAGAAAGGAAGATCAATGGAATAGAATAGAGAACTCAGAAGTAAGCCCAAACACATATGGGCACCTTATCTTTGACAAAGGAGGCACGAAGATACAATGGAAAAAAGACAGCCTCTTCAATAAGTGGTGCTGGGAAAATTGGACAGCAACATGTAAAAGAATGAAATTAGAACTCTTCCTAACACCATACACAAAAATAAACTCCAAATGGATGAAAGACCTACATGTAAGGCCAGACAATATAAAACTCCTAGAGGAAAACATAGGCAGAACACTCTATGACATCCATCAAAGCAAGGTCCTTTTTGACCCACCTCCTAGAATCATGGAAATAAAATCAAGAATAAACAAATGGGACCTCATGAAACTTAAAAGCTTTTGCACAGCGAAAGAAACCATAAACAAGACTAAAAGGCAACCCTCAGAATGGGAAAAAATAATTGCCTATGAAACAACGGACAAAGGATTAACCTCCAAAATATACAAGCAGCTCATGCAGCTTCATACCAAAAAAGCAAACAACCCAATCCACAAATGGGCAGAAGACCTAAATAGACATTTCTCCAAAGAAGACATACAGATGGCCAACAAACACATGAAAAGATGCTCAACATCACTCATCATCAGAGAAATGCAAGTCAAAGCCACAATGAGGTATCACCTCACACCAGTCAGAATGGCCATCATCACAAAATCTGGAAACAACAAATGTTGGAGAGGGTGTGGAGAAAAGGGAACTCTCCTGCACTGTTGGTGGGACTGCAAGTTGGTACAGCCACTATGGAAAACAATTTGGAGGTTCCTTAAAAAACTACAAATAGAACTACCATATGATCCAGTCATCCCACTCCTGGGCATATACCCAAAGAAAACCATAATCCCAAAAGAAACTTGTACCATCATGTTTATTGCAGCACTATTTACAATAGCCAGGACATGGAAGCAACCTAAATGCCCATCAACAAATGAATGGATACAGAAGATGTGGCATATATATACAATGGAATATTACTCAGCTATAAAAAGGGATGAGATGGAGCTATATGTAATGAGGTGGATAGAACTACAATCTGTCATACAGAGTGAAGTAAGTCAGAAAGAGAAGGACAAATATTGTATGCTAACTCACATATACGGAATCTAAAAATGGTACTGATGAACTCAGTGACAAGAACAAGGATGCAGATACAGAGAATGGACTGGAGAACTCGAGGTATGGGAGGGGGCGGGGGGTGAAGGGGAAACTGAGACGAAGTGAGAGAGTAGCACAGACATATATATACTACCAACTGTAAAATAGTCAGTGGGAAGTTGTTGTATAACAAAGGGAGTCCAACTCGAGGATGGAAGATGCCTTAGAGGACTGGGGCGGGGAGGGTGGGGGGGACTTGAGGGGAGGGGAGTCAAGGAAGGGAGGGAATACGGGGATATGTGTATAAAAACAGATGTTTGAACCTGGTGTACCCCCCCCCAAAAAATAATTTAAAAATAAATAAATAAATAAACATTCATCACAGGGAAAAAAAAAAAAAAACACCTAAAATCAAATTAAGATAAGATTATAAACAGTATGTGTCTGACCCAAATGATAAAAAGTGGCCTTTGACTCACATACCTGGGAAATGTATGCGACTCCCTGATATGTGTTGGTGCATCTGCTGGCTGGTTGAACAAATATTTAAGTATGTGTAAGAGCAATAATGGCTCCTGTGGAAATCTCCACCACACTAGCACGTACTAAAACCGTAAATATTCTAGGGGATGGAGTACTGTCAGGGAGTGAAATTCCAAGCTGACCTAGCATGAAGCAGGAGACTGCTTGAGAGCTTTGAAACTTCTTCAAGCTTGGACATTCTAAGTATCCTGAAAGGAAGATGCTGTGAAAAAACTAGACCTGCCAGGTAATCCTGACTTGGGGTATACAGTTAAATTCCTTTATGGGCCTTAAACCAAAGTTTTAAACACCAGAGACTATTTTAGAGAGAAATGCCACATTCCTGTTAGAGAGAAACATCTTCCTATAAAAGTTAAGAGAAAGAGAACTACTATGTACAGGAGTTCTATATATTTTACTTATTCCATATAACTCCTTGAAGTTGGAATTATTTCTCACTTACAAATGAGGAAACTATGGTCCAGAGAGTTTAATTAATTAACCCATAATCACACACCTGTGATGGGGCTGGGATTTGAACCTAAACTTCAACTTCAGATACCTCTTTCCCTAGTAGTCTACTGTTTGATGTGGATAAAGGAAGACTGGTGGACTTCTCATCTAATGAAGAAAACTACAGAATCACAAGATCCTGAGGTTGAAAGACATGTGATTTCAGCACCATGTCTTGTTCATCTTTACATCCCTTACAGTGCCCACTATGTCATAGGTGCTCCGTGTGCTTGTAGGATGATAGATGGATGGATGGATGGATGGATGGATGGATGGATGGATGGATGGATGGATGGGTGAATTCCCTTATTCCTGGGCTATTCAGATTGACTGTTTTTTTCCATATTAAGAGACTATTTCTCAGAGGACAGGTGACAGTAGCCAGTTGTTCAATATTGTGCCTCTTCCTCTGGAGAAACTCAGGCAGGTAAAATGGAAAAAGGTTATTTAACAGTTTGCCAGTAATTTTTTTAGCCACTTTTCTTAGAAGTTAAATACATGTGTAGGTTATTGTAGCTGTTTCAGTCCTGTGAAGATAAGAAACATCTCACCACCTCATTTTAAGGAGGTAAAATACACCTTATTTGTAGCTGCTTCAGTCTGGTGAATGCAGGGGGTACTGTAGCTCTTTATGTTAAGGAGTTTTACCTCCCTTTCTGGTTTCATCCCTTTTTTGCCAGTATTTTTTTTCCCTATTATTGGCATTGTCTAACACAGAGTGGGTACAAGGGTTGGGGAAAAGGAACAGGAAATGAGGCCCTCATCAGATGAACACCTTTGTATCGGCCTCTGCTCCCATGGGGTAGCAAGGCAGCTGTTTTGGGGAACAGGCTGGGATTTCTCTCCCTCTCTCTCTTTCCCTCTCTCTTTTTCTCTCTCTTCCCTGACTTCCACATCTCTTTGTCATTCTGCTTCCTCCCAGGAGACTTTGTTTCCTTGCTTGGTATTTGTGTCTGGTCTCTGGAGACTTTAGATTATTCTCTCTTGGCCAAGGAGAGTCTTATTTCACAATCTTTGCCTGGAGTGAGTATTTGATTCTACTTGGGAAGTGTCGGAGAACGGTGATAAATCTCCTCTGAGTCTTTTTTTCTTAACACGTTGCAAGTCATCAGTCTGAGATGGTGTACACAGTAATTATTCTTAGTTGCCGAATGGAAACTTGATATTTGCAACCAACATTGCAAGTTCATCAAATGACAGTCTGTGGTCAAGCGACGTGAGAACTAAGCACAGCACTCTGCACAGCTTCCGAGCAGGAGAAGCACGTGGCCACGGCCAGCCAGGCTCTGGCGGGGGGCAGGGGCGGGGTCAGGAATCCTTTCACCATCAAATTCAGGGGAGGACTGCGGCAGGAAGAGGAATTCGCTATTCCAGGGCTGCCTGTGCCTCAAGGAATACAGCTGGGAGACACACTTTGAAAAGCTAAATCACTTGTTCAACTCTTGGTGAGGGTAGAGGATGGAAGTGCTGAAAACTGAGAGGGAAATTCACCTGAGAAAGTGAGAAATATAATTAAAATAAAAGGTTTTAATTAAAGTAGAAAATTACAATAAAATTGTTGAGAGAGAGAGAGAGAGAGAGAGTGTGTGTGTGTGTGTGTGACTCTAAACTCCCACTAATAATACTCTTCAGAGCACCAAATATAATCTTTCTAACCTTAAAGGCAGAAGGGAGCCATCTTCCAGTTTATTCCAAACGGCCAATTATCAGATAAATCTTTTTTCTAGGTCATCACCTTGGTGGAATGACTGATGCAGAAATGACACTAGGTCCTGTAGTGGGTTGAATAGTGGTCCCAAAAAGATATACCCAAGTCCTAACCCCTTATATTGTGATAGGGAAGGACAAATCTGACTCCATATTGGATCTGTTTCTTTTACTTTAGCCTTTGTATTGTTTCTTTTGCTACAAGTTAAGAATGTTGCCCATAGCCTAAAATATACAGGATAGCCCATTCTCAAAGCTCTCACCTTTAAAGGACAACATTTTCCCATTCATACAGAGATAAAAATTTGCAGAATAGAAAATAACTTTTGTCTTCTTGGAGGTTTACAAGAACGTTGTGACCTGACCTATGTGGTCAGCTGCAAAAACAAGAGATTACAACACCAAGAAGTTTACAACCACCAACCACGCCCCTTCTCCTTTCAATTTAAAAGAAGCCTGAATTCTAACTCGGGTAAGATGGTTCTTTGGGACACTAGTCTACATCTTCTCCGCCTGCTGGCTTTCTGAGCAAAGTCGCTATTCCTTGCCCTAACAACTCCTCTCAAGATTTACTGGCCTGTCGTGGCAAGCAGTATGAGCTTGGACTTTGCAACAAAACCTATGAATAGGACATTGTTTAGAAATAGAGTCTTACAGATGTAGTTAAGTTCAGGATCTTGAAATGAGATCATCCTGGATTTGGGGGGCCCCCAATCCAATGACTGATGTCCTTAAAAGAGAAAGGAAAGGGAGACTTCACACAGGGACACTGGGAAGCAGAACATGGAGACAGACACAGATACCAGAGTCACACTGGCACAAGCCAAGGGATGCCAAGGCTTGCCAGCAGCCACCAGAAGCTAGAGGCATGGAACAGATACTTCCTCAGAGCCTCCAGAAAGAACTAACCCTGCTGACACTGTGATTTCAACTGAAGGCCTCTAGAATTGTCAGAGAAGCAATGTCTGTTGTTTTAAGCCACCTAAGTTTGTGGTCATTTGTGGCAGCAGCCCCTGGAAACAAATACAAGCCCCAAGCCTCAGGTCTGAGGATAAAAGTGAACAGACATGACTTACCGGAAGCATTACTGTGAGCTACTGAAGGAACTTGTTTTGCCAGGATTTATACAACACATACAATTGAATGATTTCTATATTAGACAAAAGACTAGGTTAACATTCCAATATTTTGCCTGAAATCTCTATGACATTAAAAGGAGAGGACAGAGGGAAGACCTACATGTGTACCCTTGGTCGAATTCAGGATGCCTGAGTAGGTCCACCAGGGCTTTATTTGCAGGAAAACCCCATAAGCCTCATGTGGACAGTGGTTGGATCCTGTGGGGCTGGTAGCCTCCCTGCAGGGTTAAGGCTCTACGTGGGTAGAGACCAGGGGCTCCTTCCTATCCAGGGCAGTATCCAGGCTAGGGAAGGGACAAGCACCTGGGGAGGTGAAGGGAGTGATGGCAACAGGCTTAGGCTGTTGGGGACAACGTTGGAGTGAAGTCCAGTCTTGAACCTTCCACCTTATTTTTTGATCCTTCCCTCTGTGTCAGGTAGTTAGAGAGGGGGCAGCAACGGACTGATTGGCTCAGGGCACTGGTGGAAAAGAGGCTTCGAGTTCAAGGCTCTGTTGGGGACTGATGGGCAGTGGGAAGGGGTGGTTGCCCCACTGGACTTGATGGCTGTTGGAAAAAGCAAGGGCCAGGATGATGGGATAAGCCACATCAGGAAACCCCATGGACCCATCAACTATAGGGATAATTCGAGGGTTGAGGTTGCAGCTGCTCTAGCTAATAGAAGCAAGAGCAGAATGCTAAACCATAATGAGGTCCCACCTCACACCCACTGGATGGTTACTATTATTTTAAAAGACAAAAACAAAACAGAAAATAACAAGTATTGGTGAGGATGTAGAGAAATGGAAACCCTTGTGTACTATGGGTGAGATGTAATAAAATGGTGCAGCCACTTTGGAAAACAGTATGGTGGTCCCACAAAAAATTAAAAGTAGAATTACCATATGACCCAGCAATAGTACATCTGGGTATATATCCAAAAGAACTGAAAGCAAGGTGTTGAACAGATACTGGTACAACCATGTTCATAGCAGCATTATTCATAATGGCCAAAAAGTGGAAGAAACCCAAGTGTCCATCAATGGATGAATGGGTAAACAAAATGTGGTATACAATACAATGGGATATTATTCAGCCATAAAAGAAAGGAAATTCTGATATATGCTGTAACATGAATGACCCCTGAGGACATTATACTAAATGAAATAAGCTTATCATAAAAAGACAAATGCTGTATATTTCCACTTATATGAGATTCCTAGAGCATCAAATTTATAGTGACAGAATGTCAAATGTTGTTTGCCAGGACCTGCCTGGGAGGGAAATGAGGAAATTTTATTTAATGGGTATAGAGTTTATTTAATGGGAAAAGAGTTCTGGAGATGGATGGTGGTAATATTTTCACAACAATGTAAATGTGCTTAATATATTAACAGAGTATATATCACTGTATATGCAGTGTATATATACTGTGTATGTGTGTATATATACACACTACAGTGGTATATACATTGTATAACAGTATTATGTACCACTGAACTGGTATATATTCCCTGAACTGTACATTTAAAAATGGTTAAGGGACTTCCCTGGTGGTCCAGTGGTTAAGATTTCACATTCCAGTGCAGGGGGTGTGTGTTTGATCCCTGGTCAGGGAGGTAAGATCCCACATGCCTTGAGGCCAAAAAACCAAAATGTAGAACAGAAGCAATATTGTAACAAATTCACTTTAAAAGTGGTCCACATCAAAAACATCTTTAAAAAATTGGTTAAAATGGTAACATTTTATGTTTTATTTTACCACAACTGAAACAAAAGGCATTACTTCATTCCAATATTCTACCCTGAACACCTGCACACAAACTCCACACCCTTATACCCACATCCATACACTGGAGGCTGGGGTGACCTGCAGAAACACAGTTTACTTTCCATACTGCCGAGCTAGGCAGAAGATGTCTGTTCCTGTAGGACTGATTCTAGAAAATCAACTGTGTTTAGTGTGTAATGGGTATCATAAGTCATCTGGCTGGTCAAATAAAAAAACTGGACGTCAACCTGACTCCTTGTCTCGTTTGTATCCACCACCCGTTGGCCAGGTCTTGTTCATCTTGCCTCTCTGATGTAATCTAGATCTATCCCTTCCTCTCTAGTCACTTTAGTTCAAGTTTCCTGCCTGGGTTTGTCAATATCCTCATTACTCGTCTCCCTGCCTCCAGTCTCACTCCTCCCAGGACTGCCAGGGGGATCCTGCAAAAAGCAAGTCTGTTCATGTCCCATGTCTTAGAACCCTCCAACTGTTGGCCATCGGCTCTATGATGTGCTTCCCAAGGCTTGAACGGTTGAAAGGGAGCCTCATCCTTGGGTCCAGCTCGACTCTCTCCCCTCACCTCCTACCTTCTGCCAACCCCCAACTCCTGCTGTGTCTCCCAAATGTCACCCTCCATTAAAATGAATGATCATCTTCTAAACATGCTGTCTCATGTCTATGATTTTTCATTTGTTTTCCCTGAGTCTGGAAATGCCCTCTTTGCTTGTCAAATTCTGGTTAGCTCTCCAAACGCAGCTAAAACCAAAGCTTCTCTTATCTCAACACCACCCCCACCTCACCCTGAATAAGTCTAACCTCTCCTCCCTCTGTACTACTCCTTTAATTTAAACATAATTCTATGCTGGTACATGTCACAAGGGATGAGAACTCATCCCTTTTTTACATGCTTCACTTCTCTACTGAACTGGAGTTTCTTAAGAGTAAGGCTGCATACTTAGTATGTGATAAATGTTGGCTAAATGAAATCTGTTAAAGAATTCAGCTCACTCAAGTGGTCATACTGATAAGATTTCGACAATAATTATGAAAATGTGATCAAATTTTTATCAAAATTAAGTGACCATAACTAGAATATGTCTGTCAGTCAAGGAATTTTCACATTTTCAAGGAATTCCAGACCCATCTAGTCCTGTTTCTCAAATAATTATATCAGAATATCAGGGTTTGGGGCCTGTGCATCAGTATTTTTTAAAGGTCTCTAACCGGAGAAAAGGACTTCAAAACCAATTTCTGCCAAGTTTCAAAAGCTCTGATCTCACCTACTCACCTGTGAGTGGGCAGTGACTTCCTGTATCCGTCCCAGGAGGATAAACATCTTATTTATTATTTTTTCAAGAATCTCTGGAGACACAATTCTAGAATCTCCCTTGCCTTTTAAAATAGTGTTCCTCTTTAAAATAAATAAAACCAAGTGTAAAAGAAACTTGTAGCTATCATAATTTGTTTTTTCAAATAAAAGACTGTTTTTATAATTTTAAAATGGTTTTGAAGTCCTTTTCTGGGCATCTGACCTTTTAGCCCCTGTTTGGCATGAAGCTCCCTTAATTTTCTATGTCTTTGAAAAAACAATTCCAGCATTACTGTTTCCTAAGAAGTCTGGGGTCATGACAGAATGAGCTGGCTAGCAGAGAGTTTATTTTTAACCAAGAGTCTGATCCAAATACCCAACTTCTTTTCCTGCCCTGACACTTTTCTATGCTCATGGGTAAAGAGTCCTTTTCAGGGATCATCCCATCTATGAAGTGTCTGCTTGACTACATATATTTCTTAGCTCTCCAGGCCAAAGTGGAGCCTTTAACACTTCTCAATACAAAATGTTGAGAGGTCCTGTCAACATGTTTGTGTTTTGTAAAGTGAACAAGGGCATCTGTGGGAGGCCATCTGGAAGGAACACGATTATGAAGATCACTTGGGTGTGCTTTGATTCTGAAAACCTGTGTGCCCATCCTAAGTTCTGTCCTTAATTTAAAAAAAAGCCACCTCTTTTCTACAAACTTCAATCATTTTTATTTGCATCTGCCTGCCTTTTAAAATCATCTCCTAAAGAAGCAGACCCATGGACAGAGAGAACAGGCTTGTGGTTGCTAAGGGGGAGGGGTTGGGGGAAGGATGAACTGGGAGGTTGGGACTAGCAGATGTAAGCTTTTATACATAGGATGGATAAAAAACAAGGTTCTACTGTATAGCACAGAGAACTATATTCAATATCCTATGATAAACCATAACGGAAAAGAACATTTAAAAAAAATTTAGTGGGGAGGGAGTCAAGGGAGGGAGGGAATATGGGGATATGTGTATAAAAACAGATGATTGAACTTGGTGTACCCCCCAAAAATAATAAATAAATAAATAAAATTTTTTTAAAAAGTTAAAAAAAATTTACATTGTAAATTGGCTATACTCAATAAAAAAATTTTTTTTACATTATTTCCTAAACTAGAACACATGCCTGTATAACAGGGCAGAAGCACAAAAGCTTTCTCTGACTTCTCACTTGCCCCAGATGCACACTCACTCATTCCTGCATGAGTTTTCTTCAGTCCTTTCCTCCATTTCTCCACTGTTACCTTTCTTCATCCACGGCCAGGACACTCTGTGCTTTAGAACAATATGAATTTATTCTCTTACAGTTCTGAGGGTCAGAAGTCCAAAATGACTCTTAGAAGGCTAAAATCGAGGTGTCAGGGGGGCTGTGTTCTTTCTGGAAGCTCCAGGAAGAATCCATTTCCTTTTCTCTTCCAGCTTCCAGAGGCTGCTAGCTTTCCTTGGCTTGTTGCCCCTTCCTCCATCTCCAGAACTCATCACTCCAACCTGTGAAGCTGTCATTCCATCTCCTCTGCCTTTGACTCTCCTCCTCCCTCTTATAAGGACCCTTGTGATTGCATTCGGTATAACCACATAATCCAGGATAATCTCTCCATCTCAAAATCCTTAGCTCAATTACATCAGCAAAGTCCTTTTTTTTTTTTTTTTTTTTTTTTTGGGGGGGGGGGGCATGTAAAGCAACATATTCATGTATTTCGGGGATTAGGATGTGAACACCTTTGCTGAGGCCAGAGAAGGAGAGGGGGCATTCTGTCTATCACGTGTCCTAAAGCTTTCTAGCCAAGCACCATCTAGATCACTGCCTCCTTTCACTGCTAACATGTCCTGAGTTGAATTGTGCCCCCCTCACTACCACCACCAAATTCACATCCTCAGAACCTCGGAAGGTGACCTTTTTTGGAAATAGGGTCTTTGCAGATGCAATTAGTTAAATTAAGATGAGGTCATACGGGATTAGGGTGAGTCCTAAATCCAATATGACTGGTATCCTTATAAAAAAAAAGGGGGAGATTCAGACACAGAGACCCACAGGGATGAAGACCACCTGATGAAGGAGGTAGAGAATGGAATGCTAAAGCTACAAGCCAAGGAATGCTGAGGACTCCTGGCAGCTACCAGAAGCTAGAAAGAGGCAAAATAGGACTCTTTCCTAGAAGCTTCAGAGGAAGCATGGCCCTGCAGATACTTCGGACTTCTGGCCTCCAGCACTACGGGAGAATAAATTTCTGTTGTTTTAAGCTCCCGGTTTGTGATATGTTATTACAGCAGCCATAGGAAATTAATATAGGCATATTGTAAAAGAGGCACTTGTTTTGTTCATGCACCAGAGTATACTAAGGGCAGCTTGACTGACATGTCAGCTGACCAACTAACAGCTTTCTTTGTTCCATTTGTAATGTACAAGGACCTTTATGAAATATTGGTTCTGTGCCTGGAGCTTCTGCATTTGAGGACTTTAGACTGTCTTCCAGCACATAGGAAGTAAGAGCCATCTATATAAGGGGTCAGCACACAGTATCTATAAAGGGATAGAGAGTAAATTGTTTAGGCTTTGTGGACCAAGAGGCAAAATCAAGGATATTATATAGGCCCTTATAAAATGAGAAACAAAGCAAATTTTCACACACTTTTTTACTGACAAAATTCAAACTATAACAGTCTAGTACAACTATTTTGTAATAGAGTTCTAATAACAAGAAGAATAAAATTCTTTTGGTGGTAATAACAGTTCACTTACTTGGGGCTCAAATGTAATTAACCTACCACCAACGTTGATTGCTAATGCTGATCTGTAATGAGAGTTTTGAGTATTTTAATTCAAGGATGAAAATTGCATCCTTGAAAATGTCTTTTCACACAGAAAAGTGCTACCAAAATTGCTATCAATTCATGAGCATATGATTTTAATTGAGCATTTTGATTGCTTGAAAGCCATTTATAGAGTTCTATTAAATTTTTCTATCAATACTTATCTTTTAGCATATTATTACATTGCAGATTAATCACTTCCAATTGAAGGTTTGGTGGAAGTCCCTCTATTGCTCAGTTAAATAGATTTTGAAATATGGACATTTTCTTTGCACTTGTATTGAGGTCCAGAAAATGTTACTAGAACTGAAGTTAGAACTCAGAAAATACATTCAGTGGAAATATACATGGAATGAAGATCTCACTTCTTGTTCTATATTTTGACACTCCTGGAGGTGGATAAGGCAGCTTCATAGTCAAATAATGTTAGTTGTTGAAATGACTTTACTGCAGTGTTAGTTTCTTGTATGAGTGTTGTTTGGCCTTGTGATTTTAGGTTGAATTCATTAAGAAACATCAAGTCTGCAGCAAAAACTGATTTTCAAAGCCATTCAGTGTTCAACAGCACTGGTTGAAGGCAGTTCTTCTCACCTAAAATTTTCAGTCTCAGTTTCAAGCTCAGAAAATTGCAATAAAACTTGACCATTGCCTTTGAACTGCTGTGTTGCCACAAGTCAGGATATTCAGCTTCTTTCAACAAAACTTCACAGGACCCACTATGGTTATGTCGATGAGAGCAGATGAGTTCTTCTTCAGTGGAACTATTGGATGGGTGACCCATGAGAGATTCAAATATTTCTGCAAAGTACCTGCTGACAAATAACTGAAGCTTTTAACACCATACATTTTCTCAAGCTTGTAAATTTGTTCAACTAAACCTTTACTGCTCTAAATATATTTTTACTGCTTTAATTGTAACATATTTTAGCAAATTTCAGCTCAGGTTGTACAGAATTAGTGTGCTCAAATTCTTTGAATGTATTCTCATCTGTAGTTGTTCCATGCAGGCTATTTACAGGGGCTAATCAGTCACTTCAAACTCAGCATTGACCCCTTGAATAAATAACAACAACTTAGCAGTATCAGAAATATCTATGGGCTCCCCAAGAGTCAAGAAAACCACTCCAAATTATTTGTCTCGTGTTTTAATTGACTGATGATGTTGCTCCCAATGTCCTCAATGCTGAGCAACTTTACTCACTGAAAGGCTGAAAGTCTCAAACGAGTTTATTTTCTCCAGACACATTTCAGTGGCTGCTTCGATCAGTCACAATTTAGTTAATTCACCATTGGTAAACAGCTTTCCTTGCTTAGCTGACAAATGAGCCACTCAGATACTTTCTCTGGTTGCAGGCTCATTTTTATTTCTGTGAAGAAATTCTGCTGTGATGAAAAATTTCGTTTGAATTTTTTCTGATGTTTGTAACCATTGCTTTTCTGTGAGCTGGGAACATTGTGATGGTTGTTTAGTCTGGTTTTGTTGACATATATGGTATTCTTGTAGCACAATGATAGTGTCATTGCACAAATGCTTTGCCATCTAATTCAGTAACAAAATAGTCACACTCCACTGTGCCTTAAATCATCATATTCAAAGTCTACTTTCTCTTTCTTGTTTTGACTTGGTGGATATCTACTTTAAATGGAAATAAATAAGTGGGGGGGGGGAGAAAGGAAGGGAGGAAAAGAGGGAAGGAGGAAGAAAGGAAGAAAGGAAGGAGTAAGAAAGAAGGATCAATGTAATCATATGACTTTATTTTTTTTTTACTTATTTATTTATTATTTTTTTTGAGGTACACAGAGTTCAATCATCCGTATTTATACACATATCCCCGTATTCCCTCTCTCCCTCGATTCCCCTCCCCCCATCCCAGTCCTCTAAGACATCATCCATCCACCAGTTGAACTCCCTTTGTTATACAGCAACTTCCCACTGGCTATCTATTTTACAGTTGGTAGTATACATATGTCTATGCTACTCTCTCACTTCCTCTCAGCTTCCCCTTCACTCCCGCCCCCCCAAATCTCGAGTTCTCCAGTCCATTCTCTGCATCTGTGTCCTTGTTCTTGTCTTGTCACTGAGTTCATCATTTTAAAAACATATTTATATAATTGTTTGGCTGTGCCCGGTCTTAGTTGTGGCACGTGGGATCATCGTTGCCTTGTGCAGGATCTTTAGTTGCAGAATGCGGGATCTAGTTCCCTTACTAGGGATCAAACTCGGGCCCCCTGTATTGGGAGCACAGAGTCTTAGCTGCTGGACTACCAGGGAAGTCCCTCATACAATGTTTGAAATGCTACGTTTGAAATGCTGTTGAATTCTAACTGCAATTTGCAGTGTGCCAAGCATCAGTCCAAAGTGATGAGAATGCCATATACAGTCTCTATCGCAACTACTCAATCTGCCACTATACCTTAAAAGCACACAGACAAGATGAAAAGAAATGAGTGAGGCTGGGTTCCAATAAAATGTTATTTGTAGAGAGTGAAATTTAAATTACATGCAAGTTTCATGTGTCATGAAATATTCTTTTTTGTTCAATCACTTATAAATATTAAAATTTTTCTCAGCTTGTAGGTCATACAAAACAGGTGGTATGCCAGATGTGGCTGGTGAGTTATAGT
Organism: Hippopotamus amphibius kiboko; assembly: GCF_030028045.1. Taxonomy (NCBI): domain Eukaryota; kingdom Metazoa; phylum Chordata; class Mammalia; order Artiodactyla; family Hippopotamidae; genus Hippopotamus; species Hippopotamus amphibius. The sequence continues at coordinate 85,668,386 of NC_080189.1, read as the reverse complement.
TTGTTGACTCCTCCTTAGTCATTAGACCATCTCCAAAGTTCACCCAGCTCAATATTATAGCATGCTTGTGAGAGAATAGCCATCACAGTCACTTCCTTTGCCCAGGGCAGCTGTATATTACTGTTCACCTAAATATTTCAAAGAAAGCACTATAAAATTTGCTTTAATACTGAACTTTTTTTCTTTCTATCGTTTCATCTATTTTTTTTTTATTTTTACTAAATTATACTTACTTTATGTTATTTTGGTTTGCTATTTGTTTACTTTTTTTCTTTTAAGTGACAGAAAGTAAAGAGCTGGGAACTACAGCATATTATCTGGGACCCACACAAAGGCAGTTTCTTTTCTGGCCTATTCCTGCCCCAAAATATATATCCCATGACAGTCCCAAAGGGCTCCCAATCCCATGGATGATTTTTTTTTTTTAAGTTCTAAGATAGATCAGTAGTTGTCAGGTGTTGGGAGTGGGAAAGAGATGGACCACAATGGGGCAGTATAAGGGAATTTGTGGGGTTAGGAAACAGTGTTCAGTGTCTCGATCATGGTGATGGCTCCATGATTCTGTGCATTTGTCAAAGCATAGAACTTTATACCAAAAGAGTGAATTTTACTGTATGTAAATTTCAGAAGTGAGTCATAAAAAAATACATTGTGGTCTTTTAGTGTCAGATCCAACATGCAGAGAGCTTGGAAGTCATCACTCCTGTCCTCACAACAAGATAAAAACTGAACAGACTGAAAATCAGTGACTTTTCTTAGATCCATCAGAAAATTGAGATCACATAGTAAACTGCAACATCAAAAGCCAAGAGACAGAAATTCAGATCTACATAAAGAAAGGAGGGCTTCCTAGGTGGCGCAGTGGTTAAGAATCTGCCTGCCAGTGCAGGGGACACAGTTTGATCCCTGTTCTAGGAAGATCCCACCTGTTGCGGAGCAACTAAGCCCGTGCGCCACAACTATTTAGCCTGCGCTTTAGAGCCGGTGAGCCACAACTATTGAGCCCATGTGCCGCAACTACTGAAGCCCACACGCCTAGAGCCTGTGCTCCACAACAAGAAAAGCCACAGCAATGAGGAGCCAGTGCACCACAATGAAGAGTAGTCCCCACTCATCGCAACTAAAAGAAAGCCTGCGCACAGCAACAAAGACCCAACCCCGCCAATAAAATAATTAATTAAAATGGTACCATCTTCTGAACAACTACATCCACAGTCCATATGACCAAAAAAATAAAATAAAATCTTTCCTAAGCTATGAAATAATTCCTTAAAAAAAAAAAAAAAAGAAAGAAAGGAAGAGCACTGGAGAAAGAATAAATGAAGGTAAAGTCTTGTACTTTTCTTAGTCTTAATTGATCTAATAGATAACCATTTGTTCAAAATAATGATAGCAGCAACATATTGGGTGATTATGGAATGTGGAAAAGTGGAATAGATTACAGCAGTGTTACTTATAACATCCCTTAGGATGGGAAGGAGGAATTGGGAATACTGTTATAAGGTACTTTCAGTACTTGTGAGGTGTTATAGTGTTATTTGAAAGTAGACTTAGATTAGTTATAAATTTATATTGCAAACACTAGGGAAATCATTAACACTTAAAAAAAGTATAATTGATACACTGCGAGGAAAGAAATTGGAATAACATAAAACTGTACTATTAAAATCAGAGAAGGCAGAAAAAGAAAGTTTAAAAGGAAGCAAAGAATAAGGGCAATGAATAGAAGATAGTTACAAACACAGTAAATTTTATTTCTATGTCAATAATCACACCAAAAATGAATGATCTAAATATACAAATTAAAAGTCAGAGACTCTCAGAGTCGATTAAAAAAAAAAAGACCCTCTTTTTGGTCCCATCAAACTGTCTATTTAAGTTCTCTGCCCATTTTTTAATCAGGTTGTTTTCTGATGTTGAGTTGTAGGCATATTTTGGATATTCACCCCTTATTGGATGCACTGTTTGTAAATATCTTCTCCCATACAGTAGGCAGCATTTTTGTTTTATTGATAGTTTCCTTCACTGTGCAAAAGCATTTTAGTTTTATGTAGTCCCATTTGTTTATTTTTGCTTTTGTTTCCCTTGCCTGAGGAGACAGATCCAAAAAAATATTACTAAGAACAAGGAACACTCTGAGGGATGATTAGGGGCACTATATAACGATAAAGGTGTAAATTCTCCAAGAAGACATAACAATTCATAACTTACATGTGCCCAACCACAGACCACCAAAGTGCTTGAGGAAAAAACTTACAGAACTGCAAGGAGGAAGAAAAATTCACTATTACAGTTGGAGACCTCAACCTCCCTCTTCTAGCAATTGACAGAAGGCAGAAAGGTCAGTAAGGATACAGCTGAACCAACAGCAACACCAATCCACTGGATCTAATTGACATTTATAAACTACTTTAGCCCAAAATAGTTGAAATGAGCATGCTTCAATTTCACACAAAACATTCACCAAGACAGACCACATTCTGAACCATAAAACACACCTTCGCAAATTTAAAAGAACAGAAATCATACTATGCTCTCAGGCCACACTGAAATTAAACTAGAAATCAGTAACAGAGAGATAGCTAGAAAAATCCCAAAATATTTGGAGATTAAACTCCATACTTCTAAATAACACATGAGTCAAAGAAGAAGTCTCGAGGGAATTTAAAAGTATTTAACTAAATGAAAATGAAAATACAACTTATGTGTGGGATGCAGTGAAAGTACTGCTTACAGTGAAACTTATAGCATTGAATGCATATACTAGAAAAGAAGATCTACAATTAGTAGCCTAAATTTCCACCTTAGGAAACTAGAGGGAAAGTACAGATGAAGACTAAAGCAAGCAGAAGAAAAGAAATAAAAATTAGAGCAAAAATCAATGAAATTTTTTAAAAACCAAGAAATCAACAGAGATGAAATCAATAGAGAAACCAAAAGCTAGTTCTTTGGAAAGATCAATAAAATTGATAAACTTCTAGGCAGGCTATGCAAAAAAAAAAAAAAAACCAAAAAAAATGCACAAATTGCTAATATCACAAAATGAAAGGATCACTACTGATTCCATGAACATCAACAGGATAAGAGAAGAATGTTATGAACAACTCTGTATCCAAAACTTTGATAACTTAGATGAAATGGATCAGTTCTTTAAAAGACACTCCCTACTAAAACTTACACAAGGAGAAATAGATTATCTGGATAGGCCTATACTTATTACATAAATTTAATCAAGAATTAATAACCTTCCAAAAAAGAAAGCACCAGGTCTGGATGGTTTCACTGGAACCATTTAAAGGAAAAATGATGCTAATTCTCTACAGTCTCTTCCTGAAAATAAAAGCAGAGGGAATACTTTCTAACTCATTCTTTGAGGCCGGCATTAATAAAACCAGCTAATAACAAAACAAGATTATAAGAAAGGAAAGCTACAGACTAGTATCTTTCATTACATAGATACAAAAATCCTTAATAAAATGTTAGCAAATCAATCCAACAAACATAAAAAAATTACACACCATGACTAAGTGGAGTTTATTACAGGTATGCAAGACTGCTTTAAGATTTGAAAATCAATTAATATAATCCATCATATCTAAGGGCTAAAGAAGAAAAATCATATGATCTTAACAACAGATGCAAAAAAAAGCATTTGGCAAAATCCAACACCCATTAATAAAAAAATAAAAAACCTCTCAGCAACCTAGGAATAGAGGGAGACAATCAACTTGATAAAGAACTTCTATAAAACAAACCAAAAACACTATGTAAAGGTGGAAAATTGGGCACTTTATGAAATCATTCTATAGCTTACTATGAAGAAGCCAGGTAGGTGGAAGACATCCAGGGAAGATCACCTTCCCTATAACATCTTCATGGGCTTACTTACAAAAGAACAACTGTTGGTTCTACTTTTTTTTTATTTCATCCCTTCTTAGAGCAGGATCAAGAGCCCCTCAAATAAATTATTCCCTTCCCTTATTCCTTTTGCCATTTCTTTGGACCCTCCAAGCAGTAATCCCTTCTTACACAATCTTTTTACCCACCTGTGATAGTACACACTGTTGGGCTACACTCTGCAGTCCTGCAAGCCTTGTAATTGCCCAGCCACAAGCTGGAAGAAAGAGCCCGCAGACAGAGACAGAGACACCAGTGGTTTAATGGATAGGAAACCTTGCAAGTCTGAAGCAAAGCCCTGGAGAAACATGCCACCGTGTACAGGGGATGGTGGGCAAGACACAGCAGCCAGCTTTGCTCTTCAGGGGAGAAGGAGGCTACCATTTACAGGGGGAATTGACATCAGGTTGGCTCATAAGTTACCAGGAAAACCAGGGGCTGGGACTAGGGGCAAGCATGTTGGTAGTTACTAATGAAGCCCTACGATTAAGAGGATTGGATAGTCATGTAAGTAGGGTGTAATGAAGCAGGGACTGGCCCAGCAGGGGACGTACAGAGAACGAGAGAACAACCATTGTGAGTGGCCTGACCATACACACACCCACTCCTCCCAAACCTTCAGCCTTCAAAGTCCACACCATCCAAGATAACCCCCTTAACAGTTTCCCCATTTAACTTATATTCACTCCTAGGATACAATCAGATTCTGCACTCTTCCTAGATGAAAACATAATCAGCCTGATTTTGAATAAAAACAACTATAAATAGGACTCTGTTCCTCCTTCCATATCCATGCCTCACAGTGCAGTATTTTAGAGCCTGTATTAATTGATGAAGATGACGACATAGCAGCACACTGAGAACAATTCTGTTCTGTTGAAGCTTTTCTGATTCTGCCCTGACACTCACTGTTGACCAATGAACAGTTTGCGATCTCATCTTTAACTGGGAGCAAGAAAGTACAACCAGTCAAGTATTCAGAACATAAAAATCTCAACCACTGAATGGTACCTTACACAGTCAGAGGGAAGTCATGTGCCACCTCTCAGTTTACTCAGAGCTGCTCAGAGTTAATAATGTATTACTCATAGCCAAAATATGACCCGCAAATGGCATCTCTGTCTTTATAGTCTGTTGCTTTTTTCTCTTTTTTAATATTCTGTTGCTTTTTTTAAACGCAAATTCAGAGTTGTGTAACAGATGATGCTACAAATCTTAGGTTTTTAGTCATTTGTTTAGATGTGAGTTTCGAAACCACGGCTGTCTAGACAGTGAAAACTGGCTAAGTGCAGGGAGTTTCCAATTTTCATAAATGTGAATTGATGGAAACAGTCAACTGAAGAAATCAGCCTGAAAGCATGATGTTGCTGGAACCCCAAGGACAGGAAGAGTCAGGGTGAACAAGTTAGCTTCAGCTGGTTCGTACAGAGGAGCTGCTTAAATATAGCTCCAATATACATTCCACATAATAGTGAATAAATGACAGGAGACATAAAACAGAATCAGAGCAATGATGGCAATCTATGCGGTAACAAACACACCAGAGAGATAATGTATGGTTGTAGAAGTTGCACATTTTACAGCTTTTGAGGTTGCGATACATTGTGGTCCATAGAAATCATACCTCCTAGAGTTGTGCAGTGCACAACTTGTGCAACCATAAGCAAAACGCCTGAAAACATTCTAATGCTGGTATATAATAGCAAATGCACACCAACAAAGGGCACAGATTTTATGTCTGAAGTTGTAAGCTTTATAAATTGGATTTATTTGAATAACAGTGGACTACAATAAATTGGACTTCATCGAAACTAAACCTTTTGTTGCATCAGAGACACTAAGAGAAGAAAAAGACAAGCTATAGACTGGGAGGAAATATTTGCAAATCATACACCCAGCAAAGGTCTCATATCCAGAATATATATTTAAGTACATGAAGAGACATTCAACATCATTAGGCTTTAGAGAAATGCAAATTAAAACCACAGTGAGGTACTGCTACACACCTATTAAAATGATTTTTTTTTAAGACAATGCCAAATACTTGAAAGGATGCAGAGCAACTGCAATGCTCATTGCACTGCTGGTGAAAATGAAAAATGGTACATCCACCTTGGAAAATAGTGTGGCAGCTTCTTATAAAGCTAGACAGACACTTGTTAAATGACCCATTAATCCCACCCCTAGGTGTTTATTCTAGAAATGTGAAAACTTATATTCATATAAAACCTGTACATAACTGGCTATAGTAGTTCTATTCATAACTGACAAAAACTGGGAATAACACAAACATTCTTCAGGAGATGAACAATTAAACAAACTCTGATATATCTATATAATAAAACACTACTTTAAAAAAAGAGAATGAACTATTGATATCCAAATAACAAGGATGTATCTCAAAAGCATTATACTGAGTGAAAGAAACCAGTCTCAAAAAGTTAAATACAATAAGGTTCTACTTACCTGATAGTCTAGAAAAGGCAAAGCTATAGGGACGAAGATGAGTGGCTGTCAGGGCTTAGGGGTGGGGGAGGGGTGACTACAACATGAGGGATTTCTGGGGGGAGGGAGGGACGGAACTATTCTATGTTATGATGGGTGTTTACATGACTTTCTGCATTTGTTAAAACTCATACCACTATACACCAAAAGCAGTTCTTTTTCTAATCTGTGAATTCAACAAATCTGTCCTCATCTTTCCACTTCCTGCCCCCACTTTAATCCCTGTCACTTTCCCCTCTCCTGGACTACTGTAGCGACTCCTGCCTGGATTCCCTCCCAATTATAACCTTTGCATATGCTTTCAAAATTAATTAAGTATGAGATATTTCTATTATACAAAACGTTATAAAGAAAAAATCTGTCAGATCTAAATAGCTCTCCCCCCTTTAGACTGGCATGTACACCACTCCCTATGGTATCCCCAACACTGAGACCCAATTGATTAAATTAAATTTGAAAATTAAAATAAGCCTCCAAAAGAATATGTATTTGTAGCATGTTACACACTCACACCATCATATAACAGAAATAAGGAAAGTTTGATTATAGTGCTGGAAACGGTGGGGTTTTTTCTCATATCCAGTCCACTGTGCTTATTTGTGGTTCATTTCCTGGTCTCCTGCCCTAACCGCTATGCCCACTGCCACTAGCAGGTGCTAGCCTAATCCTAGTTGAATTGAATTTCTAGCTATTTCAACTCAGTAGCTTCTTTGGCCTGTTGCCCCTGTCCTGTGGACCTGGAGGGAAAGTCAGTGAAAGAATTAACACGCTAGGCATGGTATGACAATAGAAATGCCTGGCAAAGAGCAACAACCTCCCAGAGATAGCATCTATTAGACAATTAATTGGCTATTTAGGAAACATGAGCCAGAAGATAGAAGAAACAGAACTTCCCAATGGGATGCTAAAAAAAAAAAAAAATGCACTGGAGTTAAAAATTGAAAAAACAGTAGAACAAAAGAATCTTAACGCCCAACATCATTGCAGGCGTTTCTGGATTGACTCCATGAACCTGAGGAGAATGATTTCAAAATAAAAAGCCAAAAAAAATTAAATATGCACTGGGTATAATTCAGCATTATTTTAGGTATAATGAGAGCTGCAGAAAACCAGCTTTATGTAAAAATAATTAGTATGCCACAGCCACTCAGAGGAGCCGCATTTCCTGCTGGTAACTGATGCTCAGGTGGTGCTGATCGTTTGATCACCCAGACCTAATTAAGGGTCTTCAAAAGGAGGAGGGAAGCCACACAGGGGGACAGGGACCACTGAACAGATGGGGTGGCTCAAGGGCTCAGTGAAATGGGAGGCCTTCATTACAAAGTGAACAACTAGCCTGAAAATTCAGGCACGCACACAAGGCCTCTGGGCACCTGACATGCGTGCTGGGGACTATTAAAGAGCAAGGACACAAGTGGCGCTTCCTCTGTGCCACTCAGGTATCTACCCTTGTGTGCACGAGGAGGGACTGAGGCCGACGGAGGCTTTGGAACCTGCTCAAGGTCACACAGCTAAGAAAGGCCCTGAGATGGCCTTCAGACCCAGCTCACGATCTAACCATGACATGCTAGGTCTCACGTATGCAGACATAGCTTTGGCGACCCTTTCGTCATCTCTGATAACCCGTGTCACAAGTACAAGTCTTGGTCTACGTTCAGAAATGTGCTACTTGCAACCCTCTCTCTCCATCCCCAATCAGGATTCACTTGTTTCCGGAACTCTGGTCTCTGAGCTGGAATAATATGAAAAGCTAATTGAAAAATAAATAAATGGTTAATATATGAATATATTATCCCTGATCTTAGCAATATATTTACAAATATCAGAAATTCAATATTGTAACAAAAGCCACAGCTCTAATTTCACAATGGAGGCCAAACTCTTTGTTTGGCAGCGGATACATGTTTTTCTTTAGTCATTCATCCTTACCCCATAAAGTGGAGTAAAGGTGCCAGCTTTCTATGTGCCTAAGCTGGCTGGTAAATTTCCTTTAGGCTGCAAGAAACAGAGTAGTGGGTATTTATTGTGGTGGAAATGGAAGTAAAAACCACAGGATTCTCAGCCACTGGACTGACTAGAGCACAGAGAAAAAGAGGAACCACTGCAGAGGCAGGCCTCGCAGGCTCTGCAGGGTAGTTCAGAAATCAGCAAACGGGTGACTGAGTATTCATCACCCTCTCAACGACACAGCCTGCTTCCCTCCTTCAGAGGCCAGCTTCTCTCAGTCTCTGCATCTACTGCATCTACCTTCACTGTCACTCTTTCCCGCACCGTCTGCTCACTCAAAACTTCTGCTTACCCGCGCTAATTGTAGAGACATGTAGAAAATATACGAGGTAAGAAATGAAATGAAACCACCATTCAAGCATATCCTTAAATAACATATATATATTATTATATACATACATATATGTGTACATATATTTAATGTACGCATATATGTATTTTTTTAAAATAAAGGTTCTATTGAGCAAACAGTGCTATAAGAACTGAATGCCCACACACAAAAAAAATGAAACTCAACATTCCTTTAGATCATACACCAAAATTAACTCAAAAAGACCTACACTGAGAAGCTAAAACTATAAAATTTCTACACAAAAACACAGAAAATCATTGTGACTTTGGGACAGGCAAAGACTTCCTAGATGGGTAATAAAAAATAGAAGCCATAGTCACTGGCTGTGACAAATAAATCACATGAACATTGATGAGGGAAAGCTGGGTGTGGGGTTCATTGGAGCGCTCTGTGCTGTTTTGCATTTTTTTGTATAAATCTATTCTAAACTAAAATTTTATTATAACAAAGCATGTAACAAAAAGTTTAAAATAGCTAATTTGATAAATTTTAAAACTTTTGTTCTTTAAAGAACACTTTTGAAAATGAAAAGATAAGCTATAAACTGGTGAAAATATTTTCAAATCACATATCTGACAAAGGAATTGTATGCAGTATATATAAAAACTCTCAAAACTCAATACTAAGAAAATAACTTTAATTTTAAGAGATTTAAATAGGTTTAAAAGATTTAAATTTCATTAGAGAAGATACATGGATGGCTTATAAGTACATGAGAAGATGCTTGACATTTAACCACTAGGAAAATGAGAGATCACTGCATACCTATTAGAACACCTGACATTTTGACATGGGCAATACCATGAGCTTTGAGGATGCAAAGCAATTGGAATTCTCATTGCTGGTAGGAATGTAAGATGGTAGAGAAAATTTGAAAAAGAGAGATTGGCAATTTCTTAAGCATACGCTCATCATACAACTTGGTAATCGTTCTCCTAAAGTATTTACCCAAGAGAAGTAAAAACATTATGCCCTGTACACAAATGGTTCATAATCACCAGAAACTGGAAACAACCCAAACGTCTACAGACTGGGGAATGAATCAATTGAGATGCGTCCACACACTGTAATGTCGTTCCACAAGAAAAGGAGTGAAACGCTCACACACACAACATGAATGAGTCGCAGATATGAAAGCAGCACATGCAAAAGGCAACATCCCATGAGACTCCATTGAGCTGACTTTCTGGAAAATGCAAAACTACACTTTGCAGGGACAGGAAGTAGAGAGAGAGGACTGACTACAAAGGGGCAAGAGAAACTTTTGGGGTGGTAGAGTCTATACCTTGATTGTGGTGGTGATCATGTGACAGTACACATTTGTCGAAGCTAATCAAAATGTATACCTGAAAAGGGAAAACCTTACTGTATGTAAATTATTTTTGAAGCCAAATATTTTTAAGTCAAAATACTTTGAGGTATTTGATTGAAAATATAAAACGGGGAGTATATCTTCTATATTATTTTATATACTGCTGCTCTTTTTCATTTAACATCAGAGCACTAAAAATGTATGAAAATATGACTTAAATGGCTACATAAAATTCTACTGTGTGGGTATACTGTCACCTCAATTACCATCCCATTATTGAACATCATTTATTTCCAATTTTCTTACATATATTCTTCCACAAGCATCTCTGTACACCGATTTCATCCTTCATCTCTGATTATGGCATTAGGACAAAATTCTAGATGCGAAATTACTGAGCCAAAGTGTATAAGCAGCAGTTTAAGGTTCCAGATATTTACTGTCAATGTGCTCTCCAGACAAGGTAAATACAGCTTACATGCCAATCATCGTAAGAGTGGGTTTCTAATAGAAATCTGAAATATATCTGGTTTTTTTTTTAACATGGAACAATCACCCAAGAAAGGACTTAAAGTATTTTAAGGAGGCAGTACCTAACTCTCAGATCTAGAACACCAAACTAAAACATGATAAAAAGGTCTATGGGGTAGTAAGAAAATGAACAAATCTACAGAAAAGAGGATTTTCTGTGAAATTTCCAAGGGCCCTTTATAACCAAACATCTCTTGAATAATATTTTTTCTCAAGAAGAGAGATTTCATTTTTCCATCCAAAATATAATACTTTGCATAATGAAGAACAACTAGCACAATGATTCATTAGAATCCGATTTACACTTAAATTTTCAAGAGCAACAATTTATTTCAACTAAGTCATCCCTCTCCTTTCACCCATCGGGAGTAAGAATGTTGGAATTTTCATAATCATCTTTCAATGTAACAAACCCTGTATTCCCCAACAGAATCCTAGGCTATACTTTCATGTGCTGGTCACTATAATCAACGTATATTTTATGCAACTCGACGACCATTCTTTACAATAGAAACAGAAAAGCCTTATTAATGTTCTAACAATGTCTCTATTCGGACATTAGCTCTGCTATAACTAAGAAAAACACATTGCTTATCTAACATTTTAACTAAGAAGTGACCAAAATAGAAGAACTAAACCTGGACAACATTACGTTCAATATCAAAATGTCCCTATGGTGAATGAATAAAATTTCTGAACCTCAGCCATACCATCCTGGAGCTCTGATCATTTTCCATCACTGACTTGAAAGATGAACAATGTCTGTCTGAATAGCTCCATGTGAAACTCTCTTTTCTGAATTATTCATGCAGGCATGAATTTTGATTACACATAATTCATGTAGAACCTGCATCATGAAACTTCAGAATAGAAAGAACCCTGATTTGCCCACATCCTCACAGCAGGGTGGTAGCTGTGCTGACTATGAATTCAGCTTCTAAACCTTGCACTCTCCGTACTCACCCCTTTTCACCTTGCTCTCTGGTCCACGTTGGCTGGGATAACTCACTTGACTGTGCATTTCAGATGTCTTCTGCCAGAGTGTTCGACCTGTGAAATGAATCAAAAATCACAACTTTGTTCCGTTCCCAACTATCTTTAATATTCCATTACATCTTCCAGGATTCAGAGAAGACCAAAGCCAACTTTTAAAATCAAAGAAACATATTTAGAAGGAATCGTTTTCAACAATGAACATCAATTTCTAGATCCAGTGTTATTTATTACTTTTATTATTAATAATTAGGACTTACTTTTTTTTTAAGAAAAATGCTCTATAATTTGAAACGTGAAAATGACTTGAATAGGGAATCAGAATAAACATCACATCCCTCCACTGTGATCCTCGTCCCCTCCCCCAGACACACACACACACACACACACACACACACACACACACTCCTATTTCCCACAGACTACCAGGAACCTACCCAAGGCGCCCCCTACCCCCTGCGCTCAGGACCAGGCTACCCAGACATTCTCACTGGATGCAAAATGGAAGAAGGCAGAGTATCCCCCAGGCCCACTCTCCTGGCCTTTCTGTGTCCTCTCTCCTTCGAGGTCTCCCTGCCTCTCACCCCACCGGCTGACACAGCCCCCTCCTCCAGCTCCAACTACCTGAGAAATCTACCTAGTGTTAGATTCCTAGAGCAAAACACAATAAAAGTCCAAGAAGGGCTAAGCCCTCCCAGGCACATGGAGCGGCAGAAAATGACGCTGGACAGACAACAGACTGGACGATTCTCCTCCCAGCTGTACCCACTTAGTAGCTGAGCAGCCCTGCCAGGCGCTGTGGCTCTCTGGGCCAAAACAGGAAAATGAGGGCGCTGGGCTGTTTTCAGAGTTTGCTCTAAGCCACACCTTTTAAGGTCCAAGTTGGCTGCACTTTAATCAGAATTAAGAGCCCTCCAGCATGGGGACTCACCCCAGAATTTTGTCCCTTGACCAAATGCTTCCACAAAAAGCCACTTGCCTTGTGTAAAATATCTAGCTCAACACAGCGGCGTGTGGGGGCGGAGTTGAGTGGGCGGGGCTCTGGCTCCAGCTGCCCCCAGGCATTGGCGTGCTCCAGAACGACTTTGTGGGATTAACAACAACAAAAATCTAGCTCAAAAGCTTTTGAAAAAAATGCGCACGATTCACCAAGATAACACACATATCCAGGAGTCCGTTCACTATAATCATTTGTATCCCCAAAGCACTGAATGCAACCCTGTACATAATGAGAGAAAAGCAGCAGGCAGACACCTGCCAAATGACAATGAAACCGTAACGGAAGGCCACGCAGTGACCCCCTAGTGTAGTAGCAGCAAGCCCAGAACATCAGAATCACCCACCAGTCTGTCTGTGACTGGAGGCAGGGTTTACCGCTAGCGCAGATCCTGCCGCAAAGAGGTCCTTGATAAATTTTTGTTGAATGTCTGAATAAAGCCATGGGTGGATCAATGAACCGAGAAGAAAAAGCAGAGAAAAGTAGGTGCTTTTAGCAAAACCAGCCAGAGGGTGAGCCTTAGAGGGCAACAGAACGAGCACATTCTCTTGGTGGTGTTCCCCCCATGACTGCGGGAGCAGCTGGTCCATGACTGCGGGAGCAGCTGGTCCATCCTACAGCTGGGAAGTGGATAGTTCCAAAGCTACGGGGAGTTCTGGTAACAAAGGAGGCAAGGGCCAACTCTCCACCTTTGCTAGAATCTGAACTTCCATTTAAAGATTCTCTAGGTGCCTTCCCCCAACCCTTTCTTATCTCGCCCATTTACTCCCACAGACCCCGTCCTAGTTCAGCATATCTCTGATTCTGTGTCCATTATTCCATTTAGCCTTGTCTTGTTTGTCAGCTCTGCAGTTTATCTAAGCTCAGACTTAAACCTTATGAAGGTGTTCAGGAGATAAAAGGGAATTTGGATATACTTAGAACCCCGTCCACATTGTCATGCTGTCACTGATACCATTATAAATTGTAAGAGGTGTCTGCAGTGGGCCTGCAGGATCCCAATACAGAGAGGCTCTCTGATGGCAGTTTGAGGTGGGGAGTGGAAGAGGAGGGGTTTAAAATTCTATATGACTCCCCATGGTTACATTCATGGAGTCTGTTTTTTAACTTGGCTTACAAGTAATTTGAGACAACTGTTATATTAAATAACCTTCTCTTTCACCTGCTTATGGCATTTAGAAGAGGAGGCACGTACGATGGCTCTACGTGTCAGCCAGATTGCCCCGAGATCCTTCGCCAAACTTAACATCTCATCATAGGAGTAAAGGAATTCCTGCTTTTGTTCATTCATTCATAAAATTTTTCATTTCACAAACATCGAACATCTCCGCTGTACACCAGGAGAAATACAAAGGTGAATGAAACAGGGTTCCTAAATTGATTTTTCTCTATCTTGGGAGTTCACAGTCCTATAGTTGGTTCTTCCAGGGGTGACTAATTTATTTCACTTGCTCCAAACATGTTTATAAAGGTTAGTGGAGAATACGGGATACAGCAGGTGTAGGTTCAAATCCTTACTCTGCTACAAAGATGTGTGATATTTGACAAATTTCTTAATCTTTCAGAGCTTTAGTTTATTCATCTATGAAGTAGGAATGATAATGCCTATCTCATAGGATTGTTATTTTTGCTTGAAAGAAAATCAAGCATAAAATGTATAGAATAGTACCTAGTGTATGGGAGGAATTAAATCAAAGTTAATTTCTTCCTTCTATTATCCTCTGTATTTCTGACCATTTTCCCCTCAGTTTGTACTTTTAATACTTTGAGTGAATTTGACCACCTTCTCCCAACTAAGTTTAACTCTAATATGCTGTTGTATATACTGCAGCTGTTCTTTGCTTTCAACACATGCTGATATGAAAATTTCAAATGAACAAACTGAGACTTTCTAATATTTTTTACATTAGTACTAATAAAAGCTAACATTTATTAACTCAAAGCTAGCCAAGTTGCAGGCACAATTCAGTGTTTTACCTGAGTCACCTCACTTAATTCTTGTAAGAGCTCTATGAAGTAGGTGCTATATTGCAACTATTTTTACAGCTAAGGAACAGGGAGATTAAGTAACTTGTTCAAAGGTCTGCTGATGCTCAGAGGGGAAGGTAGGATTCTTGAACCCTGGCAGTCTGGCTCCAGAGGCCACCCTCTTAACCACTACATTATGCCGCCTCTTGCTAAGAGGCTATAATAGAGTGATTATTAGGTAGGATTGGGCTGCAGGTAAGATCATAAGAGAGATCGAAGCTTTCAGCCAATTGGTTTGATCACAAAATGCTAGGAATTCATCAAAAGTTTATTACATAGGTTTCTGTAAAAAAATGCATATATATATCAAAATATGTATTATGTATTTTGTATATCAAAAATACATATATATATATATCAAACATTTGGGAGAATGAGGTCAAATGTACATATATACATGTAAATTTCCATCACAGATTGCTTCTGTTAAACATAAACTGAATCAACACAGCTAGTTCTTCTGTAAAATCTGGGAGACTATGTTCTGGGTTTGTCTGAACTCCATAAACACAATGCATTCATTCAGTATCTACTGAACACTTTGCACATGGCTGGCACTACTGTAATGATAAAAAGATGAGCCCTGCCAATGAGGAATTTGTGGTCCAGAAGGGAAGAAAGAGACTTAGCGAGGAGGTAATTACAATATCATTGGTGTGAAGAAGTACTGTGGACACACAAGGGTGAAGTAAATATCCCCCTGAGACCCTTTAGTTAATAATAATAAAATAAAGAACAAGTCGCTTTGGGACTTCTGGAGGCACCCTTCATGTGGGTTCTCATGAGTATATTTTTCACTAATTCCACAACAATTGAGGGCTGAGCCCTGCTGAGTCAAGCCGTACCAAGACAGAACTTCCCTCGGCTCAGTTGGCTTCAAGTAAACCGGATTATTCTGCACTTCTGCAAAGTCCCCATCTCCCAATCCTCAGCCCTCTTAATGCCTAGGTTTCTAAGAAAATCAATATATGAGGTCAAATCAGACAGTTCCTTCCAGAGACAGGGTCTCTACTATGTTATGGATGAATTCAATGGAATCCTGCCCAAGGGCTAGAAAAGGAACTCCAAGAGACGAACTCAAAGTCTCCCCAAATGCTTGCTTTCATGACAATTTAAATTCACTGGGCTTGGGTTAACAGTAGTCCACATTATTCCCAATCTCAGAACTGGTTATGTACCGAGGTTGGAGAGAAAAGAATTAATACACAAAAGACTTTTTTAGAAGCTCAGCTTTAAGATGGCAAGAAGAAAATATAGGAGGAAAAAAAATAGTCTTTTCATTTCATGTTAAAAGCAGAAGGGAAAAAAGCCTTCAGCTTTGAAGAACAAAGGAATAATAGCAGTACACAAAGCAAATTTTTTAAGATAAGTCTTATAATCTTATTAGCAACTTTTTTAGTACAAAAGTTACACATTGTGGTATTTCTCATAACTCCTTGAGGCCCTAGGGAAAAAATATTTTATTGTTTAACTTTTATCTGATTTCATGGCTATCTTTCCTCTTATTTTTTAAAGCACAGCTTATTCTCAGTAATCAGATAAAAATAGTTTATCTTTTTTTTTGATGACACAAATGGAATATAATTTATACACCCAATCTTCTTGTTCCTCCTTGTAATACCTAGCATGTTTCCTTGCATATATATTTGCTGATCAATAAACAAGATATTTGCATTTGAGACCAAAAAAAGACATTGGTTTATTTATTCACCTTCCATAGAGAGAACCAAATCCTACCAGAGATAATAAAATATCTGAGTATTGAACATGTCAGTGCTCTTCCAAATGTTCATATTCAATTTGAGGAAAAGTTTATTTGACAAGTTTGCTCAAATGCCTAATAGAATAATGCAAAGGAAGTAAAGAACGATTTAGAGAGAAAAAAACATTGAAAGGTAATGAAAAAGTGGAGACTAAGATCCAGATCTCAAAAAACTCTAAATTTATGCTGATAAATACTTTCCAGAGCTCTACTAACCAGATTGTAAACAGTGCTTTGAAAATCTAAAGGGCTATCACTTTCTAAGGGAGAACTTCTCAAAGTATGATCTGACCCTTCCACCCCTTTCCCCTCATCAGAGCTGTAAAGTGCTCATATTCTAAGGTTCTACTCCTATATGTTTAGGAAATCTACCACTTATGTAAGATACCCAAAACTAGGACGAGGATTCCACTCTGCAAAGGACACACAAACCCCACTTTCTTTATCACAAAGTTTATGTTAGTTTGGTAAATGGATGACAATGACAAAAACACATCAGCCTTCGGGGAGCAGTGAAGGCCCCGAAGTGGGCTTTATATTTATCCTGCCCCTTCCTAAGGAGGAGCACAGACACTGCTCTATGGCCTCTAGGTGCTTCTGTCAGAACTAACCCTGCTACCTTGGCCACAGCTAAACACAAGAGTTATCCAGTGAGATGGTCTGTGTTCATAGCTGCTAGAGACCTCATGACTAATCAGATTCTCACCACTGATGGGGCTGGGAGTTGAGAAAAATGGAGAGAAGCAGACAAACCCTAGTGGCCAAGAACTAGATGAAGTCCTCGCTAACTGTTGCTACTGCCTCATCTGAAGTTACCACAGCTGATGCTACACCTCGGTCCACCTTGCTCTGTAATGATGTTAGAGTAGTTGTAGTTGTATGATGATAAGAATGAAATAAAATGAAACTTGGTAACAGCGTAAGTTAGAAAATGTCAACAAGAAGACAAAATAAAATCCTTCGTTTTCATTTTAATTGATAATTATAATAGATATAAAAGTTGCAGTGCCTTCTGGGAGGTAAGGTTCTTGACAACAGAAACACAAAGTCAATCCATGCACAGGAGCACCATCAGAGTGCTCATCCTGAAAGTATACTGAGCCACATGGATCTTTAACACGATTTGAAAAGGCAGGACTGACGGGTTTCTCCATAACCCAAAAGCATTAGAGTCTAGCATGCTTCTAAGTTTGCTTGATGCACTGATAAGCAAAGGAGACTGTGGAGGAATTTTGGTGAAGTCACATACACTAGAAATATTACAGCCAGTTTGTGACTTGGAGAAGAAGAAAAGGAATGACTTTCAAATGACATCAACCGTTCTACCTCATAGATCTGTTGTGAGTCTAAAATGCTCATCCATGTAATATACTTTGAAGAGGGTAAGTGGTAAGTGATCAGTAAATAATGGTATTATTAGTATCAATGATTACTGACATTTTTTCCAATATTTTAAAGTAGGTTTTAAAAGACCAGCAGTTCTGCCAGTCCATGCCGTTCTGCTTCAGATGACACTACTGCCTTAAATTAGTGCAGCCTGCTTTGTGAATAAATCTCTCTCTTTGTTTAAGCAGCTGGTGGCAGACTTTTTGTTACTTGTAGCTGAATGCATTCTTAACTGATACTACTTGGATTTAATCAATACCATTTAAATATAGTTTCATATTTTATGGGTACAGATAACATTAGTGATATAGCCCTCATCAAAGGTGAAATTATTAAGAACAAAACTGAACAGATGACATTTGAGAAAAGATGCCAGAAAAGTTTCCTAATGGAAGTAGAGTCTTGGAGAATCCCAGTATTCTGCAATATAAGCATACCCTCACAAAGCAATGTAAACTATAGGACCTATGGGTTCTCTTTGTTACTACGTAACTGGAAGCTGAAGAGTGTTGTTACTTATCAGTCTCAGCAGAAGCTCAATGTAGAGAAGGGTTTATTTAAAAGAATGGAGACAGTACAGTGAAAGAGTGCTTTGGACCCACAAACTACTACAATCAGTAAGCAGACTGAGACAACTTTGCAGACACAGGCTATCGTTCATAAAAAAGGAAAAATGACTCAAAGGATGAAATCAAGAGCCCACAGGGTGGAGCTGGAGCCATGGAAAATTATTCCCAGGCTTTGCTTCCCAATGAGGGAATGGCCAATCTGTGCCCAGATGAATTTCAGAATTGCTATGGACCAGTGACCCTCCTATGCCTCCTTGTTTCCTGCTTTTTGAAGAGCAGTGTCTATTCTGATTACCCTATGCCTGTCCCATCATGGAGTATTAGTTGTACCTTTAAGTCACAAGTATTCAGATTGAGGGGAAGTGTACTCAAGAACCTGTGCTTAAGAAACTGCACCTGAGGAGACTCATCCACAACTGGACCTAATTTAGATGAAACATCCTGGACGTAGAGCTGATGTTATACAGGGTTGGAACCTTGAGGAGAGATTCTTAGTATGGGGAGAGATTATTTTGCATGTGAGATGAATGTCAATAATTTGATCCCAGAGAGCAGACCACGTTGGCTTAAAATATGTTCATAAATTCTCTTTTAGGACCTCCAAAAGGTGGAGCCTAGTTCCCCTTGCCTTGAGTGTGATTTGGGCTTAGTGAATCATTTCAAAAGAATAAAATAAGGTAAAAGTGACAATATGAGTCAGAAGCAGTATACAAAGTAGATATGATAATTCCAATGCTGTTAAAGTCTGGGGTCACTTAGGGAAGGGGCAATGAGTCATCACAATCTAGAATTCTAAACCTGTCAAAACTGTTCAATTAAGTGTGAGAGTAAAATAAAGATATTTTCAGACATGCAAAGCCTCAGAGTATTTTATCCATTCAGTCCTTATTAAGAAGTCATCTGAGGATGTACTCCTGCAAAACAAGGCAAAGAGAAATAAAGAAAGAAGATAATTAATAATCGCTAGCATTTACTTACTGCTTAGGGACTTTCCTGGTGGCACAGTGGTTAAGCATTCACTGACTGCTTATTTTGTGCCAGGCACTGTGCTGTGTGTGTTTTTCATATGTTATTACATTTAGCCACACAACAATCCTATGAAGTATATACTATTACTATTATTATCTTATAGAATAGAAGATTGAGTTATAAAGGGGCCAAATAAGTTACCAAAGTTATTGATAAGTTGTAGAACTAAGATCTAACCTTGGGAAGTCTGGCTCCAGAGCCCATTTTCTTAAACACTCCCTAACTTCCCAGATAGTCCTGTAAGCATGAAACTGTGGAACCAAATCAGGACAGCAGCAAAGGAAAACCTCAGGATGAAAGCTATAAAGCAGGACTGTTGAGTCATCAGTATAATAAACTTGGGCAGGAGAAGAGAAGGATTCAATGAGACAACTCTAGGAGGAAAAGAAGATGATTTCATAGATGGCATGATTTGTGAACATTAAAAGAGAGTAAGAAAACAAAGAAGAACAGTTAGAAAATCAAGGAAAATAAAAAAATATCCATAAGATGGACAATCCCTCAAGCTCTTCCTTTCCAACCAAGGCCTGGCAGGATGGCTCCCACAAAGAAAGGTGTTGAGAAGAAGAAGGGCTGGTTCGCCATCAATGAGGTGGTGACCAGAGAACACACTATCAACATTCACAAGCACATCCATGGAGTGAGTTTAAATAAGTATGCCCCTTGGGCATGCAAAGAAATCCAGAAATTCGCCATGAAGGAGATGGCAACTCCAGATGTATACATTGATACCAGGCTCAACAAAGCTACCTGGGCCAAAGGAATAAGGAATGTCCCATGCTGTATTTGCACAATTTAAAAAGGACTCGATTGCAGGGAAGAATACAAATGTTAACAACAATGACAAAATAAAAGTGTAAAGCTGATAGCAGGTAGAAGAGAAATTTTAAAAAATGTAGAAAGGAGAAGGGAGACATTCATCTTACAATGTAAGCAGTGAAAATTGAATTAAACAAGTTAAAGAGACTTAAGTATCTAGTTTAAAATTACATAATATGATGGTTAACTTTATGTTTCAACTTGGCTGGGCCACAGGGTGGCCAGATATTTGGTTAAACATTATTTCTGGTGTGTCTGTGATGATGTTTCTGGATAGGATTAACATTTGAATCAGTAGACGGAGTAAAGCAGATTGCCCTCCCAAATGTCAGTGGACCTCATCTAATCTGTTGAAGGCTTGAGTAGAATAAAAGACTGAGTAAGAAAGAATTCACTGTCTCTGCCTGACTTTCTTCATGATCTTTGTTTTCTCCTGCCTTCAGACTCAGACTTGAAATGGAACTTAAACCACCAGCTCTCCTGCTTCTCAGACCTTCAGACTCAGACCAGAACTACCATTGGCTTTCCTGGGTCTGGACTTCTCAGCCTCCATAATTGTGTAAGCCAATTCCTATTGATACTGTTTCTTTGTGGAACCCTGACTAACACACATATGAACTTCATCCATTATGCCTTTTTGCCCTCAGATCCAGCTTCTGTATTTCTCCTACAAACTACATTTCCTAGGTTCTTTGCCAACTGGCTTCCAGAGTGGTCTGACCAACAGTGGCTTGACTACAGAAAGGAAGAAGGGTATAAGCGCAGATTCTAGCTCCTTTCTGGGCAGCCCCTTCTCCTGTGATCCCAGCTCCTACAAGGCACAGTCCTGTGTTTCTCTACCCCTGAGACAGAAACACTTTCTGATGATACTAATTTCTGGTTGCCATTAATTTTTTGGCTTCTGAGATCTCCCATCACCCATGTAACTGTTTAAAATACCTATAGTGAATAATTTTCTGGCTGGACCCAGACTGAAACAGTAATAAAGATAGGAATTCAGTAACATAGGTATACTTGGAGGAGAGGCGAGAGAAAAAAGGTGGCATAAGGGAACTACATCTCATCTTCATATAGGAAGTCAGTAGATGGTACCTAAAATTGATAAATCAATAAATAGCACTACAGTATATTATCTAGAATTATGAAGATAACAAACAAAAGAATAAAAACCTAAAATAGCTCAAAGTGTTGCCTCAGACTATGGAGTCAGTAAAAGACCTGGGATTGCCAAGGGGAGAAAGAGGTGAATAGATGGAACATAGGGGATTTTATGGCAGTGAAACTATTTTATGGTAATGGTGAACACATGGAATTATATATTTCTAAAACTCCTAAAAAACTATACAAAACAAAAAATAAACCCTAAGACAAACTATAGACTTTAGTTAACAATAGTATCAATATTGGCTCATCAACTGTAACAAAAGCACCACACTAATGCAAGATGTTAATAATAGGGGGAAACTGTGTGTGTGTGTTTGGGGCGGGGGTGACAGTGATGGGAAGGTATATGGAAACTCTCTGTACTTTCCAGTCAATTTTTCTGTAAACTTAAATCTGTTTTTAAAAATAAACTCCATCAGAGGGGAAAAAGATGGTGGTGAAGTAGAGGGACGTGGAATGCATCCCTCTCCACAGATGCATTGGGAATGCACCGAAGGATGCAATAATTCCCACAGAGAACCAACTGAATACCAGCAGACGACCTTGGACACCAGGAAGGACCTCAAGGATCCCGACATAACCGTAAATAAATAAATAAAATTATTAAAATAAATAAATAAATAAATAAATAAATAAATAAAAATAAACTCCATCAGTGAAGAAAAAAGAAGAGAGGGAGAGTAGGAGCAAGGGAGAAAGCTATCTAAAAGACATGGGGGAAACTTAAATACATATTTCTAAGTGAAAGAAGGCAATTTGACAGTTATGTACTTTATGACTCCCATTATATGACATTCTGAAAAAGGCAAAACTATAGAAAGAGTAAAAACAAACAAACAAAAAAGTGGATGCCAAGAGTTCAGGTGGAGCACACGGCCTTTTCAGGGCAGTGAAACTATTCTGTAATTCTGTATGAGACTGTAACGGTGGATACATGACATTATGCATTTCTCAAAGCTTATGAAATGGTACAAAATAAAAAGTGAACCATAGTGTTAGTTAATAACAATGTGTCAGTAATGGCTCATCCAGACCTAGCCACAGTAATCAGACACAAAAAAGAAAGAGAAGGAATCCAAAATGGAAAGAAAGAAATAAAACTGTCACTGTTTGCAGATGACATAATGCTATACCTAGAAAATCCTAAAGACAACACCAAGAAGCTACCAGAGCTCATCAGTGAATTTGGCAAAGTTGCAGGATACAAAATTAATATACAGAAATCTGTTGCATTTCTATATACTAACAACAAACTATCAGGAAGAGAAATTAAGAAAACAACCTCATTTACAATCACATCAAAAAGAATAAAATACCTAGGAATAAATCTAATTAAGGAGGCAAAACACCTGTATGCAGAAAATTATAACACATTGATTAAAGAAATTGAAGATGGCATATATGGAAAGCTCTACTGTGTTCAAGGATTGGAAAGACTGAAATTGTTAAAATAACCATAACTACCCAAAGCAATTTACAGACTCAAAGAAACCCCTATCAAAATACCAATGACATTTTTCACAGAACTAGAACAAATAATTCTAAAGTTTGTATGGAAACACAAAAGACTCTGAATAGTCAAAACAATCTTGAGGAAGAAGAACAAAGCTGGAAGTATCATTCTTCCTGATTGCAAACTATACTACAAAGCTACAGTAATCAACCAGTATTGTCTTGGCAAAAACAAAACAAAACAAAAAAAACAGATATATAGATCTGTGGAACAAGATAGCCCATAAATGAACCCACACTTAAATGGGCAATTAACCTATGACAAAGGAGGCAAGAAAATACAATGAGGGAAAGGCAGCTTCTTTAATAAATGCCACTGGGAAAACTAAACAGCTTCATGAAAAGAATCAAACAGGACTAGTTTCTCACACCATATATAAAAATAAATTCAAATGGTTTAAAGACTTAAATGTAAGACCTGAAACCACAAAAATTATAAAAGAAAACATAAGTAGTATGCTCTTTGACATCAGTCTTGGTAATATTTTTTTGTATATGTCTCCTCAGGCAAGGGCAACAAAAGCAAAAAAACAAATGGGACTAAAAAGATTTTGCACAGTGAAAAACTATCAACAAAATGAAAAGGCCGCTTACTGAATTGGAGAAGATATTTGCAAACAATATATCCAATAAGGGGTTAATATACAAAATATGTAAAGAACTCATGCAACTCAACATTTAAAAAAAATTAAAAATGGGCAGAGAACCTAGACATTTTTCCAAAAACACACAGATGGCCAACAGGCACATGAAAAGATGCTCAACATGACTCATCATCAGGGAAAGTTAAATCAAAACCACATGCTATCACCTCACACCTGTCAGAATGGCTATTATCAAAAAGACAACAAATAACAAGTGTTGGCGATGATACGGAGAAAAGGGAACCCTGCTGTGCTGTTGGTGGAAATGTAAATTGGTGCAGCTGCTATGGAAAACAATATTGATATTGCTCAAAAAATTAAACACAGAACTACCACATGATCCAGCAATTCTACACTTGAGTATTTATCCAAAGAAAACAAAAACACTAACTACAAAATATATATGCACCTCTATTTTCATTGTTGCGTTATTTACAATAGCCAAGATATGGAAGTAGCCTTAGTGTCCATCAATAGATGAATGGACAAAGTAAATGCAGTGTGTGTGTATATATATATACACATACATACATATACACATACATACATATATACATAATGGGATATTACTCAGCTATAAAAAAGAATTACATCTCTCCATTTGCGACAACATTCCCTAGAGGATATTATGCTCAGTGAAACAAGCTACACAGAAAGACAAAGACAATTTCACCTATCTGTGAAGTCTAAAAAAATAAAACAAATGAACAAACACAACAAAAGAGAAAGAGACTTACAGACATAGAGAACAAACAAGTGGTTGCCAGAGGGGAGGGGGGTGGGAGGAGGAGAGAAATAGGTGGGGGAGATTAAGAGGTACAAACTTTCAGTTGTAAAATAAATTAGTCGGGGCGTTGGGTCAAGATGGCAGCATGGGAAGATGCGAAGATCGCGTCTCCCCACAAATAGATTGGGAGGCCGGCGGGGGACCTGAGGTCCAAGGAGACCAGGGCAACCCTGGAGCAACCAGGTAGGACGTGGGAGAAGTCAGGGGGATGGGAAAGGGAAAGCTGGAGGGACTGGCACCCCTGGGGGGGTGGCTGGGTGAGGGGGGAGGTTCTCACCTGGAGAGACCCTTAGGAGCTGGGGAGATTGCGAAATCACAACTGGGTTTCTCCCACCCAGGAGGCCAGGAAGCCTGCAGAGCTCTCAGGCCTGAGAGCCTGCTGGGCTCCCTAGCGGGGTCCTCCACCCTCCAAGGCCCCCTCTGGGCTGCCTGGGTCCTGGGGGTGTGGGAGGGAGGGAGGAGGGGTGAGGAGGTGGAGAGGCGGGCTGGTGGGGGTGGGGGCTTTGAGATTGGGGGATGGGGAGGCGAGAGGGCATTTCACCTTCTCTCTTGGCCAGGGAGGCTGACTGGGCTCCTGAGCCTGGTCCTTCACTCTCTGGTCTCCCCTCTGGCATGTGGGTCCTGGGAGCATGGGGTGAGGGGGATGGGGGGCAGAGGGAGAGAGGCAGACAGTGGGGGTGGGAAGGGATTTCTCCAGGTCAGAAGAATAGGGGAGGCACCACTGGGTATTTCCTCCAGGCAGGTCCTCCACCTTCCAAGGCCCCTTCTGGGCTGTTGGTCCTAGAAGTATAGGAGGGAAGCGGTGGGGGGAGAAGAAGAAAGGCGGAAGGGGGAGGGACCATCTGGGATCAGAGAATCAGGGGAGGAGCGGAAGGCATTGCTGCTTCCCACTGGCCCAGGAAGTGTGCTGGGCTCCCTGGCCTGGTCTCCAACTCTCCAGTGTCCCCTCCCAGATGCATTGGTCCTGGGGGCATAGGAACGTGGCAGGGGAAGAGGAAGAGAGGCAGACATGTGATGGGACGCCCCAGGATCAGAGGACCAGGGGAGGTGCGGAGGACCTTTCCCCTGCCCACTCGGGCCCAGTGGGCCTGCTGGGCTCCTGAGTCTGTTCCCTCGGTCTCTGGGGCCCTCTCTGGCTGAGTGGGTTGTACAGGTGTGGGAGGGAGGGAAGAGAGGGGAAGAGGAAGAGAGGCAGACAGTAGTGGGGGGGACCTTGCAGGACTGGAGGATCAGGGGAGATGCTGAGGGAAATCTCCCTACCCACTTGGCACTGGGAGTCCTGTTGTGCCCCCAGGCCTGGTCTTCGGTCCTCCTGGGGCCCCTCTAGGTCTCACTGGTCCTAGAGGTATAGAAGGAAAGCAGGAGAGAAGAGGACAGGCAGGCAGGGGAAGGGGCCTTCTGGGACTGGAGATCAAGGGAGGCGGGGAAGGTATTTCCCCTGCCCACTAGCCCTGGGAAGCCTGCTAGGTTCATGGACCTGGTCTTTCACACTCAAGGGCCCCCTCCAGCTGCTTGGGACCTAGGAGAGTGGGGGGCAGGGGAGAGGAAGAGAGGCAGACAGGGACCCTACGAGACTGGGAGATCTGAGGAAGTGCTGCAGACATTACCCTAGCCCAGTTGGCCCTAGGAAGCCTGTTGAGCATCAGAGTCTGGTCTCCTATCTTCCAGTGCCCCCTGCAGCTGTGAGGGTCCTAGAGAAATACAAGGGAGGGGGTGAGGAAGAGGAAAACCCAAGGGGGAGGGACCCTCCAAGACTGGAGGACTAGGGGAGGTGCCTAGCATTTCTCTCACCAACTGAGGCCCAGGGAGCCTGCTGGGTACCTGGACCTGGTCCTTTGCCCCCAGGACCAGAAGCATTCCTGGGGCCCTCTGCCTCATTGGGCCTAAGCCCCATTACCCACCACCCCCAGGGCCTTTTCTAAGCATAGGCCCTGCCCATTTCCTGACCACACCCCTTGTCTAAGCCCCGCCCTTGTCTAAGCCCTGCCCCCACAGCTAAGGCCTTTTCTGGCTTTTTTTTTCTTTCTTTCTTTTTTTTTCCTTCCCACCTCCTCACTTCAGCTATTGCAGTTGTTTTACCTTCCAGTTGTTGCTCCATTTTTTTAAAAAAATTTTTTCTAACACATCTGTTAGTTTCCTAATCTTATCATATTTTTTTATCTTGCTATTGTTCTGCTGTTCTCCTACTTTTTTTTTTTAATTTTTTTCATTTTCCTGCTCCACACAGCTTGTGGGATCTTGATTCACAAGTCCGGGGTCAGGCCTGTGCTCCTGAGGTGGGAGCTCTGAGTCCAAAAGATTGGACTAACAGGGAAACCCAGTTCCAAGGCAATATTCATCAGAGTGAGGTCTCCCAGAGGTTCTCACCTCAACATCAAGACCCAGCTGTACTCAACAGCCTACAAACTCCAGTGCTTGAAACCTCAGGCCAAACACCCAGTGGGACAGGAACACAATCCCGCCCATCCAAAGTGGGGGGGAATGAGACAACAAAAAAATATGTCACAGATGAAGGAACAAGGTAAAAATACACAAGACCAAATAAATGAAGAGGAAATAGGAAAATTGCCTGAAAAAGAATTCACAGTAATGACAGTAAAGATGATCCAAAATCTTGATAACAAAATAGAGAAAATACAAGAAACAGTTAATAAGGACTCAGAAGAACTAAAAAGCAAACAAACAGTAATGGACAACAAAATAACCAAAATTAAAAAATACTCTAGATGGTATAGGCAGCAGAATAACTGAGGCAGAAGAATGAAAAAGTGAGTTGGAAAATAGAATGGGGGAAATTACTGCCACAGAGCAGGAAAAAGAAAAAAGAATAAAAAGAATAGAAGACAGTCTCAGAGACCTTGGTGACAACTTTAAGCACACCAACGTTCAAATCATAAGCATCCCAGAAGAAGAAGAAAAAATAAAGGGTCTGAGAAAATATTTCAAAAAGTTATAGTGGAAAACTTCCCCAACATGGAAAAAGAAATAATCAAGTCCAAGAAGCGCAGAGTGTCCCATACAGAATAAACCCAAGGAGAAATACACCAACGCAAATATTAATCAAACTAACAAAAATTAAACACAAAGAAAAAATATTAAAAGAGCAGTAAGAGAAAAGCAATAAATAACATATAAAGGAAAACCCATAAGGACAACAGCTGATTTTTCTGCAGAAACTCTGCAGGCCAGAAGGCAGTGACAGGATATACTGAAAGTCCTGAAAGAGAAAAACCTACAGCCAAGAATACTCTACCCAGCAAGAATCTCATTCAGATTTGACAGAGAAATCCAAAGCTGTACAGACAAGCAAAAGTTAAGAGAATTCAGCACCACCAAACCAGCCTTACAACAATTGCTAAAGGAACTTTTCTAAGTAGGAAACACAAGAGAAGGAAAAGACCTACAAAAACAAACCCCAAACAATTAAAAATATGGTAATAGGAACATACATGTCAATAATCACCTTAAATATAAATGGATTAAATGCTCCAACTAAAAGACACAGACTGGTTGAATGGATACAAAAACAAGACCCTTACATATGCTGTCTACAAGAAACCCACTTCAGACCAAGGGACACATATAGACTGAAAGTAAGGGGATGGAAAAAGATATTCCATGCAGATGGAAGTCAAAAGAAAGCTGGAGTAGCAATACTCATATCAGACAAATTAGACTTGAAAGTAAAGACCATTACAAGAGACAAGGAAAGACACTACATAATGATCAAGGGATCAAACCAAGAAGAAGATATAACAATTGTAAATATCTATGCACCCAACCTAGGAGCACCTCAATACATAAGGCAAATGCTAACAGCCATAAAAGGGGAAATTGACAGTAACACAATAATAGTAGGAGACGTTAACACCCCACTCACACCAATGGACAGATCATCCAAACAGAAAATAAATAAGGAAACACAAGCTTTAAATGACACACTAGACCATCTCGACTTAATTGATATTTATAGGACATTCCATCCAAAAACTACAGAATATACTTTCTTCTCAAGTGCACACAGAATATTCTCCAGGATAGATCACATCTTGGGTCACAAATAAAGCCTTGGGAAATTCAAGAAAACTGAAATTGTGTCCAGCATTTTCTCTGACCACAACTCCCTGAGACTAGATATCAATTACCTGAAAAAAACTGTAAAAAAATACAAACACATGGAGACTAAACAATATGCTATTAAACAACCAAGAAATCACTGAAGAAAACAAAGAGGAAATCAAAAAATACCTAGAAACAAATGACAATGAAAACACAACAACCCAAAACCTATGGGGACACAGCAAAAGCAGTTCTAAGAGGGAATTTTATAGCAATACAGTCCTACCTTAAGAAACAAGAAAAATATTGAATAAACAACCTAACCTTACACCTAAAACAATTAGAGAAAGAAGAACAAAAAAACCCCAAAGTGAGCAGAAGGAAAGAAATCATAAAGATCAGAAATAAATGCAAATGAAATGAAGGAAACAATAGCAAAGATCAATAAAACTAAAAGCTGGTTGTTTGAGAAGATAAAATTGATAAGCCATTAGGCAGACTCATCAGGAAAAATAGGAAGAAGATGCAAATCAACAGAATTGGAAATGAAAAAGGAGAAGTAACAACTGACACTGCAGAAATACAAAACATCATGAGAGACTACTACAAGCAACTATATGCCAATAAATTGGATGACCTGGAAGAAATGGATAAATTCTTAGAAGAGTACAATCCTCCAAGACTGAACCAGGAAGAAATAGAAAATATGAACAGACCAATCACAAGTACGCAGATTGAGACTGTGATTAAAAATCTCCCAACAAACAAAAGCCCAGGGCCAGATGGATTCACAGGTGAATTCTATCAAACATTTAGAGAAGAGCTAACACCTATCCTTCTCAAACTCTTCCAAAATATAGAAGGAGGAACACTCCCAAACTCATTCTACGAGGCCATCATCACCCTGATACCAAAACCAGGCAAAGATGTCACAAAAAAAGAAAATTACAGGCCAATATCACTGATGAATATAGATGCAAAAATCCTCAACAAAATACTAGCTAACAGACTCCAACAGCACATTAAAAAAATCATACACCATGATCAAGTGGGGTTTATCCCTGGGATGCAAGGATTCTTCAATATACGCAAATCAATCAATGTGATACATCATATTAACAAACTGAAGAATAAAAACCATATGATAATCTCAATAGACACAGAAAAAGCTTTTGACAGCATTCAACATCCATTTATGATTAAAACTCTCCAGAAAATGGGCATAGAAGGAAATTACCTCAACATAATGAAAGCCATATATGACAAACCAACAGCCAACATCATTCTAAATGGTGAAAAACTGAAAGCAATCTCTCTAAGAACAGGAACAGGACAAGGGTGCCCACTCTCACCATTATTATTCAACATAGTTTTGGAAGTTTTAGCCACAGCAATCAGAGAAGAAAATGAAATAAAAGGAATCCAAATTGGAAAAGAAGTGAAATTTTCACTCTTTGCAGATGACATGATATTATACATAGAATACCCTAAAGATTCTACCAGAAAACTGCTAGCACTAATTGATGAGTTTAGTAAAGTAGCAGGATATAAAATTAATGCACAGAAATCTCTTGCATTCCTATACACTAACAATGAAAGAGCAGAAAGAGAAAGTAAGGAAACTCTCCCATTTACCCTTGCAACAAAAAGAATAAAATACCTAGGAATAAACCTGCCTAAGGAGGCAAAAGACCTGTATGCAGAAAACTATAAGACACTGATGAAAGAAATCAAAGACGATACAAACAGTTGGAGGGACATACCATGTTCTTGGATTGGAAGAATCAATATTGTGAAAATGACAATCCTACCCAAAGCAATTTACAGATTAAATGCAATCCCTATCAAACTGCCAACGGCATTTTTCACAGAACTAGAACAAGAAATCTTACGAATTGTATGGAAATGCAAAAGACCCCGAATAGCCAAAGCAATCTTGAGAAGGAAATTTGGAGTTGGTGGAATTAGGCTTCCTGACTTCAAACTATACTACAAGGCCACAGTGATCAAGACAGAATGGTACTGGCACAAAAAATAGAAAGGAAGATCAATGGAATAGAATAGAGAATCCAGAGGTAAACCCACACAAATATGGGCAGCTTATCTTTGACAAAGGAGGCAAGGATATACAATGGAAAAAAGACAGCCTCTTCAATAAGTGGGTGCTGGGAAAATTGGACAGCTACATGTAAAAGAATGAAATTAGAACGCTTCCTAACACCATACACAAAAATAAACTCCAAATGGATGAAAGACCTACATGTAAGGCCAGACACTATAAAACTCCTAGAGGAAAACATAGGCAGAACACTCTATGACATCCATCAAAGCAAGGTCCTTTTTGACCCACCTCCTAGAATCATGGAAATAAAATCAAGAATAAACAAATGGGACCTCATGAAACTTAAAAGCTTTTGCACAGCGAAAGAAACCATAAACAAGACTAAAAGGCAACCCTCAGAATGGGAAAAAATAATTGCCTATGAAACAACGGACAAAGGATTAACCTCCAAAATATACAAGCAGCTCATGCAGCTTCATACCAAAAAAGCAAATAACCTAATCCACAAATGGGCAGAAGACCTAAACAGACATTTCTCCAAAGAAGACATACAGATGGCCAACAAACACATGAAAAGATGCTCAACATCACTCATCATCAGAGAAATGCAAGTCAAAGCCACAATGAGGTGTCACCTCACACTGATCAGAATGGCCATCATCACAAAATCTGGAAACAACAAATGTTGGAGAGGGTGTGGAGAAAAGGGAACTCTCCTGCACTGTTGGTGGGAATGTAAGTTGATACAGCCACTATGGAAAACAATTTGGAGGTTCCTTAAAAAACTACAAATAGAACTACCATATGATCCAGTAATCCCACTACTGGGCATATACCCAGAGAAAACCATAATCCCAAAAGATACTTGTACCATAATGTTCATTGCAGCACTATTTACAATAGCCAGGACATGGAAGCAACCTAAATGCCCATCAACAGATGAATGGATAAAGAAGATGTGGCACATATATACAATGGAATATTACTCAGCCATAAAAAGAATGAAATTGAACTATATATAATGAGGTGGTTAGACCTAGAGACTGTCACACAGAGTGAAGTAAGCCAGAAAGAGAAAAACAAATACTGTATGCTAACACATATATGGAATCTAAAAAAAATGGTACTGATGAACCCTGTGACAGGGCAAAAATAAAGATGCAGATGTAGAGAATGGACTTGAGGACACGGGGCTGGGGGGTGGGGGGGTGAAGGGGAAGCTGGGACGAAGTGAGAGAGTATCATAGACATATATACACTACCAACTGTAAAATAGATAGCTCGTGGGATGTTGCTGTATAACAAAGGGAGATCAACTCGATGATGGGTGATGCCTTAGAGGGCCAGGACAGCGAGGGGGGAAGGGAGTCACAGGAGGGAGGGGATACGGGAATAAATGTATAAATACAGCTGATTCACTTTGGTGTACCTCAAAAACTGTTACAAGAGTGTAAAGCAATTATATTTCAACAAAGAGTTAAAAAAATAAAATAGTCACAGGTATGAAATGCACAGTGTGGAGAATAGAGTCAACAATTATATAATCTCTTTGTATGGTGACCCGATGGCAATTAGATTTATCACAGTGATCATTTTGAAATGTATAGAAATACTGAATCACTGTTGTGTAATAGGAACTAACATAGTGTTATAGGTCAACTGTATTTCAAAAACAAACAAGCTCATAGAAAAAGAGATCAGATTTGTGGTTACCAAAGGTGGAGGTGGGGGGAGGGGGAATTAGATAAAGGCAGTTAAAAGGTACAAACTTCTAGTAATAAGTTACCACTAGGGATATAATGTACAATGTGATAAATATAATTAACACTGTTGTACATTATATACAAAAGTTACTGAGAGTAAATCCTAAGAGTTCTCATCACAAGGAAAAATGTTTTTTCTATTCCTTTAATTCCTCTAAGAGATGATGGATGTTCACTAAATTTATTGTGATAATTATTTCATGATGTATGTAAGTCATTTTGCTGTATACCTTAAACTTATACAGTGCTATATGTCAATTACATCTCAATAAAACTGGAAGAAAAAATTTAATTAAAAAAATTTTAATTAAAAAATGGCTCATCCATCAGTTATAATAAATGTACTCTATTAATGCAAGATATTAATAACTGTAGAAACGGTGGAGGGGGAGGGGGACTTCTGTACTTTCTATGGAATTTCCCTGTAAACTTAAAACTGCCCTAAAAAAATAGCCTATTTAAAAAAAACTCTGACTTTAAAAAAAAAGTCCAGGGATAGGGTGTTTGTGGGTGAGGCAGGGCTTTATTACTGTTAGCCCTCACATGCTTTTTAAGGTGTGTTGCTTTTTTTTTTAACTATGTATACATTACTTGGATTAAAATGTTTTTAATTTTTTAAAAAACCTGTTTACCCACCAGGATGGCTAAAATGAAGAAGACCAAAGATACCAAGTGTTGGCAAGGATATGAAGTATCCAGAACACTCATACACTATTATGAAAGTTGATGAAAATTGGTATAACCTCTTTAGAAAACTGGCAGCATCTAACAAAGCTGATTACTTGCATAGCATGTGACTTAGCAAATTCACTCCTAGACAAATATTCAAAAAAAAAAATTCACCAAAAGGCATGTTGTCTTATGTGCAATGAAGCTTTATTTATAAGTGCCCTAAACTGAAATCTATCTAAGTGCCCATCAAGAGTTGCAGAAACATTGTAGAATATTCACACAGTGGAAGTCTATACACCGAGAATAAACGATTTACAACTACATGCAATAATATGAAGGAATAATATGAAGAAAGAAGTTAGGCATTTGACACATAATTCCATTGATATAAAGTCCAAAAACAGGCAAAAGTTATCTATGCTGTAGGAAGTCAAAATAAAGATTTTCTTGGAGGGATATGGGGAGTGACTGAAAAGAGCATAAAGGAGCCCTCTGGGAGTACTGGTCAAATTCTGCTTTTTCAGTCTGAGTGCTGGTTCCATGAGTATATTGAATTTATGAAATTGTATCAAGCTGTGCTTATAAAATTTTTAATATATGTACTTTTTAGTACGTGTGTTAAACGTCAATAATTTATTTTTAACCTGAGAGTTTGAACCCTAAGTCACACTTTTTTTCTATACTCTCGCCACTAAATATTTAAACACAGAATATATACTTGAAAAAAATCTTAGAAGATATGTATGTATATACATTTTACAGTTAATTTCCGTACTTGGAAGAATCTCAGTTAACATTTCTATGCATACTTTCAGAAGAAGTCCAGTTTTGAGTCCAACAGAATATTTATTCAAACTTGCTAGGCTAGCCATAATGTTTGCTGTTGTTATGGCCGTTACCTTCCAGTAAGCTTTCTGGATATGTTTATCATGTTACAGATCATGGTTTAGGGTGACATTTACCAAGACAAGTGAGCGTTGACAGTGAGAAGTCACTGCTCTTATGAAATCAAATCGGCAATCAGGCTCTGGTTTGAGCTTCTTACTCCTGGATAACTTCCATCTAACGAAATCCTTTTGTGTCAGCTTCAGATACTGAAACCTCAGCTTGCTCACCAAGTTAGAATGTGCTCTGTTATTCTTTGTGCTAAGAGGAATTAGAACTAAAGTACAGGCTTTAGACCCAAAATCTGAAAATGAGTGTGTCAATGCTTCAAAGATGAGGATTTTCCCTTTTTTTACTTTTAGTAATAATTTTCTGCTGTTCAAACATAACTATCACACTCACTTGTTTCCTTAAACACCAGAAGTACAAACTTTACCAAAATTAATTCTAATTTAGTTCTGTACATGCAAATTAACATGGTTCTTATACAACCCTTCCTGAACTTATACCAAGGGAAAACAGTGTGGAAATTTGGCAAGTTATGGGATCAACAATGTTAATCTACTACTTTTATAAATTCTCAGATAGTTTAAAAGATTTAACAGTACATTTTAAATATCTTTCAGAGATACCACAACGATAAAAGACCCCCAAATTGTAAGAAAGACTAAGAAAGCTCCAACAGTAAAAGCTGTTTTGTAAATCAACTTAATCCAACCTCCTGCTGTATAGTTTGTCAGCAGGCTAAAAACATTTCGAGATTTCTGTCTTTAATTTACCCACAAATTACTATCTCTTAATTTGTCTTTTAGTTCCCAGATCACACTCTATTCTTGGGATGCTAAATTCCCAGGGGACCACTCTCAGCAGTTCTATACTCAGCACTCGTGCCTCCAATTAATAGCATTTATTATTTCCTATGTGTCCACCATTAATATCCCCTTTAGTCCTTTCAATGGCCCCATTATTTCTTTTGCTAATCACCTTTGATACTTGAAGAAGCTAAAGCACAAGACAGTTTACATAACTTATCTCAAGTTCTAATGCTTATGAGTGGTGAAACCTTAATTTCATTCCGGGCACTGCGATTCACATTTACTACACTATGCGGCCTCCAATTATTGACAGGAACTTCAGGCCACATAGTAGTACTAAGAATCCTGCCCTTGCTAATACTCCACTCCTACCTTCCAGACTGTAATGAAAATTCTGGCTCTCCGCATTCTGTGGAACAGCCTTTACTGCTGCTATTCACGTGCAGCACTTTGACCTTCTATCCTAACATGAAAGAACACGAGCTTTAGACTTCTTAGCACCACCACAGGAGGACTTGGGGCCAGGGCTCAAAACTGAATTTGGTTGCATTTTTGAAGTCTTTTTTGTTGGCAAACTTGGTAATGGCTTGGGATGGGCCATGAAGTACTATTCTGGAGATTCACTAGGTCATTCAAGAGTTGATATTACAGAGTCCCAAGATAGCACAAAACAGAGATCTGAAGACTTCCGGGAGTTTGAAGTTCATCAAAAAAAGTCAAAATTGATCCCACTGTTAATTAAGATGCTTTCCAACTCACACACCAACATAAAACCCCTTTCAAAAGCTTCCAACATCATTAGAAAAACCAGTCACCGTGTATTCTCTAAAATTTATTTACAGTTAATAAGTTAAAAAGCAAAGTACAACCAGATTGTAAATCTTCATCATATGCACATCAAACTCTCCAAGGAAACAATTAGGTTCCATTACAAACAATTGCCTTCTAATGCACTTAAGACATAACAGTCTATCAAAAAATATTTCAAACACACCAATAAAGTAAATATCATGTATATACGTCCACTAAACCCCACCAATTTAAAGAGTGCTGTGGCAACCCTTGAAACAACAAAAAGCTTTGAGTTCAAAATTGCTCAGATGTTTTTTTTTTGTATTCAAATATTCTTAATGTTTCTTTATTGAAGAATTTTCAGAAAAATAGCACTATCATTTGCTTGTGGCAAATTAATAGGTGTCAGCCACCAGCTTAGTTACACATGTCCAACGGGGTACTCAAACTTCGACAAAATAAATACACACCACAACAGCAACACTTTGCACTATCAACAACGGAGCTTGCCCTCAATGATCATCACATTACTGGTTTCAGGAAGGAAAAGTAAGCTGCTGGTTGACAGGAAGGACAATAAAAATGACATCAGGAATCCCCAAAGGTTAGCTGAGGTGCCAGTCACCATATTTCAGCACTCAAGAGTTAAAAATGAAATAAAAGCATAGCGAGGTGATCAACTTCTTCCTCCTCGCTTCCCCTCTACTTGTGCCATATGAGATATAAGATAAACTTATAAGAGAATGAATAAAGTCACGGGATTTCTTTTAAAAAACTATATACAAGCTAAGCTACAGACTCAGAGGACAGGAAATCGATGCCTCACCATAAAGGCCACCTTGCCAAGTTCCTTTTCACATTCTGCCCAATGTACCCATAAAATACTTTCACTTTCCTATTAATATACTAACCAACTATATTAGTTGTTTCTTCACATTTTAGAAGTTGTAACATAGGCTTTGCTAAAGAACACTACGCAAAAATAAAGATTTTTTTGACATCTTATTTCACAAAGTAGAAATGGCATGACTTTTAAATAGACCAGATAAATAACATATTGAATTCAAGATGGGCAATCAGATCCAAACTGAAATCAGACGCCCAGATAATCCAAAGCATTTATGCTAGTTCAAGTGCACTAAAGTAACAAGGCATGAGGAAAAAATGTTAAGAATCTCAGTTAAAATAAATGCATGGTGTCAATGGTCGTTTCAGTTTTGTGCTGATCAGTTATCCTCCCAGCTAAGTCTAATTGCAAAATCCTCTGGGAAACTATCTAGATAAGCTATATGTTGAAATTACATTCTAATATGGCCACTGAGTTTATTTTTTTAATTATTATAAAACTATATACAATCGTGAGTGGTACGAATACATATTTTTTTGTCAGGGGCTAGGTAGCTAAAAAAATTAACAATTTAGGGATGGGGGAGGGAGAAAACCCTACGTATCTGAAATACAATTGGCAATGGAAGGTAATAATCAAAAGAAAATATATAAGCTTCCCATCACACAGATATAATTTAACACTCTCCATCATCTAAGTAATGATTCACTTTTATTTACTCATGTGACTTTGTAACAACACATTATTATTGAGTAGCGAATAAAAGAATATGAGGCATACTGGAAAACTGGCATCAAGTTGTGTGTGTGTGTGTATGTGTGTACGCACACATATATATGCATATATATAATTTTTTTACAGAACAAGAACACTGAAATTAAAATCACAAAACTCCTACTTATGGACAATTAAACTTGAAAAATTCAATTCAGAAAAGGCTATGCCATTTGAATTCTAAGAACACAAGAGTCAAAACTACAACTCTTATTATCCTCCTACGAAGCTGCCAAGCAGAAATAAACCTTAATATTGAGGACTTCATATGTCAAGTTCCAGCCAGTATGAAACGTTCTATGGCAGAATACTTAAATTTGAAAAATAGTGGTACAAAAACACACTTGACCCTTTAGATATTGCAGTGAAATCTGGCTGTGGCACCACTGGCTAAAAACCATTAAGCCTTGCTGCCACCAATGACCAAAGGCACTTGGATAATCAGGAATTCCACACGGGGCCATATGGTACAAACGCTATTATAAAAGTGTAAAAGAAGGGTCAGTACTCTGTGTGACTCGCCTGTTCAATTCCTGTGGTCTTCAGCTGTCAACAAAGACCGCTAACTGCAAACATAACTATCAATGGAATTAAGATAAAAAAGGAAACTCCTGGAGCAAAAAAGACAACTAACTGTCATGACGTCTATAAAAGTGATGGATATCAGTCTGGACATTTCTTGCTATCCAACAACAAAAAGTAAAGAAAGACCTATTTTGCCCAAAGTAACTTCAACCAGTTATTTGATACCAAGAAATGCCCCCCACCCCTCTATATCACTAATAGTTCTGAGAAGTCTAATGGGTATTCTGTTTATCATTTTAATCACAAGGTTTACACACATTCATTTCTCCTATATGACTCCCATTTAAAATAGGTTATCCTTGAACTATTCCTGGATTTGTATATTAGACCAGTACAAGGAGGCCAAATCATTTCCAGTAGGATTCCATCCATCTCTTTAACCAACACGAGTTCTTTGTAACTCATTTTTCTTTATCACAAGTCATGTGGTTTCAAAGCACTTTAATTTTTATTTAATCGAAAAGAATTTAACAAGTCAGCTTTTCCTAAACAGAACTTTATGAGTTTCTACCATTTTCTTTAGGAGCTCAGTAAATATAAACATTAAATTTCAATATAAAATCTTTAGAAACACCTCAAAAATGCTTAAACAGTTGTACTTTGCATCTCTTTGTTTGCAATCACTGAGCCCATGGAATTCAAAGCATACAAATCCTTGCACGATTAACAGTCATAGCTTGAATCTCTTAGAAAAATATCCTTGGTCAAAGCTTTGGAATCCGGTTAAAACTAGGAAACGAGTGGGATTCAGAATACCCTGAGCACAAACGGGTGCAACAGCACAAAACAGGTTCGATCTTTCGTCCAGAAAGAGGGATGGCAGTCGAAAAGAAAATCGAGGGTGGGGGTAGAGGAGCGGGGTGAAAAGCAAGTAGATTCTGGCTTTATTACACAAGCACGAAACCAAATTCCTTTGGAAAAAATAACGACTTCTTCGGAGGACTTCCAGACCAGTGAGGTAGAGTCCAAAGGGAGAAAACGGATCTGCCCCTCCAGTCCTGGAGACGTCTCAGTCCGGGGTACGGAAGCAAAGGGCCCTCCCCCGAGGGTCCGGCGGTCGCCTCCTCCGCAGCCCGGAGCCGGGACGGGGCGGAGGGCGCACCTGCCCCGGCGTCCCAGACGGCGGCGCCGCGGGCCCCGGCCCGGGCCCACCCTCCGGTGACTTCTTCGCCCGTAAAGTGCACGAGGGGACGGGGTCCTGGCCGGATCTGTAAACACTCGACTGACACTTGTCCATCCCTCCGGGCGGGCGGGCGGCCGGAAGCTCCGTCCCCGGCTGGGAGGGCGACGCGGGCCGCGTCTCACGCCCGGGGCACCGGGAAGCGGCGGAGCCTCACCACGGGTTCCAGGTTCACGCGCAGGACTTGGCGCGCCCTACGCCGCGCCGCCGCCAGGCTGCGCTCGCCCCACACGTCGCCGCCGACGCGGATGGTGGGAAAGGTGGTCAGCGTCGGGGTGGCGGCCCTCCAGATCTCCTCCAGGGTGCGGCCCCCGAAGCAGGGCCCGGGCGCCGCGGGCTTGGCGGGGCAGCTCTCCTCGGGGGCCGGCGGGGCCGGCGGGGGCTTCCTCCGGCGGGCGGCGGGAGCCCCGGCTCCGCGGCGCCTCCTCCTGGCCGCCGCGCTCGGGGCCGGCCTGCGCGTCGGGCCGCGGGCGGCAGGGGGCCCCGGGGGGTCGGGGACCAGGGCCCGGCAGGAGGAGTAGCCGTAGACGTCCTTGCTGCGCAGGATGTGCGGGGAGAACTGGTGCTTGAGGCTGCAGAGGAAGCTCCAGAGCTCCGCGTCCGAGCTCATGAACTCCGTGCTGCGGGGCATGAACAGCTTGAAGGCGTCGCCCAGCGCCTTGGTGCTGTCGGCCAGCGACAGTTGCGACCGCGAGTACACCACCTTCTCCTCCCGCGCCTCCAGCGCGGCCCCTCCTCCTGCCCTAAAGCCGCCGCCCCGGGCGGCCACGGCCGGGGCCGCCGGGGGCCGGCGCCGCCGCCTCTTCACGCTGCGCCGCATCGGAGGCCGCTCGGGGCCGCCCGCGCTCGCCGGGTCCCGCCGCCGCCGTCCCCGCCCGCGTCCGGCTCCGCGGCGGCGGCCGCTGCTGGCGCCTCCCGCCCGGCGCGTCCCTCGCTACTTTCCTCGCCGCCGCCGCCGCCGCCCCTCCCCCTCCGAGGGCGGAGGACGCGGGTGAAGATCCTGCTGCCCGGTACAAGATGGCGGCCGGCGCCCACCCCTGGGCTTTGTCATTGGACGGCGCCTCGCCCCCCTGGTTTCTCTTTCTTCTCCTCTCTTGCCTCCTTTCGCCCTCTGCCTTTCTTTAAATGTGCCCGCCTCAGGCCCCTCCCACCGCAGCCCCGACTCCACCCATTGGGTGCTCTCAGAAGAGGGGCGGGGACTAATGGGGGAGAGGCCAGTTCCTGGAAAATGGTGGTGGGGTGGGTGATGGTGGTGGCCCTTGAACGCGAGTCAACAGTTGGGTGGGTATATGGGGAAGGTGCCTTGTCTAGAGTAAGGAGTGGACATTAGCTCCACCTTGGGGAGAGGCACTCTCCGAGTGAGTGGGTGTGCATTTGTGGATTGAGCATGGAGGTCTACCAGTCTGAATAACAAAGGGACACCTGCCCAAAGGCTGTGGTTCGTACCACAGAAAGGCAATTTGGGTCTAAGTCTAGAGGGAATGGGCCTTTCACAATTCCCTTCTAAACCTTCAGAGGCCTCTTTTGCATCTTCATCCTACTCTTCTGGCTTTTGACCCCGATCCATGTCAAGCAACACTAGTAATCCGGAATCATTCAGGTAATAAGGACGGCATCGGTGGCATTGTCTCCTTCTAGACAATGGAACCGTCTTCACATTTAAGAGATCCTCTGCTTATCGAGAAAGCAAAGCCTCTTATACCCTTAGAACTAAATACTCTTTGCTCAAGTTGATCAAAGATCAATTACAACAAAGGCATTCTCCTTACAGAAAATATCATTTTTTAATATATAGTTGTTTTTTAAACGAGTGCACTTCACTTTTCATTAGTGTTAATATGTCCCTTTGCAGCACCATCTCTATCATTGAGAAAGGATGCAGCTTCACAATCAAAAAGGTTCTGTTGAAAAGGACACATTGTTAAGAACCCGCCACCTTTTGTATTTGAGAGGAGGGGATTATGAATGTTTATAGAGTAATGGAAAGTCTTCAGTCGTCTTTTCTATCCTCAATACTTAGTTCAGCCCCTGTCAGATAGTGGGCACTCTGTGTTTGTTGAATGAGTCAGTGAAATAGCACTGGTAATTTAAAATGATGCAAGAAAGAAAGATATATTGAAATCACTAAGAACAGGACTATTTTATATTTTACATTGCAGTTTTCTCAACTCCATTAAAGTTTTAAGGTTAAAAAGAAAAATCTCCTAATACTTCAAACTTTGAGGTAGGCATGCAAATTTTACCCCTCACTGAGCATCTTATTTTGCAGTAGAGAACTGATAAAGCAAAGTTGTGATTTGCACATAGCTGCTAATGGTTACCTCAGATATTTGAGCTGAAAGATACCTAGTTCAATCTCCTTATTTCATGAGGAAATTTGGACCCACAGAGGTTCAGTAATATGGCTTCTTGATAGCAGGACTAGGACTATAGTTAGGTGGTTGGATCTTTATACTTCACTGGAGGTTTTTCAAAGTATGCTGCTCAGACTCAAAGAGGTTCAATAGAAAATGCTTTATGCAAGAATGGAGTGACCAAGGGACAGAGGTGTCCCCTTATTTCCACTTCTGCTCCTCCCAGAATTGAGCAGCTTTTATCTGTCTTATATTACACTGACAAATGATATTTTCTTAGAACCATATTTGTTCATTTAGTTTCAAAACAAATGAATAAAATAAAATAAACAATAAAATAAAAATATTTTGAGAGTTGCTTCTTTACACCAGAGCACCCTCTCCACACGCTGGGTTTATGACAGAAACCAAACTTCCTACCAGGAGACCAGTTCTCAATCTACCAAAATCATGGTAACTTGCTGAAGAGAAAATAATTTTCCTCGAAAAGCACACCATGATCTGAGAACAAGATTATGGAGCCAATTACCAGCTTCCTAAGTCCTTATAAAGAAATTATATTACAACAGCTCTTTACATCACGATTAGCTCTCTGGGTAATTCTGGGAACACATACTAATGTGAAATTTGTATAACTTCCATTGGAATGCCCCTGCAAGACAGACAAAGGAAATTTCAGAGAGTAGGCCAGCAGAATGGTAAGGGGACTCCGTAGTGAAAGAAAAGGGTAAAATATGTACTCCTGGCTTCTCATATTGTTATTTCCTCCCTTCCATGTTAATCATATCATAAGTACTCAGGGTATTTAAATATGGAAAGGCTTAGGGTCTTTTGCCACATAAATACATACCAGGCATCTACACAAACTTACAGAAGTGATTTCAGTTAAAAGGATAAGTCTTTTTATAAGACCATTCTTATTCTAAAAAATATAAGGTCTCAACAAATTGCAGAGCATTCAGTAGCTCATTTTATAATATATATTCTTTTACTTAAAACCAAACACTATCTTTATGAAATATTTTTAGGCATTAATATTATGTCAAAGTGCTTAAATTATTGTATAATTTTAATTTTGGTGTTGTTTGATTTCTCTGTTCTTCTGTTTTCTCTGTTTCTTATTTTTGCATTTCTCTTTGACCTCTACCTTTTGCTTAGCTTAAAATCCTACGAGTGTTTCTTATCCATTCTTCGTAAGTGAGTAAAATTTACACATAAAGATAATATATTTCTTCTAGTTGCTGGGACTCTCCTAAGACACTACAAGTTTTATGGAAAGCTGGCAAATTAAAATTTTGTTCTTGAGGAAACACTGTTTAAAATGCTGTTTATTCCTTTACCTCTCAAGGAGGATGATGCTTCCTGTATATCTGATAAGCAGTGGAGTGTGCTATACATGTATGTTTTCTGAATTTATAATTTATATAATTTAAAAATGAAACCAAGCAGAAGAAAGTGATTGTAGAAATTAAAAATAACATATATCTCAGCTATCCAGAACTTGTGCTTTAAGATTCCTCTTCTATAAAATAATTTGCTTCTTGCAAAGTGGCCAAAAAATAAAAACGTATCTGTAAGTGGTTGGCAGCATCTGGAATCAAATGGACTTGGAATCAAACAGATCTTTATAACAAAATATCCTTAAATACATTTTTTTAGTCTTCCTGAGCCTATTTCTTCATCTATAAAATGGGCATAATCTCTGCTTTGATAGATGGTTTTGAGGATTGGATGAGTGAACATTAGTAAAACTTTAACGAGAGTGCCCAGATCACAGTAGGCATCCAATAAATAATAGTTATCTTTATTTGTCTTATCTAATTAAGATGATTTTATTTGGTGTAACCTACATATTTCAAATCCTATATTACAGTGGGAGTCTATAGCTTTTTTTTTTTTTTAAGTAATAGATTGATGAGGGGAAAATCAAAATGTTAGAGCAAGAAGGGAATTTAGAGATCATCTAATGAGTTCAACATTCTTAATTCAGGTGAGAATACTGAGATGCCAAGAGATCTGCCCAAGTTCACAGAGCTGAATGGTGAAATATTCCGAATTAGAACCTAGGTCTCTAACTGTTAATTCAGAGTTGTTTCTAACATTCTTGTATTTAATCCAAGGAGACAGCATTAATTTTTAGTTCAAATAAAATTACACAGAACATGATTCATCAATTTCAGCCTTTTCATTAGAATCATAAAGTAATTTAGATTTTTCTATAAAAGTTGTCTCGAAGTTCTGATGTGCTCTACAACTACTTAATGTAAAATACACAAAATAAACTGAGAGCCAGGACTTCAACTTCCAGGAAGATAAAATACATGTACTTTCTCTATTCCTCCTGCTACTTTCAATTTAAAACTCCGGGCACTGTATATTAATATAAAATGAACGTAAGAAGACTGAAGAATGGAGAAAGCAGACAGGCTAAGGATCTCAGAACCCAAAGAACAACATAGCAGTGACTTCCCTGAGTTTTCTTTTTTTCTCTTTTCTGCATACATCTGAGACTGAGTGCTAGAGAAGCCAGTAGCCAAGTAATGCCAACAGACATTTTTATGTCTTATAAAAGCACCAACAAAACTTTTTTCTC
Organism: Hippopotamus amphibius kiboko; assembly: GCF_030028045.1. NCBI lineage: Eukaryota > Metazoa > Chordata > Mammalia > Artiodactyla > Hippopotamidae > Hippopotamus > Hippopotamus amphibius. The sequence continues at coordinate 85,624,711 of NC_080189.1, read as the reverse complement.
TCTAGCTTTAGGACCAAGAAAGGAGTAGCCTAGTGAGACAGAAATTTTTAGAAAATTATCAATCTATTGCAGCAAAATACCACACACACACACAAAACCAACCAACCAAACAAAACTATGGCTTTTGCCCTTGCCAGGCTTTAACTCTGCACCCCACCACCCCTTCTGGGGTGATGTCCGAGAAGGCCAAGTAAGGAATCACAAATCTCATCCCTGCTGGGCACTGAAGAAGCAATTCTCTCCTACAATTCATGTGGGGAGCAGTAACAAAATACTCCTACACCTCCCAGTCAGGGAGCTATCAGTAGAGGTCTACTGGCAAGCCAGCATTCCCACGCCCACTCAGCAGCAATGAGGAGCCTCTCCTGACTTGAGTAACAATGGAGGCAGAGTGGGAAACTTGGACTTCCACTTGGCAATACTGAGGCAGCATCCTCCCTCTCCCTGTTGGAACAGTGTCAGAGGAAACCAGTGAAAATAGATGGTTTAAGTAATATCCACAGTCTCATAACATAATAGTCAAAATATCCAGGTTGCAACTGAAAGTCACTTATACTGAGAACCAAGAAGATCTCAAATTGAATGAAAAAAGGCCATCAATAGAGGCCAACACTGAGATGAGAAAGATGTCAGAATTATGTAACAAAGATTTTAAAGCAGCCATTGCAAAGACACTTTAACAAGCAATTATGAACACTTGAAATAAATGAAAAAATAAATAGCTGTAGTGAAGAAATAAAATATCTCAACAAAGAAACAGGAGATATGAAGAAAAACCAAAATGGAAACTTTAGAACTGAAAAATACAATGATTGAAATAAAAGCTTAGTGGGTGGTCTCAACAGCAGAATGGAGGGGACAGAGGAAAAAAATCAGTGAATGTAAAGACAAAACAATAGAAATTATCCAATCTGAAAACAAAGAGTAAATAGACTAAAAAATCAGAACAGAACAGAGCCATGGGAACTATGGGACTATAAGATATAATATTTGTGTCATCAGAGGACTAGAAGTAGAGAAGAAAGAAGCCTGGGCTGAAAAAATACTTGAAATAATGGCTGAAAATATTCCAAATTTGGCAACAGATGTAAATCTACAGATTCAAGAAGCTGAACGAAACCTCAGCAAGATACACCCAAAGAAATACCCATCAAAACAAATCGTCAAGCTTCCAAAAACTAAAGACAAACAAAGAAATCTTGAAAGAAGCAAGATAAAACTGACACCTTACCTATGAGGGAAAAACCATTTGAATAACAACAGCATCTCATCAGAGACCATAGATACCAGAAAGAAGTGGCTCACACAAGTGCTAAAAGAAAATAACTGTCAACTGAGGTTCCCATATCCAGTGAAAATATACTTCAATAATGAGGAGGGAATCAAGACATTCTCACACTTAGGAAAACTAAGAGAATCTGTTGCCAGCAGACCTACCCTAAGGGAATGGCTAAAGGAAGTTCTCTAAACAGAAAGGAGACAGTAAAAGAAGGAATCTTGGAACATCAGGAAGGAAGAAAGCACGCAGTAAGCGAAAATGTGAATAAATATAATAGACTTTCCTTTTCTTAGTGAGTTTTTGAAATTATGTTTGATGACTGCTATGGACTGAATGTTTGTGTCCCCCCAGATTCGTTTGTTGACATCTCAAGCCCCAATGTGACTATATTTGGAGATAAGGCCTATGAGGAGGTGGAGATTAAATAAAGGTCATAAAAGTAGGGGTCCCATTCTGATAGGGCTGGTATCCTTATAAGAGGAAGAGACCCCAGAGGACTCTCTCTCTGCCATGTGAGGACACACAGAGAAGGGGACCATCTGAAGCTAGAAAGTGGGCTCTCACCAGGAACTCAATCAGCTGGCACCTTGATCTGGGACTTCTCAGCCTCCAGAACTGTGAGAAAATAAACTTCTGTTGTTGAAGCCACACGGTCTGTGGTATTTTGTTATGGCAGCCCAAGCAGACTAACACAATGGTTGAAATACATATTATAACACTAATGTATTAAGTACATATGTAAAGGAAATATTTAAGACTAATATATTAGAAACAGAGAATAAAGGGACATAAAAGGAAGTGAGGTTTCTATACGTCACTGGAACTAGTAAAAGACACAAGTAGACTGGGATAAGTTATGTTTATATACTAAGAAAAAACCCTATAGAAAGGGACATACTCAAAAACATTACAAGTAAATCAAAATAGAACTCTAACATTAGGTGCAGACAAACACTGGTTGATTACACTTATACAAGGTACCTAGAATAGCCAAGTTCACAGATTCAAGAAAGGACACTGGTAGATGCCAGAGGCTGGGGGGCAGGCAGAGTGGGGCAGAGATAGTGAATTAGTGTTTAATGGGGACAGATTTTCAGTTTAGGAAGGTGAAAAATTTGGAAGATGGATGATGGTGAGAGTTGCACAACAATGTAAATGTACTTGGTGCCACTGAACTGTACAGTGAAAGAGGGTTAAAATAGTATGTTTTATATTATGTGACTTTTACCACAATAAAAAAAATTAAAAATGGTTAAGTAACCCACAGGAAGGCAGGAAAAGAAACTATAGAAATGAAAACAGAAAACAGACAGAAAATGAAATAAAATGAGAGGATAAATCTACAACCTAACAATAGTATATTGGTGGTTACTCATAAATGATTCAGAAATTGCCCAAATGGGAAATGGACTGAGAACCTGGCCAGACATGAAATTAGCTAGGCCTGAAATTAACCAAAATTCTTTGTTCCTCAGGTCTAGTTAAAAGATTTTTCTTACATTTAATTAAAATCTACTTCTATTTTATCTTTTGCCCACTGTCTGTCTTCATAGAACCAATACCTTGAAAACTAAATTTTAGATTGTCAAAACTGCAAAGTAAGCAACTTCTTCATACTGTTAATTCAAAGTCAAATAAAAACCTTAATTTTTTCCCCATATGAACTTCTCCAAAATTATGTATGCCTTGTACTGTACAGTACTGTATATGGAAGACTTTACATTTATCCATATTCAATTTCATTTTGTGAGTGTCAGCCTAACATTCCTACCTACTGTGATAATTTTGAATTTGGATTCCATCATGTCTGGTTTTGATTAATCCTTTCAGTAAATTAAATAAGTATGCCTCTACCTTAAACCAAGTCATCAATGGCACAACCAACTAGCACAGACTTGATGACAAAGACCGGTGTCACTCTACTGGATTAGATACACACCCTCTCTTTGGATATGGTTGGTCCATTAGCCTCAAGCCTGCCTTATATTACCATCACCCAGCTCACACTCTTACTCAGGAAGATGTTATTTAAAAACTTTGTCATGTTTTTGTTAAAATCAAAATACCAAACCTGATATCCCTATTGAAAGTGAAATAAAGTCACCACATATTTTCTTATAGTCTCTCTGTTGGGCCTCAGTTGTAGATGCCCACTTGCCCACTTGTCCGATTCAGTTTCTTAATAATTTTGGAGCTTAGCTGTAATTATATGTAAAAATAATTAGCCAGTTTGAGACTATCAGCATCAGATTGAGAAAATATTAACATGTTGAATCATAGATGTGGAAAAAGAGAACTAAGTAAAACGAATAACTAGATGGACAAGATTCAACAAATTAGTACCGTAACTTTAAAAATGATATTGCTTTTTAGACACATAAGTAGGATGCATACATAGACATATAAAATTCCAGGATTGTGAAGTAATTTTTTTCTAATTTTACTTAATATTCCTCAGATTAATCTCTTAACACACAATTCTAACCCTGCTCCTTTAATACTCAGAAATCTTCAGTGGGTCTCCATTGCCTACCGAATTAAGAATAAACTCTGTAGCCTGATATTCAAAAACTTTCAAATTATGATCCCAGCCAACATTTAAGCCTTATTTTGCCTAGACCAAAACAAAACTTCCTGCCAAACTTGACCACAATATATTTCTAGAATGTCTAGTCATTCAATCATTCAAATAATTTATTGAGAGTTTACTACACACCAAGCTGAGTGCTGGCAATAAACAGTGAGCAGAATTGTATCAGGAACCTGCCTCTTGATGCTTATGAGCCAGGGTTATTAGTTTCCTATTGCTGCTGTAACAAATTACCACAAACTTGGTAGCTTAAGACAACACAAATGTATTATGTTATGGTTTTGGAGGTCTGCAGTTTGATACTGGACTCACTGGGCTAAAACCAAGTTGTCAACAGGGCTTCATTCCATTCTGGAGGTTCTAGGGGTGAACCTACTTCCTTTCCTTTTCCAGCTTCTAGAAGCCACCCTCATTCCTTGGGCTCTCCTCCATCTCCAAAGACGGCAACATTAAATCCCTCTGATCATTCTTCAATAGTTACATTTCCTTCTGACTCTTCTGATGCTTCTGCTTCCTTCTTGAAATTGTAAGGATGCTTACAATTACACTGGGCCCACAGGGATAATCCAGTATAGTCTATTTTTAAAAGTCAGCTGATTAGCAACCTTAATTTCATCTGCAATCTTAATTCCTCTTTTCCATGTAACCTAACACACTTTCATGTTCCAGAGATTAGGATGTGAATATCTTTGGGGGACCATTATTCTGCCTACAGAATTATAGGTTTAACTAGTAATAACACAGCTCTAACATAAACTGAGTATTCTTATTCTGTGCCAGACCCCATGTTAACCACTTCACCTAAATCATTTCATTTAGTCTTCACAACAGTCTCATGAGGTAAGTACCGTTCTATCTGCTCCATTTCACAGATGAGCAGACAGGGACTGTTCTTTCCCATCGATGTTTCTGCTCATTTCTCCCATCTTCCTCTTTTCAAACCTTACCCATCCTTTGAAGCCCCTCACGAAAGCCACCTGATCACCTGTGTGCTCTCTTCCTTCTATGAAGGCTGTGTCATTCTGCTTTCATCTCCCTTACAACACCCTTCACCATCCCTATCTATACCCCACCTTATACTTGCCCCCAGAAGAATCACTGTTACTGAGGGGAACATGTTGTGTCTCTCAGTTGTGATGGGACAGAAAAAAGGCTGTAAACCATGTAGATTATAAACTCCTTCACAACAAGACACAGTAAAAGGGAAAAACATTGAAAGATGTGTCTTACTCATCTTTCTTGTCATTTATTTGTCACATATATAGCAATAACATCTTAATATTTTTCTCTGCATATAATACTTTATAGTTTAAAAAAAATACTTTAATCCTAAACAAAATACCTCTGAAATATTATTTTATCTAATGGATGCTTGCATAAAAATGTTATCTCAAATGACAAATGAACTATACTTTTTAAAATAAAATGAGGGCTTCCTAGGTGGCGCAGTGGTTAAGAATCTGCCTGCCAATGCAGAGGTCACGGGTTCGATCCCAGCTCCAGGAAGATCCCACATGCCGCAGAGCAACTAAGCCCGTGTGCCAAAAAAAAAAAAAACAGAAAAAAAATAAATAAAATGAACCCATAATATGAATAAGCTATGTAAATATATATTTTTGCAAGAATTATGAAGTCTGAGCAATAAATACATAGTTCTGTTTCAAAAAAATTAAAAAATTAAAAATAAATTATCTGATTTGATCCTCAAAGGGCCAGGTGAGTGAAACAAGAAAAAAATGTTATTACATTCATTTTATGGAGGAAGAAACTGAAGCCCAGTGAGGGTAACTGATGTATTCAAGGTGAAAATGATAAAGCTGGATCCTGAACTAAAGTTTTCTGATTCAAAGGCCAGTATTCTTTTCAATACTGTTTCTCCTGTAAAACAACAACAAACACAGTAACTATTTTTAAACAAATCTTTTAAAGATTATAGAATCATTTTTGGCTATCTGTATAACTTCGCCCTTTCTGTTCTCATTTTGTTCTAATTTTATCTTTGAGTGACGTGAACAAACTAATAATCCATTAGAATGCCATCAAGTTCTAAAATTCATTGAACAAAAGAGATAGAAAATAAAGCCCTTTTAAAAGATGAGAAGACACAACAAGTAAAACATTGTGGGCCCAGTGGTTCTCAGTCAGTTGGGAAGCCAAGCCCAGACAGCTGGGCAGTGGTCCAGACCCTGTGTAAGTGTGTCCTGTGTAGGAGGAGCCCCAGTCCCAGTGAGCACAGAATGCCCCCAACTGGGGCAAGGGCTCCCCAGCAATGATTTCCTTCAGGCAGCGGCCACCACATCCCAGCCTGGGCAAACAATCTGTGGAGGATTCTTGGGGACTAAAATTTGGTATGATTAGGAAAAAGAAAGGGAGAAGTTAGCTTAGATCCCAGTTTGTGATCCTTTGTAAGAGCTACCAAAGAACCTTAAAACATATAAGCTCAAGTCCATGCTGCCTTAGGCACTGAGTGTTTGCCTGCCACTCAATGGTGAATTCTTCCTATCAAAAAAGAAAAAGCACTTACCCTACTCTTAGTCTCTTCCCCACACAAGAACTTGTCCCTGCTTAGCCAAATTCACCTCCTCTGACAGAGAAACTCTTTGTTGGCCATGCATCAAGAGGGAGGTCCACAGTAGACTTGGCTAAGAGGCTTATTTCTGTGACTTCATCATTATAATCAACACTTTATCCAATCTAACCCAACAACTGAGGAATATGACACATTACTTGTCCTTTCTGCTTTGTACTTCAGAGTGGGAAAACATGATGCTTGAAATTTTTGTAGCCCTCTTACAACTGTGAAGCAAAATCCCAGGGATGAAATTCAAGCTAAGGATGGGGCGGGGGCTTGGGGGGCGGGGGGGCTGGTATAGAAAAAAGAATCTAGATCCTCAATGACATTGTTGAACCATCAAATCAACCCTGAGACTGCCCACCTCCCGGTATCTAGTTAAGGCATCAGTAAATGTCCTTATGACTTAAATTACTATTACTTGACATCAAACACATCCTAAGTGATACAGACCCCAGGTTATTGTAACACGCACTGCACACACACCCCAACAGATGCCCCTAACCCACCTGCCCCCACTGACTACCAAAGTTAGAGATTTTGCCAAATCTGTTTTAGATTTCAAAATATGTGGAAATTACCCTTCTGAGAAATTTCCCCACATTCAAGTAGAAACTCATAATAAATAATCACTGTTTCAAGCAAAACACAATTAATTTATAAAAAATATGTTGGAGAAGAAAAGACCAAAAGACCATAGGGTTATGTCATTTGTAAAATGTTTCCATTTAAATTACTTAACTCTTAGTTTTGAAGATTTGTAGCTAGATTTACTGGAACTATTTTCCCCAAATTGTGACCAAGAAGACATTTCCACTCTCTCGTTAACCAGCTCCCACTCTGTCTAGTACCTAGACTGTAGTTCAATGACTTTCCTTCTGCACAGATAGAGGATTAAGGATCCTCTCCCAAACTGGTTTTCCAGCTTTTATTGCACTGTCCCCACCAACAATTTTTCAGACTAATCAGGCAGCAGTATATATTTTATATGGTAGTAAACTTTAATATAAAATACATTCATTGTGAAAACAGTATTACATTAACACTGATTTTTAAAATGTAAATAAAAAACCTACTCCATAATATCCACATTCAAACATCTATTTTCAGGTTTCATTAGTTCTAATTTTACACGTCATATGGTTTTTTGCACTTAACATATAAACATTTCTTTGTATGTTTACACAATATTAATAATACACCATACTTCTACTTCATCATAATAATATTTCTTTTACCAGGATGTGCGAATATAATATCTGTGGAATATTTAGGCCATAAGGACACTGTTTTCAGTTTTTCAAGATTATAAACAATGTTCAAATGCACTTTCTCAGCATTTTTTTCTCCTTTTCATTACTGCCCTAGGATAAATTTCCTGGGTCAAGAAGAAAAAATTTGAAACATCTTAATACATATTGTTATCTTGATTTCTAAGAAGATCACAACCAAGCTACAATACTTCCAGCAATATGAGTATGTCTCACCCCAACATTTCCAGAAATAAGTGTTTTATATATTTCAAGCATCTCTGCCTGTCATTAATTATTAATTATTATTTCAACTTGTATTTCTTCTATTACTAGTGAGAGTGAACATTTTCTCTTATACTTCTTAACTTATATTTACTGTTATTTGAATTATCCCTTCATGGCCTCTCCCAATTATTTATTGTGGTCTCTTGGTGGTAAACACTTAAAAGAAACTATATTGGTCTAGTGTGCTATGAAAATATACCTCTTTTATGACATATCTTTGTATATATTCACTGAAATCTGGAATTAAGATCTACAGAGGCAGTATTTTCTTTAAAGGGTAGTTTCTTATAATTGTATTATGTGGGCATATACCTTGCTTTAAATTACAAGTTTCTGTTTAGGATGTGAACAAGCAATTTCCTCTGTGCTGTCTTTTACTGTTTTTCAACATTTTGATCGGTGCTTTAGATAAGATGATGGGTAGTCAGTGGGCTTATCAAACTTACAGATTCCATGGAGGGATAGGAGAGAGCTAATACCTCCTTCTAAACAATCTAAAACACTGAATCAATTCTTTAAAAAAATGTAATTTCATGCCCATCAACAAATGAATGGATAAAGAAGATGTGGCATATATATACAATGGAATATTACTCAGCTATAAAAAGGGATGAGATGGAGCTATATGTCATGAGGTGGATAGACCTAGAGTCTGTCATACAGAGTGAAGTAAGTCAGAAAGAGAAAGACAAATATTGTATGCTAACTCACATATACGGAATCTAAAAATGGTACTGATGAACTCAGTGACAAGAACAAGGACGCAGGTGCAGAGAATGGACTGGAGAACTCGAGATTTGGGAGGGGGCGGGGGGTGAAGGGGAAGCTGAGACGAAGCGAGAGAGTAGCACAGACATATATATACTACCAACTGTAAAATAGATAGCCAGTGGGAAGTTGTTGTATAACAAAGGGAGTTCAACTCGAGGATGGAAGATGCCTTAGAGGACTGGGGCAGGGAGGGTGGGGGGGACTCGAGGGAGGGTGGGGGGGAGTCAAGGGAGGGAGGGAATATGGGGATATGTGTATAAAAACAGATGATTGAACTTGGTGTACCCCAAAAAAAATAAATAAAAAAAAATGAAAAAAATAAAATAAAATAAAATCGCAACTCTGAAAAAAAAAATGTAATTTCATAGAAACAAGTATAAAGTCTAAACCTGGAATCCGTCAACTCAAGTGTAAAAGTACGAGGGTGAGTCAAAAATTATCTGCACTCCGGCTGCAGAATTTTTTTTAATTAACTTTGAGAAAAGACAAATACGTCATTTTTTGACACAGTCTCCTTGCTTTTTAATACACTTTGTCCATCTGTCAACAAGCTTTCATGTTCATTTAATATGTTCATTTCATAAAACATATTAAAAAATGTTTTAGGCTGAGCTGTGAGCCATGAATGCACCACTGCCTTCACTTCATCAGAAGTGAATCTTCATCCTCATAGGGCTGCTTTCAGGGGACCAAACAGGTAAAAGTCCAATGGAGCAAGATTAGGACTATAGGGAGGATGCTTTAACACCTCAAAACGAAGTTTTCACAGTGTGGGCAGAAGTGTATTGTCATGAAAGATCACAACACCCTTGGATAGCAGTCCTCTGCATTAAATCTGAAGCTTAGGCTTCAGCACAAACTTTTCAAAACCTAAATCTGTCGTGGATGATTTCAAAGGCAGAGCCATGGCTGATCTGCAAATGATTTGCCACATAATCCACTCACTCATCTATTCGACAGAATCATTTCATGTGTACGCTCAGTGTCATCAGCCGTGGACGTGCATGGGCATCTGGCTCCTTCTTGGTGGCTAACAACTGTGTGACCTTCCTTGGACTTCTCTATGCATTCATACACATTTCTTCACGACAAAACACTTTCTCCATACTGCGCACAAAGTCTTCGATAAATAACGGCACCAGGTACACCCTCAGACCACAAAAAACGAATCACTGCACGCTGCTCTTCTTTCCTGCACATCACAAGCAGGGCATCCATTTTTTGCTCACACCGCAGTTACAAATGAACTGACATAACACGTTCACACCTGCACCACAGTGACTGGGGAGACAGTAGCCTTGAACGGAAAGCGCTGATAAGACAACGCAGCCAACAGTTTTACTATAACGGGAGTGCGGATAATTTCTGATTCACCCTCGTATAATATAAAAGAACTATACTTAATAGCAACACATGTTTAAAAGGCCAGGAGGGTTCAGTTGGCAGTAAGCTTAATATGAGTCCACGGTAGACATTTTGCCCAGGACCTTTTGTGATCCTACAACTGTGTTAACCACGATCACTATTGCTCTGCACTCTTCAGACCATTCCTTGAGTACTGTGTATAGTCCTGGGACACCAGCACACAGGAGCCTATTCCCCAGAAGAAGTGACTCAACACTAGGTCATGGCAAGAATAAATAGATGGCTTGGATTATTTTGCTTGGAGAATAGAAGTCTCATGTAGGATATTATTAATGATTTGCAAACATTTTAATATTTGCCTGTTCTCTAGGCTTCTAAAGAGGGAAGCAACTAGCCACGGAGCTACTGTATGATTAGAAAAAAGCATCCTCACTGGGCAAATGAATTAGAAAAAAGTGCCCCTGTCTCTGGGCAGAGTGTCACACTTTGGTGTTGAATATGGCAAAGGGAGTACAGCTGCATTTCAGTCCCCACTTGTCCCCTTGGTCGCTTACTTTTTTGCACAAATTGTTCAACTTTATGCAGTGGCCCTAGCTCTATGGTAGGGGCAGTAAATTATGGTCATGGACCAAATCCATCCTGTGGCCTGTTTCTGTAAATAAAATGTTGTTGAAGACAGCCACACTCATCTGTATTGTCTATGTCTATTTTCCCACTATAATGGCAGAGCTGAGCAGTGCCAACAGGGCTGTATGGCCTGCAAAGCCTCAGATATTTACTGTTGGGCTCTTTACAGAAAAAGTTTACCAACTCCTGATCTACAATGCTTTTTAAAAAAAAAATTAGTGTTATACTTGACAAACAATATTATACTAGTTTCAGGTGTATAACATAGTGATTCAATATTTTTATACATTATGAAATAATTACCACAATAAGTCCAGTTACCTTAATTTTCTTCTGCTCACAAATACCAGGATTTGGGGAGCAATTAGGGATTTAAAGGGTGAGTGTTCATTTTTAAAAAGCAGATTTTAGAAAAAAAATCACTCTGATTTTCATTTCCCAGAAGCAACCATTTTCAACACTTCTGGCATTTCTCCTGTCCATGTTTCAAAATAAGATGCTGACACTGCTATTTCTTGATTCTTCAGTTTGAAATACTATTCATGTATTTCTTACTATGCAAGATGTGGACTCTCCTTTGCTCTACCTCTTAACATATTTACATGACATATTTTTGCTAAATCTGTATCTGGCATTTACATTGCCATGACTATGTAAATAAAGCAAATTTTCTAACCACTAAAGCCTTCCAAAAATGGAAAAATATCTTGCAGTTAGTGAGTTCCTGTAAATATCTGGAAGGCAGATATTTTCTTATTTATCTTTGTATCTCCAGTAGCTTCTACAGTGCCAGTATATGTGAGGTAATCTTTAAATGGGAATGTTTATTGTGAAAGAGTCTGGCATTTACTATTTCCCAATAAAGCATCAAAGTAGCCTCATGGGGGGAAAAATCAGAATTCTGTTAGATTTCCTGACTCTTAGTTAGCAGTTTAGTGTTATTGTGACTTGAGATTATAGAGAGTGGTAAAAAAGAGGAAGAGCTCTATAAACTCTCCAGGGCCTCAGGCTTCTAAAGGGCATCCCGAGGTCCTGAATGTGTGGATGGATATAGCACCCATCTGCCACAGTGCACAAATATGGTGGCTTGGATACAAGAAAAGAGAGGATGTCTAATTGAGATTCGGACCTTTTTCATTTCTATCTATTGGGATGCCACATAAATCTAACAGAATGCCTGGATTCCTACTAATGTTCAGACAGAACCTGGAGCAGAGCAGGAAATGGGGTTCTGTGTAGAACCAGAGAAAATTTTATGTAACTAAGAGCCATACCAGAATCAAGATACTTTCAAGATACTATCTTTAAAAAACAAAAACAAAAACAAAACATACTACCTTGACCTACAGCATGACCACCTTTTTGATAAGTATTATTACTGGGATTTTATAATCATTATTTTGCTTTACTTTGTAGTAAAGTTCACCTGAAATTACATTTATTTAGTCTATCAATTTGTCTCTCAGTATAAAATGGGTGAGGAGGAGAGGGTGTTATTTTTTTTATATTTAAAGTGTACAATTTGATTTTTTTTATTAGTAATGTATGTATGGCAATCCCAATCTCCCAGTTCATCCCCCCCCAACCCTCCCACCCCACTTTACCCTGTTGGTGTCCGTATGTTTGTTCTCTACATCTGTGTCTCTAATTCTGCCTTGCAAACTGGTTGATCTGTACCATTTTTCTATATTCCGCATATATGCATTAATACACGATTTTTTTTTCTTTCTCTGACTTACTTGACTCTGTATGACAGTCTCTGGGTCCATCCGTGTCTCTACAAACGTCCCAATTTCATTCCCTTTTATGGCTTAGTAATATTCCATTGTATATATGTACCACATCTCCTTTATCCATTCATCTGTCAATGGATGTTTAGGTTGCTTCCATGACCTGGCTATTGTAAATAGTGCTGCAATGAACATTGGGGTGTATGTGTTTTTTTGAATTATGGTTTTCTCTGGGTATATGCCCAGTAGTGGGATTGCTGGGTCATATAGTGATTCTATTTTTAGTTTTTCAAGGAACCTCCATACTGTTCTCCATAGTGACTGTATCAATTTACATTCCCACCAACAGTGCAAAAGGGTTCCCCTTTCTCCACAGAAAGGGTATTTTTATTCAACACAGTGCCAACCTCTGAATAAGATGCTTTACCACATGAATTTAAGTAATATACTATGAAAACCAGGAAAAAAAACAATCAGAAATTTTCTTAACTTGAGCTGTAGGATTGTTTTTCAGTGACAGGACATAGACTCTCCCAAGATCTTCTATAAGACTAATTCCTATTTCGATACAGGACTATAGTCTTGGTCAGGGGTTGCAAATCTACAAAAATGCTTCAATTGAACCTGCAGAGAATTTCAATAACCATGAAAGTTTGAAAGAATTACGGTTCTCTGGTTCTTCTCGAAAAATGTTACTTCTGTCATTGATGGGTCCTCATTCAACATGGTCACAAGGGCTGGAGCTGAGATGATTTTGTAACCTGTGTGCCCTCAGTAACGTGTAAGTCTGCAATCCTTGGGCTCTAATGAAATCGCGAGATTATCAGATCAAAGTTTATGGTCTTAATACTGGTACTATCTGTCCCTACTTCATTACTAATCAAGTTTTGGGTAGCTTCAGGGAATTGAAGTTATGTTTTGTTGCTTTGAGAAACAGGGCATGTATTCAGGAATAATAATAATAGAGAAGACTTTAACACACTGCAATGGACTCAGCTTTGTTGTGATGATGTCTAGAAATTCACTTTTTTAACGCAGCTTCTTGAAACTGGTCTTCTGGTTTTGTTTATTTGCTTATTTACAGAATATCTGGACTATATTTATGAGGCAAAAGCCCCAAATTGGGGGGGGGGGGTAGAAACTCAATGGAGAAAATATTCTTTTGATAGGATACCAAAGAGAAATATATTAAATGATTCATTAATGTTAGAAGTATTACCATAGTACAGTATTAAAACCACAGGACAGTATTTCCCTGAATTCCCTGAGGATTTTTGTAAATCACTAAAAACACCCAGGCCTCGATTTGAAAACCAGAAACTCCAATGCAGAGCCACGTCGATAACACTGTGTCAATATCTCTCCTCTGCTCTCAAAGTCAGGATGTACAGTGAACAATCTGAATACGAGAGGCTGTTCTTTAATATATTTTAAATGTTGAAGAGAAAATTAGGCATTATTACCCACCAGAAATAGGTAGAATTATAGTAAAAAGGGAACTTTCTTATCTTGCTTTGTTAAGACTATTAGCACTTTTCCTTATGTAATTTTTTATCCATAACTGCATTTTAGCACTTATCACAATATTTTGTACTTTGCTTCCATGTTTCTCTTTCCTAAAAGTCCTGAAGACATGAATCAAGTCCAATTTCCTTTGAATTCCCAGCTCTTAACAGAGTACTTGGTATTTGGGTGTTCAGTAAATATTTCTTGAATGAATGAATATATCAATTCATTAATCATACAACAGGCAACTTTTGAGGTAATTAACTATTACTACTCAAATGTTCAAATTTTAAAACTGGGGTCCTAAAACAATCTAAATAATTAGTCTCTTCCTTAGTTTGAAGTCCACGCTTGTGCAAGGTGTATGTGTATATATCTGTGTGCATGCGGGTGTGTTTTCCCTACCATCTCCTCTCATTTGGCATTCTCTAAAGATGTTTATGCAGCTGACGTCATCCCACAAAAGATGGACTGGAGGACACGAGGTTGGGGGAGCAGGGGGCGAAGGGGAAGCTGGGACGAAGTGAGAGAGTAGCATAGACATATATATACTACCAACTGTAAAATAGATAGCCAGTGGGAAGTTGCTGTATAACAAAGGGAGAGCAACTCAATGATGGGTGATGCCTTAGAGGGCCGGGACAGGGAGGGTGGGGGGGGAGTCTTGGGAGGGAGGGAATATGGGGATATGTGTATAAATATTGCTGATTGACTTTGGTGTACCTCAAAAACTGGTACAAGAGTGTAAAGCAATTATATTCCAATAAAGAGCCTAAAAAATAAAAATAAAAATAAATGCCCATCAACAGAAGAATGGGTAAAGAAGATGTGATACATATATATAATGGAATATTACTCAGCCATAAAAAGGAATGAAATTGGGTCATTTGTAGAGATGTGGATGGACCCAGAGACTGTCACACAGGGAGAAGTAAGTCAGAAAGAGAAGAACAAATATCGTGTATTAACGCATACATGTGGAATCTAGAAAAATGGTACTGATGAACCGGTCTGCAAGGCAGAAATAGAGACACAGACACAGAGAACAAACATATGGACACCAAAGGGGGAAAGCAGGGGGCGGGGGGGATGAATTGGGAGATTGGGATTGACATGTGCACACTAATATGTATAAAACAGATGACTAAGGAGAACCTGCTGTAGAGCACAGGGGACTCCACTTTGCTGTACAGTAGAAACTAACACAATGTTGTAAAACAACAACAACAACAACAAAAAAGACTGGGTCTGAGGCTTGACAAAATCCCCAGCCTACACCATGATGCTTACGGAAGTTACAGTTCGCTCCAATAAGCATGAAAGGTAGATTCTTAGCCAAGAACACCAGCCTTTCAGTGTGGTTTCTTGAGTCTTACAGTGCAAGACCTCAGCTGATGGCAGTAACAATCTGCTTCTCCGAGGTAAAGCCCTACCAGGGGCAGGAAACACTTGAACCTCATCGAGCCTGTAGTACCCGCCACCCATGTCCCTCTGGAACTCCAGCATGATTACCTCCACTGGCCTGCGGAAATAAAAAGCTGCTTCTCACAAGCCAGGTCCCCTGGAGCTCCTACGTAGATGGCTGATGCTCTCTCGCATGGCGCCACCAGGACCTTCCTGCTACATCGTCTACCTGTTATATATAATAGTGACCAGGCGTGAAATATGCTAGTTGCATTTGTCACATTGACCAGTCTGTGGACATGCCCCCATCATCAGAGTGGTTCATTGGCATAGTATTCAGCAGAATCACCTGAGAAACTTGTTGAACGTACATCCCTGGACCTCGCGCCCAGATATTCTAATTTAGTAAATCCAGGATGGAGCCAGTTCATCTCTGATTTTAAGAAGCACCTCAAAGGGCTCTGATGAAAGGCCCACAGATAACACTTGGAGAAACTCTTCATTAGAGACTAAATTATGCTTTATTATGTACCTTTTCTATGGCAGCAATCCACTAGCAATCTTCCACTCCCTTTTCCCAGATCTCTGCACTTTCTTTAGGAATCTTCTTTGGTTGTAACTTAGCTTTCTATATAATCTAGGCACAGACATATAGCTATTACCCTTCTGTTTTTAAATGTCTCCCATATGCTTTCCTCTAGACCAGCAGTTTTTGTGCTGTGCTCCATGGAAATTCAAGATTGTATGAAGCTTTTCTAAGGGATTTTAAATTGTTCATATGTAAAGATGATGGGTACTTTATTTGGAGACATATAAAACACATACAATTTCCACAACCTTGAACAGAAAAGGAAAAACAGAAAGCCACTAGAACAGTTGACAACTTCATAATATAATACATATTTATGAATGTCTGCTTAATTTAAAATAAAAACTTAAAAACTTGTGATCAGTGTTTCCCTCTACAAAACTTTCAAGAAAATTCACAGGTGACAAAAGCATAAGTCAGCTAAGATTATATCCTAGGTTCACTGCACAGCAGCCAGGCTTCCTATAAGTTTCTGATGGCTTTGCAGCTATACCCACTCCCCAATAAAAGACAGGCTCTAATTTTTAAAGCAATAGGGGTTCAGCCGTCATTTGTAATATCTGAAGTATGAGAATTAAAGGCAGAGTAGAGTTTCCAGGAGCCTATATTTTCATTAAACTGAATTCTTCTCTGCTTCTGTGTTTCCTGTTTTCAAATGCTTTTCATTCTTTTGTGAGGATCTGGTCCATTAAGATGTTTGAAATGTGCATCTTTTGGGTGTGCTGACAAAAAGCCCTGCATGGTTGGTCTGCCAGAGTCCATCCCCTGTGAATGAAGTTGAATGCACTTGAATGAGCAATGATGTATGAATACCCTTAAAAAGAAAGGCACTGGTGATGGAGCTTCAGCTCCATTCTAAGCACTGAACCCTTCAAGATGCAATGGAGCAGTCTCTGCCAAGTCAGATGGCAACGCAGACGTAAACCATCAGCTCTATTTACACAGCCGGAGAAGAAAGGAGGAGAGTGACTGCACGCTCAGGATGAGGTTTTAGTGGGTCTTTCAGCATAAGTGAAGCTAACTCAGCAAATATTTATTGAGCACCTTCCATGTGCAAGAGTACTAATGAAAACGTTTATATTACTGTAGGACCCAGAAAGCTATTGCATTCACTGAGACATACCCCAACCTCCAGGCTTATTTCCAGGGGACCTGAAGGAGAGTTGTCTGGTCCAATGTGAGATGGTCCTACGGGGCCCTGCCCAACCCTGAAGCACAAGAGTCTGATTGGAATAAGTGGCCAAAGGATCAGTACTAAGTGGGAATCAGTAAGTTTCCTGGGGGTGGGGGTCCAAAATATCAAATGGGCGGGCTAGATCAGTGTTTTTCAAATTGTAGGTTACAAAATCAATTAACGTCACAACCCAACACATTTTTAAAAAGCATAAAATAGAATAGAATAGAAAAGGGGGGAGGGAGTGTCAGCATATTACAAACAGTAAGCCTAAGCACTGTTTCATGAAATAGGTATTAGTTGTGTGGGAGGAGAGATAGGATGAGTGTGTGTGTGTGTGTGTGTGTGTGTGTGTGTGTGTGTGTGTCTCCTAGGTTGTTATGTGAATATATTCTAATGGTGAGTAGAGGTCCAAAAAGTTCGAAAGCCACTGAACAAATGACCTACTAAAATCTTTTCCAACACTGAGATTCTAAAGTTCTCAAATTTTCTAATTTCTACATGATTTTTAAATTACCTTGTATCAGTTATACTTGTATACAATTTTAAAACTCAAATAATTCTACCATTAAAAAAACAATCAAAATTCAAATGTTACCTCTTCCCTTTCGAATTCCCATGCCCTAAAGAAAGCAGTAAACACTTACGTTAACTTAGAGGTGAGAGATCACTCATTCTGTTTACAGTTGTTATTGATCGTGAACTCCAAATTTCAAAATAGCATGCTTATACTGTTTCTTGACTTCATCTTAAGTATTATCTATTGATTTTTTTTTCAAATGAAAGATGAATACTTAGCACGCTTACATCACACACACACACACCCCCCCACTCTAACATCCAATCCTATTAGTATTATTATTAAAATCAATTATCACCATTTACATCAAATGACTCTATGACTATTATTTCCAGCTGAACATGTAGGGTACTATGATTACATATTTTTGCTTACTTATTTTTTGATTCCTGGAGTTATTAATAGCTTCTTTTTCATTTCTTTAGTTTCCACGTATACCCCTCACTCATACACAGACTTTTAGCAGAACTATAAATACTCTCAAAACTGTTAAACACATCTGGCAAAATGTCAGTTTCATTACTTCTTAGAGACTTCCCTCTTGATCTCCTTAGCCCTTTGGTGCCAAGCCAAATTACTGTTTCCCTTGACCTGATTCTCTGCTGTCATTCTGGGTTCTCTCTTTACCACCATTGTGGGAATTCCCTTCATCTTTCTCCTGTGTTGGATCTCTTTGGATATCTGAATCCTATGTCATCATCTTCTTTCTTGGTTTACTCCTTCAATTAATGGAACACCTCCTCCAGTAGTTTCTTGAAAAAAAGGCTCATGTGAGTTAAAGATTTGGAGAGCTTTGTACCTAAGTCTCACAATTGATTAAAAGTTTGACTGGGAATGGAATTCTGGGTTGGTAATCACTTTCCCTCGGCATTTTAGGGAGATTGTTCTATTTTTTTCTAGTTTCCAATTTTACTGTTGAGAAACCTAATGCCAGTCTGCTTCCTAAGCCTTTGTGTATGATGTGTTCTTTCTTTCTGGAAGTGTTAGCGTGTTTATTTTGTTCTCAGAGGCCTGACAGTTAACGATTACTGTTTTGCTGTGGGTTCCTTTTCTCCCCATGCATCATGCTGGGTACTTAACATGGATACTCAAACCTTTCCATTCTGGGAAATTTTTGTACAACGTCTTAATTTTCTCACTTATATTTCCCTATCTCTCTATTTCTGGACCTTTTTACCTTGGCTGTTTTTCTTACTGTTTTCTCCTTTCTTTCTACCTCTATTACTTTTCCTACATACTGAAATATTTCCTCATCTCTTTTATTACATTTTTCACTTCTTCTATCATAAAGTTAATTTTTAAGATATTGTTGTATTCTGAATGTTTCTTTCCATATATGTATTACTTTCTCCTATCTTTCAAATTTTAATTATAATTTTCTAGTGTTTTCTGCTCCCTGCTTTGTCTGTATACCCTCCAAGTTCCTTTTTTAAAAAAATTTCCCTTGAGTTCTGTACACAATTTCATGCTAAACAGTTTTTTTCCTCAATTTTCTGGTGGTCCTTTGGATCTTTGATCATACTTGAAGATGCAGCACTGAAAAATAGCCAGTGAGTGAATAGGGCATTCCAACTTCACTGACTGGACAGGGATGTAGCCATTTGTTGGGAATCCCAAACCATCAGTATCTGTTGGTTTTTCTCTTGGGTTAATCAGTCCCTCAAAGAGGAATTCTCCAAATTCCTGCCTGGGGTGTGTAAGACTCTCTGTCAATATTTTTGGAGCTGTGTAGGCTGCAGGAAGAAAGAATTTCATCCATCTAATACGAAGATTTATCCGGTTTTCAGGGCAGTGCTCTGCCCACAGTTGTATCTGCTGTCCCAGAGGCCAGAGTCCTTCTGATTCAAAGAGTCACCTTCCATCTCCTGCCAGGTAGGAAGGGAGTAGTTGCATGGTATGGAGTATGGAAAGAGGACCTGACTAATTCTCATTTGGAGTTTCAATCCAGTTCACTTTCAGATCCAATTTCTGGGTGTTTTGGAGGTTCTGCAGCACAAGTTTATCTGCTCCTGAGCACTCTTCATTGTTAAACTAGTCTTCAGCTTTCTGTGGTCTCGCCATTTGCTTTTTCCCCCTCCCAAAATGTTGCTGCAATCACCTTCTTTTCCATTCTTGTCTTTTGGGGATTTGTGCCTTTAAATTTTCATTTTGGTGGAGTTACCAGAGGTTAATAGATGCCATCTTTTTTAAGCTTTTAACAAGATTATATTTAATGCCACGTTTTATGTATGATTTTCGCAAATGAATTTTCAATCCTAAATTCCAATGCTATGCAATAAATTCAGGGTAGGTAGCAGCTTCCATTGGTACGATGTTTTGTCCAGGTGGTATTTCTTTTTGGCACACGGGCTTAGTTGCTCCGCGGCATGTGGAATCTTCCTGGAGCTGGGATCGAACCCGTGACCTCTGCATTGTCAGGAGGATTCTTAACCACTGTGCCACCTAGGAAGCCCAGGTGGTATTTTTTAATGCAGGTGGTACTGAATTATCAATATAGCATTTTTGCCTAATTCGTTAGAGAACTTGTTTTAATTCAGTTAAATCCTACTTGATTCTCAGCAGTGGGAAAGCAGCATTACATTGGAGGGTATATTCCTCCTTTTCTGCCCGCTCCCTCCCCATAGCTTTGAGCCCCAAATACATCACACAGACATGCTGTTTCCAAGCATAACTTGGGACCTGAAGGAGAATACTGATGGCAGGAAAGTAGAAAACAAGTTGTCTCATGCGTTTGTCTAGTAGTGCCTGCCTTGCGGTCAATCTGTATGTACTTTTTGTAATAGGAGTGAACTTGTGGTTGCTTTCCTGGCTTCCCTTCCTCACTGTATTTAGATTAGCTGCCATCAGGTACAGGGTGCTATGCAAGAAAATGAGGAAGCAGGGTAGAAAGAAGGATTTTCTTGACTCGATGTCTGCACTATCTTACTAATTGCAACCTGCTGGAAGCAGAGGAAAGATGTGGGCAAAACACCTGTGACTTGAGTAGAAAAGAGTTTTCCATAAGAAAGAATGGGATGAGACACAGCTTTGTCAAATCCTTTTTTCCTCTTTTTAGATACAGGCACACTGACTAGGGAGAGAAAAGTTCTTCCTTCAGTGCACGCATGAATCAAGGTCTCCTACCCAGATCTTTCACTCACTCTTAGAAATGTCACAGAGCACCAAGGGATTACAAATTTTGTGATTCCACTCTTTTATCAAAACTAATAGAAGTAATTTAAGTAAACTTGATATACTTCAGTCTTCATTTATGAGAGTCCTTTAAGTTTTTCATCATACATCCCTGTCACTGATAAAGTCTAAAGTTTACGTAACCAACCTTGCTATTCTGAGAGGCAGCCTTGCTCCCCAGACTCCCCAGATTAGATGCACTGTGACCAGTGTAGACACACCTCCCACTGTGGGAGGAGGAGGCACCTGGAGTGCTGGAGGGAACACCAGCTCTAGGAGCACATAAGTTCAAACTCTGGCTCTGACTTTTATGAGCAGGTTGATTTTCTTTGAGTGTGAATTTACTTGTCCTTTCAACAGAAACTGAAAGCTATGTAACTTGGTTGCTTCCTTTCTTCACCTTAGTTTCCAGAAAATTTGGAGCTCAACCATCACTCTGTTGTACCAGAGGACTCATTTCAGGGAGCTAGTAGAGTCTTTTCCCTTTGTTTCCTAAGATGATCTTTACTGTGTTTGATTGCCAGTGTCTCGTGTTATATTTCAGTCTATTGTAAACCACATAAAGTCATCAGGTGTGAATCTAAAATACTTTCTACACATTGATGCTTCTATTAATGCCACTAATTCAGGCTGACCTTTCTCTACAAGGCTCTTGATGCTACTTTACTCTCCCTCTGACAATTTTTGCTGGGTAAGTGTTATGACATGCTGATTTCAGTTCATTTTATTTGCTTCTTTTATAGAAAGGTGAGTTGACGCTGATATTTTAAAGCCTGACTTTTAAAGCTGTAGAGTTTTCTGAGAACTGATGTAAAGGGGGAAGTGTTTGGAGCTACAGTTTTCACATTCACCTATCAGAAATCATACAAGTTCACGCACTAAGGAATTTTACTTAGAACTGCCAGCAAGCATTAGCTTCTATTTATTTTAAGTATACATGTCGTGCCTTCAGCAAGCGTGTATTAAATATCCATTATGTGCCAGACCTGTCCCTGTCTCTCAGAATACAGACACGAAAAGACAGATCTGGATCTTGAAATATCTGGCAGTCAAGTGGGAAAGACTAATAAAAAAAATAAACAAGGACAATAAAGTGTGATAAATGCCACAGTAAATTGCTAAGGGATCGTGAAGCTGAAGCCAACTCTTTCTAACAGGAACTGCTTCTTGATGCTTTGAATATGTTTAGCTTTCATAGATACTAGTTTCCCAGAGTGGTTGAGCCAACTAATTCTCTTACCAGCCACTTGTTTGTGTTTTAGTGATTATACACCCTCACCAACACTTGCTATGATAGGTGTCCTTCATTTAGCCATTCTGGTGGATATGTCATATGCTGTGGTATCCTTTCTGGTTTTAATTTGCATTTCCTTGATGAGCAGATGTTGGTGGAGGCAGCAGGTATGGATGGGTAAGAGGAGGAAGGTTCATTACAGACAGGGAAAGCAATGCAAAGAGGAAGACTCAGAGGCTAGAAATAATGATGGGTATGGTAGGGGCAAAGGACAGTAAGAAATAAGAAAGGAGACACGGAGGAGAATAAAAGGCTCTGCAAAGCACACAAAGAAGGTCAAACTTCCCATAAAATCACTGGAAAGCTAAATTATCAAAAGATTTTTAAGAAGGAGATAAGTATAACCAGACCTGGAGTTAAATGATCCCTCTGACAACAGTGTGCAGGACAGACTGGAGGAAGCACTTCTAGAGGAAACAGCTAGGGAAGGAGACATAGAGCCTGGATAGACTTAATGACACCAGGACCATGCAAAGAAGGTGGCTTTAAGAGACATTTAAACAACAGAATTAGCAGGATTGGCTGGACAAGGCTGGTGAGGAGGAGTGCAGAGCCCAAGAGGGCACACAGGATTCTAGTCTGGTAACTAAATAGATGGTTATAATATTTACCAGCCTGGTAAATAAAGGAAAAGAAGCAGATACAGCCTACGATATGATGAGAGAGGGTAGCAAAAATACACTTTGGACATGTTATATTTGAAGTGATGGTAGAACATTCAATTAGATAGACATCTTCCCCTCCCTAGCCTCAAAAACCTATCCCCGAAACCAAGCAGTGTATCCCTAGGTCTGATATTTCCTTGCCTTAGAAAAGAGTTAAGAGGATTTTGTTTTCAAACCTTAATCCATAGGCATAACACAGCTATATTTCTAAAGGGATAAAGAGGCCTTGGGGATTGAGAGAGGAAATAAACAAAAAGTGCCATGGCCTTTGAGAGTAGGGAAAGGGCCACCTGAAGAAAAAAACAAATCTGCAAAGCAAAGAGGGATGCTAGGAGGGGCACTGCTATATGTTCTCAGAGTGGCTGGCAGTAGTCAAAAGCAGGACTGCAGAGCAGAGGACAAAAGTATAAGATGCTGAGCTCTGTAGATTACATACTGGTCATCAGCATGTGTAAGGTGGTTAAAGCCATGGAAAAGGGTGAACTTACTCAAGAGTTGCTTATAAGGTAAGAAGAGAAAAGGGCCAAGATGCTGGGAAATATTCGTGTTTGGGGGTTGACAATAAACAGAAGGAGTCTGAACAGAATGTCCAGAGAGGCAAGAAGAGAACCAGCCAAGAGCAATGTCATGGAAGCCAAGGAAGAGAGAGCTTCTAGAAGGAAGTCATCAGTATGGTCAAGTGCTGGAAAGAGAAGATAAATAAGGTGAGGATTTTAAAGAGTTAGAAAGTGATTAATGACTCGCCAGAGCCATTTCACCAGACGGATGGGTTACAAGCTTCATTAAGGGGAGCTGTAAAGTGGACGAGTGATGAAGAAGTGAAGGAATGTTTTATATTCTTTTATGGGGTTAGATAATGAAGTGGAGAAAATATAAGGTGATCTCCAAGAGGGATTACAAGTTTAGGGGAGAGAATTTTCCTTTAATATGGTAGAAACTTTAGCATAGTAAAAGGCTATGGAGAAGATAGTGACGGAGAAATTGAAAAAATGGGAAAGAGATGAGTTTAAGAAGTGACTGAGGCATCAGAAGGAAAACCAACAGAGAGGTCGATGGGAAGAGGAGGGGAGGGGAGGGCAGGTTGTCGACTATACCAGTTGCTTTTAAAAACTCATGAAACATAAGGGCAGAAAACAGTCTGCTGTGTTTGTCAACTAGGACATCAAGAATGGCTTTTTGGAGAGCGGTTCAATTGAGTGTTGAGAGGCAGAAGCAAGGGTTCAAGGATCCGAGATCTGAAGGGAATATGGGGAACTGAAAACAGAAAGTTTAAGATTGTGTTGTCAAGACACTTGCCTGTGGTCGAAGAAAAGAGGTCAATTCACTAAACCTACCACCTCCACCAGGCCCAGGGCCTCCATGAGTGTCCAGTGTACAGGGACCCTGCCTTGCTTACTGGACTGGGGTGGGCACTAGAAAAGGGAAGTGAACTTCATGGGCACAGATATCCATCAAGGTGGGACACCTAAAGTAACACACCCTGACTTGCTCTTGGGGGAACCTCTTTTGGAGGGAACCTCTTCTTGGGGGAAATTAAAAGTCTACTCATGGTTCAACAACAGAAGCACCGTGACACTATTGGAAGAGATTCTTCTGTTTTTGGATGGAGGAAATATTCCCCTTTTTCTTGGAGATTAATTCACCTCCCTAATAATTAGCAGCTGAAACAATGTTCAGAGACGTACTCTCCGTTAGATTGCCTTTCAGAAATCACATTTGCCCTTTTCTACATTCCCCATTATTTTGAGCCACGACTAGGAAAGCAAGGGGCCTTGAAGGAGGCTTTAAGCCAAATACTTCTGTTTACACCCTCATGATCTCAGAAGAGCTGAGTAACCAGTCAATACCAGAAAATAAAGCCAAATAAGTTAACAATCATTGATGAAGTATGGCTTCTTTTTGTATAAACTTACTCATTCTGTAAGTATGGGCACTTATAACTATGTCCTTAAAGCAAACCAGGATTTTCAAAAGTCGGATGTAACCATGGGCTGTGGCTTTTATTAGTCACAGCTTCCAGGAGTGTTGATTCAGCTGGGCAGGAAGCAGCAGGAAGATTCACTCTGACGTAGTTAGTAGTCATGTGCGGGGGAAGGGTGTGGGAAGGGGTAGAATGTGAAAAAAGATTAGCAAGCAATTTTAAAAACACCTTTTACTATAATTAAGAAGGCAGCATTTATTTGTCTTATGCTGTAACATGTTCAGTTTCATAATGGGTGATGAAGTTTGCTACATTGCTTTAATGAAATCCGAGCAGAGTAAGAACAGGGAGGAAATTACCAAGTATGACTGTAGGCAACTGGTGATAAGTACTTTTGCACCATTTAAAAATATTTAACACCCTCTGCCTTTGTTGTGCAAGGGTATGCTACCATCTCATTATCATTTTTTAAATGTTACAATTCAAGTTGTTGAGCGCCATGTCTATTCTCTCAGAAAGGGAAACAAAACCATCATTATTGAAAAACTCTCAAAGAAGGATATATTCATCAATTTGGAGATAGCCTGCCTTTCTGAATACCTGAAAATATTCTTTAAAATTTTTAAGAGTGTAAAAATTAAGAATTAACTTAAAGAAAATATGAGGAATTTAAATTGTAAAAATACAAGCAAAAGCAAAAGCTAACTTGAGATAAAAATTTTGGTCTTAAGAATCCTTTGGGTATGGACAGACAATCTTTCTGCAAGTAAAGGGTTTTTTTGGCCCACTTTTAAAATTCCACTTCCACCCCATCTCATCCACTCCACAACTTAATACAACTCCTGATGCATGTTTATTCAAGAAATATTTATTGAGGACAAATATGTGCCAGGCATTTGCTAGGGGATAGGGACACAGGAATGAGTAAGAAGGTACTTACTTTCTATTAAAGAGTATAAAGACTCACACCAAAAAAAAAAAAAGAAAAGAAAATCCGTAAACAGTTTAATGATGTGTTCTATACATTAACACCTAAGTTTTATAGTAGTTGCATCAGAAATTGGTAAAAGATACGGAGTGCCAACTATGCAGAAATGTTCAACGGGTCCAATGGGTCAGAAAAGACTGAAAAGAGGTGTCATAAGCTGTATTTGGTTAGGAGATTCCTCACTGGGGAAAGTGATCAGACCAAGAGACTTCTAGATAATGAGATAGTTGAGATTTCCACAATAAAACTGTATGGGCCCTGCCTGATGGCCCTATAGCAGAGTCCTCCATCAAAAAGCCCAGCCTCCCCACACAGAGCCTTGAATCAGCATTTAGTGCCTGCTTGTAAATATGGGCAGACAGCCAAGGATCACCAAATATTTGAGGAAAGCTTCCAGTGTGGAAGACAGAATCCAAAACAAACAATAACCCAAAAGCAAATTGGGAAAAAACACAATTCAGAGAGAAATAATCTCTAAACATCATAACTTATATTCTTAGGAAAAATAAGAAAAGATGATGCATTCACAAAGAGGGATGGAAAGTTATGAAGAGGGACATTCAAGAAATTTAATGTGATACTAGAAATACAAAACTCAGTAGAAGAGTTAAGTGACAAAAGTGAGGAAATAGCCTAGAAAGTGAAACTCTAGATGGACTCTAGATGATCCAGCATTCAATTCACAAGAGTTCCAGAAAAAGAGAACAGAATAAACAAAGGAGGAAACAATCAAAGAAATACTTTCCATAATTTAAAGACAAAAGTTTCCAAATTATGAGAGTCCACTGAGGGCCCAGCACAGTATCATAGAATTTCAGAATCCAGAAGAAAACAGAAGCTCTAAAGTCCCTGGGGTAGAGGTGGTGAGGGGGAGGATTACATTCAAATAATCTAGAATTGAGATGGCATCAGACTTCCATTGCAAAAGTGGTAGCAAAAAGAAAATTAATGACCGCTGCTCCCAAAATCTGGAGGAAATTTTACTTCAGCCTAGAATTCTATACTCAGAAAAACTATCAATCAAGTGGTAGAGGGGACTAGAGTCATTTTAAGACATACAAGGTCTCAAAACATTTACTTCTCCACCATTCTTTCTGAGATTGCTACTGGAATATGCACACCATCAAAACTAAATAGTGAGGCAAGAAGGAGGAAAGCATGCAAGACAAGAATTTTGAGATATGACAGAGGAGAGATGTGAGGGAAACCATGGGGTGATAGAAAATGGAAATGTCAGGATGGCAGTTAATACAGGCCTAGGGAGCACCCAGTCCAAAACGGGAACAAAACAAATCACAAAGAAATATTATCCTAAAAATAAAATTAACAGGATATCTAAGCATTTAAATGTATTAGAAAAGATACAGATTTTCCAAACAGTTTGAATGTGAAATAGTGAGAGAAATAGAAAACTAAACCAACAAGTGAGGGAAATTATTCGTTAAAGGAAATCAAAAAATTATATAAGAAAGGAAATGAATTAATGGTACACTACATGGCTCAGGTGGAAATAATGGTAACACAACCATAATATTGAAAATGGTGAAAGCTAATCTAACTAAGAATTATAACTATATTGGGAGGAGAAGGAAAGTGAGGAGGATGTGTATGATGTCTTGAGGGGTGAGAGGTGGTAAAAGAGCATGAAATACTTATTAAAAATTTGTTTTCTATAACGAGAATTCAACAGTAGGTCTAACTGGAAAAGCAAATTGGAAGAAAGCAGTACAAAGACGCTACTTAGAGAAAAAGAGGCAAATACCAGAAGAAACATCTAAAAGATTAGAAAGTAATTGCCTCCCAGAAGCAGAAATGGGGGTATGTGCCTACAAGAAAACTGATTTTTATTTAAAAAAAAAAAAAAGAAAGAAAGAAAACTTAGAGAATTACCATACTTCACTGAATTTCAACATAATAAGATGCACTATTATTTTACGTACCACAAAGAAAAAAAACATGCTGAAAAATTAGGACGAAATGCTCTCTTACAGCTTACAGTTTTTTATATTGATTGAAAGATCTATTTTGGCTTAGACATTTTTCTCATACCTCACTGTTATATATACATTAAAAAAGAAAATGTAAATTAAATAAATTAGCCATAGTACTTTTAAAACTTCCTTAGAGTCCAACTCTTCTGAGTTCTCTTGGACTCAAAGTTGTTGATCTCCATATTTTTCCAGACAGTATTGATCTCTGTGCTACCAGAGTATTAGCAATATACAGCATCTATTAAAAGAGTGATTACTTAGCCCTCCAAAGTAAGCCACTTAATATTTTAATATTGTGTTTGGGTTTTCTTCCAATCTGCTGACACCCATTCTGAAGCTTTTCATACTGTCATAACTTAATTTTACCAGAAGGTGTCAATAAAAGTTTATTATAAAACAATCAGGACTCATGTTCCTTCCTCAAATGGTCCTTCAATGATTACTGAATAAAACACCACGGAGCTGCAGTTGTCCAGTCATATCACCCTAGTAATAATCAAGCTTGTGCAAGCAGCTAATAATCACTATGTTAGAATGACTTCCTGGCTGACAGCAAGTGGAAGACACCATTAATTATAAGTGTGTCCCAATTTCAGACACGTTAAAATATAAAAACAAAAAAAAAAAAGCCCCACAATTATCTTCAATACAGACTTTTAAACCCTAGAAGAAGAGGAGGAAGATGAAGAAAAAGAGAAGAGAAAGACTATTTTAATAATCCAGACAAGAACTAAGTCACAAGCAGAGAGGATGCAGAGAAGAAGATGGACACAAGGCATATGTAGAAATTATAGTCAACAGGCCTTGGTATTGATAGAAAATTGAGGATGAGGGCAAAAAAGGAGTAGAGGATGACTGTAAAGCTTCTAGGCTATATATCTGGATGGGGAGCAAAGAAAGTATTAGGGGGAAATTAGTTCAATTTTTGTATACAGTGAATTTGAAGTTTCATTTGACATCCAGATAGAGATGTCCAGTAGGCAGTTAGATGTATAAATCTGGAGCTTAATAGAGTTGCTTAGTCTGCAGATATAAAATTCAGAGACATCAATCTATGGTACTGGATGATACTGCCCATGGACAGCCAGCCTATTAAATTTAAAACAGAAACCAAACCAAAACAAACAAACAACAACAACAACAACAAAACCCAACAACCAGTACTGTATTGGTTAGTATTTACAAAGTATATACAAAGAAGAGAATCCACTGTGACAAGTTTAAAAGGAAAGAGATTTATTACAGAATATTAAGTGGTTTACTTAGGAAAACTAAAGACTCTCACCTAAGCTTTTAGAAACAATTCCCAAAGCCACACTGCAGGACTGAGCAGCTAAAGAAGCTGCTGCCTTTAAAATGATCAGACATATGTAAAATCAGGAAACTGTCTGCCACATCAGAAACTATTGTTACAGCTACCTGCTCCATAACCACACACACACACACAAAAAGCCCCATGCTTTGAGACCCTCCTCTCAAATTAGCTTCAAATCTAAGTCTTGCACAAATGTACCTACCTGACTGGCAGAACTTAAAATATATCCAGAATTCTAGGATATATAAAAAATGATTTTTTCTTTTTTCTTTTTTTTTTTGGTGGGTGGTAGAGGTTATGGGGGTTTATTTGTCTTTCTTGCTTCCATGTGTTGAAAGGAGGCTGGGCTGAAATGCATGATCAATGAGTCAAACCACGTTACCTTCCATGAGGATAATAACAGAACACTGGGGAAAATGAACTCTGAAAGTGTGAGAAATCAGTATGGGGACAGAGAAGCCACGGTCAGAATGGTGAGTACCACAGTGAGCACACTATGAGGAAGCCAGCAGAAAAATGAATTTTTAGAAGAAGAAATGAGAGGTAAGCAGCATAAGAAGTCAAAGTTTGAACAGCTATGCAAGATTTAAAGAGTGTCTGACAGAGTCAACAAAAACACTACCCTTTGGTGGCTTTGGCAAAGGAAATTTCATTGAAGCGACTAAGGGGAATGTTGGAAATGGGTTAAACAGTGAATGGGAAGCATAGGCTGGGATTTCAAAGAGTTCAGTTTCATCTTAAATAGAAAGTAACCTCTAAGAGCCTCAGTTTCCTCATCTGGCAAGACGGATTTATACACATCTTGTATGTTTGCTGTAAGTGTAACTTAGTGTGGCCAGTCTTTTACCAGCACAGCAGGGGGTTAATTTAAACATTTTTGCACCTGGGGTCTTCCTAAGCACTTCCCAGCTGTTGGGATTTGGGGGAGCTCAATCGTTCACCCCCTCATCACTTCCAACTCCTTCCAAGTTGAGGACATACCCATGATACCTATGGAGATCAAAGTTTCAGCTTTATTAATGGTAAAACTGGAATGAAGAAAACAGGCTGGGCTTGAAGCTGAACTGAACTTGAACTCCCAGCTGCAGAGAGGAGCTAGACTCCACCGTCTGCTCTCCACATGGGAGATAAACATGAGAAAGGGCCATAGCCCTTATTCATTTTTGAGGCAGGTAGCTGGAAATCAAGAACCAAGAGATAAGGCCCTGTCTGGGAGGAAAACATGAGGAAGAACCAAGAAAGGGATGGAGAGAGCAATGGATGTTTCCTCCAGGGTCCTTCTTCAACGGCATGAACATGTTTGTAGAAACCACAGAGGGGAAGAGAGGGCTGCTCCCTACCTAAGGATTGAGGGCATCTCTCACTGCCCACAAACAAGACGGCTTCCACACATCATAATCCATGCATGGTGGAAGCAGAGCATGGCTAGGGTGGAGCATGGCCCTCCTCTAATCCACCCTTCACTTTCTACAAAAGCTCACAAGGAGGGACTTCCCTGGTGGCACAGTGGATAGGACTCCATGCTCCCAATGCAGGGGGCCTGGGTTTGACCCCTGGTCAGGGAACTGGATCCCACATGCATGCTGCAACTTAGAGTTCACATGCCACAACTAAGGAGTCCACCTGCTACAACTAAGACCTGGCACAGCCAAATAAATAAATAATTTAAAAGAAGAAAAATAAAAACTCACAAGGAAATGAATGGGGGGCAGCCTGACCCAATAGCCTTCACGATACTAATCACTTAGACCAATAAGTATATTCAAATAGGATACAATTATGATAAATAAGGAGATACTGAGATGCTCAAATTCCCCTTTAAGAAAAGATTTGCTGCTCAACAACCAGGAGTACAAACAGTAGACAGCCTCCAGCTGACATATTCTCCGGAATCTGCATCAACTTCAGAGCTTCCTCACCTGACCCCACATCATCGCATGCAGTGACTAACTGAAGCAGGGGTATAAAA
Source organism: Hippopotamus amphibius kiboko (assembly GCF_030028045.1). Lineage (NCBI taxonomy): Eukaryota > Metazoa > Chordata > Mammalia > Artiodactyla > Hippopotamidae > Hippopotamus > Hippopotamus amphibius. Next base: position 85,593,672 of record NC_080189.1, on the reverse strand, counting down.
CTCTGGCCATTTTGCTCAGATGTGAGATGGCTCTGATGTGCAATATCTGGCCCAGAGCTTCCATGCGTGTTCCCAGAGGCTTTCTTGAGCCTGCGCTGCAGTTCATTTTTTGTTCATCTTGCTTCCTCTCCCTTTCTTTCACAGATGTTGATCTCTAGCAAATATTCTGCATTCCAAACTCCATCTTTGTATCAGCTTCTAGGCAACCTCCACCCTGCCCCCACATCATTAGGTAGGGCATACAAAGATTAAATTAATAGAAAACATGGCTATTCCTTCTCACCTTCCCGGAAAAGTCTTCCAGACCAGCTTTCAATAAGGACGTCACCTCTTCCCTGCTTGTTAACCTGTACCCCAACATTTCTGCCTACTTCGATTTCCCATCTCCCATCACCCAGTCTCCCCTTCAAGATCTCAGTTTGGTGACTCAACTCACGTCCCTGAGAAAAATCCATCTCACCCCCTGGAGGCTGTGTCACCCCTAAGTCTCCTCCCACATTTGCTCTCATATGCAAAGCCTCACGACTTCAGCCAGATGCTTGTTGCAAGGGTCTCCTCTGTTGGTTGCCACTGGCCTCTGAAGGTGCAGAACAGAAGGGCTTAGGAGCAAGCTGTGAGCATGAGTGGATATGAGTTCTTTAAACCCAGTTTGGGGTTTCTGCTAGGGAGAACAGTGACTCACATATATCTGATAAAGCACTTGTATCTAGAATATATAAAGAACGCTTACAACTCAAAAATAAAAAACCAAATAACCCAATTTTTAAAGGGCAAAGGATCTGAATAGACCTTTCTCAAAAGAAGATATGCAAATGACTGATACCCACACACACACACACAAAATGCTCAACATCATCAACTATCAGAGAAAAACCATAATGAGATGTCATTTCATACCCACGATGAGGGCTATTATCAAAAGGTGAGATGATAACAAGTGTTGACAAAGATGTGAAGAAATTGGAACCCTCATTCACTGCTAATAAAGAAATACAAAATAGTATAGCCACTTTGGAAAACAGTCTGGCAGTTCCTCAAACAATGAAAAAGAGTTACCATGTGACCCAGCAATTCCACTTCTAGGCATACGCTCAAGAGGAAAGAAAATATATGGCTACACAAAACCTTGTACATGAGTGTTCATAGTAGCGTTATTCATAATAAGGTGGATAGAATCCAAATTGCCATCAAGTAATTAATGGAAAAAAATATAAGGTACACTCACACATTGGAATACCATTTAATCATAAAAAGGAATGAAGTGTTGATTCATGCTAAAATGTGGATGAACCTTGGAAACAGTATGTTAAGTAAAAGAAACTAGTCGCAAAGAGCCATATATTGTATGATTCCATTTATACAAAATGCTCAGAGTAGGCAAATCGATAGAAGAAATTTAATTAGCAGATTCCTAGAAACTGGGCACTGGGAGAACTGCTGGAGTGCTGGCTAAGGGGTTTCTTTTCATGGTGGCAAAATTTTTTGAAAATTGATGGTGGTGATGGTTACACAACCCTGTGAATATACTAAAACCTACCAAATTGTATACAGTGAATTTCTAAAACTGAATAAAAGAAGTGAGGGAGGTTATGAATATAAATAAGTTCCTTGGTTGGGGTAAAAAAAAAAAAATTGAGGAAATTCCCAACTAAAAGCCTCCGCTTTCTCATTGAAACAGAAGGCAAAGTCATCTGCTAAGGCGTTTGTATTATGTCCAAAGGAAAGACTACAAAGGTGGTCCAGTTCCTTGAAATCAACTTCCAAAGTCTGTCATGAGAGTGGGTGGCTGAGGTGGAATGGGGAGAGAGGTGAAGATCCGAGCAGTCCCAAGGCTTAATACAGGTCAAAAGCATTTGCTGAACTGGATCAAAGAATTATTTCCCTTGCTACCACTGTACGAGACAGCATTAAGGTATCAATATAACCTTAAAAATCTTAGAAAGTGTCACTACCTTTGCCCTAGGCTATTTTCATTTTTATTCTACTCAATTCAGGGATGGGTGTATGAGTTCAAATGGAGACCATACTCAAGCTACCTGTCATCTATGGAGAAGAAAAAGAAAAAGGAGTTTTTCAAGTACACTGTGATTGCACTAAGATATGTAAAACTACTCAGAAGAATAAGTGTAACAGAGAACAAATCTGACTCCATATTGGATCTATTTCTTTAGCTCTAACGTTTGTGCTCTGTTGCTATGCTTAGTCATGCTGGCTCTGAATCTTTTAAAAGGAATACTGCCTAAAGCCTCAAATATACATAACAGCCATTTCTCAAGATTCTGCCTCCCATGCTTGCCCTTTTAAGATATAACACTTTTCATTCATATAGAGATAAAAAGTTGCAGAACAGAGAATAACATTTGTCTAGTTGGAGGTTTATAGGGACATTGTGACCTGATCTACCTGGACAGCTATAAGAACAAAGGATTATTATATCCCCTCTGGGGTCTGGCCAGTACCAAGAAATCTGCAGCAGCCAACCACCCCCCCCTCCCCTTTTAGTATGAAAGACGCTTGAATTCTAACTCAGGTAAGATGGTTCTTTGGGCCGCTAGTCTGCCATCTTCTTGGTCTGCTGACTTTCCAAATAAAGTTGCTATTCCTTACCCCAGCACGCCTCTCCATTTATTGGCCTGTCCTGCGGTGAGCAGTACAAGCTTGGACTCTGTAACATAAGCTTCCAGAAATTTTAAAGCAAAACAATGAATATTGAGAACAATACATAAAATACTAAACCCCTTTATCAACTGATTGAAGAAACTCCCCTAAAATCCTCTTTCTTTGCAGCTCCAAGCTCAGTAGAGTCAGAGGGAAGATGTCTGAGAACCCCAAAGGCTTTCTCCCCTTACCTTACCCCAATCCAGACCTTCTCAGGTCCCAGCTGATCTCCCTATAATCAGCCAGGTGTCTTTCTATAAAGGCCACCAGTCTCTCTCACCTGTGGAGTCCCTACACTTTCCCATCTCAAAATAAGGTTTGAAGTTGACATAATCTCCACACTTCCCTTTGCCCCCAAACCAGTCTCCCCTTGCTAACACAATACACAATGACAATTAGGGTTCAAGGCCAGAAAGAGAAACCAGTCATTGTATTAAGCACAAAGGAGTTTAATAAAGGGAATTGGGTGTCTGCAAGTTAGCAGTTAGAATGGCTAGAGGAGCAGGCTCTAGGCTGGGCCTCTAGGAATAACTCCCAGAACAATGCAGAACTGACGAGCCAGGCAAGCTGGTAGCTTGCAACAATCAGGATGGTGAGCAATCAGCAGGCTGATACTGGAAATACTGAGTTCATAAATCATGTGATTCACAACCTTAACCGTGATGCAGGGATCAGAAAGGAAGGGAGAGGGGACTTCCTAGGTGGCACAGTGGGTAAGAATCGCCTGCCAATGCAGGGGACACCAGTTCAATCCCTACCCCAGAAAGATACCACATGCCGCGGAGCAACTAAGCCCGTGTGCCACAACTATTGAGCCTGCGCTCTAGAGCCCGTGAGCCACAACTATTGCGCCCATGTGCCGCAACTACTGAAGCCCATGCGCCTAGAGCCCATGCGCCTAGAGCCCATGCTCTGCAACGAGAGGCCACTGCCATGAGAAGACTGTGCACCACAAAGAAGAGTAGCCCCCGCTCGCTGCAACTAGAGAAAGCCTGTGTGCAGCAACGAAGACCCAACACAGCCAATAAAATAAATAAATAAATTTATAAAAAAAAAAAAAAAGGAAGGGAGAGGAAGCTACTGCTGCCACACAACAACTGCCTCTCCCTACCCATGAAACTAGTAGCTGGACACTAGAACCACTTCAGAAAAATCCCCCAAGATCTTGTTCACTAGCAGAAAATCAGCCGAAATATAGAAAGAAGATGGCTTCTGCTTTACTTCTGCTTTCTACATGTAAAGCAATATGTACATAATAAAACTCATCCAGAAGAGTCAGGCAAATGTGGTTTCCTGCTTTCCAGCCTCTGGAGGATAGGAAGCCACCTAAACATGATGGAAATGGATGCTGAGTACCAATCAGCTTTATCCAGCACACACGCACACTGCCCATGAAGGCAAGATTACTGGCCCTTTTTGTTATTTGAATGTTCCGATAACAGAAAACGGAAATAATGTCAATAAAAAACATGGAGAATTATCATACAAGTTCCAGCATTTCACATGGGCTATCGTTTTGGCCTCTAGAGTTCCTGGTTACTGACTTCCTCTAAAAGATTAAGCAGATGTCTGATGGGCAGCTCTGTGCTTTTAACTCACTTGAGGTCCAGGCTCACCAAGGCTCTCTGGTACTCTGTAATAGCCTGACACAGTTTTTCATTATTTGATGGTTGACCGCTTTCAAGCCTTGCTGCTCCCCCTGGCCCTTCCACCTCCCACCTGGGCAAGCTGATAAGAAAGCCCAGGTGCTCCCACCTTTGGCAGCGGTAGGAAGTTCAAAACTGGCACATCTTTGCCAGTGTGGGGGAGCCCTCGCCCCAGTTCCACCTGCTAACAGTTATAAAAGCCGAAACCAGCCTCCCCTCCCTGCTCTCTCATGCCATTTTTAAACCTACTTAGAAGCCTGCCCTTTCTTTCTCCCAAGAAAGCTTACTGTATGAGTGATAAACCTCTTGATCCATGTGACATCATCAGTCTTGACTCAGGAACCACAAATGGAATGTCCATCTTGCCCCTGAGGAATGCCCACAAGATACTCCATCCCACAACTCTCTGTCACCACACATCTCTGACTTCATCTTGCTTCCTGTTCCTTACCTATAGACACTATCAAGGCAGAATGATATTTCTTTGTCCTGAGTGGGTAGTTGGCTTCTCTGCAGAATAGAGATTGGGTGAGGCCCAATTAACCAGGGCCCTGCTTTGCCCAGGAATGTTCTTTGCAGAGCACTTCTTTCTAGGGAGCATATTCACTTTTCTCCCCATTGTCAAATCCAGATTCATGCCTCATGCCCATATGAAACTCTCTTACTGGGTAATTTCATCCATAATCACTTGCTGCTGTCATCTGTGTCTACTCTTCCCCTCTGCTGTGTTCTTCGGGAGCTTGATGCCTGGTTTAGTACCTTTACCCCACCTCAAGACTCCTTTAACCTGGAAGCATGAGTGATGCTATCCTCAAGGTTCAGAGACCTTTAATTCCAAGGATATTTACTTGCAAACAACCAATGCCATCTTGCCTGTCATCACAGTTGTCCTTCACTGCCAGCCCAGATTCAGACCTCTCCAGCCACCTGTCTTCTCCCATACTTGCTTCTTAATACTACTCATTTTGCCTGGAATAACAGGCAAACATCTTCACCTGGATAACTCCTCCTCATCCTACTAGACTCTGTTCAAAGCTTTGTCTTCTCTGCCAGGGCTAAGATTGCCCTTCCATCGTCCCCACTATAAAGGTAAATAAATAAAAGCTAATAGGAATTGCAAATTGGCAGCTTATAGTCTGATTCTGGCTAGAAGCTATATTTTATTTGGCCTTCAGAGGGTTTTTTTTTTTTTTCATTAAAAAATAATTTTTCCCAAAAGAATTCAAAGCAGGATCTCAAAGAGATATTTGCACACTCATGTACACTGCAGCATTATTCAACAGTAGCCAAGAGGTGGAAGCAACCCAAATGTCTATCAACAGATAAATGAATAAAGGTGTGGTGTACAACAGAATGAGATATACAATGGACTGTAGTGTGCAACAGAATATGCAGCCTTTTAAGAAGAAAGAAATCCTGTTATACAGTACAACATGGATGAGCCTTGAGGGTGTTATGCTAATACTGAACCATCTCTAAATTGTTAGAATAAAACTTATTTGCTTAGGGTGCATGGTTCTTTTAATATTTTACTATTATTCTCTTCCCCAATTTTTAAGTCATATATATATTTCCATAAGAAAGTTGTGTGGGGAATTCCCTGACAGTGCGGTGGTTAGGACTCCATGCTTCCACGGCAGGGGGCATGCATTTGATTCCTGGCTGAGGACCTAAGATCCTGCAAGCCTTGGCGTGGCAAAAAATTTTTAAAAATTTAAAATTTTTTTAAATTAAATTTAATTTAAAAAATTGAATCATTTTAATAGTAATTTTGTAAAACAAATTGGAAAGATTTCTATATTCCTGCCATGCTCTTAAATAGCTTAAAAATGAAAACAAAACAAAACTTTGCTCCCTGAATATTTGGAACAATTTACCTATAAAATCTTCCAGGTGTGGAGCTTTTGGATCATTCTTTACATTTTTCCAATGTCTATTGTGAATTTATTCATGCTTCTTACTTCAAATGTGGAAAATTCAGGAGACACATAAGTTCATTTTTTTAACAAATAAATGGCATGTGGGAAAAGGGGGTAGATAGCTGTTATAGACTAGAGATACTTAAGGAACACATTAACTAAATACAATGTGTGGACCTCGTTTTCATACTTATTTGAATGAAACAATTGTTAAAAGAGGTTGACACCGTCAGGGAAAATTGAACACATACTGGATATTAGATGATAAAAATTATTGTTAATTTGTTCAGTGTAATGATATTGTGGTTACGGTATACATTTTCAAAGTCCTAATTTGTTGGTGATATAAAGTATGTATAGGTAAAAGGCTATGCTATATGGATTTCCTTAAAATACACCAAAGGAAAAAGAAGTGGGGAGTGGAGAGAGTACAAAAGAGAGGAATAAGTAACAAAAATGGGAAAATGTTGATAATTGTTGAAGTTGACTGATAGTATATGGGAATGCATTGTATTAGTTATAAAAACAGATGATTGAACTTGGTGTACCCCCCCAAAAATAATAAATAAATAAAATTTAAAAAAATAAAATATCTGAAATGTCTAAAATTTTTCCCTCTGTTTTTATGGGTAATCCCTTTCATCATTCTAAATGTCATTTATATTTTCTCCATTTCTTCTAGATTAATCTTCTAGAGATATTTTTGTTTTAGAAAATAAGCTTTTAAATTTACTTACTAATTATTTTGCCTTAAAAGTAATTGAAGTTTTCATCTAAAACATGATTCATTCTGTTTATATTTTTTAGGTCAATTTTATTGCTCTTTGTACAGCTTCTTGAGTTGAATAGTTTCATTTATTTTCTTTTTTTTTTTTTTTTTTCAGGGTTTAATATGCTTTATTTTTTTTTTCTTTTATTTTTTTTGGGGCGGTACATCAGGTTCAATCATCTGTTTTTATACACATATCCCCGTATTCCCTCCCTTCCTTGACTCCCCCGCCTCAAGTCCCCCCCACCCTCCCTGCCCCAGTCCTCTAAGGCATCATTTATTTTCTTTCCTGGTTACTAATCAAAGCATTTAAGGCTATGAACTCCCTTCAAGTACAGTTTTGGTGTATCCTGTAAGTTGTGACAGGCACCATTTTTTATGTGTGAGAGGCTACAGTGCATTTGGTAGATTAGTACTTAATACTATTCATTCTATTGTGCTTCTGTTGTGCCTTCCTGAACTGCAGAGCCCGGAAAACTAAAAACTACATTTCCCAGATTCCCTAGCAGATAGGGTTTTGAAAGAGATTTAGATTTGGCCAATCAGATGCAGCCATGCAAATTTTGGAAAGCAGAAGAAAGGCAGAGGCAGCACGTCTGCTGCTCTGCTGTTGGGCATAGTTAGAAGTATTAATTTTTTCTGCAGCTGAATTAGCAGAGGTCCCGGTGCCAGTCACTAGTTTCAGGGATGCCATAAGACAGGCACAGGGCATCATTTTATTGGTGCAGACCACAGCTAAAGCTGTGTGGCTCTGGAGCCCTCAGTAGTAATGCCAGTTTCCTGTTTGTGGTGGCCTCCTCCCTAGGACAGTCTGTTTCTGCAGCAGCAGTTTTTATGGGGTGGAAGACATGGCAGATGCTTTGGTGACACCATTTGCAGTGTGGTTTTCAGAGTCATTTCTGAAAGCTCAACCTAGCATCTGGTCTTCAGCACACTCTTAGCATTACTAAAAGCTATTTAATTCCCTATACTAATCTCGCTAAACTGGCCAGAATGAATTCTGTTCTCTGTAACTGAACCATGACTAACGTAATAAATGAAATTAGCAGTGTGGTTCCACACTACTTATAATACAAGGTTGGTTGCCCTTGACAGACCTAAAATAAGTAGTGGCTTTAAAAAGTTAGAACTGTGTTTCTCTCTAATATAAACGTCTGAGCTGGTATAACTGTTGTGCTCTGCAAAGTTTAGACCCTTTCTATCTTTTTGCTCTGATATCCCTTGGTTATTGCCCTTGTCCACATGGTCCAAAATAGCTCACCACTGTGTCTGCATCCAGCCAGAGAGAAGAGAAAGAAGGGGAGGGAACATCCTTCCCTTCAAAGGCATAACCCAGAAGTTGCACAGGTGTCTGAGGCTCGCATCCCTTTGGCTGGAAATGAATCACATGGCCACACCTGGCTGCTAGGAATGGTGATGTCTCTTTGACTGGTCTCTGCCTCTTGATGTCTTGAATATCTTATTAGCATTACAAAATTCAAAGAGTGGCCTCACCTAGAAAGGGGAAGACATCCCTAATTGTGCCATATCTTTACTGCTTATGACGTTCTAAGTATGTTGAGGCAGTAGTTTTCATTTCTTCTTTCACCCAAGAGTTATTTGCTACCTTGCTATCCAAAGAGTGCTCCTCCGGGGATCAACAGCACAAGCATCACCTGGGAGCTTACTGAGATGCAGGCTCTCAGGCCCAGCCTCAGACACCTCCTGAATCAGAATCCACATTTGAACAAGAAAGACTGGTTCAGAAGTCAGAGTTCTACCTCCAGAATTAGATGAAGAAGCAGCACTCTTACCTTCTCCCCCATTCAACTCGCCCTACTCCCTGAAAGGGTTTTCAAGGAAGCAGTTTCTCTGCAGAGTCAGTTTACCAGAAGCTCCACTTGTGGTGCAAATAGCAACAGAAGGTCATGAGGTATCACTTGAATTTGCTAAGGTTCAATTCCAGTTTGGGGGGGTTTTTTTCCACGCTTACTCCACTGCTGTCTCTGTAATTTTTATCAACTAGCATGATTTCATTTGTTTCTCTTACTCCCTCAGCTTTCCCTTACCCTTTCTCTCTTGCTCTCTTCTCTCTCTGCTCCAAATTTTTCTTTATTTTAGGGGTTGCAACTAGTTGTCCAGGGTCTAGGTTCATGTTTTGATTGGCTGTCATAGTGATATAAGAAAATCTGAGTTTGAATAGCTTTAGATAAGCACATACTCTTGAGAGCAACACATTCCCTACCAACCCCGGCCCAACCTGACTCACTAATTTAACATTACTTCCCATTTGAATTTGTGAATCAAGCAATGCTCCTTTTCCTTCTGCCTGCTGGAAGAATTCATAGTTGAAGAGTTTACCAGCCCCCACTATAAAGGGATTCAAAGTACTGCTGTTGACCAAGTCCTTTTCATTTATTTCCCTCATTTTTATTATGGGATTCCTGGCATCAGTTATGTTCTTTCTCTCAATGAAATTCTCGTATTACATCATCTCTAGCCTAGTCTCTTTACATTGTACATTGTCCTAGGAGTGTGAACCTGAAAAACTGGTACTACTGGATATAATTTTAAAAGAGTTTATCACTAATCATTCTTGGCACCTTACTCAAGTTCAGTCATCGTTGATCTTATACCACCCACAGTTGCATTATTTCCTTCACCATAATTTATCAGGAGATTGTTCTTCATTTTTCTGGAAATCAGTTCTCTTTTTTCTTAATTTTTTTTTTTGTGAACCATTTTTAAAGTCTTTATTGAATTTGTTACAATATCTCTTCTGTTTTATGGGGGTTTTTTTGGCCACGAGGCATGTGGGATCTTAGCTCCCCACACCCTCACATTGGAAGGCGAAATCTTAGCCACTGGATTGTCAGGGAAATCCCCAGTTCTCCTCTTACACCAAAAATGCACACAAGGAGGAGATCAAGATGGCAGATTAGGAGGATGCTGTGCCCACGTCTCCCACGAGCATGTCAAAAATGCATCCAGCAAATCTCACTGAAAACAAACTGGAGACCGGCAAAAAGACTCTTATACAACCAAGGCTATAAAGAAAGATCCACACAGAGTCAGGTAGGAAAGGAAGAAGTGATCAGGTCAGGACCTGGGCAGCTAGGAGGAGATACAGAGGAGGAGGGGGAATACATAGGCTCAGAGATCCTCCCTGGGGTATGTTCAGTTCACCACATATTGTCCATCCCAGCCCTAGGCTCTGACACCAGGAAGATGAGTCCCTTTAGGTGGTTTGAAAGCCAGTGGGATTAACAGGAGGACAGTAAGAAACCCAGACTTTGCTCACAAGTAGTGTGCACATGCTGCTTCCTCCCAGGAACAAGTCAGAAGAAGCAGACTGAAAATGCCTGGGACTCTGGCCAGTTTTCCACCACTGCCCCAGCCTGCACCCTGGACCACATCAAGCACCTGCTCTGAACCACTCTAGTTCAGCACAGCTCCCCAGTAGGGCAAAGGCTGCTGCTGCTGAGGAAAGTGCGTAGTTGTGGGGGATGGAGCTGGCTCAGGTGTGGCACTGCACCTGAATGAGGCAGGGCCGCCACTGATATCACTTACAGAGGCAACAGATAGGGAGAAGTCTTAAACTCTGACCGGTGTGTCCAGACTGCCCCACCACGCCTCACAGCCCACACCAGGCACCCACTCTGGTCCCTCTTGCTCCAGCACTGTTCTGCTCTGGGGTAAAGGTCATGATGCTGGGAGGGGTGAGAAAGAACACTGAGAGGGACAGAACCAACTAGGACATAACCCTCAGAGCTTTTGCTCCAGCACCTTGGGAGCCAACCCTGCCCCTGGTAGGGTGCTGTTGGCCACTGAGCATAAGAGAAGCCTTGGCTCACACCTGGCTCTGACTCTAATCCCTCCATCTCAAACCCCTCCTCCCACCAAGGTGATAGCTACCAGCACAAACTGAGGAAGGACAAGACTGTGCTCACTCGAGATCCAGCTCTCTCACCAAAGCCACTGGGCACACATGAAGTACACAGGAACACTCCCCCACAAAGATACCCCTTCAAGAGTGTGATAGGTAAATGTTTCACCTAATTTTATAGAGACAAAGAAAGTTAAGCAAAATGAGAAGGCAGAGGAATTTTATTCAAATGAAAGAACAAGAAAAACAAAACCCTGCAAAAACAACTAATGGAAAAAGAGATAACTGACAGATAAAGAGTTCAAAACATTAGCAGTAAGAATGCTAACTGAAGTAGGGAAAAGAAGAGATGAATACAGTGAGAAGTTTAACAAGGAACTAAAAAATATAAAAAAGAACCAGTCAGAGCTGAAGAATACAATAACTGGAATGAAAAACACATTAGAAGGAATGAACAGCAGACTAGGTGGTACAGAAGAATGCATAAGTGATCTGGAAGGTAGAATAATGAAAGTCACCCAATCAGAACAGCAAAAAGAAAAACAAATTTAAAAATGAGGACAGTTTAAGGAATCTCTGAGACAGCATCAAGTGTACTAACATTCACATGATAGGGTCCCAAAAAGAGAAAATAGAGAGAAAGGGCTTGAAAATGTATTTGATGAAAGTATGGCTGAAAACTTCCTAAACCTGAAGAAGGAAACAGATCTCCAGACATAGGGAGCACAGAGTCCCAAGCAGAATGAGCCCAAAGAAACCCACACCAAGACATAGCATAATTAAAATGGCAAAAATTCAAGAGAGAATTCTAAAGGCAGCAAGAGAAAAAGAAAGAGTCACATAGAAGGGAAGCCCCATAAGGCTATCAGCCGATTCTTCTGCAGAAACTTTGCAGGCCAGAAGGGAGTGGCATGCTATATTTAAAGTGCCAAAGGGGGAAAACCTACAAGTTAAGATACTCTACCCAGCAAGGTAGAGTATCATTCAGAATTGAAGGAGAGAGAAAGAACTTCTCAGACAAGCAAAAACTAAAGGAGTTCACCGATACTAAACTTACCCTAAAAAAAAAAAGAAAGAAAGAAAGATTTGAAGGGTCTTCTTTAAGTGGAGAAGATAAGGCTAAAACAGGAAGAATTTATGGGAAAGAAAAAATGCCCCAGTAAAGAGAAACGTATAGTGAAGGCTGTAGATCATGCATATAAATAAGCTAGTACAAAGATTAAAAGACGAAGAGCGTAAAATCAACTATAACTACAAAAACAGTTACGGGATAAACATGAAGATGTAAAATATGGAATCAAAAACACAAAATGTGGGGGAAGGGGGTAAAAAAAGTAGATCTTGTAGAATGTGTTTGCACTTAAATGACCATCAATTTAAAACAAGTACATATAGGCATAGGTCAACGTATATGAACCCCATGGTAACCACAAATCTAAAACCTAAAATAGATACAGAAAAACTAGAGAGAAAGGAACACAAGCATATGAATAAAATCATCATTTAGGAAGGTTTCTTTTTAATATATTTGCAATACTATAGTATCCAGGAAATATTAACAAATGTACTCAAAACGAGTGTTTCATTTCTGGGGTCGTAGGTAGAAGGTGGGAGGTGCCGTACTTGGTTCCCTTAGACAGGCATAGGTTTTTTTGGTTTTGTTCATTGAATGCAAAATTCTTTAAATTCTGTAGTGCTTTACAATGTTCAAAGGTTTCACAAACATGATCCCATATAATCCCATAATAACCCTTTTTCCCCCTTACTCCTATCTTGTCCTCTCCTCTTCCCTCTCCCCACTGGTAACCACTAGTTTGTTCTCTGTATCTCCAAGTCAGCTTCTTTTTTGTTTTATTCACTAGTTTGTTGTTTCTTTTAGATTCCACAAATAAGTAATATCATACAGTGTTTGTCTTTCTCTCTCTAACTTATTTCACTTAGCATAACAGACAACTCCAGAATCCCTATAGCCTAAAATGGCTCTTTCCAGCTGTCAAACTACCCAAATGTAGCTTGGCTTCCCATCTATTTCCTTGTCACAACTGCTCTTTCTCCCTTTTGTCTTGGACAGCATGCCAGGTACAGGCGGGGAAGGTGTTTCAGCAGCCTTATGCCAATGCCTATCAAGGGGTGGGGAGTTGTTGACTCACTAAAATCTCCTAGAACTCATTTTGATTTAGCAGAAAAAAATATTAGAATCTTCCTCACTGGGGGCAGAAGGTTCAAGAGAGTCAAGGGCTCCTTCTTCCGGATTCCTCACTTCCATTTTGCCCACCAAGTTCCTCGCACCCTCTCAGTTCTCGTGACTTTGCTGGCACTGGCTCCCTTGCTCTCGCTTATTTCCTGCTTGGTTTCCCCTTTGTCTCCTGATGCTCTGCTGGGTTATCTGCACACTCTGCTGTAAGCAGTGGTAATGGGTGAATCTCCACTCTAGATTACACACCTGATTCTAGACACTTCTCGCTCTTTCCCTAAACCACCTCTTCGTGATTGGTCTTTGAAGCCACAGCTGTTTCCTAACCCATGGCTTCCAGTGATAGGTATGGAATCACCACTGTGAATATCTGGAATTTCTTAAAATATATGGATGGCTTCTGAATTAGCAGTTCCAGGAGTGGAGTTCAGGAGTATGTCTTGTCAAAAGGACCCCAGGGAATTATGATGACATGAATGGAGTTGGAAACCCATGTTCTAACCTTCGTCCTTTCCCTGATTGGCCTTCAGAACCCCTCTGCTCTCTCATCTCCTTAGAGCCCCTGCAATTACAGTCTTCCTTTATATAGGGGCAAGTATAAGAAAATAACATTTCATTTAAATTTGGGACAATTTCTTTTTACCCCATGGCCCTTCCACCATTATAACCAGACTATGGGACTCAGGATTAGTGACCCTAAGAAAGACAGATTATGGAGGACAAAATACAGATTTCTGGTTCTTAAATTTCTAAAAAGGATTCTTGAAATTTATGCCAGAGAGAATAGATTGGAAAGCCAAGGAATTCAATAGCAAGAGTCAGCTTTCTGAATCTGAATAGATCCCCAAAGAACAAAGAACTTGGTTGCATAAACTTTATGCCATAAGCAGAAAAGCTAGGAAGATGCCTTGATTAAAAACTTAAAGTAGGTCTAGCAACAAAGGATGGAGGAGGTTTAGTCTTGGATCTTGTGCTGCACCCCCACTCGGCATAGCCATGGGAGGGGACCCAAGTCATATCCCAGTGAAGCCTGGGAGGCAGCAGGCTTGGCAGAGAAGCCCTGAGTGTCAATAACATGCAGCAACAGCAGCTGAGCGACAGAAATGGCATCAGGTTGCGTCAGGTAAGAGGACATGTGCTGGTCTTCGAAGCCTCCCTTAGACCCAGAGGGATAAGAAGTCTTCCCAAGGTTTCCCATGCTGCCAGGAGGGTTCCAGTGAGGCAGTCAGAGGGATGATGAATGGGAAGGGGATCTGTGGCCACAAGGGGAGGATGCCATCAGAAGGAGTAGTCTGGATGACACAGGCTGGAGTCCACAGCCAGACCCTTGATTTGCATAACACAACAGACGCTGCTGACCAAAAACCAGACCATTACATCTCAGAGGAGGCGGGAGAGGACAGAGAACCATCCAGGATCCAACGCCTCTTCCCACAGATGCCTTAAGCCCTTCTCCTCCTCTCACCTGTCCATCCTCCTCCCAACCCCCACCCCACCACTACCCCATGGAAACAGAACTCCAGGAAGACAGAAAGAGACAGTTCTCTGAATTAAATGAGAAATCTCTGAAGCGACTGAATCTGGAAATAACCAGGTCATATTTTTGCCATCAGCAGAAGTGGGAGCTTGAGGTAAGATTAAGATTAATAATAGGGGAGAATGTTATATGCCTGAGATGGGCAGAGAACAGTCATTCTTAACTGACACATAAGAACCTAATAGCCTGAATCTCATACATTCAGTAAAAATATGATTCTTTTTTTTTAAGCTCTTTATTGGATTATAATCGCTTTACACTGTTGTGCCAGTTTCTGCTGTACAACAAAGTGAATCAGCTGTATTTATACATATATCCCCATATCACCTCCCTCCCGCGACTCCTTCCCACCCTCCCTGTCCCAACCCTCTAAGTCATCACCAGTCAAAAAATATGATTCTTAATTATACACCAGTGGCACACTTTGGAAGACTTGGGGAAGATATGCTGACAGAGGTTCTCTGGGCAAGTCTCGGTCCCAAAGGAAGGTAAGAGCTGCTGGGAATTTATAAAAGCCTTCAGAAGGCTGTCTTAGTGACAGAGAGAGCAGTATGTTCAGGAATCCTGTGATTTATTTTCATTGGAAGCCCAAATCTGTATAGAGATGCCATTAGTGTTGACTAATAACTTTTAAATGATTATTCCGGGTCATGATTTATCAGATAGAGTGGCAGCAACTGTTAAATATTTTTAAATTAGATTTTCAAGTATAGATTTTAAAGTCAATGTGGTAGATCTTATATGATTTAGAACTGTGTTCTTCAGACTTCCTTATCAATCAATCGAACTGAGCAAACAGCCCCAATATTTGTGTGCATGCCGCCCCGATACTGCTAACTTTGGGGGGCGGGGAGGGGCTTGAGTAACCCCTGGCAATATGACTGCAGATCCTTGGTTCCTTCACTTTTACTCTCCTAAGGATTGGTTCATCCTCTCTTCACTCTCCTCAAATATCCACTTCCCCCCAGGCTTGCTCTGCTGATGACCTTGCCCTTTAACCACTGATAAAATACAGTCATCAAAAGAGAAACTCCACTTCCACCACCCCCACATCTATCAAGCCACCCGCTCTGTGGCCTGTACCTGGCTTTTCCTCCAGTTATTATGGACGAACTCTTTCTGCTCTGAGAAGCCAACTGGTCCCCTCCCATCTATGTCATGACATGTCTTCAGGTGAGAGCCTCCTTAAATTTTGCATCCTAGCTGCCTTGCCTGCCTCACTGAGCCCTGGCTCTGCCTCCTGGCACTGCCTTAAAAATGTACACAGCACCTGACCACTTCTCACCATCTCCACTGAGGCCAGCCTCTGCCTGGTTTAAACCAGGACAGCTGCTCCTGTGACTGGTAAACTAGCTGGTCTTTCTGCTGCACCACCCTCGCCGTCTACTCTCAACACAGCAACCCCAATTCCTCCCCCGTGCAAGTCAGATGAGACCACTCTTGACTCAGAACCCTCCAATGACTTCCCCTCCACTCAGAGCAAAAGTCAAAGTCCTGGCAGTGGCCTGAAGGCCCGACATGATCTGGAGGCCGGCAACTCCTCTGACTTCAGCTCCTGCAGCAAGGTCTCCCCACCCTACCCCCAGCCTCCCTGGCCTCTCCACTGGTCCTTGAATGCATGGAGATGGCCTCACAGCCGCACTTTGCTTTTGCAACTTCCTCTGTCTGGGATCTCTTGCTCCAGGTATCTGCACGGTTCGGCCCCTTTCTTTATATCTCTGCTCAAATTCATTCTATTATCAGAGAACATGCCATGGGCCCTCCCTGACCATTCTACCTAAAAGAATGGTCCCCTTTATCCTGATACGTTGTCCTCCACGAGTTTATCATCATCCAGCCAATTTCACTCTCTCTTTCCTTGCACCACCACCCAATTAGAATGTAACCTTATGATAGTTAATCTGCCTTTTTGTCTACTGGTGTAAAAATGTATCCCCACCACCTGCTACACAGTAGGCCCTCCAGAAATATGTCTTCAATTAATATATGTACACTTATAAGTTATTTTACACATTCCTATCAATCCATATATACAGTATTAATAATCTTTATTTCTTTATTTTAGGATAAAATTAAGTTCTAAGATTCCCCTTTCTCCTCATCCCCACCTCCACCTTATTCTTTAAAGTTTCCTTAAGCTGTACCACTGTGCCCACCTCGAGTGCCACCTTTGAGAGTCCCTTGTCATGGTGACGCACCATTCTGGAGGGCTGCTGTCATACTTTTCCCACTATGTTCAGGAGGAAAACTGGATGAGAACTACTGGTTCAGAATTTATTATTTTCACCATAACATTTCAGAAATGGTCTCCTGCTTCCATCAAAGAAATACAGCTATTCTCTAGAATTCTATTCTTTAAACCACAAAAACATCTTGACTGTGCCTGCCCCACCCCCACCCCAGTCATTCAGTAATGACAAATTTATTCAAATCTGAATTAAAAGTTAGGGAAAAAGTCACCTTTATATATAAACATATTCCTATTGATATAGAATGTGCATGCAGATAAAAATGTTTCTACTTACATAAATGCATGTACATGTCCATCAACCTATCAACTGTGTTTATAGGCTTCCCCTAAAAAAAAAAAAAAAAAGGCTGTAAAAATTAACACCAAGTGTTAACACCAAAGAAAGCTTTTGAAAATGTAACCCAGATATTTCAGAACGCAAAGCTTTCTTTTAAGGGTGGTGTTCATCCTAGTCTAGAGCAACAACTCCCCAGAAGTTGACCAAAGACACTTTTTTCCACTGTGGCTTCCTTATGTGGAAATAATCAAAGTCCTAGCTACCCCTTCCCGACCCCTGCTACGTGACCAGGACCATTTCATCTCCCACCTTTTGGCTACATCCAGAAAGGACAGGAGCACTGAGAAGGGTGACCGTGGGAGCAAATGCACTGTGTTTTCCTAGGGAGGGAATAGAGGTAAATGGCCTGGAGGTGGGGGCGGGACAGAGTCTGTTCAGAAAAAAAGAGATGATGCCTATTTTCCTCCATAGAAAGGACTGTCATGTGAGGTGGTAAGTCAGGGTAAATCAGGGGAAGGCAATAAATAAATAAGTGTTCAGGGTGCAAGGAGAGGAGAATTGCCCCAAATTTCTCTTTCCTGCTCTTACATTTTAAAGGCACAGACAACCTGACTTCCAGCTCAGTCTCTTTTCCTTTCCTTTCTAATTCAAAGGCAGCACCAAAGGATAAGCCTGGCCAGAACGCAACATGAGCACTGGGAGGCTTACGGCAATGACAAAAGAGGGGGCCACTGAAACATTGATTCTGAACAGTCAGACTTTACTGGAATTGCTTACACGTGGTCCTCGAGTTGGCTTTTATTTGTTTCACTTGTCTGCTCCTCAAATCCACACTTCTGCTTCATTAGTACCTTTACCCAACCTGTGTCTGCAGCAGACCCTCGAGGGGCCAAAGCTTAGCAGTGTGTGTGGGGGTGGGGGCGATGGGGGGGGACGGGAAATCACTCTAATTGTTCTGTTAAAAAAACAAGATGGAGGCTCAAATCTGCACTAGGCCCGTGAATAACACACACACACACACACACACACTTCCACCACTACCCTCTCCCTGCCCCTGCCTCCATCCCCACCATTTCCACAGAGAGCCAGAGGGTAAAACTCCCGTTGCTCCTCCACACTCTTCTGGCAGCGGCCTCCTCCAACTTCGTGTCTTCTTTGGGCCTCTCTCCATGTGCCCAAGGGGAGGGGACAAAAGAAGAAAAATCAAACCAAAATATCCAGGTCAAGAAACTCCAATTCACCAGACTCTCAAGTGGTGTCCTGGAGCCAGCTGGTACCGCTGGCGAGAGCATCCCTTCCCAGCTCCACGCGCGGTGATCACAGGTAGAGGGAAGGGTGGGAGTGTTTGCAGATAAATCCGCAAACGTTGCAAATGAGCGCAGGTTCTTTGCGGCAGCCCTTTGTGAAACACTTATCACCACTTCATTGCTCTCAACCCTAACATTCGCCTGGGTGTTTCAAATGTCTAAGTGCCCTAATAGTTGTTTCTGAAAGCTCGAGCCCAAATTCAAGTCCCGCGCTCTCCGCAACATGACTCAGGATTTCTATCTAATGTTGAAAAAAAGCAGCAAGATGGAAACTCCACTCTAAAAAGTTTTGTTTTTTAATTGAAATCGCTTTTTTGGGTTTGATTACGATATTACTGGGGAAATACAGAGACGTGTAAAGAATGTAAAAATCTCTACTGTGAGCTTACTGCCTTAGGGATAAACACTGCTGCTGTTTTTTATATAGATCTTGCCAGATGTGTGTCTGTGTTTTGTAACCACCTATTCCTAGTGCAATTATTTTTACAAAATAATACTTATTTGTAAAATAATTATTTTTTGCTTATTTATAAATATTATTTGTAAATTTACAAAACAATGCTTGCTCATTGACACAAATTTCAAGCAATAGCAATGAAATAAAAAGTGAAAGACCCACACTCAACTCTTCTCACTTTCTTCAAATTCCTACTCCCCAGTGTACTCATTGTTTATGGCTTGTGGAATATTCTAGCCCCTTCCCAGATGAGAACTTTAACAAAAAAATAAAAATAAAGACTGTGTCCTATATAAATACTATTTCATAACCTAGTTTTCACTCAGTAAAATAGTACTGATATCTCCCCATATCAGTACATATAGATATGCCTGAGTCTTTTAATTATTGTACAGTTTCATTACATGAGCAGACCGCATCTTATCTAAGTGTAACTGAGCAAAACTCCATGGGGCCTTCCCAGAATAGGACTACCCCCCTGCCATGTCCTTCACCTGCCTTTTGTCTGTAGACAAACTTTACTCAAAGCATAAATGTAATCAGAGAAGTGAGAAAATGCAGAAACAAAGGAAAGCAGTCAAGCAAGACAAAATAATAATAGTTTAGCCATTAAACAAAGTCAAGAACTTTTAGTTCCTCCTCAGGGGCTACAGATAATATTCTGAGTCAAGTCCTTTGAGCTGTTTTGCACATACTGAAACCCCCACCAGGTGGAGGAAGTTAACTGTATGCTGCCCGTAGACCCCAGACCAGTTAGAACCAGGTTAATGATGTTGACTCCAGATTACCTCACCACCAACAAATCAGAAGAATGTCCGCGAGCTGATCACACACCCTGCAACCTCCCTCTCTTGCCCTGTCTTTAAAAACCTTTCCCTGACGGCTGTCAGGAGCTCGGGCTTTTTGAGCACTAGCTGTCCCGGACTCCTCGTACAGCACCCTGCAACAAAAGCTGCACTTTCCTCACCACAACCCGGTGCCAGTAGGTTGGCTTTACCGTGAGCGGGCAAGTGGACCCAAGTTTGGTTCAGTTACATAAGTATTCCCCTAATGGTGCAGATTTTTGTTGTCTTCCTATCATCCTTCCTTCATTTATTTATTCATTTTTGCTACTAAAAATAATGCTGCAGTGACCATCCCTCTCAAACACCGGCTTGAGAGCTCCCATTTGTCTACCGCTATTTATGAGTGAAGAGAGGTAAATTCACACAAATAGGTGGCCTGGGTTTCCCTGGAGTCAGGGAGTCCTGCTTCCCCTACAGGAGGGCTGACTGCAGATTCCATGTTAATGGACAGGTACTTCATTAGGCTGACTCCTCTGAAGTTCATGGTTGGGGAACAGCCAATATTGAGAGAACACTGAGCAAAACTTTTTTGCACTTAATTGTTTTTTCCCTTAGTTCTTGTCGTGGATACCTGGTATGAGTTCAAACTCAGTTCTGTTTCCTCATGAGGCCCAACACCCATCCTAGGAGCCCTCTCCTCTCCAGACAAATCCCTCATTTTCTTTAGAGGGGTATAAGGTACTTGGGATTTGGCCACAGGGCTAGCCTTCCGTATGCATTGTGCGAGGAAGGTCTAGAATCTGGTTGTGCCTGTGTTTCTAATGCCCCATTCATACCAGTTAATTACCCTGTTCACTCCTCTACATACCATCCGTGCATATTCACTGATTTGACCTTAGAGCTTCCTTGGTGTCTCATAGAAAGATCGTATCTTTGATGTTTTGGTTTTAGTGCTATCTTGATTTTAATGTGCTGTAACTTATTGATTTTTAAATTGTATCCTTAAAACACAAATAATATATGAATGTTCTTATTGAAAAACTTTAAAAATATGTGACTATACAGACTAAAACATGAACATGTCCCCTTGCCCACCCATCCTCAACTCCCAAACCCTTCTTAGCAGATTACTATTTTTAAATTTCAGTGGGCAGTCTTTTATTTCTTTTTCTCTGAACATACACATAACACATTTTTATGTAGTAAGAGGGGACATACCATAAGTTCTGTGACACACTGTTTTCACTTACAGTACTTCTAATAGATATTCCATCCAGTGGATATATTTATCTCATTTTTTAAAAATGGCTACATAGTATTCCATAGCATAAACTTCCTATAATTCATTAAGCCATATCTATATTGTTTACTTCCAGTTATTTGGTTATTGAATTAAAATAATGTTACAATGCACATATTTGCACATACGTTTTTGTGCACATGGAAGTATTTCCATAGGATCAATTCCTAGATATGTAAGCTGCCTCAGAGTTAGCCACATTTAAAATTTTAATACATCTTACCTAGCAGGCTTCCAAATAGGTCTCACTAACATACACCCCTCCAATAACGTGATCGTTCATTTCCTTATAGCCTGTCAACTCTCGATCATATCCATGTTTGAAGTTTTTGCCCTTCTTAGAGGTGAAACTTTTAAAGTTGTATTGCCCTGATTGCTAATGAAATGTATATCCTATGGTTGTGGCCATTTATAGGTCTTCTTCCACAAACTGTTTTGTTTACATTCTTGGCTGGTTTTACTAATGTCACTGTTCTTGTACCTTACTGCTTATGGGAGCCATTTATAACATCTGGGTAATATGTTTTCTATAAAATGCATCATAACTATTTTTTACAGCTTTCCACTTATTTTTAAATTTGTTCTTTCTATATTTTGTTTTATAGATACTTGTTTTGTGGGATTTTATTTGTTTGTTTTTACTATAATGAACTCACGTATGTTCATACATTGCTTTAAACCTTAGGATTTTTTGTACATTACTTAGAAAGGTCATCCCCACCATTAGCTGATTTAAAATATTCTCCTATATTTGTTTCAAATACTTGTGTATGTGCTTTCTAGCTCCTTAACTTTTCTGAAATTTATTTGGGTGTATGGTATGAGGTATGAGTCTAATATAATACTTCTTATAAATGGCTAGTGAATTTCATAACAGTGTATTGAATTGTCAATTCTTCTCATTGATTTAAATTTACACCTTTAATATAAACTAAATTCCCATATATACCCGGATGGTTTCTAAATCTCTGTGCTCTTCTGGTCTGCTTATATTGGTCTGTTTGTCTCTTCCTGTGCCAGTATGACACTGTTTATGTAAGTATTGTGTGGTGGGCAGCTGTTAAGATGGCTCCCAATGATTCCTGCCTCCTAGTAATCACGCTCTCCTGTGGTTCCCTCCCATATTGTACTGAGGTTGGTCTGTGTGACCAATAGCATATCACAGAAGTGATGGTATGTTGCTTCCATTTTGGATTTCTCTCTCTCTCTCTCTCTCACCACTTGCTCTGGGGAAAACCAGATGCCATGTCCTATTAGCAACCCTATAGTGAGACCACTGTGGCAAAAACCAGAAGGTTCCTGCCAATAGCCACATGAGTGAGCTGGAAATGGATTCTCCAGTGCCTTCAGATCACTGCAGCACTGGCCAACATCTTGAGAGCAATTTTGTGAGACACCCTGAGCCAGCCAAGCCACTCCCAGTTTCCTGATCCTCAGAAACTGTGTGAGACAGTATATATTTGTTGTCTTAAGATGCCAAATTTGGGGGTACTTTGTTACACAGCAATAGATAACTAATAGATATTGTTTTATAATACATTTTGCTATTTAATAGAGCAAGTCTTCCACTAAAGCTCATTTCCCCCCAACAGTTTCTTAGCAATTTTTGCTCATTTTATGAATTTTCAAAATTCACTTTTCAAGTTCCATAAAGAATCCTATTGGGGACTTCCTAGGTGGCGCAGTGGGTAAGAATATGCCTGCCAATGCAGGGGACACGGATTCGATCCCTGCCCCAGGAAGATACCACGTGCCGCGGAGCAACTAAGCCCGTGCGCCACAACTATTGAGCCTGTGCTCTAGAGCCCGTGAGCCACAATTATTGAGCCCATGTGCCACAACTACTGAAGACCACACGCCTGGAGCCCATGCTCTGCAACAAGAGAGGCCACCGCAATGAGAAGCCCGTGCACCACAAGGAAGAGCAGCCCCTGCTCACCGCAACTAGAGAAAGCCCGTGTGCAGCAACGAAGACCCAACACAGCCAACAAAATAAATAAATAAATAAATAAATAAATTTATTTATTTAAAAAAAAGAATCCTATTGGAATGGAGATTATGTGGACTCAAGAGATTAAATTTAAGATATTGGACAACTATTCAACATTAGGTCTTCCCATCAGGGAACATAGTTATGTTTCTCCATTTATTCAGATTGTTTTTTCTTGTTTGTTTGTTTTTCATATCTTTCAGAGAAGTTTTATAGTTCTCTTCATAAAAGTCTTGCATAGTTCTTATTAAATTTATTTCTCGGTCTTTTATGGGACTTAATCCCATTGTGATATCTTTTTATCCTTCACATTTTTCTGATCGTTTATTGCTAATGTATAGGGAAATTATTGAGTTTTGTACCTTGATCTTGAATCTTTCTTACTTTCAACTCTCATATTAGTTCAAATAGTTTTACCATTGAGTCTCTTGAATTTTGTAGATAGGAAAATATCACTTGCAAATAGTGATCATCTGACTCTTCCTTTCCAATATTTATTCCTCTTCTATTTGTGTCTTATGACACCAAGAACCCCAACATAATGTTAATTAGAAGCAGAAAGAGTAAACTTGTTGTGACTCTAGTGGAAATGGTGAAGTGCTTCACAATGAAGACTGATTCACTGCACTTTACTAGTAGACATTTACCAAGTGGAGGAATTTCCTTCTATTCCTAGCTTACAAATTATTTTTATTGTTGTTATAATTATTATTATGAATTCATTTTGGATTTTTCTCACATTCTTTTTTGGGCATCTATTCAGAAAATCATATTATTCCTTTAATCTATGTTTATATTCATAGGTAAATTAATAGTGAATCATCCATGTATAATGTGATAAATGCTATTAAGTTATGATTTGCTCTCTTTTTGATAGTGTACTGGATTCTATTTTCTAAAATTTTATTTAAGATTTTTTTTCATAAATGAGAATAGATTACATTCATGGCATGGTTTTTCTACTGAGACTATGGTAGTGTGGAATGAGTGAGAAAGCTTCTCCACATTTCATATGATCTAGGAGAGTTTCCATAGTATAAGAAGTTTCTCTTTCTTACAGGTACACAGGAAACTCTACAATTAAACTATCTGTGACTGTTATTTCAACTTCTTTTATAGTTCTTGATCTATTCCACTTTTAGTTCTTCTTCAGTCAGTTTTTATTATCTTCTTTTTTTTTTTTTTTTTCAAGAAAAGCATCCCATTTTGTCTAAATTTTCAGGCTGCTTGCCATATGATGTACTAGATAATTTCTTACAATTTTAATAGTTCCTTTGTATCTACAATTATTAATCTTTTGTCATTCCTAATATTTATTAGTTATTTCTCTCTTCCCTTTCTTTGTCATATCTGTTATGGGTTTGTCTATATTACTGGTCTTCCAAAGAAACATATTTGGGTTTTACTGATCAAGATTACAGTCTTGGAGGGATTTCGCTTGTTATTTTTTTAAATTAGTATTTCATGTTTTTCTCTTTACTGCTTTCTTCCTTAAATGTACTGTGAGTTTATTTTGTTTTTTCCCCAGCTTCTGGAGCTACACACTTTATCACTTACTTTCTGTCTCTCTTTTTTTCTAATATTGAATTTAAACTATCAATATAAATTTTCCTCTGGGTTCTACTTTGGGTGTATTCCACCAGGAATAGTTTACCCTCTTATTTTTATTCACTTCTAAATAGTTTACAATTTTGGTTCTTATTCTCTTTGTTCCAAATATGACTTATTTCTTAAATTTCCAGGTCTGTAGGATTTTGTTTTTGCTTTTGTTGTTGTTGTTTGACTCTCCTTTTGTTGTTCATTTCTGATTGTATCACAGTGTCACCAGTGATTGTGGCCTATGTTGTTTCCACTTCCAAGGACCTAATGAGAGTTCCTGTGTGTATACAAAATGTGTAGTCTCTGTTTGTTGGATAAAGTTTTTGATATGTCTACTAGGTTAAGTTTGTAAATTATGATATTAAAAATTTCCCTATTCTCACTTATTTCTATCTACTTAACCTGCCAAGTTCTAAGAAACACGTTGTATATAAAGTTTCATAATTTATTTATGAAATAAATAAGTTGGGTGGTTTGAACATTTTATCAACATGAAATATCCATTTTATTCTGTATGTGTTATTCTGTATAATGCTTTTTTGGTCTTTCTTTCTATTTGGTCTTGAATTAGTATTGCCATACATTCTTTAATTTTTATTTGCCTAGTACTTCTTTTTCCTTCTTTATTTTCAACCTGCGTTCATTTATTTTTAAGTCAAAGTTTAGATTGACAATGTGAAAGATAACTAATATGAGAGCCTTTGTTACTTCATAGTCATATGTATCCTTATCATATTTATTGAACTATTAATATTGTCAGACTTATTTCTGCCATATTCTTTTATATTTCCTATTTACCATGGTTTCTTATTTTGTTTTACTCTTCCCTGCCATTTTTTGACTTGGTTCCATTTTCTTTGTAACACATTTTTCCCCTTAATGATTTGAAAATTGTATATTCTATTTCTGTTCTTCTAAAATTTAAAGCTATGGTTCTAAACTGTACTGTGCTCAGAATCACTGGACAAGATTATTAAAACACATATTGCAACTCTCACACCCAGAAATACTTATTCAGTAAGTCCAAGATGGCATCCAAGAATTTACATTTCTAATACAGTCCTAGATGATATGGTACTCCCAGTCCAGAGGACCGCACTTTGAGAATCACTGTTCTAGAAGTTTCTCTAAATTATTAACATTAATATTTATTTTTCAATTTTTCTATTAATATCTATGTTTAATCTGTTTAACCTGCCTTTTAATTTAATAATAAATCATTTGAATTGCCACAATGTATTCTATTACATTGTTTGAAACTATCACAGTTTAATCTTTTACTGGTAAATATTAAGGTTATTTTTAAATTTTTGTTATTATAAACAATACTGCAGCCAACACTCTAAAGCACTTATCTTTGCACACTTGTCCTCAAAACAAATAACTATAAGTAGAGCTACTGGACCAAAGGTAAACATATTTCATAAGCATTGAAACACAGATTTCCCACCAAATACATTTGATAGGTATTGTCAAATTTTCCTCCAAAAAGAGTATACCAATTTATCCTTCAACTAACAGTGTATGAAAGTGCCAGAGTATTTTATAAACACTGAGAGTTGAAGAAGTCTTTATTTTCTTTTAGATCACTTATTGTTTCTTTTCTCTTTTCTTTCTTTCTTTCTTTTTAAACACTTCAGTATCTGGAATTTACTTTGGTATCATATGTGAGGGAGATGTTTAACTTTGTTTTTTTTGTTTTTTGTTTTAAGCTCTTTATTGGAATATAATTGCTTTACACTTTTGTACCAGCTTTTGAGGTACACCAAAGTGAATCAGCTGTATTTATAAATATATCCCCATATCCCCTCCCTTGTGACTCCCTCCCACCCTCCCTGTCCTGGCCCTCTAAGGCATCACCCATCATTGAGTTGATCTCCCTTTGTTATACAGCAACTTCCCACTAGCTATCTATTTTACAGTTGGTAGTGTATATATGTCTATGCTATTCTCTCACTTCATCCCAGCTTCTCTTGTGACCCCACACCCCCAACCCTGTGTCCTCCAGTCCATTCTCTAACTTTGTTTTTATTCAAATAGCTATCCCATTATCCCAGCACCATTTACTAAATAACCTACATAGAACAATTTCTCACCAGACATAGTATTTATATCATAGTATTTATATATGCCTGAGAATTACCATGATTGACTAAATCACTGTTATCAAGAGCAGGATCTCATAGAAAATAGGGAATTTCTTGGGGAAACATGACATTAGAAAAAAAAATTCCAATAAATAAATATTATAGAAAATAGAATCTAGTTTTGAAACAAATCAGTTTTGGTTGGTAAGGTATCACCGTTTAACAATACGGCAAATAATTCCATAGCACTTACTGAATGCCAGGCACTGTTCTAGTAACTTTGCATGTATTAAATGCCTCATAATAAGCCTATGAAAAAGACATGCTATTTTACACTTTACAGATGAGGAAAATAAGACACACAGCGGTTATATGATTGAAATATATCAACCCATTTCTGGACTGCTTAATTTTATTGATCTTTCTAGCTCTCTACCTCAGTTCTCATTTCCAAAGTTTTAAAATATATTTCAGTATTTGGTAGGGTTAGTCTCCCTTCATAATTCTTCTTCAAAAATTCCTAGCTAATCTTATATGCATATTCTTCTAGATTGACTTTTTAAATCATTTTTTTCAAGTTACAAAATGTCCGTTAGGATTGTTATGAGATTGCATTAAATTATTATGAGAAATTCCCTTAAATTTCCGTCAGATTAACCCATTAATACTATAGAAACTTTAGAATAAAGAATCAAGTCTTTATTCTTAGTAGGATTTATAGTTTTGTTATATAAGCCCTGCATAGTCCTTATTAAGTTTGTTCCTAGGTATTCTATATATTTTAACCTCTTGTCTAGCTTATTTCTCATTATACTAGTTAATTAGTTATTGTTAATACAGAAAACATTAATATTTTAGTATTATAGTCTATCTGTCCTCTTTACTGAATGTTTTTATTAGTTTTTGTGTTCTTCCCCTTTGTTTTTTAGATAGACAATCATATAGATTGCATAATAACA
Source organism: Hippopotamus amphibius kiboko (assembly GCF_030028045.1). Lineage (NCBI taxonomy): Eukaryota > Metazoa > Chordata > Mammalia > Artiodactyla > Hippopotamidae > Hippopotamus > Hippopotamus amphibius. Next base: position 85,566,072 of record NC_080189.1, on the reverse strand, counting down.
ATTTTATCTTTCCTATACTTATGTTATTTACTGTATTTTGTTTGGGGCCTTATATTGGCCAGAGCTTCAAGAATAATTAAAGTGTTTTTGTAAATGATATACAGTTCAACTAAATTATCCCCAAAAGCTTTCCCATCTCTAAGGAGGTAAGTTCAACTGTTAGCTAAATATTTAATGCATGACTATTTTTGCTGGTTTCTGTTATTTTCAAGTTGTAGTATATGCAGTATTGTATATTGAACATTACATTCCTATACTCTCATTAGGTATGATCATTTTATGCATACAGTGTAAAAGTTGTAATGTAAATTTCATATTCAAAATAATCATAGAACTTATAATGGTCGTATCATCGTTTCCATGACAAACTATTGATTGAACCTAAATGTGTCTGATGCTAAATGCTAGCTCATAAACATAATCCTCACATAGAATATTTCTATGGAAAAGTACCTGCTTTTGGACCACCTACTTTATTTTTGGTTTCCAAGAACATATTCCAGCGAAAAGCACTGACTACACAGGTAAAGTTAGCTTTACATAGTAAAAGGCTAACATATTAATCTGTTGGCTTTCATGATGGAATACTGGGTACGCTGGTATTCATTTGGGTAGTAAGCTAGGGCCCAAGTTGGGGGATCCTAAAAGCAGCAGAGTCACAAATATTTCATATCATGGTGGCCAAACACAACAATATGTCTAACAAAGAAAATCTCCCAGGACCTATAATAACCACTTGCATACATTAAATATGAACCAGAGAGCGTTTCCCAACTGTTCAAATTGTGGTTAGACAGTTTTTGCAGGTTACTTAATCAAGGTCATACAGGGTAAACGATGTACAAATCAGCAAATTCCTGATCTTTGGTTTTGTGAGGGTAATAATTCCTCACCCCAAAATCCCAGAAAATATTTCAATAATTTTAAAATGCATTTTAGAATAAAATCAAATTGTTGTGGATAATCGGGAAATAACTTGTAAATACAAAAGTCCAACTGGAACTTTTTCACTTGCCATACAACATGTTAAGTTGACTGCTTGAGTCATTATTCAAGAGAGAATTAGATCGCCACAACTCGAGTTATAAAGAGCATGAGGATGTCATGATTTTGAGTCACCAGTTATTCAGGACTGGAGTTCTCTTTTTTTAATCATGTGATTGGCCATATAACTGCTATAAAAGAGTACTCATCTTTGCTGAGCCTGTAGACAGTGGATTAAAGAGCTTTTCAAATGAGTATGTAGTACACTGGCAAATATTTCAAACACATTTTTATTCTTCAGTGCTGAAGTTACTCTGTGAGGTGGGTGTGGAGGTGGGGAAACACTGAATCTATTAAAGGTGGCTTCAGTTGATCTACTTCGCCCTTTGCCTGGAGCAATCAGAGACCCATGTGACACCCTCAGCCCACCCCATGTCCTTCACCTCTCCTCCCTGTGCTCTTTTCTCCCAGATGCCAATTGATTTGTGCCAGGAAGGTAGGTAGCTCCTGGTGTAGGAGGTGGAGATGAAACTGGTTTGGCGGGCAATGTCCTGGGTCAGCAAGAGTTGGCAGGCCCCTGCCCAGGAGGAGGGAGGTCTGTGATTGATCCCAACGGACCTCTGAACTGTGGGCTATATCAGCTCACTGATGACAAGCTTTGATGGAATCCAGTCCTTGGCTGCCCTCAGCCCTGCTCAGGCACAAAATAGTATCTGGATTTAGATGCAGGTTTTCTCGCCTAAGATAGAAAAGATGGCTGCCTACAGCGTGAGGGCCAGTCTCCATGTTGACCTGCTTTCAGTCATTGGTCATGGCAATGGAATCCTTCATCAATGGAATCAAAGTTCTTTATTTTATTTCTCTGGAAAACAAGAACAGGTTTCCTTCTGTGATCATAACCAATCACCTTGGGAAGTGTGATTCCTTAATGGCAAATGGTCCATCTGTCAAGAACTGTGAAGAGTCTGGGATTATACTCCACTTGCAAAGTAACAAATGATCCTGTTACTGTTTCATGGCTGCTGGCAGAAGGCACAAGTCTTATGGATCAGAGACAAAGGACTTTATCACTCAGAGCACAGAAGGCACTGTGAGCCTCAGGTTCATGTTGTCAACTACAAATTGGCACTTGCCATGGGCACTTGCCACCTACCTCTACTACAATGATTCAATCACACGTGCTGCTGCAGCTGCTGACCTTCACCATCCCCTGAAGGGAACTCACCATGGAGATCAGGAATGAGATACTCTGTGCTTTGGGAAAATGGGTGGAACAGGTCTTCAGATAGATGTTTTCAGGAGCTGATTTTGTGAGCCAATCCTTGCATCTCCTCATATCTAGAAAAGCACTAAACTCCTTCTGCGCCTCGTGACTAGCAGAAACACTCTACAAAAATATGTGTTTGATTACATGTACTCCTTCACCGAGATTACATATATACTGACCTTCCCCTACCTCTTTGGAGCAGTTTCTCAGAGCTATCTGAAATGCTGTCTCCTGGGCTGCAGTCCTCATTTTGCCCCAAAGAAAACTTAACTTGCAACTCTCACATTGTGCATTTTTTTTAGGTCAACAGCGTCAACTCCCCCTACCCCCCAGTCCCATACAGCAACCTGGGTGGATGCCGCACATGCAGTAGATGTGCATTATAGCTGACGTCAACTATAAATTGACACTTGCCATGGGCACTTGCCATCTACCTCTACTATAATGATTAAATCACACTGTGCTGCTGCAGCTGCTGACCTCCAACATCCCCTGAAGGGAATTCAGGGTGGAGACCAAGAATGAGGCACTCTGTGCTTTGGAAAATGGGCGGAACAGGTCTTCAGATAGTTAGATGTCTTCAGGAGCTGATTTTATCAGCCCAACCTTTGCATCTCCTCGTATCTAGAAAAGCACTAAATCCCTACATGGTAACATCTGCTCCTTGTGACTAGCAGAAGCCCCCTACAAAAATGTATTTGATTGCATGCATTCCTCCTTTACCAAGAATGCATATAGACTAATCTTCCCCCCTGCCTCTTTGGAGCAGTTTCTCAGAGCTATCTGAAATGCTGTCTCCTGGGCTGCAGTCCTCATTTTGCCCCAAATAAACTCAACTTGCAACTCTCATGTTGTGCATTTTTTTAAAGTCGACACTGAGAAACCCCAAGTTTAAGGAATCCTGATCTTTTATAATGAGCTGCAAGCAAATCTGTCCAATCTTTGTCACTGAGGAGATATTATCTTTATTATATTGGGCAGTAAACAAATCTGCCCTCTATTTCATAGAAAGACACCATCTCTGTCTTCCAAGGCTGTTCGCTATATAAACATCCTTGAAAAGATAATCCAAAACAAAGGCAGTCAGTGCCTTTGCATGCAAAACTGCAGGTATGTAAAAGACCTGAGTCTAAGTCTATCTGAGCTGCTCTTACAAAAATACCATAGACTGGGTAGGTTAAACAACAAACATTTATTTCTCACAGTTCGGGAGCCTGGGAAGTCCAAGATCAAGGCACTCGCAAATTCAATGTCTGTTGAAACCTAACTTCCTCTTTTACAGACAGCTATCCTTTTACTATGTGCTCACATGGCAAAAGGAGTGAAAAAGTTTTCTGGGGTCTCTTTTATAAGGGCACTAATCTCATTCATGAGGGCTCCACCCTAATGACCTAATCACTTCCTAAAGACCCCACCTCCAAATAACATCACATTGGGGATTAGGTTTCAACATACAGTTTTTTCATTTTTTTGCTTTTTGTGGGGGGAGGGGGAACACAAATATTCAGCCTATAGCAAGACCCATGAAGAACTGTCTCCCAACACAACTCTATTTATAAAGACCTTAGCAAGACCACAATCTATAGACTCACCACTGATATCTTATCTCATGTTGAATGGTATAAAGAAGGCAGCATTTTCTCCTGCTTCATAAGAGAGTTTCAAAAGGGAACTGTTTGGAAGTTTTGATCTGGAAGAAAATAAGAAACACGATAGCAGCAGTGTACTATTCTTTTTTTACCATTCTCCATCTCAGGTCCTTGCAACACCACAAGCCCAGCTGTTAACCAGATGCAGTCACTTGAGCCACAGAGAGTGTGAGAATATAAATATTAGCATTATTTCTATGGCAATGTTCACATGATTGTTATAGAAATGATAAGTATCAGAATACTATGATACCTATTTTGTTCTTGAATGTTGTAACTGAAACAGGAGGGAAGGGGGCAGGGCACAATCTTTGAAAGAATGACATAGCCCGAGGACATAACATAAACTGATTAGAACCAAATGGGTCCAAGATGGCAGACAAGTCAACTTCCAGGCACCATGACAGTTCCAAGGCTGACCATGAGGATCAAAAAGTGGGCGGTGGCCCAGTTCTGGAATACCCCACCCACTCATTAGCCGATGAAATTACCCACCCTTACCAAAAACTGACAACCCCCACACCCTGGTGCCTTTCTCACCCTCTGAGATGGCCCACACTCTGTCTGCAGAGTGTGTTTCTCTCTAAATAAATCTCTACATAAACTTCTTGCCTATCACTTTGTCTCTCACTGAATTTTTTCTGTGATGAGACATCAAGAACCTGAGCTTCATTAAGTCCTGAAACCAGGTGTGTGATTTCAGTTGGAAGATCTTGGGTTTTGGCTGGGTTGGGGTCCCAATCAAGGTTTTGGCTGGGTTCGAGTCCTGGCCATAAGGGTTTGAGTTCCAATCTGAGTTTAGCAGGGTCTGAGTCCCAACCCTTGGATTCAAGTCCCAATCTGAGGTGCATGGTTTCCTAACTCCCGAGGGGGAAATTATTTGAAAAAGGTTAAAAATGAGAATACAAGTTATGTATCTTTGCTTGAAGGTGGTGGGAAATAGGTTAGATGAAGCTATATTGAATGGAAGAAGGTATCAATGAAAAACAGAAATCTAAAAAAGAGAGAGAGTGAGAGAGAGGGAGATAGAGAACTATAGTATGGTAAATTTTACAATGAAAACGGGTTTCAGGGATCCATATAAAAACTGTTGCCTAAAATTGAAGATGCCATATGTCATCAGTTAATTCTGCTTTTAAGTGATTACATATGGTTCTAATCAATTGCCTTTAATTTTTCAGTTTGGATGATTAGGTGCCTTCGTGGTATAACAACCACAATAATCAAACCGAGAGTCAGGAATATTATTGTTTGTCTCCTCAGTGTGACCTTGGGCCTTAGTTTCCTCATCAGTAAAATGAGGAGCCACATGTGCTTTCCAGCTCTCAATGCTAATACACCCTTCAGAGAAGGGCATTTATTTCCTTAGCATGCCCATTATTAATTGCTGACTACTCATATGCCAAAATGGACCCTGCGTGCCTGAAAAATCACCATGAATAAAATCACAACCTAAATTGGTCAAACCCAGAAAATGTGAACAAATTCATATGAATTCTTAGAGGTTATCTAGTTCAATGGTATATGTGCATTCCCTTTCCATCACTATAACTTTAGCGAATTCTTCAACTCGCCCCCAGGAAAGTCTCTTTAGAATCCAATGATTGAGAAGACACAATACAAAACAAACAGTATGACTCCCATAATGCTTTTAAAATGAAAATCTATTTCATTTATCACATATATCTGAAAAACAATACATTATTCACATCACTAATGTGAAGACAATGCTTGGGGTGTACGTGATCTTACAGACCCACTGCAGTAACCAGTGTCTTTGTCCTCTCACCAACCCCACCCATGTGTTCTTCAGCCCATATGCCAAGAACTACTCCTCTACAACCTGTCACCACAGAATAATTTTAGAATAATTTTAGAGATAAAGGGACTTTAATGAATACAATTTCCAGTATCCTTATTTTAAGGATATTAGCTATGGAGCATCAGAAAATTATTTATCAGTAGCAAAACTAAAGCTAGAACTCAGGTGTCTTGATTTCTTATTTCATTTCTATTCTGGAATATAGCCAATCATCCCCTTTGTAGTAAGTGCTATGGGAGCCCTACCCCAACCCCACTTTCCTGGCCAGTGCCTCCATTCTCCAAAACTGCTGTGACTATTGGCTGCTAACAGCTCCTTCACCTGAGAACTGCCTTCAGCAGAGCTGCGTTGCCTGGAAATGCCCATGGGGATTATGCCTCTCCTCTCTCCTCTATGGGCAGCCCACAGGCAATGACTGACTGATGTAAGGGCGTCAGAACTCCCTATGGCGTCAGATTGAGGTTAGACTTTAGCTGAACTCCTATCTTGCCCCACTTCTTTTCCTGCCCTATCCTGCTTCCCTGTTCTTCTATAGGTATCTCCTGAGAGCACATGCTCAACGAATCTCTTGCACAAGAATCCCCATTTCAGCTCTGCTTCTAGAGAACATGACCTAAGATCCTCACTTCCAAAAATAGAGAGGACACCCCTAGAAGGCATGCCATTCTGTCTTGGGACTGCTCTGATCATTAGAAAGTTTTTTTCATCTTTTGTTTTTTGGTTTTTTTAATTATATTAAAGTCACTTCTGCCTCTATAATTTCCACCCATGGTTCTCTGTAGAATTAGTCTCAACCCTTATCCACATGACAGCCCCTCAGATATTGGAAGGGGGAAGGACATTATGTCTTCCTTAAATCTTTTTTTCCAGACTGTGAGGGAAAAAAAGTAAACTTTTTTTAAAATCACAGAATGATATTTTAAGTCAGGTAATATCTGATAACAAAATTGCTTGAAGCAGAATAATGGAACATCAACCAGAAGAGAGTTTGAAGAAGGCTATGTTCAAATTCCCTGGGGAAGTGTGCGTAGGGGGAGATGAATCCAGTATAGAAGTGAGGAGGAGATCAAATCTCAGGGGAAAAAAAAGGAAGCAGACAGAAACTACCTAAAACCAGACACAATGAATGGCTGCAAGGATCCCATGGAAGAGACATCTTACAATTCTCAGGAGAAGATGTCATAGAAGTAGGTCAGGGAGAAACTCTAGAACTCAAATGTGTCAATGTACACAGCATGTATACAGTGAAGATGTTTAGTTAAGTAATGGTAAATACTGTCACAGAATCATCAAGACTTATTAATGAATGGAAAAAAGACTGTCTTTTCAGCAAGTGGTGCTAGAAAAGATGAACAGCCACATCAATGAAGTTAGAACATCCATATACCATACACAGAAATAAATTCAAAATGGCTTAAAGACTTATAAATATAAGACATGACACCATAAAACTTCTATAACAAAACATAGGCAAAACATTCTCTGACATAAATCATACCAATGTTTTCTTAGGTCAGTTTCCCAAGACAGTAGAAATAAAAGCAAAAGATAAAAAATGGGACATAAATCGAACTTATAAGCTTTTGCACAGCAAAGGAAACCATAAACAAAACAAAAAAAGACAACCTATGGAATGGGAGAAAATATTTGCAAATGATGTGACCAACCAGGGCTTAATTTCCAAACTATACAAAAAGCTCATACAATGCAATAACAACAACAAAAACAACCCAATTGAAAAATGGGCATAAAACCTAAACAGACATTTCTCCAAAGACATACAGATGGCCAATAGGCACATGAAAAGGCACTCATCATCATTAATTATTAGAGAAATGCAAATCAAAACTACAATGAGGTACCACCTCACACAAGTCGGAATGGTCATAATTAAAATGTCTACGAATAATAAATGTTGGAGAGGGTTTGGAGAAAAGGGAAACTCTTACTCTGTTGCTGGGAATGTAAATTGGTAGAGCCACAATGGAAAACAACAAAACTCAAAAAACTAAAAATAGAGTTACCATATGATCCAACAATCCCACCTCCTGGGCATATACCCAGACAAAACTACACTTCAAAAAGATATATGCACCCCTATGTTCACAGCAGCACTATTCACAATAGTCAAGACATGGAAACAACCTAAATGTCTATCGGCAGATGAATGGATAAAGAAGATGTGATCTATATACAATGGAATGTTACTCAGCCATAAAAAATGAAATAATGCCATTTGCAGCAACATGGATGGACTTAGAGATTATCATACTAATCAAAGTAAGTCAGAAAGAGAAAGACAAATACCATATGATATCACTTATATGTAAAACTTAAAATACGATACAAATGAACATATCTACAAAACAGAAACAGACTCACAGACATAGAGAAAAGACTTGTGGTTGCCAAGGGGGTGGGGGAGGGAAGAATTGGGAGTTTGGGATTTGCAGAGGCAAACTAGTATATATAAGGTGGATAATACACTAACAACGGAAAATCAGAAAGAGAGATTAAAGAAACACTCCCATTTACCATTGCAACAAACTAGTATATATAAGGTGGATAATACACTAACAACGGAAAATCAGAAAGAGAGATTAAAGAAACACTCCCATTTACCATTGCAACAAAAAGAATAAAATACCTAGGAATAAACTTGCCTAAGGAGGCAAAAGACCTGTATACAGAAAACTATAAGACACTGATGAAAGAAATCAAAGACAACACAAACAGATGGAGGGACATACCATGTTCTTGGATTGGAAGAATCAACATTGTGAAAATGACTTTCCTACCCAAAGCAATTTGCAGATTCAACGCAATCCCTATCAAATTACCAATGGCATTTTTCACAGAACTAGAACCAGAAATTTTACAATTTGTATGGAAATACAAAAGACCTTGAATAGCCAAAGCAATCTTGAGAAGGAAAGATGGAGCTGGAGGAATCAGGCTCCCTGACTTCAAGCTATACTACAAGGCTACAGTGATCAAGACAGTATGGTACTGGCACAAATACAGAAATATAGATCAATGGAACAGAGTAGAGAGCCCAGAGATAAACCAACACACATATGTGCACCTTGTCTTTGACAAAGGAGGCAAGAGTATACAACAGAGAAAAGAGAGCCTCTTAAATAAGTGGTGCTGGAAAAATTGGACAGCTAAAAGTAAAAGAATGAAATTAGAACACTTCCTAACACCATACACAGAAACAAACTCCAAATGGATTAATGAGCTAAATGTAAGACCAGACACTATAAAACTCCTAGAAGAAAACATAGGCGGAACACTCTATGACATCCATCAAAGCAAGATCCTTTTTGACCCACCTCCTAGAATCATGGAAATAAAAACAAACATAAACAAATGGGACCTAATGAAACTTAAAAGTTTTTGCACAGCAAAAGAAACCATAAACAAGACAAGAAGACACCCCCAGAATGGGAGAAAATACTTGCCAACGAAGCAACGGACAAAGGATTAATCTCCAAAATATACAAGCAGCTCATGCAGCTCAAAATCAAAAAGCCAAACAACCCAATCCAAAAATGGGTGGAAGACCTAAATAGACATTTCTCCAAAGAAGACATTCAGATGGCTAACAAACACATGAAAAGATGCTCAACATCACTAATCATTAGAGAAATGCAAGTCAAAGTCACAATGAGGTATCACCTCACACCAGTCAGAATGGCCATCATCAAAAAATCTAGAAACAATAAATGCTGGAGAGGGTGTGGAGAAAAGGGAACCCTCCTGCACTGTTGGTGGGAATGTGAATTGACACAGCCACTAAGGAAAAGTATAGAGGTTCCTTAAAAAACTAAAAACAGAACTACCATATGACCCAGCAATCCCACTACTGGGCATATACCCTGAGAAAACCATAATCCAAGATGATACATGTACCACAATGTTCATAGCTGCACTATTTACAATAGCCCGGATGTGGAAGCAACCTAAATGCCCATCAACAGATGAATGGATAAAGAAGATGTGGCACATATATACAATGGAATATTACTCAGCCATAAAAAGGAATGAAATTGAGTTATTTGTAGCGAGGTGGATGGACCTAGAGTCTGTCATGCAAAGTGAAGTAAACCAGAAAGAGAAAAACAAATACCACATGCTAACACATACATATGGAATCTAAAAAAAATGGTACTGATGAACCAGTGGTAGGGCAAGAATAAAGATGCAGATGTAGAGAATGGACTTCAGGACACGGAGGTGGGGGGTGAAGGAGAAGCTGGGATGAAGTGAGAGAGTAGCACTGACATATATACACTCCCAAATGTAAAAGAGATAGCTAGTGGGAAGCTGCTGCATAACACAGGGAGATCAACTCAATGATTGGTGATGACTTAGAGGGGTGGGATACGGAGGGTGAGAAGGAGTCATGGGAGGGGTAGGATATGGGGATATATGTGTAAATACAGCTGATTCACTTTGTTGTACAGCAGAAACTGGTACAACAGTGTAAAGCAATTATACTCCAATAAAGAGCTTAAAAAAAATAAAGATGGATGAACAACAAGGTCCTACTGTAGCATAGGGGACTATATTCAATATCCTCAATATCCTGTGATAAACCATAATGAAAAAGAATATGAAAAAGAATGTATATATGTATATTCAGTTATATATGTATATATACATATATGTATAACTGAATTACTTTGCTGTATAGCAGAAATTAACACAATATTGTAAATCAACTATACTTCAATAAAATTAAAAAAAAATTTAAGTACTTATTGATGAAATGCATGCCTGGACTACAATAAAGAAATACACCTTGTTCAAAGGCAAAATGTTTCATTGAAGGGGTAAGATAGGAAAACTATGTGTCTACATAGGAATACATTGTTCTATTCCAGGCATGCATTTCATTAAAAAAACAAACAAACAAAAAGAATGGATACACTCCTATGGAAGTTCAATACCTGAGGGTAGAAGCAGTTGAGACAATAAACTCTGAAATTAAAGTACTATCTTTAAGGGAATATGATATAGATACCCAGCCAGACAAAAGAAATTAGGCTTCAAAATGCTGAATAGCATTTGTGGGGGCTTTATAGTTTCAAATGTGCTTTCTCACATTTTCTTTTACTTCTTATACCCTCACAGTAACCCTAGCAGATGAGTAATGTGTTATCATCATTTTATGGAAGTTATGTGTTATTGGTTGAGCATTTCCAAACCACCCAGCTCCTAAGTGGTAGATCCAAAGCTTGAGCACAAATGTCCTAACTCTAAAGTCTATGTTCTTGCCACCACGCCATGCTGGCTTCTAGCACACACACGGCAAACCTACTAAAGCATTGGCCGTCTGGACTCTGTGGGTGGTCCTATGCTGTAAACAGCATCATTAATTTCCTGAGGTTGCCATGTACATCACCACAAACTGGGTGGCTTAAAACAATGGAAATGTATTGTCCCACAGTCTGGTGGTTAGAAGTCTAAAATCAAGGTGTTGGCAGGATCATGGCCCCTCTGAAGGCTCTAGGGAAGAATCTTTCCTGTCTCTTCCTAGTTTCCAGTGTTTGCTTGAGATCCTTGGCATTCTTTGGCTTGTAGACACATGGCTCTAACCTCTGCCTCCATCTCCACGTGGTGTTTTCCCTGTGTGTTTCTCCCAGGGCCCAAATTTCCCTCTTCTTATTGGGACACCAATCATATTGAATTTAGCCTCCACCCCACCCCGGTCCGGTGTGACTTAACTTGATTGTACCTGCAAAGACACAATTTTTCAATAAGGTCACATTCACAGGTTCCAGGTTGCCGTACATTTAAGGAGACATGTTGAGGCCCGTACACAACAGAACGAGTGACGTTATTGGCTTGTGTTCCTGACAATTTTCCCTCAGAAGATGAAGGACGAAACTTTTTTTAAAACTTCTGTTCTGGATTCTAGTTTGACCAACAAGAAAGAATAAGCTGTCAAATATAGAAACAAGGAAGCCTTGGAAGAAAGTAGCCTTGATATTTCACAACAGTCAAAAAGGTGAGGCCTTCAGAAAGCGGGCTTCTTCAAAGATAAATAAAATAACAATGCCCAAGGGAATATATTTACAGGAGGGATGTGGACTTTAAAAATGAGATTCCTTCAGCATTATAGAAAATGGATACTGTCGAGAAAGAAAAATGTGCTGCCTGGCAAGCCAATGTAATAAGAATCAATAGTCTCTCCTAATTGACTGTAAGGGAGGTCCTGAGCTTGAACTGAAAAAATAAACAGCATAAATATAAAGGTGGCCTTTGAACAGGCAGCTCTCAGAGAGGAATCTGAAGAAGCACTGGATCTGGAATCACAAGACTTCAAGTTCCTGCGGCCCAGAGGGTTCTCTAAGTTCAGAAAGATGGATGGAGGCCGACAGAGTCATGGGTGTGAGAAGAGAAAGGACCCAAAAAAAAAAAAAAAAAAAAACTGTTTAGAGTACATAAAATGAGAAAGCAAAGGGTCAAAATAAGTTGGGACTGAGATAAACACTAAAGACAACAAGAAAGCTCTTTTTTTTTTTTTCTAATCTCTGTAGGGAGGAAAAAAATCAGAGAAGGAATAGCCATGCTATATCTCAGGCAATATAAACAACAAATAATAGCACAACCAAAGAACCATTCACTTCTCTGCCTTATCAATTTTCTGTGTAACCTCTCATGGAGAATGAATACCAGTTATGGAACAAACATTATTAAGAGGTAATTAAAATGTACAATAGGAAAAGAGGTAGTAAGAGAGTCCCCACCCATTCTAAACGAGTTCAAACTTTCAGTGAATACAAATTATAAGCCAAAGTGTGGAAAGAATTTGCAGATGAGATCAGATAGCTGCTGCTGAGAATGAGGAATAAGAGAGGTGCCCAGTGGCTGGAAAATGTTTCTACTCCCGAAAGGGTTAAAGGGTGAGATTTGTATATAAATGAGTGAGCCTCATGCAGATTCCAAGCAAAATTCTAGAATGCATGACTTGTAAGCAATACTTGGTAAAGAATACTGACCACGGGCAATGACTGTGAATTTAGTAAGAACAAGTTATGCCAACCTAATCTCGTTTCCTTTCTTAGATTTGGTTTGCCTGTGTGTCAGAGGAAGGCATGAGCACAGAATGTTCTGGTTTTAACACAGCAGTTACCAAGTCTCATGGGGTGTTCCTTTTATTATTAAAATGGAGAACTGTAAGTCGAGGATTAGGAAGATGGCTGGGTGGCTTGCTTCATAGTTAGGCAACTAGCATCACCCAAAGATTGTTGGGCAAAGGCTTGGCTTCAACCTTGAAAGGGAACTCCAAGAATTTGTGATTTGCTCATTCCTGTTCAAGACAGCAGTCAAAAACACGGAGACCAAAGAATGCTTGTTTATGCTTGTGAGGACACAGCAAGAAGAGGAGACAGCCACCTGTGAACCTGAAAGAAGGCCCTCATGGGACATTGAATCTATGGGCACCTTGATCTTGGATTTGCCAGCCTCCAGAACTGTGAGAAATAAATTTCTGTTGTTTATAAGCCACCCAGTCTATGGTATTGTGTGATAGCAGCCCAAACCAAGACAGGTCCTGTAAGAAGTCATCCCAGCTAGGATTTCAAAGACATTGAAATATTTCAGGAATTTCAAACATAAGGGACTTCATCTGTGTTTTTGATTTATGTTTCTTAATTTGGGTGGTAGGTACATGGATATCCATTATTTTATCCTTTATAAATTGTATATGTCTGAAATATTTAAAAATAATGTTTCCAGATATGCAGTGAAAAAAAAAGGAATGCATGTTTATGAATACTTGGAAGACAAAATATTTGGTAAAGAGAGCTAATACACCAGGAGACAATTCAAAAATAGTTCTTCATGTAGAAACCAGCACCCAAACAAAGAAAATGTAAGATATTTGGAATAAATGTGAGGTCCTGTGCTTAAGCCAAAAAAACAAAGAGAATAATACCAATAGCTGACATGTATTAAACACATGCTATGCATATCTTCACATGCATCATTTGTTTAGCTTCACAATAGCCATATTATAATTAGAATAGTTATAACTGCCATCAGTCAAAGAGGTCAAGCCTCAGAGATGCTAAATAACTTTTGCAAGTTACACAGCTAGTAAGTGGTAGAGCCAGGTCTCAAATCTAGGCCTGCCTTACTCCAGAGTTTGTGACTCACTTTGCTATTCTCATCAAGGAGGAAATGTGGTATAGACTTTTTTGAGTTTTAAGTGAAAACACCTAAACAAAAAGCATCTAATATTGCATAGTACCCACTCAATAATATTATCTTCTTTCTTTCTATAATATTGAAAATTTAGGAGAAACGTGGTAGTCGAATTCACATATTTTAAGAACTGGTGAAATTCATGTACCTCAAAATGGAAAACTACAACTATCACTAAAAATTATACAGAGACAGATTTTTCTTCAATAAGATGAACTTTTTTCTCTTGGGTCTGCTCAGCCATGGAACAAATCACCTTGCCCTGGAGTAAGTCCCTTACCAGCCTTTCTCAGGACTGTCTGAGAAGGGGAGCTCGAACCAGGAGGAGAAATCACTAGATGACATCTTCCGAAGCTAAGATTCAATAAAGAAAACTCCAAGTTAAAGCTGTAGTCTAAAGCCTAATTCTCCTAATTCTATTAAGGAAGCATGAAACACTTGGAGCACTTCACTTATTTTGTTTTATTTATCCTTTGAGTATTTCTTGGAGGTAGAGCAGTCATCAGCATCCCTGTTTAACTTGACTGGAAAATAGGAGTGATTCCACAGCTCATGCATGGCCGGGCAGGATGGAAAGTCAGTTCCTGTAGGCATCCGGTAATCTTTCTATGACCTCACTGCTTTCCCAGCAGCAAATATTTCAACAGATCTTGCCAAGTTTTTTAAAAACCAAATAAACAAATGTTAATTTTGATTCTCACTTTGAAATATGTATGTGATATTTATAAGAAAACACAGTCAAGAAAAAAATTGATAGGGAGTTACAATTTCAAAAAGACCAGAGTCATATTTATTTAAGGCTTTCGGTCATTCAATGCCACTTTGTCAAATATGTAATCACGTTTTTGGACTTCCATCCACATGGTTCTGTGCAAATCCATCCACAGCCAGTGAATAAGAGCCGTGTTTAAATGTAGTTTTGCAAAGGCAGTCCTGGGATGTTGGTGTGGGCATGGCTTGGCAGACTAAAGATGCTTAGTACTAGAAATCCAGGGTTGTATTCTAACCTGGCCCTGCCACTGGGCCATGTGACCTTGGGTAAGTCAAGGAACCACTCTGCACTTCAATTTCTTGGATTCTAAACTTTATAAAGAGCTTGAACTACACTGATCTCTAATGTTTCCTCTAACTTGTAACATCTCTAAGTCATTGTCTATCAAGAACAGTAGCTTACTTGGGATGGCATTTCCTCTTTCACAGAGGAGATGGTTTAGTTTATAATCCTATTGATGTTTTTAAAATTCTTATTGGAGTATAGTTGATATACAATGTTGTGTTAGTTTTAGATGTACAGCAAAGTGAATCAGTTATACATATGTATATATCCACTCTTTTTAAGATTTCTTTCCCATATAGGTCATTACAGAGTATCAAGTAGAGTTCCCTGTGTTGTGCAGTAGGTCCTTATTAGTTATCTATTTTGTATTTAGTAGTATGTATATGTCAGTTCCAATTTCCCAATTTATCCCTTTCCCCACTTTCCCCCCTGGTAACCATAAGTTTGTTCTCTACACCTGTGACTCTATTTCTGTTTTGTAAATAAGTTCATTTGTACTATTTTTAGATGCCACATATAAGCAATATCATATGATATTTGTCTATCGATTTTTAATATTTCATAGCCAGGTCCCATCAGCAGAAACTCCACATGCATACTAAGCCTAATTTTAGCAATGTTTTCTCTAATAAACTTAACCAAGTAATTTTTTTGGTTGGAATAAATTAAAAAATAGGATTATAACCTTATAACTTTTTAATTGTATTCATGTATTTTGATTTAGCAATATGCCTCCCCCCTGCCCAAAGAATTCAACAACATTAAAATATGCTGTTACATGAAAGACTCATGGGGGCAGAACACTCTCTGACATAAATTGCAGCAATATCTTCTTTGATCCACCTCTTAGAGTAATGAAAATAAAAGCAAAAATAAACAAGTGGGACCAATTAAACTTAAAAGCTTCTCCACAGCAAAGGAAACCATCAACAAAATGAAAAGACAATCCACAGAATGGGAGAAAATGTTTGCAAATAAAGTGACCGGCAAGGGATTAATCTCCAAAATAGACACTTTTCCAAAGAAGACATACAGATGGCCAAAAAGCATATGAAAAATGCTCAACATCACTAACTATCAGAGAAATACAAATCAAAACCACAATGAGGTACCACCTCACACTGGTCACAATGGCCATCATCAAAAAGTCTACAAACAATAAATGCTAAAGACGGTGTAAGGAAAAGGGAACCCTCCTACACTGTTGGTGAGAATGTTAATTGGAAATAGCCACTGTGTAGAACAGGATGGAAGTTCCTTAAAAAAACTAAAAATACAACTACCATATCATCCAGCAATCCCATTCCTGGACATATATCTGGAGAAAATGATAATTCAAAAAGATACATGCACCCCTATGTTCATTTCAGCACTATTTACAACAGCCAAGACATGGAAGCAATCTAAATGTCTATCAACAGAGGAATGGATAAAGAAGGTGTGGTACATATATACAATGGAAAATTACTCAGCCATAAAAAAGAATGAATTTATGCCATTTGCAGCAACATGGATGGAACTAGAGTAGATCATACTAAGTGAAGTCAGACAGAGAAAGACAAATATTGTATGGTATTACTCATATGTGGAATCTAGTTTTTTTAAATGATATAAATGAACTTATTTAAAAAACAGAAACAGACTTACAGGTATAGAAAACAAACTTATGGTTACCAAAGTGGAAATGGGTAGGAAGGGGGCAGACAAATCAGGAGCTTGGGATTAACACACACACACTGCTATAGATAAAACAGATAACCAACAAGGACCTACTGTATAGCACAGAGAACTCTACTCAATACTCTGTGATAACCTATATGAGAAAAGAACTGAAAAAGAATGGATATATGTATATGTATAACCTAATCACTGTGCTGTACACCTGAAATTAACAAAACATTGT
Source organism: Hippopotamus amphibius kiboko (assembly GCF_030028045.1). Lineage (NCBI taxonomy): Eukaryota > Metazoa > Chordata > Mammalia > Artiodactyla > Hippopotamidae > Hippopotamus > Hippopotamus amphibius. The sequence goes on along the minus strand of NC_080189.1, from coordinate 85,549,173 downwards.
GAATCAACTATACTCCAATAAAGAATTTTTAAATGAAAAAAAAAAAAAGGCTCATGGGGGATTTGACACCAAATTCCACATTTTGGCACCCATACACAGTCACTGTTGCAATCTGAGAACTACCTACATGGACCTCGAGTCTGTATATTGGCTGGTAGTTGCTCAAGTGTCTCCATTTCATTCAGCCCCTTCACACTCACTACCAAGCACATGGGTAGATTTCTAGTGAGGATAACTCCTGGGAAATGATATGAACTAATGTGCATAGCTGAAACAAAATAACCTAGATGAAAATAACACACATACACACAAACACACCCCCCCCACCATACCTATCGTGTTGCCTAGCTCAATGGGCCTGAGATGATGGCCCTTGCTGGCCTCCCACAGGTGAGCCTGGGGGAGCTGAGATCCTGCTCCTTGGTCTTTTGGGGGATCCCGAGCCCCTTCTAGCCCCCTGGACCCTGCCTCTAACCACCCAGGCCCCAGTGGTGGCCAGAGCTGTCCTCACTGCACTGACCCATCTCTCCTCAGACACTCATTGTCCAGATACCTCCCCCAGGCAAGTTCTGTTGACAGTAAAAGTGTTGGTTTGCAAAAACAAATAGAGAGAGACATTAAATATATGCTAATAACCTTGAACTTTAATTTCCTAAAAGAAAAACAACCCCCCCCCCAAAAAAATGGTGATTTCTTCTCACTCACTATATTTCATTCTCCACTAAAAACAATGTTCAAGTTTTATTATCAAACTGGTAGCTCAGATTAGGACATCTTTCTAAGGAAAATCTCTAGAATGTTATGATGTAGTAAAGTCACTTTTTTTTGCACATTTTGATTTTTTGCCATAAATACTGGTAGAAATGAAGTAGTCAGAAATTGTTATTACTTTAAAGTAATTAAAGTGACCAATTACTGTATACCTTGTTTAATATACTAGCATATTTTATGCAAAATTTTCTAAATAAATAGTAAAATACTAGTGTTTCTTTGGATGAATTTTAACAAGTGTCAATGACAAGATTTTTTGGAAGGACTTTGGACCCATGGGGAGTTCAAGAATGTTTATTTTGCTATCATTCTGTACTCACTGTGAACATTTCAGTTCAAAGAACAGTCGTATGAAAGCAAGTGGTTGGATCTTTCTGGGTTTAAAAGCAGAAAGTAGTTTTGTTTTGTTCATCACTCATCCTTATCAGTAGCTACCAAACCTTGCTTTCTGATGTTATGTAGGAAACAGATGCTTTTAGATAACAAATTCATACATGTTTGCTTTTTTCCTCTGTTGATCCCTCACCTCTCTGATGCTTTATGATGTCAAAACACAGCAAAGCTTTCATTCGAATGGTGTCAAAACATAAAGACACAGAGGACTGAATCAGCCCATGAATCCCCAAAATGAAAAGTCATTCTGTCTTAGCCACACATCCATTAGTTGTGACAGCACAGTGAATCACAGGCTGGGGAAATGGGAGCCACCCAAGAGTTCTTTTTTATTCTATCAGCTGTTTCTGAAGAATTGTAGAGACCTGAATTCAAAGTGTGACTACAAAGTACCGAGATGGACTTTCCTTCCCTACAACACGTTAGAAATTATAAAATCAATCGCCTTCAGAGAAGTTTGCTCACAAAAATAAAAAGAGTAAGCATGTTTTTAAAATTTACTTCCAACAAACAGCCACAGAAAACACTTAATTAACTTCATTATTATTTTATTAACTGCATAGTTTTGGTTTTGTTTTCAATATTTATTTATTTATTTATTTATTTATTTATTGGCTGTGTTGGGTCTTCGTTGCCGTGCACGGGCTTTTCTCTAGTTGTGGAGAACGGGGGCTACTCTTCGTTGTGGTGCTCGGGCTTCTCATTGCGGTGGCTTCTCTAGCTGCGGTGCACTGGATCTAGGCATGTGGGCTTCAGTAGTTGCAGCACATGGGCTCCGTAGTTGTGGCACACAGGCTTAATTGCTCCGAGGCATGTGGGATCTTCCCCTACCAGGGATCAGACCCGTGTCCCCTGCATTGGCAGGTGGATTCTTAACCATTGCACCACCAGGGAAGTCCTAACTGCATAGTTTTCTTTTCTTTTTTTTAACCACTGGACCGCCTGGGAATTCCCTTAAATGCAGAGTTTATTAACTGTATTGTTAACCCATCACTCGTTACCTGAGCCTGATGGGGTTTTTTTTTTTCTTATTTCCTCTTCTGTCATCCCTTTGTTCCACTAAGTGGACCCCAGCGCTGCCTTATACAGCTCCCTCCCCCTCATCACCACTCCCCCACCCCCAGCCCCCTCTACCACACAGTCCTAGAGAGGGCTGCCCCAGGGCTCCAACAATCTGAGAAAGCTCTTGGGATTGCAAATTTAGGGGGGGTCAGGAAAGTCTTACACAGAGAGCCTGGAAGGAAAGAGTGGTTCATGTGAATCCATCCATGGGTTCCCAGTGGGTACGGAATCGGCTAACAAGGGTAAATGGAAAGCGCTAAAATTCACGTCTCTTCCAAGCAGCCAATTGTCTACAAGAATGACTTTCTTTTCAACAGTTCTTTCACTTCATCTTTACCCTGCCAATCTTTCCATTGTTCGTGATTTCATTCTTCTGTTGTTATTTTCCTGTGCTTTGGGCAAACCTCATCACTCAACACATCCAAAAACTTGGAGTAAGTTCAATTGTTCATCTTTGTATTTGCCAGGGATCACCAAGATGAAAGAATAAATTCACTCACACTAGAAAAGAAAATTTTAAAAGATTTACTACTTATTGGAAAACCCAAGCAAAGTTCCAGGGGGAGATTCCACAATCAGACGGTGTGATACAGCTGCACAGTCTCACGGCCTCGGTCCTCTTTACTGCTGATGTATGTGCCCACAATTTAGATCTCACCTGGTATCAGCATGCACTTTTCTGGAACTTCAGACAATATTCATAGACCTGAATCATGATTTATAAATGTGAAAAGCAGCAACAGCTTATCCTTTCCAAGAAGTGCTTCTGTAACAAGCAAATGAAATAAGCAGGTTTTACTTCACTCTCACCCTAAATGGTGGCTTATGATTCTGTGGAAAAGTGTCACACAGTGACAGCAGCAGCCCTCTGTTCCCATCAAGGGACAAGGACACATATGGTTATAAAAAGCATATTCTTAACATGGACAAATCCTGACTCGCACAGGTCCTGATCAGGCACCAACCTGTAGGGTGAAATCATCTGGTCTACCAGCCCTGCAGCCTCTTTACTTCAACGTACTCTGATCCCTCTCTGTAACAGGCCTCCACAGGGGAGGAGGCAGCTTCTGTTGTGTAGTACTTTATAAAAGTGACTGAGGATTATCCACTAATTTGTGTTTAGGAAAGAACCATGCTCACTTGAGAACAACTAAATTACACATTGATCTTTGTACCACAGGTTTCAAATGGTGTCCAGATAAACCTGCAGAGTGATTCTGTCATTAATTAACTATTTTTCTTCACAACAGTCCTAGCCAAGCACGTTCCCCTCCTTTTGCAAATCCAGTTTCTTCTGTTGCCAAGTGCTAGGTAACCCTCCATTCATTCACTCACCAAATATTTACTGAGCACATACCAGGTGTTGGCACTGTTCTAGGCTTAGGAAAGAAAAGAAGCACCAATATAAACCATGGAACTCGCATTCTACCAGGGTGACATACAGAATAACCAATGAACATAATAAATAAATATATCTATAGCATGTGAAAAACCTAAAACATGCTCTAAAAAAAATACAGCAGGGTGAAGAAGACCCAGGATGCTGGGCAGGGTCTGGAGCTTTAAACAGGGAGGTCAGGGAGGCCTCACTGAGAAGCTGACATTTGAACAAAGATTTGAAGGCCATGAGGGAAGACGACATGAGATGACCTGGGGAAAGGGCAGGTTGGACAGAGGGAGGACCCATGGCTGAGGTTAAGAGGAGGGTGTGTTTTCTGATGTGTTCAAGAAAGAGGAAGAGAGGGAAAAGGAGAGAAACGAAAGAGGGATGGTCAGGAAGGTCAAGGTGGTTCCTGGATTCAGCAGGGACTTTGGCTTTTACTCTGAGTGAAACAGAAAGCCTCTGTAGAGTTCAAGGAGAAGGACTTGATCTGGCTGAAGTGTACAATGGACCACTCGGCTGCTGCCTTAGAAACAGGCTGCAGGGACGGGAGAATAGGCAGAGACTGACCCATCGTCAGGGTGATGTGGTGTGGACCAGGTGGTCACAGCGAAGGTGGGAAGAAGGGCTCAGGCTCCAAATACTCTCTGAAAGGAGAGTCAACACCAATCCCTGGGAGCTGTGAGAGAAAGACGGGCTGTCCCCAGGGTATTGGTGAGCAGGTGAGGATGGAGGAGCAGGTGCAGAGGCGAGAACAGGAGTCCAGGTTTGGCTGCGTAGAGTAGAGACATACTAGACACGTCCAAGTGAAGAAACTGAAAAAGCAACTGGATATCAGCTTATTGTTCACGGGAAAGATCCAGGCTGGAGACATAAACTTGAGGTTTGGGTCATACTTAAATCCGTGAGACTGGCTGAGATCACCCAGGGAGTGAGTGTAGATGGAGGAGACAAGAAGTCCACAGCCCTGGGCATCCCAGAGGCTGGCAGAAGAGAAGGTACCAATCAAGGAGACAGAAAGAAGAACTGGTGAGATAAAAGGAAAACAGTGCAGCATCCTGGAAGACGAGTGAAGAAGGTTGCTTCTGGAGAGTGGTCAACATGTCAAATATCACTAATAGATCATATGAAATGAAGACTATAACTGACCATTAGCCATTACGACTTGAAGGTGTTTGGTAACCTTGACCTGAGAACTTTGGGGAGAGGGGTCAAAAACTTGATTGGAAACGATTTTAAGAGAATGGAAAGAGAAGAATTGGAGACAGGATGTATAAACAAATTCTGGAAGAATTGTGCTGTGGAAAGCAGCAGAGATAGAGCTACAGGGAGAGAGCTACTAGCAGATGTGCTTTTTATATAATTAATAGAAGAGAAATATGAGTGTGTTTGTACGGTGGTAGCAATGATCCAGTCGAGAAGAGGAAATTGATGACAGAGAGTGTTTGTGCAGCAGCCTTAAGAGTCCACTCAGCGTTTATGCTCATGAATTTTAAATGAGAAGAGTCCACATGGCTTTTTTTCTCCAGCCACATTCAGCTGCCCAGGTTCAAGCACTGAGTAGGTGGAGAGCTGATTTCCCCAGGGTGTGGCTTAACCAAGAGAGTTCAACAAAGGGAGAGTTGCAATGGGTGGGCATCAGAGGATGTCATGCAGTTGCCTTGCTGTCCTGCCTGGGACATCAGAGCCTGTAAAAAGTCACCACCACTAGTGTAGCACCTTCAGCTTTGTTGATCTAGAAATCCAACTTTGTCCATTCACCTGGAGAGGATCAGATTCTGGGGAGCTGTTTCCAGAATGTTAATTTCATGATCTATAATAGGAGCCATATCTGACCAGACAGCAGGCTCTATTCTTTGCTCAAACATGTCTTTCTGGCAGGGAAGTCCTCTTAGAAAAACACATTATGCCACATTTAAATGTTTCTCTACCTAGGGACCCTCCTGCATAGACCTAGGTCTGGAGGAGTGTGATCTGAAGAGCAGACTGTGACTTTGTGTAATTAGAAAAGGTCACCCTTCCTTCTGGTAGACGCAGGCCTACGTTAGGGCACTCAGCTTGACAAGGGGAAGGTGAGCTGGATTTCAGCCCCCACTCATTTCTGAGGGCAGGTGCTGTTGTGCAGTGCACAACCTGGACATTGTTTATAGCAGACCTAATGGAAGCAGTACATTAAAACAAAAGTAGTTGGGTGTCTTAAGGAATATTTCTGATAAAGTTAATGGTTTACGGTATCAAGAAGAGTGAAGGTCATGAAAAGATGCCTTTTACACCTTCCAGTGTGTGAAACATTTTAAAAAATCAATCGAAGTTTCTTTCGTCAATCCTCTTAGAGACTAATTGATCCAACTCTGTACAGGCCTTTCTTTTTTTTTTAACATGCAATATTGGTTGAAAATATTATAAAGTCATTCTGGAAAGTGTTCACCTCTGCACACTCCATCTCACTGAAAGAAAAAGTTAGGGCAACTTTACTGCTGGGGGAGAGGCTGGAATCCAGGAGAGAAAGAGATTACACAACCTGGGTTTGCCCCTCCCCCCCACAGAATTACACTGCACCCCATCCCCACCCCTTAGAGGCAGCTTGGAAGGGCCACAGCAAGTTCCATCCTGTCACACAGGTCTGACCCGCTCCCTCACTGGGCCCCACAGTGTGGCCAAGCCGGGAGGTCACATTTCCTTTCCTTTCTCCTCCATTTGTCCTTCCCTGGGGCTTGGCCTGAAGGACAGTTTCTTGATCAAAAGAAATTCTACCCTGTTAATCGTTTGAAAACATTGATCAGGTCTGCCCTTACAGTTCATGGGACCTGAGGCAAGAATCCAATGAAGGGCCCTCAAACCTAAAACTTCTACATATTTACAAGTTATAATCCATGCCTACAAGCTGCGAATGAAACACAGTCTGTTCTTCTTCCTGATAAATGTTCCTTCAAAAGGACCCAGAACACCAGGCTTAGGAATGCAGCGGTACAGGGAGAGCCAGCTTCCAGCCCACAGGCCACGCCCCCGGGGGCCCCCAGCCAGCCCTCCACGCGGGGCTCCCTCTGGCCACTAGTGGGTGTATCTGCTCACACAGCCACGCTCCATCCACATCCCCACAAACAGCTGCCCCCCCCGCCCCCCCAGCCCCAGGTGGAAGGCTGCCTACAGCAGGGTGTGCCCTCTGGAGCTCAGACCAGGGAAGAAGTTCGTGCAGAACCAGGCAGCCAGCTCAGTGCCATTTGGGCAGAAAATCCCAGGGGGCCGGTACCAAAATCATGGTCTAGAAAGTTTGTTCTAGGCTCCAGGTGGTATAACCCTTTAAGGCCACTGATTCACAGAGCCAGAACAGGGTCCTCTAAACCAAGGACCCCAAAGCAGGCGCCCTTTGGCCTGGATCTCAGGGTGGTACTGCCACTAACTATTTAATTTTTATCCTGGCCACTTCAATTATGCATCTAATCTTCTCAAAATCTGGTCCAGAAGACGCCTGTTAAAATATAAATTCCTAAGCTTTACAAGACCTATGAATCAGATTACCTGGACATTGTTTCCAGGAATCTACATTTTAAAACAGTCTTCCTAAATGACTCTTAAAAGTTGACAACTGCTATCAAACAGCTAGGGCCCTGCCTTTCACACAGAATCCATGACTCTCTCCCCCAGAAGCTGGGCCCCTGAATGAACTGATGAACTGCTCTCCTTTCTAGAGATGTTACCATCTAGATAACCCTGTTGGTCTTCAGAAGCTGAGGCCAGACTCGCCAGCACAGTGTCAAATAAACACGGACCACACTGTACTCTCCAGTTCCAAGAACAGCATTACTTAATTCCTGGCAAACTGCAGTGTAATTGAGTAGGTTGCAATTTCCTTCCAGCTAGCTTCCTGGGAACACCATGATCTCATGATGAGGGTCCAGGAAACACGCATGGTTTCCCAGTGGTAGTGGGGCAATTTTTAAATTATCATTAGACTCTGCGCCTTTTCATTCCTGTCACCCTTTCCTTTCAACCACCATTCAGCAGTCAGTGGGCACTTTCTGTGTATGTCACCCTCAGGGTAGGATCATCCAGGCAGAACAAAAGCCATGCGTTATGAGCTACCAGAAAGACTTTGGTTAATCTATAGTAGAGACCAGTCTGCTGGGCATGGCTTTCTATTGTAAGTGGCATGTGTTTGAGAGAAGAAAAGAGGCTTTCTCCTTTTAAAAATGTTTTAAATACTAGAGGCTTAATTTTGAATATCAAGATCCAAAGCCTATGGATTCAGAGAAGCTTATGCTGTAAACCATTGATGGGAGAAGAACATAAATGCTGAGTAAAAGTAGATTATAATGTAATGAATGGGGGAAAATTCATAGTGGATATGACTGGGATTCAGATGCTGGTAAGTCCCTGAGAAAGTCCCCAGCTCTCCATCCCCAACACCAAGTTCTGAAGGGGGCATGGGAAACAGCAAGTTAGGTATCTAGATAGAAAGCCCAGAGGAGGCCACGAAGGGCTCTAAAGGAGAAGGGCCAGAGTCTGGCTTCTTAGTGAGATGCACGCTTCCTGAGAGTCTGCAAGCTTCACAGAGAAATCCTATGTCCAATATGGCCCCTGAGTGACAGGTGAGCAATGGCCAAGCCAAACAGCCAAGTAGATGGGCCTCGGAGAGCCCAAAACACCCAGCAGGGTACAAGAGATGGAACTAAGAGGTGCTACATGCTTGTAAAGGGCACTCAGACCAGAAGAGGTCCCTGATTGGTGGAGAACTCAGAATATATGAATGTGACAACTGAAGGCCATGATGGGGCCAGAGATATCACCATTCATGCAGCAGGAAGAGATGCCCAAGACTGAGTGGGACAAGCCACACCACAGCAGAAGCCATCAGGGACAGAAACTACCTCATCCCACCCAACCCCCTTGGTGTAGCTGGGAGAAATGAAGCATGAGGATGGAGGGAATCTGAGTTTTAAACTTGAAATAACTGAATCACCTTATTAAGCTTCTGTTACTGCCATTAGAACTAGAAGGCAAAGTTACATTTCATTATAGAAAAATAGATTACATTCTTGCACAACTGAGTACATAGTCTGACAGTGTAACATAGATAAAATATCCAACCTGCCACATAAGCAACAAATCCCTTGGACCTAGCCTGTCCTGTGTATGGCTATTTCCAGATAAGTGTGTGTCAATTTTTACCAGCTTCCTTTTGAGAAGAACTATTCCTGGACTCTCAGATTCCTTAATTCAGATTCTGGGGCTCTACCCCCTTCCAAGCCCTGTTTGAGTCTTGTCATACCTTACACATTCTTACGCATTGTCCTCAAACATCTTGCAAGTCTGTGTCCTTGACGTGTCAGGTCTGAGATTTGATTTTACCCTGCCTACAAGCTAATAAGTTGACCTGTTACTATTTTACAGATGCTGACAGAAAACAAGAGGCTCCTGGGTCAGAGACAAACGACATTATTATTCACAGCAGAGTAAGAAACACGAGTATCTGTATATTTGCCTTGGTTCCCCTTGCTCTCAAGATCCACAGGGGCAACATGATGGGCCTTGATAAATAATACACAGTGGGTTCGTGTCACAACTGAGTTTGAAGAATCCATATTTTTTTTATAGCAAACAGTAAGCAAGACTTACTGCTTGGGGGCTTTTTACATGATCTCTCAAAGTTGCCAGCTGCATAAAACAACCCTGAGAAATGGTCCAGCTAAAAGAGTGGTCAGGGTCTTGCAGACTTGGTACACCAGGATAATGTGTAGGAATAGAAGAGGCCCAAAGAGGATTCTCTTTCCCAACATACAGGAGAGGGAAACTTAGTGACTCAGGCTGCAACATGGTAGTATGGGCAAAGTTCCAAACCAGGAGACTGAAGGACCTGGGCTCCATCCTGTTCTGCTGTTTAGTGGCCATAAGTTGTGGTCCAAACCCAATCCTTCTAGGCCTTAGCGATCTTGTCTCTAAGTCAAGAGTAATTACACGTCTTGCCCACCAAAAATAGTTGTAATTAAGACCAAATGAGCTACTTTGTGTGAAATCACCTTATAAACTATAAAATGGCAGAAAACTTTAAGACATTGATGAAAGAAATCAAAGATGACACAAACAGATGGAGGGACATACCATGTTCCTGGATTGGAAGAATCAACATCGTGAAAATGTCTGTACTACCCAAAGCAATTTACAGATTCAATGCAATCCCTATCAAATTACCAATGGCATTTTTCACAAAACTAGAACAAGAAATCTTACGATTTGTATGGAAACGCAAAAGACCCCGAATAGCCAAAGCAATCTTGAGAAGGAAAAATGGAGCTGGTGGAATCAGGCTTCCTGACTTCAAACTATACTACAAGGCCATAGTAATCAAGACAGTATGGTACTGGCACAAAAATAGAAAGGAAGATCAATGGAATAGAATAGAGAACTCAGAAGTAAGCCCAAACACATATGGGCACCTTATCTTTGACAAAGGAGGCACGAAGATACAATGGAAAAAAGACAGCCTCTTCAATAAGTGGTGCTGGGAAAATTGGACAGCAACATGTAAAAGAATGAAATTAGAACACTTCCTAACACCATACACAAAAATAAACTCCAAATGGATTAAAGACCTACATGTAAGGCCAGACACTATCAAACTCCTAGAGGAAAACATAGGCAGAACACTCTATGACATCCATCAAAGCAAGATCCTTTTTGACCCAACTCCTAGAATCATGGAAATAAAATCAAGAATAAACAAATGGGACCTCATGAAACTTAAAAGCTTTTGCACAGCAAAAGAAACCATAAACAAGACTAAAAGGCAACCCTCAGAGTGGGAAAAAATAATTGCCTATGAAACAACGGACAAAGGATTAACCTCCAAAATATACAAGCAGCTCATGCAGCTTCATACCAAAAAAGCAAATAACCCAATCCACAAATGGGCAGAAGACCTAAATAGACATTTCTCCAAAGAAGACATACAGATGGCCAACAAACACATGAAAAGATGCTCAACATCATTAATCATCAGAGAAATGCAAGTCAAAGCCACAATGAGGTATCACCTCACACCAGTCAGAATGGCCATGATCACAAAATCTGGAAACAACAAATGTTGGAGAGGGTGTGGAGAAAAGGGAACTCTCCTGCACTGTTGGTGGGAGTGTAAGTTGGTACAGCCACTATGGAAAACAATTTGGAGGTTCCTTAAAAAACTACAAATAGAACTACATATGATCCAGTCATCCCACTCCTGGGCATATACCCAAAGAAAACCATAATCCCAAAAGAAACTTGTACCATCATGTTTATTGCAGCACTATTTACAATAGCCAGGACATGGAAGCAACCTAAATGCCCATCAACAAATGAATGGATACAGAAGATGTGGCATATATATACAATGGAATATTACTCAGCTATAAAAAGGGATGAGATGGAGCTATATGTCATGAGGTGGATAGAACTACAATCTGTCATACAGAGTGAAGTAAGTCAGAAAGAGAAGGACAAATATTGTATGCTAACTCACATATACGGAATCTAAAAATGGTACTGATGAACTCAGTGACAAGAACAAGGATGCAGATACAGAGAATGGACTGGAGAACTCGAGGTATGGGAGGGGGCGGGGGGTGAAGGGGAAACTGAGACGAAGTGAGAGAGTAGCACAGACATATATATACTACCAACTGTAAAACAGTCAGTGAGAAGTTGTTGTGTAACAAAGGGAGTCCAACTCGAGGATGGAAGATGCCTTAGAGGACTGGGGCGGGGAGGGTGGGGGGGAATCAAGGGGGGGGGAGTCAAGGAAGGGAGGGAATTCTGGGATATATGTATAAAAACAGATGTTTGAACCTGGTGTACCCCCCCCCAAAATAATAAAAAAAAATAATAATAAACTATAAAATGCTATACCCACCAAGGAATTGTTACAATTATCATAAATCCATCACCATCTTCTTTAAAAATAACTCAAATGATATCTACTTCTAATTTTTGTGCAGAGAAACATGGGATGTAGGTGAAAAACACTCAAAGCAGATGATCATTGACTTTCAACTTAAGATTATATTAAGCTCTAGTTTTATCCTGTGCTGTAAACTCCTTGAGGGAATCTTTTTTTCACGTTCATCTTTACCGGCACACAGCACAATTGCAGGCACATAGTAATCATAGGAATGATACTGGAGGCTTGCTCTCCAACATAATGAAACCCATCTGAAGAGAGAACCAACTTCAACATAAGTCTGCTTTGTAAAGTTCATATATAATGGATGAGGTCACATCTCAAGGTACTGGCCAAAAATGGAGAATTTTGAAAATTGTGTACAATTTTGTTCCTTTTTCTTACTGTTTCTCCAGCTCTACTTTTCGGTCACAAGAACTCATATCAACAGTACACCCATGTCTGCCTTTCCCTATGCTCTAAATATTCCTGTCCACTTTTCTCCCCACGAAGTCCATCATCAACAACTGCTAAAACTGTAAAGATTTGACACATTAAATTATCCATCTTCAAACTTTTTTCTCTCATACTCCCTAACAGAATTTTGAAAAGCTACATATCCCCTACATTTTCAAGTAGACACCTAAAATTTTTCATCATAAGTGTGAACAGCTTCATAATGGAAAAGAATATGAAAAAGAATATATATATATATATAATTGAGTCACTTCGTTGTACAGAATAAATTAATACATTGTAAATCAACTATACATTGTAAATCAAGTATAAAATCTAAAAAAATTTGAATAGCTTCAAAAAATGTACTTTCTAGCATATTGTAAATATTGATTTTTAAATAAAACTTGTGTCATACTTTGTATTCAATAGATTTTAAAGGCCAAAGCAATTTGATACCTATCCTCATTCACTTAAAAATTCACAGACAAAAAAAAAATTCACAGACAAGCTCTTTTTTGACAACTGGAAATTTTATATGACACCTTATTCTCTTTGATCTCATATTTTCCCAAAATATTCTTACTAATGTAATATACTTTTATATTTGAAAGATTTTATATGCTCACCCTATTAACTTCTCTACAGTAACAGAAATCATTGTCCATAGGTTGAAGTTTAAATATTGAGGTTTAAATTTGTTAAGTCTTCTGGATTGAGCTATCTTTACGATGATTTTTAGTACAAAATTGACCAAAGCAATATGAATGTATAACATATTTTGAGAAATAATTATAAAGCATAGCAAGTAGGTCTTTACTGGAAAATTGATCTAAAAGAATAGATGGATCTTTTTAATAAGTTTCTGTATCTTTGGCTGTTATTTACTGATAGAATAACACATTCTGCTCCTATTTTTCACTTTTATAGACTTACATCCTGAAAAAACTTGTTAAATTAAATAAGTAATGAGAATTTTAGGCATTTTCTTATGGAAATGCCACTCTGTTATTTGAATGCCTTCTTAATTATAAGTGAAAAAGAACATAGTGATCTATTATCAAAAACTATTTTAATTATCTCCCTATTGAAAACTTGATTAGGTCCTCCTTTTATTTTATTGAAAGCAAAGTATTGAAAACCACCTAATTTATCCCCCAAAAATAATTTTTTTTTTTACCCAGTCATTAGAGTTCTTCACTTTCTAGGAAATGTGACCCAAGAAAAGCTTATCACATGCTACTGATTATACTGTTCAACTTTTTCTAAGATGCATCTTGCTTATGGAGCTAAAATAGATGAAACTGAGGTTAAAAGCAAAACTGAAATTGTGTATTTTAGGACTTTTCTCTTTGAGTGTAAACAAACACATGTTAATGTCACATTTCATTTTGTAAGGACATCTCAAAATGCATAGTAAAGATATGACAGAAAGACAGACAATGGAGGATATTTATTAGTATATAAGTGATTTCTTCCGAAAGTTGGTTAAAGTCAATTATGTTTATGTAATTACACATTTCACAGAATTGGAATCAGTATATTGATATTGGAAAGGGAGAAATTAACATTTATTAAATCAAGCTGGTTTTCTAAATGTGTAACATATTTTGCTTAGGTCATTTTACACTAGATTTGCATTTGGAGAAAATTTTGATTTGCTTTTGAAGCTAAATAGATGTTCTGCTTTTAAGTGTATAGTTTAAATATTTTGTGCAAATTGACTGCAAAGGAAAGAACTGTCACAAATAAGTACAGGCTTACAAAATGTACAGTAAGTATTGTTGAGCACATTATTTAAAGTATAGTCTGCAACATATCCCTGTTAAGTTGCTTAAACCTAATGCTTTGGGCAACTGTGTCCCCCCAACATTCCTGGGTTGAAGCCCTAAAAACCCCCTCCCACCCCCCCCACAATGTGACTCTACTTGGAGAAAGGGTGTGTGAGGAGGTGATAAAGGTTAAATGAGGTCATTAGGGGAGGTCCCTAATCCAACAGGGCCGGTAAACATAGAACAATGAGAAGAAACACAGAGCTCTCTCTTTCCTGTGTGAGGACACAGGGACAAAGTGGTCGCCTGCAAGCCAGGAAAAAGGCCCTCATTAGAACCTCACCATGCTAGCACACTGATCTCAGACTTCCTTCTCCAGAACTATGAGAAAATAAGTTTCTGCCATTGAGCCCCCCAGTCTATGGTACTTTGTTATGGCAGCCCAAGCTGACTAAGATACTTAATATGTACATGGTAGGATTTAGTAAATGAGAAAAGTGGTTTATGAATGACAGTGAGCAGGAGACTTGTACCTTCATAAAAAATGAGTATGGATTTCATATTTTGCTAACTTTTAGCAAAAGTTAATGAAAATGTTTCTCCTATGAATTTGAATAAATATTCAAGAGAACACAAAATACTAACTTACCTCTAATATATGTTTCTTATTAGAAAATATAACATTGATACGTTGGAAGAAACTATGGGTCTTTTCACCTTGAAATCATGCAAATTATACCAGTGAGACTAAAATGCAGATAAATGAGCATATTCACTGAGCTCTTCCTCATTACTGAGATGGTGAAATTGCAGAGAAAGGGTGGTTCATAACAGACTGGCATTTCCCAGCGTGCTTCTTACAAATCTTGAATATTTTAAGATAGCTGGCTAGCTACGTACAGAAACCCATCACGAGTCTGTCAGCTGGGTGAATAATGTGCTGCCATCTTCAATATTTCCAGGAAATGTTCTTTTTACTCTGTCCTCAAGGGTTTCTTTCCTCAGGAAAAATACCTGCTTTGCCAGTAGTGAAGACCAAAAAAAAAAACCATCACCTCCCCCCCACTACATAATTCCATTATATACTTGAAATCAAAAACATCTGAATAAAAAAAATTCTGAATATATATCAGTTTACCTGTTCAAGGTATTGTCTCAATCCGTCCAGGCTGCTAAAACAAATTACCATAGATTATGTGGCTTAAAAAAGAAACTCTTATTTCTCACCTTTCTGGAGCCCAGGAAGTCCGAGATCAAGGGGCCGGAAGATCTGGTATCTGATGGGGGCCCTCTTCCCAGTTTGCAGGTGGCCATCTTCTCACTGTAACCTCATATGACAGAGAGAGAGTGGTACCCAGTTTCTTCTCATAAAGGCATTAATTTCATTTCATTCATGAGGGTTCTACCCTCAGGACCTAATCATCTTGCAAAGGCCCAGCCTCCAAATACCATCACGTAGGGAGTGAAGATTTCAACATACACATTTTGTGGGGACACATTCATTCCATAGCAGTTATGCTTGGCCCTTTGCAGAGATAAGCATAGGACAGGGAAAGACATGATGCCCTATTATCTTTCATTCATGGTGCCATTTTGATTAAAGAGGGCTCTCAAAATACCTGTAGTTTGAGTTGTCTCTGCTCAGTGTCCCAGAGGTTTCTACACCCTAGACAATGTACCATAGTATGATTTACGTTGCATGAGACCTCGCCCATAAGGCAGGAGAAGGGAGATTATGGAAAGGAAGACAGAAAAGGAGAAGCAGCGTGATGCAGGTGCATTTGTAAGCAGATAAATATAGAAAGAATATATATGTGTGTGTGTGTGTGTGTGTGTGTGTGTGTGTATATACACATATGTATATATATATATATGTAGAAATTGGAAATTGACTCCCTTGAAATTATCTGAATCTGTATACCTCTTGAAATTTCTTCATGTACCCCCAAAGCTACGCAAACCCCAATTCAAATGAAATATTCCTACTACTGCTAATAATTTTCATTGCAATGTATTAAGAGCCTACTTTAAACTAAGTATTATATTAGGTTCTTCCAATAGATCAGCTCATTTAAACTGTGCCCCTCATGTGATAGCCATTATTAGCCCCATTTTACAGATGAAGAAATTGGGACTTAGAGAAGGTAATTTGCCCAGAATCTCAGAGCTAGCAAATGCCAAAGCCAAATTCAATCTTATCTCCATCTGACTCCAGAGCCTGTGCTTTGCCACAATCTTATGTGGCCTTGTATATGTGTTCTTGATTGACAACAGCTTCATAGGTATCCCTCCTAGATAATTGGTACTCCCAAAAGAATGATTCTGTAATGGTGGATTTTCAGAATTATGTGGCAGAGTTTTGAGAGATATCTTCATCAAAACAGTCTTCCCAGTGCTTCCTCAAATCATTAAGTAAACAAATATATTTTTCTTCTCTTGATACACATACTACCCTATTTTAATGAGGTTGCAATGGGGAAATCAAATGTGAATGGCAAATAAGCATTCAAATTAAGAAAACTTGAAATTATTCCAAGGTCTTTATTTTGCCCACTGTCAACAATTCTCTCCTCGTGTTTTCATACTTAACTTAGGGACTTTGTGGTCACTGGATTTTTTTCCCCCAATAATACTCCCCCAAAGGATTAATTCTTTAACTGTCAGTTTGTGGTCTGAACCTGTGGATGTATCTAAAAATCCCTTTATTGATTAACCCCTTAGTTAAAAAGTGAAGGTAACGATGACCATGACAGCAAACCCTAAAGAATACTGTTTTCTGCTAAAAAATAGTCAAATTTATGGTCAAATTGAAAAAAAATAGTCTCTTCTTCAACCTATTTCACACATGTACGCACAATTTTCAGTGTAACTGTAAGTATTTCATAATGGAGCCTGAACTAATATTCAGCTACTTATTCTTTTTTTTAAATTGAAGTATAGTTGATTTACAATGTTGTGTTAATTTCTGCTGTACAGCAAACTGATTCAGTTACACACATATATACATTCTTTGTTTAATATTCTTTTCCATTATGGTTTATCATAGGATATTGAATATATTTCCCTGTGCTATATAGTAGGACCTTGTTGTACATCCATTCTATATATAATAGCTTACAACTGCTAACCTTGGCCACTTACTCTTTAAGATAAATTAAAGCTTGTTTTCTTGGGTAGAGTTGGGATCCATGTTTTTTCAGGCATATAAAAATGTGAGAAGTGGCAAGGCATAGGGTGAAGAAATCAGGTCAGTTCCCTACATGAGAGATTTAGGAGAGGAGAGTCAGCTTAATGATCTAGACTGGAAACATCATCTAGCAGTCACAGAGACAAAAGAACACCTCTGGAAAAGCCAGCTACACTACACCGCTGAGACGCTGCTAAATGAGGTAGAGTGGGGAAAACGTCAAATCTAAGGAATTTAGTAAAGCACAGAGCAGGAGAGAGAGATTCTGCTAGTTCTTAAGAGTATATTCCACCTTAAAAAAAAAGGGGGGGGGGTACAAATGAGCTTATTTAGAAAACAGAAATAGATTTACAGATGTAGAAAACAAACTTATGGTACCAAAGGATAAGGGGTGGGGAGACAGATAAATCGGGAGATTGGGATTGACATATACACACAACTATATATAAAACAAATAACTAATAAGGATCTACTGTATAGCACAGGGAACTCTACTCAATACTCTACAATGATCTATATGGGGAAATAAGCTAACAAAAAGAGTGGATATATGTATATGTATAGCTGAATCACTTTGCTGTACAGCAGAAACTAACACAACATTGTAAATCAACTATACTCCAATAAAAACTTTTTTAAAAGGGTATATTCCATAAAAATAATGAGCAAAGATCCACTATGAAACAATAATCCACTATGAAACAGTGTCATATATTCATGTTTTGCTTAAATAAATTTCATGTAAATGTATTCTTCATAACAGCCCATCAAGTTTGTAGAGCAGACATCGTTTTTATTACGTGGCAGAAAAGGACACCCAGGCACCGAGAGACTGGGTGAACTGCCCAGCTGCCCTCAGTTGCTTCTTGGCACAGTAATGACCAGAGAGGCCCCACTTCTTTCCAGTAATCTGAGGCACTCTCTGCTTCCTCTGCCCCACCCTTCTAATGTCTAATATTTGTAATAGCGTCTTCCTCTCATTTCCAGTAACCCCTTCTCCATCTAGTCAATCCTCCTATGTCTACATTTCCCTCATTCCTCATTTTCAGCAAAGGTAGAGACCATAATTAAGATCCGTGCCCTGGGATTTCCGTAGTGGCACAGTGGTTAAGACTCCACGCTCCCAATACTGGGGGCCTGGCTTCAATCCCTGGTCAGGGAACTAGATCCTGCACGCATGCCTCAACTAAGAGTTTGCATGCCACAAATAAGGAGCCAGCGAGATGAAACTAAGGAGCCCTTAAGCCACAACTAAGGAGCCCACCTGTCACAACTAAGACCTGGTGCAACCAAATAAATTAATTTTTTAAAGAAGAACAACTTTATTAAAAAAAAAAAAGAAGATCCATGCCCCAACATTCTATTAGTGGTACCAAGGGCTGGGGACCTAGAAGTCCCCACTGCAAGAAGCTAAGAATTTATGCAACCCCCACGTCAAACTATGACAATGGACCCTGTCAATGCCCTTTTCTTACTGCTGAATTATTACACTTGCACAGAAATGATGACTGACCATTTTCTAGTAGCTGATAATCTAAAACAATGACTTTACTTTGTACAGTCTCAACAAGAACATGAAAAAAATGCATTTGAGTAAATATACAGTCCTAAGTGGACTCTGGTTTCCATTGAATGGATTTAAATGTCTTGTCATTTTGATCCTGCATAAATCTTGCCATTTCTGGATGAAGACACATTTATAAACTTCTACAACTAGACAAACATTAAGCAGACATTTAAGTTAAAATTTTCAAGTAAATTAAGTTCGCCTCTCTACTTCTTTGCATATACTGGATTTTTTCATATGAAACCCATTTGGTCATGTCTCCCCTGTAACTGTCCAATGTTTAAACCGATGTCAGGTTTCAATAACAATAATAGGTTGCATTTCTTGGAGTACTGATCTAAGTATTCTGTATTTTCTCATTAAGTTCTCTCAACAACAACATAAGGCAAGTACTCTTCATTAATCCCATTTTGCAGATGTAGAAACTAAGACACAAGAGTGGTTATGGGACTTCCCCCAAGGCCTTCCAGGCAGCATAGGCATTTGAATCTAAGCAATCTGGCTCCAGAGCCCACTTTGTCAATCCGCATGCTAAACTGTTTCTGATATTGAATGCTGACAGATTCTATCTTACTATTCCAGCTGCTTGTGTCACCCACATGCCTACCATATCTTCAAACTCTTTGACTTTAAAAGTTAAACAAATTAACTTATAATGAATTATGGACTTAAATGTAAAATATAAAATGATAAAACTTTTAGAAAATTGAACAGGAGAACATCTTCAGGATTAGGTGAAGAGTTTTTAGACTTGACACCAAAAACACGATCCCTTAAAGAAAAATTTGATAAATTGGACCTCATCAAAATGTACAATGTTTGCTCTGCAAAAGAACCTGTTAAGAGGATACAAAGATAAATTGTAGACTGGGAGAAAATATTTGCAAATCATATATTCAATAAAGGACTTGTATCTAGAATATAAAGAGCTCTCAAAACTCAATAGTAAGAAACAAATAATCCAATTGAATCCAATTAGAAAGTGCACAAAAAACACGAATATACATTTCATTGAAGAGGATATAGACATCGTAGTCCTTAGAGAAATGCAAATTAAAACCTCAATGAGGTATTACTACACACATATCAGAATGACTAAAATTAAAAATGGTGAAAACATCCAGTTCTGGCAAGGATACAGAGAAACTGAATCTCATATTGCTGATGGGAATGTAAAACAGTACACCTACTTTGGGTAATAATTTGCCAAAGTGTTATGAAATTGGACACATAATGACCACATAACCCAGCAAATGCACCCTTGGGCATTTATCCTAAAGAAACAAAAACTAGCATTCAAACAAAAACCTGTATAAAAATGCTCATAACAGCTTTATTCATAATAGCCCAAAACTGGAAACAACCTAAATATCCTCCAGCAGGTAAATGGTTAAACAAACTGTGGTATTTCCACACAATAGAAAACTACTCAGCAATAAAAAGCAACAAGCTGTTGCTATACATAATAACTTGGACGGATCTCAAGAGAATTAGGCTGAGTGGAAAAAGCCAATCTCAAAAGATTACATGCTATATGATTTCATTTATACAACATTTTTGAAATAACAAAATTCCAGAGATGGAGAACAGATCAGTGGTTGCCAAGTGGTATCTTGATTATGGTGGTGTTACATGAATTTACACATGTAATAAGGTAGCACAGAGCCAGAGATACACACAAAGGGACACACAGACACACACACACAATTGTCCCAATATCAGTTTGCTGGTTTTGATATCATACTATAGTTATGCAAGGTGCTGTCTTTGGGGGAAATGGACTAAAGCATGCATACAACTTCCCTACACATTCTTTCATACAATCTCATATGAATCTATAATCATTTCAAAGTAATTAATTTTTTTAAAGTTGGACAGTCAAGACCAAGACCTTAACCCTGAGGCATTAGATACCTCATTCCAGTTAGAAAAATGCCATAATCAGCACTATTTGAATAAAGTTATTTCTATCAGCTGTAAATTAATCTAACAGTATGATCAGCAAGTCTTCATTTCACCATCTTAACCAAAAAAAGATCGGAGGGGACTTTCATTGCTTTCCTAAAATTAAGATAGATTATGTTCACAGGCTTCCCCTAATCTACAAGTCTAGAGAATCTACCAGTGAGATTACCAGCAAGATCAGTCCTTGGTGACAGCATGTTGGGTCCTGGTGATGATTCCTTCTCTATGTGCTTATACATCGCATTTAGTAATTCTCAAATTTCATCTGGGATTAATGAAAAGTTGAAGCCACGTGTCCTGACTCCCCCAATTCTCCTTACCTGTTGGTTGGTCTTACTTCCTGACATTCTTCCATTTATGTATTCACTCATCACACTCTTACTGAGTGTTCATCTTATATGGACTGCTGCTCCTGCAGGGAGCCATCTGCCTTTCTCTGTACCATGGCTCCAGCTTGCTCTTTACCTTTCTGTGGAAACAGGGGAGGAGCAACTAATTCACCCTAGAGGGACCAGGCATCTTCACAATGGGGGCATTTAAGTTGATTTACCAGGATTTTTTTCTCCCTCATCCAGAAGATTGAGTGGAAAAGCCATTTTGAATGAATCAGCAATTCTCCTGCCAAACAAATTCATCCTAGTCTTTGAAAGATCCTCTCTGGTATGTTAGGCTATTATCCAAGAAATCCAATCTGCTTCTCTAAATTAACAACAAAAGCCAGCTCTGCCTTCCCTACATCTTTTACTTCCAAAATCAACTGAAATGAAAAAATAAATGGAATGAAATGAAATGAAAACTTTAAAGTCCTCTATTTTCTGTTCAAAACTCCAACAGAGATAAAATTCTAACTTCATAAAGTCATAGAATTTTGTATCAGAAATGGATGTTAGAGGCCAGCCTCCTCATCTAAGAGAAGAAGAAACAGACTGGGAGGGGTAAGTGCAGCAAGCCAAGAGTCAGCAGAAAGGAGAGAGCAGACTTTCTGCTCCCAGCCAACGCCCCCTCCACTCTGCCACATTTGTTAAACATTGTCTTAGTGATATTTCTTGGTATCACGTCTTATGATAGCCGCTCAAGAAAGAGGGCTCATCCCCTGATGGGCTATCTCAGGTCCTCCGTAACTCTCTGGTGTTCCAAAGGACTGGGATGGTCTCCTTGAAGAAAACAACATCTGAGCGTCCTTCTTTCTTTCTTTCTTTCTTTTTTTTTTTTTTTTTAATGCTTGTCAGGCTCAGAGTCTCAAGATGTCAACATTGGACTTCCTAAGTGGCGCAGTGGTAAAGAATCTGCCTGCCAATGCAGGGGACAAGGGTTCGAGCCCTGCTCTGGGAAGATTCCACATGCCACAGAGTAGCTGGGCCCGTGCGCCCCAACTATTGATCCTGTGCTCTAGAGCCCGTGAGCCACAACTATTGAGCCCATGTGCCACAACTATTGAGCCCATGTGCTGCAACTATTGAAGCCCACACGCCTAGGGCCCGTGCTCCACAACAAAAGAAGCCACTACAATGAGGAGCCTGCGCACCACAATGAAGAGTAGCCCCCACTCTCAGCAACTAGAGAAAGCCCGTGTGCAGCAATGGAGACCCAATGCAGCCAATAAATAAATCAAATAAATAAATAAATTTTAAAAAAAAGATTGTATTAAGGAGAAAAGACCTCATTAAAAAAAAAAGAAAGAAAAAAAAAAAAAAGATGTCAACATTTATGAAGTCCTCACTGCCTGAACAAAGGAGGGAATCAAAGGGAAGCCTACTGACTCCTCTTGTTCCAGAAATAAGATCAGGGAAGCTCTCCCCATGTTGCCTTCCACATCCCTTTTGGCAGGAATGAAGAGGGGACCGTTCATGCCTCCGGCAAGAGTCCACCCTAACAACTCCCCACCCTCACACTCCACACCAGTATCTGCCTTGAGACCATCACAACCACCCTCAGCATACTTTTAACCCTGTTTATGTCACCACAAGAAGCCTAGGGCTCCCAGGGCAGCCTCTGTCCCCCGAACAGCTCTAGAAGTAGTGAGGCAACCAGCCCCCAAATACGCACACATTCACGCACACACAATCCCTATCACCCGTCTTGCCTTATTTTTTTTATTCAGCATTTATGACCATCTGACAAACCACATGCTTTATTTGCTTTTCTGTCCTCCTCTCCTGGAATAAAAGCTCTGTAAGAACAGGAATTCTTGTATGTTTTGTTCACTGTTCTACCAATGCTGCTGCTTACTTTATAGGAGCTCAAAAAATTTTGTTAAATAAGTAAATCCCTGGGGCCATTTTTAGAAGTCTGAAAACATACAATTCAAGGAGCAAAGGATGTCTGAGAACCTCCTTTGAGAGGAAAGCAGAGATGATTTGTAACAACGGGAAAACTTGAGGAGAAGAAGGCTTCAGCCCAAAGGGTCTCCGGAAATGGCATCTATCACGTGAAAGAACTGGTAACAGGGCAGATACTCAGACAGCACACAGGGCCAGGCATAAGTAAACAGAGTGGCTTTGAAACAGGGAATAGGAATAACTCGGCACCTACTATGTCAAGCACTGTGTCATTAACTTACCACAAGCACCATGCTGAGTTGTCTTGTTGTCTCCACGTACAGATGAAGAAACTGAGGCAAAGAGGAGCCTGAGATCCACATCAGTAAGTGGTGGAACCAGTCTTCAAACCTAAGTCTCGAAGGGTCCCAAATCCACACCCTTTCCTCTCCCTGAGCCCACCTGCCTCTTCACTCCAGGCATCAAACTGCCTTTCAAGTACACCTGGTCCCAATTCGTCAGCAGTTCCCCCTCCAAGCTCCAGATAACCAATCGGATCTATTAGTTCCCAGCTTGTCGAAATGAATGCGATCAGGATGAAACCCTGAGTGCTGTCTTTCTTTCTTTTCTATTTTCAGTTTTATTGAGATATAATTGATAAATAAAATTATATATACTTAAAGGGTACAACACGATGATTTGATATATGCATACATTATAAAATGTTTACATAATCATGTTAGTTAACACAACCATCACCTCACATTGTGTGTGTGTGTGTGTGTGTGTAGTGAGGATACTTAAAATCTACTCTCTTAGTAAATTTCAAGTATACGATACAGCATCATTAACTACAGTCACCACACTGTACGTTAGATCCTTAGAACTTATTTATCTCATAACTGAAAGTTTGTACCCTTTGATCAATATCTCCCCATTTCCCCCACCCTCAGCTCCTGGCAACCACCATTCTACTTTCTGTCTCTCTGAGCTTGACTTTATTTTTAGATCCCATAGATCAGTGATTCTCTGCAGCATTGGTCTCTCTGTCTGGCTTATTGCACTTAGCCTCTTGCCCTCCAAGTTAATCCATGTTGTCATCATAAACAGCAGGATTTCCTTCTTTTTATGGCTGAATAATATTTGATTGTATATGTCTACCACACTGAAAAACAGGATAGAACCCTCTAGAAAGTACTTTAAAAGATTAAATTATTAACTAAAGAAAAGTACAGTGCAAAGGGGTGGGAAAGGGGGTGATTAGAATATTACCTACTGGTATATTTTGTAAGGTTTTTATGAGCAGGATTTGATTAATCATTTGCAGACCTCAGGAGAACAAACAAAGAAGCTTTATATAAAAGCAGGAGAGAGGTGGTTTTATAACCAAGCCACATTAGGATAGTGAAACACTTGAAAGAATTTTCACTAGGGCTGTGATCTCTGGAGAAACCTTCAAGGAAAGAATTCACATCCTTCCTCCTGGATGGTTCTTGCTACCATTAGTGAGAGGTTTTGATCCAGATCAGATGGCCTCTGGCTGTTCCCGCCAAGAGGTGAACCTAGGATTAAGAATGGCCCCATAACTTTCACAGGAGCCACTTGACATGGCAGCTGTTCGGAGCCACAGTGCTTACAGAATTAAGGTCACAGTGAATGACTGTGATTACTGTTCATCCTTAAACACTAAGTATATCTGCAGATCGACGTCGTTTAAAGGTACGATGGGATTTTAGTATCTTAATTGGAGAGAACCATCACACCCAAGAAATCTAAAATCTAATATGGACCATTAGGTTTAGTAGAAGAGGGAAATGAAAGCTTAAAACTAGGATAGTTGTAAGAAAGATGCTTATTAAAAATGAAGCGCAATGGGGAAGCCTCTAGTCCTAACAAACGCTAGTATTCTAGGTATCAGTTATTTTCCCACCTGCCCAGTAGGTGTCAGTATAAGACAGTGTTCCTAGAACTGAGCAAGCTCTAAATCAGAAACGAAAAATTGACTAGCGTTATAAAATAGAGAAGACATAATAAAGATGGAGCTACAAAAATTCCACAGGAGCCTTTAAATGACATTATTTAAAAACAGGGCTGGCCTAAACAAAGTTTCCTCATGGATGAGATGACAGAGTTGGATGAGGGGGACTCAGAAGACCCCATCTGGCTCTCCTATTCCTTGTCAAGTCAGCAGGAATTCCTGGAGCATCTCCCAGTGCGTCTGCAACACTCAGCACTGCTGTAGGAGTTGGACACTATTAACTAGTACAGGAGCCAATGAACATTCCCAGGGAACATAGACAACAATGTTTAGGCAGATGGACCCTCTTTAAAAAACAGATACCTTCCCCACTTCTCAGAAATTTACAATGTAAAAATAGGAATCCTGTAATCCACAGAAATACATCATTATAAGGATTACAAAAACGAACCAAGGAGGGGACTTCCCTGGCAGTCCAGTGGTTAACACTTCACCTTCCAGCGCAGGGGGTGTGGGTTCCATCCTTGGTCAGGGAGCTAGGATCCCACATGCCTCGCGGCCAAAAAACCAGAACATAAAAACAGAAGCAGTATTGTAACAAATTCAACAAAGGCTTTTAAAAAAAAATGGACCAAGGAAAAAGAGAAGGGAATCAAAGGTCGTATGAGTGGTTTGCAGAATGTGTTGAGTCAGTCAGGAAGAGCTTCCTGGAGGAGTTGACCTTTGACCTGTGATGGAAGAGAAGAGAGTCACAAAATCAGGGCTCCGCCCTAGCCCCAACCTTCTGCTTTACATTCAGTTTTCTCCTCCAAATACAAATGTACTATCCTCTGAAAAAGGGCACGCAATAAAGAGAAAGAACATAAACAGCAATTATTTTTCAAACTCACTATATAAAGGTACTACTGATACTTTAAAGGAAAAATAGGGGGAAAGGGCATATCTATTAAGTATCTAACACACACAGTATGTCATACAATCCTTACTAAAATCCTGAGATACACTGAATCACTATACTATACACCTACTAACACAATATTGTATATCAACTATACTTCAATTTTTAAAAAATCCTAAGATGTGTTATTGTCTTTATTTTTAGATAAAGGATCCAAGGCTCACTAAAGTTATATAACTTGCCCAAGATTATGATATCTAATATTTATGAGTGGGACTTCCCTGGTGGCGCAGTGGTTAAGAATCTGCCTGCCAATGCAGGAGACGGGTTTGATCCCTGATCTGGGAAGATCCCACATGCCATGGAGCAATTAAGCCCATGTACCACAACTACTGAGCCCACGTGCTGCAACTACTGAAGCCCTTGCCTAGAGCCTGTACTCTGCAACAAAAGAAGCCACTCACTGAGAAGCCCACGCACTGCACCAAAGAATAGCCCCGCTTGCCACAACCAGAGAGAAGCCCACGCGCAGCAACGAAAACCCAACGCAGACAATAAATAAATATTTTTTTAAATAATATTTATGAGTGATTACCCTGCACCAGGTATGTAAATGCACTCACAGCAATCCTATGAAGAAGTTACTACGATTCCCGATTTGCAGATAAGGAAATGAAGTCTTGAAAAAGAAGTTCTTCCTTCCCCGAGGTCACAGAGCTCCCAGTTAGTCAAGCTAAGATTCAAACTCATGTGTTACAGGTTGGGTTCTGTTGAAGCTGCCTCCGAAACAGAATTAAGGCTGTGGATGTTTATTGCCGAGTGCCTTTAGGATTAGCACCTGTGGAAGGAAAGGACGGAAAGCAGGATCCGGAGGCCCATCTGAGTTGTCAGGCCCCGGGCCAAATAGCCAGGCTTTTATACACCTGCCTCAGTCAGTCACTGGATGTGGATGTGGCCTTGTGGGGGGGGAGGGTGGCGGCTCTCTGCAGCTGGGGCAGACCCCGAAGGGCTGACAGCTGGAGGGGACATCTGGGCAGTACATCTCCACTCCCTGCACACCACGTCTGCATCTTACTGCAGCTCATCATGTATCTTCTGCTCCACCGCCATGCTGGGGCCCAGAGGGAGGCAGTAGACTTTGATGGAGCTGTCATCGTGAGGGTGCAGTGTGGGGAGCCCAGGCCCCAGTCCCTTCAGGAAACTGAGCACCGGCCTCTCACCCCTGATATGCCTCAAATAGCATCAGCTAGAAATCGAGAGCGGGTGGCGGCTGACTAGGCCGACCCAACAGGAGGGTCGGTCATCAAACGCTCGTTGTTGATTGACAACATCCAGCTGGCCGAGGACGGGCCCCAACCCACTTGCAGACCCAACAGCTGGTCCTGGCACTTCTGCTACGTGGTAACATCTGATCTCCCGCTGCTCGCCACTCACTCTCCGCAGACCCCACCCGAGATGGCAGACCCGCCGGGTGTCCCCCCTGCCTGCCTGCCCGCCCCGCCCTGGTGAGGCAGGCGTTGAGAGGGCTGCTTTCCGTTTGGAAATACAATTCGCTTGTGGTATCTCAAGTGGTGACAACAGCAAAATTTCAGCCTGAGTGGCAAGAAATTCTCATACTTCTACTTGAATTCAGAGAAGAGCTGACTTGACAGAAGGCAGAAAGCGGAGGAGCTTAGCTCACTCAGGGACAAATGAGTGCCAAGCTAAGCCAGCTTCCCGCAGTGAAAGTCTTCTGCACTGTCATCCTAGCTGTGCATGGAAGAGAGGCTGGTGAGATTATAGAACAGGAAACATGTTGCCTGGTGGGCCTGCAACCCATGTCTGCCAGAAGCCTCAGCACCGTGGTCTCCTCCCTGCGCTACAGTCACTTCCTTGCCTTGGACCCGCCATTCCTACCCTAGAACAGCACCTCCCCCTGGCC
This sequence comes from Hippopotamus amphibius kiboko, assembly GCF_030028045.1. Taxonomy (NCBI): domain Eukaryota; kingdom Metazoa; phylum Chordata; class Mammalia; order Artiodactyla; family Hippopotamidae; genus Hippopotamus; species Hippopotamus amphibius. The sequence goes on along the minus strand of NC_080189.1, from coordinate 85,521,649 downwards.
ACAGGCAGCAGAACCCAGCCAAAGCTTCAGTTCCAAGTCTCCATGAAACCATCCACCCTCATCATCCAGTCAAAAGTAATTTCTCTTGTAATTCATTTGGTAGTTACCACAAAGCGGCAGGAGTGCTAACATTTTAAATTGTGCATAAGAATCACCCCAAGTGCTTGATTAAGAGCCAGATTCCTCCGTTCTGGGCTCCAGACATGCTGATTCATCAGGGATGAAGAGGCCTGAGACTCTACATTTTCCTAATCAGCCCTGATATCCCCAATGCACTTGGTCTGCAAAGGGTACTTTGAGCAGAACTGGCATCATGATTTTAAAAGATTTCTTCCCTCCCAAAGAAGAGGATGATGCACTTGCTGTAGAGTTTATTTTCTCCTTTAAAGTGCACGTTTAGATGCAACAGGAGATAGAGACTGTGACGTATTCATTGGAATCTCTCCTACGGTATCTAGGGTAGCAGCTGCATACAGTGGGTGCTCAAACATTGTTGGTTGGTCAGATAAGAGTCTTTTTGGTCTCCGGGTTCTCTTTTTACTCTTCCAAATGATTTGAGGTTTGTAGGAAAGCTGACCTCTCGCTGTTGCTTTGCCCATATTTCCCTCCTGGGCTCCCTCATGTTCCAAGATCTACATAAGCCACTGATGAAGCCACCCTTCATCCCACTCCTTCTGCTCCTCTTCTAACACATCTTTGGTTGTTTAATGATGATTTTGGCAGGACTTTTTAAAATTCTCTCTTTTATAAAAGATGATATTTTATTCTAACTTTTAAAATATATGTGTTCATTGGGCATACTTTAGAAAATAAAAGCATTAGAAGAAAACTTCGCTGTTATCCCCACTTCCTCTTTAATGCACTTTTTCACATAGCCTGAAAGGATCCCACTTGCTGGGGGCTATGTCAACAGCCTTCCTTTTCTTTTCGGAGTAGGCTGGCATATCATCACAAATTGAGAAGGGGTGCTTGAGTGGAGGAGGGAATCCAAAGCCTGTTTTATTTTATTTTATTTTAATTTATTTATTTGTTGGCTGTGTTGAGTCTTCGTTGCTGTGCATGGCTGTCTCTAGTTGCGGTGAGCAGGGGCTACTCTTTGTTGTGGTGCGTGGGCTTCTCATTGTCATGGCTTCTCTTGTTGTGGAGCACAGGCTCTAGGCCCACAGGCTTCAGCAGTTGTGGCACACAGGTTCAGTAGCTGTGGCACACAGGCTCAGTTGCTCTGTGGCATGTGGGATCCTCCTGGACCAAGGCTCAAACCCGTGTCTCCTGCACTGGCAGGCAGATTCTTAACCACTGCGCCACCAGGGAAGTCCCTAAAGGCTGTTTTAAGTGAACAAACCTTGTTCTGCAATTTAGCCCCACCTATCAAAAAGTAAACAAATATGAAACTAATGGTACAACTCTGACCAAGCACACTGAGGAAAGGACAGATGTTTGGGCAACAGCATGTTAGGGCTCTCGGTGTCTTCTCGCTGGCTTTGACAATCCACTTCTCAAAACAGGTAGATGATTAAGAGAAGGTAGGGGTAAAATGAGTTATAGTAATAGGAAAAGAGCAAACACATATTACTTCCTATGTGCTGGGGACTGGCATAAACATGCATTCCATGCATTCTCCTCTTTAACTTCACAACAGCCCTATGACATAGGAATTATCTTTGCCACCACTTTACAAATGAGCAAAGTAAGTCACAGAGAGGTGAAGTAACTTGCCCAAGGTCACACAGCTAGTAAGTTGGCAGAGCTGGAATTTGAACCTAATCAGGGTCCAGTGTCCATGTTCTCAACTACTAACTGCAAGTTAACTCATGTGCCAACAATAACATTTTTGTCATTTAAAGACCTTAAGCAACCCTGCACTTCAACTTTTGTCCAAGGTCCCAAATATTCTAGACTGTTTTCTTGGAACATAAACTGGCAGGTAAGCCTTAATCAGACAATGGTTCCATTCCTAATTATCATGACGCAGAGCTTGCATGTAGCCCGATTGAAGCACCAGGCTTTACTTGAAGAAAATGCTTCATTTATTCTGGACTTGGTTGTTCTCCTGAATTCCTTTATTCAACAAATTTACTGAGCAACTACTATGTGCCAGTGGGAGGACTCAGCCTCTATGGCTCCGTGGCCATGGATGGACAAGAGAGGTGGGGATGGGTTGTTCGTACATGAGAAGCTACTATATAACAAGTGAGCTTGGCTCTAAAACCAACATCCTATGTAACCTACTATGGGATATCTGAAGTATAAGAAACCCAAGTCCTATGTGGGTGGTGAAGCGAGCATTCTTTGTTTTGCTCCAAACAAGAAGAGCCATAAATATAACCATTGCCACAGCTGATTACCCATCCATCACCCCTGTCTCCTGATGCTTTGAGCTGTGTGAAGATGGACCCTGGTCCCACAGTGCTGATTTGCATAGCCATCTCCTCCTTCTAGCTTCACTGACTTCTACAGTGAATATTTTCTTTAATTTGCCTAAGTATTCAATGCTCTCATGTGCTATCACTGAAATAATTAACTAGTACAATCAGTGATCACCATAGACAAAGACCTGCCCTTGTGAAATTTACATTCAAATGGGAGAGGCAGGCAAGAAACTAGAAACAGTCAATATGATGCAGAAAGCAAATCACATGGTGTGTTAAAAGGTGATAGGTGCTATGGGGAAACTGAGCAGGGGGTCAAAGGTGCAGAGATAGCAGAGGAAAGGGGTACAACTGTTGATGGGGGGGTCAGGGCAGGCCTCACTGAGAGGGTGGTATTTGAGCAAAAAGGTGAAAGAGGCAAAGAAGTTAAGTGTGAGGATATCTAAGTGGGGAAGAGCATTCTAGACAGAGGGAGGAGCTCATAGAGGAGCCCTAAGGTGGGAAATTGCTTGCTGAGCTGAGGAACAGCGAGGAGCCAGTGGGATTAGAACCCAGGGACCAAGCAAGGCAGAGAATATGAGGATAAGGAGGGAGGGAGGTAATGCTGGACCAGTCCTGCTGGGCCGCTTAGAGCTCGTGGACTGGCTCTTAATCTAAGTGGAATGAAGAGCCACTGAAGTGTTCTGAACAGAGAAGTGGATGAAGTTTTAACAGGATCTCCCTGGCTGCTTTACTGAGAATTGACCACAGGCGGCTGAGGAAAAAAGCAGGGAGACCAGTTAAGAGGCCATTGTAGTAACCCAGACATGAGATGACGATGGCTTGAACCAGTGTAGTAGCGGTGATCAGAGTCAGGGTGCTTGTAGAAATGAAACTGGAGGGAAGGGGCAGGGCACAACCTTTAAAAGAAAGACATAACCATAGGACGTGACGAAAACTGGTTAGAACCAACTAGGTCCAAGATGGCGGAAGATTCGACTTCCAGTGGACCTTGAGCCTCATTATGCGCTCATTGTAATATATTAGCATCTAAATGACACACCCACCAGCACCATGATAGTTCTGAGGCCAACCATAAAAGGTCAAAAGGGGGCAGTTGGCCCAGTTCCTGGAAGTCCCCGCTCCTTCCCCAAAATAATTAGAATAATCCTCCCACTCTTTAGCCTGTGAAATTACCCATCCCATAAAAACTAATCATGCCTTATTTTGGGGCCTCTCTCCTGAGATGGCCCACACTCTGTGAGTGCATTTCTCTCTAAATAAATCCACTTCTCATCTATCTCTTTATCTCTCACTGAATTCTTTCTGCAACAAGACATCAAGAACCTCAAATTCACCAGGAAGAGAGAAGGGAGAGCGAATTGGTCAGAAGAGGTAGTCATGCTGTATTAACAAGACACCTCCAAATCAGCAGTTTATGACACTTCATGTCCAGTGTGAGGGAGCTGTGGCTCTGCTCCCCGTGACTTGGCTCTGGGTCCAGGCTGGCAGAGCTACCTCTGTCTGGACCATCATGGGCCGTCACCTGCTGGCCCTTCGAGCACCCTCGGGAAATGGTATCCATCAGTTCTGCCCACAGTTATTGGGTGAAGCAAGTCATATGGCCACTCCTAAACTCAACAAAGTGGAGATATTTAGTCTCACCAGGAGGGGCATAGTCAGAAGGGAAACTGGATTACTGGGTGAAAAGTGATACTCCTGGCCATAGAGAACCAACAGATTGGATTGGATGTGGGGTGTGAGTTAACCAAAAATGTCAAGAATGACTTGAAGATGTTGGCCTGAGCAACCACAAAGATGCATCACCATCAGCCCTGGATCCACTCCCACCCCTTTGAGGCAAAGCTGCAAGTGACGTGGTTTATAGCAGAAGAGCAGGAGTTCAGTTTGGGGCAAGCTGTCCATCAGACATCCAAGTAGAGCTGTCAAGAGGGAGGCTGGGTAACACAAGGGTGGATTTCAGGTCAGCCATCTGGACTGGGGGCAAAAATTTGGAAAACATCGTCATGTGGTGGTACTTAAATCCACAAGTCCAATGTAATCACTAAGGGTACATCGACGGGGCTAAGCCTGAGGCATGCCAACATCAAGAGTTAAGGAAGAAGACAAGGAACGAGAAGACCAAACTGAGCCTGAGAAGAACTGAGCGGTGAGGAAACCCAAGGAAATGCTGTGAAGACCAAATGAAGACATTTTATCAAAGGAGAAGAGAGAGGCCAATCACGTCAAATCCTATCAAAGACTGAGAATTTTACTATCGGATTTTACAGTGTGGAGGTCCTTTGGTGACCTTGAGAAGAGCAGTTTCCATGGAGTGGCAGGAGGAAGGTCTGAATAGAAAGGATTTGAGAGAGAATAGGGAAGAATTAACACCAGAGTATAAACTATGCTTTGATTTTTGCTAATAAGAAGAGCAAAGAAACAGGCTAGTAGGGATGATGGGGCTGTTTTATTTCCCTTTTAGGATGGGATACATGATAGCATAGAAATAAATGCTGATGGGAATGGATCCAGGAGTGTGTTGGAAGTCAGATTAGAGGAAGAGGAAAGAATTGCTGCCGTGCTGTTCTTGACTACCTGAGAGAGGATGGGAGGGCTCAGCTTAGACAGAAGCAGAGATGGTCCATCCAGGCACAGACAGGAGAGATGCACATGCATTGCTGGTGGATGGGAAGAAGTGGAGGCAGGCGTATGAAAGTTCTCTTCTTGTTGCTTTCATTTCCTCCATGAAGGAGGAAACAAGATCATCAGCTGAGAGTAAAAATGGGGAAGAAGAGTTGGAGATTTGAGGAGAAAGGAAAAGTGTGAAATAGTTACTCAAAAAGAAAAAGTGTGAAAGTTTTACTCAGAACTGTGGTTGCCTCTGGGGATGGTGGTACAGGAATGGACTGGGAAGGGACCTAGGGGAACTTTCTGGGGGTGATGGTAGTATTCTATATCTTGATGACTGTGTGGGTTACACAATGCATGTATTTGTCAAAATCATCAAACATAGTCTGTGCATTTCACCGAGCCTAAGTTATCCCTCAATTTAACAAGAAGGAGAAGGAAGAGGAAGAAGAGGAGGACAAGGAAGAGGAGTGGGGCAGGGAGAGGAGAAAAGTCACCCAGGAGAGTGGAATTATGGATGGAGAAGCGTGGCATCTAAGGCCCACTTGAGGTTAATGGTCATTAATTCAATTAACAACCAGGTGATGGTGTGTTATTCAGCACCCACATTTAGCTGCACAGGTGCAGGGCAGAGTTGGATTGATCCAGACTGTGGTTTTGCCAAGCAGGTAGTATGAAGTGGAATATGTATCCAAGGGAGTGATTGTAATGACTGATCGCAGTGACAGTAGTTTTCAAAATAAGGCTGTATAGAATGTGGACTGAATAGCAAATTCATTAGCAGACTGAAATAGATACCATGGCTGTCAAGGTAGAAACATCCATGTATTTTAGAGAAAACACTTTCTTGTTGATCTGTCTAGTAATCAGCATCACCAATGCTTCTAATCATCTCTGATTGCACCTTATCCTGTTAAATGTATTCATGTGCTCTTTGGAGATCTCCTATTCCAGGAAAGAAGGCCTTCCTTTGGGAGCACAGGCAGAAATACATTATTCAGCACATGTACATACTCTGGGTAGCCGCCACGTGGGCCAATGATGCAGCCATCTTTGCCTTTCTGGGTTTCAGGTAGAAAATTCTGCCACTGCCCTCTGCCAACACTGGCCTCATTATAGATGCAGTGAATAATGGCCCAGAGGATATGACTCCAGCAGTGCCGTTACCCCTGTATTCAACTCTTTTTGCCTAATGTCTTGGCTAATGTCTGTCACCAGAATTACAGTCTTCCAGCTTAAGGTATGAATCATAAATTAAAATTCAAGTAACCTTGGGACTTCCCTGGTGGTCTAGTGGTTAAGACTCTGTGCTTCCAATACAGGGGGTTCAGGTTCAACCCCCGGTCAGGAAACTAAGATCCTACATGCCACTCGGTGCAACAACAACAACAACAAAAATTCAAGTAACCTTCTTGTCAATAAATTATATTTTACACTTAAAATTTTCCCATCCTACCTTCCGAGGTCCCACAACGTTTTGACAGAAGGGTGAAGAGTTGGGAAGCTCCCAAGACAAAGAGTTTCATCTTCGGGCTGACAGCCTTGGTGCCCCTCTCTCCACTGAAGAGCTCACCCATGGTCCCACCGCTCCTGGTAGGGTCCTCAGACACAGCACAGACCCTCCCTTTTGCTGCTTTGACCCTGCAAGCCAGCTCCCCCAGTTCACCTATACCAGCCTGTTTGGGACAACTTCTTTACTGAAAGATCAAGGTAATTTTAAAGGGAATGTAGGCAGGAAAATGTTAAGCTCAATGCTAGACCGGCCTTTCTTCAGAGCCTGAAGGCAATGGGAACCTAAGATGTCAGCTCTTCACCACAGGGTCCTGAAGGGGCTCAGGCCCAATCTGACCACATCTTGAACCGAATGCCCTCATATCTAAGCATCTCCCTCAAAGTGACCCCTGCCTCTAGTTTTCAGAAGGAAAATCACCCCTTCTGGAAAATTGTGCCCCTCCCCTAGATGGATCCATTTCCACCCCCAGAATCCATCCCCCTCCCCCTACTAGAGCACATCCCACATCCTGGCCTTTTAGCAGCGGCTTCAGTGAGACAATCAACACTTAGACATTGACCCCCCTGTGTTCCTCTAGATGACCAGGGATTGGAAGGGGCGGGGGTGTCCAGGGTGAGTATAGCCCTCCCACTCACTCTCCTTTTGAGGGCTCCCCACACGGGCGAGCCGAGGGGACTCATTCATTTCTAACACCTGCTAGTTCAAAGGTGGACCCACTACACCAAGTCCATCCACACATCCTTCAGGGACAAACACGATCACTCATGAAGAGTCTAAACCCATAACAAGGAAGAAAATATGTACTAAAATCATTATTTTTCCTTCCACAGAGTCAGGAAGTAACATTTACTACACAGAAGAGAATCTAGTTTCCTTCTCACTCCCGCATTCTTGATGGACACTTCCTTAGCTAAAAAGAAAAGCTTTCAGATACATGCACCCCAGTGTTCATAGCAGCACTATTTACAACAGCCAAGACATGGAAGCAACCTAAATGTCCACTGACAGATGAATGGATAAAGAAGAGGTGGTACATACATACAAAGGAATATTACTCAGCCATAAAAAAGAACAAAATAATGCCATTTGCAGCAACATGGATGGACCTAGAGATGACCATACTAAGGGAAATAAGTCAAAAAGAGACAGACAAACATCATACGATATCACTTAGATGTGGAATCTAAAATACGACACAAATGAACTTATCTACAAAACAGAAACAGACTCACAGACATGGAGAACAGATTTGTGGTTGCCAAGGAGGAGGGGATTGGGAGTTTGGGATTAGCCTATGCTAACTATTAAATAAAGCATGGCTAAACAACAAGGTCCTACCATATAGCACAGGGAACTAAATTCAATATCCTATAATAAACCATAATGGAAAAGAATATGAAAAAGAAAATATATGTGTATAACTGAATCACTGCTGTACAGCAGAAATTAACACAACATTGTAAACCAACTATACTTCAATAAAATTTAAAAAAAGAAAGAAAGAAAGAAAAGTTTGAGACAAGCCTCTGTTGTGGGTTTGCTCTCTTTCTGCTCAGCTCTTATCTCGTGTAAAGTGAGGCAGTGGTCTCTTCAGCTAGTTCCCTAATTGGTGATGCTAAGTGCTGAACGATATTATTTCCCAGGTGCCCTTCTCCCTCCTCCCGCTGGTCTCCCTACATGCTTAACGGATCGAGTGGGGCAGAGAAGGGTTCACAGCATGGCGACACCAGAGGTGTGTATTTGATGGCAAAACTAGACTGGGGACATACACCTGGGGTAAAGTATGTGATGGGGGAACAGGCACAAGAAAAGACAAGTTATAATGACACACAGAGCTGGTCAGGAACAGACTTACAGGCCATGCTGCTCCCAGGCCTCTGACAGCATGAGAAAGGAATTTTGAGGCCCAGCTTGGTCAGACTGCTGCCTCATCAGCTGCCTGGAAGGCTTTCACAGAAATAAAACTTTGAGGTCTGGGGGTCTCACAAGATTGTTTTTGCTTCTGAGTAACAAACAAAAAGTAATTCAACAACTATTTGTTAAATATGTATACAGTAGAATAATGACAACAAATATTGATAAGATGGTGAATAACATTGAGAAGTAGTTGGCAAGGGGTAAACTGGTGACTATTAGTTAGAACAGAGTACAGTACATTACAGATGAAATAAAACACCCAGTAGGAAAACTATCAAGAGCTACCATGAAGCATCAGTACTTTGATTCCCAAATCCTGATTCTATAAAAGCTTATTCACACCTATTTTTCTAAATCCCAGTTATTAATAATAATACCTAACATTTGCCCAGAAGATGCTTTCTCACACACACACACTATTTGACAGAAAGCTGACAAGCAGAGTATTATCTTCATTTCTACTTTTGAGAAAAGAGCTGGAAGAATTCGGCGGCTTGTCCAAAATCACACAGCAAAAACGAGATAGCCACCCACATGAAGGGGACCACGCCTCTTCCTGCCACAGACCTTTGACCTAGCTATTCCCTCTGCTTGGAATGCCCTTCCCCCAGCTTCCCCTGCGGGCTCCTGGTCATCCTACTGCTATCTCAAACGTTTCTCCTCAGAGGAGTCTTCCCTAACCACCCCAGTTTAAGGTCACCATCCCCCACTCCAAGTGCCACTCTACCCCAGGAGTCATTAAACGACATCCTTCCTGCTAAATTTGGCCCACCACCTGTTCACCTGCTGTTTTCATAAATAAAGTTTTATTGGACCGCAGCCAAGCCCATTCATTCACATATTCTATGTGGTTGCTTTCCCACCACAACTGCAGAGTTCAGTAGTTGAGACAGAGATTGCATAACCTATAAGCCTAACATATTTATTATCTGGCCTTTTACAGAGGAAGTTTGCCAACCCTTGCTCTATCCCATTGCTCCATTTATTTTCTTGACAACACTGTCATAATGTGTGTGTGTGTGTGTATCTTGCCTTTAGAATGTAAGCTTTATGAGGGCAGGATTCATCTGTGGTCTTCACCATTGTATCGCCAGCACCTAGATCAGTAGGTCATCAATAAATACTGTTGAGTGATAAATGGCTCTTGGTTTATTCCAATTTCACAGTCCCCAGGTGATTTTCTTTGTAATTAGGATAACCAAAGAAGGGAAATATCTGATCCCCTGTGATGTAATATACTTATTGTCCATTAATAGTACTTTTTTTGCTTTTAGAGACTGTCATACAGAGTGAAGTGAGTCAGAAAGAGAAAAACAAATACCATCTATTAACGCATATATGCAGAATATAGAAAAATGGTACAGCTCAACCAGTTTGCAAGGCAGAATTAGAGACACAGATGTAGAGAACAAACATATGAACACCAAGTGGGGAAAGCGGGGTGGGGGGAGCAATGAATTGGGAGATTGGGATTGCCATATATTACCAATAAGAAAAAATATATCAAATCATACACTTTAAATATATGCAGTTTATTGTATCTCAATGAAAGTTCTTAAAGAAAAAAAAAGACCTAACAACAACAACAAAAAACAGGTGCCCAAAGGGCATTGCCATAAAATTTGTTTCAATATTATTACATTAAATTATTTAAATTAATTGATTGCTATTTAATTTTTGTTATAAATTTGGCATTTTAATAATAATATTAATGCTCATTGATGAAGCTTCAAAATCCACATTTGTTTAATTTCTTAACATCGTATGGTTTTTTTCTAAAAAAACAAAGCTGGGAAGCATTACCTACTAAAAATTACACAGTGTGGGCATTATAATTTATGTCCTATCTTATCTATTCCCTACTGGAAGAGCCCTGAAATACTCATTATGGAGAATAAGAAAGAAAACTATTCTGTTTCTTCTAGCAAATTCCTATTTGGCCCCTCACCTCTTGCCTATCCCTTTGGCCCAAAAGACCAAAGAAAAATTAGGGGGTGGTAAGACAGTAGTTAAATGAGTTACCAGAAGTCGCCTCAAATGAAATAATCGGGGGAAAGAATTTCTAAAGTGGCACTTCCCAGTATTATCGCCTACAAACATAACCCCAGACATTGAGAGATTGGCAGTCACCTGTGAGTTTTAATTTGAGTCAATGACCAAGCGTCCAGTCACCTCTGAAACAGAAGATCCAGTATTTGACCTTGACTGTCACCTCTGCAAAACCACGACCTCATCACATATCTTTCTTTCAAAAGTCTACTGTGTCATTTAGATTGTCCAGGGCCTTCCATTTAAAACACCAGGCTGTTTCATGTTCTAAGCCAAGGGACTGTGTTTTCCTCTTTTTTCACTCATTCTCCCCCAAACAGCTTAGATTCTTTTTAACGTTCTTAATCAGAATTAAGAGGCTTACCAATGTACATTATTAGAATTCTTAACACACAAAGCCAGTTTTCTTTTTCATTTGCTTTCCCAAATATTTGACTTCAGAATTTCAAAAGAAATGCAAAGGGGAAAAAAATGTAAATGTCTTTTATGTTTATTGTTTCTATGTCAAGAATACCTATTGTGATAGTTTTATTCAAATAGGAGGCTCACTTCCCTTCTCTGAGCTCCACGGGAAAGAAGTTCCCAGGGCTAGGGAGAAACAATGCACAATGCCAGTCATTCCCGAAGGATAGCTCCATGGAAACTCAAGTACATTGTGTATATAATGTGTTTATTTAACTTACCCGGACTACCTTATCTAATCTAGCACCCCGAATCATTGTCTATTCCCTTGCCCTGCTTTATATTCTTCATAACATGAATCATGTTGTCCCTATTATGTTATCCACGTTATTATCACCTTCCTTATCATACTATCTGTCTCCCCCATTCAATCCTCAGAGCTTTGAACATATTAGCACAAAGCAGGTGCTCAATAAATATAAGCTGAGTGCAGTGGACACTGTGTGGTGCTCCTTTCTGATCCTATCCTTTTTACTCCCGTATTGTTTCTGCGCATCCCTTTATGTGCTTTTGATTCCAGGGGCCCCACCCCTCCAGCTCATATTTAGAGCACCGCTGTGGGGCTGCCAGAGCTGATTTGCTGCCTCACGCAGAGGACCTGAGTGCCTGGGCGTTTACATCCCCCCTGGGCAACCCACAGCCAGTGACTGACGGATCAGGAGGATGAGAGACCAGTTCCCTTGGCCATGAGTCCTCAGCTCAGCATCTGTTTCTAAGGAGGGACTGACACTGCGTGATTGAACGCATGCGCTATAAGGTTTCACACAAACTCAAAGCATTCCTTAAAATGTTCGCAATAGCAACACAAATGTCCACCACATTTTGCTTGATTCTACTCAAAACAGTAACGGGTTGATATTTACCACCTGAATCTATGGTATAATGAATTACGTGAGGCATTTTAGAAAGGGCTCAGCTTCAAAAGTAATTTCACAAGCAATAACTATAAGCACTGGAAAAAAGAAAGGGCTGAGTCAGTCCCCATTAACCATGTAGAATTACACTTCTTTGGATTAATGCCATGATTTGAAAAGCACTGCTCTTTTAAAAACAACAGAACTATAACAAAGAAAAATTAAAAATGCATTTGCTTTTAATGCTGCCTGCTTCTCATAATTTCCGGCTAATCTCTTCATTTCTCAGCTGAAATGTGGGTAAAATAAGTTTCCTCTGCATTCTTCAGAATATCATTAGCAAAAATGATAGCATGTCTGCATAACTAATTTTGATTAAATTGTGCTTCATCTAAATATCTAAACGCCAGGTTTGCTTCTTCAAATGTCCTTTACTTACCTCGCATGTCTCCCACAATCCATTTTCTTCTACTTGTGTGGTAAAAAGGACACCATGTCAAAAGTCAAACCCCAGCCATAACTGGCAGACTTAGAAATAGACAATGGCCACATTTTGGAGTAAAGGTTAATATAATTTTCTGAAATCAATTCTAATAAAAAGGACAACCACTTACATTTCCATTTTCCTGCCCCATGGATTTTGCAGCAATGCAGGCAGCGGGCATTTGCCAGTAATGCTTTTAGGATCATGACCACCATTTAAGGAAATAAAAGATGACGGTTTTTGTAAGCAGTAGCTGGAATCAGTGAGAAAATCTGAATGCCTCCATTTTCCACACTTTCTGTTTTCATATGTGTAGTCTCCACAGCTTCAATCATCTCCTTGTTACTTTAGCAAAATCTTTGCGTCACTCCTGACACCAAAAGTGTATTAATCAAGATCATCAAAAATCCACAGTGTCTCACTTTACTAGGTATGCATTTCTCAAGTCCTGCACAGTCCTGGTTATAATGATACTGCTGCATTTGTAAGGGATTGCACTCTATGGTGTGAGTTTTTCTTGTTGTTTTTTTTAAAATAATGGCATTTATTTATTTATTTTTGGCTGTGTTGGGTCTTCGTTGCTTCGAGCAGGCTCTCTCTAGTTGTGGCGAGCAGGGGCTACTCTTTGTTGTGGTGCACGGGCTCTAGGTGCACAGGCTTCAGTAGTTGTGGTGCAAGGAGTTAGCTGCTCTGCGGTATGTGGGATCTTCCCCACTCAGGGCTCTTCCTGTGTCCCCTGCACTGGCAGGCAGATTCTTAACGACCATGCCACCAGGGAAGTCTTTATGGTGCTAGTTCTAATAAACTGATTTTAGAGTCTACAATTCAAGAGACTTTGTTCACCTGATGATCTTTGCTTACATGGACTTAAGCATGGACACATGTTCACCATGGTCACTTTCGGTGCCAACACCCAAGACAATGGTGGTGATTCTTACTCTTCTACAGAAGTCCTGGGCCCACCCATTGGCTTCACCCCAGCTCTTCCTCCATATTTAAGGGGCCACAGTTGGATGTCCAGGGCATCACGTGTTTAGTCCACAGCTGAGCATCCATACTCAACTACCCCATAAAAATTTCTGTGGCAAAATATTTATGAAGATAAATAAATGCTAGGAACTTAGCATATTCACAGAGTGCAACCTCTAATTTATTTTATGCAGACAATCATGGGATGTGCAAAAACTTCAATAACTGTGTATTTGTGACCTGAGTTTAGCATTATCAAGACTGTGCAGAAAAGCTAATTTGGCACCTTTCTGGATGTGTCTATTTAATATTTTGCTGCATAGTAATTATGCAGAAATGGCAAGCAGTTTTCATAAGTGCTGATTATTTTGACCAAACCAAGCTTTATAGCTTTCGTTATTTCTTTGTTGTTTGTTTTACTGTGTATGTACATGAGATTTAACACTGTTTGTAAAAGTCAATATCAGTAAATTTCCCTAACATTATATAAATCCAGACAATAAAGATACCAGTCCAAAGTCTGACCACAAATTGCTGGGGCTCCCTGGGAGCAGTCCTCACCCATGCCCTCCAATGTCCTAATTCAGCCATAACACGACTACCATGAACTCCAATCCCCCATCCAGATCGCACCCTCAAACAAGGATAGGTTGATCATAATAAATTCCTAGGAGGGCTGGGGTAATGACATGGAAGGAAGAGCAAGCAAGGCTGGATGGGAAGATGGCAGGCAGGGAGGGGGAGGGTAGATGTCTGCCAATCAGAGGGCAGGGAGGAGGAGGGTAGATGTCTGCCAATCAGAGAGCACAGAGGAGGAGGGTAGATGTCTGCCAATCAGAGAGCAGGGAGGAGGAGGGTAGATGTCTGCCAATCAGAGAGCAGGGAGGGGGAGGGTAGATGTCTGCCAATCAGAGGGCAGGGAGGAGGAGGGTAGATGTCTGCCAATCAGAGGGCAGGGAGGAGGAGGGTAGATGTCTGCCAATCAGAGGGCAGGGAGGAGGAGGGTAGATTTCTGCCAATCAGAGAGCAGGGAGGAGGAGGGTAGATTTCTGCCAGTGAACCTGGAAATTTCTACAATCACTTTTGGAATCTTGGAAGTCCTAGTTGAGCACAGGACACGAAACAGTCCGCATTGATGTGTAAGCCATCGTGAGCCACTACACCAAGATGGTGCTGGCAGACCCATGGAACTCCTGGCTAGCTAGCGACCCGGTCTCACCCGAGGTGTTTCATTACTCATGAAATAACTCAACCCCACAGTTTAAGCCATCGAAGTTTTTAGATTCTGCTTCTCCCCGTTCTTTATGGTAGGTAATTAGTATAGATGTTATTGCACATACTTAAATGAGGGAAAGGGAATGGGAAAAATACAGGAATAAAATAAATACATGTTTTTAACCCAAATGATCCTGCAAGAGGATGCAGGAGATCAGGTAGTATTAGGTCATGCAGGTGTGACAGGATGGCATCTTGGACTGGGGTGTGGCTACTGGGCAGAATGAAGTGGAGGTACTCTGAAAGCTATTTTGGAGTTAGAATTAACAGAACTTGATGTTAGTTGGGTACAGCTTGTGAGGAGCAGGAAGGATCAAAGAGAAGCCCCAGGTTTCTGGCTTATGCATCTGGACACATGGCAGTGTTGTTTACTGACATAGGGAACACAGGAAGAAGAGGAGGTTTAAGCAGGAGGAATGATGTGTTCAGCTTTGGACCATTGGTTCTGAGATGCCTATGGGACACCTCAGCAGACTGCGAGGATACAGCTGTGAATCAGAGGAAGAAGCAGCCAGTTCTGCCAGGGGTGACAAACTATGTGGCCCTCTATCCTCTGCAGCCAGAGAGGCCTCTTAAAGATGGGCTGACTATCCCACTCCTGGGCAAATATCCATACAGAGCTATAATTCAAAAAGATACACGCACCCCTATGTTCATAGCAGCACTGTTCACAATAGCCAAGACATGGAAGCAACCTAAATGTCCATCGACAGAGGAATGGATAAAGAAGATGTGGTATATATATGCAATGGAATACTACGCAGCCATTAAAAAATGAAATCATGCCATTTGTAGCAACTTGGATGCAACTAGAGGTTATCATACTAAGTGAGGTAAGTCAGAGAAAGACAAATACCCTATGATATCACTTATATGTGGAATCTAAAATATGACACAAATAAACTTATTTATAAAACAGACTCACAGACATAGAAAACAGACTTGTGGTTGCCAAGGGGGAGATGGGATGGGGGAAGGAAAGACTGGGAGTTTGGGATTAGCAGATGCAAACTGTTAGATATAGAATGGATAAGCAACAAGGTCCTATTGTACAACATGGGGAACTATATTCAATCTCCTGTGATAAACCATAATGGAAAAGAATATGAAAAAGCATGTATACATATGTATAACTGAGTCACTTTGCTGTACAGCAGAAATTAACACAACATTGTAAACCAACTATACTTCAATAAAATAAATAAGAAATATGGGCTGACTGATTGGTAATTAAGTGCATTGGCGTGGAGGCATGCATCTTCTTTAGAGTGGCTGTTGGCCATTAACACACTCTGCAGCCCTCTTTACTTACACTGCTCTCAGACAAATAGCACATCTGGAAAGGTCAATGCCAATTCCCATCCAGTTTTTGGGTACCACGTAGAGTGAAACAAAATGGCACTCAAAGGTGCATAAGCGATGCTTCCATGCTAAGTGATGCTATCCGTGACTCTCCCTGTCATTGCTCATGAACCACAATTCTCAACCCTGGGCTAGGTGGTGCTGTGCCACCTTCCAGTAGAAATCACTGACAATTAGAAATGGTGCTGATTGATAAACCCATTACAATATGTCATCTATCACATCATCAATAGCAATTGTCTCCATTTGATAAACTGCCTGACAAAAAGAATCTCCTTTTCTCCTGAAATTGAAAACCCAGGGTAAGCTGGAAAATATTTATATCACCTTTCTATAGGGCAGTGATATCAATATTTCAGTGTCGCAAACCAGCCTAAGCTAATTTGATTAATTTGTCACCTCTACAAACCCACTACCAGGTGGATGTTATAATAGAAATCTCAGACCAAATGTTGCCCAGTATAGAAATACCTTCGTAATCAGGAGCAAAACCTGGTAACTCTACAAGAAGTCCCTGCTCTCTGTCCTGAATAATATACTCCAGCAAGTACCCTGGAAGAAGAGAGCCCTCTGAGGCAGAGGCAATGATAATCTGAGAGCAAAATCAGCAAACCTTCTAGGGCTATCAGGTGGCAACCATTAAGAAGGGAACACAGGACAAATGGCGTTGTAGATCTTGGGTCCTAACTCCAAACATGTTTTCCTGCTGGTCCTGCAGATTCTTGTGCTTTATTTATTCAAGGGAGTTAAGGCCATTACGTCTTTCTATAACTAACCACATATTTTTTAAACTGTTGGTTGCACCAATGAAATATTATCCCTAACATCCCCTATGCTAATCAACAAGTCCCATGGTGCAGCTTAGATGCTTATATATAAAACACTAGTGGGAACCTCCTTGGAATATGGACTCCTAGTGAGAGGGCTCCTAATTAACCAGCCTTGCTTGGAAGATGTCTTTTTAGTTAAAGCATCTCCAAATGTTAGTTTAAGGGCCCTAGGATTTAGATTAATGTTAACTTAAGCCTATATATATCACAAACTGAAATATTTTAAAACAAAAATCACACAAAGACAATATGACATTCTGGTTCCTAATTCTGTTATTGCTTCGATGTTAAAAATGAAACCAAAACATCAGAGCATGGGCTATGTTCCAATTATCTCTTGCTATGTAACAGACCATCTCAAAAGTTAATGGAATCTCATGTACAGCATGGTGATTATAATTAATAATACCATATTGTATACTTGAAAGACGCTGAGGGAGTAGATCTTAAATGCTCTCACCACAAAAAAAAAAATGGCAGTTATGTGACCTGATTTGTGCGTTAACTAAGCTGTGGCCATCATCATTTTGCAATAGGTCAGAGTATCAATTCAACACGTTGTACACCTTAAACTTACACAATGTTATATGTCAATTATATCTGTTTAAAACAACTTAAAGAATAAAAGAACAATATTTTGTTCACAAATCTACAGTTTGCTCATGGCTAGTTGGGAGCTGCAATTCCATTCTGCAATAGGACATCTGGGGCCTCAGCCAAGGAACTGGAAAAAATGAAAGGGGGAGGGGCGCTGAAATCCCGGGAAGGCTCCTGGACTGACCTGTCTGGCACCTGGACTGGGACAACTCAAATGTGGACTCAGCTGGAACTGCCGAGCTGAGCACCCATACATGGCCTCTCCGTGTGTCCTGGGCCTCTGACGGAACGGCAGCTAGATTGCCAGAGGGAGCTTCCCCAGAGTGAGTGGCTTGGAAATTGCACAGCCTCACTTCCACAATGTTCTATGGTGACAAGCGAGTCACAAGTCACGCCAGATCCAAGGGAGGGAATTAGACCCCACCCCTAGAAGGGCAGTGGCAGGTCACACTGCAGAAGAGCAGATGGGATGGGAGATGTCATTGTGGCCCATCTTTGAAAAACACAATGTACCACAGGTGAGGACACAAAAATGAGTAACATACAGTCGCTGGGACGTAATCCTCAAAGAACTCATAAGTTAGCTGTGCAAGCAGAGAAATCAACTAATAATTATAATACAACACAAGATGACAATAGATCAGGGGTCAGCAAAGGGCAGCTCGCTGCCTGTTTTTGTAAATAAACTTTTACTGGCACACAGCCATGTCTATTCATTTACAGATTGTCTACAGCCGCTCTCATGCTACAATGGCAGCGCTGAGTCATTGTGACAGATACCATATGGCCTGCAAAGCCTGAAATATTTACTTTCTGGCCCTTTAGAGGAAGAATGTGCTAACCCTTGCAGCAGATTCTAGTACAAAATGCTTTGGCAGTATTGAGCAAGGGGAAATTAAACTTTTGTGGGAATTTTAAAGGGGATGTCACAAAAAAAGGTAAAATTTAAACTGATGTTTATTCAATGATTTATTCTTATTTGCCTTGCTTGAGGAAAGATCTAAGGCCATTTAGAAGGATACAGAGAGGATAGCAGAGGTGTTGGGAAGGGGGCATTCCGGGCAAAAGGAAGAACACATATAAAACATGTCTAAGGAAGTGAAAAGGATGGTAAGTTCAGAGCACTAGAGAGAGTTCCATGTACTGGACCATGTGGTGGACGTCCCAGGGCCAGGAAGGAATGAGAGGTCGTCTGAGACCAAGACATATGAAATCTGAAGCATGGAACCCAAAAACTCTCAGAGGAGCAGTGATGAAGCCTGGACCCAGGCGGGGCCGCTAAGAATGCAGAAGCAGGATTACGTCCAGACCCTCACAGGGATCGCTTTCTCACTTGCTCAGACATCTCTTCATCTGTGACCTCATCAGAGAAGTCTTCACTAATTAATATATCTACAATGGCAACTCCCTTCTACGAGTCTTTGCCACCTTACCCTGCTTCACTTTTCTTCCCAGCACTTAACACCAGCTATCATTATATAGTTGCTCGTCCACTGCCTATTTCCTGCTATGATATGTAAGTTCTAAAAACTTGGACTTTATCTGTTTTGTTCATTGCTGTGGCCCCAGTACGTGGCACACAATAGACTCATTTGTTGAATAAACAAATGAACAAATGAATAGAAAACTGTCAAAGGGCAGAGTGGCCACAATTCAGAGACAAATTAGATGTGGGAGACGGGTAGGGATCACTCCAAGTTTTGTAGCTCCGGTTGCTGGGTAGATGCTACAGCCATTCCCAAGGGGAGAAGAACATGCTTGGAGGGGACTGAGTTGTTGGGTGAATAGATGCAAGTTTGATTTTCAACATATTGGGTTCAAGGTTCCCGGGGAGCCTCTCCACGGAGCTGTTCAATAGGAAGCTGGGAATATAAAAATGAAGTTTAGGAGAGAGGAACAGGGCAGGTAGATTTGAGATCACCTGAGCATAGGAAAGAGGTGATGCCATGGGAGGATACAAGATCTTCCACAAAAAGACATCAAGAAAGAAGAGAGCTGGTGACTGTATCTGGGAGGAGAAAGCACCCTTTAAAGGGCTGCCAGAGAAAAAGGAATCAAGGAGACTTAGGGGACAGTCAGAGAAGAAGGGAACTGGAGAAGAGCTGGTGGCAGATGAACCAAGGGAGGATATTTTCAAGAGAGAGAATGGCCAACATATTCAGATAGAGCGGAGGGCTTGTGATTGTAGGACTAGTGAGGGGATGCCCCAAGGAGTTTCTAAAATGTTCCCATGGTGACATGTTTAGCATTGTTTACAATTTAGAGAATCTGCTATAATGTCTATGACTTGATTCCTTGTTTTCTGCCAGCCTTAGAGTAATTAGAGACCAAAATTCCATTTCTATAGTTGACAGCCACTGTTGTCTCTATGAACAGATAAATCCATGGTAAGCCCATCAATCCACTCCATTTTAATAACACCACAACTACAAACTACCTGAGCTCATCATTAGGCTGTGCACTCCCTGCTAATGAACTCCTGTCTCGGGTAATTAACAACAAAAAATGGAGTCTTTGTTTTGAGTATGAATTACAGACACTAATAGATTGACTTCAGTCATTAACTGAAGTAAACGAGGCATTTCAAGGGAGCCAGAAGCGAACTCTCGCCTAAAGGTGCTCAAAGTTTTCTCTGAATTTCAGCCAATGTTTTTATTCCCTCTCCTTCATCCTCTCCTATCCACTGTCATCTCAATGGGACATCTATCACCCCCAGAAACTGTTCTCTCCACATCAGGACCAAACACTTCCTGACCAAATACAATGATCCCTTCGACACTTTCATTGTCTACTTCTCATCTGGTTGGGCACCATCTACCTTTACCCTCTCTTAGAAAGCTCTTCTCCTTTGGTTTTTCTGATACCAAGCTCTCCTGTTTCTCTATATATTTCTTGTTTATTTCCGTGAATGGCTGGATTTTCCTTCCTCTTCTGCCTCTAACTGCTGTTTAACTGTTGTCTCCTAAAATCCAGTCTTCTATCTTCAGTCCTTTGCCTGAACTCATTCCTGTCTCCTCTGCTTCTCACTTCTACAGTTTTCTCACTGGTCTTATAGTTTATGTATTCTTTGAATGACGTGGTTATACAGAACATTAGTATATGTGATTGTTCAATATGATATACACAATATATTGTGTAAGAATGTTGCCATTTAAGTCAATGGTCAGTTTAGAGAATCCCTTTACATTGGAATTAAAGAGAATATTCTGGCCTAGGATATACATAAACGAAGCATTTTGAGAGAGGCTATCTGAGGATTATCTAAGGATGAGGTTGGGCAGAGTTTAACGCAGATTGAGGACTAGACTAGTTCAATTAAGAAAACACTTCTATTATATTATATTAAAATTAAATTTTATTAAAATTAAGTTGCTTATTTGGGGGCACTATGGTAGGTATTGATGGACATATATTAAAAAGGCAGTCATATTGAAGCTAATTAAAGCTATTTCTACAATAGAATTCATCACAGAGGTTAAAGGTACATTATTTCACACATTTTCTTTAATAAGAAGTAATTTATTTAATACTGCACAGGCTTATTTTGCTACATATTTAAAGTTTATCATTTGTCTGCAAGCATTAAGACTCTGAAGTCTTTAAATAAATCTTTTAGAATCTAAAGTATAAGTATACGTGATACATCAATAATATTACCCAAGTTTTCCATTGTTCCTATCAAATATTAGGCTCTCCTGGCACCTGCCATCAACAAATGCTTAGAGCCAAAGTAAAACATTCATTTGTTTCAAGGAATGGATGAAGTCAGTCGAGCCCAGTTAAAAATAAACTTGAAGCCCAAATACAGAAAGTGATGCAAAAGTTGACCCTTCAATGGAATCCTTTTCCAGCTTTCCAATTTCTGCCAAAACTATCATTATTTTCCTGGTCCTCAGGCTTGACACCTTGGAGATTCCTTTGCCTCTGCCCACTCCTTTGTTACCTGTCTCCAGCCTGACTCCAATTACCACTCCTCCTTCTTTATTTTCAGAAACACTACCTGGTCTAACTGTGAGTACTTCAATATGGAGAGTGAAATGGCTTCTTCATGGTCCTTCTGTTCCCAATCTCTTGCTGCTTCAGTTATTTCTTGCCTGGTGAATCTTTCATATGATTGCATGACTCCCCATGTTTAAGAGTCATCAAAGACTTTCTTACCATATGATCCAGCAATTCCACTCCTAGCCATATATCCAGACAAAACTCTAATTCAAAAGGTTCATGCACTCCAGTGTTCACAGCAGCACTATTTCCAATAACCAAGACATGGAAACAACCTAAGTGCCCACTGACAGATGAACAGATAAAGATATGGTGTATGTATACAATGGAATATTAGCCATAAAAAAGAATGAAATAACGCCATTTGCAGCAATATGGATGGACCCAGAGATTATCATACTAAGTGAAGTAAAAGATAAATATCATATGATATCACTTATATGTGGAATCTAAAAAATTGATACAAATTAACTTATTTACAAAACACAAACAGACTCACGGATATAGGTAACAAATTTATGGTTGCCAAAGGGGAAATTTCGGGGAGGCGGCGGGGATAAATTAGGAGTTTGAGATTAACAGATACAAACTACTATATATAAGATAGATAAGCAACAAGGTCTTACTGTATAGCACAGGGAACTACATTCAATATCTTGTAATAACTTATAATAGAAAAGAATCTGAAAAAGAACATATTATATTCTGAATATATGTATATATAAAACAGAATCACTTTGCTGTACACCTGAAACTAACACAACAATGTAAATCAACTATACTTCATTAAAAAAAAAAAAAAAGAGCAATCAAAGGCTTTCCATTGCCTGTCATGTGAAGACCAAACTGAGAATCCAGGCAATGGTTTCTTCGATTGTAAAATGGCCGTGCTGGTCTTGAGGAGTGGTTTTCAAATTTCTGAGCAGCACAAAACATAAACCAGATTAAAGGAGAGCTGCTCAGGTTAAAGCATAGAAAGGAACCAGATCCTACCACTGCTACCACTGCCTCTTCCCCTTGCCCAGCAGCCTCCACAGATAAATCACTGATCTGGAAGCTCTTTAAGTCCCTTTCTTTCTGTTTTAATGCTCTAGGATTTTCTCCTGAGCCTAGATCCAATGTCCTCCATCACAAGGTCTTGTATTCCTTTACAAACTTGGGTTCCTCCAACCCCCTCAGGGTTCAGGACACGAGCTCAAATTGCCCATGGACAGGGTGGAGATTGAGGCAACCCAGAAGTCCAAGCTCATCCAAAGAACTTTTCATCTTTCCAAAGAAGCTAGAAATCTTACTCTCTTTTAAAATCTAGAGTTTTGGTTGGTTTTTTGTTTGTTTTTTGTTTTTGTTTTTATGTTGGCAGCTGTGATGACTAATTTACGTGTCAGTTTCACTAGGCTATGGTGCCCCATTGTTTAGTCAAACACTAGTCTAGGTGTTGCTATGAAGGTATTTTGTGGATGTGGTTAACATTTACAATCAGTTAACTTTAAGCAAAGAGATTACTCTCAATAATGTGGGAGGGCCTCATGCAATCAACTGAAGGCATTAAGAGCAAAAATCTTCAGTTTCCTGGAGAAGAAAGAATGAGGAATTCTGCCTCAAAAATGTAACATGGAAATCCCATTTGAATTTCTAATCACCCGGCCTGCCCTACAGATTTCACATACCACCCCACAATCACATGAGCCAACTCTTAAAAATCAATCAATCAATCTCTTTATATTATATACACACATGTATACACATACACACATACACACACACACATCTTAAACAAAATAAGAAATGAAATAGGAGAAAATATCAACTGATACTGCAGAAATACAAAAAAAATAAAATAAGAGAACACTATAAACAATTATATGCCAACAAATTTGTCAACCTAGAAGATATGGACACCTTTCTAGAAACATACAGCCCACCAAAACTGAATCAAGAAGAAACAGATAATTTGAACAGAGATCACTAGAAGTGAAACAGAATCTGTAATACAAGATGTACACACATCCTTGGTTCTGTCTCTCTGAAGAACCTTGGCAGATAAAGTAGCCAACTCAAATTTTTGTGAAACTCTGTAGGCCAAACAAAACATACGCATGAACCCTACTTGCAAGCCACCAGTGTGTAACTCAGTTCCCTACAACCCAGTCCATCTCCTCAGAATCTGCTGCTACACACACGCTCAATCATTGCTATCACTGTGCATTTTTCCCACCAGGAAAGCCTTTCTTTCCATTTTATCTTCCCAACCAAATCCAATGCTTCTAAAGTCTGTCATACAGACTGAAGTAAGCCAGAAAGAGAAAAACAAATACCATATGGTAACTCATATATATGCAACCTAAAAAAATGGTACTGATGAACCCAGTGACAGGGCAAGAATAAAGATGCAGATGTAGAGAATGGACTTGAGGACACGGGGTGGGGGGTGAAGGAGAAACTGGGACAAAGTGAGAGAGTAGCATTGACATATATACACTCCCAAATGTAAAATAGATAGCTAGTGGGAAACTGCTGCATAACACAGGGAGATCAACTCGATGATGGGTGATAACCTAGAGGGCTGGGATAGGGAGGGTGGGAAGGAGTTGCGGGAGGGAGGGGATTTGGGGATATATGTATAAATACAGCTGATTCACTTTGTACAGCAGAAACTGGCACAACAGTGTAAAGCAATTATTCTCCAATAAAGAGCTTAAAAAAAAAAGACACTAGACTCAAAGCTCTTCTCTTTCAAGAAGTTTCTTTGATAATTTGATGCCATGAAGATCTCCATGCATTACTTTTAATTCCTTTTACATTTAATGTTCATAGA
This sequence comes from Hippopotamus amphibius kiboko, assembly GCF_030028045.1. Classification (NCBI taxonomy): domain Eukaryota; kingdom Metazoa; phylum Chordata; class Mammalia; order Artiodactyla; family Hippopotamidae; genus Hippopotamus; species Hippopotamus amphibius. Next base: position 85,497,541 of record NC_080189.1, on the reverse strand, counting down.
TGGGACATACTATGTTATGCTAGATTTATGATTTTTTAAATTGTTCTCAAAATGTTATCCACCTTGTCCTTCGGACAATAACAAAAACCTCACCTCTAGAGATTGTCTGCCATCATTCTGCAACTTGTGCTGAAAACAAATCACTCTGGAAATTAGGAGACATGAGCTCCAGTCTCATCTCTTTTGGGAAGGTCACCGAGCATCTGTGAGCTGGATTTCCTTCATCTGTAAAACAGGATAGAGCTAGTTAATGCCTAGAATTTACTTACTGCTTACCATGCACCCGACACTGTTCTATGTTACATATATTCATTCACTTAATCCTGAAAATTTTATGAGGTAGGTACAATTATATACAATAAACTAAGACTCAAAATTAGGTGGTAATTTGCCCAAGGCCGGCTTGCAAGCACTGGAACTGGGGTTTAGACCCAAGCAGTCTGGTTCCCAAGTCCATGTTCCTAATCCCATACATGAAACAGACTCACAATACATACTGCATAGTTCCCAGCAGCTCTACAATACTATGATTCTAAAATCACCTTCGGAGTGCTCTTTATTACAAGCCACAATAAGAACTCATTAAATGTTTATTAAAATGAATCAACTACTTTTCAGTTCATTTCCATTTCATTACCATGATGGCCTATCTTGTTGTATAAACATGGGGGACTAGAGTTGACTGAGACCATTTCACTGGTCACTAGTAATAGGTTCTAATCACAAGGACTGGCTTGGCCATCAAATGTCCTGTCTAGGCTTCATCCTATATGTAGACTTTAAACCACTCATAGCTCAGATTTTTTTGAACACCATTGTTTCCTGCAACACAAGATGAACAGATGTCTTTAGAATCAATTTGTAAGGCGTGCCTTTCAAAATGCGTCACATGCTACTGCTGATCATAGTCAGGATCGAAATAGCAGCTCCAGCTGGTAACATAACCCCAGAACAAGAGGTAACTTTTTGCCAATAAGAGCAGAAACAATGACCTTAAAAGATGGGAGTTAACTTGGACAGAGCAAACATTATCAATGACCCACTCATGTCCCCTTGGCCCTCCCCTGAGGTCTTCAGGAAATAGTTCCCCACCACCAACAGCTACCAACCGCAGGCACCTGTGTCTCTCTGCCCAAGGGCATGCTCAGCTCAAGCATAGTACAGGCCAGAAATGCCAAAGAATTTATGTGGCCAGGAGCAACCCTCAGCCAATGAGGGATAAATAATCAACTTCCTCCCCCATCAGTAGGTTGGTTCTGTTTCTTGGAGCATCCCAGAGGGATTGAGCCCCTGTGCCCATGGTGGTCATCAATTTAGTCTTTTTTTTTTTTTTTAGGCTGCATTGGTTTTTCGTTGCTGTGCACAAGCTTTCTCTAGTTGTGGCAAGCAGGGGCTACTCTTCGTTGCTGTGTGTGGGCTTCTCATTGCGGTGACTTCTCTTGTTGCAGAGCACAGGCTCTAGGAGCATGGGCTTCAGTACTTGCAGCACATGGGCTCAATAGTTGTGGCTCACAGGCTCTAGAGCGCAGGCTCAGTAGTTGTGGCACACAGGCTTAGTTGCTCCGTGGCATGTAGGATCTTCCCGGACCAGGGCTCAAACCCATGTCCCCTGCATTGGCAGATGGATTCTTAACCACTGCACCACCAGGGAAGTCCCAATATAGCCTTTATTGATTTTCCATCCTATTCTGTCTCCACATCTCATTCTATTACCATGTTCCCTGGAATCATCATCCAAATAAACTATTTGCATCCAAATCTTTGTCTCAGTTTTGGAGGCTGCTGTTTCAAAGGAACATAAATTAAGACACTGAACATTTCATTCCAAATTTGTTCACTCCTTCATCTCAGTTTCTAAGGCTGCAATCTTCAAGTTAACATGGCATCATACTGCCCATAGCAGTGATCTAATAGGCAATTCTTTGAGCCTGCCATTTGGGGAAGCCACCAACTGGGCATAAAAATACTTTGTAACATTACAGAAATACACATGTATACACACACACACACACACACACACAGGTTGAAACCAAACAGGACCTTGTGAGGCTTTTCCCTGAGACAAACTGCTGTGTCCCCTCTACAAACCCCTCTTGTTTGTAGAAAAGCTTTAGCCTCCTAGGCCTTCCTTGAGTTCCAGAGAGTATATTATCCGAGAAGTAAAAAAGTGCAGAAACAAAGGAAAATAACCAAGCACAACAAAATCATAATCATTTAGCCATAAAACAAAGTCAAGGACCTTTAGTTCCTCTTCAAGGGCTATAGATGATGTTCTGAGCCATGTCCTTTGAGCTGTTTTGCAGCTACTAAAACCCCCAGCAGGTGGAACAAGTTAACTGTATGCTGCCCATAAGCACAAAGACCCCAGACTGGTTTGAGCCAGAAAACTGGTAACTGAGATTCACCAAACGTCACCCTGTAACTCATATCAATCAATCAGAGAAACGTCCACAAGCTCATCAGGCACTCTGTGACCCTCTCCCTCACACTGTGTTGAAAACTCTTCCCTGAAAGCCATCAGCGATTTCTGCTCTTGTGAGCATAAACTGCCCATTCTCCTTGCTTGGCCCCAGATTGGATGCCTTGCAATAAACGTTGTACTTTCCTTCATTCCAACCTGGTATCAGTAAATTGGCTTTACTGCACATGGGCAAGTGGACCCAAGTTTGACTCAACAACAGGAAGAAGCAAAATAATGTGGAGCAACAGCTCCCAAAATGTGTTCCAGGGAACAGTGGTTTCTGCAGAATTTTGATTAATTTTACTTGAAAAACATTTTAATGTCAAATAAAATTTGCAAATTCTGCATTGTTTGATGGGTACGGGAATATATTTATATACCACGATTCTATTGTGCAAAGAAAAAAAGGTATCTCTTTCCCATAACTGACATCTTGCTCTTGAGCCTCTATTTCCACCAACAGAGAAAAATTAATGTGCCAATAAAGTCCCCCTGTCTTACAAATTGTAAAAAGTCTCCTTTGGGTAAATATTTAGTTAACTCAAATTTCAAACTCCCTATCAGAGAGTCTCTCCTCTTGGAGGGTCTCACCATCTCTCACATCCCAAGTGGTTTATGGCCACATACAAGCACCCTTGTCCTCACCAGAGAGGAAGGGCAGGGAGGGCATGCCGCCCGGTGTGCTGGCCTCTGGGGTCCTTTATGGCCTTTGCTGAGTTGGACCCATTTGTCCACCAGCATCAACTGGAGAGACCATTAAAATGCATATTCCGAGGTCCTTTCTCTGGATGTTTTGATTCAGGGAGACTGCAGTGAAACTAAGAACCCACATTTTGAACAAGTCTCCCAGAGGGTTCTGATGTTGTCTGACCTTTGGGAAACACTAGCATAGCCCCTCCTGCTGCCTCCCAAGCTCCGGATTTCCTGCTGTCATGAAACATAGGAAATCCTCATAACCTGCCATCTCACCCTGAGGTGGATGCACATGGCTTAGTATCGCCATCACCTTTGCTCATCGCGAGGCATTTTGGGGCAGAGGATATAAGGTTTCCATGGTGAATCCTGGCACTGGTGGCAAACAGACTGATACTGCAATGTAAATGTGGTAATCATAGAATTTTTAAAGCAGAACTGAGGAAACAAAAGAAGAAAAAGATCCTCTGGTATTAATTCCAGTTATTTCAATACCAGTAAGAAGGAGGAGGTTCTAAGAGAAGTCACGCAAAACCTCTGAGGGGAAAGAGGAACAGTAGCATGAAGAAAGACAAAAAAAATTATGTGTGATCTACTTTCACTAAAATCTACATCTCAGCCTCCGATAATTATATCTTATTTTAAAACAGCTGGAAAAAGAAATCAGCTATTTTTCGTCTAGAACTGTGTACCTTAAACATTAAATAAAATGTTTGCTCTTCCTCTGATATTTTATGTAATAAAGAAGTTTATAGCATCACTTTTGAAGCATTTTTTAAATTGGATATTGTATTTTAATGAGTAAATAGGACTGGTTTATACCACTTAATGTTGATATCAACAAAGTCTTCCACCCAGAGCAACTTTAGATTTCAAATCCCATAGAGTGAAGTTTAACCTTTTAAAATCTGATGCAAAACTTCATGTCAGCCTATTTTTCCATGAAGAACCTTGACCTGACGTAACAGTCAGAACATACTAGGGTGGACTGCAGTTACAAACCACTCCGAGATCTCAGCAGCTTAACCCACCAAGGATGCATCTCTTGCCCGTATACACGCGCATCACGAGTGAACTGGAGAGTTCTTTCCGGGGCCAGGTTGACAAGGTCCCATCTCAACATGTGCTTCCAAGTTCTCCACAGCACAGGCAAGGACACGTGGCAACTTGTGCCACACTTCTGCCCACATTTCACTTGTCAAAACAAATCGTGACCATCCTAACTTCAAAGGGGGTGGGGACTATTGTCTTACCATCAGCCTCCTAGAAGAACTGGAGTGTTTGTCACCAGCCCTATTGACTATCATGTCTGCTTTTGCTTTTTACCTCCTTTGGATCTTTGTACCACATAACAACCCACACTCTCTATCTCCCTGTTTGGGACTTATCAATCCAACAAACATACTGTCAATCCAATGACAACAAAGCATTTCACTCTTTTAGAACCATTGTATTCAAGCAAGGTCTCCATTGTTTCTTAAAACCAACATCCCCAGTACATCTCATTTTGGCAGAGCTAGGGTGCTGTGTGTAAGTTTAAAGAAAGAGAAGTTGGTAGCCCCACTGTGGCAGAGATGACTCACTCACCAAAGACTGATGGCCCTCCCTCCATCACATAGGAACAGAGTTGCCGAGTTGCCACAGGGCCTGTATTTCTCAGACTCTTGCAATAGGTGGGGCTACGTAACTGAGTTCTGACCAATGAAATGTAGATGGAAATGCCATGTACCGCTTTCAGGTCCAATCCATAAATATGTACCATCCACTGCTCTCATCTTCTGGCTGGACATTGATGCCTGAGGCAACCTAGAAAGTCCCATTTGGAGATGGCAGAGCCTCCATCAGCCTGGTCTTCAAATGACTACATGACCCAGACCTTCCAGCAACCCCCTACCCTGTCGATGATGCATATAAACTTTTATTAAAAGCTGCTTTCTTTTTGAAGTTTATAAACTTTAAACGTTTATTATGAGAAATAAACTTTAATAGTGATGGGATACGGGGATATGTGTATAAAAACAGATGATTGAACTTGGTGTACCCCCCAAAAAATAAATAAATAAATAAAAATAGTGATAGGGCAGTAGAATAAATGGACAAAACACTACTCCAAAAATGTGAATTTCCTGGTTGGCCTTGACAATGACAAAGTCAGCTGACGTAATTCCTTAGCTTTCTACTAATCTCTCGCCATTCTCCTCTGTGTAACTCTGGATTACTGCCTTGTCTGATTAGAAGAAAATTTCCCAGCAAGTGAAGGAGGAACTGAATTATTATAGCGGAATTTGGAGACAGCAAGAGGGAGAACTGCCAGTTTCTGGTTTTGTAAAAGCCTTTAGTTATCACTAACGACTCCACATAGAAACAAGATACAGTCAAAACATCAATGACCGTCTAAGGCTGACGAGTCATATTCTAAGTGTCTCATGATGGAAATAATTAATAATGCATGAAATTAGATATGCAATAGCACTTAAGCTTTATCACGCTCATCAAAGCCCTATAATCTCTAATATGTTGTGGCAAACACAATGCTATGGCTTGGCCAAAGCTATTTTCTTTCCCCGCTGGGCACACGGATAGGCTGTACTTCCCAGCCACCCTTGGCATGAGGTGGGTCCTGTGACAGAGTTCCAGCCAATGGAACATGGGCACAAGAGATGCAGAACATTCTCAGACCCAGTGGAGGACTCAAGATCCAAGGGGAGAGTAGAACCATTAGCAGGAAGGGGCTGGGTCCTGAACGAATGCTTAGAATGGTACCTCCCTCTCCCAGCTAGCCTGGGACTATGATGTGAGAAAGAAAGAAACCCCTGGGATTTTGTTATAGCGACTAGCACAGTTAGTATGCCCTCATGAATACATCAGGACTGTTGCATTTGCCTCAGAGAACCACGTGAAAGGTTAAAACTGAAGGGGATTGTAAAGTAATCCTCAATAAAGCTGAATATCGAAATAAGAGGGTCCAGGGGGCCCTAAAGATGTACTCTAACCCTGCCCCTACCGCCACCTTCATCAATGTGACTCTTCCCAATTGTTTCACAACTCCTCCAGAATGCTGCTTACCAGGGCCAGGGCAGGAATAGCATGACTTGCCCACAGACCACCCTCTCTTGGGCTCTTCTCCCATTCTGACTACTTGAGGAAATTTCACTCTCCTGAGCTTTGACTGCCATCGTCTCTTCCTTCCGGTGGACTGCTCTCTCCCCTTACCTCTGCCTGTGAGCTCTACCTGTTCTGCCTGCCACCCCGATTGAGGCCATCCCTCTGGAAGGCTTGGATGGAAAAGACAGCTTCCTGCTCTGAACTCCTATCTCCCTTTCTCTGTGTAGCTCTGAGGGTCCAGCTCATGTCCCCCACTGCATGATGGCAACAGGAGGACATCCTCTCTCCCTGCTAGGCTGCAAGCTCCTGGCAGACAGGAATCCGTGAACCAGTACTCAGAAGAGATTCGATAATAAATGCTGAATGAACACATGAACAAATGGTAATGAACGTACAAGTCAATAAATAAGTGGAATTCCACCCAGCAGCTTGGGTCAGAGACCCCTTTCCCTCCAAATGCGTCCACATGGGACCATGTTTCCTTTATGACATTCTGCCCAGCCTGATGGCTGTCCTATATAAAGGTGGAGCGTTTGGGTAGAGGTCACTTCTTGTGAAAGGTAGATATGACCATCCAGCACTGGCCTCCAGCTGAAATGTCAAGATTCAGATGGAGAGAAGAGTCTGCAAGAGTGTGGAGAACAAAGAAGGAAAAAGAAAAACCCCACTTAAGAAAATAGGGGAAGTCGCTTAAACTTTAGATATTTTTAAGTAAAAATAAGTTTAGATACATACTATTTCTTTAAACATTGACTGATGCATAACACACGTACAGAAAAGTGGCCAAGTGGACAGCTTGGTGACTGTTCACGAACCGGTCACACCACGCAGCCATCGTGAAACAGACCGTTATCAGCAGCGCAGAAGCCCCTCCCCCTCGAGTCGGTAAATACTATTTTAAAAGAAAAGGAAGGAAGGAGAGAAGGGAGGGGTGGCCAGGCATTCACTTTAAAAGAAAAGGAGAAATGCTGTGGCGGGCAGGCGGGTGGGGAGGGGAGGGGACACTCCGGGGGAATTCACAGCCTCGCTGAGATACACCCATCAGGGCTTCTCCGGATCTGCTGAAAATTCTCAGGGGATTAAACAGACCCACGACGTGGGTAACTGCGGCAAAGGCGGGCTGAGCGTGGGAGGAAAGAGGATTCCTCGCCGGTACAGAGCAAGGGAACGCATGCACTGTGTCCCCAGCCCGGGAAAAGCTGACTCAGAACCCGCGCCCCCAACCCCTCCCCACGCCCAGCCTGCGCTCCTGCGCTGTTTCTCTAAACCTGGAGAGGCAGGGCATCCTCTGTGCTTCCTTCCAGCCAGACTCGAAGCCAGAATCCAGGGCTTTGGAAGGAACAACATCCTGTACAATAGCCTGAGAAGCAGCTTCTATTGGCATTTTGTCACCTCTGGAGCCTCAGGACCAGGGCTTTGAGAGCAGGCTCTATCCAAGCCAGTGTACTCTCTTCCTCTCTCCTAGGACCCTCTGCTCTGCCTTTGAACAGGAAAAATCCCAGGAATGAAGGAAAAATCTTTGGCTTGGAAACTTCACTCCCTGTTTATTGCCCACAGCTTTGTCTCAGTCAGGATTGTGGGACGTGTGTAAGAGGTGGATAGAGACAGGTAGGTGATTGCACAGGTGTGTAGGTGGATAGATGAACATTCTAGACAGTCTGCAGGGAATTCAGAAGGCAGGGTTCCAGGGATGGGTCCGTTACGTGGACGCATTTCTTGCTCACAAGGAGGTGGTACAGGCAGTTTTCAGTCTTATATTTCTGTCATTATTAATAAGGGAACAACAAAGTGAACTAATAAATTGGATCAGGCAGAGGGGCTGTAAAGGGGAACTATAGCACTTTCTCAAGTATTGTAGTTCCTTATAATGTTAGTCAAACTGGGGTCCTTTCCAAGTTCCACACTCTGCATACCATCATCCTCCCAAGTTTTCTGTGCCGAGGTTTTAAGAGGAGGTAGCTTCAGGGCTTTGGGTTAGGTGTCTCCATGGAAGGAAGGCGATGCCTGGGTTTTGGTTGATCTGGGAGGTGTCAGGGGTATCATCCAATATCCCCGTTGCTTCCTATAAATGCAAGGGAATCCACTGACTTTCAAAAAAAGAGCTATTCCATACAAATTATCCACTCCACAAATATTTACGGAGGCCCTTGCTTTGTATGTGCCAAGCACTGTGTTAGGCCCTGGGGAATTCAGTGATGAACAGAGTACTCACTGTTCCCAAGAACTCACAGTCTCGTGGAGGAGGCAGCCTAGTAAATATCAATAGCCACCATCCCCCAGGAGAAGTGCTGTGACAATGACCTCTTAGCAGCTGTGGGACCTGGGGCAAGTCACTGAACTTCTCTGTGCCTTACTTCCATCAGCTGTCAATGGGCATAATAGTACTGCCCTTCTCCTTGGGATGTTGCGAGAATTAAGTGAATTAATATATTAAGGTGCTTAGAATAATGTAAGACACGTGGAAAATGCTATGGAAGAGTTCGTTCTTGGTGGTGGTGATGTTACTGTCACTTTTTGGTGATTGATCACTAATGGAGGAAAACTTTCCTAACCCTAAACTAGAAAGCCCTCCCAGGGGAGGTTATGCAACCTGCACACAGTGGCCTGTCGTATCCTCAGGGGATTGGTTCCAGGACCCCAGCAGATACCAAACTCCAGGGATGCTCAAGTCCCTGTAGAAAATGGCATAGTACAATCAATGGACCAGAAGGGATGGATCATACAGGGTCTGATGTATCACGCTAAGGAATTTGGACTTCTAAAAATCAATTTAAAGAAAAATCTTTTCTGGAAATTTGTCGAGTGCTTACCAAACTGTATTGGCCAAGTTGAGCTGAACAATGAAATTGAGAAAAGTGCCCTCAGTGGTCAGTTTCTGATAATAAGAATGGAATGTCCCACAGGCACCTGGATCTGGCTGTAGATTCTTGGATTTGCGTTAACTGTGACCAATTTCCTGTGGCTTCTTTTCTCTGGACCTAGAGTGTCTCTCCTCCACCCACACAGCATGATAATAGCCTATGTCCCTGATGGCATTGAAAGCTCTGACAAACTCTCCTGCTGTCCTCCCCAGCACCTCAGAGCCCTGACATTTTGTTCTGGTGTCCACCCTTCTCTGCCAGCCAGGAACTCAGCAGGGGACATCTTAATTAGCTTAAACCTCTCATGGAATTCTTTCCCCTTTCCCCATGACTGGCTGAGGGAGAGATGGGCCAATAGACAGGAGGGTACCCCGGAGGCTTCCAGGAAAGTTTTCCTCTCTCTGAAAAAGGCACACACAAGCTGACATAACTCCTCTTCCTTTGTACATTGTGTTGGTGTGTGACACCTGGAGTTGCCTGTCCTCTATAGCGTCCAGTACAGTGTCTTGCATAGTATATTACATAAGTGTATGCTCCATTGAACATTTATAAAGACCTCCTATGAGATAGGTAGGATGGTTACTATCCCTTTGGTAGGTTAGGAAACGGAGAGAAATGAATTAGCATAGATCAGGCCTAGAGAATAAGCAGGAATAAACCCAGGTCTTATGATTGCTAGTGCTTCTACATTTTACCAGGATGCTTCTTTTTCATCTAATCAGATTCAGACCAAAAATCTTCATAAAGACTGGCATTTATTAAGTCAGAGAGAGACAAATACTGTATGATATCACTTAGATGTGGAATCTAAAAAATACAATAAACTAGTGAATATGGCAAGAAAAGAAGCAGACTCACAGATATAGAGAACAAATTAGTGGTTATGGGAGCGGGGATGGCCACGTAGGTGTGGGGGAAAGGAAGGTACAAATTATCGAGTATAAGACAGGCTACAGGATGTATTGTACAGCATGGGGCATATAGCCAATATTCTGTAATAACTGTAAGTGGAGTGCAACATTTAAAAATTGTATAAAATATTTAAAGTAAAAAATAAATTAAAAAAAAAAAAGATTGGCATCTGTGCCTAGACAACAAAGCTAAGTATGAAGGTGAAGTAAATTGTTAGATTAAAATGCCTTTAAATCTGTTATGTCATATATAAGCCATCTGAGGCTGAACTAAAAAATATGAAACCATGGGTTCCAAGTGCTTTGTCAAGCTGAGAGATAACCACATGTCTGAGTCAGATAGCTACCCTAATAACAATAACAGCTTCCCAACCTGTGTGCCTCAAAGTCATCCAGGGCCCCAGGGGATACAGGCACTGTCTCATGCTTTGAGGAACCTCTTCACTTTGTCCCAGTGTCTCAGTCAGTTCTAGCTGCTATAACAAAGTCCCACAGACTGGGCAGCTATAAACAACAAATTTACTTCTCATAGTTCTGAAGGCTAAGAATCTGAGATGAGGGTACCAGCTCGGTCAGGTACTAGTGAGGGTCCTCTTCCAGGTTACAGACTGCTATATTCTCATTGCGTCATCACAGGGCAGAAACACAGCAAGAGAGCTCTTTGGGGTCCCTTTTATAAGGGCACAAATTCCATTCCTAAGGGCACCACCCTCATGACCTAATCACCTCCCAAAGGCCCTACCTCCTTATACCACCACACTGGGGGATTTGGATTTCAGTATCCGAATTGGGAGTTGGGGGAACACAAGCATTTAGTCCATTGCACCCAGTCTACCACACAACTGTTGTTACTATTTACATGTGCTAAGACACGAAATAAGTTTGAGAACCACAGGCCTGTCTTCCCATGTCTTTCCCATATCTCCCACTGCTGTCTTTCACAAACCCTCCAACAGGGAACTGATCAGTTCACCGTCCCTCAAATACTTTCTGGCCTGAAGACTTTCCCCTTAGGACGTCCCTGGTGGCGCTGCAGTTAAGAATCTGCCTGCCAATGAAGGGGACATGGGTTCGATCCCTGGTCTGGGAAGATGCCATATGCCTCAGAGCAACTAAGCCCATGTGCCACAACTACTGAAGCCTGTGTGTCCTAGAGCCCGTGCTTTGCAGCAAGAGAAGCCACTGCAATGAGAAGCCCACGCACCGCAACGAAGAGTAGCCGCTGCTCATGGCAACTAGAGAAAGCCCATGCACAGCAACAAAGACTCAACGCAGCCAAAAATAAATAAATTAATCGTTTTAAGAAATTTTAAAAAAAAAGACTTCCTCCTCTGATTCCTCTTGCCTTAAATCCTGGACCCTCCCCCCCCCCCCCATATATTTAAAATATTTGAAATCCCACCCAAAGTGACCTCCTCCCGTAAACTGTTGTATTAGGTAAAGATTGTTACATAATATATTTAAACCACTAGGCCTATACGTACTATCACATTGTCCATTATTTTTTTCATCTGCATGTCTTGTCTCTCCAACTAGGCCACAAATAATTTCTCTGAAGGCTGTCACAAAGAGCCTTCCTCATAGCAAATAATTCATTCTTCATCTGTTTATTGGCCATTGTCACATCTTACTCTGTTCTCACTTTCTAATCTGTTTGATCTTGTCATTCCCATGATAGCTGGATGTGATAAAGATGGCCAGACTATTGGACTGCATTATTTTCATTCAAAATGTAGTGTATGTCTACTATATGGAAAACATGGTGCTGTACGTATAGAGATCCACAGAAGGGAAAAAAGGAAGATGTATTAATAAAACAGGATAGTGATGAGGCCAAAGGGTCTTCTAACCTGAAAAATCTGGGGATACAAGAGGCCCCAACTAGTAAAGAATTCTTCATGGAGGAAGTATCACATACAATAACAAGACACTGGCCATTATTTCTGCCCTGAAACATTTACTACATATAGTCAAATTTTAGTGGCTATATTAGGATTTGGGGGAAAAGCAGGGTACTTAATTTCAAACCACCAAAAAAGCCTGAAGTATTTGCAAGCTTAGTCATAGAACAACCTTTGCATAATTGAACTTAGCTGAGTAGTTCCTACAGCGGTAAGGAGACCCAAAAGCTGGAGTCTAACATTTCTGAAATAACCAGAGTGTGTGTGTGTGTGTGTGTGCGCGTGTGTGCGCGCACGTGCGTGTGTGTGTGTGGTGTCAGGCTGGGACTTGGCCTCCTGGGTGTGACAGAGTCAGGGCAGGGAAAGAATCTGTTGGATGATATGGGGAACAGAGCTGGCCAAGCTCATGGTCCTTCTGTGGTCAGCCCTACCAATCCCAAACTCCTACCTGGCCCACCTACTCCTCCCATTCTGGGTGAAGCACAGCTTGGCAAGCTCGTGCAGTGTGGCTCCCTGGTTCCTGCCTCCACCCAACCAAGAAGGCCAGATTTGAGGCTTCTAAAGCTGCCATGTTCCTGACGGCGTATTCCTATAAGCTTTGGGAAGATGGTAAGATCCCTCTAAATATTTGGGAAGCAGCCTTTGAGTAAATGGTTTGTCTGCTAATGTCAACTATTACAGCACTGTTTGTAGAAAGCTAAGATCCAAGAGGCTTACTGTGAAAGGAAATAGATCAGATGAGACAATCATTTATCTCGATGTCAAATAATTGAGAGGAACTATTAATTATCCATCTCCAAAATTCTGTGAGGCCAAGCCCATTTCTCCCTGTTGTCCCTGGGCCTCAGCTGAAGTCCATGAAAGTCCAGGTTGGAGGATGAACTCTAGTATTGGAAACCCTGGGACGGAGGAGAGGGGTCACTGGTTCTGGATCTAGAAGGAAATGAGGTCACCTGGAAGACACAGAGCTGCTGAAAAAGTGATGGAAGATGGCTTTTCTATGGATTCTCTATTCCCCTTTGGATTTCTAACCTCCAACTGTAAGGTGGGAATAAAAAGCAAGCGGTTCCTGGCCCGTGATCCTCCAGTTAAGGGTGTCTGACTGACAGCATGTTGGCACCAGCATTGAAGGACGTGATGGGCTTCAGCTCTGGCCAGCTCTGGGAACCAGAAGCCATCTCCCAATGACCCTCTAGCTGACGGTGGGGCAGTACCCAGCCCCCAAACCCCGTGACGCCAAGAAATCTCCTTCTGTTTTGTCTGCAGTCAATCATACCTCTCAGTAAGTCTCCGCCCCCAACACTCTCTCTCACACACACACACACACACACACACACACACATTGTACTTTCAGTCTGAGCCAGTGATATTTTGGAGCCCAAATGCTTTTGAAAAAATAGAGAACTGTCTCACCAGCCTAAGGAAGTGAACTTCCAGACTTTGTCTTTGAAAACATTCAGCTTGATAACTCAGTCCCCTGGATCACTAGGTTTGTCTGCCCTCATCCCTCAGTTACAGGGTATGAACAGGAGTCATCTGCATTCCCATGAGGGAGAATTAAGTGAATGGGCTTTGCAGGACTAACGGGTTTAAAGTGGCTCTTGAAAAGTCTTCCTACCAGGTTGTTTCTCTAATATTGTGACTATGAGGCCTTTCCTTCTACTGAGAATGAGCTAGAAAAATATTTCATGTCTTGATATCTGATGCATGTATTTTTGGCTTGGATCTATGTCATTTTAATTCGTTTCCACTCTCGCAATTGTTCAAAAATTAGTTTGAAGAGTAAAAAAATACACAAAGTCCACATTGCTCACTTTCGTGCTTGGCACTCTGTGTGTGCTTTAACAGGAAATGCATTTCTGACACTTTTAAAATGAGCAATCACACGTATAATCAACTTGGTTAAAACTTCCTTCCTGGTAACTGCAACACTTCCTCTGCATCTGGATATGAAGGGAGACCCAGAAAAGCGGAAGAGTTTAGAGGCACACTGGGTAGGTTTGAATTTGTTTTGTTTTCAGAAATTAAACAAATGATCCTTCAACATCATCGCCTCCACTGCTTTATCAGGTATTGCTTCCTTCTATTTTTTGCCCTTTGTTGCGTCTGACTCGGAACAGTGACACTTCCTTCTCAGCCAGAATATTTTTATCTGGAACTGTTGTCGTTCTTCGGATGATGCTGCCACCGAATGTCTCTGTTTCATTGTCTAGACCAACTGGTGTGTGTGGATATCCACAAGGTTCCGGCAACAGCTCTGCAGGTGCATCAGTCCTTTTTTGTTTTTGTTTGGAGGAAGAGGGAGGGCACGGGGGCCTGTGCCAGAAGCTTTCATGTTCTTACAAGTGCACGCTTCGCAATTAGTGTACTAAACAGTGTTTCTAACATCTTCCCGTAAAAGGAGAAAGCCTCACAGCCTCAACCATGAAGGAAAGCAGTGAGTATTTAGTCAGCCAGTTTTCTTCTGCACCTTGTATCTTGTAAGGCTGTTTGATGTCACAGAGGCAGAAGTGATTGCTGTGTATTTGCATGTTGCCTAAATTTGGACCTATTTTATTTCAAGTTAGTGCCAATATTCACATAGCTTACAGTTCTCTTCTTTGCTAGTCTGTAAAGTAGCAAAAGACCAAATAGTGAAGGTCTTAAGCTGCAAGAGACAGTTCTTTGGGACAGTTGGTTTCATGTATTTACTGAGTGTAACTTCATAATATTTTAAGAGAGGGAATGTTGACTTTAAAAGTAAGTTTAAGCCAAGATTTGAACAGAAGTTTGGATCTAATGAAACTTGCCTTTCTTACCTTTTAATCCAATTCTCCTTTTTGGTATATATCAAATGCTCCACTATTTCTTAAGGAAATAAGTACTTATGAGTCTCACTAACATTAGTCCTTTAAGAAGTAAATAATATTTTCTGAAACATTGATTTTTATTTCACTAGTTGATTCTTATTTAGACTATCTTATGAAATATTAAAGGATACTAAATATCAAAATCAAAATACCTTATTCATATTTCAATTTTACTGTTTAGCATTGCAATGATTATTTGAACAGCTTCTTACTGAATTAAGTCACATTTATACTTAAGTGCTTTGTGAAGGTAGGTCCTTATTAAATATTTGTGGAAAGAGTGGATAAATTGTTGAAAATAAATTGGTGAATTTTCATTACAGAGATGAAAATATTAGAGCAAAAAAAGTTAAATAATCAATTGAGGTCCACAAGCAGGTCCTTTCTACCATCCTGTGGCTTCTCCAGAGGCAGATGGAATGAACTGGTTCAAAGTTAAAATTACCTGAGTGTTCATATTTGGAGAATACAGCCCTGGGGACTCCACTAAGATACTGCCCTAACGGAGCAATGACACCCAAGATGCTTACACATTTCATGATTCACAATTTTAAGTATCTGCAAATGTTCTTGAGTGCAACTTCACCAATTCTGTTCTTTTTGAGTTTTATCAATGAAATGACCACCTCTCCTAACAAGAAAAAAGAGAGACGCACACAGAAAGTTGACTAGGGAGCAGATACCTGATCCAGACAGTTTGAAAAGGGAGTGTGAGGCAGGTTGGGTAAGGTGTCTGGGTCCCCCAGGAGACATATGAGACTAAACAAAGAGTAAATAAGTCAAAAGCCTATTTTCAAAGGGGGCTGTTTCAGCAGGTCACATTGCACCTTATAAACCAGGATTTGATCCTTAAGCTGGATTATTTGACTCATCCATGCGTTTCAGTATGCTTACCAACAATTACCACTTAGAGCCATTACAGTTGGCCAGACACAGTGCTAGATTAGTGCTTTACCTCTCTCTCTGCTTTAAATACAATTTCAAATGTAGTGAGAGAATGATTCATGAATCCCTATCTACCCATGGCCCATACTCAACAAGTATTACATTACCTTATTTAACTCTCACCTCTACCCTCTGGAGTATTGCTAACCCCATTTGACAGATGGGAAACAGGCTCATAGATTATTTGAAGGGCTCGTCCCCCAAATTCTAAGTGGTGGGCCAAGGATTCCCGGAACCCGACTCTAAAGCCCCTGTATCCTCGTGCGCACGTCCCTGTCGTTCATCTACACCTTCTCCTTCTGCCAGCTCGCGGGAAACCATAAAGGGCAAGCGCCTTCCCTGTGACCCAGCCCTCTGTTTCTCTGCTCCCAGGTCGCGTAGGGCATGGAGCTGGAGAACTATGAACAGCCCGTGGTGCTGAGAGAGGACAACTGCCGCAGGCGCCGGATGATGAAGCCGCGCAGCACGGCGGCCAGCCTGTCCTCCATGGAGCTCATCCCCATCGAGTTCGTGCTGCCCACCAGCCAGCGCAACGCCAAGACCCCCGAAACGGCGCTGCTGCACGTGGCAGGCCACGGCAACGTGGAGCAGATGAAGGCCCAGGTGTGGCTGCGCGCGCTGGAGACCAGCGTGGCCGCCGACTTCTACCACCGGCTCGGCCCCGACCACTTCCTCCTGCTCTACCAGAAGAAGGGGCAGTGGTACGAGATCTACGACAAGTATCAGGTGGTGCAGACCCTGGACTGCCTGCGCTACTGGAAGCTGCTGCACCGGAGCCCAGGGCAGATCCACGTGGTGCAGCGGCTCGCGCCCTCCGAGGAGACGCTGGCCTTCCAGCGCCAGCTCACCGCCCTCATCGGCTACGACGTCACCGATGTCAGCAACGTGCACGACGACGAGCTGGAGTTCACGCGCCGCCGCCTGGTCACCCCGCGCATGGCCGAGGTGGCGGGCCGCGACCCCAAGCTCTACGCCATGCACCCCTGGGTGACGTCCAAGCCCCTCCCCGAGTACGTGCTGAAGAAAATCACCAACAACTGCATCTTCATCATCATTCATCGCAGCACCACCAGCCAGACCATCAAGGTCTCGGCCGATGACACCCCAGGCACCATCCTCCAGAGCTTCTTTACCAAGATGGCCAAGAAGAAGTCCCTGATGGATATTCCCGAAAGCCAGAACGAACAGGACTTTGTGCTGCGCGTCTGCGGCCGGGATGAGTACCTGGTGGGTGAGACGCCCATCAAAAACTTCCAGTGGGTGAGGCAGTGCCTCAAGAACGGGGAGGAGATTCACCTGGTGCTTGACACTCCGCCGGACCCCGCCCTGGACGAGGTGAGGAAGGAAGAGTGGCCGCTGGTGGATGACTGCACAGGAGTCACCGGCTACCACGAGCAGCTGACCATCCACGGGAAGGACCACGAGAGCGTGTTCACCGTGTCCCTGTGGGACTGTGACCGCAAGTTCAGGGTCAAAATCAGAGGCATTGATATCCCTGTTCTGCCCCGGAACGCTGACCTCACGGTTTTTGTGGAGGCAAACATCCAATATGGGCAGCAAGTCCTTTGCCAAAGGAGAACCAGCCCCAAACCCTTCACGGAGGAGGTGCTCTGGAATGTGTGGCTTGAGTTCAGTATCAAGATCAAAGACTTACCCAAAGGGGCTCTGCTGAACCTCCAGATCTACTGCGGCAAAGCGCCAGCTCTGTCTGGTAAGGCCTCTGCGGAGACTCCCAGTCCCGAGTCCAGAGGCAAAGCTCAGCTTCTCTATTACGTGAACCTGCTGCTGATAGACCACCGGTTCCTCCTGCGCCACGGGGAGTACGTGCTGCACATGTGGCAGTTATCCGGGAAGGGGGAAGACCAAGGGAGCTTCAATGCCGACAAGCTCACATCTGCCACCAACCCGGACAAGGAGAACTCAATGTCCATCTCTATTCTTCTGGACAATTACTGTCACCCCATAGCCTTGCCTAAGCATCGGCCCACCCCTGACCCAGAAGGGGACCGGGTTCGAGCAGAAATGCCCAACCAACTTCGGAAGCAACTGGAGGCAATCATAGCCACTGATCCACTTAACCCTCTCACTGCCGAAGACAAAGAGTTGCTCTGGCATTTCAGATATGAAAGCCTTAAGGATCCCAAAGCGTATCCTAAACTCTTTAGCTCAGTGAAATGGGGACAGCAAGAAATTGTGGCCAAAACATATCAATTGTTAGCCAGAAGGGAGGTCTGGGATCAAAGTGCTTTGGATGTTGGATTAACAATGCAACTCCTGGACTGCAACTTTTCAGATGAAAATGTAAGAGCCATTGCCGTTCAGAAACTGGAGAACTTGGAGGACGATGACGTGCTACATTACCTGCTGCAGCTGGTCCAGGTAGGGATGCACTCATCTCAAGGAATTTATTTGCATGTGCACAGGCACCCCATTCAGCCATCTTCCAATGCCCTTTGTCCAGAGAGTCACAGTCAAAGTAGATTTAATGAAGCAACATCAAAAAACAAAAACAAAAAAGTAAAACTGTTCCATTTACTTTTTTACTGTCTTTGAGGGCTTGTAGACAAGCATTTTGATGACATTAATATTGCTGCTTTTTAGGAGAACTGTTCCTGCGGGAATACTTTATTCTCATTTACTGTATCAATGATAGACGTGACTTACCAAATGCTGCCTTGTGCTGAGGCTCCAAGTGATCTACATGCTTTTCCTGTATTATTACGTTTAACTCTCCCAAAGACTATGATAGAGGTCAAGTTAATATTTGCATTTTATATATCGGGAAACTGAGGCACAGAGAGGCTAAGTAATGTGCCCAAGGTCATGTACTTTGAAAGACAAATTCAAACCCAGGAGGTCTGACTCCAGGCCCTGCCCTTTTCACTGCCTCCCAATATCTGGCATCAATTTAGCAGTGGCAGGATAGTGTGTCCTAGAGAGAAAAGGTCATACTCCCTGACTGTGTTTATCACAGTGCATAGAGTAACATCTCATATCTGGATGGGACCTCGAAAGCCCCTCTCTTTAGACAAGTCTGGTACTGTGTGTCCACTCCTCTTCACATGCCTTTCCCTGGGGTCCAGAGAGACTAAATCATTTGCCAAAGCTTTCCTTAGGAAGTTAAAGAAAGGAGGAAGAGTCCCCTTGCTCACTACAGCCATTCTCAAATTATATTGCGCTGCTTGACAAGGAAGAGGAAGGAAAGGAATTGGAAGAGAATTGTATTTTAGAGAGCAGATGTGTTCATTCATTAATTCAACAGCACAGACTGAGCGCTTCCCCTGCTCTGGTTGCTAGATAGAGAGCAGTGATCAAAACAGAGCTGGACTCTGCCCTAGCGTAGCTTGTGGTACATGAAGACTGACATCAAATGAGTACACATACAGGCAGATCTTGAATAACACATTGTGACAAATGCTTTGGGGAAAAGCTACAGAATGTTATGAGAAAAGAATCAGGAGTCCTGGGACACTTGATTTAGACTGAGGAAGCCAGGGACAGTTCTGAGTAGGTGATGTTTGATCTGAGATGCTTAGGATTAGCCAGGCTAACTGTTGGACACCGAACTGTCTAATCATTGTCTATATTTATAGGAAGTTTCTGGAGTTTTCTCATGCAAATTTTGGAAACTTTCAACTTTGAATCTTCACATCCCCATTAGGCAGATACTTGAAACATCATATTTGGCCTTTGCCTTTGTCTATCCAATAAAGCCAATGTTTTTCTCTGCCATGAGTTCAGAGGCTGACATAGACACTAATGAAAATTTTAGAAAAATCAAAGTATCCTCAGTTTCCTAGCTCTCCATAACAAAAAGAACATAAAACAAATTTGCATGAGATCAGTTCCAGGTCCCAAGGCTATCATGAATTATTTTACATTGTCATTTTCACAAGTAAACTTTGCAGAATTGGAAAATGAATAGTGATCTTCTTGGAAACATTTAAATGAAAGAGGTCAATAAGTAATATTAACATCGAATCTGTAGTCCTAAATCTGAAGAAGAGTAGTCATTTGTAAAACTATTTGAGACATTTGCAGATATGCCCAAATGACTCATTCATTCCTGATTAAAATGGTCTCCTGGTTGAGGTCTGCATCGTCTTTACAGAAGTGAAACACGAAGAAGGTCAAAAAGACTCACGTTTGGGTTAGAAACTTAACAACATTTCTGAAGTGACTACTGGGGCTAAATAACCACAGTCTCAGAATTAAGGTCTTAGCTGCAGCTACAAATGGCACCAATGTGAGCATACCTCATCTTTGAAAGCATGGGGATAACTGAAATATTATCAAGTCAGTATTGATCTGATCATTTCCAAACTGGAAAAACAGAGTAAGGATTGGAAATCATACCAAGAAGCCCCCAGGCCCTAAAACATAAAGTGGAATGTAAATACCTCCTGTTTCTTAGGAAAAAAGGATAGACCATGTCTATAAAGGAGATACTCTGAAATATTTAATTTTAAACCTCTCTTTATGCTTATACATGACATCTACCCTATAATTTTATATGTGCATGTCTAATAATCAAACAATATTTGTTAGTCTTACTGCTTTTAAAATTATGAACTATTGCAGACTTGCAGAAAAGTAGAGAATGGTGTAACAAATATCCATGCACCCACCAGAATCTAATTATTTTTTATGTTTTATTTTTAATTGTCCAGGATGCAGTGGGCAGGGGTGGGGGGCACAGAGGGAGCTTGGGGCGGCCACCCTCCTAGGCCCTGTTTTCAGTCCAGCCCCCATTGTTTACTTTCCATTGGTTCTTTTTCTTCAGTCATAGAGCTGCCACCTACATGAATATCTCTGTATTAGCCAAGTGATGTGAAAACTACTAAACACTGCCGAACCTGGGGAATCAGATAAAATAAGAAAATTTCAGGCAAAAAACCCTGCATCATGGCAGGGAATAATGATTGTTCTGTTGCAGTGGGAACCTGGGAGGCAGCACAGTGACTTGCCAGTGAGATGCCAACCACACATCTTGAGTAGAAGAGAAGCTAAAGAGAAGCTGTAGGATTTTTAGGATCTTCACACCTAACAAATATTTTTTCTCCCACCGTGTACAATATCCCCACTGTCTTTTTTCTTTCCAACAACCTTTCTTCCCTTCCACTTCTATAGATTTGTTGTAGCCATCTCCATCTTTCCCTTCTCTCCTTCCAATAAATCAGGTAAACCCTTCATGAGAACAAAAGCCCGCATCTCTTCATCTTTGAAGTTATCAAATGCACGTGATTGTGAGTCTAGAGTTCTGGCTCCTAATCCTGGTCCTTAAGCAAGTGGTTCACTCTGACCCAAAGTGTCCTCGAAAAGAAAGGATTGAACTTAAGTGACTGGTCTGATTCTCATCACCCTATCCATACAAACCCACTAAGGCAGAGCACTAGTTTTTCTCCATTTCCTATTTCCTGATTAACCAAGGGAGAATGCAGTCCTACAAATGCCAATGTGTTCTTCCTTTAGGCTGTGAAATTTGAACCATACCATGACAGTGCCCTTGCCAGATTTCTGCTGAAGCGTGGTTTAAGAGTAAGTACTTCCATTTTGATAAGTGTGACATTTAAAATTGGCTGATAGATCTAGAGCATTAGTCATAATAATGTCAACCTTCTTGTTTCCACCCTCAGAACAAAAGAATTGGTCACTTCTTGTTTTGGTTCTTGAGAAGTGAGATCGCCCAGTCCCGGCACTATCAGCAAAGGTTTGCAGTCATCCTGGAAGCCTACTTGAGGGGCTGCGGCACGGCCATGCTGCATGACTTCACCCAACAAGTCCAAGTAATCGACATGTTACAAAAGGTCACCATTGATATTAAATCACTCTCTGCTGAAAAGTATGATGTCAGTTCCCAAGGTACAGTGGCTCTATTTTCTTCATTCTCTTTCCAAATGCCTTTGTCTCCAAATGCCATCGTTCCTGTGATCCTTCTTCCTTCTGGAAGGCAAATTGCATCTTCCTTAAGGTAGCCAAGAATACATTTTTTAATCTTCTGTCTTCATGGAGTAACCAAATTTAAAGTTCTCCCTTTACAAGTTAATATTTTTAAAAACTACATTTATATATTTCAGTGATGAATGTATGATAATAGAGGTTAAACTCTTTGAAAAATTAAAACAGCATAATGCAGATGTAAGATGTATTTTTTAAGAGCAACGGCACACACACGTACAAAGAGATTAGTTATTTCCAAATATTTATTTTCTTCCCCATCTTTCAATATATGCATATAATTTTCAAATCTTCAGTCTTTTAAAGTAATGAATTACTGAGAAGTTATTTTCAATTTTTTGTATATATGTATTCATATACATTATATGTAGCTATATGTGTATATATATTTATATATATGTACTTCCTATAAAAATATATATATCACCTCCTCTGTGTTCCAGTGTTGTCTTCTTATCCCGAAGAAATCCTGTCCCTCAGCCTCTGCCCTTTGAAAATTAATCACTCTTTATCTGTATTCCCATAGGTTTTGGTTGATACTACATTAAAGTCATTAACACATCTTTCTGGTCTATTAAACTGTTTGAGCCTTGAACCTAGGAATTATCTCGCATTCAAGTTTGTATACCTAGACCCAGCACTACAGCTCACAATGGACACTCACTAACATATTCAGCCAGTATTTTAAACTTCTGAATGTTTTAAATTTCCAATTTTGCCTTTGATTCTTTTCCAATATACCAATAATGCTCTCTCCTAAAAAAATCAATGGTAACCATAATCTTACTTTTATTTTTATTATAAGAAAGAAAGAGAAACATTTGTACCAGCCTCCAATCTGTCTGTTATCCAGGCAGTAATTTTTAGTTTATGTATTTTGCCTTTAGAGTTTTGAGGCTGTCATATGGCCTCCACACAACCTAACTTCCTCTTTTGAAAAGGATTTACCAAACCCTAACTGAATTCCATTTAATATAGTCTTCAGATATCTGTTTACCAGATGGCAGTTTAAATTTTCCCATGCTGGAAAGACAGCTATAGTCATTCTCTAGCATTATCCATAAAGCATCCTTCTCTACCTGACTGCCTGGGTATCCCATATACATTCAGCTGTTTCCGTCCCCTGTTGTAATGTGTGTGCATGGTTATATTTCTGCCAGTAAGCCTGAGTTATCGTACCACCCTGAATGGTTACTTTCTCAAAGACAGAAACCTACCCCCTCTTCTCCTGTTCCTCACCAGACCAAATGTATAGAATGTTGTGAATACCTGTGGCTTCAGGAAATGTTAGAGATGATATTGGTAATTTCTTGGACTCACATAACTCTTGTGTGCTTTTGACAATACAGTTATTTCCCAACTTAAGCAAAAGCTTGAAAGCCTACAGAATTTGAATCTCCCCCAAAGCTTCAGAGTTCCCTATGACCCTGGACTGAAAGCAGGAGCACTGGTGGTAGGTATCGTCTTAATGTCTCTCCATGGTCTTTATGTCCTGACAGTGGCTCTGCCTGCTTGACTGGGCTTAGTGGATAAAAGCTGACATTTATAGAGAGGCAGAGAAACTGGAAAGTCCCCAGATGGGCTTCTGTCATGCCCCTGCCTAACCCCTAGATACTAAAAACCTCCACACCAGGCAGTCTTCTATCCAATTTTTTTAAAATCAGCTTTCTTGAGGAACCATTTGTATACAATAGAATATATCCATTGCAAGTGTACAGTTCAGTGAGTTTTGCCAAATGTTTACAACCATGTAACCATCACCACAATCAAGGTATAGAATATTTCCATAGAAATGTATGGAAAAAATTCTTTCATATCCCTTTGTGGTTAGTCGTTTCCTCCTTCCACCCTCCATCCCGGATAGCAGATCTGTTTTCTATTGTGTAATTTTGCCTTTCCTGGAATGTCATGAAGTGGAATCATACAGTATTTAGTTTTTGTATATGGATTCTTTTACTTAGCATAGTTTTAAGATCCGTCCGTGTGCCGTGTGTCTCAGTGATGTCCCTTTTTATGACTGAGTCGTTCCCTTGTATGATTATATCACAATTTGTTTTCCATTCACCTTTTGAGTAAATATTTAACAGTGAGATAGTTGGGTCAGATGGGACATGTGTGTTTATAAGATACTGCCAAACTGGCTTTCTATTTTCTAACGGCAACCGTGCCATTTTATATTCCCACCACAGTGTGTGAGAGCTCTGATTGTTCCGCATCCTAGTGAACCCTTGTTATCATCAGTCTTTTTAGCCATTCAAATGGGTATGAAGTGGTACTTCACTGTTGTTTTTATTTGCATTTCCCTAATGATGTTGGGCATCTTTCATGTGCTTACTTTCCATCTTCTTTTGAGAAGTTTCTATTCATGTTTTCCACTCACTTTTAATTTGGGTTACCTTCTTATTCTTATTTTTGTTATTTACATATTCTGGATACAAATCCTTTATGAGGTATATAGTTTACAAATATTTTCTCCTGGTCTGTGGCTTACCTTTTCATTTTCTTAGTAATGTATTTCAAAGAATAGAAGGTTTTAATTCTGATTAAGTCCAGTTTATGGCTTTTGTGTGTGTGTGTGTGTGGTTCATGAATTTTGTGTCCTGAGAAGTATTTGCTTCATCCAATGATTCTCTACCGGGGTGAACCCCCACCTCCTCCACCAAGGGACATTTGGTAATGTCTGGGGACATTTTTGATTGTTACAGCTGGGAGAATGCGACCATCCTCCAGTGGGTAGAGACCAGGAATGCTGCTAAATATCCTACAATACACAGGACAGCCCCCCACAACAAAAAATTATCCAGCCCAAAATGCCAGGAGTGCTAAAGTTGAGAAACACTGCCTAATTCAATGTAACAAATATTTTTCCTAAATGTTTTATAGTTTTAATCTCATTTAAGTCTTTGATCCATGTTTAATTTTATGTAAAATTAGCAATAAACTGGCTCTTTAGCAAAAGCATACACTATCAACTGTCCTTTTGAAGTTCGAAATTGGTAGGAATAATGATATATTAATACAAATTCAAGTGGCGTTTGTTTTTTTTTAAAGACCATGTCACATTTTTGACCCATGGTGAATTCATTTTTGACTAAAACTCCTAAGATTTTCTGTTTTGGAATGAGTGGCTGCTAAACCACCTTGAATTTATTTCGATGGGGGTTTTTTTGGAGGGGATAGGCATTGTACCTGAGTGCTAGAGTTCCATTTATTGCTGTTAAATTTCACCTTATTAGATTTGGCCTAGAATTAGGTTGCATCTGATTTGGCAACAACTGTTTTTAGACACTATGGTAGCAATAGAACTCTTTTTTTTTCAAATTAATTCTTAGAGGGAGGCCAAATATATATAAACAAATAACAGCAAAATGGCTCTGTGTTAGAGGGGACATGGAAGTACGAGTCCTCTGGGAGCGGGGATGCGATATGCCACGCCTCTTAGGCACCTCCACAGATGCTTAGGGTTCCTTGAAACACACTTTGAGATCCACTGGGTTAAGTGCTGTGAATTGCTCTCACCAGCATTTTTGGATTTGGTGAAAATGCCTTCTGCACTTTTACCCAAATCATTGAAAATCCTCTTCCGACTGGACTTTGTCCTAGGTGTTTACAGTGATGCTTTGCAAGAGGATGTGCATCTTCACAATGTGCCTTCAGTTATGTGTAGGAAACGTGTGTCTCTTTTCTTACAGATTGAAAAATGTAAAGTGATGGCCTCCAAGAAAAAGCCCCTGTGGCTTGAGTTTAAATGTGCCGACCCTACAGCTCTAACAAATGAAACAATTGGAATTATCTTTAAACACGGTGATGATCTGCGTCAGGACATGCTTATTTTACAGGTATGCTGCTGTTAAGGAATTTTTTTTTCAATTATCTGAAATAAGAATTCTGTACTAGATCTAAAAACATGCTTTCTACTGACCCTGTTCCGTTTTCCTATTTTGTATTACGAACAGTGATCAAAGATGACATAATAGAGTTTTCACTGGGGGAGGATGACCGTGGACCATTAGCTATGAAATCTAGTGAGCCTCACAGTTCCATCCATTCCTAAGGAGCTGCATATCCCGCTTTCCCAAATAGCCAGATACTTCCCTCACCTAACCTCCTCCTTACACACCCCGTCCCTAGTGTGGTAACATGGAATAGAGGCTTCTTTACGCCCAAGCATCCACTTTATTCATACGCATAGACACAGCTACACCCTCACAGAGGCTCTCCTTAAATACGTCACCCTTGGTACACATCCACATACACACACTCAAGTGAAAGATGTGCTAGGAAGGAGGGAGAAGATGAGCAGGTAGGTGACTGGAGAATTCCTGCAGTTACGTAACAAGAGTGAACAGATGACTAGAACAGAAAGTGGATGGCGAAGGTATTAACGTGGATCATTTTCATATTTTCTAACATAAACTTAGCTTTCCAGATTTGTAAAGTAATATTCTCTATACCCTAGGTGTTCAATACTGTAGAAGTAACATAATTTCTAATATTTCATGTGATTTATTTAAAATAGGCAAACCATGGAATCTAAAATATGATACAAGTGAATTTATTTACAAAACAGAAATAGACTCACAGGAAACAAACTCACAGACTCATCGAAAACAAACTTATGGTTACCAAAAGGGAAGGGTGGGGGGATAAATTAGGAGTTTGGGATTAACAGATACACACTACTATATATAAAATAGACCAACAACAAGGACCTACTGTAGAACACAGGGAACTCTACTCAATATCTTGTAATAACCAATAATGGAAAAGAATCTGGAAAAGAATGGGAATGATAATCATACCCATGCTAGGAGGTTAATACAAAGGGTCAACACAAAACAGCCCTCGGTGAATGTCAGCTGTCAGTATCATCATTGCTGTTGCTGCCTTGGTTGTAGCACAAGAGTGCCTTATGGATAAAAATGTATAAAGATGTTAGAGTGGAACTTTTCTTATTGTGGGAAAATACACATCACTAGGAACATTTGAGTAATGGATGAATCATAGCTAAAACCTACCCCCAAAGAAATCCAGCTATCCTCTTCCCCAAGGTACTTCTCAGGAACCAAACTCAACAGGCTCCCAAGGAAGGGAAACGTTAGAGTACCAGGTTGATAAATAAAAGTACATTTATTGCTTATGTAGTTTATGTTCACGTCAATATTTTGTGTTACCGGAGAAGATTGTTGTTGTTTTAAATGGAGAAGAAAAATACATATTTGTAATGGAAACATTTTTGTGTTTTGATGCGGAGATTCTACGAATCATGGAGTCCATTTGGGAGACTGAATCTTTGGATCTGTGCCTTCTGCCATATGGTTGCATTTCAACTGGTGACAAAATAGGTATGTGGGGACCTCAGGAGATGAATATACTGCTCAGCTCATTTTAAAAGACCATCATCCCGTGGGACTTCCGTGGAGGTCAGTGGTTAAGACGGCACGCTTCCACTGCAGGGGACACAGGTTCAATCCCTGATTGGAGAACTAAGATCCTGCGTGCCAAGCATCCCTTCAGTGCAGGCATTTGATAACTGAAAAATTACAATCATAATTCATATAAAAAGGAAGGAGATGTTCCAAGGCTGTTGAATGTGACTCTCAGTTTAATACAGGCGTTGAAAATACATGAATGCGTGATTCAACCCCTTGTGACTATATACGTGGAAATGATTTTAGTGAGAACGTGTTCCCTCCTCTTTACTTCTCCTCCTCTAAACGTTCACTCCTTTCATTGCACAGTAAACTTCTCTCTCACAAACAACATTTAAAAGTAGATGGAAAGATCTGTCCCTTGTTTTACTATCCCAGAGTTCACATTATCAACGCTATTACATACTCTCCTCTTAGATGCGTTTACAGACACTTCCCATTTTAATTTCAAATCAAACAGATTTTTATTCAAGTCTCCAATTTGAGAAGTAGAGAACATCATTCCCACTTGACCCTGGAAGTTAAAAAAGGAAAAGGCACAGGTTGCCAAGTGAAGAAAGATGTGTCCGGCACATTAATGCTTTTGCTTATTCAAAACCAACCCTTTCCTCTTTTCATTCAGGGATATTGAAAGCAGGTCCCACACAACTTCCCTACGCGCCTCCTCTTCTTTCTCTTCCTCCTAAGAAAACCACGAGCACGAACCTGGAAAATAACCCTCTGGTTGAGAAAGCTCTCTGCCCTCCACTCAGCAAAGACACAGCTATTCCTCCTTTGGGTCAGGCACTCGGCCGGCCCCAGTTCACATCAGACTCTGTGCCTCTTCCTGCAGGAATGATCGAGATCGTGAAAGACGCCACCACAATTGCCAAAATTCAGCAAAGCACAGTGGGCAACACTGGCGCCTTTAAAGATGAAGTCCTGAATCACTGGCTCAAAGAAAAATGCCCTATTGAGGAAAAGGTAGGCTTCTCCTCCCCACTCTGAAGACTCTTGACAAGTTGTCATGATACAGCAGAATAATGACACGTTTTTAAGGGGTCTGCCAGTGCCTTGCCTCCTGACTCACTGGTGAAGCGCTTTCTTCCTGAGCTCATGGGGGTTTGAGTGCTTTCCTCTGGTGACACAGCAGATCTGTATCAAAGAGAGGCGCTCCGCGCTCTGCTCAGACCTCACTGAGCATTTGCTTCTCCTTTGATTACCAGGCCTGATTTGCATAAAATTTGGTTCTGGGAAATAACTTGTTAGCACTTTTTATGACCATCTATTTTTGTCGTTCAGCAGAAAAACTTAGTTACCACGGATAAACTCTTTCCAACCTGGAAACCCTACAGACCCTAAAAAGTAATTTATAATTTACCACTGCAGCCAAATTTAAATAGTAAATTACGGATGCTGAAAATGTCACTTCTATTCCTCAGAAGTACATCAGCTGAGTCCTTCACAAGCTGTGTGGTTAGGCTTTTTGGCTGCTGGTTAAAATTCTGCTGTACAGGATTAGCACTTCTCATTTGCATGGGTAGCAGGCTTTTGAGGAGGAAATATAATTAGTAGCATTTATTAGTCTGTTAAAATGTGGATTTGTGAACCCATGCATACTTTAAGTGGTCACAAGCAAAACATATGTTCACCATCGAAGGCGGAATCATTATGGGTCCTCTATTGTTGTTGGCAAGTGATGCATGGAGAGGCAGTGAACCCTTTGATTAAATTACTGTTGTCCTTTGACTGTTGTTTCCTCCTGGTGCTACTGTGATTCATTGTATCTTCACCTCAAATGTAAGTGGAACAATGAGAAAGTTGGCACCTAATAGATCCAACGTTAATGAAATCAGGTACCACTAACTTGCTCTCTGAAGGTGACTCCCAGAATAGCATCTTTTGGGGAGTCCTTTGTAATAGATTCACACTGCTCTTTGTAGTTAGAACACAACTAACATTCACGTGCGTTTTGATTAGTTTCAGACAGCGGTGGAGAGATTTGTTTATTCCTGTGCTGGCTACTGTGTGGCAACCTTTGTTCTTGGAATAGGCGACAGACACAATGACAATATTATGATCTCAGAGACAGGTGAGTTTATTGTTTATAGAGTAATGTTTTTTGATTGGTAAAATAAGCATGACATAAAATTTACCATTTTAACCAGTTTTAAGTCTATACTTTAGTGGCGTTAACTGCATTGTTTGGTGGCGTTAACTGCATTGTTTGGTGGCGTTAACTGCATTGTTGTACAACCATCACCACCATCCATCTCCAGAACTTCGTCATCTTCCCCAACGGGACATCTGTACCCGTTAAACGCTAACGCCCCATCCCCCCTTCCCCAGCACAGAGTAATTTTTAAATGGAGCTCAAGATTGGAGCACAGATCTAGAAGTCATTATTGTATAGGGACACAGGGGCTGTGATCACCCTACAGAGGACCCAGGAGTGAGTAAAAAAGAAGATGCAGGAAAGGAGACTTAAGAAGGACAAGCCAGACAGTAGCTAGAAAGCTAGGTGGGCGTGATCAAGTGTCAGATGATGTAGAGAAGCAACAAAAAAAGTCACCGACACCCTTAAATCTGAAATGCTGTGCTCGCCTAACCTCCCACTCCGTGCTGGGCCACTGTCCACTCTGTGTGGTGAGGCTTTTCGGCTGCTGGTTAAAATTCTGCTGTACCGGATTAGCACTTCTCATTTGCATGGGTAGCAGGCTTTTGGGGAGGAAATATAATTAGTAGCATTTATTAGTGGCCAGTATTGGCTGCATGCTATGACATTTTTCTCCAAGAAATTTGTACCAGCTTAAGAGTAGAGTCTGGGAAAAACACCATACTGGGGTAAATGGCTAACTCTCTGTGGGAATCAAGAGATAATGCGTTTATGGGCCATTCATACGGCAGAGAGCCCTATAAATGGGAAGAGATGAAGGGAATTGTGGTGGTGATGGTGACAGTGGTAGAAATTGACCCAAACGAGATTCAACGTGATTTATTTCTAGCCTGCTACTCAAAAATAAAAGGTGACTGCCCCTACCCCAAAAAGTGAAATATCAGTCTCTCCTGAGTTACATAAAAAGCATGAGAGAATCTTGGGCATAATGTTGACATATAAACTGAGAGTCTGGGTTTATATTTGCAAGAATAATTCTGAGATGAGAATTTCTTTTTAATGGCATTTGGCTGTCACTGAATGAACAACAGAAGGATATCAAAACTACGTGTGTTTCAAAGAGGGCTTTGTGGCTACTACTACACACACCTGCTAAGACAAAACACATCACAAGTGGAGAGTAAAAATAGCTCTCTCACCCAAGATAGCTCATTTTCAGGCAACTTCAAACTATTTCAAGAAATGAACAAACCAGGGTGCTGTTTGCAAGTGTTGATGCCGGTATAATGACGTCAGACATTTTCTTCTCTTAAGGAAATCTATTTCATATTGACTTTGGGCACATTCTTGGGAATTACAAAAGTTTCCTGGGCATTAATAAAGAGAGAGTGCCATTTGTGCTAACTCCAGACTTCCTGTTTGTGATGGGGACTTCTGGAAAAAAGACAAGTCTACACTTCCAGAAATTTCAGGTAATTGGCCTCCCCCCTTGACCGCCGACTGGGAACACCCACCGGACGGTGCCTGCAGCCCTCACCTCTCACTTTGCTTTGAGGCGCCGCTCGCCTCTGTCCACCCGCTCCTGGCATGACCCCCCGCCACCTCCTCCCAGTCTCCTCTGTTCCTTCCCCAAGTGCAAAATGATGCTTCTCAGTAATCCCCCGCCTAAAGCCGAACAGCAAAGAGAAGTGCTCCATCATCAGTGGGGCTGGCGGATGCAGACCAGCAGGATGACGCGGCCCTGAAGACAGGGTTTTAAGGGAGGGCACCTGGCAGGCAGGTTTAGCCTTTGAATATGTAGCTAATCAAGATGTTGCCTAGAAGATCCAAACGTTACATGTATTTTTCAGGACTCACCAACGATGTGAGCGTCTCTCGATTTTTGCTACATGTGTGTATTTGCCAGTTGCTGACACAGGGCATTCTTGCTTGTCCTTTCTCTCATTTAAAAGCTCGGCAGCTCGACTGCAGGTTGTCCTCAGACCTCTGGCTTGTGCCCCTTTACCTGTCCACCAGCTCCTCCGTGGGGCCTCCCAGCTCCCTGAGAGGTGTCCACATTTGGCTTTCTCGTTCATGCCTTCCTGGTCCACGTTCACTTTTGACTATCAAATGGTATTTTAAATACCCAAGGAGTAAAATGTTCGCTCTTGCAAATTTAATAACTGAATGAACGTAACTCAGAAAAGTTGTCATGACTACTGCAATATACTTATGTCAGAGCCATACAAACACAAAACAGATCCGTAGAGGCAACAAGTGATTACTGTACATGCACATTTGTCTCAGGCTCCCTTTAAAAAGCCCCCTCCCTTAGCGCCTCTGAAACATGGTTTGATTTGCACCCGGCATTTCAGGACTGACTCTTCTTCCTGGGTGTCGTCTCAGGGACCATATTGACCTTGGGACATGATGTGGGCCTTGACGGTCAGTGGAACAGGAACTGGGATGTATTGTTTTGAAACCTATCTGTGCTTGTTTGTTCTTCTGGCTGATTTTCGATGTGGTGGTTACCGGACTTCCCCTCCCACAGCTCCAGGGGTGTTGTCAGAGAAACTGAGATCTCTGTGGCCAGATGGTCTTAGGATTTTTAGTGTGTTTTTCTGCGTAAACTCAACTGGGTTTCAGACTATTTCCAGGGATTTGACACATTTCAGTCCTGTTTTTCTTTAGGGTTAAAAATCACATATTGTGACAATTTCCTGGAAGAGAAAAATGGTTCCCTCCCCCCTACGCACACACATTAAAAAAAAAAAAAAAAAAAAGCCCTGGAAGGGTTTTATCATTTACAGGGGGGGAGGAGATACTCAATTCTCCTCTCCTGGAGGTGGGGTTCATCTGCTTTGAACAAACACAGCAGCAATAGTGTCATCTGAACACTCAGACAGACACGAGGAGTGTGACCTCACCAACGATCTCTCCTTGTTTCTGTGTGTACATTCTCTTCTTTTTGGCCAGTGGTTTTCCCCAGAATAACTGCCCATCTGCCCCGTTGTGGACAGCATTCCCATAGACCTCCTAAAATCCCAGCAGTACTTCCCCTTTAGTCTTTTTCGTTGTCATTTTAAATTTCAAAGTTATTCTTTAATGAAAAGATTTGGGTTTGGGGAAGCCAGTGAGAGCCTGCCTCCCCATCCAGGTGGCTTCCAGCCAAAGCTGTCCTCTCCATCTGGGAGTTGTTTCTTGAGCGGTTAGAACCTCTTTCATTAAAGCAACATAAGGGCAGCATGTGTACTGCCAGAAACACACCTTTGTAACTTTTATTGTACTTATATATTTCTGTGTTTTGCAGTGTTGGCATAGTCTTTAATTGAATGTACGCACTTTAGCCTTAAACACAGATCAGCATGAGGTTGTAGCTGAAAGGATGGGCTTTGGAGCAGACCAACTTGAGCTTGAATCCTGGCCCTGCTACTTAATTGCTATGGGTGTGACGCAATTTGATTGTCCTTTCAGAACCTTGGTTTCCTCATCTGAGCAGTGGGAATTCTAAGGCCCACCTCCTGTGGGGTTTTATTATTTTTAAGGATTGTTTACATGAAATGCGTAGAATGCTTGGCAGAGTGCCTGGGCCACAGCAGGAACTCAATAAATCTCCATCACAGGGGGTCCTCAAACTTTGAAAACTTTTAGGATGAGAAGCCCTCTGTGAAATGAGATCTCAAGCAGAGCTGTAACATATAAAACACGACAAAGTAGCACTGTTCCTGTTAAAGAGCAAGGGCGGGTGGGGTCCAGGCTCTTCCTCCACCGCCTGTCCCCGTGTCTGCTGGTTTCCGTGCCTTGCCCACCCTCCTCACTTGCGTCAGGGAAAGGGCTGAACACATATACGTGTGTGTGCAATGTTACATGTGCAGTATTTCTAAAGTCTCCAGCTTGACAACGATGAGCAACAAGCTTTTTCATCTTTTGACTCAGACCTGCTGACAGGTTTTTGTTTTTTTGTTTGGGTTGTTTTTTTTTGTTTTTTTTTTACATACTACTAAGCCTTCCAGACGATATTCTGTTTCTTCATCTTGTGCTCCGTTTTTGAGCTGAAATCCTTCAAGGTCAGGGAGCACATCTCTCAACTCTCTAAATAGCATCCCAGGGTCCCATATAACAAAGCTGCCATTTCTAGGTAGGCTGGGAGATGTTGTATATATTTCCATTTTGAATGAAAGGTGTCCTTCTTTCCAGCAAATCACTAATTTTGCATTGATAAGGTTCATGAATGCACGCAGCACATTTGAATCACCTGTTGGGAAGTGTGGAGAAGAGCTGACCCACTTTTTGTAGAGGGTGAGGGAAGCCTTCTCCACAAAGGCTTAAAAAGCTACCCAGCTTGTGGCAAGAAGACGGAGTCAGGGGAACTGAAAGAGGAAAATGTGGCTCTGTCCCACCTCCCTCTTCTTTCCAGGTAGCTGGTTGAGCCTAGGACCAGATTCATGAGCTATTCCTAGAATAGGGCAGAGTTCAGAAACAAGCCATAATAAGACAAAAAGACACAAAACCGAAGCCTACTGTTTGAACCCAAGATTATCTGTTTGCCTTTGGAACAGCGTCCTACACAGAGTGCTAAACAGATATATCATAATGATGATGATTTTGATAAATAAATTCTCCATAGAAAAAAATCTCTCTGTTACTAAAGAGAGAAAAAATTAAACAGTGGTTTTCCCACTGGTAATGTATTTTAGAACCACTTTGTTTGAAATGTCCCGGAACAATTATGGAACATACTCACATGCAGATACATTGATAGCATTGGCAAATGAAATTTGGCTTCCCGTTTACTTTTATGTAAGAACATGGGTTTTTTTCCCTCAATTTTAGAAGCAGTAAATGCTTCCTTAAAAAAAAAAAAAAGCTGGCAAAATATTAAAAATATCAGAATAAAAAATACCCACTATCCCACCTTCCAAAAATAACACTGTCAACATTTTAGTGGTTTTCCTGCATTCTATTAAGTGTTTGGTCTTTTATGTAAATAAGATCTTTCATCGGTGGTATCATCGTAGCTTTACATGTTTCAAACTTTGTACTTCTCGCTTGTTCTTTTGATTAGGAAAGGAATGAGGAGGGGACATCGTAATTGGAGAAACTGAATTTGAGTTTGGATCTGACTTGTAATCCCATTTCAATGGCTCTCACCTTAAAGACCAAATTAACCAGAATTTGGTTAAAAACTGAATTTAAGAAGCAGACACAATGTTACTCCCTTACTTTAAACCATTTAGTGGCTTCTCATCTTGTTCTGAGTCAAATCTGAACATCTAAGCTTGCCCGGCAAGGCCCTGTGCACCGGAACCCCTGCCACCTCCAGCCTCCCCCTGTGGTGCCCACCTTCCTTCTCTCTCTGGGTCAGGGCCGCCTTCCTCTGCACTTCCCCCCAGTCCAGGCCTCCTGCCTGGAACACCCTCCACTACCCTCTGCTCAAATGTCATCCCTCAGAGCCGTCTTCTAGATGAGGCTCCTCCTGGCCACAGCCCCCTGCGTGTTGCCTTTGGAGCGTCTGTCACAGCGGGTCGTTCCCTGCACCACCTGCTGCTTGTCTCTCCCTTTCCAGAGGCCGTTCTGGGCATCAGGCCCATGTCTGACCTGCATCACGCACGTGGAGCCTGAGACCTAGGTCACCCTCAGTAGGTACCGACTGGTACCTACTGACTGGAGCAATTCCTGCCCCAGGGAGGAGCTGGATGAGACTAGAGGACCCCCTCAGGTTTCTCCTGTCCCCACAATACATTGTATTCTGTGAGTTGATGAAGTGGTAACTCAGGCACAGACTGACAAGCTGCCGTCGCTCAGATGTTAGTTAATAAGCCTTCAAGATGCGGGTTAAATACCACACATCCGGAGAGGAAGTAGCCTAATTATGAAATCTAATATTTTGGTAAATAATACAGACATGTAAGTGTCATCTGGTGCCTAGTCACATTTTTGTGGCGATTTCCCTACTGACATAAACATGACTTTTTTCCCCCAGTCAGAGCAGTAGTCATGCCAATAGGACACACGGTATAAACCTGTAGTATACATGCAATATAGAACAGTTTGCGAGGAGCGTGAAACTTGGCCTTGTAGAAGCAAGCATTTTGAAGATGTTCTTTGCACACAGTAAGCAAATGTGTGTCAGATGGAGGTGAAGAAATCAAGGGAGTCAAATAACCTCTTCACATGCACAGCTCTACACAGCAGGCGGTGATGAGTGTACTTAAAAGGCACTTGCCCCTAGATGTCACTCTTAAGAAGGGTTGGATAGGAGAAGTCTGGAGCTCATTCACGGTGTTGTTTTAATCTAGGCCAGTTTCATCAGGCCTGGCTGGGTCGCCACCATGGGCAGTGTTGTCCCCAAGCCAGGGTGTCCCCAGGCCCCTCAACCCGCAGGCTCAGCCACGCCCAGTCTCTATGCAGAGCCCTGGCTCGGTTTCCTACGAACCTTCATTTGAAGTCCATCTCTGTGGTGGTTTCCTCTCATCTCAGGTCCCAGGCTACTGTAGTTACTTCTGCCCCAGCTCCTCCTGTTCGCCTATTAACCCTGCCTGTTCACCCGCCTCGAGGACTGGGGCCCCGCGCCCTCCTGCCGTTTGCCTTGCCAGAGACCCCCGTGCTGTCCCCAAACCCAGTCACAGGGACCAGCGGGACCACAGAGACCTTACCCCGGACACTCTTCCGAGGACCGCGGCCACCTCGCCGTCACTCCCCAGTCCTAGGCTTTGACTCCCTTCCTTGCTTGCACTTGTCTAGGCCTCTAACTGCCCATACCCGGCACCTGCCAGGCTGGGCTTTCTCAGCCTCCTGCTCCCTCCCGTTGGCATCCCCAGGCCTGTTTCCCCCGTGGAAGAAAGCACACCTGTTCAGCACACGGCTGCCTCTCAGGTCCTGTGCCAGGTCCAGGCAAGGCGCACGTCCTTACAGTTAAATCCCTTCAGGCATGACTGTTCCCCGATTCACCCTGATTTTAAAGCAGTGACTCTTGCCCCACGTTGACCTTGGCTTTGGCACATGAAGCACTCATTCATCATGTATTTGCAGATTACCTACGGTGTGGCAGACGCGCCACTGGGCCCAGGTGACACGAGCAGAGGCACGGCCCCGTTGCACACAGCTCTGCAGTGAGGGTTCACCAATGATGGGTTCATTGCCGAGGGAGCAGGGAATCCTGCCCTGGGGGATAGAAGAGGGTGTGGAGAGAAAGGAGTGTTTTATTGGGGGCCTTAAAGTCCGAGTTTGTTTTCATTTTGCCAGGCGCATGCAGGGAGGGGAAGGAACAGCCAGGCGGAGAGAAGAACAGGAGCAAGGACAAGAAGTTAGTATTTAGTGTCAGTATTTTAGGAACAAAGAGTACGGTTGTCCAGGATGGATGCAACCTAGGTGTACGTGGCCGTGTGTAGTGGAATTTGAACCAAGAAGGGAAATTTGGGTCCAGTTTGAAGCAGTGTGTGGGATGGATTAGGGGGAAGAGATCCAAGCAAAGAAGTCACTTGCAGCTCAAATGATTAATCACAAATTAATGTAATCAAGGCCTATTATAGGGCAACAGGGAGATAAGTTTATCTGTGAATATGAATAGCTCATAACATACTGAGTTGACAAAGGATTTGCATCCTCTCGGGATTTGCAGCCTGGCCCACTAACAAGGGCAAGCTCAGCCTCTTCCATCCAGGTCTGAACTCCGCCCTCTGTTCACGCTCTCCATCAAGAGATGCCCTCAGAGAAGGGTCCGCGTCAGCCATGGGCAGGAGCTTGAACGTGTCGGTGTGGTTTCTCTGCCAGATGCAGGCTTGCATGTGTCTGTAGAATTGTCAGGACTTAGCTAAGCTTGCTGAATTTTATCACTTTTCTGGAAAAGATATGAATATAAGACTGGAAAGATGGCCTTGGATTGGATGTGTACGTTGATCCACCAGCATGCAGTGTCACTCAGTCCCTAAGATTAGACCCCTGTTACTTTTAAACATTTATCGAGAGTAACCTTCCAACCGGCATCCTTCTCTCAGTGTTTAGTTTCTCTTAGAGAATTGTTCTGTCTACCATCAGAATATGATCAAGGATGTTATTCACCACGCTACAAAGTACACGTTAAAAAGATCCTCTTGCAAAAGTTCTGTCAGGTCTTAGTCTCTAGAAAAGTTATGTTTCTCCTAAACACATCGTTTTTTTAAATCTTCTGAACATTGGATGAAGTAACAGATTCGATTTTCCTTTTAGTTGAACATATATTTGAAAACCGCCCTTAGCAAGAATATAGGATTTGTGATCTATAGCTTTAGTCTCTTTTCCAAACCCATTGTGGATCCCTTTGCTTTTTCCACCCACTTCTAATTAATGTTATTGTGACTTTTATGTATCCCAATAATCCAGCGTCAGCCCTTTTTGGAACAAGGCGCAAATGCAAATAAACACACACACATACATACAGTCTATTTAGAATATTTAACTGAAGTAGAACAGTTTAATTGTAACTTTAGGTTTGTAATGAG
The DNA here is from genome assembly GCF_030028045.1 of Hippopotamus amphibius kiboko. NCBI lineage: Eukaryota > Metazoa > Chordata > Mammalia > Artiodactyla > Hippopotamidae > Hippopotamus > Hippopotamus amphibius. Next base: position 85,459,871 of record NC_080189.1, on the reverse strand, counting down.
CTTCTGGCTAAATATTTGAGAAGATGACAGTACAGCCTTTCCCCTGGTAGACAGAGCTAGTCTGGGAATCATTTCTAAGTTAGTCTGAGAATCATTTCTAAGTCCTTAAAAATGGCAATCCTAAGTCAAACTCCACAAGTGCACGGCCAAGTGTCAGACACACTCTTCTTTCAGATTTACCAGATTCCTGCATTACTAGGTCTGCTAATCAGTGACCATCTCTGTTTTGCCAAAATAACTTCTAAAGGCATTGCTTAGCCAATTCGTTGATTTTTATTAAAAAAAAAAAAAAATGAAATCCTCTTTGCAATATTTTTTCTCCCTTCTCCTTCCTCTAGCAGACAGAGGCCACATTACTATTTGGGAAAAGTAGGTGGTGAGGATATTTCTTCTCATTGATGAGTGTTTGTGAGTGTTGCTTCTCTCTCTCCTCTCAGCTCTGGATTCTTTTTCTGCTGTTTCTGTTTTATGGCCCTGAGGTTACTTCCTCATTTTTGTGGCTGGGTACAGTAATATCTCACTTCCACTTTGTTTCTAGATGAGAATGGAGGCGTTTGGTTTTAAGAAAAAGTAGGACTATTCCACATGACCTTGAACTGTCTAAAGCAGCCACAGCTCATTGGTGGTTAAAAAAACTAACAGATTGTACATAGAAAGGACTTTGTTTTCAGTATAGTGAACTGATAAGTTGGGCCAGTGAACAAATCAAGTCAAAGGGTTGATCCTGAAGTGGTAATAGATTCCTTTGTTCCTAAGACTTATGAGAGGGGTAGCTCTGTAAAAAGCAACCTTGCCTTTAGTACTGGTTGTTGTAATTAAGGCATGTGAAGCAACTCTGAAATAAAGAGCAGATGCAGGGTGTAGGCTCAGTCTACTTAGTAGCTACTCACAGGTAGTGGTCCAGCCAATGACAGTAACCACGTGACACTGTTCCCCACGTTCACACTCGCTAACAAGTACCTTAAACCAAGTCCCAGACATCAGGTTCTGCCCTTCCCCCTTCCTCTCTGCTCCATGATACAAAGCCTCAACCGGCAGTTGAGAAGCACAGAATGAGGATGCGTGTGGTCAGTGCCCGGCAGCCCTGGCAGAGGGGAAGATTCTGTTGCTGCAGCCGCTGACTTCTGTGCTCTGTGCTTCCCCCTGAGCTCCCAAGCCACAACCCTACAGCCCCTCAAAACACAGGCCTCTGCTGAGGCAGCACGGTCAGGATGCTCGGACAGACCCTATGGCTGAGGCTAAGGGCATAAATGAAACCCCTGGGGCTGGAGCGGGCAGAGCAAGGACCCAGTTGGGCCCCTCCTAGCAAGAGATCCACCTGTGGACGTAGCCTGTGCGCCATATGCTTCCATCATCCCCCCACCTCCTGGGGTCAGCGCCAAGCCAGCCCTCCATCAACTGGTGGGAGCGGGGCTCATTTCCCACCCCAGGTCTCTGCTGTCAGAGGGGACTTTTTGGACAGATGGTCTAAATGGCAAGATGACCTCTTCCGCATTGAGAAGTGTGTGCTCAATCATGCAGCTCCTCCTACTGTCAATAATAATAGCCAACCGTTTACATAGTGCTTGAATCTCACCACAACCCTGTGACATGGCTATTGTTATTATTATTCTGATTCTAAGATGAGGAAACCGAGGTCTGGAGAGGTTAAGTAACTTCTCTGATGACAAACAGCTTGTCGGTGATAAAGCCAAGAGCTGAATCCAGGCAGTGAGGTGTGACTGTGTACTTTTAACCCCTGCTCCACACACCTTGAAGCAAAAGATAAGTCTGTACCACGTCTCTGAGTCTGCGCCGCCAGACAGAATGTAGACATTGTGTTTGACCAGTATGGGATGTGTGGTTAAATTTGCAGATGAAATTTCATTCTCATAGAAGTGACCCTTCGGTGTGAAAATTAGAATTAACCAAATAAATTTGAGCCAACAGAAATTCCTTATATAGGTGAGATGGCCTTGGAGAGCAACAGGACAGTTCCCTCCCTTTATGTGTCTCTCTGTGGCCACAGCGATCAGTGAATCGGTGAATTGTCGCTTAAATGTTTACTGAGCACCCATGGATTGGTGCTGTAATAACTTGACCTCAGATTAATTTTCCTCCTCAAAATTTTCATTAGAGAGTTTGACCACACAGTGGGCTCAGACAGCAGGGGCTTTGCCCAGAGCCTCCAGTGTACAGAAGGCTAGAAAATAATTAAAAATCAGAATGTCCTCTAATTCAGAATCAAAAGGCATCCCTATCTCTGCCCTTGTGAACATTGTGTGAGTTGGCCCATTACTGAGACTGTTGCCTGGGGTGAAGCCTGCCCCTAGCCTCTGTAATTACCAAGAAATGAGAGAGACCTCAGTGAGTCCTTGGGATGAGCAAGAGAAAACAATTTCCGGACGGAAGTGTAATCATTAAGAATGCAAGAGTGCTAATGCACCTCGGCCGCTTCTAGGGCACCAGTGATGCCTGGGCCATGGCAGGAACAGCCCAAACAGTGCAATGGGTCTGTTGAGTCTCCTGCTTCGTGGTAAGTAAGCACGAAGAGAAGATACAGAGTTGATCTCCCCTCCAGGTGGGGAAGGAAGAGGACTAACATTTATTGAACCCTCCTTTATGTGCCAGCCTCTATGCCGGACGTTTTATATATATTGTCTGACTTTAAAAAATGCTGGAATAGCCCACGGGTTTTTGTTCCTGGACAGGGTGATGCATACACAATCCAGCCTTGACTTAGAGAATGACATAGGCCTGACCCCCACTATCACTGCGGTTACCCTGCACGGGCAGGTGACATGGACAAAATCATGTAAAACCAAAAAGAAAAACCACTATTAACATTTTGGCCTGTAAACTTACATTCTTCTTCTCTTTGTAAATATCTTGTGTCTGTTTCCCAAAATGGAATTATAGTACATGTTTTGTTTTACACCTGCTTTTTAAAACTCCCTTTTACATTCTTATTAAATACTCTTCTACAGGGTCATTCTCGTATGAAACTGTAGATACTTTCATAAACCCTTTTTTATCAGTCTCCAAGTGTAGGGCATTTAAGTTGCTTTCAAGTTTCCACAATGTTAAACAATATTCTAATGAACATTCTTGTAGATGAATCACTGCAGAATTATCCAATTTTTTTAAAGGTCAATTCCTAGCCTGGAAATTGCTGGGTAAAAGGATGCCAATGTTTCTAAAGTCAAGCTTATTGAAGCATAATTCAGAGAGAGCAGAATTCAGCCTTTTTAGGTGTATGGGTCTTTGAATTTTGACAAATGTGTCAGTTATGTAACCACCACCACAATTAAGTTATATAACATTTACAAGTATTTTAAAGCTTTTAATGCATGTTATCAAGTTGTCTGCTAGGAAAAGTATGCCTATTCCCATCTACCATCAGCCTATGAACATTGGATATTATCCTTAAAAATTAAAAAAAAAAAAAAAGATTTTCCAATTTGGTAGGTGAATGTTTCCATCTCATTTTCAGTTACATTTATTTGATTACTAATGAGGTTGCTTTTTTTTTTCATGTCTGGTAGTATGATATACTGTATCCTTGGCCTATATTTCTAGCCATTTATCTTTCTTATTGCTTTGTAAGAGCCATCAGGCGGCTAGGGATGAAAAAGTGATCTGTCATGTTGCAAATATATTTTCTCTTGTCATTTGCCCTTTTTAATATCGTTTATAGCGTTTTTGTTTTTCCTCAAAAATTTGAAGTTTCCATAATCTCTCCATCTTTTCCTTATGGAGTCCACCTTGGAAATCAGCTTCAAAAAGTCCTTCCTTTCTCATTCCATGATTATTTAAATATTTTCCCTTCTTACATTTAACTGTTTAATTCTTTTGGAATTTATTTTGGAATAGCACATGGAATAAACTTTATTTTCCCCCCAAATTATGAGCCAATTATACAAACCCTGTTGATCAAATAATCTTTCCCCACTAATCTGTCACCTTTATTATGTATTTAATATGTACTTAGAAATGTCTCTGAACTTTCCATTCTGTTCCACAAAATTTCTTATCTTTCTTTGGAGAAAAATAGATACTATACCACACAGTTTTAAATATTGTAGTTTTATAATGTGCCTTAATATCTAGGATGGCTATCCCAGATAAACTTAAAAACATATTTGGGTTTAAATATCCAATAGGAAGTTTTATTCAATTTCATTATATTATAGATGAATCTGAGAAAATTTTTTACCTCTATAATAAGCAGTTTTATTAGTGAGGAACATGCCACGTCACTCTATATGTTCAAGTTTTCTTTTCTGTGCTTCAGTAAATTTTTACAGTTTTAAAAAAATGGTTCTGCATGTTTCGTGTAGGTGTTCATCTCAGGAGTCATGAGGGTTTTGTTACCATTGTTCACAGCATTTGTCTTTTTACTTTCTAACCGGTTGCTCATACTTATAGCATTCTATTTATTAATTTTGTAAAGAGCTAGTTTAAAAAAAATGTTACAATAGTATTTTAGTTTTTTTTTCCCCTTCAGTGTTTCTAGAAGACAATGTTTATTTGTAAATACTAACAATTTTACCTTCACTTCTCTGATCTTATACGTTTCTTTTTCCTGGACTCATTATTCAGAGTGATTTTGACTGGTAATTCCATATCATTACATTTTTGTTACATGTTAAGTTACGTGTTACTTTTATAATAATCAAAAGTGGATTTTAATCCAGTAACTTACGATGAACTACTCTTGAAAGTTTCTGATAAACCCTAGTTGGCAATGGAGTTTTATTCTCTTAATATTTTACTCAGTATTTTATTTTGAAATATTTAAACCTATAATCATTAATTTCAGTTTTCTTTAACATGCCATCTTTGCCAAATTATGATATTAAGGTTGGGCTGTTCTGATGTTGTAAGATTGGGAACCTTGCAACTTTTTCTTCACGTTGGAACAGTTTAGTTGGCATGAGCATGCTTGTTGCTTAAGAAGTCGGCTTCACTCACCTGTGTCCCCTACTCCAAGGCTTTTAGAGGAAGCCCCAGCTGTAGCACTTTAAAGCCTGCTCTCACTCAGTACTCAGAATTTATATTAAATTTCCAAAGGTCATTCAACAGTTTTGAGAGTCAGACAATGAAAAGCTAATTCATCCATTTTCTTAGAATAGGACACATTGGAAAATAAAGATAAAGACTACCCGAAATCTCAAACAGCACATTTCCATCCCTTCTTTGGATGCCATTAGCTCTTGGCGAACATTATTTACGCTCACATAAAGTTAATTGATTCCAGGATGGTGTTCAAAAACTGACTCATTCCTCTTCAGAGACTACAGAAATTTCCACCCTTATTTCCCTAGGAAAGAGATCAAAGTAAAAAGGTAGAGTAAGAGATAAGATGAAACTTCCTGTATCAGTTAGTGTTCCTTGAGCACACCCTGGGTGTAGGCAACCACACTACAGTGCTTCAGAGATTATGAAAGCAGTTTATGTTCTCGTCAAGTTTTTCATCTGAGGCAGGGGATCTGCTTGTGATGATTTCCTCACAAGGACAGGATGATGCCATGTAAATTCCAAAACAGATCGCTGGTCTTCAGCCTACTTTGTTGCCATAACAACAGTTAACAGCGCTTTCTTTCCCTTTATCCAGGATGTCTGTGTCAAGGCTTACCTAGCCCTTCGTCATCACACAAACCTACTCATCATCCTCTTCTCCATGATGCTGATGACAGGAATGCCCCAGTTAACCAGCAAAGAAGATATAGAATACATTCGGGATGCCCTAACAGTGGGGAAGAGCGAGGAGGATGCTAAAAAGTATTTTCTGGATCAGATTGAAGTTTGCAGAGACAAAGGATGGACTGTACAGTTTAACTGGTTCCTACACCTTGTTCTCGGCATCAAACAAGGGGAGAAACATTCTGCCTAATACTTTGGGCTAGAATTAAAAAGCTTTAAATCAGCCCAGCAGTCATCAAGCGTGATTTAAAATGTCATAGGACATTATGAAAGCTGCCACTTGAGAAATATAGCTCTTTCTCTAGCTGAACTCTTCCCTGGAGAAAAATATTGGCGTGTCTGATTGTTTAAGTGATGTTCAGTTTCAGGCTTATTTGCAGCTTTGTTTTTTTTCTCATTTGTCTCCGTGATGTTGGAGAACATTCTAAGTTAAAACAGCCTAATTCCTCTCTCATGGTGACTGATGTTTTGACTATCATATTATTGAGTACTTCTGGAAATTCTTTAGAATAATTGGTAACATCTCTTTTCATCTGGGTTTCCTCTCAGTTTTGGTTATCCTTGTGTTTCTCAAACTCTTTTCAAAAGAAAAAAAAGTGATCACTCTAACCTTTGTCTCATTCCTTAAATGACACTTCCAAACATCCCCTCCAAGGTTGCAGACGTTAGTGATGTGCTGAAAGCAAGGAAAGCAAGCTAGTCTTTTCAGGGTCTTTTGTAATTAGGTTCTGTTACCACTGAGACTCACAAACACAGAATGGAAAATCTGAACCTTTGTGCTCTGGCCCTTCTCTGCTGGTCTGGTTCAGGGCTAAAAACAGCAAAATTTGTCTCAACGCTGCCTACAGAGGTCTCTCTCAAGTACAATTATGATAGCCTTCTCGGTATAGAAACAGGAAGTAACTACAGGGACTCATTTGGGGCTTTTATATTCCCCACCCACTGCCTTTCTCCCTGCCTCTCTTCTTCCTCACTTTCCACCTTCTCACGTCTCTTTATTCAGAGTTGTGAAATCTTCAAGAACACCTTTACCCTAGAACTCAACAATTAATGGAAAAAGAATTTCTCCTTTAAGGATACTAGAATTTTAGGTAGTTATGTGTAAAGATGTTTGCCAGGGTTTTTAGAAAGTATGTTATTAAAGAAGACATTCCTGAAAATATGGATGAGTTTCCAAATGCCTTAATTTTAAATTTTGGTCTGAGCAATTTTTTCTTTCCTTTTTAATGGAAGAAGATATATAATATCTTAAAAAGTTCTCCAAGTTTGGAAGAACACTACTTGCCCCATGCATCATGCAGTGTAAAAGACTTTTACACTCTGACACATTCTTCAGTTTTCCTGAAAATAATTGACATGTCTTCTTTAAAAACTATTTTCACCTCTTAAATATTTTACTATTTATTGGAAGTGTTAACAGAGAAAGATCATTAAATTATTTATAAAATATTTTTAAATGACCTATAGTTAATACGTGACATAGAAATAACTGTTAATGGTGTCTGTGTTTAAGTATAATGAGATATAAGTATATACTTAATTTTTAAGTTTTCTAAATAGATACCTGGGACTTCCCTGGTGGTGCAGTGGTTAAGAATCCGTCTGCCAATGCAGGGGACAGGGGTTTGATCCCTGGTCCAGGAAGATCCCACATGCCGCGGAGCCACTAAGCCTGTGCACCACAACTACTGAGCCCATGTGCCACAGCTACTGAAGCCTGTACACATAGAGCCCGTGCTCCGCAACAAGAGAAGCCACTGCAATGAGAAGTCCAAGCACCGCAAGAAGAGTAGCCCCTGCTCGCCACAACTAGAGAAAGCTCGCATGCAGCAACAAAGGCCCACCGCAGTGAAAATTTTAAAAAATAAATAAATAAAATTTTAAAACAAAAATAAATACCTGTTGGACTTTGGCCTAGCCCAAACCTTTCTTTTTGAGCATGCAAAAGCCCAGTGGTTCTTAACTCGGGTTGCAAATCAGAATCACCAGGGATACGTTAAAAAATACCCTGCCTGAGTGCCCACTTCAGGTTGTAATTAATTAGTTTGGGGTGAGGCCTAGACATCCGTGTTTTTCTGAGTACTCCACGTGATTCTAATATGCAACCAGGGTTCAAAAGCCCTGCATGACCTTTGAAGGTGCAGGTAACACTGCTTCCTAGCCCCCTGAGTCTTTTCCCGGCCCCTAAGGTATGGAGCTCTCTTCCTTGACAACTCATCCTTTTGAAATCACGCTCATCACCCTGTGTAGAGGACCATGCCTGTAATGAAATGTTTATTCCTCTGTGTTAATGGAGAATAGACATTTTACAGAATTTTTAAACCAACTATTCCCCACCGTTCTTTTGAAGAACAGGAAGAATGATGCTTTCTCATTCAGAAGAGGATGCTTCATTGTTCTTATAAAGCATAGTCAAGCTCAGACCTTGCGCGCAGATTTCGCTTTTTATTTAAATTGCTCAAGTAATCATCTCAATGATAGAAGAATTACAGAGGAATGTATTTATAGTTAGCCTCTTGGTGCATGGCGTACAAATTTGCTCTTCAAAAGAACAAGTTCTTTCATTATGCTGATTTTGTATATGTATGTATCACTTTGGGGTTGATTCTTCCAAATTCCAATGAAGGTACAATTTTAACTCTGTAGACTTGCAGATAAACAAAAATCGCCTTTGTGTGAGACCTTCCCAATGAATCACATGACCCACAACTTTTATACCTTTGACAATGTGCTAGAACCTGGGTCATCTTGCTGCTGGGAGGAGATGTTGGGGAACTACCCCTACTCCCTCTTCAATGCCAAATGAAAACAGAGATCACCAGTCAGATGGTTCAGGTCGAAGAAGCGTATATGTGTATTTAGGATTGGTTACATAATTTGCAAGCCCAGTGTAAAATGAAAATGTGGGGGCTGTGGTTCACAAATTATTACAAAATTCAAGATGGTAACAGCAGAGCAGTAAACCTTCTGAGCATGGGTCACTGCACAGATCACAAACCCATGGGCGTATCTGAATAATGGCTTTGGTGCTCGGCTTACATTTAGATCACGTCTGTGTAAGAGCAGGAAACGTGCCAGATGAAAACGTGGCTTCTGCTGTAATTGAAATACCTCATCTCTATGGCTGTACGGTAAGTCATAAAACACTGGCCCATGGCTTTGGAACTGGAACTATGGCCACTAATAAAGTAAAGCAAAGGGGATATTTTAGACCTACTTTCATGTGACTGCATTTGACTGACTTTGGTGATACTTTGGTGAGAGTAGGGGGAAGTGGAGACAGTCTAATAAAAATACATCAACTCCTAGAGCAAACTCTTAATTAAAAAATTAACTTTGTTAAATATATCTTTTTTTAAAGCTCTTTATTGGAATATTAAATATATCTTTTACAAGAGATGAATTATTTTTTTAAAAAAAGATTAGATCTCAGAATTCTGCAGCATAATTTGGAGGTTGTTAGTCCTGTATAAATGGAAATTATTTTTTTTAATGAGACTGAACTTTAGAAAGTAAGTTTCTGCAGCAAATGCTGGCCTTTATTTGGTAAGTGAGGCTCTCTTTTCCCTGTGAGATAAATTGTCAATTATGTTTTACTATATAAAGAAAAAAAATTGGGGGATTTTTAAAGGTTCTGCTGTATTATTTTCTGATTAATCCAACCGAATAATTCTGGTCACAAAATCTGGTTCTAGTCTGGGTGCTTGTCTGCATTTTCTCAAAGACTCATCTTCAGGACACATGCTGGGAAACTAAAGCACACACCTTGGCTTAAGTGAGCCCAGAGAGCTGGCCACTCCCTCTTCTGGACAGTCCTGTCCTCTCCACTTGCATTTATATTTTCGTTGCAAATTGTTAAATGTAAATTTAAGTAAAAGAAGGAATCTGCTCTCTTGTGTTCTCTGCACACATTTTATAATATCTGAAGGTTCAGCTATTCCTAAAATTCAAATTCTTTCTCTCAAGAAATCTTTACTGAGTACCCACTACTGACTAGGCACTGTGCAAAGTACTGGATATGAACTAGACCAACCCAGTCCCAGTCCTTAAAAAGTTTATAATTTGCTGGTGATAGCAGACATTTCATGATGGGTGTTGTGGGTTGCACTGTGTCCCCCCAAACCATATGTTGAAGTCCTAACCCCTGGCATCTGTGAATGTGACCTTGTTTGGAAATATGGTCTACAGACATAATCGAGTTAAGATGAGATGGGCCTTACATATACCTGGACAAAACTATTATTCAAAAAGATACATGCACCCCTATGTTCATAGCAGCACTATTTACTATAGCCAAAACATGGAAACAACCTAAATATCCATCAGTAGTTGAATGGATAAAAAAGGTGTGGTACGTATATACAATGGAATACTATTCAGCCATAAAAAAATGAAATAACACCATTTGCAGCAACATGGATGCAACTAGAGATTATCATACTAAGTGAAGTAAGTCAAATAAAGACAAATATCATATGATATCACTTATACGTGGAATCTAAAATATGACACAAATGAACTTATCTATGAAACAGAAACTCACAGACATAGAGAACAGACTTGTGGTTGCCAAGGGGGAGGGGAGGAGGGGGAGGGTTGGATTGGGAGTTTGGGATTAGCAGATGCAAACTATTATATACATAGAATGGATAAACAACAAGGTCCTACTGTTTAGCACAGGGAACTATATTCAATCTCCTGTGATAAACCATAATGGAAAAGAATGTAAAACTTTTAAAAATTAAAATTAAAAAGATGAGGTGGGCCCTAATCTGTTATGACTGGTATACTTAACAGAAAGGAAGGAAGAATGCCTTGTGATGGAGGTAGAGATTAGAATGATGTGTCTACAAGCCAAGCAACTCCTGAGGCTATCAGAAGGTAGAATAGGAAAGGAAGCCTCCTCCTCTAGAAGCTTCCAAGGGAGCATGGCCCAGCCAATGACTTTGTTTCAGACTTTCTAGCATCCAGAACTGTGAAAGAATACATTTCTATTGTTTTAAGCCACCCAGTTTGCAATACTTTGTTATGGTATCCCTAGGAAACTAATACAATGCCCATAATGAAAATTGCTGTGGGGTTTTTTGGGGGTTAAGGGGATCAAAGAACTTAGATAAGTAAACCTGTTTGATATTTTCTCCTGTTACCAAAAAAACTGAATTGTGAGCAAAATACATGACAAAGTGCTAATATTCTTAATATATTAAAAATCTCTAATAATTCCGTAAGTAAAAGATAAATACCTCATTAGACCATATTTAATTCACACACAAAAAAATGCGTTGTGGCCATTAAGCATATGACAGCAGACCCCAAATCACTATTAATTAAACAAATACAAATTAAAACCTAAGTTCCTTTTCCCCATCAGATAAGCAAATATTGGTATTGCCCGCAGTTCGTGATATTTTGAGAGGAAGAGCAGTCTATCACACTGTTGAAAGCAGTGGTAAGTGGTAAATTCATGCCTGGTATTTTGTCAAAATTAAGAAAATGAAGAAGGTATCTGTCCTCTGACCCAGTAAGTCCATATCCAAGAATTTATCCTTCAGAAATTCTTGGACACGTACACAAAGACTTATGGAGAAAAGCAGTTGCCAGCATTCTTTGTAATAACCCCAAATAGGAAAAAACCGAAAAGTCCCTCTCAATAGCAGACTGATTACATCACAACCAGACCCCGGACTGCAAAGAAGTCCTTGAAAAGGTAGATCAAAATCTATGGACCACCAGGTAGATCTATGACCTGCTGAGGAGTGAAACAAGGTGATTTCAGGACAGTGTTACATCACAGTTACATTCAAACTAACATGCAGGTTTGTACATGCATTAAAGGCTGGGGGATATACTCACACCAAACGAGTGATTTTTTTTTACCTTGCATTCATTTTTTTCTCTTGGATTTTGGGGAATCTGACTTTCTATTCGTTGAATTTCTTAACAAGGGAAAAAAATTAAGTCTTTCACTTTGGGGGAAAAAAAGCAGTCTGCACGATAATCTTGTCCTTTAGCTTTCATGGAGTCTCAACAGAAGCTCAGAACATTTTGTTTCTCAGAGGGAAAATAATCACGTGACGTCGATAAATATAAAGCACTGGCATCAAAGCTGTTGTTGGGATTTCTTGGCATAAAGTTGACAATGTCAGTGACAATGACAATGTCTTACCCACCCCTGCCTGATCATGATCTGCTATATATATGTTAAGGCTGGCCCCCACCCGTTGTCCCCTAAAGTGTCAATGCTTTAGGAGGGGGCCTCCAGGGATGCTTTCTTCAATCATTAAGTGATTCCTTGCCCAGGCAGTTCTCAGCTCTGCAAATCAGTGCAGCCCATGTGGCCACGATGAGCTCTCTAGCTCACCGTGAAGGCTCCCCTTGGAGGTGCAAACTGCCTCATTTTCACTTCTCACGAATGTCAGATTTTTTTTTCTACACATTCGCTTATTAGTGCCGCTTAAATCTCACTGCCTGCTGCTTTGGTAAGAATTTTTTCTTCTGGGAGCTAGGCTCTGCGTCTGGGTTCATCACGCATGTGTCGATCTGACTGGGAGGATGTGCTGGGGACAGAGACCTTCCAAGGAACACAAAATCCCATTGCAGCACCTCAGCAGCGCTTCTCTGTGTCTCACCGCAGATGGCCAGTCATTGGAGAAGTTTTATACTCAGAGAATGAATCTCAGGATTCTTTTGATTACACTTAAGAGTTAAAATAGGTCCCTACTATCTGCAGAGATGCACCCACCATTACCCTCTCCGTTTCTAGCCACATGCAAGGTTTGTGGCTGAACAGCAGCCCTCCCCCCATTGCTAGGTGTATAATACCAGCTGTTGGGGACCAGTTGGGCCTCCCACCCACCAGCTTGCCTTTGCATCATCACCAAACACCTGGGCTATAAAACAACTGGCCTGTGACTACAGAGGCCTTCCACTGGGGAAATCCCATGCCCGCAAACCACTGCCAAACCCCTGCCCTCTCTCCAACTCATGATTCTGGAAACCAGCAAAGACAATTATTCATTTTGGAAACACTTCCTTGGTTAGACAATCATTGTTCACGATGACAGGGTACATTCTGCCAGTTTCATTGGGTACATGGTTTTGTCTCCTTTAATCTATGGAGATTGAAGGGAGTCTGAGGCTTGAGAGATCCAGGTGGAAATGCTGGACCATAAGCCAGCAACTTGGCGATCATCTATTTGACAGTCTGAGCCAGATGCTGCAGGAGCAGTAGGTGAGGCAGTAAAGGGAGTAGTGAAGTGGCTTTGGCATTGTACCATTCCAAATTCAAGCACCGATTGTCACTTGAAAAAATTGTCTAATGTCTCTAAATTTCAGCCCTCTCCTCTGTAAACGGGGAGGACAGCAGTACCTCATTTGCATAGTTACTGCGCAGATTAAATGAAATAATGAAAGTGAAGCATTAAGTGGAATGTCTGGCTCTATATTACTGTTTCTGCTCAATAAATGAAAGCTGTCATTTCTCTGCTTCTTTTCAAGGAAGGCTGAAGAATCTTGAGAAATCAAAATGAAACATTCAATGGCATCATCCTTGGAGTGTGACTCCTAGGAGTATTTTCAATGACGGAAATCTTAACGCCTTTCTAAGTATGGTGTCTTCCGAGCAGGACTTCAAAGGAGAAATAATTTCTATTCTATGCCAATATCAGATACCAAGGAAATCTAAATAGCATCTTCCTCTGATTAGTTATTCTAATCAATGCAAATTAGTTCCTGGGTTCTTCCGGGCCTAAGGCAAGTCAGACGAACTAGAATCAACTGGCAGGGCTACTAATTCCTATTTACTTTTTTCCACCAGCTTTATTGGAGATTAATTTACATAAAATAAAATTCACCAATTTAAATGAGCTTTGACAAATGTACATACCCATTTATCTACCACCACAACCAAAATATAGAACAGTTCCCTCACTCAAAAATTTCTCTCATTCCGCTTTGTAGCCAATACTCTCCCATCTCTCCACTGAAATGCTTTCTATCACTACAGTTTTGTCTTCTCTAGAATTTCAGGTAAATGGAAATATACAATATGTGGTCTTTTGTGCCTGGCTTCTTTCACATAGCATAATGCTTTTGAGATTCACCTATATTGCCTAATAAAAAAAAAATTTAGGAAGACTCACTTTCTGGACAGATTTGTTGCAGTTCACTCTAGAGCCAAAAAAAAACAAAACAAAAAACAAACAAAAAAAACTCTCTCTGTCCCTGCAAACCAGCTTTCCTCTTATTTGTTGTGCAGTAACTAAGCAGGGCTGCCTCTCAGCTCTCCTCTGGTTTGATGGTCTAGTTTAAACCTCCAGCATCTTTGAGGTCCAATTAAGTTGCATTAAAGGTTATGATTGGCTCAGCTTTGGTCAGGTGTCCACTGCAAGGCCAGTCAGTTATGATCAGACCAGTGGAGTCACATAGTAAAAACTTGGCTGCCAGAATTTACCCCACTACTTTGGAAACAAAGGCAGGGTAACAGGCTGAGTTTCTGAAAGTCTTTGGCCATAAATGGAGATATGTAGGTATAGCAAAATTTTGGTCAAGTTTTCTGATTTTCTTGCTTGAATATTTCTTTGCATGTTAAAAAATATACATAAAGACATTCTATTGTATTCACATTTTCTACATAGCCTAATATAGGATCTAACTGGTCGGACCCAACCGCTGAATCCAAACATCACTATCATTCATTAGTAACCATCACAATAACAGGGAAGAAAGGCAATTCAACCAAGTCAAGTTAGTCTTCTCTATCTTTTGCCCCACAAATGAACCCAGGTCATTTACTTCTCTCCAGCTAAGTATGCAGCTGACATTTAGTGAAGGAAGCATAAAAAATGATTTCTGACTATGTGGGTGTGTTTCATGCAAACACTCTTCTTCAGCAGCTTCTGACTTCCAACGAGAACTCCAAGCACCAGCAGGCACGTTTAGTGCTTAATGTATTTAAGAAAAAAAGAATAGAAGTTATATTGTTTCCCTGGAAACCTTTTCTGAAGAAACTCACAGAGGCACCTTCTCAAGAAGCAGGTGCTGCAGCCTGGGAATTCTTCCCCCCACCCCTGCACCCAGGCCATCTATTAAATGGTCAAGTCCAGGGCTTCTCAGTTGTAGCTCTAGGAGCAGTGATTGGGCTTATTTTGCTTAAGATTACTTAGTGTCAAGTCTTTCTTTACCAGCTGGTTCTATGAGAAAAATTTTCCCCTGTAGCTTTTGGCATCTTTTAAAGCATTTGCAAGTTCTGGCTTACCAAAGGAAAGTGGAAGAAGTCCTGTAGTTTATATCAGAATGGGGGATGGGGACTCCTCAAAGAACAAGAAGAGCTAGCTCACTGATTATTATTAGTTATTTGAATCTGAATTCTCAATGTTCTCATGTTCGGATTACAATAAAAATGACCTGGAAAAGAGCCATGCATATTTGGTATCAGTTCCAGGACCTTTTTCAATAGCTATGATCTTATACAGTTCTTGGGTAAAGTTACAAAGACAAACAAACCCAACCTATGAGATTTTGCATAATTTTAGGAAATTATTTATACCTTGATTCCCAAAGTACCACAGGAGCAAGGCTGAGAACAATTCCTACTTGGCTCAAGGGGATTTATTATGAACCATGAGGCTTTTATATAAGTAACTCCTCCCACTGTGACACTTCACAATCCTCTTCCTGTTTTCTCCCCTTCACATCACCATAACAACCAGGGTTGTCATCTGGAAGAAATCAGCCTGCCTCTTTAACCTTTGACTCTAATTTAGGGATGCTTATCTTGGGAGGTCCATGTTATTTCTTCCTTGGGAACTGTTGACATTTTAAGGCATCAGCTCAATATCTTGGTTTCAGGGGCCTCCCCCATGTCCAACATCAATAGAACAAATGAAAATCAAGCAAACCACACAGGAAAAGACGGCATCATTCTATTCAGTAGATCAGGAGTACAACTATAACATTGACTAGTCTTGGATAGACAAGAGAAAGAAATATTAGCCAGAACAGCACTTTCCCCAGATCCCTTACTAAACAAGGCCTCCAAAACACTATCCCCATTTCCACTTGAAGTCATCCTCACCACTTAGGATGTCATGAGGTCAAGGCTGAAAGTATCCAACTTACTTTCACGATAATATCCTTTCTCTTTCAATGTGATTATCAAACATGTATGTGCCAGGATCCATGGGAAAGCTTTGGAATTCAGAATTAATAACAGACAATTCCTTCAGAGACAGAGTAATTAAGTCTCCCACCTGTATCTTTTCCTGGATCTCATTTAGGAAAAAATCACGTCACCTAATTAATCTGGATAAAATAGTATTTAGGAAAAACGTTCTTGATCAACTTAGCTTTTTAAAGTTTCTAAAACCCAAGAGCTCAAGTTCTTCCAATGTTTATCACTGATGAATGATTGTTATCCTTCCTAGCCTTTGCTCTTCTTAGAAGGAAAATGGAGACAGCAATCCAAATTAACATAGGAGTTGTGTAAGCAAGACCTACCGTCACTCACTTGCAAAGTTCAATAAAGGCTCATCTTTTTCTTAGTGGCCCTGCCATCTAAGTCCAATCCTCTGTTTCTGCAAATCACAAGTGAGATATGCTGTTGATTCATAACCAAAAGCTGCATTCCCTTTTCCTCAAATTTCCTGGAACTCCCTTAAAATTTTATATTTATCCTAGTGAAATATGTAGGGCATACTTTGAATTTTTGGAATATTTACTAAGTATGTCAATTGACTTGAGAACAGTTTAAATTTACATGGCTCTGGATGGAAAAACTGCAGGACAGAATCAAAATTTCAGAACATCTAATTAATTGGACTAAATAATCAAATGACTGATATTGTGACAACTAGAATTACTAGGATCTAAATGTACTCAGATTTTTAAAAATCACCTCACGAACTTTCCTAAGACAACCACAGAATACTCCATGGACACCTGCAGATCTAATATCCAGGAGTTCAGCTACTGAAGGGCCACTCCCAAGGTCCGTGATATGTGTTATTTTATTTATCTGGTTGCACCGGGTCTTAGTTGCAGCAGGGAGGCTCCTTAGTTATGGCACATAGACTCCTTAGTTGCAGCATGCAAACTTTTAGTTGCAGCATGCATGTGGGATCTAGTTCCCTAACCATGGATCAAACCCGGACCCCTGCATTGGAAGTGTGGATTCCTAACCACTGCACTACCAGGGAAGTCCCATGGTATGTATTAATTGATTTTTTTTTTGGTAGGAAACCAAGTTTGAACCCAAGCTTTGAGGCTCATGTAAAAAGTTGAGGCATTTAGCTCTGACCCATCACATCCATATCTCTACAATCATTTTGGGTGTCCTTTGAAAGCATACACAAGTGATGTAGCCTCACTTGTTTGTTGCTTTGCACTTTTGATGGTTGTCTGTGTTATGCTTTTATAGTTGGAAAGTCCATTTATTCACTTCTGTACCAGAAATTAGCATGAGTTAGTCACTGGGGATTCTGTAGTGAACAAATACAGGGAAAAGTCCCTGTTCTCATGGATGTATATCGTATGGTGGAGATATAAAGTAAATAAATGAGATAATTACAGATTACAATGTGTGATTAAGGAAATAAACCAGGTGATTTGTTACCAAGTAAATGCAGGAAGACAACCATACGTAGATGGGTCAGGAAGGGCCTTCTGGGGAATCAACATCTGAGTCAAGATTTGAAGGAAGAGAATTAGGGTGCCAGCCCTTATTTAATTATTAGCCGTTTCTGGAGAAAATTAAGTACTTCTAGAAACAGATGATGCTATTCACCTATTCCAGAGGTACTTGAGCATCAAAAGCCAACCATAGGATGAATATGATATGTTTAAATGACTTTGCATTATGCATCTGCTTTCTGATGAGATATTTCAATTCTTAGGACAAAATAAAGACACTGTTTGGGCTATAAGGTGTTATTTCATTAGCACAATCTAGTTAGAACAAAGAATATTTCTTAAAGCTGTTTTCTGCTACCAGCATGTTTACCTTAGAGCAAAAGTAAATTAAATGTACAAAATTCAATTGTATTTATATACATTTGCAATAAACAATCTGAAAATGAAATAAAGAAAAAATCTGATTCACAATAACATCCAAAAAAATAAAACACTTAGGAATAATTTTAACAAGAAGTGCAAAATTTATGTTCTGAAAACTACAAAAATATTGTTAAAAGATATTAAATAATACCTAAACAAATGGAGAAGCATCCATGTTCATGGATCAGAAAATAACATTGTTGGGACTTCCCTGATGGTGCAGTGGTTAAGAATCTGCCTGCCAATGCAGGGGACACGGGTTCGATTCCTACTCTGGGAAGATCCCTCATACTGTGAAGCAACTGAGCCTGTGCACCAAAACTACTGAGCCTGCATGCTGCAACTACTAAAGCCCGTGTACCTAGAGCCCGTGCTCGGCAACAAGAGAAGCCAGCTCACTGAGAAGCCCTCACACTGCAAGGAAGAGTAGCCCCCGCTCACCACAACTAGAGAAAGCCCACGCGCAGCAACGAAGACCCAACGTAGCCAATAAATAAATAAATAAATAAAAATATATCTATAAAAAAGTCACTAATTCTCAAAAAAACAAAAGGAAGAAAGAAAGAAA
Organism: Hippopotamus amphibius kiboko; assembly: GCF_030028045.1. Taxonomy (NCBI): domain Eukaryota; kingdom Metazoa; phylum Chordata; class Mammalia; order Artiodactyla; family Hippopotamidae; genus Hippopotamus; species Hippopotamus amphibius. Next base: position 85,441,567 of record NC_080189.1, on the reverse strand, counting down.
AGAAAGTAACATTGTAACATTGTTAAGTTGGCAATACTCCCCAAACTGATCTACAGAATCAAGACAATGTTCAGGAAAATCCCAGCTAGCTCTGTTGCAGAAATTGACAAGCTGATTCTAATATGAAATGCAAAGGATCCAGAATAACTAAAATAATTTCAAAAAAGAAAAACAAGGCTGGAAGACTTAACATTTCTCAATTTCAAAACTTACTACAAAGGTATAATAATCAAGACCATGTGATACTGACATAAGAATAGACATATAGATCAATGAACTGGCATTCAGAGTCCAATTTTAAAATGAGCAAAGGATCTGAACAGACAGTTCTCTAAAGAAAATATGAAATAGTCAATAAGCACATGAAACGAAGCTCAGCATCATTAGCCATCAGAGAAATGTAAATCAAACACTCAATGAGATACCACTTCCTACCCACTAGGACAGTTATAATCAAAAAGAGACTAACAAGCATTGGTGAGGATGTGGAGAAATTGAAACCCTCGTACACTGCTGGTGGGAATGTAAAGTGGCACAGCTGCTTTGGAAAACACTCTGGTGGTTCCTCAAAAGATTACACACCGAGTTGCTATATGACCCAGCAATTCCACTCTTTGTTGTCTATCAAGAGAAATGAAAACTATGTCCACATAAAAACTAGTACAAAATGTTCATGGCAGCATTATTCATAATAGGCAAAAATTAGAAACAACACAAAATTCACCAACTGAAGAATGGATTAAAATGTGGTATACAATTAAGTATTATTCAGCAATAAAAAGAATAAAGTACTATTATGCTACAGCATGGATGAATCTTGAAAACATTATACTAAGTTGATGTGAGAGAAGCCAGCCACAAAAGGCGCATATTATATGATTTCATTTATACTAAATGTCCAGATTTGGCAAATCTAGAGGGACAGAAAGTAGATTAGTGGTTACGTAGGCCTGGGGCAGGCTCTGGTAGGGAGGAAATGGGGAGTGACTGTTCATGGTTAAGGGGCTTCTTTTTTGAGGTGATGAAAATATACTAAAATTAATTGTGATGATAATTACACAACTCTGTTGCTATACTAAAAGTACACACTTTGGGTGAATTGTATGGTATGTGAAGTATACCTCAATAAAACTTTTATATTTAAAAGAAGTAAATCAATAAGAATGTCTATATGTGTATAACTGAGTCCCTTTGCTGTACAGCAGAGATTGGCACAACATTGTAAATTAACTATACTTTAGTAAAAAATATAAATAAATAAATAAATAAATAAATGTAAATCGGAGATAATACCAGGAATCAATGTTCCTATCATGGAACCTTAAGATCAGAAGAGTCAACAATTTACCAAGTCAACTTAGTTATCTTGTTTTCAGGTGTGACCTCTGTGTAATGACACTAGGTGAAAATCTGTTTACGGGATTTTATGTTTACAGGCCCTTAAGAAAACGAGCACCTATCAGGTGCCTCAATAAACCGCTCCTGATGATTGAACCTGGTGTACCCCCAAAAAAATAAAAAAATAAAAATAAAAATAAAAAATAATAATAAAAATAAAAAAAATAAAATAAACTGCTCCAGTTCTGACAACAACTCCATGAACCAACAGAGTCTTCCCTAAGACCAACCTCACATTAGATTTTAGGCTAACAGTAATCGTCCTTGGGGAGAAAGATTAATATAGTAACTACTATGTTTCCAATTTTTTGGGTGTTTCTCTTTCTATTCTGGAACTACGACTCTGGTACTAACACATTATGCCTCTGTTCTATTGGTCTCATCTTGGGCTTGGTTCTTTACTGCAAATGTTGAGCAAAAGTCTCACATCTTATTGATAATTTAGGACAAGAGTGATGCTGTACAGATGAGTGACTTGCTCTCTGATTTCTCCCTGTTGTTATTTCCAAAATGAGATTATCTGATCCTATCAATTTCAAGGGTTACTGTGATAAATGAATCATATACAAAAGGAAAATTATTACCTATTAGAAACAGCATTTTAAAAAATGATATGATATTGATTACTATTTTACAGCTTTGCCAGACTCAAAAGGTACTTTTCTTCTCTCCATGGGTGCTTTTAAGTGCCTTAATTTAAGGTTATTAACTTCTCTTTGCCAGATGCCTTTGGGCACTTTAGTATCAGCAGATTTTATGATACCACAGTCTTCTGAAATTCTGAAACCAGTGACTGGAAAGTATGAGGAAAAGTGCTGAAAAGGTAACTTTTTCTGGGGGAGGAAAGTTCTCTAAGACCATAGAAAGGAGGAAGAAAAGAGTAGTGGTTAAAAACTAATATGAAGCTTTTAATTTGGGGTTCTATCAGTTTTCCTTCTTCCTAGCATATTTAGATGGTAGCCTGCAAGCTGTCCAAGGGAGTTTTGGCTGAGGTATTCCTGGTCTAGAAAAGTTCAGTAATGGATCATGGAATAACTATAATTTCTTTTAATGCAATAAGAGCTTGCCACACTAAGATAGCCTTTTCTCCAGATTCTATTATGCTTAATTTTTTTTTCTTTTTTCGATTCTTATGCTGATGGGATCCTAGTTTCCTTAAAATTGTGAAATTTTTGTCTTTAAATGAAATTCCATTTCGGCACGATGATTATTGAATACTTTTTGTCTCTGTGGGGGTGAAGAAGATGACAAATACAACTCTCAAGGATCATTTTAGAGTTTAATGAGGGGATAAAGGGGACAAATAACTTGGATACAAGGCAGAGCATGACAGGTGGTAGCCATGAGTTTTGGTATTTAGTTGGTGATTTTCCTACAGCTTTCCTTCTGTGCTTAATCCCCAGTAGCTGCTAAGAATTTCAATAAAATGCAAATATTGAACAATCATCTCAGTATGATTCCTTCTATATGCTATTGTGTATCATTTTCTCCAGTTTGCTGTCCTGGTTAAAAAAAACTCAAGACCTCTAATACTCTACTGCTTTGATCTCTTTTCAGTGGGAGATTTGTACCACCAACCACAATAAGTCAGAAAAGTAGAGGAAGCTTTCAAAAGTAAGCCAGCGACTTTAGTAGAAAACTATTTAATCCTCTATGATCTTAAAAGATCCAGGTGTTTTTAGATTCCCTCAACAGTTGGATCTTTCTTTAGATGGCTTTCACAAAAACACAGGTAATACTAACACCTTAAAATCCACCAATGTTATGTATAAATATTTGAGACTTTCACAAACACAAAACTCCAACCCGCTTTCTACCCCTTTCTACACCACAGAATTAATGGAGTGTTCTCTCAAAGCAAACAATGAGGTTTCTCTCTGGCAGAGTTACAGAAAAACATTTTCTTTTAGAAGATGGTTATAAATGCTTTTAATCCTCTGGGTGTGAATGCCATCTATTGTAACGTGTCATATCAATTATATTTTCTCACTTTCCCCTAATGTTTCAACTACTAATGCTGCAACCTAATATCACACCCACTATTAAAGCCAAGAGTTTAGTCTTTGATAAGCCGACCAGATAAGGCTCACTGGTAAGTCTGACTGCCCTGCAGATTTAGTGAACCTGTTCAATATTTCTTAGTTGCACTGATATGGCAAAACCCCCTGATCTTATGTGAATTTACCTATGTCTTCTATAAGGCAGGTTGATTCTGCCCCCAAGAAGTTTTACTGAAGTTCATTTGCTCATATTCGAAATCGCTAAGTAGACATCGGTTTCTTTTCCAAGAGCAGGCAATGAAAAACAAACAAAAACAAAACAAGCAGACAAAAAGACAAAGCACTCCCCACATGATGTAATTCAGAGGATGTACCAAATATGTCAGTCATGATGCCTGTCCCACCACAGTCCAAACTAGGGTGCTCTGCTTTGCTCCAAGAGACTGTGACCTCACCAGAGGACGGTTGAATATGAGCCGGGCCATAGCTTGGCTAATGACATATGAGGTATCCTGGCATGGAAAGTTAATGAATCCTTGTTTTTGTTTGTTTGTTTGTTTGTTTGTTTGTTTTATTTGTTTATTTATTTATTTTTGGCTGCGTGGGGTCTTTGTTGCTGCACACAGCTTTCCCTAGTTGCAGTGAGCAAGGGCTACTCTTTGTTGCAGTGTGTGGGCTTCTCATTGCAGTGGCTTCTCTTGTAGAGCGCAGACTCAAGGTGCACGGGCTTCACTAGTTGTGGCACGTGAGCTCAACAGTTGTGGCTCGCAGGCTCTAGAGAACAGGCTCAGTAGATGTGGCACACGGGCTTAATTATTCTGTGACATGTGGAATCTTCCCGGACCATGGATGGAACCTGTGTCCCCTGCATTGGCAGGCGGATTCTTAACCACTGCGCCACCAGGGAAGTCCTGAATCCTTGTCTTGAAATTTTTAAACTAAGAAATATTTATTGAGAAGATAAGGGCTTAAGGACCTCACTCTGTCGGTTTCTCGTGTCTATAATGGAAATGGTAATAAAAGTATTCACAACATAGCAGAGATTAATCAATAATAGTAAAGGACTTGGAACAAGACCTGGCACCTAATAAACATGCAATAAATTCACTGTCATCATCAACATCATCGTTATGAGTGGTTATCTCCTATTTATAAGAAACTTTGCATAAGAATGCATATGTAATAATATATGTGTAATAAGCGGAAAAATTAAAGGAATGAGGGATGACTAGACCTAGCAGATATGAAAATTAGAAAAAAATAAAAATAAAAATAAAAATCTACTTTAAGGAAAATGATATGGGATTCATGTAGAAAGAGGCTGATATAAATTGTTTCTGAAACTTACCCAAATATATATGGAAATTTAGTGCATGATAAAGGTGGCATTTCAAATTAGTGAAGAAAAAAGTATATTATTAAATTATTAATAAGTATTTTTAGAACAACACACAAGCTATCTGGAAAAAACAATATCTCTAACTCACCTCTTAAATCAAAATAAATTCTAGATGGGTCAAAGATTTAAATACAAAAAATGAAAGTAATAGAAGGAAATAAGGATGAATATTTTTATAATATTGGGGGATGCTTTTCTAGGATGAAAAAATTTCTGAAGGCATTAAAAAGCTACTAACTGTAATCAAAAGCAAATGTTTGGGGGAAAAGTTAGAAGCTAGTTTTTGGGGGGGAAATCATGAAGTCAAAAGACAAATAGAAAATAGAGATAAATATTTGCAACACAGATGAAAGTCTAAGGACATTTCTATAAAAGTCAAAGAGCTCTTAAAAATCAGTAAGAAAGGAGTTGATCTTTCAATAGAAAAATGCACAAACGGTATACAAATGACTAATAAATATAGGGAAAATATATAATTTCTTTGTAATTCAGTAAATTAAACAAAATTAAATATCAATGTAAATTATCAGATTAGATAAGACTTCATTTATAACAATCAGTGTTGTTGAGAAGGTGGGAGAAACTATTTGATTCACTGCTAGTGGGGGCAATTTGATCATACATTTTCAATTAGAAATGTACATTCCCGGGACTTCCCTGGTGGTCCAGTGGTTAAGACTCTGCCCTCCCAATGCAGGTGGCCCGGATTCACTCCCTGGTCAGGGAACAAGATCCCACACACCGCAACTAAGACACAACCAAATAGATAAATAAATTAATTTTGAAATAATAATAAACAAGTGTTGAAAAAAAAATGTACATTCCCCTTTACCCAGCAATTCTCTTTCTACATACTTGAATGAAAATAGCATGTATAAAGATGTTCACTGCAACACTGTTCATAAGAACAAAATACTGGAAATGGTTTAAATGTCTGTTAATAAGGCACTGGTTAAATAAATTCCCTACTCTAGAATACCATTCAGTGATTAATAAAACCAAGGGTAGATGTATATACTGCATGTACTCACATGGAAAATGCCCAAGATATGTTTTTAGTGAAAAAAACAAAATGACAGAAGGGAACGTTTAATATGAATCCATTCAAACATTTCAATAGCAATACAAATGTGCGTGATATGCCCCATTTATGTATTCATATGTACATGCTGGGTTGGCCAAAAAGTTCGGTTTTTTCTACAACATCTTAGATGTTACGTCTTCCGTAAAATGTTACAGAAAGACCCGAATGAACTTTTTGGCCAACCCAATAACATACATACATATTAAAACACATGAATGAGGCATATCATGTATACACCTATGAGGAGTACTGTACCAGTAGCAGTAGTGTGTGTGTGGTGGTGGTAGTATTTGTAGACACTTCGAGAGTGTCTGTGTGGTATCCCCAGCTGCTAACCTCTGGGATGTGGGAAGTAAGGCAGGAAGAAAATCAAGAACTTTTACTTTTTACTCTTACATTACACATTTTTGTGCTGTTACAATATTTTTATAATGAATGTATATTTTTTTCATAATTTTAAAACCTCAAAGAAATTAATTTTTTTAATCCTGCTACGGGTCCTTGTGGCCAAAAAATATAGCCCTACTCCTTAGTGCATCAAAGGCTGCTGTGATTTGTGTCTTATCCACCCCTCCCCTTCAGCCTCGTCTCCTATAATCAGAACTGTCTTGCTCTTCCTCTTTTGCTCCTCTCACCCACTTTGGGATAATTTGCCTGTGTGCGCTCAGATCCATTGCCTGCCCTTCTCCCTTTGCTCTGCATCACAGGAAACTACATTTCCCAAGGTCCCTTGCCCTTCAGCTTCCCGGTGGAGTTGGCCAGCGGCCTCCCCGGCAGGAACTAGGAAGAAGCCAGGGTATTTCTCCCTCTCTGCCGGCTTCAGATCATCAGCTGACTGTATCCCCAGCTGCCACAGAACATGGTCTTTCACGGACTTAGCGCCCATAGGCAGGCCTACTCTGGTTGCTGCTCCCACAAGATGGTCCCCGATCCCAGGCTCTGGTAACACCACTCTTTGTCCCTTCAGCCCGATTGGAGGTAGTAGCTTCCTGCCGTTGTTAAACGTGGAGTTACTTCACCATCTCTATTGGGTGTCTTAGCTCTTCCATTGGCCATGTAACCAAGTCTCTGCATTAAATTTTCTCCTTTTGAGTTACCTAAAGTGCTGTGTGTTTTCTGGACTGAGAATGATGCCTGTCTTCCCTCTTCCCATGGTGATAAAAAACTAACAGCCTGTTCTACCTTACTGCAATAAGCACAGCAATTACTCCAGCACCGCTGGGCTTTTGTTCAAGTCGTTCGCTCAGCCTGGAATGTCACTCTTTCCCTTGTCTTTCATTCAAAAACTTACTCATCCCCTAAAGCTCAGCTCAAAGCCTATCTTCTCCAAGAATCATCCTCTACATCTCGCACGTATTCACCCCCAGCCTGCATTCCAGCCACATGTAGACAGCAAGTGGATTATCCCAATGCACTTTGTGTCAAGTATTGAATAAAATACTCTAGTGACAGATGACATCTTAGGCCAATGAACTAACTCCTTACTGGCCATTGGGTTAACAAGTTTTTCTATTTTGAAAAGCTAAGTCGTCACCTCATCATAGAGCCTTCCCTAACCACCCTATAAATAATGCATCCTTTTCTAGGGAATCATAGTTGCCAGTAAATTCCAAAGTCCTTTGTTTTGTTTTATTTTTTAATGAGCTCACGTTTGCATTTAGGTGCCTTTTAATACCCCTTTTTCTCTTCAGTTTGGTAATAAATGGCTCCACATTCTTGTTCCAGTTCAATGAAAGCTCTTTTTAAAGGCAGTGTGGGCTAAAGGGTTAGTCACATCCTGTCTCAGCATGCAGACGCATTTGCAGAAACTAACCCCCAGGGGTCAGAATTAACAAACTAGAAGTGGACTCAGGGGTATGGTCATTGGCTCAAGAACCCTCAGCTCTGTTTCTCTGGAGAGTAACCTCTTACCTGTTGTGAAAGAATTGGGTTTTCCCCAAATAATTATTGACTCCTTGTTGTCCAGTGATACAGGAGTGGGTCTGAATGACAGAGAGAAGACGAAGTCAACATTTTGGTGACTAAGCTAATGAATGTTTTGTATATTGCACAAAAACGTTCTTGATCTGACAATTTCGATGACTAATTTACGTCTTTCCTAACCCTTCAGCAAGGACAAATGTTCTTTTCCGATTTGCCAACTAAGATCAAATTGGCCCTATATTCACACTGACAGAATTCTTTCTCCTTGTCGCAAAAGCATAATGTGTTATCTTTTTAAGGGAAACGTTTCATTATATATTATATGTTTAAATTGTAATTGATAAACACACTTCAGAAAACCATTTTCACGGATGCACACTTGTACCTGACCTCAGTTTATAGAGTATAGCAAAGGCAAACCGCCGAGAAAATGCTTAATGTTTAAAATAGTTACAGTATTAAAACTTCAGATTAACACTGAATACTTCTTGGTGGATATTCCTATCAGGAGAGTTGCTTCTTTAGATTAGTGTGGAAAATTACTCCCTTAGGAGGACACAGAAGTCCCAGGGGACTTCACATCTGCCCCGCGAAGGACGAAGACCAGCAAAGGGCGTCGCGCGTGGAGAATAACCAGCCCTGCAGCGCCGACGTTAACCCAACTTGCGTCCGAGTTCCAGCAACCTCACTACCATCCTTGGACATTATCAACATTGCAAAACCTTCTAATCATCTATCCCCTTCCCCATGCTGCTCCTCAAGTCCAAGTTCCCACTTTTGGCCTCCTTCTTAAGACCTACCGTGAGCTGCCATCCCTCAATTGATGGTAAACAAACCCTTTTATTATTCTTAACCTATTCACAGAAGTTCCCCGCCCTCTATATCCTCTGCTTTCCAAGCAGAGAAGGAAACTCCACTCTCGTGGAGGCTCCCGTTTTTTCTGCAGTCATCCAGGGTAGGAGCTGCGCTGTATTTTCAAACTTTGTTTGTATGAAGAATCCTACCATTTTCACTTCCAAATCATTAATACTGCCTTTAGTCCCTCGTTGTCATTCTGGACTCTGACCTCACTACACATTCACCTCAAACTCAGTCCTTTGTGCCACCACCTCTTTCTGGAGCACTTTGCAAAAGACCATACATAAACCCCTTAATCTCTTAATACCTTGAGCTCTCAAGACCACACCTTGAGTTTATTCCCTAGAATTTCCCTTGTTTAAGCCACCGGGTCTGTGCTATTTTGTTATGGTAGCCCAAGCAGACGGAGACAACACCCAGTATCAACCTGGGCTTTGTATTTGAACTTTTATACTCTACTCTGGAACAATGGGTTTTCTTATGCAAAATTCCGATGTATAGGTTTAAGGGCAAAACATGAGTGAGATGACACCTGCCTGTTATCCTCTAGCTCCTCCTCTGTAAAACAGGCATGACAGCCCCTGCCCTGCCAGCATCACACTGTTGCTGTGACAATCACGCAAACACTCTGCAACCCTGGAAATGCCAGGAAATGCAAGCATCATGACATCGGGTCCCTGGCCACCTCTTGAGCCCAGAAGGGAGCTGCACATTATGAAGGTCAGCTTCTAGTTTCCTTTTTTATCCAGAACAAGCAGTTATTATAATTCCTAGTTTAAATAATTAAATGGGAAAGTGTCCAGAGGCAGCAGGAAAACTTCAGGCAGCCTATTCCAGGGAAGTCTCAAGTCAGTCCAGGAGGGAACCTTGGAGAACCTGAGCCAGAGAAAGCAAGGGCCAAACAAATGTGCAGTTTAAATAAGAAAAAGAGCCAAGAAGCTAAGAGAACTCTGGCTTCTTTTCCCAAGGCAACATTCTGTCCCACAAGCAAAGGCCCTTCCAAGGGGAAGAGGGAGAGCGTCTTCTCTGGCTGTGGGGGTTGGCAAGGGTGTAATAGGGAAGAATAAACCTAACTCCATATTGGATCTGTTTATTTTATTTTAACCTTTGTATTCTATTGCTTTGGCTACAAGTTACTCAAGGGATGTGGCCTGTAGCTTAAAGTATACATAGTACCCTATTTTCGGGAACCCTGCCTCCCATATCTGAGTGTTAAGCTAAAATACCTTTGTTTAGCTCGCAGAAAACATCCTGCCCAGGCCCACCTGTGAATGGATGCAGGAAAGAAGAAAATAGCACATCCCTTCTGGAGACCAGAACCAAAAAATATTTACAACTTACTGCCTTCTTACTTTACCTCCTCACCTCCTCTTCTTTGTTCTATAAAAGGAACAAGCGGCCAGAAAAACTCGGGCAAGATGGCTCTTTGGGACACTACTCCACCATCTTCGTCTGCTGGCTTTCCGAATAAAATCGCTATTCCTTGCCAACAACTCGTTTCTGGATTTATTGGCCTGTCATGCTGCAAGCAGTACGAGCTTGGACTTGGTAACAAGGGGAGGGAAGTGTGTATTTGAGGCTTAAGAGAAGACAAATCACTTGCACTGAGCATGTGTAAAAATGAAAGCAACAATGAGAGGAAGAAGGCGAACAGCCTGAACTTGGACTAAAGTAAATTCCATCAAACATGATTAAATACACACAGTGCCTAGAGCAAAAGCAGGAGTTCAAGTTCACACATCAGCCAAGACACGAAAGTGCTCAGGTGGCGTGCTTGCCCAGCGGGGGAGGATGAAGGGATGCCGCACTGGAGGGCCTGGCAGCATGGCAGACTTGGTAAGGCCGCCTCCGAAGCACTGGAGACGCAAAACCAAAAAGTGCACAAGACAAACAGCTACAGGTCAGCACATGCGTGCTCCACTCCCAGCTCTACTGCGTCCACATCCAGACTCTGCAATAAATCACCACACATTTCAGGACCCCAGTTTTCCCCTCTATAAAACGGGTTGATAAAACTGGCCTGACTCGCCTTCCAGGGCTGTTCTGAGAATCAAGAGTTACAAGGGAAAGCATTTCCTAAGCGGCAAAGAATCACAAGTGAGTGGAGTTGGCTATAGGTATTTCCACAGAGCCGCATGCCTGGGACTGCAGCACATGCGAGCTTAGATCCAGAGCTCTGGGGGCCTCAGGGATGTTCATTCTAAGGAGGATCACTTGCTTTTTGGGGAGCTTGAGCCATGGCAAAACAGCAGCCGTGGTGGCCACAGGAATGCCGCCCAGGGTTCTCTTTTTCTCTCACTCCTCTCTTTCCTGAGAGCCCTGCCCAGCAATAGCAAACTACGAATCCTCCAGACTCCTGCCCTCCCCACCCACTTCCTCCTGCTCAGACGCCTCATCTCCCCACGACCCCATCAAGGGCATTACTCACAAGAACCAGGCCTGCTGCAGAGTCCACTGCACCCTCCACTCGCCTCCACCTTTGATGCAACAAATGATGTCGCTTTTTCCTGCCAATGGGGGAAACGTGTCTGCCTTGGCCAGGTGGGCACAGGGAGAGCGTGGGCATTTCCTGTGATGGGCTGCACTGGTACCCCAGACCTGGAGGGAACTTTGGGGGCCCTCTCGGAGCTCCCTTAGGGGCACTGAGGCAGCTGGGGTGTTATGTAGGGTCATAGAGGCTATGGTCCTGGCTTCATTTCCTCTCAATGCCCCTTGGCACCACCCTGCCACCTGGCCCCACCTTGAGAGGACTCTTCCCAGCCGCTGGCCTCTGGTTGGGGGTTGGGGAGGAATGCACTGCCCCATCCCCCCTGCTGGCTTCATCATTTCCAGGTCTCCGGCTCTCCCATCTTTTTTTTTCTTTTTTAGTAAATTTACTTATTTATTTAATTTCTGGCTGCGTTGGGTGTTTGTTGCTGTGCGTGAGCTTTCTCTAGTTGTGGTGAGCGGGGGCTACTCTTCATTGCGGTGCGCAGGCTTTTCATTATTGTGGCTTCTCTTGTTGCGGAGCTTGAGCTCTAGGAGCACATGTTTCAGTAGTTGTGGCACGTGGGCTCAGTAGTTGTGGCTTGCGGGCTCTAGAGCACAGGCTCAGTTGTGGCACACAGGCTTAGTAGCTCCAAGGCATGTGGGATCTTTCCGGCCCAGGGATCGAACCCGTGTCCCCTGCATTGGCAGGCAGATTCCCAACCACTGCACCACCAGGGAAGCCCCTCTCCCATCTTCTGAAGCCAAATTGGAGCCGAGGACTCCAATGAACTCAGTCATGCAGGGCTCAGTGTTTTCTTTCCTTTTTCCCCTTTGTTAGGAAAAACAAAAAACCCTGTGTGCCCACCATCCAGTTTGGTGGTAACTTGTTCACCAAGGTTTACTCACCGACAGATTTGCTCCCAACTCCTCAGTGTTGAGCCCCCAACTCCAGGGACTGAGATGAGTTTTCGATCCACCGGCAAGATGTTTAAGCAATTGAGAGGGAAAGGGGACTAGGAGGTCCATGGGAACAGAAGGAACATTTTTTTATTGCACTTCACAGTGTACAATGTCCTTTCATGACTACATTATTTTGTCAGAGCCTCACAACAGCCATATAAGGGAGGCTGTTCAGATTAGAAATGTGGACCTCACAAAGGTCAAATAACCTGCCCATCAAACATCCTGGCTGATTAGAGATGGTCCTCAAGTCTAAATCCTCTGCTTCTGACTACTTCCCCTCCACACGTTCTGGAACCAAGGATGGCTCTGGGGAAAAGACTCTCCTGCCCCAGAAGAAGCTTCCCAGAGCCGCAGAGCTGGGTGGGCAGTAACAGGGGCCGAAAGAATGAGAATGGAGTCCCACAGATGCCCCTGATGAAGACCAGCTGGGTCAGAGATGCCCTCTGCTCCTGGAGCTGGCTTTCCCCCAGATGTACAGAAGACTGTATCTTGCTGTCTGTGGAATGGTGGCCTGTAGGAGGTTTCCTCGGAGGTGAGTGAGGAGAAACTCCAACTCCACGCCCCTCAACGTGGGGCCTATTAGAACCACCTGGAGGCCTTAGTAGACCTAATGATTGCCGTGCCCCCCCGCCCCAGGTGATTCTGCTGCACACGGATGATGTAGAACCACTGCCCCAGGTGATCAGAATGACTGAGACAACTGGGATGATAAGAAGGGTGGGTCACAGAAGAGGGGTACCCCGAAACTGAACCCGTGTTGTCACCTCTCTTCTATTCTCCACTCTCCCCAAACCATTCCCTTTTAACTTGAATTTCTGAGTCCTTCAGTGCTGGTTTGTTCAAGGCTCTAACTTTCTGCCAAATTCCAATGCCTAGTCAGGAGTCTCAGTGCCCAAGAAGTGTCCCCCATCTATTCTAAACACACCCCCCAACCCCAAAGTCACTCCCTGGTGGAGAGGAATGCCAAGGAGAAGGGTGACCGGCCAGCCAAAGACCTGCAGCATAAGATGGGGAGCTGTCTGCACAGAGATACCAGCTACCACTCAGCACTTTCAACAGAGACTGAGGGGCCTCACAGAGTCACTTACACTCATTAGCTTTCCTTTCAGGCATGTATCTAACAAAGTCTCTGAGCCAAGCTTCTCCCAGACACCCACTGCTTGCTGCCTTCCTGGAGCTAAAGCAAATAGCAAAGTAGCACTCTCTCTCTATATATATATAATACGTATATAAATATATATATATATAATACAGACCTCCAGCACCATAGTCAGAAGCACCCCCAGAACCTAGGACGAAGCTTAATCATAACTCCCACCACCCCAGAGAGCCCTGTGCCCAGACCAGGTCACAGGAGCAGGGAGACTAGATGTGGTCCTATTTAATGCAGGAACAGAGAGTTCTCCTTGTGGAATGTGCAATACAAAGGGAGAGGGTAGGTGTTTCCCCAAACCATTCCCTGTTTCAATTAGCCTCACGACAGCCTGTGAAATAATAATGATCTCTGTTGTACATCTTGACAGAAGCCCAAGGAAGACACATCTCCAGAACCTAGAAGGCAATCAAAGCAAAAGCGTGTGTACACAGGCCTCAGGTTTGGGGAAGGGGGTTATTGACTGCTTGTTAATAGCAAATCTATGCAGAGAAGTCGGAGCTACAGAAATTTACCAACCCCTGGTGCTAACTCAACCCAAGGGAGCATAGTATTCAGCCATAAAAAGGATGAAGTGCTGGAACTTCCCTGGAGGTCCAGCAGTTAGGACTTGGCAACTCTCACTGCAGGAAGGGGGCGGGGGGGGGGGGGGGGCCCAGGTTCGATCCCCAGTCGGGGAACTAAGATCCTGAAAGCCACATGGGGCAGCAAAAATACAAAAAGGGAATGAAGTACTGAGTCATGTTACAACATAGATAACCCTTGTAAACATTATGCTAAGGGAAAAAAGCCAGTCCCCGAAGGCCATATGTTGTAGGATTCCATTTATATGAAGTGCCTGGAATAGGCAAGTCCATGGAGACAAAAGGTAGATTCCTGGTGGCTGTGGCTGGGGTCAGGGTGGTGGTGGTGAGGAATGCTGGGTGAATGCTAATAGGTATGGGTCTCTTTTAGGGGTGAGAAAAATGTTTTGGAGTTAGTGGTGATGGTTGCACAACCTTGTGAATATATTTTTAAAAAGCACTGAATTGTACACTTTTTATGGTATGTGAATTACATCTCAAAAAAAAAAAAAATCCAAGGATGAAGGGCTTCAAAGTCTGAAAGGTGCCCAGGGTTCCCTGAGGCTTTCAGGGGTACCTAAGAATAACTTCAACAAGGTGTCCCAGCTAACAAGTGGCAAAGGCAAAATGGAAGCCAAAGTCTGTTTGACTCTGAATAGCCTGCTTTTCTTCCACCGAAGGTCACATTCAGCCCATCCCCTAATTCATCAGCAATGCTCATTAGCTCAGGCTGGCTGCTCCCTCCTGACATCTCACGCAGGCCCTCTGCCCTGAGGAGTCGGGGTCCGGGTTAGGATGCAACGGGACTAAAAGAGGACAGGAACTTGGGCCTGAGCAGCAATTTGGGAGGCTGGGGGAGCCCAGTGGTGCCACCGTGGAGGGTGCAGAGGAACTCAGAGCCACGGGGGAGACGAGGTGTTTGCATGATCCCAATACCTGGCCCAGGGTCCCACCCTCACCTCCTGAGCCTCAGCCCATAAACACTGTGACACCAGCGGCAGCTGCCGTTCAGCACCAGTATCATGTGCCTCTGGAGGTGCAGGCCCACCCTCATCCAGACACCATCAGGCCTCACCTCCCCCATTTAGCTCAGTGGCCAGAGGTCCAGGTGCCCTGACATTCAGCACTGCCCAGAGTCTCAGGCTCCCACCTCCGGGCCTGAGTGATGGTTGCTCAGTCTGCTTGGATCGCTCTTCCCTGGTGATCTGAACAGCAAAACCCCTCACACTCTTGAACCTCACCTCTGAATGAGGGCTGTGCCAACCACTCTATTTTAGATCACACACACACACACACACACACACACACACACACACCCGCCTCTGTCTCCACACGCGTCACTCCCCCTTATCCTGCTCTTCCTGCCTTGTCTTCTTTTTTTTCCATGACACTTAACACCTTCTAATATATTACTTGGCTATTACTTTTGTTCATTGTTTTCTATCTTCCCCAGTTAGAACATAAGCTCCACTGAGTAGAAACCTTTCTTTTGTTTGTGGATGTAGCCCAACGGCTCAGAAGTGTCCCTGACATGTTGTAATACTCCGTGAACACACGTGGAGTGCCAGATGAATTAATGAATTTGCATTTTGCTCAGTACGTCCCTTATCTACCAAACACTCAGGGACCCACCACGTGTGCATGCCTCCCAGAGCCCTCTGGGAGCCTAGAACCTGCTCTGAGCTCGGCACCAATACCGTCACCTTGGCCTTTTTCAGTCTTTTTTTACCTCCTCACCTCAAGCCAAGCCTGGCTCTTTGCTGAGAACCTCCCCACTTACAAAGAGGCAACATCCCCTCAGCTTAGATTTGCCACCCACAGGGGCTCCTTCTGTATCTAAAGCAGCACCTGGGACTTCCATGGCAGCCCAGTGGTTAGGACTTCACGCTTCCACTGCAGGGGACACAGGTTCAATCCGTGGTCAGGGAACTAAGATCCCACAGGACACGCGGCACGGCAAAAAAAAAAAAAAAAAAAGTAGCACCTGACTCTCCCATGGCCCTATTCTTTGAGCTACTCTTTCTTTTCTTTGAAGCTCTCGTTGCAACATGAAGTTATTATTTTTAACTAAAACATGTTAATGGAATATTTTAGTCATAATAATTTAAAAATTACCCCATATTCTCCAGATTTTATAATTAATTTTAAATATATATCATCTTTTGTTGCAATAATTCTTTTCTTTGGTAATAATTGTAATATTATCATGTTTAGCATTTTTCTGCCATAATATAAACATTATCAATGAGATAAAATACTTTATCCTAGCTGCTGCTGAATAGCATAGCAACAGATGTTAACTATCACACAATGATTCCACTTGCCCATTTAAAAGGTTAAAAATCAGTTACATCTGTATCTTTAATGATCACCTATGCTAAATGTCTGCTATTGTGTAATATAACTTTCCTTTGCTATTGCAATACATATTTTAAGTTTTTTCAATGTTGAGAGTTTATTACATCTTTGATATTTATTTGTGTTAGCTCAAATTTTAGAGATGGTAATTTAGATGGTAATTAGAGAAGTAAAGATAGAATATATATAAAGGAAATGACACTGTTCTGTTTTAAAAATAGTCCATATTCATTCTGTAGTCCAGAAAGTATGAGTATCCTAGTAGCAATCCTAGAGCCAGAAGGTAATTGTGTGTCTCATGGGACTGTTTTCAACAACATGAAATTGTTTCTTTGTCCTTCACCTGTTTGGGATCGTTCTCCCTCTAGATGGTGAGCTCCATGAGGACAGGGACTGTGTCCTCACCACCACACTGCACTGAGCACACACGACAGCACTCGAGGAATCGGAGGCAGAGGGGAAGAGATGAAGAGCTGAGGGGGTGGGGGGCATCCAGGAGAGCTGGATCTGTCGTCTCCACCTTACTCAGCTGCACAGGAGGAAATTATTCCACTGAGGCATAGCGTCCCCTCAATTCGACCTTAGACAGTGAGTAGACCTTTCAAAGAAACGGGATTTCCGGATATTAAAGAGGTGAGGCACGAGACCTGTTAGAGAGGATCTGATAAGGGAATCTGGGTGTGAAGGAAAGGGGGGTCCTGGTGCTCAAGAAACAGGAATGACTAGAGCAAAGTCCAAGGCTGTTAGCACAGAGCCAAGCCCAAGGCTATTGACATGCTCTCTCCCATTTGCTTGATTAAAGGATTCACAGTGGCTAATTCCAGCCCCTGTACCATGCGCACAGATGGCAACCAGAGAGCTAACTCTTCCAATCTAAGTGGTGATAGCTCTGTCTCTCTGATCTTCCAAATAAATTCAAGCATTTCATGGAGTGATATCAAATGTACACATTTGATTCTCCATATTTAGAACACCAAACTTGGCTAAGCAGTACCCTCCGCTAGAGGCTTAACATGCATCGCCTTGTCTGATTCTCGCCATAATCACAGGATGTAGCTCGCACGACTCCCACCTTACGGACAAGGATTTTGTTGAGTATGTGCGGAGCGTGGATTAGGTGCCGAAGCTTGCAGGCTAACCACCACATTTTACTGCTTCCTGTTACTGTCACCTTCTTCGTAGAACTCCATGGAGTTTTCTTTTGACAAGGATGATAGCCCAGCACCCCTGTGCTCTGACCTCAACTGTGACTTGTTTACAACGCCGGCCCTGCAGTTGTTAGCAAGCGAGGTTCCAGTTCACGAGTGAGTAGATTAAAAACTAGAGTAGTTGTCAACAACTGCCTATGTGTTATTTCATTTTGAATTTTAATCGCGTTGGAAACCAGTCCTGTTGTTCCCATTTTGTGAAAACGAGAAAAGTGTTAGCGACACAGCGGTCCCCAGGTCCTCTCTGTGATTGGGGCTCCTCCTACTGTAAGAGAAGTTGTCGTTGAGGATAAAGCCTTAGGAAAGAGTTTTCACATTGCAAATATCTATCAGTGCATCACTTACTTCTTTCCAAAAATGGGACTTTTATTCAGATCTACTTTGTTCTCCTTCAGAGAGAAACTACATTTGAATAAAAGCAGTACCACCTGCAGCGCCTCGGCACGTGCACATGAAGTTATTTCTGAAACCGAGGACTGTGGGCTTGGGGCAAGGGGAGCTTTTCCTGCAAAGTTTCACTTAGGATGTTCTGAGTTTAAACCTGAGCCACTGTCTGTGACTCCTGTCTACCTTCCATGCCAGCTCTGAAGAAAGGCCTCCTAGCTGTGCTAGACTCTTCTCCAAGATCATTCCTGGAGGCAGGTGCTTGCAGGGGTTCTGTATTTAACAAACAGAATATGGTTAAAAGAAGCATCTAGGGCAACCTAGAAACTGAAAGATAAGCGATGGGGAGAGACTCTCTTTGCACATCTAAAGCCTAGAGGCTAGAAAAATAGAAGGATGAAGGAAGAGGTTGCTACAAGAAGACTTTTCCAAGGTGTGAGGGCCTCACATCAGTAAGAACAGGGACTCAAAGGGACACTTTCTCCCTTCCTAAAGCTGTGACGCTGTAGCCTTCCTAAAGATGAAGCCCACATTGACTGTTATGAGGAGGGCAGGAAGCGATTAGAACTTCATCTCTTTGCCTTGAACTTAAAAGTAACAGTTCTCCCTGCCTGTTCTCTGAAGCTGCCTGGCCAGGGCCAGGTGCTGCAGAACAGGGTTCCTTGTCTTTTCTCTGGATGAAAACAGCAGGCATAGGGTGCTGTCTGAGGAAGCCCTGCCACCGAGTTATGATGAACCAAGCTCCCAAGGCAAACAGTGTAAAGCCCAAGACTATCCTGAAACCACTTTGCCGCCTGACTAAAGCCACATGACATCCAGTCAAAGTAAATTCCTCATGGAGGAAATCCCTTGAGATTCAACTCATGATTTTCCATGAAGGGAATAGTATCTTGGATCTCTGAAACACGGCTTCTTAAAAGTGTAGTCGGGATCATCTGTGTCTGAATCAGCTAGGGTACCTATTAAGAATTCAGAGTCCTGGGCCCCATCTCAGACTTAACCAAATCAGATTTTCTGGGTGGGGCACCTGGGAATTTGCATTTTGCAGATTTAGGGGATTCTGAAGCGTGGTAGGGTTTGGGAATCATTTGATTTGAGAATTAAAGACAAACTCTTTCTCAGAAAAATTTGGCCCATGGGAGACTGCAAACATTTTCAGAGCAGTATTTTTTTCAAGCGCCCTCCTGTTTCTATGTTAATAGGACCTTCAGATTCATTACAGGACAAAAGATCTGTACACAGAAAGGTGACATCCAATTCACTGAAATGTCTGTCTTGCTAACAGTGCTGTCTGCTGCTTAATGGTAGTTTGCCCTGAACAAAAGGAGCAGAGATGCCAGTGTTGCAGGTGAATCTGATTTGCGCTTGCAGTTGCCATGGAAACGGCAGCCATTATCGCGGGCTAAGATCCCCTCCCAGGCAATCCTGCTGTTCTATTTTAAAAGCTACTGCTTCTGCTTGCTTCAGATTGGAAATCCTGCCTTCTTGGGGCATGGTTCTGAGGGTTTATAAATGTGTATCCAAAAAAGAAGTAAATAGGGAATTGTGCTTTCCTGCCACTCTGTTTTCTTCTCTTACGCATCTTCCAAAATCATCTCAGCATAATCCAAACAGGATGGAAATTCTTCTCATCTTTTGGCACAAATCTCATCCTGCCGCTGGCTTGTAGGGGAATAGGAGAGGGTGACTTTAGGGTTGAAATAGTTCATTTGCCCTCCTCCTTTCCCTTCTTAATTAGTAGGCCTAATTGTAAATGCATCTGCACCGGGATTTTAATTAAGTTGAAATTTTAAAACGTTGTTTATTTTCCACTGAGTTAAGCGGAATTTTTAAAAGGATGAATGTGAGGGGAAACAATGCCATACTTTTGTTCCAGAAACCTAGATGTTACTGTTGGGCATGCCATGCACAGTAAGCGCTGTATCTTACATTATGGATTGAACATTTTTTCTTTGCCTAAAAATGGTAAAATAACAGCAGCTAGAAGCACATGTGTTTATCACATAGGAAACAAGGCTCCGGGGGCTGCGTCCTCACCAAGGGAACTCTCCTCATTCCTGAGTCAGGGCTTCCCCTTTCCAGGCTCTAAAACTCAAGTGCTCCCAGAGTATATTCATCTCCTCAGGAGCAGACCCACATCCACGAAGCCCCCAGAACGGAATGCCAGATCGTTCACTGACAACGAGAAGTACCTCTCACAGGGACAGGAACACATATATCATATAACCAGCCCTTTCGTCCCCAGTTGGTCAACCTACAGGGGAAGCCAAATAACATCGTGGTCAAAATGCCATTTTGTTCATTTACAATCAGAAAAAGTAAATAACATTATAAGAAACGGGATACTAAAAGCCCTCATAACAGATTCATTTCTGTAGGCAGAACCAGAGAGGAAGTTGGATAATAATCAGAGATCGCCTGGAGAGCAGGAAATCAGAACAAAGAGTTCTTCAGACAGACCCAGTGCTTAAAAGCATCAGGCTCAGAGAGCCGGGTGCGTCCACCTACAAGATGGGGTTGGTCCGGCCAGTGGGAGGGGATTGTTCCCTCTCTCCTGGACAATGCTTGGGAGGCTCTTGCTAACTGTTCCTGGTGACTCAATTTCCTACGCTCCCAAGCGGATCACCATGTTCCTGCTTTTCATATTATTCCTTTGGTTCTGCGTAACATCAGTCAGGTTACTGTCTTGCGGGCTGGGGCTGCAGGTAGGGGAGGCATTATCTTTTAAACGGCTTCGCATATTCCACGTTCTGTATTCTGTGCTAAGCTGCGTTGGTTTTATAGTTTAACTCTGTGCCAGCTACCTTATTTCAGTGTCTTAAGAGCAATCTCTCTGAAGCTCCCAATAGGTGAGCAACACACCTGAGTACAATGTTCTGTTTCTTCAGGTTTGCAAGTGATTCCAGCTTGTATTTGAGAAGATGATAATAAATTCACAACCCATCTCTTCCTTAGCGTGATTCTGCTAGTGAGCTGGGCTGAGCCACCCTCGAATGCCATTGCAGGGGCGTCGTCGGTTGCTTTAGGGTTGCCACCCTCTTTATTGTCCTTGTCTGTCTTATCCCCTGTTGCAGGAAGGGAGACCCTTTCCAGGGCTCAAGAGGGGGCTTTTGTCTAACACTTGGATATGAATTGTCCGAGGAGACACACGTGATGACAAAGCAAGACTTTATTGGGAAGGGGCACCCGGACGGAGAGCAGGAGGATAAGGGAACCCAGGAGGACTGCTCTGCCACGTGGCTCACAGTCTCAGGTTTTATGGTGATGGGGTGTGTTTCTGGGTTGTCTCTGGCCACTCTTGATACCGAGCAGGGCCCTGTGGGGCTCGTGGGCACAAAGCCTTTCTGTGTCCCCTATTTCTTTGATTATAGGAAAACAGCCTTCATTCAGCCTCCATGACTTTCCCTGAGTTCCAGTGGGCAGATTCAAGCAGCTGTTAATTAATGAAGGGAGGGGTTGCACGAGACCTGGGAGAAACAGGCAAGAGCAGCCCTGGGGCAGGTCCTGTTTCCCAGCAGCAATACACACAACAATATCTGTGAGCTATTCTGCAGAAGTTGAAACTCCCTCCAGGTGCGAGAAGTTAATGATTAACCATGGTACGCTGCCCACAAGCATGTAGACCCCAGACCAGTGGGACCTGAAGGCTGTTGGTGCTGACTTCTACTTAGCTCACCACCAGCCCATCAGAAGAATGCAGGACTGTTATTACCTTGATCGGACCACGAGCCCCGACTATAAGACCTCTCCCTATTCCCCAGAGAGGGGGGCACAGTTCTTGAGGCACTAGCCGCTGTGTTCCCCCTTTGCCTGGCAAAATAATAAAGCTATTCCTTTCTACTCCTCCAAAGCTCTGTCTCCGTATTTCTATTCGGCATCGGTGAACAGAGACCAGGTTTTTCTCTGCAACTCTCTGACTTGGGGTCCTTTCCAGTGGTGTGCGCATCTCTCAGCCAAGATGGACTCCAGCGAGAATTCTGGGGGATGGGAGGGACACGTAGACTAGCATTTCCTTTTGACTTTTCACGTGTTCTTCCAATTGGTGGTGACTTGTTAGTTTCCTGTGGTAAAATAACTCATGCAGGGGCTCCCCTGGTGGCTCAGTGGTTAAGAATCCACCAGAGGGGACAAGGGTTTGAGACCTGGTCCGGCAAGATCCCACATGCCACGGAGCAACTAAGCCGGTGCACCACAACTACTGAGCCTGCTCTCTAGAGCCTGCAAGCCACAACTATTGAGCCCACGTGCCACAGCTACTGAAGCCTGCGAGCCTAGAGCCCACGCTCCACAACAAGAGAAGCCACTGCAATAAGAAGCCCTCACACTGCAATGAAGAGTAGCCCCTGCTCTCTGCAACTACAGAAAGCCCCCGTGTGCAGCAACAAAGACCCAATGCATCCAATAAATAAAAATAAATCAATTTTTAAAATATATTTAAAAAAAAAAACCAATTACTTTAAAAAAAAAATCTCATGCAAATTGTTACTGTCTGCCTGGCCAGTGTGGGCAGTTACAGTCTGTGTTTCTCCTAACCACACCCCCCACCGCACCGCCAAGAGACTTCATACTTGACACTTCTTGGGAATTAGGGTGGAGGTCTCCTTCTGTAATTACTTCCTGCTGAGAGGGGGCGTAGTCCTGCCTAGCAGAGCAGGAGTCTCTCTCTACCTGATCTAAACTGAAATATTCTGTGTCCAAAACCGGCATTCACCCTCAGAGTAACAACAATTTAGCCTGACACTGTTGGACCCTGTTGGAGATGAAACAGGCAGGGGAGGCCAACAGGAGGCCAAACAGGATGGTCATCACCGGGTCCAGAAAAGGAAGGCAAAATTTGGGGTGAGGGCTGCAGGATGTGCAAATTTTTTCTGATTGGCTGGTGGTAGGGTGACAGGGCAGTGCTCCAGGAGTCTCGCACTCAGCCTGAAGTTACCATCCTCCACCTGGGTGGGGACCCCAGTTCTGCAGGAGAACTCAGAGATATTGTTATGCATATTCCTTAGGAGGAACCAGAACCCTACCACCACTTGATGTTCCCTCCCCTACTTCTGTATCCCTTCCCTTCCCTGATTAGCAACTGTTTGCATCTGCCCTTTGGAACTCAGCAAAGGTCAAGGAGAAACAGGGGACACAGAAAGGATTTGTATTCTGGGGCCCCAGAGTGCTGTTCAGTTTTTAATTCAGGAAACTGGGTGATGATGGCTCTGGCCTCAATTTGGGGAATAGACACTGAATTAGGAATATTTTTGAGGTTTACGTCCTGGATCTGAGTTTAGTATGATTAAAATCTCAATCCCTTGGTCTGTCATTTTAGTGTAATAGACAATTGGAAGTAGTTGGAAAAGTGCCAACTGGAATTTTAATAGGGAAATAAACCTCATTTCTTTTCAGGAGAATAATCCTGAAACTCAGTCTGGACCTGGCATTTCAAGGGAGACTTATAGCCAGGTAGCCAGCTGTCTAGTTTTATCAAAATAGGTTTTAACTTTTATGTGGTATTAACATATAGATAACAGGTGCTATTAGTCATCATATATGTCTCTTTTTGTTAATTTCTGATCTAAAACAATTTTATACTCTAATAATTTAGTAGTTAAAACTCAGGTTCTTAGCAATACAAGGACTTGTCTGAAATTACACCCATAGTGTGACCTAGTTATTTCATTAGATGTCTGAACCATAGCTACCCCATTTTGACTTTTAATTGTAATTTTCTCCTTAATAGCCAAGGCAGATATCACCATTAAGGACGTTAGTGTTTCTCTCGGGATGAGAAGATGCAAGAGTTTGGGCTCACAAAATCTTATCCTGAAAATATCTAATTATCTGAAGGTCTGTTCTGCCAGGTTCTTTCAGAGCACAGAGTGCCTCATTCCTGATCACCACCCTGAATTCCTTTCAGGGGGTGTTGGAGATCAGTGGCTGCAGTGGCCATTGACTCAATCCTTGCAGAGGCAAATGGCAATTCTTTTAGTTGGCAGAACCCCTTCAGGGTCATAAATTTGACCATGGTTTGGGGGTATTTCATCACCATTTCATCCCACAGTGCTAGGAATACTTATCCCCAGGTCTGGCGAAGATTTTACTTATAGGCCACTCAATGTGCTGTTATTGGACTAGGCCTTTCTTGCAGCAAAAGTCTCTGGACCCCTGTCTTACTATAGTCTCTATGGTCCAGGAAAATATTCCCTCTTTTGCTTTTTCCCTTATCTAGAGTTACAGTATTAAAATCATTGATCTTATATGGAACTATATATCATCATTTTATCAGTGGCTCAGTCACACATTTGGTAATACAAGAAATAATTTTGTAAACAGGTAAAATTAAAATTACAGTATACCATAACAGCAATGAACTATCTGGGAAGGGAATCTTGGTAAACACAGACCTTAACTGACAAAACTAGAATTTAATATTCAGTGAAACATATATATATATAAAACATTATATATATATATGTAAAGTTTTCCCCATTTTCATCAAGTACAACCAAAACTAATTTGTTCCTAAAATAAGTTTGGTCCATTGACCACATAGGTTCTTCCACATTGACTCTGGTGTAATTTCTCAGAAGTCTCAGACCAAATTTTAAAAAGGCCTTTCAAGGACAAGAAAGTTACACCAAGGGCTTATCACAGATTTTGCCTAACAGATCTAAGTGAATTCCTCCCTTTTTAAGGCCCTAAAAAAACCTTGAGTTTTCTATACCTGTTAGTGAGGTAGCCTTTCTAATTTATCTGATAAAGCTGCTAGGAACCTGAGTTTCCAATGTCTGGAGAAAACTGGTAGAGAGAAAAGATAAATGTTTCAATCCTGCTTACAAAAGCATAATTTGCCAAATTACTGTTAAGTCATGATTAGTTTGAGGATAAGGTTTTCCTTACACCTGGAAAACACAGATTTAAACCAGTAATTTTTCAGATAGAAACCACAAAATTTATGAACATATTCACCAGTTTGCTCAGTCCTATGTAACTAACCCTTTTTGTAAACAGCTTATGAAGCCATCAGGTTTCTCTTTAGGATTTTTCAATTTCTTACCCAATTCAGCATTATGATCTGAAAGTCAGGAAAAACTTGTTTTTAACTTATTTATCTAAAAGTCCTTTTTAAAATCTTCTTGAAGAGGAAGTATTTTTGCAAAGGCATCAGAATAAAACCATTACTGTCTATAATGACATGAGGCTTAAGAAGGCACATTTAAAACCTGATTGCAATGTCAAAGGAACTTGGTTACTAATGTGACATACAACACTTTTAAGATAATAACTAGAATTATGACTGATAACATTTTACCAGGACATATCAGAATTTTAGGAACTCCATATAATTTGTAGAATATCTATATTAATAACATTTACCATATACTAAAATCTAAGATTTATTACTCATTTGACAATGCTTCCCATGTAACTAATGTACCAAATGAACCTAGTTTATATCTCTCTTTGGGATGTTTCAGTGGCCCTCTGAAGCATCCCAAAGTTAGCTAGAGGTCAAAGGACTTCATTAGAATTTGATATAGGATGTTCGGTCAAAAATATCAAAAAGGGTTTAGAACACTCAGTCAGATAGGCTCATGGGTCACTCTGAAACAACAGTTATTCACTTAGACAAAGTAACAAGAACAGATCACTTAAAAGGTTAGGAAAAAAAATCTGTTATCAAAAGGCAGTTCAACATTTTAAGAAAACATCCTCTTAACAGAGAGAAAAGCCAGATTCAAGTTTTGCACCAATTTTAAAATTCATTTACTTAACTAAATTTATTCTAAACTTAGTCAATCCTGATCATGCACAAAACTCTTTTCTCAGGGTCCATTTTCCACAAACCTTCTTATCACTTTATCTATTATTTTATTTCCCCACGCAAAACTAGCTACCTGTAAGTCAAATCTACCTTCTTTTTTCTAAAATGTAATTCCATTACTCATGCCTTCTTGAAAACACACATCCTATTTTCCTAAAGCAACCATGAAATGTCCTTTATGATAGCTTTCCGTAGATTGGTGAACATAAATACCAGTGATAATTTCTAAAAATTTGCTTACTTTAAAGAACATGGCACCAAACATATTTATTAACAGTCCAAATCATCTTTAGTTTCTTTGTAAGAGGAAGCCAGTGTTCAGTAATTATTGTTTCAGTATCTTATTTTATTTGGGAATGACCTGGCTATTTAATAAGCTTCCGTCACTTAATTTAGCACAACTCTAGAATTTCAAGTTACCAGAATCTAGAGGGACTATTTTAGATGGACGTTCTTAAAGCAGAATTATTTTAATAGAGTTTATCTAAAAGCTCTTATCTCATTTACATTTTCTTTCCTTAAAATTTTTTTACATAAAGTTACTTTCCTTGCTGACAGATTTGTAACAGATATAACAAGACTTATTTAGCTTATATTATTCCTAGGCATAATACAAATGTGGATGACTAAAAAAAAGTCTATATTAGATCAACAGACATTAATACCAGATATTAATTTAATACTGAATATTTCCCTGTTCACATGAACCTGAAATTATTTAGCTTAATTTCTCTTGTATTTAGAATTGTTTTAATTTGTAAGCGCTTACTTTTTTTAAGCCAATTAAATAGAGCTCATTTACAAATTAACCACAGTACTATCCAAAGACATATACTGAGATGTACATATGTAGACAGACACAGCAAGAGATGTAGCTGCATTTTCGAAACTTAGTCACGAATCAGATATCATAATATAGAATTTACTTGTTTATAAATAACAGTTGGAATAAGAAACCTTTTAAAGTTTTCTTCCCATTTTTTTGTTTTTTGTTTTTCCAATCTCAGGAATTAGAGACAGTCTAGATAAGATAAGTGTTCCTGAGAGCCCTGGTCTCAAGGTGCAGGGAGAGAAAATCAAGTTCTCCTAGTAGGACTTGTTTCCTCAGAGTCAGAATTCTGAAAAGACAGTTGCTCAAGCTTGCTTTTACTAACTGTATATGCAAAAGAACCAGTTTTGGAATTTTTAAGAATTTTACCTAGACTAACTTTCTCTGGAGTCTAAACAAAATGGTGGTCACATATTATACAATTTTGATAGGGATAGAATAGGATAGTTAAACAGGTAGTTGTAGAAGTCCCAGTAGGGAACTATAAATAGAGAAGGAAACCTAGGAAATTTTGGGAGACCACTGTAAGTTAATGATCACTCAAAAAAGCTATTGGAATGTTGTGGAACTGAAGCAGGCTTGCTTAGCTACTATAAAACCATAAATAAAAGCACGAGATAGGCCTCAGGCCATTGGGTGGAAGAAATATGACACCAGCCTCCTACTGATTTGAATAAGCACTATGATAATCCTAGTTTGACCTCATAGGGTCAGACACTCTCCTGCCTTATGCAAAGGAGGAGCTAGTGATGTAAGCCTGATGTCTACTGGAAGAAGGCGGTCTATTCCTCTTCCCCCTGACTATAAAATTGTAGCCCACTTAATCCTCAGGGCAGAGCCCCCTTGCCTGCCCGCTTGCATCTCTTACACGCGTCCTATGTTAATAAATCCACTTCTTGTCTATCACTTTGCCTCTCGCTGAATTCCTTCTGCTCTGAGACACAAAGAACCTGAGCCTCAGTAAGTCCAGACACCAGATGAGTGATTCTAATTAAAAGACTGTGGGTTCAAGTCCCAATTTGGGTTTAGACTGGGTTTGAGTCCCAGCCACATGGGTTCAAGTCCCAATCAGGGTTTAGGCGCATGGTTTCAATTTCACAAGGCAGAATGGCCATCACAAATCACAACACAGAACACAAAGTATAAACACACACAAGCCTGACTGTCCTAATCAGACGCTCCCTTAAATACAAGATTGCGGTCTCTCAGAAAACCAATTACAGCGACATAGAACTTCAGATCGAGTACTAACAGAGTAAATGGAAATGTCTCAGGTCTTCAAAGATTTCAAAGGGAGGCTAGGACGCCAGGTAAGAGGAGAAGGAGGTGGGGAACAAAGGGGGTGGTCTTACAGATGTCTCTTGACACCTGCAGATGCCCAGGCATCACGGGACTTTTCACAGGGTTTCCAGGAAGGGAGGATGGGAACTTGGCCCTACCAGAAACCAGTTACCAGACCAGAACCAGAATTCGAGTTCTCTGCCCACCAGAGGTGATGAGGCTCCCACCCTCAGATCAGGCTGAGGCCCTTCAACTAAATTCCTGCATCCAGGACCAGGACAGAAGAAAAAAGATAGGATAGGTTGAAAAGAGGAAAGAGAGAAGGTAGGGAAGAGGGGTGAATAAAATCTCTTATTCCTTGCCCAGTCAGGGCACTCCGGCCAGTCATCTGCTTCAGGAAGAGACCAGGGACAAAAGGGTCCCCGTTGTGGGCACTGGGTCTGGTCCGTTGGCAGGCGAGCGGGTCCTCGAGTACCCCAAGTGGTTGGGATGTCAGCCATAGTGAAGAAGAGGTCCCATCTGGGGTGCCAATTGTTGCAGGAAGGGAGACCCCTTCCAGGGCCTGAGAGGGAGCTCTTGTCTAACACTCAGAAATGAATTGTCCAAGGAGACACACGTGATGACAAAGCAAGACTTTATTGGGAAGGGGCACCCGGGCGGAGAGCAGGAGGGTAAGGGAACCCAGGAGGATTGCTCTACCATGTGGCTCACAGTCTCAGGTTTTATGGTGATGGGATCAGTTTCCAGGTTGTCTCTAGCCTCTCTAACTTAGGGTCCTTTCCAGTGGCGTGCGCATCTCTCAGTCAAGATGGACTGCAGCAAGGAGAATTCTGGGAGGTGGGTAGGACATGTGGACTAGCATTTCCTTTTGACCTTTCCTGTATTCTTCCAGTTGATGGTGACTTGCTAGTTTCCTGTCATAAAATAACTCATGCAAATTGTTATTGTCTGCCTGGCCAGGGAGGGCGGTTACAATCTATGTTTTCCCTAACACCCTGGTTACCATGCATCCATCACCTGTTACCCCTTAGGTGAACGCTTGTGTCCTAAACTGAGATGAAGGCCTAGGGGCAGCTGGGGGGTTAAGAGGGTAAAGCAGAGGCTGAGCAAGGGAGTGCAGATGGGGACACAGGTCCACCGGGCCACTCTGTGGAGGCACAGCATATAGACCAGTTAGAGAACTTATTTCAATTTGTTCTATTAAAATGTTTTTATTTGTTGGACTAAACATCTGTTGCATGCATGTGCCTGATTTTGCACCTAACTTACTCATTTTCAGGTAAATTCCTAGAGGCTGTTTGCTCTCTTTAGGTTACCAGGGGAAAGGAGTTGGGGACTCGAGTTCTTCTGAAAGATTTAACCTGGAATGAAACTACCATCCAGAAACGAAGGATCAGAACAGGGCAACAAAATAGAACGTAAAAGACAAAACAAAACAAAAACAGATAAACAGGGCCGCTCAGCCTGTTCTGGACCTTTCCTAATCTGTTCCCCACAACGGTGCTTCTACCCCTTGCTATTCCAGCCAATAAAAGACCCAGTGCCACTCCAGACAGGCCACGGGAAGGGCTTCTCTATAAGGATCTTGGGGGACGGAGGGGGCGGAGTTCTCCTGGGTCTGGCGCAGGCGCCTTGCTCACAGCGCAGGACGGAAGTGCCGGCTGCAGCGTCCGCGCACACAGCCGGCTGCCGCCGCCATCTTGAGTTGCCGTCGCCATCTTGAGTTGCCGTGTCACGGGCAGTGCTTCTCCACGCTGCTCGGGGAGCCCCGGGTGTCCAGCAGAGGGGCTCTCCACGAGGAACCCTGCTCTGACGTGTTAGATGCAAGGCCTCCGCACACGGCCCCGCTACAGGCAAGAGTAACTAAACTAGCCCAAAAGAAGAGGGTAGATCTTATCACCTAAGTTCTTATTTTTCCCGGGGCCTCCAGTGGGCTTTGCTGGTGACAGATCCATAGATTACAAAAGAAATGTGTGGGATGGGAACCTCTTTGAGAGGTGGGTCCAGGCTCCACCTTCCGCTGCCCTTCACTTAACTCTGCTTCCAGTATGTGGGTCTCCTGGGGTGAAGCAGAGCCCCTAGCTCCTGGCTGTGGGGGCACCGTTAGAGTTTCTGCGCGGAAAGTGTGAGCTCAGCGTTCAGCCTCCACCCAGGAGAGACAGCAGACTCCTGGCGTGGCCTTCGTGGGGCATTTGTGGGGCTCTGCAGCAATCTGCAGGCATGCAGAAGTTCAGCCTGGGCTTCTACCATCTCCAGAAAACTGGGGATCGCACCTGAGTGAGGGGAGAATTAAGATAATGCTGAAAGAGTCTGGGGTTATTGAGCTTGAGTCGCTGTAGTGAGAGTCGTGCTGGTCCAGCCTGATCAGGAAGGAGACACCTCCAGGATCCTCTGTGGAGCTAGCAGGGGCTGCTCCTCAGTTTCCAGAGTAACCTGGAGGAGGAAAAGATGAGATATACCCCCGGATCTACTCAAAGTTAAAGCCTAGGACTTAAGTAGGGGCAGCCCAGATAAGCAAAAGGACAATTTACCAATTTTAGACCACGAAGGTCCTAGCGCCTTGAATTTTGCAATGTGGAAACAAGATAATGTTGGCTAGGATTCAGGATTCCTGTAACGGATGTTAAAAAAAGTTAATGGAATAGACATTTTTCTGAACCATTATTAAACTTCTATGTAGGAAGGAAGGAGAAAGTAAGGAAAAGTGGCGAGACCGGGAAGTGTTTTCTCATTTGGATGTACCAAATGAGAGGGTTTCATTTCTTTTTTAAGCAGAACCATTGGAATTACCCAACTCTACATTGACTAATTGGTAAAAGTATATATGTATAGTTTATATATAGTATAAATATATATATATATATATATATATATGTTGTTTTAATTTGGAGACAAAAAAGCTAGGCATAGGGAATTACCTGGTGGTCCAGTAGTTAGAACGCAGTGCTTTCACTGGTTTGATTCCTGGTCAGGGAACTAAGATCTTGTAAGACAGGTGGCACAGCTTCGGGGGGGTGGGGGGGGGGGGTGGGGGCTAGGCATATACCCTGGAACAACATCCAGATAAAAGTGGAAGGGGGTAAGAATTCTAGAATTTGAGTTTAATTGCTAGGAAAACGTCTACCTGAACAGCTGTAGAAGCCCAATATGCAAGTGAATCCTCCTTTAAAGAAATCAATCCATTCCTACATCTACACACTAGTTCCGCAGTATTTCCTATTGCAAGTAAATTCATATTCAAAATTTAAAAACTGTCTTCAGTTCCTTTAAAAAAGTAGTTTAAAGCGTACTAATTTAAAACGAAGCATCTACACTGGAAAAATTCCATTGGTATATACAGACAGTCTCTGACTTAGGATTTTTTGACTTTCAGTGGTGTGAAAGCGATATGTGTTCAGTAAGAACCATACTTTGAATTTTGAATTGTGATCTTTTCCTGGGCCAGCAATATGCAATGCAGTACTCTCAGGGCAGGAGCACAGCTCTCAGTCATGAGGGTAAACAACCAATACACTTACAACCACTCTCTCCGGACAACCAATCTGTTTTTCGCTTTCAGTACAGTATTCAATAAATGACATGAGATGTTCAACACTTTATTATAAAGTAGGCTTTGTGTTAGATGATTTTGACCAATTGTAGGCTAATGTCAATGCTCTGAGCATGTTTAGGCTGTGCTAAGCTTTGATGTTCAGTTGGTTAGAGGTATTAAATGCATTTTTGACTGCTGATAGTTTCAACTTAATATGGGTTTATCAGGATGTAACCCCCTGGTAAGTCCAGGAAGATCTGTATTGTATTTTCAAACTAAAACCACTTGAGCTACCCGGCTCCAGACAGAAGCTAAGGTTTCTAGTGTGGATGATGGTGTCCGTGAGTGAAACCCTTTTCATTCAGCTGCTGGGGAGGATCCTTAGCCCAATGAGCAGCCCCTCCCCTGCTCACCTGAGAGCAGAGACTGTGAGCCACAGCTCTGCCTGCTTAGCGTCACCCCTGCAGAGTGTCAGCTTGAAGTGTCCCTCTTACATTACAGCAGAGGAAATCCACGCTAGCTACTCAGTCTCTCCTTCTCCTGTATGAACAGACAATTTAGGATTGCCAGGCATAGGAAGAAAACCAGCAACAAAAAAGAAAGACCAAGATAAGTAATTGGAAAAACAGAAATAATCCAGGAAACAAAGCAATTGTAACTAAAATCCTCTGAGAGATTAGCTATTCCCTAAACCAGGGTGAAGTTACTATAAATAAGGAGTAATCAAAAAACAGAATGAACCATTAGAAATTATTAGTTACTAATAGTTTTTAAAACGCAATAATGATAAAATAAAAATAAATTCCATGTCATAATACTACATAAATCAGTTTTTATTTGAAAAAAATGCAATAGAAGAATGGGAAAGTCAAGGACATTGCTCAGACCTTAGATCAAAAAGACAGAGATTAAAAAAATGTGACAGAATTTGAGACAACTTTCTATTTTGTGTATTTTACCACAATAAAATATAAAAAATAAATTGAGATGAGAATAATTCAGCAAGTCTGTTGTTCAACGAATCAACTTTCCAGATAACAGAGACCATGAAGAGGAAATTAGCCAA
This sequence comes from Hippopotamus amphibius kiboko, assembly GCF_030028045.1. Lineage (NCBI taxonomy): Eukaryota > Metazoa > Chordata > Mammalia > Artiodactyla > Hippopotamidae > Hippopotamus > Hippopotamus amphibius. The sequence goes on along the minus strand of NC_080189.1, from coordinate 85,409,289 downwards.
AAAATAATGAAAATCTTTTAAAGCCAGGTGCTCACAAATCTTGCAGTTGAGAGGATCTATTAAACACCTAATTCAAAATTTAAAGATACTTATTCCTAAACACGTTATTGTGAAATTACAGAACACCAAGCATAAAGAGAACATCTTCAAATCTTCCAGAAATTAAAAACAAGTCAGCCACAAAAGAACAAGCCAAACTAGCATCTGATTTCTCATTAGCAACAGTGGGTGCTGGAAAGCAATGGAGCTGTGCTCTCAAAGGTCTAAGGGCAAATAATTTCCAGTCTGTTGTGGTAAGATTATATCTTGAAGTATTAATCTGTATATTTCATGTGTGTTTCTTTAACCTCTTTACTTACATGAACCCCTAGGGTCTATTTTTTTCCCAGTCAGTTCTACTCAGATAGGCATGAGTCACCCACTTTGGAAGCAGCAACAAAGACTATAAAATTAAAAGGAAAGGGCCTTTAGACAAAGGATCAGATGGGAAGATATATCTGCATGCTTGAAGAGCTAGTTTTTCCACTCTAAAGTCTAGATAAAATATGGACCGGGAAAGGAAAGAAAAAGGCAAAGGGAGCACTTCAGAAAGGAATGAAGAAGACTCTAAAAGAGGAATTGGTGGGATGGGGAAAGCTTTTCATCACAGATGTCACTTGGTTGCCTGGAAACTGATTTGGTGCTGAGCTGTCCACACTGGTTGCAGTCTCTAGTGAGAAATTCCACCCTTGTGGTCTGATGGCTAGTCATCATCCACTGAGTGTCCATTTTGATGTGACACTCATTAGTATGAGTGGATTATCCACTTTCTGATGCTGTACACCTAAGACATTTTGTGGGTTGTTGATAACATGAATATATCAAGACAAGGCTGGACAAAACCAGTTGGAGATTGCACTATTCTGGTTACACTTGAATACTATACCCAACCAAACTATCAAATCTGTTGATATTTTGAGACATTCACATCTTAATTTTCTGCCATCTTTAAGAAGTTTCTTGATCTATTTTAGCAAAATGAGGAAGAGAACCAAGAAGGAGGAAGATATGCGATTTAGGAAATAGTAGATGCAACACAAAAGAGCTGTAAATGAAAATCGTGGTATTTCCAGAATGATAGCTGTAGTGCAGGCCTAGAAAATAAGCAATTCCTATAGAAGCAGGAGGATGGAGTTCTCTGGAAAAAAGGGAGGTCTTTGGGAGGGCGATCTTGATGGAAAAGATGGTGTATGGATGGAATGTCTGTGTCCTCCAAAATTCATATGATGAAATCCCACCCCTCAATATGATGGTATTTGGAGTTCAAGTCCTTGGGAGGTAATTAGGATTAAATAAGGTCATGAGGGTGGAGCCTTCATGAGTGTGATTAGTGCCCTTGTAAGAGTCATGACAGCTTGCTTCCACTCTCTGCTCTCTACCACGTAAGGATACAACAAGAAGTTGCACTCTGCAACCCAGCAGAGGGCTCTTGCCAGAACCCAATGGTACTGGCACCCTGATCTTGGACTTCCAGCCTCCAGAACTGTGAGAAATAACTTTTTGTTGTTTAAGCCACCCAGTCTGTGACATGCAGTTATAACAGCCTGGCCTAAGACAGATGGTATGATGGAATAGAATTTGTCAAAGCCAGTGCTTTAAGAAAAGAGAGAGAGAGAGGCATTTAGAAACTTAAAAATAACACTCCACAAGAAAAACATATCTAAATATGTAGCAAACTCAAGTACATAATGGCTTTAAGAAATCTCTAAATTGTAAGAGAAGAGAACTCCATTTGACTTTGAGGAAAAGAAATCCTCCTACTGGTGCTGAGTTTATATCTTTTGGCTCAGTAAAGAAGTGAAAGTATTTCAAGCATGTAACTTGGGCCAGCATTTGCACAGGCCTAATAACACAAAAGCTGCTTTTTTGGCTTGCAAGGAAGACTTGACTGCAGTAGCAGAACAGAATACAAATTGGTCATCTTGATAATGTAAAAGGTAAAAATGACAGAAGGAGGGCCATGGCAGGAGGAGGAAAGCTAGAAAAAAGGATGGGGCACAATTTTCTTTCTGTAAAGCTGGGAGTCAGTAGATCATGCTGAAAGTTGATGACTCAGGAAACAGAGGTGGAAGTAAATTATCTACAGTCACAAAGATAACAAATAGAAGAACTGGAAAAAAAAATACAAGATAGACAACTAGCATTGCAAAGAGTGAAGAAGAATGTCGAATATGAGAACTAAAACAGAATTTAAATATTTAAATATTGACTGTCTTAGTTCAGGCTGTTATGACAGAATATCATACATTGGCATTGGGAGCTCTAAACAACAGAAATTATTTCTAACATTTGTGGAGGTTGGGAAATCCAGCATCAAGATGCCAGCAGATCCAGTATCTGGTGAGAGTATTCTTCCTGGTTTATAGAGGTCTGTATCCTCATGGGAGAGGGAAGGGGGAAGGGAGGGGATGGCGGAGAGAGGAGAAGGGGAGGAGGGAGAGGGAGAGAAAGTTCTCTCCTCTTGTGTCTCTTATAAGGGCACTAAACCCATCTTAACAGCTCCGCCCTCATGACCTGATTAGCCCCCATGTATCCACCTCCAAATACCATCACATTGGGGATTAGAGTTTCAGTATATGAATTTGGAGGAGACACAAACATTCATTCCATAGCATCAACTATGGAGAGTGAATGTGAGGCTGAAGAGAGGTGGGGAGACTGTTGTTTTTTATTATGTACTCCTCTGTGCTCTCTATTTTGAGCATATACTTCTTTGATTAAAACTATTTAGATGCACTTTAGGAGTCACCTCTTCTGTGGAGCCTGCTCTGACTTCCCTCTACTAACAGGGTTGGGCATTCATTTATGCCCTGGTTATACTTATACCAGATGTTATAGCCTAAATTGTACACCCCCAAAATGCATATGGAGGGCTCTAACCTGCCCCCACCCCATGACTATATTTGGAACCAGGAACCTTAAGGAGGTGATGAAGATTAAATGGAAAACAGCAAGGTCCTACTGTACAGCACAGGGAACTATATTCAATATCCTATAATAAACCACAATGGAAAAGAATATGAAAAAGAATGTATATGTGTGTATATGTGTATGACTGAATTACTTTGCTGTGCAGCAGAAATTAACACAACATTGTAAGTCAACTATCCTCCAATAAAATAAATTGGAAAAAAGATTAAATGAAGTCTTAAGGGTAGAACCCTGATCCAATAAAACTGGTGTTTTTATAAGAAAAGGAAGAGACATCAGAGCTTTCTGCCAAGAGAGGGCACAGCAAAAAGTCAGCTGGTCTAAAAGCCAGGAAGAGAGCACTCTCTAGAACTTGACCATTTGACCATGCTAGTACCCTGATCTCAACTTCCAGCCTCCAGAACTGTGAGAAAAGAAATTTCTATTGTTTAAGGCACCCAGTCCATGACATTTGTTATGACAGCCTGAGCTGACACACCAGATTCTGCTGCTACGATTTGATACATCTATCTCTTCTGGATTGTAGACTCCTGAGAACAAAGCCCCGTGTTAATATAACTGCCATATATTGAGGACTTGCTATGTGCCAATCGCTGTACCGGGTACTCACACACCATCTCATTTAAACCTTACAACTTCATAACATCAGAACTATTATCCTCATTTTACAAAGAAACTAAGGCTTGAAGAAATTATGTGGTTTGTCTGAATTCATTAGAATCCATTTATACCTGGCTCCACACCACCATACTGCCTTCCTTGTCTCCTAGCAGTTCCCCACACATAGCTGGTTTTGAGAGGTTGTTAGTTAATTTCTTGGATGGATGTATTTCAATCTCATCAAGGGAAAAGGACCTGTTTCTCTTTACAGTAACATATTCCTAAACTTAATGTTCTTGAACACTTCCACCTCCCACAATAATAAAATTAAATAAAATTTAAAAGCCCCTCCTCCAGATGGATCCATCTATATAACTTGCAGAGGTCAGTGCAAAATGAAATTGCAGGGCCTCTTGTTCAAAAATTATAAGAATTTCAAGAACTTCCAGGTTGGGGAACATGTGGAGATCTGGGGGGAGTGGTGCATCATGGAAGCTGCACACTCCCTCCCACATGCCTTGCCCTATGCTTCTCTTCCATCTGGCTGTTCCTCGGTTGAATCCTTTCACCATAAACTGGTAAACATTGCCCATTCTTGACTCCCACCTTGCTTTATTCACAGAACAACCCACTCCAGCGATCTCCGCAGCAATATGTTGAGATCTTCCTCGTTCCTTTTTCAGCCTCTGAGTCCTCCACTGTGTGGAGGCTTATTCACCCAGTCCTTGCTGTTGGACATTTTCCCTGTTTCTAGTCTTCTGCTATTACAATAGAGTTACAGTGAATTAAAGGGGGAAAAAAAGAAAGAAATTCAAATGGCAACAGCAGAGCATTAAATGAAGCGCAGTGCCCTTCTACGTACAGGGCCTTATGTGAATGTACAGTCACATGCCCAGGAAGCCAGCCAGCCCTACCTTGCAACATTTTCCTCCACCCTTCTTTTGAAATCAGTCACAAGTCTAAGTTTCTAGCCATCACATATGAAATTGTTAGTCACACAAGCGGATAGGTTTGGGTAGCATGAGGGTAATTGTGCATCATGCACCCATTTCTCCTTTGTTTCTCTGTTCCCTGGAAATGGTTCATTTGCCTATCAAGTACCAGCACTTGAGGGAGGTTGGGGTGGGATGAACTGGGAGATTGGGGTTGGGGTGGGATGAACTGGGAGATTGGGATTAGTAATATACATTACTAATAAGAAAAAAAATATCAAATTGTACACTTTAAGTATATGCAGTTTATTGTATGTCAATTGTATCTCAATAAAAGTTCTTAAAAAAAAAAAACCAGCACTTGACACTAATTCAAAAAGATACATGCACCCCAGTGTTCATAGCAGCATTATTTACAATAGCCAAGATATGGAAGCAGCGTAAGTGTCCATCAACAGATGAATGGGTAAAGAAGATGTGATATGCACACACACCACAATGGAATATTACTCAGCCATAAAAAAGAATGAAATTTTGCCATTTGCAACAACATAGATGGACCTGGAGGATATTATGCTTAGTGAAATAAGTCAAACAGAGAAGGACAAGTACTGCATGTTTTCACTTATATGTGGAATCTAAAAAACAAATAAATATAACAAAACAGAAACAAACTCACAGATACAAACTAGTGGTTCCCAGTTGGGAGAGGGGTGGGAGGGCAAGATAGGGGTAGGGAATTAAGAGGTACAAACTACTATGTATAAAATAAATAAGTTACAAGAATATATTGTACAGCACAGGGAAGAGAGCCAATATTTTATAATAACTATAAATGGAGCATAATCTATAAAAATTTGACTCATTATATTGTACACCTGAAACTAATACAATATTGTAAATGAACTATACCTCAATAAAAATAAATAAAATATAAATAAAATACAAGGATGTAATGTACAGCATAGGGAATATAGCCAATATTTTATAATAACTTTATATGGAGTATAATCTATTAAATATTGGATCATTATGTTGTACATCTGAAACTAATATTGTAAAGCAAGTATTCGTCAATTTAAAAAAAGAGAATCAGCAGTTGAGAAAGAGAATTCTTAATAGACATGCCAAGCTGCATTAGTCAACAACAAAAAGTAGTAGTGGAGTGTGATAAATTAGAAAAGGGAGCTGAATGCCTATGATTTGCCAAATTTTACTCCAGAAAGGGGAAATACATAAAACTCCATGTAAATATATTACCAAATTGGAAGATACATTAATTACAGGAGATTAAAACATTTGGCCCATTGACTCACAATCTAATTAATCTTTGAATACTTTCAAGAATTAACATCAAAGGCACCAACCCTAGCAGAATTATTCCATGTGGAGGGCCCCATTCTCAGTCAGTGGTTGTGGAGTTTATAAACCAGAAATTGCAAATCCAGAGCCTGTAGGAGCCAGACATAGCTTGGATAAGTGAGGCCAGCCAGCTGAGGACTCGGGAAACTGGAGAGCACTTCCTGGTTTCTACTGCAGCTGTTCCCTTGGTCCAGCTGATTCTTACCTCACAGCAATGTGGACTGATGTGGTCAGAGCTTCTGAATTTTCAAGCAAACCCAGAAATGAGTTTATCCCAAGTTGTCAATGTTAGCAACTAATTTTTATAATTAAAAGTCAAATAAGGACTTCCTAGGTGGTGCAGTGGTAGGGAATCCGCCTGCCAATGCAGGGGACACGGGTTCGAGCTCTGCCCTGGGAAGATTCCACATGCCACGGAGCAACTGGGCCCATGAGCCACAACTACTGAGCCCATGTGCCGCAACTATTGAAGCCCATGCGCCTAGGGCCCGTGCTCCGCAGCAAGGGAAGCCACTACAGTGAGGAGCTTGCGCGCCGCAATGAAGAGTAGCCCCCACTCTCAGCAACTAGAGAAAGCCTGTGTGCAGCAACGAAGACCCAACGCAGCCAATAAATAAAAATAAATAAATTTATAAAAATATATATATATTAATCCAACTTTAAAAAAAAAAAGTCAAATAAGAATTGTCTGGGGGCTGGAAATGCTCGTGAACCCTTAGCTTGGGCCCTTCATGATAAAAAAGTCATTTTATCCTACAGAGTTCTAAGAAAACTGAGTTTGGACTAGAGTCCCATATACAAATCCATCACTCACAAGAACTCTTGAGTGGCTAGGATGTTTGAATTAGGAAGAGCAAGAAGTCAAAAGCAGTGGTTTGCAAATCCACCACTCCAGAGGACATTTGGCAATGTCTGGAAACATTTTTGGTTGTCACGATGGGTGGGGATGCTACTGGCATCTGTCTAGTGGGTAGAGGCTAGGGATGCTGCTAAATATCCTTTAATGCAGAGAACAGTTCCCAAAACAAATATTCATCCAACCAAAATGGCAATAGTGCTGAGCTTGAGAAATCAGCTCTAAGGCAGGGATTCACCTCCAGAATTTGGCTCTCAGGCCAAAGCTTAAAATGCAGCTCCTTGGGCCCCCACCGAGGCTTATGCTCAATCTTAGGCCCTGTGAGTAACACCCAGATATGTACATTTTAGAAATCTTCCCAGGTGATCTTAATGCATGCTAAAATGTAAGAGCCATGGAACTGAAATAACAGAATCTAAAGGCTCATTTATATCAAGAGAACTGCAATTGTATGTTTAGCAAGGATGCATGTTTAATGATAACAGAGAAAACTTTTAAGCTGCAAAATACTGCACAGACAAAGCAATAGTATCAGAATAATCCACCCACAATCACAGCCTGTTCCACAAAGATAGGGGGAGTTATAAAGAAGAAAAACTGTCATCACATCTTTACCCTCCAGTTTCCTAGACTGCTGAAGGTATTTATTAAAGTTTATCAACATGAAAAACAAAACAGCTATAAAAATCACAATTTTAAAGGCAATCTGTATTCCTCAAGCATTGCAAATTCAAGCATTTGAAATTAGGATATGTGAAATTAGAGAGAAGGTATTATAGATATGCTTACTACCACCTTCAATACACGTCATAGCAATGGGAAACTAGTTTAAGCTTTATAAAGCAACCTATATGTAAGTTTGTTTTGTCATTTTCCATTAACACTAAAAATGTAAAATGTAAAAGAAACAGTCCCTGGAGCCCTCCCTCTCTTGTGTGGTGTATTAGAGATTCTCCATTCCAGATGAATCAATAGATACTCTTCCCTTCTCTGTCCAGTTAAGTCCCCACTAGAAGAAGCTACTGTAATTTACAAAAGTGCATCCCACTCCTGGAAGGTCGGGCATGTGTAGTGGTCATCATCCCTAGTGGACAGAAATGGAAAATTCAGCCCAGAAGCATAAGCACAGATAAGGGGAGATTTGTCCCTGAGCTGACACAATGAGCATTTCAAGGCTGTAAACCCAGACAGAAAGTCTGAGAGAAGTAGCTTCCTGGGAAATAAAAGCATTGCCTTGTAGGCTAGTGTAAGTTTTTCCTGACTTGGAGCATAAAAGACATCTTTGCAGGCTGGCAAGACCACTGAACTCTAGATAAAGTCATCTGTAAGATAAAGGGAAGCAATGGAGGGCCTTTCCACACTCTGGGAAACTTTCCTTGTTTGTAACCTTTGTGCTGTCCTTTTTCACTGCTTTTGGAGGAAACCAAAATAAAATTGACCATACCCAAGCCAAATTGTCATTATTGCCTATCCTCAAACCCAGATGAGCTTCTGTCATTGGACTAACTCTGAGTGAGGAAAAAGATTGGGAGACATAACTTACCCTGGGGAGTAGAGGTATAGGGGACTCACTCCTGGAAGCACTCCTACTTCAGAGGAAGAAGAGCCATCAAAATCCTTAGGACGTTACATAAAGAAAAGACTCTGAGTTTAAACTTTAAAAAAAAAAAATCCTTAGGACAGAAAAGACAACCCTCCGGGGCCTCCCCTCCCCTCCCAGCATCACCCTAATGACATCCTTGATAATCACACAAGGCCACCCAGCCCCTTATTGGTCCTTGGGACTCTCATACGTCTTCTCAATGCCTGTCCCTCAAACCGTTCAAGGCTCTCTATCTCCCTTCCCAAAAGATAGGTATTCAGGGCTCATTCTGCTCAGTTTTTTCAAGTTGTGGAGATTAATGTGACAAAACTCACTAATGTATAAAGAATTTTACCTCTGTAGGGGTTCGGAATATATCGCTCCCAAATATGCCACTTTGGCATCCAGATTTTTTTGAATTAAGGTACTTGAGAGACAGGTGGTGCAAGAAGAACATTCTGACCCAACTGTGACCCCCTGAAAGAGGAGCTAAATCTCCCATGTGAAAGGTACCTTGTACTAGGAGGGCAGAAGGCATCCCTAGTATGTCACCAGAGGCAGGGTATTTAGGGCCTAGAGGGCTGTGATAACAAACCTTGTTACTTCATCATTTTACTATTTTGTCTTGTCAGTTCTTCACAAGTTAATTGTTTCCTTGTCTAAAAGATGTAAAAAAAAAAAGTGACCTGTTTTGGTTACTTCTTTGAGTCTCATGTCTTTGTGGGGCCCCAGCACGTATGTACATATGTACATATGTACTATGTAATTAAATTTGTTTTTCTCCTGTTAATCTGTCTCATTACTAGGGATTCTCAGTCAAGAACCTAGAAGAGTAGAGGGAAAATTATTTTTCCTCTCCTATACCTCCTTCCAGAGAATATTTATATTTTAGAAGCTGTTAATAACAGAAAGGTAATTCTTAATCCAACATAACTGGAATGTAAAGGTAAATTTTCAAAGAACAAATCTCCCCAGTGGAGCTCTTACACCCTCAGATCATCTTGGGTAGTCAGAATGTGAGCCATGGAAAGATGGACCTTGTAAAGGCAAGTCATCTGGTGAGTTCTCCATTGTTCAAATCCATCAAGAAATGGAGATGCCCTTTTCCAAAGTTATGTTTGAAAACAGAAAAGTTGGATAGCATTCTACCTGGAGCCTACGGTACAGATTCCTTTATCTTCAAAAACAACCACTGCAAATTCTTAGAGTGCGCCTCAAACTGAAAAAGTACCCAGTCATTTTCCATTACCTTTTCAGGGAATAGGGGGAAATAAAAAAGACTCTCTCCTTCAGCCTCGTTCTGAATCAGCTTGCCCATCTATGAAGCTGAACTGCTCCTATGCAGTTATCACAGATATCTCTGATCTCATTAACTAATGGTCCCTCTACTAAGAATAACGATGGTTTTAAAACAGCCTGTTGCATAAGGAAGAGTTTTCTTCTGTTTTTGTAATATTAAGTTACAGATCTGAGAATGTGGCCCAGTATTTTCAAAACCACAAAGAGAAGAGAAATCAATGAAAAACGGCTGCAGCTCAAAGTGAAAACGCTAGAGAATTAAGCCTCTGTCCTGCTCTAAGTGCCAGTTCTTGCCCTTCAGTTTGTGTGGTCCCAGCTGAGGCAGGGAAAGGTAGGCTAAACAGCCTTTAATAGTTTACAGCTGAAAGCCATTTAGGTATCGCTTTCTCTCAAAAGACAAGAAGATGGCTTGGGCTAGGGGGTCAAAGACAAATTTTAATCTTGAATCAGAAGACTAATAAGAAAGTTTAGCTATAAGGTATAGAATGAGTGCTATGCCTGCCATTAAAGAAAAAGGTGTAATGAAAAGAAGGAAAGAGAGATGTAGCCTTTCGGTCCCAGTTCTATCACTAAGTTATCATTATTCACTGGAATGTAAGCTGTGCGCAGGGACTTTTTGTCTGTTTTACTCACTGCTATATTGCCAGCACCAAAGAACAATGAGTGGCACATATTAGGCACTGAGTAAATATTTGCCAAATGAATCAATACATTCTTGTCGTCTTGAAGAATTCAGACAGATAGCCCTTGTCGTCTTGAAGAGTTCAGACAGATAGCCCTTAGGGACTCTTCCTTCACTGATTCTTTCCCTATCTGCCCCACAGCATTGCTGCCCTTGTCAAAAGAGCAGGAGTGCACGAATGGCGTGTGTGAAAAGAAGCTGATGAGGTGATGGTGGTGATGCATTGGAGGCAAGTTGCAAGGCCTGAAGGTGTGGATGGGGAGCTTGGGTGGCAGGTCGACTGGTCAGAAGGGAAGGGCAGCCAGAGCTACCTGTGAACGCAGATATGCAGACACTGGAGGAGGAAAGGAGTGTTGCAAGGGCGGCAGCAGCTGCGCGGAGGGAGTTTGTTGAAGCAGAGCAGGAAAGCTGTGTAAGCAGCCAGTTTTCTGCTGGCGTTGGCCGAGGGGCTACTGAAGATGAGCTGTCAGCTGCAAACAGCCAGGGAAGGAGAGGGAGAGCAGAGGGAATGTGAAGAATTAGGGCAGACTGGTCAAAAAGGAAAGCAAGTGGAGACTGGGCTAGGCATTTTTGCCTCGCTTAAAAAAGAAGAGGAGGCAAGAGGAGCAGGGAGCACAAAGAACAGGAGAGATTTTTATCAGACACCCTGGAGTTTCCATGATGGTCTCAGTGCTGTGGCCTTTTATTGTTTTCACCGAAGGTATCTTGGCCTTGGTTCTCTGAAAAATAGAGCCTTCAGAATTGGTGTCTTTTTCCTTTATAAAAGACATTTGTCTTTAATTTTTGTTGGTTTTTAGGAAATAAATGGTAAATTATATACAGTGTGGATTCTGAATTCCCCCATCATGGAGTGTGAATGTGATGGTCTGGTTTCAAAGCTCCTGAATGTATTCTTTGGTGTGGGTGACACTGTCTTTGGTGTCTCACGTGGAGGTAGAGGGCCTTGCCCCAACTTCACAAAATAATGGCAACAAACCTCCATGATCTCAGAGCCACCTCTGTGGTGGTATCGGATGCATTTCAGGTACTGGCCTCGCCCTGAAGTGGACTCAGCCGTATATAAGTTGGATATGAATTCCACATTGTAGTCTCTCACTGCCATATCTTGTGCTTCTAAGAGAACCTCTTTCATTATTTAGGGCCCCCTTTTTTTTATTGCTGAATTCCATTTGAGCCAAAGTCTGATCACTGAAAATTCCTCATATCAATTTTGCCGAATACCACATCCTGTCTTTGCTATACTTTGTCTTCAGTTGGTCTCTGAGGAGTTTCTCCAGGTAGTTGTGGAGGATAAACAATTTTATTCTTCTCCCATTTTCGAGAAATTTCAAGAGAAGCACTGGTGTGGATATGTGATTAGGGTAAAATGTTGTGAGATGAAGGAAGCCCCAAGACCAGCTTCCCCCTCAGATTCTGCACCCATAACGCACCCAAACATTTCAGTCTTGCTGCCACCATCTTTCCTGGAACTTGCAAGTTGTTTATTTGGGAATGTGACTGGGAGCAATAGGGCAGGACAGGGGAGGGGAACAGGGAAGGAGAGAGAAACAATACAAGGATATGAAACTGAGCTGGCCATTGCTAAGAACAGCTGGTGCTCCATCCTGACCAGACCTTCTGAAGAGCTGATGGAAAGCACCTCTGAACTGTCAACAGAGGGGAGGACATGGGGAATGGTTGTTAACTCCCCGTGCTTCTGGGCTGTGCAGAAGTGTCCCTTGCCTCAGCGTCAGCAAAACCCCAGTGCCGGAAGTAAGAGTTTCACTGCACAGGTTCAAGTGCACCTGCATGAGGTCCATCAAAGCCCACAGGAAACTGGTCATCACAGCAGTGGCTGGATAGGAGGTGGGGCTGGGAGGTTTGGTCGTGGGGCACAGTCATACCTGGCCTCTCTCTGGTCTGCTGGTGCCCTGCCTCTAAGAAGCCCAATTCATCACAGAGTCCTGATCAAGGCAGTGGCTGGTTGCACTCTTTGCAAGGACTTGATATAAAAGGACTAGTGGGAAAAGCTGCAGCTAGTTTACAGGCCGTTGTTCATATTTAAGACTTCTCTCCTTTGCCTTATAGTGAGATCAGTGGTTCTCAAATTTTGCATATTAGAAACATATGAGCAGCTTTTAAAAATCCTGTTCCTAGGCTGTAACCCAGACAATAAATCAGTGTAGTTATCTAATTAGAAAATTAACATCGATAACAGCATTACCTAATTTGCAGACATTGCTCAGATTTCCCCATTTGTCTTCTCTGGTCCTTTATTTGTTCATGATCCATTCCGGGGTCAAATGCATTCAGTTCTCCTGACTCCTTCGTGTCCTCCAATGTGCAAAAGTTCCTCAGTCTTTCCTTATCATGACCTTGACACTTTTGAAGAGGACTGGTCAGTTATTTTACAGAATTTGGGTTTGTCTGATTTCATGGTTCGACTCAGGTTGTACATTTTTGGCAAGAACATCTCAGAAGGAATATCGTACACTTCCCAGTGCATCATGTCATGGTTATATGATGTTGATGTGTCTTCCTAGTGGTGATGTTCACCTTGATCACCTGGTTAAGATGGTGTCTTCTAGGTTTCTCTAGTGTAACATTATAATTTTCTTCTTTGTAGCCAATACATATCTTGTGGGGAGATTTTTTGAGACTATGCAAATACCCTGTTTCTCCTTATACTTTGTTCACTGATTTTAGCATCCATCAGCGGTTCTTACCTACAACACTTACTACTAGGTATGTGCCTGATATTGACTTTCTGCATTCTTCATTCCTCCTACATGTATCCGTTGCAACTGTAATCTAAGTAAGGGCTAAACTTGCCTTTAAATACCTCTGAGAGTTTAACAGCCCTAGATCAAGGGGTTGGTTTGAGACTTGACTGGAGGAATAAGTGAGAAACAGAACTACTGGAGTGAGTAGAGTGAAATTAGATACTCGCTGGTGGTTTTCACTTAGGGCCTGATAATTTCACTGGATACAGGGAGCAGCCAGAGACAAGGAATGCATAGTTAGGAGATGTTTCAGGCATGGAACATAACACAGCAGTGTCTTCTATGGTTAAAAAAAAAAAAAAATGTTGGCAGGGTGGGTGCAGGAGGGTTAGTAGGTGATACCTGTGTCAAAAAGGAACATATTTATGCAAATATCCCAAGATTAATATCAAAAGAGAAGGGTATAAAGGTACCAGATGCAAAGGTGCAGAACAAAAGCAAAAGAGCAAAAACTGAGCTTGATATCTCTGCTCACAGGAAGGTAGAGAAGTTGTCTGAGGTGACAAAAAAAAGTTGGGGGAGGGGTGGGCAGTGAGGCGAGACTTTAGAAGAAATAAGGAAATAAGGATCTTAGGTCACAGCTGGTGATGCCAGACAAGGAAACTAGGAGGTGGAAAACTCCTAAACCAAGAAAAGAAGTGGATCTTGCAGGGTAGGAGTCTGGCAGTCCCAGTTCCGAACAAAGGCCTTGTCACTCAGGGGTCTGGGAAGAAAGGAATGGAAGAGTGGGAAGGAAGGGGAGAAGGACATACTGGGTGCAAAGGGCATCCTAGCCATGAGTCTTTTAGTTACAATGACAACAACTCAGCTCAAACTACCTTAGGCAAAGGTGTCCTGGGGAGGTCAGAATAGGAGCTGACAGAGGGTTGCCAGCCCCCCAAACTCAAAAGTTTTAGGCCCTTCTCTCTCCCTCTTCTCCCTACCCCACCCCACCATCTCTCGGTTCTTTTTTCTTTTGTGTGTCAGCCTTACTGCTTCCCATCTCAGATGGGCTTCCTCTGCGCAGAGAGGGAAGATGGCTGCCTGTATCTCAAAGCTTTCATTATCTCAGCTCAGTGGCCCTGGTGGAAGGACAGACGACCATATCCCAGCATCTGCCTGTCACTGCCAAAGAACTCTGACTGGCCCTCCTTGGAGCCCAGGCCCACGCTTTGAACCAGTTACTACGCTAGAGGGATGAAGTACTGTATGATTGGCCAGGCTTGGGTCAAATGCCCACACAGTGCTTTGGAATCTGGGTGAGACCAGGATTAATAAAATCACTTAGAATGGGAGTTACCCAGAGTAAAGAGATGTATTCTTACCAGAACAAGGGAGGGCAGGCCTGCTAGGAACATCAAGAGATGCTTCTTACTGAAGACTCCCAGAAAGAACTTCTGGAAATAATAATAGTCAATTTTATTATAATAATAGCAGATATTCACTGAGTGTTTACTATGTGACAGATACTTTCCTAAGCCCTTCATGTGTATTAAATCATTTAGAGCTCATAACATGCCTAGATACTATTATTATCACCACTATACAGAGGAGGAAACAGACACAAGTAGTTTAAGTCACTCGTCCAAGGGCTCACAGAAAAGAAGCAGTGGAGCAAGGACATCATCCAGGCAGTCTAAATGAAGAGCCTGAGCTTTTAACCACTGGCATAGGATCTGAACAAGGTAGACATTTGAGAAATAAAAATAAAGTTAAATAAGAAAAAAGGGCTTGAAGGAAGCCACAAAGAAGGGTTGATGAAATCCCCACAAAGAGGGTAGAAACCCATCATAGCCGGTGATATTATAGCACTTACAGACACATAGAACTTAGAGGACTATAAAAACACTGCTTGGAGAAGTCTGAAGGTAGGTACTAAAAAAGAAAGAAGTGTAGAAGACCAGTCCGTTGTATCCATTGGGAACTCAGATGAGGCTACTGATATTTTTTTCCAAATTTTTTCTGTTTTGTTAAAATACACATAACACAAAATTTACCATCTTAACCCTTTTTAAGGGTACAGTTCAGTGGTGTTAAGTGCATTAACAGTGTTGTACAGCCATCACCACCATCCATCTGCAGATCTCTTTTCATCTTACAAAGCTGAAACTCTATGCCCGTTAGACAGTAACTTCCCATTCCCCTCCTCTCACCAGGCCCTGGCCACCACCATTTGATTCTCTGTCTCTGTGAATGTGACTGCTCCTGGATCTCATATAAGTGGAATTATACAATATTTGTCTTTTTATGATTGTCTTATTTCACTTAGCATAATGCCTTCAAGTTTCATCAACATTATAGCATATGTCACTTTAAGGCAGAATAATATTCCATTGCATGTATATACCACATTTTTGCTTACCCATTCATCCGTCAATGGACAAGGCTGTTGATTTGTTGTTTTTGCTGTTTAGTGGTGGAATAGGGAAGAATTTAGAACATATTATTGTAGTAGGAAAAGCAATAAATAGGCTGTTAGCCATCTTTTTCTGAGAAATACTCCTTGGACTTGCCTCAAATTAATTGCAGTAGACCAGGAGTAGAAGAACCCCCCCCCATTCACTGCAGCATTATTTACAAGAGCCAAGATATGGAAACAATCTAAGTGTCCATTGACATCGGAATGGATAAAGAAAATGTGGTGTATATATACGCAATGGAAGATTATTCATCCATAAAAAAAGAACAGAATTTTGCCATTTGTAACAAAATGGATGGACCTTGAGGACATTATGCTAAGTGAAATGTCAGACAAAGAAAGACAAATACTATATGATCTCACTTATGTGTGAAATCTAAAGCAAAAAACCAACCTCATAGATACGGAGAACAGATTGGTGATTGCCAGAGGAGTGGGTTGCAGGGGGGGGGGGGGCAAAATGGGTGATGGGAGACAAAAGATACAAACTTCCGATTATAAAATAGATAAGTCATGAAGGTGTAATGTACAGCATGGTGACTGTAGTTAATAATACTGTATCACATGTTTGAAAGTTGCTAGGAGAGTAAATCTAAAAGTTCTTATCACACACAGAGAAAATTCTGTATGTGTGGTGATGAATGTGGACAAGCCTTATTGTGGTGACCATCTCCCAATATATACAGATATAGAATCATCATGTTGTGCCCCTGAAACTAAGATAATGTGTGTCAATTATACCTCGATTTTTTAAATGGGAAAGTACGTGTAAAGCACTAAGTCAATAAACAAATACTGGTTACTCTCAATACTATAATTATTATTAGAAATGTTAGTATCGGTCCAGGAACCTGTATTTTTATCAGTGTTTTCCCATAAATTTATATAATGTGAAAAAAAAAAGTAGAAGGCAACAATAACACTCATACTAAACCAGAGCTGCCTGTGGCACACATAGGTTGCTTGGGTAACATGTATATCTTCATAACAAACCTGAAAGCTTGAGAAAAGAGAACGCCTATAAAAAGCTTTGGGGACATGTACAGTGGTGGACCCAAGCCAAGCATTACTGCTCGAGCAACCTAGGAAATGGGTTGCCTGCAGCCGGCTTTAGAAGGTGCGGTTCAGAAGAGTCAGCCCAGGAGCCTGTCGGCTGGGCAGCAGTGCTCTTGGGAGGTACTGACCCAGCTCCCATGCTCTGGGCGCTGCCCTCCACCCTTGCCACCGGTGGCTTAGAGCCCCATTACTCTTTGCCCTAAGGAGCATGTTGCAAGATAACTCAGACATACAAGTGCCCTCTAACTTGCCATGTTATTTCCACAGCTTTGAACTTGCACCCAGTTTGCCCTTGTATTTCTCATCTGTGAATTTCTCCTGGTATTTTCTCTATTTCCATTAGCCCCAAGGCCTCTCTGACCTCCTTAGAGGCCACTGCATTTTCTACAAAGACCCAGAGGAGCGTTTGGATTGGCATGCTACATTCTGTCAAGCACACGACTCTGGCTGTAGCAATCTACCCCGAGAAAGACCTTTAAACTTTCATTCAGTCTTGTCTTTGAACCTTTGTCATTTCTGAATATAAACATTAAGTCTGAGACTGAGCATGAACTGTCGCTTTTTTCAACCCATTTCATTATAAACGAAGCACTGTCCCATTTTAAGACGTTTGAAGGCATTTCTCACATTCTAAAGAAACTGTGTTCAGCAACCCTCACAGAACATTCTATTATATTCTTGCTTAATCTTATTCGCTAAAGTTTCAACCTGCTGTTTGTTGAGGGAGAGATTGCTTCAATATTGGTTGTCCTCCTGTATCTTTTCTCTCTTCTTACGGTGATGGAACCCTTCATGTTTACATAGACATTCAGTATAAAGATGGCATTGTTTAACCTCCTGTACCATTAAGTGTGACTGTGTCACTAAGACCTGGCCAATTGCATGTGGTGGGAAATATGTTCAACTCTGGGCTTTGTGTCAATGGAAGGGCATGCCCATCATTCCTCCATTTTCTGTTGTGCTGCTTGCAACGTGAGTGTGGTTGTGATGGTGTGTCACACTGGGTAAGGGCAATATCCTAAATGTTGTAGACCAATAAGGTGGGAAAAACTTGGATCCCTGAATGACCTCATGGAGCAAAACCTCCATACCATGCCTGGGGCCATTTATTTCTTGACTGTAACATAAGGGAAGATAAATTTCTACCTTGTGTAAGTCATGGGAACTTTGGCTGTCTGATCATGCAGCAGAACTTACATAATAAATACACTTGTAGATACACTTGATAGGGATGACCCTCAGTGTACCAGATGTGGTAGAACTGTGTAGAGAACTTGCAGGAGCCCCTTCCTATGTTTGGGGGATTCCCCATTACGTAGGTCTCAGTGGAAGGTCCTGATCCTTGATTTCACCATCCCTGGAAGTTTGGGCTCAGGTGGGTAACCCAGTCTTGGCCAATCAGCTGCTTCTGCCCAAGACGTTAAATCTGGAATGAGTGAAACCGAGAAGCTGGAATGGTCAAGAATTCATCTGTGCTGTGTAGAGCCCACAGGAGCACCCAAGCATTTAATGGGAACAGCAGACATGTCCCTAACATGGGTCCTTTGGCATGATTTGGGCTGTGATTCTCACCTGGGTTTTGAGCATGGCCTTCCTGGAGATGCTGTGACTTACTCCAAGCGCCTTCCAAGAAATTGGTTTTTTGCTTAAATCAGTCAGAATTTCTTTTGCTTGCAACTAAGAATGCTGACCTACATGCTCAGCTAAGAGCTATCACACAATTAACTGTATATATTTGTGCTTTTACAACAGTTTCACTCTAATAACATACTCATACAAACCACTAAATCTACTGGCTATTTTTCAGCTTTGACTATCATATTCACACGGTTTTTCCATCTTCATACTAAAGGCTAAAACTAGAAGGAACCCTGGGAACTATCTTGTCCACTTCCTTCACTGAGGGACACTGAGACTCAAAGGGTTTCTTTCTCATTTCAGAGGATGAATCCTATTTCTATGCATGGTCTCTGATAACTTCTCCAACTAAATCAAAACCATTCCAAATTAAGGGCCTATCTCTTCTTATGCTGAAAATTTATTTTAGAAATATAATGAGCTACTTCTGTATTCCATTACACAAACCACCAAAGGAAATAAAAAGACTACTGGGCCCAGAACCAATCCTAAGAAAACATCACCAATGATCAAGAAACATGAGAGGGGAACAGTTTATAAGTTTCCCTCAGGGCAGGCCTATTTATATGTATTAAAAACAAGCATGGCTTTTGAATTTGCCTCCAATTGTCTCCAGTTCCCTGGCAGATATGCTAGTCACTCTGTAGTATCTTAAAGTGGCCAAATACATAGAGTTTTCCAATCTTTCTTCAGCTGCTCTCAGACACCTCTTCTCTATAATGCAATTTTGGTTTGTTGATCATTTCCTGCTTCTTTAAACTTCCATGCCATTAAGGTTAAGCTGTCATGACTAAGTTTATACTCATACACATCTCTTCTGTACTATTTAGGATTAGGTTCAACTGTAAGAAACAGAAAAACTAAATTACCATGGCTTAGACGAAGATATAAATTTGTTTCTCCCTTAATTATCAGGGTCCAGAGGCAGTTGCCCAAGGCTAGTATGGCAACTCAGACTTCTGTTACTACTTTGCCTTTTAGCATGTTCCCTCATGTTCCAAAATTGCTACTGAGTGCCAGTGATCACGTCTGCATGACATCCAGAAGAGATAAAGAACTCTGTCTTTAAGGACACTGTCTGAAAGTTACACAGTTCTCCTTCTTATATCTCATTGGACATGGTTAAACCTAACAGTAAGGCAGACTATGGAATCTGGCCCTTTAGTGGGGTGATTTGAATTTCCAAATAAATTTGGCAAGAGAGAGAGACTGAATGGTGGGTAGGCATTCTACAATGCACTGCTGTTTAACTTTTCGGATAGAGTCTGTGTTATTTCCAAGTAGTAGATTCAAGTAAAGTCAAGTGAAATAAAGAATATATAGTAGTTAAGAGCCCAGTCATTGGAATCAGACTAGCCTAGTTTCAAACTCACTAGGGTTGTGACCGTGTACAAAACACTTAACTTCTTTGAGGTTCTGTCTCTTCATCCATAAAATGGAGACAGTGATGCCTACTTCATAGTGTTATTACACAGATTAAATGAGATTTTACATATATGGCAGATTAAAGATGGCCACAATTTCTTTGATATCCCTCCCATTGAGAATGAGGTCAGTGTCCATTCCCCCCTGAATCCAGGTGAGCCCTGTGACTATTTTGACCAGTAGACTATGACAGAAGTGACTCTGTGGCCCTCACTTAACATCACCTGATGCTGGAGTTGACCTAGTCACCGTTGGTTGAGTGACCTTCTGAGGGTATGATACTAGCTGGAATTATTTTCCTTCTCATAATTTTATGGACTAGATTAAGTTAGAAAAGTATCCATATTTATACTCCCAGCTTCCACCTCTATCTCTTGGAACACTTATTCTTGGAAGCCAGCTGCCATCTAGGAAGTATGACCACCCTGAGACCACCATGCCGTGAGACGCTTAAGCCACGTTGGGACAGGGGCCGTGGAGTGCTGGGGTGCCACACGTGAGTGTAGGCGCCGTCTTGGAAGATGGCTGCTGGAAACCCCACTGCCCTAGTGAACGCCACGTAGATCCTAGAAAAGTTACCTAGCAAAATAGAAACTTGTAAGCCACCAAGTCTTAGGGGTGGTTTGAATGCAGCAGTAGACAACTAGAACAACATACATAAGCAAGTGGTAAGTGCTTGACTGGGGTGCACTGACTCTTCAGAAGTCTTCTAGCACAGTGATGCCCTGGGTGAAAAATATCACACGTTAGTAAAGAGGCACAGATATTACTTTATAACAGTTTTGCATTTTCACTATTTTGATGACAGTGTTTCAATTAGTCGGTTTCCTTTGTAATACTGTGCATTTTCTTCTACACAATTAAGTATCTTATGCTGAGATAAAATCCATAAAATTTCAATTAACTTCCAAAAGAATACATGACAACAAAAAGGAATAAGAAAAAAAAAATTAAGAATCCCTGTTGGATCACTAATTATTAGAGAAATGCAAATCAAAACTACAATGAGTTACCACTTCACACTGGTCAGAATGGCCATCATTAAAAAGTCTACAAATAACAAATGCTGAAGAGGGTGTGAAGAAAAGGGAACACTCCTACACTGTTGGTGGGAAGGTAAATTGGTACAGCCACTATGGAAAACAGTATGGAGGTTCCTTACAAAACTAAAAATAGAGTTATCATATTATCCAGCAATCCCACTCATGGGCATACATTCGGACAAAACTATAATTCAAAAAGGTACGTGCAACCCTGTGTTCATGGCAGCACTGTTCACAATAGCCAAGACATGGAAACCACCTAAATGTCCATTGATAGATGAACAGATAAAGAAGATATGGGGCAGGTTGTATGTGTATACAATACACACACACACACACACTGGAATATTACTCAGCCATAAAAAAGAATGAAATAATGCTATTTGCAATTACGTGGATGGACCTAGAGATTATACTAAGAAAAGTAAGTCAGAAAGATACCATATGATATCACTTATGTGCGGAATCTAAAATATGACACAGATGAACTTATCTACAAAATGGAAACAGACTCACAGACATAGAGAACAGATGTGGTTGCCAAGGGGAGGGAGGCAGGGGAGGGTTGACTTGGGAATTTGGGATTAACAGATGCAAACGATTGTATATAGAATGGATAAACAACAAGGTCCTATTGTATAGTACAAGGAACTGTATTCAGTATCCTGTGATAAACCATAATGGGAAAGAATAAAAAAAAAAAAAGAATCCCTGTTGAGAGATGGCAGAGCCACTAGATGAAAGGAACCGGGGTACCTGAATAAGTACATGAAGCAGAGTCCCCTTCCTACCCACCTCCACAGATATACGGTGGACTGTGATAGGAGCTTAAAATAAACTTTTACTGTGTTAAGCCACTGAGATTTTAGAGTTACATTATTTGCCTACACTTCGCTTCACTTCGTAGCATAGTGTCTAATTATAGAAGAATACATTTATATCCATCAAGGAGAGACTGTGATGAGGACAGAGAAGTTTAGCCAGGCTAATATAAAAAGACAAGAGTGACTCTGAAGACTGTAAGCTGTTTCATAGACAACCTCAGCCTGGGCCTTGCTGCTCTGGAGTCCTTCCTTGCCCAGCCTCCACCATCTCCCACATGCAGGCTCTTGGGCTCCTGGTCTCTTCCTTGAGGCCGACCCTTTGCCTCCTCTAGGCTTCTTCCAGGTTCTCTGAGGGCTGGCTCTTGCTCAGTATTGACCTCCGCTGCCTTGAGCACAAGCCTCTGCCTCTCCTTGGCTCAGGTTAGTCTCCTTGGCTTCACTCAAGCCTCATTCTCAGCGTGGCCTTAGGTCTCCTGGCTTGACTCCCACCCAGGACCCAGGGGGATCCAGTGGGACTCTAGGGTTAGAGTGCCCCCTGCCCAACATT
The DNA here is from genome assembly GCF_030028045.1 of Hippopotamus amphibius kiboko. Lineage (NCBI taxonomy): Eukaryota > Metazoa > Chordata > Mammalia > Artiodactyla > Hippopotamidae > Hippopotamus > Hippopotamus amphibius. The sequence continues at coordinate 85,387,313 of NC_080189.1, read as the reverse complement.
GCCTGATGCTGGAGTTAACCCAGTCACCCTTGGTTGAGTGAACTTCTGAGGGTAAGTCCAACACTAGTTTGAATTATTTTTCTTCTCCCATAATTTCTTTGAGCTGATTAAGTTAGAAGAGTGTCTATATTTATACTCTCAGCTTTTCGTGTTATCGATTATGTATTATATGAAAGAAAAAAACCATATTTATCAAGCACCTTACTGTGTGTCAACCAATGTGTTAAACACTTCTGCATTTCATTTAATCATTGCCAAAATGTTCCTTTGAGGGAGGTATTTTAGCTGCACATTTCCAGAAGGGAAAAAAAAAGGTGAAGCAGTAAGATCACACAGCTAGAAGTGGAGAAGGGAGTCTGAATTAGGTTCCTCTCTTCCCACAGCCCATTCTCTTTGACTCCACAGTGTTGACTCCAACCACCCCGTTCTTGTATGATTATTCAAACAGGCATATAGAGCTCTAGGTGGGCCTGGGGGAAATAGAAACTGTGAATGTATAGGATCTGTCCTGAGCATCAGAATGTTTCATTTTTCTCTTGATAACTTGAATCATGGAACAGACGTGTGCCCATCATTTGCCAGTGACCTTAAGGTGATTAGTTGAGCAGCAGTAAAACATAATCATGGTAAAGTTTAATAAACACAAAACTTCAGAAGGCAAAATACAAATGCACACTTCAGAGGGCTAATTCTGCAAAAGTTTACTTGCAGATATTCTCAGGTTCATAGCAACTCAGCAGAACAACCTTAATGATACATTTTGATGTTGGTGACAGTTGTTGAATATCGTGTTGTTGTTTTTTAATGTATGACTCCAGGAGTTAGTAGCAAAAGCATGACGTGGAGAGACCGTGATGCAATTTTCCACCCTGTTCAGCCTTGGTCAGGACTTCATTGGATTATGTGGCCATTTTAAAGCCATTCAGTTGCAAGTGATATGTGAATATCTTGGGCATGTTCCAGAGACCAAGCAGTAAAAATTATTAGCTTGGGGTAAAGAGCCTTATTAACAAGGCCCAGGGGACCAGGGTTTATTGAGAAGCAGAAGAGATCAGTGATTAGGATGAAAAATCAGGAATTTCAGTCACTGTAGCAGTATTTTTCTAAGTGTGGACCAGAGCCATATGCCTCAGCATCACCTGAGATGCATGTAAGAACTGCAGATCTTGGGAAAATCCCAAACCTACTAAACCAAATTTCTGATGAGGAAGGGGAAAGCCCCACAAGGGTTATACACACTGAGGTTGAGAATCTTTGTGCCAGTGGTTCTCAGCCTTAGCTGCATGTTGGAATTACCTGGAGACCCATCTCAGAGAGTCTGATTAATTGGTCTGGGATGACTCCAAGACATTAGACTTAAAAGCTCCCCGAGTGATTGTAATGTACACCCAAGGGTGACAACCTCTGCTTCATACTAATATGTGAGGTACAAATGTCAGCAAGCAACTGTCCAACTTCCACTGAATAGTTGAGAAATAGGTTTAACAAGTTTGTGAAACACTTTAACTAGATAATTCCTTAAAATTTATTGTGTCATCTTTCCAACATAAATGCATTTTATTTTTAGAAGTAATTTGCCTGTTCCCTTAATCAGGACCCGAGACTCAAAGTCATTGTGGACAAAGTTATTATTTTCTCACTTCTGGAGACTTCACTCTCCCTTTCATGCTGGTTTTTCTCACACAGTGACTGTGAGGTATGGCAGAGAAAAATGTTATAGAGTGCTTTCAAACAGTGGTGTATGTCAGAGCCCCTTGGTCCTCACTGTGCTCTTCCTGTTCTCAGAGGTCTTGCATCATCTTCAACTCGAGGTACCAAATCTGCTCATTAGAATTGAAGACGATGGGTGCAAGTTTATTTGAAGACATTTGATCAGAACCCAGAGAACAGATGCTTTCCCGGTTGGGGAAATGTCCTGGTGGTTATCAGGTACAGCAGACAACTCTTCCATATCAGAAGAGGGACAATTACTGCTGCTGATATTAGCCATTTGAGCCTTAGATTAAATTGGAGTCCATTACCAGGGAGCTCTGCATTCTGGACCTTATCTGATTACGTGATGACGTTAATTGGCCCCTGAAGGTACTTGACTGGATTTCTGGTAGAGGCTCTTCCAATACACTCTTGAGATTATACTTTAGAGAACTGTTTTCTTTCTGTATAGATGTGTAATTTTGCACATTATCTTTTTTAAATTGTGGTGAAATACATAGAACATAAAATGCACTGTCTTAGCCATTTGTATGTGTACAGATCAGTAGTGTTAAGTACATTCACATTGTACAACCAACCTCCAGAATTCTTTGCATCTTGCAAAACTGAAACTCTGCCCACTAAACACCAACTTCCTATTCTCCCCTCCCCGCAGCTGCACATGATCTTTTGAACAGGAGAGTCATCAGTTTAATCCTCTCTTTAAAAAGTTTCCGAAAATTCACTAGACTAGTTGGTGTCAGCTACATTTGCCAGTCCAATCTTATGAAATCAAAATATTTTCTTTCTCCTTCATGGGTCCACATATCACTGAGCCAAGACATCGCATACTCCAAAAGCAAGTACATTCTAGTTCTTCCTCAAGTTAAATGCCCACTTAAGTTAAATGTCCATTTAAAGAAGAATAAAAGTGGAATACTATAAATTGAATTTCTCTTGAGAGAAAATCTAAAATTTTGATAATACCTGCACTGGAGAAATAGTAACTCTCAAATATTGGTGGGAGAGAAAACTAATTCAACAGATTAGACAATCTCTATCAAAATTTGCAATGTAGACATCTTTTCACCAGCTATTCAACTTTACAGACATGCTCACAAAAAATAAAAACAGCTTAAAGGTTAATCAATAGGCGACTGGTTAAATACTTACTGTATACTGTATAATGAACTATTATACAATTTTTAAAATAGTGAGATAGCTCTGAGTGTGCTAATATGGGAAGATCTGCAAATATTTTAAAAATATATAATGAAATGAATGTCAAAAAATTAATTATACACACACACACATATGTGTGTCTATTTCTGGGGATACATGCCCTTTTCTGGAAGGATAAACAAGCCGTGGTTAACAATTGCTCCTTTGGGAAAATAGGCTGGTGACTGGGGAGAGGTGTTGGAGGGAAGGAACACATCTATTTTTCATTTACACCTCCTAGTACTATTTGAATTTTTTAAAACATGGGATTGTATTACTTTAAAAAGGTTTTAAATGTCAACATAGTTATCTAGTCAATGAGATTATGGAACATCTAAACATTTCTCTTTATCATTTTCTCTAAGTAAAGAAGCACATTTTTAAAAAACTGTTCATTTGAAAAGCAAAACAAAATATAACAAAACATGAACTTTTATTTCATAACTTAGATATTTGGGCAAATAATTACTTTCATGACCAGTTTAAGTCATATAGTCTTCCATGTTTTGTGTCTCTACAGTAGAAAACCAAATCAAACTAAATCAATCAGACAAAGCCCTATTTTATTTTCTCTTCTGACAAGAGAATAAATGCCATTTACTAAAAATCCCCTCAGTTTCCTTCTTAATGTTCTGCAAACTGTCTTTGTAGAAGCTTTGTAATTTTATTATTTTTTTAAGCTTCAGTACAAGATTCATCATTTTCTGTAGATTTTGCTTAGTTTTGCTCAAAGATTCTGTTGTTCCATTGAATAGAATATAACATGTATGGATCCCTCAGGGTATGAGACACTTGAAGATTGCCCTGCAATAAAGTTGTCTTGTAAAAAAATTGCTCCCTTTTATTCTACCAGTTCTGGGAGTTAAACTTTGTTGCAAGTGGAAATATTCTGCTTTCCTCAGGTCAAAAAGACAGTAGTCTTAATATCCATACTCTAATACTTAGTGCAATAGGACAAAAGGTGTCTTCCTACCTCCGGAAAGAAGCTCAGGATTTCCATATACCAGGCATCGAAAGTTACCTAAGAAAATATTTCCTTTTTTCCATTGTGAATGGGACATGCAATATTAATTATCCGGTCATTACAGTTAACATAATGTTGGTCTCCAGGCATGAATAAACACACTGAGCAGCTATACAAATCAAAGCTGTCATGTAAATCAACAAATAAGCCTCACAGTTGTAACAGATCAGTTCTTAGGGATTTTAAAAGAAGATGTTTTTGTTTAAAATGGATCACTTTGAGAGACAATAAACAAAACTCAAGCTCACTCTTAGTTACCGGAATATTACAGTTACAAAAAAGTCCAAGCTACTTTATATAATTTTAAATGGTGTTCCTAATTGAACTCATCCTCCTGCATCCCAGCATAAAAATGCAGAATGTACTTATTTAGAATTGAGTAATACTCATTGGAAAATAAATTTCTGGCAAATATACAAACTATGTGTGGTTCCCATAGAATTAAACAAAAATAGATCTTGTTCAAAATAACAATAAAAATCCAGTGGGACTGACTAATAAAAGATGGCTGGCACAATTTGAATTCCATTACAAGGACTAACGTAGATGGTAACAGTAGAATCATTTATCATTCCTTGTAGCTGTGGCAGCCATCTTGGGATTCCCCTGGTGACCGTGACTTCAGAGAATTCAGGCTACCCACCACACTGGAAAAAACAAAACTCGTTTCTCTGTATTTGGGGGTTTTAACAAACCAAGTTGTACACTCTAAATATATGCAGTTTATTGTACGTTAACTGTATCTCAATAAAAGTTCTTAAAAAAAAAAGGGCAGTAAGTCTGAAATAGAACCTGGCATTTTCATTGCTAACAAGTTTCCAGGTGATACTTTTGGTCCTCAGATCACACTTTGAGTATCAAGAGAAAAACATTCAAGAAACTGAGTGACTTTTACTGTGTCTGGACCGCAGAGAGTCAGGGAGAAATGAGGCAGGAGCCACGTTATACTGAGGGTCACAGATGTCATTGACTGCTAACAGAGTGCCACTCGATTCACTTGGCTTTTCTAGGTTGATGAGCATTATCATCTAAAATTAATATTTTTTTCTTTTTTTCCAGTCTGCATAACTCATTGCATTTCTTAAAACTTGTGATACAATGTTGAATAATTGAGAAAAGACTTCTCCCTGACTTTAACAGGGATGCTTCTAAAGTTTCACCAATAAATATATTTATTTTATTCTTTCTTGTATATGCTTTTTCCAGCCAAAGAAAATTTCTTTTATTCCTTGTCCGTTAAGTGTGAGTGTGTCTTTACTTGTGAACAGGTGTTGGACTTCATCAAATGACTTGCAACATCTATTAAGATATCAAATTGGGACTTCCCTGGTGGCGCAGTGGTTAAGAATCCGCCTGCCAATGCAGGGGATATACAAGTTTGAGCCCTGGTCCAGGAAGATCCCACATGCCTCGTAGCAACTAAGCCCGTGTGCCACAACTACTGAAGCCCACGTGCCTAGAGCCCATGCTCCACAACAAGAGAAGCCACCATACTGAGAAGCCCACACACCACAATAAATAGTAGCCCCCGCTCTCCACAACTAGAGAAGGCCCGTGAGAAGCAATGAAGACCCAATGCAGCCAAAAATAAATAAATTAATTAAAATAAAATAATTTTAAATTATTTTAATCTATTATTTAATCGAATTTAGTAAATTATAATAATAATTTTATAATGTAGAACCATCCTTACATTTCTGAGAAAAATCTAACATAAAAATCTAGGTTGTAAAGAATTATTCTTTTAACTCATTGCACTATTCAACTAATTAATGTTTCATTTACATTTGTCTTCATAAATAAAATTGTCTTCAAGTAAAAAAAAAACAAACCAGTAGGGGACTGTACAGACACCACACACCTTAGGCGTTGTGCTGATTTTAGAAGAACCATACCTTAATTACAAATTCTTGTTTATGTGTGCTAATGCTTCTAAAATGCCATTCCATTGATCACAGGTTTTTCTTGCTATCAGATTCTAAAATAAGAATGATGTGATCAGAATATGTTGTTCTTTAAGTTTTTTCCACATAAGGATGATGATTATCATGTCAGATTTCCAGTTCACTTTGCTTACGATAAATACAGCATCATCCCAGCCCCCTTCCACTGTCGTGTAATTTTTACTGTAGTCAATAATAGTAACTGATTTAAAACCACAGCTAAATGGTTATGTAATTTTTATATATTTATAAGAATTTTCATGTAATAAACAGGAATAAGGGGAAAAAATCCTTTATTCTGAATGTGTGTCTTGGAAAATATAGTCATTTAAAATATAGTCATGATTCCAATGTGCCTAGTTTGTCCTCTGGGAAGAGTCTCCTAAGAGATATTAGGAGGAAAAGGTTCCAGTTGGGAAAACGTAAAATGCAAACAGTTTTTGTATGTGTGTAAGTGTCAGCTAGCTGGTTTGCCTTTGGAAATATCTGGATGGGGTTACTCCCTACTCCTCAATCCTTTCTAAAGAGAAGAAAGAAAGTTCTGCTAGCTGCTGTTGGTAGGACAGGTGACAAGGTCCATCTAAGCCCCAGCAGACTAGAGAGGAGTTCTCCACAGGACCTCAGTCCTGCTGGTGCACAGGGCTCCTGTCTTCCCATCTCAGTGGTCTTTGAGTGGCAATGGAGGTACCACAGAGTCATGGCTAGTAACGGGGAAACTGTCTCTCAAAACTGATTGGACATACGACAGCATGTGTTTAGAATGGCATTGTTACTGAGATGTATGGTGGCAGAGTGGAAAGAACATGGATTTTGATGTTAGACCCAAATTCAATATCTTGGTCCTACCTTTTCCTGTGTTATCTTGCATGGGTCATTTATCTAAGCCTCAGTTTCTGTGTCTATAAAACAGGGATAATAATTATTTCATAGATTTTTGGAGAGGAGTGAATGCAAATACATTTTTGTGTGTCTGACATGTAAAAATAGAAAAGTGTAACTGCTGTAGAGACACGTTAGACCCAGTCCTTGAGGCAGTGCCAGACAAGACATGAGGAAATGCCTCCTTCAAGCAGCCATTTTCCCTGACACACAACATAAACAAGTATGATTCCTGAGGGTCTGTAAGAGGGTTCTCCACCATGCTAGTGGGAACCCACTGGGGTCTGCCTTGCTAATGGCAGAGAGGAAACTAGTTAGAATAGACAAGGTTCTCCTTGCGGCCCCAGATTCTTACCACTGGGCTAGCTGATGCTTGAAATTCTACAAGCAGAGTTTCATTCCTTAGTTCCCTAATTTAGAATACCGCTGAGAAAGAAAACATATCAAACCTTTCTTCGTTATTTTCTCTTTCTGCCTCTTTGGAGAAAGGACTTGATCAAATCCTTTCTTGACAGTAGTTTAATAGAGAATACGGCCCATTGGGTAAGGAGAAAACAGAGGGAAAACTCACGAGTCAGCTTCTCTTGGCTCATGTGAAATAGTTAGGTCCCTCTGTCCTGGGAACATTCTCACCGTTAACTAGTAAAGAATCCTGGGACCAATCCTTTAGAGAAATTACTGTGTTGGCTAGACTTGGAGATGAAATGTCATTTTCTGCACGTCCTCCATACCTAAGTTGTCTTTTGCTCAAGATTCTGATATAATGACTCATATCCTAGAGGCTTGGAACAATATCCCTGTGAGATAGTCTACATTCTTAGTGCAGTCATTATATCTAAAACAGGAGTGCAAGTCTTTTTTGCTAGAAACAGTGGAGAACAGAAACCAGTTCATCTTCCATAACACTGTTCAACTGTTCCAAAGAAACTGCTGATAACTTCTTTAGTGCTGCTATTTTTCTCTCTTACTGGTAGATCAAGTTCTCCAAGGCCCAGGACTCAGGCTGGCTTACTTCCTCCTGCCTTTATCAGGGCAACTGCAGCAGGAGCTACAGTGGCGGCACCTTTGATAGCCCTCCCTATCTCTGTCCTGCTCTTCCTAATTCCAGACTTGGATGCGGTCACCCTTTTCCTTTCAGACACACCTACAGGAACATGACAGCTCAGGCTGCTCTTTTGCTGTAATGCAAAAACTACATTTTAAGCATTGCAATAATTCCACAGTATTTGAAATGACCACATTTCCCTCTCACATATAATATCTCACATATTATGGATATGTGAGAAGAGTCACCAAAATGAAGGTAATACCTGCTTTAAAAAAAAAAAATCCCTGGATGGTGACTATAATAGTCACCATCCCGGAGGTACTCATAAGGTACAAACTTCCAGTTATAAGATAAATAAGTCCTGGGGATGTAACATACGGCAGGATGACTAAGGTTAATACTGCTGTATGGTACATAGGAAGGTTGCTAAAAGAGCTGATCCTAATGCTTCTTAATACAAGGAAAGACTTTTTTTTTGTAACTATATTACTAAACTTGTGGTAATCACTTCACAGTGCATGTATGTCAAGTCATTATGCTATAACTTTAAACTTATATAATATTATATGTCAATTGTATCTTAATAAAGCTGGAAAAAATTCCTATTTATCACTTCTCAGAACCCCTGCCGCCAGTGTCCCTGTCTCCTTGGTGAGCCACAGCTGCCCCCCGCCTCTGCAGGCAGCCCTCCAACACCAGCAGTATGATCATGGTAACACACATCTTCCATTGAGGAATATGAGACCCTACAAATGCAAAAATAAATTGAAAATCATTAATAAAAAGTGCTTAATTTGCTGATAATTTCTCATAAAGAGATACTTTAAAGAAATGATGAGCCTGTATCACGATCTGAAGGTGTGACTGGAAAATCCAATTTCTACATGTTTTCTCACCTCTCATCTCACACCATCCACCACCAAGTTTAAGCAGAATTATCAAAAAGAACAGAATAAAAGAAAGACTGTGATGCAAAAATAAAAAATCCCTATTTATTGTCAGGAATAAAAAAATAGTAATAATTCAGTCGATGCTTGAATAGTGGTCTATGTGAGATGTTCTGGGATATAGACTTTGGCTAAAATATTTCTCTCATTTTGTCCAATACTTGGATATAAGCTAAGTTGACATGATTCTCAGGATAGCTGGAGCCTTTTATTTAGGGCTCAGCCCTAGACCTCCATTTTACATGGAACCAAAGAACAGTATGGATGGTACACAGCCCAAGAGCTTCACGTTGCCATGGGAAACATGGCAGCCAGCCGTGGAAGCCTATGCAGCTCCTGTGCAGTTTGCTCAGAGCTCCTCGTTTCAAGTTCCTCTGCCTTGACTCCTACGGAGCCTTCTCCCCCAGTCACCCAGTTTGTTCTACCTTGGCTCTCTAGAAAATGTCACTTTAATTTATGACTCAGCTATCTCTAGAAACTCTAAGTGCTTTAGAGATATTTTCTCATTCAACCTGCAGCACCTCTAATAGACCCAGAGGAAACACCGTTCCATTATTGCAACAATGAAAATTAGGTGCACATAATCTAAAATATTTGCACATAGCAAGCTGATAAAGCTTCTGAGACAGGGAATCAGAACCTCATCCACTAAAATGCGATTGCCTCATTTCTTTAGAACCCAAGATTTTTGGGGTGCGCTGTCACTGTGAAAGTACAATGAGGCAATGCTCGTCAAAATGAGCTTCCCAAAGGTGAGGATAAATGCTACTTAGTTAGTGGAAAGCACTTCCTTTCTGATAGAATTCAACAGCATGAGATTGTCACAATTAGAATTGGTTATCTTTTCCAAATTTAGGTGACCTTTTTAAAGTGGAGCAATTGAAGTCTAATTAAACACAAAGAACCTACGGATTCACTCAAGAATCAATTTATAAATCCAAAAATTATTTCAGTGCCAAAGCTCTGCTTACTTTTGCATGAAAAATACTTAATGGAGAATTTTTAAAACGTTGGATGTGCACACTGAAGTATTTGATATATTCTTGTAAAGAGTATATGCAGGGATTTTATGAGGGTGAGTCAAAAATTATCTGCACTCTGGTTATATTAAAACTTCTGTTGGCCACACTGTCTTATCAGTGCTTTCCGTTCAAGGCTACTGTCTCCCCAAGTCACTGTTGTGCAGGTGTGAACATGTTACATCAGTTCATTTTTAACAACGGGGCAAACAAAAATGGATGCCCCACTTGTGATTCACACGAAAGAAGTGCAGTGTGCAAGTGATTCGTTTTTTGTTGTCTGAGGGAGTACCTGGTGCTGTTATTTACTGAAGACTTTGTGCACAGTATAGAGAATGTGTTTTGTCACAAAGAAGTGTGTATGAATGGATAGAGAAGTTCAAGGAAGGTCACACAAGTGTTAGCCATCAAGAAAGAGCCAGATTCACTTCTGATGAAGAGGTGAAGACAGTGGTGCATTCGTGGCTCGCATTTCAGCCTAGAAGGTTTTTAAATGAGGGAATACGAAAGCTTGTTGACAGATGGACAAAGTGCACTGAAAAACAGGGAGATTATGTCGAAAAATGATGTACAGTAAAACCTTAGTTTGCGAGTATATTTCTGGAAACATGCTTGTAATCCAAAGCACTTGTTATAACAAAGCGAATTTCCCCATAAGAAATAATGGAAACTCAGATGATTTGTTCCACAACCCAAAAATATTCATATAAAAATGATTACAATACAGTAATATAATACAAAATAATAAAGAAAATGCAAAATATAAAGAAAAATAAATTAACCTGCACTTACCTTTTAAAACCTTCATGGCTGGTATGAGGGAGACGAGAGAGGAGGATTATTGTGTAGGATGACTTTCACTATCACTAACAGAATCACTGCTATCTATTGGCTCAATGGAATCTTTTTCTTATCGTGCAGATTTAACAAGGAACCTATCCAATGACACTTGCTTTTGCCTCCTTTTGTGGATTTCATGGAAATGTGACATTGCGTTGTCGTTAAACAGATTCATCGCTCGCACTGCTACAGCCTTACTTGGGTGGTGCTTTTCTACAAAATTTTGCAGTTTCCTACATTTTACACATCTGCCTAATCTCATTTGAAGTGAGGGATTCCTCTCTTTTTCTCCTCCTCCTCCGCAGACGAGATCTCCTCCATAACCTCTTGCTGTTGCTCGTGATGCAGATCCATCAGGGCGTCGGTGGTCAGCTCCTGGCCATGTTCCTCCAGGCAGCTAGAGAGAGAGAGGAGAACCATTGGCACAGTTGTGGTCATGCGATGTTCAGCGTCAGGTACTACTCATATTGCAAGACGTCGCTCGTCTATCAAGTTAAAATTTTTTAGAAATGTTTGCTCGTCTTGAGGAACACTCGCAGAACAAGTTACTTGCAATCCAAAGTTTTACTGTATTTGTCCTTTCTAAAAGTTAATTAAAATAAATTCTACAGCCAGACTGTGGATAATTTTTGACTCACCCTCATGTTAGCTGCTTTTAGGTGTCAAAGAAGAATAAAAGACTTGAAGAATAAAGTCATTGATAATGAATGCTGCAATCAATTTTGCGTGGCAGAACGAATCACCCGATTAGATGGAGAGAGAGAAACGTTCATTACCAGACTGTACCTTTCATTTGCGACAGAGGCAAAGGGTGCAGGATCAGCAATGGGCTTTTCCACCACGATCAACTTAACGTCAGGAACTCCACAGAGAGGATTGGCATAACAAGAAGAACTGAGAAGGATCTAGCATGTTCTATCCTCTTGACCTGATAGAAGCCAGTGAAAGATTTTCCTCAGGCCTGCTATGTCCCTATTCACCACCATTCCTCACACTAGGATGGTTTAGGCACTTAAAAACAGTAACAGGTCTTACACTTAGGTGGGACTTGAATGTTTTCAAAACAGTCATATCCTTTCTTGTTTGGCCTCACCCAGCCCATTGTCTCCTTTTACCAAATGCAGACACACTCCACCTCTCTGAAATCCAGGCTGCAACCCCTCTTCAACACCATGTTGAGATACAACCCAGAACTGGGGGCAGGTTGGAGAAAAACATCTGTGCCCCACCCCACACCTGGCCCCTCAAAGGCTGAGAGCAGAGCTACAGCCAGACACAAGGTTCATCAACGCAAGATTCTTACAGGGGTGGACAATTGAGGGGACCTCTGGGTGGGGATTAAGGACAGAGGCTTCTGTGCCCTCCTGCCCCCAAATCCCTCCTTTATAGGCTGAGTCACTGTGTCAGATTAAGCAGAATGTGTACTGTTGTGAAATAGGCCCTGTAAGGTATTCCAACCTTCCAGCCACACAGAGTGCGTGCAGTCAAGCCCACTGCAGGGTATGTGTAAAGCAATCAGTGCAGCTCAGACTGCATTGGTTGCAGCACACAGAACCCATTATGAGGTCCACCATGAAAAACTGTACATTCTGACTCCAAAATGTCCATAGAGATTAGTTCCACCCCTGTCCTAAATTAAGTTAAAACAAAACACATTCAGCATTTTCCAAGAAACAAAGCATGAGTCCATTTGTAGAGATCAAAGAATACCATGATAAGTCCTGGCAGTGGATTTCAGAGAGATATACCTTCATTTTGAAACTGAACCAAAAATTCACATCTTATCCTCCTGAAAAAGGGTGGATTTTTTTTATTGTTTTGTTTTTACCAAAGCTATATAAGAAATTTATTAATTTTCTTAGAAAATTCCTAGGTTTTGGTTGCAGTGGCAGAGTGTAACACCTATTGGAAAGACCAGCTTTGGCACCCATGTTACTTTGGATAGTGATGCCAGAAACTTGGCCTCTGTGCACCGGAGAAACCGGCCTCTGTCCAATCTCAGAGACCAAGTTCAGGTAAGGTGGAAAAGAATAGCTTTATTGCTTTGCCAGGCAAAGGGGAACACAGTGGGCTCTTGCCCTCTAAACTGTGTGTTCCAACCCAGGAGGATTTGGTGAGGAGTTTTATAGCAATGGTTCAAGGGCAGGGTTGCTGATAAGATTAGGGTGTGTGCAGGGCCTCACTCATTTAATCTGGTCTCAGGCAATCTCTTGATGACATCTCTGGTTTCTTTATTCTGGCCTCAAGTGGTCTTCCCTGGAATGAATAATGCTGACATCCTCCATTTGTTGGGGGTTTCAGTTCTGTAAAGAGCTCAAAAGGTATTGTTATGTGTATGCCTTGAGGTGGAACCAGGACCCTGCCCCAAGGCTGCACTATTGTTTCTTGGCTGCTCCTCCCTTGTCTCTGTATCCCCTCTCTTCCCTGATTAGCAACTGTGTGAATCTGCCCTTTGGAACTCAGGGAAGGTCATGGAGGCCGGAAGTCTGTTTCCTACACACAAGAAATGGAGAATATGGAGAGGCTTCTGTGCCCAGGAGCCATTAGGGTCCTGCTTGGTTTCAATAGCATCATGTCTCCCAAATGCCCCATAGGAAGTAGTTTCCTATTTTATGTACAGGTAGAGATTTCTGTGTGTCACTGTAGCATTTTTCATTTTATAATTTCAAAATACTTTGAAATTATAAATATCACCATATTTTTACAAAAAAGAAACTGACACATGAAGAGACTGTCCAGCAATTAGACTTAGTTTAGAGCAGTGGTTGTCAGAGTATAGGCAGGGGATCCCCATAAGTCCCTGAGACCCTTTAGAGGGTCTGTGAGTCCTTCCTTTCAAACCACATATCTGTGTGAGGCAGAATTTTCTTCAGATACTTCAACTAAAAGTATATATGGCAATGGTGTCAATGTAGAAGCAGATTGGAGAATCTAGTTGCCTTTTGCTAGCCTAGACATTAAAGAAATTTGCAAAATACAAAACAATGCAATTCTTCTCACTGAATTTTTTTTCTCTGCAAAATATAGTTATGTGTCATCAAATATGTTATTTATGTTAATATGTAATAACAGGTTTCTTTTTTTAATTTTTATTTATTTATTTAATTGGCTGTGTTGGGTCTTTTGTGCTGAGCATGGGCTTTCTTTTAGTTGTGGTGCGTAGCGGCTACTCTTCGTTGTGGTGTGCAGACTCCTCATTGCCATGGCTTCTCTTGTTGTGGAGCACAGGCTCTAGGCACGTGGGCTTCAGTAGTTGCAGCACATGGGCTCAATAGTTGTGGCTCACGGGCTCAATAGTTGTGGTGCACGGGCTTAGTTGCTCCGCAGCGTATGGAATCTTCCTGGAGCAGGGATCAAACCGTGTCCCCTGCACTGGCAGGTGGGTTCTTAACCACTGGGCCACCTAGGAAGCCCAATAACAGGTTTCTTAATGTTACTTTAAAATGAAACACTAAGTATTTTTTAATTTCTCAATTTTAATTTCTAATATGATGAATAGCAATAGCTATAGCTGACATAAACAAAAGCCCTTTGGGGTCCTCAGTAAATTTTTAAAGGAATCTTGATGCTAAAATGTTTAAGATCTGCTGGGTGAAGGAATAAAACTCTGTTAAAAGAAAAAGTCAAATCCCATTATCAAAAGAGAATAAGAAGAATGGATTTGAAATTTAAATGAAGAGATAAATGTTGTAGGTAAAGGAAGAAAGAATTCAGAAAGAAAAAAGATATTTTCAGTAAGATTAATAAAAAAAAATAATGTTTTAAGCAAAAGATCCCTATGCAAGGACCAAAGAACTTGGGAAAACAAAATTCAGGCAATGAACCTCTCCTTCTGAGACTTTCATGAGAATTTACTTTTAGAGGGAATTTGGGTGTATTGTGTTAGCAGGCGGATAGCAAGATCACTGGGAAGGAAGAAAGGGAGTGTTGTTAGTAACGGAAGCATTGTGGATGGATCAAGATATTTGTAAGTCTAAGATTTATTAGCTAAATTAACATGAGATTTCAGGTTGACACGAATTAATTTTAATTAAACAAGTCAGGAGACAACATAAATGTTTAACTGTAAATTGGTAAAATAAATGAATACCTCCTTACATATTCCGTCAGTTATGTTCTGGAAAAATATTTAATAGCTTAGGAAAATGTTCACAAATCAAAAAGTAGGTTACAAAACAAAATTTGGAAAACCGTGAGTATAGGAAAAGACAGGAAGGCTGTAAACCACAAGTTTTCCTATCATCTCTGAATGATCCTACTGTGGGTGATGATTATTACATTTTTCGTATTTTACTGTGTATTTTAAATTTCCCAAAATAACAATAATAATAGTACAAAAAGCTTTTTTCCGTAGCACTGCCTAGCATTCTTGTTTTGTGCAAGCCAGCCTGGGTTTGGAGCTACCTCTACCCAGACAAGCCACACCCACGGACTCCTCCCTCCTTTATAACAAATAGTCCTAGGAAGTCCGTCTCTTCCTTCCCCTTACACAGGCCCAGGAGCACTCTGTACTGGTTTCGAATTCAGCAGCCCCAGCATGTGCTAATTGATTTTATTCTGCAAATTTAGAATTAGATAGTTTGGAGCAGAATAATGAACTCTCCCTGAAATAATGAGTGCAAATTAATGTGAAGTATATCCCCAGGATTTCCTGTAAGAATCTTTTATTACAGTGACAGTTAGAGTTTTACAAGTACTTATCATAAATAATTTATTGCCTCCGGTGGCATGCTAGATACCTTACGTGACTGTTACTATGGGAACATCAACGTGCATACACAGTTTAATACTATTCCCAGAAGCTGAAATAAAAGTTGGCATTATCTTAATGTTACAGATGTGAGGATTTAGGCATTCAAAAGCTAAGTATCTGGCTAAGATCCAACAACGAATCATAGGAAGAGCTGAAACTAGCCTGCTGACACCTAGGCGGGGACACTGTGCTGGAGCTGGGAGCCTCCTCCAATCGTGTGCACTGCGAGCCCCGTGTGGCACAGACTCTTCAATACTAGGGTGATACCAGAACAGCCTATCACAAGCTCAGGGTGGGTACTGATAGTCTAGTCACCTAGAAGCAGTTTACAGGAGGAAGACGAGGGTGCGACTCCAAGCCTCTGCATTACCATTAAGGGTGAAGCTAGTAAACCAAGGCACTGAGAAAGTACACACCAGCCAGTGACCCTTGTTTGCCCAAAGGGGAGAAGCCGGGGCAAGCAGGAAGGGAAGGAGTTGTATGTGTGCATGAAAGAGCGCTGTGAAACAGTTAGACAAGTGAAAGGAGGGCTGTTTCATTTTAAATAAATGTGGCACAGGGAAGAAATGCACGTAGATAAAAGGAAAGACAGAGGTTTTTAAGTAGCAATTGTCAAAGGGCAGGAGTGACAGCAGAGTAACTTCTGTCTTTCCCATCGTTATTGGGCTTGATGGCCCCTCTCCAGGTCATCTTCTAATCCTCTGTTTTCGGTACAGGGGGAAAAAAAACAGAAAAATCCCGAAAAGCTAGATGGAGAAAGTCCACATTTTAGGTGGAGGTTATAGTTTAGGAAAACAATGTTATAGTCAAATGACTTACAAAAGAGGATTATTTTCTTACAAAATTGATACAAAAAGTCTATCCTCCCACTACCCATTATTTTTTATGTTCTTTAATACTGTTTAACAATCATAGTAAATAATATTTAATAGTGCTTTGTGTGAATACAATTTTTTAATTTAAAAGACTAATATTTAAGCATGAAACTGTTTACTCTGGTCTTGATGGAAGATTTATAGGTCACTCTAACCCAGGGTCAGCGGACGTTTTCTGTAAAGGGCCAGATGGTAAATGTTTTAGGCTTCGCAGGCTACACAGGATCTCTTTAAAAATGTAAACATCATTCTTAGCTCAGCCGTGCAAAACATAGTTTGCTGCCCCTGCCCTAAACTACTCAGCAAGCATAAGAGCCGTAAAGGGCAGGACAGCAGAATGGATGCTTCATCCATATCCACCTCTGTCCTCTGCACGGATTTGGTCCATCTTGTTCACATTGTATCTCCAGCCCCTGGAACAGTGCCTAGTGCACATTAGGCCTAAATCCATAACTGTTCATTCAGTAAATGATGGCTAGATTCAAATGGCTGAAGAAAAGTTGCAGTGTGTGGAAAATCTTCAGATCCTCCTGCCTTCATCCTTCTTGTTCAAAATTTAAAAACAATTTGGTGTTGATTCTTTTCTACTATGAATCTTAGTGTTAAGAATCCACAGCAATAGGCCTTTGCTCTCTTCTGGCCAACCAGAGTCTTATCAACAATGAGATGACTAAATATTACGACTTATAGCATAATACGTTCTGCATGTCTGAGCATCTAAATGGAAAACAGTACTTAGAGGGAGTTAAACATGTAACAGAGACCTGTTTTCTGTGCAGATCTTCCTGGAGAGAGGAATACAGGTATTCCCTGGTGAGTAGAAGGAATTTAACAGTTCCTGAGCCAACTTTACACTAATGTGTTGTACACATTATTTAATATAATCCATATATATCATTTCAAGGTTGAGAATATTACATTTTATGGATAGAAAACTGGGGCTCAGGGAGTTTGAATAACTTGTTCATGTTCCAAAAATTAGTAAGTAACAAACCAGGATTCAGATCCAAGCCTGTCTGTTCCCAAACTTCAGGCTCTTTATGTTATACCTGACTATGGTAGAGTATGTATTCCTAGTTCTATTAACAATTTGTCTTGTGACTTTTGAGATGATCACTTCACCTCATTCATTAAACACAAATATAAAGAGCTACCCACCTCTCAGGGAGCTGAAAGAATTCATGAATGTTCAAAATACAGCACCTAGCACTACCTTGCCCTCTATAAATATTTGCTGCATTTAAATTTTGTTGAACATCTGAATTGGCTGACAGTCATGAGAAAGGAGAGAAGAATATGTGGAGAAAATGCCTGATTTATCATCCCTGAGAGGGAAAAGAGAGAGAAGTATGAAATGCAGTTAAAGGATTGTGCAGTTAAGGGTATAAACTCAGCCAAAAGGGGCTGCAAAGCAGGATTCAGAGAATAGAAGAAGTTTGGTTTCTAGGAGAACTAACATAAACGGTACGTTAACAATTTTCAAAGGATTTTTGTTTTTGCTTTGTTAGCAACAGAGCCTTTCTTCAGAAACCTTATTTTAAAGCCCAGTATAGAAAAGAAATACTGAGCTATTCTTAGCCCTGCTTTCTGATTTCCATGGTGTCCCCTCAGAAACGTTTACAGAGCCCATCAGGCTAGCTCAGGGCATGGTTTGAAACTTTCTGCTCTTTCTATCTGCCTCTTCCCTCAACACCCAATCAACCACAGTATATAGTAAAGGGGGCTGGGTGGTTCTCTTTCTTATAATAACAGTATAAGTATCTACTCTGTGGAGTGTTTTCCTGTTGATGGTTAACATGGTCAGAGGTTGAGGTGTCCTTAGGCATGGCTTGCTTCAGTCTCTAAACAATGGGGTCAAGAATATCTATCTGTCCATTTTTCTATATTGCATCCTCTGTGAAGACTACATTCTCAAACAGGTTCTCTCTACAAGTGGCAGACTACAAGTGGCAGAGATGGCTCCCAGCAATTTCAGGCTTAGATCACCCTCAGGTCCTACAATCTCAGGAGAAAGTAACTCTCTCTTAGTAGCACAAGTCCCCTTAAAGGCTTTGACTGTCTCATCATCAGTCATGTGCTCATCCCCATCCAATTACTGTGGTTGGAGTAATTCAGAAAATGGTTGGCGAGGCCTGGTTCATAGGCTCACCCTTAGAGCTGGAGGGAAGCCAGTTCTACCAGAACACATGAATCAAGAAGGATGGGTGTGAAAGTTGATACCGCAAAGTGATACCAAGCCCAGAAAAACACATGTCTGCTCTACTACTCAGAGACATGACCATGATGAGCCCAAGATAGGGAGCTCTGAAGATCACGCTGACTGAAGTGATGAAGTAAGAAAAATGCAGAAGTAGAATTCAGGAACAAAAAGGAGAGAGAAAAGATGGAAGAAGTGTTCTGTTGGTAGTGTGGACTTGTGCTACCACAAGAAGAAGGAAAAGATTTTCAGTCCCTGGAGGAAAGGCTAATAGATTGTGAAGCCATCCAAAGGACTATTTGTCATCAGGAGAAGATGAAAAGTAATCAACAAGGGCCTGCAGGAGGATTTTGTGTGGGAACTCAGATTGTAAATTCACTGGGGAAGACTTCAAGAGACATTTTTGCAAGGATTCATTTGCCAAGGGTGAAAGAGCAGAAAGAGCAAGACTTGAGCCTTAGGAGTAAAGCAATTTCTTATTTATTTTGGAAACAGTATCTAGAGAGAAAGAGTTAGAGCTGTTGGCTGGACACAAATAGCAGTAAGCCAACCAAAGATAAAGACCACGTCCATGGGAGTATAGAATAGTGGTTAGATGCTCAAGCTCTGAGATTAAATAGCTATGGGTTTAAATACTGATTTCTTCATTCATTCATGATGTGCCCTTGACAAGTTACTTGTTCTCGCTGGACCATGACTTCCTCATCTGGAAAATGAGGATGATAATAGTTACTAATTCATGGGCTTTTGTGATTTAGGGTTAATAAAAATAACGTTTGCAAAGGACTTCGGTACAGTGCCCAGCATGCAATAAAGGTACCTAAATGCTGGTGTTCATATTATTTAGAAACAAAATGGTTGATAGATACCATGTAGATATTGTATGAATGATATCAAAACATGAAACCTAAATCAACTAAGTGAAAAACTGCATGGCCTCTGATAAAAAAATTGGAAAGAGACGTTAAGTGAGAGTAGACAAGAATACCTGAATATTTTACCCGAAATAGAGATGTCATTGCAGTGTAGTTTTTCATTCATTCATTCATTCAAGAATTTTGTTGTTAAAAGCCATTAAGTGCCAGGCACTGCATAAAAGGTGCTAGGGATAGAAGGAAAAAGATAAAACTCTCAGCCTCAAGTAACTCACAGCCTAGGAGACACAGAGAAAGAAAGACATAAATGGTATCAGAACAGCGGGATGAGTACCTAAGTAGAGGTTTGTTCAGAATGTGTGATGGGAACAGAGCAGTGAGCAGCCAACTCTGCCTGGACATTCTATGGCTCCAGACAGCAGTTGAGTACAGTCTGCTTCATATTTGCAGGTTGGAGGTAAAGAGAATTTCAGTAACACATAATCTTAGAAGGTCACATCTAGAAACAAAACTGGCAAATGTCAATGATTGTTGAAGCTGGGTGATAGGGATTCTTTCTATTATTCTCCCTATTTTTATGTGTCTTTGAAAATTTGCATTTTAAAACTTTTTAAAATGGCAACTGAAACCTAATTTCTCAGAGCCAGAAACGAGCAATGAGGCAGAGAAGCACTTGGCAGCAGCCCTAACCAGGAACATGCAGATGCTTAGACAAAAGAAGAAAACTGTGCCTCACTTGATATGGATGGAGAAGTAAATGGAAGAAAATAAGGGGTAGAGGCTTGAGAAAGACCACTTAGGGCAATGAGAGCAAGGGAAAGGAATAGCAATGGGAAGACAAATGGCAGCAAAAAAAAAAAAGAAAAAAAGGAAAAACTGATAAAACCAGAAATTCTGAACGCCCACTTACAAAAAAAAAAAAAATGAGGAAAGAAAGAAGGAAAAAAAAAATGACCAAAGCAGACTGAGGTGAAAGCATTCTGGTGAAGCTGAATGACAAAGGTAAAGGCACAGGCAAGAAATTATCGTCTGAGATGAAAAGAGATTAGGAGTGTAGGATTGTGCTCCAAACGAGTAATAGGGAAAGATGAAACAGGGATGCTCCAGGAGGAAACCAAGCACAGAGGGGGAGTAAGGGTTCAGATAAGCTGCACAACACAAGGTTGATTTCAGGTGCTGCAGTGAGGTCGGGTTACTTTTAGGAATATCCACATATACACCTTGACAAGTTCATTCCTTCCTTCCTTTCAACAAGTATTTTTTCATCTTCTTCTCTGGCAATCAACCAGAAAGTAAGATGAACATGTCAATCACAGAGCTTAAAGCCTAGCAACAGAGACAAAAACCAAACAAGCAAATATAATAAACTGTGGTGGTGCCCAGACAGGTAAGCACACACGGCAGGGGCTCACAGGGCAGCCTTCATTTCCATGCGGGGGGTCCCCCCAATCTGGGGGCAGACCCTTGGGCTTTGTAGGTGCAGAGAGCTGATCTGCTCCCACACCAACATCCATCTCTTGGGGATGGACGCACCTTAGTCAAGCTCACAAAGACATAACCACCAGAAGGCCGATTTATTTATAGTAAGAGAAACAAATATGAAAGATTCGGAGATTTTCCTTCTCTGAGGAGTGCATTCTTTCATGGTGGACAAATCTGAGTGGGAGTCAGATTAATGAGGCAGGAAGCAAGTGGGCAGAGCACAACTGTTAAAAGAATGAGGAGGGAGACACAGTCGTTGAGAAAAGCAGCATATAACAAAAACTGGTTAAAACCAGCTAGGGCCGAGATGGTGGAAGACGTGACTTCCAGTAGACCTTGAGCCTCATTGTACCCTCACTGTAATATACTGGCATGCTAAGTGACACAGCCACCAGCAACAGGACCGTTCCAAGGTGGGCCCTAAAAAGCCAAAAAGTGGGCAGTGGCCCAATTTCTGGAAATCCCACCCCTTCTCTAAAATAGTTGGAATAATCTTCCCACTCATTAGCATAAGAAATTACCAGCCTGTAAAAACTAACAAGCCTGGGACTTCCCTGCTGGTCCACTGGCTAAGACTCTGTACTCTCAATGCAGGGGGCCTCTGTTTGATCCCTGGTCAGGGAACTAGATCCTGCGTGCTGTAACTAAGACCCGGCGCAGCCTAACTAACTAACTAACTAAATAAATAAACGACATTAGCAGTGACCATCAAGAGTCAACTAAAATATTGAAAAAACAAACAAAAAAAACAACTTCCGAGACAGCACACATTCTGTCAGTGGAGTGTGTATCTTCCTGCATGAATGTGTTTCCACTCTACACTCTACTTCCTTTTGAATTCTTTCCTATGCAAAGCCAAGGACCCTCACTTGGTGGCCCATCTCAGGGACTCACCCGGAGACCTGGAATGTGATCATTCATTCTCTCGTTCCCTCTCCTCCCACAACATTACCATCAAAGGATTGCTAAAGAGAATGGGTCACAGCAAAGGGGGGAGAGGTGGATGCTCTTCACGCCCAGGCCCCGAGCGGTGATGGCCCAGTGCGCACATCTGCACTCAACAGCCAGAATCTGCCCTGCAGAAGACACTGGTGCCAGGGCACCATCCCTCTGGCCGCTGCTAGAGAAGCTGTCACAGTCTATCTTTTTCATTATCCTTCTGTTTACTTCTATTTACACATTCATTCTCTAGATAGAATACAATAGAATTAAATATAATTTTCTTGGATATAATTGCCATTCAGTCTTGCCACCTTAAGGTGATACACAGATTATCCAGATTATATGTGGGCGCTCACAGTCTGTTGGGTCCTCTCTAGATAGGTCTGGTTTTATCTATAATGTTTTAATTATTCTTATTTTCTTGTTCAAAGTATAATTTTAACCTCATTTGGGGGGCTGTGCTGCCTGTTTTCCATTTATTAGGTCTACTCTTTAGCTATCTAAGGTTGTGTTTGGTCAGTAAATGGGACATCAGAGATCAGAGAGGAGGAGGAAAATAAGGTTGGGATATTTCTCCCCTTTTTCCCCTTTCGGCATCGGGGTGGTAACAGTTCCCTGGTGTTGCTGTTCATAAAATAGTTTATTGTCCCTCATTGGTCTCCCTAATTCCACACTATTGTAAAGTCTCTTTGTTAAACTCTCCTCAATTATATACTTTGGACATGCTGTCTCTTCCGTATTGGAACCATGATATAAGTTGGTGTTGACTTTAAACCCGTATATTACCAATGGTAGGTGAAGGTAAATAAGACTAGAGCACAAATATTTAGCCAACTAGTTACATAGTGATAAAAACTCAAAGAGCTAGGAATGTAATCTTTGGGGCTGTGAAAAAACAAATGTTAGGTATTACTTTCCTGAGAAATAAATGAAGTAAAGTAGAATTTTTTTTTTATTGAAGTATAGTTGATTTACAATGTTGTGTTAATTTCTGCTGTACAGCAAAGTGATTCAGGTATACACATATATACATTCTTTTTGAAAAACTTGTTTTCCATTAGTGTTTATCATATTGAATGTAGATCCCTGTGCTATAGACCTTGTTGTTTATCCATTTTATATATAATAGCTTACATCTGCTAACCCCAACCTCCCACCACTCCATTCCTCCCTCAATCCCCTACCCCTTGGCAGCCACAAATCTGTTCTCTATGTCTGTGAGTCTGTTTCACAGATAGGTTTATTTGTGTCATATTTTCGATTCCACATATACTTGATACAATATGGTACTTGTCTTTCTCTTTCTGACTTACTTCACCTAGTATGGTAATCTGTGCTTGCAATGGATGCAACTAGAGATTACCATAGTTGCTGCAAATGTCATTATTTCATTCTTTTTTTATGGCTGAGTAGTATTCCATTGTATATATATGTACCACATCTTCTTTATCCATTCATCTGTTGGTGGACATTTAGGTTGTTTCCAGGTCTAGGCTATTGTGAATAGTGCTGCTGTGAATGTAGGGGTACATGTATCATTTTAAATTATAGTTTCATCTGGATATACGCCCGGACGTGGGATTGCTGGATCATGTGGTAGTCCTATTTTTAGTTTTTTAAGGAACCTCCATACTGTTCTCCATAATGGTTGTACCAATTTACCTGCCCACCAACAGTGCAAAAAGCTTCCCTTTTCTCCACACTCTCTCCAGCATTTATTGTTTGTAGACTTTTTAGTGATGGCCACTCTGACTGGTGTGAGGTGGTACCTCATTGTACTTTTGATTTGCATTTCTCTGATAATTAGTGATGTTAAGCATCTTTTTATGTGCCTTTTGGCCATCTGCAGTAAAATAGAATTCTGAAATTAAAAGGAAGCTTAAAGAGTGTCAAGTTTCTTAACAATTGTATAAAACTGCAGCAAGTAAGGTTAAGTGGCTCACCTAAGATCACCAAGTTTCTTAACTGGAGAACTAAGAGTAAGTTGGCTTTCTGGTTGTTGGCTCTCTGCTACTGTGTTTCCCCTGGGAACATTATTTTAGTTCCTAGAAGAAAGAAAGCAACATGGGTGTCTTACAGTTTTCTTTCATCAAATAAGAATTCCAAAAAAGGGAGGGAAAAGGAGGTAGATGTGATGATTTTAAAATATGCCCACAATTTCTTTGATAATGTAACCAAGCAGGACCCTATGGGGGCCTTCCCAGGACACACCCCCTCCCCCATATCCTCTGCTGTAGCTCCTCACTGAAGTACCTAGATAACAGCATCTGATGCACATTTCCAGAGTTGTTTTTACAGATGCTAAAACCCACACTAAATGGAAAGCTTTAGTTACTTGAAGACCCAGAGTGTGTAGGCCCCAGGCCTACTAGAGCATAAAGACTGATGCTGTTAACCCCTGTGACATCACCATCAACCAATCAGAGAATTGTCCACTCGCTGATCTCACCATCAACCAATCAGAGAATTGTCCATGAGCTGATCACATTTCCTAGACCCCCTCTCCCTCACCTGACCTTTAAACGTGCTTTCCTAAAACCCAGCAGCGATCTTGGGCTTTTTGAAAACTAGCTATCCTGGGTTCCTCATATAGCACCCTACAATAAACGCTGCACTTTACTTCACCACAACCCAGTGTCAGTGGATTGGCTTTATTGCACCCAGGTGAGTGGACCCAAGTCTTGTTCTGTAACAATAATTCTACCTTTAAGAGGTGGAGCTAGAGTCCTTTCCTGTTGAATGTAGGCTAGATTTATTGACTTGCTTCTAACGAACTAAATATGATAGAAGAGATAAGGTGTATCACTTTCAAGACCAGGTCGTAAAAGGAAATGTGACTTCCTCCTTGCTCTTTCTCTGGGACATTTGCTTTGGGGGAAGCCAGTTGCCATATTGTGTGGACACTCAAGTAACCCTATGAGGAGGAACTAGGACCGACTGCCAATAGCCCTTTGAGTGCACCATCTTGGAGGCAGATTCTCTAGTCCCAGCACAGCCTTCAGATGATCACAGCCCTACATTGCAGCTTGACTTCTGCCCAGAGCCAGAACCACTCCTCCAAGCTTCTCCTGAATTCTGAAACGACAGAATTTATAAGATAATATTTGTTGTTTTAAACTGCTAAGTTTGAGGGTAATTTGTTACATAGCAATAGTTAATATAGTATAGAAGAAGGAAGGCAGAAAAAAAAAGGATGAAAGAGTAATCAGAAAAAAATGCTGCTTATAAAACATTCTTGCACAGCAGAGCCAAAAAATGTTCAGAGAATAACTAAAAACCACAGAAGCCTGGTGAGTTAGAGAGGTGCCAAATCAACATATTTGGAGCACAGAATGTCATGGTTTCTGTAATAATATATGAAAAAAATATTTTATAATTTAAAAATGTGCAAAGTGCCTGATCACGTCAATCAGATCATGGTCTGTACAAGCCTGAGATTCTATTTATAATGGTGAAACAAGATTCTGTGGGAGAATATGACTACTCTTTATGGCACTAATCTCTGAAGTCAAAGAATATGCTCATTATTTCTAAATATATATATATATATATATATATAGAGAGAGAGAGAGAGAGAGAGAGAATGATGTATATTTAGAGAGAGTCTTTAAAAAAAAATTGAGTTCTCTCTCATGGTTTTTTTTCCCTTAAAACTGCCTCCAAGCACCAAGAGT
The DNA here is from genome assembly GCF_030028045.1 of Hippopotamus amphibius kiboko. Lineage (NCBI taxonomy): Eukaryota > Metazoa > Chordata > Mammalia > Artiodactyla > Hippopotamidae > Hippopotamus > Hippopotamus amphibius. The sequence goes on along the minus strand of NC_080189.1, from coordinate 85,361,902 downwards.
TGATCCTTCCATCTAAAATCCTTGTGACAGTCTTTGCAGGAAGATCTGGGAGCCTAGAGGCAAAGGAAGCTCTGCTAAGTTGAGTGTTAATATTTGAAGAGGGGATGGCTATCAGAGACTAGTAAACCTTCATAAAATAACCAGTTACGGTTATTATCATCTCACAAAAAGATTTAATCTCAATGAAACCAGTTGATCATATTGTCGATTAATTCTGTGGTTTGGGCCTTCATGCAAGACAGAAGTCTTTCTTGCTGAGTATAAATATCTCCCTATGAACCTCTCCTGTTGTGGCTTTACATTAAATCTAATACAGGATGAGGGGCCTTCTGAACTTTCCGCTGGTTCTGATACTTGTGGATGTCATTCATCCTAAATGTGGATTAATTCTTTTCTAGTCTTTGATTCCTTTTCCATTCTGCTTTCATCTTCTCAGACTCAACATCAAAGGAGGAAAGCAAAACTAAGGACGAATACATACCATAAAAACCAAAGCTGAATTTTTTCGAACCGTGTTGTTTGAAAGATAAAAACTTGCTCCCACACAAGCAAGGACGTGTGATAAGCGAGTAGCTGTGCTTTGTGCTTGGACTCAGAACAGTCGTCGAGTAAAATTCCTGACCCAGCATACGTGAGGTTAGAGAGCGCGGTCCGACTGTGAGACAGAGATGGTGGGGAGAAGGCAGGCGGGGGAAGGGAACCTGTGCGCCTGGCACCAAGGAGGCCGCCAAAGGAGTGGGGATCGATCAAGAAGAAGAAGTCCCTGAACTTAAAGAAGAAATGAGTCTATCCTGGAGTAAACCATAATGGAAAAGAATATTAAAAAAGAATGTATATATGTGTATATCCGAGTCACTTTGCTGTACAGCAGAAATTAACACAACATTATAAATCAACTATACTTCAATTAAAAAGAAAAGAAGAAGAAATGAGTTAGGCTAGTTTGGGAAAGGTGAAAGAGGGCACTGACTTGTGTAAGTTTTACTGGGAGACAGATGAATATATACAAGTTGGATGGAGGAGAAACTGGTCCTTGGTTTGATAGCTAGCTGAATGAGTAAGAAAGTAGTAACTAAGTAAGTAAAGAAATATCAGTAAAAAGAGAAGATGAAAACAGTAGGAGAGTGTACCTCATGTTGCGTTTTTTTTCCCCCAGAGAAAAGAGAAGTCTGCAATAACTTGTGAGTGACACCGAGACTCCTAGGGGGTGATTCATGCCCATGCAGTCCAGCTCTGAAAGGAGACCCTCTTAGAATTATGCAAGTATTAGGGGATGAAACAGGACTCCTTCCAACGCTCTGAGATTGTATTGTTTATTTTCCTAATGGGAGAGTGTATTTTCAGTGGCAGAGGCAAACGTCTGAGAGTTAGAAAGCATAATAAAGTTCAGGAGGAAAAAGAGAGTTCCTGGAACAGATTGGCTTACCGCTGCATTTGCAAATAATTCTGCTACTGTTAAAATAAGCCTTTGGCAGCTAGATTCGGTTTGCTTCTGGAGAAAAGGGAAATAATAAAATCCATGACGCCAGTGCTTTTGACTATTTCATTGAAGGAAGCTAACAAAAGGATAGAAGTAATTGGAGATGCTCCACATTTTCTGATTCTGATTAAAAATTTGTCATAATTTTATTGCCAAGACTAGTAGTAGCAAGCAACAGAATAATACCACATGCCTAAAATTATACTGCAAAGAGAAGATGACAGACTAGACTTTCCAGCATCTTAAAATCAATAACAGAATGACCAAAAAGAGCTTGAATGGTGCCTTTGTCTGCAGAGACAGTCGTCAATACAATAAGACATAAATCTTTTAAAAATAGAGTCACCATATGGGTTGCCTTCTAAGTGTGTGAAATATATAAAAATGCTGGGAAAATGTGATTAGAATTCCAGTACATTATGGATAAAGCTTGAAATAAAGCACGAATATTCATGCAACCCTCTGCAATATGCATAACAATAGAAACTCTGAAAATATACTCCATGGCAAATGCTAATGAAACATTAATAAGCAAAATTTTCTGTGCATAATCAGTGAAAGTAGAGAGTTATTAAAGATTGGAAATCTCTTATTTAGGGAAAAGTGCAGCTATATAAATAAAGAGGACAATTAGAAGTGGTAGAAGCAATCTGTTTGGTGAATCAAAGAATAAGGAGAAAATAATACATAAAGTGTGATTCCCAAACTTGTTTTAAAAAATAACAGCTGTTGTCTCTGGATATAGGGAATATGGGAAATTCTAATATTTTCTTAGTATTTTCTTTTTTTCAAATAATCTCCTGTATTATTATTTAATATGTAATTTTTAAAAATTGTGCTGCAGATTTAAGGCCAATACACTACATAAATAAAGGAAAGAGCATATGTAAGTTATAACCTACGAAAATAATATTATAAGGATGACAAGAACAAACAGATTCTATTTTCATTTTGGTGACAAATATGTAGGTCTAAATTCAGTGTAAGCAGCTATAGAGTGATTGAGGCAAAGAAGAAGAAAAATATTTTAAAAATGAGAAAACAAAATTAAATTTTCATTAGACTCTTAAGAGTAAAATTTTTTTAAAAGGTGAAAGGCTGCAAAACAAAATTGGAAGAGAAAAGAGAATGTTAGAGTTGATTTCCTATAGAGTTTAAAATTATAACATCTATGTAATTGTATAGGATATGAAGTATTTCTGTTGAAACATACATAGAGTCATAGAATTCTAGATCTAAAAAGAATCTTAGAGATTACGTAGTATCTAATTTCTTCATTTTATAGAAAAAAACTGAGATCCAGAAAAGCAAAGTGCCCCAAATCTAGTCGTGAGCATTCAGGGCTCATTTTGTCTGGTTTTACTGTGATTTATGCCATATGTGAACATCGCAGTCTTCTTCTTGCAACTTCCCAAAAAGAGAAGGAACATTCATTAGGGCTGGGCCATAACACGACAGTGCATATTTTAAAGGGATGTGCTCAACTTTTCTAAAACTGGAGAGGATTGGAAACCTGACAGGGAACTGAAAGAAAAAGGTAAGCTACTTGTAAATTGAATGGAGAAAATGGGGGTAGTGGGGTGGGCACAGGGGATGTCAGTGAGCTCAGACACAACTGAGGAAGCATAAGGAAAAGAGATGAGCCAATGGAGACTGACCTTGACTCAAGGACAGAATGTGACAACTCTCTGTAAACATTGATGGTTGATGAAAATGATGACATTGTAGGTGTTTAGGGTCTAAATTTGTGAAAAGATGGATAGACTCAGAAATAATTTTTCATGGAAAGCCAAGTAGGAAAGTTTTCTGGAAGTTGTGAATGGAGAACAAAGAGTTAATAGAGTTTTTCTGTTCAGGGAACTATGACAAATAAAAAATAGGAAGCAGAAAGAGGGTAGGTCAGTCAGGAGATGTGTGACGCAGAACACTGAACACAAGAACACAGAAATATGTTGGCTTTTTCAGGAATTATTTGACATAAAATAGTGCATCCAAGTCTTAAGAAGAAAATTCTGAATAAAAATAAAAATACACAACAACCCCCCAAATATTTAAAGAGTGGGTAGAGATATTTAAATTTAGGGTTCTGTTAAATTAACAACTATTAAACCTGAACTATAAAAATGAATAGAATTTCATGGAAGAAACTCATCAATGTATAAATAATGAAAGGAGAAAAGATTGGCTTTTGATAAATATTATAATTGTGAGTGTTTCAAGTTTTCTCTCTTTTTATATCACCCAGAAAAATTGTTTTAAGTTAAAAATATTGTGACTTATCTGGTGGTTCAGTGGTTAAGACTCCGTACTCCCAACTCGGGGGCCTGGGTTTGATCCCTGGTCAGGGAACTAAGATCCCACATGCTGCGTGGTACGGCCAAAATAAATAAATAGATAGGTAAATAAATACTTTAAAAATTAAAAATATTTATAAAGTTTTATGAGTAAAGCATTGGTCAGCTTTAAAAAAATAATAAGGATTGTCAAGTATTTTTTTCATGACTATTGCTGACCTGTTTGTCCCACTTCCCACTAGAATCAGAGGCTCCTGCAATTATACAATAAAGCCAGTTGGGGGGTACTCAACAGGGTCCCTGCACACTGTGGGAAGATGTATTTCAAGGGAGGTAGTTTTATGGAAGATGGCTGCGTTTTGCCAACTGCTGTCTCAGGGCCTTTGGCTCTGAGCCAGGGACCTGCATAATGTTATCAGCTGCTCTGGCCCTGCTAAAATCCTCTGCCTGCAGTTAACAGCAGAAGATGGCATGCGTGTACCCAATACCAGCAGTTGACTAGGAGGATGCAATTCCACTCACCTCCAAATTAATTAGATCTCCCAATTTATATGCTCTCAGATTCGTCCTATATTTCTTCATAATTATGTAATTTGTTTTCTATTTATTTGTGTAATGTTAGTCTCCCTAACCAGAATGTAAGGACAGGAACTTTTTACCTCTATCCTAATTGTCCCTTTGCATAGCCATAACTCCTAGCACAGTGCCTGGCACAGAGTAGGTGCTTTAAATAGTGTGGACTTCATGGTAGAATTCCCTGAGAGCCACTACAGCTGTTAAAGGAGATGTTCCTTAATGTATGTCAAACAGGTAACTTGCCATATTTTTTAATCCTGGAAGATAGTTGCCTTTCAGGTATCTTTCAAGGCTTGTTCTTATTCATTTTGCTTAGTGCAACTCTCAGCATTAGTATTTTTGATTCATTGGGATGTACTCCAAAAATAGGCAATCAAATCTAAATACATAAATTGGACCAGGAATTAGCCTCCTGACATATTATTATTCTTGTTGATGATAAACTCTCTTCCCAATAGCTTCCCATCTTCCCTGGATTATTTCATACCAAAAAAGGCATGCTTCACAGATCTCTTCATCCTTTAAGTGGCAGGTTCTATTTAAATACATAGATAAGCCTTGTCAGGCTGTGCTGTAGTAAGGGTGAAGTACTACTGTAAAGTAACATTGCAGTTAAAACAGTACTTTTGGTAGCTTGAAGGATGCTTTCTCATTTTTTGGAGACCTCATGAACTTCGGGGCTGCCTTAAAAGAAGTTTTTTAAAAATCAAGAACTAAGTAACAGCTAGAAATGCCATTATAATATTGACATTATCATACATCCAAGCATACACAAGCAGTAAATATATTTGTTTTCCTAATTATTGCATGATCTTACTTTGATAGCGTCTCTGAGAAATTATGGGCAACACTATACATTCAAATCTTTGCTCAGTCCTTACATTTTATAGAGTTTATGTGACTTTTAGCTTGTGTCAAGCCTTTTAAGACAACAGGCTTATTCTATTAGGATCCCTGGAGAATAACACATTTCCTGAGAAAACGAGATCTTGCCTAGTCTTGAAGTACCAAACAGTGCTTGGAAGAAATGATTTAGCAAGATTTAACCTTAGGTGCCCTCACTGAGTTATTATGATTCATTTCAGTTGTTATCTTCATTTTCCCAGTAGCAGGGTAATATCTTACAAAAAGATGAGGTCACGAAGCTCCTCTACAAATACATCTTTCCAATTGATACAGTTTATATATATATCTTGCTGATTCTGTTTCTTCTACTAAATAGCTGGGAAACCTTGGGAATGTCATTTTTAATCTCCATCTGGCCTCATTTTCCTCATTTACAAAGTGAAAGAGTTGCATAAGATCAATGGTTTAAAATATTTGGCAACAAAACCCTTTCCTCAAATAAAATATTTTGTTGAAGCCTGAGGTATGGAGTAGAATATGGGTGCAATTAACATCGCTTGAAAATCACTGATTTAAGCACAACCTTATATCGATTTGACTATGAAATATTATAATTCCCGTTAATAGATTCATGATTCATATTAACAAATATTCACTGAATACCTGCAGGTATTAAGCCCTATTAAGCCCTGCTGTAGCCTGTGGAAGCCAGGCCATGACCTGTTTCTCCTAGCAGATTATTTTCCAGAGGGAGACCACATAATTCCACAAATAAAATAAAAAAGTTGTAATGCAAATACAAAAGGATGCACAAAATAGCGAGTGGTTACTTCTGGCTAGGGTATCAAAGAAGTTTTCATAAGGGGTGGCATTTGACCAAGATGTAGGATTTTTAACTGGGGAAGATATGTAAGAGTGTCCAGGTGGGGCAAACATTTAATAAGTGAAGGTGTGGAGGCAGGAAATTGAAAGGTGCTTTAAGAGAAAGGCAAGTGTCCCAGACTGGTTGTGGTATAAATGGAATGATGGGGACTTTGAGTCAAAGCTGGGAAATTAGTCTGGAATCAGATTATCAACGTCCTTGAATTTCATGATAATGAGTTTTGCTTTTATTCTCTAGGAAACAAAAAGCCACTGGAAGATTTTTTTTTATTTTTTTATTTTAGCAGAAAGTGACATAAACTTAAATGTACCTAGAAAAGATTTTTCAAAATAATGTGTAACAAGAAATGGGAAAAAACTGGAGACAGGAGGGTTAATTAGAAGACAGTTGTCTGGAAAGAAGTGACAAAGACCCAGCCTGGCACAGTGCTGTGGACTGAAATGTGTCACCCCAAATTATCTATATTGAAGCGCTAACTCCCAATGTGACTGTAATTGGAGAAGGGCTTTTAGGCAGTTATTAAGGTTAAATGAGGTCATGAGGATGGGGTCCTAAGCCAATAGGATTGGTGGTCGTATAAGAAGAAGGAAAGAGAAATTGTTCTCTTTCTCCAAGCACACAGACTGAGGAAAGGCCATGGGAGGGCTGGGTGAGGAGGTTGTTGACAAGCCAGGAAGGACGCTCTCACCAGAACCTGACCATGCTGGTACCCTGATCTCAGACTTCCAGCCTCCAGAACTGTGAGAAAACAGACTTCTCTTGTTTAAGCCACCCAGTCTATGGTATTTTGTCATGGCAGCCTGAACATACTAAGACAGTGACATTAGAAGAGAGAGAGGACAAAAGTTAGCAAGACACCACGGAAATAGACTCAACAGGATTTGACAACTAATCCACTTTGTGACGTGGGAGACAAAGGTCAACAGTGACTGTAAGCCAAGGAGTAGGTGTTAGGACGCCCTTTATAGATACAGAGAACAGAGGGGAAAGAACAATTCTGACGGGGCAGAGCTTAATTTTTGTTTCTGACAAGTTTGGTGATTGAATTTGAGGTGTTGGCAACATAGCCATGCAGAGTCTTCCAGCAGGTAAATGAAATTGTGGGTTGTGGTTAAGAGAGAGGCCTGAATTAAAAATCTAATTCATTTAGGAGTCTCTGCAGAGGGATGACATCAAGGACTGATCACAGATGAACAAAAATATTCACGCACAGAAGATGTGAATGACCCTGAGTCTATCAAAAATGATACCCATCTCTGTGTTTGCCATGTAGGCCTGGCTTATATGTGTTTTTTGCAAATTCTAGAACTTGGGCAGTATAAGAGAGTTGGAAAACACAGAAGATCTACCTTTAAAATGGTAAATAAAATGTAGTTTAAAAATCTCCAAGTATCTCCTTCTACTTTGATACGTGTGTAATTTGTTTCTGTTGGCAAGAAAAAGACTGACCATAATTTACTTGACCCTACAGTTCAGCAAACAAAAGATACTGTGACCCTGCAGCAAGGTAAAGGGTAAACTTTTCTTCAAATGAAGCACACATTAGCTGTAAGAGGACTGAAAGCACAAAGGGAACATTCGGCCCCAGAAGGATGCTGATTAGCAAGAGAATGCTACACCTGGGAATCCTGGTTCTTGAATTTCACAAGTGACAACAGAGTAACTAAATTGCAGACAGAACAGGAGGAACAAAAAAAGGACATAACTGAAGTAGAACAAAATGTTACAAAACAAAGGAAAATTTCATGAACCATCAACTTAGACAATAAATAGGTTATTCAGAGAGTGAATACCTTGAAGATCCTTCCCTGTAAAAAGTAGCTACCTGTCTTAGGAGCAGCCGATTTCTAAAATTCAAGAAACTTGAGGCAGACTTGGGATTTCCCACAGGATGTTCAGTGTGCTAAATAAGGACTGGAAAATCACAGCCATATGGTCTCCTGAACCCAGAGAAAAAGGAGTTATATGAAATGTGGGGATCCCTGTAACTTAGTACCTGCCGTAGAAATTCACACTTTTTAGTTTAACAAAGTATCCATAATATGTGTAGGTCATTCCCAGTTGCTGGAAACAACCACTTACAGTTAAATTTAAGCTATTTCTTTTGCTACTTAGTGACATATTTCTAAATAATATATTAACTATTTCTTGATTCTCCAGTTAGCTATTTCTGTTGACGTCCTGTGTGGAGTGTCAGGACTTAGTGCTCGTACGCCGTGCTCCACACAGATGCGCTCGTACGCCGTGCTCCACACAGATGCACTCTTCCCTTCTCTCTTTTTCTGCCCGACATAGTTGTACCACACTTCTCGGTTGAATCAGTTCTCGTTGTTTGCATTGTTATGGCTACATAAATATTGCTCATGGCTAAGCCACATAGTGTTCCTTGATTTTATTTCCTTTCTTGTTCAACCTTCTGTTTTCCCTGGAGTAGATCTTGCTGTTTTCTTTGTCTAGTTTTCTCTTACACTATTGTTCATTCATTTCCCGAACTCTCTGCCAGAGGTGTAGTTTTCTCAGTATAATGAAGCACATTAGAGAATTCGTCCCTGCCTTTCTTCTTCCTTGGGGATTTCCTTCTGTATGTGTCTGATTCCCTGCTTCAACCAGGCCTGGATGATCTCTAGACCTGAGAACTGCTGTTATCTCAGGCCCTTCTTCACCATTATCCTAAGAATTCCCTTAGCCTTTCTTCTGTGTGCATTGCCCTCCCCCAGACAACTTCTTCCTTTCTTTTCCCTTTCCTTCTTTCTTTTTACTCAGTAAATATTATTGAGTACCCACTATGTTCCAGGCATTGTTCTAGGTGCCGTGGGTAGAGCAGACCTAGTGATAATGCGTCCAGTGTTGGACGTGGTGAGTTTGAGCGGCCTATTGGACATCTCATTGCAGCTGAATATAGAGGTATTGGGTTCAGAGAGATAAGGACTGGAGATAGAAATGGTATTGAAAGCCACTGGGCTTGGTCACCGGGGAAGTGAGTGTGGAGAAAGAAGCTACCTGGGGTGCTTCAGCATTTAGAGGACAGGAGGATAAGACATATCCAGGAAAATAAGACTGAGAAGATGTGGCCAGGAGGCAGAAGGAGAACCAAGAAAAGTGGTGTCCTGAACACCAAGTGAAGATAGTGTTTCACCTGGGCTTCCCCCAGGTGGCTGCTTGCTTCACGGAGCCAGCAAGGAGACACTCTCCCCTCAGGGAGGCGCCAGTCCCTCTTTAAAGGGTTTTTAGTTCATGAAGTCAAGCCCTGGATAAATTCCTTTCTGATTAACTCAAACTCAACTGCTTCGGGATTCATCTGCAAAATCCTTTCACTTTTGCCATATTTTATTGGCTAGAAGCAAATGACAGGTACAATGCACACTCAGGGAAGGGGATTCTATAGGACTTGAGTACCAGGGGGCAAGAGTCAGGGGTCCCCTAGAATCTGTTTGCCTCTGAGGGGTTCAGTTGAAAGGGAAACACGGATGACACAGGAGAGAGGTAGCAATTGCAGAAGCAATTTCCTTGAGTACATCAAGGGAACAGGACGGATCACAGGTAGACAGAGCATGGACGTCGAGATGAATGGACAGAAAGTAGAGTATGTGAGTACTGGAGCAAGTAGGCTGGTTGATGTGGCAGTGGGAGCAGATGTCACTCTCCTTCTGCTTATTGTAACCTATATATTCCCACTTCTCAGTTTATTTCTTTGATAAAACATTTGAATTCTCAAGAAAGGATAATGGGAGTTTGTATTATCTAAAACTTGACATGTCTGAAAAAGTTCTTTATTCTACTTTTGTTATGCTGGATATAGAATTCTGGGTTGAAAATAATTTCCCTCAGCATTTTGAAGATGTTGTTCCATTGTTTTTTAGCATCCAGTGCTGCTGCTAAGTAGTCTGAAGATTTTATTTGTTTTTATACTCTGTTTACATTAGTGTTCTGAAATTTCAATATTATGGGCTTGGTGAGAGTGTTTTCATTTATTGTCCCATGGGCCTGTCTATTCATCCTCTCTAGTCTAGAAATTCATATCCTTTAACTCTGAGAAAAATTCCTGTGTGATTTCTTTAACAATTTTATCCATTTCTCATTGTTTTCTTTCATGAATTCCTATTATTTGCATATTGAGTTTCCTGGATCAATCCTCTTTCTTATTTTTCTTTGCCATTTTCTAGATTTTTTTCCCCTTTTGTTCTATTTTCTGATAAATGTCTTCAACTTTATCTTGAACCCTTTTTTAGATTATATTTTTACTATCATAGTTTCAATTTCTAAGAGTTCTTTCATATTCCTTTCAAATACGGAATAGTGGCTAAAGAGCCGGACTGCCTAGGGTCCCATCTGGGTGCCATTTGTGAGCTGTGTGATCCTAGGCAATTACTTAACCTCGCTGTGCCTGGGTTTATTCATCTGTAGTGTAATAATATTTACATCTCATAGGGTCCTTGTGAATATTAAATGAGTTAATAGACCTAATATGCTTAGAACAGTATCTGATAAATAAATGTTAATAATTGTTATTATTTTTTATTGTATATCAGAAGATATTAAAGTGCTTCTTAATTTTTCTTCTGTTCACTGCAGTTTTTCTCTGAGTTTATTTTTTTAGTTCATTTATTTTCATGCCAGTCTTTCATACTAAAAGTTTTCCTTGGAAATTGGATAATTCCTACCTGAATTCATGTTTATGAGGTGTGTAGGAGTGGAGGTGGTTATTGACTGGTGAACTTCAAAATGGGGCAAAAAGACATAGAGCTGAGTTCGTTTTTGTTTGTTTTTGTTTTTTGGCTGTGTTGGGTCTTCATTGCTGCGCGTGGGCTTTCTCTAGTTGCAGAGAGCGGGGTTTACTCTTCGTCGCGGTATGTGGGCTTCTGATTGCAGCAGCTTCTCTTGTTGCGGAGCATGGGCTCTAGGTGCCCGGGCTTCAGTAGTTGCAGCACATGGGCTCAGTAGCTGTGGCTCTCAGGCTCTAGAGTGCAGGCTCAGTAGTTGTGGCGCACGGGCTTAGTTGCTCCTAGGCATGTGGAATCTTCCCAGACCAGGGCTCGAATCTGTGTCCCCCTTAACCACTGTGCCACCAGGGAAGTTCCTAGAGCTGAGTTTTTCATTTAGTGAACCTTAAATGTTAGCATCTGTAGGTCTTTTTTCTTGGGTTGGTCAGTTCCCTAAAAAGGAATCCTCTGATTTCCTGCCTGGGAGGGTGTAAATCTCCAAATCAGAATCTGGAGAGTCCAGTAGGGGAAGGAGGCCACTGATAAGTAGTTCACCAAATCAGAATCGGCCCTCTTCTTTTCAGTAGAAAACCTTATCCCCACAATCATCTGTGCCAATCTCTACAGAAAGTCAACCCCTCCAACTCCTGCTGGGAGTGAAGGAGAGCAGCTGCTCATCTGTGCAGGACAGAGGAGGGGCCAGAGTGTGGACAGTGTTGTCAGCACCCATTACAAACATTTCACTAACGCTTGCTCCTTCTCCGCCTTCAGGGGCATCCAGTGTCTTCAGATTCTTCGCCTCTGTGCCCTGGGACACAGAGGTGATCTTGCCTCTTGCTGGCTTCCGCTCACTGCCCGCTCACCCGAGCTTGTGTTCCAGCATTCTCTAGTTTGGTTGGTTAGTTCCGAAGTTCTAGTAGACAACTGTCATTTGCTCTTGTCTCTTCTCCTGTTTTCTTATTTTAATTAAATTTTTTTTTTAGAGTTTTTAACTGTGGTAAAATGCACATAACAAAGTTTACCATCGGAACCATTTTTAAGTCTGTATTTCAGTGGTGTTAAATATATTCACATTGTTGTGCAACCAACCCCAGAATGTTTTCATCTTGAGAAACTGAAACTCTTTTACCAATTAAACTACTCCTCATTTTCCCCCTCCCCTTGGCTCCTGGCAACCGCCATTCTACTTTCTGTTTCCATGAATTTTGACTACTCTAGACATCTCATATAAGTGGAATCACACTGTGTTTGTCCTTTGTGACTGGCTTATTTAGCTCAGAATAATGTCCCCAAGGTTCATCCATGTTGTAGCATGTGTCAGAATTTCCTTCCTTTTGAAAGCTGAATTAAAAAACCTTTGAATTATTTAAAATTTTTATTATGATTTTGTTCTTTTGTCCTTATGAGTTTATAGTTTTATTTTCTTTAGCCATTATTTTAGTGGAGTTTCAGGAAGCAGAGGTAAATTTGTGAGTCCAACCTAGTTCTTAATAGGAAACCCACAATCTGTTCATGAAATGTAGCATTTAAGGACCCCTTCTGTTGTTTTTGAGAATCTCTTTAACTTTGCAAAACCCCTTAAAGAAGAACAGAATAATGAAGTTGCTTCTAGTCCTCCTGTAGCCAAAGAAAAATTTACAAAAGCAAAAAAGTTACACAACTTACAAAAGCAGAAAAGTTACTTCAAACAGTTGATTTCTCCAAAGCATATGATATGTGTATAAATTCTTCCCTGGGGAATCTAGTGTAGAGGATCTCAAAGCGTGGTACTTAGACCCGCATTGTAAGCATCACCTGGGAGTCTGAGAGAAGAGCAAATTCTCAGGCCCCTCCTCAGACTTATTGAATCTGAAAATCTGGGGTTGGGGCCAGAAGCTGTATTTGAACAAGTCCTGCAAGTGCTTCTGGTGCTCGCTAAGAGTTGGAGAACGACTGGTCTTCTAGAGGCAGTCCTTTGAAAAACTGCATCTAGAGAGTAAACATTTTATCTAGTCTCAGTGCAAATGTTTACAAGACTTTTAAACTATGAGGTGACCATCTTTTAGCAGATAAGTGTGAGGTGCCTATACCACCGACACTGCCAATGTTTGGGACTTTCCTCTCTGCTGAAGAAGCAGGTTTTGTTACATATTTATACTACCTAACCACTTTATTTTCTGTTATTTATTTATTTTTTCTTTTTTCCATTGTGGCTTATTACAGGATATTGAATATAGTTCCCCGTGCTGTACAATAGGACCTTGTTGTTTACCCATTCTATATATAATAGTTTGCATCTGTTAATCCCAAGCTCCCAATCCATCCTTCTCCCCCACCCCCGCCCCCTTGGCAACCACAAGTCTGTTCTCTATGTCTGTGAATCTCTGTTTCATAGATAAGTTCATTTGTGTCATATTTTAGATTCCACCAATAAGTGATATCATATGGCATTTGTCTTTCTCTGTCTGACTTACTTTGCTTAGTATAACCTCTAGCTGCATCCATGTAGCTGCAAATGGCATTATTTCATTCTTTTTTATGACTGAGTAATATTCCATTGTGTGTATATATCACATCTTCTTTATCCATTCCTCCGTACCTGATCATTTCTTATCCTGCATCCCACGGTCCACGCTGACTGAACCAGGAGAGCACCTCTCACTCAAGCCAGCCAATCCCACTGGATTCTTTCCCTCAAGAATATGAACTAGAGACACCAAAACTGTAGTCAGTACTGAACTGAGTGGTGGCTACAGTGGGTTCTGTGCAAGCACAGACTCTGTGTCCTTTCAGTTTGCCTACTTTTTTTCCCCTTGAGTGGGTATATATTTCTTTTATTTTTTTTTAATTTTTAATTTTTTAATTTTTTTACAATAAACTGCATATATTTAGAGTGTAAAATTTGGCATCCCAATATCCCACTTCATTCCCCCCCAACCCTCCCTGCTTGCCCCACTTGGTGTCCATATATTTGTTCTCTACATCTGTGTCCTTATTTCTGCCTTGCAAACCAGTTGATTTGTACCATTTTCCTATAGTCCACATATATGTGTTAATATACAATATTTGTTTTTCTCTTTCTGACTCACTTCACTCTGTATGACAGTCTCTAGGTCCATCCATGTCTCAACAAATGTCCCAGTTTCATTGCTTTTTACAGCTGAGTAATATTCCATTGCGTGTATGTACCACATCTTCTTTATCCATTCATCTGTTGATGTACATTTAGGTTGCTTCCATGTCCTGGCTATTGTAAATAGTGCTGCAATGAACATTGGAGTGCATGTGTCTTTTTGAATGATGGTGTTCTCTGGGTATATGCCCAGCAGTGGGATTGCTGGGTCATATGGTAGTTCTATTTTTAGTTTTGCAAGGAACCTCCATACTGTTCTCCATAGCGGCCGTATCAATTTACATTCCCACCAGCAGTGCAAGAGCATTCCTTTTTCTCCACACCCTCTCCAGCATTTACTGTTTGTAGATTTTCTGATGATGCCCATTCTAACCGGTGTGAGGTGATACCTCATTGTAGTTTTGATTTGCATTTCTCTAATAATTAGTGATGTTGAACAGCTTTTCATGTGCCTCTTGGCCATCCGTATGTCTTCTTTGGAGAAATGCCTATTTAGGTCTTCTGTTGAGTGGGTATATATTTCTTGCACCAAAGAGGTTTGATCAGGATATATCTATTGATGTATTACATAATCAATAGTTAATATATTAATTATTGATAAGAAGTGTTGTATGATTGACTGGCCATAGTTATTATTATCCATTGTAAAGTTTGCTCAAACTATTGGCTTGTCCATGCTGTTGTCTTGTTTTAGCTGCAACATATCAACAAACTGATGCTTCTGTCTAATATCTGTTTAATTTCCCGTGTGTGAAAACAAATTTGATAGCACTCTTATTTCATTCCAATGTTGAACTCTTGGAGTCCTTTTGCAATTGCTTCTGATTCTCTGAGAAACTAGTGCAAATTGCTTTGTAAATCAACAACCAAAGAATCAATATCAGTGCTGTGCTTTTAAAGAATTCAAAGATAAATAGTCCCCATAAGTCACTGTCACTGCACTCCAAAGTTCAAAAGGAAATATTCTGAAAATGAAAGCAAGGGAAATCATACAATATTACCCAAACAGTTATGGGGTGGTAAATAAAAGCCAGAATATGATTTGAGAAGTGTATATTTGTTCTGAGAACAATATTAACATAACAGAAATATCAGGATCAAGCTTTACTTTTTCAGGCATGGTTATTGATTTAAGAACCAATGTAAATAAAAATTCTTATCAGATAGCTGTTTGCAAAGATGTTTTAAATCCAGCATGTCTTCTTTTATTATTACACTACTGTAGAATATCCCAGGATGGGAGAGACGATATAGGTCATCTAATCCAATTATGCATTTCATGCTTCACTCATCTCTGTACCCCTAAAGAAATGACAGCCACATGACCCTAGCATTGTGGTTGATGACAGAGCCATCTACCACGCTTCATACAGTAAATCTACGAAAAGGAATAATGGCATTTTGAAGCACAAAATATAGGATGCTGCTCTGCAATATGGCTCTTGTTAATGTTCGGGAAAGCAGTGCTTTTTTCTTCTGTCATTCCCGGGAAAGGGTATTAAGGATTGTGCAGACACTGATTGTTGCTCCCAGAATTGGTTCTCCTTCATCTCCAGATGTTTTGCTTGGCACATGACTACTCAAAATAAAGCTGAGATTCCGAAGCTTTCCTTATAGCCATGCATTTGAGTTAGTACTGTTCTGTAAAGTAACAAATTACCTCAAAATTTAGAGGCTGAAAACAACCTTTTTATTAATGCTCAAAGATTTGGGATGGGGCATCACAGAGCTGGCTGCTTCTGTCCTGCTGGCATGACTTCTATCAAAGTAGTCACAAGCCCACCCAGATTCAGGAGGAGGGGAATAAAGTCTTCAGCACTTGATAGGGGAGTGGCAAGGTCATATTGTTGAAGAGCACATGGAACACTCGAGATTTTTGAAACCACCTTTAGAAAATGCAATGTCACACCATAGGTGTGGCCATTGACTAAGTTCTGGCCAAGAAGATATAAGAGGAATTGGTGTGTTTAACTTCCTGGAAGTGTCCTTAGACAGGGGATGTGTATGTGGTATGAGGAGAGGTTCCCTTCTCTTTTCCACTTTCCTCTTGGCTGAAACATGGATGTATATACTGGAAGGTAGAGCGGCAATTTGGACAACAAATTGAGGATTACAGAGCAACAAGCTGGAAGGAGGCTGGGTGCCTACTGATCCTAGAACCCCCATGCCAGCCCTGAACTGCTTACATTTACATTACAGAGAAATAAACTTCTACCTTGTTTAAACTACTATAATTTGCATTTTCTTGTTAATCTTAATAAAAACATCATCCTAAACAAAGATAGATGGTGCAAACTTGTCTTAAATTACTGGGTCTATAAAGATAATAATGCTTATATGATCTATATAATATTTATATGGTTAGTGTTTGACTAATATTGTGGGCCATGCAGTGATGATCATGGTATTTTATAAAAGCTTAATTCTTAAAATGCTTAACTCTTACCATTAGAAGTACCTTACTGTATTTAAAAACAACACATTATTATGAGGTTAAGAAATGGAAATGAAGAAAACATTCACTCACTGAGTGAATGTAAGCTGTATCATAAACAAAGGGTTAATGTCAAAATGTATTTTTATGAAAGGGACTAGTTTGTTACATCTTGATTTCTAGTCTTTTTAAAAAATTTTATTTATTAACTTTTTTGGCTGCATTGGGTCTTCGTTGTTGCATGAGGCTTTCTCTAGTTGTGGTGAGCGGGGGCTACTCTTCATTGCAGTGCATGGGCTTCTCATTGCTGTGGCTTCTCGTGTTGCAGAGCACAGGTTCTAGGGCTCTCAGGCTTCAACAGTTGCAGCACACAAGCTCAGTAGTTGTGGCTCGTGGGCTTAGTTGCCCTGCAGCATGTGGGATCTTCTCGGACCAGGGATGGAACCCATGTTCCCTTGCATTGGCAGGTGGATTCTTAACCACAGTGCCACCAAGGGAAGCCTTTGATTTCTACTCTTTGAAGTTTCTGAACCATGTATTTACTTTTTTGTTTTCTTTTTTGTGGGTAGAAAGATAAATCAGAATAACTAAGTGAGCTTGCTCTTGAGGTGTTTTATTTTACAATAATGGTCATGGTAAAAATGATGTGTTTTTAAATACCATTTAATTGGCGAAAGACATTTTCTAATTCAAAACTGTAAACATTAGCAGCATAAGCCTCCTTACAAAGTCAAGGACTTCTTTAAAAACACACATCTCGAATTCTGTTGCTCTTTATATTGAAATATGTGTTCCTGTTTTTGGAGATATTCAAAACCACTCAAAGAGTAAAGGAACGTTTTAAAATAAACAATAACAGTTTAATCAGGCAAAGGTTTTTTGCTCGAGGGCTATCTGTCCTGACACATTTTATTCAAAAAGTGATGCACTATGCTGTTTGAAGGGCGTCGACTAACTTTAAGTGCTTCACAATAAATGATGCATTTGTCTTAACAAGTAGTAATTGCATAGAGTGGACAGTGGTGTAGTATCGGTGAAGCAAAACAATAAAACAGGATGGATGGAGAAAGGCTGGATAAAATGTGGCGAAGAAAAAGAAATGTCGCAAAGATGGGGAATTAATTCTTCGTCGAAAAAGAGAACCAATACCACTATATGACTTTAGACAAAAGGCATCACCCACACTTATCAATGCAACTAGATTTTCGGAGGAAATTAAATGCCTCTACCGAGGTGGAGGCGAAGTTTCAGGGCAAACAGCGAGGCGCCAGCTCTGCGTGGACCCCGGGTGGGGAATGACGCGTGGGAATTCCGCCGAGTGGCCCGCCCGCTCCGGGGCGTGCGGACAGGTGGACAACCAGGCGCGTCTGGGCCGGGGTGTGACCCGGGCAGTGCCGAGTTGGGGGGGGAACCCCCGGACCCGGCCGCGCCCCTCACGGCGCGCCCCGCCAGCCCACCCCGCCGGCTCGCCAGCACCCGCCTGCGTCTTCAGCGCCTCAGCTGTCCCAGCGGCGGGTGCGTGGCGCCCGGCGACGGAGGTTGCCATGGTTTCCGAGGGTCACGTGGGGCGCGCCGGAGCGCACCCCCTCTCCCGCGCGCCGCGACGGGGCGGGGGCGGGGCGGCCGGGCGGGGGGAGAGGAGCGGTCGCGGCGGGAGCGGGAGGAGCCGGAGATGCTGCCAGCCCTCCCGGGGCCGCGCTCGCTCAGCCGCCGCCGCCGCACGGAGCAGCCGCGCGCCGGGAGCCGCGGGCCGGGCCAGCCGGGCCGCCGGGGCCCAGTGCGCCGCGCTCGTAGCCGGTAGCGCCGCCAGCGCCGTCTGCGCTCGCTCGGCGGCCGCGGGGCCGAGGCCGGTCCGGGAAGGGGGGCGAGGGCGGCGCCGGGGCGCCCGCCGCCAGGGGAGGCAGGATGAGCATCGAGATCCCGGCGGGACTGACGGAGCTGCTGCAGGGCTTCACGGTGGAGGTGCTGCGGCACCAGCCCGCGGACCTGCTGGAGTTCGCGCTGCAGCACTTCACGCGCCTGCAGGAGGAGAACGAGCGCAAAGGCGCTGCGCGCTTCGGCCATGAGGGCAGGACCTGGGGGGACGCGAGCGCCGCCGGCGGGGGCGGCACCCCCAGCAAGGGGGTTAACTTCGCCGAGGAGCCCATGCACAGCGACTCGGAGAACGGCGAGGGGGAGGAGGAGGAGGAGGAGGCCGCGGACGCAGGGGCGTTCAATGGTGAGGACCCGACCCCCGCGCACCCCCTCCCGCCCCCGCCGCTCCCCCTCGGCCCTTCGATCCCGCGGCTCCGCTCAGCCACCTCTCTCCGCCTTCCCCACCTTCCCTGCTTTTCCCCCCTGGCGCCCACCCCCTCAGCATCCATTTCTGTCTCTCCCACTCGCCCACCTGCCTACTCCGCGCTCTCGTCGTGCCCTCCCCCTCGTCCCATCCTCTGGAGGTGGGGAGCCGAAAGGTGAGGCTTCTCTGCCCACCCGCCACCTTTCGTCGCGGGCTCGGAGGCAGAGGCCGGCATGTTTGGGGTGGGCATTGGGGAAACAACTTTCACTAGGGTTGGAGAAATTTCCCTTGACGGATATCATTATGCATAAGTGAATCTGGCCCATTTGGCATCCTTTTTCAGCCCTTATATTAATGGAGCGTCCAAAGCGAAAAGGCGAGGGGTGTTCAATCGGATTGTCTTTACTGTTGTTAGGATGGCAGATGCACTGAAAGGAGCATGAAATTGGACCCGCGGGGCAGAACAAAATTTATGGTGATAGCTTTGGCGTTCTTGGAAACAGTCATCCATTATTTTCCAGTTTACCAATACCGCGTTGTATTATTTTGGGACACACAACAAAGGATCCTGTTTAACCTGCAACCCGTGGGGTCTTTGGAATGAGGAAACGGGGTAACGGTTTGCTTTTTATTTAAAACAAACATTGAATGATTTGGTGCCTTAAAAAAAAAAGTGTGTGAAAAACACTGTGGGAAGTTCTGAAAGCTTGTTGGTTGTCTTTAGAATGAAAAGCCAGTGAGTAATTGTAAGGACTGTGCCAGACACTGAAGCTAGAAAGAATGAATGGGAAAGAAAAAGGGATTTTCTCAAATAGCTGCTCCTGGCAGGTCCCACCCCTTCTGCTTGTAACCCTCTTTCCCTGATACACGCAGACACACACATTAACAGCCTCCTGTATTTACACAACATGCCTAAATCCCATCTTTGTGGCATCCTAAGCTAAAATACCCGGGTGTGCAAATGTGCAAGTGCTTTTTCTTTGTGGTGTAAGGCAAACATGTATTCAGCATCTCACCAGCTTTTATTTATTTACACTACTTGTGGTTTGTGTGTCCGCAGTGCATTTCATGTAATGAAAACATTTTAAAGTGTCATTTCCTTGTATACGTTGCTAGGAAGGTGTTTCTTTTCTTTGCAGAATTGTTGAAATGTGTTATAAAATTATGGTATTTTTAGCTTGTCTGAAGCAATCACAAAAAGCCCTGGAAATTAGTGCTCTCTGAAGATAAAAGGGAAGATTGTTACTTTAAAAATTTTAATTTTGGACTTTGTAGTGTTTCCAGGGGTAACATAATCATGGTCTTCATTGTTCATTTTGTACAAGAATTTAATTAAATGCTTTTCTTACTAGAAATGCGAAAAGGATGCAAGAGTACATATTTTTAATAGATGGGCAAGAGAAGCCAATGATGAATGACACAGAAAGGGTAGAGACCTATAATAGTTCTTTTATGCTCCTAAGACACACATGTACACACGAGTACATTCACATGCACACGGACACACACAAAGAAAAGGACTAGTTTCCCAGATTGGAGAAAACCAGAGACTAAGGGACGGGGTAAAGAATCTATATTCGTTCACTACAATATATTGTTAGTGTAACTAAAATATTTTGTTTGTATAATGTTTTTGAAGTACTTTGCATTGATGATTTCATTTTCTCTTTACAACAATGTAGGTTGTACACAGAACAGATTTGATTTCCATTTTGCAGTGACGAAATAAGCCATTAACTTCTGACTAGTAGGGATCATTTTATATGGTTTTATAGTCTCCAAAACACCTTTATTGTAAAAATTACTCAGTGTGAGTTTTACTAAATACTTGTTAACCAGTTGCCTTATTTATTCCCCATTCTTACCGCCGAAGACTTTTTTGACTGCAGCCAGTTTGATCATTATCCAGTGCACGCATATGTGTGTGTATATATGACAGAAGCTTTGGCAGTGGTGCTTCCCTTTTCTAGGTGCAGTAAAAAGTATATATTTAGAGTGTTTTCTATTCTAATCAGTTCTCTCGTAATTTTTTTTAATTGTGTTGAGACCCCCAATTTAAAGAGAATTATAGACTACCAAGGGGTTGGCAAACTTTTATAAAGGGCCAAAGAGTAAATATTTTAGGCTTTGTGAGTGACATATGGTCTTCATAGCATGTTTCTCTCTCTCTCTCTCTCTCTCTTTTCTTAACAACCCTTTAAACATATATCCCCTCTGGAGATTAGGGTTGTACAGAACTGGCCACAGACCAAGGCCATAGTTTGCCAACCATCAGTCAGAGGGGAAAAAAAGTCAAAATAATGCCACGGAGGGGGAAAAAACCCAACAGGAATGAGCCTATCAGTTTAATGTCTAGGTCTAAAAAAGTGCTAGAATATAAAAAAAAAAAAAACCACCACCAGACACTTGGTAAACCTCCTGGCATAGTAAAGAATTAGGAAAGTACTAAAGAATAGTAAAGTAGTAGAAGACAAATCTCATTTTGCTGAGACATAGCACAAGACCAAATGGATCAGTCATTCTTAAAGTTTAGTATACATCTTGAAGTTTGATTCAGAATTGAGTATTACCTGGTACTATTCTTGGAGGGCTTTTTTGCGTAGGTTGGGGTGGGACATGGGATCTTTTTACAGACATCCCGGCTCATTCTGACATCCACAGTTCCCTGACCACACTTTGAGAAATGTTAGTCAGCAGATAATGATGATGATCACATCACTTTCTCTTATTAACAGTTTAAAAATAGCTGGCATTTATTGGCATTCACTGTGTGCTAGGCATTATCTAAATGCTTTAATTTGTTATCCCAGCTTTATAAGAAAGGTGAGACTGTCACCTGCCCCGTGTTTCGCAGCTAATATGTTGCAGGGATTAGGACACCGGTGGGCCTGGCTCCATCCCTGTGCTCTTAAGTCCCAGATTTTATCTCTGGAAGGGGGTGGGGCAGGCATCACTTGAGCATCCCTTTTATGTCAGCCTCTACTTGAGGTCCTTAATATATTTTATCTTTAAGGCTCAGAAAAATTAACTTGTCCAAGGTCACACATTGGACTAGTAAGTGGCAGAGCCAGGTTTCTTACTCACATCTTTCTGACCCAAGACAATCAGAGGTTTCTCCCTTAGTGGAATTTGAATGATGGGCTGACTCACAGGTCAGGTTTTCCTGGTTATTTTTCCAGTAATGGTGATAAATTTGCATTGATTGAGTCATACGCATGCTCATGAATCCCTTAGGACAAGTGATGGTATTTGTGAGAGGTTGGGCAAAAAGGCAAGTTTCTGACCAGTGGCGCCCACTGACTCACAGAGAGGGATCAAGCATATGACCTTGAACTCATAGTGTGGTGGTTGAATCAAGTAAGTGAACCAGGGCTTGGGACAACGGCTATTGACGGCCTTAGGCCAAAAGTCAGATGGGTGAAGGTCTCCTACCTTTCCAAAGGATTCCTTCTTCTTCAGATTGCTTTCCCGTTCCCTTCCTATTCTTTTTTTAAAAAATTAATTAATTTAATTGACTGCATTCGTCTTTGTTGCTGCACACAGGCTTTCTCTAGTTGCAGCGAGCAGGGGCTTCTCATTGTGGTGGCTTCTCTTGTTGCAGAGCACAGGCTGTAGGCACACAGGCTTCAGTAGTTGTGGCACATGGGCTCAGTTGCTCGGGGGCATGTGGGATCTTCCCAGACCAGGGCTGGAACCTGTGTCCCCTGTGTTGGTAGGTGGATTCTTAACCACTGCACCACCAGGGAAGTCCCCCCTCCTATTCTTTTCTAATTTTATCACTTCTAATGTTTACTTTCAGTTTGTAGTCAGTTCTTGTTAAAAGGGCAGCCTTTACGGTTAGAATGGCATATGGTGATTCCCTTTCTGGGAACTCTTGAAGCCCTGAAAAAAGCTATAATGGAGACTCTGCCTCCCTCTTCCCCATCCTACAAAAAGTGAATAAAGCTTGACAAGTCTCTTCTGCAAGGGCAGTGTCCCCAGGCTTGGAATTTATTAGGAGGGTTACAGTAAGCCAAAGAGTTGGACCAGTACCAATTTGGAGTGGAATCTGTGGTAATTAATACAGACATCATTGTGAGATCTTGTGCTGCTCAATTATTTCTTCAGTGAAATGGCTGAAACTATAAAATGAAGTAAATAAAAGATTAAATTGATAGGTAGTTAGAAACAAATTACATATGGGCACATGAAGAGCAATCAAACGAGGAAAAATAAACTAATATAAAATATGGAAGAAGTAATGTTCTGTATTATGGAAGGCAAAGATCTAGAGTTCAAAATGGATACACAAGGCAAAACTATAGAACCATAGCTTATAAGCAAGAATGTCAAAGGTATATAAATAGAAATTTAGCATGTACAATCTGTGACTTAATCCTCTTAACTCTTATTTATGTCAAACCTTTCAGGAGAACTTTATCTACGTTTGCATTTTTACAATTTAAGGGGATTGTGGAGAGTTTACCAGAGATTCTGAAAATTATGCAAAATATTGGAAAGCTGGAGGTTTTGGTGGGAGATTAAGGAAACAAAGGAATTTATCATGAGAAGAAATGGTTGAAAGAGAGTTGAGAATAACATTCATGTGTCTTAGAGGATTATGAGCAAATATTCTTCATCTCTATTAGATACGGAATTAGAGGAACTAAGCTTCATTGTAACTTGAAGAATAAAAGTCGTAAATTCATCTGTCTGAAATGGCGTATGTGGTCTTCCAAAAATGAGATGGCAAAGCAATCAGGGTAATAGACAGATTGACTTCCCAAAAATCTGCTGTGAAAATGTTCTTAATCTTCTTCATACTGGGAGGGAAAAAATATGTTGACCTATTGTGTTCATGGCCTGACATCGGGAAATCATAGAGAATAATCATAGCTTTAAAGGAGTGTTGCTTTGGCTGATTTTTTAGGCTCAGTTCTGTGGGCCCTTATTTAAGAACTTGCTCCCTCAATGGCTACTAGAGTCTGTTGTGGGATAGCTCTTGCCTCCTACTTCATGTAGCTGTCAACATACAACTAAAGAAAGAAATTTATTTTAGCAGTGGTACTTATGCAACTGAAAGTTAAAACATCTTTTTAATATACCATCATCCCCTTAAATCCATTTAATTGGTTTGGAGAACGTTCATGGAAGTCAACTTTGGGGGGTTAACTTTAAGTTCAGACAACATCTATATTCTTTTATGCGTGAAGCGCTGTGTTAGGCATGTTGACGAGTTGTCATAGTAATAGTACCTGCCTCCTGAAGTTGTTAATGAGAATAAGTGGAGTAATATTTGCAAGGCCCTCAGGACAGTGCACCCAACAAGCACTGATTACCTGTTAAACAAATGATCTCATTTACAGGACGTCTTCCAGAAGTGTGTTCTTTCAGAGTAGGGATTTCATTGTGCTCGGTGGAGAAGAATCTATGGTTTGCACTTTTTAGAGAGATGGAGTGGGAAATGAGCTTACTGGGCAGTTCCTTTTAGGATTTAATGTGAAGTTATGTTGCATAGTAATAATACCCACATCCTTTCAATGCATCACTTGCAGCTAAGCGCTCCAGGATTTTGTAATTAATGAGACTTTGTGGTCTTTGGCTATTAGAAATTTATATGGTAGTTTTAAATCCTCTCGAAATGGATTACATCAATCATGACAGTGACTAAAATATTGAAGCCATTATTTTAGTTACGAGCTTAAAACAACATTAGAGAAGATTTAAAAAAAATATTTTGAGTTACAGATGGTAATTGTGATTTTTCAAAGAAGAGCAGTTAAGACCATTATTCATTTTAATAGTAGTATTAAATGGATTGCTTTAGGGATTGAAATCAAAGAGAAATCAAAGGATTTTGAAAGAGTGTCCTTTCTCAAACTTTTATCCATCTATTACTTTAAGCTTTGGGAAAAGGGAGGGAAAGAGGGATAGGAAGAGAGAAAAGGAGGAAGAGCGAGAAGGACGAAGAGAGGAGTAAAATCAGTTGGAACTTGTGAAGGGTTCTTTGAGTAATTTACACCTTTTCTGAAGGGATAGCATATAATGAAAAACCTGAACAAAAATGGAAGCATTGGATACTGTCATATGTTTACCTGTCTTAAAAATCAAACTGTTTTAGCTATTTTAACGTAAGACCACTGTAAGCTTTCCATTTGAGGTCGCACATAAAGTGATGTACGGTGTCTGGATGGGACAGAGTAAGTATTTAATGGTTATTTATTGTTGCAAATCTCATTCGGCGGATTCCAGTAAATCTCCAGCTGTCAAGCTTTTGTTCATAGCTGTGTCAAAAAACAAATGTGTTTCTTTTTCAACCCTGTAAATACTAACAAGAGACCTTTGAAATGGTCTAGGAGGAGTTTATTTGTGATCCATTAAAAAAGTCATTTAATGAGAGTAGTAGCAATAGAGAAGGCCTATGGTGGAGATTGGGGTTGATGGAATATTTGGGGGTGAGGGGTTCAGTGAAGGTGATTGAGTAACTGACCTTGGGGTCTGCCTTAGCAGTGTCCAGAGTCACAGAGTAAAGGGGCTGAGACCTGGGATAGCCGGTGAGGAGAAGGAATGTGTGTAAGTTGGGAGGTGGGCTGCTCTGCTCATTCACTCACTGCAGACGTGTTTATGGAGAGCCAACTCCTTCCTTTTTTTAAGAAAAAAGAAATAATTATTCTCTTAAGTTTACTGTCTCTGGACTTCTTAAGAAACAATCCTTTTGTCAGAGACTGTCTCACAGATAGAGTAAGTTGTCTGTTTCATTTAACAGATGGAGCAGTTGAGAACCGGAGATGTACCTTGCCCAGATGTAGTCGGTTTTGGTCTTTTTGTTCATAGAATTATCACTTACATTTTGTGTGCTGTTTATATTAACTTACATACTATGAATCCTTTCTGTCTTCCATCAGGGTGATAGATTAGGTCTAAAAGGCTAGGCTAAAGAGAAGTACTTCTGTGCTATTTGCCTTCAGAATTACCAATTTTTTTTCTCTTTGATTTTTTTTCATTGCAGTGAAATCTAATATTGGGTTTTATTTTTGTCTCAATTGCTTAAGAAGAGACAATGGAAAAGAAACAGAGTGCCGTGATTTTTCTGAGCTGGAAGAGTTATTGTCATCGTGTTCTTGGTCTGTTCTCATTGTCCTTCCAGCCTACCCTTGCCGTTCAGCTGTGGTTGGGGTGTTCGCGAGACCCCGTATGAAGACCTTGCTGTGATACTGATCCCCATCTTTATTTTATGGGAGCGAGTTTTGCATTTCGGAAATTCAAAATGACTCACACTGTTCCATTATGTAATTATCTTGTGGAAAGAATTTGAGCTAAAATTTTCAGGTCATGGCTTACATGAAAACAAAACAATCTAAAAAAATCAGAAATATAAACACAGTTGGTGTAACATTTATAAATGTTTCAGCAATAGGCTCTGCCATGTGTAGCTTAATATGTTTGGAAACTAAAAGAAAAAAATCATTCCAGTTGCTGCTGTTTAAAAATGTTTCTGTGTTTTAAAAAAAGACAAAAGGTCAAAATATAAACACATGTTCTACATAAAAGTGAAGCCAAGAAGATATACTGTATACAGTGATTCCAGTATCCGTTTGGCTGGGGACTGACACTTTAATTTACATTAGCTGTTCCAAGACAAAATAGTTCATGGGAGTGATATTGAGAGGATTTAATTTTTTTATTTTTTGGATGAAAAAGAAAGAAAAAGCTTCCATTTGTTTAAATGCATTTTAGTCAGACTCAAAAAGCATCTTTCCAAAAGGTTCTGAATTAAAACATGACTCAGCTGTTTCATTTCAGTTGCTGTAGAAAGCTAATGTTTGTTAAATGATATTCTTTTTATTTAATGATTGTTAACATTTTTGGCTGCTTAAGTGCCAGACACTGAATAAGGCTATTTGCACATATCATTTGGCCCTCCCCAAAGTAAGTGGTAGAGTCAGCATTTGAACCTGACAGTCTTGAGTTCAGAGCCCACC
This sequence comes from Hippopotamus amphibius kiboko, assembly GCF_030028045.1. Lineage (NCBI taxonomy): Eukaryota > Metazoa > Chordata > Mammalia > Artiodactyla > Hippopotamidae > Hippopotamus > Hippopotamus amphibius. The sequence goes on along the minus strand of NC_080189.1, from coordinate 85,335,338 downwards.
TTCTTAACCATGGTACATATACTTCATTTTTAGTAACTCTTACAGCAGAAACACAGTTGAAAAGAACCACATACCAAAAAACAAGCCACCTACTTTTCCCTCTGAAAGTTTACAGTCCAGCCCAGCATTGATCTGTCCCTTTTACAGTTTGTTTTTTTCTGTCTGCTCTACCCAGATTAACACTTGGTGTCCTTTTTTTTTAAAAAAAAAAAGAATATTTTATTTTATATATATGTGTATATATATGTATATATATATATATATATACAGAGAGAGAGAGAGAGAGAGAGAGAGAGAGAGAGCGAGCGCGCGCTGCGCTGTGCAGCTTGCAGGATCTTAGTTCCCTGATCAGGGATCAAACCTGGGCCCTTGGCAGTGGAAGCACAGTGTCCTAACCACTGGACCACAAGGGAAGTCCCAGCACTTTGTATACTTTAGGAACTCAATAAAATGTTTATTTTTATTTTTTTTTTAAATTTTTATTTATTTATTTATTTATTGGCTGCGTGGGGTCTTTGTTGCTGCACACGGGCTTTCCATAATTATGGCAAGCGGGGGCTACTCTTCATTGCGGTGCACAGGCTGCTCATTGTGTTGGCTTCTCTTGGGGAGCATGGCCTCTAGGTGCGTGGGCTTCAGTAGTTGTGGCACATGGGCTCAATAGTTGTGGCTCATGGGCTCTAGAGCACGGGCTCAATAGTTGTGGCTCATGGGCTTAGTTGCTCTGTGGCATGTGGGATCTTCCTGGGGCAGGGATCGAGCCCGTGTCCCCTGCATTGGCAGGTGGATTCTTAACCACTGTGCCACCTAGGAAGTCCTAAAATGTTTTTTCTAGAAGTTAACACCTCATATACTGAGCTGTTTAATTCTTAAAACTTTTTTGATTATTCACTCTCATTAGCACTATATATATGAGCATACACATCCCATGTATGTCTTCATAAATTTTGTTCATGTACCAGTATATTAACTTATATGTATGAGGAAGCATCCCATGATATAAATTTTGAAAAGGAGATGTAAAAAAAACTATAAACAAGTTCTGATTTTTTTCCTACACCCTAAAAGATTGCCATATACTCTGCCTTGGGGTGCATGACCCCATTTTGGAGACCACAATCCTAACAATACAGCTTAACCGATACTCTATTATTGATATATAAGCTAGCTGTAATAAACTTTGGTTTCCTCTTTTAAGCTCCTGGATTATAAAGGACCTGCAGGTAAGCAGGGTCCGTGTGTGTGTGGGTGTGTCTTTTTTAATAGATATTCATTAGGTAAGTTAATTGTTTGACTCAACCGGAGTTTGGCAGAATAAAGAAGAAAATTCTATCTTATAAAAAGGAAATAAAAACCATATTACCTGATGGGTAAGATCCAGGCTTTTTCTTTTAAATCTGTCTTCTTGTCTGCACCTTGAACTTCAGCCTAGTTTATAGAGTACTAATGTTCTTGGTGCACATTTTGGGCATGTGACAAATAGAATCATACCGTGTTATAGGTGTTTAGTTAAGAATCACTAAGACACGGAAATGCCAATTAGAATTAGAAGAAAATCTGAAGTTTCAAATAGTTAAAAAAATTAGGACCAGGCAACATCCTCAGGAAAAAAAAATAGTTTAAAAGAAATGCAGTTACATAAAGTATCTCAGGAATACCATCTCTGGAGAGGACACTTGGTTAGGAAGGAGACCCTTCACTGTCTCCCTTTTTGTAACTTTTGAAAAAAAGCTTATCAGATACTTGTTTCACCTATTAAATACATTTTAAGTGAAAAAAGACATGAAAGAAAGGCAATTCTTTTATAAATGTCCATTGAGTAGTACATAAAACACTGTAGAGGCACACGGTATGGTTCGAAATTGATGTAGCCAGATATTCTTGCCTGAGTTATTCTCTTGGTCCTGGGTACCCTGTTTCCTTAACTTTCTGCCAAATCCCAGTTTTTCTCCACAGATTAGCTTACATTTCATCCTAATAAAAAATCCTTACGAGATTCTCTGGTTGACACGAATGGTGTCAAAATGGCAGGATGAATGTGTCCTACTTTAGAGTAAGCTTGGCAGATGTCAGATGTGCCTGGCACAGGCAGGCAGGGATACGCAGGAATAAGCTCCCTCCCTCCAAGACCTTCCTGCTTGCATCTCACTTTGCCCACAGTAGGTGCTCAAATACACTTTAACCTCGGGTTGAATACTGAATGTTTAATAATAGTAAATGGCTGTAAGTGTATATTTCTAAAGTAATTGAAACCTTCTTGGGCACATAAATATTAAAAATAACCTCCTGATAATCCTGTATATTAATGTGTTTTAAAATGTTTTCGTGAAATATGAAAGCCTTAGCCTGTCTTCAGTTTCATAGGTTTAGACTTCATTATATTAAAAAAAAAATAAGGCAGCAATATATTTTGGCCTGATATTTGACCACTCTGCAAAATGCAAAGAACACAAGCACCCAGGCTTGTCTTGTGGGTGAGGTTTGCACATTCTCGTTGAGGAGACATTCTGACCCCACTGAACTTCCCATGTCACTGTTTCTGCTTCTGTGAGTGCTGTGTTAAATCCCAGATGCATCTGTTGCCCTGAACCTGTTTTGTCCTTTTCTCCCTCTCCATCTTGCCTCATTCCTACCACCTTGAAAGCAGGCCACCTTCCTCCCTTTATTGCATGAATCCTGCCCACCCCCCAGAGCTCACTTGCCCTTTGGAGCCCTCCAGTTTTAATTGTAGCTCCGGCACAGACCTTCCCTCTCCTTCAGATTCAGGTGGACCTATCTACCTGCTTACCAGCCACCTCTGCTTGCATTGTCTTCAGGCACCTCCAGATAATTTTGTCCTAAGTGAATGTGTTAGCATCTACCTCAATTATTCTTCTTTCCTGTACTCATGTCACTTTTTCACCTCCACTAATTTGATAAACATGATCAATAGAGCTTTGCTCTGCCTCATACTTCTTAAATGTGGTAGTTTATGGAAAACAAACAAAACTGATTGCTTTTAGTGCTGAAAATTTTAAAGGAGTGCTGAAAAATCAGGAACGCTGGAAACTTTTTACAAATATGACTTCACTTTGGCGTAGGCTCTGGGTTTGAATCCGGCCTCTGCCATTTATAACTTTTGGAACCTCCACCAGGTTACTTGACCGTCTGTGCTTCAGTTTCCTCATCTATGAAATGGGAATGATGATAGTACTTACCTCAGAGGGGTGTGGTAAGAAATTAAGAGTTAACAACGTCTGGCATATAGTAAGCCTTATATATGGGTTTGTTAAAAAAACAGAAAAAGGAAGGAAGAAAGGAAGGGCAAATTTTAGAAGTCAGAACACAACAGTTTTTAAAAGTGAAGTTTGATTGGATATGTAAAACACTAGACATTGCTTTCAAGGCAGCATAGTAATAGTACTTAAAGAAAAAGTTATTAATTAAAAATATAAAAGTAAAGTCTTTAGATGTTTCAGCTAAGTGTTTCAAACTTAAAAAACCCCTGCTCTTTTAAGTCTCAGATCCTCCTTTAATTCCATTTGAAATGCAAGGTAAATAGTCTAACTTTAAAAAAAATAAGGTAAAGAAAAGCGATGGGATAAAGCTTTGTTTTGTTTTTACACCATCTCCTCCCTTGAGAATCAGTGTTTAACTGGTAGAATAAATAAATTTGTGTGTGCAAAATCTCCAAGTTTATGGTTTTATTCAAGTTTTAGTAAGTCATTTTAAAACGATGGGAGAGAGTAGGTAGGGGTATTGAAAATGGTTACTTTATTTAAATGAGGCAGATGCTTATGCTAAAAACATGAATATGTGCCTGAAATATAAATTAATTGGAAAAATGGTTACATTAAATTGACAGCTTGTTGCCATTTCCTCATGTCATAATATTTATGAAAGTGAGCTCATGGTAGGACAAACTTTTATACCTAAGTTTTACATTAGAATGTGGTTTTGTTCTGAAAACCCATCATTCTTTACTTGCTCCACTACAGATGGCTATCTTAATAGAATTTTAAAATGAAAAAAATGGTTCCTTTGGATATGTTTGTGTTTACATGGAGTTATTCACAGGTCTTTGGTATGTTATTTGACTGTCGTTAGCAGCAGTTTACCAAATAAGCAATATTAGGATCTTTGATTCCTAATAATTCCTTAAAATAATTATTTTGTAATTCCTTGTAATTCCTTAAAAAGAATTCAAAAGGTATTTGAGTGTTCAAATTTTAAGAAAAACTCATTTGTAAATACAATATTTTGTGAAGTATATTTTAGGAGCATTTAGCATTAAAAGTACAAAGCTTCAGTTATGCAAGATGGATAAGTTCTGGGGATCTAATGTATATAGTATGGTGACAGTTACCAGTACTGTATTGTATGCTTGAAATTTGCTGAGAGAATAGATCTTAAGTTAAATCTTCTCTCTCTCTCTCTCTCTCTCTCTCCCTCTCTCTCTCTCTCTCTCTCTCTCTCTCTCTCTCTCTCTCACACACACACACACACACACACACACACACACACACACACACACGATGGTGACTGTGTAGAGGTGATGGTTAAATTGTTTAGCTTGATTGGGATGATCTTTTTACAGTGTATATGTGTATCAAAACATCAAGTTGCATACCTTAAATATATACAGTTATATGTCAAAGGTAATAAAGTAAAAAAAAAAGGCAGTGTGAATTAATCTGGTTAGGTTGATAGTATTAGAGTATGCTGAGAGATTTTTATCTCTGAAACCAAATAGAGCAGAAAATTTCGCTCTTTCCCTCTCTCCCTCTCCTTCCTTTTCTTGATCATTTTCTAAAAATTATGAGATATTTCCAAAATACACAAATGAACAGACACTATATAAAGAACACACACATAAGCCATCCCCTGTGTCTAAAAGATTTTAACACTTCAGTTTTTTTTTCTTTTAAGAAAATATCACATACAGAGTAGGAGTCTCCTTGTGTACCCCTCTCTTACTCATTCTCGACTTCTTCTCCATATGTAACCACCACTGTGATGAATTTGGTGTTTATATTTCCTATACATGCTTTTGTACTGTTACTACAAAGGCATTTATTCATAGATTAGAAATAATGCTGTTTTGCATGTAAAGTTCATATAAATTTGCCACTTATAAAAGTTCCATTTATGTAAATTATCATCCTTCAGCTTGTTTTTGAGAACAGTGTTTGAGATAATGTTACATTGTTTCATGTAGCTCTTGTTCATTTCTTTTAACCTCCTGTTAGTATACCCTTGTATAAATAGACACTTTATCCCTTCTCTAATAAGTACTTTGCTTGTTTCTAATTATTTGTTATTAAAGTGCTGTAGCGAGCATCATGTGTGTGTGCATGTATGTGTTATGCAAATGTACTAGAGTTTTTCAAAGTGTGGGGACCCCTGGAGGACCATTCCTTTCCCAGTCCTTGACCTTTTCAGGGGAGTCTATGGAGTGAAAACTATAATAATAATAATAATAATAATAATAATAATAATAATAATAAGCTCTTTGCCCTTTCCCCACCTCATTCTCTCATAAATGTACAGTGGGCTTTTCCAGAGGTTGCATGCAGTATGATATTGCAACAGATTGAATGCAGGAGTAGATATGAGAACCCAACTGTGTTCTATTATACAAGATTTGCAAAAATGTAAAACAGTCATTCTTTTTATACATTTTTTAATTTTAGAAAATATAGTTACTTTCCATCAAAATATGTTATTTATCATAACATAAATTGTCTTGTTAATTTTAAGTGAAATAATATTTTTAAAACACTTAATTTCTTATATAGTATATATTGATGATTATAACCCATATAAACATAATTTTTTAAATTAATTTATTGGCTGCATTGAGTCTAGTTGCAGCGAGTGGGGGCTACTGTTCGTTGTGGTGCACGGGCTTCTCAGTGCAGTCGCTTCTCTTGTTGCAGAGCATGGGCTCTAGGTGCGCGGGTTTCAGTAGTTGTGGCACATGGGCTCAGTAGTTTTGGCTCATAGAGCACAGCCTCATTAGTTGTGGCTCACGGGTTTAGTTGCTCCGTGGCATGTGGGACCTTCGCAGACCAGGGCTCAAACCTGTCTCCCCTGCATTGGCAGGTGGATTCTTAACCACTGCACCACCAGGGAAGTCCCAGCAAATAATTTTTAAGAGTGTAAAGAGGTTTTGAAACCACAAAGTTTTGAGGACTGTAGCCCTAGGTTAGGTGTAGAAAGGCTGGTTATTGGGAATGGCCAGCTTATATTGCCATATTTGCTCTGCAAAGCTGTTATACTAGTTTACATTTTCAGCAGTCGTATTAAGAGGTCTTGGTTCTCCACATTCAAGTGACCATTTGATATTGTTAGATTTTAACCAGCTTTGCCAATAGGATGGGTGTTAAATTGGAATCTCATTGTAAGTTTACTATGCTTTTCCCTGGTTAGTGATCTTGAACATCTTTTTTATGTTCATTGATCATGTTTGTAGTTCATCTGTGAAAAAAGTTTTTTTCTTGCCTTTTTTCCTATCTGACTGATTGTGTTCTTACTGATTTGTAGGAGTGTCCCTCCCCTCCCCTCCCTTCCCCTCCCCTCTCACTCCCTTCCTTCCTTCCTTCCTTCCTTCCTTCCTTCCTTCCTTCCTTCCTTCCTTCCGTGTTCTGGTTACTAATCCTTTGTTGGTAACATGCATTGAAAAAAATCTTCCAGTCTTGGGCTTCTCTTCATTTTGTTTGTGATAACTTAGGTTGAACAGAATTTCCTTTGTTTTCTCTTCCAGTGTTATTGAGATGTAATCGACATGCAGCACTGTGTAAGTTTAAGGTGTACAGCATAATAGTTTGACCTAAGTATGTCATGAAATGATTACCACAGTAGGTTTAGTGAACATCCATCATCTCATATAGATGTAAAAGAAAAAGGAAAAAAATATTTTTTTCCTTGTGATGAGAACCCTTAGGACTTACTGTCTTAACAACTTCCATGTATAACATACAGCGGTGTTAATTATATTAATCCTGTTGTACGTTACATCCCTAGTACCCATTTATCCTAGAACTGTAACTTTATACCATTTGACCCCCATCTTCATCCACTTGCCCCTCCCCTCAACCCTTGCCTCTGGTAACCACAAATCTAATCTCGTTTTTGAGTTTGTTTCTTTGTTGAAGTATAATTGACGTAGGACCCTGTGTTAGTTCCTCATGTACAGCATCGTGATTTGATATTTGTGCACACTGCAGAATGATTACCAGCTAAGTCTGGTTACCCTCTGTCACCAAAGATATTGCATTGTTACTGACTGTGTTCCCCATGCTGTACATTTCATCCCCGTGACTCCTTTGTTTTCTAGCTGTGAGTTTGTACCTCTTAATTTCCCTCACCTATTTCACTCTTTTCATTCATGTTCGTACTTTTTCACTCAACAACAGAATTTCCTGATTTTATTGTAGCCTAACATTAATCCCTTCCTTTATACTTATACTTTGTTGTGCCTTCAGGAATTCATCCCTATCCCAGTTTTAAAAGATAAGCTCTTCATTTTCTTGTAAAAACAAAAACGTCTTGAATTTCACACTTAAGGTTTTAATCCATCTATAATTTATTTTTATGCATGCTATGAGGTGAGAATCTCATTTCATTTTTAAAAAAATATGCATCATTTATTGACATTTTTCCCCACTGATTTTAAAACATCAGTTTTCCATTTTTATGTGAATATACTTAAAATCTATTTTGTTCTGTTGATTTGTTTATTCTTTTGCTGTTCTTTTTCCTAATATGTATATGGTCCTGATATATGGTAAGTAACATCCACATTATTTTTCTTCAGAATTGTTTAATTATTCATGGGCTTTTAGTATTCCACAGAACTTTTTAGGATAAGCTTCAGTGTTGTGAAAAACTTTATTAGGTGTTTGTTGGAATTTATAAACGAATTTGGAGACATAAATATTTTAATGATGTGGAGTCTTCCTATCCACGAACATTGCATATCTCCATTTATTCAGTCTTCCTTTCATTTCTTCAGTGTTTTATAATTTTCTCCATAAAGGATTTTTTTTTCTTAGTTTTATATCTAAGTAACTTATTATTTTTGTTGTTATTAACTGGGATTTTTTTCTATTACATATTCTAGTTAGTTGTTACCAAGAATAAAAGAAAAAAAAGAACTGTTAGAACTCAATAATAAAAAGCCACTAGTCAAACTGAGCAAAAAGCTGAACAGTTTAGTAAAGAATACATAAGAATGGCCAGTAAGCCCATGGGAGGGTGCTCAGTATTTTTAGTTAAGGAAATTAACATTAAAACCACAATGAGTTGCCACTAAACACACACAAGAATGGCTAAAAAAAGACATACCCTATGTTAGCAGAGAGATACCGCAACTGGAACTCTTGTTTATTACCTGTGAGAGGATGAAATCACAAGTAATTAGGAGGTCAGCAGGTGTTTATAAGGTTAAACATTCACTCACCTGTGACCCAGCAGTCCCACTCTAGGCATCTACTCAAGAAAAATAAATGTGTATGTTCACGAAAAGATTTGTATAAAAATATTTATAGAGGTTTTATTTACAGTAGCCCAAACTGGAAAATACCATCAACAGGAGAATGGATAAACAACTTGTAATGCAGTCACACAATGAAATACTGCTCAGCAATAAAAAAGAACTATTGATCCTCTCAACAGTGAGAATAAATGAAGAATTTATATGAAGTTCAGAGACAGGCAAAACAAAGCTATGGCTGTAGAAATCCTAACAGTAATTTCCTAAGGGACAGTAGGAATTGACCGTAAGGGGGTTTGTGGAACCTTTCCAGGATGTTGGGAATGTTTTATATCTTGATTAGAGTGTTGGTTACGTAGGTGTATACATTTGTCAGAACTCATTGAATTGTGTGCTGCTTTGTATGTCACTTTTGCTTTGATTAAAAATAAAACCTTTGGAAACATGGACACTCTTGAAATCCTCTTTTCCACATTTTAATTGAAAAGTGCCATTGCCTTCTGCACTGATTATCTTGAGAAATTTTTTCATTATTTTTGTTGGAAACTAGCATGTGGGTTACATTTTTGTAATTATGGGGCATAAATGGGATTGCTTTCTGCTGCTTGCACAAAAAGCCAAAGTCTAGTCAAGCTCTACTGTTTTTAAAGTCTACTTTATGTTCCAGCCAGTAGTGTATTTCAGTTTATGGGTTTCAAAAATATAATATATGTATAAGGTATCACTTACATTTGTCCAAATACTCTTTAAGTGTCAGGGAATACTCTTATTATATTAATTTTTCATTAGCACCTTTCATTCAGTATTTATTGAACCAAATACATGTTATGTCAAGCAGGTTCTAGGCACTGGGGATGCAGTAGTGAAACAGACAAGGAAGGACCCTGCCCCTCTCCATTGCCTGTGAGGAAACACAGTAAATAAACATAATACACTAGATACTTTCAGATAGTGCTGATCGCTTAGAAGAAAAGAAGCAGGATGATGTGAGTGAGAGGGCCTGGAGAGTCTTTAGAGAAAGGCTTCTTTATGAGGGGACTTTAAAAAAATTTTTTTATAAGGGGACATTTGAGCTGAGCCTAGAATAGCAGAAACATCTTCATTCTGTGACGATAGAGGGGAGGATTTGAATATGGTATTTTCTAAAGCTGTGCTTTTATGATTAGGCCAGCCTTAATCACATTCCTCTGATTGTTTTCTCAGTCTTCATTTCAGAGCCCTCATATTTTTCTTAATTACCCTTTTCCTGAGTTGTTTTATTGTGACTTCAGGGATGTGTCACAGTTCTAACTCTCCTAGCTTTTGGTTTTCCTAATATTCTTAGTGGTCTAGTCTGGATCGTTCACTCTTACAAATAAAACATTAGTCTCCGTAAATCTGCCCTTTGTACATGCTTGATCCCGTAGGTCTAGAAGAGACAGTTTTAGCATATGCGGAAGCAGAGATTGAACTGATGTAATTTTAACAGTGATCTTTCCCATCTCCTGCTTTTCTTTTGAGACAACGTTTTAAAATCCTGAATGTATTTGGGACCCTTTTTCTCAACGTTACTGCATCAGCTCTGTGTGTGGTTTTATAAGATTAGCTACCTTAGGACTCTTCTAGCTAAAACTGTATTTTTCTTTCTGTTCCTAAGAGGGTATTTTTGGTAGAGTGCTCATGAATTAAAAAGTGGAGAATCAAATTCCTTCGTAAGCAAAAGTAACTAGTAGTGTGTTTTCCCTCTTAGGGCAATAGTTATATTTTATTGCCTCAGTATTTTAGAATATCAGTTATATTTTGAGGAGTTTGTGAATAGAAAGAACAAAACTGTGCATCTTTTTAGTGGTCCTTAAAGCAGGCATTTTTAAAAAGCTGAATGTCTGTATTTCACTTCATTCTGCCTTCCCTCCAGCCATGCTCCATGTGTTTGGGCAGGTTGGATGCCTGATCTCATGCTGTATAATCAAAAAGGAAGAAGAAAATTGGTCCCCCAGGTGCCTGCCTCTCAAACAGTTCCCATCGTGTCCAATCAGAAGTACTTTGAGGGGACATGGCTTTCACAAAGACACAGAAAATAAGCGATCCTTTTCAATGTCAGAAATTAAACATCTGTAAAAAATTGTGAAAATTGTGCCTGTTGTGTAAATTAGCAAAATATTTCAGGTTTTGTTGTTGCTTATTTGCTTTTGATGCTGTTGCTATTTTTAAAAAGTTAATTCTTCCTTGGTTCAAGGGTGAGCCTTATTTCAGTTTTAAATTTTGAAGCCCAGGCATAAGAGAAGTTAATTTATTCAGAGCTAAGTATTTATTCTGTCAAAAATAATTAGCTAACATGGTTTCAATGGACATGATTTCTAGAATCTTTTATTTAGACAGCAGATTTGTAAAGTGTTTATTGCTAGAAAAGGCAACTCATAGGAGGCTAGGGATGCTAATTATTGTGCTGACTCCAAGATTGTTGTGTGCATCTCACTTCAGGGTATGTGATCACTTTTCTGCAAAAGTCCATTTAACCAGTGTGCCTCCAGTATAGATCGGGTGGCTGTGTGTGTGTGTGTGTGTGTGTGTGTGTGTTTAATGACCATAAATCACAACTCAGGGCTCTTATTTCTTTAACCTAGAACTTCTCTCCCAGTGTTACGCTCAGAGATGCAAGCTATCTACGTGACTGTCAACCTGGCATTCCTTTTTGAAGGCCAGACTCATTGGTTCATGCTCTCAACTGACTTCTTTTGTTTTTATAGAATTTCTTAAGTTTCCTAGTCTCATACAAAACTTCTCTTTTACCTAAATTTTTCCATTAGGGCAAACTGCCTGAGTGGTATAAGCCCTTCCTTGCAGTCGTAGTATTTGAAAATACCCCCGACTTGGTCAAGCTCTTCAGAGGCAGGGACTCTGTCACATTCCCAGTGCTTGGCATCCACATCCAATAAACAGTAGAATAAGTGGGACAAGGAGACTTGCCCTGTTTGCTTCACAGAGTTGATTGATTCACACCACAGCTGTTGACTCAGTGCCTCTTATCTGCCAGGCACTGCTTATCCTGGGCTTCGGGCAGAAAGAGATGAGAAGATAAGCAGGTCCCGCGGGCACCGGGTGGGTAACTTGAGTCACAGGTATGGGAGGCTGTTTTCACTGCTGGGAACAGAGAGGCTCGTTCAGCCACCTCAAGTAACGGAGCATTTTTCTTGTAAGGATTCTCCAGGATTAAAGAAGACTTGAATCAGTTACACTTCGGCATCTCCTGAGGGCTGAGGAATTAAGACCCATCTAGTTTGGGAACTGTCAGGATATCTGCTTAGACAAGCGCGAAGATATTCATGGGAACACAGGACCCTCAGTATTCCACTGTGATGGCAGTGGGAGAAAGTCAAGCCTATATAAACATTTCTGTATTTTTCCTTAAGGATTCATTAAGATCTTAGGTTATATCTCCTTAAAATGTCAGAGGTATTTAGTATATTCTTAAATCATATTAGTTTGTTGCCCCATGCAGATAATATATGTTTGCTATATTTTTCCTTCTATATTTTCCTAATGTAGTGTGTGTGTGTGTGTGTGTGTGTGTGTGTGTGTGTGTGTGTGTATAAATACACTCACAGAGTATCTATAGAATAGGAAAATCTAAAGGTGGAAACCAAGGGTCTAGAAAACCTAATTTGACTGAGCACATTTTAAAGCATCAGCTGTGAATTTGTGCTGCTGTTTACTTTGTATGGTTTAAAAATGGTAATGTTAAAATTGGTAATATTAGCTCTCAATAAATAAACATCAATCTCATATTTGAATAGGAGCTTATAGTTTAGGGGCACTTTCAAAGATGTTTATTTATTTTTTCATACCCCCCCCCCCCGAATTAAGGAGGGCAGATCTTACCTTGCATATTTTTTTAAGTTGAGGATTTAGGTCAAAGTTACATGATTCATCCAAGGTTTCCTGGAAGACAGTGGGGCCGGCAGCGGAGCCCACACCTCCTGACCCCACTCAGTGCCCAGCAGTGTGTCCTTCCTCACCTTCCTCCTGTACTTAGGTTCCCGAGAGAAAAAGCACCAGGCACACCCTGCCCAGATGTGCATTGCTTTACTTCCAGCAGGGTCTCCATGCTGAATCTCAACTTTCTTCCCCATTTTGGTAGCTAGACTAAAAAATCTAGAAAAATTGTGAAGGTTATTGTTAGCTTGCCAAGAGTTGATGCAAAGAAACACTTGTGGGTGTGAAGGGATATGGTTTGAGGGATTGGATTTTTGCTCATTTTGTCAAAACCTAGTGTTTAGCTTGACTACTGCGTACCGCATGCCAGGTGCCCCCATCTTCTTAACTCTGCCCAATCTCGTGCCTTGTTTACCATCGAGAAATGGAAGTCAGTCACAGAACCTTTCTACCCACAATTTAAAAATTGATAAAATTTCCAGCAAAAATATAAAGGAGAAATAAAGGCAAATTTATAGTAAGCAAAATGTGTTTCAGTAGGTATGTGCTTACATGTACACAAGAAGACATAATGTAGTTAGATTCTCCCACTTACATGAAGAATCACTAAGAATATGAAAGCTGTAAATGTAGTCTAATCAAGTGTCTTGTACTAATCATTCAGATACCCCAAGTGACATTGTAGCAGTGACATGATTTTTTGAAATGGTGAATGTCTATTAGTAAAATTCCAAACAAAACAAAAATACCCCCCAAACCCCCAAATTCCTTTGACTTATGTTGTATTTCTGTGGTAGAAAATTTGATGTATATTAAAACTGCATGTGACAATCGTATTTTTGTGTAAACAGTGTTAAAATTTAGGCTCGGAGCGTTGTAAATTGACTTGTTTGCCAACATGAATGTCCAGCGGGATATGTGAAAGTAGGGCAGGACAAAAGTTTTGGGATTCTGGACAGTTGTTTGCTGTACAGGATTGTCCTGTACCTTGTCTGTCAAATGCCAAGGATGTCCTCCGAATTATTGTGACAGTGGAAAAAATTGCTCCCCAAAATTTAGAATACACCTCCTAGATGGGGATGCCACTCTGTTGAAAATCTCTGCCTTAAACACTTCAGAAAGACACAGGGAATTCCCTGGCGGTTCAGTGGTTAGGACTCCACAGTTTTACTGCCGAGGGCGGGGTTCAGTCCCTGGTCAGTGAACTAAAATCCCACAAGCCTCATGGTGCGGCCAAAAAAAAAAAAAAAAGAAGAAAAACACAGAAACCTAAGGGACCTCAAGGGAACAAAGACGGCCCAACGTTCAAACCAGAAGTTGACCGTGCTGTGATTTCATTGTCTAGAGAGGCTAGGAGGGGAGGAGAGCGTCTGCTCTGTTTTTTCCCCAAGGCTGAGATACGCTTTGTACCTTCCTCTTGCCTTGATCTGCCAGCCCTATCTATTCTGCATTCCTGTGGTGGGAGTTTTTTGCATCCTCTCCTCTCCCCCTGTCCTTGTAGCTTGCTGGGGAGGCTTTCTTTAGACCAGGTTCTGAAGGAGTTGTGAAAAAGGGGTTTGAAAGCGTCCAAGAAAACTGATGGAAGTTTTTGTGTGTGTGATATATAAAATACAACTACACTTTACCTGGTGAAAAGTTTTTATGAAAGTAATTTGTGACTTGGCAGCTGTATGGCTGAATTATTTAGGTATATAAATAGTGGAAAATTTCTCTCTCTTTATCAGTTTGGACAATACAATTTTGCTATAAACTATAGTATTTCAATAATTGGGTTTGTGAATTATTTCACGAAGTTAATCCTTAGTAATATGTGGAAGGGAATATTTACCTATTACTTCGTGATTTCAGGCGTCAGTATTTTTGCTTTCTGTTCTTGTGGGGCAGAATTTTGGTGCTAAAAGTGCCTAAGTTCAAATTCTCAAGCTTTGCCAGAGGGTGGCTGTGTGATCTAAAGTGAACTAATCAATATCTCTGAGCCTTACTGTAAAATGTTGTCATCAGTAATATCGCGGTGCTGATATTTAATAGCATGGTTGCAAGGATTAGTGTAAAACATCTGACACAGTTTTCTCTCTTTAAAAAAAAAAAAAATTAATTTTATATTTGGCTGCATTGGGTCTTCATTGCTGCACGCGGGCTTTCTCTAGTTGCAGTGAGCGGGGGCTGTGAGTGGGCTTCTCAGTGCTATGGCTTGTCTTGTTGTGGAGCACGGATTCTAGGTGCGTGGGCTTCAGTAGGTGAGGCACATGGGCTCATTAGTTGTGTCTCACAGACTCTAGAGCGCAGGCTCAGTAGTTGTGGTGCATGGACTTAGTTGCTCCATGGCATGTGGAATCTTCCCAGACCAGGGCTTGAACCTGTGTCTCCTGCATCGGCAGGTGGATTCTTAATTACTGTGCTACCAGAGAAGCCCTGACACAGTTTTCTTCTAGTGCTTATTCCTAAGCATCTGTATTTTTTGTGCTCTGTAACCATAATGCTGACAAAAATTTTAAGTCTTCCTTTTTTTTTTTTTTACTTGACCTATTTCCATGGTGTAAACAGTCTTTATAATTACTGTTTTAAAGGTATTGACGTATTAAAAAATATTATAGTAGGCCCGTGACATCCTGCTACTAAAATATGCTGTGTAGTACATGATGTCTTTTCTGTATACAGTATGAACTGTAAACTTACCTGCTTCTCTTAAGAAATAAAGTTTTTAAAAACCTCATTTCTTGAGGTAACTGTAAGCAAAACCAAGAAGAAACAACAGAGCTGAGTTGAATGTGAGGAGTGGGCCAAGGGTGCGCTTACCAGCTTGAGTGATGCACTCCCCTGCACCAGTCTGAAACTGCAGCCTTCCACAGGCAGATTTGCGTGCCGTAGACCTTTGGTTTGCACAAAAATTGTCAAAACCACAAATATTAAATCTGAGAACATCAACAAATATACCATCCTTTACCTAATAATGATATCAGTATATGTAAGCATTTTTAGTTTTGTTTATGAATTTTTTCATTGTAAAAATGATGCTGTTGAATAGATGTGTGTCTTTTTCCTTCTCTAGTAATATTTCTTTAGGATAAATCTCTTAAAAGTAGAGTTACTCTCTTAAAGGAAACAAATTACTTGATGTAGTTGCCGAATTGTTTACAGAAATATTGTGTAGATTTGCACTGTCCCAGTTAAGTAGTTTCAGCCACACGTAACTGGGAATTTTCATCTAAACTGTTTTGGGGGGACTAATTTAACAGGTGAAATATTGATTTTAATCTATATTTCTTTGGCTACTAGTGAATTTAGACATTTAATTTTCATAGTTATATTTATGGTATTTCTTTTTACATTATTTATTCATTCATATCTTTTTCCTATTTAACTTTTGGGATCATTTAACAATTTAGGTCCTTTTCAGGGTTTTGGATAAATTAGAATTTTATCTAATCATATTATTCTGCTTTTCTGTTTCAGCTCCAGTAATAAACCGATTTACGAGGCGTGCCTCAGGTAAGTCTGATTATGGATTTTGCTCACTAATGGTGACATTTTAAAAATGGATTGTGTAAGAAGGTATGAAAAGAATAATTGCTATATAGTAATAACTTATTTGTCACTCATTTTCCTAGAAAACAAAAGCATCCAATAAAATCAAGAACTAGGAAAACATTGGAAATATTCTTTGGGTGGCTAAACTTAAAATCACTCTGTGCACTGAGGCTAATGTATGGAGACTCTTACCCCAATTTGTTTCTTTCTGCTCTTGATAAATTATTATCTGCATGGCTATCTGAATTGCCAACCACAGTTTAGAAGCAATGATTTAGAGCTTGGGTAAAAGACACTTTAGAAACGGAGGGATGAGAGTTTTTCATAAATGACAGGAAAATTCATAACACTCAGATATAAGACCTTGTCATCATGGTGCCATTTAGAACAGGGGCAGTTTGCTTTATATTTGTTCATACCCCACGTGCTGTTACTGTCCTAGGGATACAACAGTAACCACGTGCATGTTCACAGTTGGGGGGACCTTAACCATTGGCAGGTGCTCAAATTTGGTTCCCTATACTGGGTAGCACCTACGTGACATTGGTGGGGAAGTACAGGACACAGTTGAAAACATTTCTATCCTAAATGAGTTTGGGCATTGAAAGGGATAAACTATCGTTTGGAAAATTCACCTCTGTGAAATACCTTCTTCTGTAAAGATAGAGAACAAATGAAGTACTACCATGTTTGGTTTGAGAAAATGACTTTCTTTTATATATAACTAGAGTTTTTTGGTTGAAAAGCACAGGATAAAATTTTAAACAGATCATCTTCAAGATTTATATAATACAAGTGAGTGATTTATTTCATAAAATTACCTTATTTCCATCTGTGCTATATTATTAAATGTTTTAAGGTTGAGTTTTATTTTTGATTTGTCAGTGGGTTAATGGTATAATTTACTCTTATTATGTGGTGACCAGATCTGTAAGGAAAAAGACAGGGATTAGGATGATATGCTCTATTGTGATGGTATCTACTTTATCCTCCTGAGCTTTGTAATGTTGAGGCATATCTGCTTCTAATGGTGGAATGAGAGATTATGTTTATGTCAATAAGGCATCAATCAGACTTTATCCCAAAGTAGAGCTATCAAGAGTGATCGTATGCTGGTGTGATATTTAGTCTTTTATGAACAGTGGTGGAAACAGAACAGTAAGAGAGAATCAGTAGTGTGATATCTTGTCTTCATGTTGTAAGATTCTTTCCATAGGAACTTAGTTAAGACTCTTAGAATAAATTATTGCCTTTTCTGCCTCAAACTATTTGACATGAGACATTTATTTCTGGGCAAGTTTCATTAATATTTGTTCAGTATACTTGCCATCAGTTGATGGGTCAGGGGCTCTGGTATGTAGGTTCGTTTTGAAACACTGTTATTTAAGTCCCCACCACTATTGCTAAATCTGTGTGCAAGATTGGCTGGAAATACAGACAAGCTAGAATGCCGACCAAGAAATACACATTCAAGTCAGATGTTGCATTTTTTTCCGGGAGTGACAGGCAGTAGGAAATGCCAGTGAAAACAAGGGAGCAATTTGATTTAAAGAAAAATAAAATGATATCATGTTCAGGAGTCATGTTGTAAAAGCCTTAAATGGTGTAAATATTGTTACCTTAATAATATAACATGCTGGAAAGCACTATGAGAATGAACTTTGACATTCATGATTGAAAGGAAAAGAGAACTGACTTATGGAACACTCGGATGAGTCAGGCACTGTGTTAAGCATTTTATACACATTTTCAGTCTTTCAGGCAAGGGAAATAAAATTATATTTACAACCTTAGATAAAAAGGACAGTGGTCTTTCTCTAAAACTTTTTTGACTAAGAAGAAAACAGAAACCGTCTTTAGACATCCTGGGGAGGAAATTCTACACTTCTCTTTGTTAATTTTATCTAGTGGCTAAAAGTAATTTAGTGTAGTCGTAGAGATAGACTTCAGTTTCTTTTATTTAAAAAAAAAATAATTAATAATTTTTGGCTGCATTGGGTCTTTGTTGCTACACACGGGCTTTCTCTAGTTGCCAAGAGCCGGGGCTATTCCTTATTACTGTGCGCAGGCTTCTCGTTATGGTGGCTTCTCTTGTTGTGGAGCATGGGCTCTAGGCGTTTGGGCTTCAGTAGTTGCAGCATATGGTCAGTAGTTGTGGCTCACAGACTTAGTTGCTCCGCAGCATGTGGGATCTTCCTAGACCAGGGCTTGAACCCGTGTCCTCTGCATTGGTAGGCAGATTCTTAACCACTGCACCACCAGGGAAGTCCTCAATTTCTTTTAAAGGAGCATTTTCTGAACTTAAAAGATAGGTATCTACTTAAAATAGAGAAATTCATATTTGATAATTAAAAGTATTTCTTAGGATATATATTTTTGATGAAGTCAGAAATACTTTTTCTTTTCAGAAATAAATTGTAAACTTAATTTGTAATGTGATACCTGTAATTTAAGGGAAAAAATAAGTAAAGTCAACCAGAAGTGTAGGATACAAGAGTTTATTTTTTACTCATCTATTTTTTAATAATAATTACAACAGTAAATACTGTATGTATACATTACAACAATAAAGATACTATGTGTAGTGCTAGGTATTCAGTCACTTTTTATTGAATGAAAATTTTGAAATAGTGTGTTATGATATATTCCTAATTTGACTGAGTTTCCTAAATCTTTGAGGTTTTGGCTTTTGATATTCATACCACAGCTATCAAAAATAAACATTTCAACCTGAGTACTTCAGGCAAAACATTTCTCCCTTTTATACCTTTTTGTTATAGTTCATGAGGATGAAGGTAATGTTTGTATTAAGAATGTGCTTAACATTATTATTAAATATTAATTTAATAATTACAAATTATTAACTTTAAAAATTAATTATTTGTGGATTAATAAATTACAAATTAGTTAACAAATTAATAAATTACAAATTATTAAATACAAATACATTATTTTGGATCATTTTTATACTTTTAATAACACTGTTTCTGGTGAACTCTCCTCATGTGTTTTCACTGTCTGCCCACAAATCTGTTGGTTTTTATTTCTGTAAGTAAAAGGAATCAGTTTCACTCAGTATTTTCAAACAAAGTTCATTCCTAGAATTTTAACAGTTTTCAGGGTTTCATAAGTTAGTTTTCCACTTGGTTCAGGTACAAAAGGCATATGGTGGAGTGTGATTAATGGATAGGGTAGATAGGATAGGTTCTGCAAAACATGATGTCAGATGTCTTTTAAAATACAGATAAATGTATCTCTGGTATCTTCCTGAAAGCACCTCATAACCTTTGTTTGTTTACTTATATTTTTATTGAGGTATAATTGACGTGTACCATTGCGTGTGTTTAAGCTGTACAGCATGTTGATTTGGTACATTTATATATTGCAGTATGATCATCTATAACCTTATTTTTAAACATTACCCCATAATCCTATTTTTAAACAGAAGAAAAAGAAATATTGCATTTGTTCTTTTTTAATCCATTTCTACTCCGAGTAATCACTTCTTATCAGTATATCTTTTTAAATACGCAGAAATCATATATGTAATCTAGTTTAGACTTTTGATAGAAGTAACACTGACAGTTTGGCATTTAATTTTTCTTAAAGTTTATTATGGACTTTCTGTTTTGGAAGATTATTCTTTTTGGTGGAAAAATGGGAAACATACTATTTATTGTTGTAATTATTTTTAAAAATTAGTGGTAGTAGTAGAGGTAGTAGCTGAATAAATCTTTGAAGAGTAAAACTTTAACCAAACAAGAATTCTGTTGCTTTGTTGTTCATATAGTATATTATATGGGAAGGACCCTAGGACGTAGAGTTATACAGACTTGAGTTCAAACCACGCATTTACTGCGTGAATTTGCATATAAGTTATTCACCTCAATGAGTTTTACTTGCATATTTTCATTTTCTTTCAGTTTGGGATCACGGCAGCTACAGTCACTTTTATTATGATGGTTAAGTTAGTTGTTTTTATAAATCAGAGTGTTTAGGCTCTCAAAAATGTTAGTGGTCAGCCCTCTTGAACATAGTTTAAAACAAAACAAAACAATACAGTGCTCAACTCTGTGTCTTAGTCTGTCATAAAAAGGCCTTAAAGAGTCATAACACTATTTGATATTCATCCTTTAATATGGGCCTCTTTTTTTACTGTTTGTACATTACAGTTTTGGTTTTTTTTTTTTTAAAGAGTATAATCATTTTCCTCTGTAGTTTTTGGCTCTGAATTGAAAAACAAAGTGAAGTGACCCATTAATCTTGAGACAGTGCTTTCTCAGGAAGTCAGACCTCTCTCTGAATTTTTTTTAACCTCAGGATTTTGTTTTGAAAAAATCAGGCTTATAGAAAAGTTTGAGGAATAGTTCAGTGAACACCATTATCTAGATTTCCCAGTTGTTACTATTTTCCCACATTTGTGTGCTCTTTTCTTTCCTTCCTTGCACACATACTGACACACACTTTTATTTTTTTAACTGAACATTTTAGGAATCCTAAACACCTCATGTGTATCTCCTAAGAACAAGGACATTTTCTGAATAATATAACATGCAAGGAATTTAACCTTGATACAAAATTATCTAATCTACAGTCTAGAGTCCAATTTGTCAGTAGTCTTGCTATGTCCTCTCTCCCTGTCTCTCTCTTTTTTCATTCAAGCTCATTCAAGGATTTTATATTGTATTTAGTTGTCATGACTCTGCTTTCATTGTCTTTCAAAAATTGGCTCCCTGAAATGTTGAAATCTGCTTTTTTTAGAGCTCTGATGGTTATCCCCAGCAGTGAGGCACTTCCTGGTATTGCCTGTTGTGCGTTCTTACATTGTGAGGGCATGTCCACTGTCTGGTCACGATGCCCCATTGATGGCCATGAAATCCTTGCATTGACATTTAATATTGCTTTCATGGACTGCTGTTGAGCATTACTTGCTCTTAATATGTCGTTATTTCTTTTAACAGAAGTGAAAATGGAGCTTGGAATTAGGAATTGGCTAATTTTCTTTTCTCATGTAGATAATTAGCCACTCTTCAATCTTTAGCCGTAACATGAGCATTGAATTTTACGGTATATTTTTAACAGAGCTAAAATCTTCTAATTTTCTCTAAACCAGCATTTGGAATAATTCAGAAGTGAAATTAAGCCTTTGAATCTCACACACAAACTGTATAAAGTGGCACATTAAAAAGTAAAGTCACCCCAAACAGAAAATGATTAAGTCCCCAAGAAAAGTAGTGAAATAGCAGAAGTTCAGATCTTGCCTTGAATCTGATTCAGGGAACATATGCTTCCTTGATTCAGGGAGCATATGCTTCCTTTTGTTTTGTTTTGGAAATATTTTGTAGTCTTGGCGTTCATTGTTTTTATTTTAAAGTTATTTGACGAGAGCTTTTAAGCCCCAAATTATTTTTTCCCAGAGGTCATTCTCATATTTTCAAACTAATTTGCTAGTATGAATATATTTACATTTATATTTTGTTCTTAGAAGCTGATTTCAAGCTTTGTAATCACAAACACTAGATAATGCATTCCAGGAGAATACTACTTTAATTAATTTACTAATTGATTCAGCAACCATTTATGGAGTCTTTACTTTATGCGGGATACAGTGGTAGGGATGCAGAAGAGTAAGATAGGGCCCTTAGGAAGTTCAGAGTCTAGCAGGCAAGCTGGCTGTGACTTATAATAGTGTTACTAAATGCCACAGTATCCGCAAAGTGAAAAGGAGACAATGTATAGCTCTTCCAGGGCATGGGGCTCACGGAAAGGGTGCCGTTTGAGCTGGTCTTTAAGGCTTATGACATGAGTTTCAAGCAGGAAGATAAGGGGAGTATTTGTGCTTTATCACTAGTAGCTAGCTATTTTTATTATAAAGTCTTTTTTCATAGTATGCTGCTCTGCACTTGACCTCTGCCATGAGGCACCTGTGGCCTGGAGTAAGCAGATGCCCAAAGCAATGGACAGCAGGGGCTGAAGACCAGAAGTTATTTCTGCCTTTAACTTAACCATTGCTTTTAGCATCTCTCTTACCAGGGGAGGCAGTACAGGCTCTGGATTCAGGTTGACCTAGGTTGGAATATTTGCTCTGCTACTCCCATACCTGCTTATTAAATGTGTGTGTGTGTGTTTCCCCAGGTATAAAATGGAGGTAATACCTACCTCACAAAAGGATTGTAGTGATTAAACAGTAGATAATCCACGAAAAACACTTCACATGGTATTCTCCCCAGTTTGGTTCCACAGTCTCAGCCTGTTGTCCAAATGGGTCCTCTGGACGGGCAGGGGCCTCCAGGAGCCCAGACTGGATTTGAGGGGGGTTGGAAGTCGCTTGTGGACTGCAAAGCTTGACACAGAGAATTTTTTTTTTATCTCTAAATTCCATACTTTATTCAGATCTCCGTAGTGTCTAGCCGATGTCCTTCTCTGTTCTAGGATTCCATGCAGGATACCATGTTACATTAAGTTCTCTGTTTGACACAGAGAATTCTTTAGAAAGATGACACCCAGAGTTGGGCTGAGATCAGGAGTCAGGCAGTTCCACCGAGGCAGCTGGATGAAACCAGAGGTGCCCACACGGGGCAGGGAGGGGATGGGAGGGTGGAGGGTGGTCCTGGAGAGGGTCTCTGAGAGGCCAAAGCACAGGTGCCGGGGCTCTTTGCAGGGGGAGTGGTTCCAAGCCACTTCTGCACCTGTTCTCTTCCTGTTCCCAGGCTCACGTTAAAATGGATTCTCCCCTGGGATTCATTACAAGTCAGAGCAGGTGAGCAGAGCAACTGCTCCTTCCTTCACCCCCCAGCCTCTTCCCACCTCCTTCCTGTGTGGCAGTACTAGCTGACTGGTGCTTCTGACATGCAGTGTGAAACAGAGCCCAGTGGGCTCCACGGGAAGCGTTCAGTCTCTGGTTCTTTTTTGTTAGGCCCAGGAATGCTGATAAACTATCTCAGGGCTAGTGGGAGATGATCTCTTGACCTTTATTGCATTTTCTCCAAAGTTCTCTTAGAGACCCCCAGGGAAGGGAAAGAGAGAGGCAGTAGTATAATCTTGATCTACAGTTCAGGGCTGGGCGGAACATCTTCTGCTCCTACTGTGTCCTCAGACTCTGTGGCCAGCAGATTCCAAGGGACTTGGAAGATGGTGTGGAGGCCTGTGCAGCCCGCCCAGCCCCTTGTGTGCCCCGGTCCCTGGACATGGCCTGTGAAACAGACGAGAGGAGATAGAGTAGACATTAGAACTCACCGCAGCCGTCCTCTACATGTGATCAGAGTGGCGGTCACTGCTCTACAAACTCTCTGTGTGAAGGACCAGTTTCCCCTGCCCTTTTGCCCCGATCCATTGCAGACTGTCTTTTTGTAAACTGCAGTGAAATTGCAACGGTGGTATCACATCGCTGTGCTAGTTGTAATAGTTCCTAGACGCTCCCACTCTCTGGACTTATCTCACTGTGGATGCTGAGGTTTAGGTGACGTGACCTCGGTATGATCTGTATGAGATATGAAAGTTCTCATAAGAAGCTTTTATAAAGGGAAATTGCACAATTATCTAAAGGAACTGATAATTAAAACAAAACCAAAAAACACATTTTACCACTTTCGCATTTTGTCAGAGCAGACTGCAGCAGCACTGGTGCTCTTGGACAGGTAGGAAGTTGGTGTTCAGGGGCCCGGCCCCAGGTTCGTGGCGCACATGTCCTTGCCTTTGCTCCTGGCATCCGTGTGCCTCTTCACATTGGCAGCACTCCACAGGCTTCGCTTGTCTGGCTTGTGACAGCTCACCCCGCCCCGCGTTCCCCAGCCCTCAGGACTCTTCCTTTCTGGAGGCCATCTGTGTATGGAGTATGGGCCCATACTGCTGTTACTGTTACCCAGCTTTTGATGTTGTGGTTGTTCACATGTCTCTTTCCCTCTACTAAACCATGAGCATCCTAATTCATGAACTGAGGGATAAGGACATTTCTGGATGGAGTCAAAGAAAAAAAAAAGGGAATGGAAGTAAGGAAATGGGAGTCCTAGAAAAGTGGGGAGATTTGGCCAGATATGTTGTAATGGGGTATAAGATTCCAGAGGAGTCAGGACCAGCATGCATTAGTTGTGGGGTGAGACTGCTGAAGTGAATACTGGATGAAGCTTTATTGGAGTCAAGGAAGTGAAAAAAAAAATGAGGGTGGGTGTGGACATTGATGTGTTCTCTGTTGATGGCAAGACTGGAGTGGAAAGAAGACAGAGCTAGATGCCAGTCTGGAGGGTGCCTGAAGGCCATGAATTTCAGGGGAGCAGGGCATCCGTAGGGAGTACCACGTCTGGTCTGGACGCCGGAGGGGAGAGCCAGGGGCGCCCCTCACCATCATTCGGATTCCGGTGTGTGCAGGGGTGGGACCTTCTGAGAGTAGTGGTGTTCTTACAGTGGATGGGGGCCGGTGGGGGTATCCTACAGGTCGGCTATTGAGCAGGTAATTATTGAGCAGTCACCATCACCAGGCACGGTGCTAGGCACTGGGTAGAGTAGCAGTAAACAGGCCCCGCCTTCGAGGACCATTGGGGTTAGAGAAGCGTGGAGATGAAATTGGGGCAAGATGGTTATCTGGAGGGTCTTGCATCTTGTGGATGACCAAGGATGACAGAGCAAAGAGGGCAGAGTTGTATGGAGGGTCTTTCAGTTACAATTTATTCACTTTGAATGCTGTTTAACTAAACTTTCTTCATGGCTAACTCTGTCAGTTCCCAGTGAGAGCACCTTAACCTTCTGATGTTTACTGTGAGTAAAGAAGGCAGGAGGTGTAGAAGCTTAGAGCTTGGGTTTGAAGCCATTCTTCCATTTACTGATGAAATATTCAATGAGAGCCTGCAGTGTGTTTGGCACTGGTCTGGGCCAGAGGCCAACAGATGTAGCTTAGGATTTTAGTTGCATCCTTTTTTAGCTGTGTGACCTTGGCAACTTTCTTAAATCCTCTTCTGTAAAACCAGATTGTTGTAATTCATGAGGAGATGTAGGCAAAACCTTTTTTTTTCTTTTTTTCTTTTTTTAGCACAGTGCCTGACACAATGCTTAAATAAACTTTTACATATCATTAGGCTCAGTTTGTCAAATTTTAACCTAATGAAAATGCCACAAAGTTAGTTATTTTCTCCTGTAATTTCTCCCACTTAATTTTAATTGGCCAAAGTGCATAATTCTGTGTATCTCACAGCTAATTCCCTTACTCCAAATTTGGATTAATTTAATTAACACTGTGTTGATATTTGTGGGGAGATGAGAGAGATTTCTCTCAAATGTGACATCCTTTAGCCTTTCAGATAAAAACAGAAAAACAACTTTACTCCCCCCTAAATTATAAGATGTATTTGTAGATGGTTATTTTGAAAACAAGTTGATCTGCTTTTTAAGATTTAACCTTTGATTTTAAACGGATGTGTGTACAGCACTCCTCTCCCCACTCTTAATCAGATTGAGCCAGCTGCTTCTCGGGGCTGATTACTGGAGAATGTTACTGTCATTGGATTCAGAGACTCTGAGCCCAACAGTGTATTTTATACTAGCTAATCATTTGATCACATTTTCTGATATTTAAAAAATTTAAGGATACAACTAAAAACCACAAAACGTATCCAGGTCTTCTCTTTCTTCTACCAGTAACAAGCAAGATTCCCCACCACCGTGAGCACCACCACCATTTTTTCTTACCTTCAGTCTTGTGTTATTAAAACCAGAGAACATTGATTTTGTTGTTATTTTACATAAGATAATATAATCAAATTGCTAAAAAGTGAAAATACAGATTGATGGTGTATTGTTTTCAGGATTTTCATTTGAAAGACTAAACAGCTTAAATAATTGTATCATTATATCTGTTTCCAGGAATTAAGAATGTTATCATCTTTACTGACCTCCATCAGAAAAGGTGGAACTGACCCTCTCCTTAGATATTTTAGAACAGAATTCCAAGTTATAGCTACCGTTTAAAAACAGATGTAGGTAGTTTGATATGCTCATAACGTAAATAAGGTACCAGATGCAAAGTGCTCCAGAAGATGCACATGGCTTTTATAGTATGGGGTTATTTTCAGAGCTGAGTTTCAACGGGTTGCTGAGGGGTGAGCTGCAGTAGAAACTGGAAACTTCAACTCTTGTGGCTTTCTAAAAATAAACTGCTACTTTCAACTTACCTTTTCATTTGCTATTTTCACTTTATTCAGATTTTGTGGCCCAGTTACAGTGTTGCTTTTCTTTTCTTAAGCACCTTTAGGTGAAGGGGACGTTTTAATCCATTTTAAGTACCTTTTTTAGATGTGAGAGCTGTTCTTGGAATTAGAATAATGAAAAGGCTTTTAATCTAGAATTATTTATTTTTATTGATTAAAAATAAAAATTCATGTTGTATCACCTAGGCAATTAAATTAGAAGTTAAATAAAATTAAAATTCTTCTTTAGTTAAATCTTTTGTAAGGGATTTTTACAGTTAAACTGTGTAGTCAGAGGGACTGGTGTCTCCTGGTTGGTTGTCATAGCTGCAGAGAATCACCCTGTATGTCTCATCCTGGACAGAGATTCTAAGGCAGAGATCATTAGATGTTCTGAAGGCAGCCTGTGAGTCCTGTTAAAGGATAAACTGAGGCACATTAAACACTTTAAGAGTTTACCTGAGCAAAAATCGATTCAAATCGGGCAGTATCCCAGCTAGCAGATAGAAAGGGGCTCCGAGGAGCTGCACAAAATGAAAGACTTTTATAGGGAAAAGGGAGTGGGAACAAGGAAGTTACACTAGGAAAAAAGTGAATTGGTTATTGCAAGGTCACTTTCCTTTAGGAAGCAGCAGGGTCTATCAGGCAGGTGACCTCACTAGGGCTGACCAGGCGACTGCTGATTGGCTGGTTTAAGATTCCATTTCTGGGAGAGCAGAAATTGTAATTAAGTCTCAGTTTGGTGACCTGAGGCTTATCAGAAGCAACTCCATTTGGGGCCTGTAGTCTTGTTTTTAACAGTCCTAAATGTTTTTCATGAATTTATAATTCCTAAAGCTCTCCGCCTTGCTTTTGTCAAAGAATAAATTTCTCTAACAAGAGAAGTTGCTTGAAAGCTTGAATAAGGACCATTTATTTTAGTTATGAACCCTTTAGTCTGATTTGGAAAGTATTGTAGATGGTGATGATACTAAAATATATGCGGGATGGACTGTGTGCCAGGCACTGCTTCTCAGCCGCCTTCCCCATGATAACCCACGGAATCACTGCTGCCGTCTTCGAAGAAGGTTTTTTTATTGTCTCCATTTTATAGGTATGGAAACTGAGGCACAAAGAGTTTAGCAAGTCTAAGGGCATGTTTTTATTTTATTTATTTTTTATTTATTTTTTAAAATAAATTTATGTATTTATTTATTGGCTCTGTTGGGTGTTTGTTGCTGTACGTGGGCTTTCTGTAGTTGTGGAGAGCGGGGGCTACTTTTCGTTGCAGTGTGCAGGCTTCTCATTGTGGTGGCTTCTCTTGCTGCGGAGCACGGTCTCTAGGCGCACGGGCTTCAGTAGTTGTGACATGTGGGCTCAATAGTCGTGGCTCTTGGGCTCTAGAGCACAGGCTCACTTGTTGTGCTGTGCGGGCTCAGTTGTTGTGTCGCGCGGGCTTAGTTGCTCCATGGCATGTGGGATCTTACTGGGCCAGAGATCGAACGCTGTCCCTTGCATTGGCAGGTGAATTCTTAACCACTGTACCACCAAGGAAGCCCCCCTTTTTTAAAATATAATTAATTCTTTAAAATTGAATCAAACTAATTTTTAACAGTTTTATTAAATAGGAGTCACAGACTAGTAGAGCTATTAAGATCTTGGATATTTCACAGCTAAATCATGCCCTTGTTTGTGGGGATTCTGGAGAACACTAAATTGAATGACTCCTACTGTATTTTTGTTACAATTTTCATCCTGAATTTTGAAGTTAAGTTAAATATTTTATACACTAAATTCCAGTAAAGAAAAAGCAACAGTTTCTAATACCAGCGTTGTATTTCTACACATACTCATACAAGGAGTGGGGGGACATGGGTTTGATCCTTGGTCCGGGAGCTAAGATCCCATATGCTGCTCTACACGGCCAAAGATAAATACAATAAAGTAGTATACTAATTTATATTCTCATCATATGATTAACGTATAATTGCAGAATTTTAAAATGTATATCAGTTTGGTAGAGCAGTATGTTTTTAGTTGGCATTTTTTTAAATTTATGAGTGAGGCTTGGCATCTTTTCATTATTTTTGGCCATTTGTATTTATTTTTCTGTTAACTGCCTGTTCACAATTTTTTTTCCTTTTGCTAATTTGTTAAGTGTTTGAGCTCTGAGGTCAAATGGTTTTGGGTTTAAATTTGGGCTTTGCAATTCACTAGCTATTTGACCTTGAGAGGATTATGTAGTCTCTTTGAACTTTAGTTCATTTTCTGTGGTGCTAAGAGTACCCAGCTGATGAGGTATTGTTAATTGATTGATGAGATAATCAGCGTAAAATACTTAACCCATTTTCTAAAGAATAATAAAATGTTTCATAGTAGCATTATTAATACTACTGAGATTTTTTAAAATTAAGAATAGAGTTTGTCAAATGCTTTCATAGCATTCATGTTTGTTTTTTCTGTTTTAGCATAATGATATGTTAAGTTGTATTAACAGATTTTTCTAATATTAAACTATCCTTATATTCCTAGAATGAAATCTGCTTGATCATAACATTATTGTGTTCTTAAACTATAACTAACACATATCAGCTATTATTTTAGTACAAATCAAAACACATTTTCTAACACAGAATTGAGCCTTAAATTTTAGGTATATTTCAGAGAACATTGTTGAATATACTTTCCCGTGTTATGTAAATAATTAGAGATCAGAGATAGGAATTATCTATTTAGAAACTGTTGGTTGAAGCACCTAATAACCCCAACAAGAGGTTTATTATGATTCAGATGTACTAGTCAGTATATATAACAAGCAACAGTTGTTGTATCCAAATGATAGAACAAGAAACGGCATAGGGAAATAACATTTTGTTTCCGTGTCATATTTTCATGTCAGTTGAGATTATTATATATACTTTAGGGCTTTTAAAATAATAATCACAGTGTAGTTTTATAAAACTGCAAGAACACTCTTTCATACATAGGAAATTAGTGTATGTTCTAATTTGTGCCTTTTAAGGACATGTGCAGCTCTGAAATAGTATGTTACATTGTCTCGATGACTCAAATCCTGTTACTTAAGCTTAATTTTAGATTGGGAATCTAGCAGAGAAATGAAATAAATACATAAGGAACATTTGTGTAAACCACTTCTCATTGTTTTCCTTCCCAAACCATTTTCATCCATCAAATACTGACTTCTTTTTTTAATTCTTCCTTTTTAACTTCAGAAGTACTAAGGACATTAGAAATGTGATATGCATGAGGTGAAGATATTTTATATTGAAAAAGTTAGAATTTGGGCTCCATGTTACAGATCCATTCTGTATACAAGTTTGTATATAGTTAGAACCTGGAATTCCACTGAGAAACCCTTTAAATAATCATAATAGCTACCATTTATTGAGGACTTACCATGAGCCAGGAACAGTTCTGAGTGCTTTTTTAAAAGAATTTTGTTGAGTTATAATTTACATACCATACAATTCACTTGCTTTACTTTTGGTATATTTACTTTGTGCACCTATCACCACAGGGATAGAGTTTTTTTGTTTGTTTTGTTTTGTTTGTTTTGCCACAAGATGTGGCACGTGGGGTCTTAGTTCCCTGACCAGGGATTGAACCCATGCCCTGTGCATTGGAAGCGTGGAGTCCTAATCACTGGACTGCCAGGGAAGTCTCTGTTCTAAGTACTTTGCATATATTAATTCATTTTATTCTGGAAGCACCTCTATAGAACAAGTACTGTATTATTCTAACATTACAGGTAAGGAAACCCATACACAGAGGTTAAGCCCTTGTCCAAGGTCACAGTGATAGAGGGGCAGAGACAGTTCAAATTCAGGCTTTCTGTCTGCCAACCCTGTAATCTTTCAAATACTCCATTTGACAAAGATGGAACTACTGCCATTCAACAAATATTTATTTGAGTGTCTTTAGTGTGCTGGAAATTCTTAATTGTAGATCTGGGGCATTGCTATGGTGAGCAAGACACACAAGCTCCCTGCTGTCATGAAGAGTACTTTCTTGTGGAAACAAAATAAAGGCATAAACTCCATATTTTATGAGGATTCTTCATAGGTATAGCCGATTGTGTTTTGCAAACATATTTTATAATAATGATGACTGTTGTTCCCCTTTTCTCCGAGTACCTGGTTGATTCATGAAATCTCTATCTTAGCTGTTCATAATCTGCTGTGTTTTTATGTACACCCAGGAGACTGGGCAGTGTAGGGGAAATTCCTGGGCTTTGGCATCTGAAGCCCTGGGTTAGAATTGCAGCCCTCCACCGTGTACTAGCTGTGTGTGAACTCTGGGCTTTGGTGTCTTCATTTATAAACTGGGTGTTGGATGCCCTACCCCCTACAGTGGTTGTTAGGATGAAATGAGCTCAGGTCCCAGCACAGTGTGTGACATAGAAGGATCATCTATTAGTTTCCTAATTACTACACATTTTCTAGTCTTAAGAATTTTCAGTGAAAGATATAAATGCAGGTAGAGGGGCTAAATTGAGTTCCCTGTAAATGGTGTTTAACTTTTTCTCACCAGAATGCCATATTTATTCTAACTCAAGTAATTTTTGTTTGCAATAATCGTTTAGGCAAATGTTGAAGAAGGTCATTGTTTGCAGAATAACTTTGAATTAATATTCATAAAAATATTTTCTTGAAAGAGTTAAGTACAAAAAAATGCATCTTCATAGACTGTTCTCAAAATTTCCATTGGTATATTAAAATGACTGTGCTAGAATTTACTTCTGTGTCCTGTACCATAATACATTTTAATTTCATATTGCTTCCAAAGATACTGTTTCTTATTTGCTTATACTTAGTAATACCCACGTTTCATTAGAAACGTTTGTTTCTGATATTGAGTAACTCAGTGTAATGTGATAATCAGATTTTATTGTACAGTAGCAAGTTCTTGATAGAAACCATACTTGTTATTTATGTGTACACTTAATAACTTTGGCCCTGTATCTAGTCTGCCACTGGGTTAGTGCTGACTTTTACTGTTGCTTTTCCTTTCTTTCTATTTCTGTTGGCACCACACTGATTAGAACACACGTAGGTTGCTGTAGCAAGGCTAGCTCATCTCTCTTGCTTTAGTCTTCCTCACATCTCTGTCATAATATCCTGCATACAATACATCATAAAGTCTGTACATTTGGTGGGGGGACACACCACATGGCACGTGGGATCTCAGTTCCCTGACCAGGGATTGAACCCGTGCCCCTTGCAATGCAAACACAGAGTCCTAACCACTAGACCACATGGGAATTCCCAAGTCTATACATTTTATAGTTGACTCAATGCTCTGGAGAGCTTAGACTCAATTACCCTGAAACCCTGTTTTCTGTTACCCCTAACACAAACCTTCTTATCCAAGTCAAGCTGTGGCTACCTGCTGTATTCTGAACATTCTTTGATTTAAAATATGTCGTGTAATCTTCTTGTCAACTGTTCCGGTAAGGTGTTACTTTTATCCCCATTTTATAGACAAGGAAGCTAGGCACAGGGAAGTTAAATAACTGGCCCAGAGTCCTTCAGCTTGTCTGGGGAGCAGTTAAGGCTTAAACCCAATGAGTTTCCCTCTGCGTGTGTGCACAGACTTTCTTAGGGACTAAAGCCCCACTCAGGTGTCATCCTGAATAAGAACCCATGGGGCGTCTCAGTTCTTCATTGAGTGACTCATGACGCCTGTTGGCATGGGGGGAGAATGCCTCTCCCAGGAGGTGACATTTTAGTCAACATGCAGGAAGAGCCGGGTGGTGGGGCGTGGAGGGTAGCGTTCCAGGGGAATTGTGTGTGCAGAGGACCGGACCTTAGTCTCATTCATAGCAAGTGTGAGTGTTTATCTAGTCTGCTTCATCCTTATGTCTTTTGATAGGTTAAGCCAAATATATCAATCTGTTTTTCAAAGTTTACACCTCATGTGATTCCTGTACAGCTGGCATTTATTTATTCACAGCAACTCTGTGAGGTATGTCTTAATAGCCATATTTTACTGCTGAGAAAAATTGAGATTCATAATGCTTAGTAATATAAAGAGCTCTCACACAGTAAGTAGCAGGAAAAAAATGGCAAAGCTGGGATATGCCTCAGTCTGTCTAAAATCCCATGCTCTTTCCCTGCCCTGTAGATCAGTCACTCTGTGTAACCATGGATGATAACTTATACCCCTGTCTTAGATGAATTCATCTCCCTAGGCAGGTTATAAGCTAGTAAAGTGCAGGGCCCTTTTTAGTACTTGTATTGTCATAAACACCAAGCACAGCTTTACAAATAAATAGTCAGTAAGAGTTGTTTATGTGTGTTCGTTTCACTAATGTTAGAGGCATTTTGCATATAGTAAAACAAAATTTCAGTAGTTAAAAAATGAGTTGTTTGCAGAGTGCATGTATCATTTTCATAAAACAATTAAAACTATTAAAAATACCAGCCAGTCATTCTGAAATCCATGAAAGATAAAAACTAAATTGAAGACCTAAGGCCAACCTTATTTGTTCTGCAAGACTGTAAAATTTGGTGGAAGAGAAGAATTTCAGTTTTGCGGACTACCTTTATCACTCACATTCTCTGACTAATATTACAGATAAAGAATCATGGATGCTCCTGTCAGAACCATACATGGTCCCTGAGTTCTGTGCCACTCACTTTTGTTGTTAGAATTCCATTGAATAGTCGCTAGAGTTTGAACTTCTTATTCTGCAAACACTACTTCCTTATCAGTGACTGCTGTATGGTTTTATTTGTAGTTATTTTTGGTATTGGTTCCGACCTTTATTATCTTGTTTTCCTTACTGTCCTGATCTTTCTGAATCAGTGTTCCCCTTAATTTCTGATGTCTGCTTGATTGTGAGTGACTGAAACGTACATTGAATTCCATCAAGTGAATTTGGAGAGTTTATTGAAATAATGGTGGGGGTGGGGTCCTCACAGAATCACCCAGCCACAGGGAGGGCAGGAGTGCAGCTGGGTGCATGGCACCTGGCTTTTGAACACGGGTCGGAGTCTCTCCATCTCTTGCCTCTGATTCTCTCCCATGCCGTAGGCTGTGATGGGAATATGACCACCACAGCGCCACACTTTACAGCAGTGACCACCAGGAAGAGACCCACCTGACACTCCCTCTGATTCGAGCCCCTCAAAGATCCCAGGAAAGGGTTCTAGTTAATTAGCCCGACCGTCCTGGGTTGACCTAGAAGTTGCCTCGTTTGCCTGTCAGGGGTCTGCTAGGACACAGGGCTCAGAAACCGTGACCTCACCGGGGAGTAGTGTTATCTGCCCTATTTTGGGTTATTGGGATCCTGTCTGCTAGCTGATTCCTGGGTTAGACTGGCTGCCCTGAGGAAGCCGCCTGTCTCTGTGGAAGGCAGCTTCTCCCATGGCTCCTGCTCTTCCTTTCCAGGTGAGGGGAACATCTGCAGTGTACTCAGTACCTTTGCGAATCAGAGACAGCTGATGAGCCCCGAGCTCTGTGTGTGAGGGATGCTCCTGTCGTTTGTTTCACCACCTGCCTGTATGACTGCAGGTAACCTATTTGGGTTTGTCTTTTTTCTGTTGAGAAACGTTACCATTTTATAATAGAATAATGCTTTACACATAGTGACAGTGAATAACAATACCAGGCAAATGTCACTTCTCTTCAAGAGAATGGAACTATTATCTTGCATATCAACTCATCTGGGTACTAATGGAAAAAGCCTGGAAAAAGAAATAATACTTTACATTTATACCACAAGTTTTTCTAAGAGATAAAGTGCGAGGCTAAAGGTCACTGTAATTTTCCCCTCAAACTTTTTCGATGTTATTTTCTTCCAGACATTAAGAGCAGCCAGCCACCTGGCTCCTTCGTATCGTGCAAAGTTATTGCATTTTAAAATAATATTGGATTTTTTTCTAGGCTTGCAAGGATTTTTAATTTGTGAGAAAACTGCCTTTTTTTTTTTTTGTACAAAAAGAGTTTGTTTTTGGAATGTTTATATTCTGATAACTGGAGAAAACATGGCTTTGTATTTGGTATTTGGTAGGTTGTGCTGCCCCTGCAGTTAAACTAAAAAAAAATGTATCGCATTTGCTAAAGATGAATAAGATTTAGCTTGTGACCAAGCCCCTGGAAGAGCTGACCGTGTAGCCATGACTGTCCTACCAGACAGTTGTGGGGCAGCACAGCAGAGCTGGGTCATGGTGCCACCACTCTCATTCTGTAATACACACTCTGCAGGGAGCGTGCGTGCTAAGGAACAGATGGATAACCCACTCAGTGAGTTTGTGCCCTCAGTGAATGAGGGGCAGATGGGAGCCCACCCTTCCTGCTGGCTTGCTCAGTTCCTGTACTGAGTAAGCCTCTCAGAGTAAGAGCACTTCTAGGGTTTAAAGGTATCCATTTCCCACACAACATGACTTCTGAATGTAAGCCTGCAACAACTTCTGCTGTTCAGCAGAAGAAAAAGCAATCTGTTTCAATGCTGGAGGGGAACCCATTGCTGTGTACTTAGTGGGACCATATGACCATCTTCGGCAGTAACTTTCTATGGGATTTTCAAAGATAGCATTGACCATTGGAGATTTTTTTTTTTTTAAGATTTTTTTTTTTTTCTGGTGTGGACCATTTTTAAAGTCTTTATTGAATTTGTTACAGTATTGCTTCTGTTTTATGTTTTGGTTTTTTGGCCCTGAGGCATGTGGGATCGTAGCTCCCCTACCAGGGATGGAACCCACACCACCTGCACTGGAAGGCGAAATCTTAGCCACTGGACCGCCAGGGAAGTCTCTGACCATTGGAGATTTTTGCCTGATATATTGTGTTTAGAATTTAGCCTCCGTGTAGTATGTGATGAGATGAAGATACAAAGAAGATATTGATACATTCTGTGTTCCTGCATAGAAGAGAACCTTTAATTCTAACTTGTGTGCTTGGGGAAAGTATTAGGGAGGATGTGGCATTTGTGCAGAGCTTTGAGGGGAGAGCAGCATTTTGATAGGTGGGAATAGGGAGTTGAAGGGATACGTTTCCAGTGGGCAAACCATGTGAAATAATGTGTTGAGATAATAGTAAATAGTCTAATAAGGTTAGAAATGTATGGGCTTTATTATAGTAGGAGGAATGTCTCAAAAAATAGGTTTGAATGAGATCATGGGGGACCCTTGAAAGTCTTCTTACGAATTTGGGCTTTATTCTCTATGTTGTGGGAAGCATTAAAAATTTTTGGTCAGAGACATATCATGCCCAGGAATGGTCAAGATGGAATCCTGACATTTCAAAATAGGTCCATATTGTTCTCCCCACCCCTTTCACCTTAGTCATTACCCAGGAACAAACTGAGAAGAGGTGATCTCTTCCTGGGGATAGCCACATGGAACGATCAGACTGTGAACTAGGAGGAATGGAAGGAGGTTGAGTTAGACTGTCAGCCCATTGTACTGTTATTGACATATGTATTATATATGTTACAAGCCCAGTAGTTTGGTGTTACAATTATTGCTTTATGCAAGCATGTCTTTTAAAGTAAGAATGAAGAGAAAAAAGAGCAAACATATATTTATGCAGCCTTTTATATTTCCTCAAATGTTTTCCTTTTCTGGTGTTCTTCATTTCTTCCTGCTGATTTGAGTTAGCCTCTGGTGTCATTTCCTTTCAGCCTGAAGGGTTTCTTTTAGTATTTTTTGTAGGGCACATCTGCTAGCAACACATTTTCTTAGTCTTTATTTATTTGAGAATGAATTCATTTCACCTTCATTTTTGAAGGATAATTTTGCTGGGTATAGAATTCTTGTGAGACAGTTTTTTTCTTTCAGCAGTTTAAATATGCCATCAGTGCCTTCTGATCTCCATTGTTTCTGATGAGAAGTTAATCATTAATGGTTTTATTATTCCCTTTTAACTCTTTTTTTTATTTTGGCTGTTTTGAAGATTTTCTTGTTTTGACTTTTAACTGTTTAACTGAAACGTGCCTAGGTGTGAATTTCTTTGTGTTTTTTCTAGGCTAAGGTTCATTGAGCATCTTGGGTATATAAGTTAATAGTTTTCATGAAGTTTGGGAGGTTTTTGGCCATTATTTCTTCTTGTTTTTCCTACCTCTTTCTCTCCTTTTCTTGGAACTGCCATTATGTGCAGGTTATTATGCTCGATGCTATCTTACAGGTCTCTGAGAGTTTCTTCATTTTTATTCATTCTTTTTTCTCTCTGTTCTTTAGACTGAATTATTTCTATTGATCTTTCTTTAAGTGTTTTGATTCTTTTTTCTGCCAGCTCAAACCTGGTGAACCCATTTAGTGAATTTTTCATCTCAGTTATTGTGCTTTTCTGTTTCAGAATTTCATTTGATTCTTTTTCGTAATTTCTACCTCTTTATTGAGATTCTCTTTATTGAGATTCTCTTTGTTGAGTTATGGTCATCCTACTTTAATTCTTTAAATATGGCTTCCTTTAGTTCCAGAGCATCATGGTTTGCTTTGAGGTCTTTGTCTGAGAAGTCCAACAGCTGAGCCCACTCAGAGAAAGTATCTGTTGACTGCTTTTTTCCTGAACATGAAACACACTTACCTATTTCTTTGCATGCCTTAAAAGTCTGCTAAGAACTGGCATTTTAGATTATATTTCTAACAGATGTGTTTTTTTTTTTAAAATGCTTCAATGATGCCCTC
Source organism: Hippopotamus amphibius kiboko (assembly GCF_030028045.1). Lineage (NCBI taxonomy): Eukaryota > Metazoa > Chordata > Mammalia > Artiodactyla > Hippopotamidae > Hippopotamus > Hippopotamus amphibius. The sequence goes on along the minus strand of NC_080189.1, from coordinate 85,298,616 downwards.
ATGTTTTATTTATTTATTTATTTATTTATTTATTTATTTTTTGTAAATTTACTTATTTGTCGGCTGTGTTGGGTCTTTGCTGCTACACACAGACTTTCTCTAGTTGCGGTGAGCGGGAGCTACTCTTTTTTGTGGTGCTTGGGCTCCTCATTGCGTGGCTTCTCTTGTTGCAGAGCACAGGCTCTAGGCATGTGGGCTTCAGTAGTTGTGGCACATGGGCTCAGTAGTTGTGGCTCACAGTTTCTAGAGCACAGGCTCCCACAGGCTTAGTTGCTTCACAGCATGTGGGATTTTCCTTGAGCAGGGATTGAACCCATGTCGCGTGCCTTGGCAGGTGGGTTCTTTAACCACTGCGCCACCTAAGAAGTCCCAATGATTTCTTATTGTGGGTTTTTTTTTTATTGTATTTATTCATTTGGCTGTGTTGGGTCTTAGTTGCCACATATTGGATCTTTAATTGCAGCATGTGGGCTCGTTTAATTGCAGCATGCATGCGGGATCTAGTTCACTGACCAGGGATCAAATCCGGGCCCCCTGCTTTGGGAGTATAGAATCTTAACCACTGGATCACCAGGGAAGTGCTTTTTGTTTTATTTTGTTTTGTTTTGTTTGGCTGCACCATGCAGCATGTGAAATCTTAGTTCCCCGACCAGCAATGCAACTCGTGCCCCCTGCAGTGGAAGCTCAGAGTTCTAACCACTGGACCGCCAGGGAAGTCCCCTTATTGTGGTTTTGATTTGCATTTCCCTGGTGGTTAGTGATGTTGAGCACCTTTTCATGTACCTGTTGGCCACCCGTATGCCTTCTTTGGAAAGCTGTGTCTTTGGCTCCTGTGCCCATATTTTGATTGAATTGTAAGTTTCTTTTTCTCTTGAGTTGTTTCAGGTAGTTTTAAAGTGTCTCCCAACATCTGACTGCCATGTTTGTCTTCTCTGCGTGTGCTGCCGCCTCATGGACAGCCAGGGATATGTGGATAGCTTGGGCCCTGTCCGGTTTCTCCTGCATGCCCACACAGCCTTCCAGTGGGCCATGATTGTTTGGAGAGCTTTTGAAGCTCTTCTGTGGTTGTCTCATTTTTTAAAATTTCTGGTTAGTCTGTTGGTCTGATGTTTACTGCAGCTGGGACCAGAACCTCCAGATGGGTAACCTGCTAGCTTTGCTGTTTGTCTACCCCTGTGATTGCCGTTCCCAACTGTGTTGCTGGGCATGGATGTTTTGCACTTTACTCTTAATTAAGTTAGCCTCCTACACTGCTGCCCATCCTGGCCTTGGGGAATCTGGGATAGCAGTCCCAAGCAGGAATGCCATAGACTCCCTGTGAAATAATGGAAAAAATGTATATTGGTTCTGTCCTGAGTTCCTGGTACAGGGCTCCTAAAACCCTTGTGATTTTCTAAGTCATAAGAGCACTAGAAGCATCTTTTGTTCTAATGTTTGGTCTGTGATCCTGGTTCCTAACACAGAGCTCCCAAATCCTTTGAATTTTCCTGGGTGATTGGGATGTCTTAGTTCTAATGAGGAGACTTTTGGTGGGCTTGGGGCTAGCTTCAGGATGCGGGCTGATCAAGCCATGATTAGAAGCTTGGAACGTTCAGCCCCACCTGCCATCCTCTGAGAAGGGGAGAGGGGCTGAAGACTGAGTTAATCAGCATCCGTCATGCCTACGTGATGAAGCCTCCATACATATCCCCAAAGTACAGGGTTCGGTGCTGGGAGGGTGATGTCCCCAACTCCATGGGGACAGAAGCTCCTGCACTCAGGGCCCTTCCAGCCCTTGTCCTATGTATCTCTTCACCTGGCTGTTCATCTGTACCCTTTATCATATCCTTGTTATGTAATAAACTGGTAACCATGTTTCCGAGTTTTGTGAGCTGTTCTAGCAAATGATCACATCCAAGGAGGGGGTCGTGGGGCCCTCCAATATATAGCCATATTGGACAGAACTTGTGGGTAACCTGGGGACCCACTGCTTGTGATTGGCATCTAAGTGAGGGTGGTCTTGTGGGAATGAACCCTTGACTTGTGGGATCTAACACTAACTCCAGGTAGATAGTGTCAGAACTGAATGGAATTGTTGGACACCCAGCTGTTGTAGGAGGATTGGTCCGCGTGGGAATCAGCTCTCACTGGTGGTATCAGAAGTGTTGTGAAGGTGGTAGTAGTGGGAGTAAAGGAAAAACAGGAGTGTTTTTACAATCCCACTGTTCCAACTTGAGGTTCAGTAGTTTTTCGTGAATAAATTCTTCTCAGTTTGTATGCCTTTAATTGATTTCCAGAGTCCTGAAATGTTTTTGTTTTACTTTTTTGTGAAAATTTTATTTTGTTTTATCATTGCTTTTGGAGTGAGAATTTGTCATGTTCCTCACTCTGCTGTTCTGAACCCCTGTTTTTAAGTATTCAAGGTGTAGAGAAAGCCGTATTATTAAGATTGAGGTAGACATCAAGTCAGTGTTTTTATTTTATGTGAAAAGTTTTATTAGAAAGTTCAGTTTTATAGTAATATTGTTAATGAGATTTTTTTCATAACTGCTGTCTAATAAGTTTTTGTATGTTGATTCTGCCAGTTGAAGAAGCTGTATGTTTTTAGGAAGTATTAAATTATAGAAGTAATTTTGAAAAGGGATTAGGTGCATTTAAAAGAAAGTGATTTTTAGCAAGCTAACATTTATTATGTATTTAAGCCCTTTTATGTTTGAGATATGAATGTTTCAAAGAGTTTTACAATCATCTCTTTTTGGAAAAAAAGTGCTTTACTTCTGATTATAAGCATAGCACATTCTCTGTTGAAAAAGAGGAAAACCTAGGAAGACACAAATAGGAAAATTAAAATCATTGTAATCACACTCCCAAGAAAAAAACCACCATATGGACTCTGGTATCTCCGCTGCAGACTTCATGCATACTGTCTGTGCGCTCCAGTCATTCACCTGTCTTGAAACCTGCTTTAAAAACAAAAAAAACCAGGGACTTCCCTGGTGGTCCAGTGGTTGAGACTCTGTACTTCCACTGCAGGGGACGTTCCACATGCCGTGCAGTGCGGCCGACCGCTCGTCCTCACCCAAAACAAAAACAACCAGCCTAATTCAGATTTGGTGAACATCTTCCTATGTCATTAGATATTTTTGTAAAACAGTTTTTAAATGGCTGCATAGTATGTCAGTAGTATGTATGGATAGCTATCAAAATTTTGTTGTTGTTGTTGGAAATTTACATTTCTTCTGTTTTCAGCTGTCAGTACGTCTTCCGATCAGATTATTGAGGAGCCCTTGCTGAACGAGGCGTGAACATTTTCAAGGCTTTTAGTAAATATTTTTAGACTGACTCCCGCATTGCCACTTCCCCATTTACCAAGTTTCACCAGGAGTGTAAGAAAAAGTTCACTCTAAGCTGTGCACCCTCTCCAAAGTGAAATTTTAGTAAAATCATGTGGTTTTGCTGATTTATTAGCTTTAAAACGTTTAATTGCTATTTGATTTCTGTATCTCCCGTCTTGTCTTTGTCATTTTTAAAAATCAGACATTCTCTTAAACTCATTATCATTTGTCGCCTCACAAATCTTGACTTTTTTTTGAAGTTTCCCTTTAGAAAAATAGAAATGGAATTTTTCTTTTCTCAGAGAAGAAAATCCTGCTAAGCTCTTTATTAGGATTAATTGCTTTTGACTTTTTGTTTGTTTGTTTTTGACTTTAAATAATGAATAAGCTAGACTGAATTGCTTTTGTGTGTGTGTGTGTGTGTGTCTCTTTGGATGCTTATATATATTTTATATATATATTATTTATATATATATTTGTGTGTGTGTGTATACACATGTAATAATGTTATATATATACGTGTAATAAGTCTTTGGATGTTAGTACGCACTGTCCTGTTACAGTTAGATGATATTTTTCAAAAATAGCCTCGAAATTCTTATTGGACTTGTGATAATCACATAGAGAGACTTAATTGAAAGATATTCCCGTAATGCTTACGTTTGGTTTTATTACTAAATCTGGAAGCTGGGAATTGACTAAACTATTTTCCTGTAACTCGGGCTATATTTAAGTCCAAATTTCACATCCAAGAATCTTCTTGACAAATGATCCTGGTTCTGAAAGTTTATTAATAAATGAGAAGAATCTGTTGTTTTTCTGTTCCTGTAATCTTCTCATAGGTACATGTTAGGCATTGTTAGTCTCAAAAACAGTAAACAGAATTATTTTTAAGCTTTAAGTGGCTCTGTCTGCTGTGTCTGAAGGGTAAAATTGTATTTTGATAAACATGAGCATATTATCCATTATCAGCCAGAATTTATATTCATATTACTTTAATGTGATTCAAGGTCTCAGACCAAAATAAAATGCCAAGGGGTGATCACGTTATCTGAACAAGAGAGCATTTACACAAACTCTTAGGAAACTGTTTGCTGGCCTTTTAATCAAAAGATTAGAATTCTTTATTGATTTCTCCTTGGCTATTAATTTCTGAAAACCCACAATCAAATATAGTGCTCAGAAGTCTTCCCTAGACCATTTTCAGCAAAGCATAAATATAATTTCTATTACACTACTGTCCTCTAGTGCAAACGGATCCACTTGCTGTCTGCTGCTTAATAGTTCTGGAGGATATCATTGAGGAATTGTAGTCACTAGTAGCAAACACGTACATGGGCTTTGAAGTATTAATGGCTATCGAAGTATGTTCTCCTCAGAATTATTCTTAAGGCTCTCTTGTTATATATATTTCTCTTTCTCTTGGTCATTTGTAATTTTTTAATACTTTTTCTTGAAGGAAATTGATTTGGAATATTAGGTCCTTTGATTACATGCACTTGACCTTTCTTGGATCTTCACATTGTTAATTTTCTTACATCCCTACTGATGGAAGGAACATCAGTAGCTACAGGGGGACCATTGTTCCGTGTGAGAAGGAGTGAGGGCTCATGTGGTGTTTCCTCCATTCTCTGAATCCCGCAAGCAGCTCATAGCCTGTGAACAGTGGTATTATGTCGAGTATTTGAGCCTGTCCTGCTCTGCATTCCTCCTCACAGAAACACCTCATGTTGATTGACATGCTTCTTTTTTATAAACCTATTGAATGCTTTGTCCTCTTAATTGTGCCATACTGCTTACAAACGAGTTAATTATTAAAAGAGGTGATGGATGTTTTATAGACTGAATGCATACAGGTTGGGCATGTGGTAGAAAGCAAATGGATTGGGGATAGATTCAATGATTGAGTCCACGTACTTCATAACTAAAGTTTTTAATTACTTCAGAACCCAAGTCTAGAAGAAAAATTTACTTACCATGTGTATATGGGTTCTGACATAGTTAGTCCTTTGTTTTTCCTTTGGAGGCATTTTTGAAGAAAAATTTACACTTTAAAAAAATATATAGTTGATGTATAATATTATGTTAGTTTTCAAATTTACTACATAATGATGTGATGTTTGCATACATTATGAAATGACCACCAGGATAAGTCTAGTAACCATCTGTCCACATACAAAGTTCTTAACAAAACTACTGACCATGTTCCTATGCTGTATATTATATCCCTGTGACTTATTTATTGTATAACTGGAGGTTTGTACCTCTTAATCCCCTTCACCAGTTTCATCCACCCCAGTGCCTCCCTTGTGGCAATCACCTGTTTGTTCTCTGTGTCTATGAAGTCTGGTTTTGGTTTGGTTTGGTTTGGTTCGGTTTGGTTTGGTTGTTTTGCTTCTTAGACTCAGCATGTAAGTGAAATCATGTAATATTTGTCTTTATCTGACTTATCTCACTTAGCTTAATACCCTCTAGATCCTTCCATGTTGTCACAGATGGCAAGATTACATTTTTTATGGCTGTGTAATATTTCATTGTGTGTGTATATAAATACATATATATTTATATATACACCATGTCTTTATCCATTTGTCTGTTGATGGACACTCAGGTTGCTCCTTACATGTTTTTTAAAAAAATAGATTAAAGAATGTTTTGGTTTCTATAGCTTTAATAATAGGAAAATAGCAAGTGATGGGCAAATTCTCATTTGTTTGAAGCTCTCTCTTGCTGCTTATTTATGTATCTTAGTGACTCTGATCTAATAGTGCCTGAACATGGTGGTTTACCTGTGAGGTATGAATGGCTCTTGATAAGTATAACTAAATCACTTTGTGGTACACCTGAAACTAACACAATATTGTAAATCAACTATACTCCAATATAAAATTTTTAAAAAATCAGAGTTTTATAGAGAACCAGAAGGTGGTTTTCAGAGGCTGATTCTTAAAGCCACATTAATAACCTTGGGGAGTGGTAAAACCAGCTAGATTAAGTGGAAGCTGTGTTTCATTTCACTAAGACAGGATTATACAGTTAAGTATCTTAAATAAAATCTTTAAAATTTTTCTGACATGCACATAACTGATATGGGAATTAAATATTCACTTAAGTACTATTTAATGAAGCCTGCCAACATTTCTGCAAGCTAGGTACAGGATGTATTTCTATTGCTCTTTTTGTAGCTGAAATATAGGCACTAACATGGTATATTATAATGACTTTTAATATTTTGATGCAGGAAATAGTAAAATGTTGTTATATATTAAATAACTGAATAGTCAGTTAATATTTGAAAAGGCAGTTTTAAGGAAATAGCAATGATTCTGCTCAGAGTTTATGAGCCTTACTCTGTAGATTTTTAAGTTAAGAAGTTATTTTCTCTGTTTGTAAGTAAACGGTGAGGTTGATTTCAATACTCCCTCCCTCCCCTTCTAAACCCCAATAGAGAGAGAAGGAGGGAGAGGAAGCCTTGGGTTTAGGGTCATCAGACGGTGTTCTGTCCTCTGGGCATATGGTAAGATCACACTTCCCTGTCTCCCTGAAGTTAGGAAAGATCATGTCACTTGTCCTATGAAATGTGACATATTCCTTCTTGGCAGAGGTGACATGTATCACTTCTACACTGAAGCTTTGTAAGCATAAGGGAGGAAAAATTCTCCAGTACCCTCTTGGGATCTCTGGCTGGGCTTAAGGTTAAACCAACATAAGATTAACAGGAGAAAAGTGTACAAATTTTATTGAATTTTTACATGTACGTGGGAGCCTTTACAAGAAAATGAAGACCCAAAGAAGTGACTAGAGCAGGAGGCTTTTCCACCTTTTAGACAAAGAAACAGTAAATTTGTGAAGAACTGACAAGACAAAGGAATTTGGTCTATGGGTAGTAAATGGGGAAGAAGTGACAAGCTTTGTTTATACAACCTTCTCTTCTCTGGTGGTAAGAATGTCTCCCTTCCTTCTGGTACAGGGAGAAGGTACCTTTCACATGGGAGATCTCCTGCTTTCAGGGAGTAAGGGCAGGGGAGGGGGGTGAAGGTCAGAGTGACTTTCCTGCTTCTGACATTTTCTCAAACTCCTTCAGCCTAAGGTAGTCAGTATGCCAAGGTGCCATGTTTTGGGGTGCCATGTTTTGGAGTGTCATGTTTTGGGGTGTCACGTCTTGAGCCCCATCAGGAGCCTGTGAGTAATTTGCCACTGTCTTGGGGACTGGTGACCTTCTAAATGGTGGCAGCTCTGTCAGCCTGCAGCCCTCTGTAAAGCCCACATGGGGCAGGGTGCCCACTGTCCTGAGATGGACGTATAGTGTTGGCAAGACATAAACTTCTGTTGTTTTAAGTCACGACGATTTGGGGATGCTTGTTACTGTAGCATAAGCCAGTCTACCTTGATAGATGCAGTTTCCATAGGTCTAAGGGTCAAAGAAGAGATATTAAAATAACTTCATTTCTTCAACCACTTTTGCTAACGTTTACTGTGTGCCATTCACTCTTCCAAGTGCTAGCAGTGAACAAAACAATCTCCTGTTTTCTCAGGAAACTTCTTCCCATTCTTCATTAATTATTTAGAGAGGGGACTTCCTAGGTGTCACAGTGGTTGAGAATCTGCCTGCCAATGCAGGGGACATGGGTTCAGTTCCTGCCCCGGGAAAATACCACATACTGTGTGGAGCAACTAAGCCTGTGCGCCACAACTATGGAGCCTGTTCTCTAGAGCCCATGAGCCACAACTGTTGAGCCTGTGTCCCGCAACTACTGAAGCTGGCGTGCCTAGAGCCCCTGCTCCACAATAAGAGAAGCCACAGCAATGAGGAGCCCACGTACCACAATGGGGACTGGCTGCCACTTGCCGCAACTATAGAGAGCCCATGTGCAGCAATGAAGACCCAGTGCAGCCAATAAATAAAGTAATTAATTAAAAAAATTATTTAGGGAGTCTCTTTTTCTGCAAAGCCTTGTTCTCTGAGCAGCAGGTCACCCTTTTCTCTTCTGTGCTCCTACATACTTTATACACACCTTCGTCGTGGCACTAATGTTATCATGGTTATTCTATTTCTGTCTTGCTTTCTAGGCTGTGATCGTCTAGAGAACAAATAGTTTATACATGGTACATAGTTATATGTAATATTTAGCAAGCATCTACTGTATAGTCAGGGAACTATACTCAATATCTTGTAATAACTATAATGGAAAAGAATCTAAAAAAAAAAAAGATATGTATATGTATAACTGAATCACTTTGCTGTATACCTAAAACTACCACAATATTGTAAATCAACTGTATTTCAATAAAACTTTTAAAAATAAAGTAATACAGGTGGTTAAATTAGTTAAACCTGGCGGTGGAGAGGTGCTGCAGCAGGGTGGGGCTGGGAGCCCAGGTCCTGAATGCAGACGGCCCGGACGCCATCCTGCTCCTGCCACTGACCGGCTGTGCAACCCTGGACTTAATATTCGTTTAATCCAATACTTGGACATTAGTCTGAGGCTTGGACAGTCTTCTATAAACACCTCTATCGCCAGGACAAGCAACCCCAAAAGTTTGGACAACCATGAGGAAACAAAGAAACACCATGCAGGCAAAGGAGCAGGAAAAAAACCCACAAGACCAAATAAATGAAGAGGAAATAGGAAAAATGCCTGAAAAAGAATTCAGAGTAATGATAGTAAAAATGATACAAAATCTCGATAACAAAATAGAGAAAGTACAAGAAACAGTTCATAAGAACTCAGAAAAACAAACAGCAATGGATAACAAAATAACCGAAATTAAAAATACTCTAGATGCTATAACCAGCAGAATGACTGAGGCAGAAGAACGAATAAGTGAGTTGGAAGATAGAATGGGGGAAATAACTGCCACAGAGCAGGAAAAAGAAAAAAGAATAAAAAGATTAGAAGACAGTCTCAGAGACCTCAGTGATAACATTAAGCATACCAACATTCGCATTATAGGCATCCCAGAAGAAGAAGAAAACAAGAAAGGGTCTGAGAAAATATTTGAAGAGGTTCTAGTGGAAAACTTCCCCAACATGGGAAAAGAAATAATTAACCAAGTCCAAGAAGCACAGAGAGTCCCATACAGAATAAACCCAAGGAGAAATACACCAAGGCACATATTAATCAAACTAACGACAATTAAACACAAAGAAAAAGTATTAAAAGCAGCAAGAGAAAAGCAACAAACAACATATAAGGGAAAACCCATCAGGATAACAGCTGACCTTTCTACAGAAACTCTGCAGGCCAGAAGGGAATGGCAGGATATACTGAAAGTCCTGAAAGAGAGAAACCTACAGCCAAGAATACTCTACCCAGCAAGAATCTCATTCAGATTTGAGGGAGAAATCAAAAGCTTTCCAGACAAGCAACAGTTAAGAGAATTCAGCACCACCAAACCAGCCTTATAACAAGTGCTAAAGGAACTTCTCTAAGTAGGAAACACAAGAAAAGGAAAACACCTACAAATACAAACCCAAAACAATTCAGAAAATGGTAATTGGAACACACATGTCAATAATCACTTTAAATGTAAATGGATTAAATGCTCCAACCAAAAGACACAGACTGGCTGAATGGATACAAAAACAAGACCCTTCTATATGCTGCCTACAAGAAACCCACTTCAGACCAAGGGATACATATAGACTGAAAGTGAAGGGATGGAAAAAGATATTCCATGCAAATGGAAGTCAAAAGAAAGCTGGAGTAGCAATACTCATATCAGACAAATTAGACCTGAAAGTGAAGACTATTAAAAGAGACAAGGAAGGACACTACATAATGATCAAGGGATCCATTCAAGAAGAACATATCACAATGGTAAATATCTATGCCCCCAATATAGGAGCACCTCAATACATAAGGCAAATGCTAACAGCTATAAAAGGGGACATCGACAGGAACACAATAATAGTGGGAGACTTGAACACCCCACTTACATCAATGGACAGATCATCCAAACAGAAAATAAATAACGACACACAAGCTTTAAATGACACATTAGACCATCTCGCCTTAATTGATATTTATAGGACATTCCATCCAAAAACGACAGACTACACTTTCTTCTCAAGTGCACACGGAACATTTTCCAGGATAGATCACATCTTGGGTCACAAATCAAACCTCAGCAAATTCAAGAAAATTGAAATCATATCAAGCATCTTCTCAGACCACAACGCCATGAGACTAGATATCAATTACAGGAAAAAAACTTCAAAAAATACAAACACATGGAGGCTAAACAATTCACTCTTAAACAACCAAGGAATCACTACAGAAATCAAAGAGGAAATCAAAAAATATCTAGAAACAAATGACAACGAAAACACAACAACCCAAAACCTATGGGACACAGCAAAAGCAGTTCTAAGAGGGAAGTTTATAGCAATACAGTCCTACCTTAAGAAACAAGAAAATGATCGAATAAACAACCTAACCTTACACCTAAAACAACTAGAGAAAGAAGAACAAAGAAACCCCAAAGTGAGCAGAAGGAAAGAAATCATAAAGATCAGAGCAGAAATAAATGAAAAAGAAAGGAAAGAAACCATAAGAAAAATAAATAAAACTAAAAGCTGGTTCTTTGAGAAGATTAACAAAATTGATAAACCATTAGCCAGACTCATCAAGAAAAAAAGGGAGAAGATGCAAATCAACAGACTTAGAAATGAAAAAGGAGAAGTCACAACGGACACCTCAGAAATACAAAAGATCATGAGAGACTACTACAAGCAACTATATGCCAATCAGTTGGATAACCTGGAAGAAATGGATACATTCTTAGAAAAATACAATCTTCCAAGACTGAACCAGGAAGAAATAGAAACCATGAACAGACCAATCACAAGTACAGAAATTGAGGCAGTGATTAAAAATCTCCCAACACACAAAAGCCCAGGACCAGATGGATTCACAGGCGAATTCTATCAAACATTTCGAGAAGAGTTAACACCTATCCTTCTCAAACTCTTCCAAAATATTGCAGAAGGCGGAGCACTCCCAAACTCATTCTACGAGGCCACCATCACCCTGATACCAAAACCAGGCAAAGATGTCACAAAAAAAGAAAACTACAGACCAATATCACTGATGAATATAGATGCAAAAATCCTCAACAAAATACTAGCTAACAGACTCCAACAGCACATTAAAAAAATCATACACCATGATCAAGTGGGGTTTATCCCTGGGATGCAAGGATTCTTCAATATACGCAAATCAATCAACGTGATACATCATATCAACAAATTGAAGGATAAAAACCATATGATCATCTCAGTAGATGCAGAAAAAGCTTTTGACAAAGTTCAACATCCATTTATGATAAAAGCTCTCCAGAAAATGGGCATAGAAGGAAATTACCTCAACATCGTAAAAGCCGTATATGAAAAACCAAAAGCCAACATCATTCTCAATGGGGAAAAACTGGAAGAATTCCCTTTAAGAACAGGAACAAGACAAGGGTGTCCACTCTCACCACTATTATTCAACATAGTTTTGGAAGTTTTAGCCACAGCAATCAGAGAAGAAAAAGAAATAAAAGGAATCCAAATTGGAAAAGAAGAAGTAAAATTGTCACTCTTTGCAGATGACATGACATTATATATAGAAAACCCTAAAGACTCTACCAGAAAACTGCTGGCACTAATTGATGAGTTTAGTAAAGTAGCAGGATACAAAATTAATGCACAGAAATCTCTTGCATTCCTATACACTAACAACGGAAGAGCAGAAAGAGAAATTAAGGAAACTCTCCCATTCACCATTGCAACCAAAAGAATAAAATACCTAGGAATAAACCTGCCTAAGGAGGCAAAAGATCTGTATGCAGAAAACTTTAAGACATTGATGAAAGAAATCAAAGACGACACAAACAGATGGAGGGACATACCATGTTCCTGGATTGGAAGAATCAACATCGTGAAAATGTCTGTACTACCCAAAGCAATTTACAGATTCAATGCAATCCCTATCAAATTACCAATGGCATTTTTCACAGAACTAGAACAAGAAATCTTACGGTTTGTATGGAAACACAAAAGACCCCGAATAGCCAAAGCAATCTTGAGAAGGAAAAATGGAGTAGGTGAAATCAGGCTTCCTGACTTCAAACTATACTACAAGGCCATAGTGATCAAGACAGTATGGTACTGGCACACAAATAGAAAGGAAGATCAATGGAATAGAATAGAGAACTCAGAAGTAAGCCCAAACACATATGGGCACCTTATCTTTGACAAAGGAGGCACGAGTATACAATGGAAAAAAGACAGCCTCTTCAAGAAGTGGTGCTGGGAAAATTGGACAGCAACATGTAAAAGAATGAAATTAGAACACTTCCTAACACCATACACAAAAATAAACTCCAAATGGATTAAAGACCTACATGTAAGGCCAGACACTATCAAACTCCTAGAGGAAAACATAGGCAGAACACTCTATGACATCCATCAAAGCAAGATCCTTTTTGACCCACCTCCTAGAATCATGGAAATAAAATCAAGAATAAACGAATGGGACCTCATGAAACTTAAAAGCTTTTGCACAGCAAAAGAAACCATAAACAAGACCAAAAGGCAACCCTCAGAATGGGAAAAAATAATTGCCTATGAAACAACGGACAAAGGATTAACCTCCAAAATATACAAGCAGCTCATGCAGCTTCATACCAAAAAAGCAAATAACCCAATCCACAAATGGGCAGAAGACCTAAATAGACATTTCTCCAAAGAAGACATACAGATGGCCAACACACACATGAAAAGATGCTCAACATCACTCATCATCAGAGAAATGCAAGTCAAAGCCACAATGAGGTATCACCTCACACCAATCAGAATGGCCATCATCACAAAGTCTGGAAACCACAAATGTTGGAGAGGGTGTGGAGAAAAGGGAATTCTCCTGCACTGTTGGTGGGACTGTAAGTTGGTACAGCCACTATGGAAAACAATTTGGAGGTTCCTTAAAAAACTACAAATAGAACTACCATATGATCCAGTCATCCCACTCCTGGGCATATACCCTAAGAAAACCATAATCCCAAAAGAAACTTGTACCATAATGTTTATTGCAACACTATTTACAATAGCCAGGACATGGAAGCAACCTAAATGCCCATCAACAAATGAATGGATACAGAAGATGTGGCATATATATACAATGGAATATTACTCAGCTATAAAAAGGGATGAGATGGAGCTATATGTAATGAGATGGATAGAACTACAATCTGTCATACAGAGTGAAGTAAGTCAGAAAGAGAAGGACAAATATTGTATGCTAACTCACATATATGGAATCTAAAAATGGTACTGATGAACTCAGTGATAAGAATAAGGAAGCAGATACAGAGAATGGACTGGAGAACTCGAGGTATGGGAGGGGGCGGGGGGTGAAGGAGAAACTGAGACGAAGCGAGAGAGTAGCACAGACATATATATACTACCAACTGTAAAATAGTCAGTGGGAAGTTGTTGTATAACAAAGGGAGTCCAACTCGAGGATGGAAGATGCCTTAGAGGACTGGGGCAGGGAGGGTGGGGGGGGACTCGAGGGGGGGGCGTCAAGGAAGGGAGGGAAAATGGGGATATGTATATAAAAACAGATGATTGAACCTGGTGTACCCCCCCAAAAAAAAAATTAAAAAAAAAATTAAGTAATACAACTTACATAGACACAACTTATATAGTGTAATATAGTGATGTGATAATATAGATACTTCACATCGTTCTCTGCATCACCTCCCACATTTCAAAAACTATTTTTTAAATGAATACATCAGACTTCCTGTGGATCCTTTTGCTTGAATGTGATTTGGGGTCAAAATGTGTGCTTTTGTGTTTTCACATATTGTCCAGATGCCTTTGCTTTGTAAAGTACAGTATGAGAGGATCCCTGATGCATCACAGCGGGTAGGTGCCGAATTACCTCGGTAGAAATGGGGGCGGGGGGTAGTCTGTGGCTGGCCGTTGTGCCTCTTCTCTTTACTTACTGTAACTAGTGTACCTGTGGACCAGTGTTGCTCAACCTTATTTTTATCATCGCCTCTACCCCAAGTCTTCTTGGGCTTTTTCTCCCTAACTGCTGCCCCCCCATGAGATTTTAATACAACAGATATACTATATATCTGGTTAAGTATTGCATGTATATCTGTGCTTTATATGGAAAAAAAGAAAGAAGTGTTTTTTTTTTTTTTTTTTTTGCCCCTTCCCCCGACTGATCTTATTTGAAAATGCATGCCTTAAACTAGTGTTTGTGAAAGGTACGTATTTTTCCCTTTGTAGGAGGACATTTCCACTTCAATAGGCTGAGTTTAACCATATTGAATCAGAACTCTGTTGTCTAATACACCTGTGCTCTTATAATAGCTTTATTTTAAGCTGCTTATCATTTAAGTAAGTATGCTGAAATCTTAGTGTATTGAGAACATTGGGAAAGTAAATTTCATGTATTTTGTAGAAGTCCATTTTTTCCTAGGATTCAGGCCTCTAAACCATGCAGTCTTTCTGGCCACATTTGCTTTTGATTCCTTCAGCAAATATTTATTGAGGGTGTACTGTGTGCAAGGCTCTGTGCTGGGGCTGAGGCCCAGTGGCTCATGGCTGGGTCTGCTTCCCTCATTCTTTGTTAGCTTTGTTAGAGCTCACAGGGTTATGTAAACTTGTCCAGGTCACAGTTGTTTTGACTGTACTGACTTATACATTCCCGACAAAGGATAGTGAGCACTTGGTAAAAAAACCCCTGGGAGTTGGTGTAATCCCTTGTGTGATATAGTAAGAAGGATACTTGGTCTTTGTCCTGGCGCCTGGCACAGAGCTCCTAAACCCTGGGGAGCTCCTGAGTTTTTTTGGTGTGCTGAACAGTGATTCTTGGCTGAGGGGCTCCTGCATAGGTTTGGAATGGGAGCTGGTCCCAGAAAGATCAAACTTTGATTGGAAGCTTGCAACTTTCAGCCCAACCTCAGAGAAAGGGAGAGGGACTGGAGATGGGGTTAATCACCGAAGGCCAGTGATTTAATCCATCATGCCCGTGTAACAAAACCTCCATAGAGACCCCTCAATGACAGGGTGCGGAGAGCTTGCAGACTGGGGAGCACATCGAGGAGCTGGGAGGCCATGGAGACATCGCGCGCCTCCCACCACATCGCACCCTATGCATCTCATCCATCTGGCTCCTCTTGAGTTGTATCCTTTATAATAAACTGGTCTGAGAGTAAGGAAAGCACTTCCTGAGTTCCGTGAGTCATTCTGGTGAATTATCTACCCTGAGGAGGGCGTCATGGGAAACCCCAATTTATAGCTGGTTGATCAGAAGTATAGATACCCTGGGAGTTGTGATTGGTGTCTGAAGTGGGACCACTCTTGTGGGACTGAGCCCTTCAACCTGTGGAATCTGATGCTGACTTTGGGTAGATAGTGTCAGAATTGAATTGAGTTGTTCGACATTCGGTTGGTGTCAGAGAGTTGGAGAAATGGTGTTGGAAAAGACAACACGTATTTGGCATCAGGAGGAAAAAGAAACCCTTGTCCCTTGCCTGTCACTCTGTGTGTGTGTGTGTGTGTGTGTGTGTGTGTGTGTGTGTGTGTGTGTAGTGCATGAAAAGATTGAGGGCCAAGTCCCAGAAGATGCTGACCCAATATATAGTTCTCACTTTTCTGTTCTGTCCTACAAACCCTGACAGTTGTCTGGCTACACCAGTGCACATTACACTGTCTGCAGTGTGGGAAGCTGCTTAAATTCTTGGGGCATTCTAGATGACTCATGTATTATGCAAATACATATATGCACGATATGGCAGGAAAAACTCAATATAGGGTTCACATAAAGAAAAAGGCCCTGTTCTTCATTACTGTGTAATTGCCAAACAAATAATAGAGTATATAGTTTCAGGCTCAATTTCAGATTGCCCAGGAGGGATGGGGTACAATTCAGAAAAAAATTTGAGGCAGCTCAGGTTATCTGGAGGCTTTGGTTTGAGGGTCCATCCAGACATAGGGTCTTTCATCCATTTGTTCCTTGTATTAGGTATTTACTCAGCTCCTAATCCCTGTGCCAGGCCCCTCAGTGAACAAGACAGAAGGTCCTCATTTTCGCTCATCCTCTCTGTCCCCATTTTTGGGGACAAATGGTGTAGGATATTTTAACAAAGAACAACTTTTCTTTCATTCATTCATTCTGCTTATGTTTGAGAGTCTATAATACAGATAGACTATTGGGAGATATTTAAATGGGACATCGTGTTTACCTTCAAGGACCATCAAGTTTGTTTGTTCATCCAGTCAATCATTCATTCAAAAAAAATGTGTGTTGAGCCAGACACTGTGCCTGGTCAGCGCGAAGGAAATACAGAAATGAACAAAGCACACAGTCAGCGCCTGGAGGGCTGCAATTCCAGCCTGGAGGGGCAACGGGTGGTAACGTCTTTGGTAGAGTGAAGTGTGGTAGGTGGTGGTAATGAGCTGTGCCCACACTCTAGGAACACTGCAACGGGAGCACAGCAGTGGGGTGTCCTAAGTTGGCCCTGTGTAGGTGAGAGGTCAACATGTGACTCTTGATCTGACTTTTTAATTGGGGCTAGAGAGAAGGGATGGCTTGGACAGAGTGATGTAGGGCAAGTTCCCATCAGTGGCAGAGGCGACTGTGTCAGTGAAGATAGGAGGTGTGAAGCACCATGGTCGTGCACAAAACTGCAAGCGCTGTATTTTGATTTGCATATAGGAGGTGGCAGTAGATGAATTTTAATATAGTGAAACAATTGCACATCAGTGCCAAGAACTAAACCTTGTGACGTTGGCACAATAAATGGTTCAAGGAAATGGATAGCCCAGAAATAAACAAACGTGATAAGGTAGCTGTCACAAATCAGAAGGGTGTTAAGTAATAAATAATACTGGGGCAATTGATACGTGTTTTAGAAAGAAAATAGATTCTTACTTGTGATGTTTTTACTCAGCCTTTAGGGGCTTGAAACTTAGAAATTAGAGGATTAAGATTTCCCTTAGTGGATTAAAATTGAAGATCACTAACGGGCCAAGGCTACATATAACAAGTTACCTTAAAGAACATGATATCTTACCTATGATATCATCTCACTGAACATATAGATCCCATGAGAATGGCTGACTCCACGGGCCCCACATTCACAAGAGCCTCAAGTTTGGTTTAATGTTCGGCTGTTGCTGTCTTGAAATTCATAATTTTTTAAAATGGGCCTGTATTTTCAGTGTGCACGAAGCCCTGAGAATTATGTATCAGTCCTGCCTGTGAGGTTTGTCAAACACGGAAACAGAAAGTTACGGAGCCAAGCTCTAGAGGTAGAGGCTTTCCTGCTTTTTTAGGAAAGCTGCCGCAACACAGTTCAAGAGTCTGGGCCACGTTAGCAGGACCATGTGTATTGTGTATAGATGGCTAGGGCTGTCCCAGACTGATGCATTAAACAGTCCATTTATTTGACAGACTCTCTCTTCCTCTCATCTGCTTCTCACCAAGGAACCTTTTAACTGTGATTTGGCTTCTCCTGTGGTCTTCCTGCAGGGAGAGAGCTGGCTGGTCACGCTGACTCCATACTGATTCTGGAAGTTAGTTACTAAGCTGGCATTCCGGTGATAGGCATCCGTGAGGTTCTCTAATGGGAGCCAGTGCCCAGGAGAAGGTCCCCTTCTGTGTTCGGTTTTCTGAGGCGGAAGGCTGAGGTCCAGGCGTTGTGCTGGTGAATCCACCAAAGCTGTCAAGCGCAGAACAGTGGTTAAGAGCATGGCCTTTGCATAAAAAGGAATGAGATTCTAACATCTTGAAGTCATCATGCTGAATGAAATAAGCCAGTCACAAAGGACAGATATTACCTGATTCCACTTATGCGAGGTATCTAGAATAGGCATATTCATAGAGACTTGAAGTAGATTAGAGGTTACCGGGGTAGGGGGCGGGGAGGCAGGAGGAATGGGGAGGAATGCTTCATGGTTTCAGAGTTTTTGCTTAGGGTGATGAAGAAGTTTTGGATATAAATAGTGATGGTGGTTATACAACACTAATGCCACTGAATTGTACCCTTAAAATGGCATATTTTTTATATATTTTCTATCTTAGTTCTTAAAAATAATGTAATATGCCAAAAAACATTGAAAGTACACTTTATGTGGGTGAATTGTATGGCATGTGAATTATATCTCAATAAAGCCACTTTCTAAAACATTAAAGGGACTTCCCTGGTGGTCCAGTGGTTAAGACTCCCTGCTCCCAATGCAGGGGGCCCAGGTTCAATCCCTGGTCAGGGAACTAGATTCCTCATGCCCAACTTAAGATCCCGCATGCCCCAACTAAGACCCGGCTCAGCCAAATAAATAAAAATAAAATAAATAAAAATAAAATAAATACTTTTAAAAATATTAAACTTTTTTTTTTTAAAAAAGGTGGCCTTTGGAGTCAGCCAGACAAGCCCTGGGATCAAGTTCTGTGGTGCTACATTGTGTGATCTTGGCCAAGATACGTAAATATGCCCTGTTCTTTCATCTGCCAAGTGGTGACATGACATCTGTCTTAGGGTTGTTGTGAGATTAAAGGAGAAAATACACACCAGGTCAGGGTTTCTCAGCCTCAGCACTGTTGACATTGTGGACCAGATAATTCTTTGTTGGTGGGGGCAGGGGAGTCCTGTGCATGATGGGAGTGTCTGGCAGCATCTCTGGTCTCCCCTAGAAGCTTCCTCTTAACCCCCCACAGTTGTGACAACCAAAATGTCTCCAGACATTGTGTGAATGTCCTGCTGGGGGCAAAATAGACCCTGGGTGGACCTAGAGTCTGTCATACAGAGTGAAGTAAGCCAGAAAGAGAAAAACAGATACCATATGCTAACTCATATATATGGAATCTGGAAAAATGCTACTGATGAACCCAGTGACAGGGCAAGAATAAAGATGCCAATGTAGAGGATGGACTTGAGGACATGGGATCGGGGGGGGGGGGGGCAGCGTGAAAGGGAAGCTGGGATGAAGTGAGAGAGTAGCATTGTAGTACCTGTATACACTACCAAATGTAAAATAGATAGCTAGTGGGAAGCTGCTGTATAACACAGGGAGATCAACTTGATGATGGGTGATGACTTAGAGGAGGGGTGGGATAGGGAGGGTGGGAGGGAGTTGCGGGAGGGAGGGGATATGGGGATATACGTATAAATACAGCTGATTCACTTTGTTGTACAGCAAAAGCTGGCACAACAGTGTAAAGCAATTATATTCCAATAAAGAGCTTAAAAAAAAACAAAAAAAGAATCACTGGTGCCTAGGTGTATAGAGCAATGCCTGGAGAAAAGAAAGCTACTGGCAGGTTTCGTAATAATAATGACAGTCATGGAACTAAAGATGACGATACTCCTGAGGCCATCCTGAGGCCCCTGGAAAGGCATTTGTCAGCCTCTCACCTGTCCTCTGCTCTTTGAATTTCTACATCCATGCCAGAATAAAGTCCACATGGATTAAAGGGTAAATGTAAAAAGGTCTACCTTTGCAAACTGAAAGAAGAGAAGTTACAGATCTGTAGATTTGCAAATACCAAACTCAGAAGCAGTGGTACTTTTGTGATGTTTAATATTCGGTTTAAGTCATATTGGGGAATTTTCTTTCCTGATGTCATTACACTAAAAACAAACAAAGAAACAAACATGCATAACTGGTAAAAACTTGGTACTTAACAGTTAAAAAGCAAACTGGAGGGAATTCCCTGGCAGTCCAGTGATTAGGACTTAGTGCTTTCACTGCTGTGGCCCAGGTTCAGTCCCTGGTGTCAGGGAACTAAGATCCTGCAAGCCACGTGGCATGGCAAAAAAAAAAAGAAAAGAAAAGAAAGCAAACTGGGTAGAATGATTATAAGAAATATGACAAAGTGGTATTGAGAAACTGGTATAAATTGAAAAGAAAACCAGATACAAAAATAAATTCTTCAGACATGGGGACAAAAGAGGAAATGTAGTCAGCTTACAAAAACATTTGAAAATTATTCAAATTCAGTAATACTTAAAAATTTAAATCGAAGTTTTAAGCAATAGTATCTAATTCTGTGGTCCCATTTAGGAGTCTCTTACACATTCCTTACAGGACACTGGATGGGTATCACCCCACTGGGAAGAAACGTGGTGATGAATGTGACTTAAAGGTTGTCATACCTTTTAGTCCCCAAAATAGCATTTGGGAGTAATTCCACAGCATAATCGGAAATGCAGATAAATATTTGTGCATGAAGGTGTTTATTGCAAGGCTGTTTTAATAGAAACCAGCTTCGTGTCTAGCATTAGGGGAGTGGTAAATTATAGCTTATGATAAATAATTAGCAGTCCTTAAAACAATATTTACAGAATGTTTCTAATGGCATGCAGAATTCTTCACGGTGTTAAATGAAAAAGCAGGTTTTAAAATTGTGAATGCAGTATGAACTCAGCTCAGAATAAAGACTGGAAAGGAATATGCAAAATATTAATAGTATTTGCTCTGGGAAGATTGAGTTATGGCTAATTTATGAAAGTTACTCATAACTGCATGATTAAATTGATCATTTCAAAGCAGAAAGACTGTGTGTGTGTGTGTGTGTCTGTTCTTTCAGGTAATTTTTTTGATCTTATGCATTTCTGTAGCTTGGAAATGAAGGAGAAGAATGTTAGCTATGTTTCTCTAAGAGAAGGAAAAAGCAGTTGGTGTCTTAAAGTGCAGCTTTATATTTTAGTAAATTCCTTATAAGTTACAATAGCAAACTGGCTTTGGCGGGTAGACTGCTTGCCCTGGATGAGGTGAATTAATGTTTTTTTTTTACACTACAGCATTTTTTTGTTTATTAACTTTTAAAGATATATTTATTGTAGCACATTTCTTGCTGAAAGAATGTTTAAAATGTCCATTTTTATTTTTATAGTGTGTGCAGAAGCTTATAATCCTGATGAAGAAGAAGATGATGCTGAGTCCAGGGTATGTAATGTATTGAATACATTTAATTTTAAATTATACTCCTGTGTTGGATAAGGAAAATAATAATAGGAAAGATGTTAACAGGCATATAAGTTAACAGGAGGCATAATGGAATTATTTTGACTGTTTCTTTTCCTAGTCTTAATCTCTGATAGTTTACTTCTTCAAGTTCTGTATAATTACTTTGATCCAAAGTGTCTCTCTTTGGATAAAAGGAAAGATAAACAAAAAAACTCACTGCAGTTGTGGTTTTATTTCTCTTGCAAAAATACAGTCTGTGATGAAAAATATTTTTAGCTACCTTTCCCATAGTGATAGTTTATTTTTCTTACACAAGTATTTCTAGCAAAGAAAAATACTGGGAAAAGCCTTCTTCTCCTACTGATTTATCACAATAGAAGTTTACTCGGAAAAAAAGAAAAATCATAGTAAAATTACATCTAAAGTCAATACAGCAGTTATTATTTTTTAAAATCTGTAAGTCTGATAGTTTGCTCAGAAACTGATTTCTTGGAGGTCTTAATGTTTTTGCAAGAATTTGTCCAGTTTGGTTTGAAGCAGTTTTTTAGCTGTGTCCTTTAGCTCGGTTCTCCTATTATTTATTTAGTAAAAAGTAAACTAAATAGGAGATTACTGAGCCTGAAAATGGAAAGTAATCATTTACTTTTTTTTTTTTTTGAGTACATACTTTGTAAAAGTTTCTTTTTTTTTTCTATTTGGCCTTAAAAAATAAAAACAAAAATCTATTTCTGTAGCTCTGAAAAATACTTTAGTAAGATTGAGGGGTTTTTTTTGTTTTTTGTTTTCTTTGTTTTTTGTTTTTTTTTGTTTGTTTTTTATTTAAGATTGAGTTTTAATATAGAAAGAAGATACTGGGTCCCTAAGTCATTACATCGTTAAGCTCCCTGCAATATAAGTAAAATCCAATGGTAGAAAGATCAGAGCCTTAAATGACACAGGAGATTTCCCATTTCGCTCCTATCCCCATGGGGATTCGCAGCACCAGACTTGTGGTGTTCTTTTCTCAGTACCAGAACTTACGTATTTTGATAAAGTCTATAAATTCCAGTCTAAAAATTACATTGCCTTAGGATCAAGGTATCGTCACTAATGTGTAGTGTGCTGTTACCACTCCATGTAGTATGAAAAACCCTCCCCTCTTCTACACTTTATGTATCTCACAGAAACAATAGTAGGTGACTTTGAAGACAACATTCTTTGTGTATAAATGTATAAGATAAAACTTAGTAATGGAAATGTTTGATGAGCTGGTTTAACTTAGTAAAAATCTGAATTGAAAAGAACATTTAAAAACATAGTTTAAAACAGTATACAGTACAGTATCTCATAGATACTTGAAAACTGATAGTACCATTTGGTCCATGTGATTGGTAACCTGGTTTGGCTGGATCACTCTAACTAATTGCTCACAGTCTTGTTGGGGAGGCTAAACGAGTTAAGATTCATTTGGCTATGGGAAAGCAACAATCACATTGAGATAAAATACAAGAGAAAACATTGGGGAATTATTGGACATATGCCTGGAAATCTTACAGAATTCCTGAAGGAGTTAAAGAAAACCCCAGGCCGTGGCTAGCAGGCAGGGGCCAGCCCCTCTGGGGTCCTTCCACAGCTCTGGCGCAGCACTTAGAGGGTCGACATTGAAAGGGACTCAGCCGCCTGTCGCTCTTATTGTGTCTCTCTCAGTTCAGAATCCCAGTTTCCCTGTGGAGCGTTTCTCACAGACCTGACTTTGGTTGAGGGGCCAGGCCAAGGAGTACAGACTTGGCCATGGGGCCCCACTTACAAATGAGGGCATCGGGCAAGCCCACTCGTGGGCATATATCCGGAGAAAACTCTTAATTCGAAGAGATCCATGCACCTTTATGTTCATTGCAGCGATATTTACAATGGCCAAGACGTGGACGCAACCTGTGTCCATTGGTAGATGAATGAATAAAGAAGATGTGGCACATATATACAATGGAATATTACTCTGTCATAAAAAAGAATGAAATAATGCCATTTGCAGCAACATGGATGGGCCTAGAGATTATCATATTAAGTGAATTAACTCAGAGAAAGACAGATATTGTATGACATCACTTATATGTGGAATTGAAAAAATGATATAAATGAACTTATTTACAAAACAGGAATAGACTCACAGACATAGAAAACAAATTTACGGTTACAGCCAAAGGAGATAGCAGGAGTTGGGGGAGAGAGAAATTAGGAGTTTGGGATTAACATGTACATACTACTATATATAAAATAGGTAAAGAACAAGGACCTACTGTGTAGCACAGGGAATTATATTCAATATCTTGTAATAACCTATAATGGAAAAGAATCTGAAAAAGTATATGTATGTATATATGTATCTGAATTACTGTACACCCGAAACTAACATAACGTAAATTACTACACTTCAGTTTAAAAAATAGTTTCTAAATAGATAAATAAGGGCAGTTCCTAGCAAAGGAGGCATCTTTGGGGTTGGGCGTTTACCTCGAGTTGTCCCTGTAACACCTTTTGTTATTACTTTAATAGTTTTTTTGTAATTTATTAATGATATAGTAATCATTATAACAAAGTGTCTTGTGTTCTCCCTTAAGTCAACTCTTCTCTAAACATGTTACTAAAAACTGTACAGTTTTTTGTCTTAGATACTATAAGGCAGTTTGTACCATAGTCTTTAGAAATGGTTATTGCAGATTTCAAAATTAATTGGCTCCGAACAGATGCTAGAAAATGTCTACAAGGAAAACATACAGTGTATTTTGATAAACTAACATTTCATGTGGACATTTTATCTCATTTCATAGACCCTATTTATATTATCAAATCCTTAAATCTCGAAGTAGTATAGATAGGTATTTATTCTTTGATATGTATTCAAAGAAAATTTAAATACTTAAGATTCATTTTGGAAAATAACAAGTTAGATTTTGCTTGGAATACCTTTAATAAATGAAAATGTCAAGGCTATATACATCTAACATGTAGAAACTGGCAGAGAAGAGCTGGTACATTTAGGAGCGAAGCATTTCTTGGTTCTGTTACTCCGTGAAGCATCCTGGGAGTGCTTTCTGCATGTCTGGCTGGGTGCTGGGTTTATAGTGGTGAGCACGATGGACAAGTCCTTGGCAACTTGGAGCTTAGAGTCTAATAGCAGAAGCCGACAACAAGCAAGTAAATTAACAAACAGTCACAAAATATGAAGTGCTAAAAGGACAGTGTAACAGGATATAGGGATTAAAACCAAACCAAACCCCCCAGATCAACAGGGTCCCTAATGAAATGGAATAGTTGGAGAAGGGCTCCTTGACGTGAGACCAGAGGGTGGACGTGGAGAGTCTTGCTGAAGGTCCAGGCTTCTGCGTTTTGGGGTTGACCCCAGCCTGTCAGAGTGGGAGGAGTTGGAGGCTCTGAGTGAAAGCAGGTGTGGCTGGGGCTGAGTGGTTGAGGTGAAGGTGGAGGAGGGGGATTTAATTCTCTGTGAATGTGATGGACTCCTTTGAGGTCATAATCTGGAGAATGCAGTGTTCTGATTTAAATGTTTAAACAATTACTTTTTTGTGGAGAATAGATCACACAAATATGAAAATATCTTGTACAGACTTCTCTTACTTAACAGAAATAGATGCATGGCGTTTACTTTAAAGAAAACATGTAAGTCAGTGTTACTTATTGTTTTTCTAATTTTTAATTGAAAGGCAACAGAGGTTTAAAGCAGGAGTTGACAAGCTTTTCCTGTAAAGCTTTTTTCCCTGAGAATTTTACTATTTTCAGCTAGTAAATACTTTAGGCTTTGGAGACCATACTTTTCTGTCACAACTGTTCAGCTCTGCGGTTAATAGCTTGAAAACAGCCATAGACAGTATGTAAATGAATGGGTGTGGCTGTGACCCATGAAAACTTTGTTTATGGACATTTGAATTTGAAGTTCATGTAATTTTCATGTGTCAGGAACAGTCTTTTGACTTTTCCCCCCAATCATTAAAAAATGTAAAATCATTCTTAGCATAGGGGTCATGCAAAAAAGAGATTGGGCCTTCAGGTTATGGTCTGCTGACCCTGGTTTATAGAATGAACTCTGTGGGCAGTCTGTGTGCGGTGAATCCCAGCTCTACAGCTTCTGAATTGTGTGACATTGAAGAAGTTACCTGGGCAAGTTAATTTTCTTACCTTTTTTCTCTTGAGAGATCACACAGTATTTGTCTTTGTCTGACTCATTTCACTTAGCATTCACCTGTTTCCTGGGGTCTATTACTAGGATAAAACTAATTAATATTTTTAAAGCCCTTAAAACAGTGCCTGGCACATGGTAAATGCCACATCAGTATTTGTTTAACCAATAAGATTTTTATCCTGAAATCAGAAATAAATGTTAATAAAAAACAAAGTGGCCTCTAGTATAGTAAAAATCCCACTTGGGCACATTGTTGAGACCTTAGTTATGCGGATGAAGCTCTCATCTGTCAGATCCCACCAAACCCAACAGAAGGAAATGATCCTGTAGAAGTAGGAGAGCATCTTCAGAGCAGTTGGTACAGGGCAGGGGAGCCAAAGCTTCAGAGAGTCATCCACTTTCTGTCCGTATGCTTTCCAGGACGCAGAGCAGGATTTTCGTGGCGAGGGTGGAGACTGATAGATAACGGACTCTGGGCACTGAGGAGTGATGGCAGGCAGAGGGAAAAGAGGAGAAAGAGAAAACAAAGAGGAGAGCTGTAGACAGGAGCAGTGGTGGTGGGGTGGAGAAACAAAATTTAGAAATGTGAATTCGTAAGAAGTAGCAGGAGAGAGGAGGGAAAAGGTGGGGTTTTGTATGAGGTTTTCATACAAAGTGAATGGGTCAGGGGAGAAAGACTTAAATTGCTGACGAGGGTGAGGCAGGTGCAAGATGGTGTTAAAAATGATTTAAAGAGACAGTTTAACTGATACAAACACTATTTGACACTGCATGAAGAGGGCAGTCTCCGTTCCCAGGGGTCCAGAGAACTGCAAAATGGGGTGGAGGGCAGGAAGCTTTTATAGGATAAAGAATAAGGAACAAGGAAGAGAAAAATAGAAAATAAGTAAGGAACAAGGAAGTAAGTGTAGCCCAGATCTGGCTTGGCTTTTGAGGATTGGCTGACTGTGTTTCTGGCAAACAGGGGCATTTTTAGGGACACGTGAGTTATCTAAGCTCTGGTTTGCTGACGTGGCTCCCCCAACAGAAGTGGCTCCATCTTGGGCCTAGGAAGTTATTTCGACATCAGTGACACAGTAACCTCAACCTTTTCTCAACGAGAATAAAGCTTTCCAGCAGGCAAACATTTATGATTACTTCACTTCCAAGTTCCAGGTGGCTTTTGTGAGGTGAGAAGTAACTTTTTGTTTTGCTTTGTTTTATTGTGTTAGCCTTCCATCTTTGAAGTAGGCAGATGTGAATTTTGGTTAGGATATCGTTCATATCCAAATTTTTAAAGTTTCTTATGTAGCAGTGAGTTCTTAGGCAGCAGGATCTGCTTTTTCTGGGTCCAAATGCCATCGTAGAATCTAGCGGGAGGTGAATAGTGATGAGATAGGAAACAAACGTTTGCTTGTCCCTTACCCTTAGAGGAAAAACTGCAGCAACTTCGTCTCTCGCTGGCTAATAGGCTTTTGTGTAGTGTCTAAACAGTACACACTTAAACAGTACACGTACACCGTCCATTTCCTCACTTAGTCTTGGGCCTCTGGTTTGCAGCCATCTGAGATGGGTTTGGAATGCCGATTTTAACTTCCCACTTTGCGTTTTGATGTGGTCACGGGCACAATGCTCCCTGCTGCCCGCTCCCGGGCACCGCCATGGGGGGCTCCTGCGCATCCCCCCCTCCTCCGTCGCTGCATGTGAACGCGGACTAGGAGAGGGCGGTGTGTGGGTCTCCAGGAGACCCGCTCGATGCCTGCTGCTTTCGGGACCATCTCTTGCTCCCCCCACTCATTTTATAGTTGCACAGAACCCATGTTCACAGAAGAATGGGCCTTTGGGTCCAAGTCCGTTGAGCCTTCTGCTCGTCAGAAGGGACTCTGGAGAGCTGGCCGGCCGGGCTCACAGAGGGCATTCTGTTGGCCTTCACCCTCTGGAATGAAAGTCTGTGAGCACACAGGACACTGGTCTTCTTTGAGCCGGTCCTGAAATGGCCCACCAGGACTGTTGGATTCATTTCCCCCGAGACTCATCGTGTCTTGGTGTGACCGTGTGTGATTACTTGCTCCCTGTGGAACATCACTCCCTGTGGGCGTAGTCGTTATATATACACTGTGCATAAAAATGTATGTAACATTTAATGCAATATGCAGGTTAAGAATTTACTTGCTTCTAGAGACTTTATCAAGTTTTGAAGGAAAGCGCTACATCCTGAAAGAATATTAAATTCAGTGGTAAAGAGTATGAAACAGTATTAAAGGGTATTGGAAGAATATTAAACAGAATAAAGGCAGTCTGGAGATTTTCAGCATAGCTGTTGTAACGTGTTGTCCTTTTGTATGTTCCTGCTGGGGCTTTGGAGTCGTTAGTGATTAGCCAGTCCAGACCCTTACAGGATGACCTTGCTAACCCCAGGAATATACTCTTTTGAAAAACATTCAGGTGCTGTGTTGATGAATGTACACCACCTGCTGAGACAAACTGTGTTACTTTCCCCTATTTAGCAGGCTGGTAGTTAATGTCTAGTCACCTAAAGTGAACCTCAGCATTAACCGTTTTTCCTTCTAATATCTTGCCGGGAAATTTTATCCCTTATGAGTAAGGTGAGTATACTAATTGTTAATTTGGTGTCTTTTTAGATTATACATCCAAAAACTGACGATCAAAGAAATCGATTGCAAGAGGCTTGCAAAGACATCCTGCTGTTTAAGAACCTGGATCCGGTAAGATGAGTCTCAATAATAGTGACGGTTTTTTTCAGTGTCCATGTGAAGAACTGTGCAGGATCTTGGATTTCACCCTCTTTACAAGCTAACATCACCCAGGGCAATGTAAAGGCCCCACCGCGGATGCCTGCACACGCAGTGGGTTCTGTTCTGTGAGCTGGGGAGGTCACTGCTGTCAGAGCAAGGAGTGAGTGCCTGCTGTTTGTTGGGGAAAGGCATTACCTCATCCCTCAAGGTTACTTGCTGCAAACACAGCCCTGAGAAGTGACCCAGGTGAAGAGAAGTGAAGACTTTGCATTCTTTGCCCACTCAGCAGGAACATGCAGGGATGTGCAGGCCCATGGGGGAGTGCCTCTCTCGCCAGTTAGTAATAGTCATTATTTTAATGTATGACTTTCATATTATACATATTTTAAAAGTAAAGTTTTACTTGCTTTAAAGGTGGAGGGATTTTTTTTTTCTTGGTAAGATTTTGAAATCTCTAGTCTTTGGTTTGGTGTGTATTTCTAGAATCCCCTCTCTCAGTATGAGTGATTATGCTGTTCAGCCTTTGCCCTGCACCCTGACCTAAATGCTCTGCTTCTTGCATCACGGATTATGCTTATTCATTGCTAGATGGTCATTTGGGAAAGATCCCCTGCTGCCATGTTCCCCATATGAAACCTGAGTCAACTTTGGTAACTTATCTCAGTTCTGGTTTTGGTCAAACTTAACATCTTAATAGTTTTCAGATTGATGCCCTAGAGAGGAACACATTAAATCAAGACCTACTCTTTTAAGATGAGGTCTTCTTAAAAAGGCCACTTTTATAAAAAGAGGAAAGTACTGCATTATACAGTGTCTTCTGTGCTGGGTCATATTATACCCTGAAATTATTTTTAAAAGCCCTTTTGCTTCTAATACCATTTATGTTTATGTTATGTCTTCCAGGATGACAGATTACATTTTGTGGCTTTGGAGATTTTATTTTAGGGCCACATATTACAAGCTTTGTCCAGTTTGATCCACATCCTCTAGAGTTATCACCGAGTTTGTAAAACTAGGAGCTCTAGGGAAAGAGTTGCTGGTGGTTTTCTCTAATAATGGAAGAATAAGAAATGGGTTTAAGATAGCAAATTTAGAAATTTCATTTATGAATGGAAAATTTTCCTGGTAGTATTAAATAATAGAATAAGTGACTAAAAGGAACTTGTGAAATTTTGATGGGCTTCCAAGTAATCTCAGATTTCATTTATCTGGAATGACAATGATTCTGTGAAATAAAGGACATAAACTATGATCTCTAATGATCTCCCACAAAACAAGTCCAAATAATCATTAGTGGAAAGATACAACTGTGTGTGTGTGTGTGTATAAGACAATAATTTAGCTAATGGAATTAAACTAATTTAGTATTTAATTCTTTTGCTTCAGATACACACAGAAGACAGATGTGAAATGAATCCTTAGTTTTATCCTTAGGGGTAGGCTTCAGCCAAGGAGGTTCTCTATGTTCAGGCCAGAACTTTGCATGGGAGAATTTCAGGGTCACCAAAAACACTGCTTCTCAAGCATTAATATGCCTATATATCATCAGAGGATCTTGTTAAAAATTCTGATTCTGGTTGAATAGATCAGTAGTGGAGCCTGAGAGTCTGCGTTTCTCACAAGCTCCCAGGTGATGGTAGTGGTCTCAGCCCACAATCATACTTTGAATAGGAAGAACTAGAGCCCAATGTGAAAATGCTTGAAGTCAGTATTTTAGTATTACCATGTGTTACTTTGTTTGCGTACTTTCCTATTCAATTCAGCCAATGCTTTAATGCTTCAGCAGTGACCGAACAGTGGTATTATGGTGTCTAAACACTAAGTGATAAACAGGCATGAGTGAAATCACTGCCAGTTATAATTTCCTGGCATGCTGCCTATTCTATTCCATCCTCTAAATTAAATTGATTTTTCTTGCCATTTCAACTTTAGCTCTTTTAAAAGCATTGTGAAAAATTTGGTTGCATTTAAAGTAATTTTTTAAATTGATTGATAGTCTTATTTTTTATTTATTTTTATCATTATTATTTTTTGGCTGCATTTGGTCTTTGTTGCTGTGTGGGGGCTTTCTCTAGTTGTGGAGAGTGGGGTGTACTCTTCTTTGCAGTGTGCGGGCTTCTCATTGTGGTGGCTTCTTTTGTTGCAGAGCGTGGGCTCTAGGCGTGAGGGCTCAGTAATTGTGGTGCATGGGCTTAGTTACTCTGCAGCGTGTGGGATCTTCCTGGATCAGGGATCGAACCCATGTCCCCTGCATTGACAGGTGGATTCTTAACCACCGCGCCCCCAGGGAAGTCCCTAAAATAATTAAAAAAAAAAACTTTTCCTGGTATATTCTGGCAGGGAGCATCTTTACTTAATTAAAATGGTTATTTTTATAAACATAGGATGTTTTTTAGACTTTCTTTAGATTTCGCTGCTCTGTTGAAGGTCTTCAACATATATATCTTAAAGGTCGCAGTTCATAGGGACAAAAAAAAGAAAAAGCCAGTTCATGAAATTACCAAGTTCATAAATTATCATCATTGAATGTTTTATAGGGAAGAAGTAAACGTATTTACATAGTTGTTTCCAAAAGGTCTTGTTTTGAATTTGAGCTCATACCATCTTGATTTATTTCCCTACTATCTTTAATCTTTCTAAGAATGATACAGAATATAAATAAGTAAAAGTTAATTTTTCTCAGCAAATAACCACCTGGAATAAGAAATTTATACCCGAACATAGCAGATCAAAGATTTTTAAGTTAAATTCATATTTTAAGCAGCTTTCTAGTTTTTTATCATATACATTTTTTTGCCATAACCCAAACACATTTAAATTAAATTACATATTCCACTTGCATAATCTGCCTATCATATAGCAGCTCCTTTCAGGTCAATTCCTTGACAACCCACTATGTTCCAGGGCTTCTTGTGCTCTTGGAATTTATAATTTGGTGAGGTTTCAAATACACATACAAAGCAATTTGGTAAAACATGATAAATGCTGTAATACAGTCAGGGTACTATGAGTGGATGAGGATGTCTCAGCCCCACCTGAGGATCCAGGAAGCTGGAGAGGCCACCTGAGCTGAGCCTCCAAAAATGAGTCGAAAATCACCAGTTGAACGAAAAGCACAGAGAGCATTAACACTGGAGTCCAAAGTGGAAGACACCCAGTGAGGAGGCTCAGACGTGTGCTATGTCAGGAAGGACCAGTGTGGCATGCCACACCCATAGCAGTGGACACACACCGTAGGCAGTAGCATTTAAGCAGAGAAAGTAACAATCAGGTGTGTCTAAGGTCACGATGGTGGCAGGGTAGGGGGTGGAGTTAAAGGCGAGAGAGGGATAAGTCAGGAACAAAGGAATGGAGCTCAGTGAGGAAGCCGCACCACGATCCATGCCGTGATCCAGGGAGAAGAAACAGGTCCAGCTGAGGAAGGGGGGAAAGGGTGGTTTCATAAAATACTCAGGAGGAGCAGAAGTTGGCACCTGGTGATTGAATGAATCGAGACCTGGCATTGAGAGTCTCGGATGACCCCCAGTGTCTGGCTGTGGAGGTGGTACCTTTTCCTAAAATGGAAAAACTTGGAAGGAGGGACGGGAAGCAGTAATTACTAACCAGCAAGAACAGTCTTGGCTTTGCATCTGCTGTCTCATTCGACTTTCCTAAAGGCATTGTTTAGCTTGAAAATCTAGCACCTCCTAGACCTCAGAACATTTTCCCTGGGAGTTCTGTGTATTCATACAGTGAACACAGGATTTATAATCATTAACCTCTTTGAAGATACTCTTTTCATGAATATTTTAATGCTCGACTCAGTAGGCCATTTTTTCTTCTGAAATATTTCTAATTTGAGGCAAACTGAAATAATTTTCCTGTGCTATGTGATAGGCTCTTTCATTAATGGAGAGTAAATTGTTATTTTTTAAGGGAGTCAGAACCCTTTTACCGAGCTCAGTCTCTAATTTACATTCTGTAGGCGAATAAGATGTGGATTTCCTGCAGTAGCTTGTCAGTCACGGAGATAAGCCTCTGCATATTAAATATTTCCTATGTTCTTTTCACTCTGTGCATAATTATGGGGAAATTACATTTTGATTGACTAGAACAGACACCTGTCACATAGAGAAGTTCTAAAAGAAATAATTGTTCTGTATTTTATCAGGGATTACTTTTTCATATATCCATGTATGAATTCTTAAGCTTTATAATGTTTTAAAATGCGGCTAATTCCAAGATAACAAAAAAAATTACTATAGCACTAAACTTTATCTTTTTCTCCATTTGACATTCAGGGCTAGAGCTAATCAGTAAAGCCAATAGTCCTCCTCCATCTGCCCTAAACGAGTTGAAATATAAATAGTAAGGAAAATAAAATATTAGTAAAGCGTTTAATCAAACTTCATAATTTTGATAGGTGACCATATGTCGCCTAGGTTGATGAACTCATTTGGGTAGCATGGTCCCCGTGGGACCAATTAGCAGCACATCAAGAAAGCACTGTCTTACTGCCCCATTGGCTTCATCTTCAGCCCTGGCTGCAGTTTCACAAATAGGTGCCAGAGCTCACACAGGGACCCAGGGAGGGGATGAAAGCCACTTCCTGCACACCCATCACCATCTTTCTTCCAAAAGTTTTTCTTAGCCTACATGAACATGCAATATTATGTTCTCTGTTTAAATGGAGTTTGGTTTTTTAATTAATTAAAAAAATTTAAATCAGTAGGCATTTATAATTTACAAAAATTCAAAAGGAACAAAAAAGTAATCAGTGAAAGGAAGTCTCCCTTCCATCCCTGTCTCCTGTCAGTCCGGTTTTTCGGGACCCAGGTCCTTTTCGCACTGTCATGCATATTTCGCTAGGGTTATGCTATGCATATACAAGTATATTCTTCTTAAAATTTTGGTGGCAGCAAAATCTACACAGAGTTCTGCCCAGTTCTTCCCACTCCCACCCCCCCAACAGTATGTCTGTGTTGATAGAGTTTTCAGTCTTTCTTAAAATTATTTTTATCATTATTTATTTTTATAAAAGTTTAAATTGGTAACATTTATGTGTTATAAAGCTAAACCATGAAAACACATTGCATTTTGCTGTTATTAACATTGTATATACATGAATAGGGGCCTCAAATAATATTGAAAAAGAACAAAGTTGAAGGACTCACACTTGCCAGTGTCAAAATGCTTACCTCAAAGCTGCAGTAATCAAAACAATGTGTTACTGGCATAGGGATAGACATACAGAACAGTGGGATAGAGTTGAGAGTCTCGAAATAAACCCATACATCTGTGGACATTTGATTTCAACAAAAAATGCCAAGATCATCCACTGGAGGAAGAATAGCTTTTTGATAAGTGGTACTGGGACAGCTGGATAGCCATGCACAAAAGAATAAGGCTTGGCTCTTACTTCACATACCACATACAAGAGTTAACTCAAAATGGATCAAAGACCTAAATGTAAGCTGTAAAACTATAGAACTCTTAGGAAAAAACATTGGGGTAAGTCTTCATGACCTTGGATTTAGCAGCAGATTCTTAGATAGTCACTGAAAGCAGGAGTGAGAAAAGAACAAAGATAAATTGGACTTCATAAAAAAAATAAAATTTGTACATCAAAAGACATTATTCAAAAAAGCGAAAAGACTGTACAGAATGGGAGAAAATATTTGCAGATAATACACACACACGTATATCATATATAAACGATAAGGCCCTCATATTCAAAATATAGAAAAAACACTTACAACTCAGCAACAAAAGGACAGACAAGCCAACAGTTCTTTATGTGGCAGCCTGGATGGGAGGGGAATTTGGGGGAGAATGGATACACACACCCACATGGCTGAGTCGCTTTGCTGTGCGCCTGAAACTATCACAACATTGTTAATTGGCTGTACTCCAATACAAAATAAAAAGTTTTAAAAAAATGTGCAGAGTTCTTGAATAGACATTTCTCCAGAAAAGATATACAGATGACCAATAAGCACATGAGGAGACCCTCAACATGTTTAGTCACTAGGGAAATACAAGTCAGAACCACAATGAAATATCCCTCTACCCCCACTAGGATTGGTATCATTTTTTTAAAAAGGAAAATAACAGGTGCTGGCAAGGATGTGGAGAAATTGGAACCTAGTACATTGCTGGTGGTAAAGCAAAATGGTTCAGGCACTGTGGATACAGCTTGGCGGTTTCTCAGAAAGTTAAACATAGAATTACCATATGACTCAGCAATTTCACTCCTAGGTATAGATTCGAAAGAACTGAAAGGGGTGTTCTAATTAATACTTGTATACGAATGTTTGTAGTCACATTATTCATAGTAGCCAAAAGGTGGAAACAACCTGAGTGTCCATCAGCAGATGAATGGATAAGTAAATTGTGGTTTGTGTGTGTGTGTGTAGACACACACACAACATATATACACATACATATACACACACACATATAAAATGGAATATTATTCATCCATAGAAAGGTACAATCTATGCTATAACATAGATGAACCTCAAAAACCTTCTAATGAGTGGAGTAAGCCAGACACATACTGTGTGATTCCATTATGTGAAATACCCAGAATAGGTAAATCTGTAGAGACAGAAAACAGGTCGGTGGTTGCCAGAGCCTAGTGAGAAGAGAGAATGGGGAATGACTGCTTCATGGGTGCGGGGTTTCCTTCTGTGGAAATGTTTTCAAACTAGGTACAGGTGGTGGTTGTACAACTTTATGGCCACTAACTTGTCCACTTTAAAATGGTTAATTTTATGTTATGTGAAATTTCACTTCATAAAAAAAATGTGTGTATATACACCATCTGAACATGTTGATTTCCTTTAGTTTTAATATTTAATGGTTAGGGGACCTCCCTGGTGGTCCAATGGTTAAGACTCTATGCTTCCAATGCAGGGAGTGCGGATTCAATCCCTAGTCAGGGAGCTAAGATTCTGCAAGATGCCTAGCACAGCCAAAAAGAAATAAATAAAAATTTTTAAAAAATTTAATGGTTAGAATACACTTTAAGGATGAGTTTGGGGTTAACATATACATGTTACTATATATAAAATAGATGAACGATAAGGATCTACTGTATAGCTCAGGGAACTATATTCAATATCTTGTAATAACCTATAAGGGAAAAGAATTTGAAATTATTTGTATAACTGAATCACTGTGCTATACACCTGAAACTAACACAACATTGTAAATCAACTATACATCAATTTTAAAAAATGGTTTAAAAAAATCAACTGTTTACAAAATCACTGAAGCACTTCCACAAAATCCCCGAGTTCCAGAAAACAGTTTAAGAAACACTGAGCCCTTTTGACAGCACGTGGAAGACGGGGAGCCTGCCTTGACAGGAACAGGGAGCTCATCTCTTTGTTCCATCACTGCTAGACAGCTCTCCTTCTTAGGCAGGTCTTTATGTTGTTTCAGAATCTCCAGAAACTTCCACCCAGCAGTCCCTGTCCTGGCCTTTGAATCACCGACATCATCTATGTGACAGCAGAAAGCATGTATTCTCACACTTGTCAGCAACTCCAGTGAAAGATAGGGGTCTTAAAATTCATACATTTTTTTTTTAGTAGCTGCGTAGCTTTCCAGTGCATGGATGTACCAAACTTATCTATCCAGAACCCTGTAGATAAACTTGAGTTTT
Organism: Hippopotamus amphibius kiboko; assembly: GCF_030028045.1. Lineage (NCBI taxonomy): Eukaryota > Metazoa > Chordata > Mammalia > Artiodactyla > Hippopotamidae > Hippopotamus > Hippopotamus amphibius. The sequence goes on along the minus strand of NC_080189.1, from coordinate 85,262,765 downwards.
CAGTTCTTTGCTATTACGATGCACATTTTGCAATGAAAAAATGCCCGTGCACATGTCGTTTCACGAGTGTGTATAGAATAACTTCCTAGACAAGGAATAGTGAGTTGATGGGCAGTGTGTTTGAAATATTACTGACTGTTGACAGTATGCCCTCCGAGGCCTGTTCCCATCAGCCATCTGCCGGAGGAAGCCTCCTTCCTGCACCATCTCCAGCAGTGTGTTAGTCTAACATTTTTATCTTTTTGAATCTGACAGGTGAAAAAAGGTATCTCATTTAAATTTTAATTTGCATTCCTCTTTATTTTGAAAGAAGTCGAACATCTTTTTATATTTTTAAGAGCTCCTTCCCCCTTTTCTGGAAGGCTTTCAGGTTAGTTCTGTATCTTTGATATTCTAAAGCTTACAGTGTCGTGTGGGTGTGGGGGTTCTGGTCTTCGAGGGTGCTGGTCTCTTGAGTGAGCCTTTTCAGTCTAAAAACTTATCCTGCGATCCTGGAAAATTCATCCCATATTTCTTTGATTATTTTCTCCCCTTTGTTGTCTCTAATATCACTTTGTTTCTGTCTTTTCATCTCTGTCGACTTTCTTTAAAGGTTTTGACTTTAATTTACCTTCATAGTTCTTTACTTACAAAAAATTCTTTAATGGTGTGTACATGTTACCTTTGTGGGTACCTTTTGTCAATACCCACTGAGTGTACAGTACCAAGCGTGGACCCGCATGTCAGCTGTGGACTTTGGTAATAATGTCAGTGTAGGTTCACCATTTGTAATAACTGTGCCCTCTTGTGGGGGATGTTGACAGTAGGGGAGGCTGGCGGGGAGGAAGGGGGTTTATGAGAATTTATACTTTTTGCTCCATTTTGCTGTGAACCTAAAACTGCTCCAAAAAATAAAATATTGGAATGAAAGAAAAAATTTTGGTAATGATGTTTTCAGTTTTCAACTTACCCATTTTTCTCTTGCTCTTTTTCTAAATATCCTGTTTTTCATCTCATGGTTATAACATCATCTTGAACATCTCTGGGTATACAAAGTAGAACTTTCTGAAAGCTTGTCACTGTTCCTGAATTTTCTAGCTCACTTGGTGTTATATTACTGTTTATCTTAGTCTTGTAGGCTGCCGAAAGGGTCACACAAAGCTGACATGGAGCCCTGAATAAGTAGGGCAGGGCTGTCCACTAGTGTCCTGCTGATTGAGTGACAGGGGGCCAGCTGTTAACATGGGGGAACCCTTAATTCCAGCAAGTGAAGGTCCTTGTTCCAAGGCACCAGTCTTCACAGTAGCTGCTCTAGTGCTGTCTTATGTATTTACTTTCTCCCAAGAACATGACTGGTTCTTTTGTCTGGGAAGAGTTGGGGTTAATACTTCGTGGCTGGGTGTTCTGTGTTCAGGGTGGAGGCACTTGGAAGGAAGGTATCCGCTGATCATAAAGGATTTTGAATTGGTCCACCTATTTCAGCTGTGTCTCCGTCCCATTCTGACCGGACCAGGTGTTTGCCTCTGGTGCTCTGACAGGTGGTCAGCCCCTCCGCGCTGCAGGCCCACCTGCCCTACTCTGGGCTGCACTCCCTCTCTCTGTCCCCATTTAACTTCCCTCCGCTCTAGAAATCTCTCCTCCAGTATCCCCTTCCCATTCTCATGGTTGTGGAGTCATACCTTCATGTTCCTATGAAATGTTAATGGACTCTCAGAAAGAAGAGTCACACGTGGTCTGTGCGTGCTCTGATCCAGAATACTTTGTTTCTTCAGCCTGCGTTTTCAGCTTACATCTTCTTCTCTCTCTGTCTTCAGCGCCTTAACTTATTTATAATAGTAATTAATTTTGGCCTGGGAGTGACTTGAAACCTTCTTACGACTTCTGACTTCTCTGTTACTATTTACCATACTGTTTCTGCATATCCATTTGTTCTAGCTATTCAGGGTCTTTGAATTGTTCCTGTATTTGTCCTGAGGAAAGATTTCTTTTGCCCCCTAGTTTATTCTCACTAGCGGAGGTTTATCCTTAAGCCTTGAGAAGCACACTTTAATAGAATAAAATTTTTTAAATAGCTGTTGACTGATAGGTTTGATGTTTCTGGCTTCAGTTTTAATAAATCTATCCTAGGGAGGTATGTGGTTGCTTCTTGAACCTTAGTGACAAAGGATAGTGATGGAATGTTTGCCTCAATCATTTTTGGTTTCGCTTTTGTTTGTTTTTTAGTTCTGTTTTGGTGCTAAACCAAGAAGGATTGGAGTCAGGATTTAAATTAACTAAATATTTACGTAATCGCTATATAAATTCTACTGATGACTAAAATAGGGAAGTTTTTTTTTCAAGTTTAGGTATCTTTAAGAGACATTTGTGATAGTTCTTTATTAACCTAATCTTTTTAGTTGCTAAGATTATACTTCACAAGGTAGATGATGGTTTGGCAGTTAATTTTTCATATTGAAGTGGTGATAGTTGCAAATATTCTGAAATAGACTAATTAAAATTTTATTCAGATACTGAATATGAGAGTGAATATATAATCATCTGGTTTGTATGTGATGAGGAGGACTGTTCTGTGTATTTTGTTTACAAGACTTAATGGCAGTGATGATATTTCCATTTCTTTGAGCTTTTTCACAGAAATATAAGCTAATTAGGTTCTTTAAATATAAAGCTAAAGACGTTCTAGATAAACAAAGATTGTCTTTTCTTTCTGAAAAACAGGAGCAGATGTCTCAAGTATTAGATGCCATGTTTGAAAAATTGGTCAAAGAAGGGGAACATGTAATTGATCAAGGTGATGATGGAGACAACTTTTATGTAATTGATAGGTAAGTTTTGTGTAACTTCACTAAAACGTAATGAACCTTTTGTGGAAATCTCAGTGTTATTGTAATGACTGACCGAGTAATGTATGATGATAATTGCTGTCGCCTCTTTACTCTTATTCCTATGTAACTGGCCCTGTAAACCTGCTGTGAACCCGTGCAATGAAACCGTGCTAGATCATGGAAGGAGACAGAGTGTATGGAAGACTGGTGACTTTTGGTTAATCTAGAAATCTCAGTCATTTACAGGGAGCCTCCTCATTTGTTAATTCTACTTGAGAGGTAGTTACGCTTGTTACAGAGTTAGAGATGCCTGTTACCATGAGAATAGCAGCACAGTACAGCATCTGGGATAGTAAATCCATATAACTCAATCTGTTGTTACGTTTTCTAAAAAGTTTTTTTATTATTATTATTACTTAATGAAGTAAAACATGCTCACAGTTTAAAACATTCAAATATTTCAGAGAGGTGAGGCATACGGTGAAAAGTTAGTCTCTCTTCCTACTGCTCTAGCATCATCTAATCAGCAGAGTGTGTAGTTTGTCTTTCCAAAAATTGTTTATGTGTTATTATACTTGTCTGTTAAAAACTCTGTAGAGAAATTACTCTAGTTAAGTGAGAAGACCTGCCTTTATGTTGAATATTGAATTTCAAAAAACTTAAGGTGTATTTGACTTCATCAGAGAACACAGTGCTTTTAGCATTAATTAGGTATCAACCCTAAGATGTGAAAGGGCAGCAGCCTGAACTGAGTCTTCATTTCTCCACTTCTCTAAAGTGGTGATGAAGTGTTTATGAGACATCTGGATTCCCCAGGCGCGCCCCTCCCCCCACAAACCCTCACCCCATTTGCATGGAACACAGATCGTCTCCCAGCCTGATTTGTTGGATTACATTTGCTTCTCTTGGCCAAGTGGTGCTCTATTTAGAGTGATGATGGCACAGAAATCACACCCCACCTGTCTGCTGAGGCCTCACTCCCTGATCTGGGCTGTGTGGGTTGCACCTTTCATGCATCAGTAGCACGTGCTTTCTGAATCCTCCAGTCGCTGGTCCCTAAAGCCTTGGGGACCTGAAGGGCTGCACTAGCCAGGGCTCGGGGCAGGGGGCCTCTGTGACTTTAGAATTGTCCCACACATAAATTAAAATCATGATTTGGGTGCCATTAACAGCTTTCATCAGTGAAACCTCAGAAATTCACTCAGCTGTTCAGTCGTATTGAATTGTAGGAGTATACGTGAACCCCAAGACAGTACAGGAATAGTTTTCTTTTAGTAGGTATTTTGACTATAAAATCACCTTACGTTTGTATATAGCACCTTCCCTTTTCAGTTAGATCCTCGACACCCTTTTGACAGATGACAGCTCTCAGGCACACAGAAGTGATGTGAGTTGGCGAAGGTCACCCAGGTGATGCCCATGGAGCCGACCCAGCGTCCGGGTCTCTTGGCCACTGTGTGTGCTCTTTCTGTGGCTCTGCCCTGCCTGGGGCCTCAGGTTCTCAGGGGAGAAATCTATATGAAAAAGCAGCACGTGATAGTTTAGCAGACTTGTAGACCAGTGTGGTTTTAACTGGACTGGTAGCTCACTGTACCTCTCATCGGCACATTCATTCTGTATTTTATCCTCTTCACAGTAGCAAACGTATAAAACAGTTTTAGGGCAAACGTGTAAATAGCGTAAATAGAAACATTAAAAATAACTATTCGTGAAACAAATTCCAGAAAGTATCCCTGAAACAGCCATTCTAGCCGTGAATTATATCAAAAGCCAGTTATTCTTATTCGTGAATATCTTTTGTCTCTAATATCTTATGCGTTTGCTTTTGTTGTGTCTTTATTGTATCTTTACCATTCATAATCCTTTCCCAGTGTTAAAAGCACTCCCTGTTTTGTCTTTGCTAGAGTTTAGCCAACAGAATAAAGCCAAAGAATTCCTCCCGTCTGCCCTCACAGGTGGAGAGACAGTTCTCCACATGTGAAGGATGCAGTTTGTAGAAACAGGGAATCTGGGTGATACACAGCACAGTGACATGCAAACAGTTTTACTTGTCTTGGGGAAAAAAAACCAAAAGATAAGCACAGAAAGACTAGAAAAAGACCAGGATCAGATATTTAGTCTGAATTTCTACCACTTTCAGACAGATTGGGGGTCAGTCTGGCATAAAGGGCCAGATGATATAGAGAGTAAACTTTGCATGCTTTGCGGGCCACGAGGTCTGTGTTGCAACTACTCAATTCAGCTGTCATAGCACAGAAGCTGCTAGTGTCTCTCCAATAAAACCTGAATTACAGAAGCAGCAGCCAGCCTGGGGCCCCAGCTGGCCGGCCCCTCCTTTAGATTATAAAGAACCCTGTAAGTACGTACAATAGTGGTGCAGTAGTGGCTGACCAGACTGTTAGAGCTGTATTCTTTTTAAAAAGTATTTTCTTCTAATCTCAAAAGTAATACATGTTCCTCTTAGAAACAGAAACTCTTTATTTAAATTGCATAGTGAATGTCCCTAGAATCCTCCATGATTCTTATACTCAGAGAGCACTGCAGTCAGCAGATTCACACGCATTCCTTCAGATGGTCGTCTTTGCCTCTTCCATTTGATTGTGGTCTTAGTTATATTTTTATTGTCTATTTTTGTATCTTAATTATTTATTGTTTAGTCTCATTTGCCCCAGCAGGCACATGTATGGGCCCTACCCTCGTCCCATGGATGGTCTCTTCTTCCTGCTTGTCTAGAGCTGGTGGTGGTGTCTTTGTCACATGTTGATGCCCTTTTATTACTTGTCATTAGAGGGGAAAGGAAAATAAAAACCCCATCCTCAGCTGTCACCCTTGGATGTGTCCTAAGTCTCAGGGAGGACTCCTGTTACCTTACTGCGCCTGTGGACGCCTCCCAGTGCACCCACCCAGCTTCTGCTGCTCCGTAATGTAAAGACCTCTGCAAGGGTGTGGAAGAAGCTGGGAGCAGTGGCATATCTGGGAGGAACCTGAACGGCTGGGCCAGGGCCCTATTCACCCTTCTAGACATTTAAAATTTTAACTGGGTGAACATGTTAGGATGTCCCACCAGTAAGACTAAGCGATCAGTGATTTTTTTTTCTCTCTTTTTTTTAACGCTCTTTATTGGAAAATAATTGCTTTACACTCGTGTACCAGCTTTTGAGGTACACCAAAGTGAATCAGCTGTATTTACACATATATCCCCACATTCCCTCTCTCCCACGACTCCCTCCCACCCTCCCCCTCCCGGCCGTCTAAGGCATCACCCATCATCGAGTTGATCTCCCTTTGTTACACAGCAGCTTCCCACTAGCTATCTATTTTACAGCTGGTAGTGTATCTATGTCTATGCTACTCTCCCTTCATCCCAGCTTCCCCTTTGCCCGCCTCCGCCCCCCCCCCCCCCCCCCCCCCCCCCCCAGTCCCCCGATCAATGATTTTTTTTTTTAAAAAAAGAATGAGGTTTTACTGCTCAGGGCTCATGTTTTATTGTGATGAGATTTTACTTGAATTACTTTCACGTCTTCTTGCTCACACGTGCAACAGAGGAACGTTTGATATCTACGTGAAATGTGATGGTGTTGGAAGGTGTGTTGGCAGCTACGACAATCGTGGGAGTTTCGGCGAACTGGCCTTAATGTACAATACTCCCAGGGCAGCTACAATCACCGCTACCTCTCCTGGTGCGCTGTGGGGCTTGGTGAGTGAAGCGTTTCTTTGACCTGAATGCCATTTGTAAACATCGTTATGGCAGAAGCCAGGCGGCTACGGTGTTTTAGTTCTAATAGGCAGGGTTATTTGGGATCATCCTCAGTCATCAGGGAATTTATTAAGCAGCTACTAGATGCTGACCTGTTGGACACTATGTCTGTGCTGAGGTAAACCTTCATGGTCTTTTCCCAGATTGAGGTAGGAGTTTAACCTACTGGCCGTGGGAAAGTCACTCAAATCCAAAATGCTCCTCTTTTACCCACTCTTAAAAACCAACCAGCCGCACAAAGGCTTCAGTGCTGTTTTTCCGAACAGCTTTCTGTAGTAAGTATTATAATCTGTGGTTCCCAGAGTGTGGTCCCCTGATCTGTAGCATCTCTAACACCTGGGAACTTGCTAGAAATGCAAATTGAGGCCCCACTTACTGATTCAGGCCCGTTGACTTAGAAACTCTTGCGATGGGGCCCAGCAGTCTGTATTTTAGCAAGCCCATCGGGTGATTTTCATGCATGCTTGAGAAACTACTATAAACTGAGTCTTTCTGTGCGGTATAAATTGATTGGTAACAACTTTGCATTGACAAGCAGCTAGGCCCCACCATAGACAAAGTTAATCGGACTCTCAGGGTTGGGACTCTCAGACCTGGGCTTTTAAAGTAAATTTCTTAATGGTGCTGTTTCCACAAGACTTAGAATTTGGTTTAAAGATGTTTGGGGGACTTCCCTGGCACCCTAGTGGACAAGACTCTGCTCTTCCAGTGCAGGGGGCCCAGGTTTGATCTCTGGTCAGGGAACTAGATCCCACATACCACAACTAAAAGTTCGCATGCCGCAACTAAAGACTCTATACGCTGCAACTAAAGATCCCATATAGTGCAACAAAGATCCCACATGCTGCAATTAAGACCCAGTGCAGCCAAATAAATAAATTAATTAAAAAAAAAAAAGACATTTGGGTAAGGGGAGGGAGGGAGTTTTTTTCATAGATGATCTTAGGGATGTAGAGAAGCAGACCCAAGTCAAGCTGATTCTGGGCTGTGTTTAAGCTGGTGGTTAGGGATCACCTGGAAATCGAGTTAAAATGCAGATTCTGATTCACTGGGTCTGCGATGAGGCCTGTGATTCTGCATTTCTCCTAAGCTCCCAGGAGACACCAGTGGTTGCCGGTGCCCAGAGCACGCTTTAAAGAGCACTGATTTAAGGAAATGTTGACAGTATCTTTATTGTCTTTTAAAATTGTTGTAAACATCCCACCCTGTAGTTTTGACATGTGTTTGTTCAGTTATCCCACTCAGATCCTTTTGTGGAAGGAGGCGAGGTTGAAGTAACAGGAAGTTTGCTAACAGTCTCCTTCCCAAGGACTGTAGCCTCAGAGAAGTTACACATTATTCAGTCACCACTCAGCCTTTGACTCAGAAGTAGATTCAGCTGATAAAAATAGAGAACCAAGACATATTGTGCATTAGAGCCAGGCAGTTACTGTTTACTTATTAAAAATGTGATGAGTCACCTTTTAAGTGGTGGAAGCAAAATTGAAATTGGTTCAGGTGAAAGGGAGCTCGTCATCTGAAGTGTCTTAAGGACTATCAAAGATCTGAATACATCCAAAGCCAGCAAAATAAACACTCTAAACCCGAGTGGACTTGGCCCCTAGGAAGTGTTTGCCTGAGTCCTGGCGGCGGGTCTTGATCTCTTTCTTTAAGGAAGGTATCATTTACAATTTAATCGTCCTGATGGGGTTGCCAGCCAAGGTCAGATTGCCTTCTGCCTGCAGGCCCTTGGAACAAGGTCACATACTTAGCGGATTGGCCCTTTGAATACTGATAGTTCTCAGCCCTGGAAGGAACCTCAGACTGGGGACAAAGGCCCCGCATTTCCCAGTGTGTGTGGTATTCATGTTCTCAGGAAGGATTAAGCATTTTCAGAGATGTTTTTACGAATCTGTACGTGTTTTAAGCTCTGTAAAAGTGGGCAGTTTTGTGACGATCACCTTGGGGGAGGTACATAAATGCAATAGGTATTTTTTAAAAATGATAATAATTAACATAATCAATTAATCCTTCAAACCTGCCTTCTTAGCAGCTTGCCTAACTAGCCGCCTTTCAGAGAAAGTCGAGTCGGAAAGAAATTTTCCTTTTAAGACCAACAGGTTGGCGCTCTGCCACATAAGTGCAGGTGTGAAGATCAGCAAATCTCAAGAGGAGAGTCCTTTGCAGGATATAGTCTGACTTTGTAAATAAGACTAGGTCTCTGTTACATTAGCCTTGGCGGATTCACTGATCTACACGACCAGGCTGGTGATGCAGAGAGGCCATGATCGCAGCGGCTGGCATGAAAACATTTGAAATGGGACTCTGTGGATTTTATTTCTATGTCACAGTGGGTGTGAAGAGGTGGGCCACTAATAGAAATTTTTTCCTGAGACGTGTAGCTCATTGCAGTTAATTTCTAAATTGCTAACCTATTTCTAGTCTTCTCTGTTTTGCAATAAACTGTTCATAAAATGGTGTTGCAGCTGGTTCCCAGACCTGATTATATATCAGAATCACTTGGGGAGCTTTTATGAAATACAGATTATTATAGAGCTCTATAGACAGAGATTTTGAGTCATTGAAGTCTGGGATCTTAGAACCCTTTTTTTTTAAAAAAAAACAGGACAGCTGACTCTGATGCAGAACCAGGCTTGGAAATTATTTCACTATTTTTACTAATTATCTTGAAAATTTTTCTCTTTTTAAAAAAATGATTAAGGGTACAAGTCCAAATAACAGCAAAATTGTAAACTAAATTGGAGAGCAGGATGTTTAATTTCCTCGAGACTTAACGTCCACACTATTTTTCTCCATCGTATCAGGTCATTTCAGTTTAGCCTTAATGTGTTGGCGTAGTAATTTACTAAAGAACATATCCCAGTTAATTTTATTGTATATTAAAATGGTATAGTTATTTGTCAGTGTATGCCAAAGTAACATAATTCTAGGGGCTCTTAAACTGAGAACTAACAATGTTTTGTAGGAATTATTAAGATATAAAATTCGTAGGAAAACCATTTTTTGCGTCATGACCTTTAAAGTTCTCCCTGGTTCCTTAATTGCATTTTGTATCTTTGAGGTTAAGTGGTATAAACACAGGGACATTTTAGAACGGTGAGCATGATAAACACTGCAGTCAGCGTCTACTCAAGACAGTTGTAGTTTCTCTGCACATTTTTAAAAAAGAAAATGGATATGTGGATGTGACAAAAAACCTAAAGTCCATAATTTTTCAGTATCTCTCTACATTGTAATTGCATGATTTAAAAACATTTTCTAATACTGGTTTTCATGGATTTTTTACTGCAACCCGCAAGAAACACATTAGGAAAATGTCACGACCCGTGCGTGTGTGTGCCTTTCTGTATAACTGAAATAAATATGTAACAACAGTTTACTGAAAGGAATGCACACTCAAATTTTCTATTTTAATAAGGGGTCAGAAGGCGCACACTTCCAATTATAAATACATCCTGGGGATGTAATGTACAGCAGGGTGACTACCGTTAATAATACTGTTTTGTATATTTGAAGTTTCTATGAGTAGATCTTAAAAGTTCTCACAAGAAAAAACTTCTGTAACTATATATACAAATATTGAATCATTATGTTGTACGCCTGAAACTAATGCCAGTTATACCTCCAAAAAAAGAAAGCTGGTTATAGCCCACCAAATTGATTTTGTAACACTCCGGGGCTGTGATCTATAGCAAAGGAGCTCAGCGCTAGTTTGAACTCAGAGAAACTGAGTAGAACGGTGATTGCTTGCGGGGGACGGGGGGGGGGGGGGGGGGGGGGGGGCAGTTATAAAATGAGTTAGTTGTGAGGATCCAGTGTACAGCGTGATTATATTTAACAATATTATATTTTATACTTGAAAGCTGCTAAGAGAGGAAATCTTAAGTGTTGTCACCACAAAAGAGAAATGGTAATTATGAAGTGATGGAGATATTAACTAACCCTACTGTGGTAATTGTTTCACAATACAGAAGTATATTTAATCAGCATGTTGTATACCTTAAACGTACACCATGCTATATAGGTCAGTCGTATATCTCAGATAAAGCTGGGGGGGTGGTGAGAAAAAGAACAAGGAGCCGGTGTATTTTTTAAATGGTGTGACAGCGCCACCTCGTGGATTTAGTCCACCAGTTACATGTTGGTCAGATCTCTGCTCTGAATAAAAGTAAACTATTGCTTTTACAGTAAAAACATGAAAATAACATTTTATGTGGTTCTTCGTTTATGCTTAAAGAAATAAAAATCTGAAATGAGTTGTATTCAAAGTATAATAATGTTAATCTTTTATTTCAAAATCTTCAGTTATTGTTTGTTTATTCCAGGGAATGAAATGAAACTATTTCTTCTAACTTTCTTTCTCCATAAAGTCTACCTTTTAACTATCTTCGTATTTGATATTCTGTCTTTAGGACAGGGTGACCTTCAGGAGGATAATTGTAAAAAATAATGCCAAAAAGAGAAAAATGTATGAAAGCTTTATTGAGTCACTGCCATTCCTTAAATCTTTGGAAGTAAGTATATGTTTGTGCTTTTATTTTATTTTGCTTTAAAATTGATTCTGTTTTGTCAGAAATACTTAGTTCTGTAGAAGGTTTCTTTGAATAATAGTCTCTCCATACTTTCATTGGAAAAGATGACAGTATTTTTATAGCTTAGTATGTCTTTTATTGCCTCTAACTGCATTTGCTTTGTTGTTACAAGTAATAGACTCCTAGGAGCACTTATACAGATTTATATGTGGTCTTTATCTAAAAGCAGACTTAAACTAATCACTTAAATCTAGGCAGTAGCCTTTACAGGAAGAGGTGATCTAAATACAGAATGTCCTCACTATAGCTTTCCTTCTTTAGTGCTTTCCTTCTTTCCTCTTAAAATTGGCATTCCGAGGTCTTTTTTCTTTTTTCAGGCTGCACTTATTCACATGGTGAACTTGTCAAATCCCCCAGCTTTAAATGTCTATTATGTTGATGCCTCTTAAAATTGACATTACTGGGCAAGGCTTTGTCCTTGAATGCTAGGCTCATTTATCTAACTGCATATTTAACATTTCCTCTGGGATGTCTAGTAGACATCATCTCAAACCTAACATGTCCCCAACCTACTTCCCTCTCTTCCCCACCTTAGCGACAGCAATGCCATCCTTCCAGCCTCTCAGCCAGAATCCTTGGGGTTGATGGACCCATCTGCTAACATGTCTCTGTGCTGGCTTGTCAGCATCCAGCTAGTGGCAGTTCGGGCCACATTTCGGAATGCATATTGGGCAGCTCATCTTCTCCAGCAGCAGATCTCTTTAAAGAAAAATAGGTCAGGGTTGGAAATTCAAATGCCTTCAGAGCTAGGCATGTAACAAAGAAGAAAACCAAGCCAGGATGGGACTTCGGTAAACTGGAAAGCATGTGCTCCATCTGAAGAAACAGCTGCTAGTCCACCAGAGTTTATTTTTGTCACGTGGAAATATGAGCTGCGTGTTGCTGGCTGCCCTGATTTTTCAAGAGAAGCTGGAAATTCAAGTTTTTATGAAAAATTTGTTTAAAATGCTGGCAGTTAATATCTCTCTCACGCACGCACGCACGCATGCATGCAGCTCAGTTTATTTGCCCTACAGGCTACTGTTTTTAAACTCCTGAAATAGTTACGATTACCTGATTAGTCTGTTTCATACAGTCGTCCCTCCGTTTCCGCAGGGATTGGTTCCCGGACCCTGGTGGATACCGACATCTGTGGATGCTCAGTTCCCTTACAGTGGGCCCTTCTTAGCCCTGGGTTCTGCATTTGTGGATACAGAGGGCCAACTGTATATTTACTGAAAAAAACTCCATATAAGTGGACCTGCTGTTCAAACCCATGTTGTTCAGGGGTCAACTGTATTTTTTTTCCTTTATAGGTTTCTGAACGCCTGAAAGTGGTAGATGTGATAGGCACCAAAGTATACAACGATGGAGAACAAATCATTGCTCAGGTATAATACTTTTTGTGGAATTCAGTTTTGGGTTATTTTCAGAAGACTCTTACACATTGTAAGTCTTGACAAAATTTTCATGTGTGTCTATAATTAGTACGTAGTGATGCATTAAATGTTACTTCTACCAAATGACCTGTTAAAAATGGTTTAATTTACAGCCATCAAGCTATTTGAGTATTTTTATTTTTGTAATTAACTCTTAATGAATATGTATTAAACCATCAAATGGATTTCTGCATAATTTTATATTTGTACCTGACATGAAGGAGGAGGTCACATGTATAAAGAATGTCATTTATGAGAGGAAAAAAATGGTAATCGCTCCATGAAATTTATAAATAAGGACCCAGAAGGTGCATTGGAAGATGCAGAATTTTGCATAATCGGTTCATTGGCAAAACCTCCTGAGGCTGCTTCCTGATGAAATTAACCAAGAAGGGGGAATACACGGTAGCATGTACTCTACTGGCTTCCAGGCACTGAAGGGGCCAGGGCTAGCATGCTCTTTAACCCCTAATGCTTTTCTAAGATCCATCTGGAACCAGAAGTAATACATACGTATCTTGGTTAGAACAAACCTACCAAGAAGTAGGATTTATGAAGACAGTTGAAGTTTACAGATAAAGCATAGTGACGGTAGTACCTTATTTCCTAGTTACAGTTTTGAAGCATTGATTGCATTATTTAAACAGATTTTTAACAAATTCTGTAATTTTTGTATCATAATATTATACTGTTGCAATCTTTATCTAAAATATTGTCTCCTTTGATATATGTGAAACAAGACTCAAGGTGTGTGAGGCTGAGAAAAGAGTAATTATTTTAGAAAGCAAATAAATCAATCAATCCTCCATCACTTCCCACATACATACATATTAGCACAGTCAGGGATTGGGACGATGTGGAGACAAATTAGAGAACAAGACTGAAATTGTTCTACGATATAAATTGAAAAATTGCAAAGTATAGAGTACTTTTGAAATAACTTTTTTCAAATTACTTTGAAATAATTATACATTCACAGGAAGCTGCAAAAAGAGAAGTCCCATGCACTCTTCACCTAGTTTCTCCCAGTGCATTTTGCGTTGCTAGTACAATATCAAAACTAGGAAACTGACATTGGCCCAACCTGCAGAACTTAATTTGTTAGTTTTACATGCAATTTGAGCATGTTTTGAAAATAAAATTACACGGCAGTCAATAGACCTATTATAATTTAAGATACTTGAAAATTTATCATGAAGATCTTGTGAAAACCTGATACGAAGGTAAGGGAAAGGAGATATATATATATGTATATGTATATACTATACTTAGAATTTATTAAAGGTATCTTTAGATACTAGTTGTCTTTTAAGCATTTATAAACGTACATGTCTGCACTATAGTGTAGTATAATCGAGACTCACATTCCTTGTGATATAATCTGATACCGTCTTTCTTGAATTGCACTAAAGAGTTGTGAAATACCGAAGTTTCTCCAGAATCACTTTGAGAGGCTTAGAAAAGTCAGTGTCTGTTATCTTCCATAATTATACTTAATTGTACTTAATTCAGAAGGCATCGTTGGAAGTCAAGGCATTTTGTTCAAAATCAAAAACAAGAGAAGACAGCTATGTAGTTAGAGATGGTAACCCTTTCTTTTAGGAGTGTTTTTGGGGCCTTGCAGTGGATTGTCAGTAAACTGGCATCTAGTGTCTGGTCCCCAGCCAAGTGTAGGACAAAACATTTGGGCCCACACATGCTGCTTCCTAAGACGTCGGCTTGCTTCCTCCTCTTTGGGAGTAGCTGGGTTATCTCGGGTTGCCATGCTACTGCTTGTAGATAGAGACACAAGAGTGGCGCGTTTTAGCATAGAGCAGCTGACAGAGGCGATGCTGCTGGGAGGTGGCGCTAGCACTTGTGTGTGTGCCTTATCCTGGCTGCACTTCAGGCAACATTCTTAACTCAGTGTCATCTGCCATATTTTCTTGGCTAGTTTGAGCAGAAATGCTATGGTGCATAGTGTATCGTTTCGGATAATTTTACAGATGGACTCGTTAGAATATAATTATCGATCGTAACATCTCAATTTAGGAGGGGACATAGGCTGTTCCTGTGGGGTTTCACCTTTCAGGCAGATCATCTGTACCCTGGCGTGGGGTTGATTTCAGGGGTATGATGGGCAGCAGGATGGCTCAACTAAACTTGCATTTTCACCCTCTGTTTTTGTTTGATTCTGATAGGGAGATTTGGCTGATTCTTTTTTCATTGTAGAATCTGGAGAAGTGAAAATTACCATGAAAAGGAAGGTAAGTCCTCTAAATCCAGGAAATATTAGCAAAAAATATAATAGGTTTTCTTTCTGATATTGAGACTAAGGTTAACTTTTATTTTTCTTAAGCTGAGTCAAATTTATACTTTGCATCACCTTGTCAGGGTAAGTCAGAGGTGGAGGAGAACGGTGCAGTAGAAATCGCTCGGTGCTCTCGGGGACAGTACTTCGGAGAACTTGCTCTGGTAACTAACAAGCCCCGGGCCGCTTCTGCACACGCCATCGGGACCGTCAAATGTTTAGGTAGGACTCACAGCCCTGGGCATGCTTGCCCTGGTTGAAATTGTTCTGCCTGCATTGTATGTATTCACGTTGTACGGATTATTTGATTGGGTTCACAAGTTTTATGGTCCCCACAAAACACAACGAGGTTAGGATTCAATCCATTATAAAGTCAACTTCTAGAAGCCAACTTTTTTCTTTAAAAATTTCCACCCACATAGATACTGTTTTCTTTTTTATAGGCATGAAATAACACTTATTTTAGGATGTCATTAAAACAAGAATTGTGAGTACTGAGTTTTATATCTAATTTTTCAAATAAAAAAATTGCACTCCATTCCTCAAAAAAAAAAAAAAAAAGGCTCAAGCAGCATTTTTATAAGGTATAATACTAAGCTCTGCAGGGCAAGTAGGAATTCTTACTCATCCTAGTTCCAGGAAGCAAAGGTTCAGGTTTGTCAAAGCACAATAAAATCTTGTTCAGCTGTTTATTACTTCCATGTACCACACAGTAGCTCGGCAGAAATGCCGTCTTCAGCTGAAAGACATCTGTATATAGCTGAGATTTTATATATGAGAAATAACATTTTAATAATGAAAAATGTAAGTCAGGAAATATCAATATAGATGAAATTTTCTTTAAGAAAACGGATTCAAAAGTAGTTAGCCACTCTGGCTCTTCATCCACAGTTCCGTAGAATAAATTTAGCTTTGATATTCTTAAGATTTGCAAATATCCTCAGAATTTTCTTAGAGAATTCACTTTTTAAAAGGTTTTAAGTAAGTATAGTATTAATCAAGTGTTATACTTGGATGAAAAAGAAGACAGTTAGAAGCTGACAGGTAATTTCCCTGAGTAGAGGTATTAGACAGTAGGAGTAAAGGTGATGTGAGTGAAATCCCATTAATTTTTTTCTATAATAAATTATTATATTCACATTAAATTTGAGAACTACAAAAGAGGTAGGAAAAACTGTCACCCAGTACCACCACCACCCAGTGATTTCCACATCCTATTGTAATTCCTTCTCATCTTTTTTTATTTGTATGGGTTTTCTGTTTTAAAACAGTTTTGCAATACTTTTTTCATTCATAGCTTAGGCATTTTCTCATATTTACTACATCAAATTGTAACGTTAGGTAAATACACACATTGTGAATTATTTAATCATTCCCCACTGTTAAATAATTTTGGGAGTTTTGGCTCCATTTTGGGGAGTGGGGAGAGCTTTTTTGTGTGGGTGTATACATAGACTATTTTTCCATATATAGGATTTTTCCTGAGAAATACTTTTTGGAAGTGGGTTTTCTTTTTATGGTTTTTGGTGTATATCACCAGATCACTTTTATTTGTACTTACTTACATTGCTACCAGCAGTGCAAGAATGTCTGTTCACTCTATTGTAAACATTGTCTTTTTTACTTCTGTAAATTTGAGAGGCAAAAAAAAAGTTTTAAATCATATTTCTATGATGGTATGATTGTACTTTCATGTGTATGTTATAAATTCAGTTTTAAAAAATGCTTGAGACAGGCAAGCTAAGCGACATAGAGCACATACTTGCAGAAGTGGACAAAAATCATTATTTTTGGCTGCCTTTTTGAATTGTCTAGACCATAGTATAAAAGAATAAAAATTATAAAAGGTAACATTTGAATCCTTTATAACATAGCATTGTAAACCCTGAGAAGGGAAAACTAGAAAACACTCCCTTGCCACCTTTGAGTTCATATTATTAAGGTGGTGACATCAAAACTAATTTATTTTTAAAATGCCAAGGTCCCGCCATAACAGTCCCTCATTCTTTTAACCTGGATCAGGAACCTCCAGCATGACCTCATATTGCCAAGGGACACTGGCTCCTTCCTTTTTGAAGTGGAATGTTTTCATCTTTAGGCCTTTTTCTTGTATCTGATATTCATCAAAAAAATGCTGTTGTGTCATTGACATATGCGGAATAGGTATCATCAGTGACTTAGGAATTCTGCAGACTTGCAAAGAATGTTATTTTTCTTTTATTCTCCCCTCTTCTTAGCCATGGATGTGCAAGCATTTGAAAGGCTTTTAGGACCCTGCATGGAAATTATGAAAAGGAACATCGCTACCTACGAAGAACAATTAGTTGCCCTGTTTGGAACGAACATGGATATTGTTGAACCCACTGCATGAAGCAAAAGTATGGAGCAAGAAGACCTGTAGTGACAAAATTACACAGTAGTGGTTAGTCCACTGAGAATGTGTTTGTGTAGATGCCAAGCATTTTCTGTGATTTCAGGTTTTTTTCCTTTTTTTACATTTACAATGTTATCAGTAAACAGAGTAGTGATTTAATAGTCAATAGGCTTTAACATCACTTTCTAAAAGAGTAGATCAAAAAAATATTGACATACCGATAAAATGACTTTGTACTCCACAAAATTATGATTTGACTGAAAGGTTTATTCACAGAATTGTAATATATTGAAGGTATCTGTGTTTAAGAAGATAATTAAAGGATGTTATCATAGGCGACGTGTGTTCATTTTGACTTACTCAGATTGATATGTTATGACTACGCCCATGTAAGAGGGAATTTGGTGGTGAATCATGCTATACAGCATGCATCACATTCTTTTTACAACTCACTATATATAGTAAGTACAATTTAATCATTTTTGTTTTAGAGTTTTTCTGGCTTGATAAGTTATGTGCTGGTCTTGGCCTGTTGGTGAAATGGTATAAAACATCATATGCAATTTTAAAACCTTTTATATTTTTGCAATAAAGTACCTTTTGACTTTGGCAGAATGTCAGTAGCCTACATATTCCAGTGGTTTTAAGGACAGGCAGTTTGGTCTCGGTAATAGGGAAGAGTCTTTTTAGATGAAAGGTCATTATTTTCCTCATAAAGCATCTATGCTTCCTTTTTTCATTTTGCAGTTCTCTGTATTTGTTATCTTTAAGGATTTGAGTTTGACATTTAATGTCACAAATATTTTTAAACGCTCTTTAAACTTATTCGTTGTCTTCTAAAAGCCTAAAATATTATATACGCTGAAAAAAAAAGTCTCCTATACCAAAAATATATGGGGTCCTTATCAACATGCCCGTAAGATATTTGTTCTTCACTAGGTGTACGTAAAACAACCCTTTGCAGACATCTGCTCCCTTGGGTTTCCTCCAAGGTGGGAGAAGTACATTTTTATAAGTAAAACATATAAAGATAAAAGGAATTTCTGCCCCTTCCAAATACACCATTAGGCCTGGCCACTTGCTTTATAAGTAAACTCTTGAAAGTTCAGAATGAACGCAAGTGAAAAGATTTTTGTTGACAATTGATATGCTTATTATTCTGCTACATGAAATGAACTTAATTATATTCAACCAAAGGAATATATTCTTACATGATTTCTAGGCCTACATGACCCCTATTGTCTAGAGAGATTATTAATTCTAACCAGTTGTTCCCTGTTAAATGAGCAATTTCATTCTGGGAAACATGTTTCAAAGAAATATACACATGGGTAAAAAGATTCTGTAGCTAATGTGATCTTATTAGAGAGTGTTTATGGTCTTGTTTATATAATGAAAACGTGGTTAAAATATGTTAATCGGATAATGTGTATATATAAGAAGTATGTAAAGTATACCTTCAGCCACATTTTAGAACAGTTCTAACAATTTTGCAAACTTTCCCGCAGGAAGAGAGCTTACTACATGAAGAGGACTTGTTTTCTATTTCAGGTTCTAAAACCCATGTCTGCTAAACAGAAAACACAAAGAATTCCCAATTCCTTGTTCGTCATTCTGTATTCCCAACTTTATTCACTTTTTCAAGTTACCTATTTTGTTGCGTAAGCTGATTGTTAACTACAAATGCCTGTTTAATAAAGAACTCTGACCAAGGCTGTAAATGCCAGTTACATTATTTTCAGTATTGTTGGTTATATTTAAAATTTCCTTATAATAAAGCACACTTTTATAATAAAATGTTTTCAATGGGTTTTTTTTCCCCCCTGCTTGTTTCTTTAATGTGACCTCCATAGTGCACATTGTACTATGTGAAAAGCATGACAGAGACACGGCATACGTGAAAGGTAAGCCCTGGGCATCGTGCAGCAAGGAAGTATGGTTCTGTAGGGCAATAGGTTTTTAAAAATCTGAACTGTTGGTCGTATGTGATATAAATAGTTGTGGTATGTTACAGACTAACTTGGCCATTTAGAATAACCAAGTAAATCTGGCAAACTAAGGAATTTATGTGTTAAAGTAATTAAAACTCCTCAAGTTTGAGTTATGGATGCCATTATTTAACCCCAACCAAGAGTCCTCACTGTTTGGAAATTCTCTATTGTTTCATTCAAGGATACATTATGTGTGACTTAAGAATTCTGGGAGGACACTCTTAACACAGAGGTGCTTCCCTTTATTATATATATAGAGGGGTGGGGTGTGCGTGTGTGTGTGTGTGTGTGTGTGTGTCCTGCCTGTTGATATGAACTAGGGTTTGGTGCATATATTTTAACATAAATACTAACTGTGACGCACGTGGTGTGAATGTTTGGTGTATTCTTTAAACCCTGGCTAGCAGACTATTTAAGATGCTGCAAGTGAAACATAGAGTATGGAGCAAGGAACTTTGGATTTTATTGAAATGTGTAGGATTAATTGCTGAGTCCTTTTCCTTTCGAAAGCATCTTTAAAATGTGGATATAAATTTTCCTAATTTTTTTCAAGAAATGTTATATTTGTAATAAGGACTAGATGGCCTTTGGCTTTCTTAAAGAACATTAATAATGTGTAAGCATAGAGTGGTAAGTATTACATCTGGATAAGCTGTATTCAGCTTAACTGAAAAAGGGATTCTCAGATCTAAATAAAATATTAATGCCTAAAGGAGAAATAGGATTATTAATATATAAGGGAGAAATAGGATAAGGAATGCTGCGTTTTAAAAGAGTTTGAGGTATAGCCTCATGTTGAATATCAAAAAGAATTTTGATGAGAAGAAACTGGAGGAAGAAAGAAGGAAGGAAGGAAGGAAAGAGGAAGAAATTGGAGCAAGAGTTGAGACAACTAATCTGTTCCAGGATACTTTTCAAGGCAGCAAAACTGGTTGAGCTACTGAAACTATGTAGTTGTTAATCTTTACAGGTATTTTCAAAAAACACCTTGAAAATAAAATGAATTATGGAACTGTGAGCAATAAGGTAAACCAGGTGTCTGCGGAGGACTCGTGTGCCCAGCAGTAACTGAGAGGTTCAATCAGTTCCATTTGTATAAGTGAGAAAAATCAAGGACTCCATCAAAATCACTTACTTTGTGCGTCCACGGCAGAACTCATGGGCAGTCGAGATCTCTTGCTTCCTCCAGCAATTCTTGGTCTCTCACTTCAACAGAAAAAAACCCCACACAGCCTGAAAGTTGTGAGATACATTTATTTGGGGACCTCACTAAGAACGATAGCCCGGGAAAACAGCCTCTCAGATAGCTCTGACGGACTGTTCCAAAGAGGTAAGGGAGGAGCCAGGCTATAGAGGAGTTTTTGCTGCAAAAAACAAAAAATATAGTCAAACATCAAAAGATTATACTGCTGATTACAAAAAACAGACGTCTGGAGTTAATGATTTTAGTGCTTTTCTATGTGTGGGGAGATGCAACAGTCTGGGCTCACTGAAATTATTCCTTTGATATATATCTTATCTCCGGCCAGTATCCTGTTTTTCTCCATCCTGAATTCCCCTCAGGGTGTCCCGGCAGGGGTGGCTGCAGTGGCTGCTGGCTTGAGGGTAGGAAATTCTTTGTTCACAGAAATGGTAGGTAACATTTTTTTTTTTTTAATGTATGTATGTATGTATTTATTTATTGGCTATGTTGGGTTTTCATTGCTGCACAGGGGGTTTCTCTAGTTGCGGTGAGCGGGGGCTACTCTGTTGTAGTGCGCGGGCATCTCATTACAGTGGCTTCTCTTGCTGTGGAGCACAGGCTCTAGGTGCATGAGATTCAGTAGTTGTGGCACATGGGCTCAATAGTTGTGGCTCACGGGCCCTAGAGCACAGGCTCAGTAGTTGTGGCACACGCACAGGCTTAGTTGCTCCGCGGCATGTGGTATTTCCCTGGGACAGGGATCGAAGCTGTGTCCCCTGCATTGGCAGGCGGATTCTTATCCACTGCGCCACCTAGGAAGTCCCGGTAGGTAACATTTTTTTATCTACAGTTACATTCTCTCAGTAATGATATTATTGAGCCTAGTATATAGAAAAATGTGTATAAAGTTTCCAAGGAAAACTATTTGACCAACGGATCTGGGTCTCGGTCCCTTTTTATGCTCTAGGTTTGTAAATTTCAAGCTGCCTAGGAAATTCTGAAGAAGCATGTAACGTTTATATGTGGGAGGATGTGATGGTGGATGATATGGAGGTAATTGTCTCCACCATAAGAATGAAATGCCACCTGTTAGGTGTTGTTCCCAGATTTTGATTTAATCACAGCTGGGTCTTGCCATTTTCCAAAAAAAAAAAAAAAAAAAAGCCACTGCAAAATGTAAATACATGAACTATTTTGTCAGTACCTATTATAACTGAGTCTCTTTAAGATGAATTTATTACTCTAAATTGGGAAACCGAGCAGGACCTGTAAGATACAAAGCAAAAGCCTCTCCTGTGCCGTTGTTTGTAGGAAGACTTCAGCCTCCTAGACCTTCCCTGAGTTCCAGAGGGCAGATTCAAAGTTACTAATCAAAGTGAAGGAATGCAGAAAGAAAGGAAAAGCAGTAAAGAAAGCAGTGCCGGGAAGGGGCAGGGTCGTGGTTCCTCTTGAAGAAAGAAGGTAACAATCTGATACATCTCTGAGTTCTACAGGAACTAAGGCCCCCACCGAGGTCGAAGATGGTAACCTCAGGCTGAGCGCAACATTTCTGAAGCCCTGCCCTAGTACCTCACCACCAACCAAAGGAAAGTCACACCCTGTACTCTCACCCCAAGTTTTGCCTTTAAAAACTCTTCCCTGAAACCCATCTGGGAGTTTGGGGTGGGGGTGGGGGGGAGTTTGGGGGGGGTGTGTGTGTGTGTTTAGCATGAGCTGCCCATTCTCTTTGCTTGGCCTGCAATAAACCTGAAGTGCTCCAAACTCTGACTTGTTTGACCTCAATGTGCATCAGGCACTTGGCTTCAGTCACAATTGGAAAAACAAAATGGCTTTTTTCCCCCCAGGTGCATGGGGAAGGTTAAGAGTGAGCTGGAAAGGGACTCTGAAATGACAAAAGCAGCCTTGACTCTTGACGGTAACAACCCAGAAGTGAAACCCTCAATGTTTTCTATTTTGCATAAGAAAGAAAGCTTCCAAGTAGAACCCTTGAATGAATTTATGAGCAGTAAATAGGCCCAGGCAAATTCTTGGATGAAGTTGCTTCCAGCTGCTGATTTTCTCTCTGCCCTAAAATCTACCATGGTCCTGCTGAGGAACAAGAGAGTGAGTTGTGTATCCCTAGAACTGTACTGCCTCTTTTAGGCCAAAGGCTGACATTTAATACAAGTGGACCTCTCATTACGAAATGATTGTATTCTTGAAAGGTATACGAATGACATTTTTTAAAGCCAGAGAATCTCAACTATCTTAGGAGAGGTGCTCAATGTAAAGACATCTTTGGCAAATCTTTTCTCTTAGTTGCTCTTTAAAGCTGAACTGAAATATCTTCATATTTTTATTGCTATAGCACACATGATATGCTATGTAACTTGAAGGAGTAGGCATGTATTAATTAGACAAATACTGTCTGCCTTTGTGTGACTGGCACCGTAAGGGAATCAAAATTACAAGATAGTGCTTACACGAATAAGATGAGATCTGTTCTCAAAACATAGTGATGAATATACAAAGCAAGTGACACATAAATCACATGGAAGCTATTTAACAGGGTCAATGTTCAAAACAGCATATGACATACAGCATAACATGATACAGTGTATATTAACAAAATTCATGCTGCTTATTTTCTCCTTTTCATCTGTTCAGCAGGTATTTACTTATTTTATAGATTTATTTATTTATGGCTGTATTGGGTCTTTGTTGCTGTGTGTGCACTTCTCATTGCGGTGGCCTCTTGTTGCAGAGCATGGACTCTAGGCACGCGGGCTCAGTAGTTGTGGCGCATGGGCTTAGTTGCTCTGTGACATGTGGGATCTTCCCGGACCAGGGCTCGAACCCATGTCCCCTGCATTGGCAGACAGATTCTTAACCACTGCACCACCATGGATGTCCCAGCAGGTATTGACTGATTGATTGCCTGAACAAAACGATGCATGTTGTTACCACGTGGAGACTCCATGTTAGATCTGTTTCTTTGACTTTAACCTTTGCTTTCCATTGCTTTAATCAAACACAATGGCCTGCCTCAGGGAACCCTACCCACCTGTGAAATTAACACATCCTTTTCCCTGAGGCTACTCATTCCAGGAGATGTTTTGCAAGACTGATAACCCTTTTTACTTTACTTCCCAGCCCCTCCCTCTCTGATTCTGTAAAACAAACTGGCATCCAGAGCCCAATAAGATGGTTTTTTAGGAGACATTAGTCTGCCAGCTTTGCAGTTTGCTGGCTTTCTGAATAAAGTTGTATTCCTTGCATCAACACCTTGTCTTCGATTCATTGGCCTGTTGTGTGGCAAGCAGAGCAAGCTTGGACTCGGTAACAACATGACATGGACCAGACAACAAGATGTACAAGAAATATGGAAGGAAGAAATAATGTGAATTTTGAGGGAACTAAATGTAAGCAAAAATGTTAAGTGTAGCACATTTAAGTACACATTACTCCTATGATCTTAATTGCTTTTAAGCAGAGTTGTCTCTAAAATGGGCTACATCTGACTGGGAACTGAAAGTACATACAGAAAGGCCTAGGATACCAAATAGATGTAAGAGAAAATGTGTGGGAGTTTGTGCTAAAAGGTTCAGCTACAGGAATTATCCATTCCAGAAAATTTGCAATTAAAGACCTGAGAGCTATCATTTGAGTAGATGAAAACCCTCATATTTCTGCTTCTTGATTTTATAAAGTGGAAGTGGGATTAAGTAGAATCATTCCCTTGCCTAATACATTTTCATTAATACCAAATTGCACAACTTACAAAAACTTTTTGAGGGCAACTGAGACCACAAAGGGTAGTCCCCTCCACATCCTGAGGACACGCACATTTATTTCTCTAGACTTGGATCTCCTAAATGCCAAACAGCTGCTTACAGGAACTGTGTTCACAAGTTTCTTGCCTGCACAGCAAGCTCATCATCTGAACTTGAACCCATCCTTTCCCCTTCTCCCAGCACCCATCTCTGTTCTTTCTGAGATTCCCCATCTCTGTGAATAGCATCAACACACCACAAATATTCCAGCCAGAAACCCTACTCATCTTAGAAACCCAACAATTCTTTTAAAATTTTTTACTGAGGCAAGATTGGTTTATAACATTATATAAGTTTCATATGTACAACATACTTCTACTTCTGAATGCACTACAGCATGCTCACCAGCAAAAATTTAGTTTCCATCTGTCACCATACAGTTGATCCCCTTAACCCATTTTGCCCTCCCCCTCCCCCTGCCCCTTTCTCTCTGGTAACCACTACTCTGTTCTCTGTATCTATTCACCCATTCCAACAGTCCTTGATTCTTCCTCCTAATGGTGATTGTGTTAAGTCACCCACATATTAACCACTGAAGAAAGGCCTTGCTTTATGGTCATCTGATTAAATCTACACTTTTAGTTGCATCAAAAATTACAAACACAAGGGACATGTATTACTCAGTTCTGAATGGTGCTCATTTAGTTCCCAGGCAATTCCTTACAATTTGAGTTTATCTGAGTACTTTGAACTAAGATAGCTATAAAATTAGCTCATTTTATAAAGTATACTGAGATATAGGGAAGGATATTTGTATAAGAGTTTGAATAATCTGCCAAGAAAGATACTATCTGAAAAGCTTGGGCACTTAATATTTTAGTCCACATATGTGCTCCACTTTCTAAGTTGAGTGTTTGATTTGAATGCTTTCATTTGTTTACCTTTTAACTTTTGGAACAGATTTTTCTTTTTTTCTTTTTGCCATGCCATGAGGCTTGGGGTGGGGTGGGGTGGGGTGGGGGGTGTTAGTTCCTTGACCAGGGATTGAACCCAGGCCCCTGGCACTGAAAGCGCAGGAGTCCTAACCACTGGACCATCAGGGAATTCCCTGTACAGCAGTATTTTAAATATTTAAGCAGTGCCATGTGCTTTTCTTAGTCCAGCAAAGTAATCATTGGTATGCCAGATGTGGTGGAATCCAGGGAAATATATTGTTTAATTTCACCCCCAAATAGGATTTACCTATTTTTTTTTTTTACACTTTAAATATATGCAGTTTATTGTATGTCAGTTATACCTCAATAAAAGTTCTTAAAAAATAGTTCCATATGTGGAATCGGTTATGTCGGGCTCCTTGCGGTCCTTTCTCTACCTAGTTTTTTAAGAAACTAACAAATTAGAACTTGATATTTCTGTACGAAAACATAAGTATTTTAAAAATTGCTGAAAAGACATTTTGATTTTAGATGACAGCTGCTTGACCTATCTGGGCATAGTTTATGAGTAATATGTGTGTGTGTATATGATACGTCTAACCAAAAGTAGGTGCTATTTAAAGAAACTGATTTTTTAATGTCAGTTTTATCATGGAAGTATCTTATGAACAGATGTTTCTAATACATATAAATATTTTATATCTATTATATAAAATATAAACATTTTGTATTTTATTATATATAAATAATATATAATTGATACAAAAATTCTTTAATTATATCTATTCTAATGAAAGAGTAGAATTTACATATGTAAAGATTTCTAAGGAGATCCTACTGGTTTTGTACTTTGATCTTTGTTCTGGCTTAGGAGTGGGCTGGTTTTGTTAGTCATCCAAGAATGAATGATGAGGTTCCTGTTAGATACACACAAGGTACTAATGTAGGCATTTAGTTTCCCAGGGGAGTAGAAGACAGGACTATTTGTCCACTTAAAGGTGCAGAGATTCTAATACTGATATTTAATCAGTTTTGATTGAACTATGAGAATTTCAACTCTTCTATTTAATGACTTGGACAAAAATGAGAGTGTGAAAATATTTTATATCTTTGTATCCTTATCAACTAGCCCAGTGGTCAACCAAGAGTAGTAACTAAATAAATACTTTTGAATGAATGGATGGAAAAACCTTTACAGGGCTATGAAAAGATAATCATTTCTAATAATGTACAATAGCTTGATCTGTAGGTGAAGTTATTCTTCCCATCACAGTGGCCACAAATAAAAATATCTCCACTAAGGCTTTTAGTAAACGCTTTCAAATAAAAAGCCTTTTAAAATAAGTTAAGGTTCAGCCAAAAGTAGATCTCATGGTTTATACAATGAAGGGGGGAAAGGCATGGCACCAGCTCTTGAGAGTTCATTTTTGGGGAAGGGAAAACTTTTTAGTTGGGAATTAGTCATAAATAGCTCCGATTTCAGTTTTCAATGATCAGGTGAATTCTATGGATTTTTCGTGTTGTCAAGAAATTAAATACGAGTTCATATTCTCAAATTTTCAGTCCTGGGACAATGACCCTTCACCACTAAAAAAAAAAAGGAGGAAAATAAAAATACACAAAATAGTAGGGCCGCATTTGAGTCTTGGGGTCACTCTATTAATCTCTGAATGATGGTAAATACAAATCTTGTCCCTTTTACTCAGAAAAATTTAGGAATTTTATTGGTCCTCTGAATTATTTTAAGAAACAAAAAAATGTCCAATTACTATTTGTGAATACAGAAAGTGAATCTTTGATCACATGGTAGGGAGGACTATTCCATAAATAATTTCCCTTTAAGGATTCAAACAGGGAATCCCCAAAAGAATTTGGAAATTTGTTTCAATATGGGAAAGTTATTTTGGATTTCCAGATTGTTATGTCGCTTTCAGGTAGATTTTAAAACTCAAGAAATATAGGGGGTTTAAAGGAATAACCAGCTAGGATTTAAAGCTCCTTTCCAAAATTTGACTTTATATATTTTTCACTGTTTTCCTCCTCTTAATTTTAAGCAAACATATAAAAGTGATCTAAAAGTATAAAACCTAAAGCATAGCTTAAATGATTCAACACTAAAGGTTCAAAGGAAAAAAAGCTTAACAATGCCTTTGTAATGGGAATGGTAAAAACATCAATTATAGACTAGGGACTGGACAGCCTTGTTTAAAGTGAAGGTAACTATAAAGCCAGAGAAGCCATCCTTCTCTGATGAGTCAGAGCATTAGTAACGTAAGGAGGAACTAGCGCAAACGAGGTGGTTAGGCAGTCTTCTTTCATCAATGGGAAGACCTCTGGAGAGGAAAACTGGTTAACAAAAACTCACCCTAGAAACTCAGATAAGGATTCACAAATTAAAGCAGTTTAAGTCACACATTATACCCCCTCTGTATTACCTTAAACAACGAGCAAGTTGGTCGATATGGAAAAAACAGCTTTGACTTCCCTCAAGTCCAAAGTCAATAGTAATACCACCCCCCTCCCCCGCCCGCCCCGCCTTCCCCTCAGAGCTTTGTAAATTCTCCAGACCCCGAGCTTCTCTCTCACAGTTCATCCCCAAGCTTCTCGGTGCCTGGCATGCAGCTGGCATTCAAAAAAATCTCGGGTAAGTTGAACAGAGTTGGCGGAGAAATCTCAAGCGGCTGTCCCTGGAATGGGCGAGGCTAAGCGCAGGATAAAGGAATGCTAAGTCTTCCTACTGGAGCCCAGCACCACCTTTATTATCCTCCCCATCATGCCTGGGGCCGTGATTTGTGGGTGACTGGGTCCCCCGCGAGGCAGCACTGCTTCCGCTTGTGCAGTCATCTCCTTCCCCTCGCACTAAAACAATACCTTGGCCTCCTGCCAAACTTTGAGCAGCGAGTGACTCTGGTGCTGCGAGAGGTTTGGGGCTGCTGTAAGTGCTAGCGGAGGCTCAGAGGAAGAGAAGAGCCCAAAGCTTTAAAACACTCCCTTCCTCCGCCCCCTCCCTTTTGTCCGAAACACCAAAACAAACGAGCTGATACACGTGTCCCTATGACTCTTGTTTACTATCAAGCCTGTGCCGTGCATGCACTTCTGGGATACGTAGTCCAACAAGTTCCTCCCACGCGCAGTTTTCGAGGGGAACGCTGCTAGGCCAAGACTACGAACCCATAATCCATTTCGGGAGCAAAGTTTGGCTCGAGTCCCGGGAGTCTCGGCAGCAATCCAATCCGAAGCGCTCACCCTACTGATTGACACACCGCCTTCTCCAGTAAACACAACACAAAAGTCAATACAAGCCCGCCCCCCAAGACGGACCACGGTATCACCCAATGGGAAAGGGAAATGATCGAATGGCAGTCCCAAAGACCAATAAGAAGGCGAAGGAGCTGGGGTGGGGGCGGCTCAACCCCCCCCCCGATGTTTGAGGGGAGGGGGAAGACGAAGCTTGAAAGACTTGGTAATGGCGACGGGTTTGGTAAGTAGGAAAGTTTCGGTTGAGGGCAGAGAGCGGCGGCGGGAGCATGAACGCGCGCCGAGGAGGCCGGCGTCAGTCGGAGAGGGGGTACGCGAGTTGCTGGTGGTGTTGTCGCGGCCAGGGCGGCCCGCGCTGGGGCTCCCCGCACTCCGCGACGGGTTTGTTGTCTTCCAGTTCGGGAAGGGGTGGGGGTGGGGAAGGGAGGGGCAGGATCCCGAGGGTGCCGGGCGGCCGCGCGAGCTCGGGTCGGCGCTCCTCTGCCTCACGGCGGGGTCAGCTGGCCGTCCGATGTCCGCCCGCGGCGAACCTTCTGGAGCGGCGCCTCCCGCAGGCTCCCCTGGGCTTCGCGGCGGCGCGGCCCGTGGGGGTCCCGGGGCGGGGGCTGGGAGGCGTCGGCGAGGACGGCGCGCCGGGCCGGGTGGCGCGGTGGGTGGCCGAGCCGGGTGCGGAGATGGGGCGGGCCTGGGCGGGGGGGAAGGGGGCCGACGCGGCGCCGGGGCTGCCCAGGAAAGTTTGACTTCAACTCCCCGCGAGTGGGCGGAGGGTCGGAGGTGGGCCAGCGGTGGGCGGCCGGCCGCGGGTGGGGGAGTCCAGTGTGGCGCCGCCTCTTCGGGGGCCGAGAGGGGCTCGGGACCGAGCCGGGAAGCTCGCGGAGCCGCTGGGCCCCGGGGCTCATTGTTACGCAGTTCGAATGAATGGGCTCCTTGGCGCCTGCGCGGTGGGGCTGAGCCGAGGGGAAAAACAAGCCTGAAGTCCAGGCTGCGGTCACATGATGGGGGGAGGGGAGGGGAACGCGATGAATGGCGAAAGAGGGTGGGGGATGGACTTGGCGTGAGCCCGGAGGCGCTGCCTCCCGTGTGTTGGAGAGCGGGGCTTGGAAGGCGATTCCAGTCTCCGCCTCCCAGCCTCTGCTGCTGCCCGAGGCAGATCAACACAAAACAAAAAGAGTCCAGGCGAAATCGGCAGTCGGGGCCCGGTGCTTGTAGCTTCTTCAAACGCTACGTGCTGTCTAGGGGATTTCACTCTCCGCCGTGCGTTCTACACCGTCTAGAGTTCGTCCTTGAGAAGTTTTCAGCAAGAATCTTCTGTCAAAGGAGCTCTGACCGAAGGGAGATACTCAGTGGAGTCTTTAGCTCGGGGAGCTGGTGATGCTAAGAAGGGAGGAGGGTAAAAGGGAGCTGTGTATATACTGGGAAGTGTTGGAGACCTACCAACAGTTCCGACTGAGTGCTTTAGATTTTTCTCAAACTAGCAGTAACAGGTGATTCCTAACTGGTTTTGAAATTAAAGTTACCTTTTGAGAATTAAAATAATTTTAACATTTGCAAATACTTTTAACTACCGATAATGATCTTCGTTTGTGCTGTTGTCCTAGTTCTTTCAGTCTGCTTTTTGTTATTTTTGTTTTTGCTCTTTTCTGCTTTAGCTTGCTAACGAGAGTGTTAGGGTCAACTGTTCGAGTTTCCATAATTAAACTACTTAGTTCTTGCTGAGTAGGTAATTGTTGGCAAAGTTTTAAGGAAATTTGAATTATATTCAAAGAGTTAAATACTCATTAAGTTTTTGAGCTGCTTTATACTTTTGAGGAAACCATTTAACCATGTTATAGCAAAATACTTTAAAACAAGATACTTTTTGT
Organism: Hippopotamus amphibius kiboko; assembly: GCF_030028045.1. Classification (NCBI taxonomy): domain Eukaryota; kingdom Metazoa; phylum Chordata; class Mammalia; order Artiodactyla; family Hippopotamidae; genus Hippopotamus; species Hippopotamus amphibius. The sequence continues at coordinate 85,232,549 of NC_080189.1, read as the reverse complement.
TTATTGTAACTTGACTAGTATATTATAGAATGAGATTTTGATTTCACTTTCTGTTTTCCATTTTATTTAGTTTCATAAGCCTAGTTATCTTTTTCAGCCTGGAAAACTCTTCTCCTTTGTTCCCTTCTCAAATTAATACTGTATACAGTATTTTTAAAGTTACCATCTCCCGAGATTTCCCACGTTTTCCATGCTTCACCGTGCTTCTCAAGACTTCAAACATGGTACTGTCGCTTTAAGAGTTATCTCCTCCACTGTATTTCAGTTTCTTTGGATGTTTTCCTTACTATCCAAATGCTCAGTGATGAAGGCAAGTGGCTTGGGCTTTATGAGTGAATAAACTGCCAGACCTTGAAGGTCCCTGAGGGAGAATTGCTAGCTGGTCTTATGTATTTCTGTTTGAAATGAAAATATTAGTCCTTTTTTTTCTGCCATAAATTATTATGTTAGTACCATGTTGATAAGACAGTGCCAGGTATTTTACGTGTATTATTTTTTAAGTATGAAAGTGAATGTTTATGTAGAATGAGAAATCACAAATTAATTTTTTTAAGCTGACAAATACCTTTATGTCACAAAATTCAGGAAAAATGATATTCTTTACTAACAGTGTTATTCAAGTATATTCTTGATTATGCCTGACTCATAGTAATAATCGTACACCTTCATATTTTGATCTGCATTTACTTTGTTATTTCATATCGTGGTTTATACTGTCATTTTCTATAGACAGTAGAAGAATAAGTTTTCTTTCTTAATATAGTCGATTGAGTTTTTAAAAGTTACTGATAGTAGTTTAGGAAAGTTTTTTTCCACAAGTTGTTATACGTATTATGAAATTTCCTAGGGTTGCAGTCAAGTTTGGGAAAATAAGTTTCTTTCATATATGAACTTTTTCATATATTATTTCAAGTTTTTTCATACAGTGACTCATCTTTAGTACCATTTGAATTGACAGTACTCTCTTAAACAGGTTTGTGGATGGCTTGTAGTGGTGTATTAGGGGTTTTCTGTTATCTTCATCAGTTTAAGTATTTTGTGTCAAATTAGTACAAAATTAATAACTTATGTAGATGTATTTGGCACTGGGCAGCAGTGACTGATGAGGTAGGAGAATGCTTTGGAACCAGGTAAGGTTGTGTGATGTAGTCTTCTATACTTTCAGTAATTATGATAGGTAGACAGGCGCTGGTCCCATTTAGAAGGAAGAAAACTGAGGCACAGAAGTTGAATTCTTAAGAGTCATATAGATGGTAAGTGATCATCTACAGTAATATATTTTATGGAAAGAATACCACCCACTGTTGGGGTGTGGATTTTTTTTGACCTTAGCACTGTGGCAAACTAGAGTTGTAGAAAGATTTCTCTGAAATCTTTTGTTTGAAGTTTCATTGAAAATACTCTAAAAGAACTGCATTAAGGCCCCCAACTGCTTTTGGTGTAGAAAGTTGCATTTAATATAGTTTGTTATAGAGGCTCATTTTAGCTTGGATTTATGTAATCCATTTTAAATACCACCTCAATTGCTCATGTTAGAGATATAAAGTACAGTCTCTTCAGCTCCTCCCCACAAATAGTTTGAGCCTGGTATAGAAGTTCTTCAGGGTTAGGGGAAGGCATGTAGATCCTTTCCTTGATGTTCATAATGAGGATGGAAAGATGAGGATTCGGGAAGAATAGACACTTGAATGTAGTTGAAATTAGATGTCTAACTTTTGTTTTTTGTTTTTTTTGAAAGAGAAAATGGTCCTATTCAGTCATTAGAGCCCTGTGTTCCTTATCCAGAATACTATTATTACCATCATCAGTCATGCCTCGTGGCATGCGGGATCTTATTCCCCGGAACCAGGGAATCCAGCCTGTGCCCCCTGCAGTGGGAGCACAGAATCTTAACGACTGGACTGCCAGGGAAGTCCTTCATCATGCGGAATGATACTTTGTTCAGAGCTGTTTTGAAGTTTATACAAAATTAGATGATGTATGCAGGTAGTAGGTAGGCATTTAGTAAAACTTAGTTTCCTTCTTTTTCTTTCACTGAGACTTGGCTATTTCTAGTCGTCTCTTTCTCTCCTCTTCATAAGATTTTGTGGATATTTACTTCTGAAAGTTTGTGAAACCAGTGCAGTAGGGCCTTTTCATTCCCACTCAGTAAAATAAAAATCTGTTATCTTGAACATGACATTTCACAGTACACCTGCTGGAGAATTTTACTCTTCCTTTTTCAGAATCATGGATCTAGTGAAGAGTTGATGTGTGCAGAGTTAACTAAAACACAAGATGAGCCATGTTGAATCCTGTAATACCAAAGCAGTATACAAAAGCATGAATGAACAATAGTGTTAGCTCTACCAGGAGAAATTTGAAAGAGGAGCTTGTTTATCAAAATGCATGTCTTAATTGGTGTAATGTATGTGGGGGAGTTATTTTTGAGTATGGACTCTTCTGGTATTCCTTTACTATATTAGAGGCCTTGCTTCCCTGAATATGATAGTTTGACAGAAAACTGAGAGACAAAAAACTTTGTGTATAGGTTTGAATTTTGGTTTCATGTATTTTATTTAATATTCACAATAGCCCTGTGAGATAAGAAGAGGCACCTTGAGATAAGCGACATACCCCATGTTACCTAGCTAGCAGGTGAATTTCAAGTCTGTGGACTTGAAGTCTAGGCTCCCGTTTTACTGTACAGGAGGTTGACAGAAGGAAAACCTCCACTATCTCAAGACTAACTATTTTTTTTTTTTTTAATATTTATTTATTTGGTTGAGCCAGGTCTTAGTTGCTGCAGGTGGGCTCCTTAGTTGTGGTTCGCAGGCTCCTTAGTTGTGGCATGTGAACTCTTAGTTGCAACATGCATGTGGGATCTTGTTCTCTGACCAGGGCTCAAACTGGTGTCCGCTGCTTTGGCAGGTGGTTTCTTTTCTTTTCTTTTCTTTTTTTTAACATACGATAAACTGCATATATTTAGAGCATACAATTTGGTATCCCAGTCTCCCAATTCATTCCCCCCCAATCCTCCCCGCTTTCCCCACTTGGTGTCCATATGTTTGTTCTCCACATCTGGGCAGGCGGATTCTTAACCACTGCATCACCAGGGAAGTCCCAAGACCAGACTTTTGGTAGCCTTGAGCAATGAGAGGTACAAACACATAGGACTCAAATTCAGCAAATATTTATTTGGTCCCTTTTGTTATTTGCTTTGAAAGTAAAATGTTTTTTCCAGCTTCATTTAAGGAGTATTATGATGGGGTATTGGTAGATTCCGAAGATAGAGTGCTGAAGAAATGCTAGAAGTTGCAAGGAGATAATGAGTACACAGTGAATGGTGACTGGGCCCCCCGGGAACTGCTGAGGGAGAGAGCAAACCTAGCTGGGAAGAATGAGAAAACCAGAGAGCTCTGCGGGGGAGGGGAGCACTCGACAAACTAACTGCAGCTCTGCTTCCTACCCATAAGGATGGCTCTGAAGAGGGTTGTGTGTGTGTGTATACACACTTACAGTGTAACTCTGAATTTCATAATAAAGGGGAAAAATGTGAAAATTTTCAAGTTTAAGATTGCAACTTGGGCTGACTTAACGCCGATCACATCTGTATGTGAAGCATGTACAGTAGATGTTCACATGGAGTTTGAGTCATTGTCAGGTTAAATTGTGTTGCTATGCGCGGGCTTTCTTTAGTTGCAGTGCACGGCTTCTGTTGTTGCAGAGGACAGGCTCTAGACGCATGGGCTTAGTTGCTGCATGGCATATGGGATCTTCCTGGACCAGGGATCAAACCTGTGTCCCCTGCATTGGCAGGCAGATTCTTCTTTTTTTTTTTTTAAAGCTCTTTATTGAAATATAATTGCTTTACCTTTTTGTACCAGCTTTTGAGGTACACCAAAGTGAATCAACTGTATTTATACATATATCCCCATATCCCCTCCCTCCCGCGACTTCCCCCCACCCTCCCCATCCCGGCCCTCTAAGGCATCACCCATCATCGAGTTGATCTCCCTTTGTTATACAGCACCTTCCCACTAGCTATCTGTTTTACAGTTGGTAGTGTGTATATGTCTATGCTACTCTCTCACTTTGTCCCAGATTCAGCTTCGCCCCCCTGCCCCCTGAATGCCGTGTCCTCCAGTCCATTCTCTGCATCTGCATCCTTATTCTTGCCCTGTCACTGGGTTCATCAGTACCATTTTTTTTTTTCATTCTGTATATATGAGTTAGCACACAATATTTTTCTCTTTCTGGCTTACTTCACTCTGTATGACAGACTCTAGGTCTGTCAACCTCATTACATATAGCTCCATTTCATTCCTTTTTATGGCTGAGTAATATTCCATTGTATATATGTGCTACATCTTCTTTATCCATTCATCTGTTGATGGGCATTTCGGTTGCTTCCATGTCCTGGCTATTGTAAACAGTGCTGCAATCAACATTATGGTACATGTTTCTTTTTGGATTATGGTGTTCTCTGGGTATATGCCCAGTAGTGGGATTACTGGGTCATATGGTAGTTCTATTTTTAGTTTTTTAAGGAACCTCCATACTCTTCTCCATAGTGGCTGCACCAATTTACATTCCCACCAACAGTGTAGGAGGGTTCCCTTTTCTCCACACCCTCTCCAACATTTGTTTCAAGATGTTTTGATGATGGCCATTCTGACTGGTGTGAGGTTGATACCTCATTGTGGCTTTTGACTTGAATTTCTCTAATGATTGATGATGTTGAGCATCTTTTCATGTGTTTGTTGGCCATCTGTATGTTTTCTTTGGAGAAATGTCTGTTTAGGTCTTCCGCCCATTTGTGGATTGGGTTACTTGCTTTTTTGGTATTAAGCTGCATGAGCTGCTTGTATATTTTGGAGATTAATCCTTTGTCAGTTGGCAGGTGGATTCTTAATCACTGCACCACCAGGGAGGTCCTGCTCACTGAATTTTTACAACAACCTATACAAGTGCTTTTATTATTTCCATTTTATAAACAAGGCATAAAGATTTTAAATAAATTGTCCAGGGCACATAGCTGGCAAGTAGCAAATATAAATTTAGTAGTAGTGTAATTTCAAAGTCCACAAAAAACCAACCAGCCAACTAGTTTTCCTAAACTAGGATCGAAGATCTAGTAGATCCCAGTCTACCTTTCCAGCCCTAGTATTGATGGATGACCAGGAGACATACAGGCCTTCTGGCTTCTGTGGTCCTCTGATGTGAGTTTGTTCATGTGAGTTTCATTGGGAGCCTCCTTTCCTTCCTTTTTACCCATTCATAGCTGAGCCCTGGCTCTGTAGAGCTATGGTCATTTGCTTATATCTTTCCACAAAAGTATAGATTCCTTGAGATTCATGGTAAACTGCACATCATTGAGGTTCAACGTTGCACCTAGTATAGTACCTTGTACATAATATATATTAAATAAGTGAATATATATACACACATATATTTAGATAAAAAGGAATGTGGCAGTCATTTTTAGCCTGCTGGTTCTCACAATGCGCCAGGGGTTCTTTTGAAAGAAAAAAAGTAAAAACCAGTGCACAGGGTTGTACCCCAGGCCAAATAAATCCTCTGCTCTGGAAGGTGGGGCCGGGGCATCATTGGTTTGAAGCAGACATGGCTCTGTGTGCCACCAGGGTTGAGAATCACAGATCAAGCTAAGTTAGCTTGGCTTCTGCAGTGAGAAAGTGGAGGCTCAGAATCAGGATTTGGCCACTTACGCTTGAGAAGTCAATTTGTGTTATTAGCCACATCTCTAGTAGCCACCAATTGCAGGAAATTATTTGTTATACGCTAGCAGATTTGCTGTTACTATATCATAAGGGTGTGATTAATCACTACATAGTAGATTGTACTTACTGGAAAGGTGTTTATTTCTTGGGAATGCTTCAGACATCTTTTAGATGAACAGTTACATGCTTAAAGTAATGGTATGATCTGTGACTTTATTGAGATGTGCTGAATAACTTGTCATATTTCCTAGGGAGGAAATTGCCGAAGCTGAATAGCTGTCTGGTCTCCTGTTGTTAACTATTTTCAATAACTGTTATGTTTAGGACATTAAGTGCCCATAGTATGCATAATATTGCCCTATGTCGATCTAGGGATAAAAACTTCTTTTTGAAGTCATTTTACTTTTTTTTTTTTTTCACTCACTTTGTTTCATTTCATCCTCACAACTGCCCTAGGAAGAAAAGAGAGCAGGTGTCTTTAACCCTGTTTCCAGATGAAGATATTGAATTAGAATCTCAGTCACTTAGGTCATAGATTTAGTAAGTGGTTAAGCTGGAATCAAACCCATGTTTCCTTACACCTACCACAGTGCCCTTTTCACTACTCCAAGTACATCTTACAGTCGGTATTTTGTAAGGCTCTAAGCACCCAAAAAAAATGGGTAATATTTGAGGAGTACAGACAGCATCTGAAATAAAATATTAGAAATAAAGTAAGGCAATGCGCAGTTTGGCTGTATGTGTCAAAACTCTAAGAAGATGTTTAATTGCCATCCAAATACTAATTTGTCCCCAGGAATCTAAAGAAATAAGCAGATGTAAGCAAGTACTTAAAAAAAAAAAGAATGTAAGGTCAGTGTTGTTTAGAAGACAGGAAAAACTGGGAACATGTTTAGCAGTAGGAGGGATAAATAAATTTTGGTACATCCTGATGACATATAATTTAACTATTTAAAGTAGATCTTCGAAAAAAATAATGACACAGGAAAATGTTTATGAATTTATGTTAAGGAAAAGGTCTCAGTTATCAATATATATAATAAGTATGAAGAAAAATGATTTCATTTAGGTAAAATGTAGGTATCTGCATGAAAAAGATTGGATTGTAAAATAACATCAAGATGTCACAGTATCTAACTTGAGTTGGATTAGAAATAATTATTATATTTCTTTTTTCTATTTTTTTTTTTAAGAAAAGCTTTTTTCATTTTTTCCCCACAGTGGTCATATATTTTATAGTCAACATAACATTTCATAATTAAAAAGTTCATGAAAAAAGCCTTTGTGGAAAAAATTTGTGTTTGTTGGTGATTATATCATGGCTCGAAAAGCTTTGGTATAAATATCTTTTCACTGCACTATTTGATCAGCCTGGGCTAGGGTACTTGACTTTTTTAGGGTACTCTTTTTTTTTTTTTTTTTTGGCCACACCATGGGATCTTAGTTCCCCACCCAAGGATTAGACCCGGGCCTTGGCTGGCCCTGGCAGTGGTTAGCGCTGTGTCCTAACCACTGGACTGCCAGAGAATTCCTGACTTTTAGTGACTTTTAACAGCAATATATTTTTATTGTTTTACTTTGGGAAACAATATGTTATGTTAGAATTTTTTGTGTATTTCATGTTAACTCATTAGAACTTTTTAAAAATGAGATTTGGAGTAGAACCCGAGAAATCAGGAACTCGTCCTGCAGCTGTCACCTGTGTTAACTAATTGGATCATTGTCCAAAGGCAAGAGTGTAAAAGGTATAACCACATTTACTTACATAACAAAATTCAGTTGGTAGACTTTGCTGAGAAATTATTTAGGTGTGTTAGTCTATATTATTTTCATTGCTTGAATCTTATAGGCTTGAGATAATGGTAGATTTACTATTTGTTTAGCTAAATTTCCCATTGTTGTTATTCGTCTTTGTAAAAATAATAGCCTATTCAGAAGATCTGGTATCTTTAGTATGGTTAGGTCCCAGATGCTCATTAAGGAAACATTTTTATTTTTATAAGAAGTATAATATATGGCCATTTTAAGAAACTTTTTTATTCTGTTTTTTTGTTTGTTTTGTTTTGGCTGCGCTGCGCAGCCTGCGGGATCTCAGTTCCCCAACCAGGGATCAAACCCATGCTGCCTGGAGTGGAAGCGCAGTCTTAACCACTGGACTGCCAGGAAAGTCCCAAGAAACTCTTTTTTAAATGTTCTTTAGAGACTGATTTTAAGTTTGTTAAACTTGTTCACTTTCAGAAGATGAGAAAACAAAATAAGAACATAGTTGATAAATACTAGAGAAATGAAAATAAATCTTCCAAAAATGTGCAAAATAGATCTTCAGTCATCCATTTCTAAAGGCTTTGAGGGGGATACAGATAGCATTGTATGATTAAAGATAGAACATTGTAATGTTTCTGATTTTATGCTTACATTATTTCCAAATCACATGACTTGACATTTTTTTCTTATGTTATTTTTAAGTCGGAGCACCATAACATGGTGTGGGAAGTGAAGACAAATCAGATGCCTAATGCAGTACAGAAACTCCTGCTAGTAATGGACAAGAGAGCTTCAGGAATGAATGACTCATTGGAGTTGCTGCAGTGTAATGAAAATTTGCCATCCTCACCTGGATACAACTCTTGTGATGAGCACATGGAGCTTGGTAAACAAAATTAAGTTTTTAGAAATCTCACTGAGATTCAGATTCATTTTCATGTTTAGCTAGCTTTTCCATCTACCTGGAACTGCTAAAAAGTATGTCAAGTTTTTGTAGGTTATGAGTTTGCAGTGTTCTCTTGTTATTGCTTGTAAAGTGATACTTAATAACCAACATAACTTTGGGCTATTTATGGTTATCGTGGAGACTGATTTACAAATTATCAAACTCAGCTGCCTTTGTGGGTGAAGATGAGCCTTTAAACACCTTATGAAAACCTTGCTGTGTGGCTTTTCAAAAGATGTTACTTTTGAAACATCTACCTGAGCTCAGCAAATTATGCTGGCCTGATTGGTTGGTATGATGGGGAAATTACAGTGGCCCCTTGAAACTTGAGGATCTGACATTTGTGATCATCATTAATGGTGAGCTACTCCAAAGATACGTGATCTGTGTGTAGAAGTGTGTAGGTTTGTTGAGGTATGACTTTGAACTGTATTGCTTTGAGGTAGGTGTTGAAGAGAGCAAACAGCTGATGAGTGATCTTGGCTTGCTGCCCACTTTTCATCTTGGCTCTGTCCCCATTTAATATGCATTTTTCCCTGATGTCCATAAAAACCCTGAGATGTGATTGTCCTCATTTTATAAATGATGAAATAGAGGAGGTTATATGCGAGAGTCTTCTTTGGGAATTGTCCTCATTTTATAAATGATGAAATAGAGGAGGTTATATGCGGGAGTCTTCTTTGGGAATTTGGAGATCTTAAAGGTCTTGGGACATAACCTGTTTGAATGCTAAGGGATTGCTGGGCCCGAATATTCGTTGAATAGTGGTTATTACTATTGAGCTAGAAGCGCCATTTCAATCAGGTATTGAGGTGTGATTCTCCATCATCACATTTTTAGGTTTCAGGAGGAAATAAGGAACCTAAGGCTCAAGGGGGTCAAAAATTTGTACCACCCCTCATGACTTCATTTTAAAAGTAGTTTCCTTAACCTGAAAGACAGAAGTGAACCCTTTACAGTTGATGAAGATGATGTTGGCACTCACGGAAGGGAAACAGCTCCACCGCCATGAGGACTGCAGAGGGGAATCATGTTAAGTTGGTGTGATATTTTGCCTGCGCTGTGAAAGATGGCTATCTTCTAGTCAGCTTTATGAATGGATAGCCTGAATCAATACTTGTAAGACATTTCTGTTTTAGTGAGCTGTTCTTGGATATTCCCCTGAATAGGAGTTATGAGTATGTACTTTGACAGTGACAGTTTAGAAGAACTCTCAAGATTAGAAGAGTTTCTTGACTTAAATATTGAAGAGACCCAGTGGATCTGTAGAGTTTGTAGGTATGTGTTTCACAGAGGGTTTTTTTTGTTTTTCTTTTTTTAAGGCTTATAAGATGCTTTTTCTCCCCTTTTCTTTTTCTTTTTTTTAATTCATTTTTTAAGAATTCAGTCTGTCCTATATTGTTCATAGCCTTGGTGTGTACATGAGTGGTCCTTGGGTGCTATTTCTAGTTTTCTTTCTTGGGTAGCTGAGTTTGTCATGAACTATTGGTATCTTTCGGGAACACACTTTTGGAAAAAATAAGCAATAAATATTACTGAGTTCAGACTGTCTCATTAAAAAGAAATAATGTAGCATAGATTAAGTTGAATAAGTACTTAAAAATATATAATATGATCTAGGTTTCATCTTTGAAAATTGTTGTTTTCATTTATTGTAGTAATCTTGTTTAATAGGTTCAAGTTTGTGAGCAGTGCATATATGCACCCGTAAAATGCCTTTTTCCTCATTAATATGTTAACATAAAAATGTCTCAGTGGCATATGGATTATTCCCAGGTGAGCTACTAAAGATTGGGGGAGAAAAGTCAGAAAACACACACACAACAGTTTGTGACAGTTGTGGTAGTTACATGGTTTGGGTAGTGAGGTCATTAATCCGTTTACATTTATTAGGTTTACTTTTCTGTCAGGCTCTGTTGACCCTTAAATGTATAAGATGTCATTTTTTTTTTCAATTGAAACTTGTTTTCATTCAAGAAAATATTTTGAATTTACACTTTTCCTCTCGCAAAATTGGTGAGCTAAATTTGAGGACCTCTCTTCCAGGTGTAATCATAGCGTTATTCCCTGTAATGGTAATTTTCTTCTTACAATTTTGAATGTGCTTATTTTCAGATGATCTTCCTGAGCTTCAGGCTGTTCAGAGTGATCCTACTCAATCTGCCATATACCAGCTAAGTTCAGATGTGTCACATCAAGAATATCCAAGACCATCTTGGAACCAAAATACCTCAGAAATATCAGAAAATACGTACCGTGAAAATGAGGTGGATTGGCTAACAGAATTAGCAAATATTGCCACCAGTCCACAAAGTCCACTTATGCAGTGCTCATTCTACAACAGGTGGGCACATTGGCTGTATTTTAATTGAGAACTTTATCATTACAAAATGCTCTTTTTTTTCTAGTTTTAAAAGTAATAATGCTGTTGACCATCTTGTGAGTGGTTTATTAAAGTCATTAGAATTAATAAGCTCCTTTGTCTTAAAATGATGAAAGAGCTATTTCACCCACTGTCATGATTTCATATTTTGAGAATTAGATAAAAGTGATATATGAGAACAGCAGAGGTGAAAATATTTGTAAATGGTTTAAAGTCATCAAAAAATACATCAGACCAAGAATACTTTTATTATATATTTCTACTTAGAGAAACAAAAATTTGTCTAAAGAACCATAATTAAAATAAACATTGTATTTTAAACTTTTATCAGCCTTGAGTTTGGTTCCTTTCAGTCAAAGTTTATTTTTTCCCATAGTGTTTGTGGCCTTATGTTATTTATATGTTTCCTAATATTAAAATCTTGAACTTATAAAAGTAGACTCCCATTGGTAGAAACCACTGTTTCATACACCCAGACCAGAGTTCAAGAAAATGAGTTATTGCGCTATGAAATTATGGAAGCTTCCAACTGATATCCCTAGAGAGACCTAAATGGAAGATATTTTATTAGTTATCCCTAAAATTGTAAAATTGGCTATGTAAGAAGACATAGATAAACGTGATAGTTTATAGGGAAGAGAAATACCCAGATTTGCACTCATGTGGGTGGGTAGACTAGAGTCCATACTAGGTGATGTAGGAATAACTGAATTTTGGTAGTGTTTCTAAGTTAGTAGAATTCTTTACTAAGTTAGGTGTGAAGCCCTGGTTTTCTTGCATTCCCAGCAAGTTATGCTGCTTTTCTTCTATTCAGCAGGATATTGGTCTTGATTAGAGTAAATTCAATTTCATTAACTTCAGCTTTCATTCCATGAAAATTTCCACAGGAATGAAAAGTTGCCTTTTAAAGTATTGCTTCCTTTATTGTCCCAGTTTTTATGTAATCTTAATAGTCAAAAAGCGAAGAATTCTTTTACAATTAAAAAAAAAAGCCCTGATTTTACTATTGGACTTTCTTTTGTCCCCAATTTTAGTTTAGAGATGGTACTTTTCATTTTTCACAGCAAACCCATGAGGATTAATAATTTAGTTCATGGAAAGTCAAGTAAAGCCCTCGGAAGAAAATTAATGGTAAAAAATAAGTAAAGGAGTAGCTCCCTAAAGATGTAAATTACTCTCTGCCACATTTTCTATGCTTCCTTTCTTCCTAGGGCACAAGACCAAGAGTCACTCTTTGCTGTCTTGCCTGCCTTCTAACACAGTCAGTGGCTGTTCTTGTGACTTTTTGTAGAGTGTTAAACTATGTTAGTTATTGAGCGTCTGATGTCTGAAGTCATAACTGTACAGTACCAAAGGATTGAGGACAGGTAAAATTAGTATTATCCCTGCATAGAGAGAGGGATGAAGAGACTGTGTGTTGTGATTCAGACACATGTAGCATATTAAGTTTTACAGACCAGTTAGGCCATATACATTTTAGAACATTACATTGTTACTTCTCTTTTAAAGGTTACACAGAAGAACTGATAAAACTCATTTTCTTTTACTAGTCAGGAAGGCAGGAATGAGCTTAAGGAATTTTTAGCAGTTTGGCCATTCTCTATTACTTCATAAAGATGTAAATGTGTAATAAAAGGAAGAAATTGGGCAAAGATGAAGTTGATTAGAGAGTATGCCAAAATGCATAGAAATTTGAAGGCTTTTTACTTAAGAAGTGATATGAATGTGAAAACAAAGTACAGTTTTATATATAGATCCTCATTAACTTTTAAAAGTTAATTTCTGCGAAGGAATAATAAAAATGTTAATTAAGATTTAAAAAATGAGGGCTAATCAGATTTCTCAGAGAATTAAGGGACGAATTGGAAAGTAAGCTGCCCCTCTTTTTAGAAAGAGGATTAGTACAGACACGTGTAAGCATCTTTTTGTTAAGGACCAGATCCCTAGTTGGCATCACAGAGAATTGTCCTGATGTGGAACCTTCTGATTGACTTCCTCTCTGCTGCTCTCCACACTCCCGAGCCAGTACAGATTACTGGCTGTCCTTCATGGGCTTGCTGTTTGCCGCTCCCCTCCCATAGGTGTGTGGGGGGAGGGTCGTAGTGTGTTCTGGGGAGCCCCACGTACTCTGAAGGGAGCACTGCCTGGTGAAGAGACTTTGAACAGGAAAGGCGGGGAAGAGCTAACTTCCTTTTTAAGGTGATCTTGGGGGGCAGAAGTAGCTGGCCTTATGTTTAGATGCTTTCTTTGCAAATAGGCTGCTTTCTACTGTAATAAGTTGAAACATTTTAGCTTCGGGTATTTCACTGTATCTGCCGAGTGATACAGGTGGTTGGTAGGTAAAGAGTTCCGTGTTAGTCACATTGAGCTTGGAGGCCCAAGATGTAGTGACCACATCACAGTGGAAGAGAGAAAGGGATAGGGTGCCCTGCACAAGGGGGCATCATCCTTCATGAATGAAACTGTGCGCCTTAGTGATAAAAACTGTGTGTACTTAGTGATATAAAAATGAGTGAATAAATAAATGCAACAGTAATTTGGAATTTAAAGTATAATATGTAATCTGAAAAAAAAACAGTGTTTAAAATGTGTGAAGAGGGCTTGGGTAAGAAGTCAAGGAATGGCATACTATAGATGAAATCTTGATGTCTTCTAGTGTTTCCCATAGGTGTCTTATATGTAATAACATTGGCGTTACGAATGTGAAGTTCTTTCCATCAAAAGGAAAGATCTACTTTAAGGACCTTTATTTTGTGGCTAAAATGGCTTCTTTATTTTAGATCATCTCCTGTACACATCATAGCTACTAGCAAAAGTTTACATTCCTATGCGCGCCCTCCACCAGTGTCCTCTTCTAAGGGTGAGCCAGCCTTCCCTCATCACCACTGGAAGGAGCAAACACCAGTCAGACATGAAAGGGTACGTTTATTCATGAGATTAAACTTTTGCGAAGTTTGCACAGCAGCTGAGAAACATTAACTTTCCCTTTCTAAGCAATTCTTCTGAAGCACACACAGATGGGAAGTAGTCTGTCTCATTGATCTTCTAGTGATCTGGATTTGGTTTTATGTGCAGCTCTATTAACTGTTAGAAAAGTTTGTTACCAGTGGGAACATGCATTTAACTAAAACTTCCAGAACTTGAGCTTTCGAAGGCAATTTTTTCCCCCTGAGTTTAGAATGATTAAGTCATCCACTAGTAAGAAAGTCTGAAGACACATATTACTAACAGAATGTATTTAAAAAAACAACAACGGTAAGATCTGTGATACTTTGTCCACAGGCAGACAGCGAGCCGGAGCCTGGCCTTTTCTGCGTGTCCTCCCTCTCGGACGATGACGACCTGGGCTGGTGCAATTCCTGGCCTTCGACTGCCTGGCACTGTTTTTTGAAAGGTAGAAAATGCTTGAATTCTCTACAGTTTACATGTGTAGCAAGCACACTCGTCATATATCTGATATTCATTTTTTGCTTAAACTGTAGGCACACGGCTGTGCTTTCATAAGGGAAGCACTACGGAATGGCAGGATGTAGAAGATTTTGCTAGAACCGAAGGTTGTGATAACGAGGAAGATCTCCAGATGGGCGCTCACAAGGTTGGTTTAAAATTTTTAAAACTTTTCCAAGTCTTTCAAAGGGGAACATAGGTTTATTATTCATCTACAGGCATACCCCCCATTTGCTTTCATGTTTAAATGACATGTTTTGGGAGGAGCTTTTGTGATACCCTGTTGATTAGCCTGATGGAGAGGAGCAGTGACTTTAGGTTTTACCTTTATAAAGAAGCTTTCTTAGATGGGAAAGAGAGTATATGTCTTAGCACTTTTTTTTTTATCAACTTTATTCAGATATAATTTACATAAAATACAGTTCTCTGTTTTAAGTGTACAATTTCAAGAGACTTATACAAATTTATAGACCTCTGTAAGCACTACCACAGTCAAAATAAAGATAATTTCAATTACTGTACATCATTTACCTTGTGCCTCTTGGCAGTCAGTCTACCCACCACACTTCTGCAGTCTCTCAAGTAATTATTTGTCTTAGCACTTTTTACACATTTTATTTTGTGGAAAGCTAACCTGGCATTAAACATAAAATGAATAAGTAAACCAAAGCCTTATCTTAGGTAATCTACAAAGTGGTTAATTCCCCTATGCATAATTGAGAGTTGAGTTACTTTTTAAATGACCCAATAAAATGCTGATATTTTTTACATTGATAGGCAAAGGTGGTAGCGGGCAGCAGTAGGATAAATATTGAATGAAACCTCTATCTTTGAAATCTTCAATTTCTCCATCTTCCCTGTAGGCAGAGAAATTGGGTGTGTGAAGTGTGCTTATTTAAAATTCCTGTTTTGATCTTGCTGTCCCCTGCTGTTGAGTCTCTTGAGAAAAGTAGTCCTAACTTGACTGCCTTCAATTTCCCCCTCTTGCTGTAAGCATTACGTGGTAAAGTTCACCATAGGCTGACTTGGGCCTTTACTGCTCTACTAAAATTGCCTCAGAGGTTACTGGCTTTATTCTGTTTTCTAAAGGGACCTCTGCTTGTTCTGCTTGACATTTCTGCAGCATTTGACGTAGTGGATTGTCTTCCCTTGATTTGTGTAGCATGGCAGTGCCCTGATTCTCCTTCTGCTGTCTTGTCTTTTTTGACTGGTGGCTTGTCTGCCCATGATGTTGAATGTTAGGTTAAGTTCTACCCCTCCTCACTCTCTTCACCACTTTTCCTCTGATGGTAATGTCAATAGCAGCTCCTTGGTGGCCTGTGGAAGCTGCTCTGGTCTTGGAGTCAGGGAAGCTGGGCTGTCTTTGTAGCTTTGCCAGCAGCTCTTTGCATGACTGGCCTTGGGTGTCACTGGGTGTTGGTTTCCTGATGTGTAAAATGGAATTGGATTAGCTTTAAGTTCTTATAGCTCTAAGAATTAGAAGATTCTGTAATCTGGTTATGAGTATAATCAACACTGGATTCACCCTTTTCATCCCCATCCAGGCCTATTTTCCCCCCCTTGTTTAAAAAGTATCATCCTTTCTTGATTGCTTCATTCAAAACATGAATGAAGTTGACTGTTTCCTTTCCTCCCTAGCTTATTCAGTTGATCCATTCTGTTTCCTCAAAGATTTTTTTAGTTACCCTTTTCTTTCATTGGTTACTTTGATTGGAGACTCTAGCTAGCTGTTGGCATGTCTGTCTCCTTTGTTTTTCTGTGACTTTAAGGATAGGGATCCTGTGTTTTCAGAGCCTAGCACATGGCATGTACTAATTGGCAATAAATATTGGTTGAATTTAAATTCAGCCTGGTTCTACCACACTGCACTTGTCAATTCGACTGTGACGGGTATCTCTGACTATATCTTCAGGTGAGTTGAATACTAGAGGCACCTTTTGTCTGTAGCCTTTGTCATCATCTTCAAATTGATAATCATATTAATAAAAATACCTTCATTGACTTCCCGCTACCTTCTCAAAGGAAAGTTTAAGTAGTTTGCCTTTCTCTAAGATCCCTTTACTTACTTAATGACTGGGTCCTCCTCTGCAGTCTTATTTGCCCCAACTCTGAACTCATCTTGTATTTTTAGGAAATACTCAGCACTCTCCAAAAGTTGTTAGTTACAACTATTCCTGGTGTAAGGCATGTCCTTCTACCTTTCTAAATTGCATTCTTCTTTTAGATTCCAGTTCAAATGTGAATTGAAAGCCCCCCTTAATCTCTTTCTCTTGGAGTTAATATCTCCCTTTATTAAACTTCCATTAGCATTATTTATACATGGATTGAAGTACTCATTCCAGTCTGCTTTATATTGTAATAATATGTATACATCTGCCTTTTTTCGCTCCTGGGTGGAAAGCTCCTTAATGGCAAGGATCCTGTCTTACTTTCACCTTTTTCACAAAGTCTTACACATGATAGGAACTCCACTCCATGTTGAATTGAACAGTGCCAATTTATTTACTCTGTGCGTGTGTTTCCAGGGCTATGGTTCTGATGGCCTAAAGTTGTTGTCACATGAAGAAAGTTTATCATTTGGCGAGTCTGTGCTGAAGTTGACTTTTGATCCTGGTACAGTAGAAGATGGTTTACTTACTGTAGAGTGTAAACTGGACCACCCTTTCTATGTTAAAAATAAAGGTAGGGCTTCAATTTGAATTCGTAGTAACTTTTTAAAGAAAGCTTCTTAAATCTATAATTATGTCTTGTGGCATAATTCTTTGTTGATTAAAAAAATTTTTGAAGGGAAAACGTCTTTCAAACTAAATAAAACTACCAATAAGAAGTGTGTTATAATAATACCTAATGATGTTTAAATGTCTTAGCAGTAGTCAGGTGGAGCTCTACTTCGTGTGGGTACGAACTTCATGTAGCATACTATAATAATCCCTCTGTAGTCTTGATACAGTTTAGGGACTGGAGTATTCTGGTAATTGAATTTTGGTTTAGACCAAATTTGCTTTATACCTGAATCACATTAACACTGTCATGATTCAGAGACTCTTTCATCGTCTCTATCGTCATCAGTTATTACTTACTATCCTTAGGTCAGTAGAAGTGCTGGTTGGTGGAATTGATATATTAGTAAAATGCTGAATTAAACTAGTTTTGGAGTGCTTTTGCAATGCTTAAACAAAATACTTGGACTTGCTTTGTGGCAAAGATATGTGACTTGTGTTATAAATCTCTCAAATAGTAACTTTGTTTTTAAGACTCAGAAGTGATATGTCTATCATATAATAAATAATTTAGGTGCTTTCTGTCAAGCTCTATCCTTTATGTAACAGTTGTTCAATTTAACTTTAGGTTGGTCATCATTTTATCCAAGCTTGACTGTGGTACAGCATGGCATTCCATGTTGCGAAATTCATGTTGGTGATGTATGTCTACCTCCTGGACACCCAGATGCCATTAATTTTGATGATTCAGGTGTTTTTGATACATTTAAAAGGTAATATTGAATTCTTTTTTTCTCTCTATCTCTGTTAAAGTTTACTCTTAATTTCCCTAATGATTGCTATTTAGGAGGTTAAACCTTTAAAGATTTGAGAATTATAAAAGGACTACATAGAAGAAGTATATGGAGTTGACCCTTGAACAATACAGGGATTAGGGGCACTGACCCTCCACACAGTCAAAAATCCATGTATAACTTACAGCCAGCCCTCTGTGTAGGCAGATTCAACCAACCATTGAAACGAGTTGTATTTACTGTTGAAGAAAAATCCACGTATAAGTGGACCTATGCAGTTCAAACCCACATTGTTCAAGGGTCAACTGTATATGAGTAAATGAAAAAATATTTGGTAATTAAAGTAAAATAATAGTTCAAGAGGAGTTTTAAAGAGCGTGAAATAATGCCATTTGCAGCAACGTGGATGGACCTAGAGATTATTATACTAGGTGAAGTAAGTCAAGACAAAGACAGATACCATATGATATCACTTATAGGTGGAATCTAAAATATGATACAAATGAACTTATTTACAAAACAGAAATAGACTCACAGACATAGAAAACAAACTTATAGTTAAATAAGGGGAGGGAAGGGAGAGGGGAGCGATAAATTAGGTTGGGATTAGCAGATACAAATTACTATACATGTCATAGATAAACAAGAAGGTCCTACAGTATAGCACAGGGAACTATATTCAGTATCTTCTAGTAAACTATAATGGAAAAAGAGTCTGCAAAAGAATATGTATATTATTATATATATACATATATATAAAAAACTGAACACTTTGCTGTACACCAAAAACTAACACAACATTATAAATCAACGATACTTCAAAAGAAGAGTTTTAGGGCTTCCTAGGTGGCACAGTGGTTGAGAATCCGCCTGCCAATGCAGGGGACACGGGTTCGATCCCTGCTCCAGGAAGATCCCACATGCCGCGGAGCAACTAAGCCGGTGTGTCGCAACTACTGAGCCTGCGCTTTAGAGCCCATGAGCCACAACTATTGAGCCCACGTACTGCAATTACTGAAGCCCACACGCTTAGAGCCGGTGCTCCGCAACAAGAGAAGCCATGGAAACAAGGGGCCCATGCACCACAACGAAGAGTAGCCCCCACTCACCGCAACTAAAAAGAAAGCCGGCACACAGCAGAAAAGACCCAACACAGCCAATAAAATAAATAAATAAATAAATAAATTCATTTAAAAAATAGTTTTACATTGAGTACTCATATAGGAAAAGTGAGTTCATAAAACATTTAAGACTAGATTCGGAAAATACCACATTATAAATGACTAAGAATTAAATAGATCGGCTTTGTTAGTTTAAAAAATTTTTTGCTAAATCTGGTCAGTTGTTTTGAAGCAGTCCATAAGTCTGTTCTTCTTTTGTTTTCCTTTAGTTAATTGTGTCTTTGCTTAATACTCATTTGACCAAGGACATTAGTTGCATGCATTAACAATCATAAAAATAGCAAAAAGTTGACATTTGGAAAGACTTAAAGAAGGAAAGTGATTTTTCCTGAGATCATCTTGTTAGTAAGTGGTAGAATAGGACAAGAACCCATGTGTGCTGACACTCAAGAAGGTTGACAGACTGTCTGAATTTGTGTGGAACTTTCCTGGTTTTAGCATTGAAAGTCCTGAATGGCTGGAAACCCTTCAGTCCTGGGAAAATGGGGGCAGTTGGTTGCCCTTCTCCCAGAAGGAACCCAGAGAAAGTCTGTGTATAGTATCTGGGATTTTAAGACCCATTCTTTCTTTAAGATAATTATCAAATCCATAGGTATTTTTTTAAAATTATAACTTTACAAATTTTTTATTGTTTTGGCTGCTTTGGGTCTTCGTTCCTGCGCGCGGGCTTTCTCTAGTTGTGGTGAGCAGGGGCTACTCTTCATTATAGTGCGCGGGCTTCTCAATGTGGTGGCTTCTCTTGTTGTGAAGCACAGGCTCTGGGCGCACAGGCTTCAGTAGTTGTGGCACGTGGGCTGAGTAGTTGTGGCTCGTGGGCTTTAGAGCACAGACTCAGTAGTTGTGGCGCATGGACTTAGTTGCTCCACAGCATGTGGGATCTTCCCAGACCAGGGATTGAATCCATGTTTCCTGCAGTGGCAGGCGGATGCTTAACCACGGTGTCACCAGGGACGTCCCAAATCCACAGGCATTTAAGTAGAGAATTCTCAGGAGTTTCTGCTGGCCTGAAGATTTTATTTCATGCAGTTTAATATAATAAAATATAAGGTTAACGTGTTTTAATTTCGAAAGCATAAGCAAGACTGTGTTTTTGTTTTAAAGCAACTAGCACAGGGCCTGGCACAGATTGTATGCTCAGTAAAGATCTGCAAGATTGGAATTTAAATGCTGTTTGACTCTCTCATATACACTCTTTGAAAAACAAGACAGTGTTAAGGTCTAATACTCAGTATTCTTAGGATGTAGATCCATGACACCTCTAATGTTTTGGTGAGAGTGTAAACGGATACAGAAATTTTGGAAGATAATTTGGCTTTATTGTCTACCACTGAATATCAGGCGTGTGTCCACCCTAGAGAAGTGAATGCTTGTAGACATGCCCAAGCGATGTGTGAAGTTCAGAGCTGTGATGCTCACAACAGCAGAAACATGGAAACAGGATCAGTACTCATTCACTGGAGACTGAGTGCATAATATTGTGATATAATCAAGCAGTGGCATTCTTTTTGTCAGTGGAAGATGAATGAAACTTAGCTATACATTTTAAAACATGAATCAACTTTAGAAATAATGTCAAGTAAAAATTAGACTCAGAAATATACCATTATTCCATTTTTTATAGAATCAGATGTTTTTTGGAAAGATATCTAATAAAATTATAAATCTGATTACATTTATATAATTAATCTTTCTATAGCATATGAAATACACATTGTAAAGTTATGCCAGGGGTCCTCAGGTTCACCCCCAGGTTCATTGGTTTCCTGGGAGGATTCACAGGATTCAGTCCTCGGTCATATGCACAGCTATGATTTCTTAACAGTGAAAGGATATGAAGCAAAATTGTGAAAAGGAAAGGCTTGGGCTTAAGTCTGGGCAAGCCAAGGCTTCTAGGAGTCCTCTCCCAGTGGAGTTTCACAGGACAGGATGATCACCCTCAGCAGTGAGTTATGACAGCACGTATGAATCCACTGGAAGCTTGTGAGACTCGCAGCACCAGGGGTTTTATTGGAGCCGGTTGCATGAGCTGCCTCTGCCGGGCATGTACCAAAAGCTTCCAAAAGGAAAGCAGGTGCTTAGGGTAAACCATGTGGTTTGGGAACAGTGAGCCACTCTCGTCAGTTGTGGAAATGATGGGAACCCTCCTGAAATCCAAGTTTCAGATGCTAGTCAGTGGCCAGCCTGTAAGTAATAACCCTTTGAAAGGACAGCAGGCCTGCAGTGTTAATTCTTTTCTGCACAACAAAACATTATAGGTGACATCTTAATATAATTGCAATTTTAACATAATGTTGCTATAGTTTTTACTGTATTTATGACTGTATTTTATAATAAAATTATTGGGAAAGTAAGGCAATGATGAACAGTTCAGGAGAGCGGTTCTCTCTGGGGGGTGGCAAGTGTGGAACTTCAGTGATACCAGAAATATTCTGTTTCTTTGTTATTTTTAAAACTTTATTGAAATAGTTGATTTACAGTGTTAATTTCTGCTGTACAGCAAAGTGATTCAGTTATACCTATGTATATATTCTTTTTCATATTCTTTTCCATTATGGTTTATCACAGGATATTGAGTATAGATCCCTGTGCTGTACAGTAGGACCTTGTTGTTTATCCATCCTGTACATAATAATTTGCATCTACTAATCCCAGCCTCCCAGTCCTTCCCTCCCCCTTGGCAACCACAGTCTGTTCTCTATGTTTGTGAGTCTCTTTCTCTTTCACAGATATGTTCATTTGTGCTGTGTTTTTATTTTTTAATTTTTGGGGCCGTGCTGCATGGCTTGCAGGATCTTAGTTCTCCAACCAGGGATTGAACCCAGCCCCTTGACACTGAAAACGTGGAGTCCTAACCACTGGACCACCATTCCCTGTGTCATATTTTAGATTCCACATATAAGTGATATTATATGGTATTTGTCTTTCTCTTTCTGTCTTACTTTGCTTAGTATGATAATCTCTAGGTCCATCCGTGTTGGTGCAGATGCAAGCCTCAGTGTTGTAACTGTAAAATTGAAGTAATAACACCTGCCAAGTCTACTCCTTGTTGTGGGGATGAGAAATTACAGTACCCCAGCTACACAATGTTGGCACACAGTAGGTACTCAATAAAAGATAATTAAGAAATATTCTATTTCTAAATTGAAATTGTGGGTTCATTCATATTTAGTTGAGTGTTTTATAACTTGCATATATGTTATATACATTTTTTATATATCAAGTATTAGTGCAAAATTTTCTTTTTTTAAGCACAGAGGAACACTTGGGTGTCTAATTCCTGTTTTTATTTATAAGATGGCAAGTTCTCATCACTTGGTCCCACTGAATAGCACTCACTCTTAGGATGACTCTGGGCCTTGATTTCACTTCACTGTGGAGTGAGAGCAACACCCTTTCTTTTCCCCTTATGAAAGAGTAGAAGTGGGCAGTTTCATGCAGGAGAAGCCATGAAAAAGTTGAGAGGCATGAAGTTGCCTAAATTTTCATTGTGGATTAGATTATGACTTGGCGGGTTAAGGGAAATGCTGCCTGGCATAAGGAGGTCAAGAAGGGCAAGAAGAAGAAACACTTAGTTCAAGAGGAAACTCCAGAATAAATTCCCAGGTACCACTTGGGGATTTGGGACAAGCTGTTGGGTTGTGCTGGTCAGGGAAGCGCATATGAGTAGATTTTAGCTTGCTGAGAACCAGAAGTCAGCAATAAACTGATGAGCTCTTAAACCCAATTTACGGCTTTACTGTAGAAAGGAAGCTTCCAAGTGAGAGCTTGATTTGAAGAAGCCCATTTCAGACACTGGGCATTTGAGGCCAGTTTTCTAGGCATTAGGCAGGTTTAGGACAGTCCCTTTACCAATCTAGGCTACTTCTACAGTAATAATTGATACCCCAATTGAGTACATACTGTGTGCTTGCCTTTGAGTTAAGTGTTTTATGTAGTCCGTTCTTCCACCTATGCGGCATTGCCTAGCACGTATTATCTTCATTTTAGAGGTAAGTAAACTGAGGCTACAAGGTTACCTGCCCAAGGTCATATTATTAGTAAGTGGCAGAGATGGGCTTTGAGCCCATTTGAAATTATATTCTCCAGAATTATTTTACCCTCTTGGTCAGTCATCAAACATTTTGAGAGCCCAGTATGTGCTAGCATTGGGGATTTAAAATCAGGTAAGACATAGGCCTCCCTCTTTGCTTTCAATCTAGAGAAGGAAATGGATAAGTCCATGTACGGTGTGCTATGTGATGCTTGAGAGGCAGTGTAGCCTGGTAGGAACATGGTTCTGGAACTGACTGGCCTGGATTCAAATCTTGGCTCTGTGATAGATTTGCTGTGGAAACGGGGCTAACTTAATTTTTCTGTGGGTCTTCAAAAAAAAAAAGAAAAAAGCTGTAAAAAGGATAATATTGAAGGGAAGGCTGAGTTACTATTTGTCATTTGGTTAATAGACACTACACTACTGTAGAGTTTTTCTTTAAGAGTAATAGAGTAAAAATGACAGGTGAAAGGGCATTCTAAGCTTGAAGAATGGCATGTAGAAAACAGGTGTGAAACAAGGCACAATTTTAGGAACTACAGATAGTGAAGAGAGCAAATGCTCAGTATAGCAAAAAAAATTAAGCTTTTTAAAAGATCTTTTATGTAATGTTATAATGCTATAGCCATGTCAAAATCTGAATTCTGTGATTGAATATTTCAAACTAAATTGTATCCATAATGGAAATGGATGATGGTTATATTTGTACCACTAGATGGTGGAGTTTTCAAATTTCAGTAGTCAGCTTACCCTATTTTTAAATCTTTCCGTATTTCAAATTATAATTATTTTCCTTCAGTAGAGGTTAATAATTTTGTGCCAGGTTCATTTACAGTGCTTAAGATTGCTATTTTTCTAGACTACTTAAGATAGTAAAAATTATGTCCCTGGCATAATACTGATTGCTAAGCATTTATTGGATGGTTTTGGAGTCATACTTTAAGTACACTTATTTCATGCAGTACTTTTAAAAAAGCAGATGTGTGGTTGACAATTGATAGAAGTCATTTTTATTGTGTTCAGTGAATGGCGTGGACTTCGCTCACGTAGTTCTCCATCTTTTTCTAGAATCATCCATAGGTTCCTATTGCTTTACCTGTAGGCAGATGCTATTCCTGTAGCTAGTATCAACCTGTTGATGTATTGCCAGAATTTCTGTTTCAGGGAGAAAAAGGAGTTGGGGTTAGAGTAAAAGACTTTCTGCTAAGATTAAAAGGGTAAGCAGTAAGTTAAAAGTTAACAGACTTGAAACAGAATTCTTTTGAGAGGCAGATCTTTAGGCTGTGGTCTACATTATCTCTGATTTTCAGATGATGATGTCAGTTTATCTGATGATTATTCACCTTGAGGTTCACCCACAGCGGTGCAGGGTACCATGGTACTGATGAGGAAACCTGGGGCTTTGAAGTGGACAAACAGATCTGGGTTTAGAGGTAGTAGCTGTGAGGCCTTGGGTGAACAATACTTTATCTTTTTTAGCCTGTTTCTTCATATAGAGAGAGGATGATGATAATCGCCAAGCAGGCTTGTTGAGAAAATAAGCGATACTATGGATAGCTTATCTTCATACCTAGATCAACCGAATATACCAAGCACAATGTGGCCTTTCCTGATCAGTGGGAGTTTTTAAGGTATTAGGCTATGTTATAATATATGGCTAGCCTTTAGGGGAGGCTAATGCATATATGACTGCATTTACCTAAACAAGTGACCCAGGCTACTGTGCATTTCGAGTTCTTTTAGCTACATTTAACCACTTCTGTCTCGCCTTATGCAGCATCTTGTCTTCTGTAGTAGTTAGTCCTTAGGCTTCGTATATGCCTGCTACTGTTTTTTTAGTTTTAGGCTTTTATAGGTCAACAAGTTAGATTATCAGATTTGTCAAAAAATGAATCTAAAGTAGGAATAAATGAGTTGTATGGGATATATGTGGATTATAACAGATTCCTTTGGGGTGGGAAGGCTCGAAGTCTTTTCTTAAAAAAACTTTTTGTATTCTCTTAGGATTAAAAAAAATTTAGTAAATGCATACGTAAGCTTTCATCTTATAAGCAACTATCAATGGTGAAATTGTTAATGTTGGTAACATTATTTATGGTAAAGTACATTGAAATTTCCAATCAGATCTTAAGGGTTTTTTTTTTAATCCTGTTTTCACAGATCAGATAATTATACTGAATTAAAACTGTTAATGAATTTATTGATTTACTTTTGTATTTGTGTATCTGCAGCTATGACTTCACGCCTATGGATTCTTCTGCAGTCTATGTGCTTAGTAGTATGGCTCGTCAGCGTCGTGCATCTTTGTCTTGTGGAGGACCTGGAGGTCAAGACTTTGAAAGATCTGGATTCAGTAAAAACTGTGGCTCACCGGGATCATCACAGCTCTCGTCCAACTCTTTATATGCTAAAGCTGTCAGAACCCACAGCTCAGGGGCTGTGAGTGCCACTTCTCCTAGCAAGTGCAAAAGACCAATGAATGCCTTCATGCTTTTTGCCAAAAAATACAGAGTTGAATATACTCAGATGTATCCAGGGAAAGATAACAGGTAAAAATAATGATAATTCTGATTATAATAGAGTAACACTTCTGTGCAGTTCACAGGAACTGGGATAGTTAAGTCAACTTATTCTTCAGTAGCTTTCATTATTGAATTCTGTTTTCCAGGTTGAGTGTAAAGTAAAAGTTTAAGTGGAACTTTTAGGGTCATGTGTAATTGTTTTATAATACCTAGACAGATAATTAGGTTAGCTAAGAGATAAGGATCTGCCTTCTAAAATATTAAATGTCACTTGCCTGTTAGAGGATACAGTTCTAACAACTGACTGTTCCATCTTTATAGGAAAGACAAGCACCTTCTTTTGTCGGATCTCAAGGATATATTTATGTTACAGCTGTGTCATTCTGTGGGCTGTGCAGGCATTGGCAGTTTGTAATGACTGCCAGATTTGTCAAAAGACTAAACTCAGAGGTATCCTCAGTAGAGCCCAGGAATAAAAGTTAATGCTAGTCCTTCCTAGTGTTTTTTTTTTTTTTTTATTGGAATATAATTGCTTTACACTCTTGTACCAGTTTTTGAGGTACACCAAGGTCAATCATCTGTATTTATACACGTATCCCCGTATATGTGTATAAATACAGATATACAAACACTTCCCTAGTGTTTGCTTGTACCCTTACCTCATCTTAGAATCCTCTACTGCTCACTTCCTCTCAAACCAACCAAGTTCTCCATGAATTAAAATTACCTTTTCTATTCTTTCTAGTTCCCTTGACTTTTGATACTATGAAAAGTCAAATGATTATGCACATAAAATAATTCAGGTCTGAATGACTCATCTTAATTTATATATATATATATTTGATACATATTTGCAATTTAGTTGACATATTAGTTTCAGGTGTGCAATGTAAAGATTTGCTGTTTGTATATAGTAAGAAATGATCACAGGTCTGATTAATATCCATCACCGTACATAGTTAGGAATTTATTTTCTTGTGATGTGGAACTTTTAAGATTTACTTTCTTAGCAATTTCCAAATATACCACACAGTATTAGTCACTGTACTCACCCTGCTGTACACTATAGGCCCATCACTTATTTTATAACTGGAAATTTGTACCTGTAGACCATCTATACCCATTTTGCCCACCCCAAATATTTCCATTTTAAAAAGAGAAGCTTCTTATACCAAATACATCTCTGACTGGGGAATTGATACATATGTGAATACTTTTTAATCAGTTTAACTAGTAAATGTGTCAACCATTATGTGGTACCTTTAACCCAGAGACTATAAAAACTGGTTTTTATTTTTGTAAAAGAAGATGCAGTGCAATGTTGAATTGCATCGACTTATTGGATTAAAATATGTATACATTTACTACATTTTAAATTTCTCTTCAAGGAGTAGAGCTTCTGTGGTGACTCTTCTAAAGCTCAGATGCCTTGTTTTCTAGCTTCCATTTCAGCCATTGTGAAATCTTTTGTATGTACTTCATGCAGTCATTCCAGACCTTCTGTTTCATATGAGTGTCATGAAATTGAGGATTAAGGGTTAAGCTCTTCGCAGAAGAAAAATAGTTTGTGTCTGCCTGTTTTGGATGAGACAATTGTAGTAGGTTTGGGAGATTAATAAATAGGAAACAGCTTCAAATTTTGATCATCGTATGTCTTACCAGTTTGACTTTTTCCCTCTTGAGTTTATCCAACTTCCTTAAGTGCAGGTGTTGCCTAAGGTTTATTCTGTGTTGTTTTAGGAGATAAACAGTGAGTGTGCATTTTCACTGTGGCTGCATGAGTGAAAAAAGACTTTTCATGACTGTATGATGGGTTATGGGCACAAACAAAGTAAGAATAGCTTTTAATACAAGGTGAATTTATGTTGTTGATACTAAACATTGTCTGCCTTAATATCTTAACCACCTTTGAGAAATCAGTGTACCCAGTGGTAATTTAAAGAAACTATTTCTTTGAAATATTTAACTTTTTCTTCAAATCTAAGCTGTATAAAATATTCAGTTTTTAGCCACTTTAGATGTCCTTTGACAATTGGAAATATTAGCTCTATTCCAGGAGGCTTTAACTGCCAAGATTATGATAAATGGACCATATGACTTAGGATTTTACTGGAAATGATCACAGTAGTCTTGACCTCTCCCCTTCTCTGTGTTGGATGAGATTTTTGTCTTTCAACTTCATATTTCTTCCTGAAGTAGCAGCACTGGACATGAGTTTTCTGAAAAATCCTTGCCTTCAGCCTTGTGTAAACGTTTCTTTTACAGAGCCATAAGTGTGATCCTTGGGGACAGGTGGAAGAAGATGAAGAATGAAGAGAGGAGGATGTACACATTAGAAGCAAAAGCTTTGGCTGAAGAACAAAAACGTTTAAATCCTGACTGTTGGAAAAGGAAAAGAACCAATTCAGTACGTTTCAAGAAGTAGTTGGCGTAAACGTGATCTTGACGTACCTTCAGAATCACACTGGTGTGTGGGAGCAGTTGTTAGAAGCTTTAGAATGGCATTGATGCTGTTTCTCAGCCTTGTTATCTTTCACAACCTAACAATGTTTGTGCAGCATCATATAAGGCAGGCTGCCTTTCATCGTTAGTGCCATTTGATCTTTTAGCACGGAAAGTAGGCATGTTTGCTGGAGATGCTGAAGTGGAAAAATGTAGAATGTAGTATTTCTGGTTGGGTTGAAAGATGGAGGTTATTAACCCATTAATATCACAGTAGCAGAATTTTCTGCTTTGGGGTGGTATGTCTCAGTAGCCTTTCTTTTCCTAATTGGTGATAGGCTCTAAGGAGGATGGAGGTAGGGGTAAATTAACCAACCTTCGTGGCCACTTCTGACATTTGCAGAATTTCTAGATTAAAAATCTCAGGAAGGAGGAGAAATAGAAGGGCCCGGGAAGGCTGGTAAACGTTTGCACCATAATAATCCTGTATTGGATAGACTTGATTCTTAAAACTTTTCCAGTACTAGACTACCATCTTCTAAGTGTTTTTGATTAATTACAAGAAAACGTCACATGATCGAACCGAATGAGCTCGATTTGAAATATCATTTAAAAACAAAGGGACGACATCAGTACTTCGCAGCAGGAGGGCTGGCCAAGGATGTTCTGCTTCATTCTGTGTATTTATTTCTGTAGAGTAACATGTGGTTCTCATCCACTTAAGAATTTCTGTTACAGAAGTAGTCAGATTCCAATAAAAGAGGGTGACTGAACTAGATTTTTGAAGTTTTCTGTTACCTCCTAAGGTAATTCCATGTGGTAGGACTTTGCCTGGATCCCCTTTCATGTCTGCTCATCCTAGTCCCTCTCTTCTGTCTCATCATTTTCATAAATTTTCTGGGGGCTTGGATCATCAGGTATCAGATTTTAAAAAAATCACCACCTTTGAGAAAGTCCTCTTTAAATAGTATGGTTATTAACATATTATCCACCTCAGCTTTCACTTGTAGAATTCCTGTGTATTGATTTGTAAACATTCACTGGGTTTTAATTTTTATCTCCACAGGGCTCACAACAACATTAAACCAGGATGCTTCTGTTCTTAGGTCTGTATTTGCATAAACATTGACTGTTGATGGAAAGACTTAAGAAGATCAAGGTCTCACCATTTGTCCTGAATCTGTGTGACCATAAGATACCGATAGCATTGTCTTGAAATGATTTAATAATATGAGTGAGGATTTGCTTTCTCCATTAGAGCATTAAGTAAGCTAAAACTATCAACATTGTAAACCAAATTGCCTTATTTTTTTCCAAACTTCATATATGTCTATCAGGTAATATAGGCTTGAAAATTGATATCCTGTGGTGCTAAAGTACAGTAGAAAGAGAGGAGAGGTGTATACATGTTTTATTTTAAATTGTACAAAAGGGGAATTTAAAAATATGTAACTGCTGTTTATACATTGGCTCCTTACTGCTTATTAATCTGTATTGTACACATAATGGAATGAAGCAGAAGCCGGGAGTTGGCCTTTCCTTGAGCAACCACCACATGGCTCAGCATCTGTGCCAAACATGGGGGTTCCTAGTCTGGCCAGTGCCAAGAGGTTGCCAGAACACAGGGCAGGTGGATGGTGTCAGTGTCACAGCCTAAGAGCCACCTGCCACAGCTCCTGGAGCAAGCTGAGTGGACGCGCCAGGTGGCAGCACCCACCCCTTACTGCAATGGAGACAGCCCAGGCCAAGGTAAAGTTAGTTAATAGCATTGGGATATAGTCACTGTAATGGTGCTATTAACAGTCGACACCATTGTATTTTTAACTTTGTGTGTCCTATATCTCCTCAGCCACATATCTTAATATCGTATTTGTCATCGTATCTATGGTGGGGGCAGACTTTGCACTTATGCAGTGCAACACTTGCACTTTACTTTCCTCCAACTGTCTACAATGAGCAAACACATTGGCAATACAGCTGCTTTTGCTCTGAGCTACAATCATGGCTTTTCATGTTACTTACCAAGTGGTGTTTCTGGTTAGGAATCACAGCTGTAAAATTGATTTCAGCTCATTACACGTCTTCATGATGTTGCCCCTAAATTTTGCACACTATATTCTTGTATATTATTTCAAATAAAATGAAAAAAATTGTTTATCTCTGACTTCTGCTGATTGAGCCTGACTGAACTTTGTGAACGACTCATCAGAACAATAGGTTCAGGAGACGGAAAATATTTTACAAGTGGCTTGTGGGATTTTAAACATTAAATTTAAAGTAAAATGTTAATGACAGGACAAGGGCAATAGAAAAGTAAGGACCTAGATTATCCACTATTTATAAGAATCCTTGTAGAATAAAAGTTATTTTTAAGTTGGCATCTCTGTTATAAAGCTAAACAGCCTTAAAAGTCCGCTTTTAATAAAATGACACAGTGTAAAGACAGCCTTGCTCTATCTTTATTAAAGATACAGTGAGACACAAACAACATTTAGCCCTACATCTTAGCTTTGGGATATGCCAGTGGTTCCCAAACTTCGTTGCACGTTGGAAACACTGCCTGGCTCCTACCCCCATACATGTTAATAAGGGGTATAAATTGGGCATCAGGATGTCTTTAAAGCTCCTAAATCACTGGGTTCCCTGCTTATCCAGTGAGGAGGGAAGCCAGTGGGGGAGCAGCAGTGTACTTACTATGTAACTTGATCATCTCCCTTAAGAAGCAGCGGGGACTCTGTGATGGGAAAGAAGTTTTAGATAGCCTCATAGAGAAGCCTGAGAGGAGAGAAGAGTTCAGTATCTTTCTGGAAAAAGCAGGTCCACTGACTTGGAAGGTGGTGACGATGAATCAGTTTTGACATTTTATGCTATTTAAGGTAGAAAGGGCTTCAGAGGTAAACAGGAAAGATCAATAGGAAATACAGAAAAGTCAATTACATGCTTAAAATAGTAGATGGTAGCTGTCTTTCAGAGTGTTAGTTTAACTGCTAACCTTGGATGAGTTAGCACAAAATGGAGATTAAGAAATACTTCATATTATTACTGAAGAGCAGACATAGCTTTTTGAAGCAGTTGAACCATTATGGGATAAACTGGTGCAAATTCTTTGCCTTCTCTGCTTTTTACTGATTGAACATAAGCTTCCAGGGCGCCCCTGAAAACCAAAAGAAAACAAGGATCAGAAAATTATACAAATGAAATAAAACAACCTGGAGGATGCCAACATTTAAAAGAAGCGCAGTTTCCCTTTCATCTATTTTCCTACTGAAGAGACTTCTGCAAAGCCAAGTGCAGCCTGTGTCTATGCACAAAGCTCACAAGGGGGCGCCCGGCACCGTGGCGCCTCCAGGGCTCTGCCAGGGGCAGGGCCCTCACTCCGCACACACCGACACTGGCAGGGCTCTGTATTCCTGCTGCCTGCGGAACATGAACCCACAAATAGGATAAATTGTTCTTAGGCTCCAGTTGTTGGCCGATTATGCAATAAGAAGGCAGTCTGAATTTAGCCAAGGGTAAGATTATGATGTTCCCGTGAATTAGATCAGGAGGTCAGCAAACTACCCCACAGGTCAAGTCCAGCCCTGTGCTTGTTTCTTTATGCATATTTTTCATTATTGGTCTACTTAAGTTCCAAGGAAAACAATTTTTTCTCACAATCATGAAGTTTCAGACTCTGAGATTAGAGCATTTCCATAAAGATGTAAGTTAATACCATAACTCAGCTCACATACTATCTCAAGTCCCATCTAATATGTAACTGTTTCATTTGCTCCCAAACACTGAAAATATGAATCCTCGGTGAGGTTTGGTCACTTTCATTTAACTACAGGGGATATACCTGCTGGGAATGTGTCCAGCTCAGCACTCACGCTACAGCGCCCCTCCACCCCGCTACCCACTCTCACGGTTTCACAGTAACTGAATCTTCAGTCTCTTATTTCCAGTCCCAACCTCCCTCCTGATCTGTGTTCTGGACATCGTTATCTGATTCCTTCCAGGCAGCCCTCAAACTCACCTGTCAGTAACCTAGGGCCGTCTGCACCCATGGAATGTACACCATCAAGAGTGAGCCCTAGTGTAAGCTATGGACCTGGGTGACAGGGATGTCAGTGTGGGTTCACCAACTGTAACAAACGGGCCACTCTGGAGGAGGGGGTGCACATGGGGGCAGGGGGCATGTGGAAAAATCGCTGTGCTGTCTCAAATCTGCTGTGAACCTTCTCTAAAAAATAAAACAGCAATAAAGGGAAAAAACAAACCTAGGGTAAAAAACCCACACAAAGGGTAGTGTTCTGCCCCCTTCCCCTATTTCAGCAAAGGACATCATCATCTCCCCCAGGGTCTGTATCTAAAATTCTCTTTCAATCCTATACCTGACCAGTTCTCAAGTCCTAGTAGTTTACCCTACACGTTACCACATCTGGTTCCTCCTCTCCCCTTTGCTTCAGTCTGAATCCTGCCATCTTGTGCCCTAATTACTGCTGTAGCCTCGTAGGTGGTGGTCACCCTGGTGCTGTCAGCCCTGCACCAGAGGACCTGCCACACTATAGGCAGAGAACACCCGTCTGTGGTCCATCACTTGCCGTGCCCTCTGGCCACTGGCACGGTGTCTACACTCAAGACCCCACCACACACCAGTCTCATCAACCTCTGCCAACTCTGTCGGTGTGACTGCTGGGTTCCAGACCGTTTGCTGGGCCCTAAAAAGACCCTCAAATCAGTTTCTGTTGTTTGTGTTACCGACACAGGCAGAGAAGCTCCATCCACCCTGTTTGTGACTCTCAGCCCAACCTTGATTCCCACCAAGGGAGACACCTGGGGGGTTGTGCAAATACCACTCTGAAATAAAGACGTCTCTGCCTATCAAGGTCGGGCTCCACAAAGGGCCTGCTTCTCCTCCACCACACGGACTACCTCACTGTTAGCCACACAGAGTCTCTTGGACCTTCCTCATTACCGTCCTTATCTTTGGAACACCCCTCCCCGCTTTCTTCCTTGTAGAGCTTTTACTTAGAACCAGCCCAAACGCCCTGTTTTTGATAAAGCCTTTCCTAACTCCAGGCAGCACAAAACTGAAACCACCCAGGAGTCACAAGAAGTTGTGGAAAGGTCTAGGACTTCTGCACCAATAGTGTGGCTTAGCTGGACCCCAGCATTTGGGGATGGGTCCCTGAAGGCTGGCTCTAAGTGAAGGAAATTATACTCTCCTGCTCACATTAAGTAATCAAACTAGAAACCAATTGTGCAGGGGCCTGGCAGGCCTTTAGTTAAGAAGCACAGCTGGTACATCAGGCTCTGCCCCCCGACCTACAGCTGTGTGATGTGGGCTACATCTTGAGGCTACCTGCTCATCTGCAAAGTGGGAAGAAACCTACATGATGTCGTGATGAGAATGAAAGGACTGTACTGGGAAGCACCTGGCTCTCTTCCAGGTACATCTCTGAACCCACGCAGCACTGGAATTTGGTTTTCCCCACTGCACTTTTGATGGTCTCAGATTCCCCGTGAAAGGAGCAAGCTGTTTACACTTCTACCACGCAAGATCACATTGCACTGTAAGGATGTGTGTGTTGATAAACCTCCCTCTTAACATGTAACAACTGTGAGGGGCTGTTCTGCTCATTTATGTAGCCCCAGGACCTAGTGCTTGACCAATGCATGGTGAATGAATTTAAAAAAACTAATCAGATACAGGAAGATAGAAATGTAACGAAAAAGACAAAAGCACTGAGGAAAGTAAGAGAGAAGCATGAGTGTAGTGGCCTCAAAAGTACAGGCCAGCAAAATGGAATCTAATGCCCTGAGAGAACCATGTCCTGTGAGATGCCCTTTCATGTCAGAGTTGAGCCTTCAACAAAGCTGTTTCTCTATGAAAAAAAGTGCTTCTTTCAGTAATACCATTCAAGTTGCTATGGCATCCCGGGCAATCGCCCCACTCCCAACATATAGTCCCTGCAGATCACACACAGTAGGGAAACCTCCAAGGGCCCCAACTGTCTTTGAGACAGTGGTGTGTATGTATCCATCTAAGAAATTAATGCACTGAAATCCAAAGAAACCGTAATTGTTCTGCAGCGAATGAGTTAGAGTCATTTTATCTAATAAATGGACAAAAATCCATCTAGCAGTTTCATCTGCTTTCAAAAGGATAAGACATTACATAAAACTACACAATATGTGGAAGAAAGTTCAGAAATGAGTTTGGTTAGTGTTATGGTATTCATCAAACACACCATCAGAACTATGGAGAGAAGAAAGATTAAAGCTTCCCTCCCACGTAAAAGTAGAGCAAGATTTTCAAGCAATTATTATATTATTTCATTTGCTTGAGCAAAACATCAGCTTTCTTGGAAGTCAGGCCAAGCATTATGTAACAGTCTCAACTCTGGTTTGTATCCAAAACAGGAAGATTATTAAAGTACGCTTATTGAAAAAAAAACTAGTATAGGAATTGTGCAAATAATTAGTAAAGGAAGGGCTTGTGGTAATACGGCAACACTGCTCAGTGTGATATAATCTAACCAAGTAGAGGTTTTTAAGGAACCCAAAATTGATTTTTGTCACCCATGAAATATCAGTGTGCTTAGCACTGAAATGCATAAATGACTTAAAAAACCACCATGTGCTTTCACAGGCTTTCCCCTGGCTCCATCCTCTCCTGGCTCTCATCGTAGGCAACCAGTTTGCAGAACTGGTACGGATCTCACGCCATAGGAACACCAGCTCCTATGAGATCAAACTACACCCTCCATCAACAGGGATGCTATGGTTCCGCAGAAGTAGAGGAGCTGAGGGAAAGGTTCCCAGCCTGTGGGCCCTGGATGCCCACACGAGGTCACGGGGTCCAAGAATGCACTTGGCACCGAGAACTGCCCGATGATTGTACAGATGAAAAGTACCAATCAGCAAATAAAGTCTGTAAACAGTTCTGACACCATAAAGGTGTTTTCCAAATGAGACTCAGGAAAAGCAAAGGAGAAGAGGCCACAGTCAGAAGAGCTGCTGTCCCACTGCCAATATCAAGAGTCGGTGGGTTTGCAGCCAATTCTACCTCTTCTGCAGAGCTTGAGAAATCTTTGCATCAAAACCAGTCTCCATCTTTGCTGAGAACATATTCGACACCTGCAGAGCCCCAGGTGCTCCCCAGGCTGCCGCCCCGCCCCCGAGGGCACACACGCCTGCCTGCTGGGAGCTGGGGAGGCACCGTCTTCCCCACTGACCCCACTTGGCCCCAGGAGTCACTGATTATTCTGCTTTTAAAATTAACTTGACTAGGAGCCATTCCAGCTCTAGAGAAACATCTGGTGTCAAAAGGAAGCAGAAAGGAAGGCAGAAGAGAGGTCCTCACTTGCCATTTGTTCCGCAGCAATAGCTGCGATCCCCTCGACCTGCCCTACTTCTGACAACTTAATATATTGTGCGGGGAGAAGCAAACGAGTCTACTACAATGTTTGCCCCCAAAGCTAAGACAAAGTTACTGACATTTAAAGGGCAATACTCACCCTGGGTTTATCTACAGGGGCAAGAAATTCATCCAGTGGTGCTTCCGTATGCAGGCACAAAATCAGTTTTGCAATGACTAATAAGAAAGAACGTTCTCTAGGACAAAGCTTCCCACCTTGCCAACAGCCCGGGCTGCAGCAGGAGCACAGTGTTTTGGACTCCCCCGAGGAGGGCTTCACTCCCTGCTCTGGGCTGGAGGCTCTGCGATCAGCCATGTGTGGAGTGATGGGCAGGCCTTATTCAAAAAGCATGACAGTATTTCTGAGCATGATTTTTGGTTGCTAAGTATAGGCTTTGCAACAGCACTGCTGATGAAATCACTCAGGAGACATTTTTAAAAAAAGCAAAAGAAAACAGATTTGTGATGTGCCCACAGCAGGACAACTGTTGTAGGTGAACGCAATCCAACTCGTTAAGACAAAAATGCACCCTGTTCAATTAACTGAATCCTCTCCTATTACCCAGTGGGCTGCAGCTGAGTGAGTCTGTGGGACGCAGGGAAAAAATCCACAGACACTGCAACCCCCCTGGTCAACCCCAGGCAGAGTCCTTCGTCCACACCCAAAGCCTCTTCTGAGGGCAGTTTAACCAGACACTGCACGGACAGTGACAGGTTCACCATGTGGCCCGCTCTGTTTCTTGGTCAGATGCTGAGAGCTGAGAGGAGAACAGACCAGCAAGGAAGAGTGGTGCACGAGCCAGCCTCCCCTGTATCCACGCGGGCTCCGGCACGGTGGGGCTTGCCTGGGCTGCAGTCACTACACTTGAGGACTCAGTGCCACTCCCAGGATTTGGCGGGCTGAGGCTTCCTCTGAGACCTTTCACAGCGTCCTTCCCTGGTGGGGCCTCTCACCGGGTGGCGAGGTCCCGGCCCTGGCAGTGCTGTGGAGCTGCCCGGGCTGTTTAAGAAATCCTGATGCCGGGTCCCAGCCCTGGAGGTTCCGAGGCAGTCGAAGGTGTGGCCTTGACACCTGGATTTTTCAAAGTCATTTTCCATAAATGACTCTCGGGTGCAAACACGGCTGAGAACTGCTGCACCACACGAGCCCCAGGCTGGCTCTGGAGAACTCAACTCATCCCCTGCAGTTAGGCTCAAGCCAGCGCTTGTTCGGCGCTATGGTCCCCAGACCAGAGCAGCAGGATCCCCTGGAAGAGCTGAGAGTGGCTTGCAGAGTGATTTAAGAGGTACAGCTGACTGACTTTGGAGAATGAGGGACACAGAGGAGTTGCATGATGGCTGAAAGGTTTTCTAGCTTGGCTGGATATAGGTGACAGTGACACCCCAACCAAGACAGGGAGTCCAGGAGAACGGGCAGGTTTGAGAGGAAAGATGATCTACTTTTAACATTTTGGGGTTAAGATTTCTGTGGGGCTTGGAGTGGCGACATGTGATAGCGCGTGTGCTGACCTGGGGCCCTGGGCAACCAAGGTGAGCCACGGACGCAGAGCCACAGGACGGGAGAGGGCAGTAGAGTCACGGGTCTGGGGGCGCGCACCCCGGACCCAGTGTGAAGGGAAGAGAGCCAGGAACACACCGTGGGAAATGACAGTATTTAAGGAGTGGACAGAAGAAGACAATTCAGCAAATGAGACTGAAGGGAAAAATGGCCAGTAAGGTTAGAACAGAAACAGACGACCAAGGTGTCATGGAAGAGGCAGGAAGGCAGGACCTGTCTGGGTTTGCTTTGTGTCCTCATGGCTTGGCACGCGGAGAGTGTCAAGAAAAATGTGTGGTATCGGTCAGTCGACACGGAGGTTCAGGAAGGGAGCGATGGTCCCTTCTAGCTAAAGCTGCAGAGGGATAAAGCGAGAACAGAAACACGCGGATTTGGTGGCAAAGAGGTCTCTGGAAATTTCAAAGGAGAGTGTTGATGGAAGAGAGATGCTTAATAAGTCGTATGTGACAGGGAAGCATCCCACCCTGGGCCTGGCAGCGGGAGCGGGGTGTGTGCGTGTGTGCACACGTGCATAAACACACCCGAGAGGCACCAGGCTGCTGGTGTCCCTGTTTTCTACTAGTAACTGTATCACGCTTCCTCCCAGCTGTGCTCCCCCACTTCAGTAACTGCCCCACGTGGAAATGAAGCAGAAAATACGGAGCCAAGGCAAGGAGTCGTTTCACAGCTGAGGTTGGTTTCCAAAGTAGAAGTGCATGGTTCTTAGGGCTGCATCAAGCACGGGACAGCACAAGAGAGGACGGGACGGTGATGGAAGGCAAAACCTGATGTGCCCACCAGCTCCCCCTGGCGGCGCTCCGGCAGGTGAGGCGCCTGCCCCGGGGGTGCACCATGCGGACACGCCCACCGGGGCCCTGCTCCTTCCTCCTCCGCACCCCGGGCTTCTAGAACAGGCGGGTGCCCCTGCAACACGTGGCTTTACCTGATGAGGAGGAGCCTGTCCTTCTCAGAGGGATGATCATCCAGCCACTGGGAGAAGCGTGCGTGGGACCACTCGGCCCTCTGCAGTGAGACACGATCAGAGGAGAGAGGGTTCAGAGAAGGTCGCAGGGATTCCCGGGCTCAAAAGACCCCAAATACCTGCCCAAAGGCAGGCGGCACAGCTCTTGCACCTTTCTGACTCCCAAGGAGGCTTTGGATTTGCCAACTGAAGGTGAGTCAGCAAAGGAAATGGGGCCGCCGTCAAAAAAGCCTTGTGGACATAAATTACCTGTGTCACTATTATTTAAAGGGCTAATTCTAGATGTGCCAGGTAATTTTTACATGGCTGAGAACGCAGGGGCTGGGCAGTGGGAATCTTCCTCCTTAATCATTCACCACTGAGGACACACATCCATGGTTAAGTGAGGCAAGAGACGGCAGCACCTGCAGGGAGCTTCGGGGGCGGGGAAGAGGGTGCCGCCCTCACAGAGTTAGGAGGGAAGGTGCACAGGCGGGTTCTGGCTTCGCTTCCTTACCTGAAAGGGGGACTTCAGCTCAGGGGGTGCTCTTGTGAACAAAAACTGAATAATGATGCTGAATGGAATGACGTCTCCCAGTGCAGGGCTGCTGGCCACGTGTTCACTTGTCTGGAAGAGCAGTGGTCTAGACCAAGGAAACACAGAAGTTACTTAATTCTGTTCAATAGGGAAAGAGGTGATCTGGTTATAGAATCACAATAGCATGTAAGCAGAATATAATTGCACAGCAGTGTAATAGCATAATACGTGGTAGAAGAATGAGTAACAGCAGTCCTCCTAGACGGGCTAATTGTTAACCATTTTTTAACCCCCCGTTTGGCCCGCAGACACACACACACAGACACACACACAGACACAGACACACACAGACACACACACACAGGCAGACACAGACACAGACACACACACACAGAGACACACACACACAGATACAGACACAGACACAGACACACACACACACAGTCTCTCCCCCTCTCTGGCAGGCTGACCTGCCCTTCAGCTCCTTCCTTGACCCCAGCTCACTGCCTCTGGGTCTGACTTTACTTCAAGATGACTCAGCAAAATCCCCTCTTAGAGCTCCTGTGATGAACAGGCTAAAATCAAAGCACACTATAAAGTCTTCAAGTAGTTGTAAATAATAACATGTAACAAAATTTTATGTTACATAAAATCCTTCCTTGGGCTATAATCTAATGTGGGTAAATTCAACCATTTTCTATACAACTTTTCGAAGGACAATTATGTCCTTGTAAATATGAAATTATTACCTTGCTCGCCGTCCCTCCCTTCTAATACACAGTGTGTCTGGGCGTCACCACCCACGACAGGTCCACTCATTTTACTGTGCTTCACAGATTTGATGAGTGACTTTTTTCCCCCAAATTGAAGGTTTGTGGCAACCTTGTGTTGTCAGATGATGGTTAGCATCTTTTAGCAATGAAGTATTTTTAATTAAGATACGTATAATTTTTTTATTAATTTATTCATTTATTTATTGGCTGTGTTGGGTCTTTGTTGCTGCACACAGGCTTTCTCTAGTTGCGGCGAGCAGGGGCTACTCTTTTTTGTGGTGCGTGGGCTCATTTCTGTGGCTTCTCTTGTTGCGGAGCACAGGCTCTAGGCATGTGGGCTTCAGTAGCTGTGGTACATGGGCTCAATAGTTGTGGTGCACGGGCTTAGTTCCTCTGCGGCATGTGGGATCTTCCTGGAGCAGGGATCAAACCCGTGTCCCCTGCATTGGCAGGTGGATTCTTAACCACTGCACCACCTAGGAAGCCCCTACAATTTCTTTTGGACGTAATGCTACTACATAATAAACTACAGCATAGTGTAAACATAACTTTTATATGCACTGAGAAACCAAACAATGCGTGTGAGTGGCGTTACTGTGATAGCTGCTTTATGGTCGTGGTCTGGGACTGAACTCGTAAGATCTCTGGGGTATACCTACATTTTACTGGAGCCTGCAGGCAAATCTACCCCATTACCAACTGCCTATTACCTTGTCAAAAGGCTGGCAAAAATAATTTGAAATTTTTATTGATTCCTCCTTGGCTTTGGGCTCTGATGGACAAGAGTTAATTAAAGGCCAAGCTGTAGAGGTTGAATCTCAAGAGGTAAGATGGCAGCAACATCTCCTGACCAAGCAGCAATTCTGAAGCGTGTGAAACAGCTCTGTACCCTGGGCTCTTTCTTCACCCACGTTACCTACTCCAATCTACAGCTGAAGGCCTGAACACACCAGGGCCCAGCTTCTTCACCACACTGATGGCACAGCCAAGAGTCAGCAGCTCTCAACAGACAGGTGGTTCTGGTGGGATCCTGAATATTATTAGAAAGAGTGGCTTTATACTAACTATTCTATAAGTAAAATCTATCCCTGGTAGGGTCTTTTCTGATTTCGACTGTTTTGTAAAATAACATTATTCTATAATTTATTGTCTTTAGCTACTGTAGAAACTTTTCGATTCACTTGTGTTGCCTGTTACCAGACACCCACAAAGCTCCGACCCAGGCCCTCCGTGGGAGCAGGACTAGGTCTTCTGTGGCCGTGGGCTGCACACTTGTCTTGAACATTCTCAAGGCCGGTCATCTCACTGAGTTCCATGCTGCAGGGCTTTAGGCAATGAGGCCAGCACCTGCTCAGGTATGAAAACGTTGCTGAGGGAATTCTTGTTTTGCCTGTAGGCATCCCTGTAAGTCCTTCTCTGTGTGTGGAAGACCCTGTCTCCATCTAGGCGAAGCTCCTAGTTATAACAACAGCAGCAACAGCTACCACACACAGCACTCATTTAAAGCGTTAGAAATGTGGACTCATTTATTCCTCCAAACAACCGTATGAGGTAGGCAGTGTTACATCCCCATTTTACAGATAAGTAAACTGAGAGGAAGAGAGATCAAGTAAAACCTAGGAAAGGGCAGAACATGGACTCAAACCTGGGCAGCCTGGGTCTTCATGTCGCCAGGTAGCCTCTTTTAGGATATCAACTGTAGCAACTACTCATCCTATTTTTAGAACAGACAGACTTATTCTCAGAGAAAAACAAAGATCCCTGGAGAAAGTACAACTTCAAACTGTCAACAACTCCTATAGGACAACCTAACCAAATCACTGTTTCCACGACACCGTCTGAAAGCCATGAAGTTATTATCTCTAGGCATCCCAAATTCTCTCCGTGGGTCAAAGCGGACCTCCCGTCACCCACATACTTGAATCGCATCCTCACAGTCCCTCTTGGAATTAGTTTCACCCAGCATGCCCTGAAGCTCCTGGTGGGGTGGGCGAGGGTGTGTGCGCCATGACCGGTATGTTCTCAGAGGCCCCTGGAGGCTGACCCTGGGTGGGGGGGCGTGAGGCCGCGCCCCCGCTCCCCATCCCACAGCCTGCAGACCCCTTGTCCTACAGGGGAAGCCGACACATCTCACAGCCCAAGGTCACCGGGCGCTGAGTAGCTGACAGTCCCAGACTCCAAATCCAGCCTGGGGCCAAGGGCACCACTGATGGGACGGCTCCCGTGTCTGAGCTGTAGCAGGGGAAAGAGCCAGTGGGGCGTTGGCTGCTCCGCTGGGTCACGGGCTCATCCTGCAGGTCTGGCGTGCCTGAAGGGCCGCCCTGTGGATGTGGGGAGACAGCGGAGCTCGTGCTGTCACTTCCATCCCGGCTGCCCCTGGTCTGCCAAGAGTCCTCCCCTGCCCCAATAAAGCCCACTCTGCCTACAGCACGTGACAGGGTAGGGATCATCCTGAACCCCAGCTCACGACATGAGACGACCAGGGGGGAGGGGGAGGGGAGAGGCCAGTCCTATGACAGTCCTGGACTTACTGAAGGGCAGCCACAGGACTCCTTTCTGCCTCTGCGACAGGAAGATGACCAAGAATGCTGGTCCCTAGTCTCTCAGGGCTCCCTC
This sequence comes from Hippopotamus amphibius kiboko, assembly GCF_030028045.1. NCBI lineage: Eukaryota > Metazoa > Chordata > Mammalia > Artiodactyla > Hippopotamidae > Hippopotamus > Hippopotamus amphibius. The sequence continues at coordinate 85,190,773 of NC_080189.1, read as the reverse complement.
TATGAAGCCCCATGTACAAACGCTTTAGAGTTAAGTACTAAGACACACCAAACTTCTTCCTAAGAATTGATATATTTCCTTCCTCCTGAAAATGAGAATTACATAGCTGATTCTGTTCCTCTTTTATCTTTGGCTTCAGGAAGTTTAAAGTCAAATTTGAAACGTATCTACAGCAATTAAATTAATTTTATGGTTTGAATATTTGTGTTTTTCTTTGTTTTCCTTCAATATATTCTTGATCCAAACGGCAAACAATACAAGGGCAGAAAGGGAAGAAGGATGGGAGAGGGAGAGGAAGAGAGGGAGGGAGACGGGAGGGAGACGGGAGGGACGACGATGCCGAGCTGCACACCGAGGCTGCTGGTGCGGAAACCAGCTCATTTTGAAATAGCATCTTCTGGTCAGTCACCTGTCCCTTTGGAGCTCTGAGTCAGAGCCGTTATTTTTCTGCCAAGACCAAATCTTCCATTCTAGCCACTAACAGGACTGCCAGAAAAGCCATGGAAAGCGAAACTGGATTTGATTCCATATTATGCACCACTGACATAATTACCTGTAAACATCGATTGCAGACATTTTGTTTCTGGGACTTGTTTTAAGAAGCTGAAAGAACACAGCGTGAAATCCTCCCTTCTCCCTGATTCCAGGTGGAATCTGAAATACCAGCAAGTTCAAAAAATAAATCACCATCTGAGGTGATAAAAGAAATAAAAGGAAATTAACTAAGTCTTTTAAAACGCAGACACCCCAAATGCCACAAAATCATTCTTAAGAGAAAAATACTCTAAATAGCAACGCTTTCAAGGTTAAACTTTACAGGCAGCTGACAGTCTCAATTAATCAAGTATTAGGTCCCATTAGAAACAAATCATGCTTCTAGTAGGAGATCTCCACATTTAAGTGACCCATAGCTGTGTAGCTGTCAGTCTTCTGTTAAGGCCAATTACGAAGCGAAGTAAGACTCAAATCCTGCTGTTCCCACGTCCACAGCCAGCATCTGTGGTGGCCTGTGCCTCCTGCCACCACCCCCACTCCAAAGCTCCTTCTGGTGTGGGCCGGCCAGACGACTGAGAACATGCACTGAGATCTGGAATCAGCATAGAAATGAGGGTGGCAGGCGGGGCGGACAAAGGACTCCTCCCTGCACTGGACACAGTGAAGGCTTCGGAGTGATGGGAAGAGCCCAGACACGATGGCAGGAAGGGCCATGCATGTCCCAGGAGAGAACGGAGCAGAGGCTGATGACTTGGGAGCGAGTCAGTGCTCAGAGCACAGAGGTGAGGGGCCCCCCAGGTTCCTGTCTTGGAGTCTAAGGCTGTCAGTCCTAAGGGACCAGGGCAGAAAGGAGGCAGGGGTTTCAGGCAGCTGTTCCCTACAAATAAAAGCACACATTTGGCTTAAGATACCTGTGGCAGCTCCTGGAAGGCAGGGAGATGGGGCATTTCAGAGCAGGAGGTCACCGCGAAAGTGGGGAGTTTAGATTCTCTTGAACACTTTCGGACGTTTTCCTGGCTGATTTACATGAGGGTTCACATGGTACTCCAGGACCCCTCGGAGTGAAAGCAAACGGGAACTACTAGAGTAGGACGTTGGGTGTGGTGGTTGCCAGCACAGGCAGCCGTGGGTCTGAAATGCAGCCCTGCAACTCACGCACAGTTCTCACCTGAAAACACAGCCCCTCAGCCTTGACTGCTGCCTGGGCGTCATCCCTAAGTCTCTGAACTGCTGCCGTGAGGGTGGAATGAGAAGATACCAGGACAACACTCAGCACAGGCTTAGCACATAACAAATGGTCAGAGAGTGACGGCTAGAATAAACACGACAATAAATGCACCCTCTACCCGCCCGTGTCCACCCGGGTGCTCCTGGCACTGCTGAAGGACTGGCAGACAGCGAAGCACACCAAGCCCCAGGTGCGGCTGCCTTCTGGCCTCAACACTGAACTTGGAATTAAGAATCCAGAAACCTTGGGGAAATCAGGACTGCAGAGGATGGTCTAAGTGGAAAGAAGGAGCAGAGCCCACCTGGGGGTCCTGGGGCTGGAAGCGCTCCTCACGGAGGCTGCAGACCCCAGGCCGGGGGACCCGCGCCGCGTCTCAAGCGGCAGATGATCACGGAGGTAAACTGGGGGCACGGGAAGCCCCCCCCAGCCTCTGGCTGAAAACAGCTGCCGTGAACACTGCACTCTAGAGTTACTGACGGCCTTCCTTCCCCAGCAGCCCTCCTGCTGGCACGTCCATCAGACAGCCCCTACCTCCTGACAGCTCTGAGCGCTCTCCCGTCAAACCCGAGGAAACGTCCAGCAGAGCAGGCTCTGGGCGTAATTCAGGGGCCAGGCTGTCCCGAGAGGGGGTGTGGGGCCTGCCTGAAGGCAGGGTCTGTGTACCCGGTGGCGAGGGGCCTGTGGCCCTTTCTCTTCGTTGTCTCACAACGATCGATCTGCACTGACAGGCCCCTGGCCGGGCAACCTCCCTCACGAACACCTCTTGGGGGACACCGGCATGCTGCCGAGGGGTGGACGGGGACAGGGCCTCGTGTGTCTTGTGTACAAATACGAACCACACAGGGGCAGGTCCCTAATGTCAGCAGCTTTCTGAGGCAGCATTCTCTCCGGGGTATAAATATTCCCGCTGCCTGAGCAATTCTAATGCATACAGTAAAATGTAAACGCATGCAGGAAGCTTGCCGGCCTAATGCAAGAGTCCACTAATATTACCGTCAAGGAGAAGTGCCCTGCGGCAGATGGCTGCCTGATGGGGGAGGGCACGCCTGCCGAGGCTGGGGTGTCTGGGGAGGAGAGGAGGGGAGCTGCACCTGGGGTCTGGGCTGCAGGCTCCCGCCTGGCACGGTCACCCTCCCTTGTCCTGGGCCTGCTGCCCCCTCCTGCAGTCACGGACTCTAAACCTGCTGGGTTTCTGGTTGTTTGGCTGCCTGTTTTTCTTTCCCCACCCCCCTGCCCTGACACCCTTACTGTATAATGTTTTAGTATATTTTATATTATTTTTAGGCTCCCTTGTTATTTTTAAATGGGGAAAACACTGCAAGAGGGATTGTTAAATATATTTGTGGATTTTTCTAACTACAAATATAAAACAACCACAGCAAAAAATGTGAAAAATATAGGAAACCTCTAGAGGAAAAATCACTCGTAACAATGCTACTCTCCAAAGGTAACGTTTTGATGTTTATCCTTGACTTTTTCCTCTCCAAACACATATTATTTTTAAAATAGTAAAGATCCATATCATATATACTGTTTGGGAGCCTGCTTTCTCATTTCGTGATGCACTAGGAGGTATTTTTCATATTCTTCAATATTAACGAACAGCATAAATTGTTAATGGCTGCATTTATTTGATCCTGTGAATGTGGCATATTTATTTAGCCCATCTCCTACTGACTGCCTGCCACTGAGCTGGTGCTGATGTGACTTAGAACCTTTAGGGAGGAGACCCATGAACAAGAGCCCACGTCAGTTACATACACGACCACCGGATGCTGCCCGTTGCTTGTCCCGGCGCACAGCACAGACGGGAAGATGAGCAAGAGCGGGCTCTGCCACTGCAACTGCTCGGGACGACTTCTGAAGAAGAGACAGATCTCTCACGTTTTTGCAGGTAGCAAATAAAGGGCCTAGAACTGGGTTACTGGAATAATTACTGACTCTGTTCGCTCTCCAGGAAGGCACTCTGCAGGACCTCCACACGGGTAAGCTGTCCTGAGTCGATTCCCCTCTAAGACAACTGCAGAGAAGCTGGCAGGGCCAGGGCCTTTCCCAGCCATGTTTACAGGCAAAGGCAGAGGCGCTGACATCTCTCTTCTCCAAAGATGGCACCTAAAACCTTCTTTTCAGACTAGGGCTGGATTTGAACCCCAGAATATAGTAAGCCTTCATTATATCTCCTGATCCACTTAACCCTCAAATCTTTATCAATTGGTGTCCAGGCCTCGCAAACAACTGGGAAAGCGCTAGAGCCAACCCAAGAAGTTCCTATAGATTCAATATTCTGTAGGAATATATTGGTGGATATAAATCTCTGTTACCATTTTTCACTGAATTCAAGATCTGGAGAAGGCTCCACAAGCAACAGACAGTTACTCTCATTATGTATGTGCCAAGGCCTTGGGAGCACAGAGGCCTGCGGGAGGAAGTGCAGGGTTACCAGAATCCCGGGAGCAAAGGGCATAAACCTTTATCTATGGAGAAAGGAACAAAACTCAACCCCATCAGTAGAGCAGCTGAATTTCAACAACAGAAGGCCCTGTGAGAAAGGTGAGAGACCATGGAATGCAAAACATTAGTGGGTCATGAAACCAATTTGATGGGTTAAAGTGACTAAATGAAAAAGAAACGTCAGAGAATAGCACATGACGTAACAGTACTGCTTCACGGCACATGTGTATGCACGGGTCTGAGTGTGCTTGTATGCAAGCATATGCCAGATGGTAACATAAAATCTCTCTTACTGTGAGTCAGGGTCAAACTTTGGAAACACATCTAGATTGACCATTGCCCCACGAGAGAAGCCAGCTAGAATTATAAAACATAGGATTTAAAAAAATTATACACTAACCAATCATTAATTTTTTATTCCATAAATAGATACTAGAAGGTGTCACTATTCAAACTTTAAACGCTCCTTTAAAGATTCCTTTCCTCGTGCGAAAACTGGGAGGGTTGACAAAATCTTAAACGAGTTAAAATAAAACTGTTCTTATGTGAAACCCTCAGAATGTGTATCTCCATACTGTGACACAACTTTAAAAGCACTTGGATAAAGACCGTCCTACCTCAGCAAACGGGAAGATAAGCACTATTTGAATACATACCGTGGAATACACAACCGAGCATGGGAGCCAGGACTACCAAAAATAAGAGTCTAATCTTAAAATAGCAAACCCCTAATCACAGCTTTTCCCATTGCTTTTAAAATAACTCGTTGGTTAATGTCCTCCAGCATGCTAAGAGTCTGTTACTCACAGCCGCATCTGATCACCCAACTGGGATTGCCATGTCCCCTGCCATCTTACTCAAAGCAAGTGACGTCACAGGATTTTTATTAAGGTTACTTTTATAGTGCATACAGATTACTAGCAGATCAATAACTCAATACTTAATCTTTCAACTTGTCCATATTTGGTAGTGCCAAACCCAAAGGCTTCCAAAATATTTAAATACTTTATAAAAGGTTTGAGCTAATCCAAAGAAGGTATCTGAAAACACTTGTGATCTTGCTTAAAGTTTTTTTGAAATCCAACTTAGATGGGCATTTGAGAAAAATATTTCAGGCTCTTGTGCTGGCATTAAAAAAAAAATCTTTGCCAATTACTCATAGGCTAAGTAAAGGATAAGCCTCCCCTTTCAATCAACAACCTTGGGTTCATTATATCTGAATTTTCTACCAAAAGCTTGGATGACATGAGAGAGTGAAGCAATTTTTTAAAGAACATACTGCTTACTGATTACTATAGTTTCTGGTACTGAGTCAGTTTATAGAAAGCCACATGCCTCGACTCTCTTACCTATCTTTATAAAGAAACATTCAGAAACCATCATGCTCTTGGATATTACAGAGAGCTGACACTGAGGTTTCCCATCTGGTATGCTGTGGTCAGAAAGTGGTTGTAAGTAGCTGTAAGTAGCGTGTTGATCCCTTTGACCCTCAGGGATGGTCATCATTTTATATGCAGAGATTTTCTATGTGTGCCAGGATATGGAAAAGTCTGGGGAGTCTGGCTTACTGAATAAACAGCCATATGAACAACAACTTTTTATCTTCTAAAATCTGATACTTAAGACCTAGTCATTAAGCTATTCAATAGTCTTTAAAATCTGAGTTGGTAAAAGGTCTATGTAAGCATTCAGCCCTGAAAAGGATTTTCCTGTTAAACTGGTATATTCTCAGATCATGAGTCTGAATTAACTCATTGTTTTTCTTTTTGAACCGGTTTCTAGGAAGCTTAATCCCAAATTTTGTGCTCAACTGCATTAGCCATCTTTAGCCTAAATTATCTATTACATTTACAGTCATTCCCTGCATTTCATCACTAAACTCTATTCTTCTAATACTTTATTTAGTAGTTTTGTTATGGAATGCAGCCCATGACCTTTTTAAGAAGTAGACTGGGTTGGAAATGATAAATGGACCAATAATACTTTCAGAAAAAGATGTCTATATAATTATGAACCTCCTGGTATTTATGACTCAATATATTTCTGTAAGAATGGAGAATTTAAAAAAATCCCCCTAGAAAGAGCATAATCAAAAACTTACCAGCTCAATCTTGTGAACTGCAACTCAAAACTAACACACACACACACATATACATACACACATACACTAGCCATTGCATATAACACTAAATAAATTTCTGGTTTGAATAATAACTTTCAAGATGAACTATATGAAAAGAAAATGCCACTGTTGTACATCACAAAATGGCTGAATAATGGCCATGTCATACGGATCAACATGAATAGGCGAGGATTTATCTGCCAATAGGATGTGGCTTATATTAACAGCGATAACAGAATTATGTCTCACCTGAATGACCTCAGCATTCGATAGGACTTTCCTAAATCAGATACTCTTCTGCAGAATGGACCCACAGCCAACTCCATCTGAAATATTAAAAGATATCCCACAGCTTTTTACATCAAAATCTTGAAGTGAATTGGGGACACACTAGGATCACAGAAAGTTGTAGCCTGCAGTACACTTAAATTTATCTGCACTGTGAGACAAGTTTTGAAAGTCAAATCTATTAAAAGGCAAGAACTTAGATAACTTTTGCATTTATTTACTAAAGGGGCATAAGATGATTCCTTCAAGAATAGAAAAACATTTTTTGTTATGTAAGAGGGGAAAGTTTAGATTTTTTTTCTCCACTGAAAAATTGGAAAAAGGAAAGTTTTCAAGACTGCCTGTGTGCCTGTACTTTAAGCAGGCTTCACAGGCCTTTTTCTATTAAACATAAATGATGACAGTTTTTACAAGGCTGGCTCAAGTGATTAAAAGCACTGACTCTGGAGGCAGCACATCTGTGTCAGAATTTCTCATCTACAATGACTAGTTGTGTGGTCCTGGACTTAACCTCTTTACCTGCCAAGTTCCTCATCTGTCAAACGAAGATAATACCTATCGTAGAATTATGCAAATAAAATAGATAATTTCACAAAGCACTATGTGCATGGCATATAGTAAGTACTGGTTAAATGTCAACACTTAACAGTATCTTAAAAACTTTCCCCCTTTTAAATCGTTAGTGAATTAATTTGTTTCCTGAATGAAGAATTTAGCAACTACTACTTTCACTTCTCTTTATTTTCCTCCTTTGACTGGAAATTTTGTCATTAATCGGAGTTTTAGGCTACCTGTTCTTTATCTACCATGTGACACTCAGATGGTAAACCATTTCTTTATACTTGCTATGAACAGGGCCATGATAAAGAATAGTTTAGAAAATGTCTAAGAAAAGGCTGTTCCCTGGTAAATCAACATCTTTCTTCAACAAAAACATAAGAAAGAAAAATGGGGTTTCTGTCTTACTGGCCATCTTTCTGAAAAACTGTTCAAAATCTCCTTGCCACTGGAAGGCCATGGAGACCTAATCAATTACTCATTTGAGAAACATTTTTGACTCCAGGCACCAAGCTAGACATGGGGATAAGAAGATGAATTAGGTGGTCTTGTCTCTGAGGAGCTCTCTCAAATTTATCAAAGAAGGAGATATATATTTATTTAAACAACATAACTTTTATTCATCTAAATTATAAGAGAGGTATGTGTGACTATACATAGAAACACACACACATACTGATCATTATTAAGCAAATGACAAGTGTGAAATCAAACGGATGAACTGAGTGTCAGGGGAGAATTGGAGGGTAGCTTCCTTCCTTCAGATGGTCTCAAGGGTGAGTCGTGACTGGTGAAGTACTCTCTTGGCATACAGAAGACACAGAGTATACCCTGTGTGTCCTAGAGGTTTCCCTAACCAACATCACTTGGTTAGCAAACTCTCTAAAATACAAGAGTAAGTAATAAAAAGAGAAATCTGAGGAAGAAAAGTCAGATTCTTGCCACCAATGCAAGAGAGCAGCTTTGAGCTAGTGTTCTCAAAGACAGTGGGCGATGGGCTGTTCCTTGGGACCGTTTACTTCATTCACTTGACGGGAGTTTCTGGTTTCCTATGGAACATGGCATTTATTTCACAGTGAGCACAAAGTAAGAGCGTGATTATCATGTACCTATAGACTGTGTGCATCTGTTTGCATGTGTTACACACTGAAATTATGTAAAGTATTTTTCATGAAATGTTTTTGTCAATTTTTTTTCAGTTACCCTAGTGGGCTTCATTATTTTCAAAGAGTAAACCAACCTTTGCCTTAGCACTTGTGCAGGATTGAATGTTGAAGCATGTAAGTGGCTAGGAAAAAATTACGATATGAGAGAATATGACCTCAAATGGCTGGGTCATCTATGATGACTGTAGGCGATTTCTACCCATAGGACAACTCCAAGTTTAAAATAAACTTTTCATCCATCAAGGACCTCTCGGGTACTAAAAACTGTCTTCTTCTGCCAAAGTTTCATTAAACAATAAAGGCCATGTTTCTACAGGGCAGGAGTGTTCCTTTTAGAGGAGATGACGCTGCAATTAGCCGTGGATTCAAAAATGGCATCTGCAACTGCCTCTCTCCAGCTCTCCTGTTCGGAGGGAACGAACAGTCAGCTGCAGGCACGGTGAACTAATTACATAGCTGCTCTCTGCCCACCGCAGACATGTGGTTAACCACAGGGCATCTTTGGATACTCCTAGGGCATTCCTGCCCTGATACAGTTCAGGAGAAAAGGCACTAGGAATTAGAATCTTTATTATTTGGGGCTTTTTCCTAAATTTATATTTTCAGGCAAGAAGCAAAATAGATATAAATGTATAGTATTTAAAGGGCACCAGAAATAAATAGAAACTGCTCGGAGTGCCACTGAGTAAATAATTTAATGCCAACATCAAAAGCCAGCCTTTCCCCCAGGAAAGAAACACAATTGAGGGGCAGAGGGGAATGTGTGGTTCAGAGGGCAGTGTGGACAAGTTCCCAGAGAGATTCTGAATCAGCGGAACCCCAGTGGCCCTGGACAAGCTTAGTGTTTTAGAAGTGCTGTGTGATTAGTGTAAACACAGAGACCATGTGGTCACAGTAGGGAATTAATTACCAGGAGGAAAGCACCTCATGCCGGTGACCTGATTCCTAAGGGGGTGTGCGCTGGGCACTTCCCTCATCATGAACTCTCCAGATGGCTCCCTGCAAATACTTTCTCTTTCACCTGTGCAACTGTGCCAGTGGGGAGAAGTTAGGATTCCTACAGAAATCTTTCAAATACTTCATTATTTGTCTTTGCAACTGGACTTTATGCCAAATAATCAGTATTCCCAAACCTATCCTATTGGAATCTTCTGAGTTCTTTCTTTTTCTGTTATTTATGCCAGAAAAGAAGGAACTTTTTTGATTTTTTAAAGCTCTTTATTGGAATATAATTGCTTTACACTCTTGTACCAGCTTATGAGGTACACCAAAGTCAATCAGCTGTATTTATACACATATCCCCATATCCCCTCCCTCCTGCGACTCCCCCCCACCCTCCCCTCTAAGGCATCACCAATCATCGAGTTGATCTCCTTTTGTTATACAGCAACTTCCCACTATCTGTTTTACAGCTGGTAGTATATATATGTCTATGCTACTTTCTCACTTCGTCCCAGATTCCCCTTCGCCCCCCCGCCCCCCTGCCCCCGTGTCCTCCAGTCCATTCTCTGCATCTGCATCCTTATTCTTGCCCTGTCACTAGGTTCATCAGTACCATTTTTTTTTTTTTTAAGATTCCGTATATATGAGTTAGCATACAATATTTGTTTTTCTCTTTCTGGCTTACTTCACTCTGTATGACAGACTCTAGGTCTATCCACCTCATTACCTATAGCTCCATTTCATTCCTTTTTATGGCTGACTAATATTCCACTGTATATATGTGCCACATCTTCTTTATCCATTCATTTGCTGATGGACATTTCGGTTGCTTCCACGTCCTGGCTATTGTAAATAGTGCTGCAATAAACATTACAGTACATGTTTCTTTTTGGATTATGGTTTTCTCTGGGTATATGCCCAGTGTGGAATTACTGGATCATATGGTAGTTCTACTTTTAGTTTTTTAAGGAACCTCCAAACTGTTTTCCATAGTGGCTGTACCAACTTACATTCCCACCAACAGTGCAGGAGAGTTCCCTTTTCTCCACACCCTCTCCAACACTGATTGTTTCTAGGTGTTTTGATGATGGCCATTCTGACCGGTGTGAGGTGATACTTCATTGTGGTTTTGACTTGCATTTCTCTAATGATTAGTGATGTTGAGCATCTTTTCATGTGTTTGTTGGCCGTCTGCAGAATAGCAGGAACTTTTTATTACAAGAACTCTTTTCAAACCCACAGAGGATTTGTGTTCTTGATTCCAATGGCCTCAATGGCTTTGTTTAATTTTGAAAACAAATTGATAGAACTTTCAATAACGAGGCAACCAAAAGGCTTTCTAGTCCCAGGTGATGCCCACCATGAATATAAATGCCAGGGTCATGCCATCTAAGTGTTTTGACTCACCCCAGAAAAATACTTCCAACTAAGTAGGAAAGCTGAGGTAGAATATCACATACCTGCAGTTGTGGCAAGAAACCACATCCAATGAAACAAAAGTCCCAAATTCATTTTAACATTTTTAAAATGTGAGGGGAAGATATAACAGCTGGATAATAATTGCCAAAGCTACTGGTCACAACCATGATTAACTTCAGAAGGGCTTGCACCTGTCTCTCCTGTGCTCACGACCCACAGGGCCGGGGAAGCAGCTGCACAGTGAGTGGCAGGATGTTCTGAAACAGGGGCACTGTCCAGGAGTGAACCAAGCAATCGGCCCCACAGAGGCTGCAGCAAGCAGTCACTGCAGGGCTGGAAAATATACTCTTAACACAGAAATGGAAAACAGAGGTGGCCTCAGAGTATAAGTTAGGACTATGATTGATGAGTTTCATGCAGCTTAAGGGAAGGCACCTGGGAAAAGGTCTGGTTTACAGGCAACATGTCTTCAGAAAGAAGGAATGCCAAATGAAATTCTGAATGTGCAGTTTCAAGGGAGAGGGGAGCTCAACGCTGCCTCTGGATGCTATGCATTTTGAGCAGGTAGCAAGGGTCACAGGACAATGCTCTCCAGCTTTCAAGACTCATAAGGGAACATATCGTTAAAATAAAAAACAAAAACAAAAAGCCTCGTTCCCACAGCACTCTCATTTTGGCCATCTCCTCCTCGGCTGCCACTCTAATTGGACTTGAAGTGCTGCCTCCAGGAAAGTGACTCAAGAACCAGCTGGAGCTGAATGCAAATAAACTGGTGGGGGAGGGAGCCCAGGGGAGAGAAGAGAAGAGGATAGGAAAAGAAAGACAAAATGAAGGAAGAAAGGGGGAAAGAAGAACAGACACCCATTTGGGTACAGCTCACAGTGTTTTTAACAAAGAAGAGCAGGTCTTGGTGCATCACTGTGTATTCATTTAAATAAGCAGCCTGTAACACCAGTAATGGACAAGTACAACACTACACATAATTCTCCTTAAGCTGAAGTTTAGCTGTAATAACACAATGTACAGGTGCCTGAGAATTAAGCTGATAAAAATAGGAAGGGTAAAAGGAGCCACATGAATGGTAATACTTACTCTCAATTTTCATGCTGAGGTTACGAAAGGCATATTTCACAAAGGAAGGCTCTTTACTTTGACCTAATGGTCTCAGGCATATCATTTGGGGATGAAAATGACTAATTCTAGACCAATTCATATGCAAAAGAGCCTGGCTCTTGAAACAGAATATGTACCTGTTCCTTACTGTAACTGTTAGGTAAGTGGGAACTCTACAACTACCACCTGGTATAAGCAGCCTCCCACAGCCTTTCCCTGGAGCGGGAATGATAAACCAAGACTTGCTCCCAGATACACACAGGAATAAAGAGGGACATTACAGTTTGTCCATCTTAATAAACAGGGAGGCTCTGGCACAACACTAGGAATAATCCATTTGAATAACTACTTAGACTACTAAAGCTAACAGCTTTCAAAGGCTTAAAAAATGAGTTCACCTTTGACATGCTACGTAAATATGAATTATTTGTTTCAAAATCTTTTTGAAATGAAAGTGGATGTGTAAGGTATTTCTTATCTGCCTCTGATACTATATTTATAAGGCTTTTAAAAAATCTGTCTAAAGGACAAAGAAAAAAACCTTTCTACAAGAGCTGATTCTGGTTCTGCTATTTTAATGTCACTCTACCTCATTCACATCAGATAGTATGGAATGACTTCAAGGCTGGCCATGCACAAGAAAGGTACTCTTCTTTAATAGAGAGGGATCAAATAATCCACCTGGTCCTCTGTGCATCTAAACGAAACAGAACACCGCCCTGGAATGCTGCACTGACCATGGAGGACCATACATGTGTCGGAGCTCTTTCTCTTTACATGACAGCAGACCGCCCCTTTCCACTGTCTGAAGGATAAATTTCATTGTCTACACTAACTTCCAACAAGGTTACTCAATCATTCTTATCAATACTGACGTGGTGGAATAATAAAGTAGTGAGAAAGCCCCATATTATGTAAAAATGGGAAATGCTGCTTCACTGTGGAATGAGCTACTTTGTTTAACCTTGAAATATCAAAGATGAGTGATGATTCTTCTGTTAAAGTAAAAAATATCTGGTATGAACATAATCTTTTTCCTTCCTTTTTACCAATTAGGTTTAGATTTACTTTTCTTTATGCTTCAACTCCTTAACACTGAAGAATACACGGATGGTCTTTTTTTTTAATGGATAATATTGAGGCTGAAACCTTTTCCCCTCTATAGCTATGCATCAATTTACCTGTGCAAAATCAGCAGCAAGTCGCATCTTCCCACCTTCACCAAGAGGTCTTATGAGACTGGCATTCCGGATAAAAAGCTCAATGGCTCTTTGGGCAATAGCTTCAGTGTTGTCAAAGACAAAATCCGAGCACTCAAAGTGTTTGAAGTAGTCACTCATAACTCTGGCAATGAAACCCTGAAGCTCCTTCATGTAGAGAGAACAGGGAACATCAGGCTTTCCTGAGCTGGGTAACGATCTGCAAAGGAGAAAAAGCAGCCAGTGCACTAAAAGGCACTCTTTGACATTTGCGCCACCCCCCACCCGCTATTTCACTCCTAAGCATTTTTTTTCCTTTAATGGTAGGAAAGGCATTGTTTATTTTTGCTGAGAGTTAAAGAGCATAAAATGATGTTTATATTCCAGAGACTGTTATAGGATGCTAGAAGATGACTGAAGGAACCTTGGAATCCAATTACCGAAAGACTATTAAGAATGAAACAGAGAACCATCTGTCTTGGATGATTCATAAAAGTGCCGCCTTCTGCACTCCGACCTCTCAAGGTCTCTTCCAGCTTTACAACTCTCCATCCACTCACATGCTTTGCCTGGTTAGTGAATAAATCAATATTAGATACTGAAATAGGATTTTACACGTTGCAGCAACAGAAACTGCTGCCTTCCCCAAACAGATTCTTGGCAAAGATATCTCTGCTCTTGTGCTATTTAATCCAATCAGTCCAATAGTAGAATTCTGACTGTGGAACTGGTTATGTAACAATACACATGGTATGCAATTTTTTCCTCCCAGATGATGTTTGGAAAGGCTTTAATTTGGATCAACAGATGATGCCAGCTGATGCTCCATGAAATACTATTTATAATTTATAAGGGTTTATAATTGCTCTTTAAAGAATATATGAAAAGAATGCAATATTTATAGGAGAGAAGAGTTATGCCAAAATTAGAAATCACCTGATATTAATTAGCAAGCCAATGAGATCACTGGCTATATAATGCTGAATCTTTTTTCAAAAAATAAATCATATTCTGAGAATGATGCAGAGAAACTGGCAATGGTCTAGGGAAGAACAACAGATATGATTCAGATGCCTAGAACAAGAGAATGAGGTGAACTTAATTATTTTAAAATACAGCAATGGTTATTATAAGTGGGATGCTAACCAAAGGTCTTCAACTTCCAGAGAGCAGACAGAAATAGAGAAAGCAGGCTATGTTCCAGCAGGAAGAGATCTTATTCAGGTGTAAGAAAGAAGCTCCTAACTATGGCAAGGCCATTGAGGGGGGCATGGTGGAACGCTGCTGTCTGTAATATCATAGGGTGGAGTGCTGCTTGGTTCAGAGTACAGGGACAGCCTCCGTAAGTGATGGCAATCTTCACGTGGGATTTGGTTTTGCCAGATTCAGACCAACACGGCCTATCTTTGCTCAGGTTCTGTCCGTCCAATAGGCTACATTAAAAAAAAAAAAAAGGTACCAATCTCTTTCTAATCTTTTTATGCTTTATCAAAAGCACTGTCATATCTTGGTACTACTCTGGAGGGTTGTTTCAAGAATTTTAATCTGGCCAGGTGATATGATTTCCTTGAGGATTAAAAAATGACATACTAAAACAGATTCCATGAACATGTGTCAATATAAGTAAAATAAAATGACCTATTAGACAAAATTCTAAAATATGTATTAGCAATTCTCAGCGTGGATTAGAAAGTCAATTTAAATTTACTAGAATATAAACCTTGCCTGGCAAGTCCTAAAGCTCAGTTTCCCCAATTATGTCAAAGCTTTTAGTAAGAGGTTCTCAACTGATTAAAGTGAAGCAGGAAATTGAGCAGTAATGTCAGGGTCTTTGTAATGAGAGCCCGCACACAGAGGCGGAAGGCAGGACGAAACAAAGGCACGCCTGAGTAGGGGCCCCAGTCGTTCTAGGGCCAGTGTGCACGCTCCTCTCCGCGGAGATGTTCGTCCACCACTTTAAGGATCTAGGGTCCTCCTACTTTTACTGCCCTCCCTCTTCCATTCAAAGCTGTAATTGGACATGAGTCATTTTATCTTAAATAAAAGAATTTTAATCAATGTACTATGTCAGACATTTACAATTTAAACTTTATCTAATTTGGAAAGAAACACACTGGTCCCACTAAATACATTTCAAATACCAGGAAACTGTGTTGAGGATTACTTTTTAAATAGCAGGGGATTCTATAATCATACTACATATAAGGTTGGCCTACAAGGTAAACCTACCTCGAACAGGTGTAAAGGGCTTGGAAGGGCAGGTATTCACTATTATTTTAACAAGTGTGATCCCAGAGGATGGCCCTACTATAAAAGCGATTCCACTTCCTGAATAGTTTAATCCAACATCACTTTATATTTCAAACAAGCCATACATATGTGAAATGACACGACAGGATTACTAATAACAAGGTTCTAGAAAGTGTGAAAATCCCTGCCTTGCATTCGCCACACTCCTGTACTGCCACGTATGGAAAATGACTTTCAGTGGAACCTCAAATGTCTGCTGTATGGAGACAGTGAGCAGAAATGGAGCCATTAATGGCCATTTGGAGAAAAAAATTAAGGACAATGTTACACACCTTAAAATGATGCTTCATACCCATGGCAACCTATGAGCTAAAGAGCCAATGTGACTCACTAGCACGGAAGCAAGCTAACAAAAACACAGCTATTTGGGACACCAACTCTTTTTTTTTTTCCTTCTTTAAGAACTTTTATTGAGATACATCTGACATACAGTAAACTGCATATATTTAGAGTGTACAATTTGATTTTTTTTCTTATTAGTAATGTACATATGGAAATCCCAAACTCCCAATTCATCCCCCCTCAATGGGAAACCAACTCTTAATGCCTACTGTGTTATCTACAGGCACCAGCCATGGCGCATCAATACAATTACTGAAGTAAGTGTCTGACCATTCTTATGAGAACAAGCCTTCAAAAATTACTCTAATTTTGCTTCCTTTTCAGAGGTATTGATGATTGGTCTAACTGGGATATTTCAGATCACTTTTGAACAAAATTCATTTCCTCCCAAATATTGGTGATCAGCAGTTTTATATTCCTGTCTCCAAATATTACAGCATTTTTGTGTAGAATCCACTTTACCCTTCTGTGCTTCATACCATTATTAAAAACAGAGACTGACCTTTTCACCTTTCAAAACATACTTTGTAAATGAAATAATAAATGATTTGAAAAATTAAAAAACAGTGTAATAATCACAGAATTTTCCTACACACAGCTAGACTAGTGGCTGGAAATGTAATAAAGTAGATACTCTATTAAACAACATAGATATAAAGAAACAGGGCAGTTAAAAAATAGTAACTAACTGGACTATGAATATAAAACACATATCTACATACTAATATATGAATGTTTAGCTCTAGAGTATGGTTAAGTTTTTTAAAATAATCACACTAAGCACATGCAAGTACCTATTTCAAATTCTCCATAGTTTTCTAATACACTAAGTCAAAATAATTTTACTTTACTTAAAAAGATTTCAGTAAACACTAAGCTAGGAACTATGATTCTTATTCCCAAGACACATATGACATGGATAAGCAGTACACACATGAAACAGCTTTGGAATAACACCAACGTGTCTATGGCTAGGACTGACATGACTAGAGCAGACTGCCACAAGACTCTGAGAAAGGAAAATTATCTTTGCAGGGGGCTGGGCAGGACCTTGCCCTCAAAACCAGAGCAGGAATTGGACTAGCAGAGTGACAGAGGCAGGACTTTTTATACAAGAAATATCATGCCAACACCAGAGGCTCAAGTACAGGCTATATGTGAGAAGTAAAGAAAAAGATATAACTGCAAAGAGAAGGTGGTACCAAACGTCCTAAAGCGCCAAGCTGAGTCCTGTAGATGTTAATGGTTCCAAGTTTCAATGACAGGAGAGAGATGAAAAGAAGCACTGAAAAAATTTAATCTGCTAATGGTGCTCAATGAATAAAGTATAATAAGGGTGGAGGCCAACCCCATCACAAGGGGAATAAGCTTCTAGATGGTGGATACTTAGAGAGTAGAGGTGAAGGTGGGAACGAAAAGCAAACGCAATGAAGGTTAGTGACAGCTCTGGTTGGAAGTCATTACCCAGAAAAGTCTTCCTGATGCATAGTGATGATGATGGCCTCTATAGCGTCTCCCACGGACGTCAGCAAGGGCTGCACAGCATTTCCCATAAGAGCATGGATCGCCTGAAAAGAAGATTAAATTAAGGAGAGGCAAAATTTAAATAGATCAAACACAAAAGAATTCAAGGCGTGAGAAGCATTTTGACTAAAAGTTTTCACATTATATCAAATTCAGACTATATACAGTTTAACTATAATAACCCAACAGAAGTCTGCTTTTCTCCTAACTGCTGTCAGTAAATGATTTTTAAAGCTTAAAATATGTGGAACATGGCACTGAAAAATTTCAACTCCCCCACTTTTCTCATATTTTCCAAACGTTTAATGCTAAAATGAACCCCTGGAGAAAAGAGAAGAGGGGGGTAATGCCACTCATGAAGCAAAAGATCACATGAACACTTTTTTTAAAGTTTCTGAAAAGACTGAGATAAGACCAAAAGTAAGTCTTCAAAACTGGAACAACATCATATGCTTTTGATCAGACTGAATATAATAAAAGTGATTCTTAGAGGGAAGAACAGTTAGGCATTTCATGGATTAGATTTCTATTTAGAGTTCTACAGCAGTGAGTTTTGACTGGGGGCAATTTTGCTCCCCTGAGGACATCTGGCAACGTTTGGAGACATTTCTGATCGTCATGACCGGGGTGGGGGAGGGATTTTGCTACTAGCATCTAGTGGACAGAGGACAGAGATGCTGCTAAACACCCTACAGTGCACCAGATAGTCCCCCGGACAAAGAACTACCCAGCCTAAAACATCCACAGTGCTAAGGCCGAGAAACTGTTCTACTGTGAGGTATAACCATCGGTTAGATTATGTAAGACCCTAGGCTTTAGTTATGGGTTTTTAGTGTGAAAATATGAGTAGGCCTCAGTAAATATTCAAAATCTAAATTTTAAGTATATTTATATATGCTTCAGTCATGATTATATACAATGCAGATGGATGACACTGGCTCATACAAATAACTGAAATCAATGAGAAAAGGTTAAATAGGACCCTTATTCATTAAATTCCTAAATGTCATCTCTAGTTCCTTAATCTGATAAAAATAAATATATGTATACAGGATTGAGAGAGACGAGCTCTGCATGTTCTCTCTAAGCCCTCTCCCCTCAATCCCTTGGGTCTTTCTGAAATAAAGGATGAAAACAAAACAAAACAAAAAAGAGAGAGAAAGTGCATGTGTGTGTGTACAGTTTGCCCTCAGGGAGCTCATAATCTAGTGACAACAGATAAGTTGTACTGATATCAGTGCCCTACACAGTGCTATGGGAACATGGGAGAGACCCCCCAACTTATACTGAGAAGATTTAAAAAACTTAAGCTGTTGTGTGAACTGAATTTCAAAGGTCAAAATGGGTTAAGAACCAAGTGTGTGTGCTGGGGGGAGGGTGTGAGGCTGGGAGGGGGGCACATATGTCAAAGGCACAGGAGCCTGGGGAAGCTGATGCCTTTGGGGAACTGCGAGGCGTTCAACACAGAATATGAGGTGGCTGCTTATGTGGAAGAGAGACAGGGAGTAGATGCACTCTGTGTGGGCTGCTAAGGAGACAGGAACATATCCTGAAGGGACTAGGAAACCAACAATGGGTTTTAAACAATGAAAAAAAAAATGTGGTTAAAGATTTGAATTTGGGAAAAATCATATCGGACAGCAAGTAGATAAATTAGACTAAAGGCAGAAGGACAAAGCAGGAGTATAAATGCAAAGTGGTGAGTGCCTGAACCAAATCAGAGGCAGAGGGAACAGAGGTGAGGAGACAAAGTGGAGACATTGGGAAAGGAAATGGAGGACTTGGGAATCAGATTTGAGAAATATGGAAAGACTGAAGGGTACATTCAGATTTTTTTTTTCTTTAATGACTTGGTGGTATTATCAACTGAATGTGTAAATCAGAAGCAGCTGGCTGATTTAGGGACGGAGAGTGAAAATAATGAGCTCAGTTTTGGACATGAGTTTGAAGGACTTACAAGGAAATTCACATGGGCTATCCAATAGGTACTGAGATCTTTACAGTTGTAGTTTGTGACACGTTTTGACTAAACATGGTTGTCTTTGGCTTTTAAGAGAGGAGATGAAGCCAAAAGAGTCAATGAGATCCCAGAGGATGGTTTGTAGAGTAAGGCCAAATGCCATTTTAAGGTCATGCAGAAGAGGAGCCCTTGATGGAGTAAGAAGGGTAATAGAACCTATTTAGTACAGGTTAAGTGCTGGATACTATGCTATGGGTTTCACAAGTAATTATTCTGCTGAAAATTCAATTATTCCTTCCTCTAAGAATAACGAAAATTTCTAACTTACCAATGTGGAATCTAAAGTAATTTGTAGATAGGAAAACTAAAGTCAAGTTAAGGAGATTGTCCAAAGCCACCAAGTGAAAGAGCTGGGATTTTTCTAGGTGCACTTGACTTCAATGAGCTTTTGGTTATATCACTACTTTGTCACTGGGTGAGAAGTAGGAAGAGATCCTGGAATACAGTGAAAATAAACAGGAGATTTCAAGAACGAAGGGCAAGTTTTCTAGGCTAGTATGAAGGAGTGAGTGTCTAACTACAGATCCTCCTATAAATAATCATGGAAAAATACCAAAACCAAAACAAAAAACATACTGGAGGCTCCTGGAGATGGAAAAAAGCAAGTAGTTTTAGAGGGATATGTAAATATATGGCAACCAGAAGAGAGTGAATTTTCCCTTGTTTGTGACTCTGCTCCGAGTGACTACAGCCATGGTAGCAAGGCTGGGTGGCTAAAACTCTGAGAGAAAAGCCAAACCAATCCAAACCTGCAGTCTTTTAGGTCAAAGGAACAAGGACAAGGAGCCCTGGTTCAACCAGGACTGCTGGAGAGTGAGAGGGAAACTTCAGAAATGAGAGAGCCAGAGAAGAAGAAAGCCTATTTTTCTGTGTGAACTCAGCAACAGTCTTCAGCTGACTCAACCATGTGTGTGCAAAGCAAACTACAAGTGGCTTGCAACTAAGGCTTAAAGAACTTTACTGAGATCTGAGACACAGCCAACTGCAGGTTTGACACTGTACAATCTGAGTCTAAACAAGCTAATTAACTGCTAAAGAAATGGTCAATGGTTTTAGGAGCAATGTGTAAAAATACTGAGTATACACAACATAACATTCACATTGTCTAGGATACATTAAAATGACTACACACAAAAAGCCAAGAGATGTGTCAATTCTAAAGGGAAAAGACAATCAATAGCTGCCAACCCTGAAATGATAGAGACTCTACAATTATCAGGCAGGAACCCCAGTGACGTAAAGAAAAAAATGTCCATAATAAATAAAATGGAAAATCTCAGCAGAGTGATTGTGAAAATGTAAAACAGAACCAAAGTGAAAATTTTAAACTAAAAAAATTATACTGCATGCAGGTAGATGTAAATGTACTTCATTAAATGAATAGTTTCCATATTTTACATGACATAGTACAATATTAACTCTAAAAGATGGGAAGTTAAGGATGCATATATCCACAGAAGAACAACTAAAAAAATAATTATGAAGAGGTATAGATGAAAATCTAAGAAATAAATTTAAACGAAATTTTAAAAATAATTAATAATCAAATAGTCCAAAAGGTGACAGAAAAGGAGGGAAAAAGTAAATTAAAAAAAAGGGAGACAAACAAAAAACAGATAATAAAACTATACACCTAAATAAAACCTTATTGATAGCTGTACTAAGTTAATGGACTACACACTCCAGTTAAAAGGCAGAGATTATCAGAGCAGACAAAAAGGCAAGACCCAACTATATACGGTATAAAAGAGATGCATTTAAAAAATAAAGACAGAGGAGTTGAAAGTAAATGGACAGCAGAAGATACATCATGTAAACATTAAGAATAAAAAGACTGGAGTAGTTAAATTAGTATCAGATAACACAATGCATGACAATAAGTATTAAAAAAGCTAAAAAAGGATATCTCATAATGAAAAAAGGGTCATTTCATCAGAAAGCATAAAAATGATAAATACTTACATAACAGAGCCTCAACACAACTAGTAATACAGCTTCAAAACTGAGGGGTTAAGAATCAATGGAATGAAAAGGAGACATAAGCAAGTCCACAATTGTAGAAAATTGTAACTCCTGCCTTTCAGCAATTGATAGAACAACTGCATAAAATATCAGTAGACGCATATAAAATCTGAACACATCACTACACCTTGACTTAACTGATATTTATAGAACATGATACTAAACAACTGAAGATTACATGTTTTTGTCAAGCACACATGGTTCATTCATCAAGACAGACCACATGCTAGGCCATAATACTCAAATTTAAAAGGAATGAAATCACACAAAATATGTTTTCTGATGGTAGCAGGATTAAATTAGAAATTAATACCACAACATTGTAAATCAACTATACTTCAATAAAAGTGATTAAAAAAAGAAAAAAAAATCAAATCTAGAAAAACTAAAAATAACTAGAAAACTTAAAAAAAAAACCCATGAATCAAAGAAGAAATCACTAAGGAAACAGAAAATATTTCAAACTGAATGAAGCTAAACATACAAAATTAAAGTTAGAGGGAAATCTACAACATACAAAATTAAAGTTAGAGGGAAATCTACAACTTTAAATTTTTTTTGGGGGGTGGGGGTCTAAAAATCAAAGGTTTAAGGTCTCAAAAAAAAAAAAAAAAAAAGGTAAAGGAAATCCAAAATAAGAAGGAAATTTAAAAAGACAAAAGCAGAAATCACTGAAACAGAAAGACAAACAGCAGAGAAAATTAATAAAGCCAAAAGTTTGTTCTTTGAGAAGATCAATGAAATCGATAAACACATCGCTAGACTGATAAAGAAAAAAAAGATAAGAGAACATAAATCATCAGTATAAAAAATGAAAAAGAGGTTATCACTATAGGCCCTACAGACATTAAATGGACAGTTAGAGACTATCACGCACAGCATTATTGTGACAAGTTAGATAACTTAGATGAACAAATACCTTAAGTCACAAAGTATCAAAGCTCACTCCAGAAAAAATAGATAACCAGAACAACCCTGTATCTATTAAACAAATTAAATTTGTAGTTATAAACGTCCTACAAAAAAACCACAACAGGCCCAGATGGCTTCACTGGTGAATTCTACTAAGCATTTAAGGAGAAAACAATACGAATTCTACACAAATTCTTTCAGAAAATAGAAAAGGAGGAAACACTTCCAAAACCAGACAAAGAATTCCAAAAAAGAAAACTATATACCAATATCCCTTATGATTATGGATATAAACATCTTTAACAAAAATTAAGTAAATCGAATCCAGGAATATATAAAAAGGGTAATACATCATGGTCAAGGCTGGCTTGTTATTTAAAAATAAAGTCCTGTCTTTTATTAACAAAATAAAGAGGTAAAACCCTACAACCATTTTATGCAGAAAAAGCTTTTTGATGAAACAACACCATTTAAACGAGTAATTTTTTTTTTTTTTTATTATTATTTTATTTTATTTTTTTTGGGGGTAAACGAGTAATTTTAAAAAGTCTCAGTAAACCAAAAATAGAAAAGAACTTGTTTAATCTGATAAAGGCCATCTAAGAAAATATCCTACTTTAATTAGTAAAATAAATACTGAGTGCTTTCCCCCAGGTCAGGATCAAGTAGACAAGTCCACTCTCACCAGTTCTAGGCAACATGGTGCTGGAGGTCCTAGCAGGTGAAACAAGGCATGGAAAACAGGCCTCAAGACTAGAAAGGAAGAAATAAAACTGCCTCTATCTATATTATGATATGATGGTACACAGAGAGAACTTTACAGCTGGGTGAGGTTTCCCACTTATGGAAAATATAAAACAGAGAAGAGAGAATTGTGGGGAATGCCTTCATGTGAGGGATTAGTAGAGGATTAATAACTACCAGAGGAAACTTAGAAAGGATACTAGATTATATTTCATAAGCTCTAACAAAGCAGGGAAGTGCTTACCTAAAATAGCGAAGATTACAAAAATACTGAAGCCTCAAAAATGCAGAATATTCCCATATACAGAAGATCAAATCCGCACAATAATGGAGAACTGTTGTATGTCACTATCTGCACATGATCTCAGTAATAAATGAGTCAGAATTACTGGGCTAAGGTTTTTAAATGCTACTTATAGCTGAGGTGGTTATAATGAAATGACTCTAAATGTATAATCATTAATATTAATTATGTCATTCATGACATAAGAGATAATGCTTGTAATATATGATGAACTTTGAACCTAAAATAACATTTAATTTTGGATAAAATCTCAACAAGGCAGAGAAGACTATTATGTGTCTTCACCTATATTTTTTAGTAAGTAAAAAAGTATATTTAATATCTTTTCCATCAAATAATAAAAGCATATAGATTTTTGGTTCTTGGGTTGCATTTATGCATTGTAACATCCTAATTCAATGTGTGTAGTAAGTTTCCTACCATTTTATAAAAATTCAAGATTCTCTTTTTTTCTCTGAGTCAGAGGATTCTGTTTGTTCTTCACTTACTATGCCATAAAGATTTTTTAATGAAATTCAATTAAAAAGCAAGGCTAAACTGTTTCACTGAGGTCTGTTAACATAAGAAATTCAGTCTCTTATTGGATGGGTTACTGCAGAGGGGCCTTGAACTGACTGTTGGTGTTCTCTTACCCAGTTCTCAAAGGCAAAACTGGTGAAGCCTCAGCAAACTGGTGCCCAGCGACACAAGATACCAGACCTGGTGA
This sequence comes from Hippopotamus amphibius kiboko, assembly GCF_030028045.1. Classification (NCBI taxonomy): domain Eukaryota; kingdom Metazoa; phylum Chordata; class Mammalia; order Artiodactyla; family Hippopotamidae; genus Hippopotamus; species Hippopotamus amphibius. The sequence continues at coordinate 85,166,908 of NC_080189.1, read as the reverse complement.
GCAAACCTCAGAGAGAGGGCCACAGCTCAAGATGAGGGCAATTTCCCCTGCACTGGCCTCAACCCCTGGCCTAAAGTGACTAATATGAGGAATATCCTTTGTTGTAAGTTAAAAATACAGATTCAGAGAGTCTACCCAAAACTGAATTATAGTGTCTGAAGAATTTCTATTTTTAACTTGTGCAGGAGATTTTTATCATCAGGCAAAGTTTAGGCAACTCTTTCTTAACCTACAGAATGGACTTTCTCTAACCACGTGTATAGATGCATACTCTCTCTATATATAATTATATGTGTGTGTATATATTTATAAATGCTTATATAGTATTTATGGAGTACAGTGTAAAATGTATTTATCTTGGATAGTGATCAAAAAATGTTTGACAGCTACAGCTAGAAGATAAAGACAAATGTGTAACTACATACTGAAAAAAAGACTACATGTATTCCCTGCCTAGAAGCAAGAATAAAACAAACCTTTTGGTTTGTCTTATTGGCCTGATTTTATGGTAATTTTTGATTATCAATAAATTGGACAACTCTTACTAAAAACAATTATTTTTATTATGACAGCTCTAATAATACATCATAATGAGATAAGCACAGTGGGAAAAAGGAAAGGATTCAGAGAATACAACCAAGTGTACTTTTTCTATGTTGGAGAAAAACAGACTGTCTCCTCCTACCTCATATATGAATTTAGTGTCCTTAAGTTTTGCAGCCTATTAAATCCCCATTCATGTCAGCCATGGACAGTGCTTGACCTCGGAAGTTCCCTTCTCCTTCAGGATTTGTGACATTGTCCTCTCCCAATTTTCTTCCTCAGTGATTGTTCTTTCTTTGTATCCTCTTTACTCTCTAAATATTTCTCCTTGGCGTTTACTCGTAGACCCTCTCTCTTTCTCTTTCCCCATTTCTCTCTCTCTCTCTCTCAGCTCTACCCAAGAGATCTAGATTCAGTCTAACAGCTGACATTTACTACCTTTGTGTAGGTATGCTGTACTATTTTATAGATGTAGAAACTAAGGCAAGATAAACTTATTAACTTGTCTGAGGTCATACACCTAGTTAAATAGCTGAGATGGGATTCGTATACAGGCAGCTGAGTTCCAGTCTTTGCTTTACGATATGGCCTTAGTTACTTACATACTTAGTAAGTATTAAATAAACATTTAGGAAATGAATGAATGGATGATGGTGACAAGGTGTAGAAATCATGACTCTCTTGGGTCAGTGAGGTCTAGACTGACCATCTATATGACTTTGAGCAAGTTGTTATTTCTTGACTGTATAAAATGGGGATACTAACACATAACTTGAACAGTTGCTATAATATTTCAACACACTGCATGTGACTGGCAAGTAGCAGGTGCTAAATAAAGGGTATCTACTACTACTATAAGAACGAATTATTTGCTTGTTTGTTTTTTTAAGAGTTACCTACTGTGAACTACATATTCCTCTGAATCTCATGCCAACATTATTTTTTTAATTAAACTTCCTGAGTATTAGAAAGGGGGTATATTTATGTTAGTATATTAAAAATGGGAATTTTCCCTGGTTTCACGATGTACAGGTATGCAGTAGAGTTTCCCAGCCTTGGTATTTCTGACATTTGGGGCCTGATAATTCCATGCTGTGGGAGGCTATCCTGCGCTCTGAAGGATGCTCGACAGGATCCCTAGCACTAGATGCTAGTAGCACCCCACTCCCGGTCATGACAATCAAGAATGTTTCTGATATTGTTAAATGGCCCATAGGGGACAAAACTGCCCTGGTGGAGAACCACTGCTTTACAGGGACAATACTGGGCTGCACTGCCCTAAGATACAGTGAATACTTATAAGACTCTTGCTTCTCCTGCTTATGATACAATTATCGTAAGTGGAACACAATCTGTAGACACCAACAAGGTCTATTTTTAAATTCTAGAAAATATAAACACACATGTAGCCTCTCTCTTTAGGATAATTATCAACATGCTACTTTTGGCATATGGAGAAGATTCTGGATTATTTTTAAATTGTGACATCTCCCACTCATCCAAACAATCCTAAAACTTACTCTAATCTATAGAGTCAAAGATTAAATTAAATTCTTTTACCTTTAGGGCTGAAATTATAGTTTGCTCAGCTGCTGGTGGGAACGAGCTCTGACTGGAAACCACCTAGAACAAATCCAGTTATAGTTTTGCTTAACTTATTTATTGTTATAAATACTAATTGTGATCGCAACATGATAAAACTGTTTCCACAAGCCACATATAGAATATTATCATTACTTTAGAGTAGTGTCTCATACATGTTTTAAAAATCCATTAATATTTAGTGGTTAGAATAGGTTTAAAAATATTTTCCTGTATAAAGCAAATATCTACTTCAAATAATTGAAACATTAAGAATTCTAAAAGCTAGCTTTCCTTAATTGTAAAGTTTTAACTTGAAAAGATCAGCTTAAAGCCATATTTACTTACTTCTTTTTAAAAAAACACCTTTTCTAGGCTGACTGTAATTTTTAACAAGTCAAATGTCAAATGCTTCCCTTTTTACAAATCAATACCAACATTATGAAAATTCTGAAAGTATCAATTAAAGACATTTAAATCAGGCTAAATAAATACAACTCTTCATTGCTTGTGGTTCTTTAGAGTAATAATTAGAGGAAATAGAAAATATATCATTTTTTTATTTATTTTTGTTATTTACTTTTCTGAGATTTACCTGTTAATAATATATTTTGTTTAAATATAAATTTAAAACATATTTTGTTTAGTGTGCAAAATACACATTTTGGAAACCCCTAATTGATAAAAAGACGTTAAAAAATTTAAGTAAATGAAAAATTGTCACATAATTATTCTAAAATACAATGTAGCACATAAAAGCTCATACTAGAGGTCAAGTTTTTAAGATCATCTAACCTTTGGCTTCTTCAGGTCTTCTACCTATCTCTCTACTTACCAAATATTTTGAAAATCATTAATAGAGAGTAAACACAAGTGACTCAAGAGTCAAAGATGGGGTTGAAAGTATTGCTTTCCTAATAATTATGTTTACAGTTCATCTTAGACATAATACACGAAGGCAAACAAGTTACAGTTCAGTCATTTTTAAAAAGGTATTAGTAGAACAACAGCAAAAAAATATTTTTTACTCACAAGTAGTCTTCAATGATTATACTATAAGAGTTCACTGTTTTTAATGCATCTCTTCCCCCACTTTTTTTGTACAAAGATAAAACCTTTGTGATATATTAGACGGCTTACAGGTTCTTATTGTCACTAACTTTGCTATAATTTACTACCACCCTTATGATGTCAAATTAAGTTTTTTAATGGGTATAAAACACATATAATTTACCTTTAAATCCTCTGTTCAACAAACTTGACTATACCAAACAACCTTGAGGATCTACAGTTTATGTGTTTTAAACTAACTGTACAGACAAAAAGTCATACAAATAATAAAGGCCAGGATGGAAAACTGTTTAGAAAGAGTTCATGTCTCAGCTTACTTTACAATCATATTTTCATTGTATTCTTCCACAAAAAATTAAATAATTCATGATTGTCTAAATTCAAGACAAGAAGAACTTGAAATTAAGTCAAAAGAACTTAATTAAAATAAAGGTTACCTTTGTTACCGATTGGTGCAACTTATATAGCGAATTCACTACTGCCACATTTCTTCTCTGCCCTTCGGTAAGAGGTCCAATCACCTGACTTGCATCTCCTTGTGTGGAGAGCTGTAAGAATTCAACAGAAAAAGAAATTACCAAAATGACAGTTCATATTTAACTGGGGGGAAGTTCATGGTCCTCTGACAAAGAAAACGTTAACTGGAAATACTCAGGTCAAGCTCTGGACTTTAGGCATAGCCAGGTGCCTCTGTAGACATAACACCATGGACCTGGAAGCCTAATTAGTCTTGCACAGGAAGAACATCCTTCATCAGCACTTCATAGCTGGTGGACTCCTGAGGCAACTGTGACCCAAAAGCCCAGGATGTGCTGTTATTTTGAAACATCAACAGAGTATTTCTAGGGAATACCTTCTGCCAACAGTTTTATTTTCTACCCCAAAACTCAGAAATAAGCGCTCCGAAAAAAGAAAGCAGAGAAGGAAAAAAGGAGGGAGGGTGGGAGGAAGGAATAAAAATAAACCTACATACTATGTACATTTGACAGCCATAACAATAGTCTAATGAAATGAGTGGTAAAAAAAATAAAGGGTATTACAGTCATTTTTTGGTAGATTACAAAGAAAGTTACCCAGGATCATACTGTGTCTAGATGATCTGTAGAAGTGGTATTAATGCATGTGTTTTAGGAAAAAGGACATAGAATTTTTACTGAATTAATCTAAAACTATTATAGTTCCATTTAAGAAAAAAATCCACATATAAACAATTCTCATATTAATCAGGTTTTAATCCAATCCTCTATAACAATTAATATTTAAAGGCCAATTAAACTTGATCAGGAAAATAAAACATGAGGCAAGAAACTATACATGTAGATACACATCTCAAACATGAAAAACTGGCCTTTCAGGAAAGAGCTGAAACTAAGAGCAACTTCCCTTTGTTATAGTGAGAAAAATAAGATATGAGAGAAAGAAATACCATTTTTCTTCCTACTCTCCTTTGATGCACACAAATACATCTTCAAAGTTAAATTCAATTCCCACTTTATCAATTCCTACTTATGGCAATAAAATACAATTTAAAAACACAAAAAAACTGCAATTAAAATAAACAGAATAATCCTTCATTAAAGTTATAATCCATGATGATGGCTTTAAGTCAACATAAAGCTTTCTGATATTAGGTTAAGTAACTGCAACTTATTTTGCCTTTCCTCATGGACAGACAGTTACCAAACTACAATCAGGTTGTGTTCTAAACGGTCATCTGTAAGTTGGTGGGCTGAAAAAAAAAGCTGTATTTTTCCTGTAGAAACTACGTTAAAAAGGAACGGTTAGATTTCAGATGAGCCCATATAGCCCAGTTTAGTCTATAATGTGGTGAACTAATACTAACAGAAGCTCTGAGCTCCCAGCAGAGAGCAGATGATGGGCTCTGTGCTATGGTGAGCGTGGGAAAAGTCTCCTGAAGCCACTTGGGAGACCTTCATGGCAATGGTCAGTGGCATCAATGGTTACAGTAGACTCAGGGGGTCAGATGCTAAACATGTATCTCAATAAAACAGCATTTAAAAGTTATGAGTTCTAGCTGTACAATTCTGAAAAATTCAATCTTACTTCTCTTGAGACTCTCTCCAAACAATTTTGAAGTATTTACCAACAAGGAACTGGGAAAAGAAAAGAATTTTTCTGATGTTATCTTATTTTTATTTATTTTAGGTATCCCATATTTAATAAAGAGATAGGCTTACTGCTAGAAAACGGTGGAGATCATTTTATTTCTAAGAACTGATCATAGTTTTAGGGTGTAAAAGTACAGGAAGGCTCATTTTACACCTATTAGGATGCTATAATAAAAAAGACAGGTAAGAACAAATGTTGCCCAGGATGTAGAGAAACTGGAACTCTCTTGTGCCTTGTTGGTGGGAATTTAAAATGGAGTAGACACTCTGGAAAAGAGTCTGGCAGTTCCTCAAAGGTAAACAGAGTGAAAATATACCCAGCAATTCAACTCTTAGATACATACACAAAAGAAATAAAAATGTGTATACAACTATTCACAGAAGCATTATTTCACAGCATAAGAGCCTCAAAATGGAAACTCAAATGTCAACCAACTGATAGGTGGATAAATAAAAATAAGATGTAGTATATCCATACAATGGAATGTTCCTCAGTGAAAAAAAAAAAAAGGAATGCAGTTCTGATACATGCCACAACATGGATGTACCTTGAAAGTAAAAAGAAGCCACTTACAATAGGCCACATACTAAATGATTACATTTACATGAAATATCCAGATAAGCACATCCACAGAGACAAAGAGTAGATGAATAATTGGAAGAAGGTTAAATGGGGAGTGACTGCTCATGGGTAGATTTTTTGTTGGAGTGATGAAATGTTTTAAATTTGATTGTGCATATACTAAAAAACAATGATTTCTACACTTTAAATGGGTGAATTATATTTTATTTAAGTTGTTTTTTAAAAAGTATAGGAAGAAAATCTCCCACACTACAAAGGTTATCATAAATACCTTGAGAGCCTAGTGAAAACTAAGGTTAAGATTAGACGGCTTAGTTAAATAGATCTACAAAGTTCAATGAAGAAAATACTGTAGTTACAGGAGAAAAACAATGATAATATTAAAGAACTAAAAATGAAACACTGCTGTGCCAAAAACAAGGAACAAAACTTAAATATCCAAGTGAAAACATAACACTAGAAGATTGAAAATAAAGCTAATCTGCTACTTATCTTGGCCTGACAACACAACAGAATCAGTCCAACACCTTAGCCAAGTGGATCACCCTATGTTTCTCCCCAGCACCACTCCTGTCATAATCTTTTTGGGGAAAATAATTTCAAACTTACAAAATGTTACAAAAATAAAAAGGAAGACCCATTTATGCTTTACTCAGATTTACCTATTGTTAACATGTTATTTGTTTTATTAAACAGTCTCTTTCCTTCTCTTTCACACACATGTATATGCATAATTATTTTTTCTGAATCATACATACATTATGGCCCTTTGTCCCTAAAAATTTCAGTGTGTATTTCCTAAGTATAGCAAGGTTTCTTATGAAACCTCGGTTCAGTCAATGACTTCATAAATTTACATTGATACAATACTTTTATCTGGAATCTGCCATGTTTCCAAGAAGTTCTGGTTTCTTGCAGTGGAATGTGGTATTAGAGACCAAGATCTGGGCCCTAGGTATGCTCACTGCTACTTATTCATATAATAACTCTTAATTCAATATGTATATAGATGATTGTTTCAATACCCTAGACTCTTACTTAGTCCCTTGTCTTCTTCAGGTTATAAGAACTACATAGTGAATTCCCATTTACTGATAACCTAGACTTCACAATTTACAATCTACAATTTGTTTTATATTACATACCTATCACTTATCTTCAACTCATTTTATATTTTTGATTCATTTCAAAATAATTTCTAGACATACAGTATACTTCACCCCTAAACACTTAAGCATGCATATAATTAACTGGAATTCAATATTTACTTACAGTTTTGGGTTTTTTTTTACTTTTAAGGTAAAATTTATATATAATAAAATGCAGACATGAAGTACAATATATTGAGATTTGGTAAATTGTTTTACTTGTGTGACACTAACCACATCACTCCAGGAAGGTCCTTCACCCCTTCATCCCGCTCAACCCCACTCTTCTGGTTTGATAAGTCTCAGCTTTTACGTGGGACTACATTCACAGGCAATATGCAAAGATATTTTTAATGAGTTCCAAAGACAGTACTTCACATATCAATCAGTCTTTTACCAGCTCCTGCTGCCTCCTGCTGTGTTCTTCTTGGGAAAAAAAAATTATTTTTGCTCATACATATTAATATTTTCAAAACCACTAAAAGTAATGCACAATTTATATTTTCTAACATTTTATTATGAACACTTAAAGACTTGTACAGTGAACACTCATATACTGACCACCTAGATTCTATAACATTTCATAACACTTGTTTATGTTAACCTCCAAGCATTTTATATTTTTGATGCATCCCAAAATAATTTGTAGACATCACTATATTTGTTACCAATGACTTCATCTCACTGATTAGTTTTATCTAGTCTTCATATAAAGGTTTTTGTGTATATGAGTGTAAAGCTTCTATCACTCAGCATAATGTTATTGGTTTTCACCCACATTTGTTCCTTTCTATTGCTGTGTGGTATTCCATTGCATGAACTAATCTGCATTTGTTTTACCCATTCTCCTAGAATATCTGTAATAAAATGAACACTAGACTTAGGAATCTAGACTTTTCTCTACTTGTGGCTTCAGTTCTTTCATTTGTAACGTGAAACTAATAATATCGTCAATACCAAGGTATGCTTTGTAAATTGTAAAATGCCTTAGCAATGTAAGGCATTACCATTTTTATCTCCAGACAATTCTAACTCTTGTTCTCATTTTCTTCTTATTTCTCCTTTGCTTAGTCCTTTCTCCTACAATCCACTCCTCCAAGCTCTACCTATCTCAGTACTGGCAAGGGACCACAGGCATAGACTAGGACTGAGGAATCGGAACCAAAAGCCAATGAAGCTGTCTGGAGGTACAGACTGAATTATTTTGCCTCCTTTTTGGTTGTGGTAACAGAGCACCTTGTAGAGAGTAGTCATTCTTTATTTCAGAAGTCTTCACCCACCTTCAGCCATTTTAACTTCCGTTATTTCAAGCTATTTCCTTCATTTGATCCCCTTAAAACTGACTTTTCACAAATTCACATACACGTTCTGCAAGGCATTTTGAAGTAGAAGGTGCATATTAGGTATTTATTGAATGATTGAAGGGCTCGAGTAATGGTTTCTCAGCGTTGCTTTTTCAAAGTCCATCTTATCTGAGGTGAATAAAATTGTATGGAGGCGCAAAAACAGTTTTGGCTGTGAAGCATTAGGAACTAGAGAACTAGAAAGGTAAAAGCAGTAAGAGATTCGGTATTTTAAACTGTGAGAAATGTACACACTGGTGCATCAAGTTACACTATTTAATACAGTCTGGAAAGATGTCACGAAAGCAAAAGAGCATTTGAGTTTTAAAAATCACATATACGTACACGCACATGGAAGGAAAGAGAATCCAAAGGGTAGAGGAATCCTTAATAATTAAAATGGTTCCTTTGTGCAAATGACAAGACATTTCTTTTTAAGTTTAACTATCTGAAGAAAATATCTTTCAGAAATTCTGATTCTGTATATCTGCTCACTAGGAACTTTGTGTGAATTCAATGTGTGAGAAACAACTGAAAGTCTTGAAACAATGATAAGTCATATTGTTAACACGAAGAATATTTTTATGTAATTTTTAATTTGTAGATGAAATGACCCCAAGATCACCCTAACATCATGGCTGAGAGACACAAGTGAAAGAAAACTGACAATTCAAGAGATGAAGTGGATGAGAGCTTTAAATTTCTATTCAGATACTCTATTGAAAATTACTTTTGGGGAATTATAAAGTTGGTGACTTACAAGAATGTCTAAAAAGAACAAGAAAATATATTATGGATTAGTTAGGAATTATATAAGGTTAAGTTACTTTCCAGATATTATGGAAATAGCATTAGTGTTCCATTTATCTGTAATTTCCATTACTGCTAAGGAAATGTCAAGGGTACACAATAACTCCTTTTTAAAAGTGAATTTGGTCATAATTCTTTTAAGTATTCCTTTGTGATCATATGTAAAACAAATGCGGTAAAAATTACGTATTAGAATTTCATAGGTTTAGAACAGAACAATCTGAAATGTATATTTACAATGCTTCCTGAGTGAAAGTGTCAAAACATTTTTATATTAAATCAGGTTTTTTAAAAATAAATTTATTTATTTATTTATTTATTTATTTATTTATTTATTTATTTATATTGGCTGTGTTGGGTCTTTGTTGCTTTGCACAGGCTTTAGTTGCAGAGAGTGGGCACTACTCTTCGTCGTGGTGCATGGGCTCCTCATTGCCGTGGCTTCTCTTGTTGCGGAGCATGGGCTCTAGGTGCATGGGCTTCAGTAGTTGTGGCACATGGGCTCAATAGTGGTGGCTCATGGGCTCTAAAGCACAGGCTCAATAATTGTGGCACATGGGCTTAGTTGCTCTGCGGCATGTGAGATCTTCCTGGAGCAGGGATTGAACCCGTGTCCCCTGCATTGGCAGGCAGATTCTTAACCACTGCACCACCTAGGAAGCCCCAAATCAGGAACTTTTAACAAAAACTCTGAAATAAGTTCTGATGAACCTTCAGTTATACTTATATCTATACTTATTTTTCTGAAAGTGGTGAGTATATTTGGATTACAATTACCAAATTAAAAATTTAATGTGTAATTTATATTAAAGCAAATTCTTTTGATCTAATACATGCTTTTTATCCAATTTTAGAGTTCACAGCAAAAAAAAAATTGAAAAATATTACACACAAAAGGTAAAGCATTATTACTGTTGTTATTTTAATGGAGCATATAAAGGGCAAATATTTAGCTTTCAGATTGTCACTTCCCCTCCCACAGATGGAAGATATCAGCAATCAAGCGTGGCCCTGTTACAGTCTCATAACACAGTGCTCCAGGCAGTGACTACAAATCTCTTAGACATAGGAGATGAAATCTATTTGTAATCCCTGAGTGATGTCATATCAGTTTTTCTGGGCATACGGGTCAATGATTCTAAGTGTATTCTATGGTTCATCTAAACGCTTTCTAGGTCAAGAGACATTGATAAGCAATATATTCCAAGAGCCTCCAAACTGCTGTATCCTTTCATAACCCACTATTAGACACGTATCCTAAGAAAATGCACAAGGATAATGTTATTTATAAAACAAAGAAACTGGAAAACCCTACATGTCTAAGAATAAGAGAATAGTTGTATATATTAGGCAATTCACATGTTGGAAAAAATAACAATGGGAGATGCTTACATTATAGTGTTAACTATAAAAAAAACCCAAAAAAAGAATTGTCTATGTAGCGGTTTGCTCTCCCCCCAAAAAAAAACTGGAAAGAAAGCAAAAACGTTAAAAAATAGTATGAAGCATTACATAACGTGGAGTTACCAGAATATTAGTAAAGGCGCTGTGGAACTCCGTAAAGTATCTAAACGGTTCATTTGTACAACACACTAGAAATTGTTATACAAGATAATTTCATCCATTATAAAAATAAAAGATGAACAATTCCATCCCTGAAAGATTTAAGATAATATGAGAAAATAAACTGCTTTGGTTACTGTTTACTTCCCCAAAAGAAGATTTTTGGAAAAGATAATCTCTTGGTCTACTAATCAGTGACACAGATTAAAATAACTAATTTTTGTTTATATTTAGTTATCAAATGCTTTCATCATAGATTACCTGGTTTAGAGTAAAGAATACAGAATTATAATTAAATATCACTTAGCTTATTATAACATGCCAATTATCTTATTAAAATACACACACACATTCACAATTAAATTACCTAACATCCTTAATACTAAATATAGTTTGTAATACATTAAAAACTGTATTTGAAATTCAGACATAGGACATGTTTGTGCAAATGTATATAGCAAAGGACAAATCCACAGTTGTGCACAGCAATTTTTCACTTTCCTGGTATGTCAACCTAACTAAACCGCCCTGACAAATAAAACTGCTCTATTTAGTGCTAAAACTATCAGAAAATATTTTCACAAAAATCTTGCTACACTGCATGGCAACACTTTTCTGTGTTCATAAATAAGACACACAAAATGTGTACCTTAAGAAGGCAAATTCCACTTAACCTTTGTATGTGTTCACTAGTGAGTTGGTGTTTTTGTGCTATTACACATCTTTGTTTTAAAAGTAACTCTATCAGAGCTTTGTAGGGTATATATCGCAGCTTGTCCCTTCACTTATTAAATAGCTTTAGGTTACTATATCTTTTGAAATTTTGTTTCCTTTTCCTTTAATTTTGATGATTTTAAGTATCCTTCCTTTATTCTTAAGGTGTCAGTTTCCTGTTTTTGATCTTATCTCCCTTCAACTTGGTCTAACTTGCTTTAAAGTAGGAAACTAGAGGACTAACCACATGCAAGCTGAGAGACTTTCCCATGAATTAAGTTTATACTTAAGTGCTCGGACACTGTGACATCAATTCTAGAAGTTCAGAGGATGTTTCTAGTTCTTTCCTGGTTCTTATTTACATTTCAGACTGTTGAATTTGTTAAATATTTGACTACTTGATAAAAAAAGAAAAAGAGGTGTTACTACGTATCTCTTTAGCTAAAAGTAAGGCCAGGTACATTCAACTACAGAATAGATTCAATAGTAATGATACATCTTGACATCAGGCTACAACTTCACACAGATCTGATATCAAAGAGATGACAACTTAAGATGAGTTCCCTTTTGGACAATTAACATATAACTAAAAAGCTGGAAATCAAATTCTGTTTACAGATGAAAGATGAGTAAAATCAGCACACAGGAATCAAATATAGCTTTGTAATTGAAAGCTGTATCGTTCAGACACCCTGTATTACTGTTAGAAGTCCCTTTTATCAATATTAACTTACTTTTCTCATCAACCTCTGCTAGATCTTCTCCCAAGTTCCTGTCCTTTAAGTCAAAAACTCCACCTGGCACATGGAATTTGGTAACTATAGCAAGTGGGGAAGGTTAATCACAATTTGCTAGGAATGGATCACTTGGAGCTTCTACTTTATCTTTCTTCAAAGAACCTTATGCTTTTGAACAACATGTGGAATTTCCACCTACCCAAGACGGATCACTGGCTCCTAAAACACTAGCCTTGTTAATTGAATTTACAGTCATAAGTCTGTATATTTTTAATTCTTTGAAGAAGAGAGAACGGTTCACTGTCCGGTATACTGAGCTTTTCCCATTTTCCAATAATAAATACTAAGATTTATTAATCAACAGAAAAACTATTCACATATACATAAAGTATAGAGAATAAGAGCTCTTTGATTTAAGGTAATTTAAATTTAGTACAGACAGAATTTCAAACCACAGAAGTTCCAAAAGAAATAACTTTACTACCCTTAGGGATATAGAAAAACTAAAATCTCAGCATCCCACTAAGGCCTAAACTAGTCAATAAAATTTTAAAAAATAATTAGTAGTTTATATACCTGTATATAGACTAGTACTTTCAGTTTTTGAGATATAAATTCTAATGTAATTAAACCTATAATCTTGTATGCATTATTAATTTTCATAGCAAAGAAGTTCCTTATATATAGTCTAAAGATAACTTTCAATTTAACTAAAGTCTTAACAGTAAAAAATTGTATTCTTGAGCTCCAAGCTAATGAGGCTCTCTCTGAATACTCATCTTAAAAGCACTGTTTATAATGTCAAACCACACAAAAAAGGGTTAATTACCAGGTTGAGAAAAATGATTACTTAAAAAGTTAGAAATTCTTTTGTAAAATCTGGCGATGTCATTCTGTGTTTGTGTCTGCCACAAATGACTATGATTGTCTGAGGAGTCTGAAGGAAGTAATTCTATCATCCTCCGGTGGTCTGCCTGACCTCCTTAACCCCACAACTTTCCATTCTCATAGTGGATTTGTCAACTTCTTTCGGAAATTCCACCCACTATGTCTTATTAGTCTGAGGCTACGTTGTAAGGTGTATCATAATTCTTATACCTTCCTAGAAAATTGTTCCTTTTCTCATTTTATGACACCCCTCTCCCCTATCTCTAGCAATGCTTTTTCCTTTAGAGTCTATTTTGCCTGACGTTAATACAGTTATATCAGCCTTGGTCTAATTACTATTTGCCTGAAATATTTTTTCTCCAGTCTTTTACTTTTGTTCTTTATGTGTCTTTATGTTCTAGGTATATCACACAAAGCTACATTTAGCTATTAATTCTATCCAACTTGAGAAATGTCACTGGCCAGTAGTCTATTTACATTTACTGTGATCAATGATATATTTGGAATCCAGCTTACTATGAACTCTTTATATGATTTTTTTGCTTCTTTTTATTCTGTTTACTTTTCAGCTTTTTACTGAAGTTGTATTTTTCTTTTTTATCCATTTTCCCATCAGTTAACTTAGAAGTTATACATTCTATTTCTGTTCTCAGTGGCCATAATTAAATTGTTAAAATTCATACTCTACTTAAGCCAAAGTACCTATGGCTTTACAGTCCTCCTGTACAGTCCCTAGCATTTTAGAAAGCCTTCAAATCCATTTTCCCTTCCTCGTTGTAAACTTTAATGTGGACTTGTATTCTAGGGTTTTTTTGTTTACATGTCCCAAATTAGTCACTATTATTTCTTATTTTATGCAACTGCTTTTCCTTTTTTTATTTGCCAATTGTTTGTGCTTACTATTCCTTCTAGCATTTTCAATCCTTCCTTTTGAGTTAGATTTCTGCCTTCAGTGTTCAACCATTAAAGGTCTTCCCTCTCACTCAGTGTGAAGGCCAAAGCCCTCACTATACCCTGCAAGGCCTGGCAAGATCTAGAGCTGAGGTTATAGTTTCAAGGATATTAGTGTGGTTCACAGGAATTCTAGGGAAGCCAGAGCATTTAGTCAGTCTCTCGTCTTCCAGTATTCAGGAATGTGTACATAAGAGCAAAAAAGGCAGAGTGCTTTGAACTAGAGACCCTGGGCTGAAGGTGCCACTTCACGGTGATATAACCAAAGTCTGCAACTAAAAATGCTTCAGCAACCAGACTTCTGTTGGCTTTTAAGCCACCTGTACCTGCCTCATCAGCCCCACTGAGTGTGACCAATCCCTCTGGCTACTAATTAAATTGTTTCTTCTGTTTAAAACTTGCATATGGTAAAAAGTGAAACAGAGCTGACTGGAAAGTATAAATTGACAAACAAACGTTCTCCCTGCACATCTTTAGTCCAATTCCTGAGTCATACACTAACACTTTCTTGTGGCCTTCCATTTAAAAAAGGAAAAGGAAACAAAAAATCCATAAAACAAACATATATCTATTTTATTTATAGGTGGGACTACTAAATGTACTATTTTCACCTTCTTTTTCTAGCCTAATAATATACCTTGAAACTTTTCCAAGTCAGTACATAGAAATCTCCACAAGACTACAAAGGATTTCTCTAATTTGTAACTAAACTCGCAAACTATCAATATTTTCTTGAAGCATTTTCTTTGGATGCTTGAGGAAAGAAGTTCTGAACTCCCCAGACTGCAATATTCCTTGTCATTACTATTACTCTTTGAAGGTTATTAGAATGATTACAGTTACAAATTAATTTCCCAACTAAATAGGGTCTGCAGCAAAGACAGTGTTTACATATGTTTTGAATTAACAGAAGTGAAAAATCTATATGCTAAGTGTAATAAATCAAAGACAAATACTATATGACATCACTTATATGTGGAATCTAAAAAATGTAACTAGTGAACATAACAAAAAAGCGCAGACTTACAGATACAGAGAACAAACTAATGGTTACCAGTGGGGCGGGGGGGAGGCATGCAAGATAGGGGTAGGGGACTAAGAGGTACAACCTATAAGGTATAAAATAAGCTACAGGGGACTCCCCTGGTGGCGCAGTGGATAAGACTCTGTGCTCCCAATGCAGGAGGCCCGGGTTCTACCCCTGGTCAGGGAATTAGATCCCACATGCATGCTGCAACTAAGAGTTCGCATGCCACAAGTAAGGAGCACACATGCTGCAACTAAAGGAGCCCACGTGCCACAACTAAGAAGTCCACATGTTGCAACTAAGGAGCCCTGGAGCTGCAACTAAGGAGCTCTTGAGCCATAACTAAAGAGCCCTGGAGCCACAACTAAGGAGCCCATGTGCTACAACAAGGGAGCCAGTGAGCCGCAACTAAGGAGCCCACCTGCTGCAACTAAGACCCAGTGCAACCAAAATAAGTAAATGAATAAATAAATATTTAAAAAAATAAGCTACAAGGATATATTGTACAACACGGGGAATACAGCCAATATTTTATAACTATAAATGGAGTATAACCTTTAAAAATTGCGAATCATTATATTGTACACCCGTAATTTATATAATATTGTACAGCAACTATACTTGAATAAAAAAGTGAAAAATCTATACCCAAGAAAAGATGTCACCTCCACATCCCTTTACTTTCTCCAAATTTCCAAAATGTACAGTATATTATATTTAGTTTTTGTTAGTTATTTTAGGAAGTTCTTAGATGTTTAAACTGCGGAGAGGTGAGTGGTTGGTGAACTAAGGAAGAAAAAAACGCATTTCTACTTATCCTGATTTGTGTCCTTTTTCACTTTCTTCCTACGATTAGTTTATTAAACATAAGAGAGTCACTAAATATCTTCCAAAATTTATAAAGGCCTTCAATTCCTTTATATCTCCTAGAATGAATGACTATTCTCCTATAAAGCTAGAATATACCTATGCACCACCTATATCCATCCCTATACAGTTTTTTAAAATTATTTTTAATTGAAATATAAAATCGATAGAAATGTATAAAAAAACATAAACATAAATGAATTATCACAAACCAGAAACTCTTGTAAGCACAAAGAGAAAAAAAAATTTAAACATTAGCAGTTCAAAAACCTTCCCATGTGGTCCTAACTCAATCACTATCTTCTCCTTCCTCCTGCAAGGTGACTTCTTTATATAAATGGAATTATTCAGGACATATTATATTATTATTATTTCATTTATAATAACATTATTACATATATTTATATTTTGCTTGACATTGTTTGTGAGAGTCAGATAGGAATGTATGTAAACTATTGTTTGTTCATTTTTCAATGCTGTATAGTACTCCACTGATGAATAGCTCAGAACTTACATATCCATTCTGCTGTTGATGAGCATTTGGGTTGTTTCCCAAATATTACCACAAATAATACTGTAATACATCTTGCATGGTGTACATGTGCAAGCATTTCTATTGTTTTCCTTTCATATTTAAATCTACACTCCACCCAGGATTGATTTTTGTCTCTAGTGAGGGTCAACCTTTTTTTTTCCCACAAGACCACTGAAGTAACACATCATCACTTACTGAAGAGACCAACCTTTCCCCAGTGCTCTCCACTTCCATCTTTGTCACACAGCAAGTGACCACAAATGTGTGGGGCTGTTTCTCTTTCAATGTTCTATTTCTCTGTCCTTGAGCTTCACTTATCTTAATTATTGTACGTTTATAATGGGCCTTCATATCTAGAAGAGAAAATCTCCATGCACAGGGTACTGTTACACTGAACCTATAAATCAATTTTGGAAGAACTGACACATTTATAATACTAAGTCATCCAATTTATGAATAGGGTATATGCCATCCTTTAATTCTTCTTTAATTTCTCTCAATTTGACTTACAGTTTTCATTGCAGTTTTGCCCTTAAATTAGTCATAGAAACCTGACATTTTCTGATGCCACTATAAATAGTGTTTTTTTTGGGGGGGGGGAGGGGGTGTTATTTTTGTTTTTGGTTTTGGTCACGCTGTGCAGCTTGTGGGATCTTAGTTCTTCAACCAGGGATGGAACCCATGCCCTTAGCAGTGAAAATGCGGAGTCCTAACCACTGGACCACCAGGAAATTCCCTATAGTGTTTTTAAAAAATAAATTCTATTTTTTGTTTGTAGGTGATAAATAGAAATAGTTGATTTTTGTATAACTTGCATATAAAGGAGTTCAGGACATGCCACTCCAAAATATGCTGCTTTGGTATACTGATTATTTTAAGCTGAAGGCACTTGAAAAACAACAAGTACAGGGAGAGGCTTTCTCCAAACATGCCTTATCTAAACGCACATCCCCCAAAAGGAACTCAATTATCAGAAATCTTCCTCCTACGAGTTTCACCAACCAGGGAAGATTTACTTTTATCACAGGAGAGGAACTAGAAGTAGACATCACCCAGACAAAGTTTGTCACAAACTCTTATTTTTCATCTATCCTTCTAAAGCCCCATTTATCTTTTCTAAAAATCACTGACCTCCTCCTAAGTAACCCATATCACTCCCTTTCCCTTCCCTTATTAAGGGGGTATATGGGGACTTGCTTGGTGGTCCAGTGGTAAAGAATCTGCCTTCCAATGCAGGGGACACACATTCCATCCGTGGTCAGGGAACTAAGATCCCACATGCCATGGGGCAACTAAGCCCGCATGGCACAACTACTGAGCTCATGCACCTCAATTAGGAGCCTGTGTGCGGCAGCTGCAGAGCCCACACACCCTGGAGCCTGTGTGCCACAACTAGAGAAGAGAAAACATGCACCACAACTAGAGAGAAGCCTGCGTGCCACAACAAAAGATCCTGCATACTGCAACTAAGACCTGACACAGCCAAAAGTAAATAGATAAATAATAAATAACTCTTCTAAAAAAGAAAAAAGAGGGTATGTAAGATCTCAAATCTCATCCCTTTTTGGGTATTCACTATTTCTTTCCTGTGATGCCCTAACGCATATACACACTATTAAAACATTAATAATTTGTATACTTTTTCTCCTGTTATGTCAGTTTATTTCATAGGAGGACAGAGGGGAAGTCTTCTTCCCCTACATGTACATTGATTTTATAAAAGTCACATAATTCTAGGACAGGCTTTTGATTTCACTGATTTTTCTCTATTGGTCTTCTGTTTTCAACTTGAGTGATTTCTGCTCTCATCTTTATTACTTCCTGCTTTAAATTAAACTGCTATGGATTTAACTTGTTTTGTTTTCCACTAGTTTCTTGAGGTAGAATATTTGAAGAATAACTTGAGACCTTTTTTTTTTTTTTTGCCCCCATTATAAACATTTAATGCTATGTACTTCCCTCCCTAACTTAATTGTATCCCACAAATTCTGGGGTGGTATATTTTCATGTTTATTCAATTCAAAGTATATTTTTACATTTCTCTTTTTGACCCATAAATTATTTGAAAGTATGTTATTTAATTTCCAAATATTTGAGAGATTTTTCAAATTTTTTTTTTAGTTATTTTGAGAGGAGGAGTCATAGACCTCTTTGATATCTGTTACAATATTTTTTCCAGAAAAAACTCACATAAAATAACATTTCACAATTTCCTGGGGTTCACAGATCCCCTGAAACCCCTTCATAGACCTCCTAGATGAGCAATTCCTACCCTAAGATACTGAAAAATGATTAAAAAAAAAAATTTCTGGATTCCTGTTACAGAGAGCATACCTTCCTTCCATATGTGCCCTTCTTTTTAGGTATGTCTCAGAAAATCAACTAAATTGGCACAAGTTCATACTAGTGAGTTTAGTAAAAGTTGGCTGCCCAAAAGTTAGCTGCCCTGTGCTTGATGTAGTAAAGGATAAAGACAACCAAGAACCTCTAAGGTGCAAATGAGCTCTTTTCTACTCAAATGCAGTGAATTTTAGTTTGCATCCTACTTTTTAAAAGGAAGTATGTTTTGTTTTTATTGTCTTTTTTTTTTTTTTTTCAAATTAAGACTGCTGTTTTTCTGCTGACATTTGAAAGCAGGAGCACACAATCTACAGGCAGAGAGCAATACATTTTCAGCTTTTCAGCACCTTGAGGTTATAAACATGTCACAAAATCCAGAAGAAATATGAGAACTAGCCTAGTACCTTGAAAGCTCTCAGAAGCTCCTCTGTGAAAACTGTCTTCCTCTATGGTTAGTGGTCTTTATCCTCCCACTCTCTGTCCCCGGTGTCTGGGGGTTTTATAGTTTCCCTTTCAACCATGCCTCCCTCCTGACCACTACCACCACAGCTCTGCAATTCAGAATCACGTCTAATGCCAAGATCCCATCACAATGGATACTGCAAGATCCAATTCCTGAGTGCGTTTTGGCTTTTGTTCCATTTGCAAGGCAATCTTGCCTCACGTCACACTAGGCTGATACCTCTGGCAGCCCTAGGAGGTGAATGCAGGTCTTCTTCACATCTTATTTGTAAGTATAGCTATATCTTTATTGCTATGTGTATTTGTATGCCTGTGTGTGCCAGGGAATACGGTGCTCTGAGTGAATCACAGCCTAAGCCTGACTAAATGCTGACAACTTTCTCGCCCAGAAACATACTTTAAAATAGTATAATTTTGAAGTATACATTAGGGAATCAAATTATATTCCTACACCTTGAAACAGGGATAAAAGCCCTTCTTGATCACTAAGACCCTTGAAAAGATATAAAAGCTCTATAGTTTTAAGACTTCCAATTCCAATAAAAATGGACCAGGTAATTCAGACTATTCCTGTCGATGGCAACACCTAGAAAAGCTGAATTATATATTTAAAAAAGCTTCATGGTATAAAGTGCTAACATGGCAGTGAAAACTTATGGGGCATGATCCAATTGCCCAGTTTCTTTTCAAGTCCCTAACTACTACTTGTACTTCCTGGAGTTGATATGGAAAATTCTATTTGTTCTGTTTGTTCACATTCTGAAATAAAGGCAAAGATAAATGAATGTATATTTTGTAATGAAAGACATAAGGAAAAACAGGAGAGAGAAAAATTTATTTTACTGTTATATGCTTGTGGTAATGTAAACACGCTCAGGACAACAAAGATTCGTGAATATGACATATAAGGCAGGGGTCCCCAACCCCTGGTCCGCAGACCAGGCCGGGCCACACAGAGGGGGTGAGCGGTGGGCGCGCGAGCGCGCAAAGCGAAGCTGCACCTGCTGCTTCCCACTGCTCGCATGACTGCCTGAACCATGGCCCCCCGCCGTGACGTCTGTGGAAAAATGATCTTCCACGAAATTGGTCACTGGTGCCAAAAAGGCTGGGGACCACTGTGATAAGGGGTCAAAATATATATCACCAAATAAGGCCATATAGAAAAAGGCTCATAATTTTCAAACGTAATATTAACATTAATTAAAATCATTAACTGAATTATCATAGTAATCAATTTTTATCTTTGGCTATGAAGCTGATAGTCAAATGTCATAAAAATTTAATACACACTTAGGAGTAAATATTTGCAAAGCATGTATCTATACAACTCAACGGCCAAAAACCAGTCTGACTGAAAGACAGAGAATCTGAACAGACATTTTTCAAAGAAGATACACAGATGGCCAACAGGTACATAAAAATAGTGCTCAATATCACTAATCATCAGGGAAATGCAAATCAAAACCATAAAGAGATATCACTTCACACCTGTTAAAATGGCTGGTCACAAAAAGATAAGAAATAACAAGCATTGGTGAGGATGTGGAGAAACGGGAACCCTGTGCACTGATGGTAAGAATGTAAATTGCTACAGCCACTGTGGAAAACAGTATGGAGGTTTCTCAAAAAATTAAAAACAGAACTACCATGTGATTCAGCAATCTGAAGAAAATGCAATCATTATCTGGAAAAGATATATGCACCCTATGTTTGCTGAAGCATTATTTACACTAGCCAAGATGTGGAAACAACCTAAGGGTCCATGGACAAATGAATGGATAAAGAAAATATGGTGTATATATATAATGGAATATTATTCAGCCACACACAAAAAAGAAGGAAATCCTGCCATTTGTGATACATGGATGGACCTTGAGGGCATTGTGCTAATAAGTAAAATAAGTCAGACAAAGAAAGACAAATGCCATATGATTTCACTTACATGTAGAATCTAAAACACAAACCAAACCAAACTCATGGATACAGAGAACAGACTGGTGGTTGCTAGAGGTGAGGGGTAAGGGGTGGGGGAAATGGGTGAAGATGGTCAAAAGGTACAAACCTTCAGTTACAAGATACAAGTAAGTCCGGGGATGTAATGTACAGTAGGGGGATTACAGCTAACAATACTGTATATCTGAAAGTTGCTAAAAGAGAAAATCTTAAAAGTTCTCATCCCAGGGAAAAAAGTTATGTTGTACACCTGAAATTAATCTAATGTGTTAATTATATCACGATACATATATACAAACATAAATATTTAAAAATTTTAATACACACTATTAGGATTCAAGTAGGGAGATTAGGCCGCTAGGAATTAAAAAGAAAAGTTCATGAACTCTCTTTTTCTGTTGCCAAGTTCCCAACTTGGCTTTGTGATAGATGGCATAATTGGCCCCAATCCTTCATCTCTTTCTGCATCCACATCCTTTGCTATTTAATACTGCACTGTGGCTGGGTTGCTTTGGTGAGCTAGACTTATGGGGCTGCTTTCTCTCTTATGCCTCTGCCTTCACTATTAGATCAAGCTCAGAATAGCCTGCTGCAGGATTAGAGGCATGAAGAACAGAGTATTAACTACGGTTAAAGTCAGCCTAGATCAGGAGCTAGCCTGCTCTGGAGTAAACCCAGCCAAAGTCAGCAAAGTCATCTAGCTGTCCCTCATCGGCCCCAAGACATATGAGCAATAAATGCTTACTGCATGCAACTCAGATTTTGTAGCTATTATACAACATTTTAGTGACAACAGTTCATACAGACTTTCCCAGACTTTAACTGACAAATGAATTTTTGACTTTCTCCTGTAGATATTTCCTAATTACAATAACCATCACTTGGCATTTCTCTGTGTCTTCACTATGGCCTACTGAATCTTAGCATGACCATTTTCTATTGACCAGGCACAGCCTCCAGAAAATCAAGCTCTTACAAGTCTGGGAAGTGAATCAGAAGGCTATCTTAAAGAAAAGAAGGAGTGATCCTAAAATAGTCCAACATAAGAAGAGAGGTATGAAAGAATGGAAAGCTGTCTAAAGAATCAAGAGGGTAGGTAACCCAAAGAGATCAGTGTATTCGTATTACAGCTAAAGAGCATTCGGTTGAAGAGAATCTACCAATGCATTTCCTCTGTGTGCGTGTAACATAAAAACGTTTCCAAGTGATTTCATATTTTAAAAAAATCTTTTACTTGAATGTTAATAACATAGGCTATTACCATATGATATTATATGGAGCAGTATCCAGGCAGGTGACATTTAAAATTTGCATTAAACAATCCTTTTAAAACTAAAAAAGTTAAACTCCTATGTTTCTATATTATCATTTAAATATCACACATGTTGGTTTTCTTTCATTATAAGAATATCAAGTCTCTAAACTACTTATTAATTATACCAAGAATAAAGTGTATATTTACAAAGCTTTTAAAAATCCCTACTGCCATCTACAGCTACTGACCTCATCATACACTGCTACTGACCTGCACTGAAGTTGAAACCTCCCCTTAAATGTCATTCCTATTATTGTTTCAGATGGTCTGCAATGTAATTAAATGCCACTCTACTTTTTCACAATTTATAACGTTTGACATTTATACTGATTCTATATGTCATTCTCAGAAACCATCAGATAATAGTTGTTACTAGAAAATGCCCTAACAATTTACCTTTTAAAAGGAATACATAATAGTATATTTGCATAAAATTTTGTTATCACAATAGTTCGTAACCCTATATATTATCAAGGTACCACAGTAATTCCCTTACATAATTATATTTTCTTTTTTTATTTTATTTTATTTTATTTTATTTTTTTGGGGGGGTACATCAGGTTCAATCATCTGTTTTTATACACATATCCCCGTATTCCCTCCCTTCCTTGACTCCCCCGCCTCGAGTCCCCCCGACCCCTTATATTTTCAAATTTTCTTTTAACATATAGAGAATGAGGAAAACACCAATTCAAACATGGGATAGTAAGGTCTAGTGATATTTTCTACTAAAGTTCACATTTCAGAACTATATCACCATTAAATAATCAATTTGTTCAATCATATAAAATTATGATCTATACATCTACAGGTGTGTGTGTATTTGGAACATAAAATTCTACTTGGTAAATTAATTATAACTTCACAGTTGCTGTCAAGACAAATGAGTAAGAATTTTTTTTTCTTTAAGAACTTTTATTGAGATGCAATTGACATACAATAAACTGTATATATTTAAAGTGTACAATCTGATATTTTTTTTCTTAGTAATATATATATGGCAATCCCAGTCTCCCAATTCATCCCACCCCAACCCCCACCCCCACACCCAGCTTTTCCCACTTGGTGTCCATATGTTTGTTCTCTACATCTGTCTCTATTTCTGCCTTGCAAACCGGTTGACTTAAGACAAATGAGTAAGAATTTTTAAATGAAGCCAGTCTGAAAAAACACTGATCTTATTTTCACAAAAGAGCACCTTGGAAGCCAATATTCACATGATGAATACTAAATTAAATATATGTTAAAGGAAGTAAACCCTCTGACTTATAACTCACCTGTGAGAATTCAAGATTAAATTCCTGTTATTACTAAATTAAATAACTAAACCATCTAACTATCTACTATCCTTGGAATGTTTGTATCCCCCCTGCCCAGTTTATATGCTGAAACCTAATACCCCAGGCGGTGGGAGTCTTCAAGGCAGCCGATTAGGTCATGAGGGCTGAGCACTCATGAATGGGATTAGTGCCCTTATGAAAGAGGCTTGAGAGGGCCCCCCTGCCCCTTCTACCCCGTGAGCTTACAGAAAAGACAGCCATCTATGAACCAGGAAAGGGGCTCTCACCAAATACCGAATCTGCTGATGCCTTGATCTTGGACTTGCTAGCGTCCAGAACTGTGAGAAATAAACTGCTGTTGTTTATAAGTCACCCAGTTTCTGGCCTGAATGGAGTAAGACACTATTCATTAAGAATAAAAAAGTAAACTATGACATGTAAATATACTATGCACGTATTAAAATAGCAGATATAGATCTCTATGTTACACTGTAAAGTGAGTAAGTAAATCACAAAACAGTACTACTTATCTTAAGCAAAAAAGAAAGATGTATTTGTGTTGTGGTACAAAAGAGTTTAAAAGCTTGGTCTAGACTTAAATCAGAGTTTGAATGCTAGTTTCAAGCCTTGCTAACTGGCACTGCACTTTTAGCAGTCTATATTGGGCATGCTACTAAGCTCTCTCGGCCTCAATTTCCACATTTTGTAGTGGCGGATACTGACACTTCCATTTCAAGGGCTGTTGTGAAATATCTGAGATGATACACTTTAATGGATTGGCACAATCCAAGCTACTATAGATGTTTAATAATAGTAGTTACTTTTATGGCCCTATCCTAACCTTAAAAAATGAATTCTCTGGTACCATTTACGAGTAAGAAAAAAGAATGTAAGGATTTGTCCCTTATAGAGCTTTAGGCTTTTATGACACAAAACTTTGGTGATTAATAACAAAGAAGACTTAGAAAAAAATAATATGTGCAATGATAAAATAATTTCAGATTATTATAAGCAAATATATATACTATGAATATAACTCATATGTGTTGTATTCTACTATATCCTAAAACATTAAAATAATAAGGTTGAAAAGAAACAATATATAGTTTTTTTAAGCATGTGAAAGAATATCTGAAAACACAGTGAATTTAGATGGTCCACAGAAAGGATCAACTCGAGAAATCCTTTTATGATCCTTTCTCCTGATGTGAACTAAAACTATAGTTAAGCATACTAAAATGTTCCAATAGCCAAGAAACTTCCAAAACTAACCTTTAGGAAAATAAACTTAGGGTTCTGGAAAGCTGCTCATTCTACATTTCAAGTTTTGTATTTTCAACTCACCCTTCTAAAAAACACGTTGTTAAAATTCTAGCTTTCCTTTATCTCACAGCTTAAACATTCATTAATGATCTGATTTCTGTCACTTTTCAACCTTGTATACTTGAGACTTAAATATCTCACCTATCAAAAGAATTCTCTATTTATAGGCTTAGTTATATCAAACTGCAAGTCAACATTTTCACTTACAGAGTAGATATTCTACTTTAAAATGTGTTTCAATCTTTCTCCCACTAAAGATTTAATACTTGGCTGTTTTCCTCTAAATGTTTTCAGTGAAATAATTATAAAGGAAAAGGAATAGGGTAAGATCAAAGAAGAAAACTTGTCAAATTTAAAAACATAGAGGAGTGGCAGAAATACTGCTATTAATAGCCAAAAAATAAGAGATGAACATTAAAATGTTACTTTTCATTACTCAATAATATTTAAAATAATAAACACCTGATGCTCTTTGTACTGTTATTTAATGTTTAGGCTTTCTTTAAAAATTAAAATGAAAGTAGAAAAGTAAAATTACCTTAAAAAAATTCACTAAAAAACAACTTAAGTCAGTGACTTTCTGTTACTCTTTAGCATTGGATGGTGGGCCTGAGTAATTTACGGTCACAGACTATTTGACCAACAGTATCAATTAATCAAATGTTTCTGATACATTTTAATTTTGTTAAAGCCTTTTGCCATTACTGCCTTAACTTAAGTCACATGTTACATTTACCACTGCTCCCACATGACACAGAAAAGTGAAATATTTTCTATACATATGCTGGCTCTTCTTTATAATGCTGTCTTCAGGTGGGACCATCTCATAAGGATATTTTTTTCCTGACACTTTCAGTAATTACACTGAACTCTACTGGATATAATACCAAATTTCATTTATAGCAATAAACGATGTTTTTAAAAGTAATAAACATCATAATAAAGCTTCTATGAAAGAAAGTTTGAGAGAAAAATTAGTCATCTAATTACCTACAAAGAGCTTCTATGGTCTCTGTAGGACCAGTTTTCAATAAACAAAGTTTAAAAAAAGATGCTTCTAAATTATTTATCAAGGCTGCAAGAATAATTGAATAGAAAACAGCACCATATTAATATGCAAACACAATGGGACCATCCATTGGAAGTGAAAGCAGGAAACCTCGTGAAATGACTGTTACCACCAAGGAACATTTTATACAAATTCTTTCAGTTCAATTTGTTACCAACCTACCCTAAAAATTATTCTAAAACCAACTAGAACTACTAGGATTTGGGTAAAGCCAGATTACAGTTGTCTCTTGAACAACACAGGTTTGACCTGGGAGGGTCCACTTACATGCAGATAATTTTCAGTAGTAAACACTGCAGTATTACATGATCCACAGTTGGCTGAATCCACTGCTACGGAAGGAATGATAAGGAGAAACCACACATACAGAGGGCTGACTATCAATTACATATGGATTTTTGATGGCAGGGAGGGTAGGTGCTCCTAACCCCCAAGTTGTTCAAGGGTCAACTGTACTTCATTTTATGATGTTTCAATTGGAGCAGTCAGTAAGGCCAAACAAACAAAAAATATGTTTGGCTATCCCTATAACGACAGTAGAGATACCAGATTTTGGCACATTCTCTAAAATTAGTCCATCGATGACAAAGACATACTAGAGTCTTATTCCTTGGATTTCAGTTAGCATATGTACCTACTAGTTAAATATGTATGCTTAACTTTAGTACAGACAGTTAAGATTATGACTCAGTCATGTAGCTATTATTTTAAATATATGCAAACAGCTGCTCAAATAGAGTAATTTTGGAGTTAAACTTCCATGGTCTAGGGTTAGAACCTTTAGAAAGCAAATCAACATTTTTCTTTTACATTTTTAAGCACTTCACCTCCTCTGATCATTTTCTAATAGTTCAAGTCAATTTCACACTAGGTAACAGCACATGAATGATAACTGAAGTGAGTGGTCACATGACAGGAAATTTGATCAGTTTGAAATAATTATACTTAAAAATATGCATAATTTAGCCCATAAAGTAGTACATGCATTTTTTAAGAAGTCTTATAAAACCTGCCTGCATTTCATAAGTCTAACAATGGTAGGAGCACCATTTTTTAATAGAGGCCATTTTTTCCCGGTTTAAATTCATAAGAAAGTTCCAAAAACTCACTGTAAAATTTTCCAGTAAATTAATATTCAGTCAATTCAATATTTATAATTAGTCAAGTATTGTATAATTAGTAATTTTAAACAAAATCATGAAAGTTTACAGAAGGGATTATCACTTACCAGCTGCTCTGATTTTACACCATACAACTGGATGGTCTTTGCCACATTTTTTGACACAGCTAATGTGAGGTTTGCATCAACAGCAGCTACATTTAGTTCACTGAAGAAAACAAAGACAGACTTTAATTATTAGCAACTTAGTTTATCAAAGTAAAGAGCAACATATAAACCTAAACCCAATAAACAATGTGGTGATTCTTTTTACAGATTTCAGTGGTTGCCTCCAAGAACTGATTGCATTATTTCATTTTCCCAAATAAATTCTGCATTAGGAAAAAGTGCTCTGAGATGGTTTGGTTAATGACCAGTTTCTCATTAATAAAAGCATGTCATGTGTGGGTTCAGGCTGTGATTAAGAGAGTAAACTGTGTACAGATTTTTCAAGTAGCACTCTCGTTAATACTAATAAGTGCAATTACAGACACTGCATATCACAGACATCTGCAAGGAAATGACAGCTCCTGAATGGAAATGATGACCTTGGATGGACAAAAGCTAAAAATATAAATTACACAATACATAAAGATAGTTTCTGCAGAAATTATACCAATTCATGCTATTTTAATAGAGTAGTTTTTTAAATATATCAAAAGCATAATAAGAATTAGAAATTTTAAAAATTTGGATTTTTAAAGTATTTCTTTGTCATGCTTATTTTCAGCCTTAACACTGGATTAATTGGGACATTCGAGCTGATTGCAAAAAAAAACAAAAACAAAAAGTATTTACAAAGACCATGGAAAGTATATTAGGAGTTAAAAACTGCATGAAAATGCATATACAAGTAGAAAGCAAAAAAAGTAATTATTGTCTCTGAAGTAGCAGAATAAATCTTGGCACTTATCAGACCCCCTTTATGAAGAAAGTGAAGGACTTTAAAACATGAGTGCTTATTATGTGCAACAAAAATGCCCTTTTGTGTGACAGTAAGACACAATTTTACTAATGTTCACTTTCACATTCTATTAAACAAGGCATAACTACGTTTCTTCAAGTCCCACCTTACAACTGATCATAGCATTGTCAAGCTGCACAGGGGGATGGATGGGAGAGATACCTCTTTAATATCTCCATAAACGGGGGAAAGAGATCAAGTTGAATCCATGACCAGTTTTGTCACTACCATATGAAACAAATAATGGAGAAATAAGAGTATAAAAATCTAGAGTCAGGATTTTGGAAAGTCAAGATAACTGTGGAGAGACTTAGGATCAAGATGCTGGGCAATTTTGATGCTGTATAGACAGAAATGCATATTATACCTGTAGCTTTTCAGTCTTACTCCCACATGCCTCAGAATCACCATCTTCAAATTTGTAACTGAAAAGAATCTAGACTTCTATACCTTGGTCCTATATTGCCTAACTACTATTTTTACTCCTCAAAATGTTCACCTGTAAATGTATAAACCTACTTTTATGACAACTTGTTAGAATGACAGGAACTGAGATAGTCTCAACTGCAGATTAACCTGGATGACCTTAAAATGTCTAAAGGCAACAGTATGATTACACTGTCTGCAAGCATTCAGGTGGCACCCCTGCTACGATCTCTTCCCTTTTGAGTTTTAAAAGCTGTCACATTCACTTAGAAAGCTTAAAAGAGCAAACACGAGTAGAGAAATCAGGGTTATAGTCCTTGTATGCCATGAAGTACTTTCTGGATTTAAGATAGAAAAAACATTAATCTCCATGCTTTCACTTTTCAATTTGTAAAATTATCTTTATATTTACTTTCCTATGTAATATTAGAAATTTACTATGGCATAAAGAATTAGGTTAGTTTACTCTGTATCCCTGACAAGATACAGAATAATTATAATTGACTATTTTTAGACTGTATTTAAATGGTTTTATTAATTGGAATCTCAAGTAGTCACTACATGTGCACTCATTCACTGCAAAACTCTTGATTTAATTGCCAGACTAACTACTTGAATAATTTGAGATAAATTTAAAAGGTACTGCCATTATAACATCACTAACCAATGTGGCAGACACTGTATGGCAAGCCATTATATAAAAATACATACCTTGCTATAGTTTTAATAATACCTTCAAGTTCATCGGCAGAAGGAGGGTTACGACCACCAGGGGGAAAAACCAAGTTGATAGGATCAAAGAGTCGAGATAAGGATTTTGATAGGTAAGCAGCCTCATAGGGTTGTAGTGAGTCTTTCAAAGCCTTTTCTGGACTGTGGGAACAAAGTTTACTAGAAATGAACTTAAATTATACAAAATTAAATGCTATTGCATCATTATTATTACTGTAAATGCCTTTCTTAAAAACAATTCTCATATAAAATGTAACT
This sequence comes from Hippopotamus amphibius kiboko, assembly GCF_030028045.1. Classification (NCBI taxonomy): domain Eukaryota; kingdom Metazoa; phylum Chordata; class Mammalia; order Artiodactyla; family Hippopotamidae; genus Hippopotamus; species Hippopotamus amphibius. The sequence goes on along the minus strand of NC_080189.1, from coordinate 85,137,137 downwards.
ATTTGAAGAAAAGAAAAAATTTTGTTTAAAAACATATAAATATATTTACATATATTCCATAATTAAATGCTTGTTAAGAACTAAACACTTTAATTTACACATAATTCCTGGGTATAAATGTAATATAATATGCACCAGGACCTACTGTAGTAAGTTTGCTGCTTGAAACCACAAGAGTAAAATCTTATTAATTCTAATGGGGCCACGCCTTCACTTAGCATGTTTCTATAGCATATACAAGAGAGGCAAGTCTGCAGAGACCTGCTCCCACCGGCTCAACCCTATTCACACACAGCGGCCCTCTCATAAGCTCAGTGTCTGAGACCGAAGTATACCAGTGGCGGTTTTCATCAGCCTTCTGATGCCAAAACAAGAATGAGGACAAACTAAGAAGTGTTTGTGCAAGTCCCGCAATCACACAAATACTGCCAGTTGGAGTTCTAAATTAATCTGCTTTACAACACTCTTCACAAACTAAAATTTAGCCTACTAAACACTTCTGTCCTCCTCAGTCCTCCCATGTCTTCAGTTACTTCTGTCAGTTCTCATGTCAGAAGGTTGTCCAGCTACTGGGTCTTATATTTTACCTCTGACAATTACTATCAAATGTCTATAACCACATAATTAACTTTGTATCTTCTCACATCACCCCTGTTTATGATCCTTCTATTGGCCTTTCCATTATCTTACACACACACACACACACACACACACACACACACCAGCCAAGTCCCCCTTCATCCTAAATGTTCACTTTGAAAACATCTGACCTCTCCTTCAGGTATAGGAATAGGAAACTTGGTTTTCCCCTTTTCCACTCTTGCTGGTCAACTGACAAGACCTAGAGGTCAGAATACTCTTGGCTCCTACATCATAATTCCATAGTTATCTCTTAACACTTTCTCATTCAATAAGTATTTCACTCAACACATAGTTCCTGAGAATACTATGTATCAGCCCTTGCTAAATGCTGGGAAGATAGAGAAGAAATTACAGTCCAGTGAAGAAGCGTGCAGGTAAAGCGCTAACTATAATAACTTCTATGATAGATGAGGAAAGACCACAATGGGAACAGCATCTAAATCTGTCTGAGGCAACCCTCTACTGAAGTCCACGCCAGCTATTTAAATGTCTTCCCTATTTTTGCTCTGGTCATTTACTGACCTTAAGAAGCCTCTTCCCTCTTCTGCAGAGATTTCACTGAATTATAAGTACTAACATTCTTCCTGTTCTCCAAGGATCCTTCTAGAAGGTCCTGCAGCTCTACTCTAGCAACAAAGCTGCCACGGTCCGGCTGGCTGTCTGCCAGCAGCAGCTCTGCAAGCAGCTCACACGGGAGAAGAAGCTCTAAGCCAACGTGTTTCAGAGGCCGGCTGAGGAGAGCAAGGCCAAGGCCACGGTCACTGCAAGAGACCAGGCCACTGACAGAGAGATGAAGGCCCTGCAGAATGATGCGGCAGGGGGCCAGCCACAGGTGGAGGCAGAAGCACAGCCTTGCCCCAGCACTGCTCCTGCGGCTGCCTGCCTCTCCTGCTCCCTACCTTACTCTACCCTGTTAGTTTTGGAAAAACTGAAGAATTTGGAGGGGGGTAAAAAAAGGATCCTTAGTGATTACCACATCAAAACAGACCACTTTTCTAAAGCCTGTGCTGTACTAGAAGTCTACTCTTCTCCTAGCTTTGCTATGGAGCGCCCATATTTGAGTCATCATTTTGAACTGCTCTACCTCTAAGGTCTCCAAGCTGGAAGACAATTTTCCACACCTCCACTTGCCCCTATCTCCTTCCTGCCTACAAATTCTCTTAAATGTCTACAATTTGCCAGGTACTTCCTAGATGCAGGAAATGTAGCAATGAAGTCAGTTTAAAACAAAACAAAACAAAACAAAACAAAACAAAACAAAACAAAACTCCTGGTCCTCTTAAAGAGACTTTTGAGAACACTACATTGTAAATCAACTATACTCCAATAAAAATTAATTTAAAAAAAGGGACTTCTGAGAGACACACACAAAAAAAGAAATAAAAATTTTAAATGAGTTAACTATGGAATACAATGGAGAGTAAAAAATTCTAAGGAAAAAAGGAAGCAAGGAAGCCAGAAAGAGTTTTTTTTTTTTTTTTAAATCCAATTTTAGATAGGGTGAAGCAAGGAAAAGCTTCCTGAGAAGATGAGGGAAAAGAGGAGCAAGTTATATGGATTTCCAGGGTAGGTGCTTTCTATAAGGAGAGAACAGCAAGTGCAAAGGCCCTGAGAAGAAACCACACCTGGCTGTGTTTGCCAAAAAGTTAGAGGAGCAGAGCACTTAAGTGAGAGGAGAGCAGTACAAGATGAGGTCTAAGAGAAAACGGATGGAACAAATCATGCTGGGCTTTGTATATCAATGAAAGTGTTAGATTTTACTCCAAAGAGCTTGCTCCTTGACCCTACTGTGATCAGTGCTACACAACCCTTTCCTACACTCATCCTCCATCAGCCCACCATTTCAAGCTGCTCTCATTAGCATCCTGATTTTTCTAATTTATTTTCCTCTCAAGGCTCTTCCGAAGAAAATCTCATTTAGATGGTCTCTATATCTGCTGCTAAGCTTCCCAAATATTGCAGAGAAAAAGTAAACTGTTTCTACTAAATGTTTTTACAAATTCCTTAACTCCAAGAGACCTAAGTTCAAGGTATTAAAACTCTACTTTTGCGGCTCTTCACTCTCTACAGCTGACCATCTGCCTCTATTTTACACTAAGACCAAAACCACTGGCAATAATCTTTATCAACCTGCTACCAGCTTTTTTTCCCTTTGTAACTTCATCTACCCTCAGTGACTGTCCTCTTATCCCAAAGAGTAGCTTTCTTCCTTTGTTCATAACAAAACCTCACAGAAGAACTGAACCTACCCCCTTCTTTCCCATTCTCTCTTTTTTAAAAACTGCTTTATCAAGATCTAATTTACATTCAATTCAACCATTTAAAATGTATAATTCAATGGTTTTCAGTCCATCACCACGCTCAATCTTAGAACACTTTTATCACCTTCAAAAGAAACCTCATACCCTTTATCCCCTGCACCCCACCCCCCAGCCCTAAGCAACCACTAATATGTTTTATATCTCTATATACTTCACTATTCTTAACTTTCATATGAATAGGATCATATAATGGTGTATGGGTTTTATATCTGGCTGTTTTCACTTAGCATACTGTTTTCAAGGTTCAGTCATGTTGTAACGTTTGTCAGTACTTCATTCCTTCATTCATGTGTGGATATATCACATTTGGTTACCCATTCATCTGCTGATGGACATCTGGGTTGTTTCCATCTTTTGGCGATTATGAATGCTGCTATAAACATTCATGACAAATTTGTGTGTGAACATATTTTTTTAAATGTGCTTAATATGCTTTGTTTTTATTGTGATAAAATATACATAACATGTGGGCGCCGTGCACAATAAGGAGGCACCCACGTGTTGATCTCATCTGTCTGAGACTTCGCATCAGCTACCTGGCAGCTGAGGGCAGGATGAGAAATGCTGCGGTTCTGCTGCTCTTAGGAAGAAAGCCCTCCAGTTTGGAGTGACGGGAGAGGGAGCCCTTTGTTCTCGGCGTCACAGTCCTGAGTGGAGCCTATGCCTTGTAGAGCTGGGAAGAGGGAGAGGGAAACAACAGCCTTGGTTCTAATATCACGGGCTCTTATGGAATTCTTTCCAGTGAATTTTCATAGACTTTCTTGTGTCAATGATTTTTCATTTGCTGTTTGCTTTTAAAACCATTTGCAGAGGCTTTAAACTGTTTCGTTTTTAATAGTTTCCACCAGATTCACTGGGGGGTGGGTCAGCAGAGTGGGGAATGCTGTCATCCCAGAAGTCAATCTCCTCCTACTCTGTCTTTCGTCAATTCTAATAATACTTTTGTATCCACCATGCCACATCTAGGCCTTGAACAACGTTATTTTGCTATATCAGGAGGTCAATTCTCAGTCCTAAGCTTCTTCAGCTTTTCAATAGCATGTGACACAGTTAACCATTCCTCCTTTGACTTAAATGAACTCATTCTTTAGGGTTCCACACAACTTTCAGTTTTCCTCCTACCTCACCTTTTTTTTTTTTTTTTTTTCTGTCTCAGTCTTGCAGGCTGCCACCCCTCTGCACAATCTATAAATTTTGGAGTGCATATCTCGGGCCAAAGTTCCCTTTTCTCTTTATATACATCTTCCCTATGGAATCTCCTCCAATCCCATGATTTTTAAAGATTTTCATACTGATGACTCTCAAATGTGTATTTCTAGCCCTCATTCACATTCAACTACCCTTTCAACAACTCTCTAACAACTTGATTTGCATCTCTCATTCAATGGTTTCAAAAGAAAAACCTTAATTCAACACTACTTGATGGGGCATTCCCTGGCAGTGCAGTGGTTAGGACTCCACGCTCTTACTGCGGAGGGCCTGGGTTCCATCCCTGGTCGGGGAACTAAAATCCCACCAGCCGCCGTGCCATGGTCAAAAACCTCCACAAACAAACAAAAACAAAACAAAACAAAACAAAAAAAAAACACTACTCAATGAAACAATGTCTTCCAACCATTAGTCTTCTCCCAAATTGTCCACATATATCCTTGATTCTTCTTCTCCTCTCGAATGTGATCTACCAGCAAGTTCTACTGGCTTGCCCTCTAAACTGTATCTCGAATCAATCTGACCAGTTCTCACCATCTCATCCACTCATCCTACTTCAAGCCATTATCAGTTCTTGTCTGGATAAACAAAATAGCTTCCGTTTCCCGCTTCTCTTTCCTTGTGGTGACGCTCCCCCTTAGTTACCCACAAAGAAGCCAGCATGCTAATTTTTAAATGTTTATCAGTTCATATCATTCCTCTGTTTAAAAGTAATGGTTTCCACTGTTTTGAATAAAACCCAAACCCCACATCATGGTGGATAAAGCCCTACGTGATCTTACATTTCCCCTCCTCTCTAACCCAATTTTTTACCCCCTATTCTTCCTCCTTGTGTTCCAGCTTTCTATTCCTCAACCTCCCCATCTTAATTTTCTCAAAGACTCTAAATTTGAGAAAGGCTCTTCTCTCTGCCTGCAAAAATCTTACTCCAAATCTTCCATGGCTGATTTTTGCACATTAGATCTTGGGCCAGATATTACCTTTTCACAGAGGTCTTCCGTGACCACCCTGCATGACACTCTATCATGTTATCTTGTTTTATTTTCTTCATAGCAAGAACAGCTCTCAGGGACTTTCTCGGTGGTGCTGTGGTTAAGAATCCGCCTGCCAATGCAGGGGACACGGGTTTGAGCCCTGGCTCAGGAAGATCCCACATGCCATGGAACAAGTGAGCCCGTGTGCCACAACTACTGAGCCTGCACTACAGAGCCCATGAGCCACAACAACGGACCCCATGTGCCACAACTACTGAAGCCCATGCATCTAGATCCTGTGCTCCACAATAAGAGAAGCCACCGCACCGAGAAGCCCACGCACCACATCGAAGAGTAGCCCCCACTCGCTGCAACTAGAGAAAGCCCGCACACAACAACAAAGACCCAGTTCAGCCAATAAATTAATTAATTAATTAAAAAAAAAAAAGAAGAAGAACAGCTCTCAAAAATTCAGTATGAATACTCAATGACGAAAAATGCTAACCTGGTTATTTGTGCCTTGATTCTATTAAGATTTTTCTAAGGTCTTGTTCCATTCATTACCGCTTTTCTTCTCTTTCTCTCTCCACTGGCTACTTCTAACTATAAACACTCCCAGCTTTCCCACTATCATTAAAAACAACAACAAAAAAACTTCCCTTTGGCTCAGCTACCATGGTCAAATTTATGTTTGCTTCTCTACCTCACATCTCAAAAGAATATATAAATCATATTGTGTTTCCTTATTATCCTCATTATTTTTTGGTTTCTTAGAAGATAGGTCATAAATCTTCTTCCCCACCAACTCCTTACTGAAGTTAGTCTCCAAAACGTGACAGTGATGTCTCACTAGTCAAAGCATAGTGGTTTCTTCACTCTGATTTTTTTCTTTACATTGAATTTACTGCCTTTACTCATTCCCATGAGTAACATATGCTCATTTTAAAAAAAGCAGGAAATACAAAATAAAAACTCTACCTCTTGGAGATAAAACACTCTTACCTATTGCTATGTATATTTCCAGAGCTTTTCAGTGTCAAGCTTATGAATTTAAGAAACTAAGCCAGAAATACAATGATACTATATATGCTATTTCATATACTTAAAAAAACCCTTAATATGTTGAAGATCAACAGATATGAGCTCAGTCCTCTTGTCCCCTCTTCCATTAGTCCTTATCTAATCTCCATGTTCAGCGTGGAAGAGTAACTGAAGAGAACAATGTCTCCTTCTATCATTCCAGCCTACCCTTACACCACTTGCTTTGCCAGTCAAAACTTCTACATCCTGTATTTTACCAGTCAGAACTTCTTACTACAGTGGATGCAATTCAACTATAAGTACTCAGAAAAAAAAAAAATTTAAAGAGAAACAAACATTAAAATAGCACTCATAAATCTATCTAACATTTCTTACAAGGTCAGTGATAGAACCTGTTGTTACTTGAGTCAGTCTCATCACAATAAATGATCCTAGTGTTTAAAGATGGTGTGCAAGCCAATCAATTGATTTGCTGCTCAAAGAGAAATCTGAAAACAATACTCTTTTTCAATTCAGGAGGAAAGCTGGCTGGTTTAAACTTATTGAGATGGTACAATTTTTCTGATGTGGCTTATAAATATGGCTACATATACTGTACTTCATGAATAATCTAAGAGATTTTCAGGTTTAATTTTGACTGTACTTAATTTTTTACACCAGATTGAGAATCTATCCCGGCATAAGATTTATTTCCGCTATAGTCCCTGAACACTTCAGTTCCTTTTATATCACCTTTGTGTGATATAAACACCAGTTCCTTTTATATCACATTGATGCCAGCATCAATAATGATGCTGTCTGATGTAATTACAGGTATCTTGTAATATTAATTAAAAGATAATGACCACATATGCTCATCTCTTAGCTTCTATTCATCTTACTTGGTGATATACTTTAGAACAAATTTTAGTTAGGAACCAGGCTGCTCAACTAAGGATAAAGTTCAACTTCTTCAGTTAAAAGTGTTGTGAACTGTTTTAAGGTAAATAAATATAAAATCATTACAAATATTCAGAAAGGTTAGCGTTTTCCCGATTTCTAACTTATAATAACCAGAAAAGACAAAATCCTTAACATGCCAACAAACAGTTTGATTAAACAAACATACTCATAGTCTGGCTTTTTTGGTATGAATACATCTTGTGTATCATCTTCCATGTGTTGTAAGTCAGCATAGAGGTCTGCAATGCCACTTGGATTAAAATTTGCTTGAATACTTTGGCTGTATTGTTGAAGACGCTTCCATAAGTCATTATAAAGACGCAATAATTTTGGATATTCTCCTTCAAATGCCTGTTTCAAAAACATAGAAGCTGCCAAACAAAACAATAAAATGGATTAGATAAATGATAAAACAATAAAATGCAGCAAACAAAAATTTCTTTTGTATGTGAAGATGGTGCCAGAAATAGCCTATACTACAGGACAAACCAAAGATGTGTTCTAATAAGGCCTTTCAAAATAATGCCAGTAACAGTAATTTTCCTTCCAGACTATTAACGTATTTGATATGTGGACCATATATTTTGAAACTTAATCTATAGGGAAATAGACAAATCGACAATTACAGTTGAAGATTTTAATTCTTTCAATAACTGATAAAATAAGTACATAAAAATCAGTAAGCATAAAAAAAACCCCTACACACCACTACCCCAAACTTACTTGACATTTATAGAATACTTTATCCAAAACAGCAAAGCAGCCATTATTTTCAAGTGCACAAGAAGCATTTACCAAAACTGACAATTTCTGATGCCAAGAAACAGTCTGAATAAATTTAAAAGGTTTCAAGTCATACAAAATGTGAAAACCAAAATAGTTTTAGATTAGAAATCAGTAACAGAAATATTTTTAAAATCCTGGATAAATACTCAGAAGTGGAACTGCTGGATCAGTTCTGTTTTTAATTTTTTGAGGAACCCCCATACTGTCTTTCCTTGTGGCTGCATCAATTTACATTCCCACCCTTTTCTCCACAATCCCATCAACACTTGTTTCCTGTCTTTTTGATACTAGCCATTCTAACAGGTGTGAGATTATATCTCACTGTGGTTTTGATTTGCATTTTGCTGATGATTAGTGCTGTTGAGCATTTTTTCACATACCTGTTAGCCATCTGTGTGCTGTCCTTGGAAAAATGTCTACTCAGATCCTCTGCCCATTTTTTAACTCGATAGTTTGATTTTTTTTTTTTGCTATGAGTTGTGTGAGTTCTACATATATTTTACATATTAACCCTCTGTCAGGTATATGATTTACAAATATCTTTTCCCATTCAATTGGCTACCCTTTCATTTTGTTGATGATTTCCTTTGCTGTGCAGAAGCTTTTTTGTTTGATATAGTCCCACTTGTTTATTTTTCCTTTTGTTGCCTTTGCTTTTGGAGTAAAATTCAAAAAAAATCACAGTGAGATTTGACTATATACCTGTTAGAATGGCAAAAATTAAAAAAAAAAAATCAAATGTTGGTGAGGATAGAGGAACTGAAACTTTTGTATACTGCTGGTAGAATGGAAAAACTGTATTATCATTTTGCAAAGGAGTCTGGCACTTTCTTAAACTGTTAAAGATATACCCACCATATGGTCAAACTATTCCTCTTCTACATGTTTATCCAATAGAAATAAAAGTATATGTCCATATACAGACTAATAATGAACATTCAAAGCACCTTTATTTGTAATAGCCCCAAACTGGAAACAACCCAAATGTCCATCAACAAGTGAATGCACACACAAACTACAGTATATCTGCACAATGGAATATCATCCAGAAGCAAGTACACATCACAATATGGATGAATCTAAAAACAGTCATGCTGCATGAAAGCCAAATAAGAACATGTAACACATGCTGTATCACTCAATGTGTACACAGCACCAGGAAAGGTAAATCAATACACAGTGACAAAGAGCTGGTAGGAATCTGCCTGGGGAAGAAGAAAGGAGATGGCAGGGAAAGGAATTACAAAGGAGTACTTAGAAACTTCTGCAGGTGACAAATACATTCATTGATCTTAATTGTTGTGATGCTTTCATGGGTGAGCATATATGTCAAAACTTACCAAACTGTACACTTTAATTATGTTCAGTTTATTGTATACCAATTATACTCTAGTAAAACTGTTTAAAAAAAAAAATCTTAGAGGGGACTTCTGTGAAATCCCTCCTTGCCGATGAAGAAGCCGCTCACCATGGCCCTGAGTGTCCACACACATTCTTGTAGGGTATGTCAATAATGTGAGGCCCTGGTTGCTCTTTATCCAGGCCATTCATCGAGTTTGCATTTGTGGCAAGCAACCCTGAAACAGGAGGTAACTTCGCCCTGCACACAAAGAGCAGGCTTGCTTATTGCTTACGGCAAAAGCTGTAGATTCTTTAAGCTTAAAGTTCTCACTCATGACACAAACTCACAGCATAGGTACCATTCATGTGGGCCCAAACTGTGTCTCCCCAGGCGACCTGGACACATGGGGAACCAATGTACAAATACGCCGATACTCACGAGGCTTGCTGCGCTGTGAGTAATAAAGTCCTGCTCTGACCCAGGAGTCTCATGTCTTCTAACAATATTCGGAACACTCTGGCAGGCTAGCCTTTTTAAATAAGTAGGGTTAAAATCTCAGCTCCTTCAGAGTTCTTGAACTTCTCTAATCTAAATCATATTCCTTTCGTTATACTCTCATAGCAATCTGTTCTATGCTGTCTTTGCATTTACCACAACTTCTAGTTTTGTTTGTTTAAGGTATGTTTCCCCAACTTGACCATAAAATCCATGAGGACAAGGAAAATACTTGTTTTCTTCAATGCATATTTGGTACTTAACACAGTGCCTGAAATAGTGGAAATTAAGTAAATATTTCTTAATGATAGAATAAACCAAGTTTTGCTTTTTAGTGGACAGTATACTCACTGTCATAGAAATCTTATCTGTACAGAACAAATCTCTAGTTTGCCGAGACCAGCTCGGCGACTTGAGGTGAGTGACGGGTGCCGCAAGCTTGAAGAAGACACAGACACAGACTGAAGAGAAAAGTGGGACCGGGGGGCTCAAGACCTCTCGGATCAAGAGCCCTGCTGACTCATCCCAGGTTGCTTTTATTGAGTTCGTGGGCTAACATTCTCAGGTTACACCCATAAACAATCAAGGGCCTCACATGACTGAGGCAATTATCTTTGTTTGCTTCCTGGGTCCGAGTTGAGCAGGTGTGGATTTGAGCTGGGGGTGGAGAGCAAAACAGCCCTGGGGGCAGGAGACCTCTCTCAAAAGGATTAAGGGTCTGTGCCCCACCCGTGTTGGCCCCTCTGCGACTGTGCCTGTCTTAGGTTGTTCCTCCCTTGAGGAATCTTACCCGTCTCTGGCTAACCAGTCATCCTCCAGGGCCAAACACGGTGATATAAGGAAGGTTCTATGCACCACCCCTGTTGGCCCCTCTGCGGCTGTGCCTGTCTTAGGTTGTTCCTCCTCTGAGGAATCTTACCCGTCTTTGGCTAACCAGCCATCCCTCAGGACCAAACAGGGTGATATTAGTCTCCACGCCCTGCACCCTCAGCTCCTCCACTGCTCAAGCAGGACATTCTGAATCCCATCGCTCGGCCCACATACTTCAACATTTTCAAGGTTTTCAAAAAGGTTCCCGAATGTCTTCCCACACTAGTTGAGGGTTTCAGAGAGCCAATCTTTGACTATATTATCTCAGTAAATGTGATTGACGAATCAATTCTAAGTTACTTATGTCAAATATATGTGGAGCTTACAAATAAATATTGTGTTTAAATCCTGAAGCTAAATTCTACCTTACTTTCTTTTATAAGTGGTTACCAAGTGTTCACATCAATTACCTATAAACTTGATTATAATCAATTATTTATTTGATAAATGTCTGTAGAACACACACTGCACATCTTAATAATCTAACAAATCACTTACAGATAGAAAATGACAGGTTACTAATTCCCAGTTACTTAGTAATTCATTACTCAGAGTATGCCCTTATGCGAGCAACTGTTCTTTTTGAGCAGTAACTAGTGGTGCCAACACAGACACTGACATGGAGATGAAATTCATCTTTATTCCAGTATCTTCTTTTATGAGGATTTCTTCATAGCAATGAACACTATAAGAAATTATTCATTAGTTTGTGTGGACTGTGTTCCTCCTTTAGAATGCAAGTTTAATGAGAACAGGAATATTATTTGACTTGTCCGCGTATTTCCTTTACCTAGAACAACACCAGACATTGAATTACTGAATGAACAAACCAACTGAGAAAAGAATGAAGGGGGTCTAGGTATGGAATTAAATCATTTCCCCAGATTCTAATAGTCTAGACTTAAATTGCCTCACTACTCCCAGACCCCCTGGTTCAACCCTGATGTTTACTTAATCCCAGACCGACAGCACTCACAGCTCTTGCCTTAGTCTCGACTAGCTGTGCTATATCTCAGCCTATATACATGCTTCTGCCACTGCATCTCCCTGTGTGAAGACTGAACACCTCATCTCTTGGCCACTGACTAGGGTCCTGACGAAGAATGGACATTGCTCCTTCAAAGTCCCAGCAACCTTCAGACAACCAAATTCTGGTCAGTATAAAAACTGGAAGGTAGACTTATTCACTCAAAAAATATTTTCTGGGACGTCCCTGGTGACGCAGTGGTTAAGAATCCGCCTGTCGTTTATTGTCTGTTAACTGTATCTCAATAAAAGTTCTAAAAAAGAAAAAAAGAATCTGCCTGCCAATGCAGGGGACACTGGTTTGAGCGTTTGATCCCTGGCCTGGGAAGATCCCACATGCCTCAGAGCAACTAAGCCTGTGTGCCATAACTACTAACCCTGCTCCCTAGAGCCCGTGAGCCACAACTATTGAGACCACATGCCACAACTACTGAAGCCTGTGTGCCTAGAGTCTGTGCTCCACAACAAGAGAAGCCACCACAATGAGAAGCCCATGCACTGAAACGAAGAGTAGCCCCCGCTTGCTGCAACTAGAGAAAGCCCGTGTGCAGCAATGAGGACCCAATGCAGCCAAAAATTAAAAAAAAAAATTTTTTTCCTGATCATTTACTATATGGCAGGTACTGTTGTAAATGCTGCATATGCAGTAGTGATAAGCCAAGTTCCTATTCATGAGCAGCTTATACTCTAGCCAAGGAGAAAGACAAACAAATCAGTATGTAACATAATGTCAGGCAGTGTTAAGTGCTTTAAAGAATAACAAAGCAAGGTCAGAGAACAGATAGTGATAGGGAGTCATAGTCTATTTACTGCAGAGAGGGAGGCCCTGTTTGAGTGAAGCAAAGATATGACCCATATGGATACCTGGGGAAAGAGTGATTTAGATGGAAGAATTAGCAAATGCAAAGGACTTCAGGTAGGTTATCCCAGTAGAGGCCTCTGCTCTTATTTTAGCAACTCACCAAGCTCTTTAGATTCTTTGGCTTGAGAGGGTCAGCCTCCATAGCCAGGTTGAGTCCCTCCTTTTTAAGTACATTGCTACTCATTTCTAGTTCACGCCTTTCCTAACTGGCTCAGAGTTCCAATAAAAACTGTCAGCCTTGCATGTAAATCAGCTAGCGCTATGAAAATAAAGGGGGCCAGTAATATACTCGGTTTTGTATGTCTTGGAAAATATTTTCTGCTTCATAATTGAATTAGACTTCTATTGCTACATAATAAATTGCCACATATGTAGCTGTTTATTTTTTAAAAACACACATTTATTATCTCAGATTCTGTGGGTCAGACATACTGGGTCCTTGCTTCAGGGTCTCTAAAAGGGCTGTAATCAAGCTGTCAGCCATGGCTGGAGTCTCATCTGAAGGCTCAAGTGGGGAAGGATGTGATTCCAAGTTCATGTGGCTGTTGTCAGGATTCAGTTTCTTATGAACTGAACGGGATTGAGGGTCTCAGTCCCTAGCTTGCTGTTGGCAAGGTGTCAATCTTAGTTCCTCGCAAAGTGGACCTCCCCAATGTGGCTGCTTATCTCAACGAAGCTTGTAATGCAAGAAGGCAACAGAGAGCACTTGCTAGCAAGATGGAAGTTATGCTCTTATGTTACCTAAACACACAAGGGACACCCCCTTTGCATATTCTATACCTAGAGAAGGTATACCTGAGCAAATTGTACCTATACTTGAGGGGAAGAGACTATAGAAGGCTGTAAATGCCAGGAGGCAGGGGTCACTGGGGGCCACCTTAGAATCTACCTGCCCCAATAAAATGAACCACGCTTCTTTACCTTCAACAAGAATTATACAAAAGTCAAATGCTCAGGGCCATACAGCAGTCTGATAAACACCTACTTTTCAAATACTGATATATTATAGACGATATCACTCCTTCCTAATTAAAAGTTTCACATTAAAAAACTGTTTAAAGTGTTGTTGAAAAAGTAGCCCAAATACACTACAGAAATAGTTCAGAAGTAAGTTAAAGTACCAGATGAAATACAAGTAAGTCAGCTGTACCCAAGTTAATGAGTTTTCCCATTACTCATAAAAAGAACTTTTCCTACTAAGTTCCAGAAATCTATGGTCCAAGACATATATTAAAAGCAAATGGATGTTTATATGAACTAAAACTAATTGTAAATAATTTTACTGAGGATGAATATGTCTTTTGATTTAATTTTAAAATTATGATTTAATGAAACTAAAATTAGAATAGAAAACAGACCTTTTTTAAACTCAGAGAAATCCCATTAAAATGAACAGATATTAAAATTCAAGTTTTAAGTGGAAAATCTGATCAAAGCCTAAAGCATTAAGCCTTGAATGGAGAATCTGAGTTAAAAAAAACACAGACACACACAAAACCTAAGATTAGCCACTTGCACAAACTACACACACACACACACACACACACACACACACAAATTAGGATGAATAACTGTCTGAAAATAGCTGGCTATGGTCCCTAAGAAGTTTCGTAGGCTTTGTTTTGTTTTGTTTTCATAATAGGAGCAACACAAAGTCATGGAATCAAATATCAACTGGGCATGCATTCCATACCACAACCTTCCCTTTTATCAGGAATATAAAGCATCTACATTCTTTTCTAACTTCTTAACTAGTTAACTTTGAATCCATTTATGATGTGAAGAAGACTACCCTTATTATCTCACAATAATAATAAAGGTCACCTTCAACTTCTTATCCTCCGTTCCCCTATAAATGTTTCTAGTCTTCAACTTTCTTCACAGGAACAAGTGTCCATTCTATACAAGACCAAATCTTCAACTTCCATACTTAATCTCATCCCACTTCACCTCCCACAAGACCATTATTCTCTTCTATATTTTCAGCTTCCAATCAATTAAAAAAAAAAAAAAAAAAAAAGACTGAACATGCTCTCATTGTATGAAAAAAAACCAAAAATACAAATAGCATGGCAAAGGCTTCCCCTTGACCCTTCAACAGTTTACTTGTAGCCACTGTCCTGTCATCCCTTGCAAGTATAGTCTACATACATTTCCTTGCCTCCCAGGCTGCAACCAGGCTTCCAGCTGCCACAAAGCCGCAGAAACTCTTTTGGTAAAAGTTACAGTATCATTCCGACTGCCAAAAACAGTGGGTACTTTTCTGATCTCTCATTGGATCTCTGTTGATCACCTTCCCCTTTGTGAAACTCTCCATAATCCCATTCTCTCCTGGGTTTTCTACTCCACTGATTTGTTTTTCTTATTCTTCTTTGCTGACTTCTTTCCTCTGCCTTAAATATTTTCCTCGAAACTTAAAAAAACTGTTACTACATATTTCAAACATATAATATGAAGAGAACCTCTACGCATTCATCACTTATCAACTTGCTCGTTTTATCTATAACCCGAGCCAATCTTCCTCCATTACTGCCAGTTATTTTGGAGCAAATTACACATATTATTTCATCCATAAATGTTTTAGCATGTATCTTTGATAGTATACACTATTAAAAAAAATAACCATAGTTGTCTTACCACATTTTACAAAATTAACAACCAGTGATCGTATCTGCATGACTGACTTGAGACTTTGGTTTGTTTGATTTAGGACCCATAAATAGTCCATATATTATAATTAGTTGATATATCATCAAGCCTCACCTATAGTACCTCTCTTTCTTTTTATTCCTTTTAATTCTTTATTTAAGAAACTGGGTCATAGATCCTATAGAGCTTCCCACAGTCTGGATTTTGCTGATGGCACCCTCTGATCCCTGTATTTCCTGTAAATTATCAGTTGGATCTAAAATAGTACATTTCGACCTTGACTGCACATTGAAACAAGTTTGGAGGCTTTAAAAAATCCTGATGCTTGGGTCTCACCCCAGAGACTTTAATGTAATTGCAGTCTAGGCTTTGAGAGTTTTAAACACTCTCCAAGTGATTCTAATGTGCAACCAAGTTGAAAACCACTGCAATAGATAAGAGATTTGATCTGATTCCAAGGTCTGTGATTTCTGGTAAGCCTACTGCATATGTAGCATATGAATTTGTGTATTGTTTGCCTTTCTTATATTAACAGGCTGTTAATAATCATTGCCCAGATCTACTAAGAGATTCCAAAACATACTGTAACATTCTTTGTACATTTATTACAGGTGATATTCTGATAAATAAAAACCTTTGCCATCAATTATTCAGTTTCTCTGAGACATCGTTGTAGGAAAGGCAGGAGAAATGTTTTTTTCCCCTTTATCTACCACTTTTTTAAAAATTTATTTATTTATTTATTGGTTGCATTGGGTCTTTGCTGCTGCAGGGGCTTTCTCTAGTTGTGGTGAGTGGGGGCTACTCTTCGTTATGGTGCGTGGGCTCAGTGCGGTAGCTTCTTTTATTGTGGAGCATGGGCTGTAGGCTTGTGGGCTTCCAGCTTCAATAGCTGCAGCACATGGGCTCAGTAGTTGTGGCTCGTGAGCTCTAGTGGGCAGGCTCAGTGGTTGTGGTGCGTGGCTTAGTTGCTCCACAGCATGTGGGATCTTCCTGGACCAGGGCTGGAACCCTGTCCCCTGAATTGGCAGGAGGATTCTTAACCACTGAGCCACCAGAGAAGTCCCCTATCTAGCACTTTTCAAAGAAAAGAGTAGGTCTCCACAGTAACACCAAGGGTAACCAGTGCGCATTTCTTTATGTGCACATTCCATCATTATGAACTCATGGATTTAGACATATTTGATGGATTTCAATCACTTGTGATTGTTATCCTTAATGATGCTAAATTTATTCTTTTTCTGGTAGATATTTATTCAAATTGCTTCCTGAGTCCTATTAATTCAATCCTAATAGTCTCGGTCTTCATATCTTAATTGCTTTCCAGTATAGAAGGTTACAAAATTATCCTGCACATTTCCTGCCCCAGGCCCCAAATCAGCCATTTCTTTAAGGAACTGTGGTTTCTTTTAATGAAGAATCAAGTTTTAAAACCATGACATTGGTGTTGGAGGGATTCAGTACTAAGGAAATGATCACTATTTCTAGGCCTTTTCAGTGGACAGAGCTATGAAAGGTATGCAAATCAAATTATATTTTTTTAAAGAAAAAATACCTTATCAGTTGATCTTACCCATTTTTATATCTTGTTTTTACCTATGCTGAAAATCTAGATTCAGTTTGATACCAACATAATTATTTATTTACACCACACCACACAGCCTGAGTATAACAATAACAATACTATCAATAACATGATTATTGAAGAGTTAATGTGTTTTTTGGGAAGTTCTTGCATTCCTGTAAGTATATGCCAGTAGGGCTATAAAAACAAATTACTATGTTTAAAAGTAAAGCAGTCATAAAATAGATAAACAATAAGGATCTACTACTGCTGTATAGCACAGGGAACTACATACAATACCTTGTAGTAACCTATAATGGAAAAGAATCTGAACAAGAATATATATATTCAGTTTTACATACATATATAAAAAACTGAATATACATGTATTTTCATTATATACATATATATTCAGTTTTATATATATGCATATAAAAATGAACTGCTTTGCTGTAGACTTGAAACTAACACAACACTGTAAATTAACTATACTTCAATTTTTAAAAAGGGTTAAAAAAAAGTAGTCAAATGAGTGAAGTAAAAAGTCAAATGAGAACGTGCCTTTCGGTGTGGTTATGCCACCAACTGGACACATATTTGCATTAATATTTGCCATTTTACTTTTGATTTTTAATAATTTCTTCTTTCATTTTAATTTTGTTTTACAACTATATAAAATATTTATATAACTTCGAGACTAAAGAATATTTGGAGAAGTCTAGCTTTCACCCCTGGCCTCTCCAATGCCTTCTTCACACACTCCCTCCCCCACTACCGGTAGCCATTTCGTTCTGGACTTTATGATTTATCCTTCTGTTTCTTAAAAATATAAGCAAAAATGTGTACTTACTGATGCCACTCCCTTTCTTATTAGCATACTGGAGCCATATTTCTCTTTTTAACTTAACAATACAACCGGGAGATTGCTGTATAGTAGTGTATAAGGATATTCCTCCTTCCTTTTTTCTTTCTTTCTCATTCCTTTTTATAGCTGCATGGTATCCCATTGCAAATGCACCACAATCTGTTCACCTAATCCCCTAGTGATGAACATTTGGGCCGTTTTCAGGTTTTTTCCCCAAATACTGATGCAATGAACAGCCTTGTAAATATGTGTCTTCATATTTTTGCTAGTGCATTTATGAAATAGAGCCTTAGAAGAAGAATTGCTGAGTAAAAAAGCAACTGCTTATATAATTTTGTTAGATACTTATATACTTTGTTAGGTAATTTTGTTAGGAACTTCCCTCTAGAAGGTTTGTATACTAATTAACATTGTGTGAGAGTGACTATTTTCCCATAAGCTTGCCAACAGTGTTATCAAACTTTTTTTTTTACTTTTTGCTAATCTGACATGAAAAATGGTGTTTCTGTGTACTTTTATTTTGCATCTTTCTATTTATAGGTGACAGCATCTTTTACAAACACTTAAGAGATATCTACACTTTTTTTGGTAGGGTTGTTGGCCTTTTTCTTCTCATTTTAGAAGGTTTCTATATATTAGCGATACTAATTCCTTTTCTTTGATGTAAGTTATGAATATTTTTCTAGTTTGTCATTTGTCGTTTTATTGTGCGTAAGAGTTTCTCTGCCATGTAAATTTAACATAGTCAAATTATCAATCTTTTCATCACTGCTTTTGGATATTAAATCCGAGAAGCTTTCTCTATTCCTGGCTTGCTCATTTGTGTTTCTTTTGGCACTTGAATGGTTTCATATTTTACATTTAATTCTTTTATCCACTTGGAACTTACTCTGCTATATTAGGTAAAGTTGAGTTTTTTTTTCTCTTAGGTCTTTTTATCTCAATCTACTCTTCAACTCTGAGCAATTTATTCATTTCCATAACTACTGGATCACTTTTATCCATTCAAAAAATCTTCACGGAAGACAATTAAATATCTTAGTCTCATATTTGCTTTCTTCTTTTACCTCAGTGAAAACTGCTTCATAGTTTATAACAAGTTATAGTTTATAACATAGTTTATAACTAATGACATAAAATGTTCACTGTAAAAAATCAAATAAACAAAGGCATAAGGAAAAAAGTAAAAGTTACCTGGTATCCTATTATCCTATAATAACCATGCTAACATTTTTTTCACCATGCTTTCATGTCCCTGTTTATCACATATATATACTGTTGTTTGTTTTCTAAAAGTACTTCATATTTTAGGGTCTCATTTACCTTATAAGTCCTTATTATTTTTTTAATGAGAAGTATTTTTATTTCATAGTTTGTTTTCTCCTCAGAGTTCCTCCTAACATTTAAAGGCTTTAATACTAATTTAACACTTTAGATATCCATTTTGACAGGATTTATATTTTGTATTGAGCACTGCACTATGTGATAGGAATGTAATATGGAACAGAGGTACATAGAGATGCTTTCTCTAGAGCCTAGTGAGAGACAGAGAGGCAAGGAGGTGAACCAGTACAATGCAGTGCAGTAAGGATTAAAACTGGGAACATGTCAGAGTTTTGTAGGAGCAGATAGAGGATACCACACCCATATTTGAGTGTGTGTATGGGAGCGAGGCATCAAGGAACACCTTTCTTCTAAACTGAGACTGGAAAGATGAATGTGAGTTATGCAGATGAAGGGGAAGATACAGACATGTTTAAGGTGTTTGTAAATACTGAGAAGAAAGAGGGTGATTTGTTTAAGACAGAGATTAAAAAATTAGAAAGGAAAAAAATGATTGCTAAAGAGATAGGAAGGGACCAGAGAAGTCAAGTTTGGGACTGTATCCTGAGAGGCAGACCAGCGCTCTCATCTAACAACTAAAGAAGGCAGATATATATTTCAAAATTCAAGCTTGCCCATACAGAGAGCCTCTGCTGGAGAAGAGGGAAACTGGCAAAGCTTTTAGTGGTTCATGGGATTGGAGTGAAAATTTTGAAACTTGAGAATTCTCAACCCAAACATCCTATAGAAGATTTACTTAGTTATGCAGTTGCAAGGGAAGCTGAGGAATTAGGTAAAAAACTACAAAGAGCAGAGGTTAAAACATCCTTCATATTTGTGGAAACATATCTTAGGAAACAAAGACCACCTGGGGGGGAAAGAACATGCTACCAACAGAAGCAGGTCTTCCTTTCCATGAAGACATTCACTAGATTCTGCAGTTTCATGTGATGGGAGGCTAAAGAGCTTGCCTGGAAGCCTCCGGAGGACAGAGCTAGATCAACCTTAGTATTTTAGGGCTGAGGAGACAGAGACCCTTTTATTCTCAATTAAAAGCCTGGGAGAAGGATGCATAGGGAAAGGGGACAATTACAAATAGAGTGAGTCTTATTAAAACTGCAACTACCCCAAACCAACCCAATCCTAGAGTGAACTGAAATGGTCAGCTAAAGGGACAGAAAAGAAACCAACAAAAGACTTCAAAATAAGCAAATAAAATCCTATGAATCGTAAGACAAACAATTCTATAGAAAATGAACAGACATTCTGAAAAAGAGCATATGCAAATGGTCACTGTATATATGGGAAAATAAATAATATCATTAATCACAAAGGAAAAAAAAATTAAAGCCACAATGTGATTTGACTAAACATCCACGAGAATGGCTAAAACAAAAAAAAGAAAATACCAAGTGTTGTAAGGCTATGGACAAACTGGAACTCTCATACACTGTTAATGGGAGTTTAAACTGGTACAGCAACACTGGAAAACGTTTTGGCAGTGTCTACTAAAGCTGAACATACACATACTCTGTCACCTACTGTATTCATTTCCTAAAGCTGCTGTCACAAGTTACCACAAACTTGGTGGCTCAAAACAACATAAGTGTATTATCTTGCAGTTCTGGAGGTCAGAAGTACAAATTCGGTCTCACCAAACCAAAATCAATGTGTCAGCAGAGCTGCCTTCCTTCTGGAGGTTCTAGGGGAGTTTTTACTTGACCTTTTCACCTGCCTCCATTCCTTGGCTTGTGGTCCCCTTCCAGCAATTAAATCACTCCAACCTCTGGTTGCCATGATTACATCTCCTCTGACTCTTCTACCTCCCTCTTACCTTTCTAAGGACCTTTATGACAACACTAGGCCCAACCAGAAGATCCAGGATAATCTTTCCACCTCAAGATTCTTAAATTATATCTGCAAAGTCCCTTCTGCCATTTAAGGTAACACATGCAAATTTCTGGGAGGGTTATTATTCTGTCTACCACACCTACCTATTTTCCATTACTGGGTTTATTCCCAATAAAAAAGGACAGAATTGCCATAGCAGTATTATTTAAAACAGCTAAAAATGCGAAACCACTCAAATACCCATCTATAATATGGGGGATAAAATGTATTATGGCATATTCACAGAATGGTTTATTTTACAACATTGGGAATGACCTACAAGGACACGCAACAACTTGGAGGACTCTTAGAAACATGTGGAGTGAGAGCCGTCAGACCACAAACACAAGAGTAAAACTGGATGATTTTGTTTGTATAAAATTGCAATAATTAAAAAAAGAAATCATCTCTACCATCAGAAATTAGTGGTTATTCTTGCTAGGAGAAGAATAGGCAGAAACTAGAAGGGGGCATGAGGGGAGCTTCTGGGTTCAGATAATACTCTGTTTCTTGATCCTGATACTGTTCTTGATCTTGCTAACACAACTGTACTGAGACTTGAAGAATTCATTTAGGGATATAAGTATGATACTCATACCTTTTCTTCATGAGTACAGTTTACCCCTGAACAACATGGGTTTGAACTGCATGGGTCCATGTATATGTAGGTTTTTCAACAGTAAATACTACAGTACTACACAATCCGTAGGTGGGTGAACCACAGTGGAGGGCCAACCACAGTGATACATGGATTTTTGACTGCAAAGAAGGTCGGTCTTCCTAACCCCCATGTTGTTCAACGGTCAACTGTATTATATTTTAATGAATGATGTTTAACAAGAACAATGAGAAGTCAATGAAACACTTTTAAAGTCTTTTGAAATTTATTTTTATTTATTTTTGCAGTTTAGATTTAATTGACATAACATTTATTACTATGCACAACATAATGATTTGATATATATGTAAGATTTTATCAGAGATTTTATGATCAATGCAAGATTTTACCAGAGAAGTATATGATCAAATTTGTCCTGCCAAAGAAAGTTTCTAAAAACTTGCTTGATGACTAGACTTACTTTCTGCCAGGTTATGCAAACTTTTAGTACTTTTTTAAAATACTCCTCTCAAGTTCTCAAATCCAGTTACTCCTCTTTTTCAGCAAGCTGCAAGTTTTCTTCTTTATGTGCTATAGGGTACTTAGGATGGTCCCTTATAAACGCCTTAGAACTCTGCAGCGAAAGAATGCTTCAGTTGCCAGGATCAAAATTCTGAAAGGTACTTAAAATGAGGGTGTGAGATCTATCTCCTGAGTACATATATTTAAGTTGTACATTAACTTTTACGAAACGTATCACTTTAAAATCTCATTTAACGTGGACACCACTCTAACATTTTTTTTAAAAAAAACTACATGAAAGTATTCATAATTGTATAGCTTATCTCCCTATTTCTCAGAAAGAGTGGACTCCCAATTTATCAATGTATCTTTAAAAAGGTAAAGATAATGAGTTAAGTCTTAAAGCTTCCTAAATCTTCAAATAAGCGTATCTCCTAAAGTGCTTCTCTTATTCACACTTGATTTTCCAAAGCACTATAGATATATACCATGTAGCTCTCTTAATTGTATGAATCAACTCCTTGAGTTGCGTAAGTTTTGATAGATTAATATTGCACATAGGGTTTTAAGTATTTAAAAATAGATTCACTTGCCAGAACATTTTAAGCATATTTCAAAAAATGTTTTTAAGCGCTTAAGCTTTTATGAAAGGGCATCGTCTTCCTTGCTTCCTTCCTCTTTTTCTTTGTTCCTTCCTTTCTTCCAGTCAACAAGCATTTATTGAAGCCTTACTGTGTGCCAGGTAAACTTTTAGCCATTGAAGATACTACCATGATCGATACAGTATTCTGTGTCTTACAGGGAATTAAATTCTAGTGGGAGGAGAGAGGAGTTGAGACGAAATGAATAAATAGTGTCTTAGTAAGTGGTAAGAGCTATGCAGAAAAGTAACAGGGATAAGACATTCTGGGAAAAACCCATTACAAAGAAGAACTAGGATGTCATGTCAAAGAGTTCAAAATGGTAATGTTTATTTTGTTTGTTTCTACTGAGATTTGAAAAGTATATGTATCATAACCCAACAGGTTGGTGAACAAACATTATCATCTGGAAAATACAATAGAGAAATAAGAGACATAAAGCTTAGAAATCATCTTGGAAATAACTATCAGCCATAGATAATTAAAGCAGCACCATTTCCTATAAAGCTATTCTAAACCTTAATGGTGACAAGTTCAGGCCCCTTTCCTTTTAAATAAAGTCAAACCCCTAGATTATATCTTATTATATCTAGTAGAACTTCTCTTTACTAAGCATGAACATTTATAATCAGAAAGAACATGTTCCTAACTAGGAGATTTTTCCTTTAGATATTTTCTGCCAAAACATTATTTACTTACACAATCTGTTACACTGTGTATAATCTTCACCTCTGCAGATAGTTGCATCTCCTTTATATTGCCTGTCTGTAATTTTAACAATTACTACAGTACACTTCAGGGACTATGTGTGCTTTATAAATGGACTCCGGCTCTTTCTTCAGCCTTGAAGCTGTGCAAATACAGGCCTTGTAGGCCTGCGGGGTGCAGCTCAACAGCTTCGCAGGTTTTTATCACTTTATTTTAATTTCGCAGTATTTTTCCTCAAACTTTTATTTAAAAAAATTTTTTTAACTTACTTTGGAGTTCTCCCAAAGGAAGTTATTACAGTAATGTTAGCAGAAGTAACCAACTACTCAATGTAAAATATTAATGGTATTTTCTGCCTAAAAATATTGTATTTCCTCTCAATAGCTTCTTTGACTACACAAGCCAGACAGGTTCCACAGGATGAGAACTGAAAAACACCCACTGGATTTGGTAATTAAGAGGCAGGTCACCGCTTGCTTCCCTGAGAACAGTTTCAGTAGAACGGAAGACAGACAGCGTATGCCAAGCTGAGAAACCAACAGCATGAAGATGAAGACAGAGAAATCTAAACTACTCTTTTGAGAAATTTGAATAAAAGAGGAGGAGAGATTAGATGGTAACTAAAGAGAAACTCTATAGCTCTGTTTTAGCTTTCAATAGATTAGAGCAACTTGAATAGGTTTACATCAAAGGGGGAAAAATCAAAAGAAAAGTGGAAATGCAAAATTAAAAAAAGAGGGAATGATGTTGCTGAGAGGAAGGGTAAGCAAAGCAGGCAGGCAGGTACCGGTACACGCATGGCTTTGAGAAAAGGAAGTTATCTCACCCTCTAAGGCCCACAGAAAGGGAATAAGGCTTTCTTTGGAGGGGAGGTACAGAGTACAGCACTGAGTTTCCAAATGACATTCCCTGCCCTGATGACCCAGGAGATAAGGCTGGTTACTCAAAGTGAACCAAATGGGGACAAGGAGGGCACGCAGAAAGTGCCAACAGTTTGCAACAGTTAAGGAAAACAAGAGGGCAGGTGAGCAAAGGTAAGTAACTGACAGCACCATTAAACACAGATACACACCATGTACTATCTGACGTACTTTTTTTGCTTTTCGGCTGTGCCATGCAGCTTACAGGGATCTTAGGTCCCTGATCAGAGACTGAACCTGGGCCCTCAGCAGTGAAAGTGCCAAGTCCTAACCACTGGATCACCAGGGAAGTCCCTTGAAATGTACTTTTCACACTGTTCTTAAAACTACATGAGGGATTTCTGCTTCTGGTAAGATGGAGTAACACAGACGAGAATTATCCTCTCATCTGAAATAACCAAAAAACCCTACAAAAAACAACAGACAAAATATATGAAATAATGGTTTTCAAAACACTTAACATGATGTGATCCTTGAAGGACAGGAAGCAAGTGAGGTGAACCTTATAACTGCTGGCTGTAGTTTCTGGCTATGGCACAGGAAAGGGGAAGAGACCTCTCTCCCGCTATGGTCCTCAAGACCAGGAAGACAGAAGCAAGGAGAATTCACAGGACAACATGCCAGAAAGGAGAGAGCTGCACAAAGAGAGAACTGCAGAGATCTGCAAGTGGTTCACCCTGAGTATTCAGCAAAACACTCATCAGTATATGTGTGTGAGGAAACTTCCAGAGCTTGGGGCGGGGTGGCGGGAAGCAAAAAGATTAGAGAGAATATACCTGTTCCTCACACAAGACTGGGAGGAGTGCCTGTTCCTGAGGGTGAAACTAAAAAAACCTCATAATTCACAAAGTATTTGGCAGAATCTAGGCTCAGTGGTGTGAAATAATTAGCTTTAAACACTGCTTAGGTTTTACCAATAAATCAAAAAAAAAAAAAAAAGACTCAAAGTGACCAAGTTATTTTTTAGTAATTTGTGCTGGAGAGTAAGAATACTTACAGGAAGACAAAAGTATCTAGTACTAAAGAAGGTAAAATTCATGTGTGCTACTGAATCACAAATTATTAGATACTGAAAAAAGTAGAAAAAAATCAATGAGGAGAAGAATTGACAGCGAAGACTAAATTAGAGACAAAGGCATTTCCACTCCAGTCCCACTCCCTGGAGTTATACTCTTTTAATATTTGTGTGATTTGTTGAGATAGAAGTTTACCTTACACAATTTCTACTAAAAATGTGCTAAATCAACCAATAATAAACAATACCGGAAGATGTAATGGTTAAAGGTTTGAAATTTTTCAAGTATGCTAAGGTTACTTCTTTGGTATATTCCCACCATATTGAGAGAAAAAATATTCAAAATGCAAATTAAGCTTACTTATTAATGAAAGAAAATAAAATACTGTCTACAATAACTCTAAAGTTTTGTAAAGGCTTTAAACTGATAAAGTACATTTTTAATGACTGCTTGAAAACAGAAACATTGCAACAGCCATAAATGAGCTTTTACATTTGCTTTCTTTTTTTCTAAAAACTGAGGTTTTAATGCCTTTTGCAATTATGCTTATATATTTTGCAGGTAAATTTACATCTTTGTGTTTTCTTACTGGTATGTGAGTCAATGTGTTCCACAATTGGCTTATAGTGTGAAAGTTAAATATTAAAGAAAACTTCATCATGATAATTGGCTTCATGAAAAACCATACTCTCATACATGCAGTAAGAAACTATCGAGAGGCTATATTTACATAATACTATATTTGAATATTTGAAAAACTACCTCCTAAAATTGATAAATTGGACTTTTTTCAAAAATAAAAACTTCCATCATTTGGAAGATACTGCTAAGAAAATGAAAAGGCAAACCACAGATGGGACTATATTTGCAAAACATACATCTGAGAAAGGACTTTGAATCCAGATATATAAGGATATTTTAACTCAATAATAAAAGGACAAGCAATAAGCTAAAACAATTAAATAAAACTAAAAAGTCAGTAATTTTGACACTAAACCAAAGAGATATACAGATGGGAAATAAACATGTGAAAATATGGTCATCACTAGTCTTTGGGCTAGTGGAAGTTAAAACCACAATGAAAATCCACTAAGAATGACTAAAATTAAAATGACAGTATCATGGATTGATAAAAATAGAGAGGAATTATCATACATTGCTGATAGGGATGAAAAATGGTACAACTATCTTGGGAAACAGTTCAGCAGTTATTTAAAGTTAAACATATACTTATCAAATGATCAGGAAATTCTACTCTACGTATTTACCGAGGAGAATGAAGACGTATGTCTACAAAAGACCTGTGTGTAAATTATTGCGGCAGCTTTATTCATAATAACCTAAAACTGTAATAACCCAGTTATTCCCCCAACTGGGGAATATACAAATTGTATATATCTATACAATGAAATTCTAATCAGCAATGAAAAGAAATGGACTAGTGGTACATGCAGCAACATGAATAAATCTTAAAATAACTATGTTCCTATACAAGAACTCATACTACATGATTCCAGTTTTATGAAAACTTAGGAAAAGTTAACTTATACTGACAGAAAGCTTATCATTAGCTCCCAGGAGCCAAGAGGTAGGAACAGGAGATTAACTATAAGAGTACACACGGGACATCTGGAATGTGATGGAAATGTTCTACATCTTAATTGTGATGGTACTTATAAGAATGTAAATACCTGTCAAAAATTCATAGAATTTTCTGCTCAAAGTTGGTGAATTTTACTATATGTAAATTACACCCCCAAAAAGCTGACCAAAAAAGATACCTAAAGCAGAGAGAAGCACAGTATTCTTTGAGTAGGGTGATGTGTAGAAGTAAATGGAGTGAATCAGTTCTAAACAAACCCTCTGCTTCAGTTCTGTCTGGACACACATGAATGAAGACCTCCTCTGTGGTCACTGCCTTATTGCACACCTCTTTAGAAACAGCAGTAGGGAAGCAGGTAGTGTGGTTTATTCAATCTGGGGTTGCCAGGGACTAAATAATGTTTACGTATACTAGGTACTTTCAGTAAATGTTTGTGAATAAAAATTTAACTATATACAAACTCTCAAAACCCTTTAAAAAGGCCTATTACATTCAGTGATTAGACAAAAATACTTACATGATATTAGCTAGTTTGTATATTTCATTGTTTAGAACTACCCTGTGCCACTATTACATGACAAAAATTAAGAAAAAATTTTGGGGTCATATTTCATTAAGCAACTTTTAATTCATGATGTGGGTACTTCATCTGTTTGTTCGTCAAATCTTCACTTTTACAATAAGGAAAAAGTTACAACATCTCTGCATTTTAATATCTCTTTGATATGAATTAAAATACTTTACAAGCATTAACTAAATTCTTCAACATCAAACACCCTTTACATAGGAAAAATTCAGAGTTCCTCTGGCCGAATTGTAGAGAATTAACTTATTCTTCTGCAGAATTTTATTTCACATCCTAAGTATTTTAAAAGTGTAAAAAAAGAACGTATAACTAGGAGTTTTTAAAAGATATGTTTTAGGACTTCCTAGGTGGCACAGTGGTTAAGAAGCTGCCTGCCAATGCAGTGGACACAGGTTCAAGCCCTGCTCTGGGAAGATCCCACATGCTGCAGAGCAACTAAGCCCATGCACCACAACTACTGAGCCTGTGCTCTAGAGCCCGTGAGCCACAACTATTGAGCCCATGTGCCGCAACTACTGAAGCCCATACTGAAGCCCATGCGCCTAGGGCCTGTGCTCCGCAACAAGAGAAGTCACTACAGTGAGAAGCCTGTGCACCACAATGAAGAGTAGCCTCTCGCAGCAACTAGAGAAAGCCCGTGTGCAGCAATGAAGACCCAATGCAGCCAATAAATAAAATAAATAAATAAATTTATTTAAAAAAATTTTAAAGATATGTTCTATAATCCAATAGAGCAAAAATTCTTGATAATAAATTTTAAAGTAACTGAAAAACTTTGAAATAATAAATACTATACTTACAATTTGTTGCCGTCTGAAATTGAGAAGAAAGTGCTTGAGTAACTGAATTCCAAAATGTGTATAAAATTTCAGAGTGTCCATCCTACGATCCAAAAAAAGGGGATGTATTCATTATTTTTTTTAATTATAATGCATAAAATATAGTATTGAAAATGTAGTTGTCAAAATTTCTAAGACATCTATCAAACAATGGAATTATTAAGTAAGCAGAAATATGTAGATGATTCAAATCATGTCTCATGAGGTAATCAGTCATCATCCTTCTCTGCTACTTACTAGCTGTGTGAGAGGGGGCAAGTAGCTAAACCATTCTGTGCTTGCTTCCCATCTGTAAATTGAGATGATCATAGTACCTACTTTGGAGGATTATTAATAGGGTTTTAAAAGTTTATAAAAGTAAACTCTTGGGACAGTTCCTGACATATAATAAATCCTCAGTGAGTGCTAGTTATTATTACAGCTATTATCATCACCCTTTTATATACAGAAGGCAATTGGTGTGACCATAAGAAAATGAAGAACAAACATGCTTAGACCAAAACTGACTACCAGGATATAATTCACCAATTACCAAAGAGAACTGCGTGAAGAATAGACACAATTTTGGTTTTGTTTGTGTTTTTAAGTCAGAGGAATTACTAATACACAGCTCAGCAGGATACTGTCACTCAACTATTAATACATATTTTAGAAAGTAACTACTAAAAAGAAAAGATAAAGATGAAAGTATCATTTGTTAAAACAAAACCAAGTACTTTAATACTGTTAAAAGAAAATGACACTGCTAGAAATTTTACCAAGTTCTTTAAGGTACTTCTACATGTGTGGTGTATAATATCAAAATTCTATTTTTGAAGTCTTTAGAAGAATGCCAATTTCACATGGTTCACTCTAGTAACATAAATACGTATAGTGTTCCAATATGGCTACTGTCAAAAAAAAGAATGATTAGGAAATTCGTTAATTCTGTTTTAGTTTTGCGCTTGCAAAAAATTCTGCTTTTCAAGGTTATAAAGAAAATGAACAATGAAAAATATTGATTTCTCCCTTTTATACCTATGCACATATCTATTTTCCTTGTTGTTTCCTTAATAAGTCTTTTGTTTTGAATTCAAATGCGTATTGTGTATCATAAAGAAGGCAAATCAAATGATTGCTAATTTCTTATGCAGTGATCAGAAAATCGATTCAGATTACCAAGATTCTATGCAACATGTATATCATACACCTTAAAGTTTCCTATACTACAGGTAACTATATTCAATATCTTATAATAAGTTATAACGGGCAAGAATCTGAAAATATACACATATATATAAACTATAACTGAATCACTCTGCTGTATTGAAACTAATACATTGTAAATCAATTATACTTTAGTAAAAAAAAAAGTGAATGTTTTTCATCATATTAAAGAACCATTATAATACATCACATTAAAAAAATGGACAAAACCACATGATGCACAAAAAATTATCTGACAAAATTCAACACAATTTCATGATAAAACCACTCATCAAGCTAGGAGGAAGCTAGGTAATTACCTCAACATAATAAAGGCCATATATGAAAAGTCCACAGATAACATTATAATGGTAAAAATCTGAAAGCTTTCTAAGATGCAGAAAATTTGGTGACTATATGTTTCTACATACACACATATACATGCACTTAAAGAGTCTGTCACACAGAGTGAAGTAAGTCAGAAAGAGAAAAACAAGTACTGTATATTAACACATATACATGGAATCTAGAAAAATGGTACAGATGAATCTATTTGCAGGACAGGAATAGAGACATAGATGCAGAGAATGGATGGGTAGACACAGAGGGGGAAGAGGAGGGTGGGATGAACTGGGAGATTAGGATTGATGTATATACACTACCACGTGTAAAATAGATAGTTGAGTTTGTTGTTGTTGTTGAGTTGTAGGACTTCTTTACATATTATGGACATCAACCCCTTACCAGATGTACAGCTTGCCAATATTTTCTCTCACTCTGTAGGCTGCCTTTTCATTTTGTTAATCGTTTCCTTTGTCACACAGAAGTTTTGAAGTTGGATGTAGTCCCTTTGTCTATTTTTGCTTTTGTTGCTTGTGATTTTGGTGTCATATCCATGAAATCACCACCGAGTCCAATGTCATGAAGATTTCCCCCTATGTTTTCTACTACAAGTTTTATAATTTTACGTCTTATATTTAGGGCTTTAATTCATTTTGAATTAATTTTTGAGTATGGTTTAAGGTAAGAGTCCAATTTCTTTCTTTTGCACATGGTTATTCAGTTTTTCCAGCATCATCTGAAAAGCCTAGTAATATAAAGTTCACGTGACCCTCTTTATTCTATATACCATTGTCTTATTTTATCTGAAATTAATAGTCACTATTGCTTTCACTTGAGAAATGTTTATCAACCCATTTATTTTTATTCTTGTCATGTCGTTCATTTTTTGATGTCTCATTAAATAACATGTTTTATTTTTAAACACTGTTTTGTCTTTTAATAAGAAATTACAAACCAAATATGTTTAACTAATAGGTTGTTTCTGCTTTTACCATCTCATTTTATGCTTTCTTTGTGTATCCTTTGCTTTCTGTGTTTGTTCTCAGATTATTTTTGTTTGCTTTTATCTTCTCTAGAGGCTTTTTCTTTTATTTCTTTTGGATGTGTCATTATCTATTCCTACAACTATCCATATATTCCTTTGAGGCAAATCATCTTTGTAATTCCACAGAATTACTGAAGTAGATTTCTAGAAATAAAAGGAATTCTTCAAGGCTTTTTAGAATTGACAAAGTAAACAAGAAAATTCTAAGTCCCAGACATGCCCTTTGGAAAGGAAATATAGGATCTCAGATAATCTGGCTACTTCTTCCTTATTAGTGACAAGTCACTCAAAACTTCAAAGCCAAGAATATGTATTTTTAACTTAACCAGAGAAGAACTCAAAGTGTCCCTGCTCTAGAATGTATGTGAACCTTGGCTCAAAAATTAACATTTTCTGAATGTCCATTATGTATTGATAACAGGCAATACTGAATGTTATCTCTTTTAAATCACTTAAACCACTAGAATGTAAGCTCCACAACAGCACACGACCCATTTTGTCTTTTTTACCACTCTAATTTCAATGTAGAGAAGGTGACCAGGACATAATAGGCACACAATAAACATTTATTGAAAGAATGAGTGGAACAATCTTATAAGATGACATTTTTAGTCCCTTTCTAGAGTGAAAACAAAGGTTAAAGAGAAAAGGTAACTTGCTTAGAATTGCACAGAAAGTAGCAGAGCTAGGATCTGCTCTAAGGTCTGTTTGACTGATATACTAAAGTATTAGTCCTCTTTAACTTGACTTACAAAGCCTTATGTGGCATGACTGTCCCAGCCTATTTCTCCTGTTACACACCACTGAATCAAAGATCCTTCCATGCTCAAATTCTTTCAGGCTCTTGAAGGTTCTTTTGTAGTTTCTTCCATTTATCAGCTTTTAATTGAGCACCTTCATCAGAGTCAGTTTAGATGTCTCTTCTCTTGGTTCCCGCAGATTTGGTGCATCCTATCACATACATCTATAGCATCCCATATTCCCTATCATAATTACATTTTCCTACTTAAATACAGGAACAGAGCAGTGGTTAAGAAGAGAAACTCTGAAAGCAGGATATTAATGTTCAAATCCAAACTCAACCATTTCTAGAACCTGTGGAGCATCTGAGTGAAGACGATCTAGGCCACTGAATACACACAAATCTCTTGCTTAAGAACAAGATCTAAAGGCTTCCCTGGTGGCGCAGTGGTTAAGAATCCCCCTGCCAAGGCAGGGAACATGGGTTCAAGCCCTGGTCTGGGAAGATCCCACATGTCACGGAGCAACTAAGCCCATGAGCCACAACTACTGAGCCTGTGCTCTTGAGCCCGTGTGCCACAACTACTGAAGCCCACTTGCCTAGAGCCCATGCTCTGCAGCAAGAGAAGCCACCGCAGTGAGAAATCCCCCCATCCAACGAGAAGCCTGTGCACTGCAATGAAGAGTAGCCCTCCCTCCCCGCTCGTTGCAACTAGATAAAGCCCGCGCGCAGCAACGAAGGCAACGCAGCCAATAAATAAATAAATCTATTTATTTAAAAAAAAAAAGAACAAGATCTAAGCTGGAGAAAGAGACTTAAGTGTTATCAGCATTTGGAGGTGGCAGAAACTATTAGCATGTGTGAGTTTTTCCACAGACTTCATGTGACATAAGAAAAAAAGAATGTTAAGGATAGGACCCAGGGGAACAACATTACTTAAGGGGTGGGGAAGGAATAATTTAGAGTGAAGAAAGAGGAGTGGGTGAGCTAGTTAATTAAAAGAAAAAGAAGAGAAAAAAAACACTGGTCACAAGTTAGTGATTGCTGAAACTGGATGATGGATACATAGGCACTGTCCTATACTTTGGTTCTCTATGTTGGCTTGTGTTTGAAATTTTATGAATAAAATGCTTTAAAAGGAAAGGCAGGTGGAGAAAGAGGAATCAGTGAAGGATTCTGAAGAGGTGTATCTACCTGTGAAGGAGGAAAGCAGTATTAGAAGGAGTAGTTATTACCTCAAAGGACTGAAATAAAAGGATCTAAGGAATGAGCAGGTTTTGGTAGCTGGGTCATTAAAATTCCTTCAATAAGAACTGTTTCAGTGGAGCAGAAGCTTAATTTCAATGCTTTGGAGCAAAACTGAAACAAGAAAGTGGAGATACAAAGTAGCTTATGGAAATCAGGGCATGAAATGCTTACAGGGAGATACAGGAGTAAGGATTTTGTTCTGCTTTTGGTTTTAGATGGTAGATTCTTGGGAGGAAGTAACTGGGAAAGGCTGACACTGTAGAAAGCAGAGAATGTCCTAGACAAGGATAAGATGTAGAATGTGAAAAAAGTAGAGGGATAAGTCTGAGAAAAGACTCAATCAATCTCTATCTTTGATACAGAAGGGGAAGGTGAGGATCAGTTCAGATAAAGATTTTATAAGTCAGTGAACTTAATGAGACAAGGTCAGAGGGAAGCAGACATAACGAAGTTATGATCAAAAGAGAAGAGGAAGTAAAAGATTTAGCAACAAGTCTGTGCCAGAGATCTCTGTGGCGACATCATGTTGTGAATAAGAAAACCTGCAGACTTGATCAAAGAAACCAAACAGATATGAATTTTATATTAGCTCTTAATCATCTCTTCAATAAAAGCAGAGGGATCCTGGGGAAGCAAATATAAAGCAAAGAAAAAAGTTATCTTTACTGGAAAATAGTCTTCAGGGAGAAACATTTTGCTATGCCTGATTACAAAAGAAGGAAGGTACAGAAATTCAGTAGGGACTTTAAGATGAACACCACAGAGCAAAATGAGAAAGCCTATATACAACCAAAAGAATTTCAGTTAAAATCAAAATGTTGGCTTTTATATGCATATTGTTCAAAGATAAAAGAATATTTATGGTACAATGTTGTTTTTAAAAAAATGGGGGCTTAGATAAGGTGGTAGTGGAAGGAAGGGAAAAGTAGTCAGATTTCAGATACCTTTTGATGACAGAACAGGTAGGACTTGTTAAAATGTATAGAGCTACAGTAGAAAAACCATATACAAAATGTTAACGGAAGTTATCTCTGGGTGATAGGATTAAACATGATGTGTCTTTCATTCTTTTTAATTTTTTGGAGGAGTAATCTAACAAGATAATCTAACTTGATTCTAAAGATAAGAATAAATTTTTTTCTTTTTTTTTTTTAATTTTTAGCTGCACCACATGGCACATGGGATCTTAGTTCCCTAACCAGGGATCGAACCCACACCCTCTGCACTGGAAGGCCGAGTCTTAACCACTGCACCACAGGCACAGTCCCAAGAATAAATTCTTGATATAAAAAATTCAATACTGAAATACACATGGTAAAAATTTACAGCCAAACTCAAATCCCTTATCCCACCGTTTTCCCTAGAGATCACTGTTAAACTACACTGTTAAAGGTTTTTAAAACCCGTTCCATATAGTTTACTGTAGTGTTTCTCAACCTTTCTTTTCACTACTGCTCCTCCAAAAAGAAAACTAAATAATTAATTATACATATATAATATATATTATACTTATATAATTATATAATGTAACTGCACTTAATTTAAATTTAAATTTAACTTAGTTTCTCCTTAATGACAGATACTAAATACTAAGGAATAAGATTTTGTACAGTAGGATTGAACTCTGGAGACCACAGGCCAATGTAATATATAAGATTTTTTGTGCCTCCCTCTCCCTCCAAAAACCAGAACTATTTCTCCCTCTTGGGGTCAATATTGCCCTGTTGAGAACACATGGTGGACTATTTTAAGTGGACTGTCAATCAAATTACATTTAGTATGAACCATACTCTCCTTCAAACTTTTCCCTTGGCTTCCCTTACCATATTCTCTTTGGTTTCATCCTCGTCTTGAGATACTACTTGTGGCCTTGTCTGTTATAATGTTTCCCAAACTCACTGAATGTAAATATTTTCAAATACACATTCTAATATACGTTTACTTGTTTAAAATTATACACAAATACCACTGTATTAATAAAATATGTGCAATATAAAATGCACAAAAATAGTTTAAAGGATCAAACTTGTAAAAAGGATAGGTAGAAATTATAACTATCTTTTTCCATGTCAAAATGTATACACATTTTGGAAAACAGTTCTATATGTTTTATATGTTGCATTTTCAAGGTATATTTCTTTTCTCTCTATAGCCAATCTTACCCATCACCATGGCTTTGATTGCCATCTTTGAGCTGACATCTCCCAAATTCATGTCTCTAGTGGAGGCCTCTCTTCTAAGCTCCAGAGTCACACATTAAATTGCCTAACTGATGCCTTCACTTGGACGTCCCGTGAGCACCTGAATACAGAGCTTATCTTCCCTCTTAAACGTGCTTCTCACTTTATGCTGCCAAACACAGTTACTACTATCCACCAGAACCCCTGTCAAACCTGAACCCATCAGGTATCATCCTTGATGCGTTCTTCTCCATCTCACCACTTCTAACCCATCACTAAGATTGGTCAGTTTTATCTCCTGAATAATTTTCAAATCAGTGCAATTCTCCTCATTTTCACTGGTATCAATGTAAATTACTGTTGTAAGCTGAGTTTTGTCCTGACAATATTGATATGTTGCAGTCCCAACCCCCCATACTTGAAAATGAGACTGTATTTGGAGACAGAGTCTTCAAAGAAGTAATTAAATTAAAATGGGGTCATTAGGGTGTCCCTATAAGAAGAGGAAATATGAAACACAGACATACAGAAGGAAGATGATGTGAAGACACAGGGAGAAGACAGCTCTACGCACATTTGTATACAAGTCTTTGTATGGATATATTCTTTCATTTCTCTTGGATTATAATTAGAGGTATACTGCTACGTCATATAATACATGTATGTTTAACTTTTTAAGAAACAGCCAAACTGTTTTCCAAAGTAGTTGTACAACTTCACATTTCCCTTCAGCAGTATATGAGAGTTCCAGTTGCTCCATATCCTCACCAACATTCAGTATGGTCAGGTCTTTTAAATTTTAGGTATGTGCTTAACTGACATCTATCTCTAAAGCATCTATTCAAATCTTTGGCCTATTTTTTAAGCTGGGGGTTTCTGTTTTCTTATTGAATTCTGAGAGTTCTTCAGATATAAGTCCTTTATTAGATATGTGATTTGCAAATATTTTCTCCCAGTTTATACTTTATCTTGTATTCTCTTAATGGAGTATTTTGCAGAACATAAAGTCTTAATTCTGAGTAAGTCTAAAATATCAATTTTTTTCATTTATGGATAGAGCTTTTGGTGTTGCATCTAAGAAATTTTTTTCTCCCCTAGCCCACAAAGTTTTATTGTTTTCTTCTGTAAGTTTTTAGAATTTTAGGTTTTACATCTGAATATCCAAATGTTTCAGTACTGCCTGTTAAAAAGACTACTGTATCATGATAGAATTGCCTTTGCAAGTTTTTTTGAAAATCAATTTTCCAAAAAAATTGTGGAAAACGTGTCAGTGTATTTTTGAACTCTCTATTCTGCATCAATGATTTATGTCTCTAACTTTATGCCAATTCCACAATTTCTTGAATATGGTAGTTTCACAATAAGGCTTGAAATCAGGTATTATTAGCCCTCCAATTTTGCTTTTCCCAATTTTGCTGAGAGTTCTTATCGGAAATAGATGTTGGATTCTGTCAAATACTTTTTCTGCATGGACTGAGATGATCAGATGGTTTTGCTTTTTCAGTTTGCTGGCTTTCCTTTTCCAATTAGCATTATACTTAAGCCTCATTCAATCCTCCATAATTTTCAGCCTCTCCTTTGTTCCATATTCTTGTCTGTATGCTGCTTTCTGGATAATTTCATCAATTCTAACTTCCAGGCTAATTCATTTTCTGGTTTTACGTAATATCTGTTTAACCTATCTGCTGAATTTTTTATTTCAATGATTTAATTTTTAACTTCTAAATGTTCTATTTGGTTCTTCTTTAGACCTACCTGACCATTTCTTAACAGTCACTTATTTCTTATTTTTTATTCCATTCTTTATTTCTAAAATATATACAGGTATTCTAGATTCTTTAGCAGTTAACTCTAATATCTGAAGTCCACTGTGTCCTTCAGAAGTTCTTTAGGAGTCTAAAACCTGCTTTGCATTGTGTTTACTTTTCCTGCTAACTCTCAATCATAGCTTCTAGTTTATTTATAGTACTGGTGATTTTTAACTGTGAGCTCATAGTTGGCTGACCTTAACATGCGGAGAATTCTGATAGCTAGAACTAGGAATGCTTTCCTCTAAAGGGGATTTCTACTTGTTTCTTGTGAGAGTAGGTACTGTTACCAACCAAGGACCATATTAGCCACAGTCACAGGTCTCAGCTTAATGCAAGACTGTCAGGTTCATTCCTCCACCTTGCTAGAGACCCAGAGCCTAGTGGACTGATCCCATCATTGACATGAACATTTGACCGCAGGGCAGCTCCAGCTTTTGCAATGACTGAGAGTTCACAAAACTCCAGTACAGTTTCAACTACTTTATCTGCTTATGTATATCTGTACATGCATACGCCTCTCAGAGACTCTCTTACTTTTTGCAGGGCCAACAGTGCATTAAAAATTATGCTTTTCTAACTTACCTAAAATTTGTTTTATCGCAGGGAGAGGACCCTTAAAAAATAACTGGTCCCCATGCTAGTAAAGCAAAAATCTTCTAACCTTTACAGATAAGAGTATGTATTGATAATATCTGACTTAGACATGTAACTGGCTTATTGCCACTTGATTTTGTAATCAAATTGCAATGTTACTGATAAACGAGTTAAACATTTTTCTCATAATATTAAAAACATTCATATTTGGGAGTCCTACAATTTTTTTCTGAGTCTTAAATGCTATTATCAAATCATTTGATACATCTAAAAGGGCAAAAGAAAACACATTCTTTTTCATAGTTAAAATCCTCATTAGTAATATAGCTGCTGAAAATGTTGAACACATTCCAAATATAGCCTAATGCATCTTACACATATGATTACAAGATCCTGCTAAAGGATAAAAAATGCTGGCTTCAAAAATGAAAGTATCATATCTACACTCCCACATATAGCTAAACTTGCTTAACTCTGCAGATGAGAATCTATAACATGTTTTCCACTATAACCTGTTTTCCACTGTGTGGATCCTGAGTAATTTATCAATAACTTGCTACACTCACTTTCAAACAAAGTGTTACGTATAGTATTGATGATTATATAGTGATACTAAAACTTTAACTGGTTTTAAAAGATACCAAAATTGAATTTTTGATGTCTAATAAACAATCTAGAAATTTAATTTAAAATGAGAAGATTTATCCATTCAAGTAAGTTTTGGAAATACAATATAAAAACAGGAAAGAAGTATATCCCACATTTAAGTGCTATAAATAATTAATATGATTGATAGGTATAAATGTGTCTTTTCAAATTTATATATGAACTGAAAACAAAAGGCTAATTTTACAAGTTAGCCTGAACATTTATTAAATTAAGCAGAAGCAGCATTAGTTATCTTAATTAAGGAAAAGCTTTCAAAAGGCTCTACATTAACACTATATTCTTATGATTTATTACACTTGATATAATTGGCCCAGTTTTATTTTATACTCAATCCATTTATGCCCTCTTTACACTATAATGTATTCTTTATAACATGATGAACACCTACTGCAAAACCTTCTGAACTAATAAAGCATTCCAGAAACTATCATCATGTAGGATTTTTTTCTCCTCTTATACTTTCCTAAGATTAGACTCTGAATACTAATATATATAGTTCCATCACCTGAAATTAGATATCTTAACAAACAGCAAGGCAGATTTGCCAATATTAACTGCAAAACTAAAAGTTTTTAAAGTAAACACTTTTTTTTGGCACAATAAAAGAATATAAATGATTTAACAATTCTCACAAGACTTCACAGAACAGAATGAAGGAAAATCATCCTCATTGTTTTTATGACTACAGAATTACCAAATCTTAGATCATAAGCCCATGATTCTTCAGTAAAGTGAGACATATATAATCATGACACTTTAATAGTAAATCCTTGATACTGTCTTATTTAAGGAAGCATGATTTCTTAAATTAAATTTTTGATACTCAGCATGAATATACATGCATATCATGTTATCAGAACTATTAAAAAGAATGACCTTCTCACACATTAGGGTCCTTTATTACCATGCACACGGTAAATTTATGGCCCCAAAAAAGAAGCTTAAAAGTTTTTTTAAAAAAAAGAGTGAAATAATTCTCATGATAGCAAATTGTTGATCCAATCTCTGAAGTAAGTCTACATTATCTAATTTTCCCTCAGAAAACCTCAGCTCTATAGGTAGTATTATCATCCCCACTTGATATCTGACATTCTGAAAGATTATAGGACCTACTCAAGGTTGCATAATCAATGAAGGAAATCTTAGCTCTGTCTGATACTAAGGCCCAAGGACCCAGTTCTTAATCACTGTACTATCCTGCCTTTAACACTACTTGAACAGGTGTTCAGAAAGGTAACCTTTAAAATATTTGGCTGTCCAAATGCTAAAAAAAAACTATACTTAATCCTATAAAAATTATTTTAGAATATTTTAAGATATTTTAAGCAATTGGATTGACTATAACAGATAAAATTTTAAATAATGAGCATGGCAAGGCAGTTCATTTTCCCACAGATCAAGTTTCAGAAACTTCACTACAGTTTCTCTCATAAATATAATTTTTTTAAAAATCCATAAGGAAATACAAATTAAATCAATGAGATATAACTACACACCTATTAGAATAGCTAAAATCCAAAACACTGACAATATCAAATGCTGAGGAGAATGTGGAGCAACAGAAAGTTTGTTTCTTTGCTAATGGGAATGCAAAATATAGCCACGATGGAAGACAGTTTGGTGATTTCTTACAAAACTAAACATAGCCTAACTATAAGACACAGCAATCACGCGCCTTGGTATTTACTCAAATGTGCTGAAAATTTATAGCCACATAAAAATCTGCGCACAAATGTTTATAACAATTTAAATCATAATTGTCAAAAAATGGAAGCAACATGTCCTTCAAAACGTGAATGGGTAAACAAATTAGGTATATTCATAGAGTCAAATATTATTCAGTGATAAAAAGAAACGAGCAACCAAGCAATGAAGACAGGAAGAAACCTTAAATGCATATTACTGAGAGCAACCAGTATGAAAATTCTAATTATGATATTCTGAAAAGGACAATACCCTAAAAACAGTACAAAGATCAGTGGTTGCCAGGGGTTAAGGAGATAAGTGGGGGGAGGATGAACATGTGGACCACAGAGGATTTTTAAGGAAGTGAAACTACTGAACCTCTTTCGTATGATCCTATAATGGCAGATACAGGAAATTATATATTTGCATAATGCATTATGTATCTTGTATTAGTGTGGTACATTTCTTACAAGTGATGAACCATGACTGATATATTATTAATAATTATAGTCCATAGTTTACATTAGGATTAGCTTGTGCTGTACAGTTATGTTTTACATAATGTATAACAGATGCTAAGACAGCCTAACAAGTATCAGACATATTTCTGCTCAATTTTTTTATAAACCTAAAAGCTGTTCTAAAAAATAAAGACCATTAATTTTAAAAGAAATCTATAGGTGTTGAACTACAACAAAATAATTACAAAAATTATTTAACAAAGGAAAATGCGAAGTACGGTTTCTTTTGTAGAAAAGAAACAAGTTGGCAAGAAGTCAAACATGGAAATTCCATCACACTACACTGTTAATTACAGAAACATCAGAATCAAATTTAAAAGCAAAGAAACCTGGAAAATTAATTTTTAACTTTCCTACCTGACATGAAATTAATATTGTAATTTTGTTTATATTCAAATTATAAACTAAAGAGAAAATATCTATTAATTTAGCTTTCAGTGAATTTCAAAATATGGACTACTCCTTATAAAAATTTAATACATAAATTTAAAACTCTGTTCTGGTAGACTGTAATCTAAAAAAAAAAGATATTTTCTAGAAATTATCTTCCTAGGAAAAAAGCATTAATTTCTAAATGGATATTGTAGGGCTTCCTAGGTGGCGCAGTGGTTGAGAATCCACCTGCCAACACAGGGGACACGGGTTTGATCCCTGCTCCAGGAAGATCCCACATGCCACGGAGCAACTAAGCCCGTGCGCCACAACTATTGGGCTTGCGCTTTAGAGCCTGTGAGCCACAACTAATGAGCCCATGTGCTGCAACGACTGAAGCCCATGCGCCT
This sequence comes from Hippopotamus amphibius kiboko, assembly GCF_030028045.1. Lineage (NCBI taxonomy): Eukaryota > Metazoa > Chordata > Mammalia > Artiodactyla > Hippopotamidae > Hippopotamus > Hippopotamus amphibius. The sequence continues at coordinate 85,096,098 of NC_080189.1, read as the reverse complement.
AGAGCCCACGCTCCACAACAAGAGAAGCCACGGCAATGAGGAGCCTGTGCACCAGAACGAAGAGTAGCCCCCACTCACCACAACTAAAAAGAAAGCCTGCACATGGCAAAAAAGACTCAACACAGCCAACAAAATAAATAAATTAATTTAAAAAAAAAAGGGTATTGTAGAAAGCATATGACAAATTCTAAATCATTTCATCTTGAATTATTTACACTGTTTTGAGTTTTTAAAAATATATTCAGAGGTTTACAGCCCTACCCACCATCGGTCCCTCCCATCAGGAAGCAGGCACGAGCCTCCTAGATAGCTTCCTCCACAAGAGGGCAGACAGCAGTATCAAGCAGTATCAGCAGTATTTCATCTTGCAGAACTGAAAACCACAGCCACAGAAAGATGGAGAAAATGAAAAAGCAGAGGACTTTGTACTAGATGAAGGGACAGGATAAAACCCCAGAAAAACAACTAAATGAAGAGGAGATAGGCACCCTTCCAGAAAAAGAATTCAGAATAATGATAGTGAAGATGATCCAGGACTTTGAAAAAAGACTGCATGCAAAGATCGAAAAGTTTACCAAAGACCTAGAAGAATTAAAGAGCAAACAAACAGAGACATGCAACACAATAATAGAAATGAAAAATACACTAGAAGGAACCAATAGCAGATTAACTGAGGCAGAAGGGCGAATAAGTGACCTGGAAGACAGAATGGTGATAATCACTTATGCAGAAAAGAATATAGAAAAAAGAATGAAAAGAACTGAAGACAGCCTAAGAGACCTCTGGGACAATGTTAAACGCACCAACATTTGCATTATAGGGATCCCAGAAGGAGACGAGAGAGAGAAAGGACCTGAGAAAATATTGGAAGAGATTATAGTTGAAAACTTCCCTAACATGGGAAAGGAAAGAGCTACCCAAGTCCAGGAAGCACAGAGAGTCCCAGGTAGGATAAACCCAAGGAGAAACACACCAAGACATACAGTAGTCAAGATGACAAAAATTAAAGACAGAGAAATGTTATTAAAAGCAACAAGGGAAAAATGACAAATAACATACAAAGGAAATCCCATCAGGTTAACAGCTGATTTCTTAGCAGAAACTCTGCAAGCCAGAACGAAGTGGCACGATATATTTCAAGTGATGAAAGGGAAGAACCTACAACCAAGAATACTCTTCCCAGCAAGGATCTCACTCAGATTCGATGGAGACATCAAAAGCTTTACAGACAAGCAACAGCTAAGAGAATTCAGCACCACCAAACCAGTCCTATAACAAATGCTAAAGGAACTTCTCTAAGTGGGAAACATAGGAGAAGAAAAGGACCTACAAAAACAAAAACAAAACAATTAAAAACATGGTAATAGGAACATACATATCGATAATTACCTTGAATGTAAATGGACTAAATGCACCAATCAGAAGATACAGACTGGCTGAATGGATACAAAAACAAGACCCATATATATGCTGTCTCAAAGAGACCCACTTCCGACCTAGGCACACATACAGACTGAAAGTGAGGGGATGGAAAAAGATATTCCATGCAAGTGAAAATCAAAAGAAAGCTGGAGTAGCAATACTCATATCAGATCAAATAGACTTTAAAATAAAAAATGTTACAAGAGACAAGAAAGGATATTACATAAAGATGAAGGGATCCATCCAAGAAGGGGAAATAACAATTATAAATATATATGCACCCAATATAGGAGCACCTCAATACATAAGGCAAATGCTAACAACTATGAAAGAGGAAATGCAAGGCAGAAATAGAGACAAAGATGTAGAGAACAAACATATGGACACCAAGTGGGGAAAGTGGGGAGGGTTGGGGGGGATGAATTGGGAGATTGGGATACCAAATTGTACGCTCTAAATATATGCAGTTTATTGTCTGTTAACTGTATCTCAATAAAAGTTCTTAAAAAAAAATAAAAAAATATATTCAGAGGTTTAAAAGGCTAAACCGGCGGTCCCCAACCTTTTCTGGCACCAGGGACTGGTTTCGTGGAAGACAATTCTTCCACAGACGGGGTGGGGGGTGGGGGGATGGTTCAGGAGGTAATGGGAGCAACGGGGAGCGGCAGATGAAGCTTCATTCACTAGCCCACTGCTCAGCTCCTGCTGTGCAGCCTGGATCCTGACAGGCCACAGAAGAGTATGGATGGGGGGTTGGGGACCCCTGGGCTAAACCACTAAATTAGAAAGAACTTTCAATACCAGGATATATCCTTAAAATCTTGAAGCTGAAAAAAAACCAGTAGTGTAAGAATATTCTGTTTATAATCTTTTCATCAAAAACCGATTACAAAATGATTTAGAGATCTTGATTCAGAAATTGCTCTTCAGTGACCCAAGATATACATCATCACCTATTCAAGTTTAAAATTTTCTGAAGATTTTAAGGATTATTATTTGGACTTCAAATCATTTTAAAAGTCCTATACTTTTTACAAAGATTCTACTGCCATTGATAATAAATATTTTTAAATATTAAATAATATTCTTACATTATAGTTATATAATTAGCAAAAATACTTGTTTAGAGCTTTACAACAAAGGTAAAGAGTAAAGAAATTATAGTAAATACAAAAATTTATATACTATCTTTGCAATTTATGACAGATATTTTCCTTTGGGCATTGTTACTTTTCCTTCTTCCTAGAATTCCCAAAGCTGTAGGATCAAAAGTTACTCTGGGGACTTCCCCAGTGGTTCAGTGGGTAAGACTCCGTGCTCCCAACGCAGGGAGCCCAGATTCTATCCCTGGTCAGGAAACTAGATCCCACCTGCATGATGCAACTAAGAGTTTGCATGCAGCAACTAAGAAGCCCACATGCCACAACTAAGAAGACTGCATGCTGCAACTAAGCATGCCATGACGAACCCAAGTGCTGCCACTAAGAGCTAGCACAGCCAAAATAAATTAAAAAAAAAAAAAAGTTATTTTGGACTTTCCAAAAATGACTGATCTTTTCTGAATATAGATGAATACACTGAATCCTAAGAGGGACTAAATTTCTACTCATAAATATTACCTTACAAGAACAAACATTAACTAAACTGTAAAATTAAATTAAAATTTATGAGTGTAAATAGGTATGTGTATATTGTGTATGACTATAGTCTTAAAAAACTTATGAAGAGTACCTGAAAAAGCAATCTTTTTTTTTTAATCAATTTATTTAATTTATTGATTTATTTATCTTTGGCTGCATTGGGTCTTCGTTGCTTTGTGCGGGCTTCCTCTAGTTGCAGCGAGCAGGGGCTACTCTTCATTGTGGTGTGAGAGCTTCTCACTGCCGTGGCTTCTCTTGCTGTGGAGCATGGGCTCTAGGCGCTCGGACTTCAGTAGTTGTAGCAAGGGGGCTCAGTAGTTGTGGCTCTTGGGCTCTAGAGCACAGGCTCAGTAGTTGTGGCGCACAGGCTTAGTTGTTCCACGGCATGTGGGATCTTCCTGGCCCAGGGAAAGCAATCTTTTTTTAAAAAAATATTTATTTATTTATTTGGCTGTTAGTCCCAGGTTGCATCACGTGGGATCTTTAGTTGTGGCATGCTGAATATTTAGTTGCAGCATGTGGGATCTAGTTCCCTGACCAGGAATGGAACCTGTGTCCCCTGCATTGAGAGCACAAGAGTCTTAGCCACTGGACCACCAGGGAAGTCCCTGAAAAAGCAATTTTTATTGGATTTTTTTTAATTAAATAAGACATTTTTTTAAGTAAATGAAAAGGATGAATACAATGAAACCATAAATCCCTATCCCTTACAGTCCTTCTTAATTAGAAATAACTCCCATGCGTTTAAAACCTGGCCCCGTATTCGTTCAGTGTAATAACTGATTGTTGACAAGAATATCACAACTTTCATATATAACATATGGCAGTGTTAATTATATTAATTAATTATATTCATCATGCTACACATTACATCCCTAGTACTTATTTATCTTGTAACTGGAAGTTTGCACCTTCCGACTGCCTTCATCCAATCCCCCCCACTCCCCCCCAATGGCATCTACCTGCTTGTTCTCTTTATAACAATTTCCATTTTGTTGTGTTTGTTCATTTGTTTTTTAGATTCCACATATAAGTGAAATCACACAATGTCTGTCTTTCTCTGTCTGAGCTGCTTCATACACTGTCACTATAACATATCCCAGCCACAAGCACAACTAGGTACTGAGTGCTATGACTCCTCCTAGCAAATCACCAAACTTGGGGGTGGTTTTGGAGATCCCCAACACAGGAAATAAAATATTTAAAATTCTGAACTACTATCTGCCACAGTGCTAGAAACTTAGAGACTCTTTTTCTTTGGGGCGCAAGGTGTTAAGGTTTAACAAACAGAATGCCTAGCTGTTCGATGCATCACTATCAACACCGTATCGACAGGAGTGAATGAAGTGCCGAGGCAGGGGTTTCCATGCATGGAAGGGGTTCTTGTGGCCAAAGAGGCAGTATTGGTAGATGACAGAAGGGAAACTTCAGAATATGAAAAAAATAACACATTAATGTGCTTTATAGGAGAAATTAACCACTGAATGGATCCTACCATCTTCAGAGACTTTATCAGACATTATAAGAATCACTAATTAAATCTCTTATAGACCAAAATTTTTATCTTATTCGCTATCAGGACTTTGAAAAACTTATACAATAAAACATTTATATGATTTTAAAAAATGGGAAATTACTACATTCATTTCAGAAATTAGTCTACAAATAGTATTAGCTAGCATCTACTCAACAAACAAACATGCAAAGAAAATTTGTGGTTGTCAAGAAATATACTTCCCTTTCACAATTTAACATGTAGCCTCTCTATCAGACAGGAACACAAATAATACTGGCTCATTATCTTCCTGCATTTTTTAGTAAAGAGATAAAAATACTTTCATTTAAACATACCTTAACTATTTCTTCGATGAAACAAATGTGAGAGACAGGATCTCTCTTCCTGGCTAATATTTTTTGCAGATGTTGTACCTAAAAAGGGGGAAGAGAGGGAGAATGTATATAACAGTATTTTCAAATGAAACAAGTATAAAGCACAGGCATTAGAAACAGTAAGGGAAGGGAAAAGGCATTTTGCTAGAGCCCTTATATACATTATAATTAGCTAGTGTAGGTATTTCGAATGCTCAGAGATTTTAAGAAACCTGCCCAAGGTCACACAACTTAGAATAACAAGGAATTAACCCATTATTAATGTTATTTTCACGCTGCCAAATATTTACCTGGCCACAAAGAGTAAAAATATGATCCACAAGCTTCTCCATATTGGTCCAGAGGGAAGCACGAAACGCTGCAGTGTTCCCTGGGGTTGGCATGGTAGATCGTCCAGGTCCCCCTGTTTATGAGTGACAAAAAAATTGAAAAATAAAAATTTTCAAATATAACAAAATGTATTGATATGTTATCATAAGAAGTTCCTTTTTGAAGAAATTATAATTTCTTTTGAGTAATATAAAAGAGAACCTTAACCTTTTGTGTTTAAGAAAAGAAAATAAGATCACATATACATATATACCCTCCCTCCACCCCCAACCCCCCCACGCAAGGATAATACAGAAAACAGTAATGAATAAGAATGGTTTCCTAAACGGGGTTGTTGGGGTGGCAGGAGGTAGTACCAGGTGAAAGGAATAGGGATAGAAATGGTGTGTCTCTGTGAACCATACAAATGTTTTATATATTAATAATTTCACAATAAATTTAAATTTTAAAAGAGTGAAAAAAGCAAACTCTAAAACTAAATACAAGTACACTAGAAACACATAAAAGTAATGGTACTTCAAATTAATAATACAACCACACACAGGAAAATAATTATTTCAAGTAATTTTTAATTATATAGCCTCCTGACTTTAGTAAGAGATATTTTAGGGGCAAAAAGAACTGCAAAGAAATACTGTACTTTACTTAATAGATGTGTTGCTTGATGGTAATACTGAAACTAAGTATATTTTAGAATGGCACAAATGAAGGTTCTGACTATAAACAGAATAAAGATACAAATGTGTAATGGGGATCAGAGGTATTTGTCAATTCTGTTCACTAAAGGACAGAGAGAGGACAACTCCTTAACAGAAATGAGCATGCCTGATACCCAAATTTCAGTCTCTATGCACCATTCCCCAATAAAAGAAACCAAGGCTTACTGAAGAAAAAAGTGATTCCATATTTGGAACAGTAAAAACAGAAGGTGAACCTGGGCCAGAGAGCAAAGAAAGTGTTTCAAGACAAATGGAGATTTGCAAGGGACACAGGAACTTGACTGGAGGGGGCTTCCATGAAACAAAGTGGGGAATATTTAGCCATCCAAAATAATACTGATGATAATGGTTTATAAAACACTGATTGAAAAAATAATTCCTGAGCTCAAAGTGAAAACTCAAATGTTTAAAAAGGGTGGGAACTGCTGTTTACAGAAGACTGTCAGTTCATAAATGCAGAAGGAATGATAATATTAGAAAAAAAATCATTTTGCAACTACTAACTAGTAAAATAATTAAATGAGGGAATGATCAACACTGGATACTAAAACACTAGAGGAAATGTTATGGGGAACAGGATATTCACATGGTGCAAAGGCTGCATCACAAATTACTTACTAATTACAAACAAAAGAGTACTTTTTCAAGGAGGAATCTGGCATACACCACAATAACAAATAAGCAATGAGACAGACTGGCATAATTTTGGTTTTGTGTATTTCCAATTATGATGTAAACATCATACCAGGTTTTTTATTATTATTATTTATTTGTTTGTTTGTTTGTTTATTTATTTTATTGGCTGTGTTGAGTCTTTTTTGCTGTGTGCAGGCTTTCTTTTTTTTTTAGTTGTGGTGAGTGGGGGCTACTCTTCATTGTGGCGTGCAGGCTCCTCATTGCCGTGGCTTCTCTTGTTGTGGAGCATGGGCTCTAGGTGCGTGGGCTTCAGTAGTTGCAGCACATGGGCTCAACAGTTGTGGCTCATGGGCTCTAAAGCGCAAGCCCAATAGTTGTGGCGCACGGGCTTAGTTGCTCCGTGGCATGTGGGATCTTCCTGGAGCAGGGATCAAACCCGTGTCCCCTGCATTGGCAGGTGGATTCTCAACCACTGCGCCACCTAGGAAGCCCTCATACCAGGTTTTTACCCTGAATGTAATCATGAGGAAATAATCAGATAAATCCAGACAAATTCAGATTGTGGGGCTCTCCGAACATGTTAATGCCATAAAAGACAAAAAAGGTAGTGGGGCTTTTTTTTGATTAAAGGAAAGTAGAGACAAGATAACCAACAGAAAAGCATGATTGCTGACTGGTTCAAGTTGGGGCAGGGGGAGGACAGTTATAAAGAATATTTTGTGGAAATAACTGAAAAATACTCAATATGGATTACATACAAAATAATATTAATGTATCAATGTGAATTTCTTGAGAGACCAATGCCTGAGGATATTACTGGATGTAATACACACACACAGCTATGTGTACAGGTTTGAAATGTTTCAACATAAAAAGAAGGAATTTTAATCTCAAATTGAAAAGTACACATTTTAACCCAAACTAATTAAAAACCAGGCAGTACAAGAGCTCCTCAATGATTAGAGAGTGTGTCCTGCTTTTACAGAGGGCAAGAATCAAGAAAATCAGAGGCTATGTTTATAAGCTTTTCACTCTAGTTATCAACAATTCTAAGTTTAGGAAAGAACTACATGCTCCTTTCTTTTTTTCTTTTTTTTTTCTTTTTGGCCACGCCATGTGGCTTGTGGGATCTTAATTTCTTGACCAAGGATTGAACCTAGGCCCCAACCGTAGAAGCTCCAAGTCCTAATCACTGGACCACCAGGGAATTCCCTACATGCTCCTTTAGTAAAGAGATGCTATTATTTTTTACTCTGATAATAGTGGAAAGCAATAAAAAAGAAAAACATATAGGAGAGAGAGATTGGCTTTAAAATATGAATAATTCCTATCCAAAATCTGGGTGTAATTAATTTTTAAAATTATTTGCAGTGTTGTACAAAGAATATTAAGGAAAAGTATTCATGGACTAGAGAGGTAATAGTGAAACAATATGCAATTATCTCAGATGTTACATAAAGGATGAATTTTAACAGTGAGGAAACGGTATGCAGTGCTTTTGTGAAAATTAGAAAACATTAATCAAATTCCTGGAATATGCATAGATTCTTTTATTACAAAGAATTATGGAATGTATCAACCTTCTACTCTTAAAAATAGATACGAGCAGAAATATAAGAAGGTATTATTTTCTACTCGTATTTATTTTAGAGGAACTGAGGCACAAAAAAATAAGATCACAGTCATTGGTTCACAGTCACTGAGTTCTAGCAGCTTTATTTTTCTTACTTATAGCTTAGTAAGTACATAAAGATTTTTATCCTCATGCACTAAATACATCTTGAAGATATAAACATGACAAAAACAATCAACTGATCATAGAACAGCCGTATAAAGGAAGGGAAGCAAGAATAATTAAAACAGAAAAACTGATGCCATTATCTGCTAGCTTTAGGTGCCTCAAGAAACAAAATAAAGTGTCATAAACTAAGTTTTATTAAAGTGATAAAAGAAAATAAGAGTTCCTCAAAGAAACAACACTTAAGAGTGACTTCTAGTTAGTGATGGTGGAGTAAAATCTTTTTCTTCCTCTTCTTGTCCCTTGAAGGGCAATGAAAAAATGAACAAAAAGTAGAGAAAAATGTCGACCTCAAAGAAACAAAAAATCAACTAAAAACCTCAGACTTGAGATTATGAAGCACGTATGCCAAATGCTGTAGATAAATCAAAATGAACAAGGAACCAGACAGCTGACATCCTAGATCATTAGCAAGGAACAACCTGCTCTTAAAATCAACTGTAACAGTTTAGACAGGCTATCCAATGATTCTTTGCTGAGAGCTAAAATGGACAGACATGGATGGGCCAGGAAAGAAGTCAGAAAAATGTTCCATGTTGCAGAATGGCAAAGAAAGAAAAGCAGAAGGAGAAACCATTATAAAATGATATTTACAGTATATTAGAATTAGCCCTCTAGCTTAGGGAAACTATTGGAGGTAAAATGAGGTGAAAGAAGAGAATGTAAGGTTTCCACAGAAACTGCTTGAATGGCTTTACTGGAACTCACACTAAGCTCTCAAATGGTTCAAAATTTGAGGAAAGAAGCATTCAGAAAGTAGAAGGAAATAAGATGGTGAATTGTTATTCTAGACAATAAAGATATTACAAGAAAATAAAACTAGAGACCACCACCTCATGAATATAGATGTAAAAATCCTCAACAAAATACTAGCAAATAAAATCCAAAAATGTATAAAAAGAACTCTACACCATAATCAAGTGGGATTTATCCCAGGCATGTAAGCCTGGTTCAACATTCAAAAACCAGTTTACATAATCCATCACATTAATAGGCTAAAAAAAGAAAAATCACATTATCACAGTAATACATTGGATCACAGTTGACAAAATCCAATAGCCATTAACGGTAAAAACTCTCAATAAACTAAGCATAAAGGGAAATTTCTCAGCTTAATAAATACTACCTATAAAAAGCCTGCAGCTAACATCATACTTAATGATGAGAGACGTTCCCATTAAGATCAGGTACAAGGCAATAATGTCCCCTCTTCACCTCAACTTTTCAACACTTTACTGGAAGTCCTTGCTAATGCAATAAGGCAAGAAAATGAAAGAAAGGTATATATTGGGAAGTAAAACAAAACTGCCTTTGTTTGCAGATGATGTTAATCATCTGTGTAGAAAATCAGAATGAATTCACCAGAAAAGTCCTAGAATTAATCAGGGATTATAGCAAGGTTGTAAGATACAAGATTAATAAACATAAGTTAATAAACATATATAGTCTTTCCTATATACCAACAATGAACAAGTGAAATTTGAATCTGATAACAAAATACCATTTACATTACCCCACCCCCCAAAATTAAATACTTAGGTATAAATAAATCTAACAAAATATGTACAAAATCTATATGAGGAAAACTACAGAACTCTAATGAACAAAATCAAAGAGGAACTAAATAAATGGAAATATATAATATGTTTATGGACAGAAGAATCAATATTGTCAAGATGTCAGTTCTTCCAAACTTAATTCATAGATTCAATGCAATCCAAATCCAAATCCAAATCCAAATGCTAGAAAGTTTATTTTTTGGATATTAACAAACTGATTCTAAAGTTTACATGCAGAGGCAAAAGAACCAGAAGAGCCAACACAATATTGAAGAAAAAGAACAAAGTTGGAAGACTAGCCAATTTCAAGATATTGTATAAAGCTACAATAATCAAAACAATGTGGTATTGGCAAAAAAAAGAGACAAATATATCAATGGAACAGAATAGTGAGCTCAGAAACACACCCACATAAATATAATTAAATGACCTTTGACAAAGAAGCAAATGCACTAAATTCAGCAAAGGTAGAACCTTTAAAAAATCATGTTGTAATAACTGGATAATCACAGGCAAAAAAATGATTCTAGACACAGACCTGACATACTTCACCAAAATTAACTCAAAATGGATCACATACCTAAAAGTAAAATGCAAAACTGTAACACTCCTAGGAGATAACATAGGGGAAGACCTAGATGACCTTGAGTATGGCAAGGACTTTTTAGATACAATACCAAAGACATGATCTATGAAAGAAATAACTGAAAGCTGGATTTCTCTGAAATTAAAAAATTCCATTCTGGGAGAGAGAAATAATCAAGAGAATTAGAAGACAATCCTTAGACTGGGAAAAAAAAATATTTGCAAAAGACACATCTGAAAAAACTGTTACCCAAAATAAAAATTCCTACAACAGTAAGAAACCCACTCAACTAAAAAATGGGCCAAAGACCTTAACAGACACCTCCCACAGCAAAGATGTACAGATGGCAAATAAGCATATGAGAAGATGCTCCACATTATACATCCTCAGGGAAATGTAAATTAAAACAACACTAAGATGGGACTTCCCTGGTGGTTCAGTGGTTAAGACTCAGTGCTCCCAATGCAGGGAGCCTGGGTTCTATCCCTTGGCAAGGAACTGGATCCCACATGTCACAACTAAAGATCCTGCACAAGGCAACAAAGACCCCGCATGCCACAACTAAGAACCAGTGCGGCCAAATAAAAAAAAAGAAAACCCACCACTACCAACAAAAACACTAAGATACCACTACATATCCATTAGAATGGCCAAAATTTGGAACACTGATAACACCAAATGCTGGTGAGGATATGGAGCAACAGGAAGCCTGATTCACTGATACCATGAAAACAACATGGTAAAGCTACTTTGGAAGACAGTTTAGTGGTTTCTTAGAATACTAAATATACTCTTAACATACAATTCAGGAATTGTGCTCTTTGGTATTTACCCCCCAAGCAGTTGATAACTTATGTCCACACAAAAACCTGCACAAAGATGTTTATATCAGCTTTTGTTCATAATTGCCAAAACTTAAAAGCAACCAGGATGTTTCACTAGGAGGATGGATAAATAAACTGTAGTACATCCATACAATGGAATATTATTCAGCACTTAAAAAAAAAAAAAAGCTAACAAGTCATAAAAAAAATTTAAAAAATGGAGGAATCTTAAATGCTTATTACTAAGTGAAAGAAGCTAATTTGCAAAGGCTACATAATGTATAATTTCAACTATATAACATTCTGAAAAAGGTAAAACAGTGGAGGCAATAAAAAGATCAGTGGTTACCACGGCTGGGAGTGGGGAGATGAATAAGCAAAGCATGGAGGAATTTTAGGGCCATGAAAATATTGTCTGATATTACAATGATGGAGATACATCATTCATTATAAATTTGTCCAAACTCATGATGTAGAAACCAAAGAGTAACCCTACTGTAAACTATGGACTTTGGGTGGTTATGACATGTCAGTGTACGTTCACCAATTGTAACAAATATATTACTTTGCTAGGGGATGTTGATAATGAGAGAGACTGCACATGGGTGGGGGTGAGTGTATATGGGAAATCTCTGTACCTTCCTCTTAATTTTGCTGTGAACCTAAAACTGCTCTAAAAAAAATAAAGTCTTAAAAAATAAAATCTTTTCAAAGCATGAATAAATAAAGTGAAGGTCCCTATATATGCCCCTTTGTTCCTGGTCTCATTTTCCTTGCTCTCTCCCCAGAACTAATGTTACTTTGAAATTAATGATTATTATTACAAGGCATATATTTATACATTTATCACATATGTATGTATATAAAGCAATATATAATACAGTTTGTCACATTCTTAGGCTTTAAACACAGTATCATACTGTATCTTTCTACAACTTGTTTTTTCCTGTAAGAGTGCTGAGAATTATCTATATTGATAAAATTTATTAATTTAAACACTGTATAGTAATCTACTTAATAAATAAACTAGTTTATTCATTTTTCCAATGAAGGAAAGACTGTTTTCAATCTTTAACTATTATAAATAATAAAAAAATAACAATTCTTATACATATGTGGCAGAATTTCTCTAGGGTATACTCTTAAAAGAGGAATTAGAAGATTGTAAGGTATACCCATTTTTAACCGTAGTGATCAGTTTGATAAAACTGAATAAAGTGATTGAAATATTTTATTCTCCCACAGAGTACAAGAGCTTCTGCTCTCATCTAACACTCAATTCCGTTTAGATTTAGATTTTGCCAGTTTCATGACTGAGAAATAGTATCTTGCATCATTTGTTTTTCCCTAATAACTAGTTCATATCCTCTAAAAAGAGGCTGAACATCTTTTCATGTTTACTGGATGTGTTCTTCTGTGATTTGCCTTTTCATATTCTCTACCTGTTTTTTTCAATTGAGTTAGTTATCTTTTCCTTAGTGAATTATAAATTTTTAGATACGTTTTGGGGAACATGTGTTCCTGTATAATTATAATAATGTTATTTATTTCTTAAATTTTGAAACAATCTTAAACATATAGAAAATCTGAAAGTATAGTAAAAATATTTTTTTCTGAATCATTTGGGAATAAGTTACTGACATGATACCCTATCACCCCTGAAGGCTTTAAGGTGTATTTCCAACAAAAAAGACATTCTACTACATAATCTCAATATAACCAACAAGATCAGGCAATTAACATTAATCCTGCCAATATAACATTTTAAAAAATAAAAACAACAATGATTATTCTTTTAAAAAGTTATAAAGAATGGGGTTTCTACATTAAATCATGGTATTCACTCCTCAACAGATGATAATAAGGCTTTAAAACTCTTTATTCTCTCAAAAAAAGGGAGCATACTTTAGGGCTGATAGCATGTGAATAATTGCTTTTTTCCCCCTCTATTCTTGACAACACAGGAGGGAATGAGATTAAACTGCTTCTGGAAATTTAAACATTAGATCAAACTTTCAGAGAATAACTGCTGGGAAAAGCTGAGAGTGAAATCTCCTCTGGCAATTTCTTTTCAAAGCTCTCCTTCTGGGATGATCTTAATACAGACCTATTCAGAGGCTAGGGCTAACCTTTAAAAATCCTTTTAAGATCTAAGATTCTTTTATCTCTTTTTATCTAGTGCAAATTATTTATGAGGGACATATATTCTATGTTACTTAAGGTTATGTTTATATAGCAAATATAAAAATAATAATCAATAATCAATGACTGCAAATATTTTTTAGTCTTAGTCCTGTATCGAGAACTGTTATTAATTTTACGTGTATCATTTATTCTTAAGGACAACTTTACGACAGTATCCTGTTCAATAGAAAAATGAGAAGAGGAAAAACTGGAGGCAATAGGTATGGACAACACTTTGGAGAATTTTTCTACAGTCTGAATAAAATAAGGTGGTAAAACTGAAGAAAGAAATGGAGTCAAGATAAATCTGACTGTCTTTAAGCAGATGATACAACAGCATGACTATGTGATGGGAAAGAGACATAATAAAGGAAAAACTGATGACGTAGTAGAGAGGGGGATCTGTGAAAGCAATGCCTTTGAGTGATGTGATCTAATGCAAAAGTAGAGTACTTGGTCTCTGCTAGCAGCAAGTACAGTTCATCCATATTAACAGGAAAGAAGACAGATTTTAAGGAGAGAAATGCAGAGTTGGGGGTGCTTAGAAAAATGAAAGGTACAGAGAACATGCAGTCCTTCCTGTCTATGAAGTGTGTTATACGTATTAATGTCATCATCACATATCTTTTGGCAGGAAAAGGGTTGGGGACTGCTAACTTGAATCTACCTGTTTTGGGTTTTCTTTTGATTTTGCTATAGTTGTAATGTTCCCAAAGCTTTCATCAGCTTCTATCACCACATTCAGCTTTTATTGCTCCTGAGTACCAGAATTACACAAGCCCAGAAAGATAGAGATTTTATTTCCTTAAAAAATATTTTCTGCCTTAATAAGAAGTACACGTGAGGATAAGGATTTCAAAAAGAAAAATATGTTCCTTTTTTTTTCCTTGCATCTGTTTCCTCTGAACTAAATGAAGCCACAGTTTATAGATTTTATCTAGAAGTTCTGAATATACAAATTGGCCAGTTAAACTCACTGATTAGACAAAAAAAAGTTATAAATAAATTCTGAAACATAATTTCTCCTCTCATTTTCTGTCTACTAAAAAAATGAGTCATTAGATTACTTTGAAACTTGAATGTTTCATATACTATTCAAAGGACTTTTCAGTTATAAATAAATAAAGAAGCTAAATATAAACCACATCCATACCTCTCACAGCTGACTGGGAAGGCTGAGTCAAAACTTTGATGTCTAACGCACTGTTGATATTTTCTTCTATAGCAGCACAATATCCATCCACGACACTGGTAATAGTATCCTTCAAAGTTCCCAGATTATGGAAAACCTGAAGAGCTGTTCCGACCTGGGTTGGATTCTTTAAAAAGGTGGTGGTGGGGTGGCATGGGAATAGATATAAATAGAAAAACAAACAAAACCAACATAAATCTACAACTTTAGTGGTACTTGAGCAGTTACTACAATATTTTAAAATAACAGACAAGAACAAAGACAATGCATTTGGAATAAATATTATTTTTAGTCATTACTTATTTCATGAAAAACAAAGTTAAATACCATGTGTATGATTTCCTCCCTTTCCCTTCTCCTCCTCCTTTAAAGGATAGTAACAAAATAAAAAATCTGTTATATTATTAGGGCTTACTTAAAATTTACCACCAATCGCCAGGAAGAAAGGCATGCTGTAACTAACAACAACCCTATATTTGTTTAGAGAATAAATAAATGAATTCTGCAGAGTTCACTGAGGGCTGAACCATGCAAACTGATACTATTTATTCATTATATTTCCTTCCTTCCTTCATTCACTGCAACTGCAAATATTTATAGAGTGCTTACTATGGGTCTATCTTGCTTCTATGTGCTGGAAATACAGTAGCAAATAAAACCGAGTCTCTGCCCACATGGAATTGTATTTACTGAGAAATGTATAAAAAAATAAATATAAGAGAATATCAGGTAGTGATAAACGCTATAAAGGAGGAGGCAGGGAATAACAATAGAGAATGATGTGGATCAGCACACAGGGAAGAGTCAGAGAATGTATCTCAGGGTGGTATTTAAACAGAGACCAACATATAACGAGGGAGGGAATCTATGGAGGATATGGGGAAATACAGATCTGGGCAGAGGTATCAATGAAAGTGCAGAGGTAGAAATGTGCTTGGTAGCTACTGAAACAGCAATTAGGTCATGATGGTGGCTGGAGGAGAGTGACTGAGGCAGAGAGAGTTAAGCAATGAGGTGGGGAGTAGAAACACCATCTATGAGTAGATTAAGTCCATAGTGATATAAATAGGTTGCTGGATTTGCCACTAAGTAAATGACTGAATTAACAAGGCAGACCTTGTACACCAACATATATTTCCAGGCCCAAATAGCTGAAATTCCTCTTTCATTTATGATTCAGTACCTGTTATTAAAGGCATATAGTTAAAAACTTAGATTATTTCATTCACATTTTCTTGACTGTTAAGTTTATAAATAACGCAAAACGTTATTTCTGAAATATACTGGTGTAAGTAATAGTACATGCTGCAGATACACACAGACACACACACACACACACAGAGACACTCACACACACACAGAGACACTCACACACACACAGAGGTAGAGCAGGGTCAGCTTAACGACAGTATCAGGAAACATGGCTGGTGAATACCAAGACCCACTGTAGACTTTTTAAAAATTAAACAAGAAAAAGAAGTAAATGGACATTGTTTCATATTAAAATATGTTTTAAGGAAAAAATTTAACTTAATATGATTATAATAGAATTTTATTCTAATATATACTGTCAATTCTGTATCAAGGTACCAACAAAGAAAAGGGGAGAAAATAAGCTATTTCATACAAAATTATTAACTGGAAATATGATGTACAGCACTTTGGTTGTTGTTAGCTCCACTCTATAAATCATTCAATAGTAATTTTTTTTTTTACTTTCTAGTAGATATCAAGAATCAAAATTAGGCAGCTGTAAAGAAATTTCCCTTATCACTATTCAAGTGTCTTATATAATCTAAGAAAGCATTACCTGAGCAATTTCAAAGACTATCTTCACCTTATAAAACTAGAATATAGACACACACTGTAAAATTACATTTATTGCTTTCATTATCCTCAAAGAATGTGAAAAGCACAGCTTCTCAACATACAGGATTTCAGTAACTTACAATAATTGTGTAATTCAATAGCTTACAATAAATGTACATTGAAAGTTACATGTGTATGTTAATTGAAAACTTTTAAAGTTATATTTTACTGGAAAGATCTAGCTAAAATGGAGCAGTCTTCATAAATTTCTACTCTAAAAATTAACTACCAAAAACATTCAAGACAGTAACATGTACGGTGCATTATTAAAGAAGCATCCAATGTCAAAATGGCTATCACCAAAAAGACAACAACTAAGTGTTGGCAAGGATGTGGGAAAAAGGGAACCCTCATGCACTGTTGGTATGAATGTAAATTGATGCAGCTACTATGGAAAACACTATGGGGGTTCCTCAAAAAATTAAAAATTATACCATACAATCCAGCAATTCCACTTCTTGATATCTACTCGAAGGGTACAAAAATACTAATTCAAAAGATATGTGTACCCCTATGTTCACTGAAGCATTATGCACAACAGGCAAGATATGGAAGCAACCAGTCATCGACAGATGAATGGATAAAAAAGATGTGGCATATACAATGGAATATTACTTAACCATAAAGAATGAAATCTTGTTATTTGCAAAAACATGGATGGACCTAGAGGGTTTATGCTGAATGAAATAAGTCAGACAGAAAAAGACAAATGCTGCATGATCTCATGTATATGGGGAACCTAAAAAAACAAATGAACAAGCCAAACAAAAGAGAAACAGACTCATACATAGAGAAAACTGGTGGTTGACAGAGGGGAGTGGAGTTGAGGGGTTGGGTGAAATAGGTGAAGGGGATTAAGAGGTACAAATTTCCAGTTACAAAATAAATAAGTCACACAGATGTAAGCTATAGCATAGGAAATATAGTCAATAACATGGTAATAACTTTGCATGGTGACAGATGGTAACAAGACCTATTGTGATGATTTAGCAATGTATCCGACTCTCAAAACATTATGGTATACACCTGAAACTAACATAATACTGCACATCAACTATACTTCAATAAAAAAGCATCTAACATTATTTATAATAATTATAGTTTAAACTACTTATAAAAATTCTAGATGTAATTTTAAGCTTTCTAAATAACATGACCACTTTCTATTAATGTCAGTTTTTTATATTTATAGTTTAATATAAACATACCATTTGTTAGTTGGGAAACTATAAAAATGATCATTTGAAATTAAATTATTTAACATACAGAGCAATGTGTACACATTATATAGGCATAGTTTTATAAAATATCACATAGTGAACATAACTATATAACTGCCACCCAGACCATGAAACCAAATATTAGCAGAACCTCTGAATCTTGTATGACTTCCCCAACAGCATCATTCCAAATATTATCACTATCACAACTTGGATCACCATTCTTTAGTTTTACCTGTTTTTGAATTTTACATAAATAGAACCATAAAGTATTATTTTGTGTCTGGCTCCTTTTAGTCAATATCTTAAAATTCATCCATGTTGTTGCATGTAGCAGTAGTTGTTGTTTTCACTGCTGTGGAGTATCCCAGAGTAGAAATTTACTTTAGTTTATCTATCCATCCTCCTGTTGATGTACATTTGCATTATTTCCCCTTTTTAGGTATTTTAAATAATGCCGCCATGAACATTCTAGTAAATACATATGTATACGCATTTCTGTTGGGTAAGAGTAGAACTGCTGGATCATGTTATTTGCATGCTTAGTATTTGTAGATATGGCTAATTTTCCAGAGTGATTGCAGCAATTTATAGACCAACTAGTAATACATGCTCCCCAATCCTGCCAAAATTTAGAATTATCAGCCTCTTTAATTTTAGCTATACTTTTGAGTGAGCACTATTGTTTTAATCTACATTTCCATGATGGCTAAGGAGTTATCCCTTCTTGCTTGTTAACTATCCATTTGGATATATTCTTTTGTGAAATGCATATTCATCTCTCTTGCCTATTTTTCTCATTGGGTTTTTTTTGTCCTTTATATATTTGTACAAGTCGTTCATATACTCTGAGTATAACCACTCTGATGATGGTATATACTGCAAATATGTCCTCCCGCTCTTAAGAAGTCTTTTAATGCAGAGAAGTTCCTAATTTGAATGCAGGCCATTTTATTGACCTTATTCTCCATGATTAGCACTTTTAATATCCTGTCTAGAAAATCTTCCCAGCCCACGTTTGTGAAGATGTCTTTCAATCATGAAAATATCTTTCATTCCTGAATTTATCCTCCAGAACCTTTACTGGTTCACCTTTTACATTCAGATATACAATCCACCTGGGATTAGTTTCTGCATAATGTCAGATAAGAGCCAAGATTAGTGTTTTTCTATGTGAATACCCAATTGACCCAGCACAATTTATTTGAAAAACAAAGAAGCAAATGATAAATCTTACTCTCCTCACTCTCAAAGGCTACCTTTGCAATAAGTCAAGTTTCCATTTATGTGTTTTTGTTTCTGGACCATCAGTTCTATGCTATTTCTCTGTCCTTAACTAATTCACCTGTGTAAATTATTGTAGTTTTAACATAAGTTTTGATAGTACTCCACCTCTGTTCTTAAAATTTGATATAGGTTATTCTTAGTTCATGGTACTTCCATACAAATTTTATAACAGGCTTGACAATTTCCATGAAAAAAAAAGGCTGTGGAACTATGGGATTGCACTGTCTATAAAATTAGAAAAAATGGAAGTCTTTTAATACTGAGCTCTACAATCCATGAATATATTATTTCTTTTAATTTATTCAGGTCTTCTTTAATTCCTCTTAATATTATTATAGTTTCTGTAAAGGGATCTTATATACCTTTAATTTTTATTACTCTTAAACATTTGATTTTTTGACATTATAAATCATAATTTAAAAATTTTGTTTATCTGTTGCTAATATATTAAAAACACCACTGATTTTTCTAAATTGAATTTTACCAAACTTTCAAAACTCAGTAATTAATTCTAACAGTTTATTTGTAGATTGTTTTGGATTTTCTATACATACATGTTATCTCTGAATAATTTTTATTTTTTTCCTTTCTAGTCCTTCTATATTTTATTGCTTTTTTTTATAACCCTGTTTAGGACAGTCAGTAATCTGCTAAGTAAAAGTGATAAAAGTGGATTAAGGAAGTTCTATTTTTGGTCTACTAAGAGTATTTTTACACATTGAACTTTAGCAAATTACTTAACCTCTCTGAGATTTAGTTTCCTCACATGCATAAGGAGAAAGCAATAGCACCAACCTCAAAGATAAATGAAATGATGCTTGCAGCTGATGTAACACTGAAGATAGGAAGAGCAGCTGAATAAACTTTGATTACCTTTACCTTGATCTGTGGGCATTTGTTGGTATAGTGGAAACAATGTGGGTTTTTTAAAATAGGTAGTCTTGGGACAAAAACCCAGCTGTGCTATACATAAGCCATATGACTTTGGGCAAATTAATTTATCATTGATAAAATTTTATATTATTTATATAATTAATATTTATTTCTAGTCAGATTTTAAGATCTCTGAGGGAAGGTTCAAGTTTTTGTTCAGTGCTACACTTGTAGCATCTAGCAAAGATGCTAGAAGGATAGGTATTCAAGAATGATCAGTTGAATAAGTGAATGAGTAAATAAATTTTATGATTTAGTTTGCTAACATATTCTTCATGTGACTGTTGAAAAGACTACTGAGATACAAAACATACAATACCTGATATTCAATATATGAGTAATAGAAAATATTGGTTCTCAGATCATTTATTAATATTCTAAAATTTTTTAATGCTACAAATCACCTTTATTTCAAAAAATTCTTATCACTCCATCTTCAGTTATTATTGAAATAAGTTACCCAACAGATGTTATTTAAATAACTCTGAGGAACTCAGCTCTCTTCTCTGTATCTCAAATTCATAAATTTTAAAATGATGAGAATAGATGGATTCCCAAAGCTGGTTGAAGATTTTTTTTTTTTTTATAAAAATGTAGCCAACAAGATCTCAACTCTAAAATTCTGATTCAGCTGGATCAGACTGAGGCCTGGTTACTGTATTTTCAAAGCTCTTCAGATGCAGCCACCTGCATTTGGGAACCAACATTTAGGAATGACTTGACTAGATGACTCTGCCAAGCTTTGAAAAATGAGAATCATTTATTCACGTGAAGACAGGATTTTCTGGTAAAAACAAAAAACAAACAAAAGAACCCAGAATATACTGAAAAATGTCAGAGGAAAACTACAGAGTATGCTTAAGGAGGGTATATAGATTATACTGCCTGGAATTTTGCATACATAAAAAAAGATAATGTTTTGAACAAGCAAATAAGGGTCTGGTCACTGACAACCTTAAATAGCATTCTATGAAATTTCTATTTTATATTATTTTATTATTAATAGAAAAATCATTCATGTTTTCAAATTATAATCTAAGATGTTTGAGGAAATAAAAATAATTACATCAGCTGTGACAATAGTTTAAAAAAAAGAAGGAAAAACAGCTTGAACTAGGGAGCTGCAACAAGAATATAAAGAACAAGACAGATACAAGAGATTCTGAAACACTGAACAGAAACTGGCCGCTGACTGACTACAATGGACAAGAGGTAAGGAAGTCTACCATACATGGAAGTTTCAAGTGTGGGGCCCAAAAGGATGGAAGAAGAAAAAAGAAGGAGATCATTTGGGAGAGTGGATGGGAGAGTGGTGGGATGGGAGGGTGAACAGCTGTCGTTAATGAAGTGCTCACTGTGAGACATGCTGAGTCTAAGGTGCCAACCGGGCTTTCTCAGTTGGAAATGAGAACATTTCTGAACTGGATCATCAGAGGAAACTAGTCTCAGAAGCAACCTAAATTGAAGTAATAAATAATAAAAATGGGGTATTGGAAACTTTTAATCACAAAGAGAGTAAAGAAAGAACAGAATCGGTGAGAGTGCGAGAACAGAAATGGGATGATAAACACTGTAATTAGAGCTAAGACTGGAACATTAAAGACACTGGAAGTGAAATCATTTTGTCTAGCTATGATTCCAGTGAAGAATATCTCCTAAAGATAATAAATGTTAGTGTCCTCTCCCCAACATTCTCGCATCACTGACAAAAACTACATTTTGACAGTGGCTTTTTCTGGGCCCTTATTAGTAATAAATTTCAGGCTTTTAGTTTCCTCATCTGTAAAATGAGGGGACTGGACTAGATGAATTCTAGCACCCTTGCCAATACTAACACATAACGATTTTACCATCATTCACTATGTACTGGCACTTGCAAGGTACTGGGATTTGAAAAAATGAAGCAAGTACTGCACTTCTGATCTTTCACGATCTGTGGTCTGATGGAAGATAAACACAATTAAAGCAGCAATTAGAATGTACAATGATAAATGAGAGGAGAAATGGAGAGTTTAATGAAAACACATAGGAGGGGCGATTAACTCAGAAACAGAGAACGAAAGAGAGATGGAGAGTCAGGAACTGCTCCTTAAAGGAAGAAGTTCCAGACAAGACCTGAAGGGAAGCTGTCACAGCAAGGTGTTGGGAGCTGGAGATAAGGAGGAGTGCAAGATGCACAGGAGTCAGAAAAGCAAAAGGAAAACTGCTCCAAGCAGAGGAACAGTCTATACAAAAGCCTGTGAAGGAGCACACTGTGGAAACTAAATCCACTAATATAAACACCTGATAGATAAGAGAACTACTCAGATACTTATTTACAAATCCAGGTGCCCATATAAGTGAGTCTCAAACTTTGGGTATATATATAAAAGAATTACCTGGGGTAACTTCTTAACTGAAAAGGGAGGCATTTGGAAGGCTTATGAGTTGCTGGTAAGTTTGTTTTTTTAATCTGAATGCTGGTTAAGCATGTTTATTCACTTTGTGAAAAATTCATTGAGCTGCATTCTTATGATGTATGCACTTTTCTGTTGATTACATTTTCATTATAAAGTCTAAAGTAAATAGGAAATGAAGAAATTATGACAAAAAATGTGATCCAGATAAGGTCTGTGCTTAAATACCTAAAATATCATTCAATAATGCTTTATAGTTTATTCTGGAGCAAAGAGATTAAATAAAATACATGAATGTTTAAACTATTAAATAAACATGAATCTTACGTAATTTTTTCTCAAAACAATATAAGCCTGTGTATACACAATCACAATTACATATCATTGCTTTTAAAAATAACTGCCTTCCAAAATATTGACTAATGTGAAATATATACTTTGGTTTAGAATTTTGTTATGGACTAAATGTCTGTATTCTCCCCAAATTCAGATGAAGCCCTAATCCCCAATGTGACGGTATGTGGAGATAGGGCCTTTGGGAGCAAATTAATCTTAGATGGGGTCATAAGGGCAAGACCCTGGTCTGATGGCATTAGTGCCCTTATAAAAAGAGACATCAGAAGGCTTGTATACTCTCTATTCCGAGTGAGGGCACAACGAGAAGGTGGCTCTCTGCAAGCCAGGATGAGAGCCTTCATCAGACCTTGATCTTAGACTTTCTAGCTTCCAGAACTATGAAAAAATAAATTTCTGTTATTTAAGCTACCCAGCCCTTGGTATTTTGTTGTGGCAGCCCGAGCTGTCAAATGTTTATATGCTTTACAAATGGATTAAATTTTAGAGAGTATAGTGGGGTGAATATGCTTCCGAAACCTCAGAATGTGACCTTATTTGGGGTCAGAGTCTTTGCAGATGTGTAGGTAGTTGAGATGAGGTTATATTGGATTATGGTGAGTTCTAAATCCAATGACTGATGTCCTCATGAGAGAATAACACCCGCAGACACATACACAGTGAAAAAGGCCGCTTGACCAGAGACAGAGAATGGAGTGATACAGTTAACAAGCCACGGAACTTCAAGCACCGATTAGAGTCACTAGAAGCTTAGCAAGAGGCAAGGAATGATTCTTCCTTAGAGCCCACAGAAGGAGACTGGCCCTGCCAACACCTTAATTTGGATTTCTAACCTCCAGAACTATGACAGAATAAATTTCTGTTGTTTTAAATTACCTACTTTGTGGTAATTTGATATAGCAGCCCTAAGAAATCAATACAGAGGGTTAAGGGCAACAGGAAAAAAACGCATATGCTTGCAACACAAGTGTCCATTGAATGGATGAAGAAAGTATGTATTCATATAATGAAATACTACTCAGCCTTAAAAAGGAAAAAATTCTGTCACTTGCTACGACATGGAAGGACTTTGGGCATATTATGCTACGTGAAATAAAAAAAGTCACACAACAAATTACTGTGTGATTACATACTATGAAGATAATATTATTTATTACTTATAAGAAGACTGTACACATGTAGACAAACTCATAGAGACAGAAAGCAGAACAGTGGTTGCCAGGGGCCGAGGGACAGACAGGAAGCAGAATTGTTGTTCAGTGGATACAGAGTTTCAGTCCAGTGAGATGAAGAGACTTCTGGAGACTGGATGTGCAATGTGAATGTACTTAATGTTAATAAATGCTGATGGTGGTAAATTTCATGTTACATGTATTTTATCACAATTTAAAAAACACGTTTGCTTGGATTTCATCTTCAGATACCCTAATTTCATAGGTTTAGGAAGGAGGCCAAAGAATCGGGATAATTGTGATAAATCTAATTTTTCTACTGCACTCACCTAGTAAGGCCCTATTATGAACCAGGCATTATTTTAGGGGCTTTACACACATGAGGTCTAATCCTCCTCAACAAAACCTTCAAAATAGTTGTACCGTTCCCTACTGAAAGACAGGGAAACTGAGGAATAGAGAAATTAGTAGAAGTTCCAAGACAACAAAGACTAAATGGCAGAGCAGGGATTCAAACATTAAAATATCTTCTTTTAAAGCTCATGCTTTTTGCAAATAACCATTAGTACCAATTATACTGATTATCTTTAAGCAGTAAAATAAAGTTTAAAAGTAAATAAGAATAACCAATAAATGCTATCTTTTTACCTTGCTAAGGACGGACATTTTTTAAAACTTCACTACCTACTATCATCACTTCATAAAAGAAAGGTTATTTAAATAACAAGAAAAATGGGGGGGGGGGATTCTCAGAGTAAGTCACTACCTTGTTTTTATTTTGAATTTTAATGGGAACTGATAAAACCTCAGCATGACTGCTACCAATCACTGTTGGGAAACCAGTACCTATATTATCTTTGTGTACAAATAAGCAGGTTAGCCAATCTTGCTTGCACGCAATATCCTGAAGTTTAAAGTCTCCCTGAAAACTTCCCAAGAAGAAACTCCTTTTCTAGCACCCTGGGCCACTGTGTTCTCTGGGAAGTCTGATGGTTTTAATTCAGCGGCAGTTAATCAACTCCTTGCCTCCCTCACCTGACTCCCCACTCTATGCTAAATCCCAATTTTAGCATAGTTTAAATCAGTAAAATCAAAACTGTCCTTAATGAGATCCTCTTTCTCATCGCATAGGTAATCCTCACAAACACAATGTGAACACTTCAATTCACTGCTCATCTGGCAACTGCCTGCTTTGTGGGCCTATTTTCTCAATGCTCCAGAATCAGCTCGAGGACTTCTGTTTCGTTACACCACCTACTCAACCCCCCTCTTTACAAAACCAGACTAGACCCATTCTTAGTACTCTGTGCCCTTGGGAGGTCTACATTCATTGCCAGGTCCCACCCTGATCTGTGGAAACTACTATACTACATGGAGATGCCTTCTCCCCTAGATAGTAATGCTTAAAATGGCCTTCCTGTCTGTTAATTTTCTTTTGTCATTACAACCTAAGTAGAATAATTATTACAATACTCATTTTACAGTTTGGTAACTAAAATACTGAGAGGACAGGCCCACAACTGCTTACTGGTAGGCCAGTTTTAGGCCTCAGCCCCTTCACTCCCTATTCTATTCTCTACAACAGGTCCTCCTGTTACCACTTGTCTCTGCATATCCAGATATACCAGTTTTGCAGGTATTTGTAAGAGATCTCAAAACAAAATAAATACATTTGAAAAATACTGTACTTTCTAGAAAGAGATAAACTACTAAAAAGGTAGCAATGTCTTCTAGACAATGTCGTCTCTTTAAATGAGAGAATCAATATTCTAAGAGTAGTTTTTCTACAAATTGTCACTGTGACCTTCAATAAATCACTTAACCATATATGAAATTTCCCAACTTCATAAACAGTAATATAAAATGAGATGAAAGACCATGTAATAGAGTAACTCTACTTCATAAGTAGATCAAGGTAGATTTCTACCTCTTCAAAAACATTTCGGGAGATGGCACAACCATTTTCTTTATTAAACTAAAATTATTTCTTCTGCTTTGAAAACAAAATACGTATGATATAATTTTCTTTCTTTTTCAACATCTCTGTAGCATTACATGGGAGGAAAATAAAACACTACAAGAATACAGTCAGAAAAGAAGCACAGTTCTTTAGTATCCCTAAAAACCTTGCCAAAACAGGAACACTGTAACCAAAGCAACAGCTAGTACTGAGCTAATGGAACAGAGACAGACCAAGACTGCTGTAAAGACTGTACCCCAAAACAGCAAGAAGTGCTCTTGCGTTAACTAAGCCGTGTTAACTAAGCTGTAGTTAGTAAGAGGCGGCCTCTGTGAGCATAAAAGTACTAAATCACAAGTTTGCTAGGATTTTAAAAGCTTCATATAATTGAGATTAGAAATAGAAAAGGTGACAGAACTTCATCTCATTAGAAACAAAATGCAAAAATCACATAAATGTTCAAGACCAGGATTCCACTCTGCAGGGATCAATCTTTGTATCACAAAGACTAACAATCACATTTTACTTTTTCCCCTAATGAACTAATTCTTTAGCAGTTAAATTCTTTTTCTTTAGGTGTCATATATGAAAGAATGTGATGAGCCAAGGGAAGAAAAAGGACAAATAAAGAAGTAAAATTTCCTGCTGCTATTCTGTTGTTTTGGTTATTAGTGATGAGGTTTCAGGACTACGGTATTTCCTCAAGGTTTGATTAGTAAGCCATTTCATACTCAATGAAAATAAGACAAAAAATAAGTACCCCCAGAATCACATTAAAAAGGGGAGAGTGATGAAGACAGCTGGGGAGGGAGATGGAAATGACCTACATGTCCCCAACCTGGCCTCCTGAAAAACACAGAGGTTATAGTGAGAAAAATGCAAAGTCAGTTCAAGCAAAAATTCAAAGAACAGGTATCTCCCACTACACAGACAATCCTTACTGCTGGAAACAAAACACAAAACTAAAGTTTATTATTTTTTTAGGATACAGATCTAAGAAATTTTATCACAAAGTAGATAACTCTTTAAACCACTCCCTCAGGAGACTAGGTATATAATAAAATTAGGCTAGTTTTCAGGTAAATTTAAGACAATAAAAAAAGCACACCCCCTTAATCATGCATGGTAATTGAGGAATTCTAAGATCCAAATATTTTATTTCTCAAGAATAGCATTAATAATTTCACAACACCTCATACATAACAGGTATATAATAGGCCAAAATATTTACAGCAGTTTGCGGTATCTGTGCGCCCTAACATGATACATACACTGGACACTTCTTTGGAAGCTATGACACATCTAAAACATTGAAGACTTAATGGAGCCTCATGGGAGATCACAAGTACTGAAGGAAGAGAGAATTGCATTAAATAACGTGATTTAAAGGCAAGAATTACATTAGCTACGTTGCTTGTGCTCCAGAGCTTACCAGTGGCTTTTCTGATTCAGTAGCATGCAGCCCACTAATGCTTGATATGTACTTCTCAGCTAACCTAATATGATTATATCAGAACCTGTTAACAATCAGCAGTCAACAGTGTATAACCCAAATGAGATTAAGAAACTAAGAAGAACATTTAATAGCGCCGAATGATCTTATCAACCAAAAATCAGCATTATTCTAGTCTTTTTTGAAAAGCAGCAGAAAAAAAGAAGAGCTATAAAAAGAAACGGGGAAAAAGAGAGTAAAAAGAAAAAAAGAGACAAAAGAATGAAAATGAACCTGGATTGGAAGAGGAAGGTTCTACAGAAAAAGAAGTAATAACACAGAGAGCCTAAAAAATGGAGAAGGTAAAGAGATGGTCAATACAGAGAAAAAGGTTCTTTTAACTTCCAAATTTCTTCATACAATAAATCTGGAAAGCATAGTCTATACAGATTAACAGTTTGGCATTAACAAAAAGTTTTTAAATGATGCCAATACTTAGAATAATATTCTTATCATATTAGATAAAAGCAGATAATATTTCAAGGACACTAAAAATGTGTTTAATAATAAAATGAATTTTAATAGGAAAATAAAAGTAATCATGAGATATTAATGCTGTAAGCACCTCAATCTTACTCTTTTAATAAAAATTTTTAACTTAAATGTATATATGTGGCTTATTCTTAAATAAAGCAATACAATATAATAATTATAGTCATTCTGTGCTTTACCAAAGATATTTATGGCAGGCATTATTAGTTATTCCCTAAAATTCATTCCCTCCTTCTTTCTTACTAATTTAAAATCCTAATTTTCTCCAGGGGTGGCAATGTACACTGCAGCAGGCAATGGTTCTTGAGTAGCTTAAGCCAATGCTGATAATTCTGTTCCTCTTTACCAGATACTTGCTTTCATAGTCCTCCTGACAGCTGGGTGACCGCGAGCCCCATATCTGGTCAATGAAGCATAAGGATCCACTGGGGCAATTTTGAAAAAGGATTTTGTAGCACTGCCTTTTGGCTGGCAGCTGGCACTGTCCCATCTCCACCTCATGAACATGGATTCATGCCTATGGTGTGACAGCTATCTTGTGACCATGAGATGACAAGCAAGGCGACACTAAGGAAGGCAGAATGGAAAGAAAGACCTTCATGTTTGTGAAACAGATGAAACAATGTTAGCACCGCCCACATCCAGACAAATCCCTATCTGTTTAACACACTGTTGGTCTAGCTTGTTGTTACAGCTCTAGCAATCTCATCCAGCACCAAACTGATTAAAACACAATATGTAAAAACGCATGTATCCATACCAATACTTAAAAAAAAACAAAACAAAGGAGAACAAAAGTATGCCTCATCTGCTCCCTTGGGTGGGCTTATTATATAAACTCATTACCCTGTAAATTGCTAATAAAATGAGAAATTTAAATATTTATCCATCATTTTAAAAAGGAACTGCAGTTCAGGGTAATGAAGTATCCTTAATTAA
Organism: Hippopotamus amphibius kiboko; assembly: GCF_030028045.1. Taxonomy (NCBI): domain Eukaryota; kingdom Metazoa; phylum Chordata; class Mammalia; order Artiodactyla; family Hippopotamidae; genus Hippopotamus; species Hippopotamus amphibius. The sequence continues at coordinate 85,067,204 of NC_080189.1, read as the reverse complement.
TGAGTGAAATTCTTTACAAAAGAATCATGGCTAACAAATATAAACTAATAATAAAAATAGAAAATCACTCCTTCACAATCTCTGTTGAAACAATAAAAAGATTTACACAAAAATCATCAACAGATGTTAAAACCATTAGAAGAAACACAGGGAATTAGATATTCTCAACATGCCAAAATATATACAAATTCACAATTAAGTAATTCAATGGAGGAAAAAAATAATCTTTTTCAACAAAAAGTGTGTAAAACAACTGAATATGTCTGTGAGAAAAAATGAACCTTATACTCGACATAAAAATTAAACTTAAGGAAGCAACCTAAATGCCCATCAACAAATGAATGGATAAAGAAGATGTGGCATATATATACAATGGAATATTACTCAGCTATAAAAAGGAATGAGATGGAGCTATATGTAATGAGGTGGATAGACCTAGAGTCTGTCATATACAGTGAAGTAAGCCAGAAAGAGAAAAACAAATATTGTATGATAACTCATATATACAGAATCTTAAAAAAAAAAAAAAAGGTTCTGATGAACCCAGTGACAAGACGAGAATAAGGATGCAGATGCAGAGAATGGACTGGAGGACACAGGGTTGGGGGGGCGGGGGGGGCGAAGGGGAATCTGGGATGAAGTGAGAGAGTAGCATAGACATATATATAGTACCAACTGTAAAACAGATAGCTCGTGGGAAGCTGCTGCATAACAAAAGGAGATCAACCCCATGATGGATGATGCCTTAGAGGGCCGCAGCAGGGAGGGTGGGGGGGAGTCGAGGGAGGGAGGGAATATGGGGATATGTGTATAAATACAGCTGATTGACTTTGGTGTACCTCAAAAGCTGGTACAAGAGTGTAAAGCAATTGTATTCCAGTAAAAAAAAAAAGACAGATAGAAAGAAAATTGACATATAATTATAAATCTGAATTGGTCATATGGCTAATATCTACATGTCTACATAAGAATTATCTTTTTCAGTGAAACCTCATAATAAATTCAGTAAAATAAAATCTGTGCATGTGTTCCTCTCTGAAAAAAAATTTTTAACTTAAAACATAAAACTGGGAGTCAAGATGGCGGCATGGGAAGACACAGGGATCGCGTCTCCCCAAAAAGGTTGCCAGAGGCTGGCAGGGGACCTGAGGCCCAAGGAGACTGCAGGAATCCTGGAGCAACTGAGTAGGACCTGGGGGAAGTCAGGGGGGTGGGGAAAGGGAAGCCAGACGGACCGGTGCCCCTGGGGAGTGGCTGGGTGAGGGGGGAGGCTCCTGCCTGGAGGGACCCTTAAGGGCTGGGGAGATCTAAAACCACAACTGGGTTTCTCCCACCCAGGAGGCCTGCTGAGCTCCCCAGCTTGGGGGCCTGCTGGGCTCCCCAGCAGGGTCCTCCACCCTCCAAGGCCCCCTCGGGGCTGCCTGGGTCCTGGAGGTGTGGGAAGGACGGAGGAGGGGCGAGGAGGTGGAGAGGCAGACAGGTGGGGATGGGAGCTTTGAGACTGGGTAACGGGGAGGTGAGAGGGCATTTCGTCTGCCCTCTTGGCCAGGGAGGCCGACTGGGCTCCCGGGCCTGGTCCTTCACTCTCCAGGCCCTCCTCCTCCATGAGGGTCCTGGGGGAGTGGGTTGGGGGAGGGGGAGAGTGGCAGACAGTGGGGGTGGGAAGGGATCTCTACAGGTCATAAGAATAGGGGAGGTGCCACTGGGTATTTCTTCCGAGCAGGTCCTCCACCTTCCAAGGCTCCTCCGGCCGTTGGTCCTAGAAGGACAGGAGGGAAGCAGTGGGGGGAAAAGAAGAGAGGCGGAAGGGAGGAGGCACCCTCTGGTATCAGAGGATCGGGGGAGGAGCGGAAGGCATTTCTGCTGCCCACTGGCCCAGAAAGCTTGCTGGACTCCCGGGCCTGGTCTCCAACTCTCCAGGGTCCCCTCCCAGACGCATTGGTCTCAGGGACTTTGGAGCATGGCAGGGGAAGAGGAAAAGAGGCACACTGGTGGTGGGATGTTCTAGGAGCAGAGGACCAGGGGAGGTGCAGAGGACCGTTCTCCTGCCCACTTGGGCCCAGTGGGCCTGCTTGGCTCCCGAGTCTGGTCCCTCGGTCTCTCTGGCTGAGTGGGTCATACAGGTGTGGGAGGGAGGGAGGAGAGGAGAAGAGGAAAAGAGACAAACAGCAGTGCGGGGTACCTGGAAGGACCAAAGGATCAGGGGAGACGCTGCGGGAAATCTCCCTACCCACTTGGCACCAGCAGGCCTGTTGCGTGCCCAGGCCTGGTCTTTGCTCCTCCAGGGGCCCCTCTAGGTCTCACTGGTCCTAAGGGTGTAGAAGGAAAGCAGGGGAGAAAAGGAGAGGTGGGCAGGGGAGGGGGCCTTCTGGGATTGGAGGATGGAGGGAGGCTGAAAAGGTATTTCCCCTGTCCCCTGGCCCTGGGAAGCCTGCTAGGCTCACGGATCTGGTCTTTCACACTCCAGGGCCCCCTCCAGCAGCTTAGACCTAGGAGAGTGGGGGTCGGGGGAGAGGAAGAGAGGCAAACAGGAACCCTACGAGATGGGGAGATCTGGGGAAGTGCAGCAGGTGTTACCCTAGCTCAGTTGGCCCTAGGAAGCATGTTGGGCATCAGAGTCTGGTCTCCTGCCTTCCAGTGCCCCCTGCAGCTGTGAGGGTCTTAGGGGAATAGGAGGGAGGGAGTGAGGAAGAAGAGAATCAAAGGCGGAGAGACCCTCTGAGATTGGAGGACTAGGGGAGGTGCCTAGCATTTCTGCCACCAACTCAGGCCCAGGGAGCCCGCTGGGTACCTGGACCTGGTCCTTTGCCCCCAGTACCAGAGGCATTCTTGGGCCCCTGTGCCTAAAACCCATTCCCATCACGCCCAGGGCCTTTTCTAACTATAGGCTCTGCGAATTGCCTAACCTTCCCCCCCTCCCCCACCACACCCCCCGCCATCCCCTTGTCTAAGCCCCATACCCACAGTTAAGGCCTTCTCTGGCTTTTTCTTTTTTCTCTTTTTTTTCTTCCCACCTCGTCACTTCAGCTATTGCAGTTGTTTTACCTTCCAGTTGTTGCACCATCTTTTTTTTTTAAATTTTTTCTAACACATCTGTTAGTTTTCTATTACCATATTTTTTATCTTGCTATTGTTCTACTGTTCTCCTAATTTTTTCTTTTTTTACTTTTTTTCGTTTTCCTGCTCCATACAGCTTGTGGGATCTTGATTCACAAGCCCAGGGTCAGGCTTGAGCTCCTTAGGTGGGAGCTTGGAGTCCAAAACACTGGACTAACAGGGAAACCCAGTTCCCAGGCAATATTCATCAGAGTGAGGTCTCCCAGAGGTTCTCACCTCAACACCAAGACCCAGCTACACTCAACAGCCTACAAACTCCAGTGCTTGAAACCTCAGGCCAAACACCCAGTGGGACAGGAACACAATCCCACCCATCCAAAGTGGGGGGGAAATGAGACGACAAAAAAATATGTCACAGATGAAGGAACAAGGTAATACATAAGACCAAATAAATGAAGAGGAAATAGGAAAACTGCCTGAAAAAGAATTCAGAATAACGATAGTAAGGATGATCCAAAATCTTGATAACGAAATAGAGAAAATACAAGAAACAGTTAATAAGGACTCAGAAGAACTAAAGAGCAAACAAACAGTAATGGACAACAAAATAACCGAAATTAAAAATACTCTAGATGGTATAAACAGCAGAATAACTGAAGCAGAAGAACGAATAAGTGAGTTGGAAGATAGAATGGAGGAAATAACTGCCACAGAGCAGGAAAAAGAAAAAAGAATAAAAAGAATAGAAGACAGTCTCAGAGACCTTGGTGACAACATTAAGTGCACCAACATTCGAGTCACAAGCATCCCAGAAGAAGAAAAAAAGAAAGGGTCTGAGAAAATATTTGAAGAGGTTATAGTGGAAAACTTCCCCAGCATGGGAAAGGAAATAATTAATCAAGTCCAAGAAGCACAGAGAGTCCCGTACAGAATAAACCCAAGGAGAAATACACCAAGGCACATATTAATCAAACTAATGACAACTAAACACAAAGAAAAAATATGAAAAGCAGCAAGAGAAAAGCAACTAATAACATATAAGAGAAAACCCATAAGGATAACAGCTGATCTTTCTGCAGAAACTCTGCAGGCTAGAAGGGAGTGGCAGGATATACTGAAAGTTCTGAAAGAGAAAAACCTACAGCCAAGAATACTCTACCCAGCAAGAACCTCATTCAGAGTTGACAGAGAAATCAAAAGCTTTACAGACAAGCAAAAGTTAAGAGAATTCAGCACCACCAAACCAGCCTTACAACAATTGCTAAAGGAACTTCTCTAGGCAAGAAACACAAGAGAAGGAAAAGACCTACAAAAACACAGCCAAAATAATTAAGAAAATGCTAATAGGAACATACATGTCAATAATTCCCTTAAATGTAAATGGATTAAATGTTCCAACCAAAAGAAACAGACTGGCTGAATGAATACAAAAACAAGACCCTTACATATGCTGTCTACAAGAAACTCACTTCAGACCAAGGGACACATATAGACTGAAAGTAAGGGGATGGAAAAAGATATTCTATGCAAATGGAAGTCAAAAGAAAGCAGGAGTAGCAATACGCATATCAGACATATTAGACTTTAAAGACTATTACAAGAGACAAGGAAGGACACTACATAATGATCGAGGGATCCATCCAAAAAGAAGATATAACAATTGTAAATACCTATGCGCCCAACATAGGAGCACCTCAATACATAAGGCAAATGCTAACAGCCATAAAAGGGGACATCGACAGTAACACAATAACAGTGGGAGACTTTAACACCCCACTTACACCAATGGACAGATCATCCAAACAGAAAATAAATAAGGAAACATAAGCTTTAAATGACACATTAGACCATGTCAACTTAATTGATATTTATAGGACATTCCACCCAAAAACTACAGAATATACTTTCTTCTCAAGTGGACACAGAACATTCTCCAGGATAGATCACATCTTGGGTCACAAATCAAGCCTCAGTAAATTCAGAAAAATTGAAATCGTATGAAGCATTTTCTCTGACGACGACATGAGACTAAATATCAATTACAGGAAAAAAAAACTGTAAAAAATACAAAAATAAGGAGACTAAACAATATGCTATTAAACAACCAAGAAATCACTGAAGAAATCAAAGAGGAAATCAAAAAATATCTAGAAACAAATGACAATGAAAACACAACAACCCAAAACCTATGGGGATGCAGCAAAAGCAGTTCTAAGGGGGAAGTTTACAGCAATAAAATCCTATCTCAAGAAACAAGAAAAATCTTGAATAAACAACCTAACCTTACACCTAAAACAATTAGAGAAAGAAGAACAAAAAAACCCCAAAGTGAGCAGAAAGAAAGAAATCATAAAGATTAGATCAGAAATAAACGAAAAAGAAATGAAGGAAACAATAGCAAAGATCAATAAAACTAAAAGCTGGTTCTTTGAGAAGATTAACAAAATTGATAAACCATTAGCCAGACTCATCAGGAATAAAAGGGAGAAGATGCAAATCAACAGAAGAAGAAATGAAAAAGGAAAAGTAACAACAGACACCACAGAAATACAAAAGATCATGAGAGACTACTACAAGCAACTATATGCCAGTAAACTGTATAATCTGGAAGCAATGGATAAATTCTTAGAAAAGTACAATCCTCCAAGACTGAACCAGGAAGAAAGAGAAAATATGAACAGACCAATCACAAGTACAGAAATTGAGACAGTGATTAAAAATCTCCCAACAAACAAAAGCCCAGGGCCAGATGGCTTCACAGGAGAATTCCATCAAACATTTAGAGAAGAGCTAACACCTATCCTTCTTAAACTCTTCCAAAATATAACAGAAGGAGGAACACTCCCAAATTCATTCTACGATGCCACCATCACCCTGATACCAAAACCAGGCAAAGATGTCACAACAGAAGAAAATTACAGGCCAATATCACTGATGACTATAGATGCAAAAATCCTCAACAAAATACTAGCAAAGAGAATCCAACAACACATTAAAAAGATCATACACCATGATCAAGTGGGCTTTATCCCTGGAATGCAAGGATTCTTCAATATATGCAAATCAATCAATGTGATACATCATATTAACAAATTGAAGGATAAAAACCATATGATAATCTCAATAGATGCAGAAAAAGCTTTTGAGAAAATTCAACATCCGTTTATGATTAAAACTCTCCAGAAAATGGGCATAGAAGGAAATTACCTCAACATAATAAAAGCCATATATGACAAACCAAAAGCCAAAATCATTCTAAATGGTGAAATACTGAAAGCATTCCCTCTAAGAACAGGAACAAGACAAGGGTGTCCACTCTCACCATTATTATTCAACATAGTTTTGGAAGTTTTAGCTGCAGCAATCAGAGAAGAAAATGAAATAAAACGAATCCAAATTGGAAAAGAAGAAGTAAAATTGTCACTCTTTGCAGATGACATGATATTATACATAGAAAACCCTAAAGATTCTACCAGGAAACTGCTAGCACTAATCGATGAATTTAGTAAAGTAGCAGGATATAAAATTAATGCACAGAAATCTCTTGCATTCCTATACACTAACAATGAAAGAGCAGAAAGAGAAATGAAGAAAACTCTCCCATTTACCATGGCAACAAAAAGAATAAAATACCTAGGAATAAACCTGCCTAAGGAGGACAAAGACCTGTATGCAGAAAACTATAAGACACTGATGAAAGAAATCAAAGACGATACAAACAGATGGAGGGACATACCATGTTCTTGGATTGGAAGAATCAATATTGTGAAAATGACTATCTTACCCAAAGCAATTTACAGATTCAACACAATCCCTATCAAATTACCAACAGCATTTTTCACAGAACGAGAACAAGAAATCTTACGATTTGTATGAAAATGCAAAAGACCCCAAAGAGCCAAAACAATCTTGAGAAGGAAAGACGGAGTTGGTCGAATTAGGCTTCCTGACTTCAAAGTATACTACAGGGCCACAGTGATCAAGACAGTATGGTACTGGCACAAAAACAGACAGGAAGAGCAATGGAACAGAATAGAGAACTCAGAGGTAAACCCACACGCATATGGGCACTTTATCTTTGACAAAGCAGGCAAGAATATACAATGGAAAAAAAGACAGCCTCTTCAATAAATGGTGCTGGGAAAACTGGACAGCAATATGTAAAAGAATGAAATTAGAACACTTCCTAACACCATACACAAAAATAAATTCAAAATCGATACCTAAATGTAAGGCCAGATACTATAAAACTCCTAGAGGAAAACATAGGCAGAACACTCAGTGACGTACATCAAAGCAAGATCCTTTTTGACCCACCTCCTGGAATCATGGAAATAAAATCAAGAATAAACAAATGGGAGCTAATAAAACTTAAAAGCTTTTGCACAGCAGAAGAAACCATAAACAAGACAAGAAGACAACACTCAGAATGGGAGAAAATACTTGCCAACAAAGCAACAGACAAAGAGTTAATCTCCAAAATATACAAGCAGCTCATGCAGCTTAATACCAAAAAAGCAAACAACCCAATCCACAAATGGGCGGAAGACCTAAATAGACATTTCTCCAAAGAAGACATGCAGATGGCTAACAGACAAATGAAAAGATGCTTGACATCACTAATCATTAGAGAAATGCAAGTCAAAGCCACAATGAGGTATCACCTCACACCGGTCAGAAGAGCCATCATCAAGAAATCTAGAAATAACAAATGTTGGAGAGAGTGTAGAGAAAAGGGAACTCTCTTGCACTGCTGGTGGGAATGTAAGTTGGTACAGCCACTAAGGAAAACAGTTTGGAGGTTCCTTAAAAAACTAAAAGTAGAACTACCATATGATCCAGTAATCCCACTCCTGGGCATATATATACCCAGAGAAAATCATAATCCAAAAAAGAAACATGTACCATAATGTTCATTGCAGCACTATTTACAATAGCCAGGACATGGAAGCAACCTAAATGCCCATTAACAGATGAACAGATGAAGATGTGGCACATACATACAATGGAATATTACTCAGCCTTAAAAAGGAATGAAATTGAACTAGATGCAATGAGGTGGATAGACCTAGAGTCCGTCATACAGAGCGAAGTAAGCCAGAAAGAGAAAAACAAATACCGTATGCTAACTCATATATATGGAATCTGAAGAAATGGTACTGATGAACCCAGTGACAGGGCAAGAGTGGAGATGCAGATGTAGAGAATGGACTTGAGGACACGGGGCTGGGGTGGGGGGTGGGGAGGCAAAGGGGAAGCTGGGATGAAGTGAGAGAGTAGCATAGACGTAGATACACTATCAAATACAGCAAAACAGATAGCTAGTGGGGAGTTGCTGTATAACAAAGGGAGATCAACTCAATGATGGGTGATGCTTTAGAGGCCAGGGAGGGTGGGAGGGAGTCGCAGGAGGGAGGGGATATGGGGATATATGTATAAATACAGCTGATTCACTCTGGTGTACCTCAAAAACTGGTACAAGAGTGTAAAGCAATTATATTCCAATAAAGAGCTTTAAAAAATTTAAAAAAAACCATAAAATTATAAAGTTCTAAAAGAAAACATAGGAGGAAAGCTTTCCAACTTTAGGCTAGGCAAAAATTTCTGCAAATGAAAACACAGATAAACTGGACTTTATCAAAACTAAAAAAATTTTGCTCTTCATAAAAGATGATGTCTTTTGAAAAAATTAATAAAGTTAATAAAAGCCTAGCAGGACTGATCAAGAAATAAGAAACAGCAACAAGGATATATTGTATAGAACAGGGAAATATAACCATTATTTTGCAATAAATTAAAATAGAGTATAATCTATAAAAATATTGAATCATTGTGTTGTATGCCTGAAATCAATACAACATAAATCAACTATACTTCAATTTTTAAAAAAATTTTTAAAAAGAAACAAGAAACAATCCAAAATATAAAATTAAAAAATAAAAGACGATGTCACTTAAAAAAAAAAAAAAAAGACAATGTCAAGGGGGAAAACAAGGCAGCATTATTCTTAATAGCCAAAAATTGTAACCAACTGAATGTCCATCAACTTATCAAGACATAAACAAAGTGCAGAGATCCATAGGTTGGAACATTACTCAACAGTAAAAAGGACAACTTATATATGCAACAACACATATGAACCTAAATAAAACACTGTGCTAAGAAAAGAAGCTACCTATATAAGATTACCTACTGTATGGTTCCATTTATATGACACTTTTAGAAAACAGCAACTGTACAGAGAGATAGAAAGCAAACCAGTGATTGCCTGGGTTTGGGGGTGGGAGGAAGAACTGACTGCAAACAGGCATGAGGAAACTGTTTTCTGGTGAATGCAGTTTAAAAAAAATCTGGGTTGTAAGATGGTTGTACAAATGTATAATTTTAGTAAACTCAAACTATATGCTTAAATGTACAAATGTAAATTATACTTCAATAACAATACTAAAAGAAAAAAGGCTAGCCATATGTATGACAAAAGACTGGTACCCAGAATACATTAAGAATTATTACAAATCAATTAAAAAGACTTTAAATGTTAAGCAAAGACCTTTCACTATTAGGCATTTGAAAAGTTGGTCACATCAGCAATTAAGAAAAGGCAAACTGGATTTCCTTGGTGGTGCAGTGGTTAAGAATCCGCCTGCCAATGCAGGGGATATCGGTTCGAGCCCTGGGCTGGGAAGATCCCATATGCCAAGGAGCAACTAAGCCCATGTGCCACAACTACTGAGCCTGTGCTCTAGAGCCCGTGAGCCACAATTATTGAGCCCACGTGCCACAACTACTGAGCCAGCGTGCCACAGCTACTGAAGCCCATGTGCCCCAACTACTGAAGCCTGTGCGCCTAGAGCCCATGCTCCACAACAAGAGAAGCCACCACAATGAGAAGCCTGTACACCACAACGAAGAGTACCCCTGCTTGCTGCAACTAGAGGAAGCCTGTGCTCAGCAACAAAGCCCCAATGTAGCTAACATATAAATAAATATTTTTTAAAAAGGCAAATTAAAACCTTACTGAGAATCTACTACACCCCCATTGAAGTGGCTAAAACTTAAAAGACTGCCAACATCAAATTTTGGTGAGGATAGAGAGGAACAAAAATTCTCATCTACTGATGTGGGAATGTGAAATGATAGAACCACTTTGGAAAACTACAGTCTCAACAAAAACTAAACATATCATTCTTTGCAAAAACCCAACCATTCTTTGCCTTAGGTATTTACTCAAGAAAAAGGAAACATTCTGACACAAAGACATGTACCTGACTGTACATGGCAGCTTTGTCTGCAGTAGCCCTAACCTGGAAATAATTCAAATGCCTGTCAATAAGTCACTAGATTAATGTACTTCAACATAATGTAACGTTAATTACCAATAAAATAGGACCGAACTACCAATACACACAACACAAATTAATCTTAAAATAACTATGTGGAATGGATAGAGCCAGACAAAAGAAAGAACACACTGTATGACTCCAATTATATAAAACTATGGACAATGCAAATTAATCCACAGTGATGTAATGTGGTTCCCTGGTTCTTCAGTTTTTTCCAAACTACAAAATAAAAATGTCAGTATTCACTACTCTAATAAAAAGCCAGTATGAGATTGTTTAAATTGAGTAAAATAGAGTTATCCAAGTACAAAAGTTCTGAATTTTTGAGAAATGGAAAACAGTTACACATAGATTAAAGATGATTACTAAATTTTAACCAAAGAGTAGCAATAGAATTCTATATAAAATGTAATGAAAATTCAGTCAGTTATTGAAAAAATTATTCACAGTTCAGTGAAATGAAAAACTATGGAAAGCAATAACATCAAAAGACCTTAAGGCTGAAAGCAGTTAATCAGATGTGAATCTACACTGCAAGAGAGCAATAAAATACCAAAGCAACCAATGTTACTGTGGGTTGTTTATGAAAGAGACTATATCAAAGAAAAAGAAAATAATATGACTATATAATATAGAAATGAGAAAAATATTACTACTTTACATTTGGCATAAAACAAAAACACAGAGACATACCATATGATAACTGAAGTACTACAAAAGAGGAAATGGTGCTAGCAGGAAGAAAGGATGGAAGGAAGGAAAATGTTAAAGCGCCCACCATGAAGAAAACACAATCATTTAAAACAGGGATCAGCACACACTTAAGGTCTTTAACGGGCAAGAGAGTAAATATTTTAGGCTTTGGAGGCCACAGAGGCCACATATGGTCTCTGCTGTATACTGTTCTTTTGTGTTTTTTCCCCCAACCACATAAAAATGTAAAAACAATTAGCACTTGAGCCATACAAAAACAGTCCACAGACCGTAGTTTGCCCAACCCTTGATTTAGAATGTTAATTAAGAGTTCAAATTAACTTCCACTCAAATTTAAGGATAAAATAGTAAGCACATGCTAAACAAGTAAGATTAAGCTTTAGGGAAAACATTTAGATGATGAGTTTAAAATCTATGGAAAGCTAACAGTGACAGGAGCAAAGAGACGAGGGGCGGGCGGCAAAGTATCCACTGAGGCTGGGCAAATAAAGAAAATACATGAAACCTTTAGATCTCTGTAACTTGAAGAGCTCTTACTATAATCATCCTTTACATATTTTTTAATTGAGGTAAAATTGACATACAACATTATATTAGCTTCAGGTATATAACATAGTGATTTGATATTTGTATATATTGCAAAATGATTACCACAGTAAGTCTAGTTAACATCTTCCACCATATGTAGCTACAAAAATATTTTTTCTTGTGGTAAGCATGCTTAAGATCTACTCTTCCAGAGCAACCCTCAAACATACAACACAGTATTATTCACTCTACTCGCCATGCTATACATTATATCCTCATGACTTACCTATTTTATAACTATAAGTTTGTACCTTTCGGCCCCCTTCACCCATCTCGCCCAACACCTCAAATTGTTTATTGCGTGTCAAGAAAAATGCTTCATACAAGAGTTGAAAAATTATTGGAACTTTATATGTAGTAAATGGCAAAAACATTGGGAACAAATACGCAAAAGGAGTTTCCGCAGATTCAAATGATGAGATATGTTCTAGAATTCATGAGACCAGCCAGGAAAACCAGTAGCTAACAACAGGAAAGCTAGACCTCTTAAAGCAGATATTCAGCTTGATAAATCAACTGACATTGAGTCTACTATTGATGTTTGTTGGGCACATAGAGAAGAAAAGGATCACAAAAGACTTGTTGCTTGCTGAACTACCGTAACTAATTACAAAAGGAACCAATGGGTTTAACTTTGCCAGAAAGTTCCTTTTGGAGCTTAAGAAAATACTTAACTTCCAAAAATCTTCAACACAACACATGAATTGGCACCCCCTCTGTGCTAGAAACAATTCAGAATTTTTAACTTCAAAAGTAAAAACGTTCATAACCACGTACTGTATGCAACGTAGAATTTTATTTAGTGCACTTCAGTTCTACACTGTCATCTTAGAGGGACTCTGTCTAGACCATGCTGTCACAATACTTTTAGCTGACAACTGATAAGCACTCTGACAGCTGTGCCACTCAGGTACTCTGTGCAGACCTGACCAAGGAGGCTATGTGACTTAGGGAAAAGGCAGGTTCGTGAATGTTTACCTCTCAATACTGGCAACAGTTACCACAGGGGAGATTATAGCCCAGCCCGGACCTGAGAGATCTTCTTCCCTGACGACTTTTAAAGACAAGTAAGTACATCATCTTCCTCCATTCTGGAAACTCCAGAAAGTCCTGTACTTGTTTACTGGAAGAGCTTATAATTCACAACTTAAAGCCATCTTTCTAATTAAAATGTCATCATTTCACTGTGGGGGCCTGGTATCTATGGTGATGCAGGAACTCATCCAGATCAAAATCTCTGTCACCTATTTTTGAAAGCTAGTTACAGCGTGAGGTAATGGAGTCTGTTGCAATCCTGAAAATACCATAAGGTTCTCTGTTTCTTTGTCTGGCTTCTTTCAATGAAACAGTCTCAGGATCAGTAAAAACGAGAAACAGGAATCAAGGAAGAGCTGCAGACGGTAGCCATGTCTAGCCCCATGTTTGGGACAAACGTTGCCTATCGAATTGAAAAATGTTTTTCTAATGTGATGATAATGGTATGCTTCACCAGAAGATGTACTCTGGGTCATCAATCCTTCCAAACATCGTGTAAAGAAAGTGGCAGTGGTATCACTACAAACCTTTCCATATAAACATAATACGGCTTTCTGAGGTCAGAAGTTTACTTACAGCTTTCTATTCTAAGAAGAAAAAACAGTTCCTTGATATATAAATAATTATTTATTTTATGTCTTCCAAGACAAATTTTATAATACAGTAGTAGAGATTTTGTAATACTACAAAGCTATTAAAACCTACAAATGAATACAGCACATTTAAGCAATAAACTAGGGAAAAAACAGTAATGATCAAAAAGAAGTTGCCTGCATTTATTTTAAAAATTTTGGTTTTGGAAAAAGAATGCTACAAAAAGAAATTACACTAACTTTCTTTTAGTAAATTTAAGTTTTACAATTAATTGATATTGAAAATGATTGTCACCAGCTATACACTCAGTAAAAGAAGATCATTAACATTTTTGAGAAACCAAATTAATGTCAGAAGTTGATTATTAAATGCAAGTAATGATGCATTAATTTTTCAAAAGTTCCTTGTTTATTGAACATCTCTATTTAGGTCATGAGCCTATAAACTATGTAAGTGTGTAATATTTCATGAATGCAATATTACTTCAAAATTAAAATGCTATAATTATTTTAGTCTATATTTATAATAAATATTAACAACATATTTAACTATTTCAATGATTTCTTATAAATGGGAGAATATATTTTGAGAATCAAATAGATCTAAGCTGCAGCATCTGTCTTAATGGGAAGTGGAAAGAATATTCCAGGCATAAAAAGAACACGAAAGCCCTCGAGGAGGAAGGAAAATGGGCATGTGAAAAACTAAAAGAAAGCTTGTGAGACTGAGAAACAGAGAACACAAGGGAGAGTGGCATAAAGGGTGTATATTTAAATGCTGATGAGAAGAAACAGAGTAAAAGAGACAGGATGAAGATATGAGAGACAGAAATATAAACAAGATAAGAAAATGGGATCCAGAATACAGGTGATGTGAGAGGCACCTCTGTGAAGTAGAAATTAAGGGCATCCGCCTTAGCTGGTGTGTGGGGTGAGAGGGCAAGGGTGATGGAAACTGGAGAGTCTAAAATAGTCATTTTGGAAAATGGAAAAAAGTTGGCCAGAGAAACATAAAAATTCTGAGGAATACTGAGGAACTGGTTTAGATTAGTCATCACACAGAGGCTTCCCAAAGAAATTTTAACATTACAAAAATTCCTTTTTCAAAATAAATTGCTTCACAAATGGTCAAATGAATTAAAATGTAATTATTTAACAAAATTAGAATAAACTGCTTGGTCTCCTATTGAAGAAAGGGGGAAAAGCAGGCACTCTAGACCATGACTCTACTGCTTGCTAGCAAAGTAATCTGCAGCTAATTTCCTAACCTTTCCAGGCCTTTGTTTCCTTAACTATTATATAAAAAGTGGATAATTATATCTTCCTCACATATTTGTTACTGTGATTGAGATAACAAATGTAAAGTGACTAACACAAATCCTGGCAGAGAAGAGGCATTCCATAAAGGTTAGCTTCATCCTTGATTCCTAAACTGCCTGCTGACACAGGTGGATGACACATCTGACTTGTTGCTTTCTAAGAGGAAAAGGAAAGAGGCTCCAAAACACAGGCTCTTTCCACTAAGACATCCTGCTTCCCAAGAACATTATCTCAGGGACATCATTACAGATAAGGGTTTACTCTCTTCAGTTCTGCAAAGCCAGAAACCCGACCTTGTGAAAATAATGCAGAAGACCCAGGTCTGAGGGAGAAAGACACACATGACTAAATTCAAAAATAAATGATGCTATAAACACAAATATCAATTTACACATGATAAATATTGTAAAAATTGTGAAATGAACCAGAATGTTAATATTGGCAAATCAGTATATTTTCTCCCTTTTGGAAAATATGGAGGAAGCCAAATTATACTCAGAAAGTTACTTTATACCTATGGAATTTAATAAGACAAATGAACTGGAAAACATTAAGGGCTAATGTCAACAAACTATGATAAAATAATATGTACAGCCTTACAAAGAGACAACATTCGCATCCACTGGGCAGAACCTACCTTCTCCCAAACCACACTGAAACATACAACAAAATTAAAGCTCCCCGGTTCTATGCAGATCATTCCACACCTACCCATGTAGACACACAATATTTAAAATTTTTTTCTTCTTTATCTTCCTAATTTAATTTCATTGATTATATACAGGCCATTGGCTAAACAACAACTCACCCAGTTAAATAATCTTTTGATTAATTTTAGAGTCTGAAAATATAACAATATTAATTTCTTAAAAGTTTATCAGTTTAATTTCACTATGATTTAAAAACTGAAGCAAAGTCATATTTGACAACTTTAAACTGTACACAAAATAGCAACATACCTAAGATAAAGTTTCCTCAGGAACGCCTATCCTAGAAAATATTTTCCCACTTAAAATATATGAGAATACACTAAAAAAATAAGCTTTTAAAGGTAACCATTTCTTTCTGTTAAAATCCCCCATCTCTATTAAAAATAGTATTTTAGTTCTACAAACTGTGATATTGTTTCCTTTCCACCACTTTTGGTTTTCATTTCCATGACTCTAAAATACAGTAAAATATTCAGAACTGCAAAAATTAAAGGTGTATGCACACATATACATACATATATAGCAATAAAAACTTCACAGGTAAAAAAATATTAAACAGTATATATGTTTTAAATCTCCAATGTAGTGATAATATGAACATTAGACGAATACAAAAATCTTGTCATACTGCACTTTCTGAAATGTTAACTCCTTCCTTTCTTGCAACTAAATAAGCTGGGCTGGAGCAATTTTCTATAGAAATATTCATATTAATTCAAAGCTAACTTGGAATTCCTTAAATTTGAGACTAAACTATCCTCTATTATTTGATGTAGGCAAGTGTCTTACCTTTAAATAGTATAAGCATTCTATCTTCACAGTGAGACCGAGAGTTAAAACATAATTGGCAGCAGTTAAAACTAAACTCCAGTGTTAGAAGTTAGAATAAAAGCTATCTTTGGAAAAGAAGAGAGTAACGATTGTGAGAGGGAGTGAAGAGACTCCAGGAGTGCTGGTAAGGCCCTATTTCTTAACCAGGGTTTTAATTTCACAGGCGTGTTCACATTGTGGTATTTCATTCTACACATATGTCTATAATTTGCTCACTTTTCATTATACATACAATAATCAACTATAAAAATTCATTTAAAACAGTAACTGACATTCAGTTATTTTTAATTACAACAGTTAAGAATCAGAATTCAAATAAATACCTTCCTGAATTAGAGACTAAAGAACTGAATATTTACAAAATTATTTTTGTCCAATACAAATACACGAAATGAAATTTCTGCTTTAAAGAATTTGAAATTTAAAATAGATACTAATAATTGTATTTGGGTCTAGCACAAATGAAGGAAATATCTGGGTGCAATATAAATGTAAAAGAGCTGAGATTTATATCTAATTTGTTGATTCTACTTCATCAATACCTTTAGATTTCTTCTAATTCAAAAAATTAAGCATCAGGAAAATATCTTAGGAGAAATCTCAAGTCAATCTCTAAAAAAAAAAATTCTAGCACAGTGATTAATAACGGTGGAAGATTCTGGGGTTAGAGTGCTTAATGTTTGCCAAACTATATCACTTACTGGATGTGTTATCTTCAATCAATTATTTAAGCTCTCAGTTTCCCCATTTGTAAAATGGAAATATCAATAATACCACCCTTACTGGGTTGTTGAAAAGCTTAAATGAGTACCAGTGAATTGGACAAAGGAAGCCTACTCAACATCTGTTAACTGTCTATCTATATATACATGCATTATATTAAAATATATTTCATATAATATACATTATACATTAGAAATCTTAGAATCCATGTTCAGTAGAATTAAATAAAATATATATTTTTAAAATTTTCCTTGTACTTACTTTATACCCTACTCTCCAATTCAAATTGTAGAGATAGTTCCTCAGTGATAGTGTCACACGTTATTTTTTAAACAAAATCAAATGTTCATCTATATTAAAACATACTTTCACATTAAAAAAGCGATATTATTTTTATTACCTGAGTCTCCACACCCTGCTCCAGTAAGCGCTTAGCTTGATTTTCCACTTCAAGTCGAGCTCTTGCAACAAAAAGTAGATCATTTTCTATTACTTCTATTCCAGAAAGATCTATTCCTTGAGAAAGATAATCTATTAAAAAAACACACACATTTAAATATTTCAATATTGAGTATCAAGGTAACAAAACATCACATCTAACTTCTTCAAAATATTATACATTTGAAAAACTTTAGCATGCTACCACTTTACATGATCATACAATAGACCTAATTTACTTACTTACATTGAAGGATTTTCTTGATATTACTAAATGAAAAATACTACACAAAGAAATTAACTCCATTTAAATAATTACATATAAAATACAATTATATCGTATATAATTCTATAAACTTTATGAAATCTATAAGTAGAATTATAGAATTTAGTTTACAGAACTATAAACTCTATTTATAAAATTATATATATTCTACTTACAGAATTACATACACAGAGCAACAAGTGTGAAAAGGTATCTACCAAGAAGTTAAGTTGTCTCTGCACATTTAGATTTTGAGTAATTTGTTTTAATCTTAGACATATCTGAAGTAATAACTAAAATGCTACAAATGGAGGTCAAGACTTCATTATGCATCTTAGACACGGTTCTAAAATATATATTTTCTATTTTAACAAGAGAAATTGTTTCTAAAAAACAAAAAAGTTTTGGATAGAAAATGACTGTCTCCCAGTTACTCAGCAGAAATATCAAATGTGATTTTCACTATATTCTCTAATTAGAACTAATTTTTAAACTTTAAGTCTTATTAAAATATATTCCTAGCACTTACATATTACCATATTTTTCTTCAGCTAGGTCACAACGTACCGCCTAGGTGAAACTACATTAAAGCATCCAGTACAATGCTAGCTAACTACTTAGCATGCAAATTATCTGCTGATTGGACATGGTAAATAGTTAGTTCTACACAAGACGACAAAAGGACAATGTAAAGGGCACCTAATAGTGGTTATTGCTAACTGTCCTTCAACCATGAGCATTTTTAAATGTGTCTATCGGAAGGGAATTACAGCTTTCTATGGTAGAAAGAGTACTGAAAACGCCTTTAAATCATTTGAACTTACATTCAGCCTCATAATTTACTCACTAGGTGATCATAATCAACTGATATACCCTGAGTCTCAATTTTTTTCATCTGTAAAATGCCAATAATTTATAATTCACATAACTCTTATCATCAGAATCAAAATAAGTTCATGAATGCTAAGTACTTCATATACCAATCTATTATGTAAATGTAGGGTAGATTATAATCCACAGAAAAATCTTTTTAATCTGATTTTTAAACTTAAAATTTTATTTTTCAGAACATTTTGAGCAAATTATATTTAACCTAAGTTGTGGTAATGATCAATGAGTAAATGCTATGTTCACCCCGAAAATGCTGACTAGACAATACTGAATCAAATTACAGACATACAGATAATAGAAAATATTTTCTTTTCAAGTTGGTTATCAACTTTTTTCTCCCTTTTTCTGTTACCTAAGGAAGAAAAATACCACAAGTTTAAAAAAGGAAAAGGCACTATAAGTAAGAGATCTGGTTGGGTTCTAACTCTGCTTCTGCCATATATGTGTCCCAATATAAATCTTGCAATCTTTGGTAACAGTTACTTTATTTGAAGGATGAAGAGCTAGACTAGGTAAACCCTACCCTACGGTTCCTTCCAGTAATAATTTTCCAGAGATAAACAAAGCTAACAGTTGCCTTATTCTTATGAATGCTGATCTATAAGTCTGGAGACAATTCAAATCATTCATTCAATCCATTTATTGAGTACCAATCATTTGTAAGTCACAAACACACAGAAGTGAGTCAGACATAAATTGTGACCCCAAGTAGAAAAGTCTACAGGAAGAAAAACCACAAAGTTATAAGCACCGAAAGATACAATGTACTGTGCCAGGTGCTGGGACAGATAAAGAAAAGCAGGCATAGCTTATGTCCCCACAGAGTCTACAATCTAGTAGAGAAGAAAGAAATATAAATGATTAACTCCAATACTTCTTAAGGTAAACAGCACCCCCATCACATTATCTAACCACCTTCCTTCCCCACCTCCCCATCCCATTCTTATCCACACTATATTTAAAAATCACTCATTTTAAGAAATAACCAAAAGACATGCTACATTTGGAGTACAAAGGGTTCTATCAGCTTGTAGAGAGAAACAACTATATTATTTTCCTTACTGATTATTCAAAAAACCTGCTTTTCAATAAAAGAGTTAATGGTAGAAACTGGGGAAAACAGGAAAAAATATAGTACCACCACTCACCCACGCAGGAGAATGGAAGGATTATGCTAAATTCTTCCCTCGTGTTTATCTGTTGCTATCAGCGTTCCAAGTCTTCATACATTTGTTCTTTGTAAAGCACATATAGGGACTGGTGTCAACAACAGAAAAGATGGTGATGATTCCAATAACAATAACTATAATTTCTGAAGATCTGACATGTGGAAGGTACTAAATTAGACACAAAATGTGTATTTACTATTATTTTATATCATATGTAATATTCTCAACAACTGTGTTAGAAATACTAAAATATTAGGAACAAAAGCACCTGGCTAGCAACCAACAAAGCAGAATTTAAATCCAGCTCTGTCTGACTTGTCCTCTCACTACATCATCCCAAACCAATCCCACAAGCTGCAGAGAGAAGACAGCTTTATATTCAAAGGACAGATAGTATTCCTCCTACAGTCTCCCCCTTTGCTCAGTAAAAGGGTGAAAATGTAAAAATTACATCAGACTTAATTGTTCAGGGAAAGCAAGAATGTACAATGGAGAAAAGACAACTCTCTTCAACAAGTGATGCTGGGAAAACTGGACAGCTACATGTAAAAGAATGAAATTAGAACATTCTCTAATACCACATATGAAAATAAATTCAAAATGGTTTAAAGACCTAAGTGTAACACATGACACCATAAAACTCCCAGGAGAGAACACAGGCAAGACATTCTTTGACATAAATTGTAGCAATATTTTCTTAGATCATTCTCCCAATGCAAAAGAAATAAAAGCCAAAGTAAACAAATGGGACCTAATCAAACTTAGAAGCTTTTGTCCAGCAAAGGAAACCATCAACAAAATGAAAAGACAACCTACAGACTGGGAGAAAATATCTGGAAACAATGTGACCAACATGGGATTAATATCCAGAATATACAAACAGCTCAAACAACTCAATATAGAAAAAACATACAAGTCAATCAAAAAAGTGGGAGAAGACCTAAACTGACATACAGATGGCCAACAGGGATATGAAAAGATGTTCAACGTCACTAATTATTAGAGAAATGCAAATCAAAACCACCTCACACAGGTCAGAATGGCTATCATCAAAAAGTCTACAAATAACAAATGCTGGAGAGGGTGTACTGAAAAGGGAAACCTCCTACACTGTTGGTGGGAATGTAAATTGATGCAGCCACTATAGAGAACAGCATGGAGGTTACTTAAAAAGCTAAAAACAGACTTACCATACGACCCAGCAATTTTACTCCTGGGCACACATCCGGGAAAAACTCTAATTCGAAAAGATACACGCACCCCAATGTTCAGAGAAGCACTATTTACAATAGCCAAGACATGGAAGCAACCTAAACATTCGTTGACAGATGAATGGATAAAGAAGACATGGTATTTTCAGCCATAAAAAAAGAATGCCATTTGTAGTAACATGGATGGACCTACAGGTTATCGTACTAAGTGAAGTAAGTCAAAGACAAATACCATACCATATCACTTACATGTGGAATCTAAAAAAGATACACATGAACTTATTTACAAAACAAAAACAGACTCACAGACATAGAAAACAAACTTATGGTTACCAAAGGGGAAGGGGGGGATAAACTAGGAATTTAGGATTAACAAACACATACTACTATTTATAAAATAGATAAAAAGATTCTACTGTACAGCACAGGAATCTATATTCAATATCTTGTAATAACCTATAATGGAAAAGAATCTGAAAAAGAATACATATATATGTATATGTATAACTGAATCACTGTGCTGTACACCTGAACCACTGTAAATCAACTATACTCCAATAAAACATTTAATACAATTAAATTTTAAAATTAAAAAAATTTTAAAGCAGATAGGAAGATAAACATAAAATTTTTTGTCAAATGTACTCAACTTTTTGAAACTTAAGATACTAAAAAATGAAATCTGATTTCCTGTACTTTCACTGTCCTGGTCTCAAATTACCAAAATTTTAGAATAAACTTCTTACACTTTGCCCAAAGCAGTCACTTGATCTCAGTGACTGATTACTGCATTATTTCCTAGGATTGCCCATTTCTTTTTATTTCTTTAGTCTTCAAACCTCAATGGGTTAAAAATTACTGGGTTGGCCAAAAAGTTCTTTCAGCCAACTTTTTGGCCAATCCAGTATTTACAACTAAAATAATACCAGTTGTTTTAGTAGGCTTTCAATGTTCTAGTTGTTACTACACATGGCTACCAAAATCAACATTCACATCATGTTCCTCCTCCATTCATGGAATCTATAGCTTCCTGTTGACTAATGTTACCTTCTTCCACAAATCCTCCTTTGCAATACAAATTCCCCTTAAGATTTCAAAATCTTTACTGCCTCTTCCCTTACTAGCATCCTCTACTATTTAAAAGAAAACAAAAAGAAGAGTAATTATAGTTTGCTAAATGACTCAGCTATGCATTTACTTTTCACAGTAATGCTAGTACTATGTTATTTAGGATTAAAGAGATGAGGGAATAACATGTGTGAAACTGGGATGGTGCTGGAAGGTGGAAGAAATAAAGGAGGCTAAATCTTCATGCTTCAAAGTAGGAAGCCAAAGAAGTTAAAAATTACCAAGTGGAAATATAGGTAGGTGATTTAGAGCTATGGAGGTAAATACCGAAAGAATCAGCAAAAATGTTGAAAACGGTGGCCTATGGGGAAATAAAAAGAAAAAAGGGCAGGGAATTGCTATTTTTAACAATAAACTTTGTGTAACTATTTGAGTATGCTATACATGCATACTTCCATAACAAATAAAACAAAATTAAATAAAAATGAGTATGTGGATGGGGCTTCCTAGGTGGCGCAGTGGTTAAGAATCTGCCTGCCAATGCAGGGAACACGGGTTCAATCCCTGCTCCAGGAAGATCCCACATGCCACAGAGCAACTAAGCCCATGAGCCACAACTATTGAGCCTGTGCTTTAGAGCCCATGTGCTGCAACTACCGAAGCCCACGCACCTAGAGCCCGTGCTCCACAATAAGAGAAGCCACGGCAATGAGGAGCCTGCGCACCACAACAAAGATTAGCCCCCCACTCACTGCAACTAAAGAAAGCCCGTGCACAGCAACAAAGAGCCAACACAGCCAATAAAATAAATACATTTTTAAAAATTAAAAAAAAAAGTACACGGGAAGTCAAGAAAAGTAATATAAAAATTAAAATAAGGTGGCTAGCTAATAAGAAATTTGTATCCTCTAAATCAATGATTCTGGTTTTAAAAATAAGTAATATTTAAAAAGAAAAAAGGAAATACGTTTGGACAAAAAAGATATTTTCTACAACGTTAATTGCAACAGTAAATACATACATATAAATACAGGTATATGTACATGCATGTATACATGTGTATATATGTATATATATGTGTGTGTGTATATATGTGTATGTGTGTGTATATATATATATAGAGAGAGAGAAACACTGTAAATGAGATAAAACCACTTTAGAAAACAATTTGGATAATCTAATAAGATTTCACATGAATACCCCTATGACAAAAAATATGCCATTCCTAGGCACATAACTCAGAGAAATTCCTATATTTGTACACAGGAAGACGTATACAAGAACATTCATAACAGCACTGTAAAAAACAAAAACAAAAAACCCCAAAGCTGTATATAACTGAAATGACTATCAACTGGAGAATGGATAAACAAAAATATACTTCAAAATACTACTACAGAAGAGTAAAAACAATGTTAAGTATACACATCAATATTGATGTCTCTCAATAACAACGTTAAGGAAGAAGAACAAGTTCTACAAGAATACACACAGCAAGAGGTAATTTATATTAAGATGTATGACTAAACAATACATTATTTAGGGGCACAAACAACAACAACATTTAGAAAAGTTACAGACAGGCAATACAACATGCTTATAACATTCTAAAACAAACTTGGTAGGTAGTATTTGTAGTTTACACATGCTAAAAATGTTTTTGCATTTTTATATTTTTCTACTAAATATTAAATAAGTATGAACCAACAGCACAGATTACAGTATTATAAACGAGGACATTACAAGAGTTATAACTGTATTTCATGTGTTCAAAACAGAAAAGAATAAACATGTTAATAAAGACATAGGTAATAAAGTAAGGCACAAATTGAACTTCTAGAGATAAGAAGTACAAAATCCAGATGAGATTAATGGCATGTGAGACATTGCAGGAAAAACAGAATACACTGTCTCATGAAGAAGAATTTAATGCTAGGATTATTAACTGGTAACTAAATAAAGGCTTTTCTTCTCCTTTTAAAAATATCATGCTCATTACACAATTTTTGAAAATCAGAAAAATATTCCAAAGGGGGGAAATTATATAACCCCACAACATACAGGTCACAACTGCCAAGTGGATTACTAGAATATACATGAATATGTCTGAGAAATTTATGAATCTTCAAATTCTCAAGTAGCATCAAAATAGTATATATCCTCCTCCTGGATATTTACGTGATAAAAAGCAGAAAAAGCAAAAATTGACATACAGGGACTGGGCATCTGGCTACACTGATGAAAGTGACTCCCTCCTACACAACAACTTTGCAAAGAGCACAATGCAGACAAGTGCCTCAGAGAAATATCAAGCAACCTTCAGATGTTCCTAAAATACTTAAAATCTTGCTTGTGCTTAAAAGTAAAGGCCTACTATATTCCTTTAAATTCTTACCCTACTTTTTAAACTACCACAAGTTATTTTGTTCATGTTTTTACCTGTAATTATACTTATTTACAACATCTTGTTTATTAACCATGTTATAAGCATTCACCCATACTATGACAGTACTTATAAATATGAGTTTTTGACAGCTGCCCAGCATTTCATCAAATAAATGAACAGAAATTACTTAATCATCTGCCTAAATGGAATAATTATTTATCATAAATACATATAAAATTTTAAGCATCTATAATTATTTTCTTGGGAAACAAAGCAGAATTACTAGATCAAAGTAACAATTTTAAGCTTAGTGATACAAATTATCAAACTACTTTTCAAAATGACTATACTACTTTATACATTTTCAAAATAACCTATGGGAGTTACTTAACCATGGATAGCACTGGATATTATTACTGTATTGAATATTTTATATGCTGCTAGAAGTATATTCTTCTTGATGGTCTGACATGAATTTTTAAATGATGAGGCTGAATAACTTTTACTGGCTGTATTTCCTTTTGAGAATCTCTACATCATTTTTACTACCTTTTTACATCACTTTGTGTTAATTATACAATAATATTCCCTGTTTGCGGATCATATTTGCTATGAATACTTTCCCAGTCTGTTGGTTTGCTCATTTTCAGTTATTTACTTATATATTACTTCCTAGGGCTGTTTCCAGAATACAGTTGTACAATTATATTATCTAAAAGCTCTACATCTGATTTTTCAACACAGCCCTTATTATTTAGAAACTTCAGACTAAAGCCTGTCTTTTACAAAAGCAAATAGCAAAATGTAAGGCTGTGATTTATAAAGGGTTATCTGGCAGACTGACAAATAATCTGGAGAGCAAAGCTGTGGTACAATCCATTTAACAAAAAGTTTACCTTTAAATCAAAATAAATAACAATGTAAGATCAAGGCTTATCACAATGACTACATTTCAACTTGCTCTGCAATGTCTATCTTCCTTGCCACCATATCATATATTTTATAAAAACAGTTCCTAGAGAATACTGAGCTCAGTAACAAATTTAAATTAAGATAAAAAAGAAAACAACCACCACAAAACAACACCAAACAACACAGATGCTGCAGGGTTATTACAATATCGATAAAATTAACCCACCCAAGCAACAATGAGATCTAAGTGTCCAATTCCTAAAGGTATCATCATCAACATCATCATAATAAAACATTATCATCATCACAGAACACTTATTTGTTATTTGTAACAAATGGCTAAGTCTAAGACAGAGTTGTTCTTAAAACTGCTCTCCCCCCTCACTAAAAACAAAACAAAAAAAAACTTTCACTAAAGAAATCTTAGAAAACACAAAAAGTTAGAAAGTAAAAGTCAAAAACGCCAAGAAAACTTCAATAATGACAATTACATATACATACTGATTTTTCATTTTCTTATTCTAGGTGTAATAACTTTGTTTATATTTTACATTTTAATCATATTTAAGTAGATATCTTGAATCTTATGACAAAACAGCCCTATAGGAAAAAATATTTTCCAGAAAAACATTTCCATAAAGTTGCAGTGATTTCAATAATGTATAATATAAATAAAACCATAATGAAATTATAAAGCAAAGTTTTTTAAAAAAGTAATGTGGTATTTGTATAAAAGTAAAAATGACAGGACTTCCTAGGTGGCACAGTAGTAAAGAATCCACCTGCCAATGCAGGGGACACGGGTTTGAGCCCTGCCCTGGGAGGATTCCACATGCCATGGAGCAAGTAAGCCCATGCACCACAACTGCTGAGCCTGCGCTCTAGAGCCTGTGAGCCACAACTACTGAGCCCATGTGCCTAGTGCCCATGCTCCACAAGAGAAGCCACTACAATGGGGGGCCTGCACACCACAGTGAAGAGTAGCCCCTGCTCTCAGCAACTACAGAAAGCCCATGTGCAGTGGTGAAGACCCAGCACAGCCAATAAAATAAATAAATAAATAAATAAATAAATAAATAAATAAATAAATAAATAAATTTATTTTTAAAAAAAGTAAAAATGACAGAGAATCGAGAACAAAGTAACAAGGGTTTAAAAGGTGTAAGATTTTAAAAAAATAATAACCAAAATATAACTAAACAAATAGGAAAAATTATTTTTAAAAAGCATCTCACAATATACAAAACCAATCATAGAAAAAAATTTTAAACAATATAAAATACTGATTCCCACTATAGGGGAAAATAATTCCTTAACCAAGTGAACTATAAGAGAAATTTCACAACTACTAACAAAGACATTTTCTAACTTTTTCTAATGAAAAAATTTTAAAAATCAGAAATAGAATAATTTGAAGTAAGTTAAACACATAAAGGTATTACCATTAAAAACATATAACAAATTTATAGTTATCAATGGGTAAATTATCAAAGGACTTTAAAAAACAAGTTCATGTAAGAGAAAATTCAGAATTAAGTCAATGATTGAAAATCTATTAAAGCTTTCTAATAATCTTTGAAATTTTTCCTTATGTAAAATTAAATAATACATGATCACTGCAGCATTTATAAAATCAATAAAATATCCTTTAATTAAAGTCAATTTTATTCAAGAAAATAGGTGTATCCTTTCAAAGGCACAGTATCACATAATGAAATTAGAACACTTCCTAACACCATACACAAAAATAAACTCCAAATGGATTAAAGACCTACATGGAAGGCCAGACACTATAAAACTCCTAGAGGAAAACATAGGCAGAACACTCTATGACATACATCAAAGCAAGATCCTTTTTGACCCACCTCCTAGAATCATGGAAATAAAATCAAGAATAAACAAATGGGACCTCATGAAACTTAAAAGCTTTTGCACAGCAGAAGAAACCATAAACAAGACAAGAAGGCAACCCTCAGAATGGGAGAAAATACTTGCCAACGAAGCAACGGACAAAGAATTAATCTCCAAAATATACAAGCAGCTCATGCAGCTTAATACCAAAAAAGCAAATAACCCAATCCACAAATAGGCGGAAGACCTAAATAGACAATTTCTCCAAAGAAGACATGCAGATGGCCAACAAACACATGAAAAGATGCTCAACATCACTAATCATCAGAGAAATGCAAGTCAAAGCCACAATGAGGCATCACCTCACACCAATCAGAATGGCCATCATCAAAACATCTAGAAACAATCAATGTTGGAGAGGGTGTGGAGAAAAGGGAACTCTCCTGCACTGTTGGTGGGAATGTAAGTTGGTACAGCCACTATAGAAAACAGTTTGGAGGTTCCTTAAAAAACTAAAAATAACACTACCATATGGTCCAATAATCCCACTAGTGGGCATATACCCAGAGAAAACCATAATCCAAAAAGAAACATGTACTGTAATGTTTATTGCAGCACTATGTATAATAGCCAGGACATGGAAGCAACCGAAATGCCCATTAAATGAATGGATAAAGAAGATGTGGCATATATATACAATGGAATATTACTCAGTCAAAGAAAGGAATGAAATGGAGCTATATGTAATGAGGTGGATGGACCTAGAGTCTGTCATACAGAGTAAAGTAAGCCAGAAAGAGAAAAACAAATATTGTATGCTAACTCATATACATGGAATCTAAAAAATAAAATAAAATGGTACTGATGAACCCAGTGACAAGACAAGAATAAGGATGCAGTTGCAGAGAATGGACTGGAGGACATGAGGTCAGGGGGGCAGGGGGCGAAGTGGAAGCTGGGACGAAGTGAGAGAGTAGCAAAGACATATATATACTACCAACTGTAAAATAGCCAGTGGGAAGTTGCTGTATAACAAAGGGAGATCAACTCCATGATGGGTGATGCCTTAGAGGGCCAGGATGGGGAGGGTGGGGGGGAGTCGTGGGAGGGAAGGAATATGGGGATATGTGTATAAATACAGCTGATTGACTTTGGTGTACCTCAAAAGCTGGTACAAGAGTGTAAAGCAATTATATTCCAATAAAGAGCTTTAAAAAAAAAAAAAAAAGGCTGAATTAAGAATGAGAATATCTGGGACTTCCCTGGTTGGGCTGTGGTTAAGACTCTATGTTCCCAATGCAGGGGGCCCAGGTTTGATCCCTGATCAGGGATGCCACAACTAAGAGTTCACATACCACAACTAAGGAATCCGCCTGCCACAACCAAGACCCGGCATGCATCAATAAATAAATAAATAATTAATTAAAAAAAAAAATGAACGAGAATATATGAATTTTATTCTCCTCAATTTTATGACCTGAGAAAAATCACTTTAACCTTTCTGAGATTCCAAAAGTAAAGGATAAAATAACCTGTGTTACAAATCACACAAGAGAGATAATATGCACGAAGAATGTTTTGTAAACCACCAAAAGCATGTAAGTAACTTATTTTCATAAATGGGGTATTAGTTACTAACCTCATTTTTTTTTTGATAGAGGGAGGAAGGGAAAAGGGCCTTGAAAAACATAACCTTAAGGAGTTCAGTATTATTTAAAAAAAAAAAACAACCCCAAAAACATAAAGGTGAAATTTGTACTTTTCTAACCAATCCTTAATTGATACTACTGCTTGAACTATGCACAAAAATAGCCTCAGGCTTAAGTAAACTCCTCTGGGCGGAATCTTTATACTTCAAGTCCAAAGTCCCAGGGCATGTTGATCTTTCTTGTTCTTCAAAGCTTCATGAAAATTTAGCATCTTGAAAGTCTTATCTTTTTTCTGGCTCTCACTTTAACCAGGGGGATTAGTTAAAAAAGGAGATTAGTTTTCCTTTCTTAGGTCTTACTCTTTTTTTTTTCAGCTAGCACACACACAAAAAAACCTGTCCAGAGCCATAAATAAATAAAGAAAGAAGAGGAGAGTGTATTTTCTATCTTTCCTTTGGGCATAGTTGGGTTTCTTTGTTTTTGTTTTCCCTTCCCCTGACTTTCTAACCATGGTGCTGTTGCTACAAAGACACTATAATTTTAAAACATGAGTTTATATAAAACCAACCTTTCTTCCCTTCTGGGAAGATATTTCAGACACTGTATTTAGTGCCTACCTTCCAATGCCCCTTGGAAGGGGTATTGGAAGTAAGAGTCAATACCCCTCCCTCAACAACTGAGAAGCACTAGATAAAATCAACAAGGAATAGGAAAAACAACCACATAAACCAAGGCAAATATAACTGACATCGACAGAACACTCCATCCAACAAAAACAGAATACACATTAACCGAGACAGAACATGTCTTAAGTCACAAAACAAACATCTTAAAGTTAGAAGAACTGAAACCATATAATTCAATTGGTCACAATAGAATCTATTCAGTAACTGAAAAATACCTATAAATTTCCTAAACATTTTGAAGTTAAACACAGTTCCAAATAATAAATGGATCATAAGAGATCTCAGAGGAAAATTTTTTTATACTGATTTGAATGAAAATGAAAAAACAGCACTGAAATCTGTGGGATTCAGCTAAGGCAGGAGTTGGAAGAAATTTAGTAACACTAGATGCATTCTTAGAAAAAAGATGTGTTATTAGAGGAAAAAAAGGCCTCAATAATGCAAGCTACTGCCTCAAGAAACTAGAATAAAAGCAAAATGAACCCAAAAGAAGCCAGAGAAGGGGATTAAAAAAGAAATCAGAAAAATCAATGAAATTGAAAACAAAGGTAAAAGAAAACCAATGAAACCAAAAGTTGACTCTTAGCAAGCATCAATAAAATTAATAATCCCCCAGTAAGATCAAGAAAGAAAAAAGGATACAAGACTAATTACCAATTATAGGAGTGAAAAATATGATACTACTACAGAACTCACAGCATTGAAAGTATACTGGAACACTCTAATAGCTCTGTAACTTAGAATAAATTATCAGAACTCATACAAGATGACCTG
This sequence comes from Hippopotamus amphibius kiboko, assembly GCF_030028045.1. NCBI lineage: Eukaryota > Metazoa > Chordata > Mammalia > Artiodactyla > Hippopotamidae > Hippopotamus > Hippopotamus amphibius. The sequence goes on along the minus strand of NC_080189.1, from coordinate 85,036,990 downwards.
AAAAGATCTATAACTAACATAGAAGTTGAATTTGTAGTTTAAAACATTCTGGATTAAAAATCTACAAACCCAGATGGTTTCACTATCATGGAAAAAAAAAAACAATCCAATACTACACAATGGAAGAAGGAACTTCCCAAAACTAGACCAAAAAAAAAAAAAACCAACAAAAAAAGAAATCTACAAACATTATCCCTCAAGAGCATAGACACAAAAATCCTCAAAATATTAGTAAATCTCATTACCCTACTAAAAAAAAGATATTAACAAACAAAACTATAGAACCATCTCCCTCAAAAGCACAGATAAAAATCGTCACCAAATTTTAGCAAATAGGATCTAGTAATATATAAAAAGAGCAATACATCATGACCAAGAGGAGTTTCCTCTTAGAATACATGGAAGATAAACTTTGATAATTTAAAGATTTTTACTATAAAACATAAAGTAACAAATAAACATAACACAAAGAGCTTTATAGCTAATAAGTCAACAAATGAGGTAAAATGCAGTCATGAAAAACAGTCCAAAAAAAAGCCAAAGAGAAAAGGGGAAGCAACAAAAAGATGATACAAACAGAATATAAATAGAAAGATGGTAGCATTAAATACAATCACATCAATAATGTAACGAAATCTAAACTCCCTCAACATCTTAAATATGATGCAGCAATTATAAAATTGGATTAAAAAAAAACTATAGACAGCCTATTAAAAAACTCATGAAAAACATGAAGACATGAATAAGTTAAAAGGGAAAAGACAGAAAAAGATACATAAAGCTGGATTATTAGCGAAATGGTGGAATAGGAAGACATGTAGCTCACCACCCTTCCTGCAAAAACATATCAAAAATATATCTACAGGTGGAACAATTCTCACAGAAAACTAACTGGAAACTGGCAGAACTCCTATACCACCAAAGCTGCATGCAAGATCTCCATGTAACTGGGTACGACAGTAAAAGGCATGGGGTTGAGAGTCCCATCCATGAGAGGGATCTGAGAGGAAGAAAAGGTCTGCAGAGGCACTCATCCATCCTGGGGAGCAAGCAGGACAGGCCACAATCTGGGAATCACAGTCCCAGGGTGCTGCACAGAGGACGACAAGCCCCCTTGGCTGCTGGGAGGTCCCTGGAACAGACAGAAGGGCTGCAGATGCCTAGACTCTACTCACAAGAAGCATGCACATGATGGCCTGACAAGAGTCAGGGCAGAGAGAACCTTGCGCTGGAGGCTGATGCCTTGCCACACCCCCTAATCTGAGCAAGGCAAAGACCCCAGCCCCACTCACTCCACACCACAGCTTGGTGCAAGATCTGGGCCAACCAGGCCCTGGGGAAACACCTGGTCTAGCTGCTCAGAGTCAGGCGGGGGTCCTGGGATGTGATTCAGCTGGGGTGGTGGCGGCCAGACTCAACGCCCACTTATGTGGTGCCTCGAACATGCCACAATTCATGTCCCAGCTGAGTGAATGCTCCAGTTCCCACAACATTCCACACTGCAGCTTAGTGCTAGACCTGGGACAGACAGGTCCTGGGAGAAGACAGACACTGAGACAATCCAGATCTCTGGCAGTAGCACAGCCACCTCAATGCCTGCAATCAAAAAGCCTGAAACCCCAGCCCCAGCCTAGCGAACGCTCCAGCCCTGCCCACTTCAAACCAAAGCCTTGAACTAGATCTGGGATGAACACAACAGGGGAAGGGATGCGAACTTGGGCTGCATGTGAACAGAGCCACAGATGCCTACAGAGGTGGGACTTAGGTTCTCTGTAAGTGAAAGGGCCTCACTTACTTCAGCAATCACCTCCTTTGGGGCAGTACACACACTAAAGGGGAAAGGAGCATGATCAAGCCTGATGCTCAGAGCTTCTACTCCAAAAACTGGGGCACAGACCCTGTACCTGACAAGGTGATGACAGTCACAAAGCAAAAAGGACATCCCATTTCACAGGTTTTAGATTCCCTAACATCAACCACACCCATTACCTGTCAAGGTAGTAACAACCTGCATACCTGGAGGAAAGACATGACTGGTGTCCCTATAAAAACCAGCCCTCACACCAAAGACACTGGACACACACAGTCTACACAGGAAAGCTCCCACCAAAAAACACCTTTTCAAGACCACAACAGATAACTGTTTCTTCTAAATTCACTGAGACAAAGTTAAGTAAAATGAAAAAGCAGAACTACTCCCAATTAAAAAGAGTAAGTGAAATACCCTGAAAGAACAAATAATAAAATAGAGCTCACCAGCCTACCAGACCATGAGTTCAAAAATGTGGTAATAAAAATGCTAACTGAATTAAGAAAGATTATCAACAGAAACAAAGATCACTGTAACAAGGAACTAGAAACTACAAAGATAAAACAATCAAAGATAGATAATTCAATTTCCAAGATAAAAAGCAATCTAGAAGTAATGAATTGCCAAATAAATGAATGGGGAATTCCCTGATGGTCCAGTGATTAGGACTTGGCACTTTCACTGCCATGGCTGTGGGGTTTCAATCCCTGGTCAGGAAACTAATATCCTGAAAGTCATATGGTGCAGACCAAAAAACAAACAAACAAAAACAAATAACTGATCTTGAAGACAGAATAATAAAAATCACCCAATCAGGGACTTCCCTGGTGGCACAGTGGTTAAGAATCCACCTGCAAATGCAGGGAACATGGGTTTAATCCCTAGTCTGGGAAGATCACACACGCTGAGGAGCAACTAAGCCCATGCAACACAACTACTGAGCCTGCACTCTAGAGCCTGTGAGCCACAAATACTGAGCCCACGTGCCACAACTACTGAAGCCCGTGTGCCTGGAGCCCATGCTCTGCAACAAGAGAAGCCACTGCAATGAGAAGCCCACGCACCACAATGAGGAGTAGCCCCCACTGCCATGACTAAAGAAAGCCCGCGTGCAGCAACAAAGACCCACACAGCCTAAATAAATAAATAAGTAAATAAACAGATAAGTAAATAAATAAAATCACCCAATCAGAACAGCAGACAGAAACATAAAGGAAAAAAGAGAAAGCAACATATGAGATCTATGGGATAACATAAAACATGCCAATCTACACATGACAGGGGTTCCAGAAGGAGAAAGGGGGATCAAAAATGCATTTAAAGAAATTATGGCTGGGACTTCCCTGGTGGTGCCATGGTTAAGAATCTGCCTGCCAATGCAGGGTACATGGGTTCAATCCCTGGTCCAGGAAGATTCCACATGCCATGGAGCAACTAAGCCTGTGCACCACAATAACTGAGCCTGCACTCTAGAGCCCAGTAGCCACAGCTACTGAGCCCACGGGGTGCAACTACTGAAGCCCACGCATAGAGCCCGTGCTCCACAACAAGAAAAGCCACCACACTGAGAAGCCCGCGCACCACAACAAAGAGTAGTCCCCACTCACCACAACTAGAGAAAGCCTATGCACAGCAACTAAGACCTAAAGCAGCCAAAAATAAATAAATAAACAAATTTTTTTTAAAAAAAGGAAATTATGGCTGGAAATATCCCCAAACTAAAGAAGGAAACAGATCCAGGTAGAGGAAGCACGGAGGGTCCTAAACAAGATGAATCAAAACAGACTCACAAGCCATAGCATAATTAAAATGGCAAAAGTGAAAATAAAGAGAGGCTTCTACAATCAGCAAGAGAGAAAGAGTCCTTTACAAGGGAACACCCTCACCCCATAAGACTGTCAGCTGATTTCTCTGCAGAAACTTTGCAAGCGAGAAGGCGGTAGCATGACATATTCAAAGTCCTGAAAGGGAAAAACCTTCACCTAGAATACTCTACCCAGCTAGATTTTATATATGTGTGTGTGTGTGTGTGTGTGTGTGTGTATTTTTTCCCCCATGCTGTGCATGGCACACAGGATCTTAATTCTACAACCAGGTATTGAATCCACACCCCCTGCAATGGAAGCGCAGAGTCTTAACCACTGGACCACCAGAGGGGTCCCAAGATTATCATTACAAATAGAAGGAGAGATAAAGAACTTCTCAGACAAGCAAAAACTAAGGAAATCCAGCAATACTAAACCTATCCTAAAAGAAACACAGAAGTGTTTTCTCTAAACAGAAAACAAACGAGAATCTATAGAAAAGGGAAAATTACAATAGAAAAGGCAAATATACAGTAAGGCCTTTAAAATCACTTAAATAAACCAGTACATAGATTAAAAAACAATTTAAAAAAACTAAAAGTGATTGTGACTACAATAAAAAGTAAAAAGATAAGCATGAAGATGTAAAAAAAAGACATAAAAAACCCACAAAACTGGGGGAAGGGTAGTATAAAAACGTAGGACTTTTAGAATGTGTTTGAACTTAAAAGACTATCAGGTTAAGGCAAAGAGATTTAGTTATGGATCAACAGGAACTCCATGGTAACAACAAATCAAAAAAATATGAAAGATACACACACACAAGGAACTCAAGCATACTACAAAAGAAAATCATCAAAGCACAAAAGGAAAAAACAAAAGAAGAAATGAACAAAGAACTACAGAAACAGCTAGAAAACAAGGCAATAAGTACATACCTATTAAGAATTACTTTAAATGTCAATGAAATAAATGCTCTGATCAGAAGATTGGATCAGAGTGGCTGATTGGATTAAAAAAAAAACCAAAAACAGAACCTGGAATATTCTGCCTACAAGAGACTCACTTCAGGTGAAAGACATGAACAGACTGAAAGTCAGAGGATGGAAAAAGGTATTTTATGCAAATAGAAACAATAAGAAAGCAGGGGTAACAATACTCATAGCAGACAAAACAGACTTTAAAACAAAGGCCATGAAGAAAGACAAAGGAGGGTACTACAGGATGATAAAGGGATTGATACAAGAGGGTATTACACTCGTTGACATACATGCACCCAATATAGAGCACCTAAATATATAAGGCAAATACTAACAGATATAAAGGGAGAAACTGACAATAATACAGTAAGAGTAGGAGACTTTAACACTCCACTGACATCAATGGACATCCAGGCAGAAATTCAATAAGGCAATGGAGGTCCTAAATGACATAACAGATAAGTTGGATTTCATTGATATGTCCAGGACACAACATCCAAAAAAAGCAGAATATACATTCTTTTCAAGCATGCATAGAACATTCTCTAGGATAGATCACATACGAGGTCACAAAACAAGCCTCAACAAACTTAAGAGAATAGAAATTAATTCAGGCAACTTTTCTCACCACAGTAGTATGCAATTAGAAATCAACCACAGAAAGAAAAACAGGGAAAGAACAAACATGTGGAGACTAAATGACACACTACTAAAAAAACAATGGGTCAATAATGAAATCAAAGGAAAAAAACCCAGAAAATACCTTAAGAAAAATGAAAATAAAAACACAATTGCACAAGATCTATGGGATGTAGCAAAGCCGTTGTAAGAGAGAAGTTCATAGCCATAAGTTCTTTCTCAAGAAACAAAAGAAATTGCAAATAAATAACCTAACCTACCACCTAAAAGAGTCAGAAAACAAACAAGGCCGAAATTCAGCAGAAGGAAGGAAATAATAAAGATCAGAGAGGAAATAAATAAAATGGAGATCAAGAAAAGTAGAAAAGATCAATAAAAACAAGAGCTGGTTTTTTAAAAGATAAACAAAATTGACAAAACTCTAGCCAGGCTCACTGAGAGAGAACCCAAATAAACAAAATAAGAAATGAAAGAGGAGAAACAATTAACACCACAGATACAAAATATCACAAGAGAATACTATGAACAGCTACATGCCAACAAATTTGACAATCTAGAGGAAGTGGAAAGGTTCTAGAAACATACAGCCTGCCAACAGTGAGTCAAGAAGAAACAGATAATGTGAACAGACCAATCACTAGAAGTGAAATAGAATCTGTAAAAACAAACTCCCTGCAAAGAAATTCCAGGACCGGATGGCTTCACTGGGGAATTCTATCAAACATAAAAAAAAAATTTTTTTTTTGTGAAAAATAATTTATGGGACACTCATTAAGGGTACATTCTTTATAGTTAATTTGAAGTACAAAGTATTTGAGATGTTCTTTGAAGGAAATAAAAAGATACATTCACATTTCTCTAAAAAATATATACATATATAAGAACTTATAGCTATCCTTCTCAAAACTATTCCAAAAAATTGAAAGGAGGGAACACTCCCAAAGCCACTGAGGCCAACATCACCCTGATACCAAAACCAGACAAAGACATCACAAAAAAATAAAATTACAGGCCTGATCTCTGATGAACACAGATACAAAAATCCTCAATAAAATATTAGCAAACCAATTTCAACAATACTTAAGGATCATACACCATAATCAAGTTGTATTTATTCCAGGGTCACAAGAATGGTTCAAAATATGCAAACTAATCAATGTAATACACAAGATTAACAAAAAGACAAAAACCACATGATTATCTCAGTAGATGCAGGAAAAGCATTTGACAAAAATCAACATCCATTCATGATAAAAATGCTCACCAAAGTGGGAAGAGAAGGAACATATCTCAACATGGTAAAGGCCATTTTTGAGAAACCCACAGGAAACATAATACTTAATGGGGAAAAGCTGAAAGACTTCCTGCTAAATTCAGGAACAAGACAAAGACGTCTAGTCTGTTTCTATTCAACATAGTATTGGAAGTCCTAGCCACAGCAATCAGAGAAGAAAAACAAAAGGAATCCAAATTGGAAAGGAAGAAGTAAAACTGTTACTATTTGCAGATGACTTGATATTGTATATAGAGAATCCTAGTCTCCACACAAAAACTACTATAACTAATAAAATGAATTCATAAAGGTAGCAGAATATAAGATTATTACACAGAAATTCGTTTCATTTCTATATACTAAAAATGAAATATCAAAAAGTAAAAGTTAAAAAACACACCCATTTAAAATTGTGAAGAAGAAAAAAAACAAACAAACCTAGGAATAAAATTTACCAAGGAAGTGAAAGAACCATACACTGAAAACTATAAAGCTCTGATAAAGGAAACTGAAGATGATTAAAAAAAAAACGGGAAAATGTCCGATGCTCCTGGATTGGAAGAATTAATACTGTTAAAATGGCCATACTACCCAAGGCAATCTACAGATTTAATGCAATCCCTACCAAAATAACCAGGACTTTTTTTTTTTTTTATAAAACTAGAAAAAATAATTCAAAATTTATATGGAACCAAAGAAGACCCAGACTTGCCAAAGCAATCCAGAGAAAAAAGAACAAAGGGTGACATAACCCTTCCAGACTTCAGACCACACTACAAAGCTACAGTAATCAAACAGCATGGTACTGACATAAAAACAGACACATAGATCAATGGGATAGAACATAGAGAGCCCAGAAATAAACCCACTCACACACAGTTGATTAATCTATGACAAAGGAAGCAAGAATGTTCAATGGAAAAAAGAGTCTCTTCAACAAGTGGTATTGGCAAAGCTGAACAGCTACATGTAAATCAACGAGATTAGAATATTCCCTCACACCATATACAAAAATAAACTCAAACTGGTTTAAAAACCTAAATGTAAATGACACTATAAAACTCCTACAGAAGAAATATAAAACATAGGCAAGACATTCTTTGACATAAATCATAACGATATTTTCATACATCAGTCCCTCAAGGCAAAAGAAAGAAAAGCAAAAGTAAACAAATGGGACCTAATCAAACGTAAAGCTTTTGTACAGCAAAGGAAACAAAATAAAAACACAACATATGCAATGGGAGAAAATATCTGCAAACAATGCAACTGACAAAGGATTAATATCCAAAATATACAAAAAGCTCAAACAACTCAATTTAAAAATGGGCAGGATACCTAAAGAGACGTTTCTTCAAAGAAGACATCCAGGTCTTTAATGCTATAAATGTCTATCCAAGTATTGCTTTGGCTATATCCTGCAAACTTTGCTTTATTGCATTTTCATTTTCATTTATAGCACTAAAGACTTGGCTTAGAAAAGGAAGAAACTTTTTAAATGGATTAACTGTTTCTAACTTAAAAAACTAGGAAAGGAAGGACAAACAGAACCCCAAACAAGCAGAATAAAGTGAATAATAAAGAAAAGGTAGAAAGCTAAAACTTCAGAGAATATCAATGAAACCAAAAGCTGGTTCTTTTAGAAGATAATTAAGATTGAAAACCTCTAGCTAAAACAAGTAATAAAAAAGAAAAGAACAGACAAATTACCAATATGAGGACAGAAAGAGCTAACATCACTAAAGAAACTGCCAATATTAAAAGGCTAAAAAAGGAATATTATGATAACTTTACCCCACAAACAATAGAGATGACTCTCAAATAATTATGCTGTGTGAAAGAAACCAGACAAAAAAAGTATACATACTGTACGATTCTATATTTATAAAATGTTAGAAAATGTAAGCTAGCATGGAGGTCAGTGGTTCCCTGGGGATGGGAAAGGATTTCAAAGAGGGTGGGAGGGAAGTTTTATATGGAAACTTTTGGAAGTGATGAATAGGTTTGTTAGTTTGATTGCACTGAGGGTTTCTCAGCATATAAATATGTCACAATTTATCAAATGGTACACTTTAAACATGCACAGGTTATTTTATGTCAACTGTACCTCAATAAAGCTGTTTTGTTGTTGTTGCCATTTAATTAACTAATTAATTCATTAATTGGCTGTGTTGGGTCTTCATTGCTGCACACGGGCTTTCTCCAGTTGCAGTGAGCAGGAACTACTCTTCACTGTGGTGCACGGGCTCCTTATTGCAGTGGCTTCTCTTGTTGCAGAGCATGGGCTCTAGGTGTGTGGGCTTTAGTAATTGTGGCACATGGGCTCAATAGTTGTGGCTCATGGGCTCTAGAGTGCAGGCTCAATAGTTGTGGCACATGGGCTTGGCTGCTCCATAGCATGTGGGATCTTCCCAGACTAGGGATCGAACCCATGTCCCCTGCATTGGCAGGTGGATTCTTAACCACTGCACCACCGAGGAAGTTTCAATAAAGGTGGTTTGTTTTAGATTTAGAAAAACAACAACAGAACTACATCAAACATAATTACAGGCCTTATTCAACAACAACAACAAAAAATCATTTTCTCTCTTAATCTTACTTATGAAAGACATCAAGAAGGATCTGTGTGACTTTGGTTTTTTTCTCTCAAACAGCCATGTAAATCTAAATGCCTCCCACATGCTAGGTACTGCCTATATACATAGACAACAGACACCAATCCTACATTCAAAACATTTATATTATAGCTTTACTGACAAACTACAAAACAGAACTATAATCCAGGCAGTCCTCCTAACCAAGGAGTTTAACAATAAACTTTTAGGTTAAAAGGTTTTTGCCCCAGAAAGCTAAAAACAATTATGTAATTCCTAAGCATGGATACAAGAGGGACTGCTTCTCTGGGGTCTTGGCACTCCAAAGCATTAAATGTTTAGTGGACAATGACGTCACTATATCAGTAGGTGTTACGATAAATTTAGGAAATGCTGGGTTAAACACAAAATAAAGTTGGTTTCTTTACTACAGTACTCCTCAGAACTATTAACATGTACTAGAATCATCCAAAAGAGATATATAATATATAATATTTCCCATATCTATTTCTCTCTCACTTTCTCCCCTCAAATTGCAGAAGATCACAGAACACACTCAGGAAAACACTTCGGAAAACACAGAGTAACTACACCGTACTGGTTTAGGTACAACACTAAGAGAAACAAAATCCATGTAAATCCACTGACAATGCCTTGTTTACAATTTAAAACTCTTAATAAAGGATCTTATTCATATAGTATAAAGCACCAAGAAGCAATAATATAAATAAGATACATATCCATGTATCTTATCCTTGTATGAACAGCACTTATTAAATAAACATCTATTGACCACAGAATCAATAAAATCTCTCTCTCCTTCTTCCTCGCCCTCTCTCTCTATAGGATATGGGATATGACAACTTCTAGCCATATTAATTTTTATTCTATACCCTAATTTTACTAAAAAAAAAAACAAGAAACGTCATATGGTTACATGAAAATTAAAAAAACAACACTACGAAGAGTCCTTATGTGAAGAAACAACATGAAGCTTATTATGGTAATCACTAATGTGTACAGAATTAAAGTTTCCTCTAAGAATATTTACTCTCTAATCCAGACAAAAAAGAGTACCTACGATCCCACTTATTTCTATGAATAGATATCTATTATAGATGCAGCACATTGATGTACAAGGTTAGAAGAATTATACAGAGTTATAATACAACTAGTTATCAAAATAACAAGTGATTATTAACAATCATATAGTGTTTAGCATGTGTTACGGGCTGAATTGTGCCCCCACCCGCCCAATTCATATACTGAAGTTTTAATCCCGAGTATCTCTAAAGCTTTTTAGAAATAAGGTAGTTTCACACGGGAGGGAGGGGATATGGGGATATATGTATAAATACAGCTGATTCACTTTGTTGTACAGCAAAAACCGGTACAACAGTGTAAAGCAATTATATTCCAATAAAGAACTTTAAAAAAAAGAAAAGAAAGAAGGTAGTTTCAGAGATAATTATTTAAAAAGAGGCCCCTAATCCAATATGACTGATGTTCTTATAAAAAGGGAAATTTAGACATAGTCACCAACACACACAGGGAGAATGCCATGTGAGGATGAAGGGAAAGATCAGGGTGATGCTTCCACAAGCCAAAGAACACTAAAGACTGCCACAAACCACCATAAGTAGGGGAGAGGGACATAACATTCTTCCAAGTCCTCAGAAGAAATGAACCCTACCAACATCTTGATTTTGGACTTGAGAGGGAACAGAACATGTGACCCCACAATGTGTCACCAGGCATGTGGATTATTTTGAGCTGAAGGTGATCAAGGCCTAACAGACTAGGGAACAGTTTATTTTACCCCTCACTTAATTGCCTCAAAGGATTTAGGTACAGAGTCTGCACCAGGAAGAGAGCTAATACCAGGCATAACATTTTACATCAGAAAGGCTTACATGCATGGCATGGCAAACATTTGTTTAGCAAACATTTGCTCTTCCCATCTTCCTGTGAATTATCTTCCTCCTGAGAAGTCCCAGACTCTACTCCCTTCTCCTTCCCTCAGGATGGCATACAAGCCTCAACTGCCTGACTGTCTGACAGCCTCATGCCTTTAGGGTTCCCTTACATATGAAATTGAATTTGTTTTTCCTTCTGTAAATCTGTGCTATGCCAATTTAATTACTAGACCAACCAAAGATTCTGAAAGGTAAGAAGGGAAAAGTTTCTCTCTCTTACAACTTCTAGCCTCTAGAACTGTGAGACAACAAATTTCTGTTATTTAAGCCACTCAGTTTGTAGTACTTCGTTACAGCAGCCCTAGCAAAGTAATATATATATACTAGGTGTCCAGACACTAAGAACCTGTACTTTACTCATTTAATACAAAAACCCTTTGGTTAGGTACTTCCATCTATTCCACTTTATAGATGACAAAACTGAGGCACAGAGCAGTTCATTATCTTGCCCAAGTTCACAATTATCACGTTTCAAAGGCAGGATCTGGGAAGTGACACAAATGGTGGTATGGATAGAACAGTCCTGTAGTGTGGCAGAATATTTCAACTGTCTGGCTTTTCAACATCAAAGTTTGATTTTTCTGGCCCTCTAAAGCTTTGTTCTCGTCAGACACTCTCTAAAATCTTCTAATTATTCCCTTCTGCTTAAAACAGCAGGAGTAGATTCAGTTGGTCTCAGCAAGGAACCCTGAACAATAGATAAGGAGATCTCCAGTTAGGAACTGAAGTGCTGATGAAAGCGGAAGTACTTACAGAATCTGGCAGTGGTCACAGACCGAGAAAAATATCCAAGTGATCTCTAACTACTACCTGTCATATGGGTTTTGAGTTCTGCAGTGAGGCAGTGAATCACCCACCTGACAAATCTGGCCACAAAAATTAGTTCCTCTGATCTCAAAGAGCTTCATCTATACTGACCATAAACACTTTAATATTCTCTCTCCAAAAGCAAGGCTATATATACACAGACCAATTGAGAGGTGGAGGGTAGAGAGGAATGCAGAATAATGGAGGGGTCCTAACTACGAGGGGTTTCAAAAAGGGAGACTAGTTGATAACGGCCCAAAGTTGATAATTACTTCTCCTTCATGTCTTTCATTGCTCTGAATCAAATTCATTTCATGTTAACTCCCTGTGAAAACAATGCAGCCACAAATTATTTCACAACTTGACAGTTAAATATATTAAAAAACACACACACACTCTCTCTCTCTCTCTCTCTCCTATTATAGACTGAATTGTGTCCCACAAAATGTTAAAAGCCTTAGTCCCCAGTACCTGTAAATGTGACCTCATTTGGAAATAGGATCTTTGCAGATGTAATCAATTTAAGATAAGGTCACAGTAGATTACGATGGGCCCTACCCTACTCCAATGACTGGAGGCCTTATAAAATGAGGGGAATTTAAACACAGACGCACAGAAAGGAGAATGCCACGTAAAGACAGAGACCCACAGGGAAGAAGGCCATGTGAAGACAGAGGCAAAGACTGAAATGACACATTTATAAACCGAGGAACACCAAGGATTTCCAGCACCAACCAAAAACTAGAAAAGGCAAGGAAGGATTCTTTCCCTAGAACCTTCAGAGATACCTTGGCCCTGCAAATAGCCTTGATTTCAGACTTTTAGCCTCCAGAACTGTGAAAGAATAATTTTCTGTTGTTGTAAGTCACTCGGTTTGTGGTAATTTGTTAGAGTAGCCCTAGGAAACTAATACATCTTCTCTCCAATATATTCACTTTTTTCCATCTTTAATCAACCCCCAATTTAGGCCTGAAGCTATAGACCAAATGAGTTAATTGAGAATTGAAGTCAATGAAGGTTCTACAAGCAGAGCAGCTGCAAGATGAGCCATTTAATCTTCTATACAACATTCACTGGCCCATTACCAGCAAGTTCCCGTATTCTCCTAGCTTAAGAGCTCTTGAGCTACTGAATACAATTTTCACAATGAATGTATTATGCTTGCAAGAAGGAGTTAGGAAAATGGAACAGAAAACTACTTAAGCTTATAGCACAGGAATCAGATACTTTGCTAAATAAAATGGAGATCATGATGTCAATTTCACCATTAGCATTTCTTGTTCATCTGCTCCATATTACAAGAAAATATTCAACTATACATAAAAAACCAGCTGAACAATGAAAGATACTAGGTGCTAGATTACTAAGAGTAGTGTTCAAAATTTTACCTAAAATATACTAGTTATATATATATAAATACAAATACAGATTTTACTACACAGGATCTTTACGGGACTACCGTATTTTAGCTAAGCTCTCGAAGAGGTTAAGTAAACTAGGATCTTGGTAGAGCTCTGGTAAGCACAGTATGAAAGTGATAACTTTGAATGAGTGGAATGCTTCTAATTACAAAAGCCCTGAATTAGCCCTCAAATACTCCCAGGAAATTCTGGGTGACTAGATGATATATTATACCATGATAATATCATATAAACTATGTATACATACAAGTTGTTACCCACTATAAAAGGTAAAGAAAATTCAAAAACCAAAATGTTCTAATGATTACTGTACTTTATGAATGAGTATAATAATGGTAAGATTTCCAGATGATTTTATAAAATAATCTCTTAGGTATTTTTGTTTATGTTTTTCCTATTTATTGTGATATATTTCATATACCATCAAATTCACCCATTTAAAACGTATGTATATATGTAGAATATATAGAGAGAAACACAGAGACTGTATATCAAACATATACACATACAGAGCTGTACAACCATCGTCACAATCTCACTGTAGGACATTGTTATCACCTCCAAAAAGCAACTCCATGCCTATTAACAGTCACTTCCTATTTCTGCTTCCCCTCCAACCTACTCTGCCCAGCCCTAGGTAATCGTTAAGCTACTTTCTGTTCCTATGAATTTCCCTATTCTGGATATTTCATAGAAACAGAATAATACAACTTGGTCTTTTGTGATCGGCATCTTTCACTTAGCATAATGTTTTCAGGGTTCATCTATGATGTAGCATATATCAGTACTTCATTCCTTTTTACAGCCAAATAATATTCCACATGTGAAGGTACCATGTTTCTTTATCCATTTATCAGTTGATGGACGTTTAGGCTGTTTCCAATTTGGGGCCCTTATGAACAATGCTGCTATGAATACTCATGTAAAAGTTTTTGTGCAGACTTACGTTTTCATGTCTCTCAAGTACTGAGTGGAATTGAGGGGGTATATGGTAAATTATGTTTAGCATTTTGAGAAATAAGCAAACTCTTTTCCAAGTCGGTGCACCATTTTACATTCCCATCAGCAGCATATGAGAGTTCCAATTTCTTCACATTCTCACCAATACTTACTATTGTCTGTCTTTTTAATTTTAGCCATTCCAGTGGGTATGAAGTGGTATTTCCTTGTGCTTTTGATTTGCATTTCCCTAATGACTGATGATGCTGAGGAACTTCTCATGTGCCTATTGGCCATTTCTGTGTCTTCTTTCAAGAAACATCAAGTCCTCTGTCCATTTTGCAGTTGGGTCGTCTTTTTTAATTTTTGAGTTGAAACAGTTCTTTATACATTCTGCATACAAGTACCTTGTCAGATACATGATTTACAAATATTATCTCCCATTTTATGGGATGTCTCTACTTTCCTGATGGTGGCTCATCTTTTCAGTTTCTTGATAATGTCCTTTGATGGACAAAAGTTTTTAATTTTGATGAAGTATAATTTATCTACTTTTTCTTTTGTCATTTATCCTCTTGGTGTCCTATCTAAGAAAACAAGGTCATGAGAATTTACTCTTATGTTTTCTTCTAGGAGTTTTTGGCTTTAGCTCTTATATTTAGGTATATATCTTAAGTTCCTTTTTTGCATGGTATTAGAAAGAGGGGCAAATTCACCTGTTTGCATATAGATATTAACTTGTCCTAACATCATTTGGTGAAGAGACTATTCATTATCCATTGAATTCTCTTCAGAAATCACTATGTGAGACTTTATTTCTGGACTCTAAATTCTATTTCACTCATCTGTAGTTCTATCTTTATGGCAGTGCCAGACTATCTTAATTACTGTAACTCTGTAATAGGTTTTGATATCAGGAAGTTCAGGTCCCCCAACTTTGTTCTTTTTCAAGTTTATTCTGACTATTCTTTTTCAAACTTGTTTTAGCTATTCTGGGTTGCTTGAACTTAAAAAATGAATTTCAGGATTATTTTGTCAATTTCTGTAAAAACACCAGTTGGGACTTTGACATATTTATAATGCAAATAGTACCCAGAGATACGTTTTTTTTTAAAGTGAATGTCCTCAATAAGTGGTGCTGGGAAAACTGGACAGCTACATGTAAATGAATGAAATTAGAACACTTCCTAACACCATGCACAAAAATAAACTCAAAATGGATTAAAGATCTAAATGTAAGGCCAGACACTATAAAACTCTTAGAGGAAAACACAGGCAGAACACTCTATGACATAAATCACAAGAAGATTCTTTTCCACCCACCTCCCAGAGTAATGGAAATAAAAACAAAAGTAAACAAATGGGAGCTAATGACACTTAAAAAGCTTTTTGCACAGCAAAGAAAACCATAAACAAGACGAAAAGACAACCCTCAGAATGAGAGAAAATATTTGCAAATGAAGCAACCGACGAAGGATTAATCTCCAAAATATACAAGCAGTTCAGGCAGCTCAATATCAAAAAAACAGACAACCCAATCCAAAAATGGGCAGAAGACCTAAATAGACATTTTCCCAGAGAAGACATACAGATGGCCAACAAACACATGAAAAGATGCTCAACATCACTAATCATTAGAAAAATGCAAATCAAAAGCACAATGAGGCATCACCTCACACCAGTCAGAATGTCCATCGTCAAAAAATCTAGAAACAATAAATGCTGGAGAGGGTGTGGCGAAAAGGGAACCCTCCTGCACTGCTGGTGAGAATGTAAACTGGTGCAGCCACTATGGAAAAGAGTGTGGAGGTTCCTTAAAAAACTAAAAATAGAAATACCATATGACCCAGTAATCCCACTACTGGACATATACCCAGAGAAAACCATAATCCAAAAAAGAAACACGTAACACAGTCTTCATTGCAGCACTATTTACAATAGCCAGGACATGGAAGCAACCTAAATGCCCATCAACAGATGAATGGATAAAGAAGTGGCACATATATACAATGGAATATTACTCAGCCATAAAAAGGAAGGAAATTGAGTTATTTGTAATGAGGTGGATGGACCTAGAGTCTGTCAGACAGACTGAAGTAAGTCAGAAAGAGAAAAACAAATACCATATGCTAATGCATATTAGAGTCTAAAAAAATGATACTGATGAACCTAGTGGAGGGCAGTAATAAAGACACAGATGTAGAGAACGGACTTGAGGACACATGGGGGAAGGGGAAGCTGGGATGAAGTGAGAGAGTAACACTGACATATATACACTACCGAATGTAAAGTGCATGACTAGTGGGAAGCTGCTGCATAGCACAGGGAGATCAACTCGATGCTTGGTGACGACCTAGAGGGGTGTGATAGGGAGGTTGGGGGGGAGGCTCAAGAGGGATATATGTATACATATAGCTGATTCACTTTGTTGCACAGCAGAAACTAATGCAACATTGTAAAGTAATTATACTTCAATAACGATGTGAAAAAAAATAATAAAATCTAAAAAATAAAGAAATAATAAAAGTGAATGTCTATTTACAATAATATCTGACCTAATAAAGAGAAGACACAAATTGACACATTGTCAATTTCAATGACACGATTTGTGGTCAAACAGCATGTATCAAGCAAAAACCAGACTGTAAGTCAGGAAACAAAGATCTACTCTCAGCTTCACCATTTATAGAACAAGAAACTGGGCAAGGAACTTTCAGCCTCAGTTTGCTCATTTATTAAACTAGTATCACCTCTATGGATTAGTATGAGTTTCAAATGAGATATTTGTGAAATATCTTAGAAAATGTGAATGTTTTACACAAATACAAGTTATTATATATAATCAGAAGTTTTATTAAACATAGGAAGCAAAGGCGTTTCTTGCCGAAAGGCAATTTCCTTCCTCCTTTACTTTTACCAAATTCCTTTTCCTCTACTCACTCCCTTCAAAAAAATGAGTATCTATACCCTGTTTGACATTCATCTACTGTATTGGATACATGTGCACAGCCTTTAGAGTAACTTATTTTAAAACAATTAGCTGAAACCTGAGGTTTTGGTATCTTAAACAAAAGACTACTGTAACTTTCATTCTTGCTTATGTGATATTTTCTACCTTAGAGACTGAAAATGCTGGTGCCGCAACAGAACTGAATATCTTTCCTTTTGCTGGACAGTTATTACCGAACAGCCACTGTGTGACAGTTGCTCCTCTAGATCTCACTGTTGAGATAGGAACTATAAGATTTTAACATGATTTTACATGCATATTTGCTTGCTTTTATTTATTATGTATGAATACACTATTTACCAGATTAAAAGCCTTATTTTAATATGTATCCTAATGTGCTTTTTTTTTTCAATTAATTTATTATTTTTTGGGGGGTACACCAAGTTCAATCATCTGTTTTTATACACATATCCCCATATTCCCTCCCTCCCTCAAGTCCCCCCACACCCTCCCTCAAGTCCCCCCCACCCTCCCCGTCCCAGTCCTCTAAGGCATCTTTCATCCTCGAGTTGGACTCCCTTTGTTATATAACAACTTCCCACTGGCTATCTATTTAACAGTTGGTAGTATATATATGTCTGTGCTACTCTCTCGCTTCGTCTCAGCTTCCCCTTCACCCCCTGCCCCCCCAAACCTCGAGTTCTCCAGTCCATTCTCTGCATCTGCGTCCTTGTTCTTCTCACTGAGTTCATCAGTACCATCCTAATGTGCTTTTTTAAAAACAATAACAGAATCAGATATTCCCCATATAAATGACAATTCCTGCTTTCGCATAACAGCAGTGTACTAAGTATTTTTTAACTGCAGTCACTGCAAGTTGCCAAACCAATATCCACTTTTCCCTTCTTCATTACTAACAACTTCAGTTTTGTTCAGTGCAGTGAGTTAACCAATCTGTCAAGGATTTCTGGGAAAGTTTAACTTTCTCACATAGACAACACTCTTCCTTTGTGGACTTCTTTTTCCTACCTGGAACCTAGATGTGACATTTGGAGGTGCAGCAATCTTATTGAGGCCCTAAGGATAAAAATAAGAATAGTGGAGTAGAAAAAGAGAAGAAACTTGGTTCCTTGACATTATCCACAGTTCCTTTACACCATCCCTGAACTACTACATGAGAAAGATGCATCTGTTACTTTTAAGCCATGGTGTGACAGGGTTTACGTTATCCACAGCTAAACAAAGCGTTGATACTTATAAATAAGTATAATTTATAACTTATAAATAAGTAATTACAGACTATGATTTAAGTACTTCAAAAGAAAAGACCATGAGAGGAAATATAATTTAGCTTAGAGTCACAATTGTATGTAGAAAACAAATTTTATCTTCTCATTTCAACTGAAACCTGGCACTCTGCCCATTTGTTTTATACATATTCATAATCAGTTTAAGGACATTCACTATTATTTCTTGTTACCTTAACTTTTTATTTTAAAAAGCTGTTAAATATACTGAATAGTTTTTCTCCATCTACACAGATGTTTTGTCATTTAAATTGTCGATGTAATTAACTCATTATTCTAATATTGAATTAAATTTGCAGTCCTCAAACTCGACTTTCCCATGATGCTATGTCCTTTTTAAACATTACTAGATGTCTCACTATTCCCCCTCTTGCTCCAAAAACCATGGTTTCCAAGATTTCTACCCCAAGGATAGAGTATCAAGTATCCATAAGTAAGTCACCCAACACAGGCAGAATGTTGTTCCTTTCCTTTGTCCATAACGTTTCCAGAAAGTAGAGGCTTATAGTGGTCAGACCAGAGAAAATGCCATTCTGAACTTGGGCATTAATTAAATCACCATGGTGGTAACAGACTGGAAACTATGAGGCATGGGAGCTTGGATGAGAGTATAGTCAGAATGGGTTGTACTTTCTCAGAATCTGAAAAACTAAGCAAAAGAGGAAGTTCTGTGCCAAAATGATTTCAAAATGAGACAGGCTGGAAACAAGCAGGAGAGGGGGAAGGGAGGAGGAAGAGGAGCAGAAAGAGGAGGGAGGTGGGGAGGAAGAGAGCAGGAGTCTAAGTTTGGTAGAGTGAAGTGCAAAGGGGAGAGACTATGGATGAGGGGGCAAGAAAAGAGGCCTCTGCTCTTGCTGGGAAAAGCTCAGTTTCTAGGGTCATTACCATGAACACACTACTGATCTCAAATTCATATCCTCAGCCCCAATCTCCCCCATGAATTCCCTGACTCAAATCATCTCCTCTTGGGCAGCTAGAAGGTATTCCAAGTTTAATACGTCTAAAATGAATTGCTATTTCCCCATAAACCTGCCCCTCCCTCAGTATTCTCTATAGCAGTAAACAGCACCATTTGTGTATTTACTTATCGGAGTGCCCCATACAACATTCTTGCAATCTCCTTCAGAGCAGAAATTTGGCTGTGGTATCCTTAGTTCTTAGGGCAATATCTAAGACAGAGGAGAACATCAATAATACTTGTTTGAATTCATTAATTACCAGAAGATTAATTCTGGTCTTAATTCTGAACTCTTCCACAGAAATCAGGAAAAGAATTAAAACTCCTGGCAGCTACTAGACTAGTTTTAGTTCTTCCTTCTGGTAAAAGAAACAAAGAGGAGTATGTGTGTGCATATGCTCAGTATGAAGCAGAGAAGAAAACAGGGTAGAAAAGTAGGAAGAAAACAGAAGTTTCCCTTATTAAGTAGACACACACACACACATATATATATAAAGTGATCAGAATTTATTTGTGGTCATTTCCATGATAGATGCACCAAGAACTGGTTTAACAAGATTACAGTCTTATAACACACAATTAGAGAGGAGGCTCACCATGCAAACATTTCATTCAAAGCAGATTCTGATAAGAAGAGAAAATCTAGGGCTAAAACTAAGAGGGCTTTGCCATTAAGGACATGAAAAGATTTACTCACAGGCAACTAAAGAGTGTCAGAATGCTGCCTCACTTTCTTCTATCTTCCCTAGATTTAGAGCAACCACCTATTCAGTTTTTCCTATTGTCCTGTTAACCTTCAAATGACTGTAGGACTGGATCTCAGGAAGTGTTTAGTTGCTAATAAAGAGAATATTACCAGTCAATACACCTATTTTCCAACACCAAACTGCTTTCCTCAAAGTTCTAAATGATGGCTTATAAGAAATTCAACATACCCCCTTCTTTTTAGTTCCACCCCTCACTCCACCTTCAAGAGCTATATGCTTCTAATTCTGAGCCTTTCAGAATTCCGTGGGTTGACGTGCGTCACCCTGGCTTCACTCTTTGCAGGTATTTTTTGTTTCCACTTTACACACTTTATTAATTCAATTACCCTTTATCTGCTTTTCATATTCCAAAATTCTTTAATTTCTCACATCTACCATATCTCTTTGCATTCTTTGTTCTTATGAGTTTATACTTTTTTAGTCCTTTAATGTCATTTTAGTGAATTTTGAGGAGGCAGAAATAAAGGTGCACATTCAATCCACTATATTTAATCAGTAATCTAGAGCTTACATGTTGGTCAAACTAGAATTGTAACTACTCCTCTCTAATCCTAAATGCTTGCACCTTCCCAATTTCCAAAATCCCAATAAGATCCTATCTACAGTGTTAACTACACACAACATCTTTTCTGCTCTCTCAAACCGTAAATAATGTATCTTCTGAATTTTCACAGCATATTACTTGTATTTCTTCTGGCATTTACTTAAACCATATGTGCTCAATTTTAATGACTAATGCTGAAAAATCACCCACTGCCCAAAGTTATTCACTCACTAAAGCATTTTAAATTCCATCAATCAGGAACTTATTTAGCAAAATAAGTGAACTTTTAAAAATTCAAAATACTCCTCCAATTAATAAGACTTTCCCCTTCAATATCAAGCTATAACCCATGAAATGAGTAAATGTGATACCCAAGTAAATGTGATACCCCTTCCTTAAGGAAAGGAAATTTTGCACAATTTCAAGGACTAGACATCCAGTCTCTGAAAAAGGAGTAAGCAGGACATGGATGGTTTAAAATCTCTTCTGACTCCAGCTGGGAAAGGTTCTTCACTTTTAAGGGCTCATGTATTAAACTGAGCCCATCCAGATAATCCAGGATAATCTTCCCATTTCAAGGTCCATAATCTTACTCATATTTGTAAAGTCTATTTTACTATGTAATGTAATGTATTCACAGGTTTTGGGAAATACAACATGAACATCTTTAGGGGGCTATTATTATGCTTACAACATTCCCAGAAACAGTGTGATTTAATAAATGTTTGTTTTAAACTTTTAACTAATTTATTACACAACAGATAACAGAGAAAAAGTGCCCTCAAATTATTAACCAGTATGTATCATTACACATAGGGTGTTCAATATGTCACATATTTATATACACATGTATACACCTAGTCAGGCATTACGCTAAACAGTTTTTCATATATTATTCCACTAAATTCTGTCAATAATCATATATTATAATCCACAAAATCAAAGTCCTAGTAATTGGTAGAGTTAGACTAAACCCCAGTTATTTCAAATCCAAACTACAGTTATGACACCTATTCAAGCATTTTAAGAATCAGATTTTTATTCTAATTATGAAGTTTTCAAAAATAATTTTCCACAAATTAATTTTATTCTGACATCACTCCCCACAAACATGAAACGCTTTATAACTGCAATGGACAACTGAAATTACTTCTCTATTGAAAAGGTCATATGGAAGTTATGCTTACACCAGTATTCACCTGATCTCAGTGTCTGTGCCTGCTGAGATCATCAACTACTTTTTCTGGGCTAAATCCTATGGCCATTTTTCAATCTTCTCTTATTTGAAGTCTTGGCAACATCTAACAACGGTGACTACTTCTAGCATTAAAACTCTATCCTGGGAATTTCCTGGCGGTCCAGTGGTCAGGACTCTACGCTCTCACTGCCAACGGCCCAGGTTCAATGCCTGGTTGGGGAACTAAGGTCCCACAAGCCATGTGGCATGCCCAAAATAAGAATATAACAACATACATACATACATCTCTATCTTTTCTTAGCTTCCAGTATAGCATACCCTCCCACTCTGCAGCTACTGCCTCTGATTTCTTTGTGGTCTTCTCTTCCTATACCCACCCCTTACATACTACAATTTCTCAGGGGTTAGTCCTACCTCCATTCCCTTTGGGGGCTCCAACTACATACCTCTTCACATTCAATCACCATCTCTATGTGGAAATAACTTTCAGATCTGTATCCTGTGCCCCATTGTTTTCTCCCGGGCTTCAAATCCACATACACAGTTCCCTATTAGACACCTACACTTGGGTGTGCAACAAGCACCTCAAATTCAACATGTCCCATTGTACACTTAAAATCACAAAAAATCATAAGTCAGTCAATAGCCGTAATACCCACTTAACTTGTCAAAATAGCCCTACTCCTCTCACCAAATCTCAATGCTTCTATATCTCCTTAAAATGGATCCTACTACTTTGTTTCATCCTCAATACTCCAATAATTCTTAACCACCATCAACTCTTGCCTGACATATCAGGTTTCCTCATCTCTAATTACACTCCCAACCTTTTAATCCATTTGACATTGCCATCTAAAATTCAAGTCTGATCATGTTATTCTCTTACTTAAAGGCCTTTACTGGAGCCATCATTGCTATTGCTCTCCTGTAAAAGTTCAAATTCATGGCTTGCATGACTACTGACTATCTGGCCTTATCTTTCACCACTTTCCTGTCCTCTTCCTTTGTCTTCTCTTCCTCTAACTTCTTCTAGGAAAGGCTGTCTCTGTTGTCTGGTGTACCATACTTTCACCAATCTGAGCCAATCAGAACCCTTGATCTCACTAATACCTGAATATCATTCATATCTCAGTTTATCTACTTCCCCTGGAAAGCTTTCTCTAATCATCTGCCCCCAGATTACTGCCCCTCTTATGACTCCGCAACACCTCATACTTGACCTTTAGCACTGTATTTATACCATCATGGTGTATTTATTTGTCTGTCTCTCTTACTAAACTGCAAACTTGTTATTTATCATTGTTTTCTTAGCTCTTTATGTACTGACACACAGAATGTACTAAATAATATTTGTTCAATGACTAGCTGAGTGATTAGACTTTCCTATGGTGATTTTGATATTATTTAAAATAACCTCCTGAACAATAGTCCAGTCTCCACAACATAAAAGAATTACAGCTGAAAGTACAAGAGTAAAACCTCTCATATTAATATAGTACATTCCAAAGATATAAATGATAGGAACTTTTAAGAATTCCCTAATTTTTAAATGTGACTCTTAAGAGAATTACTACATATAATATCATTAATGAAAATCAGACAAATATAAAGAACTAACCAGGATGAGACTGGGTAGGTGGGCAGAGCTAGGTTCACAAATTAACTAAATGACTCCCTGAACATCAGCAACCCCACCCAACATGTGTTTCATACAGTTGCCGCAATAAACAAATCACTGTAAGTCAAGGAATCTTCCAAAACAAGCAAAAAACACTTAAAACCTAAAATGTTCACCTCACTATACAGTAGAAACTAACACAACACTGCAAAATAACTATACCCCAATTAAAAAGAAGGAAAAACAAAAAACCCAAAAAAGGACCTAAAGTATTAAATCATCTAATGTTTTTACAGAACAATTTCCCCAGGTAACATGTCACGTGATGAACATGTGATATTCAAAAAAAATAGCACAGCACAAATTTTGATTCTACTAGTGTAAGAGCTCATCTGTGATTCAACACACTTAAATATGTGACATCTATTATAACAATAAACTTATGTTTCTTTATTCTAGGCTCAAATACTCTCAAATCCAAGTATAATGTCAAACGCATTTTAAAATATTAAATTACTGTATTATGAATCCTTTCAGGTCACTCAACACTTTTCTTCAATTTTTAGTAACTTTGAGTTATATTTACATATCTAAGACACCCAATTCAAAGCAAATTTTAGAAATTTACTCAAACAGATAAAACATTCATAAGCAATGCTTTGTATATCCATCAAAAAGAGGGAGGGACAGGAAAATTCAAGAGGAAAAGACCATTATAAAAATAATCAAATAAGACAAAAGCAAGCAATTAAAATTCAAAAGACACAAACCATTGCCAAACTGTAGTATATATGACAGCGAAAGATTAATCAATAAATAACTGCACCTAACAAATATGAAGTCTTAATACAGAGTATAAATAACTACTCTATGAGGTATTCACTGAAGACAACAACGTAACATAAATAAAGTCCTTGAAAGCTTAAGATGATTTCAAATTTGAATTTAGCTCAGAAAATGACATGAAATCTGAAAAGTAAAATCTACAGATGGAAGTCTAGTACTGTGTGTTTTACCTCTGGGAGTTGCAGGCTGAACCACGATTCTATTCTTACATTACAAATCTGTTGTGTGGGGAGCGGGGGAGGAATAACTGTGTTACAGAAAAAAGAATAGAACAAATTGTTGTAAGAACATGTAGTTTTCAAATGTGTCTTTATTCTTTACAAGCAACCCTATTCTTTAAAGTTTATTTTTTATATAAATGGACTCATCTATATTTAAAACACCTAATGCCCTTCATGTTTCCTAGTATGAGAATGATCCAGAAGTCACTGCTAATTAACTCACATTATTTTTTTTTTAAACCTGTAGTATCATAAGAAAAATAAGGAAAGGATTCTTCTGTATTTTTTCTTTCCCTATCATAAACCAAAACACCAATGCAAGCCACTACCAAGAAGAGGAGAGAAGAAAACCTGGTGGGGACAGCAGCTGTGTTGAATCTCAGAAAGAACATGCGTTGGCAGATTTGTAAGGTGATGCTTGCAACACAATGTGCCTAGATCTAGTCTGATTTCAAAAATTTGTTAATTAAAAAAAATTCTGTACTTCATGTTTTGCTTTTTAGAGAACTATATCCCTACCCATAACAGAACATTTTTGCTTGAGATGTTCTAATTCATTACTCTTATTATGTTGTCACTGGGAGGAAGGAGGAGGAGCTGTTAATTTACAAAATGAAGAAAAACATGGCCAAAATCAACTCAGAAATGAGTATGTAAATTAAAACACCTTATATCTATATATTTTATTACAGTTTACAAGCAATTTTTTTATATTTGCAATTTAAATTCAAAGTACCTAAGATAAACTATTCTGGTGGTTTGGATTTTTCCTTAAAAATCAACATTTTAAGATGTCATAAATATAAGATTCAAAACAGCAGGATAGATAGCAAATATGCACATGTTGATAGAATACAGTTGGAACAATGAGGGAAGATAATATATATGAGAGCAAAATGGAGCAAGGTATAAATGAACTTGGAAGAGGATGAAACAGGCATCCACATAGTAGATTTAGGCTTAAAAGAAAATACGTATCCCTCACTTGCCAGAGAATGAAAGGTACACAAATAACTGAAGATCTAGGTAGGCTTTTAGATGGGATATATAGGAAGCAAGAAGTTGATGAAGTTCAATCCTCTTTTTTCAATGAAGTAGTAAGAAGTAGGGTCTTCTAGTAAAAATGAGCGAGAGGCGAAGGTTCCTTGAACAACGTTGTGATGTATGTCTCGGGTGAACTAAGGCCCATGGGCCAAACATTCAAGCTAAGAATGGTTTTTACATCTTTAAAGAGTCAGCAAGGGAAAAAAGAATACGCAATACAGACTATATGTGGCCCCAAATGCCTAAAATATGTACCATCTGGCCCTTTACAGAAAAAAGTCTGTCAATCCCTCTTCTATCTAATAGCACCTGTGAGAGTGGGGAAAACGAATCCAACTCAGAAGACATAAATTTGCAAAAGTATCAATCTCTATAGCTGTATGATCTCTTCTCCAGCAGTGTTATCTTTTTCTCCAAAAGGGAAAAAAATTAACAGAGGCACTTATGAAAGAAAATTGTGCAGGGCAGATATCTTAAACGGAAAGAATCTGAATTATATGATATAAAATATTACCAGCCTATAATTAGACTATTATTTAAGAAATTAGGCATAAAAAAGTAACATCACAGATTTTAATAGTTTTAAGACCGTGATAAAAGGAATGCCACAAGATGGTTCCTAATCAATTGCTAAAAGATATTCCATGATAATTAATTTTTGAAACAAATTTGGAACTTCTGCTTCCAACCTAAAGGAGAAATTAGGACAGGGCATACCCTAGCAACTAGAAAACTGGACAAAATTTAAGAAAATACCATTTTCAGATACTGGATAACAGCACACATAAGACTGTGATCCCTGGAAAACAAATGAAGTGAAATCTATAATTATCCAGGCTTTCTGCCTAAATACACTTTCCCCCACAACATAAGAGAAAACCCTCGTGGAGCATAATGGTCTAGGCGAGCTGATGGGATGAATCTGAGTTAAGGAAGGCTGAGGCAGCCAGAAGCTGAGGCAGAAAAAAGTAGCTAAGCAGAGAAACAGTTCCCGAAATTTCTATATAGAGTTTGTTGAATATTCAAAGGAATATTATGTTATGAATACATATGGTAAGACTCAAAGATACACATTGCTATATTTAAAATGGATAACCAACAAGGACCTAGCACAAGGAACTCTGCTCAATGTTATGTGGCAGCCCAGATAGGAGGGGAATTTAGGGGAGAATGGATACATGTATATGTATGGCTGAGTCACTTTGCTGTGCACCTGAAACTATCACAACATTGTTAATCAGCTGTACTCCAATATAAAATAAAAAGTTAAAAAAAAGACTCAAAGAGGCGAGGCGAAGAACTACCAGAAAGCCTGCAAACCAATCAACTCTAGGAGCTCACACAGAGAGCACTGCAAGATAATCCAGCTTGGAAAGCCAAAATGAAGAGATATCATTGAACACAGGGCAATTCGTTACATATCTATGAAGGATTATGCCTTAATGGTAAGGCTAAACTAGTCTTAGCATAAAGGTTCCTCTAAAACTGCCTCAATATATCTTAAAAACAAACCTCAAAAGAATCAAGTTGATTGACAAGTAACCTGACTACCTGAAGGAACAAAACACAACATCCACTAAAAGAAGACAACAAAATCCATTTACAGTGTTCAAACACAATGGCCAGTATCCAATCAAAAATTATTAGAAATATCAAGATGCAAAAAAATGATGAAATTAAGTGGTAAAGATCTTAAAATATCTATTATAATTATGTCCACATATTTAAAGAAAAATATGAACACAATGAAGAGAAAATGGAAACTATAAAAACTGATCAAATAAAACTTTTAGAGCTGAAAAAAAAAACAGTATTTGAACTGAAAAATTCACTGGAAGGGCCCAATACTGATCAGACATTACAAAAGAGAAGATCAATGAACCTAAAATCAGAGCCAATAAAACTACCCAAACTAAAGCTACGACATATAAGCAAAAGGGACATAATGATATATGGGACAATACCAAGAACCAAAAATACATTTATCAGAGTCCCATAAGAAGAGGAAAGACATGAAAAAGAAAAAGTACTTGAAGAATGGATTTTTTTCAAATTTGATGAAAAAACAAAAACAAACAACAAATAGCAGAAGCAGCAGCAATAACATAGACCCAAGAATATAAGTGAACCAAAAGGAAGGTAAACACAAAGAAACCACACCAACATAAATCGTAAGCAAACTATGGAAATAATGAAATAAAAAGAAAACCTTAAAAATGGCCAGAGGAAAAAAAAGACAAATTACATAGCAATGAACAAAGGTGAGATCCATCACATCTCATTAGAAACTATGCCTGCGGAAAACAACAAAATAATTTTTAAATGATGAAACAAAAAAGTCAATACAGTTCTCCATATAAAATGAAAAGAAGTCAAAAATGAAGACACAAGGAACACATCTTCGACAAAAACAGGAAGAACTTGTTGCCAGAAAGTCTGTACTACAAAAAAAAAGTCAAAGTTCATCAGATTAAAGGAAAAAAATACCAAAATCTCTGATACACAAAAAGAAAGTGTCAGAAATTAGAAATCTATGCATAAATATAAATTTTTTATCTTTAAAATATACTTAAAAGATAATCAGCTGTTGAAAACAAAAATAGTAATGATCTATTATGAAGCTTATAACATAAGCAGAAGTAAACTTTTCTTAAAAAAACAGCACAAAAGATGGAAGAGAGCCAAAGGAAGTGATATTATAGTAAGGATCTAACATTACATGTGATGTGATTTATTACTCATGGAAAAAAAAACTGTTATAAGTTAAACATGTGTATCATAAAATCTAAAACAACCAATAAAATAAGAAATCTAAAAGATATAGCTAATAAATCAATAGACTATTTTCTATTTCATTTTATTTATCCATTAATTACTAAAAATAGTAATTTTTAACTATTCCATCATTTGGAATAGTAAATATGGAATAGCAGTTTATCCAAAAGAAGGCAGAAAAGGAAGAAAAAAATGAAAAAAAAGAACACACAGAACAAAACAAATGTCAAAGGACTTAAAGCTAACCATATGGAAAATTATATTAAATGTAAATGCTCTGCACTCCAATTAAAAGAAAGAAATCAGAATGGAAGCAAAGCAAAAACAAACTATTACTATCCACAGAAAACATACCTTAAAAAATAAACACTCAGAAGAGTTGAAAATACATATGATGTAAACCATATCAAAACAAACCTGGAGTAGCTACATTGATACCAGACAAAGCAGACATCAGAATAAGCAATTTTATTAGGGATAAAAACATATAATTCACAACACAAATACATGATGAAAAAACTGGAAACAGTGAAAGGAGAAATAGATGAATTGATAATTATAGCTGGGAACTTTATATATTCTCTTTCAGCAAAAAGTTACCTTCAGTAAAAGGCTAATAATACAAATAAACAGAAAATCAGTAATGCAGGAAAAAAACAATATTATCAATCAAATTGATCTATTTGACATTTATAGAACACTACACCCAACAATGGGATAAAACACATTACCTTTTTTCTTATTAGTTACCTATTTTATACATATTAGTGTATATATGTCAATCCCAATCTCCCAATTCATCCCAAACACATTATTTCCAAGAGTACATGGAACATTCACCAAGACAGACCATACTATAGGCCATTAAAATGAAACAAATTTTTTTAAACTGAAATTGTACAAAGCATGTTCTCTGATCATGATGGAATTAAATTTGAAATCACTAACAAAAAAATTAGAAAAATCACCAAATATTTGGAAATTGAAAAACTCACTTTTAAATAACTCGTGTGTCAGCAAAGAAATACAATGAAAATTAGAAAATTAGAGAACATATTGAATGATATAAAACATAATCAAATTTGTGGAATGTAGGTAAAGCCATACTTAGCAAGTATCTGACAGAGATTTAAAGCTATTAAAGAAAGTTTCACCAAAGTAGTAGAAGGACATAAATACTAAAGGTAAGAGCAGAAATCAATAAAATAGAAAAAGAACTATAAGAACACTATTCATTAAGAACAACGAAACCAAAAGCTGGTTATTGAAAAAATTAGCAAAATTGATAAACCTCTAAGCAAACTGACCAAGAAAAAAGAATAAACTTCCAATATCGGTAACGAAAGGGAAGGTTATCAGTACAATCCTACCAATTGAAATATAAGAAAATGTTAAAAACAAATTAATGCCAATAAATTTGGCAAATTAAGTGATACAGCAATTTACTGTATCGGCAATCTGAAAGATACTTAATCACCAAAACAGAAGAAAAACAGAAAATCTGAATCTATTATCTATTAAATTACTTGAATTTATCATTAAAAGCTTTAAACAACATAAAATCTCCTGGCTCACACATCTCCTCTATTGAATTCCATCAAACAGTTAAGGAAGGACTAGTATCGATCTTACACAACATTTTTAAAACTAAAGGAAGAGGAAATATTTTTCAACTCATTATGAATCCAACATTATTGTTCTGATTCCAAAACCAGACCAAAAAAATAAAAGAAAATGATAAACCAATGTCCCTCATGAACATACAGGCAAAATGCTTTATCAAAATTACTGCAAATAAAATCATACAATATCTAAAAGGGTAATCTACCATGACCAAGTAGGTTCATAAAATTTATATATATTATCATGGTACACAGCTGCCAGGAGACCTGAGGTTACAGGACAACCACCAACCAAAACTCTAAAGAAAAATAGGTGCTTTGAAGGACAAATGGGGACATGAGCACTTGAGTTCCTCGGGAAGACAATCCTGGACACCAGTAAGGATAATTCAGCTAAAATTGCTAATGAATTCCTAAAGGCTGAGTATGTGCTAGCAACAAAATATAGAACACATGGAGGCCACAAACACAAGGGAAGGCACATCCATTCACAAGTTCTTCAGAGACTTCACCAGGTTTGCATGGAAAAAAAAGACCAAGTGCAGAGTAAAAGGTCTGAGAAAGCATCCTTCATGCTTTGGAATGAGAACAGCAGACACTGAGAAAAAGGCATGAAGTTCAGCCTGGATCCTTTCTACCATCTCTAACACAAGGGTGAATAAATGCCTTAAACCACTGAGGGAAGTGCAACAAACCCTTTCAACTTCTGAATATTGTTGAAAACTCATTTGAGCTAGGAAAAGGGAGATAGCAAAAAAACCCTATACCCCTAGGGGAGGAAAAGGAATTCCACTACAAGTGGAAGTGGGAAAGGAACATCAAGAAGTTCCCTTTCCTGAAACCCAAGGTGCCATTGTTACCCAGTCTACTATGGTGGGATATCCATTGCTGTTTTTGATAAAGGATCCAAGTGGAAATGACAGCAATTGGGATGTACAGGCTTGAGTGACCCATACTGACTGGGGGCTGTGATTTGTTTCCAGTTTGCAGTCCCAAAGAGAGATGTTTTTAACCTATCTTCCAAGTGGAAGGCTACGTTATAGGCAACAGCCCGAGAGTCAGTAAAAATACAATACAAGAACATTAAGCAAGAGGAGTATTGGTCAGAGCTATTAGGATGGGACAGAATGACCATATCCACTTTTGGTTTTCTGGAGCTGGCACTGAGGTTGAACAGCTACAGCAGCACAATGGATACCATCAGCCTATAACTTGGCCGGACTGTCGGTGAATCAGGCCCAGGTATTTACAGGAACTTCTGTGCATCAAGGGCCCCAGTGAACTTTCAGGCGGTGCAATGAAAGAAAAGATTTCCCCAAAAGGGTTCACTTCCACCCCTTCATGCAAAACCAAGATTACGCTTAAGGCCAGGCCAGCTGCACCTTTGAACTAACCGTTTTCATTTGTTTCTTTCAATGAAGTCTACTGGTCCATTTCCTTGTTAGTTGTCAAGTCGTCCGAGTTAACGTACCCCCAAATGGTGACACTGGGCCAGAGAATCACAAGGTATCTATAGGTCAGGTGTCTGGTTTTTAACAAGAACTTAGCAGTAGGCCTGTTCAAAACAGGTGCACTTGGCAGCTGGGTCAGGCAGGTGGCACTGCTGTGCTAAGAGATGGCCTGAGCACTTCAGCAGCCACAAAGGTTTTAACTAAAGCTATGGGTTTTTCTTTCCTCCTGGGATGATATTGCAGGAGATCACCGGAGACATGCAGGAGCTCGTGAATGAAACAATCTCCTGTGAATTTATAAGCATTCACAACATAAGCATATATAAAACATCAATACCGAATACACACTTGGCAGAGGAAGCCAGAACAGTACACTGAATAAGCCCAGAGGCTCCACCCACACTTTAGTTTTTCTTGAATTTGAGTGTTTTCCCCCCTGAAGGAACACAAACCAAGGAATTTAACACATACACAAAAGGGACTATAGCCATAGCTCCCAGGAGACGACATTATTTTCTGACCAGGAGCATGGGGAGTACAGGGTAGTGGGGGAGGCTAGCTTGTAGAAGAGGACTGAGGTGGTGGGAGGCTTTTCTTCTGCTTGGCTCCTCATCCCAGGGTTAGAGCTGCTTCCTCCCACATACCTCCAACTCCTCTAAACTCCTGGACCTAGGGGCTGTTGATTTGCCGCTGGGCACGCTGAGACAGCTCCAGCCTGCAGTCCTTGGTGCCTTCAGCCTCCCTGCCACCTACTGTGCTTTCTCCCCACAGCACCAGGAGCGAGGGTGCTTGGGTACCTCTATCCAACAGAGCTGCTCCGCTCTCCTTGAAGTTCCCTGCCACATTTGGCTTTTACTTTAAGCAGCTGAGTTTAGAAGAGAGGGAGAGGAATCAGAGGGCACAAAGAGAAAAAGTAGCTCTGCACCAATAAGAAACACATCACAGCTACATTCAAGTGGCTGCCTACCTGGACTCAACAAATGAACTTATAATGTATCAAGTCTACCCAAAGCTCTGTGTCCTCATTGCTGACACCTTTTATTTTAGCTCCAGGGAGCCCTTGATTCAGCTTTATTGCCTTTTGCCTAGGCCCACAGGCTTGCTGCCTCACTGATGTAACAACACTCTCTTCCTACAGCCTAGAGCCTGAGCAACAAGCAAAGTATCATTTGGGCAGATTCGTTTAATTCTCTCACTGCTTAGCTTCTAAAAATTCATTAACAGGTAAGTCAGTAGGGGATCTATTAGCCCACCACTTAGACAAGAGCACTTGCTACTAGACCTCATACTCTCTAAACCAGCCCAAAGGGCCCTTCTCTTCTCTTCTGTAGGAAGCCACGTTTCAGTCAACATCATGTGCTTGTTACCAAAATTGTCAAAAATCGTAAAGGGTTTAGGATTTTACCCTATTTGCAAGCTATGAAATCAGCTTGTTTCTGTCATGTATGCTGGCAGAAGACTTAAGGTGCCTGGATCAGAGGCAAAAGACTCAAGCCACAGCAAGCAGTATGAGGGATCATGTCACTGACAGTTCACATTCCTATCTAAGTCCTCCTGGCAGAGAGGCCTAGGTGGATACTATGGATACACTAGGTTTGCATCGCAGCAGAAGAACACTGAGCAGGACAATTTACCATTTTTATAACAAGCAGAAGCAAGTCTGCTCTTTGTCTGGGGAGTTATTATTGCATCTCTCATGGTTGCTAGATTCAAACACAACCCTGAGAAATGGGCCAGGTAAAGAACAGCCAGGTCTTTCCATTCTTAGCATGCCAAGCAACACCCAGCATGCCCGAGGACCTTCAGCGATGCTCAGGGCCCATGGCAGATTGCTTCTCCCAATATACTTTTTATCAAATCTAATGCCAGAGGTCCTACACAGTAGCATAAGGCAAGAAAAGAAATAAAAGTCACACATGGTTCAAGAAGTTAACTGTCTCTATTTGCAGACCACATTGTCTATACAGAAAATACCATGTAATCCACACAAAAAGTTCCCAAGACTAATATACAAGTTTAGTAAACTTGTAAGATATAAGGTCAATATACAAAAAATAATTGTACTTCTCTATACTAAAAATAAGGATAAAAATAAGCAAAGGACTCAGCACAGAAGGGGGTATTTGCCACAGCTTTGTTAAATATATAATCTAGTTAACTGACTTGGTTTCAGAACATAGAAATGAATCTGATTGTGCATAATAACCTACAATAGGAGAATTATAAGAAAATGAAGCAGCAACAGAAAAGAGAAACCAAAATGGGAAAAAAAAGCCCAAACATGTTTGTGTAACTCTTTGATGGAAATATAAGAGAAAAACATCAACAAAATCCTTAATATTTAAAGATGCAAAAAGGGATATAAGGCAGTCAAAAGAGTAAGCCAGAAAATTGGGGTCAGGGGTGGTAATAATTTGGACAAGGCCCCTAAAACAACATGCCAACAGTAGGACAACAGATGGAGATTAAAAAGTAGTAATAGTCACAGGGTCCAAAATCAAAGTTTGGATGAGAAAAACGAAAAGAAATGCCATGTATTTATTTTTATAATAGATGCTGGCAAATGATTTACAATAACAAACTATGAAAAATAAAAAATGAAAAATTTTAAATACCTGACTTCGGTGAGATGGGAAGGATGGGGAAGAATGCTTGCAGAGTTTTTTGGTTAAGATGTACAATTCTGTACTTTATCTAATTACAATCAGTTTTCAATTATCCTCTTTTATAGATAATGAATCACCAATATTGTTGACTCCCTACTACCCTGATGGAGGTTTCAGCAGATGGTCCATTTCTATTTTTCTGGTAACACATTTGTTGTGAAAGAAATTTAAAGTTGAGAAGCCAAATGAAATTTTTGAATTGGCTTTAAACTGAAATAATCCTTTCTACCTCAGCCTCCAGTATCATACAGAATTGAGGGTTAGCTATGTTAAGTATTCATTGAAAAAGTACCCTTGCAGAAATACAATTTAAAAAGTGATTTTTCAGCAATTAGAAACTGCTTTTGTATATGTATTGCAAATAGTTTCAAAGCACTGTCAGTTGTGGTTAATTCCAATATTTCACAAAGTTGAGTTCATTTACAAATTCAAAATCATCAAAAATTCTGTAGCATCAGAAACAAACACAAGCTAGATAAGAATGATCTGATATGAACAGTAAATTAAAATGTGAACAGTAAATTACTCTCTCATAGTCAAAGCTGTCCAAAATTAAGGAGGCAAATACATAAAATAAAAAAATCAAAGACTTCCATATCAGGAATTTTAGAAATTTTAGTTCCTAAACTAAATAAAAATCAAAATGTTTTTAACTAAAAGAAAAACACAACTTGTGAAAAAGCATTCTAATAGAGATATCTGAGAGTTAGATTGACATCTGTTGCTTAGTTATTATTAGGAAAGTTAAACTGCTTTGCTAGGTTATTAATTAATTAATAATCTATAAAATGATTTTGTAACATTTGGTTTTAAATCACTAATTGTAGCATTTTTCAAAATTAGCATCCTATATGAATACAAAACATATTAAATGCAAAATTGTGAAAATCTGTTGCTATGGAAATAAGAATCTTTGCACATTCTGACATTTATAATTTGATATTAATTTTTTTCATGAAAAGAATATAATCTGATTCTCAATCCAGAGGTTTAGAGATTTTCTTTGTTTAAAAACAAAGGCATTTAGAATTATCCTGCTAAGAAACCAGAGGACCTTATAATCACCAAACCAAACTGTGGTTTTTAAAAAGAAAAGTATAGGGGAATTCCCTGGTGGTCTAGTGGTTAGGATTTTGGGCTTTCACCAGTGTGGCCCGGGTTCAATCCTTGGTCAAGGAACTCAGACCCTGCAAGCCGCACGGTGCCGCCAAAAAATAAAATAAGAAAGAAAAAGAAAGGGACTTCGCTGGTGGCACAGTGGTTAAGAATCCACCTGCCAATGCAGGGGACACGGGTTCAAGCCCTAGTTTGGAAAGATCCCACATGCCATGGAGCAACTAAGCCCATGTGCCACAACTACTGAGCCTGTGCACCATAACTACTGAAGCCCATGCACCTAGAGCCTGTGCTCTGCAATGAAGAGTAGCCCCCACTCACCACAACTAGAGAAAAGCCTGTGCGCAGCAAGAAAGACCCAATGCAGCCAAAACTTAAATAAAATAAATAAATAAAGCTTAGCAAGATCTTTAAAAAAAAGAAAAAGAAAACTACACTAAGCATTGTATGCAGTAAGAAGTAATTATTATTTGTAATATTTTGTGTATCCTAACCACAAGTCACAGGGAATAAAAACGGTTCTCTAGACCTGAACTTTCTTGCTGCCATTATTTCTTACAGAGATCCCAGAATTTATGTTTTCAAAATAGTCTAGCATGGAAATACTGTCTCACAGACAGCTAAACAAAGCACAGAAGTATATATCAGTTTAAAAAGTCAAAGCTATACGTGACCCAGAGAATGCCTGACTTGTCAAAAGTCATTTAACTAATAAGTATTGACTGAACCTGAATCACCCAATTTTAAGTCAAAAGTTACCCCCAGAATTTTCCAAAAACAGAGAGCCAGCTGTATATAGTTTGATGAGGGTCTGCAGAGTTCTAACACTGGCTCTGCTACTAACTTACCTAGACTTTTTCATGTCATTAAACTTGTCTATGCCTTTGTTTCCTCTACTTCACGGTGATATTTTGATGATAAATATAAGCTAACACTTGAATTCTTTGGCAGAAAAGCACTGTATGTATTTCACTACGTTAGTAACTTCTCATCTCTACCACAAGTTTCAACTGATGCTATCTTTCCTTTGAAGCTAGTTTTAGTTTTGAAAGCTAAAATCAAACAACACTGTGCATGTGTGTGTGTACACACCTGTGCTACCTTTCAACATGGCTGGCATTCTAAGATCCTTTTCTCCAATTTCAAAATGCATGAAAAGTGGCACAGTATTTTAATTTTTATCATTACCAAAGCCCTGCCACCCAAAGCTGTGCAGAAAATTTTAGAAATTCACAGCACAATTTTCCACCACATTACTCTCAACTTCTATGGAAATGCAACTCACAGCTCATATACTATTCAGCCAGCCCCTTGTGCAGCTTTAAACACTAGCAGTGGAAGATTATTAAAATGTATACTGACTTTCAAAATTATAAAGAATAACTTTTTACAAATTAAAAACCTAGCACACATATTAAAAAATGCAGATCACTAATATTCCTAAATTAAGGGAAACAGGTAATCAATATTCTAATAATTCAGTGATTTGCAATATGCCTTCTGTTTTGTTAAGAGATATAGAATTCAGCCAGTTTATATACTCAAGTCTAAAAGTTTTCCTCAATGTGTTCCTCAATACTGAAAACAGAAAATTATTCATAAGTAACCAAAATGAAATTTAAACTAATATTTTAAATTACTTACACCATTGTTTTTAACTCTTTTGACAGCATATCTTAAAATAATTTAGCTTTGTAACTTAAGAAGACATGTAATTAACTTCCTTTTTCCTTTACCAGTAACATTAGCATACAGCTGCATATAATATTAAGGCATAGCAATCCACTAAAAGTACCCATGTTAAAAACAGAAACAGCCAGTTGAAATAAAATGTGATGGCACATGATTGGTATATACCTACTGAGCAAAACAGGTTACCAGAGGTGAAGGCTGAGTAGTAATATCAAAAGTAGTGCACATGATTAAATTTTTACATACTGAGACTCTACTAACAGCAATGGAATTTTTTAAAAAAATTGTAGGGTATAATCATCTTAAATCAAGCTTTATTAATATTTTGAATGAATGAATGAAATGAATGAATAACTGAATGAATTACTATTGGAGTCATAATAACGTTTAACACCTTGAGATGTCCACAACAATTTGGAATACACAGAGAGGATGACTTGAATACAAACAAACTAGTTGAAATTCAATGTGGTTCACAGCAAAGATGCAGTGGCTTTCTATTTGTAGAACAAAGAATCTCAACCAAAAACATATATACAACTAAAATATTTTCAAGTGCAACTATCCAAGGCTTTAAAAAGAATATATACATTTTACTATGTAATTCTTTCTTCTCCCCCTTCCCACCACCTCCCCATATTTTTTAATGTTTGGCATAAGTGAACAACAAACCAAAATAGAATACGCATTTTTTTAAAGACTAATTTACTCATCTTCTATTTAAGAGCAATACACAACCACTTATAAATACAGCCTTTTAAAAAAGCATCCTTATATAAAACAGTGGGGGGGGGGGGGAAATCCCTGCTATACATATGAAGCACAATTTAAGCCCAATACAACTGACCAATCAAAATTAGTGAATGCACTGCATCTCTCTGCAGTGGAGAGAAGCGACAAGGTAGGCTGTCATTCTGCAAAAGCTGCCCAGAACAGGCTTTCCTCTGAAAAGCAGTGCCATTCCTTTTTAGAAAGACTGAATCTAAGTGTTGTCTCTGGAGACAAGAAGCCTTCAGTACGTTAAATTACTTTCATTATGTATTTTCAGATGCTTATTGATTCCACAGTAGGAAGAGTGAGAGACTGCAGCAGCCTCTAAGCAGCACTACATGTTCCATACATTAGCAGTACTGCTGAAACAATGGCACAGTACAGACACATATTTTCATTAAGGTCTTTTTCGAAGAGGTGTTTATGACCCTCTTCCCCCAGTCCTCTACTAACCAGTGAACAAAATGAATCAATCAAAACTGGAAACGCTTCAACTACATCAAGAATTTATCAAATCTTTAGCGGAGGTAAGATGTGTTCCTTATTATAGTATTCAGCTGCTTTCGAACCGGCATAGTGGGGTAAAATTACTTTGAAAAATTTAAGCCTACATTTAAGAGTTTATTTGCTTAATTCTACTTATTGCTAAACATGTATCTTTTAGATCTATTTATTTTTAAGACATGATATGTTTTAAATGTAATTTTTAAGATGCAATGTTAAATACAAAGAATATTCTTTGTTCAATCACTATGAAGATACCAGCTTTTTAAGTCACTTTAGATATTCTAAATATCCTAAATGTCATCAGTAGTCTTTCTCAAGTGTTCAAAATATGCTTATATTTCTTGAAAGAATCAGGTTTACTATTTAGCTATTATTTACTACTCAATTTTAAGTTAAGTTTATTATTGGGCATGTTCATTTAAAATTATTTAATTTGCAGTTACATTTTACATCACCCTTTACATTCCAACTACACGAACAGTTCATCAATGGAAATTTATAGTATTTTATTATGGAATCTGTTTTAATCAGTTAAAATTCAAACCAAGTGCTAATAATTAAGCAAGTTACAATATCTTACAGCAGGAAATACTGTTAAATTTATTATAAAGACAAGAGGGAATAATACTATGTTTAATGTATGCTAATTGCTCATAATCTCTGAAAACAGGTTAACTTCTAAAATGAGAGAAACTGGTTTAAAAAAAACACAGCTTTTCTTTCATGGTAATATTTGCAATGTTAACTCTGTTACTAAACAACATGATATTTACAATCTTTATTAGGAAAAGAGAATATTTTATTTAAAGAAACCCTTAAATTTATGCATAAGCTAGGGCTCTAACAACACAGTTTGCTTATACTTTGATAGCAAATACTGTGTATGGTGTTAAATAAACACAATTTAAGTAACTTTCAATTAATTGGAAATTATTAGGAATCCTATTCCTTAATCACTTTTTTTTTCTTTTTCACAGGGGCCCAAAGCAGCTAATTCAGTATTTACAACTGATAATATGAAGAATGCATCTGACCCATCATCTCCTTAGCTGTCTGAACCACAGACTGCAGGATATTCTTGCAACACATCATTTTAAGACATTAAGGAGTTAAAACCAGAGAATATAGGTCTACATTACTGCTGGGATACAACACATCGACAGTAATCATCCTAAGAAGATGCTACATAAAACAGCCAAAAAATGAAAAACAATATAACTGTAAAAGCCTGAAAACAAAATGGTGAGCATTTTTAAAGGGGGAGTTTATACTTTAAGATACCAAAATCGTGGAGCCACCGATTCTTGAAGAAACAATGAAACATGGATTGCCGAAAGAATGACATACATTACCAGCAAGCTAAATGAAGCTTTTAGCAAGTATTTTTCTGCACTAAATATTCAGATATTCATATTAACTGATTACTAAAGGATTTTTCCATCTGAGTTTTATAACCAATTATGTATCCTCTTCTAATGAAAATAAACCAAATTAAATAGCAGATGGTTTTTATCAAGAGAACATGGACTGGACTTACAAAGCAAGTTATGTGACCAAGAAATCATTTCAAAATAATGAGGACTGCTATAGAAACAGATTTACATTTGTAACAAAAGGATGTCTAAATACATTTTAGAAGCTAGAAACTCTATGTTTCCGTTTTTGTTTTCATATGTTCTGGAAAATAAAGAGACATCATATATCCTCTCAAAGAGAAACAATTTCTATCATTTGAGGAACTTTCAGTCGTGACTTTTAAGGCAAAACAAACACAAGCATTTTGTACTGGTGTTTAGAAATTCATCAGCCAACTAAATCTCACAATTCATGCAGTTGAAGTATTGGAGAGAAAAATGAAAGAATTCCTACAAGACATGAAATAAAACACAGCTACTTCACTGTTGTCAGGTAAAAATTCATGTCCAAATCTGTCAATGACATCATGTATCATATTGTGAAAAACTGCTATAGTGAGCCAAAAGGCCCATAAGGCAACAGCAAACAGGTAGGTCAGAAGATGCATGCACCCCACAACACTGTTTAACATTTACAAGAGAAAAGAATCTTGCTCTAAAGTACATGTGTTTTCCATAATTATCGTCTAAATTGACACTTCTGCTTTATTTAATTCTAAATCTAACTGATGTGACAAAGATCTGATGTTTAATGTGTCGAGAAAATTTGGCACACTTTAAAATTTTCCATTTTTATAGGATTTCAATGCTGGCTGAGACCTTCACTTACTCAAATATATGCCTTTAGTAATACTTTATATCAAGCTCAAAAGAAATAATGTTAGCATTTGTGTTTCTGAAATACTACCTCTAAAATAATTTGCATAAATAAAACTGTATTCTAAAACCTGCCAAAGGTTACATCAAGTGAAAGGTTAACATGAGTTCTAAAAATAATTAGCTTTTATAATTTGTTATGATTTTGCAGGCAAAATGCTGTACTTGAAATGTGAAATATAGTTGGTTGTATGATTTTATACTTTAACTAAATATACTAATTACTGACATTTTAGCCCAGAAAATCAGACATTATTTTTATAAATACTCTAAACTTCTATATATTAAAATATAGATATGCATGAATTAGCAAGAGTTTGGTTTTTTTTTAATTTTCCTCAAAATGATATACACTGGGTGATTTATACAAAAGGTTTCACAGGGAATGTGTAACTTTAATAATTCCTCAGAAAATGGGCTTCAGATACTCCTGTTCCCTAAATTTTCATTTTTTGCTTTATAAATTCTGTTTAATAAAATCAAATGATATATTCTTTTAAACCATCAAAAAAAAAGGCTATATCTTAACATGATATTAAATTTCAATTTTCTCCGACAAGATATGAAGGGGTGTGGTCACAAAATAAATCATTCATAGGAGTGGTTAGTGCTCTTTTACCAAGGTCTGTGGCATTTTGCTTCAAAATAACGTCCTTTTTCTTCCAATTTTTATAAGTTTGCTTGTTACAAAGTTCAGT
Organism: Hippopotamus amphibius kiboko; assembly: GCF_030028045.1. NCBI lineage: Eukaryota > Metazoa > Chordata > Mammalia > Artiodactyla > Hippopotamidae > Hippopotamus > Hippopotamus amphibius. Next base: position 84,995,704 of record NC_080189.1, on the reverse strand, counting down.
GAGCACTTTCACTGTGAAATGTGAAATATTTATCATTTGCCTATTTCAGTGAGAAATAACTCCAGATATTCCCAAGCACACTGTTGACTTCTGAATATGAATTTCAATCAAGCACATGGACAAAGTGATTTAAAACAAATTAGCACTCTGTGCCATTTATCATTTTAAATGAACATTTGTCCTGGTCATTTGAAATCTCACGGGAATAATTACACCTACACTAATTGTGCTACAACATGTTAAAATAGCATGTATTCTCCACCTACTCACAACATTTAAAAATGAAACCTTAAAACACTGGGCTAAAATTAGTTTTGCATACTGGGTAGTTTTATTATACAAAAATATATTGTATCTCAAATAATAACCTTGAAAAACTCAAATAAGGAAAACCTTTTTAGTTTATTAAATAATTTTGAACCAGATAGGAACAATCCCCGATACAGTTATTTCTTCAAATGGGGAACCCAATTTCCTTTTATATCAAAACAATGCAACCTTGATGTTTCCTAATTCTACATTTTCCATTAATAGTCTATAAATTTAAAAATTAAACACAATAAAAAAATTTTTTTACAAAGAGCACAGGTTTTGTACGTCATTTAAATTGCCAAATATCAAATAGTTTATTCTATTTCACTTTCTAGGGAAAAAACCAACTGCTCCAAAAGAATGTGTTTTTCTCCCATTCTGGAAATCAACATGCAGTCTGAATCTAACATTACAGTGCGAGATGACATTGATGACATCAACACCAATATGTACCAACCACTATCATATCCATTAAGCTTTCAAGTGTCTCTCACCGGATTTCTTATGTTAGAAATTGTGTTGGGACTTGGCAGCAACCTCACCGTATTGGTACTTTACTGCATGAAATCCAACTTAATCAACTCTGTCAGTAACATTATTACAATGAATCTTCATGTACTTGATGTAATCATTTGTGTGGGATGTATTCCTCTAACTATAGTTATCCTCCTGCTTTCACTGGAGAGTAACACTGCTCTCATCTGCTGTTTCCATGAGGCCTGTGTATCTTTTGCAAGTGTCTCAACAGCAATCAACGTTTTTGCTATCACTCTGGACAGATACGACATCTCTGTAAAGCCTGCAAATCGAATTCTGACAATGGGCAGAGCTGTAATGCTAATGATATCCATTTGGATTTTTTCTTTTTTCTCCTTCCTGATTCCCTTTATTGAGGTGAATTTTTTCAGCCTTCAAAGTGGAAATACATGGGAAAACAAGACACTTCTGTGTGTCAGTACAAATGAATACTACACTGAACTGGGAATGTATTATCACCTGCTAGTACAGATCCCAATATTCTTTTTCACTGTCATAGTAATGTTAATCACATACAGCAAAATACTGCAGGCTCTCAATATTCGAATAGGCACAAGATTCTCAACAGGGCCAAAGAAGAAAGCAAGAAAGAAAAAGACAATTTCTCTAACCACACAACATGAAACTACAGACATGTCACAAAGCAGTGGTGGGAGAAATGTAGTCTTTGGTGTTAGAACTTCAGTTTCTGTAATAATTGCCCTCCGGCGAGCTATGAAACGACACCGTGAACGACGAGAAAGGCAAAAAAGAGTCTTCAAAATGTCTTTATTGATTATTTCTACATTTCTTCTCTGCTGGACACCAATTTCTGTTTTAAATACCACCATTTTATGTTTAGGCCCAAGTGACCTTTTAGTAAAATTAAGGTTGTGTTTTCTAGTCATGGGTTATGGAACAACTATATTTCACCCTCTATTATATGCATTTACTAGACAAAAATTTCAAAAGGTCTTGAAAAGTAAAATGAAAAAGCGAGTTGTTTCCATAGTAGAAGCTGATCCCATGCCTAATAATGCTGTAATACACAACTCTTGGATAGATCCTAAAAGAAACAAAAAAATTACATTTGAAGATAGTGAAATAAGAGAAAAATGTTTAGTACCTCAGGTTGTCACAGACTAGGGAAAAGTCTAAGTTTCACCAAACCCACATTCAGAAGTTTTAAATTTAATTGTAAAAATGAAATTACTGCCAAATATAAGAAAACAATTTTAAGTACTGGTTATGTTGTAAATTTTCAATGTAAATGTCAAGATTAGATTAGGTCATATATATTCAATTTCTTCATTACTTAATGTATTTGTTGCATGGCAGTTTGTTAAGATAATATCATGTGTATATTTTGTCAATATTATGTCCATCAGAAGATATTCATGTAAGTCATATTTTCTAAAGAATAAATACATAGCCTTAAAACACTGTATAACTTTAAAATATAACTGACACAGGTATCCTTGCTTTTTTTTTTTTATAAAGTGTATTGTTTCTAAGCCATGAATTACAGATATATTTATATGTTAAAACTGGAATAGCATTTTAACATAAAAACCAAAATTATGGGCTCCAAGCAACCAAAACGACCCAGGATTTTCTATACCACTATATTATGTTTTCTAGTATAGTCTACTTGCTATAATATTTGATGCATCAAAAATAATGAACTATATATGAAACCATCCTTTTTGGAATGTAGGAAATGGTAGGATTTATCAGGATTTTAAAATTCAAGAACCAAAAAACAAACAACCCTGTATATGCACATCAAGATAGGGAAACTTTTGAAATTCACGTTTATTATGAAAAAGAGATTGATATTCTAAGATCAAGGTCACTATGCCTATAATATACAAATGAACTGACAATAAAAGGAAGGAAGAACACTAAAGCTTCTTTCTTTCTTCCTCACTTTGGTTGAGTTAAGCCACATGCTCTGGATTAATACAGTATACTTGCAAAAACTAGTGCATTAAAATAAACTGACATTCTAATTTTATTCAAGTCAGCCTTTTTGTATAACAGAAGTTAAATACTAAAATTTGAATACAAGGAAGGAGAGAAAAAAAAGACTTCATGTCATTATAGAAAAGCCAACTATTTCTGATTTTAGATACACAGCAACTTTGGAGTAATACAATTTACACAATGTTTCTAAACTGAGCTCCCAAGTGTTTCAAAATATAGTCCTTTCAACTCTGAAAATCATTAAAGTGGCAATAAATCTTGTGAATTTTTTTTACTCTAAACCACTTAATTAATTTTGCTTCCAATCCTCAATACATGTTAGAAAACTATGAAATTACCAATCCTAACTATAGATACCAGGTTTGAGAATCTCATATCAAACAAGTATTTTCCAACTGTTATAATCTAATAATCAATGAGTGCTAATTATCACTGTACCTGAAAAATAGCAATAAGTTATTTAAAGTAGGCAAATACTTTCTACCTTGTAACTGGTTAACTGAACAATTCTTTATTCTGTTTTTTTTCATACTGTATCCACTAGCTCAAATAGCAACTCATTTTTAAATAAAAAAATTTTATGTCAAACAATTCAATAATAATCTCTCATTGAAAGAAACATGTCTTCATTAGGTGGTCTTCTGTAATTAAAAATTAAATGTTGGGCTGCAAAGAAAAAAACCAATTCAATAATATACTTTTATATAAATAAATGAAATTCATCCAATCTAATTTATTGAATACCTAATCCCTTGGAGAAATGAGCACCATGCAATAGCTTGAATTCACTGAGGTTACATGACAAATTTAACAGTGATATACTTCTGATAATAATGTTGACATAATGTCAAATCTTGGCAAAGGAGCAGTTTCCTCCCGCCTTACTTTGCACTCTTTTATGGAATTAAGGAAATGCTTCAATTTGACAAAATGTAGCATAAACAAGTAAGACTTATTCTTTGAAACTCTACAGAGAAATTAGGATTTCATAAAGACATTAAGAAAATTTTCATTCAAGAAATATATTTAGCACAGAATATCTCCTAATATGTTAAAAATTTTTAAACTAATTTTGTACTTGGATTTCTGAGCATATATATATTTGAATATTTAGTTTTACAATCTTAATAAAAATTAGACTATTTTTAGAGAAGTTTTCACATTAAGAAAAACCCATTGTGTTTTAAATATTTTTCAAGTCTATAAAACTCAGTTAAAAAACATTTTTCTAATAAATTTGCCTAAACTGCTTTCATGCCTTCCTGTTCTCTGTAACAAGAAATCTAACAAAATAAGAAATAGCAAATATTATAATGTTGCCCTCTAGACTGTTACTATTTCTACACTTGACACTGGAACAGACAATTAACAAGCATTTCTGCCCACCTGTAATAATCTTTCAGATATACTGATACAAAAGTGCACCCACTGATCTACAACAAAGAAAATTAGTATTCACTAGATAACCTCTAGTAGTTTTTTAGCATTAAATAATATGTAATATGTAAACCAAACTAACATTTATGTCAAAAGTTCAGCTTTAAAAAAACAAGTCACAAATATGTTTGCAATTGCTAATCTCAGCTTAAAGGGAAAATGAGAAGCTTAGACAAGTGTTTTTGTTCAATGAAAAGGTGAAATATTTTTATGTTTCTTATGATGGCCCTTACCACAACACATAAAGTTTTTACTTTACTTCAAATAATTTTATAAAAAAAAGCACTAATGCTGATTTTTCACTAATGAAAGCACTAATGAAATTTTTAAATGAAAAATAGATGTAATAATAAATTCATATGGGATCTTCTTAAAATCATATTTTTCTACCCATATCCCACAAATCGTAGACACATATCAATTTCTATATAGCTAACTGCATTAGTTCTTCAAAACTACAGAAATAAGAACCATTATTTTGAAAACTAACCAAAGATGAGCTCAACAAAATATGGAACTGTTATTTTCTCTTTTGTTTCCTAATTTAAGGTCATTGTTATTCTACCAGCTAGTACTCAACAGATGTTCAAACATATTAAAAAAGAATTATTTACAATTATGCTTTATAAAAAAATGCATTCATAATAATTCTATACTTTTACCCATGATAAGTCAATTTTTAGGTATATCGTCTATTTTTAATCTCCCAAATAAAATTATAGCAAAATCTCAGCTCTCTGGACATTAAAAAATCAAATTCATTTCACTGAGATCAGATTTAAAGGTAAAAACGTATAAGTGTAAGAAAGCAAGTGCTTACTAGTAGGGCTTTATTCAACATAGGAATTTCCAGAGTACCTTCCAGAGTCAATAAAACTTTTGGTTTTATTATATTTTATGACTGTACATTTAAGTAAGCTTTGTAATTCAATTAACATTTGAATCCTTACAAGGTAGAAGGCATTATGGCAGATACTTACATGGCAAAAACTCGTATATTATCCTCAGAGCTTAAAATCTAGAATCAAGGTAGTAAAATGTATGGTAACACCTATTTAAAAAGCAGAATATGGCAAATGTTATTTAAAAAGAGTAAAGTTCTCAACAAACTTAAGAAAGAAAATTACACTGGATTTAAGAACAATATAAACAAAATGATTGCTGAGGAAACCTACAAAGGCATATTATGGAAACAGTAAATTGTTCTCTTTAGAAGAAAAGTAGTACAGTAGTGAGAAGTTGATCTGGTAAGTTAAATTAGAACCAAAAGACAGAGGCCTTAAAGGACAGCAAAGAAATCTGAGCAGGGGAATAACACAGTAAGAAATGAGCTATTAAAAACAAAACAAAACAGTAGAAAGAGTTGATTAAGACACAAAAATGGGAAGCTGAGAAAGCAAACTGTTGGTTAGATAAAACACAGAGAATGGGAAAGTGCTGCCATCACCTTGATAGGTAATGAAAGGCCTGGCAAAAAGTGCTGGCAGTAGCTCTGTAAAGGAGTATATAGATGTGACAGGCAACATGAACACAGAATCAACAGGGTATCCAACTGACTAGTAAGCCAACTGGTTTAAGAGACTGAAGAATTAAAAATGATGGCCAGACTTCCTACATGGCGCAGTGGTTAAGAATCTGCCTGCCAATGCAGGGGACATGGGTTTGATCCCTGTCCCGGGAAGATACCATATGCCTCGGAGCAACTAAGCCTGTGCACCACAACTATTAAGCACACCACAACTATTAAGCCTGTGCTCTAGAGCCCGTGAGCCACAACTATTCAGCCTGTGTGTCACAACTACTGAAGCCCACGCACCTAGAGTCCGTGCTCCACAAGAGAAGCCACCACGAGGAGCCCGCACACCACAATGAAGAGTAGCCCCTGCTTGTTGCAACTAGAGAAAGCCCACATGCAGCAATGAAGACCCAACGCAGCCTATAAATAAATAGTTAAAAAAAAAAAAAAGACTATCCTTTAAAAAAAAATGATGGCTATAAAAAGGACTGCAAGAAATTAGATTTCCAAAATGATCTAAGAACTTTTAAAATTATGCTTTGAATAAAGTATGTGGGTAATAAGGGCAAAGTCAAAAAGAATTTCTGGCAAAGCAGAAAATTCAATTAAGTGAAATAAATAACATCACTCAATAATGTTCTAGGTATTACAAATATTCAAAATGAAAATTCCAATTTGATGTTTTAAATTATCTACTTTATATTCACATATTTATTCAGTTTTCCCATTAAACATATTATTTTCTTTTTTGGTAATTTTTTTAATTATAAAAAATTAAAAACTGGCAAAATTCCAAGGTTTACAAAGTAAAAAACATAAATATGATCCTTTGCTTCTTTCCTAATAATTTATTGTAAATATCCATCCAACACATTATATACCTATCACCTTCATTCTTTAATCGCTGCATAATTTTTAAAAATTAAAAAATCATACAAAGTTTCTAAAAATATTGATTAAATACTAAATACTTAAACCTTTTTCTATTATAATTAAATAGCTTCAAACTACATTTCAAAAACAAAAGAAAGTTAACTTAGCAAACTGTGAAGAAGGTTCTTTTTCTAAATGGAGGTTAAAAGTAAGGAGAAAACCATAAAATTGTCTATTTCTTTTGTTCCTTTCTACCTAGTAAGATAAGAAATATAAAAACTAGACAAAACTTTTGACACCTATTTTCTTTACATCTCAGAGATAGGCACCTGTAGGTACTCCTTCTGGATGTGAGCCCCCTATGGGACTGGGGTGAACTCAAAGAAAGCTAAATGTGAGACAACTACTAATAAATGTTAGGGAAGAGAGAAACTCAGATCATACTATAAAGAAGAAATAGAAGGAAATAATTAAACCCAGATAAGGTAGGAAAAAGATCTAAAACATTCAGAGATGCTCAACTCTTAGAGAAATACAAAGAGAACACACAACTGTGGGTTAGAGAGTTCACTAATTTGAAGATTTTTTTCTACAAAGCATTGAAAACAATGAAAGGATTAAAAAATAACCAGTCAACAAAATAGACAGATTAGTATATTATTACATGATGAAAGAATATTGTAACAATTCACAAACATCTGGAACAGAGAGTACTACTACTGAGATGTAGAAACAAATGGAAAATTGGGTTCATCGTTAATATGAAAGCTATTACCAGCTATCACCTTCCAAAAGCTATCACCTTCTAAATAATACTCATTTTTGTGAGAGAAAAAGATATGAGCAAATTTAACACAATAATATTTCTCTCCTGGCTCCTGATAAAATAACATGTGAAAATAACCCTAAGAATCGTTACCCTTCTGTTCACACTTTTTTTTTTTAACAGACCTCTATAAAAGCTGTATCCATGGCTTTCAAACATGACAGCTTTGTACTTCCACCAGCAAGTGGTAAAAACTGCTGTGATTCCTGTCAGGGCCACCAATATCAACTCTGTACCATTATCAAACCCTAAAGCATCAAGTAAGATAAAAAAAGGAGAGCTGAGTTTGTCTGGGAATGAGGTCATTTTCTTCACCCTGCTTCCATGAAAGCAATTATGTCATATTTCTGAGTGGCATTAAGCAAGGCAGACTACCAAACACATCCACCAATTTTTCAGGGAGAAGAGAAAATGGAGCAAGAGACGATAATAAGGTTATAGGGAATCACTTTCCGCTCAGACACTTTGGACATACAATACTAATAAGAGATGCAATATGAAAAAATTTTAACAACATAAAAAAGTTAATGTAAATGCTAACAAATGAGAGTTCTGGCCATATTAGACACAGACTGTAGGAATGAAAAATATATATGGGACTGATATGCTGTACATACAGAGCAGCCTTTATGGGATTATACACAATTCCATTATGTCATACTGTATGTGGAATACTGACTGGGTAGAGAAGAACCAAAGATGTGTATTTCACGCTAATATTATTAATGCCTCACTCAGGACAGGCTGAAATGTAAAAAATCAAACTACATAGTCCATACTTTAACAATTTTCTTCACAACTCTTAAAAAGCTGCAGTCTTTCTTTTGCTATTGAATTTTTTTCCAAATATCACTTCTTACAAGCAAAAAATGCCAGCAAATGTAGCTATCTGACTATATAAAACTGTCCTTAATCCACACAATACAATCACCATCTGTAATACTGATGTAACCTTTCATAATGCTTCCCCCAAAAAAGTGACTGATAAATACTAATGGATGAGTAAATATTTGTGAAATTGAAAGGAAAAGTTTTTAAACTTTTGACCCTACTGAATCTTGTTTAGGACAGAATTTCCCAAAATATACCCCACCTATATCAGAATCCTCTAGTGTTTGTTTGAAAACTCCAATTTCTGGGCCCCACCTCTACTTAACAGATCAGAACCTCTATGGTGGCAGCCCTGAATAACAGGTTTCAGTAAGTCCTCTTAAGCAATTTGTGTGCTAAAGCTTAAGAACCATTAAAGATAGACTATGTATCAAAGTGACAGACATTCCAGTAACTAATAAATGAAAAGATATAGAAGCAGCTCTGAACTCAGTTCAGGCCACAGTGCCTTCTTAAAGAAAAAATTTCTAAGCTTACTTCATTGTAACTCATAAAATTTTAGTTGGACCATATATACTATAGTTCATCAGAACATCTGTTTCCTTAAAAACTAAAATTCTTTTTTCGAAGAAGAAGTTATCTAGGCAAAAGTTTCCTTTAAAAATCATACACTCAGAAGATAAAATAGTACCAAACAAAGAAGATGACACTGTAAAATGTTACTTTTACTTCATTCGGCCAAAATACTCAGTTAATTATAAAGTGCCCAACCACTCTTTGTCATAACGTTATCTTACTCTGACCAGAAGGTAAGCACTATACTTGCGTATTTTTGCTCATTTCAATACAAAACTTATTACTTCTAAAATTAGTTCGCAGGGAAAATACTAAAAAACTCTATTTTGTGTATCTTTTGAACAGATGTCACTCAAGTTAGGTAGATGGTTTGAGTCAAACATTTTTCTTTTATTATTATAATTTACTTTGTGCCATCAACACAATTTAGGAAATATTCAGCTACTCTTTGGTAATTTATGACAACTTTAATTTCCTATTCTGTTTTATAACAGTTTAAGTAACACTGGTATTCAGTGTTACTTAAATACTTCAAATGTTATCACAGAAACACTACTCTGGGAACATTTCTTACTAACCCTTTCACTAAGAATTCCTTCCAACGACATTGATATTATCTTCCGTTGTAATTCTTTTGCTTTTTAGCATTTTCATTGACTCACAGAACCAACCCAGAGCAAGTTATTATTACTGAAAATGGGCTGCCAGTGAATACAATTTAAATATATAAAGAACGCAGTTCAGATGACTGAATATAGTCACCTTACAGAAAAACATATGCCAAAAAAATACATAATGCATTTCAGACAAACAATGACTTTGGTGTAGGGTTTCTTGGAGTCTCATAAGTCCCCCGAAATTGTGTGCAAAATTTAATGGGTCGGGACTTCCCTGGTGGCACAGTGGTTAAGAATCCGCCTGCCAATGCAGGGGACATGAGTTCGAGCCCTAGTCTGGGAAGATTCCACATGCTGTGGAGCAACTAAGCCTGTGCACCACAACTACTGAGCCTGCGCTCCAGAGCCCTCAGGCTACAACTACTGAAGCTCGCATGCCTAGAGCCCATGCTCTGCAACAGGAGAAGCCACCATGATGAGACACCTGTGCACTACAATGAAGACTCAATGCAGCCAAAAAAGAAAAAAAAAAGGAAAATTCAGTAAAAAGAATTACATGGGAATGAATAACATAATATTGTCCAGGCATAAAACCCTCTACAATTCTAGTTTAATCCTAGGATAGATTCTAGAATACTCAAGCAGTGGATCACAACCATTTTGTACACATCTTCAGGGCTGATCAGACTGGCTGGAAGAGAGAAATAGCACTTCCAACTGACAAAAAGACAGACGTTCTTAAAAACAAAACAAAATAAAACGGCACCCAGGTAATTCCGATGTACTTATTCCTCTCATCCTCCTCACTCCCCAATTTTCAGAAATTCACTAAGAGAAATGGATAGAGTGATTGGCCTTCAGAAAAATCTTCCATAAATATTCTCTCTCTACAAAATTCTAGAAAAACTAATTGGCAGAAAAATGGTTAATTGCAAAACCCTAAACCTGAAGAGCCACCTGAGCTGAGGCAAAGACTAACATTGGGAGAATTACACTCTACCCTTGACAGAGATGGCTGCCAGCAAATTCGAAAATGACAAGTTAAAGAACTAAATTTTCATCAACTGGTTTTAAGATAAATCTACTTCGTCCGAAATTTCTAGCCCTCATTAAAACATCTTCTGCCTATCAATGATTTAAAGATACAGTTTGAACTGATCGGAGCTAAAAACAAACAACTGTGCTTTCAACTACATGATAAAGGACACCATATAAATATTTTATCACTGTTGTTAAATATAAGAAATAAGATATGAGAAGCTTTTGCTTCTTTTCTTCTATCACTGCCATTTATATTAGCAAATATCCTTACTGGTTCTACAACACAACTAACTTCTCAAACTACATAAATGTTTCTAAAATCTTAATGAGTAATATATGTCACAGGATCTAGTAGGCAGATCACAAAATGCCCTGACAAAATTGGCAAGCAGAAATAACCATAAAATCCTAATTATCATCATAAATAAGTCTTGTTATCTTGTAAGCATTTTTTTAACTTATAAAAGCACTTATAATATTATAATAGCACTTAGCCTTCATTTGCCCAAATTTGAACATTTCATAAAAGGTTTGGGTTGTAGGCACTTACAGAAGCAGCAGCGATAAGACAAATATGTCAACATCAACATCACAAGGCAAAATATAACTACAACAAGAGTACAAATGAAGAGCAATGGTGCACACATCCCTCGAAAAGATGCAGAAAAAGGAAACAACACTTGAAATAAACTCTGACTGAGGAATAAGACTGGCTGATGGCCAGTAACAGGCGTAACTATAAAACTATAAAAATTGTATTAAAAAAAGAAAAATCAAAGAATAAGATAAAACAAATTGGGAATTATACTTACTGTGTATAAAACAGAGCAAATTTACCTCTATTGTGTAAAGAATACATACCTACAAACCAATACAGCAACAGGAAAATGGGCCAAGAAAAAGCAACTCATCAATGAGCCACAAATGACAAATACAGCAAAAACAAAATGCAAATGAGAATAAGTTAAAAAAACAAATTAATATACTGTTTTTCACATATGTGACTGGAAAACAATTTTTAAATGCTAATGTCTATTAATTACGACAAAGTTGTAGGTATACTCTCTCACATTAGTATTAGAAAGAAATTTCATTTTGAAATAATAAGCAAAATCTTAAACATAACCTTTGACCAGAAAATTCAACATCTTAAATTTATCCTAAGGAAACAATGGAATAATTTTGCAAAAATGTGTCTCCAAGCATGATCATAAAAGGATAGTTATACTAGTAAATAAATTAAAATGACCAAAATAGTTAACAGTAGTAGACAATTTACATAAATTACTGGAAAGTTTTCATCTGGATATTACCCAGCCATTAAAATGATATAGATTTATGATTATTAACATGGAAGGATGTCCATAATGCAATATTAAGTACAAAAGAATATGTATAATAGATGTAGTAATGCACAAGGAAACAGCTGGGATATTTCCCAAAATGAATCCCAAGGTGATACCTACCTACACTTTTTAGTTTTCAGCAATTAATATATATCTGAATTTTCTAGTTTTCACAATTAACATAATTATAATTTTACAAATTAAAAAAAATATTCTATTAAATCATTGATAGTAGTATGACAGTAATTAATTTTTAAAATAACACTAGAATTGAGCTGATTATTCTGAAAAAATAAAAATATATAGCATATGGCAGGCCTTATGAAAAGTCCTTCCTCAGCTACAACTAGGAACTTAATAGTCACCAAACATAAATATAAAATCATATTATTAAATGAAACTTATACGAGTAAAATTGAGCCTTTGAAACAAATTAATTGGTCACTAGGACATATTTAAAATAGACATTTTCTTCACGAAAGTACTCTCCAGATTGAGACGGCTTTGTCAATATTCAGGTCTTGTTTCTCTTCAGTTTTGTTACCTTTCATTTATGAGCATACTTTATAAAATACTCATTCCTCTGCCATATTTTGTAGAAATTAAAAAAGATGAAAACATATCACAGTTATTCAATTTTCTTGGTTTATTTTAAACCAAGTACTAGATAGCATTTTTCTCATTTCTTCCTCCCACATTCAAAACTGTATTTTTCCAAAGTTAAAATGTTAAATATATGAAACATAACATTTTTCATTTTAAAAACCCTGGGCAACTCCATAAACACAGCATATTAGTTGATTTCTCCAGCCCTTGGTATGTTCCTTTTATAAGTTTTCTGATATTATCTTGTACTTTTAATTAGGCCAGGCTATCAAATTTAAAAGAAATTCATTAAGCTGTACACTTAGAGTTTGTGCATCTTTTTAATACTTCAATAAAATGTTAAAAATAAAACTATGAGATCTATTTAAATGATGCCTGTTTAATGCTCTTAAATGTTCTCTAGAATACATTTAAGTAACCAGAAGCAAAATACAAACCCTTGACTAAGATGTATTTTTATTTTCTTAGAATACTCAAAATGAACGCATTTAAATCCCAAACCAATCTCATCTCTCAGAAGAAAAATGCAGGCAGCATCAAAGGAGAAGAGGAACTGTTACCTTAAAATTTTTTTTAATTGTTTTTAAGCTGTACAAGTCTTTCATCTTCCACTAACAAATAATATTGTTATAGCCTCTACCCAAAATTTACAAAAGTCCCAACTTCACACAATTCTTTTGTCTTATAGCACTTTGGTTCTCATTAGCACCTCCACCAGAGTACAAGTGGAAGAAATAAATAACAAGTGCAAGTAGAAGTCCTCTTCTTACTAGCTGTCTGATCCTAGGAACGTTACTTATCTCATCCAGATGGTTTCCCCATCTGCAAAATGATAATATCTACCCCTGGGGCTGTTGTGAAACCTCAATGAGATAAAATATATAGTGTTTAGAACAGTACTTGCCACAAAGCAATCAATGACAGCTTTCATTATTTTTCTGAAATTGTATTTTTTTAAATGTATTTTCAATTCAATTACGTGATGTAGTTATTTAAAAAATCACTATGGATTGATTACTGTAGTTCCTCAAAAAAGTACCTTTTCTTGTCTCAGTATTTGAGACTTGATTTTCACTTAAATATGTTTATTCTATATCAGTGCCCAGTTTTAACATCAAAGTCTTTACAGTAATACTTCAATATTATGTTACCAGAAAAAAAATGCACAAGAAATGTATATTATGTGATTTTTTAAGCAAAAACAAAAAAGACGGCATTTTTGCACACGAGAGTGAATACAAGACCACAGATGATGACGTATAACCAATGTGACCTTCAAAATACATAAATTCACCCTTTAGCTCTATTTCTGAAGAAAGAAGGATAAGAGGAAAGGAGTATTGGAGGGACCTACTATATGCTAGGCAAGGTTGAAAACAATCTATAAACTTGTCTCATTAAATCTACCCAACAGTCCTTTGAAATCAGAGAGAGAATTTACGTTGTCAAAATTCACACAGTTAGCCAGAGGGATGGAAATGGGATTTAAATCAAGCTCTAGATGGCTTCAAAGCCTAAGTTCTCCTGTCTCTTAATCACAAACTACACACCAGGAACAATTACGTTATTTTATGGTATAATTTTATGATGTTTTGAAGTCTCTAAAGTGTTGGTAAAGTGAATGTTACTGGGATGAAAGAAAGATTTGTGAATACTGTCTTGTTCTATTATTACGTTAAAATAACTACCCTCCAAGTGCCCATTCAACAAGATTTGTTCATAAGTCATTTATCCTCAGTAGAAGTTTTCCCAGCTACTCCTTTTCAGTTTTTATTTTCATTGCTCCATTTTAACCCACTCTAGAACATCAATTTCATTACTTTGTTTTAGGTAGAAAGTCTCTACATCAATTAGATGGCTGTTCTTAAGTATCCCCAAACCTTATTTAAAAAACAAACAATACCTTCTCTCTCTCCTCCACCCTCTGTCCAGCAATGATCACAGTTCAGTATTTAGGGTGAAGACCAAGCAGAATTCCTCAGAACACAGTTTAAAAACAAACAAGATTTTGAACTACTAACCTTACTAGGAAATTGTAGGAAAAACGTCCTGTTCACTGTATTGAGACCCTGACTAAATATTATTCTTATTTCTGTTAGAAGTTGAGAAACGATGGCTCATAGCCAGACTCCATCACATGCCTATAACCAGATCTGGAAGAACATCCAAATCCTACAAGCATCCTAAAGACCAAGATGGACTTGACTCATCAACATAACTCTAAGACGGTCTTAGAGACAAGCACATAGTAGGGTTTTAAAACATATCCATCAGCAGAGAATTGAATATGTAAACCTGATTAGAATAAAAAGTAGTTTTCTTTTACTCCCAAATTATTTAGCTGTAAAATCTTTTATTAAGAGCAATGGCGGGGGGGGGGGGGATGTATCAATAACCATATCAGAAAAGTATGCAAGATATTTTATAAGCCCTATCCTGTTACAGCTGTTTACTTTAACAACATCAGTTAACATTTCACATCTGTGTATAAAAAAGGTATCTGTTTCCTGCCAACAATAAGTCATATACCCCTGGCACTTTCTTCTTCCGTGAGGAGAAGCAGGAGACATTAAAACACTGTGTACATGTGTGTATTTTATTTTGTTTTGATTCTAATGTTTTCCTAGAACTTAACAGATGACTCATTCTCTTTCCTCCAAAACACAATCCTCCTTCCAGGTAGCGGATATGGTACAGATGCATTTGTTTCTTATTTGCTACCAGAACAAACTACCACAGACTTAAGAGGCCTGAAAGCTACACATTTATTAACTTCTAGTTCTGGAGGTTAGAAGTCCAAAACGAGTCACAATGGGCTAAAATCAAGGTGTTGGCATAGCTGCATTCCCTTCTGGAAGTTCTAAGGGAGATACCAACTCCTTGCTCATTCAATTTGTTGGCAGAATTTAATTACTTCAGGTTACAGCACTCGTCCCCATTTCCTTGCTGGCTGTCAGCTGGGGACAGTTCCCAGCTACTAGAGGACATGTGCATGTCCATGACTCCCTTCCTTTATCTTCACAGCCATCAATGGCAGTTAAGTACTTTCACGCTTCAAGTCTCTCCAGTTGCAGTTCTCTGGCTCACTCTTCTCCCTTCCTCTTTCACTTTTAAAAACTCATGTATTTAGAATGGTCCCATCTGGACAATCCAGAATAATCCCCCATCTTCAGGTCTGTAATCTTAATCACATTTGTGAAGTCCCTTCTGCCACATAAGGTAGCATATTCATAGGTTCCAGTGACAAAGATGAAAATAGCTTTGAGGGAGGCACATTATTGTGCCTACCATACAACACTCTACTTGTTGAGCTGCACTGACTTGAAGTTAGGAACAAAAGAGCATGTCACTACCTGTTGGCTAAATAAGAAAAGCTCTCAGGATAAGATAGGGTTCAAAATGCTAAGCAAACTTCATCAAATACTACCACGACCAGAGAATCCATCAATTTAAATAGACATTATCACTAAATCCTTACGTTTTTTTAAATGGAAAAATACCTAAATATCTTAACAACTTACTCAAGGCTAACTATATTTCTCACTGTAAAATAGCACTGGTTTCGGGATTTACCTGGTTGCACAGTGGTTAAGAATCTGCCTGCCAATGCAGGAGACACGGGTTTAAGCCCTAGTTCAGGAAGATCCCATATGCCACGGAGCAACTAAGCCCATGTACCACAACTGCTGAGCCCCCATACTGCAACTACTGAAGCCCACGTGCCCAGAGCCTGCGCTCCTCAACAAGAGAAGCCACCGCAATGGGAAGCCCACACACCACAACGAAGAGTAGACCCCCTAACGCACAACTAGAGAAAGCCATCGTGCTTTCTGGGCAGAAAGCCCACAAAGACGCACCACAGCCTATTTATTTATTTATTTATTTATTTATTTATTTATTTATTTAAAAAATAGCACTGGTTTCTACCACTGGGCTCTTCTCTCTGTTCATTTTCTTCATGTTCCACAAATCCTTATATGGAAGAAAGCTTCCCACAAAGCTAAAGACACACTGGAAGACACACAGGCTTAGATGAAATCTTCTGAAAAGCATGACACTTTTTATATCACAGAAATAAAAATGAATTTGTTAAAATGGTAATAAGACCAATGAGTGTAAGACACAACCATCCAAATCTTAGAATCCCCATATTAAATATATCTAAAGACTAAAGAAAGGGTGTTGCTGCGTTAAACTAGTTTTGGCAAAGAGAAAGAATAACTTCTATGGGTATAGTATTTCTGTTGCTCTTCTAAGTAAATGAAAGACTTACCTTAGAGAACAGAGTTAAACAGACAGAAAAAAAGATCCCATAAAACTGATTTTAATCTTTTAAGTAAAAATTTCCACAAAATATGTCATCCTTCCAAAACAAATTAATAACTTTTAATAGTAGTAGACTCCATAAGGCAAAGTAATGATAAAATGACTTGGCAACTTTACTGTTCTAAGTTTCTATGTTACTTAGACTCTATGAAACATTCCTGTATACATTCATTCTTTGGGAATACAGAGATTTTATATTCATAAAATTCAAATTCATAATGTTCAAGCTCTGAACATTACCTCTAATCATATTTAAAACCTAAAACTAACGCATGGATCCTCAACCTACACAGATTTTTATCAAAGTGATTCAAATTTACAATGGTCATCTGATTTTATGGACTTTGAGTACATATACGCAAAAGGCAAATACAAATTATTTTAGTCTAGGTTCCACTAATGGCAGACTAAATTGGTCAAGCGTAGTTTCCTGCAGATAATTTCTAAACCTATATAAGCCATTTTTAAAAACACACTTATCTGAAGGCCCTGAAAAGTGATCAAAGGCAGGGAGTACCAAAGGAAAGGTTACATCTGAAATACATAAATTGCAATGGATAAGGATTCCAAGTTTGGACTTTTTTGCTTAAGGGCACTGACCATCATTCCAATGCCCATTCATTCAACTCCCATTCCAATGCCCACATCTCTTACAACAGAAAAATACATATTTACAGTCTGGAGGTGGTAGAGAACATCAATTAAGTCAAAAAAGAGTAACTACAAATTTAGAAAGAAAAATCCTAAAAAGAACAAAGCCACAGCAGGAGCAAGGTCCAAGTCCCTGGCTTAGCATTAAAATATACACATGGGGGAGAAGGGAGGATCCAGGAGGATGCAGGGAAAAACAAGCAAAAATCAGAAAGGTGTCTACCCTTAAAAGACTGGCGAGACATGTGAACTTAACTGCTTTTTTTTAGACTGACGGTTTTCCGCAAACAGTACACAGCTCATCGGTAATTATCAGAGAAATGCAAATCTAAAGTACAATAAGGTACCACCTCACACCGGTCAGAATGACCATCATTAAAAAGTCTACAAGTAACAAAATGCAGGAGAGGGTGTGGAGAAAAGGGAACCCTCCTACACTGTTGGTGGGAATGTAAATTGGTGCAGCCACTGTGGAAAAACAGTAAGGGGGTTCCTTACAAAACTAAAAATGCAGTTGCCGTATGATCCAGCAATCACACTCCTGGGCGTATATCCAGAGAAAACTGTAATTCAAAAAGATACACGCACCCCTGTGTTCAATGGAGGCAACCTAAATGTCCATCAACAGATGAATGGATAAAGAAGATGTAGATATATATACACGATGGAATACTACTTGGTAAAAAAGAATGATATAATGCCATTTGCAGCAACATGGATGAACCTAAAGAATATCATACTAAGTGAAGTAAGTCAGAAAGACAAAAACAAGTACCATATGACATCACTGACATGCAGAATCTAAACTATGACACAAATGAACTTTATTATGAAATGGAGACAGACTCACAGACAGAGAAAACAAACTTATGGTGACCAAAGGGGAAAAGAGATGGAGGAAGGATAAATTAGAAGTTTGGAATTAGCAAACTGCTATATATAGAATAGATAGCCAACAAGGTCCTATTATATAGCACAGAGAACTATATTCAGTATCCTGTAATAAACTAAAACAGAAGAGAATATTAAAAAGAACATACATATGTATAATTGAATCATTTCTCTGTACACCAGAAACACAACATTGTAAATCAACTATACTTCAATTTAAAAAAAAATTACTCTACATGCAAAGAAATAGGTGTACATAACCCAAACTCATGGAAAAAAAATTAAAAGGTAGGCCATAGAAATTCACTCTGCAAGTGGGCTAATACCAGGAATTTAGTAGACAATGATTTCAAAACAGCTAATATTTCACCTGAAATAATTCAACATAAACACTAAGTAAATTGTGTTAAATTAAAGATGCATGTTGTAATCCCTAGAGGAATTTCTACAAAAATAATGCAAACTTATAGCTAAAAAGTTCCTAGGCAAAATAAAACGGAATACACAAAACTATCTGATTAACACAAAAGAAAACAAGAAATTCCAATAAAGAAAAGCCCAGGACCAGATGGCTTCACTGGTGATTTCTACCAAACATCTAAAGAATAAATACCAAACACTTCTCAAACTTCCAAAAACTGAAGAGAAGGAAACACTTCTAATTCATTCTATTAGGTCAGCATTACCCTGATACCAAAGCCAGACAGAGACACTACAAGAAAACTGCAGGCCAATATCTCTTATAAATACAGATGCGGGAGTTTCCTGGTGCTCCAGCGGTTAGGACCCCACACTTTCACTGCCGAGGACTTGGGTTCGATCCCTGGTCAGGGAACTAAGATCATACAAGCTGTGCAACACAGCCATAAAAAAAAAAAATCCGCAAAAATGCTCAACAACATACTAACAAACTGAATTCAGTAACATATTAAAAGGATTATACACTGTGACCAAGTGGGATTTATCCCTGGAATGCAAGCACAGGTCAACATATAAAAATCAAAGCAATAGACCACATTACTAGGATGAAGAAGGGAAAAGAAAACACATGGTCATCTCAGTTGGTACAGAAAAAACATTTGACAAAATTCAACACCCTTTTGTGGTAAAAAAACAAACAAACCAAAAAAACCAAACAATAAATTAGAAATAGAAGAGAATTTCCTCAGCATAATAAAAATCATACATGAAAAACACACAGCTAACATCACAGTCAATGATTAAAAACTGAATACTTTTCCCTAAGATCAGAAACAAGGAAAGGATGTCTGCTTTCACCACTTCCATTCAACATAGTACTGTAAGTTGCACAATTAAGCAAGAAAAATCCAAGGCATTCAAATTGGACAGAAGTAAAATTATCTCTGTTCACAGATGACACGATCTTATATGTAAAAAACCCTAAAGACACACACCATACACATAGCTAATAAATGAATTCAGCGAAGTTGCAGGGCACAAAATCAACAACACAAAAATCA
Organism: Hippopotamus amphibius kiboko; assembly: GCF_030028045.1. Lineage (NCBI taxonomy): Eukaryota > Metazoa > Chordata > Mammalia > Artiodactyla > Hippopotamidae > Hippopotamus > Hippopotamus amphibius. The sequence goes on along the minus strand of NC_080189.1, from coordinate 84,975,872 downwards.
GCTGTATTCCCATATACTAGCAATGAACAATTCAAAAATAAAGAAAATTCCATTTACAAAAGTAAAATACCTAGGAATAAATTTAATAAAGGAAGCTGAAAACTTGTACACTGAACACTATAAAAGACTGCCAAAAGAAAGTAAAGATCTAAATAAATGAAAAGATGTCTGTGTTCATGAACTAAAAGTCTTAATACTTTAAGGTGACAATACCACCCAAAACGATCTAAAGATACAAATACAATCCCTATGAAAATCCCCAAAGCACTTTTTTTTACAGAAATAGAAAACCTCATCCTAAAATTCATATGGAATTTCAAGGGATCTTGAATAGTCAAAACACTTGAAAAAGTTGGAACACTTGACCTCAATTTCAAAACTTACTACAAAGCTTCAGTAACCAAAACAGTATGATACTGGCATAATAATACATATTCCATACACCAATGGAATAGAAGATAAAGCCTAGAAATAAATACTTACATAAATGGTCAATTAAATTCTGACATGGGTGCCAAGTTCACCCAATGGAGAAAGGATAATGTTTTCAACTAACAGCGCAAGGAAAACTAGATATCCACATGCAAAAACATGAAGCTAGATCCCACCCTACACCGCTATAAAAATTAACTCAAAATGGATCAAAGATCTAAACTGAAGAGCTAAAACTACAAAATTCTTAGAAGAAAATAAAGGGGGAAATCTTCACTGTCCTAGATTTGGCAACCATTCCTTAAGTATTACACCAAAAGCACAGAGAACAAAAAAGAAAAACTCGATAAATTGGACTTCATCAAAATAAAAAATTCTCCATCAAAGGATACTATCAAGAGAGTAGAAAGACAACTCACAGAATGGGAGAATATATTTGTTAATCATTTAGCTGACAAGGGACTAGTAACCAGAATATATTTAGAACTCAACACAAAAAATAAATGACTTTTCAAATGGATAAAAGTTTTTTAATCCATTTTTTCAAATGGATAAATGACTTAAAATGAATAAAAGACAAAAAACATTTCACCAAATAAGATATAAAATGGTCAATAAGTACATGAAACATGCTCAACATCATCAGTCTTAAGGAAAATGCAAATCAAAACTATAAGATACTACTTCACACTCAGGGTGACGATTATTTAAAAAACAAAAAGGAAAATAACAGGGTTGTGAAGAAATTCAAATTCTAGTGCACTGTTGGTGGGAATGTAAAAACGGCAGTTACTGTGGAATACTGTTTGGCACATCCTCAAACTGTTAAATACAGAATTATCATGACCCAGAAATCCCACACCTAGATATAAACCCAAAAGAACTGTAAGCAAGGACTCAAATAGATACTTGCACACTAATGTTCACAGCACCATTATTTATAACAGTCTTTTCAAAAAGTGGAAACAAGGCAAGTGTCTATCAAGAGATGAATAAACAAAAAGTGATTTACACATACAATGCAATATTATTCAGCCATAAAAAAAGAATGAAGTTCTGATACATGCTACAACATAGATGAACCTTGAAAACATTATGCTAAGTGAAATAAGCCAAAAGGACAAATACTGTATTATTCCACTTACATGAAGTATCTAAAATAGGCAAATTCATAGAGACAAAAAGTAGAACAGAGGTTACCAAGGGTTGGGGAAATGGGAAAATGAGGAGTTACTGCTTGATGAATACAGTGTTTCTCTCCGACGTGATGAAAAGGTTCTGGAAATAATGTTGAGGGTGACATAACACTGTGAATGTATATAATGACACTGAATTTTACACTTAAAAATGCTTTATGAAAAAAGGACAAAAGGAAAAAAAAGGAAAGACAGAAACAAAAGAAAAAAAGATGATAAAAATAGAAAATAGCAAACTGGCAAACTCAATCCAACCATATCAATAGTTAGTGAAGATATAAATGAACACTCCAAACAAAAGAAAACAAATTATAAGAATAAAAAAGCAAGGCCCAAGAAATCAAGATAAAGTAATCAAAATAAAATATGGGAAATAAGGACAGACACATATATCAATGGAACAGAACAGAGTTCAAAAATATACCTCCAGATACATGGTCAATTGATATTCTAAAAAAGTCTCAAGGTAATTTGGTGGAGACAGGAAGCTCTTTTCAACAAATGGTAGATAGATACCTTTATGAGAAAAAATACCTTTCAACCTTTCCCTCATATTATATAAAAAATTACCCTGACATGAATCATAGACTTTTACACAAAAATTAAAACTTTTAGAAAAAAATGTAGAAGAAATTTTTTGCAACTGTAGGATAGAAAAAGATTGTCTTAGAAAGGGCTCCAAAAGTACAAACTATAAAAAAAACTCACTCCCCCCCACCAAAAAAAAAAGATACACTGGGCTTCATCAAAATTAAAAACTTCTCAAGTAACACCACTAGGAATACTAAAAGACAATGCACATATATTCACAAAAAACATTCACATCCACATACACACCTGACAAACTTGTATCCAGAATATAAAAAGACCTCAAAAAATAAATTAATTAAAAAAATAAAAAGACCTCTCACAACTCAATAAGAAGACAAACCCAGTTTAAAACAAGGGCAAAAGCCTAGTTATCCTATATTTCATAAGGCTGTCTTATTGAACCCTCTTAGCCATTTTTTACTTTTGTGTAAGTCAAATGCACTTCAGTCCAAAGCTTAGATCTTAATCCATACACTTGGGTTAGGCACACAAATTTACTCTTTTGTTATCATTAGACATTGTAAGAGACAAGAGTTAATAAAATGAGATGGGATAGTTTAGTCCTGGAGTAAATTAGGGGTGAAAATGGACTCCAGTTTGAATTGAGTAATTTAGTAATATTTGTTCCACAGTAGTTGATCACTTGTTTTAAATTCATATTTGTCTTAAAAAAAAAAGGGACAAAAGATCTAGATAGACACTTGACAAAGATAAACGAAATCAGGTTCAACATCATTCATAATCATGTATATGCAAATTAAAATCACAAAGAGATACCGCTGCACATCGATCAGACTGGCTAAAATTAAAATGCCTTACACTGCCAACCACTGAAGGATGTAAAGCAAATGGGACTCCTATGCTTTGCTGGTGGAAATGTAAAATGGTACAACCATTTTAGAAAATAGTGTAGCACAGAGGAAAGATCAGTGAAGACACAGGGAGAAGGTGGCCACAGGGAGAAGTCAAGTAGAGAGGACTCAGAAATAACAAAATCTATGGACACCTAGATCTTGAACTTCCAGCCTCCAGAACTGTGAGAAAATATATTTTTATTGTTCAGCCACCCAGTCTGTGGCAATTCTGTTATGGCAACCCCAGCAAATTAATACTGTTGCTATACAAGAATATTGTAAAATTATCCATTGATTTAAATAAAAGAAAATAGTATAGCAAATCTTAAAAAGTTAATCAAAACAGTTACCAGATGACTCAGCAATTCCACTCCTAGGCATTTACCCAAGAGCAGTGAATATAAATGTTCATGGCACTTTTATTCACAATAGTCAAAAACTGAAAACAACGAGAATATGCATGAAAAACTGAGCGGATAAATATATTGCGGCATACACATCCACTGGAATACTGCTCATCAAAAGAGTAAATACTGTATGATTCCATGTATTGATATATGAAATCCAAGAAAGGGCAAAATGAAATCTCTAGTAACCAAAAGTTTGTGTTGGAGGTGGGAGGATTGACTCAGGCACAAAAACAACTTTTGGGATGATGAAAATTTTCTACATCTTAGCTGTGGTGGTGAATAATCAGTGTCTACACATACGTATGTCAAATTCCATCAGAGTATCCACTTCAAATGGGTGCATTTTATATACATCACACCTGAATAAAGTTGATTTTTTTATAAATAAATTTAAATCATTTTGTTTGTTTCCCAAATAAGGAACACCCACCCCACTCTTAATCTATGTCTGGTTGCAAGTTCTTGTTTCAGTTTCTCTATTCAAATCCATCATTAATCCAGCCCCATCTGAGAAGTAAGAGACTAAGCTAAAAGTACAACAGAAATTTTTGTTTTTTTTTAATTAATTTATGTCTTTATTTATTGGCTGTGTTGGGTCTTTGTTGCTGCACACGGGCTTTCTCTAGTTGAGGCAAGCGGGGGCTACTCTTCATTGTGGTGCGTGGGCTCCTCATTGCCATAGCTTCTCTTGTTGTGGAGCATGGGCTCTAGGACATAGGCTTCAGTAGTTGCGTGGCACATGGGCTCAATAGTTGTGGCTCAAGGGCTCTAAAGCACAGGCTCAACAGTTGTGGTGCACAGGCTTAGTTGATCCGAGGCAGTGGGATCTTCCTGGAACGGGGATCGAACCCGTGTCCCCTGAATTGACAGGCAGATTCTTAACCACTGTTCCACCTAGGAGGTCCTAGAAATGTACTTTTAAAAAAGGAAGAAGAGAGGGAATTCCCTGGCAATCCAGTGGTGGTTAGGACTCGGCATTTTCACTGCCAGGAGCAGGGTTTGATCCCTGGTCGGTGAACTAATAAGATGCCGGAAGCCAAGCAGTGTGATCAAAAAAAAAAAAAAGGAAGAAATGGAAGGATTGATTGGGAAAACTGGAAAGAAGACAGGGAAAGATAGAAGAAGGGGGGTATGAAGAGAAATGATGAAAGAAGAAGAAAAGAGAAATGAAAGAAGAGAGATAATTTGATTTTATTTGTGAACATAACATATCCAGAAAAAAATTTTTCTTAAGTTTGTGAAATAAAAAAAGTGAGAGAACGGAATGAAATGGTAAACAGATCTGGAGTCTGTTTATTTGGTGCAAATAGTTAAGGAGAATATCTCAGTTTGGAATTTTAGAAATAGGGATAGTCTCCACCCCTATTTCCTCCTTTTCATCCACATTTTATTTGCACAGAAAACCTTCCCAAGAAGTTTGGAACTTCCCAGCTCACTTGCCTCAAGCCTCCTTAGCCCAGATGAGGTCACATGTCTGTATCTAAACAATTACAGAAAAGAATGAAACTATCAGGACCAATCATGATTTAAGTCCTGGACCAGGGGAGCAGTCCCTTCCCTGTGCCCAAAGTTATTATTAGGAAGATGAAAACTCAACATTGAACTCTGCCAGAAAGGATAAATGAGGAGAAAGAAATTGGTAAGTCAACCAGTAATGTATGTCAGACTGACCAAGTGTAGATTCATATGCTTTGGAAACCAAATTAAAATGTAAGAGCTGGCATCTTGTTTTGAAAAATAAAGATCCTATTCAATTGTTCTTTTCTGCAATATATGAAGGATGTCTTCAGTTGCTGACAAACTCAGCATTTTCCTCAAAAAGCTACTCTGGATAAACTTAAGAAGTGAACACAATTGAATCTTCAGAGATGCAGACCATATAATTTAGACATGGAAATTTTTCAAAGCAGATGTTACCAATCCCTATAACCACTGCAGAAAAATCTTTGTAAATCTCTACGTACTATCTGATTATGAGCATCTTTATGTATCCACGAGAATAAATTAGCCATATAAAACAGATACATCCCTTGGGACTTCCCTGGCAGTCCAGTGGTTAAGACTTCCCACTTCCACTGCAGGGACCTGGGTTTGATCCCTGGTTGGGGAACTAACATCCCGCATGCCATATAGTGGGGAGAAAAATTATATATATAGATATATATCCCTAGATAACTAACTTGGCCATTTCAAGTTGTATGGTATAATTCGACTGTATTTTAGAGAATGGTTTGCTGGATATAATGATTTGGGGATTCTTTTTCCCAAAGTGGAATTATTTTAGTTTTAATATAACTAATATGAAAATAATATAGATCATCACCACTGACCTCTAAATATATTCCTAGTTGTGATAATAAAACCATATCATCAGCATTATCTTCCATTTAGATATGGTAGAAAAACATTTCTGACTTATTGAAATAGATTTCATATCCCTAACACAGAAATTAAAACAAATGACTAAAACTGCATCCTATTTTACTGAACATGTCTCTCAAAACATCATGCCTGACTACCTGCCATGTTGTTTACATGGTATTAAAATGTAAAATTCTATGAATATACCTGTAATCATAAATTTACATTGAACCCTTTTAACTTAGCCTGTAGCCAATTTAGATTTACTAAACCAAAGACTGATAAAAACTGTTAAGCACAGTTCTTAGAATTTTTGTACATAAAATAATCAAGTATAACAGCAATGAAAAGTATAACAGCCTACTTAAAGTTCCCCCAAAATATCAGATTTAGAGACTCAAAGCTGTAATTCACAAGAAGTAGACTGACACCATTTTCTAGGAACAATAAAATAATAAAAAGGAACAGTGAATAAAATAAGAAGTCTGTATTTGGGGCATTGTTTATATTCATTTAAGATACATTGCAATTTTTAAAACTTATATATACTGGAATAGAAAATACAAGTATTGGCTTAACTGTCCAAATAGAAAATAAAGCCCTTAGAACCAAGAAACTGAAAATCTGGTACATTATTAACTTGAAGAACCTTACACTAAATTAATTTTTCTCAATGATGAACGTTCCAGCAGGGGTGACAAATAGTAAGGTACACTACAGAGCTTCCATAAGCATTACCTGACCACATGGAATAAAATATATACCCCAAAGTACTACTGTAACTTTGAAATGTATGAAAAATAATATACTAAAATTTACAGAAAGTAAGCTGCTTGTTTTCGTCTGGATATTAATCCTCGTTTTTCAACATTATGTGATTAAAGACAAAACCAATAAAATAGGATCATAAATGTTGTATGGGTATTATCTATTAAATATAAATTTGAATAACATTAAATTCAATTAGTTAAAAAAAAAAAAGGAGTTCCTAGGTGGCGCAGTGGTTAAGAATCCACCTGCCAATGCAGGGGACACAGGTTCGAGCCCTGCTCCAGGAAGATCCTACATGCTGCAGAGCAACTAAGCCCGTGCGCCACAACTATTAAGCCTGTGCTCTAGAGCCCATGAGCCCCAACTATTGAGCCCGTGTGCTGCAACTATTGAAGCCCACATGCCTAGAGCCTGTGCTCCACAACAAGAGAAGCCACTGCAATGAGGAGCCTGTGTACCACAATCAAGAGCAGCCCCTGCTCGCAGCAACTAGAGAAAGCCCATGTGCAGCAACAAAGACCCAATGCAGCCAATAAATAAATAAATAAATAAATAAATTTATTTTTTTTTTTCAAAAAGAGAGTTTATAGGTGTGTAATTTTAATACGGTTATGTCTCCACAACTGGCAATCCCATACATAAGCATAAATCCACTATTCGGGATTTGGGTACAGCATCATCCCCACCTGGTGGTAGCTGAATCCAGACACACATATAAGTAATTTACAGACCATCTAATTCAAACCTCCGTACTGAATATGTTTAAAAAGGCATATTGAATTTGTTACGTTGAAGTTGTCGCAAAAACCTAAGTATGTTTTAAATGCATTTAAGACAACATCTCACCTACAGATTACCATATAGTCAGAAAGTAGTCAGAAGTCAGAAAGAGAGAGACAAATACCATATGACATCATTTATATGTGGACTCTAAAACAGGACACAAATGAACTTAGTTATGAAACAGAAAATGACTCACAGACATAGAAAACAAACTTACAGTTATCAAAGGGGAAAGGAGGTAGGGAAGGAATAAATTAGGCGTTTTAGGATTAGCAGATACAAACTATTAAACATAAAATAAACAACAAGGTCTTGTGTATAGCACAGGAAACTATATTCAATATCCTGCAATAAACCATAATGGAAAAGAATATTAAAAAGAATATATACATATATACATATGTATAACTGAACCACTTTGCTGTACACCAGAAACTGACACAACATTGTAAATCAACTATACTTCAATTAAAAAAGAAGTCATCTCAGACCTAATTTAATACTGGAAAGAGTTACATGGCATATTTACAAATTTTCCTATCAGTAAACAATTTTTAAAAGCTTGAAATAATAAAACTTTCTACAATGTTCACCAACTACACCATCTTACAGACATATCAAAAAAAATTCATTAGTTCCTGAATTATCAATCACCTATTATGCGGCAACATTATGTAAATGATACTTTTCCCACCTATGCATAAATCAAAACTGTCTCCATATAAGTATTATTTTATTTATAAGACTGAGAAAGTATCAGTTACAATAAGAACATTAATGGATGAAACAAACTTAGACTATCCCTTCCTTCTATAATAAATATTTCATAAAATGTTTCTGTGATAAATTTGGTTTTAAGAATATTTTCCCATGATATACGGTGTTAATATACTGAAGCTCTGCAACAAAATCACAAAACTCAGAGAACAGACTATACACAACAAAATTAACGGAGGATATACTTTTTTGTTTTTTGCTGTGCCGCACAACATAAAATACATTCATTGTATAAACCATGGTATATCTTAAATGTGTCTTAACTGTGTCATCTTAACTAATGCTTAAAAAAATGTTACTGATTTGTAGTAAGGCCCATCTAAATTTTCAACTAGTCCTAAGACTTTTCTTGAAGAAAAACCATAAATCAATGTGATACAATTTAATCCTAAAATCTGCTCTATGTAGTTTTATTTTTTAATCATACACAATAATCTGCATGAAAAATTACACATAAGTCTACACTAAAAATATTCTGCTTATTTTGTCAATAAGACACCAGTATGATTTTAATTTTTACTTCCTAATGGTGTTGAGTATCTTATATGCATATTTTTACTTCTCTAATGCCTACTGATGTTAAGTATCTTCTATGCAAAGTATATTCTTTGGTGAAGTGTCTGTTCAAATCTTTTGCCTGTTTTTTAATTGGGTTGTTCTGTGTTCTGACCAATGTTTAAAGTTTTTTACACATTCCAAATGCAAGTCCTTTACCAAATATTTACTTTGCAAACATTTTCTGTCTTTTCATTCTTCTAAAAGCATCACTTACAAAAGTTTTAAATTTTGATAATGTCTAATTTACCAATTTGGGTGTGGCAGGGCGAACTGTGCTTTGGGTTATATATCTAAGAAATCATTTTCTAAATCAGAGTCCTAAAAATATTCTATGTTTCTTTTTAGAAGTTCTATAGTTTTAGGTTTTACATTTAGGACTATGATCCATTTTCATTTCTGTTTTTCTTTTCTTATATGAAGGTATGAATACAAGTTCACTGTTTTACATATGGATATCCAATTGTCCCAGTACCATCTGTTGAAAAGACGATCTTTTCTCCACTAAATGTGTCAAAAATCCGATGTTTGTACATGTGTGGGTCTATTTCTCAGCTCTCTATTCCATTCCATTGACCTATTTGTTTATCTTTTTGTCTTGATTAGTCATCGTAACAGGTCTTCAAATCAGGTAAGGTTAATGCTCCAACTTTGTTTTCTTCTAAAAGTTTTGGCTATTCTAGATCCTTTACATTTCCATATGAATTTTAAAATCAGTCTGTCAATTTTTAATAAAAGCCTGCTGGGATTCAGATTGTAATTGTGTTGAATCTATACATATCAGTTCAGAGAGAATGGACACATTAATAAACACTATAAAGTCTTCCAACTCACAGACATTTATTTACTTATTTAGGTCTTCTTTAATTGTCCTCAACAATGTTTTCTAGTTGTCAGTATCCAACTGTGTATCTTTTGTCAAATTCAACCCTAAGTAGTTCATATTTTTGATGCTATTATAAGTGGTATTTTTGAATTTCAATTTCCAACTGATTGTTAATATTATACAGAAATAAAGGGAATTCTCTGGTGGTCCAGTGGTTAGGACTCCGCACTTTCACTGCACAGGGCACAGGTTCAATCCCTGGTCGAGGAACTAAGACCCCACAAGCCACACAGCACAGCCAAAAAAAAAAAAGAAATAAAACTAATTCTTGTATATTGATCGTATACCCTGAAATCTTGCTAAACTCCTTTATTAGTTCTACTAACTTTTTTGTGTGAACTCAAATCAAGATTCTACTACACAGCTACTAGAATGGCTAAAATTAAGATGACTGACTATAACAAGTGTTGACAAGGATGCAGAAAAAGTGCAGTTTTCATATACTTCAGATAGAACACCTGGGTAATTTCTTTCAAAGTTAAACATACATCTACTATATGATCTGGCCATTCCCTACCTACACGTTTATCAAAGAGAAACGAAAGCATATGTCCATAAAAATACCTGTATATGAATGTTCATAACAGCTTGATTTGTAATAGCCAAAAACTAGGAACAAGTCAAACATCCATCAACAGGTGAATAAATAAACTAACTGTGGGATACCTATATAATGGAAAACTACTCAGCAATAAAATCAAGTGAGTTCTTGATACATACAACATAGATGAAACTCAGAATAATTAAGCTGACTAAAAAAAGCCACACTAAAACACATACAAACTGTATGATTCTATTTACATAAAATCCTTTAAAATGCCAACCTAGCTATAGTGATAGAAAGCAGATCCATAACTGCCTGAGGAGGAATCACCAAGGGGCATAAGGAAACTTTTGGGGGTGATAGTTACAATCACTATCTTAATATTGGTGATGGTTTCACGTCAAAATTTGCCAAACTATACATTTTCATTATGCTGCAGTTTACTGTGCATCACTTAGACCTCAATTTTGAAAAGAAAGAAAATGTATCAGCATGAGATAATAATCACTAGGTACCAGAATATACTTTTTAAATTGATATTTAGCTTTAAATTGATATATAATTCACACAGCATTAAATTCAACCTTTTAAAGCATACAATTCAGTGACTTGTTTGTATATTGACAAGGCTGTGCAACAATCACCACTTTTTAATTGCAGTACGTTTTCACCACTCCAAAGAGTGGTACCCATTAGCAGTCACTGACATTCCTCCCAGTGCCTCAGAATATAATTAATTTCCAGATGACAATGTATTTCATCGGGTCACCACAGGTCAAGCCTCAAGACCTTTCAAGTTTGAGAGATTGGTTTTAAGTCAATTTCAAGGGCTTGCTACTCTTCATCATTTTATTCTTTCTAATGAGAGCCAGAACCATACAGATATAGACACTGATTTCAGAGATGTTCCAATCACAGAAATAGCATTTAGTGTACATGTCTAACTGTAATAGTGATTACCAAATTACTACTTTTATTAACATATTAATTCCAAATATAGAAACTTTATCTCCTTCTCGGCTTCTCCCTATTATCAATGCCACGACTGGCCAAGAATGAACCACAGTGGTGAATGATGAGGACGTGATGCCTCTGAAATTTTTGAATAGCACATAATCTGCAAAGCTTTAAACATTTAAATTAACACAATCCATTTTAAGATAACTCCACCATTTACTATACTTTCTCAACAACTTGTAATCATTTAACATTTATAGGACTTCCCTGGTGGTGCAGTGGTTAAGAATCCGCCTGCCAAAGTAGGAGACATGGGTTCCATCCCTGGGCCAGGAAGATCCTACATGCTGTGGAGCAACTGAGCCCATGTGCCACAACTACTGAAGCCCCCACACCTAGAGTCCATGCTCCACAACAAGAGAAGCCACTACAGTGAGAAGCCCGTGCACCGCAACAAAGAGTAGCTACAGCTCTCTGAAACTAGAGAAAGTCTGTGCAATGAAGACCCAACACAGCCAATAAATAAATACATTTTTTTTTTAATCATAAAACTTTGGGTAAAGCCAAAGCCTCATTGGAAGGATGAGTTTATACTCTGCACTGCATCAACTTAGAACATTATGATTAATAATTGTGCCTTTTTTTTTAAAAAAAGGAGCTCACCATTTGCATCACTGCATCTGTTGTTTCTAGAAGTGGTGATAATCGTAATCAAAACCTGGCGAGTCTAAAACAGATGATTGAACTTGGTGTACCCCCCCCAAAAATAATAAATAAATAAATAAATAAAACCTGGTGAGTCTTCATCATGGAAGTGTGTCGGTGAGGGCAAACAGACGCGATAAACCTTGGAATAATTTGTGCTTGTTTTTAACGATTCTATTATCCGACATTTATTTTTCGGAGCACAGAAATTGTGATAAAGCAAAAAATAACAGCTGATACTAGGATTTTTACACTTCTATATTTAGCCCATATTGTGGAAAAAAACTGAAGCATTACTCACTGCTTTAAAATTAACTTTTTATATAATAGATTCCAAGCACACTAAATCACAAGTTTAGTATATTCCCAATGATGTACCTAAGCAATGTATTTGAGCATTATACATTGAGATGTTGTTGAAGCATGATTTGTGAAGGATATTACATTTCTTTAGTCAAAAATAGGGAAGAAGCATTACAGTGTTACTATGTAACTGAAATACCAAAGACAGGAAAATTCAAAAAGAACATGTAATGCACATCTTTCTGCTATTCTTTTGGCATAACTACTTTCAAAGCACATTTGAGATGGATATAATCAAAGACCTTTTGAATCTACAAAGGTAAAAATTCCACTAACCACATACACTTCAGAAAAATTACTGGGGACCCAATGAAAAGAAGAAAACTGCAAAGACTCATTAAAATCCAGGTGTTAGGTAGTTCTTTGTGCATTTGGTAGATATTCAAACTTCTGCCTGAAAAATTATGAACTGCTTCTTCATGGACCTTGCAACCTGTTAGTACTCAAAGCTGTGACTGCTACACTCTTGAATGTCAAGAGGCTGCTCTAAATGTTTGAGAAAAGAATGATGAATGAAGAAATGAATTCAATAGATCTTCTAGGCACCATGTCAACATGAGACTTGTCACCTAAAAACAGCGTTTCTCCTGGACATTTCCCCTAGGGAAAGGAAAACTTAAGTTCACATAAGACCAGTACACAAATGTCAAAGTAGCTCAATTTATAATCACCAAAAACTAGAAACAACACAAATTTCCTTCAATCAGTGAATCAATAAACAAGAGGACTTACCAAGTTCATTGAGACTCTGAGCAGCTTTTGTTATCTCTCTACTTCCCCCCTGCAGTTGTCCTTGGAGTCTCTTACTGAGATGCAAGATGCGAATAATTCTCCGAAGCAAATCACAGGCAACCTGTGCAATGTTAAATAAGTCAATCCATTAAGTTTTATTACTATGTGAATCTGTCTATTCTTTCCAGATGCTAAAGAGTCATTCATGTATTTTTTGTTTTCCACCAATCAGAAACCAAAAGAATCACAAGTCTTAAAAAGCAGCGTTTTACAATAAACTCTAATTTATCCCAAAGAGAATTTGGGACTGAGGTGCTATGAAACCTAAGTATTCTTCTCAGTCCTAGAACAGTTTTCTTCTCTAGGCCAGTGGTTCTCAGTCTTGACTTCATATTAAATTCAAATGTGTAGATTCAAAAGGTTCCAATACCCAAGCAAGACAGAGCCCTGACCACTTAAAGCAGAATCAGTATTTTTTTTTTTTTAAACATCCTCATTCAGTCTCAGTGTGTAGCCAAGGTTGACAATCACTGTGCTAGGGATGCTTAGCTTCCTACCACTTTTTCCCATTGTATCCTATCCTAGTTTCTCTTTCCTAGGTCCCTAGGGGAACAGACTTAAAACTCCTGATGTCACTAAATCTTAAAGAATAAGCACGCACTTATTGATTTGTCCTAATTTTTTATCATAATGACAAACTGTACAGTAAAAGAGAAAGTTATTAAAACAAAAAAACCCTATCATTTATATGTCACCCTCTAGTCCCTTTTTTGTTACCAGATCCAATACTGGGTCTTTAGCTATCCTTCTGGTAAAGACTAAGACATGAAATAAAGACTTATGTATTTCAAGACACTTTATTACAGAGGCAAACCAGGGCAATTGCCTGGGGAGAATGAGAGGAAGGGAGACTGATGGGATAACACCTATGTAATGACCTTCTGCTTCAGTGGTGATAATAAAGAAAAGAGAGACCATCTATGCTGCCGCATCATCGCCATCTTTGAATGGCCCTCTGAAGCTGGTTGAGAAGCAAGAATATCTCCCATCTAAGGAGGAAAATCCTAACTGGTGGCAATAAGAATTAAAAGCCCTAGGAAAACAGGGTCCCTGAGGCTTCAACTATAAACATTTTTTCTGAATGAAATACACATACACCTCAGAGCCACACACAGCCACACTCATGCACACACAACATACACAAACATACAATCAAATATATGTTTATGAACATATGTAAATCCAAGGCAGCCAAGTATTAAACATGTTTACCTGACTGCTTTTCTGAGTCACTATAGTCTGAAGTACTTAAAATGATAAAAGAATGTTAAGTAAGAATTTCCCCCTGTAAACTGGAAGATTTAGGCATCTAAATATTTTAATTAAATTTTATTTTCTGAATAGGTAATAGAAGCATATGATTCAAAATTTAAAACATTACAACCTAAAAAGTCACTCTCATATTTCTATGTCTCAAATCTATGCACTCACCAAAAACAACCACTGTTACCAGTTTCTTGCTTGTCAGAATTATATTTTTAGATGTACCATTTGGAATGTAGAATCCCAAGCAATCATTCCTCTTGAATTCTAAATACATCATGAGGAGAAATGGCAGATCTTACTAGAGTCTAATCACCAAGAACTGTCCTTTCAGAATTCCACAGTATCTACCCAATAAAGGATATGCCCTCAAACATGAAGGCTTTGAACTTATTTCTAATGCTTTTCTGTTTAACCATACTTAATCTGTCACCAAGTCTTACTGATTATTCTTCTGTTGCATAACACAATGGTTATTTTACCTCTATTCCTACAAGCATCACCCTAATCCAAATCTTTATCACCTTCACTTTAACACTGTGGTCTCCTGGCTAGCTTTCCAGTCTCTTACTGAAATTCATCTTGCCAGATTTATCTTCTTAGAAACAGTTTTCAGCACTACAGCCATCTTTTTAATAAACCTCAGTGGCTCTCTACTAACAGATTATGTTGAATCATCTTAGGATAGTATTTAATAAAATCCTCAGTCAACATGTCTTAGATAATCTATAAGGCACCAACTCTCAACATTTCCTAATATAGTTGCTGCCACTCCAATCAATTTCCTTTTCTTCCTTATTTTTTATTTCAGACTTTTATTACCAATTATAATACAAACATTATTCAGCACTAAAAAGAAATGATCTATCAAGCCATGAAAAGACACAGAGGAATGTTAAATGTATTTTAATAAGGGAAAGAGGCAATATGAAAAGGCTACACTCTGTATGATTCTAACTATACAACATTCTGGAACAGACACAACTATGGAGATAGTAAAAAGACCAGCAGTTGCCAGGAGTTGGGGGAATGAAGAGTCAGAGCACAGAGGATTTTTAGGGCACTGAAAATACTCCATATGATACTATAATGATGGATATATGTCATTATATATTTTTCAAAACCCATAGATTACACACCAAAAGTGAACTATGGACTTTGACATGATGCATCAATGTAAGTTCATCAATTGCAACAAATGTGCCACTCTAGGGACTGGCAGGTTTGTTTTTTTAAATATTTATTTATTTATTTATTTGGCTTGCCGGGTCTTAGTTACGGCATGTAGGCTCTTAGTTGCAGCATGCATGGGGGATCTAGTTCCCTGACCAGTGATCAAACCTGGGCCCCCTGCATTGGGAGGGTAGAGTCTTAACCAATGAACTACCAAGGAAGTCCCCTGGTGGCAGATGATGACTAAGGGTGAGGCTATGCATGTGTAGGGGCAAGGGATATATGGGAAATCTATATCTTCCTCTCAATTTTGCTGTGAATCTAAACTGCTCTAAAAAATTAAGTTTTTAAAATACAGATTTAGATATTACAAATACAGAAAACTACACACAGAAATTATAGCTAAATGAACTTGGAACTACCATGTGGATCAGGAAACAAAACAATGTCTGCCACTAAAGAAGGCCTCTGTGTACCCACTCCCAATCAAGACACCCTCCATCCATCCTCCCTACTCTCCACAGCCCAACCTAGAGAGACACTATTCTGGCTTCTTTGGTAATCACTTCCTTACTTTCCTTTATGGCTTCATCACTTAAGTGTATATACCTAAATGCTAGAGTTTAATTTTGCCCTTTTTAAATCTATATAGGTTCCCTTAGCATCTCTCTCGCTCTTTTTTTTTTTTTTTTGCAATCTGTTGAATATATTGGATCATCTGTCCTATACAGTTTCCCACAGACTGGGTTTAGTTGATTGCCTTCCCCTAGTTTAACAAGTTCCTCTGCCTTCTATATTCCTTATACATTAGTAGTTAGATGTAGGCAGTTTCATCAGATTCAGGTTTAATATTCTGGGCAAATTTTTTCACTAGGTAGCAGTGTATTTATAACATATGTATGATTCTCTCTCTGTGTTGTTAGCAGGCACTGATACTCTGTAAAAATCCATTAAAACATAATGACTACAAAATGGTGATACTCCAGTTTTATCATTTTGTCTGTATTTCTGTATTTCCTAGCATGTAAAACGTCTCTATGAGAAGAAACTTTACCTCATCTATATTAGTTTATCCAGTGGTACTGTTCACACAGAAAATTAACAATAAACACTGGATTCTTTCTGTTGGTTTATCAGTTTTCAAAATTAAGGACTGCTTTCCTAATAGCCACCAAAGATGAACAACTGGTTCATTGTTTTAGATATCATTATGAACTTACAGATTTCAACATAATAAAAGGGGACTTCCCTGGTGTTTCAATGGTTAAGACTCCGTGCTCCCAACACAAGGGGCCTGGGTCCAATCCCTGGTCAGGGAACTAGATCCTGCATGCCACAACTAAGACCCAGCGCAGTCAAATGAATTCATGTTTTTTTAAAAAAGAAAAACATAATAAAAGATGCCAATCCATTGTAGCTATTATCCTTATAGATGCTCACATTGTCCCATTTTTGGCCAGTGGGAGCCTCTAAGGGTGATCACCCCTACTGATTTGCCTGACACTAAGAGATTTCCTGGGACACGGTACTTGCAGTGATAAAACTGACATAGTGACCAACCAGAGTCTCTTCAAGTTGGCTCCTTAATTCTTTTGTTACAACTCCAGTTAGTAGTTATTGACAGTTTCCTTGGTATATGATATAAAAATATTCCAGGATCATTGTGTATATTTCATGCCCCAGATCTGGAATCAATGATTTATCAAAGAAGCCCTGATTTCTTTTAGAAGTCAGCAGCATTTGAAGACCACATTCTGGGAACCAGGTTTGCTCATTTCTGAGACTTTTCAGTAGACATAGTTAAGAAATGTCAAAATTAAAATATCACATAAATATTCATTTGCTTGATTCTACAATACACATAAAACAGTCTCAGATTAGCATTATACATATACATACGTACAAAAACATAGACATATAATGTATACACCATTTTAAGATAAAATTAAAGTATCTTATGAGTTCATACCAATACTGCCACTTAAAAATCAAGAGCACAGGGTGTTTACTTAATCTTCTAACTTACACCTGTAAATTATTTCTTCCACAATGAGACTCCTGGCTCCAGAGACATAAGAGATAACAGAACTAGAATATTTAAAATTATTCATTTGCTTTGCTACACGATACAAACAAAACATTACCTGAATTCAAAACCAACACTACAAACACAAATATGACTGCTGAAGACAGTTTAAAAAAACCATCCTGCACATATTCTCCCCACAATGTTTTATAGCTGAATTTTATTTGTCAAAATACACAGCCATTACACACTACTTTATATCCCTCATTTACTCCTAGTTCTAATGTTATCACTAGCTTTTACTTTGATGTTTCTCTAGTCATTTTGATTGTCTCAAGTACAGCATCTATCAGATTCCTAAGGAAAGGGACATAGGAGCAATAGTCCCTATATTCTATGAGGATGGCAGGCTCTATACATCAAAATCAGTTTGGCTGCTATATCAACTATCTTTTGCTGCATAAGAAACCAGCCCAAAACGTCGTGGTTTTAAATGATTTGTTCTTCCTCACAATTCTGTGAGTCGGGTATTCAGGCAGGGTTCAAGCGCTGCATGCAAGTATCCCTAGGATTACTCACTCTGCTGCACTCAGCTAACCATGGAGCTTCACGTCCCTTGTCTGGTGCCTCAGTGCTTCTCTACCTGTCATCTGCCCAGGCCAGCATGGGCTTCCCCACAGCATGATAGTCTCACAGTGGCTCGACGTCTTACATGGAGAGTGGCTTTCCCAGAGCAGAAATAAGAGCTGCTGTGCCCCCTGAGCACTAGCTCCCAAACTAGCCCAGCAACACTTCCACCAGCAGAGGTTCTCTGGTTTTGCTATCCTAGCTGCTCTATATGCTTTCACAGTGTTTGGGGACACTGGCATCTTATGCTGGTATTGTTATCTTCCCTCTTCCCTCCTTCCTTCCACCACTTGTTTGGTGGATAATTTTAAAGCCAGTAAACTAAGTCTTCGCCCCACAGGACAATGTAGATAAAATTATTTGATATCATATCAACTGAAAACTAAAAAGGACCCTACAAAAGTATATGGTGCAAACTATGTACATATAAAACATGAACATAAAAAAAGAGGAAAGGTTTTATGAACCATTTCTTCCTTCCTCATTCCAACATTTTCTCAAATTTTCTTACTTACATAATTTCAGCAAAAAAAACTAAATTAAAAACTTTAAATTGAAAAGCTAATACGCGACTTTAAAAATTAAAGTCAAATGATAAAAAGCGAAAAAAATTAAAAAGATAAAAAACTTATATGTAGGTATGTGAATTATACCTCAATAAAGCTGTTATATTTTTGAAAACATGAGTGTTAAAAACTTATAAGATTTGAAAATTTAAAAATTCATTTTCTTATATAATGTTAAAGTTAAAAAAATTTAAATATTCTATGTAAGGGATAACAAGCTCTTACAAATTTCTTTCTGAAAAACTCTGAGGCAGTTCATAAGCAAACAATGTTACTAAAAAGAGCCAAGATCGAGATGATTCTTGGGGTGATAATTAAATTCAACTCATGTATTCATGTATAAAGATGAAGTCAGAAGCTTCTGCTTAGACAAAGAAAAGGCTTTCTGGAGAGAGTAAAATGGGGATAAAAAGCAAAAGAAATTACATGTAAAAGTACCTTCTTGTAATTGAGGGCACAATCATAGGGATTTTACATTCAAGGCAAAAACAACTTTGAAGCCATTTCTTTCTTGCTTTCTCATATCATATGCATTTAAATGAATTAAGCTCAAAGAATAAAAAGATTAAACAGAAACATTAAAGTTTCCTCAAAGTTTAAAATGGAAATGTCTAGACAAAGTGAACAGAATAAAAATGGTTAAAACAGAAATAAACTTCCAAAGAGCCCTCAGACTTCAAAGCAGTTTGAATGGTAACAAATTTCTAAGATGAACTTCCTTCCTAAAGGTAAGACTGCATATGAGTCAATTCATGAACAATTAAATACTAGAAATAAAGATATCAAAATGTACCTAGACATATTTTTCTTCTCTCCCTTCATCTTTCTTCCTCTATAATAATTCAACCAAAATTATTCAACTTAGTTGCCCCTATACAGTAGTGTAATATTTTTTACAATAAGAGTATAGAGGGGATTTCCTAGGTGGCACAGTGGTTAAGAATCCGCCTGCCAATGCAGGGGACACGGGTTCGATCCCGGCTCCAGGAAGATCCCACATGTCAGGAAGCAACTAAGCCCGTGCGCCACAACCATTGAGCCTGCGCTCTAGAGCCCATGAGCCACCAGTACTGAAGCCCGTGCACCTAGAGCCTGTGCTCTGCAACAAGAGAAGCCACCGCAATGAGGAGTCTGAGCACCACAATGAGGAGTAGCCCCCACTTGCTGCAGCTAGACAAAGCCCGTGTGCAGCAACGAAGACCCAACGCAGCCAATAAATAAATAAACAAATTTATTTATTTAAAAAAGAATATAGAAAATTACGGCTAATATTTAATAACAATAATAAAAATAAAGTGTTAATCTTAAATACAAACAATCCTGATCTCTCACGCTTATATAACCACAAAAAATAAAAGCATTTATAAAAGAAACTATCACAGCTTCATAGAATCACAGCATTTTAGAGCTGAAAGAGAATTCACAGATTCAGTTTAAGCTTTCGTTGTAAAAAGAAACTAAACCACCATGAGCACAATAAAAATGGTAATTATGTAAAGTGAAATATGTGCCACTAACCTTATTGTGGTAATAATTTCACAATATATACATGTACCAAATTATCACATTATACATCTTAAACATACACATTATTTGTCAATTGTATCTTAAAGCTGCAGAAAAAAAGATGCTAAAGTTTGTTCATGACCACGCAGCTAGAGGGATGAAGAGTGTCAGGTCTCATAACCCCTAGCCCAGTGCTCTTCATCTGTGCTTTATGAACCTAGGTTTGATTTTATTTTCCTACCTACAAGCAAGGTTCTGAAAAACGGGGAAAATAAAAAATTTTCTACTTTTTTATATATTCCACAGGATCAAAAGCATAAAATACTAAATTTAGAGAAAAAAATTCTGTTTCATTCTTAACACTTGCATACTGGCTATATGAACTTCAAGTAACTTTTACAACCTCAGTTTACTCATTCATGAAGTGATGAGATATGTAACTTCTAAATATAATTATTGAATTAGAATACTTGAAATTTTTCATACATTGTTAAAGTCCCACGTAAACATGAAAAAAACTTTTATCATGAATACCTAGCTAAGTGGCAAAAATAAGTAAGAGTCTTAAAACTTCCTATCAAAAGACTGTATTAAACAAAGCAGGAAAAAACAAGTGCATGACTCTGACATGTTTACGATCTGGAGTTGAAAGCAAAGAAGTAAACTTATATGTTTAATTTAACAAATTAAATTTTAATGTATTGCCTAAAACTAAGCAATAATCTATAATCAAAACATCATGTGAGGCACATGAAGACTAACAGTCCTGAACAGTTCTCCTAATAAGAACACTTCTTTGTCTTCAAATACAAAAATATTTTAAAGTTTACTAAACTAAAAGTTACTTTCCATATATGGCCAAATGACCAAAATGTTTTATAAAATATTTTATTAGAGAGAGGTCTGTAAAGAAGATATAAGCAGCATAATCACTTTTCATAGTTAACAACACCATCCTTCCATATTAGTCTATTCTTTCGTAAGAAATGAATTCCAGTTAATGCTATGACTTTTGGTACAAAATGAAAAAGTTATTCTCAAAAGCAATAATTAAACCCCAATTAACTAGGGGAGTTAAGTATTGTTTTAATGTTTATATTAACATAAAACATTAGCTCCAACAGTCTGAGCAGCACTTGCAGTACCCACACCCCTTCCACAGGAAAGTAGCTTAGGCAGTTCGTTATGTGTGGTTCATGGTATTTCAGGTCATATGACCTTGTGACCTCAGCCACAGCTGATGAGATCAGGGAAAAAATGCTAGCTCAATGTTATGCCACAAAGTCTATCAACAGTGACTTATGACATTGTCTTGTACAAGAACTGCCCAAAATTGTTATGGACAGACACTGTTCTCTTTAGGAAAGTGGGTGTACAGGATAAGGCAGAAGCCTTGAGACAAAAGAAGCAGGAGTGAAACAATGAGCAAGTGAAAAGGAGAATGAGGGTTAATCCATGGCAGCAGTAAGAAACAGTAGCAGACAGAGACTCAAAGATGCAGGACCTGAGCTATAGGAAAGGGTGGTTGTTACAGCGCTATTGTAGGCTGAGCCGTACTTCACTGTCCCATGATACCTCTTTGACTGTTAAGACAGCTTCCTATGTATCCTTACTGCCCCACATATCCTTAAGTGGTTATCTCTGAAAAAACTTAAGTATTTCTCCTTCTGAAAAAGACTGACATTTTAGCTCTTCTCACATGCTATATTTCTCAAATTGTTATAGGAGACATTTATAAGCCCATTGAAAAAATTTTAGTATAATACATGTTGAGTCACATATGCTACATATTTTTAAAAAACATTACAACTAAGGCACAGACCAAGAAATAAATTATTTAACTCTTTTCGTAAGCATTTAATATGGTATACAAGACTATGCTAAGGCTAGAGATTCAAATATTCACAATATATTATCATAGCCTTTAAGGAGCTTAGTCTTACAGGAGAGTATGAGGAAGGGAAAACTATGTAGAAGGTATTATAATGGAAGCATATACAGGATAGCGCAGAAACCAAAAAATAAATATTCTGGGACTTCCCTGACGGTCCAATAGTTAAGACTCCACCCTCCCAACGCAGGGGGTGTGGGTTTGATCCCTGGTGGGGGAACTAAGATCCCACATGCCGTGCCACATAACATGCATGAATAAATAAATATTCTGCTCTGTCAGAAGGGCAAGAGAGGACTTCACAGAAAAGTTGACACACCAATTAGAATCTGTTGAGTGACTAGAACATTCTGAGTTAGAGAGAAAAATGTGCAAAGGAATGAATATGAGAATCTCCAGCACATTTCGGAATGTAAATGTAAGCAGTTCAGTGTGACTAGTATCCAGAATAAATTTTTTTAGAATGACAAAAGGTTCAATTGATAAAGGCAAGTAGAGGCCATAACACAAAGGGACTTGAGACTTCATTCTCTTTTATGTTAAGGAAGTACTGAATAATTTTATCAGGGGAATAAAATAATCTGATGTTTACTTTATAAAAAAAGATAAGATGTAAGTTTCCTATTTTCAATAATGGCAGACTAGGTTTTTAGCTTACCACTAAGAACTAAAACTGCTGTATAAAATGTAAAAATGTCTCAAAAGCATCAAAGAAAGGATAGTACAGATGGGAATACCAAGTCAAAAGTAAAGCAGAGTGAACCCAAAGAGAAAAGAAGCAAATTCACTTGCATTCTGAGAGCACTTGCTAATCCTGGAAAACTAGATCCTACATTTCAATAGCCTCTGAGACAAAGTGGAGGAAGAGAGTTAAAAGTGATTAAACTTAATGTTGTTCTTGGACTGGTAATGATTTCTGCTGCCACAGTAAAACAAAACAAATCCTCCCTGAAGGACTCAAATATTCCAAAAAATAACTTTTCAAATAAGATGTCCAGCACACAGCAAAAGATAACCAGGCACCCGGAAAACTGGACCCCATTAGATAGAATCAGCAAACACCACCATGATAAACATACCCACAAAGATTACAAACACTACACCCACCAGAGTTAGGCAACAGAATACGTCAGCAGAATATATGCAAAGAAATTAAAGTCAGGGAACAAGAAATAGGTCTTACGCACTTTAGGAAAAGAAACATAGAACTTCTAAAAATAAAACTTACAATAACCAAAATTTAGCAAAATAATAATAGACTATTTTAACTATAGGAAGTAATTAGGAATGAATTAATGAAGTAGAAAACCTAACAGAAAAAACTCCAGAGAAAGGAAAAGGAAAAGAAATGTAAAATAAGGAAAGAGGGGAAATGACTTAGATGATAAAAAAAAGTTGAGCATACATTTTATCAGAATCTAAGACAAAGGATAGAGTGAATGATACATATTTGAAGAAAGCATGGCTTAGAAATGATGAAAGAGAGAAACTCATAGATAGAAGAAAATCGAATTGCACATGAAATGCATAAAAAGAAACCATTGTGAAACTGAAGGAAATCAAAAAGAAGAGAAATTCCTAGAAAGAAACCAGAGGAAACCTACAAATTATCTTCAAAAGAGCAGGTCAGAATGACAGCTTCTCAACATCTAAATTGGAGGCCAGAACAGGATGGAACTGTATATGCCAAGTATAGAAAGTAACAAGGAAGGAAGGGAGGGAGGGATGAAATAGACAACTCATTTTAAAAATGAGCAAAAGAGTTGAACAGACATTTCTCCAGAGAATATACACAAATGGCCAATAGGCAAAATAAAAGATGCTCAGTATCACTAGTCATTGGGGAAATTCATACCAAAACAATGAGATACTATTTCATACCCAATAGGATGGCTATATTAAAAAGAAAAGTGTTGGTGAGAAAGAAAGAAACTGAAACCCTCAAGTATAACTGATAGGAATGTAAAATGGTGCAGCTGCTTTGGACCTCAAAGTGTTTTTTCCAGCTTTGTTGACATATAACTGACATATAACATTATGTAAGTTTAAGGTGTACATATATTGATTTGATACATCAAAATGTTAAACACAGACCTAGCATATATATATTCTCAGGTATATACCCAAGATAATTAAGAAAACATGTCCACACAAAAACTTGTACACAACTGTTCATAACAGTTCTTATTCATAATAGTCAATAAGAGGAAACAACCCAAATATCTATCAACTGATAGGTCACAACGTAAATGGATAAACAAAAATGTGGTATAGGGACTTCCCTGGTGGCTCAGTGGTTAAGAATCCGCCTGCCAATGCAGGGGAGACAGGTTTGAGCCCTCAATCAGGAGGATCCCACCTGCCGCAGAGCAACTAAGCCATGTGTCACAACTACTGAGTCTGCACTCTAGAGCCTGTGAGCCACAACTATTGAGTCCGAGTGCCACAATTACTGAAGCCTGCACACCTAGAGCTCGTGCTCTGCAACGAGAGACGCCACCGCAATGAGAAGCCCATGCAGGGCAATGAAGAGCAGCCCCCCGCTCACCACAACTAGAGAAAGCTCGTGAGCAGCAACAAAGACCCAAAGTAATCAAAAATAAAACATAAATAAATTTATTTTTTAAAGTGGTATATCCATACAATGGAGTATTATTTCACCATAAAAAGGAATAAAGTATTGACACATGCTACAACATGGATAAACCTTGAAAACATTATGTTAAGTGAAAAAATGCCATACAATGTATGATGCATTTATATGAAATATCCAGCATAGGCTAATCCACAGATGGACAGCAGAGTAGAAAGTTGAGTCACAGAGGGGGAAGGGGGTAGGAGGAGTGACTACTATATAGACTACTACTACTACTACTATTGAGTGTAAGGTTTTCTTTCTGGGGTAATGAAAATGTTTTGGTATAAGACAGTGGTGATGTTTGCACAACCCTGTGAATACAGTAAAAACCACTCAGTTAACACTTAAACGTGCACTTTAAAGTGGTGAATTTTATAGTATGTGACTTACAATTCAATTTTTTTTAATGAAGGCAATTTCTACTCCTAACAATGATGGAATGATAGGGCAGAATTTACCCTCCCATTTTAAACAACTAGAAAACTGAACAAAATACATGAAATAAAATTTTCAGACAAAATATATTGAAAAACAGCATAGGAGAAAGAAAACAAAGAAAATCTGCCTAATAACTATCCCAATTTACTGCTGGGAGACAACTTTCTAGCTGAAGCAGAGCAGAAGCAAACAGAACAGGAGTCTCTCTGATGTGTGGAAACAGATCAAACTTCAGGAAAGCCAAAAATAGCTAGAGTTTATGGCTGGAGAACTGGCCAGGAAGAAGAGGTTGGGGGACTGCAGAAAGATGGCCTCACCTCTAAGTGCCAATCTGTGCAAGTGTGCGAGGAAGCACAAGGAAAGAAACACTGAAACAATTCACAGAGTTCCCAGCAGAAAGACCTAGCAGTAAACAGGGTTAAACCATCCCTAGGCTAAAGGATGCTCTAAAACTGCGCTAACAAAGATTTAAAACAGCAGTCCCCAACCTTTTTCGCACCAGGGACCAGTTTCGTGGAAGACAATTTTTCCACGGCCGGAGGTGGGGGATGGTTCAGACGAGCAATGGGGAGTGGCAGATGAAGTTCTGCTCCTCACCCGCTGCTCACCTCCTGCTGTGCAGCCCAGTTCCTAACAAGGGGTTGGGGACCCCTGATTTAAAACCAATGCTCAAAAAGATCAGACTAATTCCAACTAACTTAACTGTGAACAAGAATAAAGTCTAACACCATTTCAAGGAAATTTTTAAAAATCCAGGACTCCTTAACACAAAACACACTTTTCCAGTATAAAATCAAAAATTACCAAGAATGCAAAAAAGCATAAAAATAAAACCCATAACAAGAAGAAAGGTCAACTGGCAAAAACTGACCCAGAAAGAGCAAAGATTAAAATACTGAAGTATCTATTATATATATATATATATAGAAGTCATAGTTTTGGGTTCCCTTACATTTTATCATAGCAAACTGTAAGGATAAAAGTTAGGTTTCTTCCTGTTCTCTATTAAGAGAAATAATTTTGAATTCTAAAAAGTTAGTAAAATTATTATATACAGCAATAATAAGAGTGAAAATAATTCACTTGAATACTTTAGATTTTTATTTTTTAAACTGAATATCTTCTTTTACAGCTGTTAGTATTTTTCCCCTTTTCTCTCATATTCTCTTACTTCCTCATAATTCATTCTCTTGAAATCTGTCCACTTATAAAAACAAAATGAAGTAAAAGTACAAAGAAATGACAAGTGAGGACCTACCTGAAGTCTTGCTAGTTGAGCAGTACGGGCTACTATTTTATTGTATGGCTCAACGATTTTTGCTTTCATCCTAAAGGAAAAACAAAAAGAGGAGTGACAAAATCATCTTCAAAATATCAATGGATAAAAATCTTTCCATTTCATTTATTTACAAAGTGAACAACAGTACCTATCAACAGCTCCCTGTAAAGCCCCAATTCTTGTCTGCATCATCTGAAGGACACCTAGGAAAACATAACAGCTTATATTACTTTACAAATTGGATAAAAAGTTAAAAGAAAAAGAAAAATTTTCCATTTTTTTCTGCCGTCATCATAATCTAACCAATTATCTTTTATTTAGACTACTGCAAAAACCTCTAACTAGTCTTTCCTGTCCACCAAAGAAGTCTGACAAGGAATGGGGAGTGACTGCTTAATGGGTACACGGTTTCCATTTGGGGTGATGAAAAAGTTCTGGAACTGGATAATGATGGTTGTACAACACTGTAAATGTAATTAATGGCACTAAATTATACAGTTTAAAATGGTTAAAGTGGTAAATTTCTTGTTAACATGTATTATACTATAATTACAAAAAAAGAAGCCTGAGTGATCTTTGGCAGTGCAAATTATATCATAACACTCAACTGCTAAAATCCTTCCACACACACACACACACACACACACAAAACAAACCTTTCCCCAGTCTCCCCTTCACTCCTATGTTAAAACTAAAGTCCACAGCTTGGTCTACCAGGCCATGAATTATCTGGAAATGAGGTACTCTCCTCCTGGTATACTCTCTCTAACCCCCAATGCTAGATAAGTAATAAATATGGACAGCAAGTATAGTATTGCCTTTACTCTGTATTTACATAACATGATGAAGAACTGTATAAAACTGTAAAATTATTTTCAGGAAGACAGATCTTAAATTTTACTATTTTATATGCCTAAAAGTGGGCTTTTCAATTTAATTATTTTGAACTCCATTCTTTAAAACTCAGTTTCTATATGCAATTGGTATAGCTGTAGTTTTGAAACAGCATTCTAAATAAATTTAGGTAGAGAATGTTGTCATATTAGATGCAGTAATTTAAGAATTAATTAATATTCCTATCCACATATAAATGTTTTAATATGGTTCTGTCCAATGGAATCCTTTTTGGACCCAAGGATTTCCAATTTTCTGCTGGTTTTATTGTTCACTGACGTTAAACCTCCAAGAATGAACTGGCTTTCCTCGTTATCATCACTTCCTTACATCTTATTCTCTCCACAACCCACTTGCAATAGCTTTCACACATATTCCACCAAAACAGATCTTGTCAAGGTCACCAGAAATCTCCAAGGTGCCAAATTCTATTATCAGTTCTGTCTTGATCTTGTTTGAACTCTCAGAAATTCATGACATGTTGAACCACTCCCTCCCTAAAATATATTTTTCTCTAGGCTTCCAAGTCATCACACTCCCTGCATTCCCTCCTTCAATCGCATTAGTTGCTCCTATTCCTTCTCTGTTAAATCTCTACCTGCCGGACTATTCCAAGATTTGATCCTCAGCCATCTTCTCTTCTCCATCTAGAATCTCTCTTAGGGATTTCATTCAATCCCAATGTTTTAAACACTATCCGTTCAATAAAATACAGATTTCATACATACACGTGTACATATATCTATATAGATTTTCTTTATATCTGCCTATCTATACACACACACCCCACACACACAAATCTCCAGCCCTAAACTTTCTTATGACAAATTTAAGACACCCAAGATAACTTCCACCCCACCAAAATCATGATTTTCTCCAGTCTAACCCATCTCAGTTACACCATCATCTATCCAATTCTTCACACTAAAATCTCAGGAATCACTCTTGGTGACTTTTTTCCCCTCAGATTCTTCATTTCCCATCAACAAATCTTATCAACTCTGCTCCCATTTTATCCCATCCACTTCTCTCTCTTTACATCCACCACTCTAATTCAAAGCACCATCTACTTCTACTACTCTAATAGCTTCTAAATTGGTACCCTGGATTCTACTCTTGCCTTCCTACAGAGCCACTAGAGAAAACTTTTTAGAGCATTAATCACATAACATCTCTAATTAAAACCCTCCAATGGTTTACCACTGCATTTAGAATGAAAATCAGAATTCCTTTCCAAGAACCTCACCTACAATTCTTTCCCTCATTCACTAAACTCTAGTCATACTGGCATTTTCTTTCTGACCTTCAAACATTTATTGGTCCCCCAGCTGACCACACTCTCCTCCCCAGAGAGTCATGTGGTAGCTCTTTCTTATCATTCAGATCTCAGCTCAAATGTCATCTTCTCAAAGAGGCATCCCCTGCCCATCCTAGATAGTAGGGGACTCTCCTTCTACCTCATCATCTATTTTATTTTCTTTTAGGACTTACAAACACCTGAAGTTCCCTACTTATACATTTTTCTTGGTCTAATTCCCTACCTAGAACATAAATATCATGTGAACAGTGACACTGTCTATTGTTCACAGGTACCTGGGATCTAACAAGTTCTCAATTACTATTTGACTGAGTTAGCAAATAAATGAATAAATTAGGCTATCTCTTTTTAATAAAATAGGCTTAATTAAATAAACATCCAAACTCCATAAGGACAGGGACTCTGTATATTGTTACAGCTGCCTGGAATCTAACAAATTCTCGATTAAAATTTAAATGAATAAATGAACAAAAAATGAAGACACTAAGTTTTAATAAAATAGGCTAAATAAATATATCCCCAAATGAATTATATGGCAAAAATTTTATATATACGAGAAAAAGCAGATGAAGTAGAAGTTGGGATAATACTCATTTTCAAATACACAACACACAACTCAAAAATTTTAATGAATGCTTAGAAATACACATCACGCTAAAATCAATACTAATTTGACTTCTTATGTTCAAATAATCTGGAGAATGTTCTTAGATTATCATAGGAATTCAGAGAAGTCAGCCTTTGTACTGTATACACTCAACCAATGGACAGCCATTCCAACTCAGTCTAACAGCATATTTCAAATGTTTTAATCACTGAAAAGCATTCTAGGGAAAATCAGCACACTACAGAACTAAACATATAGGGAATTCCCTGGGGGTCCAGTGGTTAGGACTTAGCAATTTCACTGCCGTGGGCCAGGTTCAATTCCTGGTCGGGGAACTAAGATCCTACAAGACGCATGGCGCAGCCAATTAAAATAAGAATTAAACACATATAAGAAAACCACAGTGAGAAGTATTTCTATTATGATGATTCATCTACACCTATATACACTCAAAATCAACATACCATGACATCCCTATAGGTTTCTACAAAGGAAAAAAATCATTTATCATTTGTTTACAAAAATTACCATTAAAAACAAGGTATTGTTTACTTGCTTCCAGAAACGTATAAAAATATTATGAGATTAAAAAAATTTAATTTTCAATAGTAAGTCAGTACCTAGAGCCTCTAAATTTTCCCACGAACATAGTCTGATATCTATCCTAAATATTCAAATAACAGTCAAACTATTATTTCCAAAATACTATGTTCTTCTTCAGGATGCCTTAAAAACAGCGCACATGCTGAGAATACCTTTGAGTGTGCACAAAAAACACTAGGGGAAGCATTAAAGACTATTGCATCACAGAAAGCAATATCCTTCCTTCTTAATTTATCAACACAGGGAAAAATCACTTAGCTTTCTTTTGATGTGCAATGATTAATAATAGTAATCACAACACAAGTGATAATGGAAAATACAATATTAACATTTTATATTTATGAGATGTAGTTTAATTTAATAAAGAGAATGAAAAATTCATAAAAGATGCAGTCAAACAAAAATAAGAATTTTTTATAATAATAATAAAAATCCAATCTATTATTATTCTACTGTACTTTCATTTTTGAAAAGCATTTCAAAGAAAGCCAAACACAGGGCTCCCCTGGTGGCGCAGAGATTAGGAGTCCACCTGCCAATGCAGGGGACACGCGCTCGAGCCCTGGGCTGGGAAGATGCCACATGCCACAGAGCAACTAAGCCCATGCACCACAAGTACTAAGCCTGCGTTCTAGAGCCCATGAGCTACAACAATGGACCCCATAGGCCACAACTACTGAAGCCCAGACGCCTCGTGCCTCTGCACCACAACAAAAGAAGCCACAGCAATGAGAAGCCCACACACCGCAACAAAGAGTATCCCCTGCTTGCCACAGCTAGAGAAAGCCTGCGCGCAGCAATGAAGACCCAACACAGCCAATAAATAAACAAATAAATGAAAGCCAAACACAAGGAAAGAATTCAAGCCTATTTCCACACTTTGGTGGAGCTGATTTTGTTTTTGTTTGTTTGTTTGGGCCGCACCAAGCAGCTTGCTGGATCTTAGTTCCCCGACCAGGGGTTGAACACGTGCCCTCAGCAGTAAAAGTGTGAGTCTTAACCACTATAACCACTGGCATTCCCTGTTTGTTTTAATTACCTAACAGTTACAAAAGCACTAAATATGTGCCAGGAATTGTTCTAAGCATTCTGTTAACTCATTTAATCTTCTAAATAACACAATATTAGTACATATGAATACTCCTCCATTATAGATAAAACTGAGGCACAGAAAGGTTAAGTAACTTGTCTAAAGTCACACTTATAGTAGGTGGCAAAGCAAGGATTTAAACCCAGAGAGTTTTTTTTTTAATTAATTAATTAATTTATTATTTTTGGGGGGGTTACACCAAGTTCAATCATCTGTTTTTATACACATATCCCCATATTCCCTCCCTCCCGCGACTCCCCCCCACCCTCCCTGTCCCAGTCCTCTAAGGCATCATCCATCCTCAAGTTGAACTCCCTTTGTTATACAGCAACTTCCCACTGGCTATCTATTTTACAGTTGGTAGTACATATATGTCTATGCTACTCTCTCACTTCGTCTCAGCTTCCCCTTCACCCCCTGCCCCCACAAACCTCGAGTTCTCCAGTCCATTCTCTGCATCTGCGTCCTTGTTCTTATCTTGTCACTGAGTTCATCAGTACCATTTTTAGATTCCGTATATATGAGTTAGCATACAATATTTGTCTTTCTCTTTCTGACTTACTTCACTCTGTATGACAGACTCTAGGTCTATCCACCTCATTACATATAGCAAAACCCAGAGAGTTTAGCTCAGGGGTGAGCAAAGTTTTATTACAATTTTGTTGAAACATAGCCACACACATTCATTTACATATTACCTGGCTGCTTTTACTCTTTAACAGCAGAGTTTGGTAGCTGCAGAGACAGTATAGCCTGCAAAGTCTAAAATACTTACTTTCTGACCCTTTACAGGAAAAGTTTCCGAGCCCTGGGCTAGTTCTATATAATGTATAATAGTTAATGGAAATATACCTTCCAAAGACTCAATCCCAGTTGCTTGTGCCAATAAATCTTCATGTCTTGCAACGACCTGAAAATCAAGAATGAATAATCAGCATTGCAAGTACTGGGTATTTTAATTTGTAACCACAATGTACAACTGAAGGTCTCTCTCTATATGGAAAGGGAGAAAATGCTAATACAAAAGAAAAAAAATACAGGTTATAAAGGTGTGTTTGAGATGAATGATTAGTGGGAACACAAACACGCGTATAGCTCGACATAGAGCCAAAGAAGTCTTTTCACTAGCCCTGTGGTTTCCTAGTGGGATGTGCAGGAGTTGTGCCAAAACTGAAAAACAAAAAACAGCTAATTCTTGCCAAGCTAATTAATACATGCTTTCCTTTTAAAGAGTGTTTTCAAACATCAGGTTCTTTTAGCTCTTGAACTTAATTCAGCATCATCAAGACTACATTCTAATTTGGAAAGATAAAGCAGAGTCAGCACCTCCCTGAACATCTCTCTGCTTCCAGCTTCCTAATGTCACAGCAAACCCTCTTCCCTGAAGAAGACCGGTATTTTTAAAAAAAAATTAGGGCAGTGTGAATAGCCATATCAAAAAAACCCATAAAAGTTATGAGTTAAAGGCTACCTGCAAAAGAGTCCAAGAAACATCAAGAAATCAAGCAAATCTTTAGACAATGCAGGACTCTGCATTATCTTTCACCCTTTATTACAATGAATAAGAAGTTTAATGTCTAGTCTGTAAACTGAAGCTCCTAATCAGCAAAGATTCATTCACTGGAACCCCTGAATCCTCCACTTTGTCCTGTTTCAGATGTCACTGTGATTCTAGCAAGTTCCTCTATCACATATCTAAAATAAGTGTTACTTTTGGTCTCCTATGTCCCTTATCCAGAAGACATCTGAATTTTCCCCAATCCACTGATATGGTCATTAATGTGTCCATTCTAACAAGATGAATTTTCTTCTAATTCTCTATTCTTTGTCCCTCGTGATACTCTGGAAAGGCTGAAAAGCCTAAAACCACACTTTCATAGACTCCCCTGTGCTCAAGTGGATAACTTTCCAAGAGATTCAGAAGACAGAAGAAAGAGGAAAGCTATCTTCCCGTTACTGTTTCAGCCAGGAAGCACAGTCCTGAGACCTGAAGATTTAGAGACAGTTGAGACAGCAGTATTGACCATCCCAGAGTCCAGTTACCAAGCAACCAGAAGCTGAACTTCAGCAGTCGCATGGGAGGTAACAGCAGGAGCTTCCAGGCCTCTATGTTGCATGTGTGGTAGATCCTTCAACTCTGTCCACTAGCTGTCCATCCAATTCTCTGTATTAAATAACTTCCTGCTTTAAATAGAGTGTTTTCTGTTTCCTGTGCTAAAGCCCTGATTAATACATACCTCAGTACATCTTTTGTGATTTTAATCACCTCAGTGATATTTTAAATTATTTTTATTATATTTTATTTACAGGTTTTGTTAGCATTATCCCAATTTTGCTTCTGCAGGAAAACAATTATAGCAGGTTCAGATATCATACCAGGGCTCAGACTTCCTCTACCTCAC
Organism: Hippopotamus amphibius kiboko; assembly: GCF_030028045.1. Taxonomy (NCBI): domain Eukaryota; kingdom Metazoa; phylum Chordata; class Mammalia; order Artiodactyla; family Hippopotamidae; genus Hippopotamus; species Hippopotamus amphibius. The sequence goes on along the minus strand of NC_080189.1, from coordinate 84,942,574 downwards.
ATCCAAAACCACTGTCACTTGCCTCCTCTAGGAGATGTTAAATAGATTTTAAATTTTTACTGATTCCTTCAGAGACGGTACTACATGAAAGAATAAGGAAAATGCCAACCAAAAAAAGGCAGAAAAAATTTCAGGTGGCTCCTGCAAAAAACTATTCCCTGAGAAACTAAGGCAGAATTAAGTGCATTTTCCCCTGCTCCCATAAACACTCTGTACTATTCTATTTAAAACTGGCATCACTTGCCTGTCATCATTTCTGTCTGTATCTGCCACTGGTCTGTGAATCCTTAGAGAGCCAGGAAATACGCTCATTTTTCTATCCCCATAGCCTAAAGCAAAGCCTGACAATTAAAACTGTCTTACAAATGTTTCTCAATAAACATTGATCTCTAATTATCTAATCAGAATTTTAGAGTTAAACTGACCTTAGAAGTCATCCTGTCCAAACCAAGCCGCTCTTTTAATTGATAAAGACACAAAAAATTTAAGGGAACGTTTCTTATACTAGATCTAGGTTTCCTGCTAAATACTTCATTTATTCATGCAATCTGTTCATTCATTTAAATATTTAAGTGTCTACTTAGAAAGAAAGGCAGCACTAGGAAGTACACCATAAAACCACCCTATAAAAATCACAGAATTGTAGAAGAGGAAGGAACCGTCAAGATTTTCTACAATATCCACTTCTCCCTTACTGACTCCAAAAATTCACTCCATGGATTTTTTTTTTTAAAGCATTACATGATATGAAAACAGCCCAACTGAGATTCAGACCTATCTCCTAACTCTCCTCATTGTGTTCTATCCACCGCAAATTTATTAACTTTCTGTAATTTCATCAAATGTTACATTTTGTGCTCATAAAATGTGAACTGCTGATGGGAACATCCCAGTTTCTTACTCACACTATTCTGCTTCCAAAATTCCATTTTCTATTGTATTTATCAAAGACATCCTATTTTTTGCCTACCTATATTCTCTCCACGTCAGTTAAGATGATGAAAACAAAGTATGAATAAAAGGTTTTGGAGAGATGGGTGTATCCATTTTTCAACTACCAAAAAGTAGTTTACAGAAAACTTTTCAAAGATATACTTGGAAAAATACACATTTGTTCACGTAAATACTCATTTAGATTAAATAATAAAAGGATTATAAAAATGATATATTATCACTCTGGGCTGAATAATTTGTATGATCCAGAAGACTGGAATTACCTGTAAGTGCAGTTCTTTATCCAACTGACTGATTCCTTGGGCAAGTTTTGCTAGTTGTTCAGCAATTACAGCTTGATGAATAGATTGAGAAGTGTAAGTCTTTACATCAAAGTCTTCATTTAAAAAGTCACTATAACACTCTGGGAAAAAAAAAATAAGAAAAAAATCCTTATTAACTACACTGCATTAAACCACAGATACTAAACAACAGAACCATTATAATCACAGTAACATATTTTAAGGTCTTTCTATACACCAGAAACTACTGAAAAGGCTTTCTGTTGTAAATGAGAAGAAAGAGGTAGTAGCAACGGCAGAAGAGAGTGATAGTATTCACTAAGAATTTATTATGTCAGGCACTGATCTAGGCACTTTATATATACTAACTCAGTCAATATTCACACAGCGCTGTTGGAACTATCATTCTCCCCATTTCACAGGTGAAGAGACAGGCACAGACAGAGCATGCAACTTGTGCAACCTCACGGTCTGAACCCAGGCAGTCTAGCTACAGGGCCCATGCTCTGGACTGCTATGCCTACTCCTAACGGCTAGTTTTTAATCAGTGAGTCAAAAGGAAAATATTAAGTAAATGATTGAAAAAAAAAACAAAAAAACTACTAACCACAGCTTTTAATACAAGAAAACAAGGTCACTGAAAATAACAATAGGAAAATAGACTGTATTTCATAATTATGGTGCCCAATATCTCCAAATTGATGCACAAATACTGTTATAATAAAGTGAATCTGAAATTTTAATAGAAGCAGGCAAATACAAACTTACAGGTATTACTGAAATTTTGGATTTATGGGTGAAATAAGTAAATTGAAAGAGAAACCATGTTGAAAGTAAACACTTCAGAGAAAGAAAAAAGAGGGACTTCCCTGGAGGTCCAGTGGTTAAGAATCCAAGCCTCCATTGCAGTGGGCAGGGGTTCGATCCCTGGTCGAGGAACTAAGATCCTGCATGCTGCGCGGTGTGGCCAAAAAATACATAAAAATATTTTAAAAGAGAAAGAAAAAAGAAGTGATGCTAGATATTAAGAAGATATCTTTCTGTATAGAAATCCACAAATTTGTGGGTGAAAGGAAAATGGAGAGAATTATGAATTAAAAACAGATACACAGAAGTGAAGTCAATATACGTATAAACGATTATCTCCTAGGCATATATGGTACATATAGGTAAGACTGCCTTGACAGAGATTACGAAACTAACAAGCCATAGAGTACTTACAAGAAAACTTCAATTGTCTACATCCACTATAATATATGCTCCACGAGAGCAAGATCTTTGTTTTGTGTACTACCACACCCATAAAGCCTGAACAATGCTTGACACATGGCAGGTGTACAATACTGGTTGAATGAGTTAATCTATATATCAGCTGGAAGTATCATTCTGCTAAAAGCAAAGAATCATTCTTGACTACTCTCAAGGTGTAGTGGAGTGAAAGAAGGAAATTGCTACATTGGCCGTAATTCTGAGAACCCCATCTCCTTCGAGTTTGCTAAGTACTTCTCAGAATTAAGGATCCTGTCAGACAGACAACTGCAGAAGGCTATTCCAAGACGGAAAGTTTAGAGGCAGCAAATGCAATAGCACATTTTGAGGAATAAGGATAATACTGACTTCAGCATGTCTAGATCACAGTGTGTGTTGAGCAGAAAAGGTAAAGAATGATAGGATTTGAGGCTCCAAAGGAAGGTTGGGGTGCAGTTTGAAAAGAGGCTGGTAAAACATCCAAAATGTTCAGACCATATCTCACTTAAGGTTCTAAAGCCAAGAAAGAGCTCTGTCAGTCTTGTGTTGCGGAACAGTTTCTGGCAGCAGTATGGAGGATAACTGAAAAGGGACTAGCCACACGGCGGTGTGCTGGGGCTGGCCTGGATTGGCTCCTGAGAGCCAACTGTTAACCTTTTGGGAATTGTGTGAGCCAGCTGACATCACATGTAGGTATCTTAAAAATGACCATGGTAAGGATACTTACACCATGAAAACTGGCATACACCACAAAATCAGGGCTTTTTCTATTTTCCAAGAAAGCCAATTTACCATGGAATAAAGCCACAGAGGCCAGTAAGGTGCTATGTTAACAGTCCAAGTGACAGGATGAAGACTGAGATAGTGGCACCAAGAATGTCAAGGAAGAGACAAATTTGACAAATATTCAGACACAATAATGTATAGGACTTAGAGACAAGCTGAAAAGTGGGTGATTAGGTAGACCAAGAATTAAAGGATGATTCCCGAGTTTCTTGACTAACTGACATAGGGAATTGAGTTCTGCATGAAGTAGCCCACCAGGAATCTTGGCATAAAGATGAACATGAATGTGCCCCTGCCTCCAAGGAACTAACTTACACGGGAACAAGCACACATCTAACTTACCACGTGCAATTAACAGTAACAGAGAAAAAGGTTAGAGGAGAGGGGTTTAAAAAAAAATTCATTTCACTTTTTCATGTGTGGAGCCTATTCTATTTGTCCATACATATGTTTTTACATGTAGAATTAGTAGTGCTTGTTCACTATCAAGATAGAAATGTCCAGTAGAGAGTGGTTTTATAGCTCCGAAGAGCGGTAAAGGCTGTATATGTGTATATTTGTATACATAATTTAATTTTCATACCATGAAAAAAAAGACCAGATGATTTAGGAAGACATTTTAGAATGCACGCACAAAAAAGGGAAACTGAGGACAACTGAGTTCAGCAGCAGGAAAACACCAAAATTTGGAGGTAGATAGAAAAAAAAATGAAAGCAATCAAAGAATTTGTGTTCAGAGAGAAACATAAACAGGAGAGAATGGCAAAAACCAAAAGCAGCAGCTTAAACAAAGTAGTCAGTAGTGTCAAAGATCATACAAACGCAATGAAGGCTGAATACTGGCCACTGGATCTGGCATCTAAGGACAGACTGTCCTTAACGCTTCTCTTTTATAGTTTACTCATTCCTACAAGAGGCACATCAGAAACACCTCACAAAATTTCAAACTATGCATCTGCTCACCAACCCTATCAATCCTATCCTCTACCACTGGCAGAACCCTAACATAGTGAATCACTGTTACTGATGGAAATGTTTAATTCCTTAGCAATCTTGCAGCTGCGCGGGGGGCGGGGGAGTGAACCACTGAATTAGGGGCAAAATGAAGATGACAAGCATCTAAAGAAAGCTGAAAAAAAGCACTTAGAATTAGAAAGTTAAAAAACAAAACAACAACAACAACAAAAATACATGGAACTCACAAGCCATATGAGGAATGTATTAAGGAAAGAGTCAAATCCTTTCCTAAGTTCAAGTAAGATAAGGACCAAAAGAGTGTTCACTTGATTTATCCACAAGAGAGTCACTGGAGACCTTGGCAAAGCGATTTCAATGGCATAGAATGAAGGTAACTGGATCCCTGAGGAGAGAGGAAGAAAATCCAGAGCACCAAAAGAAGGCACTGTCCTTAGGAAGGAATGGCAACTCCACTTCCTCTGCAATTGAAAAAACAACCAGAAAAGAAGGAAGAAAGGTTGGCTGCAAGTTCAGGCTTAGTTTATAAGTTTAAGGGCAAGAAATGCCTTGAGGAAGTTCATATCCGATAGATACTTTTTTTTTTTTTTTTTTAAGGGAACTTGAAAATCATTTGTTGAGCTTGAAGGGAGTGTTTTAAAGAGAGTAAATATGTAAATAATTACTGTGGAAGATGGGAAAGAACTAAATAGGAAACTACAGAAAGCAGAATTGAGGACTATTTACCCTTCAAAAACTGATTACAATTCCTGGAATGCATCCTACTAAAATAAATACCCATGTGTGGTATGTACTGTTTCTTCCACTTCACCTGGGGAAGTTCTATTTACACTTCAAAACCAACTCCATCTAGAAAGGCTTTCCTGACACTCCCCTAGCCATTCCCAGTTATCATCCTCTTTTATATTAATGTTTTACTTCGTATACAATTCTACTGCTACCCTTACAACACTATATTACAATGTCTACCTTTACAACTCTACAGGACTATTTCCCCTACCAAAATGGTGAGCTACTTGAGGGTGGGAAATGTATATATATCAGGTGCTCAAAACTTGGTTTAACTGAATTTAAATTAAGATACAAAGATGCATTAGTCAGAGATCCTAACCTAGAGAACACTATCTATTATAGTTCAGAAAACAACATTTGTAAGTTTTGACAGAGTATGTAAATTATAATCAGAAGACAAGTAATTAAGGGCAATAATAAAACATACAACGCAGAAAACAAACAGTAATTTAGAACTTAATTTCATTCACTTATAACCTATTTTGGTCTACATATGTGTGCATATGCTTCTTACCGAGATGTTCAATTTTTAAAAAACACTCTGCACCTACTGTAGGCAAGGTGCTATTAACTCGGCAGAATATAAAAAGGAGTTTTACAATGCAGTAGAAAAGATGAAGTACACAAATTACTGTAATACAAGGTAGAATGTGATGGCGATTCCGGAAGAAAATTAAGAACAGATAAGAAGGGTCTTAGAAATCTGAACTGCATTCTGAAGGAAAAGAGATTTGGGGCATATTAACTTCATTAATATATTTTCATGTGCTTCTCAAATGTACTCTAACTTTTCTTATTTCTAGCAACTTCTGTCCAAAACTATCAATAAACTTGATTGCTATATTCAATACACGTGATTAATCCCAGCCTGCATGAATGTTCCGAACCCTCCTCCACATATGGTTGTGGCTTAAAGACTTGTAAAAAAAAACAAAAACAAAAACAAAAACAAGCGAGCTTGTAAGTAGGGCCACCTGTGCAGTCCAAAAATCTGCTAACGGGGAGATGTTTCCAACTCTACTTAAAAATGAAGTCCCCTTCATTAAGCGCTTGTCATCTGTTCTAGGTCTTACACTTTGCATGGAATCAAACACTTCACCCTTTGGTCAAGAACTGCAGCAGCAGTAGGTCACCGGGTGCGGGAACTCGGGACATCAGCGAAGCCTCAGGAGCGTGGAGGGTAGAGTTGAAATGAGTTGCCTCCAGAAATCAGGTGTCCCCAGGACACCCGGAAGGGAAGGGGACAGCAAGTCCCTAGGGGAACAGGTTGGCGAGGCCAGCACCCAGACACCAGGGGGCCGGGCGGAGGGGAGTGGTCACCTCGAGAACGGAAAACTTTCTGCAAAACGACGGGTTGAGTCCACCGCCCAGGCCCTGGTGCGGAGCAGGACAGTGCCCCCCGCCAGACCCACGGCCCGGCAAGACCCTGACTCCTTACCGTCCTGCAGGAGCTCCCGGACAGTCGCTGCAGCCGCCCCGGAGCCCAGAGGCCCATGGCCAGCCACAGGAACGCCGCGGTCGCCACCTTCCATGTTGGCAGGTGCCGGGGTGATGGCGTCAGCGGCGGCGCGCCCCGCCCAGGTGATGACGCAGAATCTCGGCGCCGCCCGCTCCGCTCCGCCCAGTCCAGCCCGCGGCTCCCAGCAGGCCTGGAGAATCCGCTCTGCTGCTGTTGCTGCTGCTGCTGCTGCTGCTGCTGAACCGACCCTAGCTGGAAGCGGCGTGGGGCCCGGAGCAGGTGGGCGCGGAGGGCCCAGGGCACCCGGGAAGCCGAGGTCGTGGGGCCGGCGCTTTCCTCCGTCTCCCGCCGGAGCCCTGGGGCTGGCGGCGTTCCCGGGGCGGAAGACAAAGTGAGCGCGGGAACGTGGCCGCAGCGCTCACCTGTAAAGCAAGTATTTAACCTAAGAACAGGCCTCTCGATGGAGGCACAAGAAGACAGCGGAGGTTTCTGGGAGCTTCGTGTGCTCGCCACAAGCGCAGCTGGCGGGCGTTAATGGCTACCCACCTGTATCTATCACGTGCCTTGCTTCGCATTCTTGGGGTAAAGGCAGGCGGGAAAAGCTTGGGGAGGAAAGTTCCAGGGATGAATAGTGGGGAGAATTAGAGAGAGTCGGTTAAATAGGAAGACAGAACCAGGACTAGATAACTGGGACTCAGTCTCTGCTTATCCTTCCATGAGACAGTGACCTCAGGCTTTTTTTACTGCTTAGTTTCAGCCACGTGTCCTGAGCGACCCCAGACTTTTCCTTATTATAAATTGATGGATTTTCCATCTCTCAACTAACAGTATTGGAGCTGTAAAATCATCAAGTTAGTTCCCGTTATAGCTTCTCCGCTGTTACATGAGCAATATTCACCTCTATTTCTCCCACAATAAATACTAGTACCTGTTAACAAAGTCAACCACACATGTGCAAGAAGGTTAACCATTTCTAACGTAAAAAGACACGTTAACTTTTCCTTTGTATACAGTAAGTATGTACACAGGGAACCACTTTTTCCCAGTGCCAGAGGTGAAGTTTCTCTTGATTCAGCTAACAGAGTTTCGAGAATGTGATAATAGTTCTTACCTGTGCCAAACGGTGTTCGAAGTACTTTACAAGTCTAAACGTGTTAGATACAACTGAAGCAAGCAAGTTTCGGTACATTGTGTTATACTTTCTCTTGGCTTTGTAACAGAAGTTCTTTCCTAATATAATTTGATTTCAGTCATGGTGTGAATAGGATTGATTGTTCTGAATGGAGGTCTCACAAATTGCCAAGGGCAGTGTGCTCAGACTCTCGTTAGGTTTCATTATAATACACAAAATTTGACTTTAATTTTTTAATATTGATGATGAATAAGCATTATCTTTGAATTATGGGTGGTTTTGCCTTGCCTGGCTTTTACATTGAAAAGTTTTAGAAAAGTTGCATAATACGCATTCATTCAATGAAGAGTTTTGAGCCTCTACTACATTTACTAGCATGAGTGTACAAACATTAGACTCAATCCCTGTTTTATCCCAAAGGAGCTTAATAAGTAGGTAGAAACCCATTTAAACAAACAGTAGTACCAGGTGCTTTGGAGGATGTGGCTTTATTTATTCTCACACTTGGCTGAACGTTAAAATCACCTGGAGAGCTTTAACAACCACTGGTGCCTACGCACAAAGATTCACATGTAATTGCTCTGGGGAATGGTGTGGGCATCCTGCTTCTTAAAATCTCCCCAGATCATTCTAATGTACAACCAAGATTGACAGGTACTGATTTATTCATTCAGCAAATATGTATTAAGGGAGGCCTTCTTTGTGCCATGCACTGGGACTGCAAGAGTGAATAAGTACCACCTGTTGCACATGGATACATACCTCTGGAAAGGTAGAAATTCAGTTATGCAAGATCAGGGAACAAGTGCACTGATTACAACAAATTTCCCCTGATACTCTATGGTCTTTTGATCTGTTTAGCTAGCTACCATCATACAAATTAGACTTGTCATATTACTTTTAACTCTGCCTTGCATAATTACTGTTTTTGGGTAATTATTTTTAAGCTCTGTACTTGTTGCCTGTCAAACCTTTGTAGAAATGACATACCCAGTAGGGTGATGCTAGCTCAGTGCTTCAAGATGATCTCTAATGCTTACAACCTAGATGGGCAATCCTTGAGTGTTCTTCCTCCTGGCTCCTCCTTGTTACTCAAATGTGGCTTCTGTAGTTTCCAATCACTATGCGCTTTCCCTCTGACGTGGTACGTGACAATCAGGAAAGGTCCTTCCTGGTACCAGGGGACAAAAACCACTAACTATGGACACCCTGACTCATGATCAGCAATGCTTTCGAGGAAAGAACTTGATCAAAAGAGGGAAATGTGAAAACGAATAAAAGAAAACTTCGTTTAAAATGGAGTCAGGAAGGCCTGAAAGGAAAGCTCTCACGTGTGCACCGCTTGTGGCTGCCTGCATAACCAGCAGGAAGAGGAACAATAAAAATTGTTTTAACAACAACAAAAGAATGAATAAGAGTGAGATTATTCTTGCTTAAGTCACAATGACCTAGTTGCCATTGGACACTTTTTAGTCTTTACCTCACATAACTCTTCTGTAATGTTTAAGATGCTTATCTCCTTTCTCCTTCATAATACTATCCCCTCTCTTGCCTTTCTCTATCACGTTTCAGGTTTATTCATCCCAGATCCAGAGTTCATCTCTCTGTCTCCTTTACATTCTTTTTTTTTTTTTTTTTTACTTAAGTGTTGGTGCTTCTAAGAATTTTTACAAGATATGGCATCCATAAGTACTTTTTCTATGTTTTTAGCTTCAATATATTACCTGAAGGTTAAAGACTCTCAATCTATAGCTCTAGCTTTTTTTAAGCACCATATCTGTATAACCAGTTATGAGGCATTGCCACCTGGAAATCATCTGAGCACCTCAACTTCAATGTGCACAAGCATGGACTCATGTTTTCCTGCCAAAGCTTTTTCCTCCTTCTGGTTCTCTGACTCATTGACTGAAATTGCTATCCACCCAGTCTCTAAAGCCAGAAGTGTACACATCATCCTAGAATTCTCTCTTACTATATAACGTGCTGTCATCAGGTGATTTCCACCTCCTAAATGTCTTGCTAATTTATTTTTATTTCTAAATAGCTCCTAAATGTGTCCCCTTTCCTCTATCCTCATTCCAAGAGTCCCAGATCAGATAATCATTACACATGGCTTGGTCTACTACAGTGGCATCCTTACTGATATTTTACCAACAGCCCTAACCTCTCCAGTGAAATCCTTCTAAATCAGAAATCTGAACATGTCATTTCCCTGCTAAACTTATTCAATTACAACTAGTATACAAGGAGAGACAACTTACACAAAAATATACGCCCATGGAAGTATGTCATATGCACAAGTTAACACATTGAGTGTATATGTAAAAATCACCCACAGAGGAAGTGTCCAAGAACCAAGGCCCTACAGTATAAAATCTGAAAAATCTTAATCTGATGTATAAGGCCCATTGCTATCTAGGCCCGCTCATGCCCTCTCTAGTCTAGTTACAGCTTAAGCAATGCTGAACTATTAATGGCTCACTGAAAACATCAAGCATTTTCATGCTGCTATGGCTTTATATGTGTTGTCCTCTGTAACTGGACACTTCCCCATCTCCCATGTAGTGTCGGCTCAAGCTTTCCCTCCTCCATTGTTGACTTCCCTCACTTCTCCAGACAGTCATTTCTACAATGCTTAAATTGTGTTTGAGTGTATTAGCGTTATTGTGTTGTATGTTTGTCTAATATGTTTTTAAGGACACAGAAAATGTATTTTCATCTGTGTTCCCAACATGTAGCAGGAACTTAATATTTGTTGAGTAAATAAAAATAAGATCCACTGGGATTCTGAGAAGATTGTCGGAGTCATCAGGATGGAGGATTATGAGTACAGAGACTATGAGGCAATGAAGATGGGCTCAAGATTTAATTGAAGGTACCATTTAGTTGACATATCTGTAGGAGTTGGAGAGTGGAGGACAAGCCCCAAGTTTCTGACTTGAGTGTGTAGGGATGGATACCATAACCAGGATCTGGAATGCAACAGGTTTGATTCATGAAAAGGCAACTACCTTTCTTTTGCTTTATGCTTTATGTAGGTGGCTAACATCTTTCTAATCATGAATTTTTATTAAAATAAGCTTAGTAACTCTCTAATTGTTATTAGGTCAAACAATAAACAGTGATAAACTGATGAACAGTGACCAATAAAACTAGCTTATCTTATTCCAGCTGTACATTCTACCTAAGGGGATTGACGTTATTGGTTTATATTTAGGTTATAACAGTACTTTCAGGATTAGCCAAACAAAAAATTGCATATTGAGCAATTAGACCTTTCTAAAGTTGGCCCATATTTGTTTTTAAGTTGCTACAGCCAAAATTGGAATATGGAAAGCAGCCAACACCATGAAATGATAGGATTTTAAGTATAGCAACTACAAGACACTTAGGAATTAACCTAATTTAATCTCTTGTCCCTCTTTGGGTGTAATCGTGATTTACTATACAATTACATGATTACAATTGAGATTCTCATGAAATGATGTTCATGAAACATTTAAATGTTTAAAAATAATAAAGGTTTGTTTGCCTTCTGATTCAAATGAAAAGATTGTGATTTGAGAATAAGAGTAAAAAATATACCAGTATATCTTCTGTAATGCTAACTACTTAAAGTTGTTGTGTTACTGCCATTCAACTTTCCTGGATAAAACCAGGTATTTTAAAGTGCCAGACATATATAGTACTATATATGAAATGATTCAGATCAAATTTCTTGGTTAATCAATGCTGAACAAAGTAAAATGGAAAAACTAAAAACATGGAAAATCATAACATGTATTCTAGGAAAGCATCTTGTAGTTTTCCACATCCTGAGCATTTATTAATTTGAGCAGAAAATGTTACTACACTTAGCTAAGTATAGAATTTCAAAACAGTGTTTGACTTGAACAAGCTTAATTTGTACAGAATATGAATGTCATAATTTCACAGTGTGCTGAGAACTATCCGTGACTTATAAATAGAGGCAGAATTCAATAGTATCCTATTCGATACTGTGAAAAGAAGCTAAGAAGATTCCTAAGCACACAAAACCTGATGAAAAATACGTGTTCTTGGCAGTTGAAATTGTAAGAATGATGGGATTCTTCAAGTGAAAGTGCCTTTTATCTGTGCAAAGTGATTGTCTTTTTCAGATTTGAAACAAATCTGTATTCATGAAGAGTGACTGCATACAAACCACAACATGTCAAGAAAGAAAAAAGGATCCAATAGAAATGTTTCATTCTGGGCAGCTGGTAAAAGTCTGTGCCCCAATGGTGCGGTATTCAAAGTAAGTATTTGTTAAATGGTTAATGAGCTTAGGTGTGATTTCCTTTTTACGCTCTGACTTTTTAAAATTAAGACCAAGGTGTAGAGAACAAACATTTGGACACCAAGTGGGGAAAGTGGGGGTGGGGGTGGGGATGGGATGAATTGGGAGATTAGGATTGCCAAATATGCATTACTAATAAGAAAGAAAATATCAAATTGTACACTTTAAATATATGCAGTTTATTGTATGTCAATTATATCTCAATAAAAGTTCTTTTTAAAAAAAAAAGGAAAAAAAAAAAGTAAGACCACCCTGCTATATGGGATCTTCAAACACGTAGCTTTGGGACCAGGATCCAGGCTTGAGTCCTGGTGTTGCCACCTGCCTGGTATGTGTATGATCTAAGTGGTCAGACAGTATTTGTCTTTTTGAGACTGGCTTATTTCACTGAGGATAATATCCTCAGGGTTCACCCATGTTGTACCATGTATCAGAATTTCCTTACTTTTTAAGGCTGTATAATATTCCATTGTATGTATATACTACATTTTGTTTATCCATTCAGCCCAGCTTGAGTTGCTTCCATCTTTTCTCCTGTGAATAATGCTTCTATGAACGGGGATATATAAATATGTTTTGAGACCTTGCTTTCAATTCTTTGGGGTGTAAGCCCAGAGGTGGAATTGCTAGATCATATTTTTTTTATTTTTTTAATTTTTTGGGGGGTACACCAAGTTCAGTCATCTGTTTTTATACACATATCCCCGTATTCCCTCCCTTCCTTGACTCCCCCACCCTCGAGTCCCCCCCACCCTCCCCGCCCCAGTCCTCTAAGGCACCTTCCATCCTCGAGTTGGACTCCCTTTGTTATACAACTTCCCACTATCTATTTTACAGTTGGTAGTATATATATGTCTGTGCTACTCTCTCGTAGATCATATTTTTAATCTATTGTTAATTTTTGAGGAATTGTCCTGCCATTTTCCATAGCAGCTATGCCATTTTACATTCCTACCAGCAGTGCACAAGAGTTTCAGTTTCTCAGCATTCTCATCAACACTTGTTGTCTTCTGGGGTTTTTGTTTTTGTTGTTGTTGTTGTTGTTGTTTTAATAGCCATCCTAATGGATGTAACTTATCTCGTGGTTTTTATTTGTATTTTTCTAGTGACGTTGAGCATCTTTTCATGTGCTCATTGGCCATTTGTATATCTTTAGCGAAATGTCTCTTCAAGCCCTTTGCCCATTTTTGAATCAGATTGTTTGGTTTTTTGTTGCTGCAGTTTTTTGTTTACTCTGGAGTCTTGAGAGTTCTCTGTGTATTCTAGATACTACTCTTGTCAGTTATGTGGCTTGTATATGTGTTTTCCCAGCATGTAGCTTGTCTTCATCCTCTTTACAGGGTCTTTTGCAGAGCAAAAGTTTTTATTTAATGATGAAGTCCATTTTATAAACTTTCCCTTTTGCAAATTGTGCTTTTGTTGTCAAGTATAAGAAATCTTTATGTAGCTCTAGATATTAAAGATTTTGTCCTTTTTTCTAAAAGACTTCTAGTTCATAATTTACATTTAAGTTCATAATTTTTAATTAGTTTCTGTGTAAGTGTGAGACAGACTGAGGTTTGGGGTTTTTTGCCTGTGGGTTTCTATTACTCCAACACCATTTGTTGAAAAGGCTGTCTTTCCACTATTAAATTTATTACTTTTGCATCTTTATCGAAACTCAGTTGAGCATGTTTGTATGGTTCTTTTTCTGCATTGTCTGTTTTAATCCATTGATCTATGTGTCTGTCCCTCTGCCAATACCACACAATCTTGGTTACTGTAGCGATGTAGTAGTCCTGAAATTAAGCAAACTGATAAATCCCACTTTTTCAAAGTTGTTTTAGCTATTCTAGTTCCTTTGCCCTTCCAAATAAAGTTTAGGATCATTTTTTCTATACCTACAAAAGAAATCTTGCTGGAATTTCCATAATAATTATATGAAATATGCATCTCAATCTGGGGAGCATTGAATTCACTGCTGTGTTGAGTCTCCTCATGAACACAGTATGTCTCTGCATTTATTTAGATCTCCTTTGATTTCTTTCATCTGTGTTGTATAGTTTTCAGCATACAAATTCTGTACATATTTTGTAAGGCTTACACTCAGGTATTGTACTTTTAATTTCAGTGTCCATGTGTTCATTGCTGGTATGTAGAAATAAAATTGCTTTTTGTGTGTTGATCTTATGTTCTGTGAACAAATGCTTTTTCTGCATCAATTGATACAATCATGTGATTTTTCTTTTCTTTAGCCTGTTAATATGGTGGATTACAGTGATTGATTCTGAATATTGAAACCTGTTTTAACTAGCTTTTTCTGACACCACCACAGCAGGGGAAGGATGAGAAAGCAACACCTCATTACTCTCAGGTGGAGGTAGAAGTCTGGGTTTTCCACTTGGTTCTAGGAGGTTCCTCTTAGAAATTCCTTAGGATTGTCTAAGTAGACAATCATGTCATCTGCAAATAGAGATAGTTTTACTTCTTCCTTTTCATCAGATGCCTTTTTCTTTTTCATGCTTTATTGCACTGACTAGAAGTTCCAGCACTGTACTGAATAAAAGTGATGAGAGCAGACATATTTCCCTTGTTCTTGATCTGGGGGGGAAGTATGCTATCTTTCACCTATAGGTATAATATTAAGTGTAGAATTTTGGGGGGATATTCCTTATCAAGTTGAGAAAGTTCCCTCTATTCCTGTTTTTTTGAGAGGCTTTCTTTTTTTTAAATCATGATTCTGTTTGGTCAAATGCTTTTTCTGCATCAATTGATACAATCATGTGATTTTTCTTTTCTTTAGCCTGTTAATATGGTGGATTACAGTGATTGATTCTGAATATTGAAACCTGTTTTAACTAGCTTTTTCTGACACCACCACAGCAGGGGAAGGATGAGAAAGCAACACCTCATTACTCTCAGGTGGAGGTAGAAGTCTGGGTTTTCCACTTGGTCTCCTTTGACACCCTGGGGGCATGGGGCTCCTCATTACTGCTGAGCAGGGGTGAAAATTCCAGCTCCCCATGCAGGGGGTGGCCTGGTAACTGCTGGGCAATGATGAAAGTCCTGACTCTTCACGAAGCATGCTCTAACACTACTCCCAGGGGGAGGGAGAAGGGCCCCTCACGTCCAGGCTCCCCACTCGCTCACCACTGATGACCCTCCTTGTTACTGGCCTGCAGGGATTGAAGTCCCAGCTCCCTACCTGGCCTTCTCTGTCACCACCATAGAGGGGTGTTAGAGAACTTTGTGACAACTTTGGAAGGGTAGACGTCTAGGCTCCCCATTCGACCTTCACTTGTGGAGGTGAGGTCACAGTTTTTTCTCTGGTATTAGCCTGGAGTAGGGCCATTATTATCTAATAGCTTGCTGGGTTGCCCCTTTCTTGGCTCTTTGGCCAGAGAAAGCAGGCTTTTGCTGGGGCTGTTTCTGTCTGCACCCATTGCTATTTCCAGGTTGCCAAGTTCTTCATCTTCAAATCTGGGATATTTGAGGCAAAAAGAAAACCCAAGAAACTCATCATTGTCATTCCTTAGGTCCTGCCCAAGGTCACTGGCCTGTCTGCTCTCTTCTCTCCACCTTTCAGAGTTTCCTTATGTTTGTTTTGTATATAATATCCAGAGTTTTTAGTTATACTAAGCAGGAGGAATAGGGAAGGGTATGTCTACTGCATCTTCCCTTAGGCAGTAGCTGTTTAATAATTAACTAAATATTTAATAAATATTTAATAACTAAATTAAACTCTGAAGTATATGTGATTATGGTGCTTTCTAAATGCCTAATTAAAGTTTTATATGCTCACAGGTTGGCTTTTAGAACACTAGTAAGAAAATACAGTTGCGATCTGTGCTATACACCAATGATAGTTGCTGCTGATTTTGTCAGATCAATAAAAGCCAGAGACAGTGAATTTACCACAAACCAAGGTATGTGAAAGCCAGAGTTTGCTGCCTTTGTAAAACTTAAAAAACAAAACAAAAGAACTCAGCACTCTTGTCTAATCAGAGACAACA
The DNA here is from genome assembly GCF_030028045.1 of Hippopotamus amphibius kiboko. Classification (NCBI taxonomy): domain Eukaryota; kingdom Metazoa; phylum Chordata; class Mammalia; order Artiodactyla; family Hippopotamidae; genus Hippopotamus; species Hippopotamus amphibius. The sequence continues at coordinate 84,926,637 of NC_080189.1, read as the reverse complement.
CAGTTCAGAGGTTTTATTTTAAAATCTTTCAGTTTTATTTATGTTTTTAATGTTTTTTACAGTGTGTTTTTACTCAGTGCCTTGTAAACTATGGATAATAGATCAAAGTGTGAGTCAGCCTTCATTCAAGCCCCCATTCTCTCACCTGGCCTATTAGATTAGATTCCCATCTCACTGCCTCCAGTCTTATCCCATTCCAAACTATCCTCCACACAGCCCCAGGTGACCTCTCTAAAATGTAAATTTGATCACTTCTTTTCCCTGTTCACAATCTTCCTCAGATGTCTCATCATCTAAAACAGTGGTTCTTAAAGTGTGATTTCCCAGACCAGTTAGCATCAGCATTATCTGAAAACTTGTTAGAAATGGAAATTTCAGACTCCACCCCAGGCCTACTGAATCAGAAGCTCTGGGTATGTGTGCAGCAATCTGTGGTTTAAAACACCCTTCAGGTGATTCTGAGCTTGCTAAAGATTGAGAATCACTGACCTAAATAGTAAAATTCCAGCACCTGTGGATAATGTATAACGTTATTCATGATCTAGCCTCTTAATACGTGTTCTGCAGCTTTATCTTCCATTAGTTTCGACTTTATTCTTCAAAATACTAAGTTATTTTAAGTCCCTGAACATGCCCTAATCTCTACCTAGAATGTCCTTCTTAGCCAGGCCTAGCCCCTGATCCCTATCTCTGGGGAAGACAGTTCGTGCTTCTTAACACTCTAAAGTTATGACCAAGGAACTTTCCTAATCACCCTCCATCCATGTCCTGTCTCTTAAGCATCGGCTTTTTGTTGTACTTTATCCTACTGTACTGTAATTTCTTCCTCACACGCCTGTGTCTCCCACTAGACTATGGGCTTCTTGAGGGTTGGAATTCTTTCTTGTTGATTTCTATCCTCAGCTTTTAGCACAGTGTTGAAAGTATGTTTGACCAATAAATGGCTGTTAAATTGAAATTTTATAACTCTTGAGAAAGCACCCTAGCTACATCCTCAGGAAAAAGCAGATTCTCCTATCTCATGATAATCCTGTAAATCAGTGGATTGCCATAGAAATTCTGAGTCGGTAGAACTATAGTGATACCCAGAAATCTGCATTGTGGTAAACACCCAGTGAATTTCATACAGGTAGTCCTCAAAAAATACTTTAGAAAGTTAAAATACATCAATTCAGAAATAACACCCAAAGATAAGAAAAATGTGTCCTTTAAAAGCTAGGAAAGTTCTTAGACATTTGGCTATATTAAAATTTAGACTTTTATATGTAAGAAAAGAGCACAGATATACTCAAAGACAAAGTGACAACTGGGGAAAATGTTTAAATATTTTTGATGTTTATGATATATAGCAGAGCTAATTTCTGTGTTTTTTTAATTTAAATAATATGAAAAAGGAGCAACAGAAAAATTGCACATAGAGAACTGTGCAAAGAATATGGAGAGAGAGGCTACAAATAAAAAAATATGCTATTGGGTATACAGTATAGGATAAGTTGTAAGGAAACCAGAACTGTCATCCACATTGGTGTATATCTATATTGGTAAACTCTTGAAAGCAAATTTTGTAATATCTGAAAATGTTAGATGCCTTCCCAGCAGTCATACTCCTAGGAATTTACTTCATGCATATACTCAAAAAAGCATATATATAAGAGTATCTTCATCACAACATTGTTTGCAAGAGGCACAAATGAAAATCTATAGTTCATCCATCACAGTGGAATATGCCACTAAAAAGAGGAAAATAGGTCTGAATACAGGTCTCAGATATATCCAGGGGAAAACACAGTAGGGATAGCAATGCACATAGAAAGTTCACACTTGCTTAAATTTTATAGGTATTCATAAAATTGTTCTAGAATGCAGTAAGCTAATTCTCACCTTTGGGGAAGGGGTCTGTTTGGCAAGAGTGTTGTACTTTTCATTTTATCAAATTTTGTACTATTTGAAATTGTACCAAGTCTAAACTACATGTAATTCAAAATATTTTAATTATTTTAATGCTATCTTGTTTGAAAAGATGCTTCTTAGGCTAAAAATACTTATTGTCATTTTATCCTGTACCAACATTAGAATTTGGTATCTCGTGTGTGCGTGTGTGTGTGTTTCTGTGAATTTTAATGTTGAGCTATTCGTTTTATCAGGTGATTGCCCATTGATTGTTCAGTTTGCTGCTAATGATGCAAGAATTTTATCTGATGCTGCTCGTATAGTCAGTCCTTATGCGAATGGAATAGACATTAACTGTGGTTGCCCTCAGAGGTAAAGCTCAAAGAAGTTGGAAGAATTTTCAAAAAGATTAGGAAAAACTATGTGAACATGGTAAACTATCATTCTGGTATTCCAAAAATTGAAAAGTAAGGAAAATAGAGATAAAGAACTTGGGCTCTAAATAAGAAGAAAACATTAGGAAATATTATTTAGAAATACATGCAAAGATATTTCCTGATAACCACAACAATGTATAGACCCTTGACAAGTTTTTGTCTCACCTCACTACTAGACTTTTGTTTATGTGTGGATCGGCCTTGAACCTCATCCATAAGTAATTATGTGAGACTCTGATGTTTATAGCAGTCCCTAAAATGTATTTTTATTGCTATGTCAGACATACTGGCTCTAATCACTATGATTCTACGATTTGGGAGATCACCACTTGTTTTTTCTTACTTAATTTCAGTTATAAGAATACCTTCTTATAATTGCCTTTTCTTCCTATTCCATAGTTATTGGGTTGAGTCTGAGTAACTGGATGTTGACAGGATGAACTTAATTTGATGATAATATCCCTACCTTCCTGGCACTGTACTAGATTATCACTAATTCAAAATGTGTTCAAAGAGTAAAATCAAGGTTTTATGTATAGCAAAATCCAGATCAGATTAGACATATTTGTATACTCATTAGGAGAGTTCAGTAAGCTGTTTAGTGCTGTTGGAATGCTGTAAGCCAAAAATATCTTTCTACCCTTAAGATTAATAAAACCTCTTGTTATGTACAATAAACATCAAAATTGGAATTTAAAAAATCTGAAGTAATTGCTATTACAAATACTTAAATCTGTTTTGGTTGAGTGAGCTTTAATTTTCTCACTTGCCAGTTAAAATCATTTCCCCTAAGTACTTCTTGATTTGGGAACATGTTTTCCTAATCTTGATACACTTAGAAATGTTGGATCTATGAATTTTAAAAATCTGGTTCCATTCCAGATTGCTAGGTAGAGAAATAGATAAATGCACTTATTCTGCTTTTAGAATTATATCTTCTCTTCCAGCTGTTTACAATTTATTTGTTGTGTTTACTTTATGAAGGTGGGCCTTGGCAGAAGGTTATGGAGCTTGCTTAATAAACAAGCCAGAGCTTGTTCGAGACATGGTGAAACAAGTAAGAAATCAAGTGGAAAACCCCAGATTTTCAGTATCTATTAAAATAAGGTAAAGATAATATTTTAATCTATTGACAAGATAGTCCATTACTCAGGAAATAAGATAATATGCCTCTTGCCTGGAGGTGTGGAGATGTCTACTCTTAGTAAATAGGCATCTAGTATATGAAAATGTTGAAACAGACATTTAGTAAATGAATAGATACCATAATTTCTATTTATAATCCAAAACAATTTCTTCCGCGTATTTTTTAAATATCCCTTTATTATTAAAAATTAAAATTAAAATATCCCTTTATTATTAAAAACTCTCTCCCAAAATAAACTTTTCCCATGTACTATTGAATTAACTAATGCTAAGAAACATTCCTGATACCAAGAGTAGAAAATAGGAATAATATTTGCACTAAAATTTAACAATGAATTTAACAATGAAACTAAAAATTAGCTTTTTGGCAACAGGTTAAAAACATTTCAAGATAAATTATTATAATTCTCCCACTTGTGGATTGGAACATGCACAGCAAATATTAAGATAGCAGCTTTCAGTGCAGCTGTGATAGTACTTTTATTTTATTTTTTTATTCTTTTGGCTGCACCACGCGGCATGTGGGATCTTAGTTCCCCGACCAAGAATTGAACCCATGACCCCTGCAGTGGAAGCATGGTGTCTTAACCATTAAACCACCAAGGAAATTCCTGTGATAGTACTTTGATGAATCTTTCAGTTATCAAAGCCAAAAGAGAAGAGCACTAGGTAAAAGCTATTTGTCATCCTATTGTTGGCAATAGTGAAATAGCTAAATTCAAAGTCTTGAATGGGAACTGATTCCTGAACAAAACCTTACAGATAGCGGCACGTGGTGGTAATATGATTCAGCATAGCTAAACTAAATAATGTAATAGGTGAAATATTGTTCTATTTAGTTTATTGATGTTAGCATTAAGATTTGTGTGCTGTGAAAAGATAGATATGATTTTGAAATTATAGGATCCATGATGACGTTACAAGAACTGTAGATCTTTGTCGAAAGGCTGAAGCAACAGGAGTTTCCTGGATTACAGTCCATGGAAGAACTGTTGAAGAAAGACATCAGCCAGTTCATTATGAGGCCATTAAAATAATTAAGGAAAATATGTCTATACCTGTAATTGCTAATGGAGACATCAAAAGCTTAAAAGAAGCAAAAAATGTGCAGCATATTACTGGGACAGATGGTAAGAAATAATTACTTTAGTTTTTTAGTTTTTTAATTAGCAGAAAAATTAAAAAGTTGGGGTGGGAGAGTACTGTTAATGTGATTTTCATTATTTTCCTTTCAAATGGAGCCATATTTTCCTGTTTTACCGATTTAAGCTAAGCAAGTTACTAAAATGATATTAATCCTTCCACTTAGAAACAACAGATTATTTTAATTGGGGTAAATTAGTTCAGTTACTTCTCTGCCACCATCTCATCCAGTGAGTGACCAGGAGAGCCTATAGAACAGAAAAGAATTTGTGAATGCAAGATTGGTCATAGGAGCCAAAGGAACCCCAGACAGCTATGCAGTTTCATTATCCCCTTCACCTTTGGCATACCAAGCCCTGTGATACCTATTGCTGAATGAGAGAATGCAGATAAACTTAACTTCAAGTAAACCCAATTTATGACAATCCAGATTTACCCAAAAAAAAAAACAAACTAATTTTTTAATGTAGAAGTCTTTAAAATATAAGAAAAAAGTCTTATAAGTTCTTCTACACTTAATTGGTTTATAGAAAGTATCAAAATGAATTAAACTAATATAAGGGCATTGTGAAACCTTGTAATAATGCTTTATTTTTGAATATTCTCAGTTTGTTTCATTGAGTTTGACCCCATAACTATGAGTTCTTAATGTGTGGACAAACGTGGTATGCTTTACGTTGTAGGTGTGATGGTTGCAAGAGGACTCTTAGCAAACCCCGCCATGTTTGCTGGATATGAGGAAACACCACTGAAATGCATCTGGGACTGGGTTGACATTGCTCTTGAACTTGGAACTCCTTATATGTGTTTCCATCAACATTTAATGTACATGATGGAAAAGATAACTTCACGGCAGGAAAAAAGGATATTTAATACTTTGTCAAGCACATCAGCAGTCTTAGATTACCTTACAGACTCTTATGGGATTGACTGGACTTCCTAAATTATTTTCTATTTGCAGTGAAATCACCCAGCGTCACATCTTGGTTTTTACTTTGAATCAGTGGCTCTCAAACATTAGTATAAAAACAATGCCCTGACAGAATTTTTAAAAATCATTCCTAGACCCATCCTTAGAGATGTCTGATTCAGTAGATCTCTAGGGTGGACCCCAAAATACTGTTTTAAAGAAGACCCCAGGTGGTTCAAACATTGAAAAACATTGCTCTGAATCCTATTATGGATTTAAAAATGTGAGAATTTTTTTCTTAAAGAAATCATGTTTTTAACATTTTTAAATAAAACTTTATTTTAATACTAAAAGTATGACTCATGATATCTGTAAGTTAACATAAGATGTTTTAAATGAAAATAAGTGCAGAAAAGTGACAGAACAAATTCCAACATCTATATAAAATGAAAAGGACAAGAAATTTTGTATAGAATTGCATTCAGAGCTTAAATTAAAAGTTCAAGTTGGAAAATCAAACTGCTACTTCCTAATTCATGAATTACACACCTCAAGGTATTTCTTTTAAATTGTAACAGAAGTTAATTAGATGTGATGTTTTCTATAATTTATAACTAAGATTCCATGAAATTCTTTAAATGAAATTAAATGTTATATTTCGAGCTTTCTAGATCCTTAGAAGATTGAGAGCTTGGTAAATATACCTTATGTAAAATGAGAATATTAATTTCTGTCCCCCACATCTTACGTGTAAAAAATCTGGTCGCTAATCTGGAGATGATTACACAGGCTGGCCTCAGTGCTAGACCATTTTGTATATGGGACTTGAGCATCCAGAAACGTTGGTACCTGCGAGAGTCCTAGACCCAGTGCCCGACAGGTACCGAGGGACAACTGTGTATTTGAAATATTATTTCCTGGAAAATAGTAACCAGGTTTTATTTTTAATTTGAAATCCTAATTTTCATACCCTGTTTTTAGTAACGTTATGTTTATGCCTCCCAGCAGCTGATGATAATTTTAACTTTGAAGTTCCATGGTTTAGGGAATTCCCTGGCAGTCCAGTGGTTAGGGCTCCGCGCTTTGATGCTGTCAGCGCAGATTCAATCCCTGGTAGGGGATCTAAAATCCCCACAAGCCATGTGGTGCGGCCAAAAATAATTTTAAAAAAAATTTTTAAATAAAGTTCCATGGTTTGGGGATGTTGCTAACAGAATTTTGTTGGTGGTGAAATGTGCTACTGAAACCCTGTGTTGCCATGTATTTTTTTAAGGCACATTCTGTGCTTTCATTTTTCAATTAACGGATCTTTAAAGATAACTGGCTTTTTCATTAAATTTGAGTAGTACATTAGCACATAGGGAGCCGTAGTCAAAACTAAGTCACTTTTATGTTTGTAAATTAACTCTGAGGTGAATTATATGAGTGTTATAAGAGTGTTGTGAGGGCAGCAGCGTAATTAGAGTAAGGTACACAGCCTTTTGACGGAACCAGTGTAGGAAGGCAAGGCGTTCTAAACGCGTTTGACTTTTTTATTTAAGTTCCTATGGTTAATTTATGTTGCCTTTTTTTTTTCTGTGTAATCAAGTATACTTGTAATAAGGAACAAGAAAAAGCACTGAATTCAACATGGGTGGTTTTGCTTTCTTTTTTGGCCACAGGGGCAAGCGGGATCTTAGTTGCCCCCCACCAGGGATGGAACCCGAGCTCTCTGCAGTGGAAGCGCGTAATCTTAACCACTGGTCTGCCAGGAAAGTCCTTAAATGTGGTTTTATATTCGATAACCACCCCCTATTTTCACCATTTGTTTAATGTTTCCAAAATAATCGTCTCCAGGAGGATAATACTTTTATGTGCATTCCTGATATGATAACATTGAAAAAATAAACTTCAATAATTTGAGTGTTTTCACGCAATTTGAAAACCTGGAAGATAGTAACTGAAAGGATATACCAAACCCGCGTTGTTTTCCTTTCCAACCAGTCGCCGAACATCTCACCCTAAAGTGTATGGCTTCTTCCCAGCCCACGGACAAGGGCAGAAAATCTTACACGAAGTGTATGTTTGCACACTACCTGTCCTCCTACATTCTCAGAATAAAATGCGGCACAAGCACCCGATCCTGGCCTTTCTGTTTAACTATAGCTTAACTCCGGACAAACGGAACTGTCAAAGGTAAAATACAGAGCAGGAAAGGAGTGTTTTAACCACGTTCACGAGTTGGCAGCACCTTATCTAACCCGCCCGCCGCGGCGCCACTCCTTCTCCCCGGGTCCCTCCAAGCTCTTTCCCAATGTCTGTTAGCCTCACCCCTCGCACCCAAACCACACATCACTGGAAACGTTAAGTCCGCTCCCCTAGAGAAGTTGCGCTTGGAAGCCCCAAGCACCGGATCGAACAGTGAGTCAGCCTCTAGCCCCACCACAAACTAGACAACTATCACTGCTAATCATCCTGTTCGCGCCGCCTGGGATGTCGGCGGGGCCCGGCACCCGAGGCCGGCGTGGGGAGAGGGAGGCGGCGCGGCCGCGGGTGGGGGTGCGGGTGCGGGCGGGGGTGGGGCGCGCTCCCCTGCGCCCGCCGCGGCGTGTGACGTCCCGCGCGTCGGCGGGCGCGGAGCAGCGCGGGGAGGCAGCCCGGCGGCCGCAGGCGGGGTAAGGCCAGGCGAGAGCCCGGGGGCCGCGGGCCCCGAGGCGGCGTGGAGCGCGGGGTCGCGCCGCTCTCGCCGCGGTTGGACGGCGGGGCAGGCTCACCCCCGCCAGGCGTTCGCGGGGCGGGAGGGCCCCGGGCGCGGGCGTTAGTGGGGGTTGGCGTTGGGCTGCAGACGCCGCGGAGCTGGACGGAGAGCACGGCCGCGGTGCCGCCCGGGCCGCCGCGGAGGTGCAGACGCGGGCCTCCGGGCCCACCCTTGACCCGCTTCCTTCCCTCCCCTCAGCCCTCCCCGCCCCGGGTCCCTGCCGAGCGCCTCCCGTTTAGCGGAAGGTCGGACCCCGTAAACCTCCTGGCCGGAAACGTGGCGCCCTGGGGCCCTTCCTTAAACCGAGTTTTCTTTGAAAGGCAGCAGAGTAAAATAAGTGTTTCTCTATTTAGGTGTGAAAAAAAAAAATGACACTCCAATGGGCAGCAGTTGCAACTTTTCTTTACGCTGAAATAGGACTCATTTTAATCTTCTGTCTACCTTTTATTCCTCCTCAGAGGTAGGAGACTTTCCAGTCGTTACAACAATAAATATGAGCTCTTTGGACGGTATCGTGTGTTATGGAAAACGTTTTCTTAAGATTAAGAAGGTTGGGGTGCTCATTATATAAAAGGCCCTCTTTATAAACTCACAAACCAATTAGGTAATAGATAATGATCATATTAAAGTATCACTTTACATGAAACTTTTTATATGTGCAAATAACTCCCCCCCCCCCCCCCGTAAAAGAAGGGCCTAGTCCTTTTGGTTCTGTTGATTACAGATGTAATAAAGCAGTGTCATTCGTTTGACACCTGACTTATCGTTAGCTTTTGCTTTTGTTTTATTGCCCTGAATTACAGCAGTGAACTGAATAAAAGGAAGTGGATAAATGATGATGTTTACGGCACAGCATGATGCAGAAATGTTTCATTGGGGCAGTGGAATGACAATTTGGAAACCTAAGCCAAAAAGGGATTCTTAGTTTTCGCCTTATTTAATTCATTAGTATTCGTTTGATGACAATTTTACTACTTTATCCCGGCACAGAATTAATATATATTAAAAGTGCTAAATATGAAAAGTATCAGAACCACACATTAGCATTAGTTCCTTAGTAAAGCACCTTCGAAGATCTTTCAGTACTATTTCAATCGAAGCCTTGGCTCACTTTACCCCTGTAATAATCCACTTACTAGGAGTTCAGTTTTACAAGGGGACTTGATAGTGTGAATGATGAAATACACTTGTATAAAAATGTTGCAAGAAATTTGTTCACATAAAAGAAAATCTTTCATAAATGAGATCCTAGAGATAACTCACTGGAATTTACTAAGATCCCTTGACTGGAAGAGACTTATGAAAGTTTTTATCTTGACTCAGGGTCCAGTAGTCTTCCACAACTTTTAACTTGCTTCTTACCTACCTGGATTTCTACTCCTGTTTTTGTCTATCAGCTGTACCATCACTATTTTCTTTCTTAAAAAAGAAAAAATTGAATTATTATGTAGGAACGGGGCCTTTGAGATAATTTTATTCAGCCCATTCATTCTGTGGGAAAGTGGCCCAACTTAGGTCATCTGGCTGATCTACGGTAGATTTCGGACTAGAATCTGCCTTTCAGTCTAGTGCTTTTTCTGTTTCATCACCCTGTCTCTTATCCTGTTGATTTTGTTTCAAATCCTCAATATACTCTGTTAAGCTTTTTGGTAATACTTGCAACAATAGAATCCTATATTCAAGAGAAAGATATTATTTACAAACATCTGACATAAGGCTTAAGAATTTGCAAAAAATTTTTCTTTGTCAGTTGATCTTTTCTCCATCAAAACGGTCCATAAACTATGGATTCTTTTTCCTGCCAAATGTAATTTGTTCCTATCCTGATCAAGTATCTACTTGATAGATTTGTGTATATGTACACACATTATGTAAATATATCCTCATGGACAAATATACTTAAGAAAAATATATATGCACACAGACCATTTACCATATGTCCTTACCTTGTGTATCCACATTTTTGTTATCTTTTATATGTGTAATCACCATACTCTTCAAAGAAAAGACTGCAGTCTTCATTTAATTTGGGTGTCTACTTTTTTCTTACATACCCACTGGTTAAAGACACATGCTCAGAGGTCAGACTACCTGGGTTTATATCCCAACTCTGCATGTTAATGTATGACCTTGGGCAAGTTATTTACCATCTCTGGCCGGTTTCCTCATCTGTAAAATGGAGGTAATACTAGTATCCACCTCATATGGTGGTTGTGGTGATTAAATGAGCTAAAACGTAAAAGTGCTTAGAAGGGAAGTATGGTAAGGACTCTATATAGTAGCTATTATTAGCCTTTCCCAGAGTGGAGCCTTATTATAAACTGCTCGTTGTTTCCTGTAAGGGGATCTCTTTTGCGTTCTCTTTTATACTGTCAATTTACTTGAAATGTGAATTTACATTTGGGCCTAGATCAAGGTATTACCATTTATGTCCTCTTTCTAAAAATACAATTCTTTGTAATGTAAAATTTGAATAGTGTCTTTGGAGTTGGAAGCATAGAGGCAAAAGAAACTCCATCCATATCAATCGCTGTCTCCCCCCTAACTTCGGGTTATTAGAGTTGTTTTCAAAGCATAATCTTAAAGTAAGACTTTTTTTTTTTAAGTTGTAAGAATTTGAAGTTTACTTAAGTGCTTATTACCTTTATATGTCTCCTTTGGGCTCAGTTAATGCGTTACTCATTTAAAATGCCCTTGTGCAAGATTTGTTGTCCTTTCAATTGTGTGATGGATTACTTTGTCACTCTTTGCCATTTATAATCCGTGGTTTCTTACCTCTGTGTCTTTGCTTATACTGTTCGTCCATCTAGACTATTTATTTCATTTTTTTTTAATTTCATTTTCTCTGTGTTCAGATATTGATCTGGGTGGTAATTACATGCGTATATACACACATAAAAGTCCATCAAGCTATATGTTAAATATATACACATATATAAATTTATATATGTATATATATATTGTATATATACACATACATATATAAAAAAATAGGGACTTCCCTGGTGGTGCAGTGGTTAAGAATCCGCCAGCCAATACAGGGGACATAGGTTTGATCCCTGGTCTGGAGCAGCTAAGCCCACGAACCACAACTACTGAGCCCTCACGCCTAGAGCCCGTGCTCTGCAGCAAGAGAAGCCACTGCAATGAGAGGCCCTGGCACTGAAAGGAAGAGTAGCCCCTGCTCTCCACAACTAGAGAAAGCTTGTGAGCAGCAATGACGACCCAACACAGCCAATAAAAATAAATAAATAAATAAATGTATTTTAAAATATATATATTTTTTTAATTATTTTTTATTAAAAAAAAATATATATATATATATTTTTTGGCCACACTGTACAGCTTGTGAGATCTTAGTTCCCCAACCAGGGATTGAACCCCATCCCCTGGCAGTGAAAGCTTGGAATCCTAACCACTGGACCTCCAGGGAGTTCCCTTTCAAGCTATATATTTAAGAAACTCTTTTACTTGGAGGAGATCGTGAAAGTGCATCTGTTTTTTTTTATTATAAAAGTAAGCAGTGCAGAGTTGTACCTCTTATTACTCCTGAAATGTTGTTAATTGCTAGAACAATAGATCTTTGTTATTTCTGAGTTACTATCCTGATTAGGGAAACAATATAAAGTGATAACTTTTATCAGCAATTTAACATTTTACTGTAAGAATTCCTTTTTAAGGTTTTGATTGTGTATATTTAAAAGTTATTTTTACTTTAGAATATTTAAGCCACCAGACAGGAGATAATCAAATGTCAGATTATTATTAAACCTGAAAGAAGTTGTTCTTTATTTCATGAGACATTCTTACTGATAAGAATTGATAATTCTCTGGTATGACAAAAAATTAAACTTCTGTAATTCTTTTCACTCATTATACAATTATTAAAATGTTAATTCAGTGTTTAGAAAGTATCTCAAAATGTTCCTTTGACTTTTTACACCTTATGTAATTGTATTGCTTTACAGATGGCAGAAGATTTTTTCATTTAGCGTCTGGGGTAAAATTGCATCTTTCTGGAACAAGGCTTTCCTTACTATTATAGTCCTTTTGATTGTTCTGTTTCTAGGTAAGTACTAGATTCCTCCTTTGAGTAAGCTTAATTATAGTTTTTAATATTATTATTAATGAATTCATTGATTTTTAATTAATTAAGTTGATGTTGCCATTAGTATACAGATGAATTTATATAGTATAGTGATAGTGTATGGAATAGGTAATTGATATATTAATAAATAGTTGATAGATATTACTGTTATATACACAAAAGCATAAATTGCAGCAGAGTGCAGTGGTTCTTAATCTCTTTCCTGTTGTTATAAGATTTAAATGCAGCGATGCATAGCCTAGTTTTCAGAGTTACCAGTTATACAATCATTTGTAATTGCGGTGTCCTGGGCACCCAGGGGCTTAGCTCTTAGGGAGGCAAAGAGAGGAATAGAATCACTAGGCCCTCAAAATGAGTTTTAGATGCAGGATGTGAATCTTGATTGGATCCTGGTTGAAAAACAACAACTACAGCACAGACATTTGAGAACTACTGCAAAAATTTGAATACAGACTGGTTGTTAGACAATCTTAGGGAATTTTTGTTAACTTCAGTTGTGGTAACAATGTTATTATTATAAAGCAGAAGTCAGCAACCTATAGCCTGCAGACCAAATGACTATTTTTGTAAACAAAACTTTATTAGACTATAACCATGCCCATTTGTTTATGTATCATCTGTACATGAACAACTGCAGAGTGCAGTAGTTGAAACAGACACCATGTGGCCTAAAACATTCACTGTTTGCTCTTTAGAGAGAAAACTTACCAATACCTGACACAGGAGTATGTCCTTATGCTTAGGAGTTGCATGCTGAAATATTGAGAAGTAAAGTGTCATGATATTTAGAACTTACTTTCAGATGGTTAAAAAAAAACAAGTAAAGTAAATATGGCAAAATGTTAACAGTTGTTGAATCTAGGGAGTGGAAATATGGATGTTTATTGTACTCGTTTTTCGGCATGTTTGAAATTTTCATGATAACAAGTACCTTAGAAATTAGAAGTAGACTTTTTTTTTGAAGTAGAAAAGAATAGCTTTATTGCTTTGCCAGGCAAAGGGGGCCACAGCTAATACCTTCAAAACTGTATCCCGACCTGGAGGGGGTAGGGAGGAGTTTTACAGTCATGGTTCAAAGAGGGTGTGATCAGCTCGAGGACATTCTTCTGATGGGTTGGTGGTGAGGCAGTTGGGAGTCCACATCAGCAGCCTGCTGGTTCCAGCCTGTCTGGGGTCTGTGTGCTTGGAGGCAGCACGCAGTTAACTTCCTCCGCTTGGTTGGGGTTTCAGGACCTCAAAAACATACAGGTTTTTCCATCATTTCCCCTTTTGATTGTAGGTCTTTCCGTGGAGAACATTGATGGTCATGATACCTGTCTCTTGATGCTGGGGTGATGCAGCTTCTTGTCACAGGTGTAGATCACATCCCTTGGTCGTAGGCCTCCTTATATTTGCCCAGATCCTGGCAGAGCTATTGCGACATCCCAAACACTACTTTTCTCTACAAGTAGACCTTTAACGTTCTTAGCAAACCGGAAATTCCATGAGTCGAAATAATTACCATGTTTTTTAGAAGGAGTAGCTGAGCTCAGAGGGATTAACTTGTCTGAGATCACGCAGCTACTTCTTGGCACTTCAGATTTTGATGCCCATTGCAGAGTATGTTTTCCCTGAGAATTCTCTCAGAGTTGTGTTACGGGTTGGATAGCTTTTACAGGGGCCAGCCTGGGGCCATAACCACCAGGTATGCCACCGTCTTGTGAGAAAATGTTTCTCACATTCCATATTACCATCCTCTGGAGTGGAATCCTCTTTATAAACCGGGAATAACTGGTGTGAGTAGGTATGAGTAGGTAATTGTATCAGGGTGTGAATGGGTTTGTGCCTCATTTCAAAATGTGTTTGTCTCAAGGTACGTTAATTAATGTTACTGATTGAATCTCCAGCCATTGAAGAAATAACACCAAGCGAGCAAAAAACAATAAGGAAAACAGGCCCCAACTTTGCCACCAGCTAACTGAATGACCTTTGGAATGACATTTCATCTCTCTGAGTTTGCAAAATAAAGGGAGAGAGGAAATCTCTGCAGCTCTTACTAGCTCTAGAAGTGTATCGTGAGCTTCCAGCTCTAAACTTGTCACAAGAATTTCTACTGAAAACTGCTACATACCCGTATACAGAAGGGGAACTTTAGCCAAGGTTCTTTCCGTTTCATATGTCGAAAACGAACTTCAGCTCACTTGAGCAGGAAAGGGGGATTTAAGATAAAATCCGGGTTGTTTCAGAGCAGCCCAGGGAAGGAGGGAAGCCAAATTCCTAGAAACTGAAGGGTCCTTTTCGTGTCGCTGTGTTTCTCACTGGATCCACGTCACTCTTCCTTGTCTCTGCGGACTCTGATGCTCTGTTCCCAGGTCAGAAAGCAGGCAGCATACAGCTGCCCAGTTTCGTCACTCCAGCTATATGCAACGATTAATTTCTTTTTTCTTTTTCTTTCTTTTTTTTGGCGGGGGGAGCTGTGCTGTGCAGTGCGGCATGTGGGATCTTAGTTCCCCGACCAGGGATGGAACCTGCGCCCCCTGCATTGGAAGCACAGAGTCTCAACCAGTGGCCCGCCAGGGAAATCCCTAATTCATTTCTGAATCCCAATTCTAATTCTAAGGGGAAAAATCTGACCAGCTAGCACCAGGTGTCCAGTCCTGATCTGAGAAGCTATGGCCAGGGGGCAGGGTCACAGAGCAGCATCATGACTTCTGGCTGGAGCCTGCATCTGTGGGCAGAAGGAGTAATTAATTCCCAGAGAATAGTAACATCATGGACGGTTAATTCAGGCGCTTTAGCCATGGATAGTAAAGACAGGAGATAGGGACTTATCCGTGCAGCCTCAGTGTTTCCATCTCAGAACAGGGGAATAACACCTACTTCACTGAAGTGTTGGAAAGATAAAATGCAGTTACATATGTAAAGTACACACGCCAGCGTTCTCATCCACTAGACTGACACTGGTGTAAATAAGGTAAACCCAGTAGGTTTGAGTTATTCCAGCTTAATTCACTTTTTATTCTGGAATTTTTTTTCTTGTTGATCTAATGAGGTAATGATTACAAGGTGTTTATATTCCTAGAGCCAATACTAACTGAAAAGTGTGTGTGCATCTGTGTGTGTGTTTTAGCACGTTGGAATAGGCAGAAAAGAAGTAGGACACCCAGGAGAGTATGTTTAGTGTCAGCACAAACGCATCTGAGGAATTTGAAAGCTTCTACAAGTGATCCAAGAAAACTCACTTTGTGTCACACCCTCCCCTTATTGTTGCCCCCATCCCACTTTTCAGACGTGGTCTCTTCATTATTATGCAAGCAGTTCCTTCTACAAATTGGTTTGTATGACAGTTTACATTTTTTCTTTGATAGTGCTTAATCTTTAGCATTTCTGTATAGTGGATCCAGGAGTATTATTCCTGTTTAATCGCCAAGGAGTAATGATCTTCACAGTACCGTTTGGTTCCTCTGGTCTGTTCAAAATAGCTCATAAATACTATTTTGTTCTTGGTTTTTTTTTTTTACATGTTTTGTAGTGATTGGCATTCTCTTATTATATTGAAGCAATCTGAGAAATGACTAAGCCATGAAAAAAGAATGAAATCTTGCCATTTGTGTCAAGGTGAATGAACCTTGAGGGCATTATGCTAAGTGAAATAAGTCAGACAGAGAAAGACAAATACTGTATAATCTCACTCATGTGGAATCTTTAAAAACTAAAATAAAATCAAGCTCATAGATACAGAAAACAGATTGGTGGTTCAGGGGTGGGCGGTGGGCAAATTGGGTAAAGGGAGTCAAAAGATACAAGCTTCCAGTTATAACATAAATAAGTCATGGAGATGTAATGTACAGCATGGTGACTATAGTTAATAATACTATATTGCATATTTGAAAATTGCTAAGAGAGTAGATCTTGAAAGTTCACATCACAAAAAAAAAAGTTCACATCACAAGAAAAAAAATTCTGTAACTGTATATGGTGATGGATGTTAACTAGACTTGTGATATTTTACAATATATGCAAACATTGAATCTTTTTTTTTTTAATTAGCAAATTAGGGATAGAAGGAAACATCCTCATTCTGATGATGAACATCTACAAAAACCTAGAGCTAGCCTCATCCTTAGTCAGATATTGAAAGTTAGCCCCATAAGATTGGGAACAAAGCAAGAATATTCACTTTCACTATCTTTATTCAATTAAGTAATAGATTTTCTAACCAGGATAATAATAAGTTAGGAAAAAATAGAAAGCATCAAGATTGCAAATTAAAAAGTAAAACAGTGATTTGCAAATGACATGATTGTTTATTTAGAAAATCCTAAAGTATCTACGAGAAAGCTACTGTGTCAAAGAAATATAGTGGCATCACAAAATACACCGTCAATATACAAAAATGAAGTGCATTGCTATGCTATAAGCAATAATTCAAAAATGGAATTTTTGAAAATTTATAACACCAAGAAGCCTAAAAACCTTAGAAAAGAACTTTATAAAAGATGTACAAGATCTCAACACTGAAAGCTACAAAACATTGCTGGAAGAAATTAAAGAAAATGGAAAATAAAAATGTCAGTTGGAAAACTCACTGTCATTGCAATGAAATACCACTTCATACCCACTAGGATGGTTATAATCAAAAAGACAAATAATAGCAAGTGTTGATGAAGATGTGGAGAAATTGGAATCGTCATACTCTGCTTGTGGGAATGTAAACTGGTACAGCTGCTTTGGAAAGCAGTTCTGACAGTTCCTCAAAAAGTTAAACATAGAATTGCCATATGACCCAGCAATTCCACTCCTAAGTATATACCAAGAGAAATGAAAACATATGTCAGTACAAGAACTTGTACATCAATGTTTATGGCAGCATTATTCTTAATAGCCAAAAAGTGGAGAAAATCCAAATGTCCATCATCTCATGAATGGATAAACCATATGTAGTGTATCTGTACAATAGGATATTTTTCAGTCATAAAAACTAACGAAGCAAGTTCATCTATGTAACTTGCTGCAACATAGATGAACCTTGAAAACATTATACTCAGTAAAGGAAGCCAGACACAAAAGACCACATAAAACATGATTCCGTTTATATCAAATGTCCAGAATAGGACAGATAGATAGAATAGATCCATAGAGACAGAAAGTAGATTGGTGGTTGCCAGGAGGTAGGGGGAGGAGAAGAGTGGATAATGGGGTTTCTGTTTGGGTTGATGAAAATATTCATGTGTTGGTTACACAACTTTGGGCATATACTGAAAACCACTGAGTTATATATACTTTAAAGGGATAAATGTTATGGTATGTGAATTTTATCTCAATAAAGCTGCTATTTTAAAAAATTAAGTAAAATAATGGTTAAAATGGCCTCAAATTTCCAACTAGAATCTCTTCCCTGTTTGGCAGTAACTCTTTCCTAAGAATGCTGCTGGCTACATGCAAGGAAAAACCTAATTTGCCTATACCTCCACTGGCCTTTGTGACAACTAAGGCAGATACCTTCCCTAGGACATACAAGAATCCAGTCACGTAGAGTACACCAAATATAGATGCTAATAATCTGAAATCTGTTTCCCACTAGAAAGAAGTGGTTCTCCTGAATCTGAGACTTAGCAGAACTGAAAGCATCAAAGGAGCAGCTATCTGAACATTGCCAGTAGTAGGTGCCATCCATAGGACACTTGGGGTACCATGTGCCACCATAGGTCAATCCCATTTCAACAAGTCTTTGTCAGTGGAAATCTCAGTGTGACCAAATATTTCTAAAATCTCAATAATTTAAAGTAATAGTATCCTATATCTAGAATAAACAAGGACGTACTGTATAGCACAGGGAACTGTATTCAATATCTTGTAATAACCTATAATGGAAAAAATCTGAAAAAGCATAGATAGAGGTAGGTATAGATATATAACTGAATCACTTTGCTGTACATCTGAGACATTGCAAATCAACTATACTTCAATTTTTTGAAAAAAGTAATAGTAGATATAATTAAAATGCTAGTGTAGTAAGAGAAATGGGATAGTCTCCCAGAGTTGATTGTAATGTGACATGACCTATATATGTTACTGTCAGTAGGCTGAATTTTAATAAACCTCTTAGGGATAGAAAAAGTAAAGGATAATAGTTTGCCATGTAGCTAGAGATTAGAGACAGTGCAGTGATGGTAAGTCCTAGATGAATAATAAAAAAGCTAAATACTGTTACATTCAAAGTTTACCACTATCCACTTACAGAGCGTCTATGTTGAGCATGGTACCCTCCCAGATACTGTAGAGGAAGGACAAAAAGAGAGCCCCTGGGACTTCTCTGGTGGCGCAGTGATTAAGAATCCACCTGCGAATGCAGGGGACATGGGTTTGATCCCTGGTCTGGGACGCTTCCACATGCCGCAGAGCAACTTAGTCTGTGTACCTAGAGCCCGTGCTTCGCAACCAGAGAGGCCACTGCAATAAGTCCACGCACCCCAACGAAGAGTAGCCCCCGCTGACTACAACTAGAGAAAGCCCACGCAGCAACAAAGACCCAACACAGCCAAAAGTAAATTTAATTAATTTTTTTAAGAAAGTGCCCCTAGCTAAAGTCCATTATCTAAAAGTTAGGTCAGTTGCGCTAAAACTGCTTCCCGTTTTAATAATCTTATATTCTTAAAAGCCAAAAGTAATGTTTCCTCATTTTCTCTAATAGATGCTGTGAGAGAAGTAAGAAAATATTCCTCAACTCATGCCATTGAAAGGAGCTCAGCCAGCAGACCTGCTGCCTATGAGCATACACAGATGAAACTTTTTAGGTCTCAAAGAAATCTTTACATTACTGGATTTTCATTATTTTTCTGGCTGTAAGTTTTTTTAAAAGCACAATTTTAAAGCATGATTTTTGTTTCTCATTTTTTCTACCTATACTATAGTTTTTTTTTCCTGTACTATTTAGCATACTAACATCTTTATGAAAGAACTCATGACAGACCCAAATAACAAATAATAGTCACGGCTTGTAGGTTCGATAGGCCCACAAGGCTCTGCGTGTTCTGGCCCCAGCTGCTCTCTGGAGCCTCCTCTTGTACTCTTCTCTGACGTGTGCACCGCGTTCCACCCACACTGCCCTTCGCTGCTCGTTCATTCATCCATCCTTGCAACAAATATTTATTGAGGTCCTATTGTGTACCCAGCTCCTTTTTGCTTCAGGGTCTTCCCACCAGCTTTCCCTTCTGCCAGAACACTCTTCCCTTCGCTCTCTCCTTGGCTAATTTCTACTTTAGCCCCTTTCTCAGGGAAGCTGAGGCCTGTGATCATCATTCTGCCTGCTGTACACTCCCATAGAATGTGTAGCATATATACTTTTCTTTCAAGCATTATTGGTGGTTGTAACCAAATACTGTTTTAACTCTTGCCTTCCCAAGCAGAACCTAAACTCTTTGAGAGCAAGGCCTTTGTCTTGTTTCCTGCTATGTCCCCAGTGCCTGGCACAGTGTTTAACATGTAGCAGTTTCTGAGGAGATATCTGCGGAATGAATAGTTGAAGATAATGCTTACTACTACTAACAATGGAAGTTCCCCATATGTAGAAGTGAAGCAGCAGTTTTTAGGTTTGGTTGGCCTCACACAAGCCTCTTTAAATTTTGAACCGAGGGCGAAAAATTTTACTGGCCCTGCCACACTGTCTGAAATTCTGTTTCTGCTCTTCCTGGCCAAAGGCCTCTATGGAGAAAATAAGTAAATTAATAAGTACCACTGAACTCGCATTCCAAATGCTAATCTTCTAATGAAGAAATGAGACACAGGCTTGTTTTGATGAGAAAACTTGAATTAAAAAATATGTATCTTCCTTCCTTAAACATCACCTCCCTCCACCATGCACACACCTAAGGGGGAGTCACTGGATAATTATTGCTTAAAGTCAAAGTTACCGATGATTAACCTAGTTGTACACTACTGACATTTTTTTTTATTTTCTTAGAGTGTTGAGACGTCTGGTTACCCTCATTACTCAGCTGGCAAAAGAGCTGTCAAACAAAGGAGTACTTAAAGTTCAAGCAGAAAATACTAACCAGGCTGCCAAAAAATTCATGGAAGAGAATGAAAGACTAAAACGGGTATTTAAATTTACTTCTTAAAAACTGATGGAAGTTCCCCATACGTAGGTTGGTATTTCCAAGGGGTGGTTTATTATTTTTCAGCATCAAAAAGAGCATTTTCATAATTTATAAGCAGAAAATGGCCATAAATAACAGTATTCTACAAAATGATTGTTTCAGAAGTGTTTTATTATCTTTAGATTTGTGTGTTCTGTTTCCCTCCATGGTAGATTAATGCCATTGGACCTACTTCCTATGATTCAAGGAGAAAGTGACCTGGGAATATGGATTTTAATTCCTTCATTACCATTAATTTTACTTCATAACCTAAAGCAAGTTTTAATAAGTTTGTATTATGTTTCCATTTCCCTTTCACTAAAATTACTGTTAAGTCTTTTCTGTGTGTTTCTGTTGTTGTTGTTTTCTTTAAATGATGATTATGTAGGAAGCAGAGGAAAATAGTTGATATAGACTGATGACTGCATATAACATTTTCAGTCTCTAATTTGGTTATTCTGCTGCTAATTCTTCTTTGAGAACCCTATGCTATCTTCCCCCAGCTACTCAGGGAGGGTGTAAATCAGATACTGATGTTTTCCATGTTAGGTAAAAAGAACAAATGGAAAAATGGAAGATATAAAATTACTTTGGGTATTTTTTTTCTTAAGTTAAAATTTAAGAGTCAGAGCTCATAGCTTGAGTGTTTTCAGTTCATGTTAAGTGTCATAAGTTTTCCTAATTCTGCTTCTTAGAAAAAAAAAATCAGTGATATCATTCAGAAGTGAAACAGATTTTTTTGAAGAAAGAATTCCTAACAAAATGCAATAAGATTATTTCCCTATTATAAATTAATGAAGTGCAGTCAATTATAATTACATCAAATCATATTTATGTAAAAAAGTGTTCTAACAGTAGAGAATTATCAAACTCCTAAACCCCAGCCTCTTACAGAAAGAACTATAAGCATCACTTTTCATCAACTCTAAATGAGTTAGCTGTTACAATATAAAGCTTTTTTCTGAAGCCTATTAAATAAGGCAAAACTCATTGCAAAAAAATATTTTTGATGCTGCAGTGTCATGGTCACCTATTCAAAAACCCATGTTTTACTTAGGAAGTCTACCCTATTTCCACTACAAAAAGAGGATTCAAAAATGTTTCTTTGGGTAGATTATAACCACCATCTTTTAAGGAAACTTTTAGAGAATAAGCACCAGCTTATATTTTTACTTTGTTTTGTTCAGTTTTGAAAAAGCATTGATCCATAGATGTCATGCACCTTTCCCTTCGTTGTAAATATAGGTTCTGGGAAATGCAGCTGTCAGTATTTCTGTATTCAGAAGCAAGCAATACACATCACTGGAGTGTTTCAGCAGCACTGTCAGCTTTATTTTGTACCTTAATATTATTTGCTTCATTTTCTGTCCTTTGATCTCATTTCATCATGGTAAAAACAAAACAAACCCCTCAAGCCTTTGATTAATATATGATGGCTAAACTCAAAAGCACACAGCCTTGTATTTGTAGACATACCATGAGCCTGTCTTGATTTACCATGTCCATCATGTTAGGGTAGTGAGTTGTAACTGCTAATAGAACACTGCTTTTTTTCCCTCTTATTCTTGAACTCCAGGAAAATGGAAAGTGTTTTTGTAGTTTGGGTACTATTATTTTTCTCATATACACCATAATTAATGTACTTAAATTAGTCTTATCCTTCAGAAAAAGCACTTTCCTCAAAACATTTCTTTTGGGATTGTTTTCAGAACGAGTTACTTAACTGGCAAGGAAATTTATTTCATGATTACTGATTCTTTGATCCACCACAATTTCTCCCTTTTTTTGTTTTCCTCTCCTTTGGTTCCATGCTGTCCTGGTTCCCCGCTTCTGCATATCTGTGGCCCAGTCAGTGGCACTAGATCATAAGTGCACAGATATACTGGGCAAAAGCCAGTACACAGGGAGGAGAAAGTCTGCAATCTGGATAAAAATATTGTCAATGCCCAAAGTATAACTGATTAACCCATAGGTCAGAATGTCAAAGATGACTTCTATTTCAAGATATTTCATGTAGGTTTTGAAATATCAGCTGAGGAAGGATAGAATTGCTGAAACATCTCTTCATTCTGTATCAGAGACACATTATCTAATGGAAAGTGCATTACCCTGAAGTCCAAGAGCCTTGAGTGCCAGTCCCAAATCTACCAGTAATTAGCCTTGTGACCTGGGGCAAATCACCTCATTTGCTCTGGGCCTCAAGTTTATAAATAATAGCTAACATTGTTCAAATGCTTCACAGTAAGGCATTAACTCTTTCAATTGTTGCAACAACCCTATGAGGTTGGTGCTGGTAATATTTGCATTTTATAGATGAAGAAATGGAGGCACAGAGAAGTTAAGTGACTAAGAAGAGACAGAACTAAGGTTTGAATCCAAGCAGCCTGCCTCTAAAATCCACACTCTTAACCACATTGTTTTGTGCCGTTCAGTCATATGCTAGCCTATGAAATGAGTTGCACATGGTGCCTGGAACCCCTTTCTGTTATGATATTCAGTTAATGAAATGAGACAATTATGAAAGACCAATTCACTTTTAATTTAACTGCTTTAGTATAACAGTGATGGAGCTTTACTCTTTACTTGTTGTTTTACCAGCCACTTACCAAGGTGGGATAAGGTGGGTGGGACTGTGAACATGTGCATTATTATAGCTGGTAGCTATTGAATTTCAGATCCCAGGGCTCTTGGTCTTTCTCTAGCATCAAGTTACACATAATAAAGTTGAACAAGTTTATAGGTGCAGTAATGAAAGCTTATTTACAAGACTGACACCAAATCCAACTTTTCCAAGTCAATGGCATGATAATTCAAGCAGTCAGTGTAAACATTCCTGTAACTCAGTGGTTATCTTCCAATTTGGGTAATCACTGGAGACTGTGTGAACTGAATTCAGTGAAGTAACAGCTAAGATTGTTTTGAACTTGAAGTGGTCAACAAACTTGTAGAGATTTGGAGGGTTTTTTCCCTAGTTTCCGCTCTTAAAAATATATATATTTTTTTTTTTAATTTTGAGGATATGAGGCTCCTTCAGTTTTAGCAGGTACCTCAGTCCTTCATCTCTTAAAAATATTTCTTAGAATTATATAATATATCCATTCCAGCTTTTATTCCTCCTTTGGATCTGCCTAATCTCTGTTATAACACAGTAGTATTGTATTCGATCTTGTGCTATAGTATCTTTGCTCTTGTCTCACCCTTTCCACTAGATTGAAGTTACCTGAGAGCAAAGACCATCTTTCTCTTACATTTTTACTCCGTATAGTACACAGCACTGTAAAATATTTGCATGTGATAGTAGCAGTGCTCAGTAGCACTTTGTTTGATGTATCAGCTTACATTAGAAAAAGAATCACGCTGCAGTAGAAGTTCTTTTCTGTGTCAGTCTGTTTTAAATTGTCCTGAGTTAACTTTTTTACCTGACTGTGGAAGCTTTCCATATCAAATTGCTGCCTTTTTATTTGGTCAAATAACCCATGCCAGTATATACATGTTCTGTTTTTCAAACATTAATCTAATTTGCCTTTCATGGTAACTTAACATATTAAAATTTCTTTTTGGTAAGTCAGCATCTTAATTCTGTGAACAATGATGATTTCTATCCAGCCCTACAGATTATGAAATTTTTACCTCATGATGTTTTTATATTAGTCAAATCTTTTACTATTCAAATATTTTACTATTAATTTTTCTTCCCTAGAAAAGATAAGCTACAAACATAAAATAAACATTTTAAAAGCCAGAATAAGTTTGAAAATAGAAAGAACATTGTAAAGGATTAACTGAATAAAAGTAATTTGGAGACTGTTCAACGAAAATTAGGTAGAATTGTCCAGGAATAGAGATGGCCCTGTCATTCTCCACTTACCCATCTCTGTCCTGACAACATTATATTCTTCTCTTATGAACTTGTCTATATAAAACTAGTCTGAGTAGACAGCTCTGCAATTGGAACATAATGGCTTTCCAAGTAATATTATCCCCAGCATTATTTTTCCCCTTAGATTAATATCACACAATTAAGGAAAAACATTGTTTGTCTAAATACTTTTGAAAATATAATTTTAATTATTTCTAGCCCAACCAGAAACTCTTGTTAATTTCATTTCAGAGATTTCAATCATAGAAGAAATTTTGTGTGTGTTTGCCAAATATCAAGTTTCTGTAACAGAAGCTTACATTATAAAAAAGTGTAAGATACTGAAAAGGACAAAGAATAAAATAAAGAGCAATAATTTAAAATACACTATTCAGCTCTTTTCCTGAAAGAAGGTCTGGCTCTTGCAATCTAAGATTACTTCTTTCTATAACTCTTTTCTGATAGCTCTTGAAAAACAATGGCAAGGAAGAAGAACACATTTTGGAAGTGGAAAATAAAAAACTAGCAGAAGACAAGGAAAAACTGAAAACTGAATTAAAGAAGGCTTCAGATGGTAATGTTGCATGCATGCACAAAAGTAGAAACAGTATCGTGATATTTTATGCTGTTACAACTTCTCTGTTTTCCCTAAAACAAAACTAATGGCTAAGTGTTCTTCTGGCTAAAATATCGAGAGTGACCTCTTTATAAATTCCTGCTCAAATACAGAGATAAACCATTGTTGCAGCCAAGAGAAACATGCCGTGTTATACAGACAAACATGTAGGTGTTTCAGATCTGTGTTGTAAATACAGATGTTCCTGCCTTAGCAAGAGAGCTCTGTTCCTGAAAAGTTGCTTGTAAACACAAGTTTGGAAAATGAATCACATTGTTCCATCATAGTGTATTGATTCTTTGAAAGAAGCAATGTCAGGGGGACAGTTTTGGTTATAAGAAAATACACTGCTTATCTCAAGCCCTGATATTTTCTACTTGCCAGATATAAGGAAAACGTTCCTTGAAAGAGATGGATAGGGATAGAGTAAGCCACAGTCTAGGATGCCAGCTGAGAGCTTGAATGTCTCATTCCAAAGTACATTGCAACAAGGACTTGGAGTAGGGCGTCCCAACTCTATTTCCC
The DNA here is from genome assembly GCF_030028045.1 of Hippopotamus amphibius kiboko. NCBI lineage: Eukaryota > Metazoa > Chordata > Mammalia > Artiodactyla > Hippopotamidae > Hippopotamus > Hippopotamus amphibius. Next base: position 84,901,149 of record NC_080189.1, on the reverse strand, counting down.
TGAAGGTAGCTATTTCTTCTACATTTTTTGTTTTTTGAAAAATAGTTGTTAGTATTTTCTCCTTCTTAGACAAGGAACAAATTATTATTGCCTGCAGCTGCGTGGCACAGAAAAGTCCCAAGTTCGATGTCATCCCAGGAAACTCTGAATAAAAGTTTACTGCTTGACCCCTGAGCAACATTCCTGCATATGACAGATAGCCCTTGATGTTGTCCAGATACAGGGGAACCCCTCAGTCAGAGTCAAGATAATGATCGATGTATAGACCTTCTCAAGTTTCAGATCTCTTCCACTACTTTGTCTTGAAAATAAATTGGAGAACATTCAGTGACTGAATCAAAGACCTACTTTATGCCATTTGTAAATTTAGATTTTTTTTAAATAGGCCTCGGTATAATAGAAGTTTCTGTAATAGTAACTTGCTGTTGTTGTTTATCTATGTACATTGTTTGGATATAGTTGAGTTCATCAAGATGTATTTGAATTTGAGATGGGAAGCCTGAAGATAAAAACTAATTCTGTTTAAAAATATGCGTAGGATATTTCATATGATATAAAATATGTAGTCACTTTCCGACTTCTTATTTAAAGTAAAAAAATAATAATAATTTAGAGGCAGTAAGTTAAATAAGTTACTCTTCTAGACAAAGTGGTGGATGCTTTGGTTGGTATAGTATAACTCAAAATTCTAAATCTTCTCATAGTTGGTGTACTGTTGGCTCTTCTGCAGTTCGAAACAATTTGGAACATGATCACAAAGTTTTAACATTTGTATGAAAATAAATTTAGTAATCAGACATTTCAGAAGAGAAATAGTGTTCTTTTTTTACCCAGCACAAAATATTGCTGCTAATCCTTCTGAAGAATGCAAGGAACTCTTTCCAAAATATCTTTAATTAGTTTTTAAAAATTATTTTAAATTCCTGCTTTTTTTTATATCTGCCAAGGATCCTTTCCCTTATGTTGTAAGCAGAGTAGGACAGAAATAAAAAGACGCATAAGAATAGGTTGTGTGCCATGCTACACCTCTCTTAACCCTGGCCAGCTTAGTTTTTTCTCCCTTTGCTGTTTAAAAATTCCAACTCTAAGATATTTTGAGCTTTAACCTCACAAGTCTGATATATAACTCTAAACTCAATGTTATTTTGAGTAATATAAAGAAACTCAATATTTCTTTAACAGACGATACAGATGTTTGGAGAAAATGAACTCTTTGATAATATAGGCATTTTGTTTATGATCTGATAACAAGAGATGCCAAGCTTCTGTGTTTGAAGTGTAGACTGCAAAACTATTTTCAAAGTGAATCAATGTTGAGGTAAAAGCAGATATTACCTGTTTGAATATGTCCTGTTTGGTTCCTGCAAGGTGTGTAGTATTTTATGAACACATTTTATTTTAGGTAACATTGTTACTGACCTTGAGAAGATCAAAGTTCCATTTCTAAAGGAGGTATAACCCTGGCTATGTTCTCTTGACCTATACTAGTCAAATTCTTTAAGATAAGAACTAAGGAATAAATTAATAGTACAAGATTTGGATGAATTCAGCAGAATAATGCTTTGTACATAGTACCAGTCAAATATATTCATAGATTTCTAAAAATTGAGGATACTGGGCTTCCCTGGTGGCGCAGTGGTTAAGAATACGCCTGCCAATGCAGGGGACATGGGTTCGATCCCTGTGTGGGGAAGATCCCACATGCCATGGAGCAACTAAGCTCGGGCGCCACAGCTACTGAGCCTGCGCTCTAAAGCCCGTGAGCCACAGCTACTAAGCCCTCACCCCTAGAGCCCATGCTCCACAGCAAGAGAAGCCACTGCAATGAAAAACCCACACACTGCAACGAAGGGTAGTCCCCACCCACAACAACTGGAGAAAGGCTGTGTGCAGCAAAGAAAACCCAATGCAGCTAAAAATAAAATAAAATAAAATAAATAATTTAAAAATTGAGGGTATTAAGACTGATGGTGCTTAAGAAATGTTTCAGGAAGTTCTTTTATATTTGAAAATTGAGTAGAAAGGCAGTGTGGTTTGTTTTTTAATAGAGGTAAATAGAGTATTTTCCATATGTATGGTCTTACCCTTCGTGTTTGTTTAATCTAAATGAAACATTTTCTCCAAATATGTTAGTGGAAGTAAAGCATAAATACAAATGTCTCATTAAACTGATTCAATCCAAATGGAAAAGTGTTATTCTGAAGGCATGTATTAAGAGCACTCACTCTATCAGTAGTGCCAAAATCTCCATCAGTTTTTAACCACCAGCTCATATCTTTGACCAGTTGGTAAATTACCTGTGCTTCAGTGCAATAATATGACTCTAGTGATCCAAAGGAGAGCATGCATGTCCCCAAGCACCCAATTTACACTCAGGACTAACTTAGTCAGGTGTAAGGACCTGATTTGTCGTTTTTAATGATCTGTTTAATGGTAACTCTGATGTCCCAGTGTGTGGAGTAATTGGTAAAGGGCACTGCCATGAAAAATGAGAACTTAAGCTCTAAAGAATTTACAAAGTTCACAAGCCCTCATAATAAGGATAGACCTTGTATGTAGTGGAAAACCTTCTGCTATGCAAGGAAACTGACTTCAAAACACTCTTCTAGCAGAGCGGCCCAATATTTATTCTTAATACCTTCCCAGTACATATTCTTAAAACTGAAGGAAATATGTACCATTCAGTCACTGCACATCCAGGCAGTGGTAAAAGTAGATACAATTTTGAAAGTGATTGAGTTACATGTGGAAGTGTCTCTTCCTTATTCTTTTAGGAGCAGGACTATATCCATAACATGCTACATTGAAAGTTATTAGGGCTGCCAGTCTAGTAGTAGAAGTTGAGTAATAGTGTATTTCTCCTACATAAAGGGAAAAGAAAAAGAAGAAAATACAAAAAAGTGATTGAGGCAAATTCCTTGACCCTGCCCTTATTCTTTCTTCCTTCCTTCCCTCTCTTTTCTTCCTTTCCTTCCTTCCTTTCTTTTTCTGTCAGCAACTTTTTAGAAACTATTCAAATAACATCCATTGTAAGATCACTTAACATGGAGCATAATTAAAACTATCCTTAAAAAGCATACCTATTAAGGGACTTCCCTGCCAGTCCAGTGGTTAAGACTCCATGATTCCAGTGCAGGGGACAAGAGTTTGATTCCTAGTCAGGGAACTAAGATCCCACGTGCCACACCGCGTGGCCAAAAAATAAAAAAGTAAAAAGCATACCTATTGAGAATAAAGCAAATTTTTATTTTATTTACTTTTCTTCCAGTTTTATTGAAATATAGTTGACATATAGCACTGTATAATTTTAAGGTGTACAGTGTAATAATTTTATTTACATGCATCAGGAAGTGATTATCACAATGTTTAGTGAACATTCTTCATCTCATATAGATACAAAATTAAAGAATAGAAAAAATTTTTTTGTGTGATGAGGATTCTTAGGATTTACTCTCCTAACAACTTTTGTGTATGACATACACCACTGTTAATTTTCTTTATCATGGTGTACATTACATCCCTAGTACTTACTTATCTTATAACTGGAAGTTGGTACCTTTTGACTGCCTTTATCTAATTCTCCCTCCCCACACCCCCCACCTCTGGTAACCACAAATCTGGTCTCTTTTTTTATGAGTGTTTGGTTTTGAAGTATAGTTGACCTACTGTGTTAGTTCCTTTTACACAACATGGTGATTTGATGTTTATTTCAAACTGATCACCATGATAGATAAGTCTAGTTACCGTTAAGTCACCATGCAAAGATATTACATAGCTATTGTCTGTATTCCCCACATTGTACATTTCATACCCATTTATTTGGGTATGACTCATTTATTCTGCAACTGGAAATCTGTACTTCTTAATCTCCTCACCTATTCTTTCTTCCCCTTACCCACCCTCCCCTCTGGCAAATACCAGTTTGTTCTCTCTATATAAAAAACTCTGTTTATGTTTTGTTATGTTTGTTCATTAGTGTTTAATTCCACATACAAGTGAAATAATACAGTTTTGGTCTTTATCTGTCTGACTTATTTCATTTAGCATAATATTGATACCTTCTAGGTCCATCCATGTTGTCACAAGTGGCAAGATTTCATTCTTTGTTATGGCTGATTAGTATTCCAGTGTGCACGTGTGTGTGTGTGTATCACATCTTTTTATCCATTTATCTTCTGATGGGCAGTTAGGTTGCTTCCATATCTTGGCTATTGTGTATAATGCTTTAATGAACATAGGGGTGCATGTATCTTATGTTCTCTAATTAGTGTTTTAGTTTTTCTTTGGATAAATACCCTGGAATGGTATTGCTAGAGATAAAGCAAATTTTCAATGTTACCTAAACAAGGTTTATAGGAACAGAACAGAAACTGAGTGTAAAGGCCCATTCTGTGTACCTAAGTATCATAACAGGGACTTTAGATTTGGACCAGGAAACAGAATCTTCTAATCCTATTTAAGCTTCTACTTTATCAACTAGAAGGTTTATTTTATTCAACTCTCAACTAGTTTATTCAACTCTGTTCCTGGATAAATGCTTCTGTATCAACATGGCTTACCTTGAAAAGAAGTATCATTCTAGTATTTTCTTTTACAGACCAACTTCACTACCCTTAAAGACGTTCAAGTTTTTTAAAAAAAATCATCACTCTCTAATGCTAGTAATAAATAAGTCATACTAACATAGGGACCAGGTAGTGAAAATAGTTGAAGTGCTTTATAAGAGAAATTGAAGATCAAGATGAGAGAAAATTATAGGGGAATTACTATTCTATATCTCAGTAACCCTAAATTCCTTCTTCTTGAGTCTTAAACTAGAATAAGACATAAGCTTTTTATACACATTTAAAACTGTGGGGTTTCTAGTTCCTTACAAAGGAACTATTTGAGCCATCTATCTATCTAAAAATAAATTCTCAAAGTCCAAACTAAGCATGTCTTACAGTTGCAAATTCTTGTGGGTGTAAACTCAACTGTCTTTAACTTGCAGTTATATCAAAGCCATCATCTCATTTTAAATTTTGCAATGCTTTAAAAAAATTTGGTAGTTTTAGTCATATTATGTTTTTTGCTTTATGACCTTTTAATGAGTTTTTTATGCTTTGAATAAGAAAAAACATGTATTTTCTCTTATGTTTACTTATCTGGAAGTTTCTGTTTAACATCTCCTTCCCTTCCTTTGTTAGCTGAAAAATAAAAGGTCATATTTTAAAAGAATAGCATAGTTTATTTGATGGATGTGGCAATAGAATATATGTAATTAATACATCAGTTATTTAAAGCAAATAAAATATATGACTCATCCTTTTAGTCAGGTTTTAGCTCTTAGGTTGGTTTGTTATTTTTAAATAAAGGATGTATTGCCATTTATTAGCTTTTATTATCTCCACATGCAGTCAACGTTATTGTCAGCCCAGAAGGGGGCTTTCTTGCTGTGGACTACTTTCCTGGCACTAATATGTCATGGTGATATTTTCTCCTGTTTGGTTCCCTATTACATTCCTATTTACTTGTGACGTTTTCCTTCTTGTGAGCTTCTCAGTTTCCAGGCCTTTTACACATAAAATAAACTATTTACGTGTCATCCAGTGACCAGGAGGAATAGCTACAGGGAAGATAGTAACTAAACACAGAAATTCAAGTATACCTTTCATAGCATTGACAATACCAGCAAGCATAACTGATGCTACCTGAGGAAAAGCTTTTATTAGCTCTGCAGAGGTGCATTAAAGCAAGAGAAAAGCATCTCTTCCCTGAAGAGCTTATAGCTCGAATGCATAGATCCAACATATATACATAAAGTCCCTACAATTTATTTCTTCCCCTGTGTGATACATGATTTAGTTGACTAAAAAACATGGAGTGGAGAGTACTAAGTGCATACTGAATAGCGGAATGTTCCAGATGCTAAGAATGTAGTCAAGCATAGTGCTCTAAATATGTTGATGGACATATAGCTTGGATCAGCTTGTTATCAGCTTTATGTTTACTGCCAAGTGCTGTACAGAAATGAAGCTGGGCAGTTCTGCTCTAAAAACACTTTTGAAATGGGTGGAAAGCAATCAGCTAGGAAAATGAGCTGGAAAATTAACAAAGGAAAAACCTTTTCTTCCTAAAAGTAAATCTCATTGCAGCATCCCCTATCTGCATAGTCTTTGTTCTTTTATAAGCAACATTGGTGGGGATAAAATGGGGGACTTCTTAGGAGGTTTCTTAAAATTTCCAGTATAATTTGGCTTCTCCTCTCCTCTCATGTTCTGATACTTTAATTTATGGTTCCTGTGAGTAAATTTCTAATCAAAGAGAAACTGATAAGACTTAGAAGTGTTTTTTAGGACAGAGATCAGCAAACTGTGGCCTGTGGGCCAAATCCAGCCTGCTGGCGTGATTTTTGGAATTAAAATTTATTAGAACAAAGCCACACTCAATTGTCTACATATTTCCTGTGGTTGTGGGGTTAAGTAAACTGGGCAGAGTCTGCAGTGGCAGAGAAAGCTAAAAATAGGGGAATTCCCTGGCAGCCAAGTGGGTAAGATGCCGTGGTTTCACTGCCGGGGGCCCAGATTCAATCCCTGCTTGAGGAATTAAGATCCCACAAGCCAAGTGGTACAGCCAAAAAAAAACCAAAAGAAAGCCAAAAATATTTACATTCTGGCCCTTTACAGAAATAGTTTACTGACCCCTATTAAGGGTCTTCAGATAAAGAAGAATGCCTTTTTCAGTATAAATAATGATGTTTAAGAGATTGGTTTCTGCTGTTAATAATTGTTATAAAATTTGCTGCACACTTACGTGCTTGTTGAATGAATGTTGATCAGATAATTTAAGAAATTATATATCTTATACATAGTAAAACTAGTTCTCTGTTTATGGTCAAAGTAAACTGACTCCTTCAATTCTCATATATGATGGTCTGTAAATTCTTCTAGATTCCACATGTTGCTTCTGCTTACACACGGAGTTGCTTTATAAAGCATATCCTTTTCAAAGCAGTTTGTATAAAGCTATACCTACACAGTGCTTTGCCTAAAACATACACTCTGATTTTTAAGTGTAAAACCAACATATTAATATAGTTTGTAATTATTCTTTGCTAAGTAACAGAGCCAAAATTGTTTTCTTAAACACATTACTTAGAAACCTAACTAAGATTAATAAAGGAAGTCTTTATGCATTTATTGATGTTTCTGTCGCCAACAGCATAACAATGAGGCTGATTTTATTTATTAAATTTTAAAGCCTGGTCATCAGTTCCCTGGTCCAGAGTCCCAGTAATCTTTCTAAGTATCATCATGCCTTATGTCCGTGTTGTTTCTAAAACCCAAAAGCATGTCACCCATAAACCTCATTCATGTTCATAGTCCCCCAGAGGGTAGGGGCAGGCACCAGTATACCTAGCAATAGGTAGAGAAATTGAGACACACGCAAAAATTATTCGTTTCCCCTTTGCTCTTTGCATGTGAAAATAGAGCTATATTTGGTTTTATTCATCAGTGTTTACTCTTTAGTATAATTATTTGTGCAGCTTTGTTTCCATTCCAAAAATGTCTTACTCCTCCTCTTGAGAAGCAAAAAGTCTTCTAAAGCATGTCACTGCCATTAGTTTGGCTTCTTCACTTTGCCACTAGAGTGGCAACACCACAGATCTGATTACGCTTCTTCACTACTTAAAACTCTGTATTGGTTCCTGTTACCTTTATAGCTCTTCAGGATGGCACACGTGGTCTTCTGTGATCTGCCCCCCAGCGTCATCTCCAATTTGGCCTGCCCTTCCCTTGTCCAGTCTAAATTTTATACCCCTGCTCTATTAAATGTAGGAACTTGTAGTTCTCCTAACAGTGGTGTTTCATCACCTTTGCCCTTTGTCCAGGACTGTGGGTCTGTCTGACTCTACTGCCCTCTTCCTTCACACTCTGCCAGCTCGTGAGCTCATCCTTCAGCTCCAGCATTGCCACCATCTGAGGACCCTCCCTGAAATTCTCTCCCTTCAGGCTGTGTTGAGTGGCCTCCTTCTGGACCTCCATAGTTCTGCAAGGATGCTGATTTAATAGTGTACTCTGTAGAAATTATTCTTCATTTGTTTATCTTTCTTACTAGATTGTAAGTGCCGTGAAGGCAAGGGCCACATCTAAATCATCTCTCTGTCCCTAGCACATACTTAGTGTTCCAGGCCTGGTATCTAATAGATTCAAATAAATCTCACCTCCAAACACTGATGCCCTCTCTTCCCTCCTTACCTGATTTAGATTTCATTGTTCATCATAATCAGGCTCTTTCAAATGACTTACCTCCTCCTTCCCCTTCCCCCCTCCCTTCCTCCTCCCTCCTTCCTCCTCTACTTCCCTCCTCTCTCAAGGACCGAGCCCTGGTGATAGCCAAGTATCCATCTACTTAGTACCTGCACTCAAGCATCTCAGCATTGCTGAAGGAACTAACTGCATTCAAACGGTCCCTCAATACTGTGACGGTCCTATTGCACTTCCCTAAAATCTTCACTTTTTAACTCCCCAGAACTACTTTAGATCTTCTCATCCCACTTCCAAATTCTAAATCCACCCTACTACTGGGCACAGAGAATTAATCAAAAACGTCATCTTCTCACCACCAAAACTACCATCGTCCCCAGGCTGGGCTCAAACTCTGCCTGTCCTTGGGTTACAATGGATTAAGTTTCAATCCCTCTTCTACTGCTATAGCTCCCAACCCCACTGTCCTTCTCAAGGACTCTGTTTCTGCAATTACTTCCTCACTCCGTCACCCTATAGACATCCTCTGGCATCTCCTATCCCAAAAAATAAAAGTAAAAACTTCCTTTGTCTTATGTTCTTTCACTTACTGCTCCATTTCTCTGCTCTACCTCATAGCAGGTTTATTTTTTTCCTTTTAACTTTTTATTCAGACATAATAAATTCAAATCACATAATGATTCAAATAACACAAAAGATACAAAATAACACCCCCAAAAAAAAATGCCCTGTACCTAAAGGATAACATCTTACACTTGCCTTATCCTTTTCTCTCTCTTCATATTTTCCTCTCACTTATTATTTTTATATTCTCCAAATGGTGATTTTCTAATTCTCTTATTTCCTTCTCCATTAATTAGATGCCATTCTGTTGTTAAAGAAGGAGCTTTCCCTTTTTCCCTCAGTTATTTATTGATTTGCTTGTTTAATATATTCAATGGGTTATAATTCATTGTGAGCATTATATTTTATTGTTCAGGTTATCTCACATTTGGCCAGTGGGAGTCTTTTCAAGCTGGGTCCCATGTCATTTTGTCATGCCCCCATCCTGTAAGCACGTACATTCTGGTGTAACAAGATATTCCATGCTCATCTTGTACTTTTCCTCCTCCAGCCTTTGAATCAACCATTTCTCCAGTGAGCCTTTAGGTAGAGAATGGTATTTAGAAGATAAGAACTGCACCCTAGGTGTGCTCATTGCTACTGGTATGTCATTACTTCTAGGTGCCCTTAGCAGACAGAACTGATAGTAGATTAAATTTCACCCCTTTAGAGAAATTTTTCCTGAGTACTCCATCTCATGTGGTTGCACAGTCATTCTCTATCACATCACCCATTCTAACTTTCTGCATGACACTTAGCACTCACTATTAGTTGGTTGGTTGGTTTCTTTGTGTGTCTTCCTCCCTGACTAGAAAATGAGTATTATGAGAGCCAAGACCCCAGCTATCTTTTCATCCTCAGCACTTGGTAGAATGCCTGATGCCTAGGAGGCATTCCATATGTTGTTGAATGGATGGATGAGTGGATGACTCCCTTGTCTTAGGGCAGCTTCACCTGTGTAACAGCTCCATCTTCTCTAGGCATGAACAGTAGGATCTTCGGAGGGGCTCATGGTCCATGGACTCTCAGCAGTTAGAGACTAGGGGAAACATTTCCTTCTTCATATTCTTGATGAAAACAGCAGATATTTCTTATTGCTATTAAGGAGCTTAATTCTCACAGCATTTCTATATTTGTTGTACATATTGACCCTAATGTAGATTTCATAAAAACTGTTTTTATGAACTCTAAACATTTTTAAGATATTTATAATCATATTGCCCCTCAACCCTCCTCTTAAGTAATTTAAACCTTTTACACATAAGATTTATTTATGAAGGTTAAGTGACCTACACTTTGATAGTCTCGAAATGTATTAAGTCCATGCTTCTTTACTAGAATATCTGCTTTTTCTTTTACTTCCTCACTCGCCATTCACTGACTTTTTAAAAAATATTACCACATTGGTGGGGTTTTTAAAATACGTAATGTAATAATTTTAAAACATCAGAAGATTTTACACAAAAGAAAAATTTATGTTTTTGTTTATTTAAAACAAAGGAATTTAAGGGGTCATATTTGATAGGTTCTTACTAAGAGAGTACTTATAGCCTAATGACTTTTATTGTATCTTGTCCTGTATATATGTGTTTTGTGTGAGTTTTTTCCCCACTGTACTTTTTTAAAATAAACTTTATGTTAGGACCAGTTTAGATTTATTGAAAAGTAGGTAATATAGTACAGAGAATTATCACATACCCCACACGCAGTGTCTCCTATTATTCATGTCTTACATTAACATGATACATTTATACAATTAATAAACCAACATGGATGTATTATTATTGACAAAGTCCATAGTTTATTCAAATTTCCTTAGTTTTCACGTGATATCTTTTTTCTGTTCCAGAATCTCATTCAGGACACCACATTTCATTTAGTTTCATATCTCCTTTGGCATCTCTTTGCTATAATAATCTCTCAGAGTTATTTTTGAAGATCTTGACAGTTTTGAGAAATACTGGTTATTTTGCAGAAGCTTCTCTATTGAAATCTGTCTGATATTTTTCATGATTAGACTGGGGTTATGGGGCTGGCGAGGAAAATCACAGAGGTAAAGTGCCATTTTCATCATGTTATTTCAGGAATACATACCAACATGATTTAACATTGTTGATGCTGACCTTGATTACCTGGCTGAGGTAGTGTTTTTCAGGTTTCTCTACTGCAAAGTTACTTTTTTTCCCACTCTTTCCATTGTGTATTCTTTGGAAGGAAGTCACTAGCCCAAGCTTAAGAAGTGGGGGGTTATGCCCTACCTCCTTGAGGAGAGAGTATACATAAATTTTTGGAACTGTTCGGCATAGATTTGTCTGTTTACCCCAATTTATGTATTTATTCATTTATTTATTTACATCAGAAAGACTCATGGGTATTCATTTTATACTGTAGATTATAATTTAATACTATTTTATTTATTTTGTTGCACAAGTCATTTTTTTCAGCTTTAGCCATTGGTGTTCCTTCAGTTGACTCCTATGTCTCTTTGACATATCCCCATCATTGTGGATTTTTTTTTTTTTTTTTGCTTTATCTCTTTTTGAGTACATCCTTCTGACTCTACAAGGTACTCCAGGCTTATCTTGTATATATCCTGCCCCATTCCTAGAATCAGTGTTTCCTTTCTTTTTTTTTAACTAAATTGGATTCTGTAATAGTATTTGTTTGCTTTTTGTTTTTAATTCTGAATTAGCATGAGCTATTTGTAACATGATTATAATTTTATCAAAATATCAAGAATGGTCTGTTTGCTTTGTGCTTTTCCAGCTAGCCTGAATTTTTTTTTTCCAAAGGGATTTCCATGGTGGTCTGGTGGTTAAGACTTCGCCTTCCAATGCAGGGGGTGCAAGTTAGATCCCTGGTCAGGGAGCTAAGATCCCACATGTCCCGTGGCCAAAAAACCAAAACATAAGACGGAAGCAGTATTGTAACAAATTCAATAAAGACTTTAAAAATGGTCCACATCACAAAAAATAAAATCATAGTTTGGTGGAAAAAAAAAAACAAAGATATAATTTGGTTTAGTTGCAACCAAGATTCCTATCAAGTGACTAAAGTGGCAGCTCACTGTTTACCTGACATTTATCATATTTTCAAAAAATGAACTGCTTCCACACAAGTGGATTTTTCAGATGCTTAAAGCTTAGACTTTGCATTTGTCTGTTCTTTCCTTCCTTCAAGGAACATACTTTAAGCACCTACCATGTGCTAGGCATAGTGCTGAGTGCCCAGGACAGAGAGACAAGACACAGCTTAGTTTCTCGAGTAGTCCACAGTCTGGTGGGGACATAGTTACACTTCAGCATGATAAGTACTATAATAAAGTTAAGCTCAAGATGAAGTAGAAGTCAACAAGAGATCAAGGATAATTTCCTGACATTTCAAAGGGTAAATATTAGTTAGCCATATGAAACAGAAGAGAATGAGTCAGGCAGGGAGGTTAAGGGAGATGGGCAAGGATGTTTTGACAAAACGAGCGACATGAAGGAGTATGCCTTTTTAAAGTACTACAAGGAGCTCACGGTGACTGGAGCATAAAATAGGATGGAGACAGTGTGAGAGCTGAAAAGTAGGCCTAGGATCCATCATAAAGGGCCTCATATGCCATGTTTATACATTAACATTTTGGAGACACTCCTGGAGGGTTTTTAGGCAGAGGAGCAAGCAGTCGCTTTGACATTACTGTGGACAATGAATGAGAGTAGCCAAGAAACAAGGTGAGGAATCCATTTCAATAATCTAAACTAGAGATGAGAACAGTGGCAACAGAGATCAAGTGGAGTGGACGGACTGGAGAGATATAAAGGAAGTAGACTCAGCACACCTTATCAGCATATAGATGTGAGGTTAAAAAAAAGTGGGTAATGATTGGAGTGATAAATAAAACAGACCTTACCTGCATGTACCTGACAAGATAGGCACATATGAAAATAACCATAATATAATTAAAACCACAATTTATGTTCCTTACTGAACAGAAGTTGGTGTGTCTACTTTCCAAGTATTTTGGAAGCATTACTGTAGATTAATGGTCCAGTGATGGTCCCTGTAAAGGAACAGTACATGTGAGGATTAAGTACTGAATAGCTCCAGTATGTCACACTCTCGAGTTCTCAAAAATGGACCCAAATGAACTGAAAAGAAATCAACATTAGATGTATGAATATTTTTCAAATTAAAAACGTCCTCCTCTGGCGCAATCCTTATAGCTAATGTATAACAGCCAGCTTGAGCTATCATGCCAGTGTGTCTAAAACTTTTCTCTTAGGTTTCCTGGCAGAGCTAAGCTGATACTGTTATCTCGGGTAGAAATCATAACGATACAATACATTTACACAGAGTATCCGTCACACCGGCTCTTCCCACTGTGCAGATAGCTCCATAGATGTAAGTTTGGCACTTGGAAAAGTACAGATATTTTTAGCCTGCTTACATGTTATTTTACACAAACATTTTGGCTTTCTACATGTCACTGTAACATTAATTTTGGTTATTGTTTATATTAATAAATGATTTGTGCCTCAAAAAGTTTCCAGTAAACATAACTGAACCTGGCCAGTATCCTCATGAAATATCTCAACATTTCCATAACACAAATGATAGCAGCTCATTTTTGCAGATGAGAAATTTGAAATAGTGACTTAGATGTATCACCTCAAGCCTCCTTGTCTGATGTCTTCCATATATATGCTGTTTCCAAAGTAACATGGTTCAAAATAAAACAGGCATATTCAAATGTCAGATAACAAGTTTATATAATCCCTTAGTCATGAAGGCAGTTCCAGAAGGAGGTAGAGGACAACCAAAACAGAATATTGTAATTTTTATAAAATGAGAGGTAGAGAAAGGACTGGGAAGCAGTCCAAAAGACTCCTAGGCAGTAACAGCCTCTCCTACTTGGAGTGAAATCAATAAGATAGTAATCATTAGGTTTACTAATATCCACTGAAATACAAAATAAAATAAGAAACACAGTTCATGCCTTGGCTTGATAAGTGCAGGATTTGCCTGCAATTGTTTTGTTATAGCTTCATACCAGTCATGATCAGAAGAAACTTCTGGATGGGCTGTACAAGTGGTTTTCTAGCTTCTTTTACAGATTTGTAGGGCCACCTGACTCATTCTTTCTCCTAACAATTCATGAGAAAAATAGTATCTTTTAATAAGGAACTAATAAGTTGATATCTAAGATATATCGAATTTCCTAAGTAATTTATTCATGTCAGAAATTTAAGTATAAATCATTTTTAACATTAAGATGAAATGTTCAGTACAAACGCCTGACCAACATTTTTAAAACCACCAGTAATGTCTGACTACTCAGACATTATTAAGTTGTAGAATCGTCTTTGCTTTTTATATACCAAAGTCCAGGCTCTTAAACATTTTTAGTAAGGAAGGTCCTGAAGATAACACCATGTTCTATATTTTCAAGTATCATCTAGGAAAGTCCTTATGCCCAAATTGAAAACTAATACATGAATCTTTATGTTGTGGCTGTGGTCCCTGTGAAGTCTAACCAACTACTAAAAATCTCTCTTCCACATCTAACCCGTCTTTCTTCACTAAGTGACACATGAAATTTGTCAGATTCAACTTTTAATAACTAATTTATGAGGATGAGTCAAAAATTACCACACTCCAGTTATATTAAAACTTCTGTTGGCTGCACTGTCTTATCAGCAATTTCCGTTCAAGGCTACTGTCTCCCCAGTCACTTTTGTGCAGGTGTGAACGTGTTACATCAGTTCATTTGTAACTGCAGTGCAAGCAAAAATGGATGCCCCACTTGTGATTTGCACGAAAGAAGAGTGGCGTGCAGTGATTTGTTTTTTGTGGTCTGAGGGTGAACCTGGTGCCGTTATTTATCAAAGACTTTGTGCCTAGTATGGAGAAAGTGTTTTGTCAAGAAGAAGGGTGTATGAATGGATAGAGAAGTTCAAGAAAGGTCTCACAAGTGTTAGCCATCAAGAAGGAGCCAGATACCCATGCACGTCCACAGCTGATGACAACACTGAGCGTACACGTGAAATGATTCTGTCGAATAGATGAGTGACAGTGGGTTTTGTGGCAAATCATTTGTAGATCAGCCATGGCTCTGCCTATGAAATAATCCACAATAGACTTAGGTTTTGAAAAGTTTGTGCTGAAGCCTAAACTTCGGATTAAACGCAGAGGACTGCTATCCAAGGGCGTTGTGATCTTGCATGACAATGCATGTCTGCACACTTCTGTCCACACTGTTGACACTCTGCAAAAACTTTGTTTTGAGGTGTTAAAGCATCCCCCCTATAGTCCTGATCTTGCTGCATTGGACTTTCACCTGTTTGGTCCCCTGAAAGCAGCCCTACGAGGATGAAGAGTCACTTTTGATGAAGAAGTAACTCACAGCTCATCCTGAAACATTCTTTAATGAGGGAGTACAAAAGCTTGTTGACAGATGGACAAAGTGTATTGAAAAGCAAGGAGGTTATGTCAGAAAATGATGTATTTGTCTTTCCTAAAAGTTAATTAAATTTACAGCCAGAGTGAGGATAATTTTTGACTCTCCCACATAGATTTATGGATCTATAGTAGTAATGTAGAGGAAATTATAAAGCTGTGCTGTCCCATATGGCTAGCTACTAGCTACATATGGGTATTTAAATCAAAATTTAAATTAATTTAAATTCAATTTAAAACTCAGTTTTTCAATTGCATTAGCCACATTTAAAGTGTTCATTAGGACTTCCCTTGTGGCGCAGTGGTTAAGAATCCACCTGCCAATTCAGGGGACACGGGTTTGAGTCCTGGTCCAGGAAGATCCCACATGCCGTGGAGCAACTAAGCCCATGCACCACAACTATTGAGGCTGTGCTCTACAGCCCTCGAGCCACAGTGCTGCAACTACTGAAGCCCGAGTGCCTAGAGCCCCTACTCTGCAACAAAAGAAGCTACCACAATGAGAAGCCCGCGTGCAGCAACAAAGAGTAGCTCGCGCTTGCCGCAACTAGAGAATGCCCACACGCAGCAAGGAAGATCCAACGCAGCCAATAAATTAATTAATTAATTTTAAAAATAAAAATAAAAAAAATAAATGATACCAAAAGATTTAAAAAATGAGCACCTGTTCATTTCTAAAAATAATAAAGTGTTCAATAGCCACATGAAGCTAGTGGCTACCATATTGGACAGCACAGTTGTATATAGAACACTTATGGGACAATGAAGATGTGGAACAATGCGGAGAGTTTAATTGGACAAAATAGTCTAGAAAGTATTGATACAAAAGGCATTTCAGTCAATAGTGACTTACATATTTATATATAAAAATGCTTATATGATAACTTCTCAGGAGAGAAGGCAATCAAACTGTTTATAAATGGAACCTGTGATTTCATTTTGCCAAAAAAGTAACTTAAGTTTTATAAATCCCACTTTCTTTCCTAAAATCCTACCCTAAGAGATTTACAAATTCAAAACTTCTGAAGGCTACATTTGCAGAATTATATGTAGAGCTAGTTCAGGATTCCCAGAATTTCTCCCGTCCGTCTTAACGCTGCTCTTCCCTTCTGCACATTTGCTTGTTAGCTTCTATACAATGTGTTGACTTAAATGTTTATCATATATATATATTTTTTTAACTTCTACATAATCTGCTGACTTAGATTGTAGCTCCTTGGTAGACAAAGACTAATATATAGCCATAGTTCTATATCATCTTGAGGTAAAGCCTTTAAGTGTCACTTATACACCCCATATTTTTCAGCTTTGTATAAGAAAGTGATTGTTTTTGTTCCTAAGGAAATATGGTCACCCATCCCTTAGTAAAAATAAAATATTTTTCCACTCTCAGTTTTTTCAAAAGCAGACTCTTCTGATAAACTCTGTTTTATAATGCCTGAGTCCAGCCTGAGCCTGGGAAGGGTTAGGATAAGCCTGGAACCTCTTGTGCCAGAAACCGTTGGCATAGTCAAAGAACACCGATGTCATCCTGAAAAGGTGCCCACTGGCCACATCTTGGGGAAATTAAGTATAGTAATGAATTATAAATCATTGAAAAAAATAGGAATCTATTAGTTCATACTGATAATGGATGGATGGATGGATGGATGGATGGATGGATGGATGGATGGATGGATGGGTGGGGAAGAAAGGAAGACTCTTCTTTATAGTGCAGTGCTGACTGATAAATTTGGATGGAATCATGTAGTTGGAAAATCACCATTTTGCAACCATCATAACAAAGATCGGTTTGGGCAAGAATGATCAGTAGATGCTGAATATAGGGAGGAAGTTTTGACAAGAAACAGGATGTTTACATAGTCTATCTTCTCACTGCTTCTTAGTTACAAGGAAGAAAGTAATTATAAAATGGAAAAACCAGTGAGAGGCAGATGGGCCTCTGGATGTGATACCTTGAGATACATTCAACATCATTTATGTCGTATTTGTATGTAAGTGGGAGGCATGAATTTAATCATGGGACATCAGACAAAATCAAAGTGGAAATCATCCTATTAAAAAAAAGTGGCCTGCATTCTTAAAAATGTCATTGTTTTGAAAGATAGCAGAGAGGAAGGCAGCGGGAAAATGAGAAACCATTCCAGATTAATAGAAACTAAAGAATGGACTAGAACTAAAAAAAAAAAAAATCATAAAAAGGACATAATTGAGACAATTACCAAGATTGGAATATGGATGGTAGATTAGATAAAAAATATTGTATTGATGTTAAGTTTCCTAAATTTGGTAACTATACTATGAATATCTTTGTTTTTAGGAAATACACAATGACATACTTAAGGATAAAGGGGCATGATATCTATAACTTAGTCTCAAATGGTTCAGGAAAATAATTGTGCATGTGTGGAGAGAGGGGGTACAATGACAAATGTACCATACCGTTAACACTTGGTGAATTTGAGTCAAGGCTACAAAGACATTCTCTAAGTATTACAACTTTTTTTGTGAATTTGAAATTATTTCAAAAATTTTAAAATTCTATTCAATGTTCTCTAGCCCTTTCTAAGGCACAAAATGACGTGACGATAATGAAGATGCAGTCAGAGAGACTTTCAAAAGAGTACGACCGGCTCCTGAAAGAACACTCAGAACTTCAAGTGGGTGACGTGCACTTTATGTGCCTCAGCTTTTTGAAATAGTAATTACCTAAGTCAATTATTTGGGTTATTTGCCCTTCCCAAGTCAAGAGGATATACTTAATCCTGACTTTGCTAAATGATGAACTAAGCCAGTTTTTACTTGGAGGATGAAGATTGGGATATTGCATGAAAATGCAAGATAATCGTAACAGAGAGAGTTACCGACGTGCTAATTTATAGTGTTCTAGTTTTGGTGAAGTTTTAAGCAAAAGAATTCAGCCATAAAAATGGCAGCATTGAAAAACAGACTGCTGGAAAATTTTAGTTTTGGCGTTTAGAATCTTTGCCATATGCATGTCAGAATAAAGCCAAAAATTGAAGACCCACATGACACTACTCCTCCTATCCCACTGTTTTAAACATTTTAGCACAAAAGTCTGAGGCATTAAAATGTACGTTTTACCTCCAGAGTTGAGTTGAAAGATGGAAATGGAGAAAACCTTTTTATCGTTGACGTCACAGCGTCAGAGGCCATGGTTTTCTTTCTGTTCCCCTTCAGCCCAGCAAGAGTCAGTTCCCTGCGTTCACCCACGTTGGGCTTGTCTTCCCTTCCCTCTTGGGCTGCCAGCCCCTCACGCAAACCAATTTCCCAGCCCACTTTGACCACGTGTGGGAAGAATTCAGGAAAGAAACCATTCTAGAGGCAGCCCTGGCCCTCCCAGTTCCTCCCGAGATGGAGGGTCCCTGCTCTTCTGCTTTCAGGTTGGGCTTATGCTTAGAGTTTGACAGCGTTTGTGGCCTTCAGTCAGGGCTTTTTAGCAATTACAGCTCTACGGTTATTTCACTGTATTAGCATCCTTAGTCCTAGAACTCATGTTCCTCCGTGTCAGTGGTCATTGTATCTTCAGGGTCTAGCAATATTACTATATTCATAGACCTTGGAGTCCGACAGACCTAGAATAACTGTAACTCTCATACGAGCTTTGTGGTCCCAAGCAGGTCATGTCACCCCTCTGGGGTTCATTTTTCTTCATCTGTAAAATTGAAACAGTAATAACACCTGGCTTACTGGCTTGTTGGGAGGATTAAATAGAATGTGTAGGGTGCTTAGCATTGTGCCTGACTGATGGATAGCTGTTATCATAATTATTACTGTCATCAGTATTCATTCCTCTGTGGAAATTCTACTGAAAGAATGACTTATTCTCATCCAGCTGCTTTGGCCCTGATTACAGCCAGTCAAGAGACAATCCAAAGCACATTTGTAATCTGGTATTCCCAGCTGAATTGGATGTTTGATTTAACTAGCCTACTTTGACAATAGGGCAACCAGAGAAGGATAGATCCCCTGTGTGCTCCAGACCCAGGACACCAAGAGCTCAGTTCTCATGGTCTGGAATAGGTAGTTAGATTTTCAGCAAGACCACCCTTTCCCCAACTCTAGAACAGAGGTCCTGAAATTGCTGGCTTCACCATGGCATGATGAGAATTATCCCATCACATCCTTCAAGATTTGCCATGGAAAGTGAAGAAACACTTTAGAAGCCTCTCACCTAGAAATAGAACTCCCCACCCCCCCCTTTTGTGAGATTAGGGTGTAGTCAACAAAGATGAGTATCTACACCGGTGGACTCTGCCCAGGGTGTCAGAAGTGTTTAGATCCCTGGATGGAGAAAGAAGCAGGAAGACTCCCTCATTGCTGAATGTCCCATTGTGGCAACAGCCAATGATTCCCTTAATCCCTCAGGAATGTGTGTAATAGTGAGATTCCCTCAACCCATTTTCCTTCCCCTCCTCAAAAAACTTCAGCTTGCAGCTTATGCGTTCTTGATAAAAAGACGTTCAAAAGTTTTTATGAGTAATCCCTTCCCAAGAAGGTAGTTGTTATACCTGTGTCTTTGAAAAAATGACCTCATCCCAAATATGCCAGGTGCCAGGCTGAGAGCTGGGCCTTGATGTGTTTAGGCCTTGTATCCAGGTTTTTGAAATATTTAATGGATGACACTTACTAAGGGTGTACTCTGGACCAAGCACTTAGCTGATGGCATAACTCACAGATACGTGTTATCTGCGTTCTCTGCTTCATAGCCCATCAAATTAAAATACATATTTTAATACCCTATTTTGTAAATGAGGAAAACAAGACCCAGAAATGTTAAATAATGTTCCCAAATAATGAACTCAAAGATGTGACAGCTTTCAAAATTGGATTCAAAGTCGGAAAATCTTTCTCCAGAACTTCCATCGTTAACCACTGTGCTCTTTTACCTGTGCTGGTCATTGGATTCTAGGATCCGCTCTCTGGCTTTTGGGCAGATTCAGCCAAAGGGAGGCACAAATAGAAGACTGAAGGCAGGAGGGGGGGAAAGCCAAGAATGTCTCCTGCTCTCTTTGCTTCGGTTGGCATCTGCCACAGCAGCCTCATCTCTTTTCATGTTCCCAGTTCCTGCTGGGGGCTTCCAACTGGTGGCCCTCATTCCTGGGCTCCGTGACACTGTTTCCTCCAGTTGCCCTCCAGCCCAAAGAGTGGTTTTCTGCTGTTGCTAATCCCTGAGGTGCCTTACCACCCTGTTTGGTGTGTCTACTCTGTCACCACCTATAAAACCAATTCCCTGTAATAAATACCCATTTGAAGAAAAAAAACTCTTAGATCCGTGGTTAACTAGCTCTGCAAACCTCAGGTGAATCATTTGACATACATGCACCTTGGCTTCTCCAGTACTTAGATGAGGATTGTAATATCTCATGAACATTAAATCAGATCATAGGCAAGAAAGCACTTTAGGACTTCCCAGGTGGCACAGTGGTTAAGAATCTGCCTGCCAATGCGGGGGACGTGGGTTTGATCCTTGGCCCAGGAAGATTCCACATGCCACGGAGCAACTGAGCCCGTGCCCCACAACTACTGAGCCTGTGCTCTAGAGCCCATGAGTCACAACTGCTGAAGCCCGCGTGCCTAGAGCCAGTGCTCCGCAACAAGAGAAGCCACCACACTGAGAAGCCCATGCACCTCAACAAAGAGTAGCCCCCACTCTCTGCAACTAGAGAAAGCCCACAAGTAGCAGCAAAGACCCAAGGCAGCCAATAAATAAATAAATAAATAAATATAAAAAAAAATAAAAAAGAAAGCACTTTAAATATCTTTAAACAGAAAACCTGTCTACAACTTTACAGTGCTACGAGTTATTTCTTGACTGGACACTTTTTTTTCCCATCCACCTACGTAACCCCCCATTGTCCAGTATGAGAACCTGAATAAGATTCTGAGGTTTAGGTGTCATTAAATGAGAACCATTTTCTTAAAAGTGACTTACACTTTGATATTCACCTTCTGAACCCACTTGAGGAACAAAAGATTGCTGTAGACCATCCACAGTAAAAAGTTATACCAAATTGTCCTTCATAAATTTTACTTCTGTTGTCAGACCAACCTCAATAATTGAATTACATCATAAAATTCATTGGGAGACTTTGTTTTTCAGTTCTACATACTTGATTTACTTTAAATCATAAAATAAAGAACTGTTAAAATATTAAGGAAACAGGTGGAAGAGGGGAAAGCTGGTATCTTTACTGTAAAGAAATCTCACTTCACATTACATCAGTTTGGATTTCCCCATCTGATCCCCTCCCTGTTATAGGCACTAAATAAATACTAGAAAAGTCCCTTCATAATACATGGTCTCTGCCTTTCCTTGTTTGCCCTGGCTGTCTTTTAGAAAAGAAAACACAGAACATACTCAGGGTCATTGGCAGCACAGACCCATCAGCACTAGCCACTTTTTAAATTTCATTTCGGAAAGTCACCCTTTACTTAAGGGACTTGTCCAGAAGAGCAGCTCCATTGAAGCTGTGCTTTTTATCTAAAGTGGTAAGATACGTGTAAACACATGAAAGCGGTACCTTGTTATTCAAATACCTCCTCTAATGCTGTCTTCTGACTCAGTTGCTTAAAGTTAATGTTACTGAAATTGCTCTGAAAGCATCCATGCTCAGCCGCAATGAGAGCTTGATAGCTTTGCGGGTGTAGCAATAACCGCACAACTCCATTGTTTGTGATTTTTTTTCAGTGTAGATGTCTACATTCTTAGTGCAAATGATCTATGGTTAATTTCTATCCCATTTTCCTCCAGTTTTAAATGATATAGTTGTGATCAGCAAAGAATATAATTTGAGAAGCCAGTTCTGTTGGCAGATAAATGAAGAACAGGAAAAAAAGGGGGGGCTACCCCATAGGGGTTTTTGGTTCCCTTCATTCTTTCTTTGCCAAAAATCCTAGTTAGATTTGCAAGAAGGGAGTTTTCAAATTTTATTTTCCTTGTGTAACCTGTGAAATGAAAGCAAAATAGATTAAAGCAGGGGAAAAGACAAACTTATCAAGAGCGTTATTTTTCTCCCTTGAAATACTTTTTCAAGTAAAACTATGCATTTTATAGTTTTTTAAAATTTGAGACTTTCTCAATCTATATTTTCATTTGATTATTCTTGTAATTAATAACTATACACAGAAAAGAGAATGTTTTTTAAAAGTCCTTGTCATTTTTATGAATCGGTTTCTCACTCTTGCTATAACTACCTAAGTTGTGTTTTTTTCTTGCAGGATCGTGCAGGGAAAGGCAATAAGAAAGGCCTGTGACTTTATGAAAGAAGACTGTGATACACCATGTCAAGATGCTAAATTTGTTATGTTAGCCTTTAGAAAATTTAAAATTTAGTTCAGAAAAACGTACTGTCTATGACCAGCCAATATTTTTTTAAATGCCGCACACACAGGCTGTTATCATAATGGCATTCTCACAGTATTTGATGATGTTTCAGATAATTGTAAAGTCTGTATTCCACTCTTAAGTAAAATAGAAGCATGTTAAACACCTTATTGAGATACTGATAGTAACACTGGCGCATGGTGGCTGTTTACCAATAAAAGGAAAAATTCATTAGCCACTTACTTCCAAAATTAGATTTTTAAGTTGCATGAAGCCATTAAATAGCCTTAAAAGCTTTGATGAATTTCCAGTAACAATCATCTACTTAATCAGATGATGATGTATTTGAAAATAGTGTTCAGTATCAACAAGCTTATTCATAGGGAGAATAAATAAGGATAAATGAATAGAAGTAGCCACTATATTTATAGAGAAGAGTCAGAAAGAGGAAAATCAATGACCCTAAGGTTTTTTTTTTCAAGCCTGATGGTACTACAGTTTACTCTGATAAGACAGCTGTATTGATAATTATATTCTCATTACTGTGCTTCTGCACCTGTTGGACTATTTTTGTTTACATTTGTTAATAATACATAATTAGTAAGCATTCTGCTTTTTTAAAGTTCATCCGAGAATGGAGTTTACATCTGTTTGCGTAACTGCCATAGCACCAAACTGAAATTATTTTACAGCAACGTGGAATTCTTGACTTAGAAAGTTAATGCATAATGTATCCAAAAAGCAGTGTTTCCCATTGCTATGAGAGTTGCTAATTATACAAATATTACCTCAAATATACATACACTGGTGTCACGGTTTCTCTGAGATGTTTCTGTATCCTGAAAGCTAAGTATTAAATACTGTTTTTCCATTCAGATATTCATTTAGTTTCCTTTAGGACACAATGATTGTAATATTTAATGTGATTTAGGTTGTTCCAGTGTTTAGACTTGAAAACCATCTTCCTTGTTTCATAAAGAGCTAAGTATAAAAGAAAGTGGAAAATAATTACTGGACTTTGTACTTTCCTGATGCTTGTCTTATCCTTTGTTGTTTATTATCATTTTAGCACCAACTTTATGCATATTTAATTTTTTTCATCATAAAGTGGGTGAAATTAGCAAGTACATAAGAATTTTATTTCAGATAAAAGGAGTCACTGCTAGAAAACAGACATGACATGTAGGAGACATTTAGCAGAGTAAGAAATGGGAGTTAGACCATGTGGGCTGACAGCACCATAAATAACAAGGCAAGGGAGCTCTGACAGAGGAGAGAACTGAACAAGCAGCAACTTAGCAATATCAAAGTGCGAGCCTCCAGGGCCAGGATGTAGATACAGGAGTGCTTGTGATCCTGGCCTGGTGGACAGAAACCAAGTCTAATCACAGAGTAACATACAGAAAAGTGGAAAATACACAGCTTTAGAATTGGCAGAACCAAATTATAATCCTAGCTTCACCACTAAATTTAGCCATGGGATTTTGTACAAATTACTCAAACTTGCTAGATTTCCATTTCCTCATCTCCAAAATGGGAATCATAACATTCAGGTCAGGATCGGTATATACACTAAGATAACACAGTGATTCCCAAAGTTACACAGACTGTGCAGCAAGAGGAAGGTCCAGGCGCTCTTTGGAGAGCGTAAGGATCTGAGAGATTCCCAGAAAGCACTTTATATGTGTTAGTGTGCTTCGTCCTCAGCACTCTCAATTGTACAGGTCTGCCAACAGTCCTCAAAAGTATGCGCAGTTTTCCCAGGTTAACGTGGAGAGTTAGATCCAGGGCTAGGATTTGAGTCTAGAATTTAGGTGTCCTGGTTGCCCAGATATTACTCTTGTTTTTATACACAAATTAGCTATAATTTGCTAAACAAAATATTGCCATGTACTAGCCAAGGTTGGGACCATGGAGTCTGGTTCCCAAGTCTTTGTATTTTATATCACACTGAAGACCTCTCGAGCTCTGCTTATTAGTTCTTATGTCTCTTCTCGCCAGTGAGGGTGCTTAGCAAATCCTATTATTATAAATAAACAGGTATTCCATGAATTTAGTTGGACTGCATATTGTTATGTTCCTTCTGTCAGTAATGACTTCTTTATGTCTTAGGCTATATTATAGGTTCAAACACAGAAGTGTTCTTCTTGCCCTCTTCTATCAGTTACTTATGAGTTTTGTCAGACTCGGCCCACTTGCAAATAAACTTTGAAGCTCCAGACTCCAGGAAGTTGCACTTAAGAAGGTCTAGCTGAGCATCTAGAATTTGGCATTAGTCACCTTCATTGCTTATCTGGCTCTGTCTTGGGCCCCAGTACTGGTAA
The DNA here is from genome assembly GCF_030028045.1 of Hippopotamus amphibius kiboko. NCBI lineage: Eukaryota > Metazoa > Chordata > Mammalia > Artiodactyla > Hippopotamidae > Hippopotamus > Hippopotamus amphibius. Next base: position 84,876,187 of record NC_080189.1, on the reverse strand, counting down.
CTAGATTACCTGGAACCCCAATCTAGAGCCTGGAATTTAACTGCTTTCTATGGTGCTGTCCTGATGCCACCAACCTGCCTGGATCTCTAAAGACCCACGCTGTGGTCCCAGTGCTGCTCTGCTTGCGGCTGCGACCTCACAGCCACAGCCACCTGGATGCACCTGCTCCCATCCTCCTGCTCCCCCTCTGTGGCTTGGTCTGGCTCTGCTTTCCCATCCCATTGTCCCCTGCCTTCTCACCCCATTGTCCCCTGCCTTCTCACCATCCTTCCCATCTGCATCCCACCACAGCTGTATGGTCGTGCCTGGCCCCACTGACATGTGACACACCTTGCGTTTGAGGGCCCATGATGCAGTGGGTAAATACAGCGGTCCTTTTATGCCATGACTAATATCTAGAATGAGTTATCGGAAGTCCATGAAGCCCTTTTGAATTTTTTTTATCCTTAAGCCTTCCTTTCCTAGAATTCTTGAAACACCACTAATGAAAATACCACTTTTTTTTTTAGCATTTCTTTCTCTGACCAATTTACTAAGTGGCATTTTATTATTTCACAGTACTGCTTTCCACCTTGATCTCTAAACATACGACTTTATTAATCTTTCCTTCTATAGCTAAAAGTGATTTCCAACACCACAAAGCTGAAAACAGCCACCCAGAAGATGTCCATGTCCTGATCCCTGGAACCTGGGAATATTCTCTGGCAAAAAAAAAATGTGAATATCACCTTATATGGTGAATCATGTGATGAAGTTAAGTATCCTGTGATGGAGACATTATCCTGAATAATCTGAGTGGGCCCTAAATGCCATCACAGGTCTCCTTACAAGAAAGAGGCAAAGGGAGATAATACCACACAGCAGAGGGGAAGGCACTGTCACCACGGAGGCAGAGGTCTGAGCGCTGCAGCCACCAGAACTGGAAGAGCCAAGGGACAGATTTTCCCTGGAGCCTCCCACAGGAGCTGGACCCTGCATACAGCAACCAAACTGATTTGGGACTTCTGGCCCTTAGAACTGTGAGACAGTAAACTTGTTTTAAGCCAACTGCGTGGTAATTTGTTGCAGCAGCCATAGGAAACTAACACAGGAACATGCAGGACAAATCTGTAATGGGCTGGACTGAATTTCACGTCGGGCGAATAACTGACACTCTTTAACACCAGCTGGGCTTCCCCAGAGATAGCCTTAACCACCTCCCCTCTTAGTTCTTTTCCTCCTTCAGTTTTATTTCTCTCCAGTCCCACTGCCACTGCCATCCCTTCTCACCTGGACTACTGTCACCACTCCCTGTCTGTCTCCTCCCCTGGGTCCACACTCTCAGAAACCATGGCATTCCCTGCTTAAAGTCTAACAATTATTTCCCATTGCACGTCAGATCAGACTTCCGACCACCTCCCCTCCAGCTTCACCTCCGTCCACTTGCCCTGCCAACCACACCTGCATTCAGATTCCTCTTAGAACGAGCCAAGTTCTTTCCCCTCTCAGTGTTTTTACATACACAGTACCTTCTGCATCCCAACCCTAGTTTTTAACCCTATTTTATTTTCATATTTTCTTTTCATACTTAGCACTGTCTGAAATGATCTCATTTATGGTTTGGTTTTGTTTCTTGCCCAGAGACTAACATAGTTCCTACACACAGTAAAACAGTATTTCTCAACAGACAATGGGGAAGGTGTTCCCAAGGGACACTTAGCCATGTCTAGAAGTGTTTCAGGTTGTCATAACTAAGGGACTCCTACAGGTGGGTAGAGGCCAGGGATGCTGCTAAACCCACTCAACAGTGCACAGAGTGGCCCCCCACGAAAAGGAGTTCTCTGACCCCAAATGTCAATACTGCTGAGGCTGAGATACCCAGCAACGAAGCTTGTGGTAGAGGGTACTCAGTGTCTCTCAGTATCCAATCTTCCATGCACCTGTGGTGAGAGATACCCTGATATTTTTATACACAGCTGCCAAGAAAAAGGACAATATTTTCCAGTCTCCTTGTAGGTAGAAAGAGGAAGGAATGTCACATGGTAGCAGTTCCTTTCTTTTGCTTCTTCCATCCTGCTGCCTGAAACACAGGCACTGCCATCTTAGATCCTGAGGTCGAGGTTGTGTGAGCTAAAGCAACAAGACAGAAGGATGCTGTGTCCCTACTGCCACAGAGCACCTGCCTCTCCTGAATCGCTTCTCACCCAATAGTTCAGTACATGAATGACAGCGGATATGTTTAATGCATTGTCTCTCTTAACAGCCTAGACATGAATAAAGAACTAAAAACATGTTTGGCCTTATACCTCAAAACCATAAACCTTTTTTGTTTGTCTTTCCTACTCAAAGGGTCTTATCTTCTTTGCCATTTACATTAGGATCATGACTTTATTTTTATTTATTTATTTATTTAGGTGAGGTCAGTTTATTTATTTATATAGTTATAGTTGTGTTGGGTCTTCTTTGCTGTGCACAGGCTTTCTCTAGTTGTGGTGAGCGGGGGCTACTCTTCGTTGCCGTGTGCAGGTTTCTCAGTGTGGTGGCTTCTATTGTTGCTGAGCACAGGCTCTAGGTCCACAGGCTTCAGTAGTTGCAGCATGTGGGCTTAGTAGTTGTGGCTCGCAGGCTCCAGAGCACAGGCTCAGTAGTTGTGATGCACAGGCTTAGTTGCTCCGTGGCATGTGGGAGCTTCCCACTCTAGGGCTCGAACCCGTGTCCCCTGCATTGGCAGATGATTATTATTATTTTTTGCTCTTTATTGGATTATAATTGCTTTACAATATTGTGCCAGTTTTTGCTGTACAACAAAGTGAATCAGCTGTATTTATACATGTATCCCCATATCCCCTCCCTCCCTCAACTCCCTCCCACCCTCCCTATCCAAAGTCATCACCCATCATCAAGTTGATCTCCGTGTGTTATGCAGCAGCTTCCCACTAGCTATCTATTTTACATTTGGGAGTGTATATATGTCAATGCTACTCTCTCACTTCGTCCCAGCTTCCCCTTTGCCCCCCACCGCATGTCCTCAAGTCCATTCTATACACCTGTGTCTTTATTCTTGCCCTGTCACTGGGTTCGTCAGTACCATTTTTTTAGATTCCATATATATGAGTTAGCATACAGTATTTGTTTTTCTCTTTCTGGCTTATTTCACTCCGTATGACAGACTCTAGGTCCATCCACCTCATTACATATAGCTCCATTTCATTCCTTTCTTTGGCTGAGTAATATTCCATTGTATATATGTACCACATCTTCTTTATCCATTCATCTGTTGATGGGCATTTAGGTTGCTTCCATGTCCTGGCTATTGTAAATAGTGCTGCAGTGAACATTGTGGTACATGTTTCTTTTTGGATTATGGTTTTCTCTGGGTATATGCCCAGGAGTGGGATTGCTGGGTCATATAGTAGTTCTATTTTTAGTTTTTTAAGGAACCTCCAAACTGTTTTCCATAGTGCCTGTACCAATTTACATTCCCACCAACAGTGCAGGAGGGTTCCCTTTTCTCCACACCCTCTCCAGCATTTATTGGTTCTAGATTTTTTGAGGATGGCCATTCTGACTGGTGTGAGGTGAAACCTCATTGTGGCTTTGACTTTCATTTCTCTAATGATTAGTGATGTGGAGCATTTTTTCATGTGTTTGTTAGCCATCTGCATGTCTTCTTTGGAGAAATGTGTATTTAGCTCTTCCGTGCATTTGTGGATTGGGTTATTTGCTTTTTTGGTATTAAGCTTCATGAGCTGCTTGTATATTTTGGAGATTAATCCTTTGTCAGGATTAATCTCCAAAATATACTGGCAAATATTTTCTTCCATTCTGAGGATTGTCTTCTTCTCTTGTTTATGGTTTCTTTTGCTGTGTGTGCAAAAGCTTTTAAGTTTCATTAGCTCCCATTTGTTTATTTTTTATTTTATTTCCATTATTCTAGGAGGTGCATCAAAAAGGATCTTGCTTTGATGTATGTCATGGAGTGTTCTGCCTATGTTTTCCTCTAATTAAGAGTTTTATAGTGTCTGGCCTTGCATTTAGGTCTTTAATCCATTTGGAGTTTATTTTTGTGTATGGTGTTAGGAAGTGTTCTAATTTCATTCTTTTACATATCACTGTCCAATTTTCCCAGCACCACTTATTGAAGAGGTTATCTTTTCTCCATTGTATATTCTTGCCTCCTTTGTCAAAGATAAGGTGCCCATGTGTGTGCGTTTATCTCTGGGCTCTCTATTCTGTTCCGTTGATCTACAGTTCTGTTTTTGTGCCAGTACCATTCTGTCTTGATACTAGCTTTGTAGTATAGTTTGAAGTCAGGGAGACTGATTCCACCCACTCCATCTTTCCTTCTCAAGATTGCTTTGGCTATTCGGGGTCTTTTGCATTTCCATACAAATTGTAAAATTTCTTGTTCTAGTTCTGTGAAAAATGCCATTGGTAATTTGATAGGGATTGTGTTGAATCTGTAAATTGCTTTGGGTAGGATACTCATTTTCACAACGTTGATTCTTCCAATCCAAGAACGTGGTATGTCCCTCCATCTGTTTGTGTCGTCTTTGATTTCTTTCAGCAGTGTCTTAAAGTTTTCTGCGTACAGGTCTTTGTCCTCCTTAGGCAAGTTTATTCCTAGGTATTTTATTCTTTTTGTTGCCATGGTGAATGGGGGAGTTTCCTTAATTTCTCTTTCTGCTCTTTCATTGTTAGTGTATAGGAATGCAAGAGATTTCTGTGCATTAATTTTATATCCTGCTACTTTACTAAATACATTGATTAGTGCTAGCAGTTTTCTTGTAGCATCTTTAGGGGTTTCTATGTATAATATCACGTCATCTGCAAAGAGTGACAATTTTACTTCTTTTCCAATTTGGATTCGTTTTATTTCGTTTTCTTCTCTGATTGCTGCAGCTAACACTTCCAAAACTATGTTGAATAATAGTGGTGAGAGTGGGCACCCTTGTCTTGTTCCTGTTCTTAGAGGGAATGCTTTCAGTATTTCACCATTTAGAACGATGTTGGCTGTGGTTTGTCATATATGACTTATCATGTTGAGGTAATTTTCTTCTGTGCCCATTTTCTGGAGAGTTTTTATCATAAACGGATGTTGAATTTTCTCAAAAGCTTTTTCTGCGTCTATTGAGATTATCATATGGTTTTTATCCTTCAATTTGTTAATATGATGTATCACGTTGATTGATTTGGGTATATTGAAGAATCCTTGCATTCCAGGGATAAAGCCCACTTGATCATGGTGTATGATCTTTTTAATGTGCTGTTGAATTCTCTTTGCTAGTATTTTGTTGAGGATTTTTGCATCTATAGTCATCAGTGATACTGGCCTGTAATTTTCTTTTTTTGTAACATCTTTGTCTCGTTTTGGTATCAGGGTGATGGTGGCCTCCTGGAATGAGTTTGGGAGTGTTCCCCCTTCTGCTATATTTTGGAAGAGTTTGAGAAGGATAAGTGTTAGCTCTTCTCTAAATGTTTGATGGAATTCTCCTGTGAAGCCATCTGGCCCTGGGCTTTTGTTTGTTGGGAGATTTTTAAGCACAGTCTCAATTTGCGTACTTGTGATTGGTCTGTTCATGTTTTCTATTTCTTCCTGGTTCAGTCTTGGAGGATTGTACTTTTCTAAGAATTTATCCATTTCTTCCAGATTATCCAATTTATTGGCATATAGTTGCTTGTAGTAGTCTCTCTTGATCTTTTGTATTTCTGTGGTGTCTGTTGTTACTTTTCCTTTTTCATTTCTACTTCTGTTGATTTGCATCTTCTCCCTTTTATTCCTGATGAGTCTGGCTAATGGTTTATCAATTTTGTTAATCTTCTCAAAGAACCAGCTTTTAGTTTTATTGATCTTTGCTATTGTTTCCTTCATTTCTTTTTTGTTTATTTCTGATCTGATATTTATGATTTCTTTCCTTCTGCTCACTTTGGGGTTTTTTTGTTCTTCTTTCTCTAATTGTTTTAGGTGTAAGGTTAGGTTGTTTATTCAAGATTTTTCTTGTTTCTTGAGGTAGGATTGTATTGCTATAAACATTACTCTTAGAACTGCTTTTGCTACATCCCATAGGTTTTGGGTTGTTGTGTTTTCATTGTCATTTGTTTCTAGGTATTTTTTTTTTATTTCCTCTTTGATTTCTTCAGTGATTTCTTGGTTGTTTAATAATATATTGCTTAGCGTCCATATGTTTGTATTTTTTACAGTTTTTTTTTTCCTGTAATTGATATCTAGTCTCATGGTGTTGTGGTCAGAGAAGATGCTTGATATGATTTCAATTTTCTTGAATTTACCAAGGCTTGATTTGTGACCCAAGATGTGGTCTGTCCTGGAGAATGTTCCATGTGCACTTGAGAAGAAAGTGTATTCTGTAGTTTTGGATGGAATGTCCTATAAACATCAATTAAGTCGAGATGGTCTAATGTGTCATTTAAAGCTTGTGTTTCCTTATTTATTTTCTGTTTGGATGATCTGTCCATTGGTGTAAGTGGGTTGTTAAAGTCTCCTACTATTATTGTGCTACTGTCGATGTCCCCTTTTATGGCTGTTAGCATTTGCCTTATGTATTGAGGTGCTCCTAGGTTGGGTGCATAGGTATTTACAATTGTTATATCTTCTTCTTGGATGGATCCCTTGATCCTTATGTAGTGTCCTTCCTTGTCTCTTGTAATAGTCTTTACTTTAAAGGCTAATTTGTCTAATATGAGTATTGCTACTGCAGCTTTATTTTGACTTCCATCTGCATGGAATATCTTTTTCCATCCCCTTACTTTCAGTCTGCATGTGTCCCATGGTCTGAAGTGGGTTTCTTGTAGATAGCATATGTAAGGGTCTTGTTTTTGTATCCATTCAGCCAGTCTGTGTCTTTTGGTTGGAACATTTAATCCATTTACATTTAAGGTAATTACTGACATGTATGTTCCTAATACCATTTTCTTAATTGTTTTGGCTGTGTTTTTGTAGGTCTTTTCCTTCTCTTGTGTTTCTTGCCTAGAGAAGTTCCTTTAGCAATTGTTGTAAGGCTGGTTTGGTGGTACTGAATTCTCTTAACTTTTGCTTGTCTGTAAAGCTTTTGATTTCTCTGTTGAATCTGAATGGGATTCTTGCTGAGTAGAGCATTCTTGGCAGTAGGTTTTTCTCTTTCAAGACTTTAAGTATATCCTGCCACTCCCTTCTGGCCTGCAGAGTTTCTGCAGAAAGATCAGCTGTTATCCTTATGGGTTTTCCTTTATATGTTATTTATTGCTTTTCTCTTGCTGCTTTTAATATTTTTTCTTTATGTTTCATTTTTGTTAGTTTGATTAATATGTGCCTCTGTGTGTTTCTCCTTGGGTTTATTCCATATGGGACTCTCTGTGCTTCTTGGACTTGATTAACTATTTCCTTTCCCATGTTGGGGAAGTTTTCCCCTATAACCTCTTCAAATATTTTCTCAGACCCTTTCTTTTTTCCTTCTTCTTCTGGGACACCTATGATTCGAATGTTGGTGCATGTAATGTTGTCACTGAGGTCTCTGAGACTGTCTTCCATTATTTTTATTCTTTTTTCTTTTTCCTGTTCTGTGGCAGTTATTTCCACCATTCTATCTTCCAACTCACTTACTCGTTCTTCTGTCTCAGTTATTCTGCTGTTTATACCATCTGGAGCATTTTAAATTTCAGTTTTTGTTTTGTTCACTACTGTTTATTTGCTCTTTAGTTCTTTTAGATCCTTATTACATTTTTCTTGTATTTTCTCTATTTTGTTTTCATGATTTTAGATCATCTTTACTACCATTACTCTGAATTCTTTTTCAGCCAACTTGCCTATTTCCTCTTCATTTATTTGGTCTTTGTGGGTTTTTATTTTGCTCTGCTGCCTGCAAGGTGTTTCTTTGTTTTCTCATTTTGTCTAATTTATAGTATTTGCTGTCTCCTTTCCCTATGCTGCCTAGTAGTAATTCCTCTTGTTTCTGTTCTCTGCCCCCTGCAGTGGGGTTGGTCCAGTGTCTTGAGTAGGCTTCCTGATGGGAGGGTCTGGTGCCTGCTTTCTGGTGTGTGGATCTGAATCTTTTCCCTCTGATGGGCTGTGTCAGGTGGTGTGTTTTAGGGTATCTGTAAGCTTAATGTGGCTTTAGGCAGTCTCTGTGCTGATAGGTGGGTTTGTGTTCCTGTCTTGTTTGTAGTTTGGTGTGAGGTACCCAGCACTGGCAGTTGCAGGCAGTCAGGTGAAGCCAGGTCTTAGAATCTGATAGAGGCCTCTGTGAGAATTCTCTGCAGTTAATCTTCCCTGTGGCTGAGGACTCTCTAGTGGTCTAGCGTCCTGGACTTGGTGCTCCCTCCCCAGAGCCTCCAACTTGACTTCTGGTCAAGGAATCCAGACTCCAGAGGTTGCTTGTCCTGGCAATAAAGGGGATTAAGAAAGACTATCCAAGCCCCTGACTGGGAATCTTGGTTTAGGTCTGGAACAGAGAGGTAAGAGGAAGAGCTGTTTCTTACCCAAGAGCTTTCCTGGTGGACTGACCCCCAAAATGGCTCAAAACGCACAGCTCTCAGTGACCAGTGTGGTGAGTGTGCTCAGGAAAGGGGGTGTCGGAAAATTGTTTGCTACAGATGGTTCTTCTAACCCGGCTGGTGTCACATCCTCTGTGGCTCGGCAAGCTCCTCAGGGATTTTACATAAGGCAGGGTGAATCACCCTGTGGGAAACAAGGAAGGCAAAGTGACTGTCCCAATCAATGCTGAGCAGTGCCAGGAGCTTGGTGAGGGTTAGTCTGAAATTGCAGGAGGCCAACAGCTGCCAAGGCAAAAGGACTCTCCGACCACTCCAACCCTGGTGAGAGCCAGTGGCACGTCCAGGATCATGACTTTAAATTACATCCTCTACTTTCTCTGCAGTCCAGCTTTTTTTTTTTTTCCCAATGTATATTGATTTTATTTTTGACTATGTCGGATCTTAGTTGCAGCACATGGGATCCTCCTTGTGTCATGTGGGATCCTCCGCTGCAGCGCGCAGGCTTCTAGTTGCAGCAAGCGGGCTTCTCTCTAGCTGTGGTGTGTGGGCTCTGTAGTTGTGGCACACAGTCTCAGTAGTTACAGCATACAGGGTCAGTTGCCCCACAGCAGTGTGGCATCTTAATTCCCCAAAACCAGGGACAAATCCACGTCCCCTGCATTGGAAAGCAGATTCTGGACTGCCAGGGAAGTCCCAATCCAGCTTTTTATATTTAGCTTAACCATTATCAGCTCATCAGCAGCATGCAATGTGCCCCCACAATATCTGTGCATTTCACATGGGAAGAATTTACAAGGAAAGTAGACCTCTGGTCTCTCCTTCTTTGTCTTTACTGTGACTTTCGCCACAAAAAGAACAAAGCACACAAACACAAGAGCTTTCAATTACACCTTGTATACACACATAGAACATAAGAGCTTGAGGTCTAATTGTGACAAAATTAGGAAAGACTTAAGTTCCTACAGGGTTTTGTTCTTGGTGGTCACCTCTTTTCCTAAATCTGAGTAAAGAGCATATTTGAAGTTTTGGCTTTGCCCCCTAAGCCAGATGCCTTTCTGGTCAGCCAGGTTTTTCCAGACTGTATTATTGCTCCTTCAGAAATCTTTGTTCACCCTGAAGCAACACCCATGGCAAAGAATTTCATTCTCATTCTTCCAAGGGCTGCCAATTTCCTGGAACACAGATGACTTCCTGCCACATCTCATCCAAGGGCTTCCTGAAATAACCTTCCACAGGGGTTTACTTCCTAAAGAGTTTTTTTTTTCCCTCTTGAAACAAAATTGACACATGACTAATGTAGAAAACATAAAAATTACAGAAAAAAATACAGTTACTTTGGTTAATGCTCTTACACACATACAAATATTTATACACATACAAATATTTACAAAAATGAGATCATACCATAGAAACTATTTTGTGACCTGCTTTTATTCCCCACCACATCAATAAATATTTTTCTACAACAGGACCTCCAATAGAGCATATAATCATCACCCATCACCTGAGGGGTCAGGATTTTTTCAAGCTACATACAGTCGTGCCCGTATGCCCTGTCCACCACTGTCTACACCATTGAGAATTACTCACCTAGGCAACAGACCTGTGCCGTAACCACCCACTATGTGAGGACAGAAAAAAGGGGATGAAAGCCACTGTTCTGTAACACAGAGCATGTGATTTATCCCCTGTTGCTAGACATTTAATGAGAACCTTTATTGGCAGAAAATGCTCTACAAGTGGTAGAACATCGTGATTATAGGCATGGATCACCTGGAATCAAATCCCATATTGAGTCCCAGTCCCTTCATTTTTAAAGTGACAGCAGGACTCTACCTCAGGGACTTACTGAGAGGATTAAATGAGGTAAAACACATAAAGAACATTTTCTGGCAGAAAGTGACTCTGAACATTTTACAGAAACTGGTACTCAATGGTAAATTGCCTCCAAGAAAGAGAGAGAGAGAGAGGAAGGAAGGAAGGGGGAAACAAGATAATCTGAAAGGAGAATTTATCTTTTAAAAGTGGGCCCCCTAGTTCTGTGTAGTGAAGATGTAGGATGAGGTAGTTTCCAGATGACTTTTTCTGACAACTCTGGGCTGTCATTCAGACACCTCTCCTCCAGCCCCCGGAGAAGCCCAGCGTATGATTTGCATAGGAATACAATAAATGTGTCTTTATCTGGATTGAATTCAATTCTAATGCATCAGATTCTCTTCAGATGACTCTTCCCATTCCTTGTCTATATGTTATGTCCTGTTGTTTTAAGATTATGACAGAATCAACTACAATTTTGACCAACTCTCTTAAAATATTAGTAAGTCCCTAAACCAGGCCAGTAACATATTTCCATTCAAATCCCATTGGCAGATTTGATGTTGTGGAAGGGCCTGGGTCTGGGGTGTTTTATTAGCCACTTGAACCTTTATTGCAACTCTTATTTTTGCTTTCCCAATGACTAAAATATATGTACATATGTGTATATATATATATGTGTGTGTGTATATATATATATATATATATATATACACACACACTTGTGTATGTGTGGCCTGTGTATGTGTTTGATATTTCTAACTCTGAAAAAGAAGAAAAAATTAAGGGCAGGGGCAGATCTACAGTGGAGGTGGGGGGCTGCCTAGAGCAGATAAAATTTGTGGAGATCTCTGCAAGAAAAACAATATAAAATTAACAAAGCAAAATTAGGTTTGAACATGAGAATTTCTTTAGAATAAGAGCAGAAATTACAACAAATTGCTAGAGCCTTGGAGACCCAGATCCCTCTCTTCTAAGGGACTCCTTAACTCCATATAAATCTGCCTTTAGATAAGAAATGGAAGGGCAAGGTTAGTGTAATCAACATGCTGAAAACTTGTTCAAAATTTAATGGAACATGCATCACAATCCCTTTTTTATTTCATAGTAAGTATATTAGTTTCCTATTGCTGCTGTAACACATTACCACAGATGTGGCCCCCAACAACACAAACGTGTTCTCTTACAATTCTGGAGGTTAGAAGTCTGAAATGAGTGTGATGGGGCTAAAATCCAAGTGTTAGCAGGGCTGATTCCTTCCGGAGGTCCTAGGGAAGGGCCTGTTTCCCTGCCTTTCCAAGCTCTGCATTCCTCTGGCTGCCTTCCATCCTCAGAGCCAGCGATGGCCAGTGGAGTTTTTCTCATATCACATCACGCTGTGCCATTGGTCTTCTGCTTCCCTCTTTCACATTAATAACCCTTATGATATCCCGAGAAGCCAGGATAATCTCTTTATCTTAAAGACGACTGATTTGCTACCATTGCTTTTGATATTTAATTCCACCTGCTACCTTAATTCCTCTTTGCCACATAGTTTAACACATTTAACAGCTTCTGGGGATTAGAATATGGTCATCTTTGGGGAGGGTGTGTGCATTGTTCTGTTTACCACAGTGAGGAAGCTACTTGAATGCCAAGTTCTTTTGAAAATGCTTTTTGTAATAGGATTCCCGTAGCATTTAATTGGTTCTCAATTTGGAGACTTTTTTGGGGGGGAGGGGAGGGCGAGGAGAGTATGGAGGGATTTTTTTTTTTTTTAATTTTAATTGAAGTAAAGCTGATTACGATGCTGTGTTAGTTTCAGGTGTAGAGCAAAGTGATTCAGTTATACATACATACATATCTATTTTTTTCCAGATTCTTTTCCCTTAGCAGTTATTACAAAATCCTGAGTATAAGTGCCTGGAGAATTTTTACTTTTAGTTAGACTATCTGTGAGGGAGTGCAAAGCACAGCTGGACGTTTCAGAACTGAAGCGGAGCAGGTACTCCAAGCTGTGCATGCCCAGAGCCTGCTGCCTTTGGTTTTTCCAGGTGAAGGCAGCTGCAAGACTCTGCCAACACTAGAAGATATCAGATGTAGGATTTTCATCCAAAGAAAACAGGATTGCAAAAAGATAACTGATTGAACACACACTTTTACTCTATCCTACACTGCACTAAAACTAGAGGGAGTATTTTAAAAGCATAAACCTACAAGGATAAAGTGAGTATGAGAAGAAACAGCACCAACGTTCTAGAAGCTGCAAAGCAGATGAACAAGTGGTACTGACTTCGTAGAACTGAGGAAGACTGAATTCTACTTCCTCGCGGAGTGGGGGTCGGGGGGAAAGGCAAGTCAAGAACAAAGTCCATTTAAACTGGCAAATAACAGAGGCTCTGGAAGTGGTGGCACCAGCTACTTCCGGCAAAGGAGAGCAGGCGTGTGCTGAAATGTGGCAGGTTGCTTGAAAGCTGTTGGGGAAGCAGTTAGATCCTTAGATGCCCCTGTCTTCTTGCAGTGCTGGGTGACCGCCCTCCCTCAGCCCAGCAGAGACAGTTCATCTCTCTGAAGAGGGTAAAGCAGAAGTCTTTTCCAAAAGAAAAAACAGATGTTAGGTAAATGATGTATCATACTAATTGCAGAACTTCTTCCTCAACCCACCGTGACAGCAGCTAGTCCCTCACTTCCAGGCAGAAGACCATCACATCTTTTTCTAGGTGGGGCTCTCTCGGACCCAAGAGGAAAGACCTTATGACACAGCCATGGGTATTGACATCAGGAGTTCCTGGCCAGCTCTCCCCACAGGACACCTCACCCTCGCACTCAGAGCTTCCAGGCAGCTCTTGAGGTCCCTAATTTAAGTACAAGCAGGCAATCAAGCCTGAGGAGACCTGAGAAAAGCCTCTAATATGAAAAAATAGAGACCAAAAAACAAACTGGAAAAAAATGTGGTGAACATACAAAGTGTGCTGGAGGGAAAAAAGTACAGTAAAAAAATAACAACTCAATGTCTTCAGAGAAACCGTGGATTCTTATTTCAATACACCCATGAAATCAGAATTGGAAGCTATAAAAAATTTTTTTTTCCAGAAAATAAAAGTAAGCCCTTAGGAAAAAATGGAAGGAGGGCCCATTCAGCACAGTGTCTGAAAATAGACCCACATAAATGACCTGGGTTCAAAAAGAAAATTCTCAAGTTTCCAGTAAGAAAGCACAACACACAAAGCTGAATGAGTTCAGATTTCTCAAAAGGAAATCTGAAAGGTAGAAGACAACGGAGAAAAGCTTTCAAAACTCTGAGAGAAAAGTATTTCCAACTCAGAATTCTATACTCAATCAAGTTATACATCAAGTATGAGGGAAGAATAAAGACATTTTCAGGCTTGCAATTTCTCAAACACTTTACCTCCCACACAGCGCTCCTCCGGGAGCTGCGGGTAGAGAATGCGTAAACCAAGAAGGAGGAAGCCAGGAAGCAGGAAAAACAGAGACCTGCTCAGGAGGAGATAGAGGCGCCCCACAGGAGGATGGAAAAGGGAGATTCTCAGCTGGGAAGCGGCTCAGATGACTGTGAGAGAGGCTTTCTCAGGGAGATGTAGTTAATCAGTTTCCTGATGTGAATGAACACACTGGGCCTAAGGAATATGTGGAAAGGAGACTTTGATTATGCTGGAGAAAGGTCTGAGGTTAAATAGTGATGTTTCAGTGGCCATGGAAGACTAAGCAAATAACACAAGAGGAAGAAACCAAAAAAACCCAAGACAATCAAAACTCAAAGGAACACCAAAAAAAAAAAAAAAAAAAAAAAAAATTCCAGGAAATAAGATGTAATAGCAGCTTAGCATGTAGCTCCATCCTGAATAGAAAAGAGAATTATAATGTGAATTCTCACTTTTAATCTAACCAAAATTCTGCCCCTGGTGTGGGAGAGGGAGAAAGAGGGAGCGTGCAAGCTTTAGCAGTGGTGGGGCCACAGGAAAGAAAGTTAAACTCTCATCTCACAGAGTGAGGAAACTGAAAAAGCAAAGCAAAGCAAAACTAGAAATACATGAGTAGCAGAGATGTGGAAATATCTACCAAAGAATCAGCTAAAGGATTTAAAAGTGGCTGTCTCTGGGAAGCGGCTGAGGACCGCTGTTTATCTTATTCACTTTTGTAGAACTAGTCAATTCCTGAAAGCATCATACTGATAAAATTAAAATTTTTTAAAATTTCAAAGAAAATATCGCTAAGTTAAGAATCTACTTCACTTTTCTGGAAGTACTATTCAGATGAATGAGATGTTTATAATACATTATAAGCTTTTTGGAATTGACATATACAAACTACTATATATAAAATAAGTAACATATAGCACAGGGAACTGTACTCAATACTGTGTAGCAACCTATATAGGAATAGACTCTACAAAAGAGTGGATATATGTATATGACTGATTCACTTTGCTGCACAGCAGAAACTAACACAATATTGTAAAATCAACTATACTCCAATAAAAATTAATTAAAAAAAAGAAGAAGAATACTTTATGAGCTCTTTGGAAGAAAGCCTTATTTAGATTTCTTTATATTGGTCCTCAACCCATATTAGCATCTCCATTTGTTCCTAAGTGTAATTAGATTAACATTACATTAGCATATGACTTTGCCTTTTCCAGAACTCTAATTAAGATTTTAAAGAAGATGTATACCGGTGGGAATCTCTCATTCACCCTCTGTTAAACACCTTTCCTATTTGATTATAATTCCACTTACTAATTCCTTCTGGCTTTTGTCTTCCAAACAATTTTTGATTTTTATTACATGAATGCAGTTTGAACTGACCCAGCAAATGGTTTACAAGGTCCAGCTGTAAGATAAACTGGCAAACTAAATAGAAAAGAAGACAGCCATTGGGTAGAAAACTGTGACCAAGGTTACCTCCGCTGATCTGCTTATTAAAAGGACCGTGCTATGAATTTTTTCCCAATTTATTTTAAGTTTTTTTTTTAGGCACCAAACCTACACTGTTATGGTAATAATAACAGCCAACATTGAATGAATACTCACCATATGATGAGTTCTCATCACTTTACCCACTCCTCACTTAATTATTGCAGGAATCCTATGAAGTAAATACTTTTTATTATCCCCAATTTGCAGACAAAGAAGATGACTCTTGGAGAGGTTAAGTATGCCTCCTGAATTTCTCAGGGAATGGCAGAGCAGGGTCTCAAACCCAGACCCCATACTCTGAATCAGCGTTGGGTGTCCCCTCCAGCATGACCACCATGGAGGGGACCATAAAACCAAAGAAGAAAGAGAAAGGAATGAACTACCGTGGTCCAGAAAGTTTTCTTGTATTTATCACAACAATGAAAGATTATTACTTCCTTATATCTGTGAGACAGGTTTGAAACTTTCCCAGAGTCATAGAGATAAGCTTCAGCCCTCAAGAAACTTATTTCTACTGGGAGTTAACACAAACACAGAAGGAACTGGCACAACTACAGATGATGTCAAATGTGTGGTAGAAATAAAAATACAGTAAGATCTCCAAGGAAGGAGCATTCAATCCAAGGGAGAGGCTGGGAGACTTCCTAGAGGAAGTTGATGTGTCGATTTTGGATAGACAGAGAGAAGGGGTGAACAGCATTGTTCTTTTCTGTGCTTGCAATTTTTCTCTTTTTGTAAATGTTCATTATCTTACAAGATATTGCCTTTAGTGTTGATGAAAACTCACTTCCAGATTCCACTCTTTTTTATAGGAATTTCACAGCGGAGACAAATGCCTAAGCTTAGAAAATAAGAACCATGAGTGGAATAAATTTTAAAATTAAAAAAAAAAAAAGAAACATGATTGGAAGAGCAGAATATGGAAACTCAAGAGGAGGGAGGTTGTTCTCTGAAGGTTAGAATAAAGGGAGGGAAGGGATAAATGCTGGGCAATGAAGAGAGGGAAGAAAAGAAAATTCAGAGCATACGAAAAACATAGTGCAATTCCCTGAGGGAAATCTGTCTTGAGACAGGACTCAGAGTCAAAGCCTTCATGGCCTAGACTACTGACCTGTATGCTCTTGGACAGATTTTCATAAATAATGCTGCCACATTTTTTTTTTTAAGAATTTCAGAAGCGTAGGGGAGAAATAAGCTTTCTCCCAGCTGAGATGTGCGCAGTTCTTCCAGATCCGAGCCACGTCCTCTCAATCTAGGCAAGTATTGCCACTGCTTAGCATTTGGGATGAAGCCAACAACGACGTTCAGCAAATATGGGTTCCATCTACTCGAAAATAATTGCCTTTACATCTTGTGACATCTTCCATGGACTCTGCAATGAAAATCAATTATAATCCCTTTTGGTGGGAGAAACTAAATTAGAAAGAGAAGTGATTAGAAACAGAAGGCAGCTTGACGCTTGTGATGCCAATTTGCTCAACGTGTGATTCAAAAGCCGTGGATAAGTTTTTCTGGCCATTCTCCCAATTAGCAACCTTTAGCTTACTTAAAAGCCAAAATCCGTGACTCAAAAGAGCGTGCTAGGAAGAAATTTTTGAGATATAAAATTAGCTATTCCTGGCAACATTAAATAACATACACATACACTCATGTACCTTTTTTTGAAATGAAGCTCAAAATACACAAAGATCGAACTCAAACTGTTCCCCAGGGCTCCAAAACTCAATTATAAGACCTGACGTTTATCACGTGCTCACTTTGTGCCAGGCACTGCATTTAATTCTCACACTGACATTATGAATTAGGTACTATTCTCACATCACCTTGTTTTTTAAATGACGAGAGTCAATCAAGGGGAAGCTAAAAAACTGTTCAACGTCACAAAGGTAGAAAACAACAGAGCCAGGGCTGAAACTCTGATAGTCTGACTCCACTATGCTCTGGATAAAGTCTCTGCCTTCAAGGAGTTTGGAGTCTAATAGTGAATTCGGATAAGTACCCTTCAATGTGGTAAGACGGCTAAGGACCTATGTAGGAAGTACATCTAATCTGGCTTTTGGCTCTTAGGGAAGGATCTATGAAAGAGACCACTAAACCAAGGCAGAAGCTAGGGATGGCCAAAGAGGGAAGGAATTCCAAGCAGAGGAAGAAGCAGGTCTCTAAGCCCAAAGATAAAAGTGAGCTCAGTACCATAGGGTGTATAAGGGGAGAGGGTTAATGGCAATGGAGAGTCATTTTGAAAGATTTTAGCTAAGGGGGGACCTGATTGGATTTGTATTTCTAAAACTGTTTTTGTCTGGTTTGGAGCATGACTTATGAGAAGAACAAGAAGAGAAGCAGGGAGACCTGATAGGAGGCTATTGCCTTGTGAGTAATCCTGGCCTAAGCCCAGGCAGTAGCAGTGGAGACAGAGAGAAGCAGAGGAACTGGAGAGTGATTCAAAAAGTAGACCTGACAGAGGACTTCCCTTGTGCTCCAGTGGTTAAGAATCAGTCTTGCAATCCAGGGGATGCCAGTTTGATCCCTGGTTGTGGAACTAAGATCCCATATACCATGGGGCAACTAAGCCTCTGAACCTGAGCACCACAAGTAATGAGCCCCCACACTCTGGAGCCCTCTTGCCACAACTAGAGAGAAACCCATGCACCGCAATGAGAGAGTCCATGGCTGCAACTAAGACCTGATGCAGCCAAAAATAAATAAGTAAATAATTTTTCTTTTAAAAGTAGACTTGACAGTAGAATGACATCAAAAGTAATGAAGAAGGAATCCAGGATGCCTCCTAAGTTTCTGCCTTGGGCAACTGAATAGATGAAATGCCATTCACCAAGATGGAAGAATTCCAAGTTATTTATGTAGACACTCTGTCCTCAAGGAGGTGGAATTTAACTTCCTACTCCTTAAGTGTGGGCTGCATGCAGTGAATTTCTTCAAGGGGTACAGCATAGAAAGGGGGATGGGGCTGAGGGAGAGTCACTTTACAGAGAAGAAACCTAACAAGCATTACCTCAGCCAGGTGTTCAAGGTCAATATCAACAATAAGTCATGTTGATACTGTGTATCCTTGATATGTGATGAAAATGACTACCTCTGTGGTTTTCCTCTCCCAAAAAGCATATCATCAGTCAAAGTATGAGAAAATACAGACAAATTCCAATAGATGGATATCCTACAAAATACTTGGCCAGTACCCCTCAAAACTGTCAAGGTCGTCAGAAACATAGGAAGTCTGGGAAACCGTCACAACCAAGAGTAGTACAGAAGGGAACTTGGGTCCACTTGCTGTGCAACAAAGCCAATCTACTGACACCAGGTTGTGGTGAAGGAACGTATAGCATTTATTTGCAGGGCACCCAGCAAGGAGAATGGGTGGTTTGTGCTCAAAAGACCCAAATTCCTCATAGGAAGGGTTTTTTAAAGTCAACATTTAGCTAGAGGGATGCAGGGTGCATGACTTTCTTCTGATTGGTAGGTGGTGAGGTAAGGAATCTTAATCTTTCAGGAATCTTAATCATCAACTTTCTGGTTCCAACCAGTCTGGGGTTCCCATGTAATCACCATTCTCCACCTGGAGGCTGGATGGAGTTGGGGCGTGGTCTTAGTGTTTGCATAACAGCTCAAAGATGTACATTAAATTGTTGTGTATATTCCCTGAGCAGGAACTAGGACTGTTTTATCCTTGAAATATTGTTTCTTGACTACTTTTTCTTTCTTTCTGTATTCCCTCCCTTCCCTAATTAGTAACTGCTTAGTTGGCTCTTTGTAATTCAGGGAAGGCCTAGGAGACCAAAGTCTTTTTCTACAAACAAGAAAGGGAGGACACAGATGGGCTTTTTGTACTTGGGAGAACCCCAGAGTGTCCTGCTTTATTTCAAAAGGAGCCTTAGGAAACATGACAACTAAATGTAATGTAGTATTCTGGAACAGAAAAAAGATGTTAGGTAAAAACTAAGGAAATCTGAAAAAACTATTGACTTTAGTTAATAACAATGTATCAACATTGGCTTTCTTTTTCAATTTTTATTTTTTTTGGCCACTCATGCAGCATGTGGGAACTTAGTTCCCCAACCAAGGATCAAACCCATGCCCCCTGCATTGGAAGCATGGAGTCTTAACCACTGGACTGCCAGGGACTCCCAATATTGGCTTTTTAATTGTGTCAAATATACCATACAAATTTAAGATGTCAGTATGGGAACTCTTCATATTATCTTCTCAAATTTTCTGTGAATCTAAAACTTCTCTGGGACTTCTCTGGCAATCCAGTGGTTAGGACTCTGCACTTCCACTGCAGGGTGCACAGGTTCGATCCCTGGTCGGGGCAGTTCTGCATGCCTCATGGTACACACAAAATAAATAATAAAGTAAAATAAAACCTCTCTAAAAATAAAGTATATTTTTTAAGAAGTCCTTTGCAGGAATTCTCTGGTAGTCCAGTGGTTAGGACTCAGCACTGCTGGAGCCTGGGTTTGATCGCTGTTCTGGAAACTAAGATCCCTCAAGCCAAACGATGTCACCAAAAAAAAAAAAAAAGTCTCTTGCTTCCAACAGAAGCTAGTATCTTGTGAATTTTTCCAGAATACTTTATGTTTCTATGTAGAGAGTCTCTATTGGCCCCTCCCTGTCCACTCTGCAGCTTTCTCTACTCTGCTCTGTGCCCTGAATACTAACCTTATGGGTAATGCCAACAGGCTTCTCAGCTCTCTGGCTTCGTGCAGTAGAACTTGGGCAACAGAGGAAGCGAGGGTGGGGAAATACCTACCGGCAGGACATGAGATAGGAGGGGTGAAGTAGAGGTACTTACTCCCCCAGCTCCTTCCTCCTTGGACCTGGAACTAGCAGGCCCCATTCCTGTACTGAAGGCCCAGTTCCTGTCTGGGAAGCCCTCTCCAACCACACTCTGGGTCCTGGTAACAGCTCCCTCCCTCCACCCCCTTAGGCTAGGACTGCTGACTGCTCTTTTCTTGGGACCTTTGACACCTCCCTCCAGCTAGCCCCAAGGGGCTTCGCCAAGCCTTATTGGTTTTCCTTGAGACTGCCCGCACTTTTGTAAACAGTGCCTTCATTAACTCTATCTCTGTGTGTTATCTCTCTCTTCCTAGGACTCTGATTAAGTTCGTATGTAAATGTATATTCCCTTCATTATGCAACTGTGAGCATACTCTACACATTTTTTTGCACCTTGTCTTTTTTTCATCTCTAATACACTTCGGGTTTCTTTCCATGTTCATATACATTGAACCACTTTGTTAGTATCCCATGATATCCCATTGTCTG
The DNA here is from genome assembly GCF_030028045.1 of Hippopotamus amphibius kiboko. NCBI lineage: Eukaryota > Metazoa > Chordata > Mammalia > Artiodactyla > Hippopotamidae > Hippopotamus > Hippopotamus amphibius. The sequence goes on along the minus strand of NC_080189.1, from coordinate 84,855,713 downwards.
TGTATATCATACTTCTCAATATTATATTAAAAGAGGAGAATTAGAAGCTGAAACTTAGCAGAGGGACAATGAAGCCTGGGCTGACACAACTAGACACGACTAGAAATTCTGTGCTATTGGGGTGAGGAGAGGTGAGCTGATATTGCTAAAGCCCCAGGTATTTGCACAGAAGTTAAGAGGTGGGCTTTGAAGTTAAACTGTTTGGGTTCAGATTCCAGCTTAGCCAGACTGTGTGACCCTGGGCGAATTACTTGACCTGTGTGTATCATCTTCTCATCTATATAATGGGAATAACAATATCCACCACAAGGTAATACTTACGCTCAAAAGCAGTTGCGTTTTCAAATTGGACCGCACTGTGCAACATGGCACATTCGTTGGAAAAAAGGCCATACATCTCCCTCCCGGCCTGTCTCCCAGCTCCCAGTTCTTTGATTTTTTTCTCTTCAGCCCCTCTCAGCTTCATCCTTCCTTCTTTTTTTCCTCCTCTTCAACCTATCTGACCCTTGATAAGCTTTCTCTCTGTTGATATTTAAGATACATTTTTAAATAAAGAATTACACAGTAGATTCTAGGATTGTGTTGCTACTAATTTGTAGTTCAAAAGAGGAGGTATGAATGAATTTAAAGAGCATATTCTTTTTTTTTTTTTTTTTCTGCATAGCTTGTGGGATCTTAGCTCCCCAACCAGGGATCAAACCCATGGCCCCTGCAGAGGAAGCACAGAGTCCTAACCACTGGACCACCATGGAATTCCCCAAAAGCATATTCTTTATAAAGCAAAGTAGCTGTCAGCCAGTACCCCTCAAAAGAAAGATAAATGTCCTCAGGTAATATGCTGTTGTTTCCCACCAAAAAGCTCTATTGTGATTGCCTGGCTCAATTTCTGCTCAGATATACAGGAATTACCTTGACTACTGAGAACTTATTGAGGGTAAGACACTGCCCATACCAAAAAAAAAAGTAAAATTATTAATCACACATGCAATAATTAGAAACAAGAGGGTACATATTAAATATTTAAGATTTTTTCCCTTTACTTGACGTGTCATTAAAAAACATAGCATCCAAAAACATTTTATTCAAAAACTAGTTCTCCAAATTCAAAGTATTTTAGATTTTTTTTCCTCTCCACCTGAGTTCAAGGGTTATCTGCATTTTACAGAGGAAGAAAGTCCCCTCCCCCTCCTCCTGTGACCTCTCAGGGACTAGGTGCTGGGCTTGTTTTATCTGTCCATCCTCTCTCCCCTAAATGCCAGATTATAATTGCCACATGCTGCTGAGGTCTCACAGTCTGGTATCTCCAGATCTGCCTTATCTGGACTTCAACCACAGTGACTTTCTTTTCGTTTCTCAAGCACATCAAACTCCTTTTTGACTCAGGGTTTTTGCATTTGCTTTTCCCTTTTCCAGAAGGCGAGTCTCCTTCTCATACTCAGATTTCTCTTAAAATTTGTCAGTTCCTTGGAAAGGGAGAGGCCTTGCTTGACCACCCCGTTTAAAGCTTTGCTCCCTCTCCCCCTGCTGTCATTGCCCCACCAGTAATTCTACGTGACATTGTTCTGTTTCTCTAATAGATTTTATTATCACAGGATATTATTTGGTTTATTTGTGTATATCACTGCCCCCCACTGGACTATAAGTCCTTTTGTAACCGAGTAGGACCCTATGGGGCCTTCCCCGTCCCCCACTACCAATGTCCTCTGCCTGTCTTTTGTATACAGAAAAACTTTAATCAAAGAATAAATTTAGTCAGAGAAGTGAGAAAATGCAGAAAGAACAGTCAAATAAGACAAAATAAATATTAACAAAACAAAACAAAACAAAGCATCCAACTCAGGATAACCTAGCACATCATTGTTTACTTGAAACATCTCTCAAGTTTCCCTTTTCTCACTCTATTAGCAAACCATGTTCATGGAATAGGTGTGCAAAGATAACTTTAAAAGTTAAATACATCAGATAAAGAAGCTGTGGTATATATATATGTATATATGTACACCACATATATATATGTGCGTGTGTGTGTGTGTATACAATGAAATATGACTCAGCCATAAAAAGGAATAAAATAATGCCATTTGCAGCAACGTGGATGGACCTAGAGATTATCATACTAAGTGAAGTAAGTCAGAGAAAGACAAATATCATACATCATGTGTGAAATCTAAAATATGATATGAATGAACTTATTTACAAAACAGAAATAGGCTCACAGACATAGAAAACAAACTTTCAGTTATCAAAGGGGGAAGGGCAGGGGGAGGGATAAATTAGGAGTTTGGGATTAACATACACAGCGCTGTATATAAAATAGATAACCAATGAGGGCCTACTGTACAGCACAGGGAACTATAGTCAATATTTTGTAGTAACCCCCCCAGAGCCCCTGCCGCCAGTGCCCCTGTCTCCTCGGTGAGCCACAGCTGCCCCCCAGCTCTGCAGGCAACCATCCAACACCAGCAGATATGCTGACATTTGATAAGTTCATTAGAGAAGCTTCCAGAAAGAAGGGGAATTTATTATTAAGAATTGTTAACTGGCAGACAGCAGTATCAAGCAGTATCAGCAGTATTTCGTCTGGTGGAACTGAAAACTACAGCCACAAAAAGATAGAGAAAATGAAAAAGCAGAGGACTTTGTACTAGATGAAGGGACAAGATAAAACCCCAGAAAAACAACTAAATGAAGAGGAGATAGGCACCCTTCCAGAAAAAGAATTCAGAATAATGATAGTGAAGATGATCCAGGACTTTGAAAAAAGACTGCATGCAAAGATCGAAAAGTTTACCAAAGACCTAGAAGAATTAAAGAGCAAACAAACAGAGATATGCAACACAATAACTGAAATGAAAAATACACTAGAAGGAACCAATAGCAGATTAACTGAGGCAGAAGGGCGAATAAGTGACCTGGAAGACAGAATGGTGAAAATCACTGATGCAGAAAAGAATAAGGAAAAAAGAATGAAAAGAACTGAAGACAGCCTAAGAGATCTCTGGGACAATGTTAAATGTGCCCACATTTGCATTATAGGGGTCCCAGAAGGAGACGAGAGAGAGAAAGGACCCGAGGAAATCTTGGAAGGGATTATAGTTGAAAACTTCCCTAACATGGGAAAGGAAAAGCTACCCAAGTCCAGGAAGTGCAGAGGGTCCCAGGCAGGATAAACCCAAGGAGAAACACGCCAAGACATATAGTAGTCAAACTGACAAAAATTAAAGACAGAGAAAAGTTATTAAAAGCAACAAGGGAAAAACGACAAATAACATACAAGGGAACTCCCATAAGTTTAACAGCTGATTTCTCAGCAGAAACTCTGCAAGCCAGAAGGGGGTGGCATGATATATTTCAAGTGATGAAAGGGAAGAACCTACAACCAGGAATACTCTACCCAGCAAGGATCTCATTCAGATTTGATGGAGAAATGAAAAGCTTTACAGACAAGCAACAGCTAAGAGAATTCAGCACCACCAAACCAGCCCTACAACAAATGCTAAAGGAATTTCTCTAAGCGGGAAACATAAGACAAGAAAAGGACCTACAGAAACAAAAACAAAACAAATAAGAAAATGATAATAGGAACATACATCTCGATAATTACCTTGAATGTAAATGGGCTAAATGCCCCAACCAAAAGACACAGACTGGCTGAATGGATACAAAAACAAGACCCATATATATGCTGTCTACAAGAGACCCACTTCAGACCTAGGGACACATACAGACGGAAAGTGAGGGGATGGAAAAAGATATTCCATGCAAATGAAAATCAAAAAAAAGCTGGAGTAGTAATAGTCACATCAGATAAAATAGACTTTAAAATAAAAAATGTTACAAGAGACAAGAAAGGACATTACATAAAGATCAAGGGATCCATCCAAGAAGAGGAGATAACAATTATAAATATATATGCACCCAATATAGGAGCAACTCAATACACAAGGCAAATGCTAACAACTATGAAAGAGGAAATGCAAGACAGAAATAGAGACACAGATGTAGAGAACAAACACATGGACACCAAGTGGGGAAAGCTGGGAGGGTTGGGGGGGGATGAACTGGGAGATTGGGATACCAAATTGTACACTCTAAATGTATGCTGTTTATTGTCTGTTAACTGTATCTCAATAAAAGTTCTTAAAAATATATATATATATATTTTGTAGTAACCTATAAGGGAAAAGAATCTGAAAAAGAATACATGTATATGTACATAATTGAATCACCTTGCTATACACCTGAAACTAGCACATTGTAAATCAACTATTCTTCAATTTAAAAAAAGGGGGCAGAGAGCTTAAAAAACATTAAAAAAAAAGTGAAGTACATTTAAGTAATAAGAAAGTTGGATGGGCCCTCAGATTACTCTTTGCTTAAAAAAATGTGTCATTATGTCATTTATCTCATGAGAGATGATTTTACTAAGACAATATCAAATTTGGATTCATATTAAAGAATGTGGTTTTTTTCTCTACTATTTGAAACATTTACTGAATTATATAAAAATTAATTTTTGTTAACACTGAAAGTTGTTTTAAATTGGAATAGACTGCCCCACAGGTTTGGAAAGAATTATTTAGTGATTTTCTTAAAAAAGAATAAATTCTCACCTTTTTAAACAAGTTTCATTCCTGTCCAATGATTTCTCAAGATCCCATCATTAAATGATCAATCAATCAATAATTTAACAAGTATTTCTCCAGTGTCTATTACATTGTCATAATTTATCAAGGTATTCTGTAGAGTTGCAAAACAAGACTAACATTACACTCTTATTTGCTCGAAATGTATACATATGTGTGCAGAGAAAAAAAACAAGAAGGAAATAAGCAAAAAGCTTAACAGATATTATCTGGGTGATGAAATAAGAAATGATTGCTATTTTCTATTTTAATATATTTCCCAACTTGTTCACTACAGGCATATTTAATTTTTAATACCATAAAACACATATAACATTATTTCTGTCTTTAAGGAACAGATCTTTTATGTGGAGAGGGGGGAAAAGTAACATTCAGGAAATACATAAAAACAATAGAGTACAAAATTGTATGCCTACTGAAAATAGGCCAAATCAGTTGTTCAGAGGAAAGATCAGAAGAAGAGAAAGTTAAAGTTCTCTTTTCGTTTAAATATGGCAGAGAGACTTACCTGGTGGCTCAGTGGTTGAGAATCCACCTGCCAATGCAGGGCTCATGGGTTTGAGCCCTGGTCCAGGAAGATCCCACATGCCTCGGAGCAACTAAGCCCTGTGTGCCACAACTACTGAAGCCTGCACACCTAGAGCCTGTACTTCACAAGAGAAGCCAGCACACCGCAAAGAAGAGTAGCCCCTGCTTGTCTCAGCTGGAGAAAGCCTGTGCTCAGCAATGAAGACCCAACACAGCCAGAAATTAATTAATTAATTAATTGAAAAATATACATGGCAGAAACTTAGCACCTATTATCTTGAGAAAATTAACAAACATAATAAAAATAGAGCTCACGATCAGAGTAGAATTTCCCAGGGAAAATGACTTTCCCAGGCAATTGGTTTTTGTTGTTGTTGTTTTTTGTTTTTTTTTTAATTGGTTTTTCACCAATGCCAACCTGAAAAGTGGACAGTGTTTCTGTTTGAAATGTGGTTAACAGTGAGGCAAATTCTGCCTCCAAACAGAAGTGATTCAATTCAATTCTACCTAAAAAAAAAAAAAAAGAAAGAAAGAAGGAAGGTACAAACATTACAATTCAAAGGTAGAAAATGATAAAAATCAGAATCTAGGTTGCTTTTAAAAACAGACTTTGGGGGCATTATTTGCATATTTCTGTTATTTTGCAATTCTTCTGATAAGAGAAAATTTTAAGTTGGGAAAAAAAAAAGAGGAAGAAGAAACTAAGTAAAAATTTGCCCTCTTAACCAGAAAAAGGTAGCAAGACTGACTGCTCTCAATTTAAATTAGCACAGGGCTGAATGAAATCATTCTTGTAACACATGACATCACTCAAAAATATAGCTACGCTTATGATTTTATATATATTCGTATTTCATCAATTCTATAAGCCATTAATTGTAAAACTCACAATTATTTTATGAACCACTAAGAAAGAAAAAAATGCTGCCAATTGAACTATAACACACCATCAATTATAAGTCCTGGTAAAATACAAAAAATATGCATTTTAGAATCAGTGAAATATAATATACAATTTGTGACCATGTAGTGAATGTTTGCTGCAACCACGGGTATGAAAGCAGGGTCTACGCGTCTTTATTTATCACTGCATCATGGCCAGCACTCACAAATTCTTAATAAATCCTTGAATGAGTAAATGAATGAATGAATGAACAAATGAGTGAGTGTGCAGATCTAATAGTGGACTTTGTCTTATACTTCAAATGCCTAAAGGATATAACTAAGAAAACACATTTTATTTTTTTTTTTTTTTTTTTTTTTTTTTTTTTTTTTTTTTTTTTATTATTATTTTATTTTATTTTTTTTTTTTGGGGGGTACACCAGGTTCAATCAACTGAGAAAACACATTTTAAATCAGCATTAATTTCTAAGTAATTGCTGGAAAGTGACGGTAATATTGTCTGACATTTATTTTGAAGTGACACATCTATCTCTTTGGAAAAAAGTCCTGGAAATGATTAAATTCTGGTAAATAAGAACCACCCACCTCTATGTCAAACAGGTGAAGGCTTGATTTCTAAAGTGAGTAATTTGAGGTGTTTAATATAACAAGTAGTTTGGGTGGGGAGAGTCAGCTGTTATCACCTCCTACTTGTCTCTGTTTTTAAAGGATGGCCAAATTCAGACCAGTGAGAAAAGCAATTCTATACTTTTATAGAAACCTGTAGAGGAGACGCCATTCTGTCCATGCACCATTTATTTCTTCAGCAGAAAAAGCATTTAACAGAAAAAAAAAAAAAAGAGGCAATATTCATCCAGGTACATGCAAGTCTTATTATAGTGTGATAATTGTTAAACCAAATCCTTATCTACAAAGATGCACTTCAGAGAAGAATTCCGTCTATTATCCAAGGGAAGTTACACCATTGACTCCTACTGTTATTTGATAGCTTTTTTTCCCCTCCTGTCTTCTGAGACCTCTACCCCGCTCCTTGTTCCTTTGAATTGCTACCATCACCATATGATCACCTAGTTCTGATACAAAGCGGGTCCACAGCGGTCCACAGAGTTGATTGGACTAAACTAAAAAATGTTCAAAATAGCAAGTGATGGGGAGCAGAAATGCCTATCAGAATGGAACATGCATTACATTTATATTTGCACAGATTGCCTCCAAATTAAATCAATAAAAAGTGTGACTCATCTAGATGAGTTACCCTGGAACTGAGTTATAGTATGAAATCCTAGGCAGCTATTAACAAAGTTAAGAAAAATCCATATGTATTCACCTGGAAAAATATTCTTGACATAGCCTTAACTGAAAAAATAAAAGTTGTAGACCAATATGTAGTGTAATTTATAGTTGTTTTTTTAAAAAATATGTTTGGGCTATAGATGTATCTTTTTAGAAAACATTATAGAAGGTAATAATGATTGGAGGGAGACATTGTGCTTGCCCTCAAGAAGTTTTTGTCTAGTGAGGGAGATAAGACTTGTATATAAATCAAATTATGATTCTAAAGTAGATAGTGAGAGATGTCTTAAAGAGAGAGGCTCAGATAAGGTGCTAAGAGAATCCAGAGAAGTAACTGGATTAATTCTGAGAGCATCAAGCACTGTTCATGGAGGAGACAGCGTTTGAACTGGACATTGAAGGTATGTGTGGGGGTGTGAAGAGTGGGGACATTCAGAATCTACTTTAAAAAACTTGCCTCTATTTCAGTGTAGTTGAGTTTCACATCCAATGATAATGGATGCATAATGCGTTTCTACTTATAGAAATGCATGTACACTATATATATAATATATATACGGAGAAATGCATATATTTAGTACCCATAAGAATTTATTAATAAACGTACATTTGAATAGCATACAGAAACTTAGAGGGACTGAAAACTTCATCGAAGGATGTTTAGTAGCATCCCTGGCCTCTTTCCACTATATCTCAGTAGCATCTCCTCAGTATGACAACTCAAAATGTCTCTAGACTTTGCCAAATGTCTCCTGGGGGAATATAGCCCTTAGTTTAAATATATATATGTATATTCTCTTCTTCAAATGAATACAAATTCTAAACTTCATGACCTGAATTTTCTTTTTTTCTTTTTGGTTGCACAGCATGTGGGATGTTAGTTCCCCGACCAGTGACAGAACCCACATCCCCTGCATTGGAACGCAGAGTCGTAACCACTGGACTGCCAGGGAAGTCCTTGGATTTTCTTTTTAGGTCCTTTCTTCAAGGGTTCTTAACCTGAACTTGACCATTCAAGTAAGCTTTGGAGGATCTATTGAAAGCTGTTGACTCATTTATTCCTCAGAAAAACACACACATGCTTACACCATGTCGAATACAATTTCAGGGAATTTACACTAGGGTTTTCCCAAGAGGATTCTGTTTCCTGTTGCTTATAGAATTGTCACTGCCTGAATTTTCCAGCCAGGTAACTGAAGGCTCGTGTCCAGAAGGTCCATATTTTAGAGCCCCTTCTCACTTGCTGATAATCAGGAGGGAATCTTCCTGTTTACCAAACTCTCCCTCTCTTGATTTTAACCCGAATTAGTCAGTCTTAGCAAGATTCATCCCAGTAAAAGACAAAACACTGAGGAGGTAGCATCCATCCCATTCCCCACTCACTCTCTTCTAGTTTTGATTCCTGTTTAGTCCAGCTTATTCCCTCCTTGACTGTTCAGATCAACGAGAAAAAAGATCAAAAGAACCAAGGAGTCAGTCAGGTAAGAAAGGGGGCCACCTGGGCAGTTGATTTTGTGAAGTGAAACATACACAACCACAGAAAAGTTCGTATTTCTAAGATTTATGAATAAATTATGAATTCACTATAGCCATCACCCACTGGGTCCTTCTAAAAAATCCAAAGCCTTGTTAAATGTAAAACTGGCCGCTGCTCCTTTCCTCCTCCCCACCTAGTATGAGAGCCATGTGCCAGACCGTGGAGATTCCGGATTCACACAACCTAGGAGTCAAGGTCAGCACTCCCCGCAATCTCTGACCTCTTCTCTCACGCTGGGCTCTGCTATCCTGGAACAAGTTCCCTAGGGGATGTCCCGCCCCTGACCTCGTAACCCACGTGAGTAACTGGGGTCGCGAGTGAGGATTCAGGTGGCCCCTGGGTGAGAGCCAGTAAGGTTCTTAGCCTTCCTGGTTTGGGAAAGGGAAATAATTCGGGAGGGGGAGGATTTTTTTTCCCGCTAGGATAGGTGTTGGAAGACCGCTGCCTGTGTGTCCCTCTTCTGGACTAAGGTGTCTCTGTTGCTCCATAAACAAAACGTCTCACTGCCTTCTGCGAGCGCTATAAAGGCGGCGGAACGGCTGTCCCGGGGGCATTCCGGGCCGGACGTGAGCCGAAGCAGGTGAGATCGTCGCTGAAGATGCGGCGTAACCCACTCCGCCCCGGCTTAACTCCCGGGGAGGCATCGCTGGTTGGGGATGGGACTAGCGGGGGGGTGGGAGGGGGGGAGGCACAGAGCCGCCTGGCAGGGACAGTACAGCCTTCTTTCTGAGAAGCTGAGTGCGAGAAGGAAGCTAGGAAAACAGGCCAAGGGTTGAGACCTGCTCCACCCGCCCAAAGTTCTGTCCCCGGGAGAGCGCGCCTGGCTGCTGGAATTTGCCTGCAGCGCACGCGTAGCCTCGGGACCCGGGGAGCGTAGCCTGAGGGTCCTACTCCCGGCCCCAGGGGCTGTGCTTCTTTCCCAGGGCCTGCCTGGCGCTGCGCCCTGGGTAGGGTGCGGGGATAGAGGGACGCGCACGGGGTCCCCTTCCTGCCCGGCGCGCGCGCCGCGGGCCCCAGCCTGGGTTTGGGGAGATTTCAGGACGCGGACAGCGCCCTGGCGGCCCATCGGAGGGGACTGGGTCGGGCTCCCGCAGCCCCCGGCGCGGGGTTCACGCTCTTAGAGTACGGGAGCGCCGGGCAGCAGGTGCAGGCTCGGGACCAGGAGGTCCTCAGGGCCCCCTGCAGGCTGGAGGTACGCGCCCGGGGGCGGCCGGCCTGGGCGCAGAGAGAGGCCGCGCGCGGACCAGGCTCTCGGGGATCTGCTGCAACAGGTGCAGCCGGCCGAGAGGCAGCTAACGGGCGGTCTTCACCTCCTCTTCTCCTCCCTGGTGCCATCTTCTCCCTCCTCATCGCCCTCCGCCTCGCAGGGTCATGGCAGTGCCGGGCAGCATGCTGGAGCCGCCGCCGCTGCCCGAGTACAGCTGCAGCTACGTAGTGTCGCGGCCGGTCTACAGCGAGCTCGCCTTCCAGCAGCAGTACGAGCGGCGCCTGCAGGAGCGCAGGACGCTGCGGGAGAGCCTGGCCAAGGGCTGCAGGTAGCGGCCGCGGCGGGCGGGGCGCGGGGCTCAGTGAAGCCGGGAATCTGGGCGCGCCGACCTGCGTGCGTACCCAGCGGCGGAGCGTAGGATGCTCCGCAGCCCTGCCGGGTTCACCCGCCTTTTGTCAACTTACGGACTCTGGCCTTCCTGGTGGGAGGGTGGCTCCACCATTCTCGGCCCTAATCGACCCTAGTCGCGCAAACTCCTCTTTGGAGGGAGTGTGTTTGGGGAGCCTCGTCTCCTTTTCCTCTCTTGAGGGCACCTGGAGTGCGCCTTGGAGTACAGCGGGTCCCTACTCGTAAAGGCCAGGCTGAGGAGAGTGGGAGAGCAAGGTGTTCGATCACAAAGAGGTGATGGGATAACCCGTCACCTGACCAAGAGTCCTTGAAAACCCCAGGCTCCTCTAGGAAGGATGCTACTCAGTTAGGGACACGGAATGAAGGCGAGAACCCTGTGCGCGGTGCACTCCAAGTTCTCCACTGTCAGGCTGTAGGGCCCCCCAAGAAGAACCTCCATCAATCTTTACACCCAAACGTGCCACCCGTAAGTAAACATCACAAACAAAAAGGGAACTGTCAGCTGCTGCTAGATTTTCTTGCTTTAAAAAAACCTTTTATTATAAAACATTTCAAATACATTCAAAAGTAGGCATAGTAGTGTAATGAACTCCCACCTGTGTTTTTACCCATCAGCCAGCTTCAAGGATGATCAACTTAAAATTAATCTTGTTTCACCACATACTTGCCCACTCCACTTTTTTTTTTAAGCAAATCCCCTGTAGTGTTCTTTGTTGTTGTTTTGTCTGTATCTATTTCAGTATATATCTTTAGGGACTCTTTTGAAAAATACAACCACAATTCCATTATCACACACAAAAATAAAACAATTTCTTAATATAAAAAATTGTCAACAAAATTTCAAATTGTCTCATAAATATAATTTTTAAAATAACTGATTTGAATCAGGAGTCAAATTGTGTGTACCTACTTTTAACATGTTTTTTCTTTTACCTATTGGTTGTTGAATTTTAAAAACTAGGTAGCAAGGTACAACAAGATATATATTCATCATGTTAAGAGTTTTGTAAAAACGGGCTCCAAGCTCCCATTGCCCAAATATAGAGAGTTTGTTTATGTTTCTTGAAAGAAAAAGAGAAGAAGGCGCCTGGGTTAGAAGTCCAAAAATTAATCACCATTTAAAGACTCTACATTGATCAGTCTGTGGCTGGACCAGAAAATGGGTTCTTGTTTAGGGATATTTTCTCAGAGGATTAAGAAGATGGGAGGGGGGAGGGAACACTTAATCCTGTGGTTTCTAGTACAGTGCCTTTAAAAGGGTAAATAGAGTTCTTGGCAAAGACTTGGTAAGCACGTCACTGTTAGTATTTTCCATGCAATTCCTATTTTGTTTTCTAAATAGTTAGACACATTAGCAGAGTTCGGTTCAAAACTCAGTGATGTGCAGTGGGTTGTGACCGAGATTGGATTGGAAGTCCAGTTTTCTTGCCTTTTGACAGTTGTTCAAGAAAGAGAACCCTTGGTGTGCTGAAGACTCTCCTGCCCATCTTGGACTGGCTCCCCAAATACCGGATCAAGGAGTGGCTGCTTAGTGATATCATTTCGGGAGTTAGTACTGGGCTAGTGGGGACACTACAAGGTAAGATGGTGGTGGGCTAGCTCCCAAGTGACGGAGAATCACAGTCTCCAGCAGCCGTTCCTACCCCTCTGGTCCCTCCTGCACCAAAGACTTATCCTTCACAGCCTTCATCTTTCCTCCAGAGCCTGCCCCTTAGTGGTGAGATTCACCTTTCTTCTCTTCCTGGGAAACCCTGCCGCTTCTTTAGCTGCATGGTTCCTACTAGAGCCCTATCACCTAAGCAGTGGCTTCTCAATTTTCATTGATCACAGCTCACAGTGAGAAATCTGTATTACATCGTGATGTGTACATATGTATCTCAAGTTTTGTGAAAGCATATTTACCCTCACTACAAATGATACACTCTGATATTTTCTATTCTGTCCTATTCTATTCTCCTTATATTTTTTAAGTGATGATTGTAGCCCGTTAAATTATTTTACATTGTAAACATGGTCTTGACCTGCAGTTTGAAACTGCCTTAAGCGAAAGGGAAGGAAGTATTTTAGCCTGGGCTACGCGTAAGTGGTTTTTTTCTGCCCTTGCCTCCCACTTCCCTTTTTAAATCCATCCCTATATTTTAATCTTCTGGCAAAATGTCGCAACACAGGACATTTTTTAAATGGCCTCTTGCCATAGTTCCATGAACATCTTGGAAATCTGTTGCATAGCTGGTGAGTAGCAGTATGGGCATTCTCCTTTGTAAACCCCCTCCCCTCCCTTTCTGCACCCCCGCCCCAGTCATCTTGCTTCTGCCCTCACCTCAACTCTACAAAGCCTCTGGACCATGAAAACAGAAATCTCATTTATTTATTACAATTTTATGGAGCATCTAATAGGTGCCAGGCACTAGGTATTCTGACATGAATAAGATGCGCCTTCTGCTTTCAAGGAGCTCATAGTCCAACGAGGGAATAGATAACAAGTCCATGGAGGGACCGACCATGGAAGGCGTAACATTGCTTGGGAAGGGAGTGCACACAGGGGCACTCAACCCAGCCCTATGGAAACGGGAATGGCTTCCTGGAGGAGGAGTCATCAGGGCTATTTCCTGGAAGGTTAAGTCTCAGTTTGCCAAATGATGGGAAGTAGGGTGGGGTAGAAATCTGTGTAGAGAGATGGCTTGGAAATAGACTATTGCAGAAGTTAGTAATTAGTGGTTGAGCAATGTCATGCACCAAAATTTGCCTACAGAGCTCTCAGGATTACTCAGAGCAGGCCAGAGAGATTCCCACAGAGCCGCAGCCTGATCAACTGTGTTTTCGATCACAAAGGTGGATGGGAGAGTTGGATGGGGTGGTGAGCTTCGTATGTTAAATGATGCCAAGTGTGGTGTACGCAGTGGACTCTAATAGCTGTGACAGAGCAACCCCTGTGGCTCCTGGGGGACAGGAACTGTCTGATTCATGTTTGTGTAGCCAGTGCCTAGCATGAGACAGGCACCAAATAGGTGGCCCCGAAAACATTTACTGAAGAGGACTGAATTGCATTCCTGATAATGAACCATCTTTATGTACGAAAAATGGTATTTCAAGCTGTGTCCCCCCAGTGTTCATAGACAAGTATCTTATAAGAATTAATTTTAGTTTTAGTTTTGTTTATTAAGTATCCTGTCCAAGGTCATGGAGCTGGTAAGTGGTGGAGTTGGGATTTGAACCCAGAGTCTAATTCCTAGGGTCTTATTGCATAAACGATGCAGTTCCTCACTTTATCAGTGATACGTTTTCTAGAAACATTGTGCCCGTGAAGTTATCTTTGTAAGGTGAGCTTCTGGGTGGTTAACCTGGTTCATTCACACACTCATCCATCATCATCATTCATTTCTCTAATAATATTTACAGGCCAGCCATGGGGATTCAGTGGTTTACTGACAGGCCGGGGGACTGACCTCATGGAGCTCATTTTAAATGGGAAACAGAGGAATTAAATAAATAAGCAGATAAATAGAAAAAATAATTACAGGTTGTGATATCTATTATGGTGGATTAAATAGGCTTGAACAGGGATTAATTTGGGGAGGGAGTGTTTATCTTAGATAGAATGATCAAGGAAGGCCTTCCTGAGGGGTGAAATTTAATCAGAGTTGGGAGGATGGGAAGGAGAAAGCCATGTAAGGAGCAGAGTGTACCAGGCAAAGCTGCAAAGTCCCTGAGGTCAGAAAGAGCGTAGTATTTTCAAGGGAGGAACAGAGAAGAATTCCAGTGTGGGTGGAGGAAGGGGCGGGTTGGGGGAGTGAACAGGAGGAGATAAGGTTAGGCAGGGCAAGGATTAAGATGGGGTAGGTGAGTCACACTCTGGGGGCCTTCTTCAATAATGCGCCCCAGGCACCTCACTTGCCTCTCCCAAGTCCCAGCCCTGAAGATAGACTTTGGAGCTTGAAGCCAATCAAGCAGGAGATTTGAGAGAGCTGCACAGATCAGAAATATACAGATATATATTTATATTTTTTTCTTAAAAAAAAAAAAATATATATATATATATATATATTTGGCTGCACTGCACTGGCATGTGGGATCTTAGTCCCCCGACCAGGGATGGAAACCTCGCCACCTATGCTGGAAGCTCGAAGTCTCAACCACTGGACCGCCAAAGAAGTCTTCTGAAATATATCTTGGAGCAGGAATCACAGATAATGGATTGGGACTGGCTGAGGAGCAGGATTGGAATGGAAAACCAAGCGTTTCTTTTTGGACTTGCCACGTTTGAGAGGCCAAATATGGAGCTGGAGCTACTAGAAGTGGGAAGGTCCCTGGAGAGGTCTGGGCTAGACGTAAAAGTCCAGAAAGCATCACTCTAGAGGTGATATTTGAAGGAGCGGGAATGCCTGAGACTACCTAGGGAGAAAGGACAGATGGGGAGGAGAACCGGGCTGGAGTACTTCAAGGTCTGGGAAATGAGGAGGGGCCACAAAGAAACATGAGGAGGTTGGGCTCAGGAAGTTAGAGAAAAAGAACAATCTGAGGAATGTGGGGTCAGGAGCCAAGAAAGGAGTTGGTGGTTTTCTTTCTTTCTCCTTCTCCTTCTCCTTCTTTTAATTATAGCTGGGTCTGTAGTGTGGAATACTCTTGGTGATGGAACACAGACAATGGTTTTAAGGAGGTTTGCTGTGAAGCAAAGTAGAGACATGGCTGTAACCAGAGGCATAAAAGACGAAGGTGGATTGACCGGAGGATCTATTTTTCTTTTAATATAGGAGGTACTAGAACATAGATGTGACCCAGTGGGAATGACCTAGCAGATAAAAAGATCTGTGGTCCACGAGGTAGAGGAGAAACAACTAAAAGTGCCAAGAAGGGGCAAGTGTAGATGGGTTTAAGGATAGAAGTGGGAGTGCTGCTCCTTAAAGGCAGGTGGGATATTTCCTCCATTTTTCAAAGGAGAAAAGACAGATGCAAGAGTGCAGATGCAGAGAGATTTGAAATTTTGGTGAAAAGCCAATGGACATCTCATGGATTCCATGTTTTGGATGAAGTCTAAGATTCTTCTCTGAACTGTGTCTGTATGGAGAAGGGGGAATGGGGAATTTGAGGGAAGGAGGGGAAATCCAAGTAGCTGTCTCGCGGAGAGGAAAAGCGCACTCCCTGAGGAAATGTAATTGGATGGCCAGGCAGTTTGGAGTTCCCATCTGGGATTTGGCATCATGAAATTTACGTGAAACTGGCCAGCCCAAATGTAGAGAACTTTAGTTCCGTTATCCAGCTGCTTGAATGCTGGCATGGAAAAGGGTGATGCTTGGGTTTGTCTTTACCAGAGAAGACAGGGGAAGGAGAGAGAGAGTGAAGCCAGGAAGTTCACAGGATTTGCAAAAATTCTATGAACAGGGAGGCAAGCGAAGACAGGAGGGTGCCAAGGATGTGGATCAGTTCATGGATGAGAAGCCTTGTGAGGACAAAGAAACATTGCAGTAAGGATTCTGGAGTAGGTGAGCAGAAAGGCTAGGCGGCTGTTGGTGGAGAGGAGGAGGCTCAACACTGAGATTTCAGAGGTGGTGCTGCAGTTTCTAGGGATGGCAAGGTCCACGATATAACCAATGTAACCGCTGGCTGGGCAGCTGAGGGGCGGGGGAAAACATCGGAGTTACTGAGAAACCAGAAATGCTAAGCATCATGGGATCTTTTTTACTTTTATTATTAACAGAAAATTCCCACTAGGCAGCAAGAAATCAGTGCAGCCCTTTTAGTGCTACTTTTATTCGCAGCTGTGGGGAACCTGCTCTCTACTTGCTATTGATCCTTTTGCCTTCTAGATGCTTCTGAATGTTTATCAATACATACCACCATCCTACACAGGAAGGGTGCCCATGCAAGAGATTCCATAGTTTAAACCAATGGCTTTAATTTCTTTACAAATTACATAATTTCAAAGTCGTTGTACCAAATTCCCTTATAATATGATTACAGTATATTTGAGTAGTAGTTGTCCTGAAATAGGAGAGTAAGTGAAAACCAAAGCAAGCCCCCATTTTCCAGGACTGTAAGGACTACAGAGCCCAGGTTAGGGAAGTGGAAGTTTGGGAAGGACTTGAAAACAGTACATAGGAAATAGGTTGTTTTCATTCCTTGCTCCTTCTTTTCTTTTCTTTTTAAATTTTATTTATTAATTTTTTTTGCTTTTGTTTTTGCTCCTTCTCTCGTCTTCCCTTTGTGCCCTCACCTTTCTACTCTATGTTCTTAGGACTACTGGTTGTTGGAATTCCTTGTTGTAATTTGTATATGAAAACATTTGCATCAGTAATACAGATTTTTCTAGAATGCAAACTCTCCAAGGGCAGAGACTTCGTTTTGCCCACTCCCACATTCCCCCAAACCTAGAACAGTGCCTGGCACATGGAAGGTACATCATCAATAGTTGTTGAATGAATGAATGTTTATTCTGAGAAACTAGAAAATACATATAAGGAACACGAAAAAAATACCTCTTCAACAAATGAGAAGTCTCCTTTGATCCTACCATATAGGTAACCCACTAAACCCAAATTTTAGCAAATATCCTATTAGACACTTAAGTGCATATTTATGTAAAAATATAAAGAAATGTCTGAGAATGATAAGCACTAAATTCAGGATAGTGGTTGCCTCCTGAAGGTGAAGGGAGGAAAGAGGATGTGATTGAGAAAGACTATATAGAGAGTTTCAACTATACTGGCAGTGATTCATTTCTTAAGCTAGAGGGTGGGTACGTGGGTGTTTATTATATTATAGTCTTTGCATACCTGAATTATATTACATCTTTTCATATTTTAAAATGCATATGACAAACATGCTTACTTTAACAAAAGTGAAAGCATGCATACTGATCACTGTTTTGTGTGTGTGTGTGTGTGTGTCCCTAGCCCTGTACCTTTTGGCATTCGGCTTGCGGGATCTTAGTTCCCCAACCAGGGACTGAACCTGCGCTATGGCAGTGAAAGTGCCAAGTCCTAACCACTGGACCGCCAGGGAATTCCCTGATCACTATTTTGAATCCTGTCTTTTAACACTTATTTCTTATATGTACTGTGTTGTACTGGAGATATGTAAATTATTAGTAGTAAATTATTTCTATACAGCATAATTTCAGTTCATAGAATTACAATATATGAAGTATAATTAAGTTAACCACTTTCCTGTTTTGAGACAGTCATTCAATAAATAATTTTGGGCACCTGGGGGCCAGGATATTTAGGTTGTTTCCACTTTTTTTTTTCCACTGTTATAAATGTAATCCTTTATTAATGACCCAAAAGTCAAAGGGCTGGATTTTCTCTCACTGTGAGTGAGTGAAATGTAGGGAGGTAAGAAAGAGGGCCCTCAGCAGACACTGAATCTGCTTTTATCTTGAACCTCTCAGTCTTCAGAACTGTGAGAAATAAAAGTTTGTTGTTTAAGGCAAAAAAAAAAAAAAAAAGGAAACGCATTATTGTCTTCCAACTACCATGTACACGGAAAGGTTGAGATTTCTCCATACACTATGACATTCATGGGCCCAGAAGCCACTTGGGATAGGCTGGCAAAGATGTTGATCTCCTAGTGGAGGGCCTATGCTATGTACGAAGGTCAGACTTTTTGCTTTGTTTGGATCTAACTTCTGTTCCCCAACAAGAAAGGAGAAAGGGCAGTGCAACAGTGACTGTGTTCCTCATAACACAGAGAGACACAGTTCTTGACAAAACGAGCCTGAGCCTTTGAACTGAATTGATTGAATTTTTAATCAACAACTGACGACTTTCTCCACTCATCTGAAGAGTGAATGATTGAATTACTGATCAGTTGGGGCCTCTCCTTTGAGCAGGTGGTGCGTGAGATGCAATCATTATCCCAGCTGATTCGAATCATGTTCTGCATCCTAGCGTAGCCACAGACCATATGCAAAATAAGAAAATCACTCAGGATGAGCTGCAAATTGAAGAGATCTATGAAAAGGCCTTTCTCTGTACAGCAGACATAAAGCATAACTTTTGTTTCTGAATTTGATCATTTTGGATGTACTTTCAGGCATGGCGTATGCTCTACTAGCTGCTGTTCCTGTTGGATATGGTCTCTACTCTGCTTTTTTCCCTATCCTGACATACTTTATCTTCGGAACATCAAGACACATCTCAGTTGGTAATTATAAGCATATACAATTCTGTTTGTTCGCATTTACTGTGTTTGGGTTATATTAGGTGTCTTCTGCTTCCATGTCTTTGTTAATGTTTTCTAGGGAGAAAGGGCATCAGTGCTTTACCTGCTTTTCCTGTTCAGTGATGCAATGGTTCTTCTTAAGTGTAAAGTGTAAGCTTTACACGTAACCCTTTTTTTAATGAAGAAGAGAAAACTGAAAGATTGTTAAAAAATTGTAATCTAGCTTCCAATCTTAGTGTGTTTTGCTTTTCAGAAATGTAATACATTTGACTCCATATGTAGAAAGTTTTCTAAAATAAAAAATGACAAGGGGAAAAAAATCAGGAGGTCTTTGAACCTGCTGTTTTACTAGATTAACCTAGCTTTTACCAAATTATGTTCATCAAATACATATTCATTGTCTTATTAAAGAGCATACTTATTTTAAGTCACTAATATTGGAAGAGTGGCAGAATCGTGCCAAAACAATTTAGAAACTAAGCTTGGCTGTCCTTCTTGCTATGGCCCAAAATAGATTTATTTCCTGATGTTCCTAAAATTTGAATTTTCTTCTGCTAGAATGTTCTAGTAAATGAGTATTTTAATGCTATTTTGCAACATTGACATTTATGCTTGAGATAACTTTTCGCCTACATCCATCTGTTGGCTAGACATGTCTACCTGGGCAATCCTCTTGAAACAAATACAGCCATCTACTACTATACCCCCAGCCCGTATCCTTATCCTTAGCTGTGTTTCCTCCAGTGTCTGGCATATTACCTTGTCTATAAAAGGAGATCAGGAAGAGGTTATTGATTAAAAGAACTTCCTCACCTGGGAGAGTAGATCAGTATCAAATGCATGACAAGATGAGGAACACAGAAGCTGATTTTTTTTTCTCTTTGCTGTTCTATACATTTAGACACTCCAGGTTACTGGATTTTGATACTGTGCCCTCCCCACTGTTAAAGCCTTCCATGATCAAAGGATAGGATCGTCTTCATCATGGATAAAAATATCAGTAGTGAATGGAGCGGCTGCTGGAAGAAAAGTACTTTTGAAACATAGACTCTTACAGACTGGCATTTGATATGAAAAAATAATTTGTCTTGGAGAGAAAAAGAGAAACCCTATACTCCCTTGGCTATTTCTTTAACCTAATTTTGACCCTGTAATATTGATCAAGGTCCTCAGCTCCACAGAGATCAGGACATGGGATGCTCTAGGAAATGAACTTACGTGGAGTAAAAATAAGATGGAACAAGTAAGGACTAAGCTAGTACATCATTTCTGCCAGAAAACCTTTCTCAACAACTCCCCGCTCCACTTCCCTGTCCCCACCCACACATGTGAAGATCACACACAGATAGGTTAGACACCCTTCCTGTGTACTTACAAAGCAGCCTGAAAGCTGTGTTATAATGACCACCTACATGTCTCTCTTGCTCATTTTTGGATCACGAATGCCTTGAAACATCTGCTCTTTAGCTTCTTTTGTGAACAAAGCGTATTTTCCCAATCATAGCTAATTCAGGTATTTCTAATCCTCTGCAGACGTGTTGAGCCTGAACGTTTGCAATTACTAATACTTTCTTTTTTAGTTTTTTCATGGGAGGATAGTTGATTTACAAGTGATTAATGATTATTAATTGATAGATTCTTTTTTTCGCCAGGACCTTTCCCAGTGGTCAGTTTAATGGTGGGATCTGTTGTTCTGAGCATGGCCCCCGATGAACGCTTTCTCGAATCCAGCAGTAATGGAAGCGCACTGAATGCCACCGTGACAGACTCTGCGGCTAGAGATGCAGCGCGCGTATTGATCGCTAGCACCCTTACTCTTTTGGTTGGAATCATACAGGTAATGGGCTTACGAGGAACAGACAGATTGGCATGATTTGGATTTGAAAGCACAAACTATGAAGCATGTGAACTTAAAGAGTCATTTAAAAGCAAAACAAATCAATTTACCAGACCCTCCAAGTTACTTAATTTTATTTTTATAAATTTATTTATGTATTTCTTTTTATTTATCGGCTGCGTTGGGTCTTCATTGCTGTGCGGGGACTTTCTGTAGTTGTGGCAAGCGGGGGCTACTCTTTCGTTGAGTTGTGCAGGCTTCTCATGGTGGTGACTTCTCTTGTTGTGGAGCACGGGGAGGGGGGAGCCTATAGGGCACACGGGCTTCAGTAGCTGTGGCACATGGGCTCAGTAGTTGTGGCATGCAGGCTCTAGAGCACAGGCTCAGTAATTGTGGTGCCTGGGTTTAGTTGCTCCTCGGCATGTGGGATCTTCCTGGACCAGGGCTCGAACCCATGTCCCCTGCATTGGCAGGCGGATTCTTAACCACTGCAGCACCAGGGAAGCCCCCCAAATTATTTTTTAAGCTAGAAGGCAAGCCCCCACTTATTAAGGCTCACTTAATCATC
This sequence comes from Hippopotamus amphibius kiboko, assembly GCF_030028045.1. Lineage (NCBI taxonomy): Eukaryota > Metazoa > Chordata > Mammalia > Artiodactyla > Hippopotamidae > Hippopotamus > Hippopotamus amphibius. The sequence goes on along the minus strand of NC_080189.1, from coordinate 84,834,625 downwards.
AAAATCAGAGACAGGAAAAAAAAAAAAAGGCAGAAGAACTTGTGTGATTCAAATGAGGATAAGAGAAGGGAAATGTGCCAGAAATCATAAAAAGAAAAAAATGTTCTGGTGAGCAGAGCCATGGAAACTGCAAGTCACAGAAATAAGCTACATGAATTTTTCTTTTCTTATTACATATCTAGAAATACTTATCTAGAAATAGGGTTCATACTACAGATGGTTTTCAATTTTAGAGTGGTGGAGGGGAGAGATAGGGCACTAAGAAATTCAGATTTGTTTGCTATAAGTATTTTTGTGTTATTGGCAGGCTACCAGAGTTTTTTTGGGAGGCGTTGTTTTTTAAATTTTATTTATTGATTTATTTGACTGCACGGGGTCTTAGTTGCAGCAGGTGGGATCTTTTTAGTTGCAGAGTGCAGACTCTTTAGTTGTGGCATTCGAACTCTTAGTTGTAGCGTGTGGGATCTAGTTCCCTGAACAGGGGTCAAACCCCGGCTCCCTGCATTGGGAACCTGGAGTCTTAGCCACTGAACCACCAGGGAAGTCCCTACCAGAGTTTTAATTGGTATTAAGTTTAATTTGTTAATAGTTCAAAAGGGTTGGTCCTTCTCCCAGGCAAACGTTTACTTTTTCCTTCCTTCTTCTTGTTCTAGTTGATATTTGGAGGTTTGCAGATTGGATTCATAGTGAGGTACCTGGCAGATCCTTTGGTTGGTGGATTCACAACAGCTGCTGCCTTCCAAGTGTTGGTCTCACAGCTAAAGATCGTCCTCAACGTTTCAACCAAAAACTATAATGGAATTCTCTCCATTATCTATGTAAGTGTTGCTTCTTACTCCACAGATGACTCACTTTTCCTCTTGAACCAGAGTCTGGAGAGTCTACGTTCCTTCATGCCATACTTTGGGAGCCATTGAAAACATTCTCTGAAAGAAGCAATAGAATCAGGGTAACATTGAAGAAGGCAGATTTTGCAAATCACTGTTCTCAATTAATCAAAATGGTTTCAGAAGTGTCATTGCGTTTCAAAACATTAATGAAAACAAAGTGATAGAGTGAAGACTGGTCTGGGAGGCAGCAGACTTGAGTCCCATTCTCAGCTTTGCCTCTGACAAGCTAAGCGACCTTGGACACATCATGTAGGATAGTGGCTGAAAGCTCAGTTTGGGTGACGGGGCTTCATATCCTGACTGTCATTTATTATTTGCTCTATTACATGAGCAAATCGCCATGCCTCAGCTTCCTTCTCTGCAAAATGGAGTTTGTAATAATATCTGTCAAGTTAAATAAGGATATATGAGAAGCACTTGGCCTAAGGGCTGGCATATAACAAGCACTCAAAAAAAAAAAAAGTGTTATTTTGAAATCATTATTTCACATCTCAGGGCTTTTCTTTTTTGTTTATAAAGTGAAATGATTGGAGATGTGTCTCTAAAGCCCTTTTTAACTGTGAGAGCCCATAAAATGCATAATGTAAATGTCTCAGCAATTATAGATGAAAAGGAACATTAGATTCAGAGATGATTCAACATGCAAAAGAGATGCAAAAGAAGGATGTAGATCACACTAATTAGATTTGAAAAAGTTCTTGGATCTAAATGTATGTTCTATATAAAGTATGTTATCGATGCTTGAAAAATGGTGATAATAGTAACATGATATCACCCTAGCTTGGGGAGAATGATATAATGCAAATACAATGTGCCGGCCTTACGAAGGGAGTTTGAGTCCTTTAATGACCCTGTATTAGCTTCTAAAATGCGGTAAGTCCGGGCATACATATCTAAAAATCAGTGAGGTGGTCAGGAATTTGCTCAAGTTCACAGCAGTGCCATAAACCCACATTATTCATTTGACAGATACTACTGAGTGCCTGTTACAGGCCAGATACCATGCTAAACAGTGGGACTATGTAGAGCAGACAGGTGTTTTGTTCTTTTAAATTTTTTTGTTTATTTGCTTTAAAAAATTTTTTTGGCCATGCTGTGCAGCATGTGGGATCTTACTTCCCTGACCCGGGATTGAAACTGCACCCCCTGCATTGGAAGCGTGAGTCTTAACTACTGGACCACCAGGGAAGTCCCTAGAGGAGGCACTTTAACATAGTGATTAAGATCGTGGACTTCGAGCTTCAATAGACTTGAGCTGGATTCTTGGTTCCCCCACCTATGCCCCGTGTGATTCTATGCATGTCGTATTTAACGTCTCTAAGCCTCCGTGTTCTCAGCTGTAAGATGGGAGTAATGATAGCAGCTGCCTGTTAGCAACGTGAGGATTAAAAATGCAAATCTGTGTAAAGCACTTAGTACAATCCAGGCTCACAGGAAGAACTCGATTCATCATTATAATTTTCGTTATCATGGTAATCAGACTTCGTGGAGCTTACTGTCCACTTCCCAGCGACCTGCCTTTAGCAGCTGTGTTTTCATTCATCGTTATTTCTGTCATTGCTGATTCTTTTCCCTACCAAGTCCTTGGTTTGTTTTGAGACCTTCTGACTGCCTTTTTCTGACAGGTCCTCTCCCTTCCGCCTGCCCACCCATCATGGTTTTTTTTTTTTTTTTGCTTTCCTACTTTCTCCGTCAACTCTTCATTCATTTATTCTTTCATTGTCATCCATTCATCTTTGCAATAAAGTATTTACTGAAACCTGCCACGTGCCGGGTGCTATTCACTCCCTGTACAAACCCACTGACTCCTGCATCAACCAAGACACCCCTGACCAAGTGTGCTCACCTCCTTGTGTGAATATGGCTAGGCCTGCATCCTCATAGGTCACAGGAAGCCCAGGCTGATGAGTAACCTGGGTCCCTGGCCTTTGCTGGACTTCTGCAGACAGGGGCCAGAAATAGTCCTTCTGGTCTCCTAGGGCTACATTTAAGTTGAAGCTTGCTGCAAATAACCCCGCTTTCAACAGAGGCCAAAGTAACTAGGAAACACTAGAACAAGGTCAAAACTAGTTTTTAAAGTATTACGTGACTTATGTCCTGTTGAACATCATTCTTGAAGCCTCAGGTTAGTGTGCGTTACAGAATTCTGCAAGCAATTCCTCTCAGGCCAGCCAAGTTGGATAAAGGTACTTCAGTCATCCTTGTGTGAGCATGAATGTAAGCTTGCTCCTCTGGAAACAAAACAAAAAAAAGAATCAGCAGGTCTGGAAATAATTGCATAAGGGTTGAATGAGCCACTCAGTACCTGAGCAGAGAATTCTGCTTATGATATTACCAGTTGCAATTATTTGTGAAAGAATCCTTCAACAAATGCAGGGCAGTTGTGGATTTCTCTAGGAAAGACTGTAAGACTGTTGTAAGATGCTGTCCCTGGAATTTAGTTAACATCCCTTTTGTTATAAGCTCGTGCTTTGGATCACCTGCCTGCTCCTTCCTAAAAAAAGAAAAAGAAAAGGAAATGATGAGTACAAATAATTGATAATTGGAGGAGGAAATATTGGGAAAGAAAGAAAAATAGAAACTTCAGTTTACAAACGCCATAGGAGGTGGAAGGGAAGATGACAGGGTGTTGGCAGAATTTAGAATTAGTCAAGACACAATGTAGCTACTCAATTATGTAACTAAGTCACACAGTCCATTTCAAAGTGGTTTTTTTTACCCTACTGGTCTTGGTAGACAAGGGAAGCCTTTCTTTTTAATTTTTAAAATTTTTAATTTTTTCGCTGCGTTGGGTCTTCATTGCTGCACACGGGCTTTCTTCAGTTGTGGCAAGCAGGGGCTAGTCTTCGTTGTGGTGCATGGGCTTCTTATTGCAGTGGCTTCTCTTGTTGCAGAGCATGGGCTCTAGGCACTCGGGCTTCAGTAGTTGTGGCTTAGTTGCTCTGCGGCATGTGGGATATTCCTGGACCAGGGCTTGAACCAGCATTCCCTGCATTGGCAGGCGGATTCTTAACCACTGCGTCACCAGGGAGTCCAAGGGAAGCCTTCTGCTTGCTGACTAAATTGATGCTATCTGCCCATTTCTTCCTCTAATGAGGAGGAAGACCATGTAGAAAAGTTCTGCCCAGATGGTGACAGTTTTGAAAGCCACCACTAAGCTCCATGAGATTCATTACCTCGAATCTATTTTAGTATGTAAAAATGAAGCCATTATAAAAGGAAAGTAACATTTTAAGGGTTGATCTTCTATATGCAACAGAAGTTCTGGTAGGAGGAAATGCTTGACAGCAAGGGCTGATTATGAAAGATTTGTTATATTCATAGAGATAAGATGAATTAAAATAAATTTGGCACTAAAAGTTAACCAATGAATTTCCTCATATGTAATATCAGGTATAATTTTTAACTTAAGGCTTCATATACCCAGAAGGAAGAAATTCTTTAAATGGAATGGTTCTAAAATTCTCCAAGCATGGTAGGAAATATAGTAAAATATTACCTATTTCTGAAAAGTTTCATTATCTTGATTTGAACTGGTCAGAATACTAGGCTGAAATATAGAATCATACGTATGTCCATATTTTAAACATATTTTAGTATTTTAATAGTAAACTAAGTTAGAATTACTTTTCAGTGCTTTTCTTCGTCTCATTTCTATATTTTTGAGTATACTCTGACTACTTCAGTTTCTATGGGTGAGTGTTATTTCCACATAGATTGAGCTTTCTATTATAGAACTTTTCATAAGAGATTCTGAATAAAATCATCTATATTCCAATATAAAATAAAAATTAAAAAAAGATTCTGAATAATTACTCAATATAGGCAACTATATTCATATATTCATATGCCTCATTTGATGCAATTGTGTAATATAAACTAATTTTGGTTTTTGCAACTCATATTTCATTTTTAATGCACCACAGGTGCTTTTTTTAAAAAATTTATTTATTGGCTGCATTGGGTCTTGGTTGCTGCATGTGGGCTTTCTGTAGTTGCAGAGAGCGGGGCCTACTCTTCTTTGCAGTGCAAAGGCTTCTTATTGCAGTGGCTTCTCTTGTTGCAGAGCACAGGCTCTAGGCGCGAGGGCTTCAGTAGTTGCTGCATGTGGGATCTTCTCGAACCCATGTCCCCTGCATTGGTAAGCGGATTCTTAACTATTGCGCCACCAGGGAAGCCCACAGGTGCTTTTTATTCAAAAGTCTAAGTGACTCTCATAGATTACATGGGAATCCTGCAGGATCACTTTTGTAAGGTGAAAGTTTTTAGGATTGGGACAGGTATTCTGATTGTTCTTAAGTTTGAATATTTCCTTCTTGCATTGGGAGTAAACCTTTATTGTATAGATAATTAATTGAAGTATTATATCTAGCTCATGAATTAATCGGGGTCATCATCAGAAAACTGACATAAAGGGCCAGACAGCAAATACCTTTAAGATTTTGAGTTGTGTAGGGCTGTTTATTGCTATGATAGATGCCTTAAATTCTTGAGTTGTTGTGTTGGCTTGTGGTCGTTTCATGGTTTTCTTTTTTTCTTTTTCACCCTGCTATCACTTGCTTCATCTTGTTCCTATCACTGTATCTGCCTCTAGCAATTGTTACTGACTTGAAAGCAAAGTAAATGTGCTGGTATTGGGTTTAAAGCAAGGGCAAAAGTAGTCAGTGAAAGTCCAAGAGGCTTCCTACAAGTTAGATTCTTGAACTCTTGTTCAAGCACTTGGTGAATGTATTTTACTTGCGCAATAATTTCTCCTCTTATTCCCTACTCTTGAATGTTTTCCAAAGAGATGAGGTTGCTGGCAAGATGACTCCTACATTACTTAGTGATTACTATACATAATTGTTACCAGATTGTTGTTATAATTATTTTAAGTAATATTTTATCTTCATATAAAAATATATCTATAAAAGGACTCATTCAAAGACAAGTAAGCTTCAGAAGGAGGTTAGTTGTCTTGAAGAATTGAGGAATACTTTCTAAAGTCATGCCGTCTACAGGACTGAAGTTCCTATAACAAAGATATTAGTGTTCTCCTCTGGGATTCTTCCTTGCTAATCTCCCTTGATTCCCAGAAACCTCCTATTTACAAAACAAAACTAGTTTTTCTTAAGCTGGCTTGTCTGTCTACTTGGAAAAAGTTAGTTTTATTTAAGTCATCCTAGTTCAAGTTTGAACTAAGAACCAAATTGATTTCCAAAAATTTATACTTGACCTATATATCAATCCCATCGCTTTTCTTTGCCATAAAGAATGGATCAGTCCATATGTATCTACATACGAAGAATTTTAGGAATTTTTATTATCACCTGTATCAGTCAAGTTTAGTGAAGAGCTTTACCTAAAATATTGGTTAATTGGGACTTGATTTCTCAGTTTTTAATCTCAATAATACAGATCAACATGGTGAAAATTAGGCCACTCAATAGCACCTGTAAAACCACTTAAGCTATAAACTTTTAAAGCTTTTCTGCAAGAAAAGACAGTATATAATGACATATTTTCTTTTAAAAGATCTCTCTCCTGCTCTGGGTTTTTTTTTTTTTTTTTTTTTTTTTGGCTGCATTGGGTCTTTGTGGCTGCGTGCAGGCTTTCTCTAGTCATGGCGAGCCCCCCTTGCATTTCATGGGGGCTACTCATTTGTGGTGCACGGGCTTCTCATTGTGGTGGCTTCTCTTGTTGCAGAGCACAGGCTTTAGGTGTGTGGGCTTCAGGGCGCAGGCTCAGTAGTTGTGGCTCAGGGGCTTAGCTGCTCTGTGGCATACGGGATGTTCCCGGCCTGGGGATCGAACCTGTGTTGCCTGCATTGGCGGAGGACTCTTAACCACTGTGCCACCAGGGAAGTTCTAAAAGATCAGAAATACAGAAAAGTGAAAATAAGAAACTGAAATCACCCATACTTTTACCACTGCACGTTAACCATTATTAATAACTTGGTATATATACTGCAAAGATTGGATGCTAATGGTCTTTGTATTAACCAACACATTTTTACAATTTTACATGAAATTCTTAAGTGCTCTTTGATGATGGTATGATTTTTCATATGGGAAGTATATAAAAAAATTTTTTTTTACAGACTTTGATTGAGATTTTTCAAAATATTGGTAACACTAATCTTGCTGATTTCATCGCTGGATTACTCACCATTATTATCTGTATGGCAGTTAAGGAAATAAATGATCGATTTAAACACAAAATCCCAGTCCCTATTCCTATAGAAGTGATTGTGGTAAGTAGAATGTGTAATTAGAAAATTCAGCATTAATTAACTTGATAAGAAAGGAATTGTTAAAACAAATGGACTTTTTTTAAAACCTCTTTTGTTTCATTTCAGACAATAGTAGCTACTGCCATTTCGTATGGAGTTGACCTGGAAAAAAATTATAATGCTGGCATTGTTAAATCCATCCCCAGTGGGTGAGTATGGAGTTCCTCTTAGGCAATACTACTAATATGTTGTCAGTACTTTCTATTTAAATGAAATTTAAGCTTCATTTCACTGGTGCGCCTTCAGCAGTCTTGTTGGTGTGTGATCTTAATGAAGTATCCATTTGTGCAAACCATCAGATAAACAGTATGTATTTAAAACAGCCATTTGTTTAAAAGCAGCCCTCGTATGCTCTCTCTTTTTCTTTATGTTCTTAAAACGTAGCAGGACATGCACAGTTAATGCCAGACTCCTGACTTAAACTCACATATGCAATTACAGTATACTATAAATAGAATTATGGTTAGTAACATTTATTGTACCGAGAACCAATCTGCTTAAGGAAAAAGGGACATCTAGCTTAAATTCTCCTCCATTTAGTTTAATCAGTCTTAGATAATAATTATATCATTTGTTTCTAGAAATAAAATGCATTTTCTTTAAGGGAGGTTTGCTATATTTGGTAGTCTGGTGAATTAAAAGAGTAAAGTACTAAGGTTCTTGGTCCACCTCTGTCACCATCTAGTCCTGTGGCCCAGGGAGGTTCTATGACACAAAGATGATGACAAACCACTGAAATTTCAACTTGAACTTGTTATAAAACATCAATGAGATCTCTCATAAAGTGTAAAGTAGACCAAGGGCCCTACAGTATAATTGGATCATATGACATTGAAAAACCCAGATGTTTATTAGATTTGTAACATTAACTTATAGCATCTATGACTAGACTTGCTGTTAGATAACCAGTAAGTACTGGTTTCCCCTCCCTTAATACTAGCTGAGGGACCTGCAACAGTCTGTGCTGTTTCTCGTGCTCTAAATAGAAATTCCTCAGGCCAGATCAGTCCCAGGGCTTATTCCACAGGGAACTGCTGCCTTGCCATTTGATGAATCATATGATTTCTTCTAATCTGTTCAAAAAAAGAAAAAAGAAAAAAAAAAAAGGAAAAATTACAACTGGCTACATGGGACAATTTACATATCATCCATTCTAGTGTTTCTCAAACTCACTTTTTTCTAAAATCACACAAGAGGCCCTTGTTAACACAGATTCCCGGTTCCTACCCTGGACCTATGGGATCAGGCCTTCCAGAGGAAGGGCCGGGGAATGTGCTTCAAAGGGGCTTCAGGTGATTCTAATGATCAGGTAAGTCTGGGAAACTTTACATTAGAGGATCAACATTTTGATAGTGAATCCTAATGCTGGTATAAATTTAGTGATAAAAAGATGCAGCGTGGCTACTTGAGTTATGGCAATTTCACCCTGACAATTAGATTATTTGAGTAGTTATAAACTGATACATAAAAAATATATTGGATAGATCGCTGTTGTCAGGCTTCCTAGGGTGTAACTCTTAGAGGAGGTCCACAGCAGTGCCCTGTCCCATAAGTCCATGTTCCATTAAGAGATTTGGGGAACTCATTTTTGCTGCCCTAAGTGATCCTTTCTGGCCCTATCCAGAGCTTTCCTGGCTGTTCTCCTGCTGAGACTGGATCTCTAGCCTCTTGCCCTCGGGTTAGTCAAGTTGAATCCTCTGACAGTGTGATTACTCAGCCGACCTAAGCTGCCTGGCCCCCAGGACTGTAAGCTCCTCCCTGTGGGCAGTGTTCCCATTTGTCTTGTGCAGCTTTTTGGTAGCACTGAAACAAGTCTAGTAACATTAACAAACCTGAAAAAGAAAGGGTAGTGTGGAGAGATTGGAAAAGGGCAAAAAGGAGAGTAAGGTGAGTAGGATGAAAGGAAGAGGAACAAAGAGAAACATTGTGCTACCCAACTCTTTATCCCCTCCCCACATCAATCCCCCAATAAGAGAGTAAAAGCACTTGGCCGCTGTTGGCAACTCCCCTTTGTCCCATTGAGGGTCAATGCCATTTTTCAGTATTGCTCGGTACCCAATGACACTGTCCCCAAAACCGTGACCAGTTGCCCTTCTCCCCTACTCCCTTTCTTGGCCAAATATACAATTTCTCCAAGTCTGATCAGCTTCTGAGTAACCCACTAGGATTCTCCTAAACCAGGAGCGCTCATTCTCTCACTAACCATTTTTCTTTTTCTTTTTTTTTTGCTTGTTGTTGTTGTTCTGTTTTTTGTGTTTTTTTCAATTTTTACTTTTTGGCTGTGCCACGTGGTATATGAGATCTTATTTCCCAGGCAAGGGATTGAAACCTTGCCCCCTGCATTGGAAGCACGGAGTCCTAGCCTCTGGATTGCCAGGGAAGTCCCATCAGTAACGCTTTTTCTTTGCTCTAAGAGGGCCAGTCACCCAGGAAATCATCTAATATCTAACATTCATACCTGGACCTATTAAATAAACTTAAGCAAATCACTTTTCTGGGCCTCAGTTCCCTTATCAACAAAAAGAGAGACGTAGATTCAACAATTTCTAGGATATTAGATTAGGATATTAATTTGGATAATATTAGGATATTAGCTGGCTCTAGATTTCTATGGTTTTCTATAAGAATCTTATTTCTACTTTACCACTTCCCTCTAATTATAGGAGGAAAAATGTAGTTTCTGATTAAAGGAACTTCAGGTGTGAGGTAGGTCAGGGAGATTGTTTTTTGTTTTGTTTTTTGACCGGGGACCTCTGGAATTACACACTGTGGATAGTTATCAAGATATAAGTACAAGAAAGGAATCCCCCGCCCCCCCCCCCCCCCAATTTTCATATTTGGGGACAACTGCATGCTTATAAACTTGTAGATTTAGTTCTTTATATGGTTGGTAGAGTAGCTCTGGTTTTGTGAAACAGTAACTCTTTGATCCTGCTACTGTTGGGATGTCTTAGTCACTGTGACTACGGAGCATTCTGATAATTACATACATTTAATCTTTTCTGGACTCAAGAAGATTTTAATTATGGCCCTTAGAATGGATTTTCCCCTTAGCTCTTTTAGCATCTTCTATTCTTTGTCTCTTTAACAGACCCGACCTCTCTTTGTACAGGGTAAATCTCATTTTTTGGCTAGGATATCGTTTTTATTTTTTCATTTTTTTTAGGATATCTTTTAAATTCAAAGACCTTTAAGATGAAATTGTGTAAGGAGAAACACTAATGCGTGAAATGGCACAACATGGGATTGTATGGTACTAAAAAATCAGCAATAACAGGCTTATTCCTGTCAGAGGCGTGGATAAGGCAGCATCTGTAGGCTCTCAAATAGGGGGCAAAGCAGTCAGCAGTGAGATAGCGCCAACTTCTAAGTGAAGACTGTGAAAGCAGGTGCTACCACTTATGCATCTCACGTATCTTTTGCTCTCTTGGATTAAGTCCTTTCATGTCTGACTTGTGGCTGGGTTGATAGAGCATTTGGTGAGGTAGGGGAAGAGTACTGTGGTCAAATTTTCACAGCATTTTTCATTTAAAAACTCACTAGGTTTTTGCCTCCAGCAATGCCATCTGTGAATTTGTTTTCTGAGATGCTGACTGCGTCATTTTCCATCGCTGTGGTCGCTTACGCCATTGCGGTGTCTGTAGGAAAAGTATATGCCATCAAGTATGATTACACCATCAATGGGAACCAGGTATGGTCACCCTTTTGCTGAACTGGTTTTGTAGGGCTGAAAATAAGAAGAAAACATAAATGGGAAAGATGTGGTACGTGCTAAAGAAGGGATTGGTTTCTTCTATCCATCTTTATTGAGTTGGTTTCTCTCGTGTATGTAATTTGAAATTATTTTGAAATATGCATGCTGTATTGCTTTATTTTTTAAAAAATATATTTTACTATTTCTTTATCCATGTTTTATTATATATCTCTGAAAGATAAGCATGTAAAAAACATAATTGTGATACATCATTATATCTAAAAAACTATCTGTAATTCCCTCATATCATCTAACATCCAGTCAGTTTTCATGTATAACCACATCATCATCACAACTAAAAAAATTAACAATAATTCCTTAATAACATCAACTAGTCAGTTTTCAGATTATCTTAAAAAGCTTTTTTTTTTGGATCATGATGAGGTTTTTTTTCTTTTTTTTTCCTTCAGATCTTTATTGGAATATAGTTGCTTTACACTGTTGTGCCAGTTTCTGCTGTACAACAAAGTGAATCAGCTGTATTTATACATATATCCTCATATCCCCTCCCTCTTGAGCCTCCCTCCCACCCCTCTAGGTCATCACCAAGCATAGAGTTGGTCTCCCTGTGCTATACAGCAGCACAGCTGTTTAAAGTTTTTTTTAAAACAGTTGATTTGCTTGGTTAAGTACCAAACAAGCTCCATGTGTTGTATTAGCTTGATACATCTCTTTTTTGTTTTACATTTTTTAAAAAATTATTTTTTAATTGAGGTATAACTATACCATATTATGTAAGTTTACATATACATATGATGCACCATATTATATAAGCTTCAGGTGTATAACAGTGATTCACAAGCTTTAAAGGTTATACTCCATTTATAGTTCTTAGAAAATATTGGCTATATTCCCTATGCTATATGCTTTACTTTACTTTTTAAGAAATAAGCTGAAGTAATCCTAGTTTTTAAAAAGTTAATTCAGTTAGGTCATAAATAACATTTAAGCTTAACATACTAGGTTGGAATAAGACTTCTTCATGTAATCTAGTATCTCCTGATAATTTTTTTTAAATGACAGCTGTAATATGGTAAAACAGCGCAACAAACATCAGTGATGATAGTCGTGACCACTTTAAATTGATGGTGGTTTATTGTGCAATTACAGGTGTCCCCTGCTATCTAAAAGTAGACCGTTCCTATGAAAACTTTCTTAAGCTGAAATGGCGGTAAAGTGAAGAACCAGTTACCTTAGGACACATCTTGCAAACAGATGCACAAAATATATTGAGATGAAGCACAGGTGCTTACAAACACAGTTCAAAGCGAAGGCAGCTCCATGCTGAGATGCTGAGATGCTGAGTGTGGTTCCTGGGGGGAGGAGCTTGGTGGTGCCATGCTCTCTGCCTGGGGGGGGCATGCTGCTGCCTTTATAAGAGCTTGCTGCAAAACAAATGGTTTTCGCCCTTTTTTGTAAAAGTGAAAATCCTTTTGGGATTTCTTTCAGTTAGCAAAAACAGGTACTAACATAAGCCTTTTGTAAAAGTCAAGTGGTGTAAAGTGAACTTTTGAAAAGCAGGGGATGCTTGTAATAGATACAGGATGGTTTTTGTAGCATCTGATACATTACCAGGTCAGCTGATTCTCCACTGCTTGCAAATCTGCAAGTATGGTTTGTTTCTGAAAACACAGCATAGCAATTACAGCAGTTAAATGATTAGTACTCAGTCAGAATAATAGCTCTCCTAGTCATAATATGCTTCGTAGCAAATATCCAACCACAGAGAAAATATTTTATGTGAGAGTTAACAGATATGCCACTCACCAGGAAGTGAAATAAGCATTTGAGCAAAAGGTCAGTTGATCTTAAAACCCACTGAGAGCAGCGAGGCCACTCTTAGGCTCTATGGTGCCCAAACTCCCCATGTCTTTCAAGGGCCCAAAACACCTTTAATGGTAAGAATTAAACTGGGATTCCAAGGCAGGGTGGGCTTGGGAGTTTGCTTTCTTAATGCTCTTCCTTAAACACTTGGCGAGGGTCTTGCAAAGATGTGATTTGTAGCATCACTAACCATCCAGTTTCTCTCTTAGGAATTCATTGCCTTTGGGATCAGCAACATCTTCTCTGGATTCTTCTCTTGTTTTGTGGCCACCACTGCCCTGTCCCGCACCGCCGTCCAGGAGAGCACTGGGGGAAAGACACAGGTATGGAACAGCGGTGTGGTAATATCCATCTAGAGTGATGGAGAGAATGAGTCAGGGGAATAGTGGCTCAGAAAGGCTTGCACAAGAACTCAGCAGGACGATTAGCCTTTGAGAAAAGAGAAACGTGCACTTCCTGTCCTGATTCCACCTAGGGTCTCTCCATCTCCGTGACGGTGATCCACTCCCTCCCTGAAAACCTCTTCCACAGCAGCATGTATGATTTTCTGACGCAGCAAGTCTCAAACCCTCTTGTGTCAGCACTCAGCTGGCAGATAGCTCCACTTCCTTCCTTTTCTAGGGATGATAACAGTTGACAAGGAATGGAAAGAATGCTGATTTTTACCAATTTGTTATCTGGGGATAGAGAAGACCTAATAAGAGCATTTCATGGCTTAGTGAGTTACTCCATTTTCAGGAAAACGAAAAGCTGTCTATTTACATTTCCTTTACAACGGTCAGCAGCTTCCTCCAGGGACATTGGGTCCCACAGAACAACATCCCAAGGATATTTTTGTTGTAACATTTTGGCATTTCTTCCTGAGCAAGACGTTTGTTCCCGAAGTTCGGAATGTGGGTTTTATCTTGCTTTTTAAATGTGGTTTTAAGTTGTTGCCTTCCCTCAAACCAGCATCCCAGTTAATCTCTGGAAAAGTCCTCCTTCAAGGGGCCAGCAAGCTCAGGAGCTGTTCTCAGGCCATCCTCTCCAGCAGGATGTGAGGCCGCTATGCCCAACCACGTGGATGCAGGCAAGGGGCAGCTCAGGAATTGGGTTTCTGTTATGCCTGGAGAGTTTTCTCTTCCCAATAGAGAAAGAACTATTATTTGAGAGTATAAAATACATTGAGACCATAAAGAAGAACAAATCCAAAGTAAATAGTGTAACACACACAGAGTCTTCAGATAGGGTTGTTTTTTTTTAAGGCAGAAACACAAGTAAGTATGAAAGAGAGTAACTGAGAAAATGAATGACTCCAACCGTCAGTTGCCCAGGGAGAGCTTGAATGGTCCCCAAGGTGTCCATGAGGCTCCTTTCCCATTTATAGCGGACCTTTGTGACAGGGTCGGAAGAATCGGCCTCTTCTAATTTCTTGGCTCCCATTGAACAAACATTTGGTTTTAATTTTCAGAATTTTTCTGTTTAAAATTGAGTTTTCTTTTTTTCCCGCACACATTTCCAGCTCTGAGAGAGCAAATAAAATAATACAGCCTTGGACAGGAAGCATAACCGGAGATCTGTGGTCAAGGGGAAGAGGTCAGAGGTGATTACCAAAGTTGCCCCTGTGCTCAGGGGGCAGCTGTCAGCAGTGAAAGTTTCTGCTGCTTCCACTGGAGATGCAACCCTGACAAGCTCTCCAGGGCACATGGCTATAAGTGGGTGCAGGCAGTTCCCACTTTTGCTGTTACCTCCAGGCTCAGATGGGCACAGTCCCCTCCATCCTCCCCTCCCCCACTAAGAATGCCCATGTAAAGCGATTCCTTGGCAGAGGGTTGGGGGATAATGGTGTTCTGGTAAGCTAATACCCCCTGCCACACACTGGCGTGTATTATATGTAGGAATGGAGGATGCCAGGATTTCAGTACTGAAGAATGAAACCAGCAGAGAAATAGCTTGATATTTAATTACTGAAATGTATACTAAGTTCTGGGGTTCAAAGTCTAAGTGTCTGGACTGAAATCCAGGGACTCATGACCAACTAAACAGGCAGGTCTTCTCCTGTTGCGTGGCTTCTCATGTTTTTTTCCACTTTGGAGCCTCAGTTTCCGTGTCTATGCAATGGGGATAATAATTGTATCCCCCTCACAGGGATGTTGTGAGGATTAAATAAGATGTTTGTAAAGTCCTGGTATATAACTCATAAATGTTGATTGTTCTGGTCATTAACTTCTCGAGGTAAGGACAGGGCCTTAGTACCTATGATACACATGTTGTACCTGCATATAAGACGCACCCAGCATATTTGCTGACTGAATGAACAGAATCATGAGTGTTAGTGGACATCACCTGTTTTCAGCACATCTACAGATTGTAGAAGAGCTCAGCATTGCAACCTGTTCTTCCTCTCACCCCCGTCTGACTTCTACTGACACATGAACAAGTAATTCCGATGGCAAAACTATTCTCTAGCTCTGGTTACCCTCTCACTTAAGAATTAATTCTCTGGTAACTGAATCTGCTCATAGATATGAAATCTACAGCATTTCCTGCAAAATATGTAATTTTCCTTTATAAATTAAGTACAAGTAATGGGTTCCCCCACAGATTTTAATATGGTAACCACAATTAGTCTTGGCCCCCATAACTGGAGGCTGATTATTCCCCGCCTTAGTGAGAAGATGGCCACCCTCCTGGTGTGAGTTGGGCAGCTGGCTGTGGTCCCTGTCTCCACATCTCTCTCTTTCTCACCAATCCACAGAGCCCTACAGCCACAGTGAGATGCAAGTGGCTCATGATAGACGATGAATATTGATTAAGTAACTGCACAGAAGAAAGGAAGGAAGGAAAGGAGGGAAGGAAGGAGGAAGGATACCAGCTTCTCTGCTTAGATAGGAGAGGAGAAAGCTCACCAAGGTACTGGGAACACGGAGGTGTGGTGCTGGGAGGTAACAAATTGCCAGAAAAGGGGACCTGGATGGCCAGAGCAGACTTTTTAGTACATCACGTACATAATGTTGCCTCAGGCTGACCTAACTATCCTCGGAACACGAATGATCAATTTGCCAGGTGGAGTGAATGAGTGTGACTACGAAATTTCCTCCAGTTTTCAGATTTTTAATTTCTATTGGCTTCACATGTCTACTTGAACGCAAACATCTTGCCCTAGGCAGTACTTGCACCCAAGGCAACCTTCTCTGCTGCTTCCTCGGTGGTCGCTTTGCTTCTGGCTCCTAGATCCTTCTTTCCTTTGTTTCAGAGCTTCTAGGCTTCACCTTGGCCAGGCTCCAGCTGTGTAGGCAGAGAACCCATTGGTCTTCTAATCACCCCACCCCCTCAGCCTCTGTCCTAACTGGTTGTGGATCCTAGGAGAGCTTTTTTTTGCCAGCGAAGGTAAAGTGTCGGAAGCGTCCTTTACTCCTGCTACTGGCCCATCGTCTCTCGGGCTGCTTGTGGGGCAAAGCTCTGAGCCTGTATCCACGCAGCTGTGCGAGGCCACGGAGACGTGGTCCCACCTCTCAACAGGCTCGTGTGGCATTCTGAACCTGCAGAAGGACTGGTAAATGTATTTTCTCTGAGATTATCATGGCAGCTGCGTCTACAAAGTGTTGTCAGAATCGTGATCAGGTTGCTGACTCAGTAATGCGGAAGAGTCAGCTTTGTGCTGTGAGAATTTATTTCCCAAGAACATTACAAGGATCTGTTGTCCAGGAAGGGGAGTGGGCCCTGTTTCCTGGAGTGGTGAATGCCTAGAAGTTTGGGGTCTTGAACTGACACCAAAAGTAGAGGTCTGCAATGTACCCCAGTACAATCCAGGCTTTACTCTAGCAGTCTCGGGGTCCACATTTTCTTTACTTTCTCTGCCATAGGTACAAATGTATGGTTTTAGCAAATAATTCTCATTTCTCTCAACAGTATTGAGCAGAAGGGGGGAAGTCGGGAAGTGTCACGTGTGCCCACGTACAGGCTCTTGCACGCGTGTGTCCAGCAAGCACACGTCCAGAGGAGGGAGGATGGACCCTGTTTATGGGACATGTGTGTCTTTCAGGTCGCCGGCATCATCTCGGCTGGCATCGTGATGATTGCCATCCTTGCCCTGGGGAAGCTGCTGGAACCCTTGCAGAAGGTATAACCCTGCCTCTCACCACACCAATGGCATACTTTCCCTTCACTGCTCTGCCACCCGAGAAATAATAGGGGATTTAAAAGTTATCACGTGGAAAACCATTCCCTGAATAATTCAGCCTTGCCCGTCTCTCTTGGCAGTCGGTCTTGGCAGCTGTTGTAATTGCCAACCTCAAGGGGATGTTTATGCAGGTGTGTGATGTTCCTCGTCTGTGGAGGCAGAACAAGACGGATGCTGTAAGTCACTTTCCATCCATTTCTCTCTGAAACAAGAATTGCTTCTTATATAATTCTAGCCATATTATTATGTCCCCTTATCTCCCAAGCCTTACTTGCATTTTGGGAACCAGCGCAGAAATTAGAATTTTGTGGATAAGCAAAAGCTGAGAAGTCTTCCACGTGCCCTGCGATTTGTGAGGGTCCTGTATCTCTGGGAAGGTCCGTTTCTGGCAAGACTCTCCTATGAACTCCTTCCTATACCCTTGGCCTTCAAAGAACAAACAAACAAACAAATGAAAAACACTCCAATTTAGGACAAAGCAAATACAAAAAAAACCCCACGTTGACTATAACTTTGATTAAAGTAACCTTTAAAACTCTTCTGAAAAATTGTTAAAAAAAAAAAAAAGAGAAAAAGAAAAAAAAAGAAGCTAAACCCTTCCAAGTTCTGCTCTAATTTAAACCAGAACAGATAAAAAAGAATGGGAAAACTCCCTAAGATATATGAGGAGTTCCATATCTATCCGAGACAAATTGTTAAGTAAAAAGGAGACCAGTGCAAAATGGAAGAGTGCGTATAACACACTAAAAGAAGGGAAAATAATTTACGCTTTGTAGTCATATTTGCTTGTATTTGTCAAAAGAAATGCTGGTGAAAAGTGTGCATATATGTGTACACATACACACACAGAGAAATAAAAGAGAGTACAAGAAGGGAGAGTGGTTGGGAATGGATGGAGAAAGGAGAGAGTTGCAACCAAGATTTTTCACTGCACACCTCCCCTCTGTGCCCCTCCCCCCCCCCACCAGCCGCAATGTGCGGCATGCTGGATCTTAGATCCCCTGCAGTGGAAGCTTGGAGTCTTAACCACTGGACCACCAGGAAAGTCCCACTGCACACCTCTTTAATACTAATTTTATTTTGAACCATGTTAATATATTACCTATTCAAAAATTAAATTTAAAAATATTTAAATGGAACAGCTGGCCTTTATTGGAAAGGCCAATTTCCACTTCCACTTAAAATATTCAATGAAGTCTGGATATTTTACAAAGCTGTAATTTGTTTGTGGACAATTGATATTATTTTTACAGGTGATTTCTCACCTGATGGTACCTGATGAATTAACATAATTCTCTCCATTTCCCTGGTTTCCTAGGTTATCTGGGTGTTCACGTGTGTAGCATCCATCATTCTGGGGCTGGACCTCGGTTTACTAGCTGGCCTTATATTTGGATTTCTGACTGTGGTCCTGAGAGTTCAATTGTGAGTAATATAAGATCTATGTTATCTATAAATAGGACAACACACCCTGAGATTTCTTATACCATTGTAGTAAATATAATAAAACCACTCCCTTTCATAATCGTTACTATATACTGAGTGCTTCTACGAATTAAGCATATGGTGTTTTACACACATTATCATATTTAGTCTTCAAAAAAATCCTGTGAATGGGTTTTACTATTCTCATCCTGCAGGTAAGATAATTGAAGCTCAGAGAGGTTAAGAACCTTCCCCAAGATCACACAGCTAGTAAGTGGCAGAGGCAGGATTTGAACCCAGATGTGTCTCACACCAAAACCTATGTCCGTATTCACTTGCTCTACTGCTATGCCCTCCTCCAAGTCATGGTAAGACCAAAAGCTACATGATTCAGCAAAAGACTGAGGTCGCTGTGCAGTTTCTTTTTAAAATGGATGAAGTCTAAGGGCACTGGGCCCAAGGTTTGGGCCCAGACAGCTGCTAAATATATTATAGCTCATTCTCTTTTGAAGCTAGTAACCCCGAATGTATGTAACAACCCAGAACAAGAGACGTAAAAACGGTTGACTGTAGCCAAAATTCATTCAAATCTACCAAATAAGGTATGTACCCAATAAGCCACACCAGCTAAGTCAAGTAGACAGAATTAGGTCATCTCCAGAGTGAAAGCAGCAAAGACACAGTTCAAAGCAATGGAAAAACAATCTGTGAGGCAGCCTGAAGTGTATGTTTTTTTCATTCATTTTGTTTTGACTCTTGAGAGGCCTTTGGTAAGTGCCCTTCTGGGTCTATGGAATTGTCTGAACAGAGAGCAGAAGCGAACTTCTCTCCTTCCTTAAAACTTCTGTTATCTTCGCAGACTTCTGGTCCCTTCTCTGCCTGCGCTTGGGCCCTGAAGGAATAAGAAACCTGGGTAAACCTCAATATGGATGTCTTCAGCTTAGCATAAGTCCACCTTCCCTGTTCCACCAACCAATTCTCCTTCCCGCCCTCCTTTCCTCCCCGGCGTGTTGGAGCCTACCCAAAGGCTGGTGTTTAGCGCCGCAGCACCCTTAAATGGTTGCCCGAGGGTCCAAAAGAGTGCACAAGCTTCCAAAGGACCCATTTTACTGCTGGGAAACACCCCAGAGACTCTCCTTGGACGATGATGCCTTTTGTGCTTTGGTACATGTTTACTTTTACTGGTGTGCGTGCGATTGGAGAGGAGGGTTTTTTAGAGGAAGACCACACAGTTTCTGAGCCTTCAGTTAAAAATCAGCACGGCACAGTAAGCCGAGGAGAAATCATTGGCACCGTTTAGCTGCAGATTTGGTAACAAGGCTTTGTGCCACAGAAAGCAGTATCCTCCACAGTATTTAATTTCCAGTAATTATAAGGCTGATCCAGAGAGCACATTGCTGAGAGGACCCCAAACAGACATTCTTTCTTCAGGAATTGTATTTAGCGTATGTTCCCTAGTCACACTTGGAGAATCGTGGAATTTATTTGATTGCATCAGGAACAGGAACTCATCCGTCTGGTGGATGGGAAGCACTTATGTCTGGTCCTCCCAGCCTCCTAGTTCTGTGACATGAGACGAATTCGATCCCTGCAGACTCTCATACTTCAGCAGAAAGTTGCTATAACTCACAAGTAAGTTCCAGGCAATGTGCCAAGGCAATGAAGAGCCACGGGTTAAAGATAGAGGCTGTGCTCCTCTTCCCTCCAGGGTCTTCTTGAACTTCTCTAAACCTCAGTTTACTCACCAGTAAAAATGAGGATAATACTATTGACCGTTCAGGGTTATAGTAGGGCTCAAAGAAGATTTAATGTGCATGAAAGCTTTTTGCTTATCCTACAAAGTGTTACCCATAGGAAAATATGATGCTCATGACTTCTTGCAGGCATCAGAAAAAAGGCACACTTCCTTCTTCTCCTCCAACCCCACACAAACACAAGCTGTTCACTTCAGAGTTAGCTACTGGAAAATGTCATCCGCAACAAAGACAGAGTCCAAAAACACCCAAATTATGGGCTCTTTAGTATCTGTAATTTCTTCTAACTTTTTGTTCCAAAATATGCCTGTTCCAAAAAATCCTGACCTTAATTTTTCTTCTTTTAGTCCCTCATGGAACAGCCTCGGAATCATCCCTAGCACAGATATCTACAAAAGCACCAAGAATTACAAAAATGTAAGTGCCTTTGTGAGACATTGGTTGGACTTGGGTTTGCTAAGCTGGATTTTCAGGGGTGGCATATTTCTCTTTTAGTGAATTGGGGATAAGTAGCCAGAAAGGGAGGCTACTTCTTTGGGGAAATCCAGAAGTCCACTAGGGGTGTCAGGAAAACTTTGGATCCAATGTGCCCTCTGATATCCTAGGTGTATATGAATTTTGTCCATGCTAGTTGAAATGTCATTTTAATGTCAAACCACTGTAAGAGGAATTTTTTTTAAAAATAGGCAATTCAATTATTTCCAGAAGTTGAATCAAAATTCCATTTCCCTGAGTGAAGGCAGTTAAAAGACACAAACTTCCAGTTGTAAAAGAAATGTCATAGGATTGTAATGTATAGCATGGTGACCATAGTTAATAATACTGTATTGTATATTTGAAAGTTGCTAAGAGAATAGATCTTAAAAGTTCTCATTACTCAAAAACTTAACTGTGTATGGTGACAGATGTTAACCAGACTTATCGTGATGATCATTCTGCAATATTCCCAAATATCATGTCGTATACCTGAAGCTATTCGGTTGGCCAAAAAGTTCATTTGGTTAGTGAATACATTGTTCAATTCAGTTCTTGGGGAAAATGAAAAATGTGTCTTTTATTTTTACTTAGGACCAAATGAACTTTTTGCCAATCCGATAATAGAATAATATGTCAATTATACCTAAAAAGAAAAAAAAAAAAAAAAGGACAGTGCCTCAGAGACCTCTAGGACTAAATAAAACACATCAACATATGTGTAATAACAGTCTCAAAAGAGGAGAAGAGAAAAAAAATAACAGGCAAAATATTTGAATAAATATCAGAATTTCCCCAAATTTGAGGAAAAACATGATGTACAAATCCAAAATGCCCACTGAACCCAATTAATGTGCACACAAAAATCCACACCTAGAAACACTGCAGTAACACTGCTGAAAGCCAAGACATTAAAAAAATTTTTAAGCAGCAAGAGGAAAAAAAATTTCTCTCTCCTATGTTAACCTTATCCTCTATGAAATTGTCTGAAATCCCTGTAAGATTTTCTTCATTCCATTCTTAGAAGAGATTTTCATGTTCGCTGTCACAAAGAACCTTATTTGACATTTTTCTCTATCCTTGGAATTAGAAGAAATAATATACAATGTAGAAATTAAAAATGAAGACAATAAACATTTCACTGTTGGGCTTATGTTCCCTGCAAATAAGAGTGCTTAGTGACCACCAGAGAGAACAAAGATGAAAAAGCAGAGAAAGAAAGAAAATTCAAGGGGGCGGTCCAAGATGGATTCTGGAACAGGAAGATTCTGAAGTCATCCCCTCCTATGGACACAACAAAGCTACAACTACGTGTGGAATAATTCTCGCTGAAAAAGAACTGATAACTAGCTGAACAGCTCCTCTACAACAGGAGATAAAAGGGACACGTTGAAACAAATAGGTGAGGCAGGGATGCAGTCTTGCTAAAACCCACCCCTGGCTCTGTGTCCCACGATAGGGAGGAATGTCCTAAATCTGGAGCTACTCCATGAGGAGCAAGGGGTTTGTACCCCACATCCCTGAGAAGACCCCCCAAAAGTCTGGTTTTGGAAACAAATGGGATGTACACTCAGGGCCCCCAAGGGTACTGTGGCAATCTGAGATATGCCTTTGGAGGAGCTCACATGTGGGCTCACTCATCCTGGGACCCAGCACAAAGGCAGCAGTTTGAAAGTGCCTGGACTATATGTGAAGGAGATTCATTTGCCAATCTTAAAGCATATGCCAGAGGGGCAAGGACCATTTGGGACTTGCTTCAAGGATGGAGGCACTGATGAATACCATTTTTGCACTCTCCCTATACCTTGCTAGTGTAGGTGGGTGCACCCAGGCACGACCTCAATAAAGCCACAGGTCTGCCCTGCTCCCAGCACTCTTCGCTTGCATTGCTAAAGCTGCTGCATGCCCCAGCCTCAGCACTCTCCTGAAGCTATGCTAAAGCTGGTGGGTGAGCACAGTCCACACAAAGAATACCCCTTGGTTGCCTGGCCCTGGTAGCCAGAGGGCCTTGCATGCCCGAGCCCCACAGGACTGTAACAGTTGGAAAAATAGTTCTGGGCAGGCTACCACACCCAGGGTACTACACAGATAACAGATAAAAACATACCCTAGTCCCCCTGTGAAAAAGGCCCATTTATTTATACTAGAGCTTTAACCTCAGGAACAGGCTTCAGGTTTGCCACACATGTAGAGGCTGCAGAAGTGTTCTCAGGCACTGTAGGCAGGGAGACACAACCTGGCACCCTTTCTTGGCCTTGCCACAGCTTGTGGTACCTCCCAGAAAGGAGTTTATTTATTCACTCATCTGAAGCTCCAATTTTTGCAACCATCACCCAGGAGACACCTCCATGTCTCCTGAGGTCAGCAATTGTGGTTCCTCAAGACTGTGTATATTTTCATACTTTAAAATCTGCTGCCTGAGGATGTGGCTTCCAATCAGCCTGAAACTAGGTGCTGAATGAAATCCCTCCGCTTGTAACACTGACAGGTCTTGGCACACCCTCAACAGCTGGGACCTATCAAAAACAAACCAGGCTAATTAGACAAGCACACAGGTTTGAGAGACAACCAAGAGCTAGGGCAAGGTTGAACAATGGGGTTCATCTCCTACGTAGACCACTCCTTCAAGGCTAGAAGACTAGAATAGGTAGCTATTTTGCATAATACATAGAAACAAACACAGAGAATCAAGCAAAATGAGGAAGAAACAGAGGAATATGTTCCAAATGAAAGTACAAGACAAAACTTAAGAAAGAGACTTTAATGACACAGAGATCAGTAATGCACCTGATTAAGAGGTCAAAGTAATGGTTATAAAGTTGCTCAATGAGTTCTGGAGAAGAACGGATGACCATAGTGAGAACTTCAATGAAGGGACAGAAAATATAAGAAAGCAGAAGAAGTCAAGAGCGGAAGAATACACTCACTGAACTGAAAAATACATTAGGGGGATTCAGCAGCAGACTAGATGAAGCAGAAGAATGGATCAGCAACCTAGAAGAAGGGCAGTGGAACTGACCCAAGCAGAGCAGCAAAAAGAAAAAAGAATTTAAAACAGGATAGCTTAAGGGACCTATGGGACAACATCAAGCAGAATAACATTCATATTATAGGGGTTCCAGAGGAAAAGAGAGAGAGAAAGGGGCAGAGAAACTGTTTGAGGAAATAATGGCTGAAAATGTCCCTAACCTGGGGAAGGAAAAAAACATTCAACTCCAGGAAATACAGAGAGTTCTAAATAAGATGAACCCAAAGAAATCTATACCGAGACATTACAAATAAAGTGTGCAAAGTTAAAGATAGAGTGTGAATCTTAAAAACAGCAAGAGAAAAATAGCTTGTTACATATAAGGGAACCCCCATAAGATTACCAGCTGATTTTTTAGCAGAAACTTTGCAGGCCGGAAGGAAGATTCATGATATATTCAAAGTGCTGAAAGGACAAAACTTCCAACCAAGAATACTCTACCTGGCAAGGTTATCATTCAGAATTGAAGGAGAGATAAAGAGTTTTCCAGACAAGCAAAAACTAAAGGAGTTCATCACCACTAAACTGGCTTTACAAAAATGTTAAAGGGATTTCTTTAAATTAAAAAGAAAAGGCACTAACTAGCAATCAGAAAACATATAAAAGTAAAAATCTCACTGATAAAGGCAAATATATAGTAAAGATAGTAGATTAACCACTTATAAAGCTAACATAAAGGTTAAAAGAGAAAAGAAGTGGGAATTCCCTGGCGGGCCAGTGATTAGGACTCCAAGCTTTCACTTCCAAGAGAACAGGTTCAGTCCCTGGTTGGAGAACTAAGATCCTGCAAGCCACACAGTGCAGCCAAAAAAAAAAAAAAAAAAAAAGTTAAGGAGTACCCCAAACAAAAGGATATAAAATGTAACATCAAAAACATGAAAAGTGGGGGAAGAATAAAAATGTAGTTTTCAGGATGCATTCAAACGTAAGTTGCTATTGAATTAAAATAGGCTCTTTGATTTATAGGTTTACAGGCTGCTATATGTGAACCTCATGGTAACCACAAAACAAATGTCTATAGTAGATACACAGAAGATAATGAGAAGGGAGTTCAGTTCGATGATGGATGATGCCTTGGAGGACTGGGACGGGGAGGGTGGGGGGGAGTCGAGGGAGGGAGGGGATATGGGGATATGTGTATAAATACAGATGATTGACCTTGGTGTACCTCAAAAACTGGTACAAGAGTGTAAAGCAATTATGAAAAAAAAAAAAAAGATAATGAGAAAGGAATCTAAACACAACACTAAAGAAAGTCATCAAACCACAAGGGAAGAGGGAAAGAGAAGGAGAAAAGAACAAAGAGTAACTACAAAAACAGCTAGAAAACAATTAACAAATGGCAATAAGTACATACCTATTAATAATAGCTTTAAATGCAAGTGGACTAAATTCTCCAAAAAAAAAAAAAAAACAAAACCCTAAAGCATGGAGTGGTTGAATGGATAAAAATAGCAAAACTCATCTGCATGTTGCAGATCTGATGATCATATGATCATCTCAATAGATGCAGAAAAAGCATTTCACAAAATTCAACATCCATTTATGATAAAAACTCTTAACAGAGTGGGTATAGAGGGAACAGACCTCAGCAGAGTAAAGGCCATATATGACAACCCCACAGATAAGTCATACTGAACAGTGAAAAGTTGAAAGCTTTTCCTCTAAGACTGGGAACAAGACAAGAATGCCCACTCTTGCTACTTTTATCCAACATAGTATTGGTCCTAGCCACAGCAATTAAACAAGAAAGAGAAATAAAAGGCAACCAAATTCAAAGGGAAGAATTAAAACTGTCATTATTTGTAAAATACATGGTACTATACATAGAACACTCTAAAGACTTCAAACACACAGCAAAAAAACAAAAAACCAAACCAAACCAAACCAAACAAAAAGCTGTTAGAACTAATAAATGAATTCAATAAAGTTGCAGGACACAAAATCAATATACAATCTGTTGCATTCATATACACTAATAATGAACTATCAGAAAGAGAAATTAAGAAAACAATCCCATTTACAGTTGCATCAAAAAGAAAAAAATACCTAGGAATAAATTTAACCAAAGAGGTGAAAGACCTGTACACTGAAAACTAGAAGACATTGATGAAAGAAATTCAAGAAGAATTGAAAAATAAATGGAAAGATATTCTGTGCTTATGGATTGGAAGAATTAGTATTGTTACAATGTCCATACTATCCAAAGCAATCTGCATATTCAGTGCAATCCCTATCAAATTACCAACAGCATTTTTTACAGAACTAGAACAAATAATTCTAAAATTTCTATGGGATCACAAAAGACCCTGAATAACCAAAGCAATCTTGAGAAAGAACTAAGCTGGAGATATCATGCTCCCTGGTTTCAAACTATACTACAAAGCTATAGTAATCAAAATGGCATGGTATTGGCAATAAAAATAGACATATAGATCAATGGAATATAATAGAGAGCCCAGAAGTAAACCTACACATATATGGAAAATTGGTATACAACAAGGGAACCAAGAATATACAATGGGGAAAGGACAGTTTCTTCAATCAGTGATGTTAGGAAAAACTGAACAGCCATATGTAAAAGAATGAAACTGGACCGCTATCTTGTATCATATACAAAAATGAACTCAAAATGGATTAAAGACTTGAATGTAAGACCTGAAACCATTAAACTCCTAGAAAAAAAAAACAGGCAGTAAGCTCCTTGATATCAGTCTTGGTATTAAATTTTTGGATCTGAATCCAAAAGCAAAGGCAACAAAAGAAAAACTAAACAAGTGGAACTACATAATACTAAATAGCTTTTGTGCAGCAAAGGAAACCATCAACAAAATGAAAAGGCAGCCTACTGAACAGAAGAAAATACTTGCAAATTATATATCTTAAAAGCGATTAATATCCAAAATATACAAAGAACTCAATTCAACAGCAAAAAAGCAAGCAATTCAATTTAAAAAAATGGGCAGAGGATCTAATAAGACATTTTCCCAAAGAAGACATACTGATGGTCAATGGGTACCTGAAAAGATGTTCAGTATCACTAATTATCAGGGAAATGTAAACCAAAACTACCACAAGATAGCCCCTCGCACCTGTCAGAATGCCTATTAACAACAACAACAACAAAAAACCAGGAAAAACAACAACAACAACAAGAAATAAGTGTTGGAGAGGGTGTGGAGGAAAAGGAGCCCTCAAACACTATTGATAGGAATGTATATTGGTGCAGGCACTATGGAAAACAGTATGGAGGTTCCTCCAAAACTGAAAATAGAACTACCAGCTATTTCACTTCTTGGTATTTATCTGAAGAAAATGAAAACACTAATTCAAAAAGATATAGGCACCCCTGTGTTCACTGCAGCATTATTTACAATAGCCAAGATATGGAAATAGCCTGAGTGTCCACTGATGGATGAATGGATAAAGAAATGTGGCGTGTGCACACACACACACACATACACACACACACGCATGCACGCACGCACTCACACACTGCAATACTAGTCAGCCATAACAAAGAAAATCTTTCCATTTGCAACAACATGGATGGATCTTGAGGTCATTATGAAAAGTGAAATAAAGGGAATGCACCTGCTGGTCCAGTGGTTAAGACTCTGCCCTTCCACTGAAGGGGGCATGGGTTTGATCCCTGGTCAGGGAACTAAGATCCCACATGCCACACAGTGCAGCCAAAAAAAAAAAAAGTGAAATAAGTCAGACAGAGAAAGACAAATACCATATGAGGTCACATATGTAGATTCTAAAAAACAAAACGAATGAAAACAAAATGAAAGTCATAGATACAAAGGACAGACTGGTGGGTACCAGAGGGGAAGGAGGTTGGGGGTTGAGTGAAATGGATGAAGGGGTCCAATTATATAGGGACAGAGGGTAATTAGATTTATTGTGGTGATTACTTTGTGATGTATACAAATATCAAATTATTACATTGCATGCCTGGAACCAATATATTATATACCAGTTTTACCTCAATTAAAAAAAAAAAGTTGCTCATGGGAAAAGTGGACCTGCCATGAAAAAAAGTTAAAAAAAAAAAGAAAAAAGGGAATTCCCTGGTGGTTCAGTGGTTAGGACCCCACGCTTTCACTGCCTCAGGCTTGCGTTGGATCCCTGGTCGGGGAACTGGGATCCCTCAGGCCGTGCAGTGCAGCGAACAAAAGAAAAAAGAAAAGAAACAAACAAACAAAATGAAGAAAACATTAATTTAGCAACAAAAAGTTTTTAAAAGCAAAGAAAAAAAATTTTTTTTAGATGTTGGATACTGAATCTGGAATTCCAGAAGCTGCTACTTCAATTATTTCCACAATCTTTTGCAGTTATGTTGAGTCAGGTGCCCTCAAGAGCTAGAAATGATTCTAGAGATGACTCTTTTGCTCTGGGGTAGGGAACCCCAGGTGAACTGGGGGTTCTGAGTTCTAGGCTCTGGCTGGTGGAGACCTTACCCCAGTCACTCAGCCTCTCAGGGCCTCAGTTTTCTCATCTGAAGGGCTGGACTAGCATTGCTATGACCCCTAAAGAGTAGAAAAGCCTATGGGTTTTATGTGGGTTCTGCTTTTGGTCTGGCCACTGTGTGTCAGGGTAAGAACAAGCAAATGACATCATAGGCCTCAGTTCCTGCAAATCCCCTTGACTTTGCTTTTCTTATTCCCCTCACTATTTTAAAATAATTTGGGGGAAACAAAAAAGAGGGCCAGTGGAGTGAACTTGAGGCAAATCATATCAGCATTCCGAGCCTCGGTCTCTTCATCTGGAAATCAGAGGGTTGAATAAGGCCCTTTCTAATTTGCCCTTCTCTGCAACTGTGGAGGTCCAGGAATTTGTGTAAATCTCTGCCTCCCAACTGCAATGAAGCCCCTGTTCGAGGAAAGTTGAGTGTCACTGCCCAGCTCCTCTGGGTAATTGTCACTCAGCTCCTACCTGAATAGCCAAAAACTTAATTGAATATTTAAGGCCTGAAATGATTTAACCTCAGACAATTTTTTTTTTTAATGCTAGATTGAAGAACTTGAAGGAGTGAAGATTCTGAGATTTTCTAGTCCTATTTTTTATGGCAACGTCGATGGTTTAAAAAAATGTATCAAGTCCACAGTAAGTATTTTATCCCTAGAAATCTGGTTTCTAACCTCCTTTGCAACTTCATTCATTCAACAGGTATTTATTGGGCTCAAACTTGGGCATAAGGTCCTATACCTATTTCCGTGGTACAGGGCACTAAGAATGATAACATCCTTGCCCTCAAATAACTTTCAATCTATTTGGGAATAGGAAAAACCAATAATAACACATATGCTAAAAGTCAGGTAGCAATAACTATGCCAGACAAAACCGCTAGAGATGTCTCCAGGCAGAATTTGAGTAAGTTCCAAATAAGTAATATAGACAGTAAGTGTTAAGATTCCATGGAAAGGAGCGATCTGTGTTAGGTGGATTGGTCAGGCTTTTCGTAGCGGTTGGGCAGAAGGAAGGAGATTATGGCAGGTGTTTGGGAATTATGTGAGCTGAAAGGAAAATGGGGGAATTTGTATTGGGCAGGGGATGGGGGAGGGGGCAGTTGGAATGAAGGGTAAAAAGTATAAGTGGAATGGATAAGCAGGAAATTCTGGTCTTGAATTCCATGCCGTGCTTCGAAGTTGGAGTTTGCCTCTAGATCAGTGCTTTCCTAAAGTTCAGAGGAATGTTCATAAATTTTGCAACAACAAAAGGGCTTTGTTATGTCAAGCAAATTTGGAAAACACAGACAAAGCTAAAAAGGTTACCTTTTGCTGTTTTTTTTTTTAAATTACATACTTCTAATAATTTTATTTATTTTAATAAGCTTTTTATTATTTATTTATTTTTAAATTTTTTGGGTGCATTGGGTCTTTGTTGCTGCACGCAGGCTTTCTCTAGTTGTGGCAAGCAGGGGCTATTCTTCACTGCAGTGCACGGGCTTCTCATTGCAGTGGCTTCTCTTGTTGCAGAGCACGGACTCTAGGTGCACAGGCTTCAGTAGTTGTGGCACATGGGCTCAGTAGTTGTGGTGCACAGGCTTAGCTGCTCGTCTGTGGCATGTGGGATCTTCCTGGACCAGGGATTGAACCTGTGTCCCTTGCATTGCCAGGCGGATTCTTAACCACTGCACCATGAGGGAAGTCCTGATTTTTTGCTCTTTTTTTTTTTTTTTTTTTTTTTTTTTACTGTCTTGGAGTCTTCAATATGCTACTGCCTTCCCTGAGTCTCTGGGTGGGTGGGTTCAGGTGGCCCTGTAGTGGAGACCTCCATCAGACCTCAGAATTTCTTTTTTGGCAGGATATATCAGGGAGTAATACCACTTGAGAAGTAGCCTTTCCAGGTAAAAATTGCCATTAATGAGCATTAGGAACCAGAAATCTTAACTAACTTGATGTTTATTTCCAAAGGTTGGATTTGATGCCATTAGAGTGTATAATAAGAGGCTGAAAGCATTGAGGAAAATACAGAAACTCATCAAAAAAGGGCAATTAAGAGCAACAAAGGTGAGGCAACATCATTCTTTCCCCTCTGAACTTCTCTCATTTCTCAGATGAAATTAAAGCAGTTAGACTGTCTAAAATTAAATATACCCTCTCTGGTACCCAGATGTGTATAAGCAGATGACAAATGTATGAATGGAGAACAGCTGAGTTGTTCTTTTAGGCAAGAGGGTATGAGGGAGAATAAAATGAAATCAGCAGGGCTCCTTGGAAACATAGAGTGTGGTTTTTTTTTTTTTTTTCTATCACACCTTATTTAAGATGTGAAAAATAAGAAATAAACTTTACTTTCACTGAAAGGAACAAAATAAGTGCTAATTCAATGCCAGAAAATTACTCACAACAGAAGGCAGTTGTAAGGTCATAAACTTTTAGAGCTACAGTATTACCTTTTATTCAAACTCTCCTGTCAATGTATCTCTTGGCTAAGTTCTACAATCTTCCAGAAATCAAGCACTTCCTTGCTCCATTGCTCTTCTGTTTTTTTTCCTAGGGAACATCAAAATTTGGGCTAAGGTAAACCTTATTCCCTAACAGTTCATCCTTTTGATGTTTTGCTTACCAAGGAACAGTTTGTAGGACTTTTAAGTCATTTTAGATTAATTGTTGAAAGACATCCCAAATGATTAGTAATTGAGTTGGCAGTGTTTTCTTTGTTTAGAATGGCATTATAAGTGATGCTGGTTCATCGAATAATGCTTTTGAGCCTGATGAAGACATCGAAAATCCAGAAGAACTTGATATCCCAACCAAGGAAATAGAGATTCAAGTGGATTGGAACGCTGAGCTCCCAGTCAAAGTGAATGTTCCTAAAGTCCCGATCCACAGCCTCGTGCTTGACTGTGGAGCTGTCTCTTTCTTGGATGTTGTCGGAGTGAGATCGTTGCGAGTGGTAAGGTTCTGGTGTTTCGAATGACAGATTTGGAGCTCTGGCAATAGTAAAATGATATGGGTTTCCCAGTCTTGCAAAAGGGTTTGCACAGGCGCTGTAATTTTTCCAGAGGAATGCTTTTGCAACAGAGTATATTATCTTAAAGCACAGGCTGTGGAGCTGGACTACCTGAGGTTGAATCTTGGCTCTACGGCTTACTAGCGGTGTGACTTTGGGCGAGCTGCTTAATCTGTCTGTACCTCAGTTTCTCCATCTGTAATGTAGAGAGAATGATGGTACCTACTTCATAGCGTTGTTATGAGAGTTAAATGGGAAGAGTGAAGAGTGTCTGGCACATGGTCACCTGTCAGCAAATATTAACATTTATTATGTTTTATTTTTCCAAGTATATATATGACATGGAATATGAAAAGAAAGAAAAATGGGCAAAATTTTGTGTTAAGTATTATGTTTTTATATGTTGTGTGAATTGCAGCAGAATGAGAAACATGGTAGGACTGGAAAAGCCAGGCATTATCAAGGCTGGATCAGCAGCAAGCAGGTCAGGCAACTAGGAAGTCATAGAGTTGAGGAGCATGCAGGACAGAAACATTTATGTTAGAAACCAGGTAGGCAAGTTCAAGTTTAGTGATTCTTTTAACAAATAGATGTGCGATGCCTCATGTGTGCCAAGCACTTGGCCAGGCACAGGAAACTAATTGTGAAATAGCCACAGTCCCCACCCTCATGGGACTAAGCAGTCTAGGGGGCAAGGCAAATGTTAAGTAATCTTTTAAATAACAATTGTATTAAGTGCTTCAAAGCAGCCTAACTGGGTGTCAACTTGACCGGAGTGTCAAGTTTAGGTGAAGCTTCAGGTAGGTATCTAGAGGATCGGGCAGAAAAGTAGGTAGGTTCAAGGCACCAACAATCAGGTGTAATAACATCAAACTACCCTCAGCTGAGGTTTAGCTTAGCTGGGGCTTCTTAGCTACCTCTGCAAAGGCAGGAAATGATTCCAGGGTGCAGGTGCTAGGCCGGTCAGGTAGAGAAGTAATTGATAAAAGAATGCAAGAGTATGTTGATAGGTTCTATTACAGGTCTCTTAGCAAACCTGGTTATTAGCTCATTTGAGAACACATTCTTGTTCTTCTTTGTGCATTTCACTCTAAGCATTGGCTGAGATCCACTGTAGACTGTGTTGACCAAAGGATTTAATGAATTACTTTGAGGAAGAGTCAAGATATTTAATGCCAGAATATTTTCCGCACCTAACACATAGTTGCTTTCAAATGCTATAATGACAATTATGAAAACTCCAGACTTTATACTTGCACAGAGGTCTTGATCTTTTCTCCCCAGAAACTTCAAGTTCTGTTTTATTATTGCCCATAGGTCTTGTGTCTTGATTCTTTTAATTAAACTTTTCACTTTGAGATAACTGTCAATCCCCATGAATTTGTAAGAAATAACAAAGAGAGATCCTCTGTACCCCTTACCAACTTTCTTTCAGTGCTAACATCTTGCAAAACTATAGTACAAAATCATAATCGGGATACGGACACTGCTACATTCAAAACACAAAGGCTCTGGTTTATAGGTCTGTTTTTACATTAGGAATCTGGTGGCCACAAATCCACACCCATATCGCTTCCACTCAAAGATATAAACTCATACTCTTCTTTCCAACCAGCAGAGGCTGCATTAGGAAGCCTCCTGTACTCCTTTCTTTCCTTCCACAAATATTTATGGAGCACTTCTGTGCTATCCAGTGCTGTGCTACTGAGCACTGGATGTTGCCACCTCTGGAGATACGGTCTTTTCATCCTAATCATCATCACTGTATGTGGAAAACCTCTATGGTTTTCCAGTTTCCAATAATGAACTTTCTTCAAACTCCTGATTCACCGTGAAAATGCTGGAAGTTTCTCCTGAGCAAGTAATTGAATGCTACTGAATTATGGGCAGATGAAGTTACTCATTGTTACAAACTCTCCTTTTTAAATTTTTAGATTGTCAAAGAATTCCAAAGAATTGATGTAAATGTGTACTTTGCATCACTTCAAGGTAAATGCATATACGTACATATCTATCTATAAGACTTTTCCTTAAGCCCTTCTTTCTACTTTGGAATGTGAGTACATGATGTCCAAAGGCCTTTTTTTTCAGAAACAGTTTTTATCGTGGTAAAAGATGCATAACATAAAATTTGCCATTTTAGTCACATTCAAGTGTACAGTTAATTCAGTGGCAGTAAGTACATTTACCATGTTGTGCAATCATCACAACTCTCTTTTCTTTCTTTCATTCTTTTTTTTTTGGGCAGTATAAAATTTATTAGTGAGATAATTTTGCACTGTTTGCTTCTGTTCACATCTTTGAGATCCAGTGTGTATTTTACATATACTGCACATTTTTTGTTGTTGCTGTTGTTAATTTTTGATTTTTTTAAAAATTTATTTTTTTAATTGAAGTTTAGTTAGTTTACAGCATTATATGAGTTTCAGGCATAGAGCACAGTGATTTAGTATTTGTGCACATCATACTCCATTATAGGTTATTACAAGATAATGGCTATCATTCCCTGTTCTAGACAGTATGTCCTTGTTGCTTATCTATTTTATACATAGTAGTTTGTATAAAATAGATTAACCTATTAATATATCTATTAATCTCATATGCCTAATTTGTCCCTCC